>NC_139006.1:30350469-32750469 GCF_964374135.1 Grampus griseus | reverse complement strand
AGTCATTATTAAAAGTCCTTCGAGCAAAGTTGTGCGATTAGTAATTTGTCAACAAAAATCCATACTGGGGGCTGTAAGGTTGTGAATCTGTCTCTTAAAATAATCTCTCATTGCAAAGACCATGGATTACCAGCGGGAGGGCTGAGACAGTGCTCTTTATGTCTACATGACTCTGGCTGGGTTGAATTCCTGATCCTCTCCCAAACTTTCCTTTTCTATATTCCTAAAGGAAAAGGAGTTGGAACTCATGCTTGGCCTGTGCACCTGAGGTCTCCATCCTGGCAGACCTGTGCCTAAGAGGGAAATCCTTTTCAGTAGGTTGGTAAAGAAAGCATGCTGAGAGCTTTCATGACCCGACCACCTTGGCAACACCTGGAAGGGGGTGGCTATTAATTTTCTTATCAGGGTGATCACTGCTAGGGCATTAGCATGGCTTCACCAACTGACAGTCTAGGGCAAGGCCAGTTTGATTTAGGAAGAGAAGCAGGTGACTGTTCAAGGGTATGGGATAACCCGAGGAAACCTCAGGCTTTCAAGAACCAGTAAGAACGACTTGGGCTCAGTGTGCTAACTAGTTGTGTCAAAGGCCTCGAAAGTTCTGGAAAGTTTTTCTCCCCCCACTTTGATTATTTCCCTTATGGCTTTAGAATTCACTTCAGCAGCTTTCCAGGCATCTTGGCACTGGAATTACCGCCATGGTTAAGAATGAGGGGGTCTCAGGACAGACTGACATCAGCTCAAATCCTTGCTATTTATTTAACTCTGTGGCACAGGGGGCAGGGTTCATATTTTAATCCCAATTTCCTTCTTGGAAAATGGGGAAAACCATAGCCCTAACTGTATCAGGTAACAGATACTAAGTCTTTATGTGATGCCTGACACATACACACAGCTAAAAATGCCTATAAAAATCATAAATATTGATAGCAAAACATTATTTCCTAAGTATTGCTATTATTTTTCCTAGCTATACACAAATAAATAGCAGCTTAGGCCATATCTAAACTCCCTCAATCCCCTACTCAGCACCTAGTCAGTCAGTCATTCAACAAACATAGTGCCTGATCAATATACAGTTAATGACTGAAGTCTTAAAGGCTGAATAAAGCAGCTTTTATAGCAACTTTTATTTATATAATATCCTATGTCTAAGAAAAACTGCAAAATGTATGGCATGCCATGGACTATCATATAATGTGTTTACACCATCTAAAATGTTAAATCAAGTGATCAATCTTTTCCTCTAGACTTCATCCACCTCCTTTCTTGGTATTATCAAAAAATTCTTCACAAGTTGACACATAATTACGGTGAGCTAAATTCATCTTACGTCTCTGGACAGATGTCGATGATTTAGCATTCGGCCCCTCCTTATCTGACCAAAATTCTAGAAGGACAAATGAAAAAAAAAAAAAAAGCTAACAGCTCTGTAGTTTGAAATGATTACAGCTCTCTGCACTGGGTTTCACTCTTGAGAAGGGCTGGGACTAATTAAGCCACTACCACACGTGACAGATGTAAGCAGTGATGATAAAATATTTAAAAAGAATGAGTCATTAGTGATTTTGCAAAACCAAAGTGACGGAGCTGAACCGTATGTTACAGAGTCACCCGGTTTAGCTGCCAAAGCGCTTGAGGCCCAGGGACTAAAACAGGCCGTGTCAACAAATGGCGCGTGTTTTTTGTTTTGTTTTTTTTTTACCTGAATGACCTACATCTGAGTTCTCTAGCTCAGCTTGAACCAGAGCTCACAGCTCTTAACACTTGGGGTTGAGACGACATTGAACAGATGGCCAAATACAAAGTCATGTGGCAGGAGAGCCGTCATGGGTGACCGAGGCTGGAGCGGAGGACAAGAAAGGCCGCCTCGGCCAGAGCTGGTTCACGGTCTCAGAGGAGGGTTTACATGTGGGGAACACCAGCCACGCGGCCTCCAGCTTGCGAGGAGTAACTGCTGTGATTTGTTTTGCTGATGTAATGCAGACATGCCCAAGTTGAACATTAATTTTCATGCACTGATTACAACAAGATGTACACCCTGGATTAGGCACAAGATCTGTGTGGTTTGCTACATAAAAGTTCAGTTATTTAAAATGCAGAGAAACATAAAATGGCAATCTTTTCACCTTCTGTTAGCTTGATGCCTAGCTCCACTGCTAAAGGAACAAAGATGAGCAGGTTGGAAACCAGCTAATATTATAAACAGTTTTTGTAGATAATACTGCGTTCGTCATAACTGTAGGTTTGGACCTACGTTATTTGATTATGTTGCTACTATGAGAAACGGTGATATTCAAACCTAGGATTTAGAGTGGTTTTTCTCTTAAAATATTTTCCACGTACGAAAATAGTTACACATAGATAGATTTGGAACTAAGTCACAGAGGATCCAAGAACCTTGCAAAGGGCTCTTAGGCAACATCAAATTGAAAAGCCTAAACTTTTCTTGGGAACGTCTTGGAGACCATTCCCACTTCTTTCCTGCTGCTGCAAAGAAACAGTCATAATACCACTAAATATAGATACGTACCTCACAATGCTATCTACTCACAGGTGCAGCTCGGATTACCATTTCTAGCTGAGCATAGGACTGAATAGACTTTCCTCTTTTAGTGCTGCTTTGACTTTGCGATTTTCTTTTTGAATGCTAGGTGTATTGGGTTTGGCTCCTGACACAAAACCCTCCAGAACTGCTGGAGGAGCGGGGGGCAGGTGTAGGCAGGAGGGTGGGTCTCAGCCAGGGGCCTGTTGGCACTTCTGTTCTTTTTCCCTGCGTTCTATTTAAAGGCTGCACAGAGGGAAACCGCTGGGCTCTTCACAGGGTAATGGAGTGGAGGGAATGGGGAGCAATTAAGAGGAAACACTACCTGCTAGGATGTCACCTCCCCCAATGGCTCGGATGAGGGACGGGGGACTGACAGGCAGCCTGATTTCACGGATGGAGGCTGAAGGCTCAAGTCCTTTCCTGGTCGCTAGCCGCAGAGGCCCATCCAGCTTCCCCAGCCTCACGCCGGAACTGAGAGAATGGGTGCCGCCCACACATGCCTTGGCATTGCTCGTGTTCATGAAATCTCAGCCCATTTTTACAGCGTGTGGAAACCTAACAGGAGTCTTTCCTGATTGTGTTTGGAAACTGCTGTTTTCAACTACCGCTCTTTCTGGTCCTGTTTCTGGCCCTGCCAATGACCAATGTCACGGAGCGTTTTAAACTGCTCAAGCCCCTCTTTCTGACCCAACACACCCACGGGATCGGGCTCCCCTCATGGAGTAACAATGACGGTCTGGTAATGACAATCAAAGAGCAGCGGGGGCATTTCAGAATCTCCAGGGAGGAGAGGGAGGCATTTACAGTCTTGGAGAGCTGCCCCGAGGGTGGTGGTGCACCTCGACGGCGGTGCTCTCTACCGCCGCGCCCTGAGCATCTTTACCTGGTGCGTATCACCACTGTGCGTCATTACAGCAGGGTACATTTTGGTAACTTGCCGCCAATCTAGTTGAAAGTTACTCATCCGTCTTCTGTGTCATTCCCTTTATTGAATGAGAACTGAACAGAGCCTTTAAGTCGACCCTGAGTTCTTACGGAGCTAACGGGTTATTTATTTACAATTGGCTCACGGCTGAGTCCTTCCCCACCCGCTGGAGTCGGTGGGCTGGCAGTACGGTTCCGGGCCGGGCTCAGCCTGCTGCATCCACATGGTGTTGTGCCTAACCCCGGGGCCGGGTCGCACCCCCTGCACACAAAACCTCTGCACAGATTGGCACAGACGATAAATGAGGCTCTGAAAGTAGGACCACTATCGCAGCAGCCGTCTGAGACTGTTTCGGACCGCGGCCCCGAGCACGACAGGGACGTGTGTTCTATGCCGCGGTACACACCTCTTCCTCTGAACTGTCACTCGGGTCATTGTCTAGTGAGGCACTCAAGGAGGCCGCCTTGGGCTCCAGGCAGCAGAGGCACAGAGCCAGAGGGAAGGAGAGAGTGAGGGCGTATGGCACTGAGAAGGAGGCGGAGAGCAGGAAGAAGAAGATGAAGAGCACGCAGGGCACCAGAGAGGGCGAGCGGATGGGGAGGTAATGCCGCAAGCTCTGGGGCAGGAGGTGGCTCTCGGAAAGGTTGGGGAAGGACAGGTAGCCATCGTCATCCAGGAGAGAGGGGAAAGACTCGGGGAGTTGCAAGGAGAAGGAAAACAGCGTGGCCCCTCTGCCCGGCCGCTGTTTGCAGCTAAAAGCCACATCATGGTCCCCCAGGCACGGCTTCCCTCGGCCATCAGAGTCCGAGGCGGGCTCCCCGTGCAGGTGCCCGGGGTCTCTGGCCGGCTCGACCCCCGGCGGGGGGTGCCCGTTCTCCTTACACCTCCTGCGGAGCCCTGTGGGAGATGCAGGGGGAGAGCGGGCTGATGGGGGGGAGGGGGGACATGAGTCAGTGCCAAGCCCGGGTGACTGATGTGAGAGAGACAGCGAGAGAGACAGAAAGCAGCGAACAGAGGTGCAAAAGGACAAAAAGAAAACTGCAATTAGTTAATTTTCTTATGGGTACCGAGAAAAAAGTCGTCAAACAAGAATTTCAGCACTAGGGTTGTTGGTGAATTTTAAAGTATTCAAGCGGCACGCCAACGCTGCCACGAATGGCCATCGTCTTCCCATTAGACCCTCAAGTCAAACACAGGGTGGGCTTGAAAAAAAAATCAGAACCGAAGATATCTGTGGGTAATCTCAATGACTACGTTTCATATGATCCAAAACTTCTGTTTAGACCAACAACTCTAGAAATTTTTAGGATGCTGAGAGCAAATGTAACTCTCTGATAACTTAAAACCAAGACTTTCAATAACTTCTCCTAATCTCCAGCGACCAGATCTGTTACTAGGGTTCAGTTAGATTAAAATGACAATGAATCCAATTTTAGATTATTAAAACCAAAATCTCTAGCATTACTTTTCCTTGGTTAGTCAGTCATAGCCAAAGCAGGTGGGTTTCCAAATCACCAAGTTTCTGACCCCACTCCTACCCATAAGCAGCTCCAATTAGGGAATTCCACAGTGAACGCCGCAGGAACCTTACCTCTCCATAAAGCACCGAGGCTCTTCTGAAAACGACTATGTTGGCCCCTTACCCATGATGTACACGGGGGAGCTTAAAGAAGGGTTTCAAACAAGCCAACTAGCAAAAAAGAACGTGTTTTCTTGTGATGTGGTTTACCAGCACTTACTTTGTATTACTTGTGGTCCGTAAATAATAGAAAGATACAATTTCCCCACCTTCCGGTTTTTCTTAGAGGAGCCGTAGGCTTAAGCCGCCTGGTTTGAGTCCTTAAGGGGACGATCAAGGCAGGCAACCCCACAATAGTGCTCCTGGGGAGGGGCATGCAGGCTTGTGCAGGGCAAGTAAGGTTCTTTACACCCTTCCTGGTCCCCGCAGTCTCCGTGACCACAGCCAGCTTTCTCTGCAGGTGGTGGAGGGATGCTGAGCGAGAGGGGTGGGAGAGACAAGCAAATGCCAAACAGGACCCAGGGCCAGCGTGGAAGCTGCTATAGCTGAGTTCAAGACAAGGTCACCTGGAGCCTGAAGATGACTGAACTTCTGCTCGTGTGTGTGTGTGTGTGTGTGTGTGTGTGTGTGTGTGTGTACTTACATGCGTGTTTCTGCCTAGTGTCCTGAGAGCATGGACATTATCTGGTCTGCTTTGTGACAGTAATCCAACCCTGACTTGGTAAATATAGAGACAGAGGGTAAGAAAATGCACAAATAAAATTATATCATGGATCTAGTAGAATGTAGAAGTGTCTCTTTTTCGGTATCAGACAAGTATGTCTTTTCCTAATACTCACATCTGACATTAAACACTGTGTCTTAAACAAGACGCTGCACAAATCTCACTGAGCTGAGAATAATGTACAACTTACAAGCTGCCTTCTGCCCGTGGAGGCTGCCCCGTCACCTGGGGTGATCGTGAGTGGGGAAACACACCTCCTCTCAAAGGAATCTAGGGACCAGTCGCTTAAGAGCTATTTTCAGTAATACATTTTCATCTTGGTTAAAAAATAAGCGCCCTCTACGTTACTTTTTGAAGACAGAGAAGAAAGAAATGACGGCTTAATCTTCCATGTTGCTGATTAGAGTGGTTTTTAGAGCGGCTTTTTTTAAAAAAATTAATTTTATTTATTTATTTTTTGGCTGTGTTGGGTCTTCGTTGTTACGCCAGGCTTTCTCTAGTAGTGGTGCGCGGGCTTCTCATCGCGGTGGCTTCCCTTGTTGCACAGCATGGGCTCTAGGCACGCGGGCTCCAGCAGTTGTGGCACGTGGGCTCAGTAGTTGTGGCTCATGGGCTCTAGAGCACAGGCTCAGTAGTTGTAGCTCACGGGCTTAGTTGCTCCGCGGCATGTGGGATCTTCCCGGACCAGGGCTTGAACCTGCGTCCCCCGCATTGGCAGGCAGATTCTTAACCACTGTGCCACCAGGGAAGCCCTAGAGTGGTTTTTAAAGACAGCTTTGCAGCAGGGGAGATGTAGACAGCCCTTCAGCTCCTTCAGCACAAGGCCCCAGCCACGACCTCTCAGAAGGCATCAGGGTCACAGTGCTGGCTTCTCAGAGGCTCCGACTCTAAGAGAACAGTCTTCTTGGTCTTTCTAATCTCCCATGGCATAAAAGGCACCCAGTGATGCTGGCTTAGGGCTCCATCTCATGTAAACAAATTGCTGATCTTTTAAAATCAAACAAAGTGGGAGTGGAGCGTTTATGGAGCAAACGACAAGTCATTTACTTTTATGGGGCACTTAATCATATTTACACAGCCCTCAGAATGGAGTGTTGGCCTGGGCGACTTTCAGAAATCATGGGACACATTGGCTTTTCAAGTATATCATCTTCTGATCGTGACCTAGTTAGAACCCGCCTTAAACGAAACGAGTGTAAAAACAAAATTCAGAACAAAGCGCATTTTAACAGCAAAAGTGATCCAAAAATCCTTCCATTATGTCCTATCCTGTTTTTATTTTTGTGTTTGGCAAATAAATCATCTTACCCTAAAAAAGGATGATGGATTGGGTCATTGGGATAGTCTAACATAAACAGAATGATGATACGTTTGCCAATCTGCCCATTTAGAGGTCACTGTTAAATTCTTATCCAAAGGAGCATTTTTCTACAGAGCCCCAGCTGATTCTCTGCCCCGTACTCTGCATTTGAAGAGCCCACGTGCAAAAGAGCACTTCTGAATCAAATTTACCTAAGTTTTAGCATAACCTCTAAGTTATACGGCATTTTTATTCTGCTGTTTCCTTTCACTCTGTACTCTGTACATTCCAAGACCCACTCTTGTTTTTCCATTATTATTATGTATAAACCTCCCGGCATGTTCTTTGACTTTTAGGGAGCTGCTCTGCGACATACAAAATCCCGAACCAGAAGCAGGTTGTCTACATGTTTTTTGACTTTCATTTTCCTGGAAAGTTGCTTTATAGTGATGGACCTCCAGAAATAAACATAATATTTAAAAATAAATTGACTTTTGGATGAAATGAAGTGACCAAGTTCAATGAATAAAACACCCTGGAAAAATTACTGCCAAGTTCGCCCTCCGTCTTCCCTTGCAAACTTTGGCCTTAATATCCCTTTTCCAAAACACATCCACTGGCTACTCTGATGGTTAGGTTAAGATGATAAGACTGAGAGAGAGAAACAGTGGAAACAGTGTGTAAGTATGCAGGCTGTGGTCACTCAGCTACCGGCGGTCAGAAGAAGGGCAAAGCAGTTACTGTGCATCTAGACAAATACACAGCCCTGGGTAGGAGGATGGGGCCAGAAACAAAGAAAACAGCTTTAGTGACAGTTCTGAATTGTGAGCCCAAACAGAAAAGTGTAATTCACTACCAAACGTATTTCTAAGATCTACAGACAGGACAGCTGTCCTGAAAGTCTCACGTAGCACCTCAGTTGTTCAATAAGAATTTCCCGAAAGTTAGAAAGGGCTTTTGCAGAGGAAAAGTGTTGACAGAGGACATACTAATTTAAAAGTTGACAACATGAAGGTGACTAATGCTGAGATACGAATTAGCCTAAGTCTTATTCACATTCCTGGCTTACGTCCTCAGTCTTATTCAGGAGTTCTTTAGAGAGTGCACAGGTCGGGGAGACAGCGGGGAGATGTACCTTTCCCTCGGGCCGTACGGCAGCGACGGGTGTGGCTTCCTCGGCCTTTTGCCGTCTGTCGTCTTCCTCGCCCCGCTCCTCCTCTGCCTTTTTCTCCGGAGTCACAGTGGTGATCAAGTTGGTCTGAGAGATGCCCTTTGTTGTCATGTACTGGCCAGTACCAACCTCTGCAGCAGACACAGAATCCTTCATGTATATTTCATGGTTTTCATTCACTGATGCTAAAAGCAAATACAATTGGAGAAATAAAGACCAAAACAGTTAAGTCAGAAGACAGACGGACACCACCGATTGCTCCCGTTACAGCAAAAATCCCCCCATAAAATACCAGGTTTCTCTTCAAAAGACAGGTCAGCCCTGCAGGTACTCTCATCTAAGCAACGCCACAGATTCATCCTTCTGTTGTCACCCATAACTGCGTTTAAGTGTGATTTCAATGCTCGTCTCTCAAAGCCACCAGAATAATTTCCATCCACTTCTCAGGCTCTCTGGTGAGGACGTGTGTGAGGGTGGAGGTGAGAGGAAGGATGGGGGGCTGAGTGCCACCGAGGCTGTTACCCACAGAGTAACTGGCGGGGCACCAGCACCAGACACTTGGGGCAAGTTCCACAACTAACAGTAGACAGACAACTGCCCTAGTGCACTTGACTTTAAACAGAGCTTTGCAAGTGCCACTCATTAAGGAGCACTGAAATGTTTTTTTTAATTATTATTACTATTACTACCACTATTAGTGCTTGGAAAGTCTATCACTTCTACAATATAAAAGCTACATAAGTAATAATGAAAAGTAACCAGTTACTGGGCAGAGATTATAGAATTCAGATGGTAACTCTGTTCAACTGAAGTGCAGAAATGTTTTAATTTCTACTGTGCTTTAAAAAGACTACCACGATATGCATACATTCATTCATCTCTAGTATTTTGGGAAAACAAGACAAACGCTGCTAATGAAATTCATGCAAGTGCAAAGCACGCAAACGTAAGAGAGAACACCCAGCCTTTCGTCCCAGCTAAAATGTCTCAGTGAAAGAGATGCTTAATTTAGTTAGACTTTTGAAATTTGGTACTCATTCTTTTAGGTTTTAGGTACCATAAAATTTACTGAAATTTAGAAAGGCTGCTTTTCAAATCGTAGGCAAAATTTAATCTGCTTTCATATTTTAGGAAGTTTAAAACATAAATGTAAGAAAAAGCTCTGAAATCCTTTGAATAGTGAACCGTTTTACTAAAATACCTTCACGAAGATATTTTACATCTCTTACTGATGATGAAAAAGCTCATATGAGACACAGTTTCCTAAAAGGCTTGTTAGGCTGTTCTAACAGACGATGCAACCTTGCAAAAAGCAGTTTCTATTCCAACATGCAGCCATGGCCCCCCCGAGCAGCAGCTCAGAAAACATACGAGAATTGGCAGGACCCCAAGGAGTGAGAGACAACACATACTAACATCACTTTGGGGCAGGGAGAAAGAGACAGCATGGAATTAGTACATTGATTTCACAATTGTCTTCTGTCTTCTCAGCAATCATTATCACACAGAAGGTCACAAGGAAAACAACATTCACAACAAGTGTGTCCCCTTGGGTTCACATCGCAGGACAGAGTGGATGACATCCGGGAAAAAAAGCTGTGATTCCACACAAGCTCCTCCAGCACTGACTTAGAGAACACACACCAGTTTACACAGACTCTTCAAGGAAGAGGAGATGAGGCGCCGCCAAAAGAAAGTCATTGTCAATGTGAATTTTCCAGTATCTTAATCTGACTCAAAATAGTCCTAATAAACAGTTTTCCCCAAAAGTTTGGCTCTCAGAGATTCTAAAAACGGGACATTGTTATAGAAGGTAGAGAATGGTAAGACTGACTTCCTAGGCCAGCTCACAAAAGCCTAAAGAATGATTATCAATATACCTACTGAGATCATTATGATTACATCTGTAACAAGACTGCTTTCACCTACGTCTTATTCACTCTTCGCAACAACCTGTCAGAGGTGGCCTCGATCCCACCTTACAGATAACGACTAAAGCTGGGACCTGCAGACAGTACTTCATCCACCCACCGCTGTACAGAGAGACGGTCTGGACATCGGTCTGAACTTATCTACCTACGCTAGGCGAGCATTCTTCCCACTTCGCTAATATAATTTATAACAACGATACAGCACTAATAACACAATTTTTACTTCCTCTAAGTATCCCTTTGGGACAGTAAAGTCTTCTAAATCCGGCGATCCAGGGAGTTCGCTTCCCTACAAGCCACATCGGGGTTTGGCCAAATGGAAGGAAGAACTGAGGCTCCATGGTGAGTGGGCAGCAAAAAAGGCCAGGAGGGAGGTGATACCAGGCACCTGTAACTTTTGTTTGTTTCTATTTATGCTTTTGCTTATTATTAAAACTGTACACACATGCTAGAAACTTCTCTTTTTATGTGCCCAGGATAAGTCTCCTATAAAACATCTCACCCCCAAGGAGCTCTGGATTAGGAGGCAGAGGTCTGGCCACAGTCGTGCCCTGGTGTCTGGGGGGAATGGTTCTGGGGCCCCCGTGGATAACCAAAACCCACGGATGCTCAAGTCCCTTACACAAAACGGTGTACGTCGTACAATGAATACAGTTGGCCCTCGGTGTCTGTGGGTTTCACATCTACGGATATAGAGGTTCCGACTTTCCTACAGCTGCCATGTCTTGGAGCAGAAAGTACATCTGCATGTACCTCTGGACAGCCACAGAAGACTGCTCCACAAAACAAAAGCCTGCAAAAACCTCATTACTATGCCTTAAAAATGCTACTTAAGTGATGCAGTGACTCTCTCCCTGTGGTACTCACACATCTGACTTCACGGTACAGAATATTTACACAGCAACGCTCTCCCAGTCCAGCTGGTGTAGTAATTAATATTAACCAGGACAATTTCCTTAGAGCCCTTTGCTCTGTTATTTGAATGTCATCCTTTCTATCAGCTATTATTCACTGACTGATAAAAGTCATGTTCTATTCATAACATTTTTAAAGAAACAGAGATAAATCTAATGCACAGTTTTCTTTCGGAAACAAATCATCTAAAACCAACCTGATAATCATTTACCATCTGCTGAAAAGAGAAACAAATTACTTATAAGTATGTGATTGCTATATTTAGAATGAGAGCACCCTTCTCCAAATTCAGGGTGCCAGCTTATGAAAGCCACTTCATTCCCCAAGTACCATTCTTTTGTGTGATTTTATATAAACCCACCAAGAACAGACATAGGACTCCCACAGGCACCTTTTCTGGGGGGTTGGTTAAAATGTGCCACTCAGCCGAAGAGCAACGAGTGCTCTTCCTTTCATGCGATCGCAGAGCACCTGTGTCCATCAAAGGCTCGCGATGGTTTCTCGCTGCTCGGTAGCCACTAGCAATCATTAAGGGGAGCAGTGCCTACCTCCGTCCAAGCTGCGAGACATGGTATAACGTTTGCTGGACGAACGCTCGAAGTAAGGGGCCGGGCGGTCTATCAGTGCACTAGCTCTCCTGGTTTGGGCTTGTGTTCTGCCACTGTAACGAAACTTGGACCCCAAGGTAAGGAACTTCTTTGGAGGTGCTTCTGGTAACAACAGTCTGGAGATATTAAAGGAAAAACATCAGCAAGACTATTAAGCCACATACTAAGAAGGCTAACTTATCACTCTGTTCTGAAAGGTAAAGTGCTTTGTGTACTCAGGGTTGAACCCCCAACCTGCCATTCAGTGAACCTGGTTTTATAAGGAAAAAAAAATCACTTCACACAGTGTATATCAACTAGGGATGTTGTAGAGAGGCTAGAAGCACAACAGGGGTGGAGCTGGACTAGGTGAATTTGAACATCCTATGGAACTGGAGAGTCTGTGGTTCTACAAACCCAGAGAGCAATTAAGTAGGGGATGTTAGTGAAGAACAGTGACCATTTATTACTTTGTAGACACAAATCTGAGGGCTTTAGTACTTACTGGATGTGGGCAAAGGGGTGCATGGTATTGAAAAGCTACTGAAAGAGTAAGGAAGGGATTGGACATCTGAAGTGGATGTTCTAGAAAAATAATGAAAAACCTCTCAAGATAATGAAGGGGAGATGAGACAGATAAGTATCCAACAAATTAAGGAAAATCCTTCAAATTTCGTCAGAAGTTCTTTTAGGATTTATCAAGAAATCTGGCGGCAACGAACTTGAAGGAATAGAAAGGATCTTGTGGTCACATTCTTCTTTCCAACAACCTCTTATCAGTGTAGGTGATTCCAACCATTCTACTTCTTCCTTAGGAAAGACCAAAGTGATCTCTACCCACCTGAAAAATGTATGGTGTTCCACACACACTTTCCACAAACGCTTGGCCGCTCTATGGTTGGGCAGCTTAAACCCGATGGTGCTTTCAAATTGTTCAAACTAAATTTAAAAGACATATTGAAGAGTAGAGTGAAGTTTGCAATCATAAATAACATGAAAGCAAATAACAGAGAAAGTCAAAATACCACCCACAATTTTTTTCTTTACTCCCTAAATCAATTGCTATACACAGATTTCATGCTATACACATTCACTCGTTTAAAAAAATCTCCTATCTATCTCCTTAAAATGCTGCAGGTACAGACAACCACATTATGCATGTAGTAAAAGTTTCATGTACAAGGATGAATCTTATGAAAACTAAATGCAAAAAAAGAAGAATATTTGTATTCCTTCCAGAGACCAGTTTGTCCTGATCTGATTTCTAAGCCTAATCGTCATAGTTTCTCTCTGACATCATGACTTCAGCTGGAACGCAAAGAAATGAATAAAACAGCATTCTCAGGATGACATTTTCTCCTTGTATCTGGTCTGGAAATATGCGCATATCCTAGGTATTTGATGACTTGGTATCAGATATTGCTGATTTTATTTGTGCATTCTAATATAGATTATCATGTTAAATGCTAACGTCTCTCAATATTATACAGTCATCCCTCAGTATCCAAAGGGGATTGGTTCCAGGACCCCTGTGGATACCAAAACCTGTGAATGCTCAAATCCCTTACACAAAATAGCATACTATACACGCATATAACTTATGCAGCCCTCCCATATACTTTAAATCATCTCTAGACTACTTATAATGCCTAACACGATGTAAATGCCAGGTAAACAGTTGAAATACAATGTGAATGCTACGGAAACAGCTGCCTGCATGCAGCAAATTCAAGGTTTGCTGTTTGGTACTCTCTAGAATTTTTTTCCCGAATATTTTCAATCCACAGTTGGTTGTATCCACAGATGCAGAACCCTGGGATACGGAGGGCCGACTGCATAAGGTCAGGGATTGGGAGAACACATTTTCATATTTTTCAGCATTTAGAGTTCAGATGATACTCCATCAGCCATCTGCTTTTTCAGGGTGAGGTAGCTAACTTCCTGAGTAATATATTTTCATATTACTATGGCAGATACGCAAGAAATATTTTTTATTTTCTGAATACATCAGGCCACCAGAGGGCAATCATCTTAAACAGTAAAAGCCTTCCCCAAAGAGCTCAAACCCCCCAGACTACTGGTATAATTGATAGCAAAAGTAATTTATGCGGCAAAGAACCAAGGGGAGGGGTCCTGTGCGAGGTATGTGAACTTTAGCTATTCCGGACCTCTGTTTCTTGTTCACTGAGTGGGACTGGCCAGGGGGAGAAGGGGAAGTACATGACGGGTGGCTCTAAATGCAGTCGCCTTCCCCATTTTCTCCCTCTGTCTGACATTCCTGTCCAGGGACGGTCATGAAACTCACCCCCGTCCAATGGACCCAGTCAACCGACAAGCCAGAGGAAGGGACCTTGACTAAATCATCCACCATTTATTCATCCTGCATCTCACATGGACGACACGCCATGCTAAGGCCAGGGGTTTTACAGAAGAGTCAGCTAGCTCTTCCCGGAAGAAGCGGGAAGCCGGGAAGATTCTTACTGCTCTGTCCTACTCAGCACAAAGATGAGAGAGATCCCTGCACTTTTTGAACGTTTATCTCTCTCTCTCTGTGCTCTGTATCCACTTCTTCCAACCGCTTCAGAGCCTTCGTGCCACCAGTAATTCCTTCTCCTTCTCATTCTTCTCAGCCTATGAATATGGTTGTAAAAAAGGGGAGGAAAACGACTTTCTCTGAGCGTGTTTCTGCAGAACCAGAATCACTGCTAAGTGTCAGGAAGGGAAGCCGCTGCTACTTCACTCCTCACCTTGCTGCTACCCGCCGGGGGCTCTAGCTCTTTCCTGAACCCTTACTGCCGCGACAAGACCTGATCGTCAAGTTCAACACACTTTCCTTAGTTCTCATCCGAGTGAACCAGGCTCCCTGAATCTCATCTTCCTTATTTATCATCCATGACTCTTTCTGGCCCTTCTTCTCCTCTCTGGTTGTTTTTCCTCATCTGCCTCTGGTCCTTTTCCGCCTACCCCTCCCTCAAAAAGTGGTATTATCCAGAGTTTCTGTTTTAAGAGTTTTTTCCCGTCTAACTTCCTTGTTCTTGGTAATTTCTTCAAGACCTAAGGCTTTGAATAAAATGTATTATACAGCTGATGACACTGTTTAAATCTTATATTTCTTACTATGCAAGGATCACCCCCCCGCCAAATTCTGTCCCAAAAGGAATTTCAATCTTTTTTTCTGAAATTCTCCCTTTTTCTCTCTAGTAATATTATCATCATTGACTTCGCTCATGCAAACCCAAAACCCTCTGATTATCCTGGACTCTCTCCTTTCCTCTTTTTTTTTTTTTTTTTTTTTTTTTTGCGGTACACGGGCCTCTCACTGTTGTGGCCTCTCCCGTTGCGGAGCACAGCCTCCGGATGCGCAGGCTCAGCAGCCATGGCTCACGGACTCAGCCGCTCTGCAGCATGTGGGATCTTCCCAGACCGGGGCACGAACCTGCGTCCCCTGCATCGGCAGGCGGACTCTCAACCACTGCGCCACCAGGGAAGCCCTCTTCTTTCCTCTTTTGATCTCTGCCCCATCCTGTCTCCAGGACCTACTGGTTCTGCCTCTGAAACCTCTCTCTCAAATGTGCTTCTTCCATTCTATTCCCACAGCCTCTGCCCTAGTTTAGGTCCTAGCACATCACATTACTAAGCTGCTGAATTTCATCCCGAAATATCCACCGAGTATGTCACATCCCAGTTTAAAGTTCCCATGGCTCACTGTGGTCTCATGATGCACTGCTCCAACTTCCCCTTCTGGCCCCTCACAACATCTACGCTCATTTCACGTCTACGGAATATTATCACACTTGCATCGTGATGCTGTAATTGCAAGTGTATGAGTCTTCTCTGCTGAACACAAACTCCCTATAGGACAGGAATAAGGTCGTATTTATCTTTCTATTCTCAATGCCCAACACAGAGCTTGGCAATATATAGATGCTCACTTAATGGTTCATAAATCAAACATATCTTGGTTGTAAGACATGCAATCTTTAGGAAATATTAAAAAATGACTTTAATTTCAGATAGCTCGTAGAATATTTCAGTCTTCATAGACAAGTTTGATTTTATATTTACGTTAAACACGACTGCTTGCTTTATAGTCGTAGTCTTTAAACTTTTTTTGTACTGAGATACAACTGACATATAGCATTATATTAGTTTCGGATGTACAACATGATGCTTTGATATTTGCATATTTTGTGAAATGACCACCACAATGAGGCTAGTGAATATCTATGACCACGCAAAGTTACAAATTTTTTTCTTATGATGAGAACTTTTAAGATCCACTCTCTTAGCGACTTCAAATACACAATACAGTGTTATGAACTACAGTCACCATGCTGTACATTATATTCCATACAGTGATTTTTAAATTGTGTTTTCCACCAGTGGTGAGGTTAATTCTGAAGACAGGAGATAATTCTATATTGTACCAGAAAATGTTCAGAAACTAAACGAGCTGCAGTCTTAGAGCTTCAACTGCCTCCATTATATTAACTATACTAATTAGAACTTGGACATTATTTATTATCTATTATGAGAAAACAGCAGATATTTACTATATATTATGTCAAACCACTAAGGAGGACATAAGTTGACCATGGATGGATGCTTCTGCCTAAGGAGCAAGGATTAATTAACAATTTTGATTCTTTCATTAGCCTCTCTTGATTGAAAAACAAAGGGGAGAAATACATTAGGCTACAGAACTTGCATAATTTATACCCGGTGTCACTTGTTCTAATCTTTCTTATACTTTGATGCATGTTACCTCTAAGCTATTCCCTTTAGGGTACTATCAGATTTGGAGGACAAGAGAGGGGACACGGAGACAGATCAACAGGACCGATGGGAAGAAACCTATTCTCTATTCACAAAGAGGTTTAGCAACTAAGAGTTTCTTTGATACCGCAGCTTGAAAAATACAAAACATTATTCATGAATCTTGATTTTCCGCTGAAATATGTAAAAAGGAAAGCCTTTCAATTAATGTATGCAGTGGGGAAAAACTAGAACAACACAATAAAAAAGAAGAGAATATCTTATTTATTACTGTTTATTGGACAAACCTACAATAAGTTCTCTTAGGCATTTAGCTATAACTCATTATGTCCTGCCATGTTCAGAACGTGTGAGCAGGTAATTTACGTTTTTGTTTGCTCTTGGGTAACTTTCTTCCCGACATACATGCAAATTGGGGTCTACTCACCTCTCCCGGCCGGATCTTAATGTAAAAGTTGCTCCGTTTGTATGAAATCTTTAGAACCTTTGGCCAGGCAAACCTGTTGATGCGTAGTCGGTCACGATATATCAACAAGCCACTTGCACACACTCCTAACATGATTTCAACTCCCTCAGAATCCTGGAAAATGGCAGCAAGAAACGCTGGATGAGCATCTCACCTATTTCCACTTGTGGCGGGTACACGATTTAAGCCTCCAGGTCAGAACCTGTAATTAGCTACCTGCAGCTCTCATCTAAATATGCAAAGTACTGTAGCACTTTAAAAAATATTCCCACTAAATAATAGCCTTTGAATGAAGATATTTATCACTATGGAGGTTTGTTAGTGTAAACTCTGTTCACCCACGGAACTTGGACTTACACAGCATGTCAACACTGCACACAGAGAAGGTCACCCAGGTGAAGTGTGTTAGTAACAGTAACGATCAGAGCCTCAGTTCTTATTACTGAGTGCCAGGCACGGCTCTGACCACTTTACGTACATTGTTCATCTTCACTAGGATAATTCTGAGATAGCTGCTATTATGATTCCCACTTTACAGGCAAGAAAACTGAGGCACAGAAAGGTTAAGTGTCCATCCCAGTTGAATATGGGCAGCCTGCTTCCAGGGGCAGGGCTTTTAACTAATACGTACACTAATAGAGAGACCCCCATCATTTCCGATGAGTGTTTTGGGGTTTGTTCCTTTAAAAAGTCTTGATTCTCTGGGGGCTTCCCTGGTGGCGCAGTGGTTGAGAGTCCGCCTGCCGATGCAGGGGGCACGGGTTTGTGCCCCGGTCCGGGAAGATCCCACATGCCGTGGAGCGGCTGGGCCCGTGAGCCATGGCTGCTGAGCCTGCGCGTCTGGAGCCTGTGCTCCGCGACGGGAGAGGCCACAACAGTGAGAGGTCCGCGTTTTTTTTTTTTAACTTTATTTTTATTATTTATTTAATTATTGGTTGTGTTGGATCTTCGTTGCTGCGTGTGGGCTTTCTCTAGTTTCAGCGAGTGGGGGCTACTCTTCGATGTGGTGTGCAGGTTTCTCATTGTGGTGGCTTCTCTTGTTGTGGAGCACGGGCTCTAGGCGCGCGGGTTTCAGTACTTGTGGCTGGCGGGCTCTAGAGCGCAGGCTCAGTAGTTGTGGCACACGGGCTTAGTCGCTCCGTGGCATGTGGGATCTTCCCAGACCAGGGCTCAAACCCGTGCCCCCTGCATTGGCAGGCGGATTCTTCACCACTGCGCCACCAGGGAAGCCCTTGATTCTCTTTTTGTATACTGTTACTGTCAGAGTAAAATTTGAATATAAAATAGTCTTTTTAAAGTACAAGCGTACTCCCCAACAGCACCCCAACACACACTCACCACCCAGTGGTGCTCACTTAACCACTTGGCTCACATATATAAATATAGATGCATTTAATATATGCATATAGATTTCTTTTCCAACAAAAGTGGGATCATGCTATATTTGCAACTTTCTTTTGCTGCTCGCACAGTCCATCTCTGGGTCATCTCCTAGGGATGTGCAATGAGGGGTCCCAGAGGTCACCAGAGATGTTATATAAAGCTCAGGAGATACCCCACGAGCAGTCTATGCCCCCTCAATATTGTGTCCCAGTGAAATTAGCGTAAAGAGAACATCTGTGGTGGTCTTGAGTGGGGTGAGAACAAAGGACAGAAGGCGGTGCTGTGTGTGATGTGCGGTCCCCACCCCCCGTGTCTCACTGGTTGTTGGAAGCAGGGTGTTGTGGAGGCGAAGCTGAGGTCTGAGACACAGTCATCGGCGGGGCTGTCCCACTTTGAGTCACTGCAGCGCCAGCAAACGCGGGGAGGGAGACATGAAAGAATCCAAAAGGGGGCTTCTGACTCATCTGTACGGGAGTGGGAGGGACCGACTTCCTAAATCCCGCCAGTGCAAAGCACAAGACGAATATTTCCAGAATCAGAAATAAATATTTTGGTCTCTCTCTGGGAACTGTGAGGTTACACATACAATTTAACTGATTTAAAATGAAATATTTTTCCTTGGAAACGTATCACTCCACTAGACACGAAAATCACTCTATGGAAGTGGAAGGACTTGACGGCAGGATATTACAACATAATCAGACTTGAGGGGAATTCAAAGGCTCCGCCACCATTTATCAAGGGCTTTAACCTGAAAGAGCAATTTACAGAGCTATGACCTGATGCCGGAAGTAGGGCGGTGGGTGGGGGGCACGATGGACACTGAGATCTAGCCGACCTGCTCCCAGGACCACACAGGCGACCCCCCAGGTCCTGAGCAGAAATGTCTGCGCGAGCAGGGCTGCTGGGGTAACGGCTCCTTGAGTCACTTTCTTTGTGATGAAGAACGTAAGTGTAGCAAGCACTCTGGGCATTCACAACCTCTTCCATTATTACCTACTTTAAATCACTCCTTAGTATCTTTGAATCACAAGAAGGTGGAATCCGTTTGTGGGGAAGATGGGAGGCTCCTGCAATGCATCCTCCCTTGCCGTCTCCCACACACACTTCTCTGGGTCCCCACAGCATTAATGTCGTCAGCACAGCCCGAAGCCCGAGCCAGCGGTGCTGCCACTAACCCCATTCCTCTTCCGTCTCCAGACCCAGGCTGGTGGAGAGCAGCCTCTGTTTATCCTGCTGACCTGGCCACGTGGTCAGCACAGCGCCTGCCTAGCACGTGTTAAGCCACTACTTGTTTGCCGGAAGAAAAGGCAAACGAAGAAAGAAAATGGCAGGAATAAGTGGAGCTTAAAATTGATGATCGCTTCCATTTCACTCATGGCACAGCAACCAAAAAAAGGATACTTTTGATATCAAGGTTACTGCCGCAGCCCATAGCATTGAGGTAGTAGCTTGATAAATCTTCTGTATCAAAAGCTATGACCAGGGCTTCCCTGGTGGCGCAGTGGTTGAGAGTCTGCCTGCCGATGCTGGGGACACGGGTTCGTGCCCCGGTCCGGGAAGATCCCACATGCCGCCGAGCGGCTGGGCCCGTGAGCCATGGCCACTGAGCAGCCCGTGCGTCCAGAGCCTGTGCTCCGTAGCGGGAGAGGCCACAGCAGTGAGAGGCCCGCGTACCGCAAAAAAAAAAAAAAAAAAAAAAAAAAAGCTATCATCGTGGTCTTTCTTGGGGACATGTGTTTCCCTATCAATAAACATATTTAAGGCTCCCTTTAGCAGGGAGCATTGAAGGAAGCCCTGGACAGCCTCAGCCTATCCTAATTAAAATAAACGAAGGTACTATTCTCTTAACTTAAAATCGCTGTTCCAACTTTCCCATCCTTTATTATCTCCTGGTCCACGGGATACCCGATATGGATTTATAACTACATTTCAGAGTCTTATATGAAATAAATGACTCTGACAGAGCCTATTCAGAGTGACATTAAATGACAAACAAACAGAGACCGTCTTCCTAAGACATTTAGAACAGGTTTTCCAAACCAAGGGACCTTCTTCACCTAACATGGATATTTATTCTTCATACAGAGCTGTGGAGTCCAAGATCACAGTTCCGAATTTCTAACTAGGTCCTAGAGCTCAGGGCCTTTCAATACTACCAACAGAAGAGAAGCATCTCACTTATTAACTGGAAATTAGCTCTAATTTAATTCAGTAAACTTCCTTCTTGAAATGATGGAGCGCGTCTGCATGAGAAAATGAAGTCCATAACCAAATCATTTGTTATGCTTAGTATTCACATGAAATCCTATCACAGGCTGCATTGGCACTTCCTTAATTCTCTCTCTTTTTTAATTGGTTTAATTGGCATAATTTCAAATCACATTATTGAATGACAAAGCAGCCATCTATTTTAATTCAGTCGCTGCAGCCATGTTAAGTGATTTCATTTTTCCTGATAGGAACACAGATACATGCTGAGTTGCCCTTCTCCTACATGGAGGCCCTCACCTTTTATTTATTTATTTATTTTCCCCTGGGCAGTAACTGAGTCGTCGTGTGTAATGTAACTCAAAAACAGCTTTCGAGTCACGCAAATTTCCAGGCTACCTTCATTTCTGTCTTGTTTCCTTATCTTTTAGCCACGTAGGGAAAAACTCTAAGAGAAACACAGTCTTAGTGCGTGTCCTTATTTTCTTTTTAAATCCTCATCCTACCTTATATCTGGCATAAACTATAAAATGCTATGTTATCCGAGCACAAAGTAAGTGAAAACATGTAATAATTAACTGGCAAGTAAACAGAGCTACACCTGCTGCTGTAATTACACACAAATGTCAACGAGCTTGGCTCTCCGGTGCCAGCATCCCTGGTCAGAGCCAATCCTCAGAGATTCTGCTCTTGTGGAGGCCTTCAGGCCTCAGAAGTGCTCACCCTGAGTGATGTACAAAATGATCCACAGACACAACCAATTCGACCTGCGTTCATGTGATCCTCACCATCGTCTTGTCCAAACTCACTTTCAATCTGTCAGGTCCCCAAATGCAGCAGCAACAGAACGGAGACATCACAGATTTTCCTCCTAGGGGTCCCCAGGGTTGTTGAGACGTTTGCCTAAACAAAGCTGGCTGAAACCCTCTTCATTTCTTGGCCCCAAACTTGACTGTGTAAGACACTCGCTCGGCTGGCAGCCTGTTAAGTGCATGTTCTTGTGAGCCCCGGACTGTGTGATCATGACCACTCTGTCCACCCGAAGTAAAGCCACATCCCCACCCAGGAGCGACATCCTCGTGTCAGCCCAAATCAGAAGCTGTCCCCGAACTTCAAGTACTGATCTTTTCAGTGCTGCTGAAGTACCAGAACCTATCCCTAAGAGCCTAACACACTTCCTATGTTTTGCTGATAGAAGTTTTTGGGAAACCTTGCCTCTGCTTCCATGGCACTTCTATTCACAGCTGTTCAGATAATAGACTAACAGTCCATACGCTCACTCTCTCACTGTTGAAAGATACAGAGATTCTGGAAGAAGTGTGACGTGGAGTTAAAGCTGCTGACACATCCTCCCAACCTTAATCCAGCCCAATCCTGACTTCTCTCTTCGCAAGACTCTGGAACCAAGATACAGCCTCAACAATTCACCCGTCGACTAGGCAATCTTTTCTTTTTTTTTTTTTGGACAGGCGGAGAGGATTTATTTGTAGCAGAATTATTTATTACAGAGAATGTCCTGAAAATAAACTGACCAAACACTACAATGAATGTGCTGTATGTAAGGATGGAGAATCCGTTTGATTACACGCAGTGACTGAGAAAGTTCAAAACAAAACAAACCCAAAACTATAGTGCTTGTCCAGTTCTCTCTGCTCTCTTATCTCTTCCCTCTTTTTCTTTCTTTAAAAAACAAGTTAGGCAAAAAAATAAATAAAATAAAATGGTGACAGTGACGAGATGGAGAGCAGCGCTATTCTGGAACTCAGAGCTTTTATCAGCTCAGAAGATGGATCAAAGCTGTCCCCAGGAGAAGTCACAGAACCACGGCGACAGGCTAGGCAATCGTAGCCTGGCTGGTTAATGTTAACTGAACTTCAAAATAACCATCTTATTTCAAAGCACTGATGATTTGTCACAGTATCTAAACTTTATAGAGAGCTTTTAAAATTGAACATGAATTTTCTGAGTGCCTGGTGGGCGTCACACACAGTACTTGGCATATAACGATTGTGACAACTGGGTCCTGGACACTGTTAAATAAAATTAGATAGAAGGCCTGGAGTTTAAAATATGCGTACCTTGGCATGATGCAAATCCACCCCATACATGGAGAGCTTTTTGGCATTTTCCAAGAAATACATCTCTGCTTCTGCGGGCGTCATGCCTCTGATAAGGAAAAATGAGAGGTATTACAATGCTGGTTTTTTGTTTTGTTTTTTTTAACCTGGTGGAACCATAATATTTTCCACTTAGCTCCCTTGCAAGTTCCCACAGAGGCACCAAAAGATTTGTACTCTGGGGGAGGCGGGGGGAGAATACCAGGAAAATGGCTTTTAGCAGAAACATCACAAGGACGACCCGAGTAGGAGTCTGACTACCCAGAACTGTACCAGGCCTAGAACCTCACTCTGCTGAGTCCCACCCTTAAGGCACTGACTTCAGTCCCGGGAGAAGCAGGTGGTGCAGGGGATGCCCACCCACCGAGCACAGCTTAAACGGACGCTCTTGGGGTTCCTGCCGCTAACCTGTGGCTCTTGTGCAGCTCGATGACTTTGTCTTCTAGTTCTTTTGTGTGGTTTGGCGCGAAGCGGAACTCGTTGATGTAGTCACTGCCACACTCATCTGGGTCGTAGTCTCCCAGTTCCGACTGGACGGTGTACGAGCCCAACGTGGCAAGGGTGACAGAGGAGCAGGGCAGCCTGCCAGACACGATGTCATCGCGCAGCTGTAAGCAGAGGTAGTACCTTCCAGGAGCCAGAGGACGGGCAGAAAGCCAGCGTTAGGAGACTGGAAAGGAGACTGCCCAGTACAAAGTGGGCGGCAAGCAAGCTCTCCCTGCAGAACAATCCACTAGGACACATTGTCTAGCATCTGGATCTGGATCTATATACCAGGGGAAGATACTTAGCTACAAAATACAATATCTAAGGGCATATAGAGGCAAGTTCATAATAATACAGGGATTCATTGATGAGACACAGAATAAAAGAAACCTACAGACTATCTCTCTAACATTAAGATAACGTTGAAAGTCAAACAAAATCTCTGGTGGGGGAAGTTATAATATAAAAATGGTGCTCTTAAATATAACGATTAGGCCCCAACTACCTAAAGGAAGTCTCATTTTGCTATCTAGACGAAAGGTCCTGCCACACGCCCAAGACAAACTGCAGGTAACTCAACGGCTGCGCCGTCATGAACACTACCTGCCACTTCCTGCGTTCCTGACGAGAGGAGCTTTCTCCTGGGTCAAGGTCTCATTTTCTTCTTTAGATAACTTCCTAGAATTCAACCGTTACGAAGACTAACTTTGAAGAATTATTACCTTAAAATCTCATCACTAAAAGCAAACAATTCTAAACTGGGGGACTGTGAAACGTTTTCCATAAAATTTTGCCAACATCATATGCAAATATCTCCATTAATAGCTGACTTTTACCTTCCCTGTTATTCTGCTTCTAAGAGTGACAGATATACTAACAGTAGAAGACTCCAAGGTAAGTGGGAACATTGGTGAATTTTATTAACAGTCTTCATGGCCCAGCATACGAGTATAAGAATAAAATATACCTTGTACCTTTCACACAAGAAACGAACCGTTAATCTGTTGAAGCTGAGGACTATATGATAAAGCGTTAAGGTCCCCTCCAAATACGGTTTTAAGCTGATGATGGGAGTAAATGCCATGTAATCCAGATACAAAAATTCCTACACATTTCATAGGCCCTACACACACGACACAAATGGAAAGGAATCATGCACTAGATTCCAACTCACAGTGTATATACGCTCTCTACCCATAAATTAGCCACCATTAAATAGTCCCTCAACTACTAAAAAGTATCTTTATATAAGAAATTACAAATTGTTTTTTGATTTAATGAAAATATAAAAGAAATCTTCTGGAACTAGTTTTTCCCCTTCTCCTAACATGTCTGCTGAAACGACTTTTCATCATAGCAAGTGACTAAAGCTTTTTGAGCGATTTCTCTTTCCTGAAAAGCCTGCCAAGAAGGGTTGTAAGGCCACACTGCACAGCATTACTCTGACTGGCTATAAACTGACTACGAAACACAGTGAAAAAACCAAGGATTCCAAAGTAGAAAGCATTAGAAGACGCCTAGAGGGACACACAGCAAACCCAGAATGGCTTCCTAAAGAGATTCTTCCTTATACTCAAAGCTCAGTCACCAGGCCAGACTGTTAGATCCCCTTCTTGATGCCTTTTCTCTAAAACGAATGAAACGTCTTCCTTGTATACAGAAGGTGTGGAAGGTACACTCTTAGGCGTGCACGTGTTTATGTGCATTTGTGTGTGTGTGTGCACGCCTGTGTGATTTTTGAAAACAGCCACCACGTGTCAGACTGGTTATACAAAAAGGCATAAGCATCCGAAGACACACTTTTGCTCTAAGTTTTGAAGGAGGAGCACTAGGAACTGTCGTATCATTTAAGGCTGAATCCCGTCGAATTTGACTGTGGTGGGTAGACGACAGCAACTCAATTCTGTGTGTTTTCCCACCAGGGTCAGGCAGAGGGAAGTACCAGCTTAGCACCAAAGATTCAACTGGGAACAGATACGATCTGGCACATCTTCTCATCGGATGTTTGCTCTCATTCAGTTGCCTTCTGTTGGCCATTTCGGCATGGATGACTGTAAGGTCACCAGATGTAAGCCCGCCCTCCGCCCGAGAATTTAACAGGAGCACGACTCCCAACATGCCTGCCTTTTTCACTGCCAACTTTCAAATACCTGGTGATATCTTCAGAGAGCTGGGAAGGGTCTGGTGGGTAAAATTTCACATTAAATGAAAAGTGCCAAGCACCACCTGCGGAGAGAAGAAAAAATCAGAATAACGTCTCAGACGATCCCTTTGTACTTATTATACTAAGCGGTGGCTAGAACGGCCCTAACCCCAGTCACTAGCACCCAGGCAACTTTTAATCAATGGAAAACAGGGAAGTCTCCTTTCAGTGAAATTCACAGGTAACTCTGAAACTTCCTCCAGTTTCTAATCTTCTGCCCCATCAAATCCTTTGCTGGGGTTTATAACTAGCAAGGAAATTGACTAAACTTCCTCCCTTTCTCAGGGACAAAGGCCTTGGGAAGAGGGAAAAAAAGTAAACGAGACAGATAAGCCTCAATCAGACGAGTCTAGGGCTCACCGGACCTATTCTCTGAAGTTCTGGAGAGCTCACATACCAACATTACAGACAGAATCCCATTTCCTTTGTCCTTTCTGCTTTGTTATGACAGGTCAGATCCCATAATAATACATGTCAAGGATGTATTTATTTTATGGGAAAGGTTTGCTGTCATATTAAGAGATGAGCTGCTCTGTGGGCCATTCGGAAAGTTCTTTTCTTACTTGGGGAAATTTCTGATGGAAGAGACAGTGGGGGTATGTACTGTGCATTACCAAACCCAGCCCTCCACCTCAGCCCCTGATCAGGACGGTCCTCACTGCACGCGGCCGCCGCTCCTCCTGTGGCATCTCCTATGGCCTCTCCAGAGGGGAAGGGGGTCACCCAGACGCCAGCTCACAGGCACCTGCTCCCCAGACCGTCCGTATGTAAACGTGAGACATTACAAGCCTTCCTGAGTGCTCCGTTTTATCCATGCATTCTCTAGTTGTGTATACCTAACCATGTTTATCACCGTAAATGAGAATAAAACCCACCTTTTCTTCTTTTCGACATTTACTCTCTCTGTGATCACCCCTGTCACTTATTTTCACCTTGGTCTCTCTGTCTGGCCTTTCAATAAATGCGGTCCATTACTGAAGCCTGGGGGCTCCTTCGCCGGGAACTGTTTCCATTTCTTACCCCCACCCAGTAAGCACACTCCAAGGGCCCAGGCCCTGCTCGCTCTGAACAGCGGCTTGGAGGACCCTCCTGGTCTCCCAGCTTCGGTGCTGGAGGCCTTTCCTCCGAGCCGTGGTCTTCCTTTTGCTCTGTGATTCGTGACCTCGTGGTCCAGCCCTCATGCTTCAGATGCCCTCCTAAGACTTCCAAACACCCCCTTCTCCCATTCAGTGACTCCTGGAAGCTCCATTCTCTCCCGAGTCCTTCCCAAACATTCACAAGAAAGGGACAACACCCTAAGTACCTCCCGGCTCCTTCCTTTGAACTGGTCTCTTGCTTGAGTAGCAAATACTTAGCTGCAGAGGTCACCTGTATTCCTGTCATCCATGGCACAGTCTGTTCGCTAATTCTGGTTTACTCTGCACACCACTACTCATATTACACTGAGAGGTCCACCTGGCAGGGACACCATTTGAGCTGCCTTATAAAGGACTTGGTATAGGGACCGGGTATTACTGGGTGTTTCGTGTCATTTCTAAACCACTAAGAAAATATTCCCCAAACGTGGGCTGTAAGAATTACGAGCCATAAAATATCTGGCAATCAAACCTATTTCTAGCGATTATTCTTCCCACTGTTCTCAAAAACGTCCTCTTGTTGTTCTAAAATTAACAAGTCTGATTTGGTTTTACTTTCCTATTGATTCCTATTCACCTCCTGCTAAAATGGAATGCTTGCCAGCCATGAGGTTCATAATGAGAGCTGGTCTCCCCGCAAGCAACTGGAATGAAAGCTAATGGATTCGTTATGGGAAATGGATTTATTGCTCTTTTATAATTTTTATCCACTTCAAAGTGAATCCAATGAATCGTTTAGCAATGCAATTAAACTCATAATAAATTCAGGGTAAACACTTGAAGTTGGAAACTAAGAGGGAATAAAAATAGAAGAAAGATATTTCAATGCAAAAATCCTCATTACAGTAAAGTGACTTTCAAATGATCGTGGGCCTAAGAAGCATCGGAGGGGCTTGTTAAAAACGCCAGTCCCTAGGCTCTACTCAGAGGTTTTTATTCCAGAGATGTGCATTATGGTCCAGGAACTTGTGATTTTAATAAACACCCTAATGGTTCTAATACACTTGACCGTACTTTGAAAATCACTAATCCCAAGGAATCTACTTTCCTAAGGTTATAACCCAATCAAATATGAGGTTTTGCAGGACATTATTTTGAAACGGTGGGAAAGTTTATGGAAAACACAATCTACACCACAATCAAGGAAAAAAAAAAATCCAGTGAAATGAGGTGTAACATTTGAAATTAATGAGAGAGGCAGATTAAAGCGGAAATACATATCCTCGTAAAGAATCTGGTGGAAACGTATCACTGGGAGGCTATAGTTATGCCATAAATAGGTTTGCGAGCCTGTGTCTGATCAGATGATGGCTCTGGTTAGGGACGGAAATGCAAGAGCTTGAATGCATTAAAATGACATCTATAATGCTGATATAGGATTTTAAATTCCAAATTTATGATAATCAGAAAACTGTGACACTGAAGAGAATTCATTCTTATGAAAAAGTTCTAATTTTAGTCTTCTATGTCTGCCAAATCTTAAAATTTCTAAATATACTACAGTTATAGCATAAATCACTATATATCATATATTCTATATCATGAAGTTACTATATCATAAATATACTCTATATCAGAATATATTTAGAAATTTTAGATCTGCTAGGCGTAAAAGATGACTGGAATAAGAATTTTTTCATAAGAACAAACTCTTCAGGCTCAGGATTTTCTATTTCTCATAAATTCATAACTTAAAATCTTTTTCAGCTTGACTGCCATTTGCCATTCTCTTGAAGATCTCATTCTAGAGACCTACTGTGGACCTACAGCATAAAAATAATGGAAAGATCCTTTTATTGTTGATATTTATGTTCAGAAAGAGGAGGTGATTGTACAATAATTACATTAGCTCTGATAATACTTTTCTGCCTTGATAGAATGTCCCTTTTGTGGAAAGAAGGCATTTTGTGCATGGGAAACAATAAGGAATATAGATAAAAACACCAAATTCCATTCCTAAAAATTTCCAATTTTTTCTTGTCTCCTCCTTTATCTGCATGATTGTCACTTGGTTTTCTTTATGTTGCTGTCACAAACACTGCCTAAACTACATGAGGAAAATATCCTTTAAATCTCATGTTCCAGTTGTCCCCTAAACTTCATCTCTTAGAAAGGAAGGCCGGAGACAGCATAAATGGGAAATGAAGGAAAAAAAGAGTTCCATTAACAGCAGAAAAGAAAATTAACTGTTGTTACAGCCTTTCTTGTAACAGTATAATGACTTATTCTTGAACATGTAATATATTTTCAAAGTGCTCTGTAATTATAAAATCAACCAAGTACGAAAAAGCGTTTTATTAATTAGGTGAATACAGGGGACTTAAAGCACATGAAATGTTAAGATATTCAGCACATCTGCTTTTAATAACTCCATAAAAAGATCCTTAGAACATATTCATCATCTTAAAAGTTTTTACTAGGACTCTGAAGTTTTCACCTTCTTATGACAACTGTAGCTGTCCCTGGTTTTAATCCCAATTTAGTTCTATCAAACTACTTCACTATCAAGTTTCTGATTAGTGACCACACCAAATTCCTCTCAAAAATATGGTAAAGATGTTTTCGTTGTACAAAGAATCATCAGACTCTCTAATATGTAGAAGCATAGTGAATTTTTTGCTTCTTTTGAGATATTATCTAGTATTAAGCCATTTCAAACTGCTCGCTACTAATTACTTTTTATTAGCATGTAGGGTATTTTGAGACCTCAGAGCATTCAAAGGCACTAGAAAGATTTGCTCTCTCTTTTAATAGTAACTTTGATGGGAATGCTGTTCTTATTAATAAATTGGTCTTAAGTTTAATCTTCAAATAGAATCAGTTGTTCTGGAAAATTAAACTAGATTTTATTGATAAAAAATGAATTGCTTGAAAAAAATTAACTAGTTAGTTGAAATTATAAAGTATATCCATGTTTTACCATTTATCCATAGTAAAAAGCAACAGCTACAGAAAAGGCTTAAAAATAAAAATGAAAAAATTCCTCTTTCTCAACCCCCTACCCTGCAGTGCCACTTCTGGAGGTACAGGTATTTCCACATACCTATATATGCATAACTCATTTTAAACAAATATGAATTATTTCTCTAAGGTCTCACTAATGAGAGCTAAAACATATTTATTCTACCTCATTCTGTTTAACAGCTACCTAGTATTTCAAGGTATGGCTATTTCATGATCGATTTTATCATTTCTTTATAAATGGATATTTAAGTTGCTCTGAGTCTTCTTCTATTGCCAATGGTATGATAATGAACTTTCCTACATGGACA
Source organism: Grampus griseus (assembly GCF_964374135.1). Classification (NCBI taxonomy): domain Eukaryota; kingdom Metazoa; phylum Chordata; class Mammalia; order Artiodactyla; family Delphinidae; genus Grampus; species Grampus griseus. The sequence goes on along the minus strand of NC_139006.1, from coordinate 32,720,802 downwards.
CATATGTACACACTCCTCTCTTAAGCAGACACTGGATATATTTCTACAAGTAAAATCAGGGGTCAAAGAATAAGCACATTTTAAATTTTAATAAAATCTGACACAAAGTGCCTTCTTAAAGGGTTATATTTCTACCAATTGTGTACAAAATTGCCAGTGTAGGGCATCGTTAAACTTTTAAAATCTTTGCTAATCTGAATAGGTGAAAAATGTCACATTTTAATTTGCATTTAATTATTACTAACGCTTAGCACCTTTTCTAATACTTATTAGCTACCTATATTTAAATTTTCTGAGTGGCTCATGTAATTGATTCGTGCGCTAGGAAATGTCCATTTCTTAAATTGCCTTTAGGGCTAAGAAAAGAAGATGTCATCAGACAGTAAACTGCAGTCTTACTGGTTACCCCATTTCTAAGCTATTAAATGACTATTACTTTTACTGCTTGCCTTGCATACTTTGGTGGCAGTTAGGCTTAATACAACATTAATAATTAAGTCTGAAACTTTTAGATGATTGTCAACGGGGGCATCACTTGATCAAATCATATCTCACATCTCTGAACAGGCAAGGAAATAGGTCAAGTGTCATGTCATTTTATTCCCGGGTCGCAGTAATTGCTAATGGGTATCTGAGCGAGACCAACCTGCCAAAGATAAAATTTGAGATCTTAATCTGTTTTTCAAAATACCGTATTCACACCAGCCATGTGGGTATGAGCTACCATTTCAGATAACCCCACTCTTTGAAAATCTTCCTATTTCTACACATAATAATCCAAAAGAACTTACTTCGAATCTGTTTTTTAATTTCCTTAGCAGGGTCCAACCAATTCTGAAAAAGAAGTGAGAGTCTGAATATGAATCAGAGAAGAATGGAGATGACTTAGTGTTGACTGGGTAGAGATGAACTAAACGTATTTGAGAAGGAGTGGCTGCCGGAAGGGTCCCCCAGCTGGGTCCTTCCCCTACATCTGGTGCCCCTTCGCTAGTCCTGCGAGGGCCCAGGCTCTGGTCTAATGAGAAGATGTGTGTGCACACAACTCAGGCTTGACAAAGTTCTTTTCTTTTACAACAAGTGCCTTCAGGGATTCAAGCTAGCACAGAAACAGAGGAGAAAAAATGGTGGATTCTATGTTCAAACAAGTTACAAGCATGAGCTAAAGATACAGTCATCCTTTGGTAACCACAGGGGATTGGTTCCAGAACCCCAGGTAACACCAAAATCTGAGGATGCTCAAGTCCCTTATATAAAATGGCACGGTACTTGTATATAATCTATGCAACGCCCCCATATACTTGAAATCATTTCTAGATTATTTATAATACCTAATTCAATGGACATGCTATGTAAATACTTGCTGGTGCACTGGAAAATTCAAATTTTGCTTTTTGGAACTTTCTGGAATTAAAAAAAATATTTTTGATCTGCTGTTGGTTGAACCTGCAGATGCAGAACCCAAGAACACAGAGAGCTGACTCTGCATGTAACTTGACCACTGATGTCCTGGCCGTTCAGTCCCATGCAGCGACTTCTGTGATTATAGATTTTAAGGCACCTTCTCAGAATGCTTTCCTAACAAACGAACACTTGCCACTTATGACTTTCCTCATTAGAACACTCAGGTGTTTAATAATGAAGTTAGACATCATCCATGGAATTCAGTAAAGATAAAGTATGATTCACTAACAAACGACAACGGAACAAGCGACATTTAATGAGCACAATTGCTGTGGCTCAGTTGCCAGCATTAAGGAAACAATTTCTTCCTCCTTATCTTTCAGGCAGTTGGGGGGATAAGTGAGATAAAGGCCTGAAGAGACTGCAGCAGGTATAAGAGTCTACAGAGGTTTTACATGTATCATTAAACGTGGACTGAATACATTAACTGCTTGCCTCGTACATCAGGTCTGTACATGATTCATCTCACATTGTGATTCAGCAAGAATATGAAAGTGTAATAAGATGAATTAATAAGATGGCATCCAGTGAACATGTTTTCCGTATAATTATCAATTTATGTGATTCCCATTGGCTCCAATCCATGGAAATGTATCATCCCCCCAAAGCACCATATAAAATGCTTTTCTGGAACCATAAAGAACTCAAGCATGAAAAGCAGAAACACTGACTGACTGACTGTTTCCAAAAGACTCAAGATTAAAGGAAGTTGTCAATAATTTCCTTCATGAAGAAATAAGGTGATTAACAGCATTTAGGGCCTTGGATAATAAATCTGAGGGCGTGGGAGTACGAGGGGAGGTGGAGAAAACAATTTACCAATTCAGTTTCAGTTCACTTTCTTGCAGTGACGTGCAGTTGAAGCCGCAATACTTTGTACTGCTTTCAACCACTCACCTTCTGGCTTTCAGCATCTCGATATGTAAGCCCAAAATAGTCTTTTTCTAGCAAATTCAGATGTTCACATACTTTATCAAACAGCACTTGGCCTCTGGAGCGTTTCTGTGGAGAACAAAACAGAAAAACAAGTCAACACACACCAAAAATGTTCTCTCAATTGCCACAAACAAAAATGGGTAAAACGTAAAATATTGCTCATCGTAACTGTTCAGTAAACAACAAGCAGGTTTGATCACTTTACCAACTCCTTTTTAACTAGAAAAAAGGCTCAATAAAGTGGACCTAATCCTATAAGAGGCAGCTCCTACAGAACAAACAAATAAATAAAAAAATAACTCCTGTCAGTGAGTAAGTACAGGCGACCTGCGGATGATTTCGAAACGGAAGTAGTTGGGGAAATGAAGTGGTGCTCGAAGCCTCAAATATGTTGTGAAACACGAAAATCCTGACGGTGAGAGCATTAAAGGGCCGACCACAGCGGTGTTTCAGAATACCCACGCTCACTCCCCCCCGTGATCAGGTTCTGAGCCTGAGAAGAACAAACCCCATTCCTTGTCTCAGGCCGAAGTCCCCTGCAAACTTTCTACCCCAGTCCTTACTGAGAAACTCTAGCTGTGGATCACTTTCTGGAGCCCGTTAAACTTCATTAGTTTTTGTTTACAGCCACAAATTTCAATTTTGTATCACAGAGTTCAACTTTCTCTGAATTTTTTTTTTAGAGAAAATCCTTCCTATTAAACATAACAAACATGTTCATTAAGTTTAAAGATTTAAATGATCATTTATAAATGTAAGATGTAGACATATGTGCTGTATTTTTGGCCATAAAGCAGTCGATTGGAGAAAGAAAAAAGGCAGTCATCTGGGGAAAAAAATCCATCAGCTTAATTTATGGTGATATACAGTATCATATTTTCATCAAAGGTCTTTTAAACTTGGCCTTGGAGTCTGAGAAGGATTAACTGGAAGCAATTAAGCTAAAGTACATTTTGTTTGTGCAGTACCAACATTTCACATCTCGTACCTTAAGTGTATTTGTCTTTAAGATATAATGTAGTAAGAGGAAAATAAGAAAACTGATAAACAATGGGCATACCAAAGAGTACGTATCCAGAAGATGTGTAAGTGGTATGTATTACTGTGCAATCGCAAATATACTGGAAATTACTTAGTCCCCTCAAGCATGACTATTTAGGAGAAAAGATAAATGTAGGATACAAAACTGAAGCCTGAATTGTAACCAGCTGAATAATCAATGTTGTATTTGAAAGAAGTTTAATAATGTATGAAAATAAATTACATGTTAGCTAAACTGTGTAACATTGTTCAATGGATATAAATAAATGGTATGACAATGAAATGCTGCTCGCTGGTTTAAATCCTTTATTTGTAAATAACAGCATATTGCTTCTGAATAACGCTTAACAAATTATAAAGTTTGCACCAAAAAAAACTGGTTCTTCTGATGCTTCCATTGGTATGATGTCCAGTTTAGAGATAAGAACACAGAGGTCCAGAGGAGTTACATGGGAGAGGCAGTCTTAGTGCTGCCTATGACGGTGGCTTTAACAGGTAAACCTGGCTTTGAGTCTTCCTTATGTCCCTTGCAGCTGTGCGGACCTCGAAGCTTTCCCTCTGTAAAACAGGTATGAAACCATCTACTTCTTTGTAATGGTTGACATTAAAATGAAACAAAGTATTCCAACTTGGTCCAGTGATAACACGTCAAGCATCCCACAAACGTCAGCCATTGATATTATCAGCCTACGTGATTGATAAATGGCAGAATACGTAATACAGAACTCACTAGGCATTTTTGTGGTAGGAGCACATATATAGCTCCTTGTGGTACCAATAAGCATCCTTAGTATTAATATGCCCTGCTCTTTCTTCAGATATCAATTATCTGCTTACTGTCTAACTGCTTTAACTACAACACAACACACACACACACACAAATACATACCAGCGTCTGGCCAAGTACTTTCTCAATGAGTAAAAACAAACCAAAACAAAACAAATACAATAAACCTTCCTCTACAAAGCCTTCTACATCCTCTGAGCCAGCAGCAGACCCCAGCCAGGCCCTCAGTGGAGGAATTATTCTGGTCACGCTGCCGGCGGCCTTGGGCATTGTTTTATTAGCTGTCTTCTGGCTGCTGTCTTCTTCCTTTTGTCTAACAGGTGGAATGATTAGCTCAAGCACAGACCACTGTACTAACTGGTTCTTAATTTTCTGGCTTCTCACCATTTGATTACTATTAATGAACCACAGCTCTCTCTTGAACAGACCAGATTTTTTCTTACTATTTTAAACATATTTGAACACTATCAACAGTCCTTAAGACAATAACATAGTGGTCCATTCTTCTCTCTGAAGGGTTTTTGGGTTTGTTTCTGTTTGTTTGTTTTGGCCCTAAGAACTAAGACGGGTTGTCTAGAATCCGCTATAGATGGTTATATGTAAACAATGAAATTCCTATCTGCCAAACATCACCATGGCCGCCGGCCAGCTGGATGACACTGGAAAGGTCTCTCACATTATGTGGGCCTTCACCTTCTCATCCTTGAGTGAGGATATATGACTCCATGGAGCCAGGTGATCACGGGCTTGAGGCTGTAACTGGGCACCTGTGCTCATGGCCAACATCACTAACGATCACAGCTCACTCCCCCGTGCAGCCCAAATGCGGCTTCAGAGCCCCACCGCACACGTGATGACAAAGACCCTGGCGATGGATGGAGTCGGTACAGGACACCAAATGGGACTATTCTGCAGCCCCAGACAGGATCCCCTCCGCAATCACTCCCAACTCCCCCAGATTCTTGATTCTTCTTACTCAGGTCATTTTTTTCTAGTGCATTATCTAACTTCTCAAGTCAATTATTTCTACATGTTGACACTGTGTGCATCTTTAGGTAGTAACATCTAAAATATGACTGAAGCTCAACCGTCACTGGGCCTTTTAGAGAATTTATGTTAAATATTCGGTTCCCAAAGATAGGATGTTCATTAAGTCATCAAATCTGGGCATCTTACTTTCATTGGGTATGTTTATAACAGCTATAATGAGTCAAGAATTCAGTAGAAGATAGTGGGAAGCAGTTGCATAGCACAGGGAGATCAGCTGGGTGCTTTGTGACCGCCTGGAGGGGTGGGATAGGGAGGGTGGGAGGGAGGGAGACGCAAGCGGGAAGAGATATGGGGACATATGTATATGTATAACTGATTCACTTTGTCATAAAGCAGAAACTAACATACCACTGGTAAAGCAATTATACTCCGATAAAGATGTTAAAAAAAAACAGAATTCAGTAGATTAAAAAACATTTTTTGGACAGAGGTATTCTAAAATCAATGGGTAATTTACTTAACTGGAGACGATGAACAGCTTTTAGTCTCATTTGCTGTTTCCTGTGAGTTGTTAAGTCACGTCTCTGACTCAGATGCATTCGCAGTCTACATAACCATTGACTTTTAACACCTGGACGTTAAGGAAAGTGGACTTTGCTTTCCTGGAGTAACAAACCAATGGTGGACTACCCTCTCTCTACCCTCTTTTTCCACTTAAAATTGGGTTTCTCTTTCAAATAGAGAAGACGAGGATACGTCCATCATCACCACTCAAACACAGCAGATGAAATAAGCTTTTCTGCAGCATTAATGAAACTTCCTGCAAGTCCAAGATAATTCAAGATTTTTACAATGTTGGTAAAACACTGGTTTTCAAGGTCTTATCAACCGGCATCACCTGAAAGTTTACATTAAATTTTTTATTTGTACTTTTATTTGTCTAACAACTTAAAAAAACTAATTTCAGAATGTTTTAGGATGGGAGAATTTCCAACATTTCCCAAAGTAGAACAGCATCACGAAAGCCTGCATACTCATCACCCAGTTTTAACAAATGCCTCTGAAGACAATTTTGGTTCCTCTGGAGTTCTGCTCCACTCATCCTCCCCCTGGGTACTCTGAAGCATCTCAGCAAATAATTGTGTCTCTATTTATCTTAGTATGTAACTCTGCTCTTTTAAGAAATGTAATCTCAATAACTTCATCACATCTAAACAAAAGTAGCAATCAGTTCATAATATCACCAAATATCTAGTCAGGACTTTAATTTCCCCAATTATTTCAAAGATTTTTTTTTCTTTTTCATTTTCTTTGATTAGCCCATACACCGCAATCGGCTGACATATCTCTCTGGTCTCTCTTAATCTGCAAGTTCTCCATTTATGTTGGTTTTCCCCTTGAAATTAACTTGTCTAGGAGACCAGGTCATTTGCCTGTAGAGTTCGCTCAGTCTAGACTTGCTGTTTGCATCTCCATGGTGTAATTTAACATGTTCTTTTGTCTTCTGTATTTCCTGTAAACTGACAGTGAATCTAGAAGCTTGACCACATTCTTGTTCGACTGGTTTCCATAAATGACGCTGTGCAATTTCACCACGAGGCATAAAGTTAACTCTTGCCTTTTTGTGATATTAGCAGTCACTAACGATCGTTGCCCTAGACCCATTAATCTGAGGTGGCAAGATGGGGATATTCGAATCCGAACCTTGGTCCCCCATTTATTAGTTGGAGTATGTCTATGAAGAGACACTTCTCTATGTCAGAATTATTTATCCAGTGACACAGTCTGATGACGGAAGCCAGGATCAATGCTCACACCTTTTCCTTTACCCAATTTCAAGATAATGAGTTGGCTTTCTAGCACCATCCAGGAGTCACCAATCAGGATTTTTGTCTTATATCATCGCTATGAACCCACGGGCTAAATCAGGCTTGACGTGTTTCAGTCCATTACAGGTGTTACCCATACTGATGCTCTAAATGTCCCCAGTGCTCTGCCCTACATTTTGCCTGTCAACTCGCATCCTTCACAATGCTTCTCCAGTCCCACTTCTTTACAGCATTTCCTGTCCTCCCAGCCAACTGTGACTTCTCTCACCCTTGGACATTAGAGCACTTTATGGTACCAAGAGGGCACCTTCTATATTCTGCCTTCTGTCACAGCTGTCTCTCTGTGCGCTTGCCTTATATCCCGACTGACTATAAAGACACTCCTGGTGGCAACGTGCCTCCTATATTTATTTTTTATGGAGCCTCATTTTGGTCCAATGCCATTAAGAGAATAAAAAGGTAACGTGATGAAACTTAAAATTTTTCTCACTAGCATATCATAACCAATGTTGCCAAAGCAAAATTTTAAACTAGTGGTTTTTCAACCGTGGATCCTGGGAGCATCTAAAATATGCCAATATCCAGGAACTCACCTCAGGTCAAATAAGTCAGAATTTCTGAAGGTGGGCACCAGGCCTTTGTATGTTTTCAAGATCTCATTTGCAGGCATGGTCAAAAGGTACACTTAAGTTTACAACTTAAAAATTCTTAAATGGAGGACTCTAAAGCAATTTTTCTTTTCTTTTCTTTTTTTTTGAGGAAATGTGTAACTTCTTCAGATTTAGATCCACACCAGTTTCTTTCAGGCCTTCTTGTACCAACACTGATAGCTGCATTATGATCAACCTTACTTACACACACACACAGTCTTAAAATCTTAAGACACCCTTTCCAACAAATTTTCTTAAGAAACGTTAATTTCTCAAGAAATGAAAAACGAGCCACATGCTGAAATAAAATGCTACAAATGAGCAATGATAAACCACCAACCTATAAAACCAACCAATAAACCAGCCAAACAATGAACCTGCATTTAAAGCTATGAACGAAATACACAAAATAGAAATGTTTTTGAGTTCGAATTTTTTTTTTTTTAGCTCTCCCTCGGTAGAGCTAAAACATACAGACTTTAACTCAAGAACCTGCTACCTTACTAAAAAATGACCCAGGTAGGTTAACAAATGTCTTGACTTCCTCTTTTGTGAACAAGTAAAAGAATTCACATCTTCCCCAGCAGGTTAGGGAGGTGATGGAGAGGAACAAACACTGGGCACTGAACCCAGGGGAGGATGGAGGGAGGAGCTGCTGTTGATTGACAGCTGACCAGGAGACGGCACACCTGTGGACGCGTCCTCTGAAAATGAGTGCCGCCTTGATCCTCAAGTCCCTGGAAATCGTGTCTTGGTCTGTGCTCAAGTCATGAGCGCACAAGCAGGTAGCACAAATTGTACTAAACCCCAGCACAAGACTTCAACAGAATCTGTCTTTTCTTTCAGTCTCACAAAGCTATGAATCAGCCTGGGGAAAGGCTAAAAGCTGAAATTAGAGAAATTTGTAAAGTCAAGTATAATCTTCTCGTCTTAGAAAGACGGGCTGCAGTTCTTATTTATCTGAAGCTGCACTATCACAAAGAAAATGAGGCAGAGCACGTCGTTCTGCCTGAGAACTGGAGCTAATCAATGGTCCCTACTTCTTGGGCGGGGGGAAATGCGGAGGGGCAGGGGAACCAAAGCCATCAGCACCAGGGCGTGTGGATATATCCTTGAGGCTCCGCGGGATCTATGTGCGCATTTCTTTAAACCGTCACTGAAAAAAAGCCTCTTGTTACATTGGCTCAGGCTTATACCACGTGCGTTAATACAAGGAAACATATAATATTGAGACCCTTCGGGGAAATGGACACTTCCGTACCCTTATTTCAGCTGCTTTGAAATTTGAGGGAGCGCCAGCCTGTAAGCACTTTATTCTTTCCATCATATATCTTCTTCAACTGGACTGCTGATTTTCTTCTGAAATTATATCTTTCTGTGTATTGTTGCACTTTGTGAACTTGTATTTCTGCTCCCTGAGGACAGGAAACTGTGCAACCTTTTTAATGCCCCTGACAGAGTGTCCTAAACACAGAAGACATTCAACATATGCGCCTAATAAACACTCCGGGCATGAATCTGAAGGAGGAATTTCTCCTCACATTATCTTCGATTAATCTCGATGAAAAATGCCATCATTTTTTTTTCATGCTTCCTTCCCTAATTGCATATTTCCACACTGAATGCTTTTCCAGTCTCCTCACTTCTCAAGGTCAACTGGAATTCTCTTCATTTCTAAACGATGGCAACGCAATTTGCCTGGTGTTATAGGAGCACGTGGAGAGCTCAGCAAACTAGCTAAGCTTAAACTTGAGCCTAAATCGGACACCTGGACTCTGTGTAGGTTATTTTTTCCTGGGTCTTCTTTTTGCTCTGTCAGATAGAAAAACGTTCTAACACAGTCTGCCCTGAAATTTAGGTGGATTAAAAAAAAAAAAAATCTACACTTAGAAAATACCAAGAGGAATAAAAGATGATGATGGTGTCTGGTCTGTGACAACAGTCCAAAAACACTTGAGATCTGAGGCCAGGAAGGTCTAAGAAGCAATATATGGCCCCAGCTGCCCTGTGCGCATCTACTTCCATTTGGGGCTTTCTGTCTCAAGTGTACTTTCAATGCCAAGTTTAATAAGCACAGTAGTAAGTCCATTATCCCCGTCACTACTGCCAGGATCCATGCCCAGAGGGGCAGGACCTAGTCTATGTACTAAATCCCAAGCGTGATCCGGGCAGTGAATTCAGAGGGCTGATGTGAGAAGCAGAGATGATTTTTTTCTGCCTAGATGTTACATATCTTGCTAGCTCTTTCTTTAAATTCACAAGCAATCAGCTTTTTAGAAAACCATAATAGTTCTTTTCACATTATTAAGTCAATCAATGATTATTCTGTCACTTTCTTAAACTCAGTTCAGTTAGCAATAAAGATCTGAAGTGGCCTGTTAAAATATGAACCTGGGACCACTTCCTGGTCTTGCTAAGTTTTTAAACACAAGAGTGATTTATTTATTTATTTATTTTTTGCGGTACATGGGCCTCTCACTATTGTGGCCTCTCCCGTTGCGGAGCACAGGCTCCGGACACGCAGGCTCAGCGGCCATGGCTCACGGGCCCAGCCGCTCCGCGGCATGTGGGATCTTCCCGGACTGGGGCACGAACCCGTGTCCCCTGCATCGGCAGGTGGACTCTCAACCACTGCGCCACCAGGGAAGTCCCACAACAGTGATTTATTTCCATGTCTCAACTGTCTAGAAACTGAGAATTCATCTAGCATTATTTAAATATCTTCAAAATGTAATTTTAAAGATATTATTCCTATCCAGTTCAAGTCGGTTTTCCCACCATTCTATTCTAAGTGAGGCACATCAGACAACCCCAATGCTGGACCCTGGCTCTACAACTAGCTGGCTGTGAGGTGAGACGGTCACTGAACCTTTCTGAACTTCACTGCCTTCATTAAAAAATGGAAATAATATTGGTCCTTACTCATAGGATTGTTGCATTAAATAAAACACAGGAAAGCATACGTATTGCCTAGCCCATGGGAAACGATAACCAATAAATGCTGGCGATTATTAGTAGGCCCTTTTCATAAGAAGCCCAATACATTTAGGTTTTCTAATGCTGAAATCTGGTATAGAGATTGACATACCACTGATGCCTATTTCATCTGCAGTGAAATCATCCCATGTCTCTTGTGAAAAATAAATCTCACTGTACAGGTAAAAGGGAGAAACGGTTGAAAAAACTATTATTATCAGTAAACCAAGGGTACATTCAATTATCCTTTGCAAACACAAACAAAATGGTTTTCAGCAGGCACTGGGTATACTGGCACATTTTAGTACATCCTAGGCCAAAACATGATAGTTACATATTATCATAGACATGGCGTGCAGCACAACCAAAACAAGTAGGCAGAGTTCAAATGCAGTAGAGTCGACCTAGGTTTGACAGAGATTCTCTGAAAAAATACTTTTAGCACATACACGGCAAGAGTCCATTTGCGCACGTGAAGCCCCTCCGCCTTTTTTTAGAAAGATGCCTTTTTCTTTCAGCCACAATCTGTTCCTGTCTTCATTTGTTGTCACCATTTCAGCCTCTGTTTGAAATCAGACTTTTGTGCCCAGAGCCATGTACCGTGGTAGATGATAGCTTTTCAGTGAAGCGTGCTTCTTCCTGGCAAAAACATTGGGCTCGCTTTTTCACAAAGAGTTTCACATCACACATATGAGATGTTGGCAGCGTGCGGGCAGACAACATTTCCTGCTGTTAATCTGCTAAGGATTCAGGTCACTAAGCCAATGTGTGCCAAACGAATGCAGAGAAGGAAGCCCTCGGGAAGAGGGATGTTTGAAAGAGACAGACTTAAACCTGAATCTTGTAAAAGAACCTCAGGGCCTAATTCAGAATGATGCGGGACCTTGTGAAATTCTTCCTGGGAGAGGAAGTACTTATTTCTCCTTTCCAAGACAATTCTCAAAAAAAAATCAAAACCCAAATTGTGGTTTATAACTCATTTGGTCAAATAAAGCACTGTAGGCAATGCAAACGTTGACAGTGAAAACACAACTTTTAATGATATACATTTAACGAGTATGGATTTGTAGAACGGCCACTTTTCAGTCCTATAAGGCACTGAAGATCAAAACCATATAATAACAGTAAGTGCTTTAAACAAATAAGTCTTAAGTGAACCAGTGTCCATCAGCTGTTTCCTCTTATTAACAGGACGAGGCTGTGAGTAAGCACACAGAGGAAGGATTTCAGGGTTATCATGCAAACTACTCACATAATTAAAAAATGTAATTCTATCATTTCGCTAGTTAAAATAGAGGTTTTAAATTAAAATAATTGTAAAACCTATGAAAGACCTATAATGAAAACATAAATAAATAAAAAAATAGGACAGCTGATGACACTTTCAATGACACTTAGGGTCGGTCTGGCCTTCACTGAAAGCATATCATCTTTTGGATTAGTATTTAAAATCCAGTAGCTGGGGAGAAAAAGCCTTTGTAATCATCTAACTTTTTGATTCTACTCACATGTTCTCCAGCTTTGTCGGACACGTGCAATAGCCGGCGTGGACCACCTGGGGTACCAGCAGGTCTACACGTCCAAGGTTGGGATTGCTTTTGGACCTCGCTGTCTCTATCGGGGGCATCCTGAGCTCCTGAGCTCGCAATCTTGAAGAGCCAGCATTAATCCTATCGGCCCAGCAGTTCCCACACCTGGGAGTGGGGGTGGGAGGAGCCTGCTCTGCCCTGTGAAGAAGCGAGGCCCAGGCCTCATTCTAGAACCAGAGCAGACTCGCCCCCTCGGGTCAGCACAAGGTCCCCTCACTGCAGCCGTCCCAAGAGCTCATTTAACCACGAGGGAATGTTGGTCTCTGCTGACTCCTGGATCTCAGATGGTGATTTCTTTGAGCTTTGTGGTTATTTACTTTTAAAGCACGAACTGCATCAGCAAATGGCAGTAAATAACACTCACATAAAAAACTGAAATGGTTAGGCAAACTGAACCCAGAAGACAAAGGGCTTTCACAGTAGGTACAGCCCTTTGCCCTAACAAACAGCTGTAACGTTCTTTCACTGACAGGAAAACTTCAAACCGTTCTGTTCAAGCAAAAAGTAAAGTACGACACACTCAGATTATTCTGATTTTTCTTGGGCTCACAAGAATGCCACTGTCTTTCCTGGACCTTATCGGTGTTCAGAGCTGAACTGGGAGGTTCGGGGCTGAGGGACTTTGGAAGTTCTTCGGGACCTGAGTGATGCTCCCCCTTCTCTGAAGGTTGAGCCTCTAAGCCAGTCCTGCCAGCTCCCTCCTGGCTTAACAAGGACTGAGGGCAGCAAGACGCCTGCGATCTTGGGGGCTCAGGAGGATGTCAAGTGAAATTCAAAGGAGATGACCCCGAGATTTTATCAAATGTACTTTCACTTTTGTCTTTACATTCAAAAACTCTTTGTGAGAATATACCCATGTGGGAAGACCAGAAGTTGGCTATCAGACTCAGCAGTGAGAGCACAGACAGCCAGACTGAGGATGCGGTCAGACCCCATCATCACGGTGGGGGAGGTCCCGCCTGCCTCTTTGGCTCCCACCGCCGTGCCCCCTGGCCTGCCCTGACCCCCTACTCCATCACACAACCTTCCTCCAGCCCCTCTCCCTAGGCTTCCTCCTGCCAAAGTCTGCACAAGCCACCTTCACACCCTGGACCCTTCCACCCGCCCAGCCTTCAGATCTCTCCTCAAGCACTCCTTCCTCAGGACTCTGCCCCCCCAGCCCCCCACCTCCAGGACCAGGTCTCAGAGAACGGGTTTTTATATCTTCTGCATCGCACTTGTCAGGGTGGCAATTTCACGCTGCTTTGTGTTGTAATTTGAGTAATGGTAATGCCAGCCTCTCAGGTAAGCAGTTTCTACCTGCAAATGGATTCCCAACACGTACCTCTGAGCCTGGCAGAGAGCAAAATTAATATTTTTTGAAACAGGAAAGAAAATCAAGCGAAATAAGTGCATCTGGGGTTTATTTCCTGTTTCAAAGCTCTTCAAAAAACTGCTACGTTCTTTGAAATTTATTCAGGAGCAGTTTATTTATATTTTTCTACCACGTGGGTATAATCTGCTCTGGCCAGATCTAGAGTGTTGGATTTTTTTCCTAATTTCTGCAAGAAGACAATATTTCATCCCCGCAGGTGGTAGACCTATTAGCTTTTTTTTTTTAACATCTTTATTGGAGTATAATTGCTTTACAATGTTGTGTTAGTCTCTGCTGTATAACAAAGTGAATCAGCTATATGCGTACGTGTATCCCCATATCCCCGCCCTCTTGCGTCTCCCTCCCACCCTCCCTATCCCACCCCTCTAGGTGGTCGCAAAGCATCGAGCTGATCTTCCTGTGCTATGCAGCTGCTTCCCACTAGCTATCTATTTTTCATCTGGTAGTGTATATATGTCCATGCCACTCCCTTATTTCGTCCCAGCTTACCCTTCCCCCTCCCCGTGTCCTCAAGTCCATTCTCTACGTCTGTGTCTTTATTCCTGTCCTGCCCCTAGGTTTATCAGAACCATTTTTTTTTTTTTAGATTCCATATGTATGTGTTAGCATACAGTATTTGTTTTTCTCTTTCTGACTTACTTCACTCTGTATGACAGACTCTAGGTCCATCTACCTCACTACAAATAACTTAATTTCCTTTCTTTTTATGTCTGAGTAATATGCCATTGTATATGTGTGCCACATGTTTATCCATTCATCTGTTGATGGACACTTAGGTTGCTTCCATGTCCTGGCTATTGTAAATAGAGCTGCAATGAATATTGGGGTACATGACTCTTTGAATTATGGTTTTCTCAGGGTACATGCCCAGCAGTAGGATTGCTGGGTCATATGGTAGTTCTATTTTTAATTTTTTAAGGCACCTCCATACTGTTCTCCATAGTGGCTGTATCAATTTACATTCCCACCAACAGTGCAAGAGGGTTCCCTTTTCTCCACACCCTCTCCAGCATTTGTTGTTTGTAGATTTTTTGATGATGGCCATTCTGACTGGTGTGAGGTGATACCTCATTGTAGTTTTGATTTGCATTTCTCTAATGATTAGTGATGTTGAGCATCCTTTCACGTGTTTGTTGGCCATCTGTATATCTTCTTTGGAGAAATGTCTATTTAGGTCTTCTACCCATTTTTGGATCGGGTTTTTTTTTTTTTGATATTGAGCTGCATGAGCTGCTTGTATATTTTGGAGATTAATCCTTTGTCAGTTGCTTCATTTGCAAATATTTTCTCCCATTCTGAGGGTTGTCTTTTCCTCTTGCTTATGGTTTCCTTTGCTGTGCAAAAGCTTTTAAGCTTCATTAGGTCCCATTTGTTTATTTTTGGTTTTATTTCCATTTCTCTAGGAGGTGGGTCAAAAAGGATCTTGCTTTATGTCTTGATTTATGTCGTAGAGTGTTCTGCCTATGTTTTCCTCTAAGAGTTTTATAGTGTCTGGCCTTACATTTAAGACCCATTAGCTTTTAAAATTCCACCTCAAATGTTGCAGGTTAACTTCCTGATAAATTTCTCAATTTCTCCTGAAGGGCAAATGGTCCTGAGCTGGGGCTTCACTCCATTTCTTTCATTTGATACACGCTCTACCCCTCACGCTGAAATAGAAAAACCCAAGGTGGGTTATGGTTTCTAAGGACCTTCCGTGACTAAACTGCATGAGATCAGCCTGAACTCCCAGGTATCAGTAGTCCTGCACCTGCTCAGTAAGTCTGTCTGATGAACGTGGAGAGCACTTCCATGCATAGGACCGGGATGCGTCCTGGATTCTCCTTTAAAAATTCTTTTTAAAATGCCTGGTTAAGTAGCAGATTAGAGAGTTAACTACTAAGCGTGCAATTGGTCCTGCCACCTAAAAACTTTTCTCAAACTGAAGTCAATGTTTTCGTAGGAGTCACAATATTTAACGGGCTTACAGTTAATAATCCTATAAGGGGAATGAACTCATTCACACACCTAGGCACAGATTTTCCTGTGAGGTTACCTTGAAGAGTACAGAGGAACTTATACTGCTCAAGCTTTAAAGTTTTTCTGAGCTGAAATCATTGAAGTCCTGCTCTGTCCACAGTGTCAGGGCCCTGGGCATCCTTTGTGTCCACACTGGCCTAGATCCAAATGTTTGAGGTGTGTCTTAACCTCACCCTCAGGCATTTTTGTGGCCACGTCCTTGGAGAAGGTGGGTGACAGTCTTTCTGCGAACACGCTCTCATCAAGCCCTCACCTCTTCTGAGATGTCAGTAGCATCCCTAGCTCTCCTGTTAAAAAATATAGTTCTCCACTGAGCCGGCAACTTAGAAAGCTGCACATCTCGGATACTTAAAGAGAAGCATCATCTCAAACAAATCGTTACTTAGCGCTTCTTTTTTTAAATTTTATTTATTTATTTATTTTTGGCTGTGTTGGGTCTTCGTTTCTGTGCGTGGGCTTTCTCTAGTTGTGGCGAGCGGGGGCCACTCTTCATCGCGGTGCGCAGGCCTCTCACTGTCGTGGCCTCTCTTGTTGCGGAGCACAGGCTCCAGACGCGCAGGCTCAGTAGCTGTGGCTCACGGGCCTAGTTGCTCCGTGGCATGTGGGATCTTCCCGGACCAGGGCTCGAACCCGTGTCCCCTGAATTGGCAGGCGGATTCTCAACCGCTGCGCCACCAGGGAAGCCCAGTTAGCGCTTCTTAAAGGTCTGACTGAGAGAATCGACCACCACTGAGACTTTCCTGACGGCTATTCCTAATCTCCCAGAAGAAGCTGACAGAGAGCTTCTCTCAAACGGCGGAACCCGGAGTGAAAATTCTAGCCAGCAAGTGGAGTGCTTTTACTGTGTGGACGCTGTGAGGCGAGCGCTCTGAACACACGTTCTGTGGGTTCATCTCTTTCTGGCTTCTTCCTCTCATTTTCTCTTGGCCCCGCTTTCTGCCTATTTATCTTCTTCTCATTATATTATGTGTATTTCTGTAAAACACCTTAAATCCTCGTGAGAACATGGCTGGGTATACATCGTAGAAGCCCCAAGTTAAAATCAAATGTTATTTCTGAAACAAAGTACCTTTACAATTTGGACGGGGTTTTTTCCCCTATGACGACGACTTCTTGACTATTAAGGAAGCTCAGCAAAACCTGATATTCCCGATGGTGCCTTTTTTTTTTTTTAAAAAAAAGAATAACTGGAGATATGAACTGAAGCATTTTGCTTGGGGTAATCCTTGAAAACCATCCCGTGTGCTTTACAAGTTCAGTATAGGGGCATCTCCCTAAAGAACGTGGTGGCTCTTTCAGTGACTTTATTTGCCGTCACCATGGCATCCCATAAGAAATAACAAGTCTCTCTATTCCTTCCAGTTTCCCAAACACCATCCTAAGAACCAATTCTTGTGTTGGCTGTACATCCGCATACCATCGCTCATGCTTACACGCAGCCGCGGGGCGAATGAGGTGCATTTCGAAGTGTAAATATGACTTCGAGATCAGAATTTCTTTCACCTGTATTAGAAAGTGACCCCAAATGTGCATACCAGCTAAACACAGCTGTCTGTCACGTGTCCGACACAGCCAAGATGTCTTGTTTGTCAACGAGAAGAAACCCCCACTGATCAAAGCCTTTCATGAATTAATACCTAACCCGGCCATTTAAAATTGCCATTTGTAGAGACATCCTGGACCCGAACTGCAGGAAACAGTCACTAGGCAACACCAACAAAATAGATTGGTCTTGGCAGGAGAAACAAACGGAAGACCCAAATTCCATTTATCTAGAAATAAAATACCCACAATAGTCATCTGACAAGGGAAATCGCACCAGGTTATAGGAAGCTAATGTTCTTGATGGAAGTGTGATGTGTTCCAACAAAAAGATCCCATAACTTAGAATCTGTGACCTCTTCTAGAAGAAACAAAAACTTGAAAGTGTTCTGGCTGGTCAATACAACCCACAAAATTGAAGAGAAAAAGGGTCCTTGGCTTTTCGGCCGTCGAGAGAGGGAACCCGGGGCTCAGCACTAGATGCCCCTCGGCCCCGGACCCGAAGGAGGCGGAGGGTGGGGAAGGGGGTGGTATTTCCTGAATGAACAGCAGGGCGTGACCACAGCCCCCGAACTGGAAAACTGCGGGCGGCTACGTATGGGGGTGAGGGGGGCGCGTGTTTTTTTCTAATCTGAGATTAAAACGTTCAAGAAAACTTTCCGAATACACCATCCCCTTCACAGTTACTTAAAGATCACGATGACACAGCACGCTACTGTAAAATTCGTCCTAACAGCCTTCTTACATTGTTCCAAGAAACAGGGATCAGTCGTTCCTTACAGGAAATATTAATGTTACAGTTCTTAACACTTTGTATAACTGAAATTCTAATGTACAAAAGACAGCAAAAAGCCCAACTAAAGAAACAGAAGGGTGGCACGAGAATCCATCACAATGAGCGACGCTAAATTACTTCTCGGTGGACAGCGCCTGCGGCAATCCCGGCCGCCTGTTTTCTACGTTCAATAGCGCCACGCCTGGATGGCAGTTAGAAAGTGACACTGGGAACGCCGGCCTGTGTAGATGCTCTCTTGGATCTGTTTGAAGGAGACCCACTCGACCATAATCACTGCTGTAATGTCCCCATGGGGTCAGGCACGCCCGGTTCCTAAGCTGGGCTACACTCCCCACCCCAACTCTAAGCATGAGTGTTGCCCAGAGCTCTGCTCTTAATGCTCTTCGCACTCATTCACTGGCCCTCTGCACGATCTCATTCACTCGTGCATGTGAATTAGTGTGAGAGATACTGGCTCCCACAGAGCCTACCAGCCTGACTTCTCTTCCAAAGGCCAAACAATGTATCCAATTGCAAAAGCAGATTGCTACTTTCATATTCCAAGCACCCTAAGTTCAATAGGTTTAAATTAGATTCACTATCTTCCCCCACAAACTTTTCTCCTTATACTGTATTCTGTAAATGTGGACGCCATTATCAGTTACTGTCTCTTCCACTACCGGCATCCCTGCTCACCCATCCAATTAATCAAGTTTGCTCATTTTCAAGACAGTTCTTTAAAATCCATTCTCTTCCCTCTGTCCCACTTTAGTAGAAGTACGTTTTCAAAACACAAATGGCCAAATAGCTCCCCTCAGAAGCACCCCATCACCTATTGTGATTTCTCCTCTCCCTGGTGTACACCCCCCACGTGATCCCTGGGACTGCGGATAGAGTGGGTCTTACTTTAATCTAATGATGAGGTTACATTAGCTGGCACAGCTGACCTTATGATAGGGACATTATCCAGGTAGTCCTGACCTAATCGGGCCTGAGTCCTTAGAAGCGGAGAGTTTTCTCCAGCTCATAGCAGAAGTGGGGTTGGCAGAGAGACCTGACGTAGAGGGTTCTAAGGTGAGTGAGGTTCTCTGTTGCCAAGATGGAGGGAGACTCACAGACCGGACAGCCAACTCAGGAGCCCCAAGTGGTCCCCAGCTGACAGCCACCAAGACAGTGGGGACCTCAGTCCTACAACCAGGAGGAAATACATTCTACCAACAGCATCAAAAAGCATGAAGATGCATCTTTCCCTAGACCAGCCTCCAGACGAAGATGTAACCAGTGCCCAACATGATTTCTGCTCTATAAGACCCTGGGCAGAGGACTAGCCAAAAACTGTGAGGTGATAAATACGTGTTGTTTTACGTCTCTAAGCTTATGGTAATTTGTCACACAGCAGTAGAAAACCAACATATACAAACGATACCCAACCTTGTTGGCAAGTCAAGCCCATCCTCCTTCATGCGCCCTTGGTCTTCCTTTCCAGCCTCAGCTGCTCCTGACATTTCAAATTCTCCCTGTGTGCTTTTCACATCTCCTTATCTGCCCAAATTCTAAAGAGAATTATGTAAATATCCTGAGTGTAATTAGAATTATTCTGGAAATATAAAAATAAGTAAATAAGGGAATGCCGCTTGACTTAAATATCACTGCAGGGAAAGTCAGTCAACATATTCTAATAATAAATATCTATCTGCCAACAAGTGATTGGACACGTGCTCACCATTTTTAACAGCATGAACCCCTGTTGAGGAATCTTTGCTTGTAAGGAAGTATTTACAGACAGCTAAAGCTCTGGAGTCATGCTTTTTATACATCAGCCCTATTTCAAAACCTAGATCCTAAAAAAGAAAGAAGAATCCAAGAAACGTGCTTCAAACAGCCACTCCCAATTTCTTCCGGCAAGAAAGCTCTCTACAATAGCAGAGGATCCGTCCCAGCATGAAATGGAAGTGAGCTGAGTAGATTTCCAACTCTTCCCTTTTTCTGAGTGGCTCCTATTGTGTCCCTGGTTATTTTATTAAAACCCAGCACATCACAAAACTCCTAATAGGGTAAGAGTCAAAGACTCCCCTATTCTCTACTTGCTACACAAGGGCAAATACAGGATGACCTGCACTTTATAAGACACTTAAAACCGAATAGTAAAGAAGCCTCTTCGAATACACTACTCAGAGTTGCTATGAAAGAAACCGGAAAATACAAAGAATCAAGGCTTAGTGGAACTAGAAAGACCATTAAGGGACTTCTGAAGGGAACGAGCGTGAAGGAAAAGCAGTGTGACCTCGTCAGACCCCTTCTCTAATACTTTCCTATACACCTCGAGGAGTTCATCACCGAAGCCAAGGACCACTGCCTCCTCACTCACCATGAAGTGGGAGTCCGCTCAGGAAAAGAAGCTAGCACTGAAAGCCAGAAAGGGGGTGTGTATAATTATTTTCAGTACATATTCAGGCTTGTTAAACACCTACTGCTTCTGACACAACAGCAACAGACCCTTAGCTGTATCTTCTGTCTGATCTCAGCAGGTGTAAGCCGGACAGTGTGAGAAAAGCAAATTTCCTGTTTTCTAGCTCAGTGTCTTAGTCCTAACAAGCTTCTAGGTAAATGGGTGTTAAATCTTAAAACACAAGCACAGTTACCTCCTGTTCCTATTTAATACGATCATTCAGCATTTCCCGAACTGTCAGATGAATGATTAGCTGATATGGAAGCACTGATAATATTCTTTCCAGGTTGGGGAAAAAACCCTAGAAAGGGAGAGTCAAGATGAAATTCACTTTCTTGCACTTAAGAAATACTTTCCAGTGTCTAATATACTATTAGGTGATAAGAGTTAATCTCTAAACAGTGTGGAGGCTAGGATCCTGTGGTTTTGTTGTTGTTGTTGAAAAGACTTAACATTTTTAGAGCAGTTTTATTAGGTTTGCAGCAAAACTGAGGGGAAGGTACAGCGATTTCCCACATACCCCCGGCTCACATATATACCTGTGCCCAGCCTCCCCCATCATCAACGTCCCCCACCAGGTACATTTATTACCATTAATGAACTTACACTGACACGTAACACACCCTAAGCTCCTAGTCTGCATTACAGTTCACCCTTGGTGGTGTACATTCTATGGGCATGGACAAATGTATAATAACATCATTGTATCGACAGTATCCTACAGAGAATCTGCACTGCCTGAAACATCCTCTGTGCTCAACCAATCCATCCCTCCCACCTCCGACCCAACCCCTGGCAACCACTCATCTTTTTCCTGTCTCCATAGTTTTGCCTTTTCCAGAATGTCCCAGAGTAGATGGCATCATACAGTATGTAGCCTTTTTCAGATTGGCTTCTTTCACTTAGCAACATGCATTTAAGGTTCCTCCGCATCTTTTTATGGCTTCATAGCTCATTTCTTTATAGCGATGAATACTATTCCATTGTCTGGGTTCTAACACAGTTTATTTATCCATTTACCTATTGAAGGATAAAAGCAAGCCTTTAAAATGTATGAAGCTATGACTCTGTTTCTATGTTAAAAACCTACCACTCTCTATACAGAGTCTTTTATATTTATATTCTTAGAGACAAGGCCCAGAAGGATCGGCCTTAATGCTTTATAGCATGAAAGGTCCATAAGGTTAGCGAGCCTTTCAAATTAGCCAGTCACTGTAGGTCCAGCAGGGACCTACATTACAAACAAATGGCAAACCAAGATGCCACCCAGGCTGGCGCTACTATCACATACCGCCTCCCACAGTTTAATATTCTTAGGCTCAAAATTCAATTCTTGGGCGCAATTCTGGTGGCACAGTGCTTAAGAACCTGCCTGCCAATGCAGGAGACACGGGTTCGAGCCCTGGTCCGGGAGGATCCCACATGCCGCAGAGCAGCTAAGCCTGTGCGCCACGACTACTGAGCCTGCACTCTAGAGCCCACAAGCCACAACTACTGAGCCCACGTGACACAACTACTGAAGCCCGCGCGCCTAGAGCCCATGCTCCGCGACGAGAAGCCACCACAGTAAGAAGCCTGTGCACCTCAATGAAGAGTAGGCCCCGCTCGCTGCAACTAGAGAAAGCCCACGCGCAGCAACGAAGACCCAACACAGCCAAAAATAAATAAATAAAAGAAATAAATTAAAAAAAAATTTTTTTTTAATTCACTTTTTTAGAGAGTCAACTGAGAAAACGTATTCTACTGTACAACAACTCTCTGGTCTGCTTTGATTCGTGATACCTTGATATATATTCAATTATTAAGACACCTGTACATTATGAGTTTCATAAACACATTTGTAAAAGCCTGGGTGTGAGTGATCCTTTTTACTAAAACACTACATGCCGGTTCCACTGCTGGATGAAGGGATTAAAACTAAAATTAGAGTTCAACATTTCCACTATTCTTTCATGGACATATTTCGAGCAGTGCAGCATAAAAACTGACAGGGCAAGGACCTACTGTATAGCACAGCGAGCTACATTCAATATGTTGTAATAATCTATAATGGAAAAGAATCTAAAAAAGAATATATATACATATATATCAATATATGTATAAGTGAATCACTTTGTTGTATGCCTGAAACTAACACATTATAAAGCAACAATATTTCAATAAAAATTTAAAAAGAAACTGACAGAACAAGTGTCTTAGCACAAGTCCCCAGTTATTTAAGAAAGTTAGAAATTTGACACAGCTGTATCCAATTTTAAATTAATTTTGAATTTTTAAATGGCCCTCTGTTTACTGGAGCAACTATAGATGATCTGAGCATGTCTGTCTGGTACAGAAACCTTGAGAGAATCAGTAAATAGAAGGAAAATATAAAACCTTGGCAAGAATGATTAATAATACCTTTTCCATGTATCGATATCCCCAAAGGAAGCTTGCATTTAAAGCTAATACACTATTAGCCTCGAAATAAGTGCCCAGACTAGCCAAGGTAATTTATTAGTTTATGGCCAATAAATGTCAGGCATGGCATATGTGTTACTAACAAAAAAGCAGGGAAGGAAGCCCTTCAGTTTCACTAGGTAACATTTTAGCAGAGCTTTTCCCTCTCCGTATTTCCTCATTGACTTCCCCATCTCCTATTATTTATTTGCCATATCCAAACAGCAGGACGACTGGGCTGAAATATCACTAGGATGGATTTTCCCTTCTTCCTTTGCTATAGACATTAACATGATCATAGGAATACCACAAAAGGTATTCATGAGTGCAGTTGAATATCTCCTTTTAAGTTACAACATTTTTCAAACTAAGAAGTCCGTATTCACCACCTTTCTTGTGCCAATGAGACGCTGGACCATAAGGCGTCGGTGGCAGCTAAATCCTGACGCTAACTGCTGCCTGTGTGCGCTTCCCTTTTAGACCAGATCAGCTGGTGCGTGGATGCCAGTAAGTGCGTGCAAGCTGGTTCTCTGTAGCTATTTCACCGTGTCCCTATAACAGGGCCTCAACATCACACTGTCCTCCAGGCTTCCTGAAACTACCTCTGTATTTTGTTGGAATGTGTGTGTACACACACACCATGTACATATTTTGCAGGACTGAACTAGAGTTCACGCCCTCCTCTGACCCTAAGAACCTGTGATTCTACAAGACTTCAGCTCTGTAGTCAAAGAGGTCATGGGCGCTGTTCGTAGGCGGTGGAATTTTGAGACAAGGTCAAAGACACCCGCCTCTGAAACTGAAGGTAACAACGATAAAAAAGGTAATATCAAATTCAAGAGATGATCCACCATGTAGAGATCTTCTCAGGTTATTAACTAACTTTGAAATGATTTTCCCATCTTGTAGCCGATACCAGTGGTCTTCTTCCTAAACTTCCTGCAGAGCCAAGACGACGTCTGTGAAAAGAAAGGCATCTATTTAAATGCTAACTAAAGGGAGATGCTATTATCTTGAAAATTACAACCTGTCTTTCACGGGGGGAAATGCTGTAATTATGAAATGAAGTGGCAATTGATCAGGAAAACTAGAAAAAAAACATCACTGGTGAAAACTGCTTCTCTCCAGAAGGCATGGAGACTATGGGCCCAGTTCAGACTCTGAGCAGGATGGTGTAACAGCCGTACAACTTGCTGCAAGTCATCCTGTGTCAAGGCAGCGAGGGGAGTCGAGCCTGGAACTCTGCTCCCTTCCCCACTTTGAAAAGCTTCTGCATCATACCTCCCCAGCTGTCTTCCCCTTCTTACTCAAAATATTATTGTTTTTCTACTCTTCATAGAGTATCTTTTTTATTTTTTTAATTGAAGTATAGCTGATTTACATAGTGTTGTGTTAATTTCTAGTGTACAGCAAAGTGATTCAGTTACGTGTATACACACACACGCACACACACACACACACACATATAAACATATATATTCTTTTCCAGGTTCTTTTCCATTATAGATTATTACAAGATATTGAATATAGTTCACCGTGCTAAACAGTAGGTCCTTGTTGGTTATCTATTTTATATACAGCAGTGCGTATATTTTAATCCCAAACTCCTAATTTATCCCTCCCCTCTTTCCCCTTTGGTAACCATAAGTTTGTTTTCTATGTCTGTGATTCTCTCTCTGCTTTGTAAATGTTCATTTGTATCATTTTTTTTTAGATTCCACAAATAAGTGATATTATACGATATTTGTCTTCGTCTGACTTGCTTCACTTAGTATGATAATCTCTAGGTCCATCCATGTTGCTGCAAATGGCATCATTTCATTTTTTTTATGGCTGAGTAAGTATTCCTTTGTATATAAATACCACATCTTCTTTATCCATTCATCTGTCAATGGACACTTAGGTTGTTTCCATGTCTTGGCTGTTGTAAACAGCACTTCTATGAACATAAGGGTGCATGTATCTCACAGAGTATCTTATTTCATGATAGTACAGCCGAAAGCAAAGCCTTGGCAATCTTTTTGCGAAATTAGGTTTAAGAAGTCTTGAGAAGGTAACATCCTTTCCACTGACTCAATCTGTCTCCTGGATAAGATCTGCCCGTAACCTCAGGGCCCTTTTGTTTCCAGGGAGGAGGCCTAATTACACCACTTCAGGCCAGAGTCAAGTTGCCCCATTTATTAAAAGGAGAGCCCCTTTAGCGTGTCTGCTTCCGGCTGCCAGCAGAGGGGAGGGGAGGAGAGAGAAGGATGTAGGGGTGAAGCGGGGGAGAAGGAAAGGAGATGAGAAAGTGAACAGAAGAGGAAGCCCAGTGTGGCCTCACTTCCTTCTCCTTACCCCCAAACTACATGCATAATATAAAAACATAAAGTAGAACTTGAAAGTTTCATCACAAAATTTAGAAAAACTGGTCCATTTGATGTCAAATGCTCACAGAATTAAAACTAAAGTAGATAGTTAAATACATTATTAAATAATTTGAAAAGCGGATCTTTCTCCTTCTATTTCTCTTTGTGTCCTACTATTTCACAAGTCCACGCTGGCAGTAAATACTGTATTTCGGTTTGTTCTGTCTGCTGCTACAGACTTTGGATGTTGTGATGCCCCCAGTAAAGAGCGTTCTGGAGCAGAGGGTAGCAGATGTGGGTTCTAGCCCTTCTCGGCCCTTTCTGGGCTGTGTGTCCTCTGGCACACCATGAACTGCTCTGGGCCTATTTCTTCTTCAGTGAAATGAGGTAGGAGACAAAGTTATCTTCAATGTCCCTTCCAGACCTAAGACTGTGGACCCTATGAGGAAGACAATGCCCTATCTAAGCTTGAAGTCTTTGTCTCTCTTGGTTTTCAGTGCCTGGAACGTAACAGGCCCTCAAGAAATACTTTATATCAAAGCCTCTGCAAAATTGGTAAAACTCCTTGGCATCTTTTGTACACTGTGTGATGTCAGTTCTAGGGACTGGAACTGTTGTAAACAAGAAAAAAGAAGGTTCGTTAAGACAAATCATAATTAAAACTTGAATGAAGTGCTCCCTTGTTAAAAACTATTTCGGTGCCTGCCACGTACAAATTGATCAACGTCCTCAAGAAAATACAGAGATTTGAATGAGGTGCCTGGTGGAGACAACACCTTAAGAGATTTTTGGAAGCTGTAATAAAGGTCCAGTTCTAGGAAGAAGGCTGAAGAAGCTCACTGGTGGCAGAGACTCCTGTCCGGCTTGGCCCTGTGTGACTGCGAGGCTGTGGTCGCTATATGAGGGATCGGCTGCCGTCCAACAAGCTGGGGAATGAGAAATGCCTTGGACTAAAGCAGGGAAGAACTTCCCTTGCTTCTGGGGCTATGGCTGAGTTAGAGTGGACACGAGCTGGCACCTGGCACGTGAAACAGAATGGTGCCAGGCAGGATGACGCTGATTAGGAACTCAGGAGCAGGGTTTCGGTCCTTCGCACCTAAGAATAGCACTTGGAGTAACACGTATTCTTTTTTTTTCCCCCAAAGATCAGGAACAAAACAAGGATGCCTACTCTTGCCCCGTTTATTCAACATAGTTTTGGAAGTCCTAGCCACAGCAATGAGAGAAGAAAAAGAAATAAAAGGAATCCAAATAGGAAAAGAAGAAATAAAATTGTCACTGAGTGCAGATGACATGATGCTACAGACAGAAAATCCTAAAGACGCCACCAGACAACTACTAAAGCTCATCAGTGAATTTGGTCAAGTTGCTGGACACAAAACTAATATACGGAAATCTGTTACATTTCCACACACTAACAGGTAATTCTGTCTTTTATATGCTCTTTCCCCAAACCTCAAGTTAAGCCTGAACCCAGGTGTGCTAAGGGGACGTATTTCTGGAGAAGCAGCCACGAGAGCGCGGGACCCTCCTCCGCTGAGCCCAGGGGAAGGTGTCAGTGGCTGATCCATCATCGCCTAAGGCCACAGAGTAAAGGAAGTTAAAAGATTTTTTTCTAGAGCACATGTGAAAACTCTCAGAGGGGGAAGATGCTGAAGGAGGCAAATTTTAAGCAAGTCAACTAGATATAAAAATACCAAGTAAAACCTCAAAGTTCAATCACACGATGGTGAGAACTAGAAGACTTGGATTATTCTTAAACCTGGAAGATTGCTTTCTTCACCAAATAGGTAATGAATACCTACTATGTGAAAGTCAACCACCATGTTATACGAAGGACAAAGATAAATAAGACACTGCACACTGGAACAGGTAAAACTATGCATGCACATTTCGCTTACGAAGCCCCTCTGCCTGAATGCAGAGCACGGAAGTTCATTTCATCAAATCAGCAACACAAAGTAGTTGGAAAATACAACGAGACAGTCAAGAGTTAAGGGAACAGCAGAGTGAAAAAGCAAACCTGGGGTTTCGGCACTGCATGTCAGAAATATTAACACCTGGAAAACAAATCTCCCATCGGGCCTTCACTCCATTTGACAACTGAGAGTGAAGTCAAAAAGAACCCCCCAGGGATTATTACCTTTGATAAACAATCACCCCAGTGCGCACTCAGGTTCAAATTCACTCAGCTTCCAAAACATAACCCACGGTATGTGATATGCCTCAGGGTTTTACTAGTTTTATTTCTCGACAAATATACTTGTGGTTTTTTTGCGGCACGTGGGCCTCTCACTGTTGTGGCCTCTCCCATTGCGAAGCACAGGCTCCGGACGCACAGGCTCAGCGGCCATGGCTCACGGGCCCAGCCGCTCCGCGGCACATGGGATCCTCCCGGACCAGGGCACGAACCCGTGTCCCCTGCATCGGCAGGCGGACTCTCAACCACTGCGCCACCAGGGAAGCCCCTTATACTTGTTTTTAACCTTCATACTATGTAGGGTGTTTACTAGACCATGCCTGCACTCATGAGGGATTATCAGTCTGTTACTTTTTGAAAATGAAAACCAGGAGAAAAGTTTTAACAATTTTAGTAAAAGGGTTTGTTTTTCTTAATCAAACCTTCACGAGGTCATATCTGAACACCTTGGGAAGGCTGAACATTGACTATGTCAGGTAAATAAGCAGGTGCCTGTTAACTGTCCTTGTGTGTAACTGTTCCTATGGTTGCACCAAAGAGTCATCACACAAGGGAACCGAGTTAATTAAAGCCCTGCCATGGTCGGGCGTCCCTGGGGCCCCTGATCTTCGCAGGAAAGCTGCTGCTGCAGGACCGGGCCACTCGGTTACAGCACGTGGCAGACGGTCTGGTGTAGTAAAGACATAAAGTTGAGCGCAGACCCACTGAGAGGTTAAATCGTAATTTATACAATTACACAGAATCAAAACCTCTGACTTATGTAGTTGCTGAAAGAACAATACTTGCAATAACAACAAAAATTCTTATTTTGAATTTTTTACAATTACTATTTCTTATAATCCATGAAAGGCAATAGGTGTTCTAGTCAACTTTCTGGATTATGGCAATTCTATTTGCTGTCTAGTCAAGAACTTCTGAAGGGATCATAAGGCATTTTAATCATGTAACCTAGAGAAGCTGGAAAACTCAGACACTGATTTTGTTTTTCCAACCAAATCCCAGTTAGTGGAATACATGAAACAGAAGTATGACTTGAAACGCCAACTGCATCACGGGCAAGGCACAGCATTTAGAGATTTTTTAAACAGTCCCTCCCTGACCAGTAGTCAAAAGGTGACACAAGCACATTTAGGGGACGGAGTGCCATAAACTCCCTTCTCTCTGGCCCCTTGGGAGCATCTCTGGGTGGCATCCAGAAGTGCTTTTTGGAGTGAACGCCACCGTTTCTCCGATTCCGGCAGGATCTGAATGGTACTCAGTCATGGAGCCCATCAACCAGCAGGCCTCTGGACACAGCCAAACCTGAGGGAGGGGGTGGGACCGGCTTTTAAGGTTTTACTGCTGCACTTGAGTGGCTTTCAGATTTGCCCCAATCTGGATGCAAGGGTCTCTCCAGCGTGGCTGAGTCACTGGCATTTCCCTGGAGTTCCAGGCCCACGTGGGGTCGCCTGGGGTTCAGAAGCACTGAGTCTCGCTCACTACTACAACGGCAACGTGCGGGGCTCAGGAGAGAGCGCCCAGGTCCCCGCACACAGAGAAACAGGGTGGAACCTTGTGAGAAACACCCGGTCCACCTTCCGTCTCTTTTGCAGTTATGCTCAAGCCTCCTCCACCGGTGAGGTTTCGTACGGAGAACAAACCAAACTACGCCCCAAAATGGCTTAAGATGTTCCTATGTGCAGCTGCACACCTATATTAGGAAATATGGACTCGAACTTCAAATCCTGACTTATTTTCCTAAAACCATATCAGACTAGATATGAATGAAACATTTCTAACTGGATGGTCATCAGGAAATTCATCATACTCTAATCAGACTCAGATGAGTCCAGGAACCCAGAAGTAATGGGATTGAAATAAACGTGAAATAAACATGGTAAGCACTGCTTCCACTGCTGCTGTGAAGGGGGTACTTTTATTTTCTCTTTTAAAATTCATGTTCAAGAAATAAACAGCAACGATGATGACAAACTGGCCATAGGAAGTAGCCTGCATTTTCTAATGGTCCAGTAAAAATGACAAGAAGGGAACAGCAGTATTAGCGATTATGCTGGCGTATGTGACAATCCGGTAGCTGCAAACGTTGCCCAAACGTGTATATCAAATTACTTATTGTTAAGACCCTTTCTTGTATTTTACTCATAGTTAGATCTTTTTTCTTTTTTTTAATTAATTAATTAATTTTATTTATTTTTGGCTGCGTTGGGTCTTCATTGCCGTGCGCGGGCTTTCTCTAAGTTGAGGCGAGTAGGGGCTACTCTTTGTTGTGGTGTGCGGGCTTCTCTCATTGCGGGGGCTTCTCTCATTGCGGTGGCTTCTCTTGTTGCAGTGTACGGGCTCTAGGCTCAAGGGCTTCAGTAGTTGTGGCACGCGGGTTTCAGTAGTTGTGGCTCGTGGGATCTAGGGCGCAGGCTCAGTAGTTGTGGCACACGGGCTTAGTTGCTCTGAGGCATGTGGGATCTTCCCGGACCAGGGCTTGAACCCGTGTCCCCTGCATTGGCAGGCGGATTCTTAACCACTGTGCCACCAGGAAAGTCCTGCAAGATCTTTTTATATTTTAGATAATCAAGACTAAGAGTTTGAAAAAAAATTACTGAGGAAAAACATCTCTCAAATGGAAAAACACCGAATGCCGCAATGATCTAAGCCTATTGCTAGAGGGAAATTCGAAAACTCCAGGACAATCGGTAAGGTCCTCCCATCAGAACACCGGGGGCGGGAATTGCAGACTTAATCAGTGTCCAGTCACTGCTCTCAGAAAGCAACTGCTTCTTGTGTCTTGCTTTTCAGGGTCCTGGCTTTCTACCGCTGTAGCACTGCTGGGCAAGGGGAAATGCTACCTTGTGCTTTCAAAAGAAAAGAGAACTATAATGAAGGCATAAAATAAGCCACAGGGGAATAACAGCTAGGCATAGAGAGTTCATTAAAATAAAATGCCTTTTTTGATGCCTTATTCAATGCAACAAACATTATGCCTGTTATTGTCTCCTGCATCCTGTTCGTAATTCACAACCGCACGTGTTGGGGGCAGGGGTCTTGGAGGCCATCCTGCTTCTTCGTTCAGAGCTTGGTGCCTCTTCTCTCCGGGATCTTAGAGCAGGAAGGGGTATGAGAAGCCACTGGGTCTGAGATTACACCCAGGAGCTGCTGGTTACCAGAGATGCACCTGTGCTTTCTGCTGGAATCCCAACAGCAGAGCACACATCATCACGAGGTTGACAATGACCACTTTAAAACATTCTTTTTCTGCTTATTTAAAATCTGACTTCCTGTAACTTCTTCCTAAGTTTTACTTCCTATACGTTAAAAAATGTTATGACGTTCAATGACAACCCTTCCAAGTAACTGGAAGTAGCTATCCTGTCTCCTCCTAACCTTTTTTCCATCTTCAACACATTCTTTCTCGAATCATTTCGCATGGGAAGGTTTCAAACTACTCACCATCCTGTAATTCTCTGCTGAATAAGCTTAAGTCGGAGTTCACTACTATTATCGTTGTTAAACTGGTACCATTTATCAAGAATCTGCTACATCCCAGAGAGTGTACATCAGTTATCTGCTTTCATCTTCCCAACAATGCCTTATTTCACCCCTATTTTCCTGGTGAGGAAAATGAGGTTCAGAAGATTCAAGAAGTTCCTGGAAATCACTCCCCAGTCTGGCGGCTCTGGAGCATGTGTACCACGTGTGAATTACACAAATGGGACCTCCCAGCAGTGGAACGGGGACTACTCACTGCCTTCCACAAACTAGACACTACACTCCCTGGAAGCAGCCTGTGATTTCCAGAACATTCCTGACAGCCACACTGCACTGCTGGTTCCTGCTGGGTTTGTAATCACCTGAAACCCAAAGTTGAGTTTCACCCGAACTGTTACTAAGTCTGCCTGGTCCTTCCTCCAAACCTATTTCTGTTTTGCACTTGATCTTTAAAAACAGAGAGAAGTTTTACCTCCCCTCCTGCTAAATGTTATCTTGCTACTTTGCTTCAGTGTCCACACCATCCATTTAAGAAACCTGGGTTCTGACACATGGGCTGTTCCTTGCTTCTAAAGCCCTTATCACTTAAAAAAGTTGTCGAGCTGTTTTTGCGTGTGTGCTGTGCCTTCACCCAAGATTCAGTTAACAGCTCAGTTTTGAGGAGAGTAAAGGCTGAAGGACACCTTCTCTAGGACAATGTTTTTCAACCTCTGTTTACCTGCTAGACCCCGTGTACCTCGCCAGCAAAGCTTTACTTTTCATAGTTTGTATCTAAAAGCAGAGGCATTTTGTTTTTGTTTTGTTTTGGGTTTTTTTTGGTGTGTTGGTTCTTCGTTGCTGCGTGCGGGTTTTCTCTAGTTGCAGCAAGCAGGGGCTACTCTTCGTTGCGGTGTGCGGGCTTCTCATTGCAGTGGCTTCTCTGGTTGTGGAGCACGGGCCCTAGGCGCATGGGCTTCAGTAGTTGCGGCACGCGGGCTCAACAGTTGTGGCTCGTGGGCTCTAGAGCGCAGGCTCAGTAGTTGTGGCGCACGGGCTTAGTTGCTCCACGGCATGTGGGATCTTCCCGGCCCAGGGATTGAACCCGTGTCCCCTGCATTGGCAGGCGGATTCTTAACCACTGCGCCACCAGGGAAGTCCAGCACTTTGAATCTGCTTTTTCAACTAGCATCTCATTGCCACCTTGAGAACCACGTCACCGATTCACGACCCATTTTTCTTATCCAGCTAGTAGGTGACAGACAAACCCATTTCACTTTAGCATCTCCATGTTTCTCCATCTTCTCCATGGCTGTCAGGATGTCAGTAGCGGCCACACCTTCTTCTGCTGTGACACTGAGAATATTCTGCTGACAAGGATTTGTGTGTCCCAGAAAAAAAGTTACTCTTAAGAATCTGTCCAATTCATAAAAATACCTTATTATAAAAGAAAATAGCTGACCAACATTGCCATGCCACTCACAGTCTTCACAGTGACGTTAAAAGTAACACTGAATGGTACCCAGAGTTAATTACAAACCAAAAATGCTGTACTGAAAAACACAGATTAGCTGGAATGACTCTGCAGCACGGGATATAAAATAAATTTAGCAAAAGGATCAGCATGACGTGCACTGGGGTCAGCCCTGAGGCATTTATTCTCCCTACAGGAAACACTATCAACTTTCTTCTAGACTGTTCTTTAGAAAACTCTGGTAGTCGTGACCAGAGGACTGCCAGGGAACCCTATTTATCCCATTACATAAATACAATCGGTAGAAAGACTTGCCTCCAAGTTAAGGAAAAAAGCTCCTCTTGACTTCGATGACTTTTTCCGGAAGGGAGATCCACACTGGAAAAATGCAACCTCGCTAAAGGTTACAGAAGTGCTTTAAGCTTCATAGTAAAACCCAGGTAAAAGTAGATTATTGGATCTTCTCATTTCCAGAATAAACATCTAAATCAATAATCGAACACCTTGGGCTAAGAAATTAGCCAAAATCAGAGCCAGCGAAATGCAAGAAATGGACCCGTGCACTGCAAACCTTAGAACGCATATTTTATTCCCTGTAGTAACCCACTAATATTTGTCAGGTTATAGGATAACAAAAATTCTCTAAATTAATATATGGTAGACTGAATCTCTTTTGATCTAAGAGTTTACCTAAAACTTTTTTTCTACGTCCCTGCAATCTGTAATAATTTGATAACCCACCCCCACCCTAAATGACGTTATCAACGTGAAATGGATTTGAATCTTCTGTTCCAAGAAAAGCACTGGTGCACGAGTGCATTATGCAAACTATAAGGAATGAAACGGGGGCTGCAGGCAGAGAAAGAGGAGACAAATGAACGTGGACCATGTGGGATCAGGTGGGCTTACTGCTGGCTGTGTCTTGAGAAAAGAGAAAAGGAAATGCATGACCACACACAGATGTACGCTGGCTGCGGAGCCAGCAGACTCTCAGCACCCCGGGCAGAAGAGGGGACCATTGGAGGCATGTGGTGGGCGGGGCTGGCACAGAGGGATGTGCGATGCCCATGTAGGACCAAGGGCAAGGGGATGGAGGCGGGAGAGTAGCTCTCTGAATGAAAATATTCAATCTGAAATGGAATCAACTTGCAGAAAGAGCAAGATGCTCCCTCCCAGCTGGGGGAAAAAGACGCGGTAGGTGGTGGACAGGGCAGACCTGGTTCTCCGGCCAGAGTTCACACCTGGCCTGTGTCCCCGTGATACCTGGGAGCTCAGCAACCATCCACTGCCGCCACTCTCAACAGCCTGTGTCGCTCTCACTTGTTAACTTGGTCTGGCCAAACATCTCTGACAAGAGTCACTCACCTGCCCCTTCTCTCAGAAGAATTTTTGTTTTCTTTACAAAGAAACACAGAGGAGCACACCCCTCTACACTCGAGCTGCAATGCCCACCACCACGTGCATTTTAAAAACTACCCATTCTCCAAGCAAGAAAAGGACATTCACAGTTCAAATCATCCTACCGCTCCTGTATACAGAAATCTCCAAGTTTCTACCAATTAACAACTTGGCCGTAAGTTACGCAAACAGAAAAGGTAAAATTCATTTAAATGTTAGCTCATAGTCAGGATATTAAAGAACACTTGATTTCTAAGGCCTCCAAAATGTCTTTCCTACCATGGAAAGTATTAGAGATTTCTTCTTCTTCTTCTTCTTTTTTTTTTTAAACACCACATTTTTCTCTCGATTGTAACATTTTGGGGACTTTATAAGTATTTTCAGTAATTTGATCCTCTGTGAGAGACTTCGGAAATAATTTTGTGTTTAGAAACTGGGTCTGAGTAATTTTCCAGAGTTCTGGAAAAACAAAGAGGCATCTTGTATGCTTTACAGCAATATTTCCCAGCTCTCAATATCTGGGACAAAAAAAAGTTTTAAAATACACATTTACCTCTACATCGCAGGTATATTCTGATCCATCCAGAAGTATCACTTTGCACTGCATGCTTTTAGGCTTTTTGACAATCTTTAATGGAGATCGAGATAGTTTGCTGCTAGATGATTTCTGGGAAAGTTTATCGTCTTCAAATTGCTGATATTCGGGCTGTTTGGCAGGTCCGGCGCCAAACTCCTGGTCCTTGTCAGTGACCTGCGAAGAGCAAACAATGGACAGTTTTCACTGCAAGACAGGAAATAAATATTGCATTGCTCAGGCAATAACAGCACACTTTAGAAACAGGCTTTCCTATTTCCTAAAGGATGAGGGATGTCTGAATTAGGATATTAGGAATGGAGATACATATACAAATACTTAGAACGCTAACAGTTACACTTAAGTAACTCCTGCAGTTTAAAAGTACCCATAGGGCCTTATTTCAGTTTGACTCAAGGATTTACATTAGCAGTGCTAAGCTCTTAGCAAATGCCACCAAGGTTCCACTAAGCAAAGGCGGGTACAAAAGTGGGCTCCTGACTTTCTAAAAGGCATCGGCTTCCACAGACACAGTGAGAGGACTTATGGTTACTGGAGGGGAAAGGGTGGTAGAAGGACAGATTAGGAGTTTGGGATTAACGAAGATACACTACTATACATAAAACAGGTAAACAAGGACCTACTGCACGGCACAGGGAACTATATTATCTATAGCAACCTATAATGGAAAAGAGTCGGAAAAGGAATATGTATATATATGTATAAGTGAATCACTTTGCTGTACACCTGAAACTAACACAGCATTTATACTTCAATTGGGGGGAAGCCTTAAAAACAAATAAAGCATCTAAGATTTAACCTAATGTATTCTGCTTCTTTCATTCACTGGATCCTCCTTTATTCCATGACCCATAACTGTCCCATAAACACACCAGGTATCTTATAAATTGTAAGGCGTACATAGATTCAAGTATTAATCTTCTCAGTAATTTTACAACTGTTAAAATATTTGATTTAGCTCTAACTCAATTCAATGAAGCCAGCAGCACTGAAATTCACTACAAAGTAATCCCTTAAGTCTGCTTCCCCCTTCACTGTAATGAGCTAGTATAAGAACAGATCAAACCTGTCCAAAAGCTTTAATCTGCTTTCAAATCACAACAGTCCAGTCCAAGCTAGACTCAGAACTGCAGAGGACATCCTATGAACAATAAAGTCCTCCCCTCAGTCAGTCCCCTTGGCAGTCTCCCTGTGCACTCCCCTCCAACAACTCTTTTTCTGCCCTTTTTCTATGTATTAAATGACCGTCAACGCACATTCAACCCAAGGGCCAGACCACAGCTTCCATGCTTCCACGGTCTGCAAATACACTCTGAAAGTCCAAAGGAAGATATGTTTTGAAACTCAGTTTGGGCCCCTTACATAAGCACGAAATTTCCTCTCTCATGAATATACCACCACCCTGGTGGCTAAAGTTCATGGGCTGGAGAGTAAGACCATATTGAGAGTTGCAGCTTTCTCAGGGTCACCAAACTAGTCAACTGGAATTCAGATCCAGCCAAAGCCCACACTTTAATCATCACGAGATACCAAAGCACACTTCATTCTACCTCAAACATAACTGGGCACCCGGCGTGAATGAGAGAATCTGAGAGTGGAAGAATCTTAGAAAATTATCTTTTCTGATCTCTTCGTTCTGTAAATCAGTAAGCTGAGGTCCAGAGGACTCGGAAGAGTTCTGAGACAACTGAGATAACCAGGGGGGAGGCAGGGCTAAAGTCTCGTGACTCTGCCGCCAGTCACCTTTCCCTCCAGTGGCTTCGAGTCACTCCTCTTTAGTTTCAAACGTCTGACTACAGAAAGTCAATCCATTTATTAAATACACATGTCTAATCGTGCCTGGGTATGGAAACTCTTCCTTCTCTCCGATTTCCTCCACTTTCACGTTTATTTCATTTCAGAGTTAGCAAAGAAGAGAGAAAAATCCAGTCTAGTAACTTTAAATTTCTGAAGATCTGAAAATTAACAAACAAAACACTACCACCATCACGTCTCCACAAAAAGAAAAGATAAAGGAAAACCATGATGACAGCACCTGTTCCTTTGACAGGTTGAAGGATAACCCCCAGCTCCCTGCACAAAATGTCTGAGATCAGACAGAGCATCTATTTACAGAGCATGAAAATAAACATTACTCTTTATACCATTTAAAAGCGGAACTTAAATACCATGGGAAAAGAAATAAAATAATCAGGCTGTAAACACACAGTAGTTTAAGGCTATACCAATGTGTTGTGTTTTCCAAAGACATGCCACTTCCTTCATGTCTCTTAACATCTTCTAGAATTTCTGGCTTGACACAAATACTTCCAACCTGTAAGAGGTCAACCATGTGTAGGGACTCCCAGATTTCCTTAACCCATGAGTCGGGACCCTAAAACATGCTGATTCCTGGTTTGAAGTTTCAAGCCAAAGAAATTTAAACACGGATTCATTCAAGGCCCAGGTATAAATCGTGCTTTATATTTTGTAGGAAAGCTTTTAAAAGGAATAATCACATATCCATGACAACTTAAACATGTTTAGGTAACAGAGTTGAAAATAGACATGTCCCCGGGAGATGGAAAGAGGCACAAACACCCACTGTAAGTAGCTGGCAACTGGGGTCAGAGTGGCCCCAGGGAAAAATCACAAGAGCTCTGAACCCAAGGCTTAAATAAACAACCGGGCACATAATTAGAGCCGCCAGAGCAGTGTCTAGCCTCCCCGTAAACCCAGACAAAAAACACTGACCTGCAGTCCAGATTTCAGTGTGAGTTCAAATGCTTTCATCAAAGGAAGGCGTCACCAAGCAAGGCTGTGGAATGTCATTCACTGAAAGCCTTAAAATAGCCTAACTTTCCATCTGCCCAGGACCAGAAGGGGCCAAGCAGATGACCCCTGGTGGTTCCCTCTAGTGCTAAGAGGCCAAGGTCAGAGCAGAGCCTGGAAAAGCTCAGCAAACATTCTTTCATGGGTTTTGGCGGGGGGGATGCTCGCAAGTGCGGGGTAGTCCAGGCTCACCTCCTTCCTCACGGGCGTGCTGTGCGCTGCCGCCTCCTCCAACTGCTCCAGTGCCTGGGGCTGCTCTTCACTGCCTGGCTCAGCTCCTGGCTGCGCCCCCAGCTGTGCCCCCGCGTGACCCTCCTGGGGCTCGGCCTCCGGCTCCGGCTTCGATTCCAAGTCTGATCCCGATTCGGTTGTCATGGTCGATTGTTCTGCAAGCAGAAAACGGGAAGGGCCCATCACTTGGTGCCGTGACCTCCCCCAGGCAGGCAAGAAAGGCGGGAGGTTACAGTGAACGGCTAAAGGAAACCAGCACAGGAAAGATGGAGAAACGCTAAGAACCAAAACACGATCCCACCACACATACCTAACAGCCTTGTCCAATTCACCACAAGGACGGGTGCCCGTCGACGTCTCAAAAGGAACATTTAGTAGTAAATGCTAATTTGGAACGATCACAGGCTTTATCCCTATTAGAGTTTTGCCACAGATGACCGTGAAATGACATTACCGTCATAATAATTACCTAACTTAGATACGTTTAATTTCAGAAAAATGAATTTTCTGAATCAGCTGGAGATACATTTCAATCTCTGGCAACGATGATCTAGTAATGGAAGCGGATGCTCTTTCTCATTCCCTTTCCCCTTCCCAGGGGCCCTGCTCTGCCCTTCCACACCCGTGAATCCATCCATTCTTCTGCGAATGAACACCCTCCCCCTCTGTGATTTTCCCGTAAATGTTAGTCCCTTTTCTTCTTAAATAAATTTATTTATTTATTTATTTTTGGCTGCATTGGGTGTTTGTTGCTGCACGCGGCTTTCTCTACTTGCAGCGAGCGGGGGCTATCCTTCGTCGCGGTGCGCAGGCTTCTCATTGCGGTGGCTTCTCTTGTTGCGGAGCATGGGCTCTAGGCGTGTGGGCTTCAGTAACTGTGGCTCGCAGGCTCTAGAGCACAGGCTCAGTAGTTGTGGCGCACGGGCTTAGTTGCTCTGCGGCACGTGGGATCTTCCCGGACCAGGGCTTGAACCCGTGTCCCCTGCACTGGCAGGTGGATTCTTAACCACGGCGCCACCAGGGAAGTCCCTGTTATTCCCTTTTGAACGAGTAACCACAGTACATCAGCGGCTTCTTCGGTGTTGAGGAACCTGTCCCGCACTGGACCACCCCTGGCCACGGCGGAGGGAAGTCGGGTAGCATCACCTCTCCCGCTCATCACAAGTTCACTCTCAAAGGCTTCTTCCTGGTTCCCTCCTATTTCCCGTGAGTGTTGAAGAAGTTTGTCCTCTCATATCCCATCAGGAACTCAAACAACAGATCCTGACATAGAATAATCTGCTCTCACATCCTAAAAAGGATGCCGTAAAATATAACTGCCATCTCCTTATAACTTACTCGTCAAGACATAAGTATTTTGTGCCTCAGTTTCCACATCTGCCAAATGAGATGTGATCTCATGTGAACATCATCACATCTAAAGAACCTCTTTTTTTTTTTTTTTTTTTTTGCGATATGCGGGCCTCTCACTGTTGTGGCCTCTCCCGTTGTGGAGCACAGGCTCCGGACGCGCAGGCTCAGCGGCCACGGCTCACGGGCCCAGCCGCTCCGTGGCACGTGGGATCTTCCCGGACCGGGGCACGAACCCCTGTCCCCTGCATTGGCAGGCGGACTCCCAACCACTGCGCCACCAGGGAAACCCAAGAACCTATTTCTTGCTGTTACCTCTTCCTACTACTAATAGACATACCGCTATAATTAAAGCCATTTTTTGCTCTAAGCAGCAAGAGAGCTGCTATACCAGTGGTCACCATGTCATTTTAAGTAATTTCTCATCTTAGCTATGTGGTAAATATCTCAAAAATGAATATCTCAGATAATCACATAATTTCCCTTCCTAATTCTAATTTTATGGTAAAAATACCATGAGCAAAGGGCTAGTGTAATACTTTAAGCAAATGATACACCCGTTAGTATGAGTAGAATTTTTATGAAAAATAAAACTCCATAGTAAAACTACCAGTTAGTTCCTATTTTCACAATACACATTGGAAGATGCTTAATAATTTGAAGAGGGAAACATTACAAATACCAATCTATCTTATAAACTAAATGTGGTATCTGTGCTTTCTGTTTAAGGTTACTTTTTACAATCACCAGCTATTCTGTCTGTTGAATAAAAGACCTGTCCACCTGGCATGTGCTCAGTTACCCAATGTAAATGTAAATATCAAGTCCAAATGCAAAGCCGGATAGGGATCTACATAAAACTAAAACATTTTCTCTTTCCTTCTTACATTTTACATTTTCAAGCAAATCTTGAAGGCAAATATGATATTCGTATTTTTATGCTTATACCGCAAAGTGTCAAGTCTACAGAAAAAACAGTGGAGGGGGAGGCAGAGGTGGTGACTGTGTAATTCAGAGCCTATGGTTGAATTTTACCATTTAGGAGGGGGAGGATTAATTTTAATAATCAGTTCAACTCACCCAACCCTTACTGAGTACCAAATATAAGTCAAGCACTGCTCCTGGTTTAGAGGCAGAGATAAATATGTTGTAACTCCCTACACCCTACCTACCTTCAAGGAGCCCAGAGTCTGTGGCTGAAATAGACTCTCTCCAGAATCTACTTTTTCCATCTTTCTTTTAGTAATCAAATTTTCCGTTTCAGCTGGCACGCCTCCACCCAGGTGGAGACCACAGTGAGTTGGGGCCGTGTGATTAAGTCTGGACCCATGATACAATGGAGAAAATGTATTCAATATTTAGGTCATCTTCATAAAAAGAAAGCCACTTGCCCTAGATTTCCCTTTCCCATTGTCTGGAAAATACTGACTGATGTCATTACTACAGACCTGATCATGGAAGCCCCAAGTTGAGGAAGATGCCAGAGCCGCCCCCCTCAGCCGGGGTCCCGGGATGACCTCATGGAGGGCAGCCCACCTGCTCTGGATGGTCACACAAGGCAGAATCCTTCTGTCTTGTTTGCACCTCAATAAACCAGCCAACACTGAATCTAATACACATTCTACAGATTAAAATTCTACCCAAACCCAGACTTGAGTGGCTCTCATCTTACTAAAACAAAGTAGCCTTCTCTTGATCTCACATCCTCTGGCAGCTACCACCATATTTCCCTGCTCTCTACCCATAACTTCTCAAAAGTCTTGTCGACCCTGTCTCACTTCCTCATTTCTTCTTTCTCTGCCACCACTCCAGCCTGATTCCATCGGGGCTGCTCTTGTGGCCACTACAGAGGATAATCCACTCTTGCCTGTCCTTGTCTCACCTGACCTCATAGCAGCCCCAACTCAGGTGATGAGACTTTACTTGTCAACATGATTCAGAACACCCCACACTCTCCTGCTTTCCTCCTATCTCTCTGGCGACTCCTCTGCATTCACTGTTCCAGGTTACTCCTTGTCCAACCTCTAAATGTGGGAATGTCCCAGAAAACTCACTCCTAGGCCCTCTTCTCTTCTCTATATTTTTTTTTCCCAGAGCTTTAAATACTTCCCACATGCCAACGGCTCGCATATTCACATCTCTGGTCCAAACCTCTGTCCTGAGCTTTCAGACTAGTGTCCAGCTGTGCACTGGACGCTCCTCACTGACACCTCACAGGCACCTGCTGATTTCTCTCCCCTCCTCAATTTCCCCACCTCAATAAGTGGCAATGCCATTCCTTCCAGCCAGAATTGCAGAACTCACCCCTGACATTTTCCTTTCCCTTGTCTTCCTTATTAATATACAACAGAAAGTTCTGCATCCTTCAATAACTCCCTTTTCACTGCCTCGATTCCTATCCACCTCTATTCTGTTGACCTTCATAAAACATAAATCCAGCCACGTCACTCACCACAGAAAATCCTTTAATAACTTCCCAATGTGCTTGAAGTTAACATCAAAACTCTTAATTCCCATGGCCTTCATGGCTAAGCTGAGGCCTCAACACCCTACCGACACCCAGCGGCATGCCCATCCGGCCATCCACCTGAGATCCAGCCACGTGGTCTCCTCCGGTGTGTAAACCACATCAGGGCTTTGTTCTGCTTCAGGGTTTTCTGGACACGCTGTTCTGTTTGCTGAGAACATTTTTTCCTCTGCTCTTCAAGCGCCTGACTCCTCATTCCTCAAGTGTTGGCTGAGAGAGGCTTTCCCTCGTTGCACAGTTATCCTAATTGTGCCTCATTGTTTCCTTCCCATAACGCATCAAATTTTATTATTACCCAGCTATCTCTCAACCTCCTCCCCATATACTCAAGGGAGGAAATCACGTTTGTTTATATCTGAAAACTAGAACATAGTGGGTATTTCAATAATAATTTAATGAATGACTAAATAAAATCAACCCCATTTATTATATAACTATGCATTTAAAAGTGTAATAACTCTTCCTTGTAGTTTTTAACCACTGTAAGATCTCTCTTAAGTGGGTGGGTAAAGAGTAGATATTTCTACTCTTTAGAAATAGAAAACGGAACTCAGTTACAACTTTCAAAATCAAATCTCTCAAGGTAATAGACACTATTGTTCTGTTCACAGTCTAATGCTTTTATCAGTAGTTGTAAAGGTCTTCCAGAAACACAAAAAAGAAAATGTTCAGGTGGTTTAGAGAATCTCTATAAAAGAGTAACCTAAAAGCCACTAGGTCATGAATTTACAAAGTAAAACATAAATGACTATTAGAAAAAGCATATTTTAAGAAGATGCTTAGTTTTTCCTAGACAGGACAGTTCTAGCATATAAATCATATTATTGAAGAAATTTGAATACCTTCAATATTTTCTATCTTCTATGAACAACCTACTTAGGGTTCTCTGTTGTTATTATCTGTGTTTCAGCAGATAATGGCTATAACTTA
The DNA here is from genome assembly GCF_964374135.1 of Grampus griseus. NCBI lineage: Eukaryota > Metazoa > Chordata > Mammalia > Artiodactyla > Delphinidae > Grampus > Grampus griseus. The sequence goes on along the minus strand of NC_139006.1, from coordinate 32,678,624 downwards.
GTAATTAGATGTCAAAAGTGTCACAGAAGCAGAAAACCAAAATCATATCTCAAAATTTAAAAATTACTTTAAAATCTATGTATAATCTTTATAGATACAATACAAGAAAATAATCAGCAGCAAATAAGTTGCCATGTATGGTCTTGGGTGACTAATTTTTTTTTACTCTCCCACTTCCCCTTCCATAAAACACGGGGTTCGGACTAGAAATCAGTGATGACTAAGTGACGTGGGGGTAGGGGATGGGCTGGGGGTGGTGCAGGGGGCAGTGAAAGGCCGGAAACTTGAGATCTTCTTTCTGGTTAAGCTGACAAACCTGTTGCCTCTTTCACCATCTTCTCCCAATTTCCTTACTACTTTTTAAACCTAAGGACTTTTTACACAAAAGTCGTTGTGGTATTATACATCTCACATCAGTGCACTCTAAACTTGAAAATGTGGTTAAATACGTGTTAAAATAAAAACCTTTCTAAACATGACATTAGCCCCAGGATTCACTATATATGAAATAGAAGAGCAAAATCAGTAAAGGAATAATCCCAGTTTTGACTTTCACTATGAAACCATTCAGTACCTGGCTTTTGTCTTTAATTCTATACGTCGTCCCGAAGGCAGGGAGCCAGCTCTACAAACGCTGAATAAAAATGCAAAATGGACGTAGCCCAGGAACCGCCTATCAACTACTTAAACAGTAAAATAATCTACCATTATTTTCTACCTATGAATACACCGTATAAAACCTTACCTGTCACACATCACATAAATCACAGAACCTCAAACCTCAAATAAAATCCTATGCCCTTGTCAAATATTTCCCAGGTATATCATTTCCCCCAGCACTATATGCATAATACAAGGAATAAAAATCATTGCTGTTTTTTTGACTAATTGTAATAAAATAAAACTTCCCTTGATGTTGAGAGAGAGTAAAGTAAGAAACCTTAAAAATGTAAGGCTTTTAAATTCTGGAATCTCACTAGAGTCAATATTTAATTCCACATATCTGAAAGGGCATACGTTTACCTATGAGTAAACAGTATCGACAGCCTCAATCGGTAAATTCAATTTCAAAACATTTTTTTTTTAATAATCTTCCTCCCTACCCACAGGCCGATATAAGCAAGCAATAAACTGATTTTTAAATGGCACACAATGAAAATCATAAGCATCTAAATACAGTCCTTACTTTAACTCATTACTTTAATAATTCTATAGTGTACACCTCCAATCTTATACCCAAATGCCAAAACATTTTTTAAAATGAGATTTTCATATTTACATTGTTTTGGGTTTTGTTTTTTTTTCCTAAGATACTCATTCCCTGCTTTCTTGGATGACCCTTGCCACTTGAAATTGCACATTTTCCTTTCCGACTCACTACAGATGACTATTTTCCAATGTTCCCTTCTCTTCTGATAGATTCACTCTGGACTACCTATAACTGTCAGTCATTTGTTACTGGAAGTAACACCATCATCTGCAATCACAAACGGAAAGTGAAACAAAATGCTTATGCTTAGCTTTGGCTTAAACTGTGCCCTTTCTTTATATTAAACTTACCTTGTTAATTGTGTTTTGCTTCAGCTTAGGAAGGTCTGGAATCCCAGGAACTCCAAACCCTAAAAGCTGGCGTAAGGACATTTACTACGTGTACTGGGATAATGGCGAGAGGAGTCCTTTATCTTTTCAAGAAACATAAATTGTATTTCATTATGCCTCTCCTCAGGGATGTATTTATTAAATGACTACCAAAAGAAATGGTAGTCAGCTTAAAAGGCGGCATTGTGCAGGTGTGAATGAAATCATGCCCAATTCCCAATTCATTTCACCTATAAAAAATGGTCATTGGCATGCGTTTCAGGCTTTGTTCCTTTTCAGCTCTAATTTTTTACTCTGCAGAAGAAAAAAGTCAGTTTATCCTCATCTTTTCCACTTTTAGAAGTAGCATCTCTAAATTTAACATCTCCTAAAAATGACTGCTAAATTAGCTTCTGCATTCAAATTTACGTATCTACCTCTCTTGCAGATAAGAAAATTCAGTGACACAGGAAAATTCTATTAAAAGACACAGACCTAGGACTTTAGTGCAGGAAAATGCTCCATAAAAATCTCTGTCCTTTACATATAAAACAGGATTCCTACAGAATAACAAAGCACTTCATAAAGAAAAACCCTTCACACCAGTTACCTGCCTAGAGGACTGTAAGACTAACAGACAATTCTTTTTTTAAAAAAACACAAGCTTTTCTCCCCCCTTTTGTATTTCAAACATAAATGTACAGAAGAGAGGCTAGTAGACCTTTATATACTCAGCGTAAGTATTTGGGACTCCTGGATACCATCCACTGATCCACCAAAACCACCAACGTCAAGCAAGTAAAAGACAGTAATATCCCCTGACCCCTCTACCGGATTCTATCTGCATTAAACAAAAGCCCCAGTATCACCCATTAAACACACACACACACACACCCCACACACTCACCCCAAACAACTGCTCTTGACCTTGCCTTCTACCCTCCTACAACCCCCACTTCCACCCCTCCAGGATGGCCCTACTTCTCTCCTCTTCCTCACAGCCATACTTCTGGAAGGAATTTCCTCCCTGTGCTGTCACCAGGCCCTCCCTCCCACTCACCGTTCAGAGTATTCCCCATTATTCTAGTAAATCTTACTAAGGTTACCGGCCACCTCCCTATACGGCAATAAATCCATGTGACGTCCCTTCCCATCTCTGACTTCTCCGTGTTTCTGACACACTCTTGATGTTCCTCCTCCTTCTGCCTCACTTCCATTTGCTCTTCACACCCACCTTCTCATCCTGTTTCTAAACTCTGCAGGTCTTTAGAATCAGAGCTCCTTCACTCAGTTTCAAATACAACGGCACATCCAAGATACAGGTTCCTCACTCTGACCTCTCTGAGCTTCAGATCCACAGATATGACTCCACTGCTCTCCTCGCTTCCTTGGGTGTTTCAGAGGCACCTGACACTGAACACTTCTCCATCCAAAGCACTGACCCCCACCCCCGCCCCCGCCCTCCCAGCCCCCCATCTGCTCCACTTCTGTCTTCTCCATGTCAGTAGGTGTCCATCTGTCCAAGCACAGGCCAACAATTAAATCTGAGTTTCTGCCTCTGATAACAGAGCTCTTTCTTCCACGCAAGTTCTGCGCTTCGGTAATAGCAATAAAACCTACTCTTAACCTCCTGTTCTTATTTCAGAAGTAGACAGCTTTTCAAAATCACTGTCTTATGTGATCATCTATAATTCACGATGCTGATATGCTACCTTATTCTTTTATTCAATGTAAATCAAACATGAGTAAATTTAAACTTCTGTAACATTATATTTTGTTTTACACACTATTTTCACTAGTACTTACTTTTCTTTATGCACTTATCTTTACTACTTAATCTATCTATATCTATATATAAATATAAAACATCACAATTCTAGTTTCTCATCTAGTGCAAGCCCTTGAGATTCTATAGCAGGCTGCCAGCTAGTTTCTGGAAAACAAACAAAATGATCATTGTTGCTTCTAGAGAAAATACGAATGGTACCTACCCTGCTTCTAGAGTCTCAACAATTATTAACTTTCCACTGATGGTGGCTTTAAGCCTCAAATGGATGTCTAGATTTTTACCAGCTCCAACTTTAAAAGCGTTGTTTGTGGAGGGCCTCAAATAGACAAGATGCCATCAACATACGTTTCAAGTTATAACTGTCCGACTCCATTGTTTAAAATTTTCAAGAATTCAATGGCTAAAATTAAAAGAGGAGAGAAAAGGAGATGATGTGTTTCTTCTGTACTGCTGGCCAATTCTATCTCTGGCGAAGAACTTATTAGCAAAAATATATCTTTGGCACCTTAATGCAGGAGCATATTTCTCTATTACCCAGCATCTGACTCTGCATCTGTGAGAAATGAGGTGTGAACCAGAGAGAGTGAATAAATTAAAACAGAGTCAGACCCTGTGTCGTCGTCCACCACCGACAAGAGCTGCCTGGCTCTTTCTGAAATGGGTCTCTCTCCCCCAGAACCATTCATTTTCAAAATAGGGGCAAGGTTATGGCCAAAACCCCCAACCTTTGCACCTTAGTGAGGGGCAGCATCCCCTCTGGTATCTGGGGGTACCTGGTTGAGAAGCCAGGGTTCAGGCTTCTCTAGAGGCTAGGGTTGAGGACAGTTGGGACAAAAAGGGCTTGTCTCAAACAACCCGAGAACAAAACCTGTGCTCTGATCGCCTGTTTATCCAGGAAAATGCTTACAACCAGATGTTGAAAAAACGAACGAACGAACGAACGAACAGTATGTGTTTCTGGGCCTCGTGAATACAAGGCTGGTCTTCCTTTCACCTAAGTGCCCCGAACATTCAGATGAGCAACAGAATGCGGATCTGGCGGATTCATTTTCTCAAACTGCACGCATGTCTCAAGGCTTTTATCTCTGTGGTTAGCTCCTAATGGCAAGCTTCATGCAGGCACCAGAGGGAATAGTCACCAGAGGGACACGTGGTGAGAATGAGAAGGGAAACCAAGGGGAAAGTAGACGCTGTTAAGGACCCGGAAGGTAAGCTGCCTGTAAATATTTGTATCTTGCCTTTTAAAGGAGCCTGGGTGGTAGGGATTTGAAGACTCACAGGGCACAGATAATGTTTGATCGAATCAATAAAGACATAAGGAGAAAAAAAGGCATTTCCAGTGCTGAGAAAAGGAAATCAAACATATGGGGAAATTCCCGGCAAGCCACTATTGTTTCCATTTAATACTTACAAGATCATACAAAGTAACCATTACTGTCAGCCCCGTGGTCATTAAATACAGGCAGACCTCACCGTATTGCTTCACTTTGTTGGGCTTTGTAGAAAATGTGTTTTTTTACAAATTGAATGTTTGTGGCAACCGCGCATCAAGCAAGTCTGTCGGCACCATTTTTCCAACAGCAACTGTTCACTTCGTGTCTCTGTGTCACATTTTGGTAATTCTCACCGTATTTCAGACTTTTTCATCATTATTATATTTGTAGGGTGATCTGCTGAAAGCAGCCCTTCACCCCGTTTCCTGTTTGCCCATTTCTATTCCCTTCTAACCTTGAAAGAACCTAATTAACCTGTTGATTCTTTTCCTAGATAAAAAGATGAATGAACAACTCAGGAGTTCAAGAATGACTAGCGCTCTTCCCCCAACAGCCCACTAAGCAATCTGAAGGTAGATCACATGGCTAAGACAGCATCTGAAGAGAGGGTCAGCCAGCCTGCGTGCAATGGAGAATGATGCAGACCCCAACCTCTTGCCTGGATGATTCACTGAGATTCTTCCACTCCCCGCCCCACCACTTTTCCGTTTAAAAACTGTCATGGCTGAGCAGAATCTTGGGAGTTGGTCTCTGGACACGAGACTACCTTCTCCCCAGAGGGCCGGCTTTTCTGATTAAAGCACGTTTCCTTTCTATTGACACTTGCCTCTTGAATTATTGACTTTCGAGCAGCGAACAGCCCAGCCTCAGTTCAGTAACGCTGTGATCTGTGATCTTTAATGTTACTATTATGACTCACTGATGGCTCAGGTGATGGTTAGCACTTATTAACAATAAAGTATTTTTAATTAAGTTTTATACATATTTTTGTTTATTTTTTTATTTATTTTTTTGCATTACGCGGGCCTCTCACTGTTGTGGCCTCTCCCGTTGCGGAGCACAGGCTCCGGACGCGCAGGCTCAGCGGCCATGGCTCACGGGCCCAGCCGCTCTGCGGCATGTGGGATCTTCCCGGACCGGGGCACGAACCCGTGTGCCCTGCATCGGCAGGCGGACTCTCAACCACTGCGCCACCAGGGAAGCCCTATACATATTTTTAAAGACATAATACCACTGCACACTTAACAGACTACAGTACAGTATAAACATAACTTTTATCGGCACTGGGAAACCAAAACACTTGTGTGATGATGCTCTACTGCGGTCGTCTGGAACCAAACCGGCAATATCTCCGAGGAATGCCTGTATATGAATGAATGACTGAATACATCAGCCTCATTTAACATAAATGTCCCCTAAGTCACGTGTCCACAAATAATGTCTTGGGAACTCAGATCCAATTGAGTCCGACTCCTAAACCCCTGGGCTCTTTTGTGGTTTACTGCAATGTACAGGAACAAATACAGGTTAAAAGCTCTCAACTCTTCCCCGCATAGAATATGCTAAATTCGATCAGTTTCCCTTTTAATGCTCACATTTTCTGGGACATATATGTATTCCAAAGCCAAATTAATAGAATTCGGTTTTCACCACAGCTCCATATCATGGAGTCTCTGCCACCGCACAATTAACTAAATGTTCCCAACTCTTCCAGGGAGGAGGAAATGGGCGCTCCTCTGGCATTCTGCATCCTTCTGCACTTTGGGATCTGATAGGCTGTTGAGTTTTTTCATCCTTAAATACAAATGTGAGGCCAGGTATTTAATTATTCTGTTTTTACCGTAAAGGCATCAGCTTTTATCTCCATGCTAGCAATGGATGAAGATTACAAAGAACGTTCTTAAAAGAGCTCCCTGGCACACAAATGAGCTGCTTGGAGACAGTGCCTGGTCCAGTTTTCTGAAGGCGCTGATAAAGAGGATTCTCTTTACTCCAGGGCTGTTCCCTGGGTGCCTGTAGCACTGAAAGGGTTCTCCATCTGCACCACAAATCCTGTGTAATTAAAGCTTTAGGAGACTGGCTCAGCCACCGCCTTCCCCTCCTGCACACATCCCCCACCTCCCCGCTCCAGGTGACTCAGTAGATAAAAACGCAGCCTGCTGGAGCCGCCTTCCAATCAGATATTCTGACTGGGGGGTTGAATTTCCCACCCAATGTACTAAAAATGACAGGGGTGAAGTTCCATTCAGATTCTTTTTCTCTAACGGGGAAGTAAGCCAAAAAATAGCTCTTTCAATTTTTAAATCCACACATTTCCAGTTCAGTGGGGATTAACTTAAAACCTTACAGACAAAAATAAATTTGAAGAAAAACAGAAAGGCTGAAATGAAGTTCATCTTTAAAAATTTTCGTACATTCTTTATGGTCTAGGTTTTCAGAAAAGGTTTAATCACGGCAGAACCTGCTTCACTTCAAACACTGATAATTTTTTAAAATGACTGCACTTTTCACAATGAAATTACTTTTAAATCCTTTAACCTGTCTGTTTAAAATGAAAGCAAAATAAATCTCTCTAGCTGGCAGCTTTATATGCAGTTAAAGAAGCCACAGGAAGTCCTTACTTTAAAACTCAAATAGGCTGGGAAAGGGTGTTTTCTCCCTCAAAGTAGACTCTGCCAGGGTCCGGCTGTGAAGATGATAAAGGTCTCAAGCCAGGGTACAAAAGCAAAATGGACCAATAAGAAGAGAGGATGACGTCGGTTCTAACACGTTTACCAGGAAGCTCTATCTTTACTGGAAAGAGTCACACAAGTTCGGGACGGAATGAGAGCTTTCCGGCCTCCCAGTGATGTTTCTGATCTACAGTAGGAAAAATGAAGGGACAGAGGAAGATAAAGTATTCTCTGAGGTCGGGGAGGTAACAATGCTTTCTGATGGAAGGAGTGGGCGAGCCATGGAACCCAGACAGCTGGGGAGGGTAGTGGTAATGACTAGCCCTGGTAAGGCTACAGATTAAGCCTGGGGTTTTCAACATCCAGACTCACCAAGACAAGACATATTTGAGTGATAAACCAAAATGTTAGGAGAGATCATTTCTACATGGGTGACTCTGTCTTTTTCCGTTTTTGTACAACAGTATTATTTTTATAACCAGAAGAAAACAAATCAACAAAATATTGCTTCTTAAAGAGATGTTTATGACATCTTTAAAATACTCTTTTATCTAGGTGACTATCCTAATATCTTTAGTTTTTTTATTTAAAAAAAAAGGATTCGTTCTAATATAATTTTGTTTCAACACTTCGGAAATATGCCTATTTATCCGTCACTAACATAACTTGGTTCCACCATTCAGCGGCGAGAGCAAACCAGTGAAGGCTTAAGGTTTGCACAGGCTGGTACTCAGACCACTTGGATCAGCATCGCCTGGGGCTCTGGTAAACTTCCACAGTCCTCAGAATTAACCACAGGTACAGAGAATCTTCCTCACACAGATGCCTGGGTTCTACCCCCACAGTTCAACCAGAATTCCTGATGGCAGGTCTTAAAACCTCGTTAATTTTTAAAAACTACCCTGGGATTCTAAAATGCAGACTGGATTGAGAAGAGTGAGATTAGCATTTCTGCACTTTTAATAAGCACCCAGGTGATTCTTGCACTGAAGTTTGCTAATCAATGGCCCATCAGGAAATTCACAGCCCGAAAGTCATTGAGCGACTGCATTTGGAGACAGAAATGACCAGTAGATCACAATAGCTCCTTGGCCCTGGTCAAGGTCATCAGCTTCTGCTTACTTTGATTACGGTCACAGAATCGGCCCAGCAACCTTACTGTGTTTTGCGTCTCACGTATGTATATGCCATTTTGGTTTTGCTAGTTTACTCAGAAGGTATATGCAGACTATATGCTTTTGAATGTTAAGATCTCCACTTCGATAAGAAAGCAAGGCTCATTCCAAGCTCTATTTCACAACAGTTATGTTCTGTCTCAGTCACACGCAGTCTTCTTCCTAACAGACTATTAAGCAGTAACTGATGGAACGAGTATTATCCACCTGTGTTAGCGATGACGATTACTGAAACAAGGTTGAGAACATCTGACTTGCTTAACGTTGAGTGAATCTTATTTCCTCTTCTTTCCAAAGAAGCACCTCCCTTAACTTGAAATGGGCTCCCAGTGAGGAAAGGATGAACGAGGAGTGGACAGAAAAGGGAGGAAGGAAAACCCTGCTCATTAAAATTCAGAGGCCTCCTTCAGTTTCCGCCGTAGTGAAATCTGGACACCTACCAGCCTTTAGCCCATGTTTTCAATTCAATTCCACATAAACTGCTGAGCACTTACCCCTGAGTCAGGGTCTTGGTCATCTAATAGAAGAGGTAACAGATACATCAGGGTCTTTTTTTAAATAAAAAGCCCCCACAACCAAAAACCTTTTATTTACCCAAGGCTGAACGTCAAGAAAACCAGACATGGGCTGGGATTATAGCTCGAGGCCCTGTGAACTGTGTGTGCTTGGGCTGCATGACCGCCCGAATCTCAGGTTCTTCATCTTTAAATGAGCAGACATCCACCTTAAGAGGTTGTGCAACACCTGGCGTGCAGCCAATCCTCCGTACATTATAGCTATTGTTGTTGTTTCTCTTACTAATTTCTCAGAATGTTCTTAGGAAATTACCCACTGTGGACTACTCCTTAATAGAACAGGGCGTGGGACAAAAGTCTGGATTTAAAAGAAGCTTTGGTCCAGTGTGAGAGAAAAATATATCTGGGTCCTTAGCCAGAGAAAGCACGGTCACTGTTATCTCTAGTGGCGACACCTTGGAAATTGGAGGAGCGGAGCCGGTTCCTCCAGACATGTCTCAGAATCACAGACGTTTCCTCGACTGGCATGGGTTCCTTCTTTAGGGCCCCTCTGGATCAGGCCTGAGAGACAGCATGAGGGTCTCCAGAACTGAGACACTCATGCTCCTCAATTCCATCTCTGAGGATGGTCCCCAAATGCCTGGAGGCTGCAGGGCAGTCTGGATGCGTTGAAGGAGGCCAGGCCACTGGACAACCCAGGGAGTAGCTGGAATTAAAAGCACAGTTGACCCCTGAACAACGTGGGTTGAACAACAACCCCACACATAACCACAGTCAGCCCTCCGTATACCTGGTTCCCCGTGCATCCACAGTCCTGCATCCCTGGATTCAGCAAACCTCGGCTGAAGGAGTAGTATGTACCACTCAAAAAAGTCTGCATGTAAGTGGACTCCGTGTACTTCCAACCCACGCTGTTCAGGGTCGAAGTGTCCTTGTACACTAACCATGACCCCTATCTCATGCAGAACGTACCACCTGCTCCACATTTATCTAAAGAGGAATACTCCTTTCTGTGTAAAATCAAGAAGGCAAAAATGTCTATGATATCCAGAAAAATGCTATAAAGAGTGACCCATCCATCCCAGGTCCTGACCCAGTTTCGGTTATGACACAGGCAGATCACTCCTGGTCCAAACTCATAAAGAACCACAGAGCAAACAAAGGACACGGAGAATATCGATGTGAGGTCCAAGAGGCAGAATATAACCCACCCTGCCCATATTCAGCGTTAACAGTTTGAGAGAAGCCTCCTCTCTTTCAAGGGGATTAACAATAAAAGGCAAAAGGACATTATTAAGATATTTTGAGAGATACTAATAAGCACAATTAATCACTCTGGCCAATTGGGATCCGTCACCGATCTCCTACAAGGTGTTCAAACCTAACAGATTATGTTAAATTTGAGCTTTGTCACTTACCAGCTCCGTGAACTGGAGTAAGTTACTCAAATTCTCTAACAATCCATTTTTATCAATTGTAAAATGTAGGTAAAATACCTCTCATGCTTGCTGAGAATTAAGTAAAATAATGCATATAGAGTAGCATTTAATACAGTCCCACACACACAGAGAGCATTCAATAAATGGACCATCATTTTGAAACCAGTCGAGCAATTCCTGTTGTTACTATCTCCTGGTTAGAATTTATTCCAGTATTAGTGAGGGAAAAAAATTAACATTTTGTTAAACTCCAACGATGATTTGGGCAAAGTTCCTTAAAACTTATGAAATGTTATCTCCTCCTTTACAGTTTCATAGGATCGCTAGTGCTAATATATTCATAATTAATACACCAAATGAAGGGACAGGTTCAATTCTCTCCTGGCTACTCTGTCAGAAAAATCACAGCCGCATCTATCACTTCTGTGCACTTGTCATTTCCAGTAATGTGCTTACATGAGCTCCGCTGCAAATCTGAGCTTGGGAGATAATTATCCACCCCAGGACTCTCTCAGGAGGGAGATAAGGAAAAGGAGTTCAGACAAAGGTTACACAGAACAATGATGCCCTCGGTCAGCCAGGAAGACGATGAAAATAAATGTTCTGGGTATCCAGGAACCACAACTATGAAATCGTAATTACTAGAGTCTAATCCTTATCTGGTCCTAAAAATATTTTGTCTTTTTCATTCAGCTTCCAAAAGCCATGATAAAACAAAAAGAAAACATACTCCACTTTCCAAGCTATGTTCTCCCCCTGGTGATGGGGAAAAAGAGAACAATTCACTGCAGTATAGTTTTTTATTAACACTGTCCACAGCAGAAGATACACCTCCCACTAAAATCTCTTCCGTTTGCTCTAAAATTTTTGCAAAGTATTCCTGTCTTCCACCTTTCTGTTTTCCCCATACATTCACTCATTCCCCATCACCATGTCTCTGCTTCTTCTGCAGAACCGTATCTAAGAAGAACCACAGCTATTTGATGTGTCCATTTCTTAAGTCTGATAGCAACACACAGACTAGTGAAGCAAAGATCACACGTAAACATGAAAAAGCACACGGCGCTCAATCGCGAGAACAATGATGATATTTATTCTAATCAGCGCCATCAGCCCTGGAGAACTAAAAGGTCGCCCATGGAAGGATCACAAAGACCAACCTAGAAGAGGCCAGATTTCAGAGTCCGGTCAGGCAATACCTCAAGGTAATAAAAGCAATAAATTTCATAATCAGAGACCAGCCGTGCTGAGAAATTCTTCACAAACATTCGAACTGCCCGAGAGGACGCTTTAACTGTGACAAGAGCAAATAAACCAGAGGACACGTGAGGCTGTTCCAGTGGCGGAGGAGGGCTCAGGTCCTCACCGGGCCCAGCAGCCCCCCTCCCGACCTCCTCCTGAGCATTCACTGCCTCGGACGGAGGACTGGGTCCTGAGGGTCCGCAGCAAGGCGTCCCCTCCTGGTGACACTTGGTCCGTCAGAGCCATGGCAGTTGCCTAGGACAGCAGAGATCTGAGGGAAGAGAGTTAAATGTGGCAGGAAGAAAGGAACAGTTGGAGATGTAAACGGGAGTGGAGACATTCATCTTCCTACTGCACGGTTTGCTACTCTGGAATCACGCTAATCTGAAAGGAGTCGAAGGAGATCAGCAAGTTAAGTCAGCAGGCCCCCAACCGGATGTGCTTAGACCAGGGGCAGCACTCACACAGAGAAACCGCGAAACAGCCTCAGATGGCTCTGCTCACCTGCTTTTCCAGAGCACTTTGGGCAAATTTCGACTAATAGGATTTTTGTTGTTTTGCTATTATTCTGCTCTGTTTCGGTTTGTAAAATAATTATTCTAATCATTCTCTTTAGAGTCACCCTTCATTCTGAACCATTCATGCCTTCAGTCTATCATTCAGCAACATTTTTACGCTATATGCTGGGTCCTGAAAATATGAGACTGATATCTTATTTTTGATTTGGCTATTTTTTTTTCTTTTCCATTATGGTTTATTACAGGATAGTGAATATAGTTCCCTGTGCTATACAGTAGGACATTGTTCATCCATTCTATACATAACAGTTTGCATCTGCTAATCCCAAACTCCCAATCCTTCCCTCCCCCACCCCCTCCCCTTTGGCAACCACAAGTCTGTTCTCTATGTCTGTGAGTCTGTTTCTGTTTCATTGTAAGTTCATCTTGTCACATTTTAGATTCCACACATAAGTGCTATCATATGGTAATTGTCTTTCTCTTTCTGACTTACTTCACTTAGTATGATAATCTAAGTCCACCTATGTAACTGCAAATGGTATGATTCCATTCTTTTTTATGGCTGAGTAATATTCCAGTGTGTATATATACTACACCTTCTTTACCCATTCATCTGTCAATGGACATTTAAGGTTGCTTCCATGTCTTGGCTATTGTATACAGTGCTGCTATGAACACTGTACCTCTTCAAATTATAGTTTTGTCTGGATATGTGCCCAGGAGTGGGACTGCAGGATCATATGGCAACTCTATTTTTAGTTTTCTGAGGAACCTCCATACTGTTCTCCACAGTGGCTGCACCAATTTACATTCCCACTAACAGTGTGGTTGGGTTCCCTTTTCTCACAACCTCTCCAGCATTTGTTATTTGTAGACTTTTTAATAATGGCCAATCTGACCAGTGTCAGGTGGTACCTCATTGCAGTTTTGATTTGCATTTCTTTAGTAATTAGCAATGTTGAACATCTTTTCATATTGATTTGGCCTATTGTTTATATTTACCACTAAACAACATGTTATACATACACGGTAATCGTTAAAACAGCTAAATACATCAAACAAGTTACTTACAGCTAACCATCATCAACCTAGACCTAGGTCAGGAGGTACCTGTACTCCTAGAACACACATACTTACCCCTTAATACAGAGGCAGTACTTTAATATGGAAATCAGGGAAAGCTGATATTGTAATATCGGTTTTAAAATAATATTTGAGGGCTTGTACTTCTGAAAAAGAACTCTTTTTCACATCAGGAAAGGTGTTAATGTGATGTGACTACATATGAACTATATGATTTTGTTACGAAACTAGTATTGAGGACCTAGGGGACGCTTGCATCTCTAGGTTATCTGGTCTACCTACAGGCCCCATGTCATGTAGTCCAAGGAGGGTTAAGATCTGACACACTGTGCTCAGGAACAGTGATAAGAGGGCCCAGAGGTCCCAACTTCCTTCCTTAAGGACCCAGGTGAAGCATCAGCCCTTACATAAAACCAAGCCCAACTCCCAGGCAGCTGGGGAGCCCCTCCCCTGTGCTCAGGAGCGGCGCCCACATACTTACAACAACTGCTCTGCCCTTACCTAGTGCCCACCCTGACCACAGCCTGTTCTTCAGCAGGAACAAGCAGCTTTACCTTTTTATTCCAGTGCTTCGTACCCAGATCACGTATTTGTTCAGTAAATGTATAATGAAAATTATTCTAGTAGTTGATTGATTGATTGATTGATTTTTGCGGTATGCGGGCCTCTCACTGCTGTGGCCTCTCCCGTTGCAGAGCACAGGCTCCGGACGCGCAGGCTCAGCGGCCATGGCTCATGGGCCCAGCCGCTCCGCGGCATGTGAGATCCTCCCAAACCGGGGCACAAACCCGTGTCCCCTGCATCGGCAGGCGGACTCTCAACCACTGCGCCACCAGGGAAGCCCCAGTTGTTTTATTTTAAAGTAGACTTACCCTCAAATTTTATCTGATAAAATGTATTAAATATATATCAATATTTTTTTCTTAAATGTTAACTCCATTCACCTATTCATTTAGGAGAGGAATGAAACATTCATTGCAGGAATCAATCTCCTAAAAAAGGAGTGTCTGATGGGACAATACTTGTGTGTTGTCCCTTTATGCAAGTGGGCAATAATTTGGGTCCACAACCAGTCAGCATTCCACAAGTCCTGAGATACGTGTTACACAGTGGAAGTACAAAGAACTGACAAATCTATTTTGACCAGAGACCTTCACTCCTAATAAACCCAGGGGCAGACAGTGGATTGTCACCCACGTGCCTCCTCCAGTGCTTGCCTGCTGTGGACCTTTTGTTGAGTTTGATGTGTACTAGCACTTCCATTATAAGGGAGGGGGGAAAAACAGGAAGTGTGTGAAAATCAAGTGAATTAATCTGACTTTTCTCCAATATCTCCTCAGAAAAACTGAGTTGAAGAGACAGTAAGAGACAAAGGAACTGAGTCCCACCTTTTTTTTTTTTTGTCCGCCTTTTATTTTTATTTTTTTTTAATTTATGTTTTTTTGGCTGCACTGCAAGGCATGTGGGATCTTAGTTCCCCAACCAGGGATTGAACCCGTGCCCCCTGCAGCGGAAGCATGGAGTCTTAACCACTGGACAACCAGAGAAGTCCTCACCTTTTCTTTCAATGGCTTTTTTCCCTATGTATTCCCAACGTTCCCTTATCTGCAGACATAATCAGAGGATCCAATTCTGGTTTTTCCCGTCTTTGAAGAGAGGAGACTTGGCTCTGGCTGAGATTTCTGAGTTTTTTTTTTTTCACAAAGATTCTAACAAAATCAAGATACGTTTCAGTCAAATATGTAATCTGTATTTCACAATACTACACTGAAGCTTTTCTCAGGTTTCTTTTTCACATTTACCATCTGAAACACTGACTAATTTTCAAAGTGGTGACTTTTTAAGGGTCCTCAACATCCCAGCCTTCCAGACCACACAGGATGCCCCCCGGGTAGAAATGTATGCCAGGAACAGGGCTGAAAAATCAGGAAGGGCCACCTGGCTAGAGATGAAGAATGTATGGAAACTAATCTGTACCCACATCATTTCAAAAGGTTTTCTGAATAAAGTAATATCTGAGAATAGCTTTTAGTAAAACAAGGAGATCCTGGAGGAGTTAGAACTTTCTTTCGGTCAAATTCCGCAATACAGGAAAAGAGGCACAGCTTTGGAAGAAGAACGAGGGGGCCAGCCGACTGGATTCCACTGCCTGCTCAGAGCTCCTTCAACCACCTCTGCACAATGTGCTAACGCGCGGGGGACAAACGATACACACAAAAGACATGGATATAAATGCCCCCGCCCCAAAGATCTCATAGTCCAGAGAGAACACAGACAAGCAAATAGTTCTAAAACAGAGCTGAGAAATGCCTCGCGGTGGGGACATCCCAGATGCTGGGAGACGTGGGGAAGGGGCACCCAGCTTGATGAGAGACCAGGAATTCCTTTCCAGGGAGAGTGAAATCTGACACCCGAAGAAGAGAGCAAGGCCAGGAAAAGAGTGTCTGGGTTTGGGTAGGAGGTTGAGGGTGAGGAAACCCAGGAGGCTAAGGAGGCCCCAGGAGCAGATCACAAAGGGGGCTGACTCAGCGCGCATCAGGATCAAAGGAGGACAAGTTCGAGGTTTGAAGGCTTGGAGTAGACAGGCCAGACTGGTGTGTTAGACACATCACACAGGCTAGAAGGTGCAGAATGGATTAGGGAGTAGACCTGGGGTTTAGCCCAGTGAGGAACGTGTTAACGGCGATCCAGGCAAAAGAGGAGGGCCTGGATAATAGCATCGTGGAAGTGGAGAAGGGTCTGGGGTGGGGAGAGCAGGAAGGACGGGGAGTTTTAGCTTGCCCCCTCATCCCCATCATTTACAAATCCCCCCACAAGCCACCTCCCTCCACACCCTCCCCCCAATAATCTAAGTGAAAAAGGGCTGGCTATGCAAATGCAGGTACAAGACAAATCTTCTAGTTCCCCACTTCCAAAGAGCGTACCTGGTTACACCACCCCAATATAAAAATGCTGGAGCCGCCAGTCAGGGGACAGGAGTGTATTCTGCAGAGAAGGGATCCACAGATACAGCGGGACAAGGGAAACGGCAACAGGCAAGGTGCCCGGGCCTCAGTGGATGGTGTGTGTGGAGCTCCTGTTTGGGAACTTGGTTGTGCAGTTAGCAGAGCTCTCTCCCAACTAACTCTCGTTCACCTCTTTCCAGGCGCATAGTAAGACTGCATATCCTTGTGAATCTGGGTCCCTCAGTTACTGCCTTGAGTAAAGACATCTTGCCAAACCACAATGCATGTATAGCTCAAGCAAGAAGTGAACCTTTGCTCCGTTAAGGTGCAGAGATCTGGGGTTGTTATAGCAGCATCACCTTACCTACCCTAACTGTCTGAGCATGAAGGCCACACGTCTGGTGTAATGAGGGAAGAGAAAGCCAGGTATGTTTGCGCTGGGTTTCAAGGACCCAGGAAGATGGAAGGGTGGCATGACCAGATAAAACTGAAGGTGGCAGCCTAGCAAATGGAAAGACTTTTCCCTCATTCAAATACTTATGGAGCACCTCCTCTGCAACTGCAGCAGGGAACTGCTCACACCATTTATTGGTCTCTATGCGTTATGAAGACACAATACAACAGAGAGGGTATAAAACCCTAAAGTCAGACCACCTGGGTTCAACTAGCTCCATGATTAATCAGCTGTGTAACTTTGGGGAAGCTGCTTAACCTCCCTGAGTCTTAGTTTAGTAAATAGGAATATTAGTCAGATCTGCCTATCTCACCAGCTCACGAGAATTAACTGAGATAATTTATACAGTCTGGCACATGTAAGTACACATTAGGTACTCAAACGTTAGCCATTGTCTGTCATTTATATTTCAGATTTCTAAACCCAATATGTACAGAATACAGTATCTACAGTTATAACAGCTGATCCCAAGTAGAAAACAAGATAATTTTCATGTATGGCCTAACAGAAATCGGATGATAGAAAAGACACGGCAACACTAAAGCTGCATTTTTAAACTCGAAACTTCCTTCAATCAAAAAGTAATAATGACTTTGGTTTGGTTAATGCAGAGGCAAAAGCATAATTACAAGGTTGCAAAAGTGGAAGAAAATGAGCATTTCCCTCAGTGCGTCTTGTGTATTAAATTACAGCGACATTGCTGACACCGACACTTATGCGCTGATTATTTCAGTATGAGGCACTCTTCCTTCCTGCCCCAACCTAACCGAAACAGAACGCCAGAGCAGCTGCTGGCACAGTACAATCCTCACCACTGATTACACTGCGAGGTTCATTTTCCCTTTACAGGAGAAAGCAACAAGAGAAGTGGCGTTGATGTGCATTTTGATATCTGAGGCCAATCACAAATGGCGTAAGTGTTCTTGCACTTTTTACAAGAGTAATTTGACAACATAACCAAAGTAGGACATCACTTCACGTAAACGGTAAAAATACACATTATAGGAAAAGATCACTCTTGAAATACATCTTCTCCCTCCATTTATGCATAAGCATTACAGTCCACCTGCAAATAATTATTCCTTTTATTTCCAAAGTAGTTTTCTCCTCTTTAAAAGACAAACCTAGCCTTACTTGCACCGCACATTATTAATGTACACATCCACTTTACTTTTATCAAGGAATGTCAACACATTAAGGAAAGTTACAAAGAAACAATATATTTTCAAATAAACCTCCTATGAAAAATGCTAATAAGCCCAAGAAATGTATTCCTTCCGAAGACTCATTAGCACTTTCTTGGTATGACTTTGGTGCTGGTGGGTTGTTTTTAAAAAAAACAGAGGGACTATTTCTCGCACCATATGTTTCTGACAAGAAGGTGGGATTTCCTCGGTCCTAGAATCCATTAGTGCAGCAGGGCGCAGCTGCACCCAGAAGATTCTGATATTCCACATCACAGGTCTAGAATGTTGACTTCCTCCGCTATCTTTAAACCAACAGACACAGAAAAGTGTCTCAAACACACAATTCTGGACACTCAAAGGAAGGGACATGTTCTCTTGCCCACAGGGTTTGAGGCAAAACTACTACAGTGATGGACCACCGATGTATTATCACTAAGGAGGGTAATTTTCACATGTCTAAGGCCAACATCTGCTGGACAGGACACTTTATTTTTACTCACTCTGCACTGTGGCTCCCCGGTGCCCAAGGCAAACAGCTGTCATCTACATGCAGGCCTTCTGCTAATACTTTCTGTAATTCCTCAGGGGCTTCCCAGCCTATAATTAGACTTTCCAGCTGCTGCCCTCAAGGCTGCTTGAGGGGAGCTCAGAGAGCTGTGCCGTACAGAAGTCCCTAAAATGTCCCCTTCAACGGTGCTGTTGGAAGAACACGGATTGGAATTCGGTCTGGAGAGCAAGTAAGCATTCTTCCACCGCTTGCTATGGGACAGATCTGTGCTACGAGCGGGGTCTGCTTTAAAATGCACTGAGCCAGCCATGTGGGTAGGGACTTGAGACTAGGCATGAAAAAATGGGTAAGTGCGGAACCATACGAGAAACTTCCTGATTCAAAGCTGCAGAGCGCACCGGCACTGAAACCACTGCGACAGCTTCCTTGGCCTTTTACGTAATTCTCCTTTCCAGGCACCATCATCAAGGTTAACCAAAACAGCACGGCCAGGAGGAACTAAGAGAAAGCAGGCAAAAATCCCACCCTGTCTCAAAATCCTCAAGGCCAACAGCATTAGAAACGAGAATAGTAAGTCAAAAAGTAAAGGAAGGCAGCAAGCTTTAAGCTGGAGTAAGTCTTTCAAACAAAAAGCGGCCTGAGTTTTAAGAAAATGAGAACATTTTCAAAACACAGAGCACCATCCACCACCACCCCTCTGATCTACTCCAATATTCCTAGGAAACAGGGACAGAAGTAGATTTTCCCAACAGAGAAGGACCTGCTGTCCTTGCAGAGGGAGACCTGTGCCCAGGGTCAGCCTCAAACTCACGGAATCACTGTTTCCCTGACGAGAAAAATGACTATTACAATGGACCGAAACTCAAATGCCCATAAAAAGTCAGATACCCCAAGAGCTGATGACTGATACAGGCAGGGTCCTCTGGGCAGTGAGATGCTTTGCACTCACAAACATTTCGGATGCTACAGATGCCTCTGGTCTGTGGACCACCCTCAGAGCCCCAGGCCCAGGGGTGGATTTCACACAATCTATGGATGCTATCCTCCTGGGCGACTGACACCCGGGCACAACTGGGAACATACCTCACTACCGGCTTCTTCAACTTGAAAGCACAAGAAGACAACAACTAAGACCAAGGGCTCATCCATGTTGTGGGCTTTTGAAATGCCAAAGACAAAATTAAGAGGATACTTTAAGGACGTACTGAAAGAATGGATGTGAGGACCAACCCTCCCACCCAAACAAGGACCCCGCTACCGACCTCTGTTCTAGGAAGAAGGCATCTGGAAATTCTTGTTCCACTCACTTTACTGACCGGAAGTCACATGGTCAAGGAAACACTAGAATGTCCATGCTGGTTCCTGACATTATCAGCTGTTTCCCATGTGAATGTTTCCATAAACTGAGGTTTTTTTCCTTCCAGTCCCAAAAAAGGGCTTTAAAACCATCTTTGATGTTAAGAACTCTCAGTGTTCCTTATAATCCATGACTCCCTAAACCAGAAATGTTCAACACTGAACTGCCGGGACCCCCTTTCCACAGCATGTGGCTAGACTACTGTCCTGGGTATCGGATCGTGTGAATCTGGGGAATGTAAACACAGCTTAAGATTTACCTAACTAATGAGAACCTACTGTACAGCACAGGGAACTCTACTCAGTGCTCTGTGGGGACCTAAATGGGAAGGAAATCTAAAAAAGAGTGGATATATGTATAACAGATTCACTTTGCTGTACGGCAGAAACTAACACAATATTGTAAAGCAACTCTACTCCAATAAAAATTTTTAAAAAAAGATTTGCCTAAGCAAAACAATTGAGACAGATTTTATTTTTTTTAACTCCAGCGGTCAAAATTCATGCATTTACACTACTACGTACGCCTAGAAGGAGAGATAACCAAGAGTGGATTGTTTTACAAAATCTGCTGAATAGATTAGTTAAAACTCGAGTACGGGCATTTCCCAATTGCCAGTTAGTTATAGTCCAAAATGTAACCTGTAAAGTGGTGGTTTCAGTGGTTGCCGAAAGCCCCAAATCCTGTTTTCCACACAGATTACTAGTGTCTTAAATTACAGTTAGGCTTCAAGGACTGCCTATAAAAGTCTGAAGCCAGAACACGCAAGAGAACTGTATTTTGGTGGAATCCCAAAGACCCGTGGGACTCCTTAAACCCAATGGAGATGAGTCATGGGGGAGGAGGGCTGGGTATTGCTCTTAAGACAAGAAATGTTGCTGTGCCTCTGGCTTACGGCTCCATCACCAAACATTTCAAGCAGTCCTCGGCACATACCAGGCACACAGTATTTGTGGCAGTGTGAACGAATGAATGAGTGAATGAATGAATTGCACCCGCGAGTCTGACAGGGTGAGGGTCTGGCATGATCCCACAAGAAGAATACCTCAAAGGAGAGCCAAGGAAAGAAAAGAGGAGAGAAAGCCAAGGGTTGCCGTCAACTCCCACGTTCTTATAATGGAAACGGCTTAAAAACTATGACTTTTAAACTGAAAAAGTCTCTCTCCCCTCACTGGAGCCCCAGTAGGCCTCCACAGGGGACACAATGTCAAGTCTTTTGGGTATTTCCCCAGAAATGTTCTAGGCATAATGGAGCACCAATATGGATACAAACCCCTCCCCTTTAAACAAAACAGAAGCATCTTGTACACACGGCTCTGCACCATGCTTTATCCATCACCCGCAAGGGGCACAGTTATCACCCCCCTGCCCTCCAGACACTTGCTCCTTTAGGATTCCTGGCCCCAGGCTCCCGGTTTGCCCTTCCTCTCTGACTGCTCTATGGTCTGCAGACAATGGAGAGCTGCAGGGCTCAGTCCTTAGAAATATGCTCTTCTCCACCTACATTCAGTCTGTGAAGAGCTCAACCATCCTGCGATGCTACCCTGGGATGCTTTTCCCTCCACACCCACGGGCCTCCCTGTGTCCCCTTCAGGCTTTGTTCAAATGCAACCTCTTTCCCTGAAGCCTTCCCTGAGTACTGCACTCTCTCAAAAATGCCAACCCGCCCTTCCTGTCTCCTCTCGCCTGCTGTGTTTTGTCCGTAACACTAAACAGACCTCGAATACCCTTTATTAATTTGTTTGTTTTCTAGAGTATAACTTGCAGGACAGCAAGAATTTTTATTTGCTTGTTCCCATTTCTGTCTTGGGTTCCCAGAATAATGCGTGGCACTCGGTAAATCTTTTCTGAATGAATTAATGAATAAGCAACATGTTTTGAATACTATTTCTTAACAGTTTTCTTATTAGCTGGAGAAAATGATCTCCATGCATTTAACATTTAACACTGCCTCGTTCCCCCACCCCAGGGATGGTAAGCATTTATGCAATCGGTCCCCTCTGGATGGACCTTTAGGGTGTCTTATTCTTTCGCTACTTAGAAATAATATAAACTTCCTTCTATGTGGACACATTTGCAGATAAAAAGGAAGATTGGAATGAAAAGAGTTGAGCTTTTTCTTTGGGTACAAATATCTCAAAAGGTAACACGAATAAGCAGAGGCTCGCTCAAGTGTCTGAACCCACTTGTTGGGCAAACGAGCAGGCAATGTTTTTGCTCGGCCAGCACGGCAGCTCAGATGTGGGTCAAGTGACAGCCCACAGAGAATTATTACAATAAAATTATAGGGTTGATCAGAGAGAAAAATTGCAGGGAAGATGACTCACGCTAGGCTTTGAGAGAGGAAAACAGGACTGAAACAACAACAGACCCTCAACAGTTGTTTTCTGGTGAAAGCACACAGCATGTTCCTAGCAAAGCCAGTCCATGTGGCAGTGCGGCGCAGCCCGTCCGCAGGTCCAGATGCAGACGGCACGTGTATGTCCTTGGGAAGATGGTAACACAGCCCAGAACTTCCAGTAAAGAGGGGACTGATGATGACGAAACCCTTTCCTCTTCAGCCCTGTTCTCCTCTCCATCTTACATCTCAGTAACTCCTGATATGTCGTTTCCCCTTGTTTTCCTTTTCAAACATTCTCGGGGAAAACAGTCACTTATAACCAAGAACTGCAATAGAACAAATCTAGCGCCACATACATTTAAGAGCAGAGGGTGGTGCCTCTGAACTGCTGACCGCCTTTGTCAAGAGAAAGTGCTGAAGCCACCAGCTGTGTCCTGCCCAACTCGGGGTCCCTAAGGAGGCTCTGCAGAGCACCACGGGGACATCCCGCCTCGGAGGATGCCTCTGCAGGTGTCTCCTCGCTGAGTTACTGCTGGACTTCTGCTGCACGTGACTGTGGGATCATCTTACTTTCAACCTCGAGGTCCATCTGACACACAGGATGGTCTTTGTTCTTCCTTAGAAAGGATTTACCCTCCTTTCCCTGCACTGAGGTGGATTCAGCTGAGCATCCCTGATTCCCTTCCTCCCGTGGTTAGTTATCCCCCAGCTTCGCTCTTCCATCTTCAGGGAAACACTGGGAGGGCGAGTATCATCCCTGCACCACGCTCCGCAAATGTTACAAACGAGCACAACCCAACCTAACGTGTCTTCAGGGATCAAAGCCGCAAAGGCGGCTCAGTAATGGGATTGTTTCCTTTTGAGGCAAGTCAAGGGTCCTGTCCGTGATCCCTGGCTGCAATTCCTACTTCCCAGCTGGGCATCATGAGATGCTAATAATACTATCTAGTAATCGACGATGTTTCAAAGGTGTCAAACCAGAGATGCCCCCAAAAGAAATATGCTTTAACTCAAGGAGAGAGTAGCAAGGCCAAATAAACTAGGTCAGTAGATTTATTCCTGAGTTGAAAAAGTTGGACGTGTTACCGAGTCACAGAGTATTAATCAAGGAGAGACAGTCAAGCTGCTTGCCTCCTAAAAGAGAGGATGGATCCAGGTCAGGGTGGTAAGCACTTCCCTGGGAGTCAAATTCTGCTGGTTAGAAAATGCCCAGGTATAATAATATGTTTTCCATCAGAATACTGTTTTGTTATTAAGTTTACTGCCCATCAAATAAGAAAAGATAAGTAATAAAGTGTTCTTCCACTTAAAATATCTTCCAGGAATTTAAACCCGATGTTTCCATGATCAAAATGCTATTTTAAAAAAATTATCTAAAAACTGGTAATGTGAAATCCGATTAATAATAAAATAGGTCAAAACACTTTAAACTAGCTCCTCCCCAACTATGTTACACAGGATGATGTTCTTCTTGACATATATTATTGGGGGGAACAAAATTAGAAAATGCTGCACTAAATAACTTTGATTTTATTTCTCTTCCACGTAACATCACCCATGCACCCCTCCCCCACCGCAGGGTAAAAAAGTATAAAGCTGGAACTTCCACTCCAGACTTACAGACAGGGGGTAATATCTGTCCAAGAAAGGTATTGCAGGCTTAGAGATAACAGGAGATTAGACTAGACAATAAGCTCCATGTAGGCAGAGATTTTCTGGGTTTGTTTTTTTGTTTGTTTGCTATGTTTTTTGTTTGTGTTGTTCACTGCTAAGTTGAAAAGTGTCTGGCAAATAACAGGTACTCAAGAAATGTTCCATGAATGGGTGAACGAATGTAGATGACTAACACAGCTGGCACTCAAAATATTACTGGGATTAACTTAGTCATAAAATATTGAAATACTGGCAACTATTCTCACATTAGCCATAAAAAAACCCCTTAATCATAATATACGATATTAACAGTTAAAAAATTAACTTGTAGCAAGAATGCAATTAAACAATCAAACAGGGGACCTCAGGAGGTTGTTTACAAGTAAAAGAGTTATCTTTGTAGAGCAGAAACATACTCCTTTCAATGCCAAACAGATGTTTATAGTTACAGTATAATAAAATAATCAATGTATATCTCTAGATATAAATGGTGATCGAGATGAAAGAAGGTATTGGTCATGCAAAGTATACTCAACAGAATACCTTTCAGAGACTGTATACATTTTGTCGTTTTTGCACTCTACTTAGCTTCAAAAGTCATCAACCCTCTCATCACACAGTTTCCCTAGAGTTCAAAGCCTTCCGAGCACACACCTATTCCTTTAGTTTTCAACCCGGGGCTAATTTCAGTGATCTGAAAACATGAATAACTAAAATTGCTCTTAAAAGTCATCCCAACTGGGGCCAAATCTTAAACAATGAGACATAACAAAGCAAAGCGACAGATACAAAATAACAGGCAAGTTTTCTATTTGACTACATACATCATAAATCACGTTATATTTCAATATTGAAAGATAAGTAATAGTAAGGACCTAGCATCAAAAACATCATAGGTTTAGCAAACAGGGACATACAAAATGAGTAATTCCCATTAAAATCTTTGATAAGGACAGACATAGATACCATACGCATCATACAAGGGCCACAAATGTCATGAAAGCAGTGGTTTCCATACTTTGATTTCACAAACCGGAAACTGACATTATTGAACATGAAACGGTGTCAGATGTAGCTGCTGAACCCAAAGTCACCTGTAATGGTTTCCGAATACAAGCTGCTCAGAAGTGGGTCCCTTCAAGTTCTCCCGTGCCTTCCTCATCCTCCTCTGATTCGGGGCTACCACGCCTCCTCCTTGTGAATTCTCCTCTTTTATTCCTCAAACTATATAAATTGGGCTTTTGTCAACTGAAACAATAAACCAGCACTCCAAATCGGAAAAGGATTAATACTATAAAACTGATATAAATAAATTATGTATAATCTTGCTGCAAAATAATGTAATTTTTCTGTTTGAATTTTTAAAATATATCCAGCTTTTAAAAATTTTAATACCTGTTGGTATAAGCTTGATAACCTAACATTTGGAAGAAGGATTGTCCAAGATCATGTCCTTACTACTTTTTTAATTTTAAAACCTTTGTTAAAAAAAAAATTTTTTTAAGTATGCACGCATCTTTAGAATGCCCCCCAAATATTTAAATACATATTTTAAATGTGCTTTATATGAAATATGTATATACATATATATGTGTGTGTACACACACGCAACACACACACATATTGCCCTAAAAATGTTAACTCACTTAATTCTCACAACAAACTTATGATGTGGGTACCATTATTTCCAATTAAGGAACGTGAAGCA
Organism: Grampus griseus; assembly: GCF_964374135.1. Taxonomy (NCBI): domain Eukaryota; kingdom Metazoa; phylum Chordata; class Mammalia; order Artiodactyla; family Delphinidae; genus Grampus; species Grampus griseus. The sequence goes on along the minus strand of NC_139006.1, from coordinate 32,653,186 downwards.
CAGAGAGGTTAACTTTCCTCTGGTCATGCAGATAGAAACTGGCTGGGCTCTATATTATATATACTATATATATGTAGAGTGTGTGTGTGTGTGTGTATATATATATATATAGTATATATATTCTACATATATACAGTATATATATACTATATATAATATATATAACTATACTATATAGTTAATATTATATATTATGATTATACATAGTATACTATATTATACTGTTAGCAGTTGTTTTCCTACTATCCTTAGAAGATATTAACAAAAAAAGTTTTGGCCATTTCCACTGGTCATTTGCAGGAAACAGAGCAGTTCACCAAACACCTCGGGGATTCTCCTTTGCTAATAACACATAATCTCACCTCTCTTGTTGACATCACGCTCTCTTGGCCAAGCAATAATGTCACTTTCTTCGATCTCAACCACTCAGAAAGTTAAAGCCACCTTCCTCTAGCCAAATGGAAGATCCCAGGGGAACATCACATACCCAGGAAAGAAGGAGCCCAATGCCAAGGCCTGGGTCACCTGCCTCTCATTTAGCCAGGGAGCAGGAGGCCAGTACTGACAGCCCCAAATTATCCCAAGAAAGGAGTGAGGAGCAGTTCTCCAAAGCCACGGGGAGGAGGCGTCGGTCAGAAAGAAAGATGCCCACCATGAACGTCGACGGTGTGAGATCAACCGTCCAGCTTTTTTCACTTCTTTACCTTTAAATCACTCATTGTAGGAAACCCAGTTTTAACCCAGATATGCCATATTTCATTTCATTCCACGTACGGTGATACACAAACATGAGAGCAGCCAAGCAACAGAAGTCCCCCCATTCTGTGCCCTTTCCTACATTTGCTCCTTGCTGGGCCCAAGAAGGCCTGACGGCCCTGGGGCCACCTGCTCTGAGCGGTCAGCAGAAGGCCCAGTCAACCACAGCCACGGGGAGTGTATCCGAGAGGGGCACCATGGCCTAGGAAAGCTTTCACATGGACCAGCACAGTCCTGGGGACTGGCATTCTGAAACCAACTCTGCAAAGTATTAGGAATATTAATAACAATCCTCACAGTAACACAGTGAGGTCAACTTCACCACGATTCCCATGTTGGATCTGCACTTTGCAGCACATAAACTTCACATGCACCCAGCGAGGCTAGTATTACCAGCCACACTTCATAGGCGAAGAAACTGAGATGAAGAGACATTAAGGAACTTGCCTATGACTGCACTGTGAGTAAAAAGTGACTGAGTTGGGATCACCATATAACATATAAAGGTAATTTACTGCATATCACAATTCTGAGCTAAAACTTCCACACTGATTATAACACCTAATTATAATCGTAACACATATATGCAAAATACAAGTGATTATTATATATTCTTACATATGTAAGAGATAAGAAAAATATATGAAATAAAGATTGACAAATATCTTCTCAGAACTTAAAGACGTGAGAATGGTTTTAGAAGGCATACAGGCCTCCTAACTCTTCTGCTATTAGAGAACACCCAAATTGATATTTACTTTACCATGCAATCCTCCCTTTATCAGACGTCTGGATTAAAATCATTGCACTGTCCTCGGGACATCCTCCAAGAAGACACCTTGTATAGGAGAAAGAGTCAGTGCACATTTAATGCTTACAAGGACTGTAATGATGCTGGTATTTCTACTGAAACGGTTTTCCACCTCATCCTCTTTCCAGTATCAGATAAAGAACGCCAAGAAACAAGACTGCTCTGTCAGGTAATCCATTTCACTAGAAAGCCATAAAAACAATTATCTCCGTCATTACAGACTCTTTAAAAGGAGTTTCAGAACATCAAAGTTGCTGATCTGGGCCTGAGACAAAAACCTGACTGCCCACGCTCAGGAATAATGGCTTCAAATTGAGTCCTGGCTGTCATTAGACCTCCTCAAGTCAGAGAAGCCAAAGACAGACGGATCCCAAGAGGTGGGGCACCTGTGCATCTTGCTCCGAACTAGCCTGTGGGTCGTGCACTGAAGCAGGTCACGAGGAAGGATGATGGCGGCGGGGGGAGGGGGGGGGGCGGCGGGAGTACAGGCGTCCAACATCCTCAGTTATTAGAGAATATCTAAGTTGCTATCATCTTTACCACTCAATCAACTCCCCTTTATCAACCGACACGTTCAACTCATCTCGCAGATCGCAAAGGCTCATCCAAGAACAAGTCACCACTGACACTGAGAAGAAAGGAACAGAAGTGAAAACAAATCTAACAACGATGAGAAACCATTCCATTTCACCTGGAGGTACATAAACGCTTCCTGAGTACCTGGAGGTAGATAGAGGGAAACTGCAGATCTCTACCCTCGTGAAGTCTAGACAGAATACTCAGATTTAGAGAAAATTTTCATTTTTTACAAAGAAGTAGAAAAAAGACAGTCATGAAAACTTTCTTTTAGATAAGAAATTCTTCAAAACCAAGTTATAAATGATTTTGCCAATAGGACAACACGACTATCCATCCTTATATGTCAGTCATTATCTACGGCGGCCCAAGTGGACGTTTATCATTCATTTTTCTTTAATTAGGATGCACACCTAATCAAAACCTCTCTTATCTACTTCATGTTCAAAGAGCTCAGAAAACCAACCATGCTTTGATTTTTCCCAGCACTGAATACAAAGAGTGAAAATGAGAGGTGTGCAAATTATCTTCCAAATTACAAGAAAATGGAATATTCATTGGTAAGGAAGGGAAAAAAAACCTGTTTACCTTTGACTGTGCTAAAAATGGAAGGGAAGGAAGGGGGCAGGCCAGATGGCATGTCTGGGAAGATACTGATGATGCATAAGTGTTAATTCCTGGGGAGGGGAAAAATTACTATACTCTAACGAGCGTAAAGAATTGCAAGTCCAAACTAACTGAAAATGACTGGAACCCAACTGTCACTCTGGGAGGCATGGCCGAACTCACCACTGATCAGAGCAGGAAGGTCTTGATCTGGTTCACACACCAATTCTCTCACATCCCAGAAAGACCCTTCAGGCCACACAAGTGACCTCTTCTCATCAGGGAGTCTCACTTGTTAAGGTTATATTTACAACTTGACATTAAATCATTTTTCACAAAATCATATCCACTAAATGAAAGTTAAAAGTGGATTGAGAATTCTCCTTCATAAGGTCAGATCACATTTTAAATGACTCCTTCATTTACTATTTACTGAGCACCTACAACGTGTCCAGCACTGTTCTCAGAGCTGGGGTCCACGGTGAACAAAACAGATTAAGTCCTGTCCCCATGAAGCTGATATTCTGGTTGGGGAACGCACACAATAAACATAAATAAGTAAAATAGGTAGTGCCATGAAGAAACAGCAGCAGGGAAGGGGAACAGTGCTGGGCGGGGTGAGAGGTGGTGGGTGCGTGTGTGCAGAGCAAGCTTTGTAAACCTGCTGGGGAGGATGTCCAGGCTGAGGGGCAGCAAGGACGGTCGTCCCTTAGTGTCTTGGGGGGGGGGGTTGGTTCCAGGACCCCTTCGGATACCAAAATCCACGGTAGCAAGTCCACGATGCTCAAGTCCCATAGGTAAAATAGTATTTTTTTACCTAAGCGTAGTATTTGCTTAACCCTCTGCACACCCTCCCATATACTCTAAAACAGCAGTCCCCAACCTTTTTCACACCGGGGACCGGTTTTGTGGAAGAAAATTTTTCCACGGACCGGGGTGGGGGGTGGTTTTGGGATGATTCAAGTGCATTGTATTTACTGTTCACTTCATTTCTATTATTATTACATTATAATATATAATGAAATAATGGTACAACTCACCATAATGCTGACAGGAGGCGGAGCTCAGGCAGTAATGTGACTGATGGGGAGCGGCTGTAAATACAGATGCAGCTTTGCTCGCTCACTCGACCGCCACTTACCTCCTGCTGTGCTGCCTAGTTTCTAACTGGCCTGCTACCGTGGCCCGGGGTGTTGGCGACCCCTGCTTTAAATCCATCTCTAGATTACTCACAATACCCAATACAATGCAAACGCTATGTAAATAGTTGTAAATACAATGCAAATGCTATGTAAATAATTGATGGGGTAAATTCAAGTTTTGCTATTTGGAACTTTCTGGAACATTCTAAAAAAATATTTTTCAATCCATGGTTGGTTGAATCCAGAGATGCAGAATGGGAGGATACAGGGCAGCCGGCTGCACCACGTTCTGAGGTGGGAAGCACAACCTTGTTCAAGGCCTGGGGAGGAAGCCACGAACCATGGTTAAAGCATCGGTTTTCACACATAAGAACTACACCGTGGGCTCCTGGAGGTGTCAGCAGACAGGAGACTCCAGCATGTGCTGCATGAACAAAGCAAGCTGCAGAAGGACAGGTACAGGACACCGTTTAAAGTTGCGTAAACGTGAAAAACAACACCACAAATAATTTAGTGATGCTATAAAGAGTGAGTGGGAAAGGAATAAAGAAATTTTATGGTTACGATAAACACCAAATCAGAAGAATGGCCGATTCTAGGAGGGAGGGAGGTACAACTGTGGAGGAGAACTTGGGGAGATAAGCAATTTGGGGTAACATTTTATTTCTTAAACTGGATGTTGGATACACAGGTGGTCATTATACTACCTTTCAACCTTTCGTGTATCAGAAATACTTTGCACTATTTTTTAAGAGGAATCTTCAACCCTATCTCAGCATCCTCTGGTCTCTTAGTTAACCATCCGTGGGTCATCCTGACATGGACCTCTGCGTAACGGACAAGGCGGCACCAGTATTTCTGTTCCGCTGTGATTAAGAATACTGTACCACCGGTGGAATCATTTCTGGTACGAGGAAAAAGGGAAGAAATTAACGGAATGAAAAAGCTGTCATCACTTTTCTAGCACTCTGAAACTACACATTAGAACCGTTTAGGGTCTACAGAAAAGGCTGCATAAAAGAAAAAAATGGCAAATCTATGTTTAGTGCTTTAAACTGAGCTGCCTGTCACCATTTTAGACACAGCCCCTTATCTACATAGGAGGGAGGTATTTTTAGCAATGTCACCTTTGCTTCTCAATATACTTCTTTAAAAAAATAAAATGCCACGGATAAAAGGACATCATATATCATATACACATGTGTATTTCGCAGCTCACCGGCGTGTGGAAAAGCAGCCGTGTATCCAGGGCTTTTCCCTGAGGGATCCCTGGGGGCACTGGCTCCCCTACTTCCTGCAGTCTGCTCCATCCTAAGGACCACAGGAAAGTGAACAAGCAGAAGCAGCAGGTGCTCCCTGGGGAAATGGGTCCCGCACTCTAAGCCCCTCGCCGTGAGACCACCAACATCATAGCAGCTGAACCAAAGGTGTTTCAGGCACAGAGAGGGCCTGGGTGCCCGGGAGCCCTGGGCACTGCTCCTTCCAAAACACGTTTCCAGGTGTGATGTCACACTTGCAGAGGAGGGATACAATCGAGAAGGAAGGACTTAATAAAATGTTAAACATCCCCAAATGACAGTATCTGAAGTAGCCCTCTACACCCATCGACACCGTGACCTAGTCCTGCTTCAGAGCATTCATCCTGATCTGAAATCATATTTGTTTATTTGTTTATTGCTGGTCCCCCAGCTTAAAATACAGGGTCCAGGAGAGCCGAGGCTTGGTTAAGTCCTGTTCTTTGCTATAACCCTAGCACCGAGCAAGGTGCCAGGTACCTAAGAAGCATTCTGTAAGTATTTGTGGAATAAACAGATAGATGGCTAATGAAAAAAGGAAGAAAACTTTACAAAGGTTCAAGGTGTCACATCATCAGTCTTTCCAGTTTAGAACTGGATTTTGGTATATGTTAGTGACTCTTTTAAAATAAATTATTGCTATTGGCAAATGAATATCATGCCTGGAAAAAAAAATCATAATTTCAACGAAGTCTCTCGCTCATGGCCAAGCAGAAACACTGGCAGTAAGCTTTGGGGGGAAGCTGCGTTAAAAGATGGGTTGGTTTGGGGGCTTCCCTGGTGGCGCAGTGGTTGAGAGTCCGCCTGCCGATGCAGGGGACACGGGTTCGTGCCCCGGTCCGGGAAGATCCCACATGCCACGGAGCGGCTGGGCCCGTGAGCCGTGGCCGCTGAGCCCGCGCGTCCAGAGCCTGTGCTCCGCAACGGGAGAGGCCACAATGGTGAGAGGCCCGCGTACCGCAAAAACAAAAACAAAAAAAGATGGGTTGGTTTGTTTTGTTTTGCTTATTTTGTGAGGCTGGGAGACACTGGAACTGGATTCATTTGGAAAAGAGAGAATTCGGACAGAAGCTGGTCTGAATGGAGAAGATGTGGATCCATCCTGGGGGCCAGTAAAACAGTCACTGAGGTAGGGAGGGTGGGGGGACGTCCTTCATCTGACCAGCAACACAAGCTCTTCAGGACTGAAATGGCAAGGTCAAGGGCGTTTACAATTCTAGCCAGGAGGAGGGCGAAGGCAGGGAGATCACCAACTTGCAATCCAACCCTTAAATAGGAGCATTTAGAAATAACAGGTATGACGGTAAACCGATAAAGCTGGTAACTGTTTCAGAGGAACATTCTGCCAGAAACTGAGTAGAAAAAGAGAGGTTACGAAATTTAGTTTCCTAATCTTTGTATATTACATCCTTTACCTTTTACATACATTGTCTTAATGTTAAAACACTCTGAGAGGTGACTCCAAGATGTGTGTCTGAAGGTGACTGGAGAAGGTGCAGTGAGAGGGAGAAAGGCAATGCCTGATGGGGTTTTGATAATTCATCTGACTTACTGGCTCTCTACCAAGACAGGGCCATGCTCTCAGGAAAGCTTCTGAAGACTCTTAAGCTGCAACGCAACTGGAGCTCCAAAGACTGCAAGCTCCCTCTTGAATTTGTCTTTGGGTCCTAAGAAATCGATGCAATTTAACGGTTTTGTTTTGTAGCCCCTATATGAAAGTTAAGAACTTCAAAATATCTTGAAAATATCTGTAAGATCCAAAGTACTCGGTATGATTTTGATCAGCAGAATCACATTTACTCATAGATGCATCTCTTCTTCACTGATTTCACTCCATTTTTCTATTATCAATCATAAGGAAAGAAAACTAACCCCAACTGAAGATGTATTAGAGAGCCACATATTTTCACTTAAGATACTCATTTCATACTCCCAACCTTTATGCTAAATAATTACTATCATCCCTATTTAACAGATAAGAAAACTAACCTTTAATTCTACTTCCTTAACCTTTTAAATTTTACATAATTTCCTGGGGCCACAAAAGTGGTAAGTGGGGACTTCCCTGGTAGTGCCATGGTTAAGAATCCGTCTGCCAGTGCAGGGGACACAGGTTCGATCCCTGGTCCGGGAAGATCCCACATGCCACGGAGCAACTAAGCCTGTGCACCACAACGACTGAGCCTGCAAGCTGCAACTACTGAAGCATGCGCACCTAGAGCCCGTGCTCTGCAACAAGAGAAGCCACCGCCGTGAGAAGCCCGTGCACCACAACGAGGAGTAGCCCCCGCTCGCCACAACTAGACAGAGTCCGTACTCAGCAATGAAGACCCAATGCAGCCAAAAATAAATAAGTAAATAAATAAAAACAAAAATAAATTAAAAAAATAAGTGGTAAGTGATGGACCAACCATAGCAAAACCCAGGCAAGGCTCTTTCCTCTATGCTAAGCGTTCTCTCGACCATTAGTACCATTTATTTGCAGTGTATTATCTTTCCAGATGTTTACCAGACACTAGCCAGTAAGCTGGAAAGTCACTGAGATGATTCCTTAAGACAGTGATCTCAGGATGCGGTCCAGGGATCACTGCATCAAAACCCACTGAACTTGCTGGACATACAGGTGCCTGGACCCAACTCCAGATCTACTGAGTGAGAACTTTGGATGGGTCCTTGGACACTGCTTTTTAACAAATTCCCCAGGTGACACTGTTTCACATGAAAATTTGAAAACCGCTTGTGGCTAATTCTCTGAAAACTTCAACTATTGCTATTTGCAGTTTCAAATTTGACAAAATTTTGTGTTCTCATTGAGGGTCATCTTTTGGATGATGGAGCTTGTGGTGGAATGTTACAAAATTCCATAGTCCCCTTGAGGATTTATCTTTAGAGCCTCACAATTAACGTAGGTCCCTAGGAACTTGCAAAGCAGGTAAACATTATGAGCTGAAATGGCAGAACATTTATGACATGCCTACTTGGACTCCACACTGCTCTAGATGTCTCCCAACACAGAAGTTTCCTTTCACCCTTGAGGTTGCACCAGCATCACCATTTCATTGCCCAGAGAAATGGAGTAACCTGTCCAAAGTTACACACCTGAAGGTTGACAGACGTTTCAATGTATCTCTTCTAAATAGCTGTATTTCCTTTGTTCTACAACACAGCTCCTCCCCATGAATGACTGCTACCCAGGGTTTAAGAATGAAGGGGAGAAACTTTCCAAATGTCCTGAGCAGACAAATCAGTCAATCTCTATGTTTCCAACTTTATACGCATTCCACTAAGAGTATTCCTCTTAAACTCAAGTCAATAAAAGTCAAAATCTAATAGCACAGAAGAATGGTTATCAAGTGGGGGAATTCTCTGTAAGGATATTACCAAAACCTCTCTATATCTCTGTGATGTAATTCTCCATATGAAAACTGCATAAGAGCCGGCCACTCCCAAGCCCGTGCTGAAGCTCAGAGTCCACAACGGCGGGGGCTAGGAGAATTCCAGGTACCATGCCCCACAGCGTCACCTTCGGTTCATAAAGCTGTCTTCCTCAACTGCATGAACGTGGGGGAAAACAAGACTGGATTTCAGGTAAATCTAAGGTCCATCCAAACCATGTGCTTTTCAAGAACGTGACAGAGCAGCTCATGCGCCTGGAGAATCTGCATGGAATCTGTGAGGTGAGCCTGACCTCTGCTAACCCCCTGCCGCAGAGGAGAAGGGGAGGCTTTGGAACTCAGAACAAGGCCAAAGGAAGCTTAGTATTTTCTATCTCTGGGCCAGCGCCCCCATAACTCCTAGTATATCCCAGCCTCTGAAGCGTCTTGACTCTGAGTTCAGGCTGGTTTGGGTTCAGGCTGCGGTGTCTGCTGCCCCTTGGGACGTGCAGGAGGCACGTGGGAAACGGTGGGCACCAGCCCCCCATGAAGAGCCTCTACACAACAGTTCCAATTAAGAAACTGGGAAATAGATGGCTGAAGGCTGGTTGTTTCAGTTAAGACTAAATGTTTACGCACAACATTGAGATGTACACAGTCATCGTCAGGGACTTTAATTTTGCGTGAATGTCCTGCTTCACCACAGCTCTCTGATGGCTGTGCTGCAGGACAATGATGAAAAGTGTAGGCAGTACATAGCAGGAGGGGGAGGGACTGGATGACAAGGCTTCCCATCGTCATCGTCAAGATAATGATGCTTTACCAGTATTGCACAGGACCCAAAGAAAGTATTTATCTCCCATTAAAAATAATGATGCAGATAAAGATTGGTATAGATGAAAAAGCTCCCCAGAACATACTGTTGCATAAAAAAGAAAAAGGTTACATATTAGTATTTAAGTCAGAAGTCTCCTCATGCCAAATATGTAACTGTCTACAAATCTGTACTTGTGTCGAACAAAGCTATTGCTATTAACTAGGTACTTGTGATGTACCAGGTACTATGCCCAGTGCCGTGCGTGTATTATATATGTAATCCTCATGTCCTTGAGGTTTAGGCACTGCAGCCATTTTGTAAGTGATTAGACTCAAGAACTCAAGAGAGGGCTTCCCTGGTGGCGCAGTGGTTGACAGTCCGCCTGCCGATGCAGGGGACGCGGGTTCGTGCCCCGGTCCGGGAAGATCCCACATGCCGCGGAGCGGCTGGGCCCGTGAGCCATGGCCGCTGAGCCTGCGCGTCCGGAGCCTGTGCTCCGCAACGGGAGAGGCCACAAGAGTGAGAGGCCCGCATACCGCAAAAAAAATAATAATAAAATAAGTCAAGAGACTTGACCCATGACACAAAGCAACCACATAGGAAGACTGGGAGCCCAACCCAGGTCTGTCTGATTCCAAGACCCACTAGAGTCTATTACACACTCAAAGAGGCAGCTTTGGGAGGATTTTTGCCAACATATCTTCAGTAGCTATCTCTAGACAACAAGATTTCTTCTTCTTGTTTTTCGATATTAGAAAATATTTTACAGCGAGTATGGATTATTCTTAACACCTGAAATAACAAAGATGTTTTAACTGGAAGGATAAACAGGATTGAAAATCATTCTATCTTCTGAACATCTCCTTTTCCACCCTAAACGGTCCAAAAGTAATATTTAATCTTCAACTAAATATGAAGTATTTAGTAATATTTAAGTAATATTTAACCTTCAACTAAATATGACCACAAAAAATATATGTAGTGAATTGCCAAAATATCCATCATTGAGAGGAGTTAGCGTTACAGTCAATTTCTGAAACTTTCTGGATTACTCCATTAACAAAAGACCATCTGTCTCCAGACTCCTGTTCTTCCAATACACCCTACATTTATCACCAAGCATCTTCTTTCCGACTCCACTACTTTCAATGGCTCCCCAGTACCTAGCAAAGTCCAAAATATCCCTTAGCTTCATATCCACGATCAAGCCCCACGCTCCTTAGACTCATCTCCTAGTACTCCCCAGGATAAAGGCTACATTCCAGTTAAATGTAGGCCTCTTGACTTCTGGAGTGTTCTATCTGGAATGTCTGCTCAATGACTAATCAAAGTCCAACCATCTTCCAGGGACCAAATTGGAAAAGCCAAAGCAGAAAATGAAGACCGCTCAATCGATTTTTCCTACAAAGGGATGCGCATAAGAAACATAGTTACCAATACATAGAAGGGGCCATGTGAATAAGCACTGAACATTATAAAACATTTCTTAAATTTGCATAGCCAAGTGACAAACCATATTTCATAAAATTCATGATACCGTTAATTGTAAGAAATAACAAGATATGTAGCACTCTGCAAATTAAGAGGTAACTCAAATGTTGCAATTTTAATTTTCTATTTAGAGAACTCTTTTAGATTTATTTAGATATTCTGTGCATGCAAAAGAAAAGAGAAACAAAACATACTGGCCAAGATATTCAAAATAATTCTTTACAAGGTCAAAATCCAACTCTCTTGAATTGCATGCCGACTCAGTTACTGTGCTCTATGTTTTTACACAATACCATCTATATTTCTTCATGGGTGATGCACTATTTCTTAAGAGTGCTCCATTACTGTCTCCAAGATTTTCTTCCAACCAACTGACACCCCATCTCCAATTTTTGATGCGTGTGCCCCATCAACGAATTCTGTTGCCAGCTTTCTCTCTGCCATATGGCTGAGAGCAACGGTAAGACATTTCCCAATTTCAGAGATGTACAAATGTGAAAAAAAATAGGTTTGTTTTAGAAAGGATGAAACGTGGGGCTTGACTAAAACACACAGAAAGTCACTGTTGGAGAATGTAAACACTACATAGAAAATGACCAAAGAAGAGAGATCTACAAGGGAAAATAGTTTTTCTCTTTTTAGTTCAATGTCAAGATCAATATCACGGCCCAGCCCTAATTCAGCTTTTGTCACTCCCCAATCTGATCCCTTTCCTCCTCTTCTGAGTATTTCCCCTCTACTGATGTCTTCCGTGACACCAATTAGAGCTGGCAGGAAGGGAAGCAGCCCGCCTGCACATCTTCTCTCAAAGATCCCATTCTTTCTTCTCAGGGAACCTGCAGTATTCTCTTCTCGGATCAGACAAAACCTCTAGAATCTGTCTAATCTGAGCTATGGACAGAGCAGCAAACTTGTTATGAAGAGGATGGTGCCCTTAAAAATAACAACTGCATACGTGAGTCCGATAATACTCAGTTTCAAATAAGTGGCCGTGCTTTTTAAGCCTTTTCAAATATTTTTTGTAGTGAAGCGTAAGTCACACACGGCCTCATTTTTTAATTCAATTCCATAAATATTTACTCAATACCCTAAGTGTTGAGACCCATACTGGTCTGGGGATCAAACTCCAAGGGAAATAATTTCCTCCAAACAACAAGCACTCGCTCAATGTAAGTGGAGAGCAAAACAAGCACACACGGCAGAGTAAACATCACATCTGTTTTCTAGATTTAATAGAAACCTTTCTGCTTTCTCTTTCTTTTTTTTAAGTTTATAAGGAAGGGTTAAAAGAACAGTGTATCAAAATGTCAACCACCTAAAAATTAAGTTGTCGGCTTTTTCTCTGTATTGCAAATTACCAAAGAATTAGGGGTTTGGTGCTAATAGAAGCTTACAACTCTAAAGTGTGCAATTTAACCAATCACTGTGAAGTCTAAAAACGCAGTACCGAAGACATTTCAACCAAGCAAGCTGCAGGTCTGGTACCTAATTTCAACTTCTCTATTTGTGCCATTCCTCCCTTTTTCTTTTTTCCTTCCCTTTGCTTTGGAAATGTGTTTTGGGACAGTGACATGGTTAAGTGAGAAGTGCCCAGAGGTCCCACATTCATAATACACTCATGTGAAAAACGGACAGTCATCCAACCAAGGAGGGGGAGAGAAGACCTCGGGCTGTGGCGGTTCTCGGGTCTTCTTTATGCTCACGTCACATTCAATTCTGGACTCAAAACACGAAATTTGCTTTACAGCTTCCGAATTTCAGACTTCCTTTTGCAACTGACTCATCACTAATTGGGGTGCAACGTGTCTGTGATCATCTCTGCACTAGAATTCTCACTTCAGAGAATTCTAAAATGCTAAATTATAAAATAATTTGCAAATAAAGCAAAAACTTAAACAGAAATCAATTACCCCAAATCACTGCAGATATCTTCTACACTTGTGAAACCTCTCGCTTCCCCCCCCCATTTTTTCTAATTGCCAACTGCAAACACATCACTTAAAAATAAATCGGAAAGAACACTGCCTACCCAGAAGAGACTGTATCTTGACAGACAACACATACTTTTGAAAGACAACACCAATAACCTAAACCGAGAATATAGCAAGATATTTGGGTACAAAGGAGAGTAAGAAATATACTGACGCTTTACATCAATATAGACTCGTTACTTAAATACAATTTTTAAGTAGCCCTTTAAACAATATTTTCCTCAGTAAGAAGAATATTCAATGATTTCTACTACTGCACACACAAAAAAACCTCTTCCCTGATCTATGAAATGCACTTTCCCATGCAGGCTTGCATCCACGTCTAATTCTCCGAACAATAACTTACTGCGCAGTCCAACTTGAGAAATGAGAGTCTCATTCATTTACCAGGCAAAGTTAAAGCCAGCAAGATGCTTCAGATGGTCTGGTTTTGCCTGCCCCACCCTTGTTTCCTTGGAGCCATTGTGATGTCACAACACCAGGCAGGGTAGTGACTTCACTGCTCCAGCCCCTGCTTCTGAGCACACAATTCTCTGAAGCCCCGGCAAATCAAATGACAGCAGAGCCCTCCAGGAGTGCCTGATGAATTCCCAAGAAACTAGCAGCTACGGAGCCTTTCGAAAGAGAGGGATGTTGCAGTGGCACCGTCAAAGATCTCTCTCCAAATGAAGTCGTGCCAAAGAGAAATCTGAGTCATGGTTTTCAATAGTAAGTCTATATTCCATAATAAAGCTGACATTTAGAGGAAGACTGTGGTTGGATACTTGGAAGAGGCGGGGGAGGAAAGATGACCAGGGTACTCGAGGACTTAAGAAATCTCTCTCCATTACAGTCAAATTCTCATGGAAAAGAAACATGTATTTATTTTTCAGCCTACTCTTGGAGTTCTATTTTACTGGAGAGGACTTGAATTCTAATTCGTGAATTTTAGGCTTTTTAAAAAAATCACTAACTCAAAAGATAAATATGTTTTACAACATGGAAGACAATACACTGGACAGCATATGCCTGTCCTAAACCAACAAACAGTAAATCCAGAAAGGATTCACAAAGTACTGACAATATCACATCTCCTGGGACATGAAGGGCTGCCCCTCTTCTACTTGAGTGGCCCCTGGATGCATCTGACCAACCGATGTTTCAAGACCAATGTCTAGATAAAATAGCATCTGATCAAGTAAAAAAAATCCCAGATCTATTTGAACACAATTCAAAGTTGGCCCAAGTCCAAGCACTGTGCAAGAAATGACACAAACTACTTTTAACCTAAGTTGCATTCGTGCAGAGGAAATGACTTAAAAATTAAATGTAGGGCTTCCCTGGTGGCGCAGTGGTTGAGAGTCCGCCTGCCGATGCAGGAGACACGGGTTCGTGCCCCGGTCCGGGAAGATCCCACATGCCGCGGAGCGCCTGGGCCCGTGAGCCATGGCCGCTGAGCCTGAGCGTCCAGAGCCTGTGCTCCACGACGGGAGAGGCCACAGCAGTGAGAGGCCCGCGTACAGCAAAAAAAGAAAAAAAAAAAATTAAATGTAAACAGTTCCCTGTGATAGACCTTTGACCTCTATCTTCTCAATCCTTCACCTCAAAGGGGTTTACAAATTAAATTAAGTGTCTTCTCTTCTGCTTCTTGATAAATCATTCACAAAACATGTTCTGTGTTGCCAAAATTATTTGCCTAAAGTGTATTAGCTCCATAAACTGTATGCAGTAACTGGTGCATCTGGTATTTTGCTTTTCTAAACCACCAGAAAATCATAATGCAAATGAGACTATTTACTATTCAGCTATTTTATTTTCATCAATGCCTTCTGAAGTTAATAAAGTCACCCTTCTCAATGTAGAATTTATTTCCTCTCACAAGGACTTTGTTACTCCAATTAAAATTTTAAAAGTCTGCTACCAAAATTAACATGCATTTTTTTTAAAACACTGTTTGAGCCACGATACAAATCAGCTCCCATTCCCCAGAGTTCACTCAAGCTTTGATGTGCTCTTTTTTCTTAATAGGGCTTTTCTGCTTAATTTTCTGTAATTGGTGCTGCGTTCAGGGCTCCCAGATCATAAATGGATGACCATAAATTATCATTTTTGTTTCCTTGAGACATTAAAAATCAGTGTAAAACTCAAAAAGAACGTTTTCAGCACTGGATTTGTTGACTCTACTGCTAGGAAAGTTAATGCTACCAGGAGAAACTCCAACGCACACCTGGCCGCCCCAGAGAGCCTAAAATGGGCCAAAAAAAAAAAAAAAGAGGACGGGCAGGATATCTGCAAAAGCAATTCCGCAAGCCTAATGTAAAAAATCTGAAACCCCAACTTAAACACGTAATGCAAGCGCCGCATCAGCAGGAGTGACTGACCCTCTCAGGATTTCTCAGGCCGGCCTCCACGCGTAATTAAAACCACATGTTCTCTTTATCTTTCTATTTGTTCTGCAACAATCTCTCCCTAACTTTAACCCTAGGCTGGAACTGGAGAAGAAACCCCTAGACAACTTTGTATCCGGAAATCTGAAAACCGAAAAGGAGAGAACGCTCCGGCGGCAAAGGACCACAGTGTCAATTTACTAGGTAACCACACCCACCGCATTGCAGAAGCCGTGAACTTGGCGGTTGCGGGCGGGGCGGCGGTGAGATGGCGGGGCGAGTTGGAGAGGGGACGGAAAAGGGGGAGGGAAAGGAGGGCGAGAGACGAGGGGAGACCCCAGAAAGCCGGCCCCCGCGGCAAGGAGCCGGGAAGCACCCACCAGGAACTGGCTGAGACCCCGACTCCCGCGATTCCGAGCCCCGGCCCCTACCCCCCGGGCTCCCCGCCCCCAGCCGCCGCAGAGCCGCCCGCGCACACGCCTCCCGAGGCAGCGGAGCCTCGTGGGCGCCAGGTGAGCAGCGCCGCCCCTGGCCCCTCGGCCCCGCAGGTGCCCCAACCCCGAACCAACCCTTTGAGACGCTGCCCCCTCCTCCCCGGCCGCCCGGCTGCAGCCCCCGCCGCCGTCCGGGGGCCGCCGCCCCACTTCGGGGAAGCGGACAAGTTACATAAAAGCGGCCAGCCGCTCCCGAGCGGGGATGCTTTGTGCGAGCACACCTTACCGGCCACGCGCCGCGCCCGGCCGCGCCGAGCCTGCAGCCGCCGCGCCCAGGCCCCTCCGCCGGCCGGCCCCCGCCCCGGGCGGCGCCGCAATGTCGCCCCCGCGCCCCTCCCCCACCCTACCCCGAGGGGTAACTCAAAACATGGCGCCCGGGACCGTGGGGGGGTGGGGGGCGAGGAAACTGACAGAGCCGGGGCGTGGGGAGCCAGCCGCCCCTCTCGGCCATGGCTCGGAGGGAGGACCCCAGGCCGGAGGCCAGGGCTCAGGCTGCGCGCCGGCCCCGCGATGCTGCAGCGCGGCCGGCGGAGCGGGCACGTCCCCGGGCGCGATACGCGGCGCTCGGGCTCGGCCCGGCGGGGGTCCCCGCGGGGGTCCGGGCGGGGCGGGCGCCAGGCTCCCGCGGTTCGGGCGGACGAGCGGCGCCGGAGCCACGCGTCCGCCGGGCCGCCCCGCGCCCGCCCACGGCCCGCCGTGCGCACCTCGCGACCCCAAGCCCCCCTCGGATCCCCTAGCTCCGCAGGCAGAAAAGTTACCTGGCCTGGGCCGGGGGCCCGGGCGCGCCGCGGCGTAGGGACCGGGCTCGGGCGCGCGTCCTCTGGGCGCTGCGCGGAGGCTCGGGCGTGGGGAGGAAGCCGCAGACTCGGGCCGCTCGCCGCGCTCCCCGCCCCCTTTTGCAGGAGCCACGGAGGCTCCGCGGGCTGCGGCGGGGCACACGCCCAGGGACGGCGCCCGGCCAGGCTCGGCCGCGGGGGAGGGGGCGCCGCGGGACTTCAGGACCGTCGCGCCGCGGCTGCCTTCCCCATCGTGGCGCAGGGTCGCGCTCGGGGACGACGCCTCCAGACCGTTGCCAATCGCGTTAGCCTTTGGATTTCCACTGCGATTTCTGCCCGGCTCTCTATCCCTCCCAGGCACCCCCGGGAGAGTGGGGGGAGGGTTTTCTGACCTTCAGGTGAGTTATTTATTGGCTTAGGGACTGCAGGGTTTTTTCCCCCCCCTTTTTGAAAGAAAAAAAGAAATCAAATTGGCGGCGTTTTGCACAGGGTGGGTGCCCCAGAAATACTAAATTAATGGAGAAGATCTGAATTGAAGGTTGAGGGAGGAGGTTTCCTGTCTTTGGGCAGCCCCCGCCTCCCCACTGTCTCCCCCTTCCCCACCCTAAACCTGCAGTTACAGGTGGTCTCCTGGGCTTCCCAGCCTAAAGAGAAGTCATTATTGATAACGCTTCCCACTGAAATGGAGGGCGGGGTGGTGCACAACGACTTGCGGGCAAAAGAAATTATTCCTGGTCTCTCACAGAATCTAAGCTCTAACCAAGTAACCAAGGCACCTTTATGAAAATGTTAAGGGCCTCTCCATTTACTCCTAGTCACCCTTCCAGGAGCTCCCGACTCATTTAGGGAGGGAAAAAAATGGATTTACAGAAGTATTGCATTTGCAATCCAGTGCCAAAGATGTGGTGCAGAGTTAAATGGCTGTGGCAGAGCTTCTGGACCTGCTCTGTCGGTGAGGCCCTGGGAGGTGGGAAGACTTGGCCTGTGTTTCCGGGACAGGGAAGATGGCAATAGGGAGTGGGGGGGCTTATAGCACAAGGAACTCTATACTCTATTCAATATCCTTTAATAAACCATAAAATGGAAATGAAAAAAAAGAAAGGAGAGGGGGCATTGTTCACATTTTTCAGGTTGTGTAAGAGAGAAGTTTGGAAAATTGTGGTTCCTATGTTTCTGTGGAGTTTATGGATCTGTATTCTGTAGATAGGCAGCTTTGAAAAATTTTTGAGGAAGAAAATGTGACTTAAGTCATGTTATAGGAAAACTATTCTGATAACACTGCAAAGACTAGAAAGGATGGGCAAATACCAGAAGCTGACAGGAGGTGACTATGGCATTGTTCCAAGTACCAGAGATAACACAGACCTAAACTGTCTTTCAAGTGACAGATAAAGGGTCAGTTCAAATACTGGATGCATTTGTGGATGATGACCTGTGTTAATTTCCTATCGGGGGCCACAAGTGTTAGACATATATATATATATATATATGTATCACATCTGTACATATATGCTGGTGTGTGTTGCATATAAGATCTATGAATAAAGAAAGGATTTATTTTCCTTTTTTGATATGCACACTAAAGCACTTTCCTTTTTTTTTATTTATGTAGGTTGTTTATTATAAAGGATCCATTGTTTTTATTAACTGCATAATGTTAGGAAGAAAATGCAAGGAATACTAGGATTAGGGACAGAAGTAAACCTGTAATACCAAGCTAAGCCTGATATCACATAAATCCAAAGTAATTCTCAAAATTGTTTTCATATCAATTTATAATTCTCTTTTACATGAAGCAATATGTTTCTCTTTTATTTTTTAAATTTATCTATTTTTTTCATTTTTTTAACATCTTTATTGGAGTATAATTGCTTTACAATGTTGTGTTAGTTTCTGCTGTATAACAAAGTGAATCAGCTATATGTGTACATATATCCCCATATCTCCTCCCTCTTGCATCTCCCTCCCACCCTCCCTATCCCACCCCTCTAGGTGGTCACAAAGCACTGAGCTGATCTCCCCGTAAAGCACTTTCCTTTAAAAGTGGAGTTGAACAAATTGTATTGTTTACAGTATACACCACATTGGCATTATCATTCGAGACAGAGATGGTTTCATATTCTCATTCATTTTATTGCTGTATTTTTTTTAATTGAAAGCAAACTGTTTTCTCCCTGACTCATGAATCTTAATCTTTCTAGTGATGGAAAAAATCAGCAATAGTGTATGAATGTCTATTTTCTTGGGAGAAAATGTTCAAATACTAAATATTATTTTTTTAAAGTTAGAAGTACCTAGCTATTTATCCTAATACTGCATAAATTCAAAATTTGGAGTAAAAACCATACTGCTTCACAGTTTAACAGTAAATGTGAGAAGCAGTTACTATGAAACCTTTTGGGTTTGACCAAGGCTCTCCGCTATTCTTTTTTTTTGTTTTTCCTAGCACACATATGGAGAAAAAGAAATGCCAAATGAAAATTCATGAGCAGCACAAAGCTAGCTCGTCAGTAACTTGCCTGCATCTCTGTAATAAACTCTCTTCCTTCTACCTTGTGAATATCCTGCCAAAGCCGCTGCTAGTCATCTGTCTCCCCACAGTGCCTCACTGGGTACATTGCAAGCAAGCATTGAACACTTTTGCTAAATGAATGAATGGACGTTGAATAATGAACTAAGTTGTCACTTGACTTTGAGGGTTCCATTTCCTCACATATAAAATAAAGGACTATTTCCAAAATTCCTTATGTTTCAAAAATACTAGGGTTCCATAAAATAAAAAGACATTAACACATATTAATACCTGCTGAGTAAAAGCAATAAGGGAAAACCTACACTTTAATGCTCATCAGGAAATAAAATAACGAGCTCTTCCACATGGAAAAGAGAAGGAAAGTAACAAAGGAGAAGACAAGGTGATGATACCATTATAGTTGGATCTGCTTTGTTTCATAAAAGACCAACGTCACCCTGCATCCCTCTCGCTATCAAAAATAAAGCCACTGTACCCCCAGAGAACTTTTTATTCTTCTCAGCGTGAGACCCCTCATGGTGCTGTTTCAGTGGGTTATAGAAAAGTAGTTCTTGGATCAAAGGAATGCCTTTCAGTCCCAGAGTGAGTGCAGATTTGGCCTGAGAACTCAATCAGATTCTAAATTTTCTGTGTTCACACAGGAAGTACCGAAATACTCCATGAAATGTGGGGAACGAGTCCATGACTCCAAGCCCAGGTCTCAGGATGCCCATTCTGGTCTCTACCACCATAACTAAGGCTTACCCTACAATAGGCTTCCTGAAATTGGTCTACTGTAGGGAAGATACATCACTGAAGGCCAACAAGCCATCCAGAGAAAAGGGACACAACTAACTTTAGGTAAGATAAATGTGTAACTTCATCCCAAGCTGTAGAGACAAGATTCCCCACGAACCTCCATCCAACCACAAGCATCCACAGCATACCGACTCCTTGGTACTCACTGGTACCCTGCTACCTGATGAGCAACGATAACTCCAGGGCATTCCCTAGCGGTCCAATGATTAGGACTCCAGGTTTCCACCGCAGGGGGCACCGGTTTGATCCCTCGTTGGGGAACTAAGATGCCGCAAGCCGCATGGCGTGGCCAAAAAAGAAGAAGCAAAAGAAAAAAAAATGTTAACTGTGGCCTGACAGCCAAGGCAAGGGCAGCATTTGCCGGTTGTATTAGAGCCTCATCAACAAGATGTCAGGGTGTATTGTCAACCTCATCAACAAGACCCCAGGAAGAGATGATGGAGAATCTATCAAGTGATCCCATCAGAACGCTGCCCTCCAACACGAGGACTGGGAGAACACTGAGGCTTGACCAAACCCTACAGATGCAGCAGATCGAACAGGCATGCAGTCCTGTCGACAGTCTCAGACTACCCTTCATTAAAGCATGTGGTATTTAAAAAAATCTCCATATTCTTCAGTCCTTTAAGTTGACTGTTTCTCATAGTCAGTTGCCTTAGTAAAATGTTAACAACAGGGCTTCCCTGGTGGCACAGTGGTTGAGAGTCCGCCTGCCGATGCAGGGGACATGGGTTCATGCCCCAGTCCGGGAAGATCCCACATGCCGCGGAGCGGCTGGGCCCGTGAGCCATGGCTGCTGAGCCTGCGCGTCCGGAGCCTATGCTCCGCAACGAGGGAGGCCACAACAATGAGAGGCCTGCGTACAGCAAAAAAAAAAAAAAAAAAAATGTTAACAACACTTGCAGTAGCTAGTTGAGACTTATTCTATGCTCAGGATAATGTCAGGCACCTGAATTGCATATCAAGTGCTTGAAATGAGGACACACAGTCTTTAGCCACGGCATTACCAGGGACCATAAATAAGGGAAACACAGGGATGAATGCATAATTCAAAAGCAACAAGCTTATTCTTCTGAAACAAAAATTCATTTGAGAGTTTCCAGGTTCTAAGAATAGTGTCAAGTTAACAGCTCATCAAAGCTTCCAGATGCTTCCTTCATTCCAAGTTTGTATACATCATTTCAGGGGTCTGCATACATGCAGAGCACAGATGCAAAATGAAAATTTAAAATGCCAATAAGTACAAATGCACCACAAAATATACAAAAACATGTACATATGAGAGGAAGTACATATGATGTACTTCCCCCTGCTAGTACATCATTACAAAATCATTCCCCACAAGATTCAGAGCTCTTTTCTACCTTTTTTGTTAAGATATGGAACAGATTCAATGCCTTCAAAAAATCAAAACATAATCTTAATGGAAAATAAAATGATTTATATGCAAATCAAAACTACAGTGAGGTATCACCTCACACTGGTCAGAACAGCCATCATCAAAAAGTCTACAAACAATAAATGCTGGAGAGGGTGTGGAGAAAAGGGAACCCTCCTAAAGTGTTGGCGGGAGTGTACAACCACTATGGAGAACAGTATGGAGGTTCCCTAAGAAACTAAAAATAGAACTACCATGTGATCCAGCAGTCCCACTCCTGAGCATATATCCAGAGAAAACCATAATCTGAAAGGATACATGCACCCCAGTGTTCACTGCACTGTTTACAATAGCCAAGACAGGGAAGCAACCTAAATGTCCATCAACAGAGGAATGGATAAAGAAGATGTGGTGTGTGTGTGTGTGTGTGTGTGTGTGTGTGTGTGTGTATATATATATATATATATATATATATAAAATGGAATATTACTCAGCCATAAAAAAGAATGAAATAATGCCATTTGAAGCAACATGGATGGACCTAGAGATTATCATACTAAGTGAAGTAGGTCAGACAGAGAAAGACAAATCTCATATGATATCACATATATGGAATCTAAAAAAAAATGATACAAATGAACTTATTTACAAAGCAGAAGTAGACCCGTGCACATAGAAAACAAATGTATGGTTATCACAGAGGAAATGACAGGGGGAGGGATAAATTAGGAGTTTGGGACTAACATATACACACTACTTTATATAAAATAGATGATCAAGAAGGACTTACTGTACAGTGCAGGGAACTCTACTCAATATTCTGTAATAACCTATAGGGGAAAAGAATCTGAAAAAGAATGGATATATGTATATATATAACTGAATCACTTAGCTGCACACCTGAAACTAACACAACATTGTAAATCAACTATACTCCAATATAAAATTAAATTAGAAAAATAAAAAATCATTCCTATTCATCAAAATTCCATATTTGCCTCCTTCCTGTCTTTGTACTCTTGTAAATATATTAGTCAAAAAGATGGGACTAATATATATCATGTAAGTTTCATTGCATTAAAATATACCCTTATTAAATAATTTTTTACTTTCTCCATTTGTAGTAAATTTTAGAAATCTCAGCCCTTTTAAATAGAATAATTTCTGGTGAATTCCCTAGTGGTGCAGTGGTTAGGACTTCTTGCTCTCACTGCCAAGGGCCTAGGTTCGATCCCTGGTCAGGGAACTAAGATCCCTCCTGCCGCGCGACGCGGCCAAAAAATAAAAATAAATAAATAGAATAATTTCTAACAATACAATTTTAAGGGTTATTCTAATCCTCAGTCCTTTATAAAGTTTAAACGCTGAATAACTATCCTCTTCCCCTTAAGTAAAAATAAAGAATATTTTATATTTGGGCATTTTGTATATAGTGGCAAAATATAAGTAATGGAAGTTGGTAACCTGTAATATTAGGAAATTCAACTCCCAAGCGATTCACCATCTGAGACCATATTGATACCCCACACAGATGCTCACTACTGAATGATGCCAAGACAGTTAACATTTTAATCACTTCCCCCGAAAAGACATAAAATGAATGGCAGCGAGCCCCTCAGTCTCCTGTAAAGTTGTAAAGAATCCTAACTAGCTATTGCATCCGAACAGCAATCAGCAAGAATGAACCAAGGAAGAAAAAAATGGTCATAAGACACATGCAGATGTCTGGTTTATTAACTTGTTGACTCTGTCTCCAGATTTATGTTCTCCTCTTTAGGCAAACACGCCATAGTTAACTTTGTAAACTGAAGAAACATGCAGCTATGACTACTCCAAGAAAAACGTCAGCTTTGCTGCTCACTTTGATTCCTGTTGTCCAGGACTTTTATTTGCTATGTCCAGTGTCTCCCTGTGCATGCATACTTAGCAGTGTGGGTACAACCTGAAAATAGTCCACAGCTTCCAGAATGTTCCAGGAATCAATGAAAACATCATTAGACTATCTTTGCCCCTAGAAATAAATTTGGTGCTTAATAGGTCAAAGCCATCTTAAAGAAAGCTTCTGCTATTGACTCTCTCCTGTTCAAAATGTTTATCAGGCACTTGTCAGAACATCAAAAAAGGGCTTATTTGCAAATGATAGAAATCTGAGAAGGGCGCCAGAGTTTCTCAATCCAGGTGGTTTGTGAAGAGTTTAAGTTTTATACTTGCGTGTCAACAATAATCTTGGAAAGCAGTAAAAGCACCACTTACATCAGAATCCCTCGGAGTACTTGTTAATAATGTTGATTCCTGGGTCCAGCCCCTGGAATAAGCAAACCAGAACCTCTGGGGTGGGATCCAGAGAGCAGGCACTTTTAACAAGCTCCCCAGGTGATTCAAAATCACACTTGGTTTTGAGAACCATTGATCTAGGTGAGCAGGGTACAGCAATAATGACACAGGTCAAAAAGTTGGTGTATTGTTCACACCAATGTTTCACAAAAGGTGGGACAGAGAAAAGTGAGAAGACAGCCTCATTCAGCCACGTAGGTGCGCGGAACTGTAGGAAGCCTACACTATGGCAGTCAGCACACGTTTTGCCAGAAGAGTTACTGTTTGGATCCTGTCGTCGTATGCATCAATTTGCAACAGCAGTTCATTTGCAGTAAGTACAGTAATAAATAACAATGAAAGATTGTTCTGTACCCAGTTCCAGCAATAATTGGATTTGACGCCCATTTATCCAAGGTTGCAATAACACTACAACTCTGACCTTAATTTCCAAGTACACAAAACATCTTGAAAAAGTTGCCAAGAAATGTCTCATTAAAATGGTAAATGGAAAACTAATTGTTGGCAGTTTGAGTTAAGTTTGAGATTTGACTTTCCCAAACCCAGCAAATGGAAACCTTAAGTTATTCATACCTTTTGCTATAACATACATATACAGACAGGCATACCCTGTGCTGATTAGTGAAAGCTAGTGAACCAAATTAAAGAAATCGACCAGAGGCTACATCTTTCTACCCTTAAGCACAACGTGAGGGATTTTATTTGGGAAAAGCAAGATCATTAATCCCATTAGTATGTTGTTACTTTATAAGTCTTGTATTTTTCATATCATTTGTAAGGTTAGTTTGGTTTTATAGTTGATGAGAACTACAGCATGATGAATTTAAATCTAGTTTTACATCTGTATATATTTAAGTAACAAAAATAATATAAGGTAATATGGGAGGCATCAGAAATATTTTCTTTCATTAAAGCGATGTTAAAGAATGAGATTCCAGCTCAATAAAAGATAATACTAATATGGACCCGCTGTCTTATGAGCAGTGGGCTCTCCAGCTAGAAGGATCAAGGAAACACCATGTGACATCTGTCAATAATGCCCCAGAAGAGATTCCTCTTACAGATGGGCAACTGGGCAAGAGCATATTTAAAGTCCTGTCCATCCCTGAGATCAAATTGTTTTCCAAGTGTTTGCCACCCAGGAACCAGGGCTTGCCCACTATTTTTCATTGTTTAGGTAGCAACTCAAATCTTGACTTCATTAAGATATACTGAGATATATATAAACACATACGTGTGCGTGCGTGTATACATATTATGGAATAGCCTACAAAACTTCTCCATTATAGGTTGAGATTAATCTGCCATTGGTTCATTACTTTTTCTCCATGAATCTGAAGATAATTTCCATGACCAGTTCCCTTCCTACATGACCTCCACTTGTCCCATCCTTGCTCATCAGACTTTTATCTCTGAGTTAGGTTTTATTGCGTTGCATCCAGCGGGTGGGCACCATATTGTTTGAGTCAAGGTCTAAAGATTCTAAACAGGAAACCATTATATTTCTAAGCCCTTTTCTGACATGTTCCCAGGTGTTCCAACGCCCATTCCCAAACTATTCCACTCTTTAACAAAATCAAGCAGGCACACACTTGCCATACCACATACGTGTTCAAGAATGCCATTATGGCTTGATGAACAGAGGACTGAATGATGTCTTAAAACTGTTGTGTGGCCTTGAACAAATTTCAGCTTCTCTTTTTATTTTTTTGGCTGTATCATGGGGCATGTGGGATCTTAGTTCACTGAACAGGGATCGAACCCGTGACCCCTGCAGTGGGAGTGTGGAGTCCTAACCACTGAGCTGCCAGGGAATCCCCAAATTTAAGCTTCTCTTGATATCAATATCCATTAGAAATATTCCTTCCATTTTCTATCTTATTAGAATAGAGCCGTGGTTCTCAACCATGGCGGTGCATCAGAAGAATCACGTAGGGGAGATTTTAAAAAATAGCAACTGAAGTTCATTATCATGGTGGCGTGATGAATACATGTGGGCTTATTATTCTAATTCTGTGTACTCTGTGTACATTTGAAATATTTCATAATAAAAAGTTTAAATTTAAAAATATTTTAAAAAATAACTGATGCTTGAGATCTCCCTGAAACCAATTAGATCAGAACCTCTGAAGAATGAAGGGCAGGCATCAATATTAACATTCCCCAAGTGGTTTTTAAGGGTAGGCAGAGTTGAGAAACAAGAGCAAGAGAAGACTGAAGCATAAAATTAAGTGAATATTAAGAATTCCTCAAAAGAAGGACGCCATAAAAATAAAAATTCATAGAGGTTTATATCTGTTTATACCTTCAAGCAGAAGCCACTGGATTAAACATGCATGTACCTATCTGTCCTCTGTGAAGCTAGTTGCTTCTTGAACACATCTTCAGTTTCCTTAGCAGTGCCTGCCATCAGATTTGTTGATACTCACACTCTTTAGGGGAAACTTATTACTGTAGCTGGCTGCCCGTTTCATAGTAACGTGTCAATAAAATGCTGGCATATTTAACAACAGGCATAAAGAACTCATAACAGTAAATACCATGACTAGAATTTCAACAACTCTTCAAACACCCCAAAGGAAAAAAAACATCATTCAGTTTTATTCCAAGTTCCTCTGTGAAGTAGAGAAAATACACTTACACACTCATAAGTATCTTAGGTGGTGGATGATAGAAGATTCCAGCATGTAATCAGAGGGGTCTAGTAGGGAACCACGTCTAAATAAATATAATCTTAACATTTTATGAATTGGAGCTAGTGATTTCCCCCAGGGGTGTTCAGGCATTGGGCTTCAACATCATGGTGCCTAGCCCAGGGATCACTATTTTTACTAAGAGCCAAAATTTACGGAGCATTTACCTTGTGCAGGGAACTGTTTTACGAGCTAGTCTATGAGAATACCTTGTTTCACCATCATGAGAAGCTTATGAGATAGATCCTATGATTGCCCTTATTTGACAGAAGGGGGAAATGGGGCAGAATCAGGTTCAACAATATGTCCAAGGACACGGCCATGACCAGTAGAGCCAGGATACAAACTTGGGTGGTCTGACTCCCAAGCTAGACCCAAAAGGCTTCTACCTCTACAGTCAAATGTACATATACGCACACATACGCATATTTGGTTAAATCTCATGAAATCGGCAATCTTCAATTGTTTTTTGACTTTCAAAAACAGTAACTTTACAGTAATGTATGCAATGAGAAGACACTGCATTAGCTATGAAGGCAGAGAAGCATGGGGTTAAGGAATGACTATTTCTACTACCATGGACATATTAGAGAACAGGAAAAGTCCACTGAAAGTCTCTAAGAACGTGAATATAGAAAGAATACTCTGGTTGTTTTCAGTCTAAGACAATTCTAAAAGAACTTAAGGCAAACGCTAGTAAAATAATTATTACTAACTTTTCTTTAATACCTACCATGTGCCCACACTGTTTTAAGTGCTTTATATCTCTATTCCTCACAGTTCTGTGAGGCAGGAACTCTTATGATCCACATTCTAGAGATGATAAAACCAAGGCCACTGAGCAGCTAAGACACTTGTCCTGGTCACACTTTGGGAAGTCGTGGACCTGGCAATTTTATTTTGGAGGCTGTGCTCTTAACCACAATGCTCAGTTGTTCCTACAGAATTCCATCAGTTCAGCTGAAATTTCCTCTACATAAAGGAAAATATCAAATTAAAAAAGCTGTACCCCACATGGAATCCATGTATACAGATGGATCTATTTTACTAAGAAGTGCATTCTATTGCTATTTCGAGTCTGAGAAAAAGGCCAGAGGGGAATGCTCTAATCCATGAGTGAATTTTAGGGGCTCTACCCTCAAAATCTATCCAGAATCCCACCACACCCACTGCTAGCACTCTGGGGCAAGCCATCACCATCCCTCTCTGGGTTCCTGCAAGAGTGTCATCACATCTCCCTCTTCTGCCTCCCTGGGACCTTTGTTGTCATTCTCCAAACAGAAGATACTGTGATCTTAGTGAAACAAGCCAGATCACGTCACTCACATCCAAAGCCCCAAAGGCCTCCCGACTGTACCCTCTGCCCTTACTGTTCTGGCCTCTTCTACCAAGCACACTCCCAGTGCCTCGCTCACTCTCACCTCCTTGTAGATCCTCAAACAAGCCAGGCACAGCCCACCCTCGCCTGCTCTCTCTGCTATGCTGACATCTCATCTCCTTCAAGTCTGATCACGTGCCACCTCCTCAAAGAGCCCCTGCAGACCTGATTATAAACTGACCCAGCTAACCCAGCACTCCCACCCTACGCTACTTAAAAAACAAAAAACCTAACATACCCAGCATTTCCTTACTGATTATGTTTACTGTCTGTCCCCTGACATTCTCAATGTGAGTCCCACAAAGGCAGGGGTTCTGGGGTCCCATTCACTGGGTGTCCCAGCCACAGAGAACAATGCCTGGCAGAGGGGAGGCTTTCAATATGTGTTTACTGAATGAAGGAATGAAGAAAGGAGCAGGGATTATAAAAGATGGGACTCTGGGGAGAAGAGTGATTAGAGGGGCAGAATCACAGAGTCAGGTTGCCCAGGACTGGGATTGAACACCAGAAGGAAGAGATCCAGAAGGAAAAAACTAACTATAAGGAGGAATGGATATATGGTCCAAACGTGTCCAGAGTTATATGCAGCATACCTCCTCCAGATCCACTAGTGGAGCTGATTTGGGCAGAGTCTCCCCACCACCCTAAAAGATTCCCCATCCTTACCCCAGACCAACACAGAGGACACCAGCAGGATGCATCTCTCGCCACATCCTCAGAGAAGAAAATAAAGAATGGTGTAGCCACCTCCCCAAATGCCACTTAACATCAGGGGGCATTTAATGGGCACTTGTCTTCTCAGGACAAAGGAAAATATCACAAGGCCCAGGTAGGACCCTCCTCACTCATCTCCGCAAACAATGGAAATGACCACTGCAGTGGGAGTTGTCACATCAGCTGGAGCAGAAGTGTCCAGGCTAGTACCGTTTTTCATATCAGTGGTTGTCATGGTGATATTAATAAAGATGTAGCAGTGATCAGGCAGTGGATACTTTTAAGAGGCTGCTGGAGGGAAAGAAGTTGCAGTCCACCCTCCGTCTTCACAAATCACTCTCATCCCACTTGCCCCCAATAAATGGCTCAATTCTTTTGACTGCACTTGGCATGCCCATGAAAGATGAGTCTTAGATTCTGTAATTTCAGGCTGGAAGCCTGTACCGTGTTTTTCCACTTGGCCTGCATTATGGTCTTATTCAGTGATTCACAGCACCTTTTGACCTTTTCAAAATGATCACCAGATCATCCCTTTACCTGCCAATAATGTCTCCTAATCCCCAGCCTCTTCCTCCCCCAGGGCACCCAAGTTCTAAGACCTCCCAACCCCTTTGGAAGAAGCATCTTTGTGTATTACCATTGCCAAGTTTATGCCACAGCCATACTTTAAACAAATCTTAGGAGACAGAATAGCTTCAACACTCCCTCCCCCGCTCCGTGATTAGATTGCAAGCTCTGTGAATGAAGCAGGTATCTCTTTCTCATAGCTGTACTTTCCAGGATGGGTATCATGGCACATTAACCCTAAATAAAAGCCCTGAAATAGCTCCTAGCACCAGGTACTAGAGGGCTCAGTGAATGACCCCACTGTCCCCAGTCGTGCAAGTCAGAAACCCTGGTGTCTTCCTGGCACCTTACTCCATCAGCTCCTTTACCAGCTCGGTCACCAAGTTCTTTGCATTTTACCTTAATCTCCTGGATCTGTGCACATCTCCCCTCCCCACCCTCCATCCTGTAATAGTCCCTTCTCGGGTCTCCAATTCCCGCCCCCCCCCACAACAGTGAGCTCTCAGAGACATAAGTGGGATGCTCAGAACATCTGCATCTCAATGTTCTGAGGGCAGGGACAACCCCCTCTAACGCAGCCTCAATGCCCTGAGTTCTCGCCGGGCTCCTGAACCACGCCCCCTTCCTCTGCTTGGTCAGACTGGCCCCTTTCCATTCCTCTTTTCCAACTGCCATAACTGGGTCATACACCCTCGTTCCGGGCTCCGGAAGTACCACCATGGCAACTACGCATTGTGGTGTGTTTGATGAACCACCATCTCCCGTCACTAGAATCAAACCGCAGGGCTGCTGCTCACCACTGTGTCCCCACCGTGCACGCTGCCTGGCACGTCAGAGACGCTCAGTGAACATTTATGACAAATGAACGTCACGAGACTGTCGTCATTGGAGACGGTGCGGCCCATGATGGTTAGGTGTCTGTCTGCACAGGTGGTACTGAGGGGCTCACTACTTCTGGATGCAAAGGAAAAGCAAATGCATAGACCCAGACTCAACGGGGACACTTAAGTAAGGCTCACAGCAGGCACTCAAATATTTATCCATATCATTTGCAGACAGGGACTGAGCAGGCACTAAAACCTTGCCATTTCTCCCAGCGGTGTGGCGGGAGTAGGAACATGTGGCGCCCGAAACGCTGTCCCTACGGTGGGGAGAATGACGCAATTCTTCCTCCGCCCAAAGCATCAGCCTCTGAGCTTCGCCACTGATTCACATTCACTGTCTGCATTTCAGTGATCAATCCAGTTAGAGGAATTAAAGGGCAGGCAAAGAGGAGCCGTCGGTACGGCCATCGGGGATGGACTGCGGGGAAGCCTGGCAGACACCGAGTCTCTCCATCTGTCCCTGGCCCTGTGTGCTGGACAGAGCATCGGGCCTGGAGTCAGTCCACTGGCTCCTCCATGCGCCTGCGTCCCTGACCTTGGCCTGGGCCGTGTTGCTTCATCTCCTTGTATCTGCTTTCTCATTTCTAAACTGAGTGACTAACCTGCCTCAAGGACCGTCGAGAGGACTGAATGAAATAATGTAGAAAGCACTTAGCTCTAAGTTCATATAATAGTGGTGGCATTATATGCAGTTATGAGGGTAGCTCACAATAATACCTGTTGGCCACCCTGCCTCGGCCAGTGCAGCCAGGAGGCCCCTGAGGTCTCCCCACCTCCGTCTCACCTCAGTGGGCTCCAAGATGCGGAGCAGGGTGCCCCTGGAGAGCCTGCCTGCTTGACAAGGTGAAGAAGGATGGCTCTCGACCTACAGAACGTGTGTTGAACTCATAAATCCAGTTCACAGAGGAGCTGGGAAGAAGCAGCCAGGAGCCCTTAACAGCTAATCTGACTTGGTTATGTTGCCCGATGGAGAGGGGTAAGTGCAGTTAATCACACCTGCTTCGAGCTAAGTGCTTATATATTAACATGTGTGCTGCTCCTAATAAGATTTTTTTCCCCCAGTCTTGTCGCCATTGCTGAAAGCATTTTTTTTTTTTTTTGCAGTACGCGGGCCTCTCACCGCTGGGGCCCCTCCCACTGAGGAGGTCAGGCTCCGGACGCGCAGGCTCAGCGGCCTTGGCTCACGGGCCCAGCCGCTCCGCGGCATGTGGGATCCTCCCGGACCGGGGCACGAACCCGCGTCCCCTGCATCGGCAGGCGGACTCTCAACCACTGCGCCACCAGGGAAGCCCTGCTGAAAGCATTTTTAAAGCACTTATCTGAGAAGTTCTCAAGCGCACCTGTCTCAGTGTTTGGGAGCCCCATCAAAAACTGCAAATACTCATGTTGTTGAAGATGGATTTTTTTTTTTAAGGAGGCAAAATGACTTAGCACCAGGCTAATGAATAAAGGGGTCAACTGGGATCAGAACCATTGGCCATCAAAAAAAGAAAAAAGACACAAAACCCTGAGTTTTAACTATAAACACTTTCAACTGAGTTCTTAGAAGAGGTTAATGCGCTAGTTTGGAAGGAAGTTCAAAAAGCAGTTGCAAAAAGACTTTGATCCACAGAACCACTCACGAAAAGAACTCTCATTTATTGAGAACTAGCTATCTGCCAGGCACTTGGTAAGTATTCTGCAATACACTCTATTACTTAAGATTCAGAAAACCCCTAAATCTATATTATACCATTTTTCTTTTAAAGCTTTTTATTCTGTATTGGAGTATAGCCGATTAGCAATGTTGTGATAGTTTCAGGTGCACAGCAGAGCGACTCAGCCATACATATACATGTATCCATTCTCCCCCAAACTCCCCTCCCATCCAGGCTGCCATATAACATTGAGCAGAGTTCCCTGTGCTATACAGTAGGTCCTTGTTGGTTATCCGTTTTAAATATAGCAGTGTGTACATACCATCTTACAGTTGAGAGGTTCAGCACCTGCCCAAGGTCACAACCAGGTAAATGGTAGGACTGCACTTGTCTGCAGAGAGGTGTTTACTCAAATCCCTCTCTCCTCTCCAAGAAGAGAGCATTCCTTTGAATGAATGCACTCTGATATATTTGTAAAAAAATTTTTTTTAATCATATAGTGGTCAAGCTTTTTTAATCCATGCCAAAACAGAACCCTGCAATAAACATGCAGGATTAATGGAACCTGGGGCCTAAACCACTTGGAACAGGGCTTTGCAAGTGGACAGAAATCCTCTGAGACCCTTTCAAATGGGAAGAAGAAATGAACCTAAGAAAAACCCGGAAATGGGTAACAACAGGGAATGGCATGTGTATCCAGGTACCATTATGCTTACGTGGAGCGTTTAAGCTGGTAGTATGGAGAATCATTATGTATTAGATTTAATTATATAGAAGCTGCACAGTCTAGGTGTTAAGAGCTGAGTTTAAACCTGGCTCTGGAATCTCCAGGCTGTGCACTAAATTATCCAAGGCCTCAGTGTCTTTGATGCAGAGTGGGAATGACCATGTCACCCTCTTCCTGAGATTGCTTGAGAATCAATATGTCAAATGTACCTAGCACAGAGGAAGCCCACTGTAAATGTTAGCTATGATTATTCACATTGATGTCAAAATACATTCATTTTCCCCAAGGGTCATAACCTGGCAGAGGGTACCAGAGGACAGACATTTATATTCTACAAGTGTACTTAGTTTTTGACAGTGGTGCTTTAATTCAATTAGACTACATCAAGTCTGAGTTTTTTGAACTTTAGGAGAATTTTCCTTGCCAACATTACACAGTGTCTGAAATTAATTAAATGATTGTTGCTAAAGTGAAAAGTTTCCAGGACCCGTTTCTGCAGAATACCTCAAAAAAGAAAAATTTGGCATGCACTCCTTAGGAAGATGAATATACATTTCTTGTTTCCTGCGGAGGACTTTGTGATCTTCAAAATATTTGGCTACAGTTTTGGTTTTATGAAGTTGAGGCAGCCACAGTTACTCCAAAGTTGGAGATCAATAGAACAGACGATGATGTTTTCTACCGTGAAATGTTCTCATATTATTAAGTCTGAACTTTTAACAGCCTTGTTTTCAAATAAATGGAGAAGAAAAATTTCCCTGGGTTCCTCATTTAGAACACTGATTTTATGCAAAGAGAGAGAGAGACAAAGTTATGGGTACCTGGAGTATCTACCTCGACTAGAGGAAGTCCCTGCTTTCATCAGAGTCCTGCTGCTTCCACCATCTTAGGACACCAGGAAAATATTATATTGGGGCCACCTGTGAACTCCTAGCTAACTCAACCTCCACTAGAGATAGGACCCCAAAAGCAAAGCTTCGTAGCAGCCATGCGAAAAACATCAATTCAGTGGAAGTGAAATACTACCGTTTATCCATTCTTCAAATGCATCGTGGATGAAACAGACTTCCGTCCAGTTACCCGGGAAGCCAACCACTACAACAATCTTTCTATGGGAGATTGTCTTCTGAGTTACAAATAATCAATCTACACATGAACTTATGGCTGTCAGTGTTTATAAATTCACGGTTCTTTGGTTTAATTTGAAATCTTCTTGCAGTTCATATCAATCATGCAATATTTACTTGGTTGCTTCTCTAGAAAAAACAAGGAACACTAAACACAATTACTGACAGTTTAATTACTATCTCAGATTCTTGGTATGTGATCTAAATGAAATATTTTTCACCTACCACATAATTAACAGTTTTTCTAGTAATACGAGAGAAAATTCATTATACTGCACCTATATTATGACATCAGTTATTATACTCAAAATTTCGCCTTTATGCATGCTAAAACACGAACATGTTATTTAGCCTACCTCTACAGATAGGCTAGTTTTCTTTTCCATCTTATTTTGATCTTTGTCTCAAACACTATGATACCATCCAGACATGAAAATATATGCACCTCCACGGACTGTCCCCAACATGCTCCTGTCCCTACAAATCCTCTCAAAATCTTGTGTTCTCCTGCAACTCTGAGTTACAGAAATGTTGAAAGTAATCTAAGGTGTTTGTATAAAAGGGTAATATAAAAATGGAGGTAGCACAAGAGCCGATTAAAGCTGAACCTAAAATTAGGTGGGTTCCCGTGATTAATTGCATAGCAAGAGTCTGATGAGTGATGGATGGGGGACAGCCACAGTCGACATCAGCCTAGATTCAGTAACTTTAAGAATGAAGAACTGTCGTCCGTAGCTTAAAATTAATTTGTAAGTAAAAACTCCCCAGGGAAGCATTTAGGAGGACGAAACAATTCGGGCAGCACAATCTGCCTGATAAGAGCAACTTTTTAATTTTAACTTTTTCAAACTTAATTCAAGAGACAACGGGTCACTGAACTAAGTCAAAGCCTCAGGTAAAGTACAAGTTCATCTAAATACGGGAATTAGAAGTTCCTAAAAGCGGATCCTAAAAGTTCTAGACAACACTGCAGGATACCCCACTGCACCCTTCTGAAAATCTACATTTGTTTGGGTACATTGATCAGGAAGGAGAACGTCTGAACGTTTATTGAAAGGAAATTGAATGGTAGCCCTTGTTATGTGGCTTGAATGTTACATTCCATACTTTACAGAGTAATTTCCATGACTTTATATTGGGGGAAAAGAACAAAGAATGTAGTATCTTCTGTGGCTTTCTTATGGCCGCAGGAGGTAAATCCTTCATAAGAGGCTATCATTGGACTTAATGAGGTGTCCAATGAGAAATTTTAATTTTCAAGTAGGATACATAGTTGTAATTAACGTAAAAAATGTGCTTCATTTGCTGAGCCTGGAGCATCCTTAGGACTTTAAGGTAAGAAAGTGCTAAAAAATAAAGTTGGGGGTCATATGGAAGGGACACAGGAGCTCCTAATGGCCAAGGCTGGAACAATCTGAGCAAAAAAAAAAAAAAATAAGAATAGTATTGGATTATAACCCAAAGAATCAAGTAAATATGCACGAGTCTGTACTATCATAAAAAAATGACCAAATAAATACATGAAAGTAGAAGGAACAACTCTTACAGAAGAATTCCAACTAATAATTGTAGGCTGAATGAAGGGAATAGAAAAATCACCATTAGAAAACCACAGGAATAATGGCTCCAGGCAGGATCAATTGATGAATGCTAAAATTAGGGGGTAAAAATGTAAGTTGCCTAGTTTCCAAGTATCCCTCCACATATATTTCTTAACTACAAAAGGATACGTGCTATCCTCACAGTCAGAACCACCTTGACCAACTGATGAAAGTTAACATCATCAATAATAAGATGTTAACACAGAGGTCACGGGCCCCCTGACATGATGCCCTGAGAGGTCACGTCACCTATACAGGTTTTTCTCCTAAATGCATAACCTCAGTCTAATCATGGGAACACAGGAGACAAAGCCAAATGGAAGGACATTCTACAAAATATCTAGAGTTAGTCTTTCAATGTACCAAGGCCATGACAGACAAGATTAGAGGAGATGAAGGAGGTCTCATTAAGTCAACTAATGTGCAAGGTGGGATCCGGAATGGATCCTGGAACAGAAAAAGGACATCAGTGGAAAACTGTGAAATCTGAACAGTCTGTAGTTTATAGTATTGTACCCATGTCTTAGTTTCGATTATTGTACTATTTTTATGTAAGTTGTTATCATCAGGGGTAGCTGGCTGTGGGATACACAGGAACTTTCTTATTATTTTTACAGCTCCTCTGTTATG
The DNA here is from genome assembly GCF_964374135.1 of Grampus griseus. NCBI lineage: Eukaryota > Metazoa > Chordata > Mammalia > Artiodactyla > Delphinidae > Grampus > Grampus griseus. Next base: position 32,617,690 of record NC_139006.1, on the reverse strand, counting down.
TCTAAAATTATTTCAAAATAAGAGTTAAACAACAAAAGAGTTAAAAATTTTGCTTAGCTGCTCTGTTTACAAACTGAATTGTTTCTTGAAGGCCGAACAGGAGTTAAACAGTGAAAACGGGGATCGTCACTAGCTTAGATAAAAGAAGAATTAGTCATATAACCCACTTCCATTCCTCCCTCAACCAGTTATGAGCTGTGTGACCTTGGGCAAGTCACTCAATCTCTCTAAGGCTCAGTTTCTTCATCAATAGACAGGGGACAACTCAGGGTACCTACCTCACAGAGCTAGAAAGATGATTAAATGAAACAAGCCGTGTCTGGTACATCACAGGGACCCAATCAATGTTGACTGTAGTGATGGTGATGACAGAGACAACATTGACAATGACGATGATGAACAGCCTGTCTCTGACTGGCCACCCTGTGATATCCCATCCCCATCACTCAGCCACAGAAGTCCCCAAAGCTCTTGTCTGCACGCCACCACTTCGGGGCCTGTCAGAGCCCCCTGGCACCTTCCCAGCCCTGTCTCTATGCAGTTTTCTTCTGATGTTTTTATTGAGCATTTACTATGTGACTTAGTACTACTTAGTACTTAGCAAGGACAAAGAGAGCTGGTCTTTGGTGGGAGAAATAGACTTGTTACTTGTCCAGTGGGAGAACAGACATGTGAACAAGTCCTTTCACTTCACTTGGGGATGCTCAGCTGGAGGTAAGCCAAGGTGCTATGAGAACACCCAGCCCAGCCTGAGCTGAGTGTTACCGGATGAACAGGGGTTTAGACAGAAGAAGGATGGGATGAGGATGGGGAATGGCGTTCCAGGCAGAAGGAACAATTGAATTAGAAAAGACACAGGATCTTTGAAACAGTCAGGAGTATGGGGAACTCTGTGAGAAGGGAGGATGGGAAAAAAAATTGAACAGAGGCAGGTAAGGCCGAGGTGACTGATGATTCTGTATATTAAGGTAAGTCCTTGAATTTTACCTTTGGGTAATGGGTGGTAGTCAGGGGAGCAACGGGATTAGATGCGTATTTCAGAGCTATCATTCTGAAGGCATTTGGGAGAAAGGATTGTTGAGATTAAGACTGCTTAGTGACAGGGGCCCCAAATAGAAGAGCTCTGCTATCCTTTCAGCAAGAAATAATAACTCATAATGTTAATAAATGAGTTATCGTCATGGTTATATTAAGTTATTATTAGGGCACTAATAGTAGGGATGGGAAAAATGAGATGGATTGAGAAATATACAGAAGGCAAAACCAACAGGACTTGATGTCCCATTTCTTGACACAGTTTCCACCCAAGGCCCAGGTTTTGACTGAATTAACTGTGTGACTATGAGAGGAGGGATCTGTGATGAATCTAGGTGTCTAGCTTAGGGGACTATGGTTGGTGGTGGTGCCATTTATTGATAAAGAAATGGGGCGGGGCTTCCCTGGTGGCGCAGTGGTTGAGAGTCCGCCTGCCGATGCAGGGGACACGGGTTCGTGCCCCGGTCCGGGAAGATCCCACATGCCGCGAAGCGGCTGGTCCCGTGAGCCATGGCCGCTGAGCCTGCGCGTCTGGAGCCCGTGCTCCGCAACGGGAGAGGCCATGACGGTGAGAGGCCCGCGCACCGCGATGAAGAGTGGTCCCCCGCTTGCCACAACTAGAGAAAGCCCTTGCACAGAAACGAAGACCCAACACAGCAAAAATAAATAAATTAATTAATAAACTCCTACCCCCAACATCTTCAAAAACAAAAAAAAAGAAAAGAAAAACCACATCTTTAAAAAAAAAAAAAAGAAATGGGGTGAAGAAATACGTTGTTGGGGGAGGTGGGAAAGAATGTGAGATGAATGATCAATTATGTTGTGTCCGTGTTGAACCTGAGTTGTGTGCGAGGTATTGAGCTCATATTTCTGACAGTCAATAAAATATTTGCTTGAAGATCAGGGGATATTAGGATCACAGAGGCAACATGGATAAAAATAAGGATCTGGGCCAAAGATAGAACCCTTGGGGTCACTTACGGTCAGGGGTTGGGTATGAGAGAGGATGGCTGTGAGGAAACCCAGGAGGAAACTGTCAGGGAGAGACTACGTAGGGCTAGTTATGTCATCCACAAAAATAGGGATTGAGAAGAGTCCACTGGATTTAAAATACAAGTGTCACAAGTGGCCTTGCCAGGGCAATTTCTCCTGACCTTGGGGGATAAATAATTCAGTGGATTGAAAAGAAAGAAAGAAAGGCAGACATTTAAATATCCATAAACGTGGCTAATAAGAATTGCTAACCCGTTGACGTCTTACAGGGGAAGACAGGGCTCTGGATCTTCTGCACGTATTAGTTCATATAATTCTCTCAGTAACTCTATCATGTAGCTACTATTATTACTGCCAATTTAGAGATGAGGAAGTAGATAAGGTAAGGAGAGAGACAGTTGCTAGTAAGAAATGGATCAAGGAAAGGGGTTGATGAGGATGAGATAGCCTTGAACGTGATCGTACCGTAAGGGGAGAGAACCACAGAAGAGAGGGTGGAATAATGGAGCAGGTGGTGGGTCCCTGGGCAACATTCTGGAGGAGATGGATGGAGGACAGGTGGAGGCAACGTCCTTGAGCTGAGAACGACCCCTCATCCTCAGAAATGAGAGGAAGATGGGCTTAGGTGTAATATATATATAAGTTTATAAGTAATGGGTCAGGAAGTCGAGGAAGCTCAACTTTGTCACCTCACTTTTTCATCTAAGTTTCCAAGGGAACAAAAATTCTCATTTCCTTTCCCAACTCCTCCACTCCTACTAAATTCCTTTGCACCAGTGGAACCCCGATTCCCTGAGCCTTTCACATCCTCTATCAAGTTTGTGTATTGAATAAGAGGAGCGGGGAGACATCGGACAATGTGGGGTGGGACACAGACATCAGAATTCTACCTAATAGGGCTTTGTTTTTCAAATAATGGTGACATTGATAGGGCAACTAAACACATCATCAGAACTTTTCCCTCAAACAAACTACCGCACAGCAAAATATTTATCATCTACAATAATGCTCTTCAAACTGGAATACAGATGCCTCCAGGAGCACACAAAATTATTTTGAAGGAAGATGCTGCCACTTGTCTAGTTGTAAGGGACTCAGTTTCTGGATTCTTAACCTCCAGACCCTAAAACGGATCTGCCTGAGAAAGCGTCTGCATTCTGAGGTTCTCCTTTCTCACCTCCTACTTCATAAGCCCATTCCTCCCACTGGACAAGGCAAAGGCAAACCAGCTCCCATGCCTAAGCTGTGTAGCATGTCATCCCAGGATGGTGACCCTCTGGAGGGCAAGAAAGGGGACTAGCCACAGACTGCCAAAGTCAAGTTCTTCACTGATTGGAAACACTTAGGTGACTGATTAACGAATCTTTCACAACTCAGGTAAATTCTCATCTTTTCCACTCAACCAAACTGAGGAAGGGCAAAATGAAGTAGCTCACATCATATCATATCATATATTATATATATTATTTTCAAAGAATTGGGGAACATTTGCTGTAGTATGGTTCTTCTTCCATTTACATCTACTTTTGTACCTCAACAATTTTGTGTTTAGCTACGAAATGGAGAAAGAAAAAGAAGAAAAGGAGGGAGGGAAGAAGGAAGGATTTTGCTGAACCTTGTCTCATCTTAGCACTATGTAATATTTACCCACAAATATATAAACTAACAGAAAAAAATGCTCTGTCTTATAAAGAGATTAATTTCCAACAACATTTTACTTTTTATGCTTGTTTATCATAGTATGTAGTATATTGGTGGTGTTTAGATCAAAGCATCTACTGCTAATAATTAATCACTTAATCCAGAAAATATTTTTCAAACTTAGAACGTTATGGTCACATAAAACGAAAGTTCAAATTTCAATTTATATACCCAGTTTTTGCAGACAATTATGATAGGTAATCAATAAAATACTTTCAAGCATAAAAATATCACGTGAGGGTTATATTCTGTAGAGGAAGTAGAAAGAAATAAAAGTTTAAGGAGAAAAAGAAATGATGCAAAATACCTGTAAGAGAAAAGTTTGTTCCTGTCATAAAATAGATGATGACAGATAGCAAATTGCTATGATATTGAAAGATACATATAAAAGAGTGATGTACTTTTTTGATTATGAAAAGTATAATATATGCATGATAGCTGAAACCACATGCTGTATAACCATTTAAATTTAACATTAAAAAATTTAACATAAAAGCATTTAGGTGTGAGCCTAAAAATGTTCAAGGGGTACGTAGTTTTTCAAACTTTTTTAAGGTGAGACAGAAGCAAAACAATGTGAAGACTGCTGGTCCTCCATGGAGCACCATCCCGTCCATACTCCAAAGCTTCCCATCTCCTTCCACTATGGTTTATACCAATTCTTCTAGACGGTTAAAAAGAAAAAAAAAAAAAAAGTCAGGTATGAGAGAAAGCAAAGGCTTTGTCGAAATATCAAAGAAAGTTTTTGAAACACTCAGTGTGAAAATATGGATCTAGATTTCCCAGAGGTATCTCCGTGTTTGCTAGGAGGCTCCCCAGGGAGCCCTGATTAAATGCAAAACATCTGTGGGTGATACTGATTATTTGTCAACAAGAGGAGAGACTAAGGAAGTTCCAGTAACCTTCCCCAAGGCATCTTCCTAGCAGTATATATACAGATTATTCCCAGGTTCTCTAATGGAGGAACCAAGTGAAATATTTTGCTCTTCAAGTCCGTATTTTCAGACCCCTGAATTTCCAAATTAAGAAGTTGTGATTGAATACATTGTTGTGTGTTAACCACTTATTCAAAGAGCCCTGGCATAGCCCCGACATACTTTGAACTTACAGAATTCTTTAAGAAACTCAAGCTGAAAAATTAGAAAAAGAAAACCAAGACTTTCGGTTATAAAAACTTGAGGAACTGCTTAAAAGACTGAGCTTAGTGCTGGTTACGCCATCTCCTAAGGAACTTTTCCATAAATACAATTTTATAAAATGTATCTTTTTTTTTTTTTTGGCTGCACGACTCTGCACGTGGGATTTTAGTTCCCACAGCCCCTTCATTGGAAGTGCGAACTCTTAACCACTGGACCACCAGGGAAGTCCCTATAAAATGCATCCTGATTATAATCTGCAGATTTGATTGGGTAATGTTTCCTTTCAACAGGACTGCACAGCTTTTTAGGACAATTTTCAGTAATCTGGAATAGGAATACTCAAAATTAGCCCTTCAGATCTAGAGGCAAACTAAAGGAAAAAATAAGGAGACAAAATAACTGCAGAATCTGTTTTGGTGAGCAGAACATTTTTAGTTGGATGGCTGCATTTTAAACAGGGTAGTCGGCTCCCTCCAAATATTTTTACCAAGTATTGGTACTTATTGTATGAAGTTAATCAAATGTTTCAATCACTCACTTTTTGTTAATCACTCACTTTCTAATTTGGAATCACTGTCACTGCTGTGTGCAGGACCAAAACAGCAATTAAGAGTCAGCAAGGCTTGTGAACAATTAGATTAAAATGTTGCTGAGGTGTAATATACAAAGCAGTCCTCAAATCTGGGATACCCCCATTGTGAATGAGTAGCCCACCTGAGGGATGAGAGGGAGGGATGAGAGAGGAGCATATTCTTGGCCTCTTAAGGGGTAAATGTATTTTACTACACAGTTCATAACACTAGGTTTGGTGACTAACCCAGAGATGTGTATTTCTCTTCTGCAGAAGTGAAAATCTTGCTTCTTTTCCTCTGTGTATGTCCCAAGAGGAGACAGCTTTCCATAGCTAACTTTCAACGCATCTGAGTGGAGGATGTTTATCTGGTATCCCTAGTTGGAATTCTTAATATATTGATATTTTCCCATGGCGATATATTGGTATAATTCATACCAAATCATTGGTATAATTAAATTGTGGTACTTCTATAGCAAAGTCCAGCTATACAGCTAGATGAACTTGGCTTACGGCTGAAGACACACCCCTTCACAACTTGTAGTCAGTGCTGTTTTATATATTTACTATTTATGATTCAAACTTTCTAAAATGTACACTGAGTCTTTTTTTGTGCTCAAAACATTGGAATTTATTTACTATGATCAATTTTTTTGATAATTCACTCTTTTTAAATTGAAGTATAGTTAATTTACAATGTTGTGTTAGTTCCGAGTGTACACAAAGTGATTCAGTTATAGATACTTATATATATATTTTCAAATTATTTTCCATTATAGGTTATTACAAGATATTGAGTATAGTTCCCTGTGCTATACAGTAGGTCCTTGTTTATCTATTTTATATTGATATATAGAAGTGTGTACATGTTAATCCCAAACTCCTAATTTATCACCCCCACTATCCCCTCTGGTAACCATAAGTTTGTTTTCTATGGCTGTGAATCTATTTCTGTCTTGTAAATAAGTTCATTTGTATCATACTTTTAGATTCCACATATCATCATATGTGATGTCATATGATATTTGTGTTTCTCTTACTAATGAGTCTTTAAAAAGAGTATTATTTGTTAGTTATGGTACAGTTGTTATAATTCTCATAAGGAGGATGCTTAGAGGTAGAGGGGTTTACTACCCATCCTATTCACTCTGGCTAGGAAAGGTGCTACTTTTCAATCCTTCAAGAGCATCGGGAATTGAACAGACTTACAGTGGCTGGCTTGGGTGCTGAATGGGCACTGATAATATTTTTAACATGAAAAACAGTATTTAAAATTCTAAATGGGCAGTTCACCCGCTTAAAGAATACAACCCATTCTTACATAGGAAACTTTCCTTACTCACACAGGTTTTATTTCTCTGCTGTTGCCTGGCAACAGAGATGTGGTAAGAGATGTCAGGTTAGGGAGCAGACTGAAGTCATTATGGAAAGCAAGCTTATCAGCATTTTCCATCGAACTTCGTCATACTTGAAATAAAATAGGTTTCATTGTATTGAATACTCTGTATTTCTTTCTTATCAAACACCAAGTTTTTAGAGACTTTCTTTCTTTCTGAATATAAGTGCAGTACGCATGGAGAATTTAAATTATGTGTGTTTCTTTGAAGTGGACTTCTCCATTACACTAGCACACTTTGAAGGGTAAAGTGGAAAACTTCTGGCATTCTGAAGTCAGGTACTCTGAGAAGAGTGGTTGTGAACACGTCTGAAAGCATTCCAAGAGGTATTAGAAATACATATGGGCTCTAAATTTCCTCACCATTGAACCATTAGTTTATGTCAAATAAAATTCCATTTTCAAATACACTGACCTGCTTATTAAAAAATTATTCTTTAGAGAAAGGAATGCAAACGTTCTATAGGTTGGTTGCCTGTATTTTGAAATGAGCAGGAATGTGATCCAAATTTAAGCATCATGTCTGGGAGTTTATTTTTGCAGCCTGTTCTGTACCAAATGCTAGCCCCTGAGGATTCGTTCCTCATGGGTAGTTCATTGCATTTCAGCATGATGCATTTTAAGACTTCCTTTCCAGTGGGCATAACATACTGTGCTTTTAATGACATTTCATTTCTGAGCAATGTGGTTGTTCCATGATTCCTAGCCCAAATTTTTAACTTTTCCAAATAGCTGCTATAAAGGTAAGACAACCTGAGATAGAATCATGTTCTCTGTTGGTTTGAAGTGGATCCAGGACTATTTTTGGAGGAAGATGTTTATCTCTGCTATGGGTCCTCCCTTGTTTCATCCCTGAGTGAAGCCACAGTGACCATCCATTTAGAGATGTGTTCTTAAATTTTGCTATAGAAAATTAACTGTGTCCTTCTGTAGCCGAGTAGGACCCTATGGGGCCTTCCTGGAACAGAGCTCCCCCCCACCCCATGTCCTCCATCTGCCTCTTGCCTGTAGAAAAACTAGCCTCCTAGGCCTTCCCCGAGTTCCAAAGAGTAAATTTAATCAGAGAAGTGAGAAAATGCAGAAAGAAAGGTAAACAGTCAAGCAAGACACAATAATAATTGTTTAGCCATTAAACAAAGTCAGGGACCTTTACTTCCTTCTCAAGGGCTATAGATAATATTCTGAGCCATGTTCTTTGAGCAGTTTTGCAGATACTCAAACACCCACCAGGTGGAAGAAGCTAACTGCATGCTGCCCACAAGTGTGCGGACCCCAGACCACTTGGAACCAGAAGGTTGATGATGTTGATTCCCGATTATCTCACTACCAACCAAGCAGAAGACTGTCCACAAGCTGATCACACACCCCACAACCCCCCTCCCCTCCCCTGTCTTTAAAAAATTTGCCCTGAAAGCTTTGGGGAGTTCAGGCCTTTTGAGCACGAGCTACCTGGACTCCTTGCTTGGTGCCTGCCATAAATGCTGCACTTTCCTTCACCACAACCGGTGTCAACAGATTGGCTTCACTCAGGCGAGCGGACCCAAGTTGGGTTCAGCAACACTTCCTCCATTGACCCCCAGATACTCTGGCAACACTGCCACTCCTGGTTTTAGTCAGAGATAATAAACCAATATTCTGTGTTGAGTAATTCTTATTAAAATCCCAGTTGGGAGAAATACATCCATGGATATAATCACCCAAAGGATACAGGGCTGCCTATTCCTCTGAATTTCCTTAATTTTGCTTTTGGGCAGGACTGTGTACTGGGAATCGGTGGTCTTTTTAGAACTGCTTCTGCTCAAGTAGGTTTGTGCAGCATATAAATAAGCATATATTGATGCCATCCTGGCCAACAGCCATATGAGTTTCACTATCTGTTACAGGGTGCTGGTGAATTACTGTCCTTTACCCTTAAAGAGCATCTACAGAAGAATCTCCTCTTGGGTTTTAGGATTTGGAAAACTTGGGTTTTTATCTTACAGATATTTCAAATCTGTCACTGATCATGTTTTCCTCTTCACTTTCCCTGCTAGGAACCTAACAGCCAAACCTGCAACCTACCTCATCCACAAGGCATGAAGGTATACACCTCTCAGACTCATCTAGTCCTGGCTTTGCTTTTTCATTCCCATTTTGTCTTTTAACTCTGACTTCCTCAACCATTTATTCTATTTGAACAATTGGTGTACCTAATTCAAGTACTTAAGAGCAACACAGGATGTGAGTTTTAAAAATTCACAGCAAACAAAACAGTCTCGTGGAAGATAAAGAAGATAATCTTCTTCCTGTTTTTACACCTCCACTTTGTGAATCCAAGTAGAATGAAGGATGCCCCATCCCATCCCCCACTTACGGGAGTCCTGACATTTAAAGCAGATGGCAAGAGTTCTGAGGAACAGGAGTAGGTGGGGCGGGGAGGGCTCGCCAGAAGGAAAGAGAAAAATCTCACTCTTGAGCAGCAAGGAACTGAAAGTAAGTTTCCATAGCTACGTGGTCACTTCTAAGGAAAGTCGAGAAAATGCCAGTCAGGAATTTCTTACATTAAATCCGAAGGTGACATTTAAAATCATGACATATCCAATTTGTATAACATAAGAATGTCGTCTCCACAATACATATTTAGGAAGTAGTTTTGCCCAACTCCTGCATCACATGTGTCCCCCACACATGCAAGTCTAAAAATTATCCCAAACCTGTTACTATACTTTCTGCGCCCACAAGTGAGAGAGAACCTTCATTAAAAAAAAAAAAAAAACACATGTAGAATGAAGAAATGTTGTTTTGGCTAAGTGAAATGATTATTTTTCTGATCAAAAGCAGTTATATTATAATCAATAAATAGGACTTGGATATTTAATGTATTAACTATGGGGAGGAAATATAACTGTGGACTCTCAGAAGCCATGTGGCTGGAGATATGGCACAGAAACCTCTAGGGGATTGCTCGCAGGCTACTTCTTTCTTACTTGCAAACACATAAGAAAACATGAGCTATTTATGTTTTTAAAAAAATCAAGATGAGATTACACAGCTCAGGTAAAGCGTTCCAACCGTCAATGAGTGGTAAGGAGAATAAAAGTTGCCGAAAATAAATACTTTTAAATGACGTGAATACTATTTCTAGGTTAAAATTATGTCTGTTAACAGTGTCTCCTTCACTGCTACTACAAGTCAAATTTTCCTCTCAACACTAATTATTTTATTATGCGATTTACTCTACTTGTCTAATCATGACACAAGAATATACCATGGACGTGAATTTCATGCTAGAATCAGTTTTTTAAATAATTTACCAATATCTTGAATGTATTTCATTGGTGGTAAAATATGCCTATTTTATAATATATACAATAAATATACATATACTTTGATTATTTTATAATATATAATATACATATTATAATATAAATATATATTCTAAACATAATATATATGATTTATATATCAAATCAATATATCCAGAATTTAGACTGTTTCCCTCCCACTGAGTGGCTCTACCTAAGTAATCCTCTTCTGCCAGAAAAAGACCTACCAGGTATTTCGTTTCCCAGACTTGAAAACATCTTCCTGTTCCCTCCTTCCTTATCTCCAAGCCATTTATTCTCCTGGCCAACTATCTCTCACATCTATCCCTCCTCTTTTTATTCTCACACTGATAGCTGAGATTTGGACTGGATTATTTCCAATCTCCCGGCTCCAGTCTCTCACCAACTACTCCACGCTGTTCTCCACTCCACTCCAATGGAATCTTTTGAACCATGGTTTTCAAGGTCACCGTAGCTGTTCAATAACCTACAACAGCTCCTGTGCACAGCAGGGCTGAGATGCTATCCTTAGAAAGCCCTGCTCGCAAGGGTGGCCCTTGGCTGGTGCTTGATTGGGAAAGAGTTCCCTTTGCTCCCAGCTGATCAGGTGACTTGCTGGGCCCAAACTGTTGGTACAAACGATGTGGCTTATGCCGAACGCCCGCTTTCCTTCTGGGAGCCTGGAATTCTGATGGGTACTCAGCAGAGGATGTCCACGGGACCAGCCCCCAATAAAACTCCTGCGCGTGGAGTCTCTAGTAAGCTCCCAGGTGGACAACATTTTCCACGTGTTGTCAGTTTGTTGCTGGAGGAATTAGGCATGTCCTGTGTGACTACATGGGCAGAGGACCTTTGGAAGCTCAGGGCTGGTTTCCCCAAGGCATCACCCACGCACCCTTTCCCTTTGCTGCTTTTGCTCTGCAACATTTTGCTGTAATTAATCTCAGCTGTGAGCACAAATGGATGCTGAATCTTATGGGTCCTCCTAGCAAGTAACTGAATTTGGAAACCCCCTGACACAACTTTTCTCATTTCTAGCCTCTTCCATCCAACTTGTAAAGCCCTTCATAACCTGACTTTATCATAACTTCTCCAAGTGTGCCCACCAGATTCCAGTGCATGCCTACTACTTCAGTTAGACCACACTGGTACCGTAGGGCTGGCAGCTGGTGCCGTAGGGATGGCTACTGGTGGGGAGAAAGTTCTCAACCTGGAGGGAAGAGACTGCTTTCTGTTCTTAGGTCCCTCTGTTTGTTCCACTATTTCCTGTTTAATTCTGAGTCATGCAAACCTCTCTGGTTCTTATTCTCCTTACACATAAAGTGTGAATAGGGACTTCCCTGGTGGCGTGGTAGTTAATAATCTGCCTGCCAATGCAGGGGACGTGGGTTCGAACCCCGGTCCGGAAAGATCCCACATGCCACGGAGCAACTAAGCCCGTGCACCACAACTACTGAGCCTGCGCTCTAGAGCCCCCGAGCCACAACTACTGAGAATGTGTGCCACAACTACTGAGCCGGCACGCCTAGAGCCTATGCTCTGCAACGAGAAGCCACCGCAATGAGAAGCCTGCACACCACAACAAAGAGTAGCCCCCGCTCGTGGCAACTACAGAAAGCCTGCACGCAGCAACAAAGACCCAACACAGCCAAAAATTAAGAAATAAATAAAAAATAAATAAATAAAACCGAACTTTTTTTTTTTTTTTTTTGCGGTACACGGGCCTCTCTCATTGCCGTGGCCTCTCCCGTTGCGGAGCACAGGCTCTGGACGCGCAGGCCCAGCGGCCATGGCTCACGGGCCCAGCCGCTCCGCGGCATGTGGGATCTTCCCAGACCGGGGCACGAACCCCTGTCCCCTGCATCGGCAGGCGGACTCTCAACCACTGCGCCACCAGGGAAGCCCAAAACCGAACTTTTAATAAATAAATACATAAATAAAGTGTGACTAAAACTACAGGTACCAATAACAACAAGGGGCAAGATGTGGATTTTCTGTACAAATAATTTCTCACCAATTTGAAACTAAAAGGTACATTCTATCAAAGTTCATTTGAAGCAAAACAGCTCTATTAAGAGAGGCCTATTTTCTCTGTAACTTCCATAAGAGAAAGTTAATTTTTGTATAGTTTTGCAAAAATTTCTGGATTCACTGAAAAATTAATGTAAGAAATATTTCAGAAGCAGACAATCAAAGGAAAATATAATGTGGTACAATATAAGGATAATACTCAAAATATCACACCAAAATCTCCCAGCTAATAATAATGTTTTTGAAAGTTACTATCAGAAAAGGAAAGAATTAAGAGAAATTAGCAACTCAGTAGTTGGCAGGAAAGGGGTTACGTTCCTGTTCATCCAAAGCCCCGTGTCTCTCAGGATGAGGAAGATGACAGATAGGAAGCAGCCCGTTTGGAAAGATTAAGAACCCTCTTGATTAAATACATGTCAAGATCAATACATTTCAACAGGAGAAGAGCCCACTGAAAACCCTCTCTGAGTTTCTGTATACATACCTTGCTAATTAGTCACTTCTAACACCAATTATTGTTAAAATTCATTTTCCCAATGATCAACAAAAGACCGACAAAAGCCACCGAGGGAGCCAGACATGAGACTCTCCAGCCTGAAATAGGTTCCTGGCTTGACTGACAGCTTCATCCCTTTGAGGTATATGTATCATCCATGTTTTAATGAAGTTGTTTTTTACAATTACTTACGAAATAAGTTAAGTTATATTTGACTCTTCGTCTGTGTAATTCTTGGCACAAAGGAAAGTGAATTACAACTTGGGAACCGCAAAACCTGGGCATAAGCCCGTGGCATTCTTGTCTTTGGAGAGCATTCAAACTTTTCTCTTAACCATTTCTTCAGCTGAAGTTGCCATCACAACTAAAAGCTGTTTCCAAACTCTCTAAGATGTATCCTTAGAGCAAAGAGTTTCTGATGAATCAGACTGGCGGAGACTAAGAAGGACAAAGGGAAAGGTGAGATGACATTGTGGCTAAACCTCGTCTGTTCCGATTTCCAGATTTTCCTACTAAAAACTGAAAAGCAAAGCTTTTAAACCAGAGGAAAACTAGAGAACAATCAACATAGCAAAGTCATGAATGAACCAACATTTTCAGAGGCATCGGGCACTAAAGAAGAATTTCCACATTTCCCTGGTTGAATTTACATGTGGACTTGCTTAAATATTTATCCAATTAAGAGTAAATCCCTAAAAACGGTCATCTCTCGTAAGTACTATTCATGTTAGGAAGACGAAAACGTTACCTCCAAATCCTAAGAGGGACTTTGAGCACAGATAGAGGCAGATGAAGGACGGCATACTGCAGTGCAGCGATTTCAAAGTGACCGGAGCGCTGGCATCCTGGCTTCTATTCCTCCAAGAATAGACTCAATGATACACAAACAGAACCACGGTAAAGCAATTGTTTTCCTACCACATCCAGCTACCCTCCTTGAATTCAGCGCTTGAAAAACAAGCCAGGAGCAGGCAGAAGTCACTGCACAATATCTTACAGTGTCTTTCAGATCTGTCTCCTAATGGTCTTGCTGGTTCCTCGGTAGCTTCTCTGCATGACTGCAGCACTCGGAAAAGTGCTGTGGAAGGAGCTTCAGCAGCAGCAAACAGAACACCTCAAGTCACAGAGGGCTTCCTATGACCTCCGGCTCCCAAGCAGCACCGCAGAATCTTTTGCTTAGTATCGAATTTTCAGTTTAACTGTGTAGATGAGCATTTAAAAACTCCTTAGTTTCCCCCATTGCCATGTGAATACACACTTCAAACATCTACAGACAGGGCTATTGAGAGCAAAATGGAATAGTGACACTGATGTTTTTTCTCCTTCATTTTTCCAAGGACTCCACTGAAGTTCTGCCCTTCCACTTTCTTTCCCTGTATTTCTTCCAAGGGAGTTTGAGTTCATTGAACTGCTTTATTCCCTAAAGTATAAAAATATTAGGAGGACTACACTGCCCAGGCCAATAAGCAGAGATTCTCCAACTAAGCAAATGGGGCAAATTCCAACAAAGCCAGTCTACCAAATGGAGGGTCCAAAGTTAGTTTTTGCTCACTAAAGCAGAGAGCAAGAACTAACTTTCTTTTTTGATCATCTGTTGTGCTCTATGTCAGTATTTACGGTACCATATGTAAACATGAATCCGAAAATCAACCTTCTGAACACCGAATTATCATCCCCATTTTTTAAAAAAATAAATCTGTTTATTTTTGGCTGTGTTGGGTCTTCATTGCTGCGCGCGGGCTTTCTCTAGTTGCGGCGAGTGGGGGCTACTCTTCGTTGCGGCGTGTGGGCTTCTCATTGCGGTGGCTTCTCTTGTTGCGCAGCACAGGCTCTAGGCACGTGGACTTCAGTAGTTGTGGCATGCAGGCTCAGTAGTTGTGGCTTGTGGGCTCTAGAGCTCGGGCTCAGTAGTTGTGGTGCACAAGCTTAGTTGCTCCGTGGCATGTGGGATCTTCCCGGAGCAGGGCTCGAACCTATGTCCCCTGCCTTGGCAGGCAGACTCCCAACCACTGCACCACCAGGGAAGTCCCATCCTCATCTTTGCAGATGCAGAAATTATCTCAAAAACGATTAAGTAACTTGCCCAACATCTCCTACAGACCGGTAAGAAAATGACAACCCAAGAGAAAAGTGATCAAAATATATGAAGAGACATTTCACGGCAGAACAAAGACATACGGCCAATAGCATGAGAAGAAGTATTCATCATCATTAATTGTCAGAGAAACGTAAATTAAAACCCCAATGAGATAACCATTTTATACCCATTCAATTAGCAAAAATGAAGAAGTCTAACAATTCCAAGTGTTAAAGGACTGTGGATCCATATTCCAAGGAGAGTGACAATCGGGGCAACCAACTTTGAAAAACAATTTGGTAATATATCCTGAAGTTAAACATTCATCCACCCTATGATCCAGCAATTCCACTCCTGTCCAAGAGAAATTCTTGGACATGTGCATGAAGAGTTATGTTCAACAATGTCAAAACAGCTCTCTCCACAACAGTAAAATCCTGAAGATACACAAATGCCCCATCAACATGTGAGTGTATAAATAAACTATGGAATGTCTTATACATTTGAATATTAAACAATAGAACAAAGTAAATGTAGTACAGCATATCAGAATGGAGCTGAATCTCCCCAATAAAAGGCTAATCTCAAAGGATTACATGCAACATTATGTCCTCTTCAGAAAGTAAAAAACAATCATGATTAAAAGTGTCTTTTTCAGAATACTTATGAATGCAATAAGATTGCATGTACAGGAAAATAAAGGAGTAATAAACGTGAGATTCAGGATGAGGTCAATGCAGGCGGAGCTGGGATGACATGAGGGAACAGCCCAATGGTTAGATGGTTTACTGGGTTACTGTCAAATCCTAGCTTTTGTTCAGGAACGTGGTCTCATTGCATTTAAAAAATAACCAAATAAATAAAGAGGGAACACAGATGAGAGTGTATCATTAACCAAGGATTACTAGAAGTCCAATTTGTACATCTGAGGTTCTAAAAACACCCAAAGAAGCAAGAAAAAAGCAACAAATAAACAAAAGTTGGGCCCAGGTCATACAGTGCTACATTAAGGACTCAAATTCAGGTCTGGTGGACTCCAAAGCCCACACTGCCCAGGAGAGGGACCATTGCCCTGTTCTCAACTAGAGACGTACAAACAGTGCAAGGGACTCCCATTCACCCATGGTGATGGAGCAACCTTGTCTACAGCTCATAACCAGAGCCATCAACTTGTTTTTTCCAGATCGTGTAGAAAGGCAGCAAAGATGTCACAATCTAACAGATACTTCTGGGCAATACACAGACCAACCGAGGCTAGCATCCTGGACCTACAATGTACCGCCTGCGTCACTGGAAGGGGGTATCTCACTCTCACAGCCTCAGCGTCCTCAGGACACGAGGACTAGAGATGGCGATGAAGGTGACGATCGTGATGACTAATGCTTTTAGCTGCTTATAAGCCAGAGCATTACCAACATCTTTCGATATGCCCCTCACTACAACCTATGAGGCATGAATGATTATTATGTCCAATTTAAAGATAAAGTGATTGAAAGGAAAAGAGGTCAAGAAATTTCTCCAAGGTCGCACAATTATGATGGAAGAGTCTTAAACCCAGTTCTGTCCTGTTCTATTGCCCAAGCTCTTAATGGCAAAGATACACACATATATATATGCACAGATACATACATAATACAGATACAAATATCCATACATGAATAGACACACAGCCATAGAAATGCCTAGATACACACGTGTAGACACACTCGTACACACGTGTATGGACACTATATGTATAGATACACACTCATACGTATGTACAGACATACATACATGTGCATAAACACACATGCACAATTTGTATTCAGACATACATATATACACGTATAGGCACATATGTATATAAACTCAACAACAGATACATACTCATGAACAGATAATACTCATATGTATATGCTTAGACATATGTGTAGACACATACCATATACACATGTATAGACACATACATGTACAGGCACACACTCATGCACTCATACGTACAGACACAAACACACAAAATGTTGCCGAGCTTTTCCAGCACTGCTCAAGACTCATTAATTATTATCAAAAACTACTGTGTTCCTTCCCTCCTCCAGTATATGTCATTGAGTTGTCCAAATGAGAAGCAACTTGGCTTACATTGAACACGATTCCTTTGGAGCACCTGGCCCATGACTTTCCTCCTGGGGCTCCTGGTTATAATCCTTGTTTGCATTTTCACATATGCCTCCCAAGCATGCCTGTCCTCCACATCCTCGAGCCTTGGAGCCTCTGGTCGTACCTCACTTTCTGCTTCTTCAGAGGGTCAGGCCCACACTTGCCAGTGGCCTCACAGAACGACTGAGTGCAAGCGTATCTGTCACTATTTGTAATCAGATCTCTTTAAATTGAAAACAATCCATTAAGCCTTTTTGGTATGACGCAAGCAAACAAAAAAACATTTCGCTTTATTGTTACTGATATATAGCAGATGGAGTCTGGAATGTAACCAGCACGTAATGAATAGTACCAATTATTATTATAAAAATAAGACTCACTATTATCATCACTTCTAGAGGGTCTAGCCTTCCTAAATTTGGTTTCTGAGATCCTATTTTTGGAGGCTTTTAGGTTGGGGCATTTCCCCTTACAGCGTCTAAGTATGAAGTTCTCCCTTGAGTTTAAGTTCAGTTATAAGAATATTCTCTCAAATTGGATTTTAAGAGCTAGGCGTTCCAGAGAATAATGAAAGAGTAAACAGGTTACAATTTTCAGTACTTTCTGTTGATGTAAATAAGTAAGATGGGTATGAGAGTTGGAAGTGGGATGCAGAAACACACACACAAAACAAACAAACACCAAAAAACAAAAAAAAGCCAAAAACAACAACAAAAAACCTCTACAAACTTTGAATCTTTAAGATAGGTGAGAACCAGATATATTTACTACTAGGGGAAAAAGTGCATGGGACCCACTTTCACCCATTTACACACACATGCGTGCACACACACACACATACACACACACTCTTCATGATTTAGCTCCGTGACATTCCGTCAAACGTCACCCAGATCTTCAAAACACAGAAATTTAACCTTCTAAAAAACTTAGATGTTGTAGTTTCACTTTGTTAAAAAAAAGAGACAACAGGCCCAAAATGCAGTCCCCTGTACTAAGCCTCACATAAGCAAACCGAGACTTCATTCCCAACCTAACTGCAGTTTCAACTTCTCCCAGGACTGTAAGCTTAAACCAGTCAATCTGGACTTGCCTGGTCAGCAGTAGTAGGTAATCCACTGATTACGGTCCCACCCTCCATCCCCCAAAGGAAGTGAGGGAATCTGCTCTTTCCTCGGCCCTGCCCCCTTCTACTTTTAAAGATCTCCCATTTTGTTCAGCTCCTCGGAACATTTTTTCTCTTTGCCAGATGGGATGCCTCCTGATTCATGAATCATTGAATAAAGCCAATTAGATCTTCAAAGGGACTCCACTGAATTTTGTTTTTTTAACAACCTACACCTTTCATAGAAAAGGCAGAAAAGGAAAAGCAAAAGAGAATAAAGATTTGGAATGTTGAGTTTTTACATCAAACTAGAACATTTTCCTTCATGGCATCTCAGTAGAAAGCCCCCCCCGCAGTGATTTCAAATCCAAAGACCATCAGGGTTTGCTCTCAAATCGAATCCCGAGGCCACGGGTGTCTGCAGCCACTATGTTTCGCTCTTACATCAGAGAGTAAGTGCAGTGGGAGGCTGTAAAATGATCCCAGGCTAGAAAAAGTGCTAAACACAGGAGAAAAGAAGACACCTGAGCCGGAACAACTTCCCCAAATCTTCATCCCACAAAGACCAGAAAACAGGTAAAGGCACACAGAAACCTGGGCAGCCGCCTCCAGTCTGGTTAGAGATCTAGGCTTTAAATAGATGTTTCCACAGACAACAGGATCACATCTGCAGCCTACAATTTGATTTCCCCCAACATCAAACAGATGCTTACTTTTAAAATGCTAAACAGCATACGTTTAAGGAGATTCTAAAACTGTTTTCTAAATATGACAAATGTGACTTCGTATTTTCTTACACCAGCCAAAATGGTTTTAACTCAGAGAATGTTAGTGCTGGAAAGGATTAAAGAAATAAGCTCTTCCAGCCCTCATTTTAGGAAGGAAGAACTGAGACCCAGATAGTTAAGTGACTTATTGATTGTATACAAGTAGTTTGTGACTGAGCTGGAAGTGATGATTTTCACTTGTTTTAACCTCTCATAAAAACTTAAGTGTCCCCCTGGAATTCCAGGAGCTGTCATGAAAGTGTGAATGCCAACTAAAAGCAGTCCCCCGGGGATCCCTGAGGGACGTGAAATTTGACAGCACTGATGCTGGAGTTTCAGCAAGGCCAGCGAAGGGTCCCCAGAGAAGTCGCTGGCCTCTGCCAGGAATTGAGAGCCACTGCTGACGTCATGGCAGGGACCCAGAGCAGCAGAGGGGAAGGTGGCAGATGCCACAAGGTAACTAAGGACCCCAAGCCCATGAGATGTACCTTACATACTCCGGAAGAATGATGGTGACTAGAAAGAAGATTCTGGACAGGGTTCTGGAATTCCTGAGATTCAGGCAAAGAGTTGAGTCAGGGAAATAATGTTTTCTGACTCTTTTAGTTACTGTTGACTCCCAGGCAGGGTGGCTGAGACCAACAGGTCATAAAACCATCATAGAAAATGTATAGCAACAGTCGTGACCACCCGGCAGGGTACCCCACCCAGGTGAGCTCTTCTAAATGTCCATCAGCCTTACAAGCTAGGCCTTCATCTGCCTGCTGTATTCATGAAGCCTGGGCAAGTTCACAGGCATTGTGGCTGAGCCTTGATTTTAATCCAAATCTCGGGAGCCAGCCCAGGAGAGCCCGGTGCCCCAGGCATGACCCATTTACCCATTAGAATCACGGTCTAAGTGGGTCATCCAGAACAAATTCAAAATCAAGAGGACATTTTCTTCCTCTTTTTTTTTTTTTCAGAATTCATCTGGATACAGCTGACCACAAGGAACAAAGTTTACTTCCAGAGAATGATGTCACAAGAACTCTTTATTTCCTCATTTCTACCACGTGCTTTTCTCTGAACATTTCAATATCGCTGAAATTGGGATGTGAAACTAATTCGTATATATAACGTGATAGTGTTTTCTTCCCCCCGAGCTGTTATTAAATCAATGGGCTAACCACAGAGCATCTGAGAATTGAAGAGACATGGTATGTTTTTAGAGGATAAACGCCTCTGAAAATTTCAGATTAACCATTTTAAGGGACATGGTCCTAGAAAATAATTCTTACATGCTTATATAATGTGTTTCTGACCTGGACCATGCCTTGTCTATAGGTCTCTATCCATAAACCACTGGAAATGAGGGTATGGTATAAACTGGTGAAAAGCTGGGGTCTTTATTTCCTAGATGCAATCACTATGGATCAGCTAAGGCCTGTCTGTGGCAGATCCCAAATTCCTTGAATGAATCTGTTGCAGTAGAATGTCATCCCATTAAAACAGGTGTGACCAGAAAGACTTTGATGCGTGGGGTGAGGCATATTTTGTCGTTGTCCTGGTACTGAGTTAGTTTAACATTAGCAGATCATCTCATTTTTATTGGAGAGACAGCAAGGTTTAACTTAGATATTTGCTTCATTTCATAGTTTTACAATGTCACTTGAGTTCTCTCGATCTTTTTTACTCATCTGTAAAGTGAAATTAATCACGCTTACAGCATAGAGCCATGGTAAAGATCGTGACCTGTTAACAAAATTATTCTAAGCTTCTTTGTGAAATAAAGTGAAGGATACAGAACAAAGAGAGAGATGAAAAGATTGTGGAACGTAATAGGTGTTCAGTAAATGTTAGTTACCTTCCCTGAGTAATATTTTATGCTTCTTCCCATCAGAAAAGGGAGAATTTCAGCACTCTAATCAATAAATATACAAAAATAACTCCCAACCACCAATGGCAAGACACCCCAAAGTATCAAAGTATTTCATCTCCTTCAAAGTGAAAATCTGTAGCAAATTAAAACCGAAGGCAAAGAGCTTCAAAGAGAAGGCTGACTTGAATTTAAAAAGTGAATATAATGCTAAGTCCAGCATGAGAGGATGACTCAGAAAATTGGACCGTGGTATGTGTGACTCTTACTGTATAGTCAATGGCTGCCTTGTGTAGGGGAGGGTGTAATCCCCCCAGATTAATAGAAGGACCCTTTTATTCCTTTAGGAATTGTGTGAAACTTTTCAAGAAAGACAACGTGCAAACTGAAATTTAAAAGAAAGGGGAAAATACATAAACATGCTAGTTGCAGTCTGCATTTCAGTTTTTGCTCTTTTTTGAGTTCTGGTAAGTTCACTTAATTGGCTTCTGCAGTTGTAAGTTACAAGAAGTAGATGCCGTTGCCAATAAATGATCATCTCTCTACTTGTCCTGCTACTCAAATAATATAGAAAGATCTTAAATATGTATCTTTGAAACAAGTAATGCAAGTACAGAGCTATTTAAAAGATACATGATTCTATTGCGTACTGCTCTTCTAAACATGTTTACCAATAAATTTCCTCAAAGGGAACCTCAAAATTCTATCATGCTACTTATTCTAGGGACCCAGATCCATTTTCTACTTTGCTTTGCTTGGTACCAGGGAGTTGGGGGTTGGGGGTTGGGGGAGGGTCCACTCCTAGGACCTGCATCACTCAGGTTGCTGGACCCTCTGCTTGGGTTGGCTTTGACATTGGGAGGATGGGAGATGGTGTCAGGACTCAAGCAGAGGAGAGCGAGGCTGGGGTACTTAACCCCGGCTTCCTCCCTGCTTTGGTGCCATGTGCCCCCCAGGGGCAGCATCCGTCTCCAAGGACCATTCTTGTTGGACGGCTTCTCTCCTACCCTTCAGCTCATGGAGGGCTCTGTGAACAGCTTCTTCCCCTCACCATTTCAGCCAGGGGTGGTAACTACTGGCTACTCTTCTGGTCCTGATGCCTCCACACCCCTTGTTGGCTTCTGTAAAATTCCCTGTGTTACCTTCTCCAAAATTCACAGTTGAGTGTGCCTCCTGCTTCCTGGGATGGTCTTGATTGATAAATCCATGAATCAAGCTAATAGTTAACTAAAAGGTGTTCCCTACTTCAATCATTCAGTTAGAGCAAAATTCTGTATTTTGGCATATGGCATTTTTTTTAAAGTCATTTATTTGACCAAGCCACATCAGACAGAGAAGCTGAAAGATTCAAGGATCATATGTTATGAATCAGTAGTCTAAATATTCTTAAAATATCAACGAACTGTATTGCATTGTGTTTTTCTGTGTGGGGTACTGTTTATGATAAACAGGCTTTCCTCGTGGTCATTTAAATGATTTCCGAAGATAATTATTTGGCAGCTTGGTTATTCGGTGGGTCCATGAAGCCTGACAACGTGACACAGCTGGTATTCGAACCCTCAGTGTCCCAGGTAATTATAGTCATTTTTTATCTCTTCAGAACCTTCACAGTTCTTTAGCTCTTTACCTGCACAAGAAGGAGCAGCAAGACCTCAACTTGTTCAAATGTCCTGAGCAAATGTAAACAAATTACAGATTTTGCTTCATAACATTTAAAAAATTCATTAGAACAGGTTTTAACAGACATCTTGGAAATGAAATGTAAGCCATATCGGTCACCATCCATGTCAGAAATCATTTAGTAAGGAGAATAATTTTATGCAACTTTGAGAAGCAAGGATCATCAGGAAGCAGGTAACGGTAGAAATTAATCAAATGACGATGGGCCTTATAACCGGAAAAAGACCATCCCGGGGTAAGTGCCCCAGCAGCTCAGACCACGCACAGCCTTAATGGTCCTTCTTCCCTTCCTGATTCTGTTTCCTCATGTGACATCCATGAAATTTCCATATGATGTAAAGGCAACCAATGAAAGCTTAAAAGCCTGAGAGAGAGACCGGAAAGGGGGAGTGAGCGAGATAGGGAATTTTAAGTCTGGAGAGCAGCTAGAGTTTGTTTGACTCTTTTTTTTTTTTAATTAATTTATTTTATTTTATTTATTTTTGTTTGCTTGGGTCTTTGTTGCTGCACGCGGGTTTTCTCTAGTTGTGGCGAGCGGGGGGCTACTCTTCGTTGCAGTGTGTGGGCTTCTCATTGTGGTGGCTTCTCTTGTTGCAGAGCCCGGGCTCTAGGCGCGCGGGCTTCAGTATTTGTGGCTCCGGAGCTCCACAGCATAGGCCCAGCAGCTGTGGCACAAGGGCCTAGCTGTTCCGTGGCATGTGGGATCTTCTGGGACCAGGGCTCCAAACCGTGTCCCCCACATTGGCAGGCGGACTCCCAACCACTGCGCCACCAGGGAAGCCCCTGTTTGACACTTATAATCTATTAATGGCTCTAACTTAATGAAATAAAATAATTCTGTAGGACATGAAAATGAGAACTAAGATGAAAATAAAAACAGATGCAATGATCCAATAAATTTCTCCATATTATGAATGTAAGCCTCTTAGAAATACCTACTTAAATCCTTTAAGATAATATCTAATCTCAGCTTAACAAGAGTAAAATGCAGCTCACACCCAGAGGCACTAAAATAACACACTTTGAAATGATATTCAGCTTCGCAGACAACGAAGGCAACACACATTTAAATAAAGTACCATCTCACACTTACTGAGCTGGGAGACGCAAATTAAAATAATAAATATAATGTTGGCAGAAGTTGCTAGGAGTCCTATAAATTCCTGTAAAGAGTGCAATAGGGACTTCCCTGGTGGCACAGTGGTTAGGAATCTGCCTGCCAATGCAGGGGACATGGGTTCAAGCCCTGGTCGCGGAAGATCCCACATGCCGCAGAGCAACTAAGCCCGTGCGCCACAACTACTGAGCCTGTGCTCTAGAGCCCAAGAGCCACAACTACCGAGCCCACGCACCACAACTACTAAAGCCCGTGCGCAGCAACGAAGACCCAATGCAGCAATAAATAAATAAATATTTTTTTAAAAAAGAGTGCAATAAACTTGGGAAACAACCGTGCAATCTTCAATAAGAGTCAGGATGTTGATCACAGGCTGGGACCCAGTAATTCCAACTTTAGAATTGGTACCCTCTAGATGCAACGGAAAGGGAAAAAAATTGTATGTGTAAAGATGTTTTTAATATGCCTTCAGTAATGTGGAAATGGCTGTTTTCCAACTATAAGTAACCTAAGAATGATATATTGTGATAAAATAAAATAATTTGAAATTTGAAATACATGAGCTATGTACATCCTGGAAAAGTATTTATGAAGTCATTTTGAGTGAAAAA
The DNA here is from genome assembly GCF_964374135.1 of Grampus griseus. NCBI lineage: Eukaryota > Metazoa > Chordata > Mammalia > Artiodactyla > Delphinidae > Grampus > Grampus griseus. Next base: position 32,593,675 of record NC_139006.1, on the reverse strand, counting down.
GAAAAATTTAAATGGTAGATCCATTCACTTATTCAATAAAAATTTGTTAAATGCTTACTACTTGCTCATACCCCGGGGATTTAATTACATATCCCATCCTCATTTGCCATGAATATTTCCACGTTAAGCACATAGACCAAGGTCACAAAGGTTTTGGTGGTGTGCAAACATGAGGAATCATTTGCTTGGGAGAAAAAAGTGGAAGAAATATTAGGAAAGTAAAATTTCAAATGGCATGTGCAATGATTGGTAAAAGTTTGAATATGTCATTTTTCTTTTGTAAAAACTTGTGTGAGAATCTCACCTTTATTTGACTACTAAGTATAGGGTAAAAAGAAATGTCAGGAGTGAAAGAAAAATGGAATAGAACAAAAACTTTCAAAAGGTTTCAATATGTTGTTTTCCGGAAAGGGAGAACACCACAAAATAGATGCGTGATGTAATCTTTTACAGCCACTCCCCTTCCTAGAAAAATGAAAGAATTGCCTATGAAAGAATGCTAAGCTAAGCAGGGACTAGACTTAAATAAAAATTTTTTTTTTTTTTTTTTGCGGTATGCGGGCCTCTCACTGCCGTGGCCTCTCACTGCCGTGGCCTCTCCCGTTGCGGAGCACAGGCTCCAGACGCGCAGGCTCAGCGGCCATGGCTCACGGGCCCAGCCACTCCGCGGAATGTGGGATCTTCCCGGACCGGGGCACGAACCCGTGTCCCCTGCATCGGCAGGCGGACTCAACCACTGCGCCACCAGGGAAGCCCAAATAAAAATGTTTTAAGCAACAGTGAACTTCCTCATTGTCTCTCATTTTTGAAAAACAAAGAAAAATGAGCTAATTAACTATATAAATAATTTACCTAAAAAGTTATGCCACCAAAAAACTCTAGAAAAATCATTCTCATCTTTAAAAGAGAAGCTAGATAGACTGCCAACCGGCCATTGCAAGAATGGCCCTCAGATGTCTGGGGATCCTGGCGGGACTGGCGAGGGAGGCCCTCAATGGTTCCTCCGTCTAACCTTGCAGCACATACCCAGGAATGTGTTGGAGGAGGGAAGGTTGCACCTGCAGCAAACAGGTAGCCAGGCCCCCCCAGAACAGAGGGGGAGGGGCATAGGCATGGGAAAGCAGGAACACAGAACTCACGGAACAGTGATGCTCTCTGCGCCCAGAGACACTCACTCCACATGGGCGTCATCAACCCCAGCTGTCCATCACTACCGGGAACTTTGGGGGCCTGGAAAGTCATACCTCTGGCAACACGCCACATTATCTTCTGCTTTATGTAATAGTCTCTGGATGTTTTCGAATCAATTGCCATTAAAGAAAAAACATATTTTCTAGTTGTAGCTGTTGGCATCTTTCTATCACATCACCACCCAAATGTGACAACCACGGCAGGTCTCAGGAAAACAGTACCTCTCAGCAATAATTGCACTTGAGAATCACCTGGGAGCCTTTATAAACCAACAACAGGGCCCAGGCTTTGGAGATATGGACTTAATTGATGGGACCCAGGCAGCAATATTTCTAACTGGCGGGTTGATTGTAATGATGAGAACCACTCACAACACCATAGACCATATACGGTTTGATATTTTAGCATCCTATAGACATGGTTCCAATCCATAACTTATCCCTACTACACTCTAAACATCTGTTACCCACTTTTCCTATGTTGGTGCTAATACTTCATTAGGTAAGACCTTGGGATTACTTTTAACTCACGCAAGTAAGGTTACTGGACTTCCTATTCTGTTTGACCTAGTATTAACAGGTGGAAAGAAAAACACTTTTTATTTTAAAACCTTGGACTGTAATAAAATGTACCAAAAGACATAATTTGTATCTTCCATAAGAGTTCATTTAATTGGTGATTTTAACACAGGCTATTTAGCTTTTAATTATGTCATCCTGAATTCTGATCTTCCACCTTCAGACAAGGCAATAGCATCATTTTCCTTCACTCAACTTTTAGGAAGAAGACTCAAAAACCGCCCTTTAAATTGTTGTTCCCCTTGCAGGGAATTTAAGCAGTCTCTGTCAGTAATGAAGTCCTAATATAGTCTGGCAGTGAATACTAAGGATGAAGATTCAATCAAATCAGAAGACGCTTTTGCACTGCCCTATTTCTTCTGAAATCAAACAACCAAGAAATGATGGGCTACATGAGGTCATCAAGACAAAACTGCTGTCACTAGAACTGAAAAGGTCTAAGAAATGAGTAGAAAATTATCTTTCTTGCAAGCATTAATTAAAATCGTGTTAAAAGACTAAAAGGCAATGCCTTATGAGCACCTGCTAAGTACACAGAATTAATCAATTCACACGAGGCACACTGAGAGTAAGCAAATGATTAATGACCCAACTTTTAGCTTCTTGAAAGTTGAAGTGAAAATAGAGCTCAAAAGTCTAAGAAATGTGTTGTGGGCAAATGGTTATAACTTGCTCTTTCAGGAGAGCAGCCCAGTTTAAGATCCAATATCCTCAGTTGCAAGACATTGTTTTCCAAGAGAATCCTTGGCGCCAAAGCAGAGAAGTGACAACTGTGCATGTCAACATGAGTGAAGGAAGGAAAGGATTCTACTTCATCTCTTTCTAGAGATTTCCATGTAGCCCCTGAAGAAAACTCAGGAGCCATGGGTTCTTTGTGGAAAGCTCCTCCATCCATTGGGACTCTCGAACGACCTTTGACCTCCAGCTTTCCCTCCTGCCATCCTCTCAGCTCACAAATGCCCATCTAGCTCATCTCCAAAGACCAATTCACGTGCCATCTCTTTTGGGAATTCCCGCCCCCCGCCCCCCCGCCCCCCATTATATTCTGGCAGAAGGAATCTGTGGCCCATTTGGTACTTGTTCTGGCCACTTTTGCATATAATTGTGTGAAAACTCACAGTGAATAGCATATATCCCACCCCAGGACTTAGAGCAGCGCCCTCCCTATCAGTAAGTGTTTAAAACAGATTTGACAAACAGATGGAAACTGGAGGAGATGTATCGAATGAGTCTCTCCTTTAGAACACCTGGAAAAGTGCTTATACTTTCCTTAACAATTTACTGAAAATTTTCTAAGTCAGTTTTTCTTAACCAAGTCTGTGAGGACCAGGGATGGGTGTTAGGGCATCTGTGGACCTCTTGAAATTGTGTATAAATTTAATGTTTATTCTAGTATGTGGCTCTCCTCCCCTCCAACCTCCCCACTGGAGAATCTTTACAGCTTTTTTTGAGTCTTTAATGTAACCATAATCCAAAAATCAATTTTAAAAATCAGTCCTACATATATTTTTATATAAACAATAAAGTATAAGCGCTTCTTGAAACCGTTAAGTAATGCAATGAGCCACCTAGGGCAGTTGCCACCTTGGATATCTATTAAAGAAAAACAATTGTCTGTTCTGATTACTCCATACAACTATTCCCTGAGGGCCAGAATGAACCACATGACTCAGGATCTTCTAGTATTGAAACTAGAAGGGGCCTTAGAGGTCAGCTAGTCCAGTGGCTTGAAAACTTTAGAATGCACAGAATCATCTGGAGAACATGTCAGAACACTGATTTCCGGGTCCTGCTCCTACAGTTTATGCTTCAGTAGGTCTGGGAGGGGGCCTAGGAATGTATTTCTAACCAGTTCCAGGGGCTGTTGATGCTGCTGGTCTGTGGACCACACTTTGAGGACCAATGATCTAGTCTTATTTCCTACTGTATATATGACAGAGACCTTCAGAAGCTGGGTGTGACCTACCCAAAGTAGCACAGCCAAGTTGGAGACCTGGGTTCTAACCACACTCTGATTAGCAGGGTTCTCTTAGGCAGGTCACATCTGGGTCTCTGAAGCTTGTAGATGACTAGCACAGACACAAAAATCTGTCTTAGCTGGAGACATTCATACTGGTTGGCAATACTAGTTTCACCTGAAACCACAGAAGTTATGAAGAGAAAAGAATTTCTTATTCCGCTCATCCCAAGCAGAAAATTAAGTTTTGTTGATTTTTTTTTTTCCTCTAAATGATAAATCTCTGTGGCAGTTTTATTGCTGTGGCTAAAATGTTCCTTTGAAACAAAAACATTATGTCATCCTTCTGACAATGCAATAAGAATATTCTTTTCAAGGGGTCACTTTCATAGTGTTCTAATAATGACATATTTTTCTATAAACCTTTTAGATAACTTTTTTTTCCCAATTATTTTTAAGGAGTATATTTTCCAGCATTTGGAAATATCCTCTCCCAGTCCTCCCTATAACTAAATAAGACCATAGATAAAAGCATGATCTACAAGATTTGGCTTCAACCAAAGTTTCACCTCTGTCTTGTCCCATCTTAGACTGCCAGGAGTCTAACTTCAGTCTACTGTTTGTTCCTAACCTCCCCCTCAATGCCACCAGACCCTTCCCAAGCCTGCTTTGGTTTACACGCATTGGTCTTCCTGCTTCTAGGATCTCTGACTGGTATTCTGGACCTGTCTTGTAACCCTTCTGACTCAGGACATGCAAATTCATCTTCCTGTAATACGACTTGGCTTTCAGAGGAACAGACTCCATTGTCCTGCTTCATCCGGAATATAACCTTTTAGTATCACCTGTCAGACTGACAGTACTGTTTCCAAAGCGTTGTAGAAGAAAATGAGCAGAGCACATTATAGTTGAAATGTGCTTTACTCAACACTACCACGTACGAAACTGCTGAAAAGCATCTGTAAAGCCTTCCCAGAATTTTTAAAAACTTGTTCCAATCCCACAGTACTCATTCTCTACCGTTTATGAAAAATTGCAATTATTCATTATACTTTAAACAGTGAACTTCATATCAAATGTGAATATAAAATACGAAACCCCATCTCTGTTATATTTTCTTCCAGTCATAACCACCATCACAAGTTCTCTAATGTAGTGTATTCAGAATTTAGGAAGATTGTACGAAAAGCCGGCAAATCAGCCTCATCCTGGATGGGAAGGATATCAAACTGAATGGACCAAGCTATATAACCTAGGAATGAGACGGATCCTGCTGTGTCCATAGTATCATTGTCTTCCACAGAGTTTTACTTCTAGGCACCCCTGAGCTGAGCATGACTTTGTTTTCTGACTCTGGGCTTCACATCACCCAAGACCAGGGGAACAGCAGCATTTTATTACTGATATCACATCCACACCACAACCATCTATTTGAGTGCCTTCTCTGTGCCAGATCCTGTGCACACATTGCTTCAAAGGTTAAGTCACTTCCAAGGGCTTCAGATCTGGGAAGTGACAGACCTGAAGTGATATTTGAATCCAGGTCTCATCTCACTTAGACTAGCAGTTCTCAAAGTGAGGTCCAGGAACCCCTTGGGGGGTTCCTCAAACACCCTTTCATGGGTCAGCAAGGCCAAAAGAATTATCTGAAAAGGCTATTAAAGTACTTCTCCCTTTTCCAACGATATTTCTGTGTGAAGCTGGATTTTCTCGCCAGACTTCAACCAGAACAATGTATCGTAACAGCTTGAATGCAGAAGCAGATGAGAATCCAGTGGTTTTCTTTCTATTAAATCAGACATTAAGAAGATTTATTAAATATGTAAAACAATGTTACTCTTCTCACTCAATTGTTTGGTTTGGGAAAACAGGGTTATTTTTCATAAAAATATGTCACTTGTGTTAACATGTAACACGGGTTTACTAATGTTATTTTTAAATGGATTAATGCATATTTTAAAATATTATTAGTTTTGGCTTCTAAAGTGGTAAATATCAAAAGGCATAGATTACTTTAAAAAAAGCTCTTTGTGGATCCTCAATAATTTTTAAGAGTGCAAAGGGGCATCAACTGCCCAAACTTTGAGAATCACTGCTCTTATATAACACTCTGATTCATCTTGTCACCTCCATTGTAGAAGGAAAGTTCTCATTGCTGGAGAAGGGGGTGGGTAGGAAAGAAGACCCCTTGCTTTTAGAAATCCAAATTCCTATTGCACTTATTATGTAGACCATACACCAGGCACTTAACTAAATGTAGAAGGGAATAAATGGTCTTAGAAAATATACCTGTGCTCAGCCCCTTCAGCTAAATTGCAAGTTTCCCGAGGACACAATAGTATTAACTCCCTTGGAATCTAGAACATATTCAGTCTTGAATAAAAATAGTGATTAACTGGAAACCTAAAGAAGAGTTGGCATCATGAAGGATTTCATAAGTTTTACATAGGTTCATAATAGGCTGCCAAGGAAAGAACACACATAGTACAGAGAGACATAGTCTTGAGTTCAAATCCTGACACACCTGGATAAGTTATTTGATTTCTCTGAGCCTCAGTTTCCTTATCTGTAAAATAGATCTGTGTTCCTAATTCACAGGGTGTGAGGAAAAGTAGATACATTGTATATGTATAACATCTGTCATGTAGGAGGCACCAAAGAAATATTATTCCTCCTGGAACCACAATGGGTCAGTTCTAGGGCAAATGCAGCACATCTGAAAATCCAAATACTCGAGGGGACGTTTTTCTCAAGTGAATTTCTCAACTCTCTGCATCTCTTGGCTGTTGATGTCATCAAGCTAGGTCAATTTCCTGCAGGTGTCACTTCAGTCTAGTTTTAGTCCTTTAGAGACATACACACATTCTGCTCTTGGAACTCACTGGCAATAGATATAAGCACTGGGAATTCCCCTCTATGAGAACAAAATATAAAGAAACTGAATATTACACTATAGTGATCTTTTCAAAGTTGTAAAAAATTATATTATCGACAGTAATACAACTCCACTTAGCGGTTGCTAAGTAAAAAGTTGAAATCTTAAAGCTGCATGCAATATAAACACTTTCAAAATATAATCAAATGGTATTATGGAAAGTATTAAATTAAAATGTTAGCCTAAAATTTAAGTCCCTGTTTATTAAAAGAAAAAAAAAGCAATTTCAGGTAGTAAGTCTAAGTTCACCAACTGTGAAGATATCCCAAAGTGTTTTATTTAAGATTCTTGTCTTGTTACACCACTGGGAAATTGGATCTAAATCCATTTACCATAGGCAAAGAAAATGTTTACAACCTAAAACTGTATTTACACACAGCTGTAATGTAATTTTGCCTTAAAAAAAAAAGGTATAAAAGTAAGAATTTGTGAGGGGCTTCCCTGGTGGCGCAGTGGTCGAGAGTCTGCCTGCCGATGCAGGGGACACGGGTTCATGCCCCGGTCCGGGAAGATCCCACATGCCATGGAGCCTGCGCGCCCGGAGCCTGTGCTCTACAACGGGAGAGGCCGCAACAGTGAGAGGCCCGCGTACCACAAAAAAAAAAAAAAAAGTAAGAATTTGTGGAAAACGAGGGAATGAAAAAGAATGTTTCTATGTCCCTAAATTCCATGAAGCATTTGGAACCACAAAAGCATTTTATGAAATTATCACTATCTTTTGTTTTGCATTCATATCATAAAGGAGTCCATTCAGCTAATGTTTGCCCTTTCCTTATAGATATACTATTTTTTTAACCTAAAACTTACACTAGGTGGAGCCCCATGTACAAGATTTAGAGTGATTTAAAAAAGGGAAAGGAAAAAAAAATTAACAATTGAAAGCAAAACCCAAAAGGCACTCATATTTTCTCATTTTTTAAGAACGTACCCTCAAAATCTACAGTACCATCAGAAAAGAATTTTTCTTTCTAACAATTAAAAACATGACAGTGAACAGGACCATCAACATTTATTACAGAGAAGCACTGAGTGCAAAGCTGCTGGTACAGTCAAGAGCTGTAAGGTCCTGAATTCAATGCAAACATCACATTTCCTCTGGGGAGGAGGTATACGGGGCATGGGAGATAAATCTTTTCTGGATCCTTGTAAAAATATTTTGACAATGTTAATGTTCTCCCATGTCTAAAGTGGGCACAGTCCTCAGATCCGTCATGACATTCCAATTAGAGATACACTGTTGTGAAAAACAAGTCTCTTAAAAACATCAGAGCATGCGTAAAAGAGAAAACATCCAATATAACAGCACAGGGAACTATATTCAATATCCTGAGATCAACTAAAAGAGAAAAGATTATGAAAAAGAATGTATATGTACGTATAAATGAATCACAGTGCTGTACAGCAGAAATGAACACAACATTGTCCATCAACTATACTTCAATAAAATAAATAAAAAAAACAAAACAGAATACGTTCAAACCTCTAAGCTGTCCATGACGCAGAAATGTAGGAAGCCCTAATCACACATTTAGGAATGTCTGAGGGGCTTCTGAACTGAAAAAACAAAAAACAAACTATTGCATGTTCAATTATGGGTCGGTAGGACTTGCTGTTAAAAATAGGTTCTAACTACTCTAGAGCCTCTCGGTGGACTCAAGCTGGAGGAGATAAGGCGTCAGAGATAACCCGCCAAACTTAGTCATCACTCACTGCTGATGGATAAAGGCACCACGATTGCCCCACAAATATCTCCCTTCATCGTTGCTAGGTCAGCTCCCCCGTGCGCTATCTCAGGGCTGTCTTTCCAACGCAACGTGCTCGAAATGCCAAGTTCAGGCCAGCAGCAAGAACCCTTGCCCAATTCCCCAACGCTTGTGCTGACACAGCTGACGTGATTCTGTCAGTTTACTAGGCAGTAAAATGTTGCAGAGTCTCTTTAATTTTTTTTTCCCTAGACCTATACAAAATCTTGGGCCAGGCCGGACCTAGTTCTGCTGACAGCTGAATTATGTAGCAGAGTAACCTTTGACCAAGTACAATTCATTGACCTCACATAAATTCTCCCCCAGAAAGTCCAAGAAATGGGTTCAATCAGGGTCAGGTAGGCATGGAGGCAGTTAGCACCTACCCCAAGAAACCAGCATCCATCATAACTGGGGATTTATACCTGTTCAACCAAACAGTTATGAAAAAAAGAAAATTATGTTCTTTGATGTTTGCTTCGTATTTTCCACAGGCAAGCTGATTTTGTCCTTTGCAAGCCATTTACTAAATTCAAATTATTCTGCTACATAAATAATTTATAGAAGCAAAGCTAATAGGAGTAAAGACGAATAGCACTTTGGAGTGGATAATCTTTGATGACAGAGGTGATTTTTTAAAAAGAAGAGAAACTATCTGAGCTTTGGGTTCTCAAGCCATTCCTTGGTTAAAACAAAGACTGGATGAATTGGACAAACTACATTAAATAGAGAGCCTTTTTCAATATCTATAAAACTGACAGCTTTTATGTAAAATCAGTCATTCAACTTTTCATATTTTCATATCAAGTTTTCATGTTGATGCAAAGCTATTTGTCCTTCTCCTCCAACGTGGTGGAGTTTTCCAATTAGTTTTTCAAATGGAAAGAGGGTGGGACCTGCCCTGTGGCACAGAAAATACACACTAACACATTTCCCCCAAACACTGCACTTTCCCCATCCCTCTTGCCAGTCTTGTAGCCAGTATTAATACTATGATAATAAGAGTCTTACAGAGTAAAGCTTATACTGTAATTGTTCCCTAAAAGATAGAGGTTAGCCAGGCACCTTGTATCTACTTCCGGCATGATGGATACAAGGGAAGTGATGCTAAATCCAATAGGGAAGATCAATACAGACTCGACAGATTTACAGCCCTTCAGCCCTCCTCTCTTTATCTCAAGGGTAACATCTTCAGAAGAGTCAGCAGAGGAGAATGGGTAACTGATGTTTTAAAACTTTTAAATATGGGACTTTAGGACCATCAGAAAAAAAATGGTTGATAGAGAAAACTACAGACTAAAGCAGACTGTAGTAACTTTGCCAAGCTAATAATCTCACTCTCTATACGCCAGGGAGGGAAGAACTTGATGAATCAATTGTTTTCATTTTGCTGACACTCCGTATTCGTCCTGAGAACAATTTCTTTCTAAGCAAAGTAATGTTTAACTACTTCCTTATCACCAACACTGCCTTATAAGCATAATTTAGAACTCTGCTATTATAATTCAGTTTGCTTTTTTTTCCTTTTCACTAAAGCTTTGAGAGAGAGACAATGTCTTCTTCATCAGCACTGTCATCATCTTAGCAATTAAAGATGAGGTAGAGAAAACAAAGGAACTACATGTACATAGAAGTCATTAAAAGGAAGCAGGGGTCGCCTTTAAGTGAAAGGTGAACAAAGACACTTGCTTTTAAAAAGACAGTGGAAATGAGCTGAGGCGCACCTCCATCCTGCACGGGGCTCAGAGTCACCGGTGGGGACAAGGGTGCACAGTGAACCTGGGAGGTGATTAGAAGCCAACATCACAAAGCAAGACCTGTAGGGCTTCCCTGGTGGCGTAGTGGTTGAGAGTCCGCCTGCCGATGCAGGAGACAGGGGTTCGTGCCCCGGTCCTGGAAGATCCCACATGTCACGGAGCGGCTGGGCCTGTGAGCCATGGCCGCTGAGCCTGCGCGTCTGGAGACTGTGCTCCCCAACAGGAGAGGCCACAACAGTGAGAGGCCTGCGTACCGCAAAAACAACAAAAAAACAAAAACAAAGCAAGACCTGCAGGCGGCTGTAGGCCCAGCCCTGGAACTGAAATATAGCCCCATGTTTGGTGACTTTTTTCCCTACAGAAACCAAGCCTGAGAGGCACAAGCATTATTTCATTTTCAGAGTCTGGAAGTGGACTAGAGAAGAAAGAGTTATGATTCTCATTTCACTGGCCATTGTAGGTTTTGATAAGAGCACCCCTCCTTCCAATAAATAGACGTCATAGGTTGTAGAAGCTATAAAAGTTGAATGAGATATTATTTCAGGCAGAAAAGTAAAAGCTACCATTTCCTGGAAGAGTAAAACTCAAGTCTCTGGAGGTTCAAAGCTCAGCTCGTATGACATCTCATTCCAAAGTTTCATTCTGCTTTGCATTATGATCAATCCTCTAGACAGCTTTATCTACCAATGGTTTGAAATCTCCTTGATATTTGATTTTTTCTTTAAACAATTTTTTTGGGTCCCACACTGGCTACTATAGTGCTGTGTATCTTTCGGGGAATCAACAAATATTTATGAAATGAGGAGCAGAAATGTCAGTATTTGGAATAGTTACAAACAATGCATTTGCTGCTTTTAGGGCTGGAAGCCTTAAAGCTTAAAGGGTCTTAAAAAATCGTATCTCCTTATTCAGAGAAAAATCCATTTTATTAAAACCATTTCTATTAATAGAGCAGATAGAAATCACCCACGTGTTTCATTTCCTCCTCTTATCCCCAATTTCCCAAATTCACAGGCATTTTCTCTTCTTCAGTTAATTTCACAAAAAAGTTCTGTGCCTATACGGTGGACACCATTGATATCCTGCCCAGATCCCCTTACAGGGACAAAGGATTTATAATCCTCCAGCTTCTAGAAATGCTGCCAAAAGGCAGTCTTCAGCTGTCAGTCCTTTGTGGGGTTGCCTCCACTGAAGAAAACTGTCTTGCACAGGTCACACCTCCTTCCAGTAGGGGTAAGGATGCTCGGGCCATCTTGCTCTAATTGGGAACCACCTGGAGGTCATTCCAGCTATAGGGGTCCCCATAGGGTGAGCTGAGACCTTTGTGGGGATCACAACTTCTCCTTCTTCCCAGTCCTGCTTTCCTCCTTGGCCTTGGTCCCAGGAGCTCTTGCTAAGAAACACCACGGCCGCCAATGTCCATTTCATAATCTATCCTCAAGAAACACAACCCGTGACAGCCCTGCAGATTGTAGGCGTTAGGCATAAGGAATTGTTAAAGATGAAATCCCGGTTCTTTCTGATTTTATAAAACCAAAGAGGGCATATATAGATAAATCCATCACTCCCTTATGACATGCAAAGACACAGGGAGACACATGCAGGGTGCTGTAAAAGTCTGATGGATTCTTATACCCAGTAGGGTGGGAGGAGAGGATGCTTATCTGGTCAGAATTCTTGCAGGAGCTGTGTGTAACAGACAAGCAGAAGTTACTAGATAAAGACGAGGGAAGGAGCGGGAAGCAGGAGGAAGAAAATGAGAGAAATCATGGATACATGTGAGTTCCTGGGATACTAATGGCAGGGACACACATGGGACACAGCAGGAGTGACAAGTGACACAAGTCTGGGGTTAAAAGCAAAGTGGCAGATGCATCTGGTAGGTGGTAACAGGATCGGGGGAAACTTGTGGGTCATCCTAAAGAGCTTTGTTCTTGACCTTTTTTTCAGACCGAGACACAAGACAGATGACTTTTCATGCATCTTATACTTCCTGATTTTTCCAACTCCTCACCTCTAGCAAAATTACTTGGGAATAGAAAGCAAAAAGCAGCACAGACATTTCAGGAGGATGAGGGTGGTAGGGATAACACCTTATATAAACATGTAAGTACTAACATCATCTACTATATACAGAATCAGTCATCTTATAAGACAAACCTTCAGTGCATAAGATTTTTCAAAATATCTTGTTTTATTTTGAAAGAAGAACCTTGCCTTTTTTTTCAGACCTCCATTACATGGGTAATATTAAAAAAGTAAATAAACATGGGCTCTTGAAGAGTAACTATGTTATTTTTTGTTATTGAAACAAATGAAATGTACAGGTTTTAACTTTTTAGTTATATGATTTTTTCCTCCTGCAAGTTCCACTCCTTATCACCACTTTGATGTTTACTTGGTCATCAAAAATTACTGTCATTACGGGTCAGAATGTTCATAACATCACTGCATACAACACAATGTCGGAGCTCTCTTAATCTATCCTTGCCTTCCTTCTTACCTAGAAATTTTCCACGAGTAAAATTACATTGCCCAAGTTAATAACTACAAAATCACAACTCACAAGCCCTACAGAAACTCTTGATAAACAGAATTATTAGCTGGACACCAGGAACCATTAGGTGATAAGACAAATAAGGATGGCTGATGACTTTATACACAATCCCCAGCACATAGCCAGATGTGGCATCCGATAGCTAGACAGACAGATAGATCTTTATCTATCTTACACACAGAAGAAATAATATGGAATAAAAGTGAGTGCAAATAATAGTGCCATAGAGGTAAACTTGAAAACAGTCTATTTTACTTAAAAAAAAATACTTTTTAAACTTTAATACTTAGACTTATTATTAACAGCCCCTTACCTGTGACACCCAGACAAATGATTAATGCTCACCAGGCTGTTGCCAAACTATGGTGGAGAGGCAGTACCAGAAGCAAGATGGAACCACTGGGGTGCTTAAAGCAAGAGGGAGGCATGGGCAGATTTACAGCTTGGCTATGTCTCTCTGGAGCAAGATGGAGGATGGTATAAAGATGAAAAGAAGGGTTTGGCAAGCTGCTGCAAAACTCAGGTAAGATGTTATGAGTATCTGCACAGCTTGGGTAACTGGAAATCCCAGCATCTTGTCCAAGATGTCTGTGGCCAGGCTCCAGCAACTCCTACCCTTGTCAATGGAGACCCTTGGGAGATTCAAGCAGGGTGAGCTAGGCGACCAAGATAACTTTCTGCTTTTTATGTCTCTCTGATTTTGAGAAGGGTCTTATTACCCTGACTAATAAAGCAGAAAATTAGCTATTAGAGAAGTACTCATGATGGATTTAGAAGCTCAATAACCCTCAAAAGCAAGAGTTGGAAATCTAAATGGAATTTGTAGGTACAGGGTTTATATGAATTGGGAAAGAATTAAGCTTCTGTTCGATTTTTTTTCCTGCAAAACTACTATTAGTTCTATCAAAATATGATTATATTGTCAGATACAAAGATATCAACTCCTCTTGAAACAGAAATCTCTTTCATAGGGCAAATCACCCTACTAATTGACAAGTCTTTTACTATAACCACTCCTGCCCCCACTTCATTCCCTACCATGACTCATGAAAGAGCTTTACATAACTGCCGGATAAAAGACAAATTTCGTTGTATGGGACAAAGTATTGTCTGAGATGCACCAAAATTCTGTCTTTGAAGGTACAGAAGAGTCCAAGAGTATATTAAAATGGTTAAAAGGAAATGTGTCTAAATGAAAAGATTTTATGACTAGGACCCTGGTGGCCTTCAGCAGGTCAAGCTGTACCTCAGTTTACTCATCCATAAATTCAGATGATAAAAAGTTCCTGTGTCATGAGGGTGTTAGGAAGATTAAATGAGATGCATGTGGAGTCCATCAGCCAGCACCTGGGAAAGAGGAAGTGATGAAGGTGAGGCTGAGAATGAGGGTGCTGATGACATGTGATTGTGCACATCCCCAAAAGTAAACCATGTCAGGGTGACAAACCCACTAGCTATTTTTTTTTTTTTTAAGAAAACGATCCCATATTGACCAAACCAGTAACTCTTTAGGCTGCAGAGCCAGCCTATCCCCTCCCTATAAATGGAACAAAAACAGATTAAAAAACCAAATGACCCCACACATCAAAAGATTCCTTAATAGACTAGAAGGGAGCCTTAGAAAGTGAAGGAAAAGGAGAGGCTGGTGGGAACACACATGCCCTACAACAGAGTCCGATGAGAAATAATAAGCAAACACCCTGACTTGTACTTTGCTGCTTTTAGGACCAGAGATTTCTGAAGATTCCCAGAGCATCTCACAAATACAGTGTTATCTTCAGAAGGCTTTCCAGGTCCCAGACAAAAGAAGAATTCACAAGATGTGGGGCATGATTAATTTAAAAGAAGTAGGTTCTGGTTACTGATTATTATTGGAAGAGAAAGTGAGATTTTAAGGATGGTTGACCAGTGGGGTTATCATTTACGAGAAGGAGGGCGATGGAAAGACCCAGAGAGACACACAGAGGAAAACACACAGTGTGAATCCCAAAAGGAGATTTTAGATGTGGAACTGAAAAATGATAGCATAACCCAATAGGCAAAATAGCTGATTAGGTGGTAATTGTGTCAAATCAACTACTCACAGCTGAACACAGTAAACTCAAATGATACATATTCCTTAGGATAGTTACGGGCAACTAAATCATCTAAGATAAGGATTCGCAAATTACTTACACCACAATAGAAAATCTTACAACCATCCATGCCAACTTTCATGCTAACATTCAATATAATTTTAGAGATTCCAGAAATAACAGATGGCAATAACAAATGTATTTGCTCCCAACAAGGGAAATCCCACCAGCTCAACTGGCTAAGATGGCAGTCTGAAATTTATTTGAAATTTATGCAGAGGGAGACCCAAGATGAAAGGGGAACTGATAACCAAGACAGTGATTTTCCTATGGAAATATACCCCAACTGATTTCTTTTTTCCGGGAATTAGCCATGCTAAGTACTTTTAAAAATGGATAGAAGCTATTGGACCAGCCACTTCTATAATATCAGGCTAATCAAAGGCTTTTTAAAAAATCTTGCTTCCCACATGCTTGATAACTAGAAAGAAATGTAACTAAAAATCTATTTTTTGTATTCAAAACCTGCCTGTCGTCTGGTCTCCATTCCACAGCAAGAAATCCACCAGCAGACATCAACCCTCTCTCCCCTCCCTGGTCCTGCATGTGCAATAGGTGAGTGCCCAGTACATCCTTATTGCCCAGTTTTGGAAGAGCAAAGTTAGAATTTGATATTTAACAGTGTTGCTACCTTGCGTTTTGAAACCATCGACTGAGAACCAATTAAAGTGGGAAGATTTCATGTCAAGATTCATGACTCATTTAATATAAATACATCAACAATGTATCATTTCCAATGCCTTTATATTAAAAACGATCCCAGCATTACAAAAACAAACACATTTATATCTGCCGTAAACGGTAATTATGAATATTTGCACTGTGTGATTTATAGAAACAATTGAACAAGAGCCTTAGAAAATTCCATTTGATTTGTTATAAAGAACTATTCTTCAAAAATCATATAGGGCTTCCCTGGTGGCACAGTGGTTGAGAGTCCGCCTGCTGATGCAGGGGACACAGGTTCGTGCCCCGGTCCGGGAAGATCCCACATGCCGCGGAGCAGCTGGGTCCGTGAGCCATGACCGCTGAACCTGAGCGTCCGGAGCCTGTGCTCCACAACCGGAGAGGCCATGACAGTGAGAGGCCCACGTAAAAAAAAACCATATAAACCTTCCCCTTCCAAAAATAAAGAAAACCAACGGCAAAACATTAATGTGCTTGGGGTGCACGCACATGGGCATTAAGATGCTAAAGATATTGTCGCATCAAACAATTGCACTTGGCAATTTTTTTCTTCCCCAGACAAGAGAGAGCAATCAACAGCTTAAACATTAATTTCAGGACTCACCCACATTGCCCGTGTCACATGCAGAGATAACAGTTTTCCAGGTGATGGGCAGGTCACATGCCATGTTCCGAGGGGCAGCAAGACAGGGAGGGTGAGCAAAAAGGAGAAGAAAACACAGATTAGAAATAATCCAACAACTGGTGGTAACTCACCCCTATTCTGAGCATGGTAATACGAGTTCTCTCCTTTCTAAACCTGCCCCATTGCCAAGACACTGTGGGTTAAGGACAAAGTTGCTATAGAAAAGCAAAGGTAGATAATTCCCAAGAGATACAAAGGGATCTCTTGTTAACATTTTCATTGAGCAGCTGCAAATGAGAGAAAATGCATGCAGACCACATTTGAATATGTAATAGATGTTTCCAGAAAGAGACCATGAAAGAGTTGTATGAACATATAGGGACATAAAAATAATTAAAGCAAGTCTGGACTAGAATGGGGGGAACGGGGAGGGAGTTTGAGACTGTGGCCAAGTAAAGACTTAGGCTAATTCAAAATCAAAATCAGAAAACCCAGTAAAATTATTTACACGTTCCCACAAGCATTTGACTAAAATAATTCCAATTATACATTTTCCAAGAATATAAATTATAACTCATTTTAGAATGTGCTGAAGGTCAGAGCCATAAAAGATAATTTGAATTCATCAATAAAAAGACCAAAGAAATAAGTTATTATTATCTTTTTTATAGAGGCCATGAAAAACTTTTACATGGCATAAAATTTCTAGGCTATGTTGTTTTTCAACCCTACAAGCCATAATAGTTGCTCTGTTAGGGAAGAAATTTCACAGCGTAAGGTCACATAAAACATAATATCAAGTAGATGGAACTCCCCAAACAGGCTTCATTTAAGACAGAGCATCTGTCACAGGCTTTCCACATGACAGTCACCTTGGAAGACCAGGCAGTGCCAAGGTCATGCTAGAGGAATTCTGTGATCCTTGGATCAACCAGGGCCTCCTGGGCCTCTGCCCTACAGATGTAAACTACTAATCCATGACATCAAAAGCTACTATCAACTCAGAACTGAAAGCAAGGTCTCGAAGAGACACTTGCACACTTGTGGTCATAGCAGCCTTGTACATAATAGTCAAAAAGTGGAAGCAACCCAAATGTCCATCAACACATGATGGATAAACAAAATGTGGTCCGTACATAGACTGGAATACAATTCAGCCTTAAAAAGGAAGGAAATTCTGACATGTGCCCCAACATGGATGAACCTTGAGGACATTACACTAAATGAAATAGGCCAGACACAAAAAGGACAAATACTGTGTGATTCCACTCCTACGAGGTCCCTGGAGTAGGCTCATTCATAGAGATAGAGAGTAGAATGGTGGTTGCCAGGGGCTGGGGGGAGGGAGAAATGGGGAGTTGAAGTTCATTGGGAAGATGAAAAGGGTCCTTGGGAGCAGCTGCACAGCGATGCAAAAGGATGTAACGCTGCTGAACTTAAAGATGCTTAAGATACTAAATTTTATGTTATGTGCATATGACTACAATTAAAAACAAAAAGCCGGGCTTCCCTGGTGGTACAGTGGTTGGGAGTCCGCCTGCCAATGCAGGGGACACGGGTTCATGCCCCGGTCCGGGAAGATCCCACGTGCCGCGGAGTGGCTGGGCCCGTGAGCCATGGTCGCTGAGCCTGCACGTCCGGAGCCTGTGCTCCGCAACGGGAGAGGTCACAGCAGTGAGAGGCCCGCGTACAGCAAAAAAAAAAAAAAAAAAAAAAAGAATTGGGTTTATGTGGCATGGACTTTTATTTGTAAGTGAATTAAAAATAAGTATTTAAAAAATTTCTCAGCTGTATTTTCCAATGCAATACATATCAATAAATATACCATGCATAAACAAAGTTTCCTTGTGGTCTTCCATCATTTTTAAGACTGAACAGAGGTCCTAAGACCAAAATGTTTGCGAACTGCAGTGTCGAGAGCACAGATCAGGAGGGCAAAGGATGAGAGACCAGGCTGCAGAAGGAAGCAGGAGACCCCAGAAGCCACGTGTGGGACTCTGGTCTTTACCTAAGAACAGGGTCAGACTAGTCTATACGTGTAGAAGGCTGCAGTCACTGTCTCTTTCCTGGTACGCGATAGATGTACAGAATCACTCACTGTTCAACCTACGTTTCCAGCCTCTAATGATTCATTATAGAAAATGAATTCGTAAGGCTCCCACATAGAGCTTCATCAACCTATAATGAATCTCAAGGTTGCTTTCAAAAAGAATATCTTCCTCTACATGGTCAGTGCAGTGCCTGCATTGTGCTTACCTTTTAAAACCCACGTTATGGTTAATTGGGAAGTGGCAAATGTTTATAGAGGAGCCCACATTCCAGTGGAACCAAAAATCAGGCTCAGAGCTCTAAGGATGCTCTGTGGGGTGGGAGGAAATGGAGCTTCCTGACTTCAGTGAGGCCCTCCCCTGCTGCTTGCAAACCTTCTCTGCTTCCTTGTTGGCCTTTTGGTACCTGTCCCCTCAGAAGTGGTTGCAAGCTTTATCCACCCTCAAGTCCCTTCTGCATTCCCCTAACTCTTAGGGAAAAAAAAACCTCACTTCTCTTTTCACCCAGGAGCTAGAGGCAGCCAGCTATGGGGTTAATATCCATGACTATAAAATAAAATTTATGAGTTGTTAACTTTAGTGTCGGCAAGATAAAAATAATCTTAATATGCAGTTTCCAGGAATAAGTAGCAACTGAAAGCATGATTATGATTTTAATAACAAGAAAATAATTGTTATGTTCGTAAAATCAGTGAGAGAAGACATATCTAAGGCATGTCAAGGTAAGGAAATGTGTGTGAAGGGGACGATGGAACACAGCCAGGAAACAAGGCCGGTCACAGCAAACATTCTTATCCAAGTACATTTCCAGGGACGCCTGCCGGAACAGCATCACTGAGGGGACAGCCTGTACCTTAAAGAGAGCAACCGATAAGGTGCTAGAACCTTCCATCAAGACTGAGATGGTAGAACATCAGGAGAGGAGGGCACGTCTTTAAAAATGCTAAAGACATATGAGCAAAAAATGCATGGAGTTAAACTTCTCAATGGATCTAATTATAGCTTTTCTTTAAAGGTGCTTTGTTTTAAGGGTTAGGGGTAGGGTTAGGGTGTGAAGGAGGGAACCGGTATGATTTCATAGAGATAGTCTGTATTTGTGTGTGTGGGGGGGGGTGCACCACGTGGCATGCAGGATCTTAGTTCCCCCACCAGGGATCAAATCCGTGCCCCTTGCAGTAGAAGCGCGGAGTCTTAACCATTGGACCACAGGGGAAGTCCCAGACAGACTGTATTTTTGAATCAACTTTGGCTTGGTGAGTCACTTGCCCTGGGCAAGCCTTGATTTTGTTGTCTCCACATTACTACAGAGGTGTGGGAAAAGCCAGAAATAAAGGCATTTTTCAGCCCTTTGATCAGAATACTTGGAGCATAGTAGGTGCTCAGTAAATGGCAGTTCCTTTTCTTGGTTTCTTCCCTTTTTTCTTCCCATCACAACTGGCCATCCAAGAGCTGCTCAACTTTTAGGTAACTACGACGTATATGTAACAGAGAGAGAAACAGAAAGGGAGTGAATGAGTATACAGCGAAGACGGATGCCTGTAATTCATGAATAGACTAAAAACAGAATCCTCTAACCCGTGATGATTTGGTTGAAACGCGCGTGCGTTTATGTGTGTGTGTGTGTGTGTATATATATATATATATATATATATATACATCACATCTTCTTTATCCATTCATCTGTCATTGGACACTGAGATTGCTTCTCTGTCTTGCTTCCAGTTCATAGTGCTGCTAGGAACACTGGGGCACATGTATATTTTTGAATTAGAGTTTCATCTTTTCCAGATATATGCTCAGGAATGGGATTGCTAGATCATATGGTAACTCTACTTTTAGTTTTTTAAGGAACCTCCATACTGTTCTCCATAGTGGCTGTACCAATTTACATTCCTACCAACAGTGTAGGAGGGTTCCCTTTTCTCCACACCCTCTCCAGCATTTATTATTTGTAGACTTTTTGATGATGGCCATTCTGACCAGTGTGAGATGATACATCATTGTGGTTTTGATTTGCACTTCTCTAAAGATTAGCAATGTTGAGCATCTTATCATGTGCCTGTTGGCCACCTGTGAGACATTCTATTTTTTAATGCAAATAGCATGAAGGGTTATGGGGTTATCAATCCCTTGCACACATACAAAAATATGATTAATTTAATCAGGTGGCTTTCCTACTATTACCAGGTTAGAGCAGCAGAATTAAGAAAATGGTAGTTTTATTTGAGAAAGAGAGAAGGTAATACATTTGGAATGAGGAATGTATTTTGGGAAGAAAGCCTAACTATAAGCATAGAAGTGTGACTCAAGATAGTATGTGGACATCAGAGCCCAGAGAAATGGGCAGAAGATGGATGAGGGATTCAGGAACGGATGCTATCTGTGCATCCAAAGATTTGCGCCTTCAGCTGCCCCCATGGCTTCCTGGGGCCCCACTGGCTTCCTGTCTGAGTCCCACCACTGGTACTAATAGTTTCAAAATTTGCTCATGACATAGATTGAGTATAGTTGTCTGAACTAGCCTGGAAACCTAACCATAATTTTCAACATCTTCTCTCCGGGCAAAGAATTCAAAATTCCAAACAAATACTGACAAATGCACTTTTGGAAGAAGGATTCATCTGTAAAATGGGGAATGCCTATATTCCAAAAGTAGGTCTCTGCCTTTTATCACTAATCTTTTCACCCGTAGGACCGAAAAAGCCAAAGGCTGAAGAACACAAGCATTTCTATGCTCTAAAAACCAAAATGCACTACAAACATTAAATGACCCTGTGATCATTGCTTGCCTTCTGCTTTGAAAAATAACTCAGAAAAGGAGAGTCAAAACTTGCCAAAGTATGAGATTTGCGGGCATCCCTTATGGGGGGAGGTGCAAACGTTCCAAAGGCCATGGGCTCAAATGAAAAGGAAGACTCTGTAGGCAGCATTGCTCAACCTGTTCCAAAGGGCACAGGACTACTAAAGCCAGGCTTCTCCCCGGCATGAGTGCAGTTGAAAAATGAAAGGCTTCAAGATGTTCAGAGGTCACTGACCTTGTCCTGTCCATATCTTTGATGCTGGCTTTCATATCAGGAGCAAACTGATACTTTAGTAGGTCAATGCCAAAAAGCATATTTCTGAATTCAGCGTGTCTCTTTGTGAACAAAGAGTCAACACAAAGTGGGGGAGAACCACACCATAAATCTCGAGCAAGCAACCCCATGCGGACAAATTCAGCTTGTGGCTACAACCAGGAACGCATCGGACCGTGAAGAGAAGGCATCTGGAATGCAGCTCAGTGTTTTCAGCCCGGGTGGAACGCATGTTCTCACAGCTCTCTGACTATTGGGTGTTAAGGGAAAATCAACCCCCTCGCTGAAGTTACAAGGAGAGGTTTAGCAGAGACAGGATCTTTAAACTATCACTCCGATGCACTCAGCCACTTAAACTTTTTTGAAAACGAGTGAACGGATGTGCTTCGTTTCCATCCCGGTTCACGACGCTAAATCAAGTCACTATGGTTCTTTGCATTTATTGAACACCCACTATGTCCTCTATGTAAAAGGACAGCCCCACAAAAATCTGGCTCTTGGCTGTTAAGAGAGTTTTGGGATCAAGAGGTAGAAACTTCCAGCTGTAAAACAAAGGAGTCATGGGGATGAAATCTACAGCACGGGGAATACAATCAGTCACTATGTAACATCTTTGTGTGTTAACAGAGGGCAACTAGACTTATCGTGGTGATCGTTTCGTACTGTATTGAAATACCGAATCACAATGTTGCGTACCAAGAACAGACATAGTGTTGTAGGTCAATTATACTTCCAAAAAAAAAAAAAACAAACTGAGAAAAAGAGATTAGATTTGTGGTTACCTGAGGTGGGTGTCGGGTGAGAGGGGGAAATTGGATGAAAGTGGTCAAAAGGTACAAAGTTATGAAATAAGTAAATACTAGGATATAATGTACAACATGATAAGTACAATTAACACTGCTGTATGTTATATATGACAGTTGAGAGAGTAAATCCTGAGAGTTCTCATTATAAGGAAGAAAAGGGTTTTTTCTCTTTTATTTTTTATCTATATGAAGTAATGGATGTTCACTAAACTTACTGGGGTTATCATTTCATGTTGAATGTAAGTCAAATTATTATGCTGCACACCTTAAACTTTTACAGTGCTGTAGGTCAATTACATCTCAATAAAACTGGAAGGAAAAGAAAAGGGTTTTGGTTTGTTTGTTGTTGTTGTTTCAAATTTATTTTATTTATTTATTTTTGGCCGTGTTGGGTCTTCATTGCTGCACATGGGCTTTCTCTAGTTGGGGCGAGCGGGGCTACTCTTTGCCGCGGTGCGCGGTCTTCTCGTTGCGGTGGCTTCTCTTGTTGTGGAGCACGGGCTCTAGGCATGCAGGCTTCAGTAGTTGCGGCACGCAGGCTCAGTAGTTGTGGCTCATGGGCTCTAGAGCGCAGGCTCAGTAGTTGTGGCACATGGGCTTAGTTGCTCCGTGGCATGTGGGATCTTCCGGACTAGGGATCAAACCCGTGTCCCCTGCACTGGCAGGTGGATTCTTAACCACTGCACCACCAGGGAAGCCTGTTGTTGTTTTGAGGTAGGGACTAGGGCAATATTCAGAGGCAGTGGGCAGAGAAAGAGGGAGAGCATATTTATTTGACACTAATTTTCTATGAACACAATGCAACTTTCTTTATTGATACCCAGCACTCACTTTCATTGGCATCCAACACAGTGAAGTATAACGTGAGAGAATGGTTATTTTCCTTGTTTCATTTTTTTTCTATTCTCAACTCTCTTTCTCAATCTTGTTAAAATTATACTTTTGGTCAGAGCAATAATTTTATGGGTCAGATACTTTTTCCGCATCCACTCATTTCCAGGTAGTAAGTGAACTGCACTCCGATAGGATGTCACCGGTGGCTCAGCCCAGCTGTTCCTTGGAGCATCATACAAGCAGCTCACCGCTAAAGCCACTTGCTACATTTCCAGCCCTGCCCAGTGGATCCTTACCTTCCACTAGACTAACAGCTGTCAGATGTAACCAATACCCCATTTCCTTAGGCCAAATGGAGTCCAGGAGAAAGCATTTTGAAAGATGTGCTATACTTTAGCCTGTGCTTATCACTTCAATAGATTTTAGTGAAAACCACACAGATAAATCATCTTGCCAGACTTTGTAAAGATTATCCAGAATATCTCTGAGATCATCCAAATCTAGGCAGAGAGGTGAAAGGAGAGGAAAATAAACATGAAATCCTGGGTAACATGGTTAAACAGGGAAAGTGCCGAGCCAATTCCGAAAAACGAGACATTGACTGTCGTCAGGCTAATGTGATCAATTATCCGGAGAACAAAAACTATATTACCTGTGCTCCTAATAATAATACTATTACTATTATTATTGTTATTAAAGAATTCTTTAGTATATATTTTGTCTTGTTTCATTTTTTAATTTAGTTTATTGAAGTATAGTTGATTTACAATGTTGTGGTAATGTCTACCACACAGCATACTTAGTATTTTTGTACAGCAGACCCTGTGCAAAGTGATATTTTCATTTCCTTGGGCTAACATTGTGTTTCAATAATGCTAACATGTAAAATCTATCATGAAGTTTATGTGATGTTATCAGGCTTAAAAAACAAAAGGTTTTTAATTCATGATGATGCTTTAGGATTGTGGATTTGAAAGCTGGAGCCGCTATAACTCCATCATAAAGATGAATAGACCATCATCTTAGGGAAATTAAGTGCTGATGAACCCACAATCTGGAAACTGACATCACTGCTTATTTTTCCTGAAACGCACTTAGTTATCTTCTAATCATATCTAGGGGCGAGCAAAGCTACACTTGAGACAAAATACTACATGAAATAACCTGAAAGACAGGCATATACTCATATATCAAAAGTACGAGACATAAATCAAAACATCGTGATACTTTTTCACTGAGTGAAAAGGTTTTGACATCTGGGTCACACATACACTTCAGCAGCATTACTCATTGTTGAGTTACCTAATTCATTTTTATCTTTAATATGTTTTTCAAAGGAAGCAAATAGCTAAGAATAGCACAAGTTACTCATCCTTTATAAATACAACGTATTCCATAGATGACGTTGGAATATGATAATATTCCCCAAGATTCATAAAATTTGTGAAAGTATCTAAGCCACCCAACCTTTGAAGAATGAGATCTTGACATTTGTAGCTTTTGTTATTCCAACATCTAACCATAGGAGAAAAAGTTAGGGGCCTCCTGGGAAAGAACCCAGGTCAAAGGAGAAGAGAATCAAGGTCCCAGGTTAGTGTGGGGTGTGGTGCTTAGGTGGGAAAGCTTCCTAGTTGCCCACCTAGCTTTCTGTCCTCTTACACCATCAAACTCACCCCACCCATAGCTAGAGTAAGTTTTCTATTTCTAGCCTCCTGTATTACTCTTCTGCACACATCCCTCCCGTGGTTCCCCACTGCCTATTTGATCAACTCCAAGATTTCACAAGCTTGCAAGGTGGGTACACCTGTTCACGCGTTTGCTATGTGCCAAGGATTTCATGTGAAACCCTGAAAGCTGGAACAGATTTGGAGTGTGCTACAGAGTATGCCTGGCTCCATCCTCCATCCTGACACCCGGATGCTCGTGTCTGGGTCCCGAGTGAAAGAGCCACTTCACCTCAATCCCAGAATCCACCAAGTGGCACTGTTGTGTGGTGGTGTCTCCAAGAAAAGGGGATGAATGCCGGACCTCCCGGGCCACGGGGATAACACAGCCGACTGAGCAGTGAGCCAGAACCTGCACCCAGTCCAGACCTCAGGAGAGCTGAGGTCGCCCCCTGGCCACGTGGGTGCCTCTCTGTTGGGTTCAGGCCACAGTGGGTTTATCAGCATCCTTTGGTGCATCTGGGATCTTTAGTGTCAAATGTCACTAGCATGGCTTGAATAAAAGCAAGTGAAAATGGGGGGGGGTACAGACAGCACAGAAGGGATGTGGTCTTGGAAGCAGGGGAGGGATTCCCCAGGGATTCCTAAGGTCAGTTAGGAGAAATCTGACTCTGTTTAGAATTACCACAATTGCAGGTGGTGACAGAGTCAGTTGTCTTAAAGTTATTAAGCTTTTTGGCCTGGAAAAAGTTATATCCACTGATATAGCCACTGAAAATTAAACTGCTCTTCCAAGAAATAGATCAGCTCTGTCCATTTTACCTAATTATCTTGGTGATTAAAGGGTCAACGTTCATCACCTCAAGATCAAGGCGTCCACATGAACTTGTCATGGATCATCTTACTGCAGACAGAGGATAAATGTCTACGCCACTCATTATTGCAACATGAATGAGGCACATATAGAGAAGGTATGAACGATGCATCATTCATAACAAATAATAATAATATAACAATAACAATTGTTATACATGACAAAATAACAATGTCTAATTGATTTTAAAATGCAGAAACTTTTGCAGTAGGATTATCAGGTTTATCTTCCTAACTGCATTGTACTTTGGTTATTCTTTTTTCTTTTTTTTGCGGTACACGGGCCTCTCACTGTTGTGGCCTCTCCCATTGCGGAGCACAGGCTCCAGACGCGCAGGACCAGCGGCCATGGCCCACGGGCCCAGCCACGGGGCACGAACCCATGTCCCCTGCATCGGCAGGCGGACTCCCAACCACTGCACCACCAGGGAAGCCCTGGTTACTATTTTTTCAAAAAACTTGAAAAATGCCGAAAAGAAAATTACATTTAAATATACTCAGGATTACAGTTCATTTTTTAATGATTAAAAAATAGAGTCAGAACCAAAAGTCTGAGACACAAATATTGAGACTAAAATTTGATTGGTTAAATACAAATTTCACGCTGAATTAAATGTTAATATAATATACATCATAGGACACAAAGGAATGGGTACACTTGTTCAAGCACTTACTGTATACCAGACATTTTATAAGTATTTTTCCTAGTCCTAATAACAACTCTGCTAGGTAGGTATGACTAAACTAGTTTTGCAGAAGAAACCTAGACTCAGAACACTTAGGTGATGTGTCCCCAGACATTCAGGAGAAGCTGCGGGCACAGGAGTGCAGCTGGGTGAGTGTGGCAGCTTGACTGTCCCCACTTGGCATTCAAATCCTGATCTCAGGCTCTGTTTCCAGAGAAATCCAGAATAATATATCTCCACAATATAGAGACACTGACATATGTGTATGGGCAGGGGATGGAAGCTTACTTCACAGACGTGTAGAAGGTGGGTGAAAGCAGGGAGAATGCTTTCCAAAAATGACATTACTGTATTTAAACAGTTTCTAAGGACCCGTGTTGAAAGTCATTGTGAAGACTTCGATAAAAGGGTGTTTCAGGAATTGGCATGAAAGGAAGACACTGAGATACAGAGGGAAAACAGGCAAAGTGTGGTACCTCATACGTGTTCCCAGCCCAATATCCACCCACATATGATCGTTGTTTTCCCCTCTTTCCCAAAAGGTACGCTCCGTAGAGCTCCTATACAGTGGGATGGGCACTGACCATAACAGCAAGGCTCTCCTGCTCATTTTATGTTGTATCACCATGTTCACACTGCTCTTTAGGGTCTGCACGTGATGCATTTTAAACATTCTCATTTTGTATAGATATTATCTTATCTATAAGACAGATTTCTATAAGAAAGATAGATTTTGGGTTTTTCACAACCCAAACTAAAAAGGGCATCCAACATTCAAAAAAACAACTATCTTCGGTGGAATGCAAATGTATCTCGGTCTGTTTTAACGCAGACCTCTAGCTTATCCAAACAGTCTTTGCCCGCACGGGCTCCTGGTTTGATGATTTGGCGCTGCAGAATTTTGTGGCTGCTGGGGGGAAAGAAAGACGTTCTCTTTTGAAGGTGAATATTAGTCTCTGACTAGATATTTGCTTGCATTTGTGCACCCCTATGTTCACGGCAGCACTATTTACAATAGCCAAGACATGGAAACAATCTAAATGCCCCTCGACAGATGAATGGATCAAGAAGATGTGATATATGTGTATATATACACACACACAATGGAATATTACTCAGCCATTAAAAAGAATGAAATAATGCCATTTGCAGCAACATGGATGGACCTAGAGATGATCATACTAAGTGAAGTAAGTCAGAAAGAGAAAGTCGAATACCATATGATATCACTTATATGTTTAATCTAAAATATGACACAAATGAATATATCTATGAAAGAGACTCACAGATATAGAGAACAGACTTGTGGTTGCCAAAGGGGATGGGGGGTGGGGGAAGGAAGGATTGGGGGTTTGGGATTAGCAGATGCAAACCGTTATATATGGAATGGATAAAAAACAAGGTGTAGCACAGTGAAATATGTTCAATATCCTATGATAAACCATAATGGAAAAGAATCTGAAAATGTATATATATATATAAAACAATCATGTTGCTGTACAGCAGAAATTAACACAACATTGTAAATCAACTATACTTCAATAAAATTTTAAAGAACAAATATTTGCTTGTATTTGAATTAGTTCATGTGAATCTTCCATGATGGACTTTTATATCGAAGAGGTTAAGAGATAGAGAGATTTGTACGGCAAAATGCTGATTTAAAAAAAAACAAACACAACTATCAGACTAGTAATTAAAATATTGTGTCTCACTTTGAGATGCCATTTAGTTTTTTCATTTTCTCTGTGATATAGTAACGCTATCGTTTCCATTAGCCAGTATGGAACAGTGTCCTGAATAAGAATCACACATGTGGCCAAATGTTTTCACCCAGTGGATGACCAACATCTTTTCTATTTTGTAATATATTTATGTAAACCCTATAAACACTATGTGTGGGGACTTCCCTGGCGGTCCAGTGGTTAAGACTTTTTGCCCTCCAGTACACGGGGTATGGGTTCGATCCCTTGTCAGGGAGCTAAGATCCCACATGCCTTGCAGCCAAAAAACCGAAACATAAAACAGAAGCAACATTGTGACAGATTCAATAAAGACTTTAAAAATGGTCCACATCAAAAAAAAAATTTTTAAAACACCATGTGTCAAAAATTATATAGCGCAGATACAACAGCCCTTGATCACTTAGATCATCCAATTGCTCAGATTCTAGAAGAGGTTTGAGAGTATAATTCCAACATTATATAATAAGTGTCTTAGTCCTAACTATTCAAAACCTCAGCACCTGATCATGTCCTATTTTTTTTCCTACTTGTTCCTTCCTCGCGTGCAATGGCTGTTTATTTGATGAGGATTGATTTATCCTCTGAAGTTTGAAGGCTTGTATATTTAAGAGTGTTTGGAAGCATTTCTCTTCCTAGAACAAGCAAGCTGGCAAGCTTTTTATAATAATTTGTTTTTCCACCTGTCCTCAAACATATTGTATACACAAGAGGATTGGCTTGGTCTTTTTATTCTTCTCGATCAGAAACATTCTGACAACTACCCATGCTAATTAACACATGCATGATTATATATTTTGATAATATAGTATGTATATTTTGCAAATCAAGGAGCCATGAGAGGAATCAGATGAAAAGCTTCCTAAAAGGAATTCTACATCAGACAAATTCATGAGCCCCAGACAAGAATTCTTCCCTCCTTCTGGATACGTTCAGCATTTACAGGCATCTTGCCCAGGATATCTGTTTTCTTTCAGCCCCAGTCACTGTCAGCTTTGGCTTCCCCACATTCTGGTCTGTTTTGGAAAACTCCGTCCAACTCACATGACTTAGAAGCTCATTTCTACAATGAAGAATGTCAATAATGACACAGATTCCTCCAGCTACCAAAGCTTAAGTTATTCATTTAATTAGACAAAAAGGACGTAGAGGGTAGTGTGTGACTTTCAGATAATTGCCTCTCTTTCACTTCACCCTCGAAGACCCGATCAAGGGTTGGCTGCTTCTTCCTCCCTACGGACTTGACTTGGGTTTGGAGCATCCTTCTTTCGTTGTGTTTCTCAGGCATCACAACATAACCATTCAGTGAATGAAAAGTGATGGAGCCTCCACTCTGGGCACCACTCAATGATGAATACAAAGATGAATAAGTCGTCCCATCAACAGGAACACACTACAGAATAAAGACCTGGTACGTGCCACATAAGAGGAAAACGCAAAGATCTGCTGAAAGGGGAGGGAGCCCTTCTGAGAATGATCAGGGAAAACTTCAGAAGGGAAGTGGTATTTGAGTTGGACCTTGAAAAACCGGTGGGATTTCAAGATGAAGATATGGAGAGGAAGGGTATTTCCGTTGAAGGAAGTGGATGGGCAAAGGACGTGGAAATAAAATTTAAAGGTGAGCATCCAAGACGGGGACGGGTGCGATGGGTTTCCTGCCAGGGCCAGCGGGAGATCACACTGAGTGTTGGACACAGGGCTGTGAACACAGACCTACAGGGTTGAGATCTTATCCTTCAGGAAATAGGAGAGACCTGAAGTTTGGAGCCAGGCAATGACGTGATCAAAACTGTCCAATCAAAGGACTGAGCTGGAAGCCCGGGTTAGGGGGCTGGGATGAGAGTGGGATGGGATGATGACCACAACGGTCCAAGCAGGAGGTGACAAGAGTCTGGGGAAGGACTGGTAACAATAATATAGAAAGGAAGTGACAGTGGGAGTCACCACAACAAGACCACTGGCATTTCTGTGTGTCTCCAGGGCAGCAACATTAGAAGAAGGTGTAAAAAATGAAGACCAGGCTTCCTGCCTGGCGACTCAGGACATGTACTGGGATAAGGGAGGAAAGTAGGAAATTGATGAACGAAAGTTTTAGACCTATTCAGTCTGAGGTGACTGTGGACCAGCTGGGTAAAAATATCTACTTGGCAGTTGGAAATGTGAGACTGGATTTCTAATGGAGGCTGAAGAGAAAGACCTGGTGATAATTCATCCAGCCAGCCTATACTCCTGGGTCTAGCAAACCGGAAGCTTGTTGCCAGGGTAGCTAACCTAAGAGCCAGAAATAACACGCCATAATAACAAGTCAATGTGAGGTATTTACATGTGATTGATTCCTCACCAGGAAGTATCCTTATCCCTATTTTACTGATGGGGTCACCGTGGCTCAGAGACGTTACGTAAGGCGATGGAGCAGCAGTGAGGGGTCTGAGTTCTGAGTCCTGCCCGCGCTTCCCCACCACACTGAGACACGGCAGCTCTCTCCCTCCTTCTGTTTCCGAATTCCCAACGTGAGTACTACTGGGCATTCCTTCGCCCATTCATATCTTTCCCCGGTTCTGATCTGGGTTCATGCCACTTGACTGAAATCCTCCTAATCGACCCCAATTATATGCAGTGCTATTCCCTATCACATCACCGCGCTTAACCTAGTTAGCTCCTCACTCTCTCGCTACTGAGGATTCCAAGATACTGTACTTCTAGCTCCGGTGTCCTGATTTCTGTCCGCAATCCCACCGGGATATGAGCCTCTGTATTAGCTTTGGGCTCTGTGACCGGTGGCCCTTCAGCACACAAGTGGCCCATCTATCAGGCCTGCTTTGTACCTCATGTCATCATGACACTGAATGCTGTCAAACAAAAGCCTCACGTGCTACTCAAGTAGCATTAAAACACAAATATTTTCTTCCCCTCAGTAATCTGGTGGCTGCTTTGATTTCTCTATAGCCATTTCCCTGAGTCCCTGGCAAAATGACAAATCAGAAACTTTCTAACAGCCATTGGTGTTCCTCCATCTTTACTGTGAAGAGCACGGTTCGATAGCTTTTACAATCTCCAGCCCCTTAAGCAGCTCTCCGTGGAAAGTCGTGTTTTCTAACTAATTGTGGGTCTTGCTGTTCTTGGTTAACTGGTTCTGAACGGGAAAATTCTACGTTCCATGTGCTCGCTCTCACAGTCTCCATCCCACTGCCTCTGAGAACGCTGGAGTCATAAATGGGTTCTCACCGTGTGGCAGGTGAAAATGATGAGCAAGTGGCTGCCCACAGTGGACCGTGACTCATCCGGCTCCCTGGATCTTTTTTTTTTTTTTTTTTTTTTTTTTTTTGCGGTACGCGGGCTTCTCACTGCTGTGGCCTCTCCCGTTGCGGAGCATAGGCTCCGGACGCGCAGGCTCAGCGGCCATGGCTCACGGGCCTAGCCGCTCAGCGGCATGTGGGATCTTCCTGGACCGGGGCACGAACCCGTATCCCCTGCATCGGCAGGCGGCCTCTCAACCGCTGGGCCACCAGGGAAGCCCATCCCTGGATCTTTTTAATGAACCACTCACCGCCAACCGCCCTGACTTCAAGTTCTACACAAATCATTCCCTGCTTGAGTTTTTGCTCCTCTTTTTTCTTTTTTTAAAAATTTTCAGAGATAGCATGTTAATATTCAGTGTGTTGTGAGCAGAGCTGGCAATGCGGTGTTGGGGATAGCATGAAGAATCTTAGGATTCAAGAAGAAAAGGAACACAGAGGCTTGGAGACGGCTCTTACATGTAAGAAGCGTGGGCGTGTAGGAGAGAGAGAGGGCTGAGTGTTATAGCTCAGGAAATGGCACTGGAAGGAACAGATAAGCAGGCCGAGCTTCGAGAAAGTTCTTATTAGTCAGTTTATAGAGTTCTCTTCCCCCTCCAAAGCCAAAGCACAGGACCATCCTCAGTCAAGTGCCCCTTGCTGCTGCCACTCAAAGCGCTGAGATCCCTTGACTTTCCCCCGTTGTCTACCCAGTAGCACCAAAATCACGTTTCCTTTTTGGCCCTGCCAACCAGCATGTATGGGCAGAGGCCCTGTCACGTTCAACCTTGAGTTCCTAACATTTGAATAATGAGTTTACCTAAAGTGGACAGAACCCTTGTGAAAGTAGTGAGATCTCCATTTCTAGAGGTATTCAATCCGAGACTGTCACAGAGGGACTTTAAACATGCAACGGTCATGCTGTTATTTCTAAACTTCCTAACACCTTAAGTGCGTTTTTATTTAAAGTGATTTCACAAATCCCAAATAGTTTAAAAATACAGGTAACCAATGACATTTGGCCTCATAATGACTATTATAATTGGTTTAATATTCTGATTTTAAAAATGACTGACCCTAGAAATTATTAAATGTCTTTTCAGGCCAACATTTTAAATGATAAGCATCAGTCTGTATATGTTTGTTGAACATCTGCTATATACCAGGCCCTGGGGGGAAAACGTGAGACAGAGCCCTGCTCTCAATAACGTACACCACAGTCTGGAGGAAACCTCCCTTACTGGGGCTGAGGTATCACAGTCTAGTTGTGAAATTCCGCTTTCCACCCCTGCTCCTCTGAACTGAGAATGTTTTCCTGAGGGTACCACAGCTCTAAGAATCCTCTTTAAAAGTCCTCTTTGGAAACTAACGTTACAGGAGAGGATCTTTAACCCCCTGGTGTCGCTTAAGTCTCTGAACGTATGTAATTGATCCAGGTGGGAAATGCCTGTGGCAGGTGAGAAGGGGAAGAAGGCCTGCAAGGTCATTTCCAAACCAACCTGAACTTGACTGCTTCCCTGCTGTAAATTAAGGGTATGTGCACCCGTACTCCCACCCCTTCCCAACCTCCACCTGCAGCACAATTCCAGCTTGGGAAGGACGAGCCTTGCCGGGCCCTCCAGTCACTGTCATTAGGAGAAATGCACCCAGACCTTGCGCTACCAGATTAGAGTCTGTTTCTAATCAAACGGAATTTAGATTTAAACCGGAATTATATTTGGGATTTACAGTCCTTTCTACTTTCATTCATTTCATGGATTCCAGCCCTCTCCCCGCCCAGTCTTAATCCAATGCACTCCGGAGGGAATTATACAGTTGTCCACGAGCCCGGGCTGGGGGCGCAGGAGGCTGGAACCCTCGGTCCCCTAGGGAGAGCGGCGCAAAGGCCCAGGAGCCGGACCTCTTGCCTGGGTCAGCCTCGCCTTGCCTCGGGGATCTTTGGCGCTCAACGGCTTTACCCGCCGGATCCTGCGTTCTCCCTTTCCGACTCTTTTCGTCGCCGCCCTCGCTCCCCGGAGGATTTCGCCTCCAGCACCCCTGGCTTTCGGGACGCAGAGGCTTTACTTCTGCAGAATGAAAAGCGAAAGCCGCGGCCGGCGGGCCGGGGCGCAGACCAAACGCGCCACGTGGCTGCTGCTCGGGAATCCGCAGGGGCCGGGAGGGCTGTCACCACGCGGCGCGGACCCCGACCTCAACTTCCAGCGCTAGTCGGGCGCCCCCGAGCCCACCGCAGCCCCGACGCGCCCTCCCACGCCGGCGCCTAGCCCTCCGGCTCCAGCGGCCCGGGGCGCCCTCCGGCAGCTGGTCCCCAGCCTCCTCACCGCCCGCGCAGCGCGTCCGCACGCCAGCCCCCGGTTCCTCCGCCTCCGCGCAGGACGCGCCAGAGGCAGTTCGGATGCTCAGCGACCCCAACTTCGGCTTCCCGAGTTACACGACACCCTCCCTGGGGTGCGGATTCGCCTCCACCAGCCTCTACCCGAGGTCCTCACAGCCGAGCCGCGGGAAGATGAAATGCCCGGCGAGCGGCGTTCCTCTGGATTTTGGAAACCTGTCCCATTCGCCTCGGGAGCGACTCGATTCCCCCACCCGCACCCTCCGGCCAGATGATTTTCACCCTGGGTCGCGCCTAGGTGGGGGGCGGGGGGGGGCTAGCAGCTAGAGCGGGAGGAGGAGAGGGGCCAGCAGCGCTGAGTTGCTGGCATGCAGCTGCGCGCCGCTCGCGGCGAGGGGCGGCGGAGCCCTGCGGCGCGGCGGGGCAGGAGAAGCGGGCTCCTGCGCCTCTGCCTCACGGAGGATCACAGACACACACACACAGACACACACACACACAGACACACACACACTGCCGCCAGCACCCCCATGCTAGAGCCCGTAGGCGGAGGTCAGAGCCAATGTTCACTTCACGGCAGGGGCTGAAACGCCCAGATGGAGGCAGAGGCTCCCGCCTCTCCTTCGAGGTTTGCAACATCCTAGGAGGCCCCCAATTTCCCAGAGCGAGCAAGGTCTGGCTACAGAGACTCCGCTCCCTTGGCCAGCGGTTCAAGCTGCAGGGGGTTGGGGATGGAGACAGCGAGCACTGGAGAGCGACCCCGCGCCCACCCCCGCCCTCGGCGCAGAGAACTGGCCTGCCCCACTCGCCCTCAGCGGACTGCTAGGGGAGGCAGACCCCGGGGCGCTCCATCTCCGGCGAGGGTTAGGGAGGGGAGTGACAGCAGCAACGACTCCGCGCGTTGGCCAAGACACGGAATCTCCGAACAGGCTGCGCCGCCGGCGCGGAGGGGTGGAGGCGAGAAGGGGCGGAGGAGGAGTTGCGGGGCAGAGAGGGATGACGTCCTTCGGCACTCGGGGCTCGCAGGGACTTAAGATTCGTGCGCTCGCCTAACCCGGCGCGCTCACTCCGAAGGTTCGCAGAGGCGCCGCGCCCGGCTCCCGCTGCGGCTCCCGAACGGCGCGCACGGGGGCGATTCCGGCCCGCTGCGACCAGGGTGTCAGCCCTCCGGCCACCGCCGAGCCCTCTCTGTCCGTCCCTGCGGATTCCAGGCGGGCCCGGGAAGGCAGCCCCCGGCCGGGCCAGCCTCGCCCCTTCCTCGCCTTCTCCCTCCTCGACCTCGAGCCAAGGGCAGGCGCCCACGCACCAGCCCCTGCCCACCCGGAGAGCTGGAGTCCCGACCTGCGACCGTCTACGAAGAGGGATGGGGTAGGGGAAGGAAAGGGGCTCACCTGGGTCACCGGGAACGTCCCTCTCCGGCCCCTCCCGGAGCCTGTTCGCCGCTCCCCGGCACAACCTTCCTGGAAGAAAAAAAGTAGCGCAAGGGCAGAGGAGAGGTAGGGCTGCTCACAGGTCCCTGCGCAGCGGCTTTTTCCTTCGGATTGTCCCGGATACGGACTCGGGTTCGGCGGCGGGAAAGGGCTCCCAGAGGTTGGAAGGGGCCTCCAGACCCGGGCCCTCTCGCGGCGGCGGCGGTGGCACCTCCAAGTTGCCACCTGCAGCGCGCGCCGGGCGCCTGTGACTGCCCGCGCCCCTCGGCCCGCGCCGGCCCGCCCTCGCCGGCCGCTGGTTGGCTGCGCCCCGCGCCCGGGCGGTCCCCGCGCTCGGCCCCGCCCCGCTCCTGCCCCAGAGCCGCGGTTCGCGGTGCCCGGCTCCTGCCCGGCCACCCCGGGCTTTATAGCTGGCGAGTTCTAGGAGCTGCTCCGGCTTTTGCAAGCAGGGGAAGGATCGGGCACACATACTAAAACACGCGTAATTTTGTGTCGGCTGCGGATTGGAGGAGAGAGAGAGAGAGAAAGAGGATGTGAGAAATGCCCTTAGTGTGCCTGAAGGGGACCCTGTAACTCGGTTTCGTTTGCTGGTATTAAATGTGTGCAATCCCTGAAAAGAGTTAAAGCCACAGAGGCAAGCATGCAGGGATGTGAGTCGGAGAGTGGTTGGAGGTTTTTGTTTTTGCTTAAGCTTCGCACAAGTTCACACGAAGCGCTAAAATATGAAGATAAGTCCTGGGTCGCAGTTTTTTCTCACCCAACCTGCATCAGTGCCGCGGAGGAGCCTTGGGCTCCAGCGGCCCCTGAGCCACCCACCCGCACTGGTGCCCACGGAACCTCCAGGCCTGAAGGCCCAGCGTTATCAGCCACGTGCTTGCTTGATTCTACGCCTCGGAGTCCAGGCCATGAAAACTCCTGCCGGTGCACATAGGAGGCCTGCGTTTTGCACAACTCTTGGGACTTTTAAGTAAACAAAGGGCACATTATCTTTCTTTTCCCTCCCACTGCTGCTCCAAAGACTGGGACAGGAGTTCACTGCGCCATCTCCCAGGGCATTCATGCGCACTCTTCCCTCTGCAGCTTACTACCTCCTGAAGTCACGCTTTCTGGAAAATTCAGTGGGTAAAGTCTACCGGAGGAGAAAAACATATAAAAAAGATGGAAGTACCACTCTGGAAAGCTATCCAATCAACCCAAAACGTCTCACTCCTAGGTGTATCTATGGGAAAGAGGTACATTGCCAAGTACCTATTAGTTTAATAACATTTCAAAATTAACTTCCAAATAGCACATTTTATAGCCCATCAGGGACACGCCTGTGTTTTGTGAGCACAGGTGTGGCACTGTTAAGCGTGACAAGCGCGCACACGTGGTCGTGTCTGGCTGTGCTTTGTAGACTCCTCAGTAGGGGGAGGGGGGAGGAAAGGGGATTCATTAAAGGAAGTCGGGGGCAGTTGGCACCGGTCAAGTAGCCACTTCCTGTCAACTGTGGCTAAGTGACTTGGAATGCTGCTTCATGGCACTAGTTCCTTGCATCTTAAGGCAGATTTTGTTTCATGAGATCCTAACATCTTGGGTCCCCTTTGGAAAATAATAGCCAACTTTTTTTTTTTTCCCTGCAGCCAAGTGCTAACGTTTACCTCTCTCAAGAAGAGGCAAGCCTGTCCTTATTCATCTTCTCGAAACCCAAGGAGACTAGGGCCACGCAATTCAGAGGCAAAGCATTCACGAGGAGATATTTCCATACTCCACGTTAAGTGCTTGCTAAATGCACTGCACTTTGACCTAAACTGGCTGAATCCCTGCGTAGAATGAAGGTGTGGCTTGGCTCAAGTGTGAGTGCAGCTGAACTCGATACCCGGAGGTTTACCTGATAAGAGGTGGGGTGGGCTGGGGTGTGGATGGCAGCCGTAGTGATATTAATCCATCTAAACATCTGATGTGTGGACAGCCAGGGAGGCACAAACAACTAGACAAGATGCACTTCCTTCATAGCGGGGAAGGAGCTTAAAGGCTCAAGTGGATGAGAAAGCAACAAGAGAGAGAAGTGGAGCATCTGTGGACAGTGAAAAGAAATCAACCGATGGTCTTTGGTCCATTGAACATGCCAGTGGCTCAAGATTCTGAAGGAGGAGACAAGAGAGAGTTGTTGGGACTCAGAGGCAGGATATATGAAGCTAAGAGTCCTGGAGTGGCATACAGAGTCAGCACACATAGGGCTGACTCCAGGCTCCAACACTTCTGTGTGATGTGTTCGGTTTCCAAGTGAGACATGCTGTTTAAGTTTCATTCTCTTCATCTGTGTGAAGGGGATCAGGGTGCCTGTCTGCTAGAGCCGTGGGAAGGATTAACTGAGATAATGTGTCTGTAACGCTGGGCATATAGAAAGCGTTCAATAAATTGTAGGTGTTATTGTAAAGTGTTTAAAAGGGGCTTAAAGGTCACCTAAGACTTTTAATATTTGTTTCTGATAGAATATTTCTGGCAGGTGCTCACCCTGCTTCTGCTTTCCCTATGATGAGAATCTCACTAACCCCAAATCCATTCCCTCTCCCTTACTTGAAGATGAAATGTGGAAGAGTACTTTTTTTTTTTTTTACTGGTTGGTTCTGTTTCTACCCATGGTGGTCGTATAAATGTCTAAGCCCTGCTTCACAGGAGAGCACTCCAGATCGTTTAAGACAAATAACAGGTCCCCTGCGTGAGTTATTTTGTCCAGACTAAAGTGCCCTGGGCTTCCAGCCTTTCCTCATATGACCTGGTTTCACAATCTTTCACCATCTCTTACCCTCCAAATTGCCTCTGACCTCCTTAAAAAAGAACGCAGTGCTCCAGCCCCATCTGCCAGCAATACCTTTCTCAATGTCTTAGCGAGGCCTGCATTTTTGTACCCATTTTGAATGGGAGATTGACTCTTTTTTTTCTCCTCTTAAGTAAGTATTTAATACATTGGTTTTCAGACTTTAGGCCAAATCTAACAACTTTGTTTGTAAACCTAGAAAGCTAAAACTAACCATGCTTTAATATTCTTGACTTAGAGACTGCAAACTATTCCTTATGAGCTAAGTCCTCATTTTTTTTTTTTTTTTTGAGGAAACAGTTTCCCTAATTGTTACCATTTTACATTGATTTCTCTTTTTCTCTAGATGGATAGATACTCATGATCAATATTCTTTTTTCCAAACCATTTAAGAGCAAGTGTAGACATGATGCCTCATCATCCTTAAATACTCCAGTGTGTATATTTCCCCCAAACTGGAATTCTCTCCCACATAAGCACAGAACAACCAATCCATAGAACCCCTTCAGATTTCACCAACTTTCCACAGAATGGCTCTTTTTCATTTTTGGTCCCGAATCCAGTCTAGGATCACACATTACGTGGAGGTGATGCGTCTGGTTCTTCTCCTTTAACCTGCTACAGTTCTTCCATCTTTCCTGTCTCTCATGCCCTTGACAGCTTTGAAAACTACATGCCTTTCATTCTGTAGATTTCAGAGATCTCAACCTGGATCCATGTGATGTTTCTTCATGTTTGACCCAGGTCATACATTTTTGTCAGGAATAACAAAGAAATGATACTGTACTCTAGGCAGTTCATTTACATTAAGAAGTATTCCATCGTTGTGATATTAACCTTGATCACCTGGCTTGGCAGACGCTGGAATCCTCCAGTATGAAGTCAGCATTTTGCCCTGTAATTGATAAGTATTTTGTAGGGATATACTCCTAGGCTACATCAATATTCTGTTTCTCATTGAAAATTCACTCAACCAGACTTAGCAGGCATTGATGACTCCCGCCTGAATCAGCACCCACCCCCACCACGATGGTTGCCAAATGACTATTCCCCATTTGCTTCATTCCTTTTGCAACTATTAATCGGCATTCTTCTGTAGAAAATATTTCCCTTCCCTGCATTTATCTATTTATGTCAGTCTAGACTCAGGAATTCCTATTCCATCCAATGAATCATTTTGTTACTTTCATTATTTATCTTGATGCTCAAATCACCTAGATTTGGCCAAGGGGTGTCTCTTTAAGATGACTCTTCAGTCCCTCTGGCATGTCCCCATTCTTTGGGTACCTTTGGGTACCTTCTAACTTTCTGGCACATCAAGATGTTCTAGGATCATTTTGGAATCAGCTCTCCAAGGAGCCCTGGTTCCTTTCCATGGAGGATGGCATTTAGGAATGAGATCTGGGCACCCAACATGCTCACTGCTACTGGCATGTCGTAACCTCTAGGTTCTCTCGGCGGACAGAGTAGGAAATAATTGACAAATGTTTACACACAGGCACACGTGCATTTATGTCTACTGCTATGTGTGTGTCTATCTATGTATCTATTTCTCTATATAGCCATTTATAACTATATACCTATGGAAACATATAGAGGGAAATCTATCTTAATATCTATTATATAGAGATATATAGATAGCACACCAATGTTGGACTCCTGTGTTGGATCTTGCTTTCCTAAAGACTATCGTCAGCCCAGCAGCCTAAATCATGCTTTCAAAATATGTCATATCATTTTCACTTCCCTCTCCATGGCTTCTACTTTGTCAACATAAAAATTCCAAATCCAAACAGATCTGCCTCTTTGGTCTCAATGCCTCTTCTTCCTCATGTCTTCCTGCTCTCCACCTTGGGCACCCACTCCAGGTTACTGGCTTCCAAGATGCTCCTGAAACTTGCATTCTCCTCCTTCTACCTGAGATGCTCTTCCTCAGGGGTCCCTCTAATTTCCACCATCTCCAGGTCTTTGCTCAAATGTGTCTTCCTCAGTGAAGCCTTCTCTGGGAGCCATATTTGAAATTACACTCCCTCCTTCCAACCCACTCTCTCTCACTGCTTGATTTTTCTCAATAGCATGTATTATAGTCCAACATTGCATGGATTGTCTTATTGACAGTCTGCCCCTCCCCTGCCATGACTATAAACGCCACAGAAAAGGAAATTTTGGTCTCTTTTGTTTCCTGCTACACCCTCAGTGCCTATATCAGAGCCTGATATACAACAGACCCTCAATAAATATTTGTTAAACGAATGGGTGAAATTCCGGGAACACATAAACACATTTACAACTGACTAGATACACCCACAGGCTAAGTGGTTGCCAATGTGACTTGAGAAATTGAAGCCTAATTGTGTAAACGTGAAAGGTTTCATAGAGAGGCCTATATAATTAAAGCAGAGTAAATAAAAGATTATCAAGGGTGTAAAGACAGAAAAGGACTACGTGTTTAATGAATATGAGGTAAAGCAGGTAATCTGGAAACAAAGTGTTGTTAGGTATCATCTGACCATTTAGTGGACCAAAAGGTGAAAGTACATACCACCAGACATCAAAATGAAAAGTTCTACAGATATTTCCAAATATATTCTTTAAGATCACGCAGTCTGTTAAGAGGAATTTGGATATTTTCCTCTTGTGAAACAGGAGTCTTTTGGAGCAGAAAGAACTCATTAAAGGGGTTAATGATATTTCAAATTTAGCATCATCTTTTTCTAAAGTGTCAACTCAGCTCACAAGGGAAATGAATCCCTTTCTCCTACTATTAAAGCTCTGGGTCCAACTTGGGCCTTATAAGCTGAAAGTCCTTAGAAAACATTTATACAAAATGGAATGGAAACTCATCCATATTGGACACATTTTCAGCATCAATTAGTCATCCAACTTTTAATGTACCTTATTCTGCATACTTTAGGAGAATCTGAGTGTACATTTCAGAACTGTTCAGAGAGCCAGGTTTGACTGAGGCCAGTCCTACTATTATTTGACGACTCTGCTTGGAGACAACACATATGATACAGTGATTTATATCTGGAATTGCAAAAACAGTTATTTTTATTTTCTGTAATTCCCTCAAGGTGTCCGGGTAGATATTGCAGTAGAACACAGTGAATTGAATGAAAGATACAGCTCCGATAGAAATTTTAGGTGTTCTAACTTTTAAAGTTTTTCAGCACATCCTTAATGGAATGAGATAGTTGGAAAGAGGTTTATTTCTCTTAAATTCATCTCATTAGTGGGAGCCTTTGAGATGAAGTTTGGGTTCTGCAGAAATAGCTATCTGGCTTATGCATTCTTTCGAAAGGAAGACCTTTCCATGTTTTCTCGAAGGAGTCATCCTTGCTAACACAAAGGCTGGCAAAACTCAAGGCCTCCTGATGCACAAGCTGGAGACTGGCCTTTGCAGCATAAATCTTTTCCTCCCAATACTGATGTCCTGCTCCTTCAAGATGTTAAGCAAAAAGTCAAATAAAGTTGTGATTTCTTGGAATGTCTTGCAACTTCTTCCCCAGTGCTGTTTTTTTTTTTTTTACCAGCAGTGTAATCTCAGGATTAACCTCTCTGAATCTCAGTCTCCTTAGATAAATTGGGAACGGCATGGAGGACCTCATCCAATAGGTAGGATTAAATGAAATAATTTGATGAAAGGGCTTCGAAACTAGAAAGAGCCCTAAGAATGACAGTGTGCTGTCATCACCGCCCACCATCTTCCTTCTCAAGCCACTTGTATTGAATAACAGCTGAAGTTTAAAAACACGGATGTGAAGCCTGTACTTTTTTTCTTTTTTTACAGTCAGATACTCCCATCCTCCTGACCAGCTTTTCCCCCAAGTGAAATCCTACTGTAATACTTAAAACCATCGAATCTCCGATGATTCCTCCAGAACTTGCCAGGTTTGGCATGGCATAAACCAGCCCCAGAATGGTTTTCCTTTAAAAAGAAAAACAAAAAACTATACATCATAAATAAAAGTTTCACCAAGTTGCTGAGAGCAGAAAGTTCCAGAGTACGCTCTGCCCTTGGCAGAAAAATATCAAACAGCAGTGACTGAGCAATAAACCTTCCACACAACTGCAGATCATCAACTCATTGTAAAGATTTAGGACCTGACGCTTCCTGCTTCTTGGCTTGATGCATGCCAGCCTGTGAAAAAAACACTCTAGATGCAGAAACTGTTTAGGTTATTTTCTGATCTGGGGCAAGGCATACGAACTGAGCAATACGTTGGAGTTAATTATCTGAAAAGTGAATTCTTTGCCACGTTTTACAAAGCAAGAAGTTTTCGAAATACAATATAAGATGGATTTAAAATTGGCCGCTGTTGCCATCTGGCTCACCTTAAGCCGGTGCTGATAACTGGACTGAATATTAATCTGGTTTCTACTTTTGTCTTTTTCAAATCAGAGCTACATTCTTTGCCATGAGGAGCCACGTACTGTAGCTGGTTGGT
This sequence comes from Grampus griseus, assembly GCF_964374135.1. Classification (NCBI taxonomy): domain Eukaryota; kingdom Metazoa; phylum Chordata; class Mammalia; order Artiodactyla; family Delphinidae; genus Grampus; species Grampus griseus. Next base: position 32,551,499 of record NC_139006.1, on the reverse strand, counting down.
GATGTTTATTTTCATTAAGTGAGATTTAGTAAGGCTCCTGGACCTTGTCAGTCTCTGTCTCTGGCCTCACCCTGGCTCTTTTCATCCTGTCAATTATTTGGGTGCTGGGGCCGTCCACTGGGGAGGGGCCAGTGCAGAACTTTGCCAGACCCAAGGTGCCACAAGAAGGATCTGACAGAGGTCTGGCTCAGGCATCTCTAAAACACAAAGGGCTCCTTTGGAACAGTAAGGAACTAGGTTATAAAGAGTTTCCTAGGCAGATACTGTCTGAGTGACACCTGAAAAGGGTAGGATTTGCTGCAGAGGTTTGCTCCATCATCAGATTTTAAGCAAACTTGTTAACGTTCTCTTATTTCACATATGGTTGATCCATGAAAAGAACAATGCTGATTTTAAAAATAAAATCCAGAATTTCAAATCTGTAAGAAAAGGATATTTATTCCAGTGTTTCAGGGTTTTCCTGGGGCTGCCTTGAGTCACATGGAGACCTGTCAGGTTTGGCCAGATCCGCCCCTAGATCATTTCCTTAACGTGTCCACCTCTTCTATCGCCACGGTTTCCAAACCCCCGTCTTCCCCTGCCTGGGCTGTCAGTAGGCTCCTAACTGCTGTGGGGTTTTTTTTGGGTTTTTTTTTCCACCCTTGCTGCCTCTGGCACATTCTTCTCATACCAGCCCAGGGATTCTTCCTTTGCTTAGTTCTTTTCAATGACCTTCGGTTCACCCTAGCTAAAATTTGAAAATGCCTAAAGCAACCTAGTCTGGGATTGCTGCCAGCCCACCCAGCAACTGTATCTCCTCCCACTGCGCTCTGCCCTCGCTTGGAGTCCAAGATGGCAGTGAGCGCTTGCCCACCTTTTCCAAGCCTCCTTCTCTGGACTTGCCCTGTTCCTTCTTTTGCCATCTCTTCTTCCTGCCAAAGCCTCTTCAACCCACGAGGCCCAAATGAAATGCACTTTTCTGAGAGGACTTGCCTCATGCCTTGCACCTCTCAATTTAAATCAGATTCCACGTAACCTTCTGTGCGGTTTTCCAGCACTCACCATTCAGTATTGATTGATTGGTGTGCTTTTCAGACTAGACAGTAAGTTCCGTGATGACAGAGATGGGATGGGTTTTTTTGTTTGTCTGTTTTGTGTTTCCCTTTATCTACAACTTCTGAACCTAGAAAGAAGCTATCCTGTGTGGATTCTCACCCAGCTCTGGCACCAGACTGCCCCCAGGGTGAATCCTAGCTCTGTCTTTCTGACCTGGGCTAACTGACCTAACACCTTTGTTTGTCAACTTCCTCAGCAGCGAAAAGGGACCATTGAAATACCTACTCGATTGGATTTATCCATCAAATTGGGACACAGCAGGAAATTGTGAGGGTTCACTTAGTTTATAGGCACAAAGCACCTAGAAGAATTCTCTGTGCATGAGAAACAAAGTTATTATTTCAGCAGGCGCTCAAAAATATTTTGGATAGAATGGATTCATTCATACTACTTTGGTCACAGATTTCCTCATCATTTGGGAGAATTCTTCCTTGATTTAAATTATATAATACAATATAGGTAAAATAAAATTCTCCTGGTAAACAGAATTAAGGGTGACAACCTTCCCTTTATCAAAAAAGATAAGCACAAACAACATCGAAAGTACCAGATCTGCCATATACGTCAATTCATACGTGGTCATGGATTTTTTTTTTTGACCCTTTCTTTACCTTTCCTTCACAAACGAAGCCTAAAATGGCTCCCACAGAATCCCAAATTTGGCAACTTTTTCTTCCCCAGCTTTATTGAGAGACAAATGACATATAACATTGTGTAAATTTAAGGTGTAGCACGTGATAATTTGATACACGTATTTATTGCAAAGTGTTTACCACAATAAGATCAGTTAACATATCCTTCATCTCACAAAATTACCATTTTATTGTTGTTGTTTTAGCCAGAATATTAAAACTCTACTCTCATGGCAACTTGCAAGTATACAATACAATATTGTTAACTATAGTCACCATGCTGTTCCTTAGATTCCCTGGAACTTATTCATCTTATAAGTGAAAACTTCTACTCTGACCAGTATCTCCCCATTTCCTCCACCCCTCAGCCCCTGGCAACCACCATTCTCCTCTCTGTTTCCATCAGTGCAATCTTTTGGATTCCACATGTAAGTGAGATCAAGTAGTATTTGTCTTTCTCTGATTTATTTCACTTAGCATGGTGCCCCAAAGATTCATCCATATTGTTGAAAATGTCAGGATATCATTTTTTATGGCCGAGTAATATTCCATTGTATAGACAGACAGATGGATAGATAGATAGATACCACATTCTTGGAGCCCTTGTCAAATATTAGTTGACCGTATATGCGTGGGTTTATTTCTGGGCTCTCAGTTCTGTTCCATTGGTCTTTGTGGCTGTTTTGTGCCAGTACCATACTGTTTTGATGATTTTAACTATGTAATAAAGTTTGAGGTCAGGAAGCCAAATTTGGCATTTCTTTTGATGAAAAAATGAAAGAAGGGTCTGGAAAATCTCAATTAATAAAGAGAGAAGAGATATTTTGTCCTTTTTTTCAGATGATTTTATTGTCATCACAATGTATTTATTAGAAACATTACCGTGGAGAAAATCAAGGACAAGCTGCTGGCTTCTTGGCTGATGTCAGGAAAACCTGCCTCAAGTAATGTTAATGACCTATATTTTTGATATTTCTTTTTCTCTTTAAATGAATACATCCATGACATGGATTGGGAGAAAACTGTAACAAATAACATTTGTATTGCTCAAATCTTACTTCTCCAGAGTTGTACTGCCTCTTTTTAAGCTCAGTGCATTTCTTATGGTTATTTTACAAAACTTGTCCATTATTCATGACAACATATTTATCAGTTTGTAGTTCACAAAGTTTAGAAAAACCATTGTGACCCTTAATGCTAACATAGCCCGTTGTGTTGGAATGGCTTTTCTAATAATATACTGATAGCTATGATTTAGATGTACAATTATATACCTTAGAATTGGGCAAAATGATTGAGTAGTTTTTAAATGCCATTATACCATACATCCTGGAACAATTTTTTAAAAATAAAAAGCGTACATATTTGTGAGTAGACTCCTCACTGGATATTGAAGAAAAATATCCTCTGATTTATAATGTTAATAGTTTCCAAATTCTCTTAAGACATGAGTTAGTTGTCTGCTTTACCACATTTTGAAAAGCCTTTTGTATATAAAATTATACCTTAATTTGGGGCTTCCCTGGTGGTGCAATGGCTAAGAATCCGCCTGCCAATGCAGGGGACACAGGTTTGAGCCCTGGTCCAGGAAGGTCCCACATGCTGTGGAGCAACTAAGCCCGTGTACCACAACTACTGAGCCTGTGCTCTAGAGCCCGTAAGCCACAACTACTGAGCCCACGTGCCACAACTACTGAAGCCTGCATGCCTATAGCCCATGCTCTGCAACAAGAGAAGACGGCAATGAGAAGCCCGCATACCACAATGAAGAGTAGCCCCACTCACCGTGCAGCAACTAGAGAAAGCCCATGCGTGGCAGCGAAGACCCAGTGCAGCCAAAAGTAAATTAAAAAAAAAAATTATACCTTAATTCAGTGAGTCAAACCCACACCTATTTTGGTTAGAAGACTGGAACACAATTAATGTCCTCAGTTGTTGGCTGGTTTATCCTTGGCTAAATTTAGATGCGTAAAATCATTTTATATTAAAGGCCATTTTACTTGTTGTTTGGTAAGTTCCATTTCTGATTTAAAATAAGACTGCATATCTTTCCACACTTCCCACTTCCCATCCGCAGATTATCCCACTATCAAAATTGCTGTTTTAAATTTCTGACAAGCTTGTGCTTGTATATATTTTTCTAAATTCAATAAGAACGCTGTTTTACTTATTTTTAAACGCTGTAGCCCTGCATCTCAGGCCATATTTCTCAAGGGCTCGAGTGTTAGAATACTGACTCTGCAAATCGATACCTAGATATGAGTCCAAATAGTCCAAACAGCTGCACAAGTGTTGCAGTCAAACCTGGATGATAAGGATGGCTCATACAAAGTGTTAGATTGTGCAAATAGCTCCCCAGTAAGGCAAGGGCAGTCCAGGGTGCAAAAGTCTGTTGTTCACTATGTGATGATTTTTACAATACCTACATATGCGGTGATTAAAATAATCTCCGTGTTCAGAGTACAGATGTATATCTATTTTACTGCCCCAGTGTGGATCTATGCCTGCTGATATCAGGCCATATCAAATGTGGTTTGGCGTGTTCCACCTGCCTAGCCCTGGAAATTGTCTTGATTTAGGCAGCTCAGAGCAAGGTTGGAGTGGTTTTCCTTTGCTACAACTTGAGTCCCTTCTTTTTTATTGTGGTGTAATGTACATAACACAAAAGTTACCACCTTAACCATTTCTAGACACACGGTTCAGTGGCAGTAAGGACATTGACATTGTACAACCACTGCTTGAGCCCTTTTGAGTTAAGTAGTAAGAAGACCATCAGGGTTTCTTTGGGTGCCTTTTCTCTGTCCAGCAGTGGTTGCTGAGAACACACAGCTAACCACAAATACCTGGAATTTCTGGATATTTGAAATGTCCTTCTGCATAAAGCATTCCTGATGTTGTCTTGAATGACTGTTTAGAATAATTTGGAGTTTCTCAGTTACTACTTAGAGGTACAGTTGACCCCTGAACAACATAGGTTAGAACACAGGTCCACCTATCTGTGGATTTTTTTTCACTAAATTTGAACTACATGATCTGTAGTTGGTTGAATCCAGGGATGTGGAACGTTGGATATGGAGGAACCACCAACCGTAAAGTTACACGATTTTCAACTGGGGCAGGGAGAGCGTTCGGCCCCCCAAACCCTCATGTTTTTCCAGGGTCAACTGTATAGAGCTTTGTAGAAAGCTGATAACATTAAGTACATCCATCAATACCAGGAGATAGCTTTCACTTTCCCTTAAGAGTGGAGAGAACCATAATTCAAAAAGATACATGCACCCCAGTGTTCATTGCAGCACTGTTTACAATAGCCAGGACATGGAAGCAACCTAAATGCCCATCAACAGAGGAATGGATAAAGAAGATGTGGTACATATATACAATGGAATATTACTCAGCCATAAAAAAGAACAAAATAATGCCATTTGCTGCAACATGGATGGACCTAGATGTTGTCATACTGAGTAAGGTAAGTCAGAGAAAGACAAATATCATATGATATTGCTTATATGCAGAATCTAAAAAAAGGGTACAAATGAGTTTATCTATCAATACAAAACAGAAATAGAGTTACAGACATAGAAAACAAACTTACCAGGAGGTATGGGGGGGTAAATTGGGAGATTGGGATTGACACATGCACACTACTATACATAAAATAAATAACTAACAAGGACCTACTATATAGCACAGGGAACCCTTCTCAATACTCTGTAATGGCCTATACAGGAAAAGAATCTAAAAAAGAGTAGATATATATGTATAACTGATTCACTTTGCTGTACACCTGAAACTAACACAACATTGTAACTCAACAGTACTCCAATAAAAACTAAAAAAAAAAAAAAAAAAGAGTGGACACTTTATTCTCAACTTCCCAAAGTTCTAAAGAAGTTAATACATCAGGGTTACTTCTTATTTTATCAGATAATTGCAACCTTCGGTGCAAACAAAACCACCAAACGTAGTATTGTTGTTTGATGGCATAAAGAATATCTAATCAGGCTGCTTTTGCAAGACAGGCGATGAGGCAACCTTGAGAAAGAACTGCTTCACTCGTTCTAGGAGCGCCTTCCTCGACAAGATGGAACCGGCAGGCTCTGCGTAAAGGCAGCTTTCCTCCACAACTGTCATTTGGAGGCAGGAAGAGCCCGTGCCAGGCAGGCATAGCATTTGCCTCTGATTTGGCTTCTGGACTGAGGTGCTGCAAAATAGACCCGCGTCTCGGATTGCTTTCCGGGACTTGTGCGTGGCCAAACGAACCCAACGTGTGTGGACACGCACTTTCATTTGAATTTGTCATTTGACTTCCCCGTCTAGATCCACTCACTTTTGCTGAGTGTTTGCTCTGAATGAGTGTTCAGATCGTAGGTAGACTACTGCTCTTTTCTTTTCATCGCTTCAGTTTGCTACTGTGTGTGCAGAGAGCCTGCCAGAAGTGCGTCCCAGCCCGATGTCCTCGGAGCGTCTTTGGGAATACCGGAACTCATATTACTTTTCCTCCTGTGACCTTCACCGGACTCACCACCATGGTGACATGGTACCTTCTTTCGGGATATTTCACGAGATACCAATTTCTAATGAGCAAGTCTTTCTTGGAATAGCAGCTCGCAGACTTTGGTTTTACAATCTTTTTACATTCTTAAAAAACTATTGGGGGGGCTTCCCTGGTGCCACAGTGGTTGAGAGTCCGCCTGCCGATGCAGGGGACACGGGTTTGTGCCCCGGTCCGGGAAGATCCCGCATGCCGCGGAGCGGCTGGGCCTGTGAGCCATGGCCGCTGAGCCTGCGCGTCCGGAGCCTATGCTCCGCAGTGGGAGAGGCCACAACAGTGAGAGGCCCACGTACAGCAAAAAAACAAACAAACAAAACAAACAAAACAAAACAAAAAACTATTGGGGATCCCAAAGAGCTTTTGCTTATGTGGATTATATCCACATTTATCATATTAGAAAATAAAAGTGAAAATTTTATTTATTTCCAGTTTTATTGAGAAATAATTGACATCCATCACTGTATGAGTTTAAGGTGTACAGCATGATGGTGTGATTTACATAAATTGTGAAATGATTTCCATAGTAGGTTCAGCTAACACATCCATCTTGTCATACAGATACAATAAAAATAAAAGAGAAAAGAAAGGGAAAAGGAAAACAATTTCCTCCTTGTGGTGAGAACTTTTAGGATTTGCTCTTTCCAACTTTCCTGTATATCATATTGCAGCATTAGTTACAGTCATCTCACTGTACATTACATCCCTAATACTCATTCACCTTATAACCAGAGTTTGTACCTTTTGACCACCTTCCTCCAATTCCCCCTGCCCATCCTCTGACTCTGGTAACACAAATCTGATCTCTTTTTCTATAATCTTGGAAGTTTTTTGTTTGTTTGTTTTCGATTGCACATATAAATGAGATCATACGGTATTGTCTTTGTCTGACTTATTTCACTTAGTATAATGCCTTCAAGGTCCATCTATGTTGTCAAAAATGACAGGATTTCCTCATTTTTTGGCTGAATAATATTCCATTTATATATATAATGTGGTGTATATATATACACACCACAACTTCTTTATCCATTCATCCATTGATGGACACTTAGATTGTTTTCATTGCTTGGCTACTGTAAATAGTACAACAATGAAATGGGGTACAGATATTTTTCTAGTTAGTGTTTTTATTTCCTTTGGGGAGATATATATATATATATATATATATTTTTTTTTTTTTTTGCTTTATGTGGGCCTCTCACTGTTGTGGCCTCTCCCGTTGCAGAGCACAGGCTCCGGACGCGCAGGCTCAGTGGCCATGGCTCACGGGTCCAACCGCTCCGCAGCATGTGGGATCTTCCTGGACCGGGGAACGAACCTGTGTCCCCTGCATTGGCAGGCGGACTCTCAACCACTGCGCCACCGGGGAAGCCCTGGATATATTCTTAAAAGTGGAATTACTGGATCATATGGTAGTTCTATTTTTAATTTTTTAAGGATCCTCCATACTGTTTTTCATAGTGGGTGTACCAAATTACAATTTAAAAAAAACATCAAAATACAAGCTGTCAGATGATGTCATTCCATGCCACGTAGCCTCCAGAAAACTGGATTGTACTCATGAGAGAATAAGGGTAAAAAAGATAACAATGTCTTAATTTTGTTGTGAAGGTTGTTTGAACTCAGCAGTCGCCCTGAAAGGGTGTCAGGTACTGCTCAGGGTTCCCAAGACCACACTTTAAGAACGATTTTCTGGGAATAAATAAATCCTCTTCTTTTTTTCCCTTTCCTTTTTTTTTTTTTAAAGCTCTTTATAGTCTTTATAACAGTGCTATTTCACAGACTCCAAAGGATATATTTTAGGAAAAGATATTTGGTAACATTCTTCTTAACTTGGAATGTAGGTGGGAAAGGTGTTTGGAAAAGGAAGATTTTTAAATAACCCTTAAGATACTTTTCTCATAGTTAGATGAAGTCTATTTTTTTCCCACCTCCTACATCTCACAAAGTTAGTCCTCTGTCAAGATCAGAATCTTCATAGTTAAAGAACTCTAGTATTGAAATAGCAGATAAAAATTCATAGAAGCAAAACTTCTTAGTTCTACCACTGTGTTGAAGTTCAGTTAATGGGCTTTGTGGCTATTTGAGCCCTGTGTCTGAAATGCCATCAAAATAAGGACAAAAAAATGTCTTCCTTTGATGCTCATTCTGCAGGGAATGGGGGATGGGTGGGAATTGATGACTTTTCAGGAAAAAAAAAAATGCCTTCAGAGCTGCTTGCTGCTGGAGATTTCACGGAGAAGCCACAGGGAACCAGAAGGGACTGAGCTGTAACAGCGACAACAAACTCAGAGGAAAGGTGGTGGATTTAGGAATTAGAGGGACTGGGCTAGCACGTGGTGGGGGGGGCGGGGACATGTGTGCACAGATCTATATTTATACACAGCGAGTAGCCACTCAATAATGCAGGTGAGAAGTAGCCTTGTGAAATGGAAAGATTTGAGTTTAGAGGTCAACCTTTGACTGTCTTGACTTCTACTTACTAACCGTGTGAATCTGGACAAGTGACTTCGTCCCTCTGAAAGTATTCTTCTCACCTGGAGAATGGTGTTCTGATATGTGCTATGCCAGGTGATTTTAGAAAAGGTGAAATAATAGTTTCTGCACAGGTAGATGCTTAATAGGTGATAGCGGGGAAGATGGCCAGGAAATGAAAAGCCACCTGGCTAAAAAGGATAAGCCTGATTGTCTACTCCCTACCTGCCCCTCCCCCCCCACCAGACCACCAGAAGTCTAAGGGACAGGAGAACACTAGCAACTTCACTGCCACCTAGGTCCCCAACTTGGCCTTGACCACCTGAGATCATCCCCAAGATTCTACAGGCACAGCTGAGCCCCGTGCTTCTCTGCATGATGTCGGGCTGACGGGTAGATAGCGAGGGCTCACACTGTTGGAATCTTCCCAAGACCAGCTCTGCAGGGGCCAGGAGAGTGGCTCCTTCCTAGCCAGACTCTGCCTTCCAAAGTCACGTGCAAAATCACAGTATTGGTTGGTAAGGTTCTTTCGCTAAAAGGTCAAGGCATCAAATGCCTCCACTGAAAATGCCACAGGCCAACCGCCCTGGCATTTTACACCAAGGAATATGGAAACCAGGTCTTGCTGCAGAGTTTTGTCCTCCCTGGCAGGATTACTGTGTGTCTAAGTTAGGGTGCTAATCCTTCAGTTGAGTCACTCATGTCAATGGCTAGACATTTTCTCATTATTTATTAAGAACGGTGTGACTTTTTATTTCCTACCATCTTCCTTCCCTCTCTGAACCCTTGGCAACGATCTAATTTGTCAGCATTGGCAAATTTCACTTATGTGCTACTTTCTGCATCCCTCAGATAATTAACAAGGGTGTAAAACATGAAGGGGAGACCAGAAAGAAGTGAGACACATTTGGGGAGTTTTTAATGACCTAAGACTACATTTAAAGATGTGAAAATGACTTTAAGAAAAAAAGCATACCTCAGTAATAGGACTCTCAACTCTTTCCAGCCAAGGTTATTATTCTGAGCAATGATTAACTGAAACTTTTCTCAGAGAAAAGGCATGACTGTAAAACATTAGATTGTTCATTAGATGTTGGTCAGGGTGCACAGTGTCAACTTTCCTCTTGCTAGGTGATTCAGGAAATGACACCTGACCCTCAGGTAATCTAGGGACATCTATACAGGGTTCAAAGAGAGGCAGGGAAGAGATAACAAGTGTTGGTGAGGGTGTGGAGAAAAGGGAACCCTGGCGCACTGTTGGTGGGAATGTACGTTTGTGTAGCCACCGTGGAAAACAGTGTGAAGGTTCCTTAAAAAACTAAAAATAGAAGTCCCATATGACGCAGCAATTCCACTTCTGGTGGTCTATATAAAGAAAATGAAATCACTCTCTGGAAGAGATATCTGCACCTTCTGGTTCATTGCAACATTACTCACAACAGCCAAGACTTGGAAACAGCCTAAGTGTCTGTCAGTGGATGAATGGATAAAGAAGATACGGGATGTATACAATGGAATATTATTCAGCCATGAGAAAGAAAGACACCCTGCCAATCGTGACAACTTGGATGAAACTTGAGGGCATTATGCTAAGTGAAATAAGTCAGATAGAGAAAGACAAACACTGCATGATCTCACTTACACGTGAAATCTAAAAAAGCCACATTCAGAGAAACAGGGAGTAGAGCCAGGGGCTGGGAGATGGAAGAAAGGGGGAGGTATTGGTCAAAGGGTACAAACTTTCAGTTATAGCATTAACAGGTTCTGGGCATTTAATGTACAGCACGGTGATTATAGCTAATAGCGTATTAGACTCTTGAATATTGTTAGAGGGTATGTCTTAAATATTCCCACTGCAAAAAAAAGAAATGGTAATTATGTGACAGGATGGGAGTGCCAGCTAATGCTAAGGTGGTAATTATTTTGCAATATATGAATGTATCAAATCAACACATTGTACACCTTCAACTTACACAATGTTATATGTCAATTATATCTCAATAAAGCTGTGAGAGAAAAAAAAAAGAGAGAGAGAGCCAAGGGAGATGGGAAGGAAATTAAAAAAGTCAGACCATTCTCAATTCACCAAGACTTGGTGAAATATGTTACTCTCTTTTTGGCTGCAAGTCAGACTGTTCTTTTGGAAATGTCTAGTTTCACAGGAACTGGCCAAGTGACACGGGACACATGAACTGCCTGGCTTCCCTTTGAAGTTAGACAAACTGAGATCACTACCATCTCATTTTATGCAATGACTAGAAGCTATGATCCCACAGTAACCAGCAGCCTTGAAACTTAACTTGTCAGCTGAGTGCAGTGGACATCAGTGAACTTGCATCAACAAAGGATTGGGCACCTCCTATGTGATATTCCATTTTTGCCACTGAAAAGAGAGTTATTCCCCTTAAGAACATACAACATATTTTTAAAGAATGTAAAGTAGGGGCACGTGACAAACTGGACAAGGATAGTTGTCCCTAAGGGCTCTCAGGATGACTTTTGTGTGTGTGTGTGTGTGTGTGTGTGTGTGTGGTATGCGGGCTTCTCACTGTTGTGGCCTCTCCCGTTGCGGAGCACAGGCTCCGGACGCACAGTCTCAGCGGCCATGGCTCACAGGCCTAGCCGCTCCGCGGCATGTGGGATCTTCCCGGACCGGGGCACGAACCCGTGTCCCCTGCATCGGCAGGCGGACTCTCAACTACTGCGCCACCAGGGAAGCCCTCTCAGGATGACTTTTTGAGGTGAAGGAAGAAAAGACCAGAAGCACCAGTTTTTAATTTCAGTGAGAGCTGAAGGAGGGCAGGGGAGGAAGGGGTCAAGGTGGGCTCAAGCCAGGAGGTGAGCAGGGGTAGGATCTGAATGGGCAGAAGAGAAAGGGGAGAGTATTCCAGTCTAGAAGACAACATGAGCTGAAGAATGGAGCTGGGTGGCCATCGAATGTTCCTGAGACCAGGAGGAGACTATCCAATCTAGGGAGGAGGGAACAGATTTGAGAGGAGAGGTGGTAACAGACCAAGGTTTGTAGCCAGGAGAGCACCTGAACCATTGCTGCAGGTGAGACCTCACAGGAGGACATAAAGAAAAGAGAGATTTAGTATTTAAGAGTTTTGAACTTGGCTCTGACAGGTTGAAAGTCATGATTAAGGAAAACTCACTGGCCAGCAGAATAAAACCTGGGTCGAAGGGGGAGGCACGAGGTAGGGATTTTCAGTAGAAATAATGGACAGAAAGTGGAAGCAGCTGGTATCCAAGGGGTAAAGGAGCAAGGTGAGTCACACATGGTTCTGGGTTAGGGTCTAAGGTTATCCTCAAGTTCATTGTCCAGGAAGATCCACCCAACAGAGGACAACAAATGCTGAGCAAGCCCAGACGCTGAGTCAGATAGACCCACTTCTAAATTCAGGCTTTGCTGCTTACTCCAGCTCTGTGACTTCAGGCAAGTTACTTTAACCTCTTCAAGCTGTTTTCTCATCTGTAAAATGGGGATAATAGTGCCCACCGTGTGGGATGATGTATAAACGAAATGGGAAGGTGCACTTAAAGCCCTCTCAACATACTTAGCGCTCAGTACGTTTCTTTTAGAATTTTTAATAAAAATTGATTTTAATTAAAACAGCAACAAAGTATAAATATTAATTGGATTAGATGCTCTTTGAAGAAAAACGAAGAGACACTAATTTTCTATTAATTTAATTTCTATTTCTTTGGTTTATTTGTACCAACCATTCCATTGCATTCAGAAGGCAATGGTTCATTTTCACTCACGCTTTCTTGTTTGAAAATCCTGCCCCACTCCCACCTTCCTCCGTGGGCTCCTATTGCATGAGTGGTAATGGCATTCATATTTACCAGGTTCTTGAACTTCAGCAGGGCTCATTAAAGCATAGATTGCTGGGGCTCACCAGGAGTTTCTGATAAGATCCCAGGCTATGCCAGTGTTGCTGTCTGGTCAGTCTTCGAGAACCACTGCTGGAGAAAAGGGCCCTAAGGTTTTCTTCCCAAATTTTCTTCAGCTGATGGAACGAGGGAGTTAACTCCCTCGTTCCATCAGCTGAAGAAAATTTGGTGGTGATAGTGTTTCATGGGGGAGGGAAAGGTGATGTATTGTTTTTACTTCCTTGGTCTTAGCTTTGCTACTCTTTCTTGCATGTGGAAAAGCAGAAAAAACAGAAATGCATGTACACTTTTTTTTTTATCACATGGGACAGTTACAACAAAGTTTTGTTTTTCCATCAGAAAGTAATCTCACATACTATACATAGAGAATACTAAAGATGCCACCAGAAAACTACTAGAGCTAATCAATGAATTTGGTAAAGTAGCAGGATATAAGATTAATGCACAGAAATCTCTTGCATTCTTATACACTAATGATGAAAAATCTGAAAGGGCAATTAAGGAAACACTCCCATTTACCACTGCAACAAAAAGAATAAAATACCTGTGTATAAATCTGCCTAAGGAGGCAAAAGACCTGTATGCAGAAAACTGTAAGACACTGATGAAAGAAATTAAAGATGATACCAACAGATGGAGGGATATACCGTGTTCTTGGATTGGAAGAATTAACATTATGAAAATGACTATACTACCCAAAGCACTCTACAGATTCAATGCAATCCCTATCAAACTACCACTGGCAGTTTTCACAGAACTAGAACAAAAAATTTCACAATTTGTATGGAAACACAAATGACCCCGAATAGCCAAATCAATCTTGAGAAAGAAAAATGGAGCTGGAGGAATCAGGCTCCCAGACTTCAGACTATACTACAAAGCTACAGTAATCAAGACAGTATGGTACTGGCACAAAAACAGAAATATAGATCAATGGAACAGGATAGAAAGCCCAGGGATAAACCCACGCACATATGGTCAACTTATTTTTGATAAAGGAGGCAAGAATATACAATGGAGAAAAGACAGCCTCTTCAATAAGTGGTGCTGGGAAAACTGGACAGCTACATGTAAAAGAATGAAATTAGAACACTCCCTAACATCATATAGAAAAATAAACTCAAAATGGATTAAAGACCTAAATGTAAGGCAAGACACTATCAAACTCTTAGAGGAAAACATAGGCAGAACACTCTATGACATAAATCACAGCAAGATCCTTTTTGACCCACCTCCTAGAGAAATGGAAATAAAAACAAAAATAAACAAAGGGAACCTAATGAAACTTAAAAGCGTTTGCACAGCAAAAGAAATCATAAACAAGATGTAAAGAAAACCCTCAGAATGGGAGAAAATATTTGCAAATGAAGCAACTGACAAAGGATTGATCTCCAAAATTTACAAGCAGCTCAATATCAAAAAAACAAACAACCCAATCCAAAAATGGGCAGAAGACCTAAATAGACATTTCTCCAAAGAAGATATACAGATTGCCAACAAACACATGAAAGGATGCTCAACATCACTAATCATTAGAGAAATGCAAATCAAAACTACAATGAGGTATCACCTCACACCAGTCAGAATGGCCATCATCAAAAAATCTACAAACAATAAATGCTGGAGAGGGTGTGGAGAAAAGGGAACCCTCTTGCACTGTTGGTGAGAATGTAAATTGATACAGCCACTATGGAGAACAGTATGGAGGTTCCTTAAAAAACTAAAAATAGAACTACCATATGACCCAGCAATCCCACCACTGGGCATATACCCTGAGAAAACCATAATTCATAAAGAGTCATATACCACAATGTTCAATGCAGCTCTATTTACAATAGCCAGGACATGGAAGCAACCTAAGTGTCTGTCAACAGATGAACGGATAAAGAAGATATGGCACATATATACAATGGAATATTACTCAGCCATAAAAAGAAACGAAATTGAGTTATTTTTAGTGAGGTGGATGGACCTAGAGACTGTCATACAGAGTGAAGTAAGTCAGAAAGAGAAAAACAAATACTGTATGCTAACATATATATATGAATCTAAAAAAAAAAAAGGTTCTGAAGAACCTAGGGGCAGGACAGGAATAAAGACGCAGACATAGAGAATGGATTTGAGGACACGGGGAGGGGGAAGGGTAAGCTGGGACAAAGTGAGAGAGTGGCATGGACATATATACACTACCAAATGAAAAATAGATAGCTAGGGGGAAGCAGCCGCATAGCACAGGGAGATCAGCTCGGTGCTTTGTGACCACCTAGAGGGGTGGGAGGGAGACGCAAGAGGGAGGAGATATGGAGATATATGTATATATATAGCTGATTCACTTTGTTATACAGCAGAAACTAACACAACATTGTAAAGCAATTATACTCCAATAAAGATGTTAAAAAAACCCAATGATGTAATATAGAATTAAAAAGAAAATCTATATTACATAGAACTTGTGATGCACATTTTGTAGCATTTCTCCAGGGTCCTGTTCAGAGAACCTGGAAGCAGTTTTTAAATAGATTTTAAGAATATATTGTGTGTCCAAACTGCAAACAGAATCAGAAATTGGAAAATAGAGATTGGGGAGACAACAGAAAAGACTTCATTCAGTTGATGTACTGAAAAGCAGTACTGGGCATTAAAAAATGGTATCACACCTAACACTAGAACTTTAAGGAAGCAGATCTATGATAGTAATAGAATTCCCACATTGTTGTGTGTTTTCGCATACCAGCAGAAGAGGCATGGTTAATGAAGAAGGAGTAAAATATAATCTTTTTCCTCCATCATCCCCCACCATTTAGTACCCATGTCAAAGGTTTAAAATGTCTCATTGTTAAACGCAGTCTGTATAGCAGGTGTTAATACAATGCCAATGATTTCAACTAAGATGCTCATCAAAATTATGTGGAGTCTTTTTTCAAATACACAGGTGTGACCCCCCACTGTCAGGAATGTGGTTTCAGTAAAACTCAAGTAAGAATTTGGACATCTCTTGTTGGCGAGTTTTTTAATGTATTAAGACAGTTAAGATATTACTTTTTTAGACTAGTTTTATGTTCACAGCAAAATTGAGGGGAAGGCACAGAGATATCCCATATCCCTATGCTGTCATGTGCAGTCTCCCCCACTATCAGCATTCCCCACCAGAGTGGTGCACTTATTACAGTTGATAAACCTACATTGACACATAAGTATCACCCAAGGTCCACAGTTTCCATTAGGGTTCACTCTTAGTGTTGTATATTCTGTGAGTTTGGACAAATGTATAATCACATATACTCTTCATTATGGTATCATATAGAGTGTTTTTAGTGTCCTAAAAATCCTCTGTGCTTCTCCTGGTCATCCCTACCACCACCACCCTCCACTTAGCAACCACTGATCTTTTGACTGTCTCCACAGTTTTGCCTTTTCCAGTGTCATACAGTTGGAATCATTCAGTATATAACCTTTTCAGATTGGCTTCTTTCATTTAATAATGTGCATTTAAGCTTCCTCGTGCTTTTCCATGGCTTGATAGCAAGGAATTATATTCCACTGTCTGGATGTACCACAGTTTATTCATCCCTTCACCAACTGAAGGACATCTTGGTTGCTTCCAAGTATTGGAAATTATGAATAAGGCTGCTATAAACATCCATGTGTAGGCTTTGTGTAGACATAAGTTTTTAACTACTTTGGGTAAATATCAAGGAGTGAGATTGCTGGATCATATGGTAAGGGTATGTTTAGTTTTGTAAGAAATCACCAAACTTCTTCCAATGTGGTTGTACCATTTTACATTCCCACCGGCACTGAATGAGAGTTCCTGTTGCTCCACAGTCTCACCAGCATTTGGTGTTATCAGTTTTCTGGATTTTGGCCATTCTAATAGGCGTGTAGTGGTGTCTTGTTTTAATTTGCATTTCCCTGATGACACATGATGTGAACCATTTTTTCATATGCCCATTTGCCATCTGTATATGTTCTTTGGTGAGATGTCTGTTAAGGTCTTTGGCTCATTTTTTAACTGGGTTGTTTGTTTTCTTATTGTTGAGTTTTAAGTGTTCTCCATATATATTGGACAACAGTCCTTTATCAGATGTGCCTTCTGCAAATATTTTCTTCTAGTCTGTGGCTTGTTTTCTCATTCTTTTGCCATTGTCTTTCACAGAGCAGTTTTTAATTTTAATGAAGTCTAGCTTATCAATTACTTCTTTCATGAACTCTTGCCTTTGGTATCATACCTAAAAAGTCATTGCCATAACCAAGGTCATCTAAGTTTTCTTATTTGTTATCTTCTAGGAGTTTATAGTTTTGTGTTCTACATTTAGGTCTGTGATCCATTTTTTTTCCTACTTAATTCAATCCTTACAACTGCCTGGAAGTTTGGTATTATTATTATTAATTAATTAATTTTTAAAAACATCTTTATTGGAATATAATCGCTTTACAATGGTGTTAGTCTCTGCTGTATAACAAAGTGAATCAGCTATACATATACATATATCCCATATCCCCTCCCTCTTGCATCTCTTTCCCACCCTCCCTATCCCACCCCTCTAGGTGGTCACAAAGCACCGAGCTGATCTCCCTGTGCTATGGGGCTGCTTCCCACTAGCTAGCTATTTTACATTTGGTAGTGTATATATGTCCATGCCATTCTCTCACTTCATCCCAGCTTACCCTTCCCCCTCCCCGTGTCCTCAAATCCATTCTCTATGTCTGCATCTTTATTCCTGTCCTGCCCCTAGGTTCTTCAGAACCTTTTTTTTTTTTTAGATTCCATATATATGTGTTAGCATATGGTATTTGTTTTTCTCTTTCTGACTTACTTCACTCTGTATGACAGACTCTAGGTCCATCCACCTCACTACAAATAACTCAATTTTGTTTCTTTTTATGGCTGAGTAATATTCCATTCTATATATATGCCACATCTTCTTTATCCATTCATCTGTCGATGGACATCTAGGTTGCTTCCATGTCCTGGCTATTGTAAATAGAGCTGCATTGAACATTGTGGTACATGACTCTTTTTGAATTATGGTTTTCTCAGGGTATATGCCCAGTAGTTGGATTGCTGGGTTGTATGGTAATTCTATTTTTAGTTTTTTTTTTTGCGGTACGCGGGCCTCTCACTGTTGTGTCCTCTCCCATTGCAGAGCACAGGCTCCGGATGCGCAGGCTCAGTGGCCATGGCTCACGGGCCCAGCCACTCCGCGGCATGTGGGATCTTCCCGGACCGGGGCACGAACCCATGTCCCCTGCATTGGCAGGCGGACTCTCAACCACTGCGCCACCAGGGAAGCCCTATTTTTAGTTTTTTAAGGAACCTCGATACTGTTCTCCATAGTGGCTCTATCAATTTACATTCCCACCAACAGTGCAAGAGGGTTCCGTTTTCTCCACACCTGTGATCCATTTTGAGTTTATTTTTGTGAAGGATGTGACATCTGTGTCTGGATTCACTGTTTTGCATGTGGCTGTCCAGCATCATTTGTTGAAAAGACTATCATTGCTCCATTGTATTGCCTTTGTTCCTTTATCATAGATCAGTTGACTATATATGTGGTTGGCACCTGTATTTTTAAAAGGCCTCAAGGGGCATTCTATGAGCACCTTCTAGGTGCCCCAAAGGAAAGTTTCGCCAGTAAGAATTATAATAAATAGCTGTTCACAAGTCAGGAAATAATAGAAAGAAGAATGTTTTCTCTTTTACTTAAGTCAAACTTGGAATACTTCAGGACATTAAAGATAGATGCAGTAACGTTATCTGCTATATTTGGATGGAATTGAGCAAATCTAAAGAGCATAAGTTTTGCAGGTTATTCTTGGTGTCATCTTTGAAAGAATTACATAAGGCACATGAAAATATTCCTCTGATGACAGATAAAGGACCTAAAAATCCAAACATGCATTTTATTCCCTTTCAGACCCAGTAAACGAGAAGCAGATTTCAACCACATACAGAATTTAATATGCACAGAGCTGCCTTCACTCCCTGGAGGCAAATCTAGTTTCTGGTTGAAATCATGTTACCATTGTAGCTGTTTCTGTTCTGCTTATCGAGAGGGTTCTTGCCACAATGGTAGATGCTAAAATAGACTTCTCATGAGCTGGATCACCATCAGACAAGAGCAGTAGAGGTAGAAAAGGCCCTTGTGAAAAATGAAGAGGAAAATCAACTCCTGACCTAGTTCCCATATATCTTTTCCTTCTGGGATCAGCATCTTATTCTCAGTTTGCACATTTGTAGAGTAGCCCTCTCCATGGAACTTTCTTGACTGTAAGAACCAGCTACATGAGTTGGTTAACTTAGTTACTTGTTCCATTTGAACAGTCAAGTGCAAACCAGGAAACAGAAAAGGAGGGTAATCTTGGAACCATAATGATGTCCTGACATTCAAAAACTTTAATTCCTATTGCTTCCATTACCGAGTGCCAGAACAGAGTCATCAATGCAAGTGATCATGCCTGAAAAAGCTCTTCCCCAGTGGCATAAAAAACTGAGATCTTTTATATTCATTCAATGCTTGAGAAATGGGTGAATTAAGTTTTGAGTGTAGAGTAGTTGGAAAATATTCTAAAGCTAAGATGATTGAAAAGATTGGAGATACAGATAAATTCTGGAAACTTCGTAAGTATGAAATGATATAGCTTTCAAATATTTTATAATATCAGAAAATCTTACCTTATAGTTTTTTCTTGGCCTGCAAAATCTTTCCCAACAATCTTTGATTTTCCAGTGTTAAGACTGTCTGGTAAATTTGTTATCAGGAGAAATAGAGTAGTAATGCTGACAGATGTTACATAAACTTCTATTAAAATCATCTTACAACTTTTAAAGTTGAATTAATATCTTTCAGACCATGAGCCTGATTTCAATTGCACAATGGTTAACATTTCTCTGTAGACAATGTCTATGACGAAGTGTGAGATTTTTTTTGTAATCAAAATGACATTAACAATGTTATTATGATATTTATTTATGCAGATATTCCCAATTTTAAAGCAGTACCTTTGAGATACAGGGGAGCAGAACAATGTAATTTTTTAAACTGTTATATATCATTCATTAAAAGTAGATATTCCTCTAGGCTATTAGACATGGTTAAAACTCTATTTTGAGCTCATTTTCTGTTTCAATGGAATCCCAAACAAAATATTAGAGGGTTCAGGTCACACTTTCTTAGGGATTTGATCCCATAGCCCTTAGAATGATAGATGAGGAGACCAAGACATCTCACTGTTGTCTGTAAGCTCATCACGCATTATCTGCTTTCCATAACTCTTTCCCTGGA
Source organism: Grampus griseus (assembly GCF_964374135.1). Lineage (NCBI taxonomy): Eukaryota > Metazoa > Chordata > Mammalia > Artiodactyla > Delphinidae > Grampus > Grampus griseus. Next base: position 32,531,559 of record NC_139006.1, on the reverse strand, counting down.
CTTAAATTCTATGGCAATGACCAGAGGCCTCTTCACACGGAATGGGCCAAAAATCTAGTTCCATAGAACTAGAGTCCTTTTTCACCAGACTGAAAGGGATGTGATGGAGTGTTAGAAATTATTTTGGAGCGAGATCTAGCATATTCTATTCTGATTCACGCTCTGAAGTGAGCTGGACGAATGCATGCTTAAAGCTGGACAATTTATGAATAGAATAAAATTGATAACACTGCCAGCCTCAAGGCATTCCTTTTCTGGAAGGAGAACTGTTTCTAGACCAGAGGGAATACAATGTTAAGGGGAAAAGGGAATAAAAATAAAGGGAAATGGCCAGTTTAAGTTGCTGCAACAGCCCGTAAATGTTGTAATCTACCAAGAACATTTCTTTGCATGAAGTGGAAATGGCTGGATTATATGGTAATTCTACTGTAAATTTTTTGAGGAACTGCCGTACTGTATTCAAGGGAAGATTTTTTTCATAAAGATTATTTTTGTGTTATTTTATTCCATGTTTCATCTTGATAAGACTTCTATGTGTTGCAGTTCTACCATCCCTATTTCAGCTTAGATAGATGCCAGTACTTGAGGTTGACGCTATTAACTTTTGCGATCGTTTCATGACAGAAGAACTTCGGTGGTAAAAACCTAAATAGGCTGAAGGAAATATTAAAATGCTACAACAAGAAGAGCGGAGACACTAGGACATCTGGAAATCATTAGCATCCATCAAGAAATTGTTGCTTTACAAATCTTGCTCTGAGTATTCCTTGTCAGTTATAAAAACTAGCTATCTGGGAGGAGAAATGAAAAGGTAGTTTTGCTGAGTTAAGAGCAATTAGCTTAGACCCCAAGGAGAGCAGATGTTGGCTTTCATTTTTTAAATACCAGACTGGAAAGTCTTGTATTATGGGATCAAATTATGATATTCCAGGCAAGGCACTGCCAACAGTGTTCTCAGATTATTTCAGAGTAGAAGCTGTACCACCTGAGGTCTCACGGTGACACATAATCTGAATGGAACCATGTAGTAATAGCAAGGGGCAGATACAGGAAGTCCTTATTTTTGAATTTTTGGGAAAAAGAACAAATGTCCATTAGGGATGAAGCCAATTGATAACCAAAAAATCCACTTTATTTCATCCAATCAGAAATTTATCTGAAATGTCACCATGGTGTTGAAGTGTACACTGCACATGAAATAAAGAGAGATGGGGTGGTCTTCTTCCTCATTAGAGGAGAATTTTAGGTGCATGTAATTTTTGTTAAATCCTTGGATATTTTTTTCCGTAGAAAAGATGAAAGTGGAGAATTCAATGTTTCCCGATTTTGTTGAATATGTATTTGAAACATCTCAATTTCCAACTTCCAAAACAAGCTAATGACTTTTCAAATGGCTTTGTAACCTTTCAACCTTAGACAAAGACGTTTAGAATTGATTTTTCATAGGAGGAAAAGAAAAGGAATTTCATAGGAGAAAAAAAAGGAAAATGTTTCTGTTAAAATCACTTATTGTAATACAGTAAGTCATTAGCTTGTTTTGCTTTTCTACGGAGGTGGTTGGCAGTGAATAAATTTCGGTTCCAATGTGGACCTAGATTCAGTTCTCAGTGGTTCACCTGTAACATTGTAACTTAAAACACTGATGCAGACTCTCAAATCTCAGCCCCAGAACATACTCAGTCCAATCATCTGTGCTGGCAACTTCTTTTCTTTTCTTTTTTCTTTTTTTAACTTAAATGTCTCTCTTTAAAATTTTAAAAAAATTATTTTATATTGGAGTGTAGTTGATTTACAATGTTGTGTTAGTTTCAAGTGTACAGCAAAGTGATTCAGTTATACATATACATATATCTATTCTTTTTCAAATTCTTTTCTACAGAGAAAATCTACAGGACATTGGCAGTCACAGAGGGAGATTTCACAAAGGATTATTATTTGCCACTTTAATTCCCACAGAAGCGAAAAGAATATTTAATAAGTCCAATTATTAAGGTTATTGGCAAAAAGTGTTTTGGAAATATATATATTCACATACACACTGACTACATTCTGCTAAAACACTGAAAGTTATGGTTGTGTCTATTTGTACAGTTAGTGCTGGCTCTCATTAAGTATCAGAAAGGGAAGCTTTACGGTGTTTTATTTGTAGCTATTAAATAGTTAGGACTGAAATATGAACGATTAAATGATATGCTTTTTAAAAACGTCCCCCATCTTAAAAGTTGGAAATGGTTGATTTTACAGCTTCAGTGCTTCCTGTAGGAGCCCTTCACATCATGCTGTAGAGTCTGGGGAGAATAGTCCATTTTTATAGCTGCTGAGCAGATGCAAAGGAGTACTTCAGTGATGGCTTCAGCAAGTTGGCTTCACCACCACCCAGCTGAGCTTCACAGCCCCACCGCTCTTCTCAGCTGCTTGTTGACTGACCCAGACATTTAGAAATTAGTCCTTGTGAGCCTGCTCTGTACCGAACACGACGGCAGCTGCTGAGTCACAAGAAAAACAAGGGAGGAACCATGCCTGCCTTCAGGGAGCTGGCGGTGGACAGAGAACTACAGCACGTAAATCACATCCCTTGCTGAGAGCTTTGAAGAAAGGGTTCAGGGGCTTTGGGAGTTCAAAGAAGGGGGCATCCAGTGCAGAGAAGAGATTGCAAAGTGGACACCTGCTGGGAAGCCGGGAAGAGAAGCCCAGTGTGTTGCTCTAGCAGTTTTAGAATGTAACTCTTCCAGGGCGACTTGACTGAGTTGAATCTCCTGAACCACAGGGCAGAGTGCAGGGGGGTGCCCTGGGGCAGGATGGCCTTCTCAGAGCCCTTGTATGCAGCTCTCTGTCCTACTCCACTCTGGGCCACCTGAAAAGCGCTCCATCCTTCCTCTCAAAGGTCACCAACGTCACCCTAGATACAGATTTCTTAACCACTTTTACATCTTTTACATAGTTGAATACTTAAGGTCTGTTCTCAATTTTAAACCTAATTCTTATCGGCAAAGCACTTGAGGCAAGTGCCTTAGACTCTCACAAAATCAGATTCATTTGTCCGATGAGTCTTTTCTTTATTGTGGTAAAAAATATATAGCACTAAATTTTCCATTATAACCATTTTTAAGTGGACAGTGCAGTAGTGTAAGTACATTCACACGTTGACAGCCAATCTCCAGAACTCTTCATCTTGCTGAAAACTAAAACTGTACCCACTGAATAACTCCCCATTCCCTCTTCCCCGCCAGCCCCTGGTGACCACCCTTCTGCTTTCTGTCTCTATGAATCTGACAACTCTAGGTCTCTCATGTAAGTGGAGTTGTACAGTTTTTGTCCTGGCTTATTTCACTTAGCATGGGGTCCTCAAGGTGCACCCATGTTGTAGCATATCTCAGAAATCCATTCCTTTTGAAGGCTGAATACTGTCTGTATGGACCACATTTTTTTTTCACATTCATCCGTCTATGGACACTTGGGTTGCTTCCAACTCTTGGCGATTGTGAATAATGCTGCTGTGAACATGGGTGAGCTGGTGACCTTTTTTTTTTTTTGATGTGGATGATTTTTTAAAAGTCTTTATTGAATTTGTTACAATATTGCTTCTATTTTATGTTTTGGTTTTTTGGCCACGAGGCATGTGGGATCTTAGCTCCCCAACCAGGGATCAAACCCACACCCCCTGCCCTGGAAGGCGAAGGCTTAACCACTGGACCACCGGGGAAGTCCCAGCTGGCAACTCTTTAAACAATCATACACCTGAGTGAGTTTTCACCTATACGTATAGAGTCAATGGATGAGATAGAAAGAATTGTTGGGGAAAAGATTCAGGAAGGTTGAGTGTGAGATCCAATTGGATCTCCTATTCGATGTGTGACTTTGGCCCAGGCAAGCCCCTCTTTGGGCATCAGCTTCCTCGCCTAGGAAAGCTCCATCGCTAAGGTCCACACATGATACTAACCAGCACTCAGAAGGCAGTGTAGGGGGTAGCAAATTAAGGGCTGGGTTAACATGGACGCCATAGAATGTCTTTATTAATTGGGCTGTCTTTAAATGACCTCATGCACATGTGAGTCTCTTTTTTTTTTTTCTCTTAATCTTCTCATCCTGGGAAAGAAGGGGGAAATTAAGGTCAGCAACTTTTCAAAGGAATTTGGAAGTGAGATAATAGGAGCTTTTTTCTACGTGGGATCCTATGAAAAGAATGATCCTTAACTTCCCCTTATGAAGTGACACATGCTTAAGAGGGTCTGTCTAATAGTAAAGCAATTTTCATTGGAATATAAGTGGAATCCTTTGTCTCTGTCAAATTCAGTTTAGTGAAATGGCTACAAAAAGCCCAAATTTAGAGCATATGACAGTCCTAGTTACAGACCCAGCTAAGATCTTCATGGCCTATGACTTGCATTAATCCCAGAAGACTGGATCCTCGCTCTGTTTCACAAGTTGTGAGTGAAATGGAGAGAGAACCATCTTTTCATGCAACCACAGAATCTCCTATTTGCCCTTACAGGTTCCTTTAGTGTTTTTCCTTGAAAGATGGTCTATAGGCTCATTTCCTAAGAATCAAGCATGACACTGTCCTGTCAAAAACACTCTTCTTACACACAGAGAGAGGCTACATTTCAAAAGAAAATATTCCAATAGTTGAAATTTTCTTGTGCAAAAACACAGAATGTCAAGGAAGCCAGACTTACTGGGTTTGTATGTTAACCTTCAATTTACAGAAGCTTTCGGTTTGCCAGCTAAAATATAGGACACCCCATATGAATATCAGATAAACAATGAATATTTTTTTAGTATACGTATGTCCTAAATAGTGCGTAGAACATACCTATCCTAAAAAGCCGAACTGTTATTTATCTGAGATTTAGATTTAACCTGACATCCCGTATTTTTACTTGCTAAATCTGGCCACCCTGAGGCTGTGTGAAACATCATGGTTGATTGGTTCAGTTTCAGAAATGTCAGAACTGTTAAGAGTAGGGGATTCATTATCTAAGAGGCCCTCATAAACATGTATACTCATTTAAACCACGCTTTACTGATTAAGACACAAAACTGTAGCAGACTAAGACTTTTGTATGAATTTTAAAATAAAGGCTTTTTAAAAAGATAATTGAAAATCACAGTGCAATGTATAGAAATAAATATGCCTGCCACACTAAAAAATACCCAGAGGAAGTGCAATCAAAATCAGGTAGAAGAATTGTTCTAGATTCTATTTCCTTTCTCTCTTTTTTTTTTTAATGGAAATCTACATTTGTGGAGTAACTCTAAACAACAGCTGAAGACAGATGTTTCTCTTCTCTTAGCCCAGAGTTACATAATGAATTAGAAAGAGTATAGAATACATTTTAAATGGAGAAGATGGTTTTTATAGATGTAAAAGTTTGTGGTAAATGGAACAGTCAAGGGACTAATAGCATTTTTACAAACCAATGATTTAAAGATTTTCAAAACCACCTGAACAGGTGCCTCACAAGCAATTCGCTGTTGCAGAATAGCTCAGAATATTTGACTTGGTCCGTGCATCAAGTTCCAGCATCCCCTCTACCTGTTTGCAAGTCAACTCTTAGAAGCTTGACCAATCCTTCCAGCCAACGATGGGCTCACAGCTACAGGACTGTCCATTAGTCGTTGGTGATAAGCCAGGACTATAGCAGACAATGTGAGATTCCTTGAGCCCAAAACTACAATTGAATCAAAAAGGGACACACTCAACTGCATAGGCTGCATTACTGTAAAACTATAGGCTCCCAACCTGGCAAAGAAGGAAGGGCCCTGTCCCTTTGGAATGCCAACTTTATGGATGGTGCAACACTGATGGGAACGAGGTCTTGAGTTTTAAATGTTTATTGATAAGCTGTGTCCAAGAGATGAGCTAGCATCTGTTTCAAGCAGGAAAAGATTCTGGTTCTTCCCCCCTTCTCATAAATGAAATGAAAGGCTGAAGAAGGCTGAGCCAGTGACGTACACCTCACTAGGCACCCGATATTAACCAAAGCTAACCCCCCAGCCTAAAGCAGCTTCCTACTGGGGAGTAGTATAATGAATGAGTATGACAATGAATGTCCTGAGAGTTCTGGAAAGATCTTGTGTCTTCCTTTCTGGGAGGGTGAGGAAGGGGAGGGGATTCATAATGAACACTTTCAAGATCAAAGAAAGGGGAAAGGGTTCCCTCAGTCCTTGGAAAAGAAAATACAATGAACTGCTCAAGTCACACAGCTCCCTTCATCCTTGACTCCCCTTCACTCTTAAGCCTCTCACCCAATATATCTCTACATCTCTTACTCTCCTCACGAGATTCTCTCAGATACACCCCATCCTCTCTGCTGGCCCTTGCCTTAGACCAGCCCTTATCATCCGTTCTGTGACCTTCCTCAATGGCCTCCTTATCAGCCTCCTTCCCACAAGGTATTTCCACTCTTGTGTACACTACCTAGTTATTAAAATTACATTTCTAAACAAACTTATGGTTACCAAAGGGGAAAGGGGGGGAGGGATAAATTAGGAGATTGGAATTAAAAATATACACAGACTACATTTAAAAGCGATAACTGGGGGCGGGCTTCCGGGAAGATGGCGGAAGAGTAAGACGCGGAGATCACCTTCCTCCCCACAGATACACCAGAAATACATCTACACGTGGGACAACTCCTACAGAACACCTACTGAACGCTGGCAGAAGACCTCAGACCTCCCAAAAGGCAAGAAACTCCCCCCGTACCTGGGTAGGGCAAAAGAAAAAACAGAGACAAAAGAATAGGGACGGGACCTGCACCAGTGGAAGGGAGCCGTGAAGGAGGAAAAGTTTCCACACACTAGGAAGCCCCTTCGCGGGCGGAGACTGCGGGTGGCGGAGGGCGGGGGAGCTTCGCAGCCGCGGAGGAGAGCGCAGCAACAGGGGTGCGGAGGGCAAAGCGGGGAGATTCCCGCACAGAGGATCAGGGCCGACCGACACTCACCAGCTCGAGAGGCTTGTCTGCTCACCCGCCGGGGCGGGCGGGGCTGGGAGCTGAGGCTTGGGCTTTGGTCGGAGCGCCGGGAAAGGGCTGGAGTTGGCGGCGTGAACACAGCCTGCAGGGGGTTAGCGCGCCACGGCTGACCGGGAGGGGGTCCGGGGAAAAATCTGGAGCTGCCGAAGAGGCAAGAGACTTTTTCTTACCTCTTTGTTTCCTGGTGCGCGAGGAGAGGGGATTAAGAGCGCCGCTTAAAGGAGCTCCAGAGACTGCGCGAACCGCGGCTAAAAGCGCGGACCCCAGAGACGGGCATGAGACGCTAAGGCTGCTGCTTCCGCCACCAAGAAGCCTGTGTGCGAGCACAGGTCACTCTCCACACCCCTCTTCCGGGGAGCCTGTGCAGCCCGCCACTGCCGGGGTCCCAGAATCCAGGGTCAACTCCTCAGAGAGAACGCACGGCGCCTCAGGCTGCTGCAACGTCACGCCGTCCTCTGCCGCCGCAGGCCCGCCCCGCACTACGTGCCCCTCCCTCCCCCTGGCCTGAGTGCGCCAGAGCCCCTGAATCAGCGGCTCCTTTAACCCCGTCCTGTCTGAGCGAAGAACAGACGCCCTCAGGCGACCTACACGCAGAGGCGGGGCCAAATCCAAAACTGAAACCCTGGGAGCTGTGAGAACAAAGAAGAGAAAGGGAAATCTCTGCCAGCAGCTTCAGAAGCGGCGGATTAAATCTCCACAATCAACTTGATGTACCTGCATCTATGGAATACCTGAATGGACAATGAATCATCCCAAATTGAGGAGATGGACTTTGAGAGCAAGATTTATGATTTTTTCCCCTTTTCCTTTTTTTGTGAATGTGTATGTGTATGCTTCTGTGTAAGATTTTGTCTGTATAGCTTTGCTTCCACCATTTGTCCGAGGGTTCTATCCGTCCGGTTTTTTTTTTAAATTTTTTTCTTAATAATTACTTATTATTTTAATAACATTATTTTATTTTACTTTATCTTCGTTCTTTCTTTCCTTCCTTCCCTCCCTTAGACAACGAGTCATCACAAATTGAGGAGGTGGACTTTGAGAGCAAGATTTATGATTTTTTCCCCTTTTCCTCTTTTTGTGAGTGTGTATGTGTATGCTTCTGTGTGAGATTTTGTCTGTATAGCTTTGCTTCCACCATTTGTCCTAGGGCTCTATTCGTCCGTTTTTTGTTTCTCTTAATAATTATTTTTTATTTTAATAACTTTATTATATTATATTTTATTTTACTTTATCTTCTTTCTTTATTTTTTTCTTCCTTCCCTCCTTCCTTCCTCCCTCCCTCCCTCCTTTCTTTCTTTCTTTCTTGCTTTCTTTCTTTCTTTCTACTTCTACTAATTCTTTCTTTCTACTTTTTCTCCCTTTTATTCTGAGCCATCTGGGTGAAAGGCTCTTGGTGCTGCAGCCAGGAGTCAGTGCTGTGCCTCTGAGGTGGGAGAGTCAACTTCAGGACACTGGTCCACAAGAGACCTCCCAGCTCCACATAATATCAAATGGCGAAAATCTCCCAGAGATCTCCATCTCAACACCAGCAACCAGCTTCACTCAACGACCAGTAAGCTACAGTGCTGAACATCCTATGCCAAACAATTAGCAAGACAGGAACACAGCCCCACCCATTAGCAGAGAGGCTGCCTAAAATCATAATAAGGCCACAGACACCCCAAAACACACCACCAGACGTGGACCTGCCCACCAGAGAGACAAGATCCAGCCTCATCCACCAGAACACAGGCACTAGTCCCCTCCACCAGGAAGCCTACACAACGCACTGACCCAACCTTAGCCACTGGGGACAGACACCAAAAACAACGGGAACTACGAACCTGCAGCCTGCAAAAAGGAGACCCCAAACACAGTAAGATAAGCAAAGTGAGAAGACAGAAAAACACACAGCAGATGAAGGAGCAAGATAAAAACCCACCAGACCTAACAAATGAAGAGGAAATAGGCAGTCTACCTGAAAAATAATTCAGAATAATGATAGTAAACATGATCCAAAATCTTGGAAATAGAATAGACTAAATGCAAGAAACATTTAACAAGGACCTAGAAGAACTAAAGATGAAACAAACAATGATGAACAAAACAATAAATGAAATTACAAATACTCTAGATGGGATCAATAGCAGAATAACTGAGGCAGAAGAACGGATAAGTGACCTGGAAGATAAAATAGTGGAAATAACTACTGCAGAGCAGAATAAAGAAAAAAGAATGAAAAGAACTGAGGACAGTCTCAGAGACCTCTGGAACAACATTAAATGCACCAACATTCGAATTATAGGGGTTCCAGAAGAAGAAGAGAAAAAGAAAGGGACTGAGAAAATATTTGAAGAGATTATAGTTGAAAACTTCCCTAATATGGGACAGGAAATAGTTAATCACGTCCAGGAAGCACAGAGAGTCCCATACAGGATAAATTCAAGGAGAAATATGCCAAGACACAGATTAATCAAACTCAAAAATTAAATACAAAGAAAGCATATTAAAAGCAGCAAGGGAAAAACAACAAATAACACACAAGGGAATCCCCATAAGGTTAACAGCTGATCTTTCAGCAGAAACTCTGCAAGCCAGAAGGGACTGGCAGGACATATTTAAAGTGATGAAGGAGAAAAACCTGCAACCAAGATTACTCTACCCAGCAAGGATCTCATTCAGATTTGATGGAGAAATTAAAACATTTACAGACAAGCAAAAGCTGAGAGAGTTCAGCACCACCAAAGCAGCTCTACAACAACTGCTAAAGGAACTTCTCTAGGCAAGAAACACAAGAGAAGGAAAGGACCTACAATAACGAACCCAAAACAATTAAGAAAATGGGAACAGGGACATACATATCGATAATTACCTTAAATGTAAATGGACTAAATGTTCCCACCAAAAGACACAGATTGGCTGAATGGATACAAAAAAAAACCCCATATATTTGCTGTCTACAAGAGACCCACTTCAGACCTAGAGACACATACAGACTGAAAGTAAGGGGATGGAAAAAGATATTTCATGCAAATGTAAACCAAAAGAAAGCTGGAGTAGCAATTCTCATATCAGACAAAATAGACTTTAAAATAAAGACTATTAGAAGAGACAAAGAAGGACACTACATAATGATCAAGGGATCGATCCAAGAAGAAGATATAACAATTGTAAATATTTATGCACCCAACATAGGAGCACCTCAATACATAAGGCAAATACTAACAGCGATAAAAGGGGAAATCGACAGGAACACATTCATAGTAGGGGACTTTAACACCCCACTTTCACCAATGGACAGATCATCCAAAATGAAAATCAATAAGGAAACACAAGCTTTAAATGATACATTAAACAAGATGGACTTAATTGATATTTATAGGACATTCCATCCAAAAACAACAGAATACACATTTTTCTCTAGTGCTCATGGAACATTCTCCAGGATAGATCATATCTTGGGTCACAAATCAAGCCTTGGTAAATTTAAGAAAATTGAAATTGTATCAAGTATCTTTTCCGACCACAATGCTATGAGACGATATATCAATTACAGGAAAGGATCTGTAAAAAATACAAACACATGGAGGCTAAACAATACACTACTTAATAACGAAGTAATCACTGAAGAAATCAAAGAGGAAATCAAAAAATACCTAGAAACAAATGACAATGGAGACACAACGACCCAAAATCTATGGGATGCAGCAAAAGCAGTTCTAAGAGGGAAGCTTATAGCAATACAATCCTACTTTAAGAAACAGGAAACATCTCGAATAAACAACCTAACTTTGCACCTAAAGCAATTAGAGAAAGAAGAACAAAAAACCCCCAAAGTTAGCAGAAGGAAAGAAATCATAAAAATCAGATCAGAAATAAATGAAAAAGAAATGAAGGAAATGATAGCAAAGATCAATAAAACTAAAAGCTGGTTCTTTGAGAAGATAAACGAAATTGATAAACCATTAGCCAGACTCATCAAGAAAAAAAGGGAGAACACTCAAATCAATAGAATTAGAAATGAAAAAGGAGAAGTAACAACTGACACTGCAGAAATACAAAAGATCATGAGAGATTACTACAAGCAACTCTATGCCAATAAAATGGACAACCTGGAAGAAATGGACAAATTCTTAGAAATGCACAACCTGCCAAGACTGAATCAGGAAGAAATAGAAAATATGAACAGACCAATCACAAGCACTGAAATTGAAACTGTGATTAAAAATCTTCCAACAAACAAATGCCCAGGACCAGATGGCTTCACAGGCGAATTCTATCAAACATTTAGAGAAGAGCTAACAGCTATCTTTCTCAAACTCTTCCAAATTATAGCAGAGGGAGGAACACTTCCAAACTCATTCTACGAGGCCACCATCACCCTGACACCAAAACCAGACAAGGATGTCACAAAGACAGAAAACTGCAGGCCAAGATCACTGATGAACATAGATGCAAAAATCCTCAACAAAATACTAGCAAACAGAATCCAACAGCACATTAAAAGGATCATACACCATGATCAAGTGGGCTTTATTCCAGGAATGCAAGGATTCTTCAATATACGCAAATCAATCAACGTGCTACACCATATTAACAAATTCAAGGAGAAAAACCATATGATCATCTCAATAGATGCAGAGAGAGCTTTCAACAAAATTCAACACCCATTTATGATAAAAACCCTGCAGAAAGTAGGCATAGAGGGAACTTTCCTCAACATAATAAAGGCCATACATGACAAACCCACAGCCAACAACATCCTCAATGGTGAAAAACTGAAAGCATTTCCACTAAGATCAGGAGCAAGACAAGGTTGCCCACTCTCACCACTCTTATTCACATTGTTTTGGAAGTTTTAGCCACAGCAATGAGAGAAGAAAAGGAAATAAAAGGAATCCAAATCGGAAAAGAAGAAGTAAAGCTGTCACTGTTTGCAGATGACATGATACTATACATAGAGAATCCTAAAGATGCTACCAGAAAACTACTAGAGCTAATCAATAAATTTGGTAAAGTAGCAGGATACAAAATTAATGCACAGAAATCTCTGGCATTCCTATACACTAATGATGAAAAATCTGAAAGTGAAATCAAGAAAACACTCCTATTTACCACTACAACAAAAAGAATAAAATATCTAGGAATAAACCTACCTAAGGAGACAAAAGACCTGTATGCAGAAAATTATAAGACACTGATGAAAGAAATTAAAGATGATACAAATAGATGGAGAGATATACCATGTTCTTGGATAGGAAGAATCAACACTGTGAAAATGATTCTACTACCCAAAGCACTCTACAGATTCAATGCAATCCCTATCAAACTACCACTGGCATTTTTCACACAACTAGAACAAAAAATTTTACAATTTGTATGGAAACACAAAAGACCCAGAATAGTGAAAACAATCTTGAGAAAGAAAAATGGAGCTGGAGGAATCAGGCTCCCAGACTTCAGACTATACTACAAAGCTACAGTAATCAAGACAGTATGGTACTGGCACAAAAACAGAAATATAGATCAATGGAACAGGATAGAAAGCCCAGAGATAAACCCATGCACATATGGTCACCTTATCTTTGATAAAGGAGGCAGAAATATACAGTGGAGAAAGGACAGCCTCTTCAATAAGTGGTGCTGGGAAAACTGGACAGGTACATGTAAAAGTATGAGATTAGATCATTCCCTAACACCATACACAAAAATACACTCAAAATGGATTAAAGACCTAAATGTAAGGCCAGAAACTATCAAACTCTTAGAGGAAAACATAGGCAGGACACTCTATGACATAAATCACAGCAAGATCCTTTTTGACCCACCTCCTAGAGAAATGGAAATAAAACCAAAAATAAACAAATGGGACCTAATGAAACTTCAAAGCTTTTGCACAGCAAAGGAAACCATAAACAAGAACAAAAGACAACCCTCAGAATGGGAGAAAATATTTGCAAATGAAGCAACTGACAAAGGATTGATCTCCAAAATTTACAAGCAGCTCAATATCAAAAAAACAAACAACCCAATCCAAAAATGGGCAGAAGACCTAAATAGACATTTCTCCAAAGAAGATATACAGACTGCCAACAAACACATGAAAGAATGCTCAACATCACTAATCATTAGAGAACTGCAAATCAAAACTACAATGAGATATCATTTCACACCAGTCAGAATGGCCATCATCAAAAAATCTAGAAACAATAAATGCTGGAGAGGGTGTGGAGAAAAGGGAACCCTCCTGCACTGTTGGTGGGAATGTAAATTGATACAGCCACTGTGGAGAACAGTATGGAGGTTCCTTAAAAAACTACAAATAGAACTACCATATGACCCAGCAATCCCACCACTGGGCATATACCCTGAGAAAACCATAATTCAAAAAGAGTCATGTACCAAAATATTCATTGCAGCTCTATTTACAATAGCCCGGAGATGGAAACAACCTAAGTGTCCATCATTGGATGAATGGATAAAGAAGATGTGGCACATATATACAATGGAATATTACTCAGCCATAAAAAGAAATGAAATTGAGCTATTTGTAATGAGGTGGATAGACCTAGAGTCTGTCATACAGAGTGAAGTAAGTCAGAAAGAGAAAGACAACACATATATATGGAATTTAAGAAAAAAAAATGTCATGAAGAACTTAGGGTAGGACAGGAATAAAGATGCAGACCTACTAGAGAATGGACTTGAGGATATGGGGAGGGGGAAGGGTAAGCTATGACAAAGCGAGAGAGAGGCATGGACATATATACACTACCAAACGTAAGGTAGATAGCTAGTGGGAAGCAGCTGCATAGCACAGGGAGATCAGCTCTGTGCTTTGTGATCGCCTGGAGGGGTGGGATACGGAGGGTGGGAGGGAAGGAGACGCAAGAGGGAAGAGATATGGGAACATGTATATATATAACTGATTCATTTTGTTGTAAAGCAGAAACTAACACACCACTGTAAAGCAATTATACTCCAATAAAGATGTTAAAAAAAAAGTGATAACTAACAAGGACCTACTGTATAGCACAGGGAACTATACTCAATATTTGTAATAAACTATAAGGGAAAAGAACCTGAAAAAAAATATATGTATATATAACTGAATCACTTTGCTGTACATCTGAAACTAACACAACATTGTAAATCAACTATGTTTCAATAAAAAAAAAAATCTAAGAAAATTACATTTCTAAACTGTACGCTGGGTCATTAGACCCATTTTTCCATGAGGTTCAAATTCCTCATCATGACTGTAGAGCCCTTTCTTACCTCTGCACCATCTTTTCTACCACTACCCTCATTCCTGAATGCTATGCTCCAGGTATTCTAAACACATCCCCCAAATGTGTCGTGTTCTTTCAGGCACAATCCTCCCAGCCCTCTGGCCTCTGATGAACCAGTTCTTCAAAACTCGGACCAACCACGTAACTCCCTGGAAAGCGCAGTTACAACTCTCCCCGCTGGCCCTGCAGCTCCCTCATGGTTCTCAGATTGTTTAAAAACTACTTGTAACACACTGCACATCACAGGCCTTGGAGAACATTTGCCACAATCGAGAAATAAATCCTGATTCTTTATTACATTTCCTCTCTTAAACGCCAGCTTGGTGGTAAGATGTGTAGGAAGGGCCCTTATGTGTTTATGCCTCCTTGATTCTCCTCTGCCTTCTCGCCTTCTCCCCAAGCCCTTCCTTAGCTTCACCTCCAGAATCAAGTGGCCACAAGAGTGCCCTGCAGATTCTTTCTGGAGCATCCTTACCATTTTAGCTCCACTGTCCCCCCCCAGCCCTGCTGCAACTCACATTTCTTATCACCAGGGTGTGTAACCTGAGGCTTGGAGCCAGAGTTGGACAGGGGGCATGGTATCCTCTGCCGCAGGGGTTCCCAAAGTCTGTTAACCATCACTGAAGGAGGGAGCAGAAAGGAAAACACCCAGACAAGCCAATGGGATGGGAACTAGGGAATCAGCTCATCTAAAGCCGAGGGAAGGGAAGCCAGACAGAGGGGTGGTTGCCCCTGCTTTTTGGTCTCGTGGGGATTCCGGCGTCAGTGGTGTAGTAGCTGTTAATGATGCTAACCCAGGATGGATACCTTTGGTGTAACCCAGCGTGCCAGCAAACACTATTTTCTGCCTGCATCTCAGTCACCCTCAGAGATTCTGTCTTCACTTCGCTGCAGAGCTTCACGTACGTCAGGTCCTGGGCTCACATATTCTTGTGAGATGAAAACAAGATACTTTCCCGCAAATTCTGCAAATTGTTTTAAAACCCGGTCTAACGGACAAGGACGTGAGTCCCCTTTCAGCGTCGGGCCACCTGCTCTGCGAAGTTCAGAATGGAATGTAAAAGATGGTCCCTGCAGCGCTGCGCTGGGGAGAAAGCCGACACCCGCCGCGGCTCATCCTTATGAGCTTTGCACGGAAGCAAGGTTAATAGTATGTTTTACGCAGCATTTTTAATGCCAAGTTTACCTCGTCGCGGGCTGGAGCTGGAGCTTTTGGACACAAACACGAAGGCCCAGGTCTCTATGTGGCCTGGCCGTAGGGAAGTCGGTGAGCGACGAGCCTGGGGCAGGGACGCTGCTCTCTGGACGAACTTCCTGCCCTGCTTAGGATCCCGCCCCCAGAAGGCCAGTGGGAGGGGCCAGGAGGTCACAGCGCGCCTGTCCAGTCGCCCTCGGCCTCCCGGGGTCAACGTGCTCACCCTCTGAAAACCATCAATGGGAGGAGAGTTTTATCTCACTTTCCCTCTCAGATAAGTCTAGGTATAAACTCACTCAGGGACTCTGCGATGAGTCCCTGAGTGAGTTTATACCTAGACCATGGTCTGGGGACCATCAAGTCTTTGTTGCCAGATGTGCAGAACTGGGTTCCTACGTGGGGAAAGAATCGCGGAGGCTCTGGGCTTTCTCAGAGGGTGGGTCCTGCCCCTATGCTGGGCTTAGGGCTGCCTCACCCATGAAGAGGCTAGACATGAGTATAACTGGAGAATCCAAGGACTCACAAACATCGCCCGTTTGAAACTCTTATTCATAGATTTGGCCACATGGACTTTGTGAGGATTTAATCATACAAAATAAAAATTTTGAGGCTCTCATGGATAAGGATAGGGTAGAGAGTGACACTGATTACCTTTTGTGAAAGGTTTGCATAAATGAGAGCGTCACGAGCAAAAAGAAACAGGATTTTCTGTCAGCAAGCTTTGGGCTGACGGGTGCTTCTGGAGTGAGTCCTCTTCCAAGCGGGATCAACATGGCAGCCAAGGTCATCTGAACCTGGAAATGCTCTCTTGACGGGGCTGCTTCAGAGTGTCTTCTGTTTTCCCAGCCTTGGTATAGAGCTGCCAGGATCCCTAAGGAACTGAGAACCCACTCATCATGTCTTTGTGTTTAATAGGGCTCCCTTCCCACTGAGACTTACCCAATCAGACAAGCCTCCCAAGACCCAGATGGGCTTAGTGAAGAGCAGATTTCCCTAATTAATTGTCTGATGTACTTGGCAGGTCAAAATGTCAGTTACCGTCTTCTACGACTAACGCACCCTGATTGTGCTGATCATGAGTAGACTCATTGAGAACAGAAAGAAGTCAAGTGGTTTCTCTCTTAATTTTCACCCAAAGCTAGATTATTTCTTACTTTTCCTTCTTAGCTCTGCATATTTGCGGGGATTCGTTTTTTCCTGAGGGATAAATCATAACCACCATCTTGGCTCATATTCCCAAATCTAGACCTCAAAAGAAACTCAAGGAAAGATCTTTCTTGCTCTTGATATTATTCCTCTTCTAGTTCCGTTCAAATCCGTAAGGGGATTTCAGACCTTCATTGTAAATCTTATTGACTAGGTCTGTATGATCTCTGTGTGCCTACCGTTAGAGAAAACTCATGATAGCTCTGAGCTTGCTGGCCTGAAGGGCATGGGGTAGATGGGCAGATAGGGACTTGTTCTGGTGTGTGTGTCTTCCAGATAGCACATGCTGTGTTGTCTCTTTTAAATAAGCCACACCTGTTTCTCCTTCTATTTTTTTTTTTTATCCCTTATGAGGGATCTGAGAGGGACAAGAATGCCCCCTTCTCTGTAGTTCCAGGCATCAGAGGCACCACCACGGAGTGCAACACTCTGGGCTTCATCTAGGGAGAAACTGGAGCCCAGCCTCTGGTGTGATGGGATTCTCATCTGTGGAGATCATATGCCTATAATCTCTTAGGTACCTAAAGAGCTTTCAGGTTTATCTTCTCATGACTGGGTATCGCTGTCACTATGCCGCAGGATGAGCTCAAGCTTGGGTCTCCTGATTCCAGATCCAACGTCCCTTTCCACTTCTGGAGAACACTTGCCATTAGTGGAAAACACACAAGATGAAGGAGCTTCTCACTTCAACGCAACAAGCACTTGCTGAGTTTGGGGCTTGTACACCAGCAGGGCAGCAAGTTTTGTCCCTGGGGGAGGCCCCAGTTGGAGAGAGACAGGCAAGTAGGCTGTTAGGTCAAGTGACAGGTGCTACACCTGAGTGGGGCAGGCGAGGGCCAGTGTGACATGAGCACATGAAGAGGGACGATTGGGGCACGGGGAGGCTTCCTGGTGGACAGGAGGGCTCAGGACACAGGGCACGGACAGCATGGGGGCTGGGAGACTTGCATGTAGCTTTCTGTGGGTCAGAGTGGAGAATCTGGGGGGTATGGAGTCTGGAGGGGTGACCTGGATACATCATCCAGGTTCTTTTCAGCCAGGCTAATAAGAGCACAGATTTTATCCTACAGACAGAAGGGAGCCATAAAGCCTTAAGCAGGGGGTGGCTTGAGCAGGATAAAGCTTTGGGAGGATCCCCCAACCCCAAGGAAGAGCTCTGCTCCTCCTGTTGGCTCACAGCCCCTCGCAGCTTCGCAGGGCTATGCTTGGTGCAGGGGTTTAAGCATCACAAAAGTAGTCTGGAATCAGCCAGAAGAAATAAGAGACCCGTGACCCGCATTAGAGAAAAATTTCTTAAAAAATTTTTTCTTTATGGTTAAAATGTTATAGTTTCTTTTTAAAAAAACTTAAATATTTTATGCGTGTCTCTCCTTGGATCATGTACTCCTTGCATTACGCCCTCTCTACCCAGCACAGCACCCTAAAAACATAATAAATATTTCAGAATGTTCTATATTAGATGTCAGAGACTGAACACTGCTCTCCACCCTGGCCTAACCCAGCCTGGGAGCTCATGGGAGAGGGTCAGGGGCGTCTTCTCTCTGCACCTCCCTCCCATTCCCAGACCCAGATCACTGAGAGGCGAAGTTATTCCTACCAAGGGAAGCGTAGGATCTTAAAGTTATGAATTAAGTTTTCTCTCCTCTCCATCTGCAGCTTCAAACCTAAATACTATCTTGTACTCAGTTGTTGAGGTCATCAGATCCCAACTTCGTAGTAAGGACAGTGAGGCCCAGAATTAGGAGAGCAAAGGGTCTTAACGTTAAATATAGAGAGGTTTTATGTATTGTTATGATTCGATGGCTTTCTGAAATATGAGGGGAAGGGTTGGATTAAATGGAAAGCTCTAGAAGAAACAGACATTAAAATGTAATTGAAAAAGACTCATCAAGCCAATTGAACTGTAAATTATGGTTGACACTTGAACAGCAAGGGGGTCCACCTGTATGGGGACATTTTTCAATAGTAAGTTTCATAGTCCAAAATGAACCATATATACAAAGGGCCAACAATAAGTTATTGGAGGGCCTGTGAGCCATGGCCGCTGAGCCTGCGCGTCCGGAGCCTGTGCTCCGCAACGGGAGAGGCCGCAACAGTGAGAGGCCCACGTACCGCAAAAAAAAAAAAAAAAAAAAAAAAGTTATTGGAGGATTTCTGACTGCAGGGAGTGTGGGTGCCCCTAACCTTGCATTGTTCAAGGGTCAACTGTACTTGTCTTTCCCCCTCCCTGCAGCTCTTCTTAAACTTGCTGAAATTGGAAATATGTATTCACACACACGTGTATACTTACATATGTCTGTCTCTCTCCCTTCCTTTCTTCCTTTCTCCCTCCCCTTCCCTTTCCCTATTTCCATCTTTCCTTCTTTCTTCCTTTCTTCCTTTCTTTCCTCCTTCCTTCTTTCTTCCCTTTCTTTCTTTCTTTCTTTCTTTTTTTTTATGAACTATTGCCCAGCCATAAAAAAAAGAATGAAATAATGCCATTTGCAGCAACATGGATGGACCTAGAGATGATCATACTAAGTGAAGTAAGTCAGACATAGAAAGACAGGGGCTTCCCTGGTGGCACAGTGGTTGAGAGTCCACCTGCCGATGCAGGGGACACGGGTTCGTGCCCCGGTCCGGGAAGATCCCACATGCTGCGGAGCAGCTGGGCCCGTGAGCCATGGCCGCTGAGCCTGAGCGTCCAGAGCCTGTGCTCCACAATGCGAGAGGCCACAACAGTGAGAGGCCTGTGTATCGCAAAAAAAAATAAATAATAAAAAAAAAAGAGAAAGACAAATACCATATGATATCACCTATATGTGGAATCTAAAAAATAATACAAATGAACTTATTTACAAAACAGAAACAGACTCACAGACATAGAAAACAAACTTATGGTTACCAAAGGGGAAAGGGGGTAGGGAGGGATAAATTGGGAGTTTGGGAATAGCAGATACAAGCTATTATATATAAAATACATAAACAACAAGGTCATATTGTATAGCATAGGTATCTATCTTCAATATCCTGTAATAAACCATAATGGAAAAGAAGAAAATTAAATTGTATTTACACAAACAAAAGCTAAAGCTATTGCAAAATCTTGGTATTGATTTTTCTAACTAGGAACCTTAGCAAGGTTTTTCTTTAAACTTAAAAAAGGATTTTTTTTTAACTTGAAAAACGAGCTCAGTATCAAAATTGATTTCAAAATTTAAGAGCTTTATTTAATAATCATTATAGATCTAGATGCCTTTATCTTAAAGTAGTCATTAAATATGATTAGCATAAAAGTAGATAGCTAGCAAAAATGTCAGTGTGACTTGATAGATAGAACTCCAAATTATCAATAATACTGCAAGTGGCCACAAACCCAAGGTTCCCTAAGTGCCGGTTAAACAAACATGAACTTGATTCTCTGTGATCTCCCCTATGCACAGAAATGGGGAACATCTCTGAACCCCAAACCTGTTCTGTAAATCCAAAGCGAGAGGCCTGGAACCAACACAAATGTGTGTTTTGCAAGGCAATCCAAGGAGAAATGAGGAGAAGATAAATGATTTAACAAAAAATTTCTGGCTGTCTGTGCCTCTCTGTAGGTGTCTGAATCTTTGGAGTATACATAACTCCATCTCTGCCTGTTTGGGTGACAGCCATGGAACACGGAGGGAACATTCTTGGAGCAGAGCAAGAGGAGGTTTTCTGCTTCCAAAGTTTCCAGTCACTTCTATGGGGGCTACCTTTCCTTTTTCACAAAACACCTTTGTCTTGAATTCCTATTCCTCAATGGAGCTTGCTAAGATTTTATTTTTATTATTCTGATGATTTTACAAGACATTATTTTTAACATTATTTAATACTGGAGAGTGGCCTTATAACTGGAAAGTGATATTATCTCATCCGGGTTGTCCAGGCAATTGCCACCTTCTGAAAATAAATAAGAGGGAAATTTGCATAGAAATAAGGACCTAGAGGCAAAAATAATTCCCATTTGTCATCACCTCAAATGAATCACTTATTAGCATGGGATGAGGTAATAAGGATCGTCACCCCTGATATTGAAAGGCATTTGCCTAAAAAGCTAGCATGTTAGAAAGTGTAACATTTATGATAGAAATTCTCTTAATAGCTCTGAATATGAACGATTTCAGAGTACATTTGGGAAAACATCCCAAGGATATCAGTGTTTTATTTTATAATTGTTTTGGAACGAAATAGAATTTGGTGCCAATGTTTTTACTAATAAAGGAAGGATTCACCTAAGCAAATAGCTATAGCTGTGAAAGTCTATTTGAAATCCTTTTCAATGGTTAAACGTATTAGAGGCAAAGTGTACATTTCCCCCGCCCCCCCATGGCAAATTTTCAAATGTTCAGGTCACAGTGATGCAAAGAATTTAAGGTAGAGGTCTAGCGATAGCAAGTATTAGTTATATTGTCAGGGTCTCATTTGGCTGGAAGAAAATGGACTTGTCAGGAGCTCTGCCATTTTGCTACAAAGGATTATAGCAATTTCACTATAAAGGATTAGGACAGCTACCTGTTGCTGGGAAAGAAGAAGTGTGAGGACATTCCAGTTCAGCGCTTTTTCATAAAAATGCTCTGTTGCTTTCCAGTGCTCTAAGGTCTCCCCAGAGACTCTGAGCCCTCTCCCTCTCCCCTTTCACCTTTAAATATCCTGCAGCTCAGATGTTCAAAAACCCTGGAGCCACCTCTAGCAAAGTCAGAAATTGTATAAAGAACGGAGATAACATCTAGTTTTCAAGGCATGTGAGTTTCTGAGTCTACTTGAGCAAATGACTTTTCACCAGCGTCAATGTCATTTGTATTGATATATTCCGGGTACCTATTGTCTTACTACTTCCTTGCTACCCAAATTGTTGTCCATAGACCAAAAGCATCAGCATCCCCCAGGAGCTCATTAGATGTAGAACCTCGGGCCCCATCTCAGACACACTGAATCAGAATCTTCATTTTAATCAGATTCATATCACATGCATTTTAAAGTTGGGGAAGGCTTAGTCTTTTTGACCTCTGGGATTCTGCGCACTTCTCTGTCTCGGCCCCTAAAACTCGTCTTCACTTTCTAGTATGGACCCTCACATGCTGCTTACCATAAGCTTGGTTTCCTTTGGACCTGTAACAGGAGGAAAATGTGTACCTGTTTCCAGTCATGGACCAAAGCTTCCCTGTTTTTATTCCTTTACTTGAGTCATAGAACTCTCTCACCATCTAGATACATCTGAACCCCAGTTACTTGTAACCCTATTGAAGGCATATCCCATGAGATGTGTGGTCAAGAGAACATAGTTCAGTGACTAAAGAGTTCTTTCAAGATAAATTTCTAATTGTATTTCTTAAATATCATGACGTGTACACTTTAAAAAATTCCCTTTTCCTCTCACATCTGTTTTCTTCATAGACCATCACCGTCCCACCCCCCTCTCTACCTCACTCCTCCCAAAACTCTCCTCCTTCAAAGCTGAACCTAAAGTTTCTCCCATAGACCTAGCCTGCCTATTTTTCCTTCTAGTCTTTTTATCTTTTTTTCCCCTCCATTTTACATCTAGAAAGATAAAGAAACCAGTTGGTCCTGATGGAATCTTCTGGAAAAGGATGGGGAGGGGAAGGAACAGAATGAACTAAGGCCACGATGCAGAGAAAGCCTGGGAACACCTGTGTGTTACTAACATCCTCTCTGTCCCTCCCACCTCTTCCTGTCGGTATTTCTCTCTCATTTCAGCTCTCATTAGATTTCAGTTCTTTTTTCATGAGCATTCAGCTAGAAGCATTTCTCAGCCTCCTGGATTCTAGGTGGGGATATATGATTAGTTCTCAGCAGTGAACTGTGAGCCCAAGTGGGGGGTGTCACCTAAGGCCGAGGCATCTATGAGCGATGGGCCTTTTCTCTTGTCTTTTATTAGTGGTGAGATATAAAGGAGCTAGTGGAGGACAGTGGTCCTAGGGCACTGGTTCTTAAGCGAGGGTGGGGGAATAAGGGGGTGGGAAGGTAGGAAGTGGTTTTGGACCTCATGTGACATTTGACAATATCTGGAGACATTTCAGGCTGTCATAACCAAGGGTGCTACTGGCATCTAGTGGGCCGAGGCCAGGGATGCTGCAAACATCCTACAATGCACGGGACAGCCCCCACCATAAAGAATGTTCCAGCCCAACGTGTTAGTAGTGCTGAGTTTGAGAAGCTCTGTCCTGGGAGAGGGCAGAACCGACAGATGGCCGGAGCCTGGGTCCTCCCGTGAGCACCCCAAAACCCAACTGCCGCCACACAGAAGTGTGAGAGCAGCAAGAAATGAACCCTTTGTGGGTGAAGACACTGCACCTTGAGGATTGTTCGTTTCAGCTGTGAGCCCCCTCAACTGATAACCCAGAGTTCTACCGAGATTTGGGTCCCGGTGTGATCCTGCTGGTCTGCTGTGCAAACACACCTGTGCAAGCTTTATTGCAATGGCCCATTTTATCCAGAGACTTTGGAACAAGCTGGGCACTGTTATGAAAATGTCACCTTTCAGTTAGAAGCAGCAGACATTCACCACAACCTCTCCCATTTCTGTCGCTGCACACCTGAGCCCACTCCAGGGCTGCGGGCAGGTACATGTGGTTATTAAGGAATCACAGGGACTCAGGACCTCTCTGTCATCTGCACCCCCATCCTTAGAAAAGTGTGAGGCTAACTGATCCCAAGTGCCTGTGTGAAGCGGCTTCATTTGGGCTTAACATCACGGTGCCACCTCCATTTCAATACTTCCTCCAATGAGGGAAGGCATATCCTTCTATGGATTCAGACTCAAAATATTCATTTTGTCTTTATAAACATCACAGACAAGTGAAATGGAAGACACGTTGTCCGCAAGCTTCTGTAGCTTGGAAAATAAAAGGTGACCGTCTTGCCGCGGTATGGCTGTAATTGATGGCCATGGACCACCAAACTGACTCCTCGTTTTTAGATGTAAAGAGAGTGATGCCAGGTGGCCAAGGGACTCACCGAAACAGGAGGATGGAGGTCAAACCCGACATCTCTTAACAGCCCCCGTTGTCCTGGTTACTTTTAGAAGCAACGGTCCTGTTATCGTGTTTGTGCGCCTCATTTTTTCATGTATGAAGAATTTTGCTGCTCCACAAGGCAATTAGAGAGGAAGGCTCTGCAGCGTCATATTGATCTCTCCTGTTCAGATGTATGATTAGCTGTTAACATTTCATTACCATCAACGTTTTCCCGGGTTCTCCATGACCCTTGTCTTACGAAGTCCCCAGACCTCTGAATGCTGTGAGCTAATTAATTTTGCTGTCTGATGTGAGGACGTAAAACATGGAGCCCAGAGTCTTGATAGGAAGGTCGTATTGGATAATCACATTATTCTTCATATGAAGTGAGCTTTATTGGGAACCCCGGCAGAGAACCGAGTTAACAAAGCAGCCCTCTCTGGTTCCAGCAGAGAGGCATGAGGCTTGCAAGTAAATGCTGATTCTAAGAAGTGTTATACTGAGTTATATATGAATGTAACTCTTGAGTGTCATTCTTATGGAAGGGAAAAGACGCCAATCACTTAAAGGAGAGAAATATTCTGCTGCGTTACTTTGAATGTGGAATGCGGTCAGGTGTATACACTCAGGTACTAACACAAGTCTCTCTTAGTTTCCCCCCAAGGCGGGTGCTAATGTCAGCTCCTGAAAAGGGCAGGGCAGGTAACAGTTAGTAACTCACTCAGGACAGGATCCCGTGATGGATTATTAAGAGCAGACTCTAACGTGTCCTTTGAATTCAAAGATGACACTGAAGTGACAGCAAGAGGGTTCTTCCAGCCCTTTCCACACTGCGCAGGTGTAGACGTCCTGCATGTTCAGCCACAGCTGTGTTTTTAGCATCTCTGAGGTCTATAGCTCTGTCCCTCTCAGGAAGCCTCTGATAAAAACAAAACCTTGCTCATTTTTTGATGAGGACAAACTCGTCTGTATGATAACTTGGCTCCGCTGGCTTTTCAACTCTACTGCCCAATATGAGTGGTCTTTTTTCCTGTTTATACCTCTTGTTGCCAACTCAAACTCAAAATATGCCTCCCATCGAATGAACAAACTCATCCAGAATGATTTGGGGTCCAATGCACTGGAACTGTGCAGGAGCAAAAAGGAATTTAAGGCAAGTCAACTGGACACAAACATTTCAGGTGTCATTATGGGCGATTGTGGTATTCACGTAACATTTTGTATGGCTTCCTGCAAATTCTGATGAAACTGGGGAAGAGACTGAATATTTGGGTATATTTAAGCCGTACAGAAAATGGGCCAGCTGAGGACAGGGTAAGAGGCTATATCTGAATGAGGGATATATTGGCTTGATTGGTAAATTGGTGTACATTATAGGGTGGGAATGGGTTGGTTAAGAAGAGAAAAGACAAATATCATATGATATCACTTATATATGGAAGCTTAAAAAAAGGATACAAATAAACTTATTTACACACAAAAAAAGAAGAGAAACATCTTGGTGCTTAGTTAGCTCTCGTTGACTAAAGCTCAAAGGAGAGCTTTTGTTTTATTATATTTCCCACCCCTACTGTCCTTTCCTCCGTCCCTTTTTCACTTCTGGAATGTCTTCCGTGGAAATGTCCCTTTCCCCAGCCTCCCCACTTAGGCATCCGTTACATATGCTTACCACCTGTGGCTTTCTGGTTGGATGTGGAGAACTTAGAATATTCTGGAACTCTGCCTTGGGAAACAGACCCATTTATTTTGAATGCCAGTTTTACCGCTTAGTGGCCATATGTTCTTAGATCAGCTATTTAATTTTTTTTTCTGAGCTGTTTTTTCATCTGCAGAATGTGCATGATAATAGCATCTACTTTGTAGACTTTTTGTGTGAATTAAAATAATGTGCACAAAATGCTTAGCAACAGGCCTGGCACATAGCCAGTATTTGACAGACAGTAATTGTTGGTGGATTCAGCTTATGACTATACTATTGTAGTTGTTACTATCATGAGACTGGGCAGCTCAACCTTCGAAGTGTATCTGGAATCCAGCCACACTCACCTGCCTCCCGGCTGCCATCCTTGCTCAAGGCACCATTGTTCCCTGGCTTGGACTGCTGCAGTATCCTTCTAACCTGACTTCCTGCTTCCACCCTTTCTTAACTATTTCCCATACGGCAGCCAGAGCTCTCTTTTATCGATAACACTTGCTTTTGTCAGATCATATGACTCTCCTGCTAAAATCCCCATTGCAGCTAGAAGCAAGTCCATCCTCTTCCCTAAGGCCCCGGAACGCTCATCTCAGGCCATGCCTCTCTCCCATCTCTCTTTGGTTCCCTGTGACTTGGCAGTCTGGCCCACCTGCCCCTCCATCCTGCATATTCCTCCTGCCCTGGCGCCTCACACACGCGTGCTCTTCTCTTGTATTCGCGTGCTTGCGTCTTCCTGTTGTTGAGTAATCAGCTCCAGTGCCACCCCCTCATCTCATTAAATACCAGGTCGGACTGGATGAAATCGCTGCTATTTCTTGACCTACACCTGACCTACAAAAATGACAGTTTTATATGATTCACCCTAATAACCGTCCCCTCCACCCCTCCATCACCACGCTGTCCATATGGCTTTTATTCTATGTTTTACTTTGTCAGTGTGCTACCTGCACATCATGCAGGTATGATCCATGTCAGGAATGCAAATAGATTCCATTTCCTATAACAGATCTTATAAATGGGTACTACCTGTTAATGCACCATGTTGAGAAAAATTCTGAGGTTGCAGTCAGACTCAGCAGAAAGAATCCCATGATTGGTTAGTACCAGGATCTTCTGTGGCCGAGGCACCCACCATTCCCTCTCGGAGGAATTTGCGTGTACGTGAGGACTTTCATCAGTGCAGGTTGGGACAGGGTCTCTGCCCCTCTCGCCCAATGACAAGTTCACGGTGCTGTCTTATTTCTGTCGAGCAGCTGTATCTTCTTACCCACGCACTTTGAAGGCCGCTTACTGGTTTCCAGTGGCACGTATGTAACTTACTTGGAAAACTTCCAAAAGTATTTTACTGATTGTACCTAAAGACCACAAAATATTCTGAGTCTCCAGATAATTTTCCTATGACCCCCTAAAATTCCTTTAAAAATTAAATATTTTATGCAAGACTGATTTTATTATTAAGAAGGGTGGGTCAGTTAGGACACCAGGGAGATTTTTAAAAATTAGTAAGCTTCTTTCAGCAGCCACGGTTGCTTAATAGCTTCCAGAAATTATCCTTAGCTTTCCTAGAATAAAAGGTTTAAGGTACAGTCATGGAGAAAATATATTGTTTCATACTTCCTGTTAGCTAATTGTTGTGTTCAATTTCGGTCAATTATGGAAAAATGACGCAAAGCATATGATTAATTTAAAACATCGATTGAATCTGTTTAAACCTTGAATCCAGTAGACACCCAATGAAATAGACTTGGCCTCATTCACCATGCTCCAGACACAGGTCTTTAGGATTTATTTTCCCCTTAATTGTGATGGCCATGTAAGTTGGGTCCAGGGAAGTTGCTAGTCACAAACACTCTGGAAACACTGCCTGACAGGTGTGCTGTGATGCCATGTTTTAAATGAGTACTTCCAGCCTACTCCTCTGGGCTCCTGTCCAAATTCTGTGTGAATTCGCCTTCACTGGGACAAAGGAGGCAGATGGAAAACCTGCCTTTCTCCCTCATTGCCCGGCAGGTACTCCTGTCTCAGTCAGATGGCTGTGGTCCCTTCCCCAGCCCTACCACGTGCCTGCCCTGTTCACCTCTGCTTTGCCAGAAACCTTAATTCTCACTCCATCTAAGCTCTCACCTGGCTAAGCACTCAGCGTGATCCATTGCAAGTAAACACAGCTCCTCTGTCTCTTTTATGGTCTTTCCATAATGCTCATTTGTTTAACTGGCTAGAGAGTGAAAAGCCTTTCCCAGCGAAAAAATGATCTCCTTTTTCTTTGGGCGGTCTCTAGACAACCTGCTTCCTTTCCATCTATTTTTATCCTGCTATCTTGTCACGTCTCTTCTGTCTTGTAATTTCATGCCATCAAGTCTTAATCTTGGGTTTTGACGTTTTGTGTGTGTGCCAGGGTATTGCACTCTATCTGGGTCCACGTTCCTGGAAGCAAGGGAAAGGATCCTGCTTTATATCTTAAAACAAGTAGCAGAGTGCCAAAGGGCATAGAAGATTCTTAGTTAAATCACTGCAGGAGGTAAGAAATAAAGAAGAGAGAGGAGTAAGGAAGGGAGAGGAGGGGGGAGGGAAAAGAAAAAGGAAGGGAGGCCACGATTTTTCCTGAAACCCTAGAACAGCACAGTGCTTGCTTTAAAACAGATGCCAACACGTGTGTGATTAATATACAGAAATACTCAGTCTGGCCAGTGTCCTAAAGTTGCAAATCCAGTTCTCTTTCTCTCTCTGAACATACAAAGTATCTGATCAGACTCCACTTCCAAAGTGACAGTTCCTGAGGATACCAAACAGACTAACAACAAAGCAATTAGACCTCGGGAGCTGATGACCCTCAGCTGAGGATGGGGTGCGTTTAACACCCACATGAACCACGTCGCTGCTGAGTTAGAAGATGCTCATCAGATTTCACATCTGAGAACAAGGACCTTTTAAAAGTGAGAGCTTCAGAGTTGAAAATCACAAGTTCAACAACTTTTCAATCGAAACATATGAATGTATTTATCGAAGAGGGAGAGCTTGTAAAATAGTCTAAGTGGAGGAGTGTTCTCAATTCAGTGAACCAAGCTTCTTTCGCCCCCAGTTAGGAGCAAACTGGTGGAATGAGATGTCAGTAGAAATAGAAATAGAAGCCCCTGGGACACTCAGCATCAATGATTCACCAGGACAGATTCACAGAGTCCAGAGGTGTGTGTGTGTGTGTGTGTGTACACGCACAGGTGTATTTGCTGGACTATAAAAGTGCACACACTCAGGCAGGTTCATTCCTGAGCTGTCCCAGAAGTTGTGACTTCAGGCACAACAAGTCTAGTCAATTCAACGTTTACTGAGTGTTCTGCGTGACGTACTGGAGAAGTTTAAACCGATGTTTCTTTTATGTGGGTGCAGCTACCAACACCTTCTCTCCAGACCAATGTGGTCCCACCCCCACTCAACGCAACGTTCCCATTTCACCTGCCCGTTTGGGGAAACAAGGTTTTTCCCCCCTAATTACAAGGGTACTATCTCCCAGATGAGAAAATTTGCCAACTGTATGCAAGCACCCAAGTAAAAACAGACAAATGCATAATCTTACCACCAGAAGAGATCTGTTGTTTCTCTAGTTTATATTTTGATGTTTGCTCTTGGGTGGTTTTTAAATATAACATCATGATTTTCCTATAATGTTGTTTTCTGTTTCTTGGAAATAGATTATATGGCAGGAGGTTTTAGCTGATTATAAAATGGGATTCTGTCTGAATGGTAATTAAAACTATGGGTACACCCAATGCACTTTCAGGGGAGAATTTGGTCATGGCCCTGGGACCAAGCAGGAAAACAGGGAAATGAACTCTGCTGGGTGTGTCTGATGGAAGATTTGTGGTATGGGAAGTCTTTCCCTGTTCCAAAGTCACAAAATGTTCTACTGCATTGTGTTCCGACTACATCAGAGTTTCTTTTTTGGCTGCATTGGGTCTTCGTTGCTGCACGCGGGCTCTTTCTAGTTGTGACAAGCGGGGGCTACTCTTCGTTGTGGTGCGCAGGCTTCTCATTGCGGTGGCTTTTCTTGTTGTGGAGCACAGGCTCTAGGCACGTGGGCTCAGCAGTTGTGGATCATGGCCTCTAGAGTGCAGGCTCAGTAGTTGTGGCGCATGGGCTTAGCTGCTCCACGACATGTGGGATCTTCCCAGACCAGGGATTGAACTCGTGTCCCCTGCATTGGCAGGCGGATTCTTAACCACTGAGCCACCAGGGAAGTCCCATGCATCAGAGTTTTTATATTACACTTTTAATCCATCTGGTATTGGCTTTGCATGTGGTATCAGGGAGGGATTCCATTTTAATTCCCCCATTTAGTGAGCCGGTGTCCCGGCCCCATCCCTGAACAACTCATCCTGCCCCAGCTGATCTGTGAGGCCACATCTGTCCCCTATGGTGATCCTGTATACGTGTGTGGATCCGTCTCTAGCTCTCTTTTTGTTCTTATCCCCATATTCATGTCATTATTACCATGGCTTTATAATGTCTTAAGAAATCTGCTAGATAAGTTCTTACTTTGTACTCTTCATTTTCAGAGATGAGTTGGTTATTCTTGGGTTGGTATTCTCATATAAAGTTTAGGCTAAGTTCGTTGAATTAAAAAAATACAACTGGAACTTTAAATAAGATTATATTTAGTTTGTAGATTAATTAATATGCGAGTTGGACCCATTTATATTTATTGATTACTATAATATCAGGGATTGTTTCTGCCGTTCTTTTTCGTGTACTCCATTTTCATTTTCTCTGTTTTGTTTCTGTTTTCTCCTTTCCTCTT
This sequence comes from Grampus griseus, assembly GCF_964374135.1. NCBI lineage: Eukaryota > Metazoa > Chordata > Mammalia > Artiodactyla > Delphinidae > Grampus > Grampus griseus. Next base: position 32,501,439 of record NC_139006.1, on the reverse strand, counting down.
TTCCTTTAGATAGAGTGTTCTTCTGATGTTTTAAAAGCTAAACATTCTGTTTTTGTCCTTGTGTGTCCTTAACCTAAAATTGTTCATGATTATTTACCCCTATTGATTTTTTCTAAGCTCAACAATATCTTTATTTCCCCACTGACTAGTAAGTACTTGAGCACGTTCTCATGTCCTTCTGGTCTCTCACTCCTCCAGCCCTCTCTCCCGTCAAGTTACTATTGTCTAGAATTCTAGCTGTGGGTTGTAATGAATATTCTGTCTTGTTTCCCTGTTTTCTCTTTTTTCATCAACTCATCACCCCCGATGGTGTCCTGTTGATACAGTGACCTGGACTGTGGCTGCTGACTTGTTGGAGAAGGTGTCTCAGGACATCTCAAGGAAGGATGGAGAGTAGGACCTAAACTCTTCCCTTATCCCATTATCTCATTGCTGCCTCCAGTCACTTGCTCCCACGGACATCAGTTCAAAACAACCTTCGTCCTCCCAGGGCTTTTCTCAATTTTAAAAGTTCCTGGAGCACATACTTCCCTCTAGCTTCTGTAATTTCTCTAGGGTTGATCCTGGGAAGAAAGCCAGCTTCTGTACAGAAATCTGACAGTTCGTATTTCTTTATAGAAGAGGGTACGACTCCTCTGGGGAAGGAAGACCTGAATAGAACAGAGCCTTCCTCAGCTCTGCTTTATGGCTTGGAGGACGTCAGAGAGACTGCCCTGAGCAGGGCAGAATTCTTGTCCTAGTGCTCCTGTAGCTGTGGCAGTGGTGAAGTACCCGCTCAGGAGAACAACAAGGAGACAGGAACGGAAGGATATCGACAGGTTGGCTTTGCTTTGTTGTTTGTTTTTTACTGAATATGTGAGAAACCTCTTGGAAATTCCCCTCTAAAAACCTGGGGGGAGTCTGTTGAGGGTGAATGGGTGGGCATATATTCTCCCTGAAGTTCTGTGGCCATGTAGGCGGGGGCTATTAAGGCTGTGAAATGTAAATATTGTTCTGTCATTAGCACTAATGTATACTAGGTATGTCCTAATTACTCTCTCTCCATCACTTTCCTCTCTCCCTCCAACCTCCCTCAACTGGATTGCAGGCTCCAAGAAGGGCAGGATCCTTCACAGATTTGTTGACAGTTATATCCCCAAATCTGACCCAGTGCTTGGCCCAGACGCATATGTGCTCAATAAATATTTGCTGAAACTGTACAAAAATTGAAATTTTTCTTTACTAAACCTATGCTCCTATCAGTCCCATATGAGAATGCCTGTTTTCCCAAACCACTACCAACACGTTATTATTACTATTCTTTATAAATATTGCAAATTAAATAGATACCAAATAACATGTCATATTTTTAATGTGCATTTTTCTAATTCCTGTTGCAGTGGAATATTTATCACAGGTTTAGTTTTCATTTGCACCACCTCTATTGTGAATTTCTCGTTCATTTCTTTTGTCTGTTTTCTATTAGAGTGTTCATTGTTTCTTACTGATTTTAAGAGCTCTTTCTATAAAAATAGCAACTCTTTTTTTTAAAAAAATTAATTAATTAATTTACTTTTGGCTGCGTTGGGTCTTCATTGCTGTGCACGGGCTTTCTCTAGGTGTGGCAAGCAGGGGCTACTCTTTGTTGCGGCGCGAGAGCTTCTCATTGCGGTGGCTTCTCTTGTTGCAGAGCATGGGCTCTAGGCATGCGGGCTTCAGTAGTTGTGGCGCATGGCCTCAATAGTTGTGGTGCGCGGGCTCAGTAGTTGTGGCTTGCGGGCTCTAGAGCGCAGGCTCAGTAGCTGTGGCTCATGGGCTTAGCTGCTACATGGCACGTGGGATCTTCCTGGCCCAGGGCTCAAACCCGTGTCCCCTGCATTGGCAGGCAGTTTCTTAACAACTGCGCCACCAGGGAAGCCCAAGATAGCAACTCTTTGTTATACATTTATATTCAAAAGGTTATTTTTTTCCCCTGCTGACCGTTTGCCTTTCAATTTTGTTTTTTGATAAAGTTAATTTTTTACATTATCAAATCTATCAAAAGTTTCCTTTATAGTTATGTTCCAAATATACTTTCTTGAATTAATCTTTTAACTTTCTTTCTTCCTTCTTTCCTTCCTTCCTTCCTTCCTTTTCTTCCTTTCCCTCTCTCTTTGTCTCTTTCATTTTTCTTTCATTTTTATTAAAAACGTTTAACACTCTAAAATCTTTTACCAATTATTCTGGCACCATTTTTCTTGGGCATCATTTCCTCCACTAATTTGAGATTTCAGTTTATTGTGTTCTAAACACAACAAATTCAAACTTAAAATTTTCAAAAAGGAAATTGAAGCACAGGAGGAATAAGCCTCTGTCTCCAGTGATGGGAGCAGCTTTGAGGTTGGGCAGCTTGGCTCAATGGCCTGCATTCTTTACTGAAATTAGAGAATGTTGTTAGAATGAACGAATTTACAGTTTGTTATGAGAAATTTCTGGAACAGAATAAACGAACTCATACAATGATAGGATATAATGTTTATTTCAACAGACGGACCCCCCGCTTTGCCCGTCTTTTAAGCTGGTTGCACGTTCCTCTCTTGTGTATGCTGCAGTGCATGCATTTCTTATGGCTTCAGCACGGGTATGTCAGTCGGTTTCTAAATGTCTTGTCTGAAAGACACGTCCATAGCTACAGTGGGTGAAGCAAAGCATCTGAGCAAAGTACTCCAAAATTTAGAACAGGTTCAAAGAAAAAATAGTAAGAGTTGGTGACAGTTAGTGTGGCAAAGGTTGTAATTTACAATAGAAATGCAGGCTCCCAGTGTGGCTCTGGGTCCACTCTGATGGGAAAGAGTCACCAATGGCTCAAGTGTCCCAGGCCCCCCTTGACACGCATTCAGGTTAACACAGGGCAGTTCAAAGCCACTGACTCCTGAAGGTCACAGAGTTTGGAGTGACAGCCTTCCTGGTAAGCAAGGCCAGGAAAGAATACACAGAGGTAACCTCTGAGGAGCTTGGTGGCCCTCCTGGCATCTTGACAAAAACCACGTGAACAACGCGTGTTCATTTATTTATTTATTTATTTTGAAGGAAGTATTATATTTTTATTGAAATGTATCACTTAAAAATCCAAAAATGTTAACAAATAAGTATAAAACTTGAATGAAAATCTACTTTTTGAACTAAAATTTACTTTTTGAACTGGGTAGCATTATTATTATTTTTTTTTTTTGCGGTACGCGGGCCTCTCACTGTTGTGGCCTCTCCCGTTGCGGAGCACAGGCTCCGGACGCGCAGGCTCAGTGGCCATGGCTCACGGGCCCAGCCGCTCCGCGGCATGTGGGATCTTCCCGGACTGGGGCACGAACCCGTGTCCCCTGCATCGACAGGCGGACTCTCAACCACTGTGCCACCAGGGAAGCCCAAGGTAGCATTATTTTTTATGAACTAAAAAATAATGCTACCCAGTTTCACTGAGGTTACCTTTTTCTAGTAAATCACTTCTTTTTCAAAATACTTCTCACTTTATAACTTTCCTCTGTTTAAAATTTGCTAAGTGGGATTGGGTTAATTAGCTTAATTCTTTAGGATGAATATGATGGATGCAGTTTGAAGGTTGTCTTTATGATCCCTCTGAGGCTGTTAGCTTTTTACACGGCAAGCTGCTGGCTCTGTCCAAATCCTTTACAATTTAATTTATTTTTTGATTGGAAAAAAAATGGGATAAGAATCTAGACTCCTGGCTTACTGTAATCCATTGATACTGTTTGGAAAGCAAATGTCTTCACTTAAAACAGCCTCGGACAACTGTCCTGCAGGAGCCCTGTCCTGGAAACAAGAGACAGCACACTAGCCGTGCTCACTTGCCCGTAAAGAGGCCAGCTATGAGTCTGCCTACCCCACGTCTTTCGCAGCCCTTCCTTCCCCAAGATGTGGCCTCCATTAGCATGAGTGATGGGCTAGCTCACAGATGAGGGACCTGCAGTCAGATGGCCAAAGGCAAAGTGCTCTCTCCCATCAGCCCGTTAGCACAGGGCAAGGGTCTGCTCATCTCTGATCTCTTGGTGCCAGAGGGAGTGATGTTCGGGCGAGCAGCTCTCCCCAGGTAGACGGTGTCACTAATACACCCTGATGGTCACAAGACATCTGAGACCCCCGACTAGGAGGTCACCCCAGCATGACGCCGCTCAGAGCTTAGGCCGAGGCCAGTGGAGACTAAAGGGCAGGGCAGTGTCATGGAGAGGGACAGAGCAGCAGTCAGGACCCCCAAGTCTCAAACTTGCCCTGGGCTGCTGGCCTGGACATCTGCACAGGGAGTTCTGCCCTGTTACCGGATAAAGCAGGCTCTGTGGTGGGGAATCAGTGCCAGTAAAGAATCAGAGACCTGAAAGAATAGGGTGAGAACTGCTGGTCCCAACTCTGGGTCTAGAAAGGAGGGTCACCTGTGGACGTCACACATCTGTGGGTGGCAAGGCTTTAAAGTTCTTTAAAGTTTGTGGCTCTGGGGGTGCGGAGGGCACAGCTGCTCTGCTACAGCGGAGAAAGCTCCCCTCCTGGGTTCCACTGATTTTCCCCCGCGAGGTGAGACGAGAGCTCTGCATAAAGGGCCACCACTGGTGTGAGAGCGAAGCCTGCAGTTTCAGCCCGGCGCTTACGGCTTTGCTGCCCATGGATGTCCTGCAACCTCACCTACCCCATCCTTGCCCCAAACATCTCGGTCACTTCCGGACCATTCTTTCAGCCCTCCCATGGTCTCTGAAACCTGCCCCAGCCATCTGCTCCGACCTCTTCTTGCTGGTGTGATGGAGTGATTTGAGGTGGGAAGCGGGGTGACTGGGAAGCGGGCTGATGGACCTCGCAGCGTCCACGTGGGGCTTGGACTCAGCGCGGCCCTCAGCACTTGGTCTCCTCATTGCCTCTCCGGCGGGAGCCTGCTGCTTCTGTGATCATGTCTGATGTCAAAAACGGGTCACGCCTGATAACTGAAGGAAGGAAAACTGTAAATCCCCAAAAAGCTCATTAACAAAGAACACAGGCTTTGACTGTCAGCTACCGGGTCCTAAGCAAAGATGAAGCCTTGTTAAATCGAGTGCAGTATTTGGAGAGACGACCCACTTCAGTGCAGGCGCCTTACACTGCAGTTCCCTGCTTGCCCTGGGTCAGCCCCACCGCAGGGCAAGCTCTCGCCCGGGATAGGTTTCCTCTTTACCTTGTCTGGCCTGAAAGGCTCAGCAGATTTCTCTGGGAAGGTTCTGAGATGTGTAGTTCTCACTCTGACTGGTCATGACTAAGCCGCAGACTCCTTTCCCTCCTTCGTTCTCTATTTCATGTGACAACAGAATCTTGTACTATGTCTAGGTCAGTGGTGCTCAAACTTAATTGTGCGATCCCATTCCTGGGAACAGGTCCAAAGGAAACAAAATCTCTGTCTCAGAGAGATTTGGGTACCCTCATATTCACTGCAGTGTTATTTACAATAGCCAAGACATGGGAGCAAACTAAGTGTCCATGAATGGGATGAATGGGTAAAACAGTTGTAGAATACGCACAGTGGAATATTATGCAGCCATAACAAGGAGGAAGCCCTGCCATTTGTGACAACACGGATGGACCTTGAGGGTATTATGCTAAGTGAAATAGGTCAGATGAAGAAAGACAAATATCTCACGATCTCACGTATATGTGGGTTCTAAAAAAAAGCAGAACTCATAGATACAGAGACTAGATTGATGGTTGCCAGAGGTGGAGGTTAGGGGGCGAGAATGTGGTGAGGAAAGCGTAAAAGTGGTCCGAAAGTAAAAACTTCCAGTTACAAGATAAGTAAGTCACAGGGATGTAATGTACCGCATGGCGACTATGGTTAACAATACCCTATTATATATTTGAAAGTTGCTAAGAGTAGATCTTACAATTCTCATCACACACACACACACAAGTGGTAGCTACATGAGGTGACAGATGTGTTAACTAAACTTATGGTGGCAATCGTTCTGCAATACATGTATACATCAAATCATTACCTTGTACACCTTAAACTTATATAATATCATATGTCAATGACATCTCAGTAAAGCTGGAAACTAAAAGAAAACAAGACATGAAAAACCAATCATCTGAAGGGCTTGTTAATGCAGAGTTCTGGGCACCCCCTCCCCTACATGGGTTTCTGATGTGGTAGGTCTGGGGTGAGGCCTGAGGATCTGCATTTCCGACAAATTCCCGGTGAAGTTGATGCTGCTGGCCTGGTGCCCACACTTTGAGGATCACTGACCTGGATGCCGAATCCTGATGACGTCAGTGCAGATTTGTCTTTGTTGAATTTCTCTCGGGAGCGGAACACAGGCAAAATTTCCAGGGCGGGGAATGTGTTTGGGAGACGATCGTAGGAAGCCCTGGGAGCGGCGCGGGGATGAGAGAAAGTGAGGGGGGGAGAGGAGGAAGGTTGCCTCAGGCACAGCCTGCCGCCATCTGGGGCAAAATCCCACTGGGGAGTCACAGGAGACAGTATAGATCAAGCTTCTGAGTTCTCCCAGCAGGGGGCAGCCCGGGCGATGCTCCTGCCAGAAATCGGTGGACGGCTTTATTTGTCCCGCGCTTGTGGCCCAGGCGGTGCAGCCTCTGGCTCAGGGGACGGCCACCTGGAGGCCACAAACTGGCACCTGCTGTGTGAGTCAGGGGTGCCTGGAACCGGGAGGGCCTGCTGGGGTGCTGACAGGCATGGCCACGCAGGCCTTCTAGGAAATGATATCCCACTTGGGGAAATAAATGATACACACAGGAATTTTTAATAATTCCAGACAGAGAACTTTAGCATTTCAAAATCAACAGCCATGTTAAAAAGTTTCCTGTGGGATCTCGGAACATAGGGTCGGGTTTTATTTTTGGTGGCCAAGCCCTTTAATTCTCTGGGAGCAAAAACCACCTCCCTTTGGCTCCAGACCCTTCCATTAGAGACTGGCCACCATGGAAACAGGATACCTGTTTCCAAAATTAGGACAGAAACCAGGGATCCCTCCCAACGTGCCTCCCCAACCGCGCATATCTCCACATCCATGGTCATCACCACCACCGACGTGCGTACACAGACACACTCACACGTGCACACACAGACATATGTGCACGCACGCGGTTACTGGGCTACTTCCTCTCCTTCTCCAGCGCCAGTCTCTGTGGCTGATCAGATTCTCCCAGCCCTGCTCTCCTCACACCCAGGAAACTGGCCTTTGGGTGCCCCAGCTTCCCCCATTCCCTGTCACCCTCCTTGACGCAAACCTGGTCTGAGGTTGGGTGAGGCTGGCGAGACCAGAGGCTGATGTTAGGTTGAATTAAATCTTACGTTTCTGCAGCTTATTGGTTGCATGACCTCCAGACAAGTTCCTTGGCTTCTTAAACTTCAAATTTTTCATCATAAAGTGGGGAGAAGGATTGTTCCCTCTCTGGGGAGTTGCTGTGAGGGTTAAATGCCTTGGACTAAGTGATCACTAAATCTTAGCCCCTAATTTCGAGCCCAGTTTCCCAAAGCTGTTGTAAGGGTTAAGTAACATGAGGCCTAGGAAGTGACCAGCCATTCCCAGCTCACAGGAGGTACTTCAGAAACAGTAGGTGTCGTTAATAATCATTACTCTCCAGAAACGTGGAGTAGAGGGAGTCTTTGCCCACGGGTTGGGCTAAATTCACGTAAAAGGTGCCAGCCCTCTTGGAGCTTAACCAGATCCCACAAGCCACGACTTGCTTCTGCCCGAGGCCCAGAGTACGTGGGCAGCTTTAGGTGGCCTCAGGGTGGGTGAGTAGGGACCCTAGCAACCTCGCCACCGTCATTGTCCTGCCAGCAGACAGTAATTCCTTGTTCATAAGAAACTCGCTTTTGCTTTATGAACGTGCATTAGAGCACGCCTTAAAGAACAAAATCAACATTTGGCTGTCTTTGCGGACTATGAAATTACTCACATTTTAATCTACTTGTTACGCTAAGAAAAGAGACTTCTAATTTAATAGGTTCCACAAAAGTAAGTAATTCAACAACATGTTCTCAAACTCTTTGAAAACAGAGGAAGGCATGGAATGATGTGCTAGGAAAAGCCTGCCAAGTCACAGTGTGGGGATTCAGGGTGCGAGGATGCCCAGCCCACCTCCTGTCCCCACCCCAGCAGGGTGGCTCTGTAATTGGACTCCCTTGTAAAGCAAAGGCTCCTCTGTGGGGTGTCAGTCTCCCGTCCCCTGAGTAATACAGGACCAGGTCCTCTTGCTCTTAGGCAAAACGCCAGCTGGACCAAAATATGCACAAATATCTATGCTCTAATCTCTTCCCCAACACCAGACTAGAGACTTCCTGTAACCACATTATAAAATCCAGAATGAGGAGATGTTACTGTATTCTTCCTGTATCTCATCACGGGGCAGAAATACGATCACCATCTGCTGAATGGCTGGAGCTGTCTGCTATCAGAGAGGCATGCGATGCCCGTGCATGCGATCAGGGAGAGTCGATGGAGGGGGTGGCAGAGGTGTTTAGGCTTCTCCGGCTCCTGGAAATGACTGCATTGATGGCCTGAGAGTTTGTTTAAGGTATTCATTGCCGAAGAGAATCTTGAGTCTATTTTTAAGGTATAATATACAAATATCAAGTGCACACACCTTAACGATATAGCTTGATGAGTTTTGTACCTATCTGGGCAGCCGTCATCCAAATCAATATTTAGGATACGTCCATCACCTCAGAAAGTTCTCTCAGGGTCCTTTCTTGCCAATACCACCATTCCACCCTTGCAGCGAGTCGCTGTTCCGCCATGTACCTCTGAAGTTCTTGAACTTTGGGATGATCTAGTATATATTTTCTCATATACATGGCTTCCTTCATTTAAAATAACATGTCTCAGATTACCTCATGTTGTTGTATGGAACAGTAGTTCTTTTTTATAGCTGGGCAATATTCCATTGTATGCATAACCACAGTTTGTTCATCTATTCACCACTTGACAGACATTTGGTCTGTTTTTAATTTTGGGCTCTTATGACTAGATCTGATGTGAATATACTTTTTTACAGTTTCTCATATTTTTAAACTTTATATAAATGCCATTGCGCCATATTCTTTGCCACACATTACGTTTGGGAGATTGATTCACCTCGATATACAAGCCTCCCATTAATTCCTTCTTATCGCTGGATAGAATGGGTAGTTTTTTTGTTTTGTTTTGTTTTTTGAATTTTTGATTTTATTTTGTTTATTTTTTTATACAGCAGGTTCTTATTAGTTGTCTATTTTATACATATTAGTGTATATATATGTCAATCCCAATCTCCCAAATCATCCCCCACTCCCTGCCACTTTCCTCCCTTGGTGTCCATACGTTTGTTCTCTACATCTGTGTCTCTATTTGATGTGAATATTCTTGTACAAGTCTTTTTTGGGGGGACATTCACACTCATGTCTCTTGAGTGTATATGCAGGAGTGATCTTGCTGGGTCACACGGTAAGTGTCTGATTAACTTTTTCAATTTTCCTAAATGGATACAGCACTTTACACCTCACCAGCGATGCATGGACAATTCCGGGTGCTCCAGGACCTTGACAAGTCAAGTCCAGCTTTTTATTGACATATATACACTAATATGTATAAAATGAATAACTAATAAGAACCTGCTGTATAAATAAATAAATAAAATTTTAAGAAAAAAGGCCAGCTTTTTAAAAAGTCAATCAGTGATCAAGACAGTATGGTACTGGGACAAAAACAGAAATATAGATCAATGGAACAGGATAGAAAGCCCAGAGATAAACCCACACACATATGGTCACTTTATCTTTGATAAAGGAGGCAAGAATATACAGTGGAGAAAAGACAGCCTCTTCAATAAGTGGTGCTGGGAAAATTGGACAGCTACATGTAAAAGAATGAAATTAGAGCACTCCCTAACACCATACACAAAAATACACTCAAAATGGATTAAAGACCTAAATATAAAGCCAGACACTATAAACTCTTAGAGGAAAACATAGGCAGAACACTCTATGACATAAATCACAGCAAGATCCTTTTTGACCCATCTCCTAGAGAAATGGAAATAAAACCAAAAATAAACAAATGGGACCCAATGAAACTTAAAAGCTTTTGCACAGCAAAGGAAATCATAAACAAGACAAAAAGCCAACCCATAGAATGGGAGAAAATATTTGCAAACGAAGCAACTGACAAAGGATTAATCTCCAAAATATACAAGCAGCTCATGCAGCTCAATATCAAAAATAGAAACAACCTAATCCAAATATGGGCAGAAGACCTAAATAGACATTTCTCCAAAGAAGATATACAGATTACCAACAAACACATGAAAGAATGCTCAACATCACTAATCAGTAGAGAAATGCAAATCAAAACTACAATGAGGGGCTTCCCTGGTGGCACAGCGGTTGAGAGTCCACTTGCCGATGCAGGGGACACAGGTTCGAGCCCTGGTCCGGGAAGATCCCACATGCCGCGGAGCAACTAGGCCCGTGAGCCACAACTACTGAGCCTGTGCGTCTGGAGCTTGTGCTCCGCAGCAAGGGAGGCCGTGATAGTGAGAGGCCCGCGCACTGCGATGAAGAGTGGCCCCCGCTTGCCACAACTAGAGAAAGCCCTCGCACAGAAACGAAGACCCAACACAGCAAAAAAATAAAATTAATTAATTAATAAACTCCTACACCCAGCATCTTAAAAAAAAAAAGAAAAAAAATTAAAAAAAAAAAAAAAAACTACAATGAGGTATCACCTCACACCAGTCAGAATGGCCATCATCAAAAAAATCTACAAACAATAAATGCTGGAGAGAGTGTGGAGAAAAGGGAACCCTATTGCACTGTTTGTGGGAATGTAAATTGATACAGCCACTATGGAGAACAGTATGGCGGTCCCTTAAAAAACTACAAATAGAACTACCATATGACCCAGCAATCCCACTACTGGGCATATACCCTGAGAAAACCGTAATTCAAAAAGAGTCAGGTACCACAATGTTCATTGCAGCTGTATTTACAATAGCCAGGACATGGAAGCAACCTAGGTGTCCATCGACATATGAATGGATAAAGAAGATGTGGCACATATATACAGTGGAATATTACTCAGCCATAAAAAGAAACGAAATTGAGTTATTTGTAGTGAGGTGGTTGGACCTAGAGTCTGTCATACAGAGTGAAGTAAGTCAGAAATTCTGAGAAAAACAAATACCATATGCTAACACATATATATGGAATCTAAAAAAAAAAAAAGGTCATGAAGAACCCAGGGGCAAGATGGGAATAAAGACGCAGACGTACTAGAGAATGGACTTGAGGGCACGGGGAGGGGGAAGGGTAAGCTGCAACGAAATGAGAGAGTGGCATGGACATATATACACTACCAAATGTAAAATCGATAGCTAGTGGGAAGCAGCTGCATAGCACAGGGAGATCAGCTCGGTGCTTTGTGACCAGCTAGAAGGGTGGGATAGGGAGGGTGGGAAGGAGGAAGATGCAAGAGGGAAGAGATACGGGAACATATGTATATGTATAACTGATTCACTTTGTTATAAAGCAGAAACTAACATACCATTGTAAAGCAATTATACTCCAATAAAAATGTTTAATAAATAAATAAATAAATAAAAATAAAAAAGACATTGGTGACTTACAAAAGAAAAGCATCTCTTAAAAAGAAAAAGAAAGGAACACAGCCTGAAGAAACTTTCTTGGGTAACAGTGAAAGTGTTCTGTTTCTCAGTTTGGATGGTGGTTACGTGGGTATATACAAATGTCAAAATTCATTGAAATGAATGAATTGAAATGAACAATTAGTATCTGTGTATTCTATTGTGTGTTAATTATGATGCAATAAAAATTAATACAGAAAAAAAAAAAAGTCAATCAGGGGCTTCTCTGGCGGCGCAGTGGTTAAGAATCCGCCTGCCTATGAAGGGGACATGGGTTTGAGCCCCGGTCCAGGAAGATCCCACATGCCGCGGAGTAACTAAGCCCGTGCGCCGCAATTACTGAGCCTGCGCTCTAGAGCCCGTGAGCCACAACTACTGAGCCCACGTGCCATAACTACTGAAGCCTGCACGCCTAGAGCCCGTGCTCCGCAGCAAGAGAAGCCACCACAGTAAGAAGCCCGCACACGGCAACGTAGAGTAGCCCCCGCTCGCCGCAACTAGAGAAAGCCCGTGTGCAGCAATGAAAACCCAACACAGCCAAAAATAAAGAAATTAAAAAAAAAAAAAAGGAAAAGGACTTCTTTAAAAAAAAAAAAAAAGAGCTCTAGTCCAGGTGGGTTAGTAGAGATCGCTTCCCCAAAATGGTGTGTTAGTCAGGGTTCTCCAGAGAAACAGAACTGACAGGAGAGAGACATGGGAATCATTACAAGGGGTTGGCTCACGAGATGATACAGGCTGATAATCTACCATCTGTTGAGTTGGCGCCCAGGAAAGCCAGTGCTGGAGTTCAAGTCTGCAGGCCTGAGGACGAGGGGAGCGATGGTGTGAATCCCTCTCCAAGGGCAGGAGAAGACCGATGTCCCAGCTCATGCAGGCAGGCAGAGAAGGGGCCGATTCTCTTTTCCTCCATCTTTTGTTTATTTCAGGGATAGGATGTTGCCCACCCACATTGGGGAGGGCAATCTGTCCTCCAGAATCCACCAGAATCCATCAAATGCTAATCTCATCCAGAAACAGCCTCACAGACACACCGAGAAATAATGTTTAACCAGATACCTGGGCATCCCTTTAACGATCACAAATAGAATCTTTGGCAGCTATGACCTGAGCAGGCAGCATTACCATTCTACGACAAATACGAAGATTATTTGGGTTTGATGATAAAATATATGATACCATTCGTTTTTATGTTGGGGTCGGGAAGGAGATCTGATTTTCTTCGTCAACCACTAGGGACCAGCCTCTTACACACAGCCTTTCATTTTTTTTAATTTTTATTTTTTTGCGGTACGCGGGCCTCTCACTGTTGTGGCCTCTCCTGTGTGGAGCACAGGCTCCGGACGCGCAGGCTCAGCGGCCATGGCTCACGGGCCCAGCCGCTCCGCGGCATGTGGGATCCTCCCGGACCGGGGCACGAACCCGTGTCCCCTGCATCGGCAGGCAGACTCTCAACCACTGCACCACCAGGGAAGCCCTACACACAGCCTTTCATTTAATCTTTACCCTGGCCCTAGACGGGAGGGATTTTTATCTTCATTTTTTTCAGATGACAAAGTCGAGGCTCAGAGAGGTTAAATGACTTTCCTATGGTCACGCAGCAGGAGCAGAGCGGCAATTTCACTTAGATCTGCCTCAGTTCAAAGCCAGAACTCAGTCTATTATATTATGCTGTCTCTCCAAAACAGACATTTTTGTATCACATTTAGATAAATTAATATTACTTGCTTTAAAAAAGTCACAAGTGTTTTAAAAGCCAGTATTTCCCTTAATGTACAGTATGAATCAATCTTGTAAAAAATTATACTTAATACTCTCTGGACAACATTCATTATTTTTATGAGGTATTCTTATCTACAGAAGAACACAAGTCTATGGGCTCAAGAACCTGGAAAACGGTATTAGTTTAATTAGAAAATAAATCAAACAGCTGTTCACTAAGATTCTAAACGAAAAGCAGAAACTCCAATGGTCTGGCCTCCAACCCATCAAGACCTTCAATCAACAAGAGCCTCTTCATCCCCTCAACAGCAAATTACAAAAAGAAAATGGAAAGACTTATTTTAAAATCTCAGCTCCTGGAATGTATCAGGATTTGCCCACATCCAGGTTCTATACTTTCCAAACCTACATGAATCATCTTATCATCGGCGTTCAGGAAGGCTGGCCAAGATTTACTGCCAAACTTTCCATCTCCCAAGGAAGATTCTGCGGTGTTGTTCACTCTTCTATGCGTACAAAGACAGGAGAATGGAGTAGCTTGTTTGAGAAAGGTTTTCAATCACAAGGATCGAAACGGAAAGAATTTCTTACTTAACTCTCAGTTTCGTAGGACATGAAATTAATCAAACTACCCCATTGACCAAACATTTCTCTTAATCAAGGTTTTACTGTGCTCCCCTACTTGCTGTGTGTGTGTGTGTGTTTTAAATCAAATACATCATTCTGGTGACACCGACAAATACAGAAGAAAAGGCTGATGTGGTGCTCCAAGGACAAAGGACAACCCTGCCTGAAAAAGTGTCAGCGTTACACCCCCTACCGGACTCTTACTCTCCCTCCCCACCATGTTGTGATGGTTACGAAATTCCTGAGCCCACCTGGGCGATGCCCACCTGGGCAACGGGACTTGTCCCAAATAAGGAAAGGCATCTGCCCTGTCCCACTCCCACCCTACAGAAGGAAGGTATATGTGCCTCGACCAAGCAGTAAACGAAGGTTTCACCTCGGACCATTCCTTTGTTTTCTGGCTATAAAAACTGATCAATAGCACATGTTCAGGCTTGACTCTCCTAGACTACTAGGAAGTCGGCCTGTTGTTCTGACAGCGACCCTTCCCTCTAACAAATTCTATCTGCTTTACATCTTGCCTTATGTCTGGAAATCCTTTACCAACCTGCATTCGGACCACGATAGCTGAGATGGATGGTGAACTGAGCAGACCTGGTCACAGGTGTCAATGGCTCTGCAGGTCAGCGCAGAGGAGAAGATGACGAGAAGCCAAAGGCAGCAACAAGTAGCCTCTCAGAATTATTTCCCTGGCATGTGCGCCGAATTTTTTAAGCTGGGGAAACACGTTTTCTCACATTTCTTTGTGGAAAGCCATCAGAAATGCTTTCTTTGTCACTGAGGAGGGTGCAGAACAGGGCTGCTCATTCCCGCCAGTGACAGCTCATCCTCAGGTGAGCCCGGATCGGATAGTTTTCTCCTCAGAGATGGGCTTTGTGGTTTCCGCGATGGCCCTTTGTTTTATAATCTGAAGCAGTAGAAATTAGGTAGGCCCTTCAGATAATACTGTTCTCAGATGTCCTCCTGTTGGTTCTCTTGAGCTCTGTGACCTTGAGCAATTTACTAAGGCTCTCATCCAACTACCCCACCCAACTACCCTTCAACTTCCTCCTCTGCAGAATGAGGATGTCACTACCCATCTGGTGAACGTTCTGCGAGCACAGGTGAGAGGTGTAATGAGTGGGTATCACAGTGGATTGGTACCCAGTGAGCCCTCGGGGAGTCGTGGTCACCACCGTCATTGCTGTGATTACCCCGATCCCACTTCCTCTTCTCACTCCCCCTTCAGAGCCATCCTGCCCACTGGCCCTACTTTCATCTTCCTCAAGCACGGCTCTGCTCACCTCCCCACTGAGGTCAAAGCGTGCGTTGGCTCCCCGCTGCAGAGCCTTCGTCTAGATTCCTGTCTGTATGTAGCATCTGTCTTGGGTGCCACGTGCCATCTGCCCATGGGACTTTGCTCACAGGCTCACTGACCTGCATCTAAGGCCTCCCAAAGTGGAGCCTCAACAGCTTTTTTAAATTCACGCTGAACTGTGGATTAAAAATGTGAACTACTCTAATCCTCATCCATTTCTTGTATTTTTCAAGCAATTTCAAGGAACGAGAGGATTTTCTCCTTTCATTTATTCACTCGTTGAATGAGTGTTTGCTCTGCAGCAGACATTATTCTAGGTGTTGAAGATACAGAAATGACAAGACAGATAATGTTTGGTCCTCATGGAACTTACAAGAAATGCGCAATAAGATAAGCAAGATTGTTTTAATTTGTGTTGAGTGCTACGGAGAACAGTACTGTGGCAATAGGCTAGCAAGTGCATGGGCGGGGTAGGCTGGGTTGGCTGGGGAAGGCTGAATGATGACCAAATGAAGAGGTGACAGCCTTTATAAAGGTCAAGGGGAAGAGCATTCCAGAGAGATGGTGGCAAATCTCAGGGGACACAAAGGAAAGCTGGGGCGAGTCAGCTTACTGGTGAGAGAAACAGCAAAGAAGATTGTAGGGGCAGGTCATTTAGAAGACGGTAGGACAATAAAGCCTTTCGAAGATTTAACTCTTTGCTGTTCTGTGCAAAGCCTCTGTCTTTAGTGCCAGCACGACCAGATCGAATCACTTTCAAGGTCCAACTCAAATGCATTTTCTCCGTGAGACCTCCCCTCATCTTTAGCTCTCCTCTCTCCCATTTCTTGTTAAAAGCCAGTTTTTTCGCAACATGGATAGACCTAGAGATGATCATACTAAGTGAAGTAAGTCAGACAGTGAAAGACAAAAAGCACATGATATCACTTATATGTGGAATCTAAAATATGATACAAATGGACTTATTTATGAAACAGAAACAGACTCGCAGACATAGAAAACAAAATTATGGTTACCAAAGAGGAAAGGTGGTGAGGGATAAATTAGGAGTTTGAGATTAGCAGATATAAAATAGATAAACAACAAGGTCCTGTATATAGCACAGGGAACTGTAATCAATATCTTATAAATAACCTATAATGAAAAAGAACATATATATGTATAACTGAATCACTTTGCTGTACACCAGAATCTAACACAACATTATAAATCTACTATGCTTCAATTTATAAAAATAGTAAATAAAAAAAAATTTTAAAGACGTTTTTGCCACCTCTATACTCACAGGGTAATTTATCGATCCCAGGGGTTTGCATCTTTTTGCCTGGAGAAATATTTCCCTAGTGGCTGAATGATTTCAGTTCCATGAAACAAAATGTCTGTGATCAAAAGATGTCCAAACCTTAGGCATTTCTTTAGGGATAGAAGTAAAAGCAGTGATGACATCTACCTATAACTTTACTTTCAAGCCATAGAGGACCAACTTCAGAAAATCAGACAAAAATATTTCTAGAAAATGGTACAAGCTATTCAATGTCTTTGGTACAAAGGGCTGGAAAAAGAAAACTACTTGGTCTGGACAGTTCTTTTTAAAAAATGTTTTAGCCAGACCTTTCGCCAGAGGCCTTTCTCCTGTTGCATATTTCTGAGTATTCAGCTGAGTAACAAAGCTTAGTAAGGAAATAACAGCTGTACGTTTTTCAGTTGTTCTTTCTAATGACTTTTCTTTATGGTGTCTGAGTTAAGGTTCTTTAACACACACACACACAATAAAACAAAACAAAGAGAAGCCAGTAAAATGAAATCATCCTCGGCATTTCTGGGCCTGAATATAAGGTTGCTTCAATTTTCTTATATAGTTCACTAGCTTTCCAGTGAACTATAAGCTTTCTAATCTAAATTAATGACCATAGAAAGCTTCAGAATTTGTTGTTTAGTTTTTCTGGCCTCATTGTGCCTGGGGCTTGATTCTCCTACCCAAGCCCACAGTTGCTATTATTTATTAATATTCATCGAACATTAGCAATGCACTTAGATGCCACTGGGAGACCAGCATCAGCTGTGATCACTCTCCGGTGAATTCAGCCTCTGAATGAGACAGGACTCAAAGCAAAGAAGGAGCCTATTTCCAGAAAGCAAGGATGACATCATGCATCATGTCAATATCATAAGACCCACCAATAGCAGAGCTTGGGAGGACACAGCGTGCCAGGCTGGCCCTGCTATATGGGTGGGTCTTATGATATTTCCAGGTGAGCAGTTTGGTTTTGCTTGGTTTCCGTGGGAAGTAGTGGGGAGAAGGAAAGGTGGGTGGCGTGTGAATCACTGGGGGCACGTTTCTTAGGCTGCAGAAAGAATGTTCTCCAAGCTTGCTGGGAAATAAGTCGAATCTATGAATTTAGTTTATTGCATCTTGACAGTAGATGTGCTTGGAATGAAAGAACAAATGCAAAGGGCATGAGGGCCCACACTGTGGCAGCTCACAGAACAGGGTGGGGTGCTGGGAACCAGAAGAGGAACTCTCAAAGCCAGCGTTATAGTTTGTAGAGATATTAGGTCCTAGCCAAAAGCGTGGAAGGGGAAGTTTTGTTTTTTAAGAAATACGTTTTTATTGAATTATAATTTTCAGTGAAATTCCCAGAGCTTAAGTGCACACGTTCAATGAGTTTTGACAAATGCACACACACCTGTAATGCACATTCCCATCAAGATATAGAACACTCCCTCCGCCCCTGAAAGTTCCCCTGTGTCCCAACTAGTCAATCCCAACTCGCCACCCCCTTACCTACCTCAAAAGACGCCACCATTCTGATTTCTGTCTCCATAACTGAGTTCTGCCCGCTCTTGAATTTCACATAAATGCAATCACCTAGGACATACTCTCTGATGTCTGCCTTCTTTCACTCGGCATGTTTTTGAGTGCCATCCATGTCATTAGAGGTATCGTTCCTTTGTAGTCTGAGTAGTATTCCATTGGATTGCACTTTGAAAATCTATTTTCCTTTTGATGGTCATTTTTTCCGCAGTTTTGAGTACTCTCAGTAAAGCAGCTGTGAGCATTCTTGTAGAAGTCTTTTTCTTTTTCTTTTTTTTTTTTTTTTTAGGATATCTGATTTTATCGATATTTCTCTTGGGCCATCCCTGGGAGCACAGTTGCTGGGTATAATGTAGTTACATGTTTAGTGTTATAAGAAACTGCCGAAGAGTTTCCCAAACTGCCTGTATTATTTCACACCCCTGCCAGCGATGTATAAGCATTCTAGCTGCTTTACCTCTCACTAGCTTTGATATTGTCGGTCTTTTAAATTTTCATTCCCCTGATGACTGATGATGTTGAATAATTCTTCAAGTGCTTTTGGCCATTTCTATGTAGGAGGATTTTTTGTTTTGTTGCCTTTTTTTTTTTTTTTTTTTGGCAGTATGCGGGCCTCTCACTGTTGTGGCCTATCCCGTTGCGGAGCACAGGCTCCGGACGCGCAGGCTCAGCGGCCATGGCTCACGGGCCCAGCTGCTCCACGGCATGTGGCATCTTCCCGGACCGGGGCACGAACCCGTGTCCCCTGCATCGGCAGGCGGACTCTCAACCACTGCGCCACCAGGAAAGCCCCAGCAGGCAGATTCTTAACCACTGCGCCACCAGGCAAGCCCTTTTTGTTGCCATTTTTTAATTGTTGTTTTTGCTTTTTACTATTATGTTGTGAGAGTTCTTTATGTATTCTGTATACAAGTCCTTTGTTAGATTTATCTAATAGGAATATTTTCTGATAGTTTATGGCTTGCCTATTCATTGTCTTCATGATTCTTTCTTGTTGAGTAGAAGTTTTTAGTTTTGGTGAAGTCCAATTTATCACTTTTTTGGTAGTTAAGATTTTTGGGGTCCTAAGAAATATTTACTTACTTCAAGGTTACAACATTCTCTTCAATGTTTTCTTCTAAAGATTTGTAGATTTAGCTTTTACGTCTAATTAATTTGGGGGTATGAAGATTACAATCGTGAAGCCAGGGTTAAATTAAGGTTCATTTTTCCTCCATATTGATTTCCAGTTGTTCTGACACCACTTTTGTGGAAAGACTTTCCTTTCCCCATTGGATTTCTTTGGAGCCTGGTAAGGCCAGCATCTGTTAGGAAGAAGTCATTGGTGACCTCAAAAAACTGGGGGAGTCTGGAGGGATGCCAAGAAAAAGAGAAGAAAGAGCCTTAACTAGACAGGAGAGAGTTTTAAGAGAAATCGATTAAAGCCAGATTATAGAGTACAGGAAGCAGATACTATGGAGAGGGTAGATATAAATCACACATCTAAGGAACTTGGCTATGAAGAGAAAGGTAAAAGTAAGACCAAAATTCAAACCATCATGTTCAGGTCAAGCAATCAGAGGGATATTTATTATCAACAACAGGTTAGGGAAATAATAATGTTCACTTGGGAATTTAAAGGGCTCTGGCTGGAAAATGACTCAGATGACCTCGTTTTTTATAGAGACCTGGCCTCTTGCATAGAAAGTTCTCTGGCATTACAGTGAAGCCAGGAAAACTTACTGGAAAATACACATTGATTGTGGAAATACCTATTCAGTATACAAGGCTTTCTCGGCAGAAGTAAGGTATGGATGAGTGAGTTGTCTGAGTGAAACAGCTAGTCCACCCAGCAGGCTGTGAGCAGAGCACCCAGGGGCTGCTGTGTCTGAGCCCTCGTGAAGAGGGACAGCTACAACCGCCTGCTTTGCTATGTGAAAGTCTTCCTTAAACATTCACATGGATCAGGAGAACTGTGCAGCTATGTTCTTCAAACCCTTAGCTACGTGCTGTATCCCACATGGGACACTATAAGGACCTATTACAATTTGTTCCCCAAAGCAACTACTAGCAAGAAGGAAAGGAAAGAATAATAGCATTTCCTGATTATTAACTGTATGCCAGGCAGGACTGCTAGATACTGTTGCACAGTCTGTGCACTATACAACTGCATAACCCCAGGGGGCACTATTCCCATCCTAGCTCCGTGTTGTGCAGTACCGTGACCTTGGTATCAAATGCTGCTCTGTG
The DNA here is from genome assembly GCF_964374135.1 of Grampus griseus. Taxonomy (NCBI): domain Eukaryota; kingdom Metazoa; phylum Chordata; class Mammalia; order Artiodactyla; family Delphinidae; genus Grampus; species Grampus griseus. Next base: position 32,481,124 of record NC_139006.1, on the reverse strand, counting down.
CTCTTTGTAAAAACAAGTTCACCGAGTCCTTGAAATCACCCTGTGAGATGGCCATCACTGTGTCCATTCTGCAGTTGAAAAAACTGAGGCTCAGAGAGGCAAAGCCGCTTGCCCAAGGTCATTCAGCTGGTAAGTAGCAGAGCTATAATTTGTAGATCTGTTGGCTCCAAAACAACATCTCTGTGGCCTTAAAATGTTGGGACTGGCAATGATCATCTCTAGAAGGCAGGTTAGTACACTATTTGGGATGGAACCAGCAGCCTTCAGGAAGGGTATGGAATAAAAAACATTGGACTGGAAGAGAGAGACGGGATGCAGGAGTAGGAGCTAGCAGTGTGGCTAGCGGGTGATGGTGAGAAATCTGGGTTTGGCAGAGGCTGGAGGCAGATGGTCCGGCCACCCAGGCACACCGCCCCCCCCCCCCCCGCCACGTGGGAGAGAAAAGAACCAGCTACAAGGTATCCAAACTGGTCCAGCCATGATTGGCTTAGGAAAAAGCCCAGGTGAGTTGATCCACTGAATCAGGGGACCCAAAGGGGAGTGGGGGCTAAAGGGGGCTGGCCCATTGCTCCAAACCTGGAGCAGAAATACCCAGTTCTTGTTGGGATCCCACTGTGTCCTCTCAGAGAGGAAACCTGGCTCAAAAACAAAAATAATGGCTTACAATTTAGAGATCAAATTCTGATTCCCACATTTGCTGGCTGTGAGACTTCAGGCAAGTGATTGAATCTCAGTTTCTCACCTGTAAAATGGATTACAGTATCAACCTGGGAAATCGTTCTGAGGATTAAATGAGATGATGTAACTTGGGGGCATAGTCAGCATTTGGTAAACGTCAGTCACTCCGTGGTTCAGGGCATGTTTGATGAGACATGATCCTGGTGATAACAGTCCACTTATGGAATCTTCGAAGCTCCTGGCTTGCTGGCCGCTGCATTGGCCCCCGTCCTTCAGGTCCAGCCCTGGGAACTCAGATGCTGCGAAGTCCACAGCGGGCTATTTATGCTCCTCTTGACATTTTCCTTTATCTGTTCCCACTCGACCTCTCTTTCCAGGACACAGTGCACATCAAGACAGCATACTTCTGTGGCCCAGTGACAAGGAGAGCTGTGTCATCCCAACTCCTGGTCTGAGCACTTCCAACTGTGAGCTCCTGGAAGGGGCAGTTGGGTCTCCTTTATTTTTGCATCTTCAGACTTGGACCCTCAAAGCCCCCCCCCCACCACCCCATAAACGTTGACTGGACGAATGGCCAGTTAGTGCACCCACTTGCCCAGGCCCTGCATTTCAGGTCTGGTGTGAACCTGGGGCTGGTGAGTTTCCACGGAGTCGGGTAAGGAGGCACTGCCGGTGGAGAGCACCAGTTGGACGGGGAGCTGGATTTAGATATCTGCTTCCGAACCAGACCCTTGTTGCAAACCATCCCTGGTGGGTGCTCTCTGCATGCATCAAAACCATCAACTGGATAAGCAGCTGCCTGGCGGTAACAGGCTGCCCGATTTCAGATGGCAACCGAGCCCGGTGGGCACCTGGAACACGCGTCTCCCTCGCACATGAGCGGCTCTGTCAGGCACAGACATAAACCTTCCCTTTTCCCGGGCAGTAAAAGAACAGAGCTTCTGAAAATGGTGGAAAAACAAATCAAGCAGGGCTTGCACTACCGCGAACCCTCTCTCTCTCCTCATAAAACAAAACGAGACCGGCTCTGCCATTCCATCTGAATTAGTCACTGGTCAGTGCCAAGGTGACTGGTTAAACACATGAGGGAAGAGATCAGATCCACAAGGTTAAACAGTAAAACTTGGGGGATAGCCTCTCATCAGAGATGAGGTAGGAAATGAAGAGTGTTTTCAGATTTCCAGTAAATGGGATGCTAAAATATTCAGCCATTTGGATATTGCCATGTTATCAATCCAATTAACCTTGCTTCATGCTACAAACTGTGTTCACTGATACTGATGTGGTACAACGTGACATGAAATGCCCCATTGCTGAGGATGGTCCTGGATAAGAGAGAAAATACAGCTCTCATAGTCCTGAGTTTGGAAAAGAAGTGAATTTCAATTCTCAAGTTATGAAGGCAGAGATAACCTATGATGTGGTTGCAAACAAAGACGATTTTCATTTTATGAGCAACATAAATTTGTCAAAATCATCAGCACGTAGGACTCCGTATTCTGGATGATTAACAGTGATAATGGGAAATGAGTTTTACTATTCCGCGGTTGAAATGACCCTGTTAGTAATGAAATAAAATTGGTGCACTAAAAAGTTTTCTTGAAGAAAGATTATCTATTGAATAATGTCCACTGAATCTTATTACATTTTTTTTCAATTGCTTTGTAAATAGAGAAACAGAAGTTTCTTTTACAGGAACTCTGCTTTCTCACAATTACTTTTTTTTTTTGCTAACGATAAGAAGTATAAACAAGTATAAAGTACAAGTTAAGTGCGTTACTTGTCCTACTTCTGCTGTGTTTGAACATTTCCAGGAGTTGATTTGATGAATATTTTACTATCAAAAAAAGACATGCAGGAGGGAAACTACCAAAATATTCAGGTAACTATTAGGTCTTTGGTTTTGTTTCAATTTAATTTATCTATCTCTTCTTCTATTTATCTATCTTTATATGTAATAGGAACATTTCTCATACCTCACTGCATTGGTGACTCTTCTATAAATATGACAGTGGCTGAAATTATTATTATTATTATTTTTGCGGTACGTGGGCCTCTCACTGTTGTGGCCTCTCCCGTTGCGGAGCACAGGCTCCGGACACACAGGCTCAGCGGCCATGGCTCACGGGCCCAGCCGCTCCGTGGCATGTGGGATCTTCCAGGACCGGGGCACAAACCCGTGTCCCCTGAATTGTCAGGCGGACTCTTAACCACTGCGCCACCAGGGAAGCCCTGAAAATATTATTAATATCTATACCTTCAAGGTTCTACGTGAAAAACTCATTAAAATTTTGGCAAGATTGCACAGAATCCAGAAAAAAATTTTGATTTGGTATTTCTGTTTCAAATAAATGCAATTTATACACCAGTTCATCGGCAATCCTCAACCAAAAGCAAGGTGAAAACTTTGAAAAATATTTCCTAAAGTCTATGGAATTTATGAGACTTCCCTGGTGGGGTGGTAGTTAAAAATCCGCCTGCCAATGCAGGGGACATAGGTTTGAGCCCTAGTCCGGGAAGATCCCACATGACGCAGAGCAACTAAGCCCATGAGCCACAACTACTGAGTCTGTGTTCTAGAGCCCAAGAGCCACAACTACTAAAGCTCATACGCCACAACTACTGAAGCCCATGTGCCTAGAGCCTGTGCTCTGCAACAAAAGAAGCCACGGCAATGAGAAGCCCACACACCACAACGAAGAGTAGACCCCGCTCGCCGCAACTAGAGAAAGCCTGCGGGCAGCAACGAAGACCCAACTCAGCCAAAAATAAAAAATTAAATAATAAAATAAAAATTTAAAAAAAAGAAAGTCTATGGAATTTAGGTGTCTGCTTTGAAGAAAAAAGGAAGTCGTTCCCATTTAAATGGTTTCCAAAGTCACTGGAAAATAAAAAACCTATTATATTTGTGTTACTTATTTCAGGCTTAGGAAGGAAATGACAGAGTTCAACCTTTTCTCATAAAATATTATCCTGTAGCTTATAAACCTGACTATTACTACTTATGGAAAATGAGATATTTTCCTGACATGGTTTATAATTTAAGTATATGTGAGAGTCAACATGACTTGATATCCTGAGATAAATCATTCCAGCTCTGGCTTTAGTAATAAAAGGAGTTTATTGAATTAGGTGGTGGCTTGTGCCCATGAGTCTAGCTTTGAACAGCGGAAATGCCAGGGTGCATTTACAGTGGGAGAAAGAGCCAGAGGAAGGAAATACTTCTCTCCATGTACAATCAGTGATGCAGAGGATGCCCAGGGGATGAAGTGAGGGGGACCAGACCGAGGCTGGGCAAGGTCGTGATGACATTTCCTCACTCACCTGTTCATTCCAAATAAGGTCATCAACGCCTGTGCCTTGTGGGGTGTGGTGTCTGCGGGTTCCACACCTTCTTCTCATCCGTGTCCTCTATTCCCTGTTCACCTGGGAGACCCTAGAGCCAAGAACCCTTATGTTGTATTTCTTAAAATTTTATTGAAGTGTAGTTGATTTACAGTGTTGTGTTAATTTCTTCTGTACAGCAAAATGACTCAGTTACACATACATATATTTATCATATTCTTTTCCATTATGGTTTATCACAGGGTATTGAATATAGTTCCCTGTGCTGTACAGTAAGACCTTGTTGTTTATCCATTCTATATATACTAGTTTGTATCTGCTAACCCCAAACTCCCAATCCTTCCCTCCTCTACCCACTCTCCCCCTTGGCAACCACAAGTCTGTTCTCTATGTCTGTGAGTCTGTTTCTGTTTCATAGATAAGTTCATTTGTGTCATATTTTAGATTCCACATATAAGTGATATCATATGGCATTTGTCTTTCTCTTTCTTACTTACTTCACTTGGTATGATAATCTATAGGGCCACCCATGTTGCTACAAATGGCATTATTTCATTCTTTTTTATGGCTGAGTAATATTCCATTGTATATATGTACCACATCTCCTTTATCCATTCATCTGTCGATGGGCATTTAGGTTGTTTTCATGTCCTGTAGAGACAAGAACCTTAACTGTGAAAGCCTGACACATTGCAATATTCCAGAATAAATATGTATATGTCCTGAGGACTTCACTAGTCATGATGGGACATATAGTAAAAGACAGATTCCTACCAATAGAAGCTCACAAGCCAGTCAGAGAAAGAATGCAGACAAAATCAATCAGTAACACAAGGTGGGATGTGGTAAATCCCTGAAAGATAAAGACCTGAATTATTACAGGAACGAAGAAAATGAATGGGGAGAGGAGGAAGAGAACGTAGAAGTTATCCAATAGATGGGGATCAGATGTCTGATAGACATCTTTTTTACGTGCAATATAATGACACCATCAATTGGGAGTTAACTGCTTAGACTACAGATTCTAAGTGTTTTTTTCCTCCTTGTATCTCTATTCTGCCTGTCATTCAATACCTGTCCAAAGCAACACTCTGTAAAAATCAGGTAGGCTGAATACCTGAATGTGGACGGAACCGTTGACAGTGGATGAGGGGTCAGACTCCCCGGGGACTGTAGGGAGGAGGTGGGCACCGGGCAGGACAGTTTCTAAGCAGAGGAAACGACTGCGGTGTTAAGAGAGCTGCAGAATGCTGCTGGACAGGAGGGCTGGGGGAGGGGAGGGCGGAGTGGAGAGGAGGTTAGGAGCTCAGGACAGACGGTGGAGGATCCTGACCCCCTTTGTCAGCCGGTTCAATTACACTCCCCCATCAGGACTGGCTGTGACCTGTCATCCCCTCCTCGGAGCTCCTCTGACTCCCAGGGCTAGGCTGGGTGCCCCTCAGCACCCCGGCTCCCCTCCCCTTGCACCCATCCCGGGCCCAGGCATGCTTTATTCACTGGCTCGTCCCATCCCCCTCCTGGTGAGACCGCACGCCTCTGTGGACAGGCACAGGGATGCTCTTCACCTTCCAAGTCTCAGCACCAACCAATAGCTGTTGAGTGAACGAATGAACACCAGCGGTGGGTCCCACGGACATTTCTGAAAGAGGGAGGGGGTGTGATGGGAGGAGTACTTCCAGGAGGTTTAGCGGAGGCAGGAGACAGGGCTTCAGGTATAACCTTGAACCTTGAAAATAATCTTGAACATGGACGTCCGTGGAGCAACTCATGGCAAGACCTAGGGCTGAGCTGATGTGGGCTTAGGGCTGATGGGGGTGGGGGATGATGAGAAGAGTGGGGCTGGTCGCATTGGAAGAACCAACAGAACTCGGTGGCTGAGAGCAGGCAAAAATAGGCCAGTGGATAAGGCCCAGGCAGACAGTCTGACTTCAGCAGTGAGGGAGACAGAAGAGCAAAAAAGCAAGCTGAGAGGAGCCGGGTATCCAGGGAAAGGAGCTGGCGGCGGAGAGGGAGCAAGGTGGGAGAGAGAGCAGGGTGGCCCGAAGGAGTCTGATAGAACGCACCGCCCATCTGCAGATGCATAGGGAGGGATGGGCGGTCCAGGTGGGGGGAAAGGAACAAGGGTAGGGACCAGGTGTCCTGGAAGTCCTGCAGCAGAGCCTCGAGCGTGTGAGAGCAGGAGTTCTCCAGCCCCGTCCTGCGTCACCAGATTCCTGCTCACCCCGAAAGGAGGCTGTCTTCCCAGTCGATAGAAAATGGAAGACTCATAATGGTCTTTGCATCGCAACAGGGAACAATAAATAACTGTAATTTCCAAGAGCTTGTTTCTCTTAAGGGAACATTCACCAGCAGTTCTAAGCCTATATCGTTGGATTGCTTTGAGTTCTGCTGGAAAATGGTGCGGAGTTGACCTATGGGGTTTATTTTTAGTTCTTGCAGGGATGAATGACCATCCCCTGTGATTTAACGGTTATTTGAGTACCCCTTTTGGTAGTACCCTGCAAAATCAATCTGTGGTTAGCACAGCTTAGCTGTTCAAAAGTGTTCATTTTAAATTCTATTTCAGAAGAGGGGAGGCAATGGGCTGGCACGTGGGAAGGGACGCTTGCCCCCATGTCCAAGGAGTGGAGGTCTCAGCCGTGCTGGGCCTCAGGGGTCAGCTGGTTCTGGACTCTGGGAGGGGCAGGCATCCTCTGCCCCTGTGTTTATTCATCTGTGAAATGGGACACTGCTTGTCCTATGCTCCCTTTACAAAGAAAGCACAATGATGTATAGATCCTAAAAGAGGGTTCTTTCTGTCCAGTCCCTAAAAAGAAGGGCATGGAACTGCATGAACTGACTTAGAAAGATGTGCAGGATAACTAGGGGTAAAAAAAAAGTATATACATATACTGTCTATAATATATATACACATACGCTATGATAAATTTTATAAAGTAATGGTAATTATTATGTAGATATTCATATATGCATAAAAACTCAAGGAAGTCCACATAAAATAATAACTGTGATTATTTCTGGGGTGCATGATTACAGGGGACATTTGCTTTTACCTCATATTTTTTACCATTTGTATTTTTACAAGCTTGCATTTCTTTCATAATCAGAAAAAAATTTTGATGCGAGTATAAATAGATCAATGAAGAAGGTTCTTGGCCTGCGGAAGCCCATTTTGGTCCAGTGATCAATGGATACTCTTAATCACAGGCTTCATCGTCTCTGGAAAAACTGACACAGCTAGGGTTGCAAGACCTCCAATAGCCTTTCCCCCAGACAATTTACTTTTAATGTTCCCACTTCTTATCCTGGGGCTCTAATGCCAACTGGCTGTCAGAGTCCCGCTGATGTCAGTTCATGCCAGATGCCCACACACAATGGGAGTTTGTCAAACTTTTAAAGCCCACTATGATTTTCTCTTATGGAAAAATGCCTCCTCCCCAGGACTAGGCAAGTATTTAGAAAAACACATTTCCTTGCCTAAAAATGGCTGGAGAGCAAGTGTTTTTTTTTTTTTTTTTTTTTTTTTAATGCCAAGAGATTAAAAAACTAAGATTTGGCAAGATTTGTGTTTCTCCAAACAGGAGTTAAGAATCAGGGCAGTGGCAGGCACGTGTTAGGATGCCCTAGGACCCGGTTCTGAAGGGCACTGCCGGGCTCATTGGAGCCGACTCGAGCTCTGCATTATGCGTTGTCTGGGTCTGTTGTGAGTTGGGGTACAATTATGACGAGTAGGGTGGAATTAGTGCAGCTTTGTTTGTCAATTACTGCTGACTAAAGGGAATTCTGGTGTTTGGTAACTAGGCTGTAACTTTTAAGATACTTGGGAGGACGATAAAAACACATTCATAATACTCCCCGGGCGTAGGGAGGACGGGCTGCGAAGGAGTGACAGGAAACTCACTAGTTTACTGTATGAAAGTATCTGAATCTAGCTACTCACCGTGATTCGTAGTATTCAAACTTCCTGCATCTCTCTTTCCATTCTGCTCACTGGGACTCACAGAGAAACGCTGCATCTTACGACGTTCATGTCCTTCTTAGACTCTGAAAGTTTGAGGCGGATTTGATAGTTGAACGACATCTTCTGGGAAGTCTAGAGAACCTTTATAAAGCACTAGTAAAAGTTGGTGATCGCCACAAGAACCCCTGAGAGAAAAGTTTCATTTCATACTAGGTTTAGTGTGAATGACTTACAGAACACAACATTTTTAAAAAGTAGTTGGACGCATCTCTCCTTCCCCCAATTCCAAACGAAGAACACTGTCAAAGCATCACATCTTCTAGCAACAGAGCCACCAACAAATCTGCTGTCTCAGTGCAGACTAAGAGGGCTGCTTGATGCAAAGGTGATTTGCAGCATCAGATGGGCACGAAAAAGGATGTCACTGGGTCGCAGAGACTGAGGCTTGAAACTGAGGGATTTGGTACACGTCACACGGTCTGTTATTATCCAGCCGGGAACGGAACTCTTCACCGCTCAGCCAGACCTCCTTCCGCTGTGCCAAACTGCCTGCTTACCAGGGGCGTGACTCGCTACCCCTCTCGGGAACACTGGCATTTTCAGCAAGGCCTCCAGATGCTGACTGTGGGAATTTCAGACATCGAGGAGGGGCTGCACAGGGAGATTTCTGGGCTCACAGACCTCCTGGCGCTCTTCCAAATCCCTGCCCTGGGTGATTATTCTGCTGTGTTGCTTCCCCTTGGAAAACCATGGCTCGCTTTTCAGCAAGGTTGGATTTGAATGAGACATCATGTACTCGGGCCTCCAGAGTTGGAGGATGCACACTCAGTTTTCTTTGATTAATTGGTAAGAAGGTCCAGTACTGTGTATGTGGCCTTTATCCTATTTCAAGGGTACCTTTTCACATCATCAACATTTACTCAAGGCAGTGATGTATTGCAGCTGATTCCTGCCTGATCACCAGAGCCCAACTGTGTATCTCGCTTCAACTCCGGTTCAGTGACTTCACACGGGTATCTTGAAATCACACGTGGAGAGAACACTTACATCACGCAAAAAATAAAAGTGAAAATCAGGGATTTTTCTTTTCCTTAGAGAACCTATTTACTAGCACACGATTGGCCCCAAGTATGCATTTTTCTTCTAGAGCAAGAAACTTTATTCATTTGGTAAACCATTACCAAGTTGTGCTTGATACACAGTAAGCACACAATGGATGTTCGTAAAGGAATGAATGAATGAATGAATGAATGGGCCCCTTCTGGATATATACAGCATTCCATGCTGGTTTTTAAGACTCACCTGGGTGTGAAACTATGCTAATTTTGGATTCTCCATCCCTTTTTGTTTTATCTTGTATTCATCTTGGTCTCTCTAATACCAGTTCAGGATGTGGGGGGCTTTCCTACAGATGTCTTTCCAGTGTCCCTTTTTCAGGCAAGTGAAAAAATCATACATTCCCTCTACTAAAATGAGGAAGCATGATTGAATTGTCACAAAAGGTAATTTTGACTTTTATGGTACAATATGAAGGAAAACATTTTTAGGTATTACAGGTTATTTTTATTTTTAAAAGCAGAAGCAAATTCCAAGTGGAAGAGCTAAACTATCTGGCATAGTCTCATTAATATGCTGCCTCTCTGATTACTAGCTCCAGAAATTATAAAGAATCGGTTTTAAAACTGATGTTCAAATTCAATATGATTGTGCTTTGCGTCTTGTTCCAGTAGAGTCTCTTGCTGGTTTGCTTGCTGGGAGCCAAGAAAAGCAGCAATTTTTGCTTTGGAAAATCCTGTGAATATTTATATAGCGTCTCTAAGCTGCAGGGAATTTAAGAAGCTCAGAAGAGTTTTGCAAAGTTTTTAAAGCAGGGAGTCACTGTATTGCCATGACTAGGAATACATTGTGTCAAACTTGAAATTGTGTGAGTGCTTTCCGTTATTCTCTTGGACCTGGCCTTTTGAACGTTCCTGAAGTAATTTGACGTGGTGGTTTCTACTTCCTCCAAGTATTCTATTCAAGGTTATCTGCACTAGTTTGCTAAACTTCCACCAATAAAGGCTGAGAGTTTTGGTTTTGGCTTTTTATAAATACTTGTCAAAATCAGGCAACGTCTCCACCTCCAAAATAATTATAGACCAGACATCACCGCTCATGTAACTTAGCCTCAAAATTCTGTTGTTCTTGGTTGAGTCTTACAAACAGAATATTGCTTGAAGGAAGCTGGAGACGAAAGTTTTTATACTATATTATCCCATTTATATAAAGTTCAAAAACAGACAGAATTAATCCCTGGTGTTAGACGTCCACATGGTAGTTACCCTTTCGGGGACAGGGACAGAAGTGACAGAGGAAGATTTGTGGAGTTCAGGTGATGCTCTGCTCCTTGCTCTGTTTTCTGGTTATACAGGTGTGTTCACTTTGTAAAAATGTATCAAACTACAAACTCACGATCTGGGTACATTTCTGTATGTAACTTACATTTCAATACAGAGTTTACCTTTAAAAAAAAAAAAAAACTGGCTGATTCTCTTTAAAAAAAAAAAACCAAAACTGATTCTCTTTGAGATTCTGAAGAGTTTCAAAGAGTGATTCTAAGTGGACAAGATTGGCTTCCAAGAGGATGTTACTGCAATGAGCCAGTGACTGAAAGGGGAAGAGAATCCCTACATAGAAAGACTTGGTTGTACCATACGAACTCTGCCACCTGACTCTATGAAAGAAAAACTTGTACTGCATGGGGTTCAGCGATTTTTCTCAAGGGACAATTTCATGCTTCCCCACCCGAGGGGTTGTTTGTGATTAAGAACCCAACATTGTCTTTCTGCTCTTTAAAATATGATTGGAAAATAAGAAAGACATTTAGGGTGTCATATAGAAAGACATTTAGGGGGTCATATAGATAGGTCTGTGACAATATCAGAGGCTCCTGTCTTTTCACCCCATCCTAAAATCCACTCAGGAACGCTGAGCTAACTAGAAGTGGCCGGCTAGCATTAGTCAATAAGTAGCTTGGCTCAGCTGAAGGTTAAAGCAATGCCAGATCAATAAGAACTCTGAAAATTATTTCTTTATTTCCTTCTATGGTCAGTAGACATCCACGAAGGACAGAATGTCAGCCTTCAGTCAAGGAGGCCTGGAACGTTTCATTATTCGGAATTGAGACGTTGAGAGAGAGCAAACGTAAACAGTTCCAAGCTCCTTCTGGATGTGATGTCAGATTTTCATTTTCAAATGGAAGAGGCTCGGAGAAGGTTTGGCAAAAACGGCCCAGTCCTCTCAACCAAAGTTGGTTTTTTCTTTTTTTTTTTCCTGGAGGGAGACTTAGAAATGAGGACCACGCTGTCATTTAGAGCTATTAGCTGAAACTGCAGCTTTTAGGAAATGATAGGTGGTTATCTTTCATAATCTTACATACTCAAGGAAAAATGAAAAGAATATTGAAAGATAGGAGGAAACACTTTGGAGGAAAGATATTAACCGTTTGGTCCGTGTGACCTTCTAGTAATTCATACGGATGGCTCTTCGGTTTCAAGTTTATGGCTATATCAGACTGAAATGAAACTCCTTTCAGTACCTTGTGACCTTACAGCCCCACTGTTCACCATGACCTGGCTGCAAGGGCTTCGAGCCTCGGGAAAGTAACAGCGCAGGTACTAAATGGGGAATAATATACTTCCTAAAATAACCCCTCCAGCCAGTTAGGAAGTCCACTTGGACATATGATGGCTGTCGTGACTTTTGAGAAGTGAGGGGAGCGTAAAATTATAGAGTCATCACGGATTTCTTTCTTTCTATGATTAACCTCAAACTGATCACTGAAGCCGATGTCTGTGCCCTCGTGGTCCGAGGGTTCCTTTTCTGAATGTCAGGTGTGGAAAGACATCTACACCTCAGGAGCAGTTCATGCCTGCTTATTTTCCTGGAAACTCCGGGCTGTTGGATGCCCAGCAACATTTCCTGAGGGGGAAGCAATCTGGGACCAGAGAGTGGTTGGCTTTTCTTCTTTTATTTTAGGAAGATAAAAGACTACAGAATTTCTCTATCTCAAGACAAAAGTAAATTCAATTACCGTGTCATCCAGCCAGGAAAACCGCAAGGACAGGTCTATCATTTCATCCATTTCCCAAGTGGGCTTGTTTGATTCTTTCTCCCCCAGAGCTTTTTTTTGTTCTCGCATTCTCTCTGTACAATCCTGATGGAATATTGGCTCGCTGGGAATGAATTCTCGGCATTTCCCATTTGTTTGTTTTCCCCAAATTACTCAGGAGAGTGGAATGGTGTGTTCCAGCACAGGGATGGTCTTCTGTGGTGACGGGTGAGTTTTCAGAAAGGTGCAGTCACGTGAGCACCTGACTCCACAATCTCGTCAGACCGTCAAAGAGCTCCGTGGAAGCCAGGCCTCCCATGTGAGGGTGGGGCCTCCAAGTTTCACTGCTGCTTGTTTGTCTTCCATGGTCTTCCCAGCTCTCTTCCTCTGACCCCCTGCACTTGGGACAGATTTCAATTATAGCAAAGATTGCGTTCCTGTGCACAGGCTCTTTCTGGGCCCCATCCAAGCTCTCTCACACTTCTTCTAGCTATAATACCATAATAGTATTCATATACATATACATATATATATACATACATACACACCACAGCTTCTTTATCCATGCTTCTATCAATGGACGCTTCGGCTATTTCCATGTCTTGACTGTTGTCAATAATACTGCTATGAACATTGGAGTGCATGTATCTTTTCGAATTAGTGTTTTTGGTTTTTTGGGATATATACCCAGGAGTGGAATTGCTGGCTCATAGGGTAGTTCTATGTTTAGTTTTTTGAGAAACCTCCATACTGTTTTCCACAGTGGCCGTGACAGTTTACCTTCCCACCAACAGTGTATGAGGGTTCCCTTTCTCCATATTCTCACCAACATTTGTTATTTGTGTTCTTTTTGATGATAGCCATTCTGACAGGTGTGAGGTGATATCTCATTGTGGTTTTGATTTGAATTTCTCTGATGATAAGCCATGTTAAGCATATTTTCATGTGCCTGTTGGCCATTCCCATGTCCTCTGGACAGATCTCGATTACAGGAAAGACTGTGTTCCTGTGCAGAGGCCTTTCTCTGTGTCCTAATCACGCTCTCTCACATGTCCCCCAGCTAGCTCTTTGTTAAGTCCAGTTCTCCACTTAAATATCACGTCCTTTGGAAGCCTGTCTTGGTCTCTCTCTGTGGAATTGAAGTCATGGGTCCTGTTATCTTGGGAAACTCTCCCTTGGTTTTTCCTTCACGGTGCTAACTCTTTACATGCCTTTTTACTTAATTGATTTTGTCTATTTCCCGACCTAGAGTGCAAGGACCATGAATTCCCAGACTAGGCCTCTTTGTACACCGTCCTATCCAGAGCCTGGCGTGGTGCCCACTACATGGCAGACACTTGGCAGGTACTTGCAGACATTTAATTTTCCTCTATCACCTACAGGAAGGCTGTAATTCTCGGACAAACCAAATCCGTCAGGACACTCTACCAGGAACAGTTAGAAGCTGGCCAACAATCATGTGACAGACTTCAGCTGCTCTTTTCAAAAACAACTTTTTGGATGAGTAAATTCAACTTTATAATTTTTCAAAGTGATTGGCTATGGACTTTAACCAAAGGTACCAAACCTTCCTTCAAATTTTATCTTCCAGGTGGGGCTAGTACTACTACAAATGCTCTACTCATTCTACTGCTGATTAAAATTGGGTTTTACAGAAATAGACGCATAGACATAGAAAACAAACTTACAGTTACCAAAGGGGAAGTGGGGGGGAGGGGCGGGTATTAGGAGTTTGGGATGAACATATACGCACTACTATATATAAAATAGACAACCAACAAGGACCTACCGTATAGCACAGGGAACTACACTCAATATTTTGTAATAACCTATAAGGGAAAAGAATCTAAATATTCAGAATATAACTGAATCACTGTGCCGAACCCCTGAAACGAACACAGCATCGTAAATCAAATATACTTCAATAAAAAATAAATTACGTTGGGTTTTAAATTCATGAAATAATAATTGTTTCTGATAAATCAAGTAAAAGTAATGAATTTATACAACTTATGTCCCTCTGGTAACAGGCCTGGCCAGACAAGAGTAAGACAGTCATTTGTCTCTTCTGCACCAAATTTCCACCTTTCCTTTCTCAGTGGCTCCCCTCCTCTTTCCACTTCCCTCTGGTGCTCAGACCTGTTCTTGTGTTCTTCCTCTCTTTTTCTTTTTTTTAATTAATTAATTTATTTATTTATTTTTGCTGTGTTGGGTCTTCGTTTCTGTGCGAGGGTTTTCTCTAGTTGCGGCAAGCGGGGGCCACTCTTCATCACGGTGCGCAGGCCTCTCACTGTCGCGGCCTCTCCTGTTGCGGAGCACAGGCTCCAGACGTGCAGGCTCAGTAGTTGTGGCTCATGGGCCTAGCTGCTCCGCAGCATGTGGGATCTTCCTAGACCAGGGCTCGAACCCATGTCCCCTGCATTGGCAGGCAGATTCTCAACCACTGCGTCACCAGGGAAGCCCTCTTCCACTCTTAATATAAAAATTAGTCTTTGAATCCTTTACTCACTCCAAAGAATGCATAACTTCTTTAAAAATCATTGTCCCACCTCAGGATGTTTAGACTATTAGAATCGAAGTGACATAATGGATTACATACGCGACCTCCTCGTTTATTTGTCCTGATTTGCATTTTCACATACGAACATGATGCTATGACTCCCTCATACAACACCTTCCCCTTCGAGAATCCTCTGCCCTGCAGAGCAGGGTCTTGGGCCCTGGCTCCCTGCTGTGCTGTGTGCTCGGGACCCTTTGCCAGGTTGTGATGAGCTCATGCTTGCTTCTCTGCTGGGTGCGGACACCTTGCTGCTCCCCGGCTCACTCCTGTGTGTTAATCGCCTGACTACTTGTCTGTCATTCCCTGGGACAATGGACAGATTCTCATCTTGCCGCCTGTACCGCCAGCCCAGCCCAGGCAGGGCCTGGCGCAGTATAAGATCAAAATCAACACAGTGAATGAAGGAGGCTAAAGACAGGGAGGGCTGAGGGTGGGATTTCAGGGATCAACCAGAAGAAAAATATAATTATCTGGGGGCTGAGATGTTGAAACCCCCAACACTTGTACCTCCTGGCAGCTGCGTACTTTGCCTGTGCTCTCGGTGTTCCCACTTTGTCTGGACAGTTCTTTTTGAGGATACGTGTCACACACACTTGGAGGGCATTGGCTAGGGTTCCTCCATTGGTCAGTCAATAAGTGTACTTTTTATTTTCTGCTGTACATCCCACTAAGTAATATTTAGAGACTCAGGCTAACTGTCTCTCTCCCCCGCCCCCCAGAGACTGCCGCTGCAATCAGTACTTTATTCGCGCCGCACTTCCTCGGCTGCACGAATCTGCCCCGTCTAGCTGGGGATGCCTCTCTGCCACCCTAGCCTGACTTAGGGTTGGGAGCGAGGCGGATAGCAGTTTACCTCTGCTGTCTGGAATGTCCTCCCCGCCTCAATTGTTGTGCCACCAGATACTTTTCCCTTTGGGATTTGAGCAAGGAGACAACCTGGAAGAATAAGCAGAGGATGAACGTTAGCAATTTGGTTCCACTGACAGTCCAATGAGGAGGAAGTAGCATGGCGGTCAGGGGACCTGGTGGCCACTGAGCCCTGCTGCCTTCTGTGATCTTGGGCACAGCATCTAAGCTCTCTGTGGCAGGAGGATGAGGCCAGGGTTCTTACAAGTCATGCAGGAGGCGGCACAGTCCATGTGACTGGCCTGGTTCACGGTCAGTACTCTGTCATTATTCACTTCCATCCCTTAAAGGGGACACCTGGGTGCTGGAAGCCATGAGTTCCTGGATTGGACAAAAATTTTCCAGATGCCAGGATACAGTTAGCACTGGACCACACTTATTTGTTCTAACTTTTCCCCTTTTCCCTCCTTTAACTGAGATACCAATAGCCTTACACAACTTAACCCTCTACTCACAAAACCTCAAAAACCTCCTGAAAATCCTCTAGCATGACTGCCCCTACCTGCTGAGAGTTTGCAGTTTCTTCAGGGTACCTTTCTAGAAGCTAGCTAAACTTCCACGTGTCAAGTTTCCAACTGTATGCTCTTCAGGCAAGAAGGTGGCCCTTTCACCTGCTTTTGTTGTTATTCAGCAGAGATTCATCCATTGTAAGGCAGCTTAGACATTTGTGACACTTTATGAAAGATGAACAATGACTATAACTTTGCCAGAGCCAGCAACCTGATGAGTCCAGCTTGGGTAGAGCTCTGACTGTGTTTGTGTGTATGTGTAGGGGGGGTGTGAGTGTGGGTGTGGGTGGAGCCCTTGACAACAGCTCTAGGGACACAGCTACATACTTACAGTTGTGAAAAATTCATCTTGTCTCCTCCAGGTTCCCATAGAAAAGGTCACCAGACTCTTAGAAACACGATTTGCCTTTGTGGAACTTGCAGTTTCCATCACAGTTTTCATGCAATCCTGTCTTTCCAGGAGTGTTTTCTTGCTGACGATGCTCCCCCCGCCCCAACTCCTCAGAAGACTCAGCAAACTTTTTTCTGCCTGGTCTTTGAGGCTTTATTTCTGGAGAAGCCACACCTCCGCTCCCCCGTGGCCTCCAGGAGCAGAGGGAGAACAGGACACCGGTTTGTGGAGTCACCCTGGGCAGCCCATGACCCCCTCATCGCGTTACCCCTCACAACAGTGCTGTGGAAAAGGTACTTTGTTTTGTGCCTTGAAGGCCCAGGGAGCACAGAGCTGGCTGGGGTTACAGGATGGCCTGGGGCAGAACCCGGCCATGGTTGACCTGGAGTCCCTCTTCTTAGCCACTCCCTGAGATTTGTGGTTCTGGAGTGAGAGGTAGGGCAGGATGGGGAGTCAGGTTGTAAGGAAACTCAGAGGACACCAAAGCTTCCTTCACTGATGAGGAAATGAAAGCCCAGCTTGGTGACTTCTGCAAAGATGCACATTTCTGAGGGCAGAGCTAGGATGACAGCATGAGTCCCACTGCCCAGTCCAGGGCTTACAGCAGGTAAGACCCCACGAGCCCATCCTCCACCTCTGTAGATTGGCTGCTGGTGAAGACCTGTGAGATGAGGCTACTGCCCTTGTTTGTGCTGTTGATCACTGTCACGGCCACTCTAGGGCCCACACTCTTCCTGGTCAGCAGAGAACAGGCCCTAGGATGGCAACAAACGTGGAGTAGGATGCCTCCCCCTGATGCTTTCAACCTGAGCTGAAAGCTCTGAACCATGTCGTGAAGTCCACTTTACGGAACATTTGTTTTCTTGTGCTTGTAGCAATTGTTTTCTTTCCAAAGAAAACGAGGCTTGTGTGTTCACTGTGGAGTACAGATTTCATCTGTGGAAAAGAATCATAGTAATAATGGTCGCAGTAATATTGAGGTGAAGTTTTCTAGCTTATCAAGGATGGGGAAGGCCGAGGAAGGTCATTGTCTCTGATCAGCTGAGAGAAGAGCTCCGTCTATGATGGAGAGAACCCAGTTCTTCCCTGTTTCCACTTCAAGCTGCTATGTTTTCAGGAAAGAAAAAAAACATGCAAGAGTCTCCATGCAGATGGCTAAGACTCCTTCCATCATGTTGGTTTCCAGTGGGCTCTACTTGACAACAAGGGCTTCTAGGTGGGGTGGAAGGAAGACAATGACACCCCCAAATAGGCCTCCCTCTCCTGCTGGTGCCTTCATATTTAGAGCTGGTGCTCACTGGGCACCAGATTGAAGGGGATCTGTTTGTTCCTTATGTTTTATATTAAAACATCTATTTAGTCACATTATAATATTTTAAGACCCGAGGGGGAAATCTATAAATGATGGTTCTTCTTTTATCCACCCATGTCTGCCTCCTTACCCTCCCAGCCTCCCCGAAAAATTCCAGAGGGGATGTGGACCACTGTTCACACAATAGACGTGGAATCAGGCTGGGGATTCTGTGAATAGGTTCACAGAGCTGAGTGGGGCTGCTTTGAGCAACAAGGTCAACGACCATAACCATGTCTCAAGTCCCTATCATGTGCGGTACAATTGCTAGGAAATTTGTGCAACACACATTTCATATTTACTTAAATAACACATGTATTATAGAATTGCTTCTCCTCTTCTGCAAATTCTGTTTAAGTGAAACAATCCTTTTCAAGCATTTCAGCTATTTCTTCTGGCATTTTTCTCCATTTCTCTAAATATTCTACTTGTATTGTAATTCATTGACTTTTTAGATTTATTTATAATACACTGATTTTTTTTTTTTTTTTTTACTGTGAATGGTAAGGGTCTAGCTCCCTCCCTGTCCCTGGACTACATACACATTTTCCTTCACCCATCTTCTCCTGGTAGTTAGATCACAGTTTCTGGTTAAATAAATATGTAATGCTTATATTATTTATATGGACATAATATTATATATAGTGGAGCAACATAGCATAATGTTACTTCTTTCTTTTACAACTTTTTTTTCACCTCTGGAGTTAACATGGCTGTGATTTTGTTTGTTTGTTTATTTTTCTATGGACCTATCACTAATTCATCTCTAACACCATAGTAAATATCTTCTCAGTATGTTACAATGTACCAGACAACATATGCTTCCTTTTTTCCCCCCCTTAATTTGATGATACTCTTTGTGAAGCCCACCATTCTGCTACATGCTGGATTGGACATTCCTACCCTGATGCATAAATACCATCCTGGGACTTCTCTTATGGTCCTCCCTGACCTTTTCTCCTGTACTAAAACTATCTTCAACTTCTTTTTTCTTTGCTTCCCCTACTCCCTGCCTTATGTTACTATTGTTGAAAGAGAATTAGTGGCTAAGTAAGAAAAGGCTCCTGGGAGGTAAACTTTTGAGACCTTGACTATCTGAAAATATTTTCATTCTACGCCTATGTTTGATTGATAATTTGAGTATGGAATTCTAGATTGGAGGTAACTTTCTCTTAGAATTTTGAAGGCATTGATCCTTCTAATAACTCTGAGCATATTAATGATAATTTGTTTGAAGTTTTCTTCTGATCACTACATTATCTCTATTTCTTCCAAGTTTCTTTGTATTTTTATTTGCTTATTTCTTTTTCTTTCGTGTTAGTAGATTTCCTCAAGCATCTGAAAATTATTAGCTGTCTGTATTTATTTAAAAGGGAGGCATTAAAATGCTGGGTGGAGGTTCTTTTGTGTAGATGAGAATTGTCAGCCAGTAGAATTAGCAGTAGGGATCATGTCATTTTGTTGGAGGACCCCTGAATCAGTGCCTGTAGGTGTTTTTTCATTGGCTGAATTTACCTGACAGGAGTCCTGCTGTCCCCTTCCTTGTGGCACGATAGCAATGGAGGGGGGCAAAACCAAGCAGGACTCTGTGGGGTTCCTGCTGTGTTCACTCTTTGCCTGGCAAAGAATAAAGCTACTCTTTCTCTTTCCTACAAAACTCTCTCTGTATTTCTGTTTGGCATTGGTGTACAGAGAGACAATATTTTGGCATCAGGGAAAGGGTTAGGGGAGTGTCATATCCCCATAAGTAAAGTTTCACTAATTCTTCTGAGTTTTGGCATGGGGCTGTACCTCAAGCTTGGCTCTGCCTGTGTCCCAAGCCCAAAACATCTCTGGTTCAAGCTCTTCAGAGAGGAAATCTGGAGGTTTGATGTTTTGATTTTAAACCTTACCCACACCTTTGTCTTCAGGGGTTCTAGGTACCTCCAAGTTTTTGAGCATTTTTGCAGGCCAGTGTAATGAGTCAGCTTGTTCACTATTGATTTCTTCTCTGCCAGCTGAGTTCCACAAAATTTCCAACTTTCAAAAAATTTTTAACCACTCTCCTCTGCTGTCACCTTTGTTCTTGTAAGTATATCACCTCTCTCATTCAAAAATTTGAAAAAATATTTACTGTAATTATAATAGAATTTTAGGAAGAAGTGGCCTTAATGTATATTTCATTCTGCCATGTTTAACTGGACTTACCCTCACTTGACTCAAAGAGATTAAGAATATGTGTAAGGCCATACAGCTCAGTATGTGGCATGGCTGGAATTTCAACCCTCTAGGAAGGAAAGAAAAGGAAGATAAAAGAAATCAGGACTGAGACTGTGCATGGTGTCTAGTTAGAGAATGATGGGTAATGGAGTGATGAGTTGGTCATAGAAGGTGTTGCTGTGAAATGTGAATAGAAGTGAGGGAGCAGCTACATGTAGTGTCCTTGGACAGTGATTCCGCCTGACTTCTCCCTTCTTCCTTTCATCTGTTTCTCTGTCCATCTTTTTTTTGTCTTCTACATCCTTCCCTCCGTGAATGTGTGTGGAGAGACTCCCATGTGTTAGGATTGACGTTAACACACAGTGGTTCATAAGACAGAGTTATGCTGCCTGCCCTCAGTGGGCTCACAATTTAATGGGATTAAACAACATTTACAGGACAGCACACTCAGAGCACAGAGGAGGAACGGACATGTAGCCTAATTTTGAGTGACAAAACAGTTGGCTTTTCTGACTACTGCCAGAGTTCCTTGTCCTTGGACCCATTTGTCCCTCGTGTCAATATCGTCTTTGTCATGACAATCATCACTGTTAGCATCATAGCTATTTATAGAAAGTCTACTATTTGCCTGGTACCATGGTAGACACTCTATGTAGCTTAATTTAATTCTCACAACAATTTAATAAGATAGTTATTATCAACTTGAGAAAACTGATGTTTAGAAATTACATAGATCATCCCAAGTCACCAATCAGGAAGGCTTTCTGGTGTGCCCTTTTCCTCTGACTTTTTGGATGTGCCTCCCTAGTACCCAATGAAGGTCATTATCATTGTGCTTAGCCATCACAAATTTAAACATTTTTAAATGTATGTATATTTCTAGACTGTGTGCTCCTGGGAACCATTCCATTTTTAACTGTGTGTGCCTAATGCCTAACTCAGTATCTGGCACAGGACTAGAACTCATTAAATAAATAATTGCTTACACAAGGCAAAGCCAGAATTTGAACCCAGATTTTTCAAATTGCAAAGCTCATGCCTTTCCATTGTGTGACATTGTCCTCCAACTTCTCTCCTCAGTATTCCCTCTCCTCCTTATAAGTGAAGGTTCACCTTTCTCTCACTCTTACCTTCTGCCCCATAAATGCTGAGCCCCAGATGACAATCATCTTCCTGTCTCTCCAGGAAGGCTTGTGATTAAACCAAAAAGCACAGACACATCTTTTTCAAAACCAAATAAATGCCTTTTGGAAAAAGCCTTCATTGCCTTCAAATGCAGTCATAGCATACACGTAAGCATCAAAACAAACTTTTTGTTATAAATATTTACTACATTATGGATAGAGACCTAGGATTCCTTCTGTTCTAAGGGATTTTCATTTTAGTAGACTCTTTTGAAACCAGATTCACAAATCATTGTAACTATTGGCCATGCATGGAAATATCTTGCTTAAACAGAACCCTGTGTTCAAATGGCATCTGTTCTGAACCTTTAGTTTGCCTACACAGAGCTGCAGAAGGCAACGCAGATAAGTGATGGTGTGGACCTGACGCATCAACAGTCAATCAAGAGATTGCCTTTCCTGAAAAACTCCCACTAGTTCACAGGAGCTTGAAACTCAGGTGAAAACAGCAGGTGGAACAGGTGCTGGTACGAAGACACTGTTGCCTCCTCCAGTTCTTTGCCAGGTCCTTTTTCTTTGCCAGGTTTTTAAATGCTTGCTTTTGGAGGCAGAATCACAGAGGAACAGACCTGGAGTCTGGGGACACAGAGGGCTGGGTTAGATCTGGCTGTGCATTTGGAAACTGGGACATTGGCAAGTGTGAAGCACCTGAATCCTAAATCTAGATTTCCTCATCTGTAAAATAAGACAGTGCTGCAAAGACTGAATAAAGAACTCATGTAAAACATTAGTGCCCTTTGGGGCAGGTAGGCGTTGGGCAAAGACTCTTCATTCCCCTTGAAAGGAGATAACGAATCACACATGGTGATTCCACAAGCCACCCCCAGATATCCTCATTCAGTGTGAGGCCTGGGCTGAATGTCTCAAAAGTGTCCCAGGAAAATCGAAGCGGAGGACCACGGCCTTCAGTGGGGTGTGGAGCCAGTTTTCTCAGTTGAGACACATTTTTTGGCTCCCAATCTGGGATTAGGTGGATCATCAAGCTTGTAACAGGGAAGAACAAATCTGACCCCAAATTGGATCTGTTCCTTGCACTTTAACCTTTGTATTCCATTGCTTTTGCTGCAAGTTAAGAATGCTGCCTAGAGCCTGAAATATACAAGACAGCCCATTCTCAGGCTCTGACCTTTAAAGGTAAACACTTTTCCATTCCTCTCCAGATAAAAAGTTGCAGAACAGAGAATAACATTTGTTTTGTTAGAGGTTTACAGGAACATCATGACCTGACCTACATGGACAGATGCAAGAACAAAGGATTCTGAAACCAACAATTTTTCAACAACAAACCACACCCCCTTCCTTTTTAGTATAAAAGGAGCCTGACTTCTAACTTGGGTAAATGTTCTTTGGGACATGAGTCCACCATCTCAGTCTGCTGGCTTACCTAATAAAGTTGCTATTCCTTGCCCCAGCAACTCGTCTCTTGATTTATTGGCCTGTCGTGCAGTGAGAAGATCAAGCTTGGACTCGATAACAAGTTCAGGATGCAGTGTGCAATATCACTCTCTAGTCATAAAGTGTTTTACAAATATTATGTTTATTCTTTCTATATCCTTGATGGTAAGTTTGGCTTTCTGAGCCGTACTTTCTCCTTGAGGATGCAAAGATAAAAAGATTAGTTCAGAACGTCAATGGCAGCAACCAGGTTAGAATCTGGAACCTTTATCGTCTATGATAGCTGAACCTTATGGTCCTTACGCAAGCAGAATGACTACTGACAATCTGAATAATGACTGCACTAAAAACGTCAAATCAGGCTCATACATTATGTTTTAATACAATATTATAAGTTGGCCGCACTAAAAAGCAAATATCAATCGTATGGTTTGTATTTAAGAATAAGTTGAAAATTTCATTCACTCATTTATAGAAATTATTAAGAACTAGTCCTCCAACTTAGATGTTTTTAAGTGGGAATAGAGTCGAACTCAGAGATATGTACAAGGGGAAAAGAAAATTGTATCAAAAATAGGTTTCTAGGTACAAAATAGGAAAATGGTAATAAGAGATCCTGGGAAATTACAGAAGTTTTTATTTAAGTGAGAAAGTGATCAAGTTGCTTTAGTAACTGACCAGGAAGCTCTTCTCCCAAACGGCCAATCTTATGCTGAACTCAATGAGAGTTTAATATTTTGGGTCTTGTTTTCACAACTGCTTTATCTAAAAACACCCAAATTAGAAAAATAACAACAGACCAGTTATCTAGACATGATCAGCTGCTGGAGATTTTGTTTAAATGTAATTTTCTCCCCATTCTTCTGTCAATAGATGAAAGACATGGAGACAATATACAACATTGTGCAAAAATCAGTTGCTGACGGTTATGAAGAGGCTAAAAGAATCCAAATAATAAAATTCCTCCTATAACACAACGACCTTTCCATGATGCTTTTGTCCCATTCTTCCTCAGTTCCACAGAAAGGAATAAAAAGTATAGTGTCCACCACTGTAGGTGCCCCGGGTATAATTTTTGCAATGAAATATCATGAACTGTGTCATAATATAGAGGCCTTTAATTATAGTCATTTAACACATTGTAACTCACCAATGATTTTTGCATTCAGCGTGTTTCAAACAGCTGAGCTTTAAAAATGAGGAGATTTGTTCACCACTCATTATCCACAGGCCTCTGCAGCTGTGCAGCCTCCTAAATATGGTTTTCCTATGGAGCTTAGTGACTCCTCAGAAGCAAGATGGAACCAAGGAAACAGCAGCAAAAAAACCACCCAACTGGAGAGGGAGTTAGTCCAGGCATGAAAGTGGGACCGTGAATAAGCCTGAAGCAAGGCAGGCAGTGAGCCACAGGGCAAGTGGGCCCTGGGCCATGGCTGAATGTCATATGCCCTCTTACCTCTTATCTTGGGTTCCTGGAGAATCTGTGTAGGTTGGGGAACTCAGAGGGTACTTTCGACAGAGCAACACCCACCAGTCCCAAGCACAGGTGTGAATTGCATGGTGAGGCCACAAGATGACTCATGCCACTTCTAGCTCCCCTAGCAACCCCCAGCCTCCTCTCTGACATGACCCACCCAGTGTTGAGGCCAGTCCCCTAGCAGCAATAGGACAGGGAAGGCCACTGTCCCCAGAGGGAAAATATTACCTGAGAGGGACATCAGCTCTCCCTGAATTTCCCTCTGAATTTTTTCCTGGAATATATTTCCCCCCTTGTCACGAAAACAAAACAAGTTTTCACAATAATTTAAAAACAGATAAGCAAAAGAGAAGGGGAAGAAGAAGGAGAAGGAGAAGGAGAAGGAGAGGAAGAAGAAAAAGGAGAAGAAGGTACGAGAAATCCCATTAATTCCACAAGTCTGATATAAGCACTTTTAGCCTATGAAGTATGTCCCCTCAGCCCTTATTCTTGGTGAGAACAGCCTTCTACATAGACTTTATGCATATATATTATCATTTCCTTAGGATACAGCCCTGCAGGGGATTTCACTACCTCAGATGCTATGCATGCTTTAGATCTTTTTGATAAATATTACAGAATTGTCCTCTAGAAAACTCATTATTTTATATTTGCATCAGAAGGACATGAGTGACCATTTCCTAACACATTTGCTTACAGGGAATATTATATTTAACTTGCTAATTTGAAAGTTGGAAATCATTTCACAGTTGTTTGACTTCATGTTACTTTAGCATTCCCCTTCAATTTCCACCACCCCTTTCCATCCCCTCGGGGGTTGGTCCTCCGGGAGATGCTCTGAACAGCCATCCCCTTTTCTTTCAGGCTGACATTTTCAGAAAGGATGTTACTGCAGAATGAAGTAGAAACAAGAGGAAACTATTATAGAAAATTTAAACAGCATAAAAATTTAAAAGTCTGAAGACTAAGCTATTCTAACTTTGCTTACCTCTTTGTGGAGAGAAATAAGAACATGGCAGAGCCATGGGAAAGCTCTCAAAGCTTGTGTTCAGATGAACACATGTTCTTTCTGCTTCCGTTCCATTGGTCAAAGCAAGTAACATGATATCAATGGGGAAGAGATGCTTAATCCTCTCATAGGGAGACATCCATGGAAAGAGGCATATGGGCAGAGGAATCGGTATTTTGAAATATAACATTATCCACTACATAGTACACAGGTGTCTGATACTTTTGTTCTTGCATATTTTGATAAGATCTGGGAGATTAACAGAAAGTGTGATGACTCTAATTTTACTCTTGGGGAAACCAAGACCCTGCAGGATGAAGCAGCACCCACATTGCCTGGGAGAGTGAGTGTCCTGACTTGTCCTCCAATACATTGCCCCTTCTTGGGGTTTTATTTCCTTTTCACCCAGGCCCAGACCTTCGATTCATCTTCTGATGCTTTATGATATCCCCTGATAATGTTTTTACTTGTGGGAGTTCTCTTAATATTAAACATAGGCCTTTCTATTGAAGAAAGAAAGAAATGCAAATGGAAAGAAAACCCAGCCTTCTGTTTCTAGTCGAGAAGGCCTGTATTTAACACCTTCTACAGACCATTAATATCTCATTTCCTAGGAGAACATTGAAGTGTTCAGCTGGGTTGGTCCTTCCGTCACCGTTCTGACTTCTGCTTCCGCCTGGTTCTGGTAGAACAAGACTCTAACAGGGAATTAAAATCAGGCCTCCAGGGTCAACCTCATCCTTTCCTCATTTTAGAGTGAAATGGACAGAAATGCTGAAGAATTAAGAAGCAGGTGAGAACCCAGACAATATACAATCTTCAATGAATATCTGCTTTGTCAGAAAGGGTACCTAAAGTTTTTCTGGCATAATCTGAACTTCCCTTTGGAAAGGGGATTGTATTTAAGGAAAAAAAAGTGTGTGACTAGAAATGGAATCGAATGTGGCTGAGACAAAGCTTGGAGGTGTTAAGGAGCCTCTTGAAAAATGCCCATGGGCAACAAATAGAGATTTTTTTTTTTTCCTTCTGGCAAGTGAGACTCTGATTCTATAAACTTCATACATATTTAATAGCAGTTGACTTGAATTGACTCCAAAAACCTTCAACCTCATTTAACTTACCTCTATTTTGCTGAAAACATAAACTCAGAGTTCAAACTAGAAGAACATGTAAGTGATAGCAAAATAGGCTGAAAAGGCAGGAATCATGTAATAATAATTTGGAAAGCAGCAAAGGTCTGTAGCTATGATCACCAAGGGGAATATTGAAGTAGTGGAATGTCTCTCCATCTTTTGGATATGCCTGCATTATGCCAGGTACTGCTTATAAAACACTGAACTATTTCTGAACCTTCAGAGAAAGATGGTCAAACAGGTCTTCATTTTATTAAATTTTCTGTTTACAGTTTTATCTCTCTTTGTTGTTTACTACCAGAGAAAAGACACATCATTTTCAAGGAATACCCATGGGAGGATGGTTGTTTCTGTTTGAGACCAGGAACACCCACCAGTGAACTACGGTGTCAGACATTGAAATAAACAAGAGATCAAAGTGAATATTCACCCAATTTTAAATGTTTTGAATAAGACTATTCCCTTGCTGAATCCCTTGGTGTGATTCCACTAAGTGGCATATAAATAAGAAAAAATCTACTTAGGAGCAAGAGTTAAAGAAATTGCACAGAGCGGATACAGATGGGTGCTGTGATGACTCACAACACTGGCTTTAAGTAGTCAGCTTAACGCTGATGTCCTCGTAGGTTTTTGAGAACTCAAGTGGCAATTTCATGTTTGCAAAGCACCCTGGAGTCTCAGACTTCAGGTGATCTCCCCATGCTCTTGCTTTCTTCTGTTGGTAGAAACTACTTTACATATGAGGGTTGAAATTTAGGGGTGAAATTGACTTTTTTAAGATGTTTAATTAGATTTTACTGCCTTATTTGCATAAACACAGTAATATTATTCTCAGTTGTGGTAACTACCGTAGGATACAAATCTTTCTCCCAATTGCTCTTTTTAATCTAAAACTGCCAAAGCTAGCTATCATATCTTTAGTCTTCACCTATGCTGTTTTTGTTTCCACTTCAGCTTTATGGCCAGAGAACCTTAACACCACCTCCCCTACAATGATACACACACACACACACACACACACACACACACACACACGCACACAAAGAGTCACCACCCCATGTCTAAGAAGGCCACGGTAACATTATTCCATTTTCTTTGTACTTCTGTGTAGCTCGTATTCCACCTTGTATTTTAGAAGTCTGGCTACATGATATGTCTCTCTCTCACCAAAAAGGCGCTATGCTGTGGTGGCTTATATCAAGGCTGGCAAACACTTTCTATAAAGGGCCAGGCAGTAAGTATCTTAGGCATGCAGGCCATGTGGACAACTTCTCAATTTGGCTACTATAATGCAGAAGCAGCCAGAAACAACTTGTTATCAATTGGGCACACCTTGGTTCCAATAAAACTTTATTGACAAAAGCAGGGGGCTGACCAGATTTGGCCTGTGGTCTGTAGTTTGCTGACCCTTGTCACAGGGTGTGAACTTTGGAATCACACTTCCTCACTTTCTGGCTCTGTGCCTTTGGGCAAGTCACTAACCCCTCAGTTTTCTCATCTTCATGGCAACAATGATCACAACTGCTTTACAAGGTTGTCTGAAGGTTAAATTAGCTGATACATGTAAAGTGACTAGATTTATGCTTGGCTAAGGATAAAGTCAATATAAATGTTTGCTATGGTTATAACCAGCTTGAGTAAAACATACATTATATTTATTTTGATATTTCTTTGTACGCCCACAATCTCCTCACTATCCGTAGCGCATAGAGTACAAGTTACACAGATGTTCAATAATTATGTGTTGAATTACTCTTGCTGAATTATTCTTGCCCTTACTTCTTTACAAAGAATAACTCACTACTTTATTTTCTTACTCTTCCCTCTGATTAATAGATCATGTATATTTATTGCTTTCTTACTCCTGCAGCAAAATTTTATTTTGAGCTGCTACAACCAATATGGTTTTTCCCCCCCTTTATGGTTTAGACCTAAACTTTTAAAGGGGGCTTTCCTAAACAGATTGAGTCTTTCGTTCTGACTAAATATTTTCATGGTGCTCAGAGTCTAAGGTATTCCCCCACTGATCCTCCCCTCCTGGCATTAATGCCCACGTGTGATCCCTTCCCCATGAGTTTAGGTGGGACCTGTGACTTGTTTCTCAACAGTAAATTATGGCAAAGGTGATGATATGTCACTTTCATGCTTGTGTGACATAAGGTTGTAATTTCCATCTTGCCAGTAGGCTCTCTCCTTTGACGCCTCCCTTGAGGGCTGATGAAGTAGCTGTCATACGGAGACACGAGACAAGGAACTGAGAGTGACCGCCAGCTGATAGCGAGCAAGGAACTGAGTCCTCAGGACAAGAGCCCACAAGGAACTGAGTCCTCAGGACAATAGCCCACAAGGAACTGAGTCCTCAGGACAATAGCCAACAAGGAACTGAGTCCTGCTGACAACCGATCGAGCTTGGAAGCAGATTCTTTCCCAGTCCAAATTCATATGAGACCCTGGCCCAGGCCACACCTGGTAAGAGCCTAGTGAGGACCCAGCTCACCTGTGCCCCCTGACCTTCAGAAACTTTGAGCTCAGACGTGTTGATTTAAGCCACCATGTTTGTGGTAATATTGTTATGCAGAAATAGGTAACTAATACAACACTGAACTATTGGATTATAACAGCAGTTATTGAGCATAATTACAGTGGCTTCTTATCAAGGATTTGGTTTTTCAATCATCAAAAGTATTTACGAATTGGTTTTTAATGGCATCAGCTCATCAGCTTGGTTCCCTGCCAACACCGTGATACTTAATAATCTACTAAAGCTCATGCATAATCCAGGCTTCTTGGAAACTCAGTTCTCAGGAAGAATTCTAAACCTAGAGGACTGTGTCAGAGAAAGGACAAACTCAAAATTTTGTGAAATAAAAGAACTAAAAAAAATGGAAGATTGAAACATTACTATTGTTCTGTGACACGGAAGCAAGGAGTTACTCTTGGTTCTAAATATGGACAAATGGTAGCTGGGCTTGTGGGCATGCAAACCATCGATACTATTCCTTCTAAACATGCCTCATACATAATAATGCATTATGTACAGGGCATATCCGGTACAACAATAATCCTCAGAATTAGTATGCTTGACCTACTTGCTTGAATGTATACCGACTTCCTGAGCAGCCAACTTCCTACTGTGCAGTGCTTAAGCACTGAGGGAAATAGATCCTAGGTAACTAGTAACAGTAAGTCCTATTTTCTTTTCCCCGTAAATGACAAAGCCCGTGCGTAATCATGAGTTGCATGGACGAAATCAGTTTCTCCCATACTTGCCAGTGGTTTCCCTCAATTTCATAACCCAAAGGATAACAGGGCCATGTTTAAATGGAATGGGGGTGATGCTGTAGACTTAGGACTTGGGCGTGGCTCATTAATTATAATGTGTATTTACTTGTGTATAGGGAATGGACCACCAGAGGAGCTGCTGACAGAACGTGAGTGCGATGAGGATGCTTGAAAGCATGACCTCATCACCTATCAGTGGAGCATAAACAGCTGGGCCCATCTCTCAGACAACTGGCTAATTTTATGAGGCGGCTGGGCATTCTCAAATACAGGATGATAAAACCCTCCTGGATTGGACAGACTCATGGAGGTGAAGAGAGCTTTTCTCTCTCCTCCCTTAGACTCTTAGGGGACACACTCCTAAGAGAGGGGGAAAGGAGGTTATGATAAAAAATGACCTACAAAGCCGCTCAAGGCTCCACGTAAGTCTGAAAACTGAAACTTCCCCTTGATAAGGCGACAGGCAGAGATCTGACTGCTGGGAGAGTGACTTCACTTATAATCAAAGGTCACAGAATGAAATTTTCAGCCAAGCTTTCTATAGAGTCATTTTTATGGGTTCGGGGTTCGGTTTAACTGATTAATAGCTTCGAATCTCCACTCAGCTTTGTCCTTGTAAGTGGAAACTACCTAATTGTGTCTCTGAGTCACATTACTTCAGTCCATTTCTAATTGGAAGACATTTTGTTCTGCCACAAGCATCATTTACAGTAATAATCCGTGGAGTCATCACATCTAGACTATCAAAACTTACTCTACCTTCTTCTGACAGCACGAAAATTGTAGTTGATTAATACTGGGAGACCCTTCTGAATAAACTTCGAAGCTTGTCCTGATCAAATTCGTTGCTTGCGGCATCGGTTTCCTGGCTGATTCCAGATTCAGCTCAGAGCTCCGAGCCCTGTAGCTCCAGGCTGATGTCCAGCAGAGTCCCTGGAACCGTCTTGCCTCTGCCCTCTCTGTGTGAACTAGACTGGAAAGGTCTGCTTATCTGAGACCTCTGCGGTGCCCAGATCCACTATCAGATCCAGTGGGGCTCCCAGCATCCTTATTGCAAAAAGAAATCACAACTGGCCGTTGGCCCAAGTCTTCTCAGCTGATGGTAATCTAATTCTTTTCCAACAGTTGTATTGTTTTTGAAAGAATGTGCTTTCCATGCAGTGCGGGGTGTTAGCCTGCCTACACTTTCAGATAACTAGAGGAGAATCTCTAGGAAAGTTATTTGAGACAGCTCGTGTGAGGCTTTGATTGTGTGTGTAACTGAGAACACAAGTGGTAAATTCTGGTTTTTCATGCCAGCAATTGGTTGTAACTTTTTTTTTTTAAAGACTACTTACATAAAATCCGTTCCTGGAGCCATCAGACCATGAAGTGCCCTAATTTAACACACGTGCTTTACTGCTCGCACCACCAACCCCAAAGGTTAGAGATGTGATGTGTTCCTGTCCCAACAAGCCGGTGTCCTCTCCGTTCAAGCCAGTTGCTTCTCTAACTCTGGGGTACATATGTCACCCCCAAAGGCAAGTGTCTTTAAGCTTCCAGGAAACTTTTCCAATGCCTGGGTAGTCTAGATCAACCAAAATGCTACCTGCCAGGCTGCCTATCTCCTCTGTCACACCTCCCTGTCCCTCCAGCATCCACTTTCCTCCCCATCTCTCACCTGGAAACCTGAGTCAACCCCACTAACAACCCGATGGAATGAGACAGCTAAAAGGAGGCCTTTTCATGAATCCCACAATCCATTAACAACAGCTCAAGATTAAGGATGAGCAAAGAGTGCCAGCTGTCAGGGGAACAGCCACACACGGGGCAGCTCAGTCATGCTTATCTCATACCCACTGGGGCTTCCAAGGAGCCATCCGGATCACATGCTGCACTCATGCTATAATTAGAAGAGGGGTCTAGTCACGGTTTGATATTTTCTCTTGCACCCCCAGATCCTGTTCAGACAAAACACATTTCCTTTCTTTCTGTTGGTGATATAATAGCCTTCTGTGTTCACTCTTCCCTTTCTGCAGAGTTCTGTGATTAAAAGAAGTTCAGTCATGCTGCCCTTGATGTTAAGACATCCCACCCCCCTGCCACCACCGTTGGCCATTTCCTAGTCTGTTCCCGAGTGGATTGGGTGGGCAAAGCCCAAGTTCTAGTCTCAGGGTGATTAGTGGTCGCTCACGGTGTGTCGCAGTGAGTAGTGTATGCTGGACACTCCCTACCACTACGTGCAGGGGAGAGCCAGTCCAAGGAGGAGTAATAGAGACTCTTTCCTTGATCCCTCCAAGCTCTTCCTCCTTTAAGAAAGATGTCATGGGTAAACTAGAAGCACTTGGGGCCCCTGTGAGTGTTTCCTACCTATGGCATACCAGTTTTAGAAGACGCCTTCCTGTCCTGCTGGGCACCCTTCATCACCCTTTCCGCCTGAGCCCAGGTTCGCCTCCAGTAGGAGACCTCCTCTGACCCCTGCCGGCTGGGATGGGGCTGCCCCTCCCCCCATTCCCCCCGTGCCCCTCCCCCATTCCCCCCGTGCCCCTCCCCCCCATTCCCCGCCCACCGTGGGCTGCACCACTCACACTGTAGTATCCTCCTCCACTCCTGGGTTTGTGACCTCCAACTGACTGCAAGCTCCTGAAAGCCAGGCTAATTCATGTCCTATTCATTTTTATATTTCATGCCTGGCACACAGTGGACCCTCAACAAATATTTTTAAGTATGTTAATAAAAACATGACAGCAAAGAATATCCAAAGCGAACTGCTCCTTTGATGAAAGGAAATGTTACAGAATAAAACTGCTCGCGGGCAACACCACTGACTTGCCTCTTCATTTCCTGTCTGGTAGGTTGGGGTTTCCGGTTTCCTGTGAGCCCTGCCTCAACTTTCCACCCACTACATGGGAATAATAATAATAATACTTGCCACCCTTTTACCACTGATGAAACCTGGGAATGGTTGAGGTTGGAGGAAAATAAATAAACAGGGTTTTGATTTTCCTGAATACTATCTAAATTTTTTCTTTTCTTTCTTTCTTTTTTTTTCAGCCACACTATACAGCTTGTGGGGTCTTAGTTCTCTGACCAGAGATTGAACCCGGGCCCTCATCATTGAGAGTGTGGCGTCCTAACCACTGGACCACCAGGGAATTCCCTGAATACTATCTAAAGAACAGAGACACATGATGAATCTTCTCATTTTTATTATCACTCTCCCTCCCATACTCTGGGCAACTGCTCTCTCTCTCTCTTTTTATTATGTAGCTGAGATTTTGTTTTGTTTTGTTTTGTTTGGAATATAGTTGACTTACAATGTTGTGTTAGTTTCAGGTGTACAGCAAAGTGAATCAGTTATACATATATCCACTCTTTTTTAGATTCTTTTCCCATATAGGCCATTACAGAGTAGAGTTCCCTGTGCTATACAGTAGGTCCTTATTAGTTATCTATTTTATATATTGTAGTATGTAATGTCAATCTCAATCTCCCAATTTATCCCTCTCCTCCCTTTCCCCCCTGGTAACCATAGGTTTGTTTTCTCTCTTCTTGTATTCCTTTCCTCTGAGCTCAGGCACAACCTTAGGGCCTCCACACCCAGGCCAGGCAAGTCCCCCAGGCTTATCCCCTCCCAGGAGCTTCAGGGCACACACATGACAGAGATTTTTCCACTTGCAGGATGGCTGCCTCTGAGACAGGCTGGGACCTGGGACCCTTTGCTGCAGTGCTTGCAACTGGACAAACGTCTCCTCAAGCAACAAAATACAAAGAAACTATAAGGGCCTAAAAATAACTGCGTGCATGCACAGTTGGGGCAAATTCTGGACAAAGGATACAAAAAGGCCAAAAACCCAACTGCCACTTGTGAGGTGTCAGGAACAAAAGCAGGGTCCCATGCATGATCCTCGCACACAGCACCATCAAGGGGGTGGGTAGACCACCTAAGCCTCCCCTCTGTCCCCGCCCATGAGCCCACCCCTACACTCACCCTCATTCAGGGATCGAGCAAGGTCACCTGTTACTTGTTTTCACTCCCTTGCACTGCAGGACAAGCCCCGATAAAGCCTTGCCCCATTTCTCATCTGGCTTCTTGTCAATTTCTATTGATTAAGAAGTCCAAGAACCCGGGGCAGTAACACCTCCAGCTGGGAACCACCCCTGCTTGCAAGGAGCGTGTATACTCAGCTATTCCCAGTTTTACAAACATGGAGGGATGGGTGCCCCTTCCCTTCTTTCTATACCCCACTAACTGCCCTTGGTTCTAATCTCCCTAGGGTAGAAGTTCCTCAGTGTTAGAACTCAGAAACTACTGCTAACTGTGAAAGCTGAAGGGGGAAAACTCTTCCTCTCCCACCCACTGGTAACCAGGGTCTGGGCCCTTGACCTTAGACTTGGCCAGAGACACTTGGAATGTATACTCAGCTGTTCACAGGAGGGGGTGGGGTTCAGCGGTGGAGGCAGCATGCTGGCCACGTGTCCGGGTCCCTAGCCTCTAGAGTCCCCTTAATTCCCACCCACTTTCCAAGCCTGCCCTCCCCAGAGTCTGGGAGCCCTCTGTATCCTTCCAATAAATGCCCCAAATTTTGTGTTAACGTGCACCATTTTGTTCTAAAATACTTATTATTATAAAATAGCAGCCCTCTCTTCTGCCCATACACACCCTTTCGCCTGTCGTCGAAATGTGATTTATTTCATTTTTGGTTACACTTTCAATGTTTATATTATTAGGAGCATGAAAAGTTATTTATAGCTGAATATTTACTATACCACCGTTACCGTCCCCACATTTTACAACCCCCCCACCCCCCACTGGAGTTAATAATTGCCTCATTCATTCCTTTGCATGTGTCCCATTATCCATCACTATTGCCAAACCTGTCAGTAGGACTGGATCTCTCTTCTCAATACATTAGAACACATTAGGGAACACGTCATTTTGGTCTATCATTCTTCTTGGAGACATACTTTCTGAATCCCTCTACTCTTTTTTATATTTCCTTCATTACTTGCTTTCCAGGCCTGATGTACAGGGTTTCTCTCTCTCTGGTATTGGACCCCCTGTTTCCTGGATACCATTTTTTTTCCCCTTCTTTCTTGGTTGACTCTCCTGTTTGATGGAATAGTAGCTTTCTCTCCAGTAGCTTCAGAGAAAGAAGTTGTGAGGTAAAATTTCTGAAACATTTTATTCACAATTGATGGATAGTTTGGTAGGGAATAGAAATCGAGATGAGGAAAGCTTGGCATACGATTTCAAAAACATTGACTCATTATCTTGTATCTTCCAGGCTGCTCTTAAGAAGCCTGGTATCATTCCAATTCCTGACATTTTGTATATAACCTATTTTCCTCTTCCAGCACCTTTAAAAATGTTCATTCTGTCTTCTGTGCATGTTTTCATGATGATACGCTTTTTCTGGGTCTTTTATCACACACTGTGCTGGGCAATGCCTGGACCCTTTCAATCTAGAAGCACAAGAGCTTCAGTTTGGGGAAACATCCTTGAAGTACTGCATCACTGATACCCCTTTGTCCATTTCCTCTGTTCTCTCTTTCTGGGGCTCTTATTTGTATATCAGACTTCCGGGTTTCTCCTCTGATCATTTTTTTATATTCTCTTTTTTAAAAAATCACTTTGATTTTTAAAAATCTGTCTTCTGGGGAATGAAGCCAACTTATCCCTTTTAATATTTCCATTCAACTTATAAAAATATTTAAATTTTGTTTTTGATTTCCAATAGCTCATTTTAGTTCTCTGTTATTTTTTAAGAGCACACAGTTTTGGTATTATGGATGGAAAATCTCTCTTATCTCTTGAGGATATTAACCATAGTTGGGTTTTTTTTATTCCTAATTTTTAATCTTAGAATTTGCTTTTGGTTTTGTTCCCCCCAAGTTTCTTTATCCTTGTTATTTGCCTTGGGCTCTGTACTATTGATAGTTTTCTAGGGCTGCCATAACAAAGCCCCACAAATTGGAAGACTTAAAACAATTTAAATGCATTGTCTCACAGTTCTGGAGGCTCGAAGTCTGAAACCAAGGTGTGGGCAGCCTTGGTTCCTTCTGAGGACTTTGGGAGAAGGATCTGTTCCTGACCTCTCTCTATGGTTTGTACGTGGCTGTCTTCCCCCTGTGCCTCTTCACACTGACTTTCCTCTATGGGTGTCTCTTTCTCTTCACATGACATTCATTTTATCAGGGCATCAGTCATATTTGATTAGGGGCCCATCCTAATCCAGTATGACCTCATCTTAATTTATTATATCTGCAATAATCCTATTCCTAACCAAGGTCACATTCTGAAACACCCAGGTTAGGACTTCAGCATAGAAATTCGGGGGGCCGTACGTTTCAACCTATAATAGTCCCCGAGTTTCAATTGTCTGGTATATGAAAAAAGAGGCTGTCCTCTTGTACATAAGGGTAGGGCATTAAAAATTGAGCTGGAAGCCCCATATGGGTGAGTCCCACCTAGGCTAGTGTATTACTATGTTAGCATCCATAGGTCTATTCTTGTGAGCTGATCAAAAACAACAACTTTCTATCCTCTACTTGGAGGGTATAAGCCTAGGTGCCAGCATTCTGGGAGCTAATTACAGGAAGAGGGCTGAGGTTTCCAGAATTCAATATATAACCATTTATTCAATTCTTTGTTTTACAAAGATTTTCCCACCGTCATCCGTGCCTGTTTTCCTCCAACCCAGAGATTCTTGTTTTGCCTTCTCCGAGGAACAAATACCCAATCTTCTGATGGGTGGCAGTGAGGATTGTCGGCTGTCTGACTCTTCAGAGTAGAAGGGGGATTTGGAGGTCCGATTACTGCTTAGCGGATTTTAAGCCCCACCCTGACCCCACTTCCAGAGTTACCTTGTGCCACCAATTCCTGAGCCTTTGGGTCTTCTGGGGTGCAAACCAAATTGTATAACAGCTTTTTCCTACCTCTCTCTCGAAGGAATTCTCTTTCCTTAGGTCTTCTGGTCAGATGACCAGTAAACCATTTTCTTTTCAGCTTCTAACAAATTTTTGATCTTATCTCTTTTCCTATTTTCACTGTCCTTGGATATTTATACCATTAAAAAGTACATATATATATATGATATATTAATTTTATTTCTTTACATAAATTGAGGAAGAAACATAAAACCAAATCTAAATATATTACAAGGCATTCAGGGAGGTGTGTTTTGTTGCCCACCAGAAAAATTATCTGAAATTTACTTTCGAAATTAAGATAGACTTATTTAAAAGCACTATCCTGACTCCTTTTTTGTTTTGAATATATCGAGACTTCGTTTCTCAAAGTCTCAGTAAATGGATTGAACAAATTCTGTCTTACAAGGTTAACATTCCAAATGTTCCAAAAACTCATACTCAACACATTCTTCCAGTTGCTTCAAAACTCTTGGGCTATCTGCGACAGGAAACTCCGAGAGTGGAGGGCCTCGGGGGTCAGCAGGCGGTCTACTTTGGTATACACTGACTTACTATGTTTTTAATGGAATTTCAGTAGGGAGCACAGGTAAACACATGAATTCAATTTACCTTGTTTAACTAGAAACTCCTTAAACCAGTTTTGGGCTTAGAACAGCCAGAATTGGTTTCTGGTACATGTAACCAAGAATCCTGGCTGTGGGGAGGACAAGTGGGCAAAACTGAAGGGGGCCTGAACGAGCGCTGAAGCCACTGCTCCATCTCCAGACACGTCCACCCTGCACTTCGGTCAGAATTTAGCCAAACTGGTTGCAGATGCCCGGCTGAGGTCAGGCTCTTTCTTTCCCCTGTGTTTTTGCTCACGCTTCTCTCTGCGTCTGGACTAATCTTTCTGTTTCCCCTTCTCACCCCTGACCGCCAGGTAAACACTCACCTGTCAAGAGTCAGTTCAAGACTGACTGATTTCATCAGAGCCTATTCTAGCCCATCAGGCAGAATTGGTCCCTCCATACTCCCCACCAACACACACCACATGCATGATGTTAATTTCTTTGTATTTTTCTGTTAACCTGTGTGACTCCCTCTGGACTCTAGGCCCTGCCAGATGGAAACTGTTTTGTGTGCAGATTTCCCGAGCCTGACATATAGCAGGTTTTAAATAATCTTTTGATCTTCATGGACCAGTGAATCCATGAGGAGACATATCCCAGAGAAATAGGTTCTAGTATGCTTTCTGGATCTCATCGTGGGGATTCCACAGGAAGAGCTGTTTGTCACAACACTGTAGAGCTCCTGGACAGATGAGGCATATTCTATTTCCTCCTCGGTCTGAACTATCATTTGAAAGCTGTAAACTGCCTCCATTTCTCCCAATCTGTCTCTCTCCAGAAGGTGAAAAGGAGAATGGACCACAGGAGCACATGGCTTCCTGCCACCTTCTTCCTGGCTCTGCAGACACACCAGAA
Organism: Grampus griseus; assembly: GCF_964374135.1. Lineage (NCBI taxonomy): Eukaryota > Metazoa > Chordata > Mammalia > Artiodactyla > Delphinidae > Grampus > Grampus griseus. Next base: position 32,443,279 of record NC_139006.1, on the reverse strand, counting down.
CTTCTCTGAGTCTCTTGGAGAACACATGATAGTATCCATTTTGGCATCATCGTCCAAAGAGAAATAGAGGTCATTTCCTTGAGAGGGTCCCTTGGATGACAATAAATTTTATCAGACTAAGGTCACTTCTGTCTCTGGGTCCCAGATCCTTTAAGGCCAGGGCCACGGTAGCCCTCGCAGGCCCAGCCTGGATGGGCTGTGTACACCAAGGTGCTGGGGGCAGGGGTAGGGAGGATGCCTCTGAACTCAGATGGCCTCTATCTGTCAGAAACTTCTGATGTTGATGATAGTCACTAGCTGGTTCCAGCCGTGATCAATTCAGTGTGTCATTCGTGTATCACCCACTCACCCCAAATGTACTGACCCTCTGTTGCTCACTAGACAAGTTGTTAAACATTGAGATAAAATCATTAAAATTGCCTACCATTAGTAAGTGTCCACTATGGGCCAGGCATCGTACTCAGTGTTTTATGTAGTGATCTCATTTCATAGTAACCATCCATGCGCAGGGAAGCAGAGGAGGAAATGAGACTTAAATCAGGTCAGTAACTCAGCACAGGTGATAGGGATGGAGAAGCGGTCTGATTCCAGAAGCCCGGTGCTCACGGGCCGCCCTCAGCTGCCTGCTGCTGACGTGGGAAATGGTCCTTTCCCTTAGGAAGCTCCGCCCCAGCCCTTCCTGACCCGCGGATACCTCCTTGCTCACCTCCTTCTTACCTCAAGAAGATTCGATTGAGAGAAGAACATTATTCTTTCGGGACCAGAGAATTAAAAACAAGAGCCCATGAGAAGCCCAGTCATTAAAGTATTCAGTTTCACATCGATGTCATCCCGAGGCTAATAGAGCTTTCTAGGATGACGGCCGCACCCTCAGCACCAACTCCTCTTTGTCCTAAGGCCTCATCGTACCCAGTGGATGTGTCAGTCAGTGGTCACCAGTTTCCATTTCAAAAATAGTACATCAGAGATTTTAAAAATCCCTGACACTTAGAGATTAGCTGGCATGTTTTGACTTTTAAGGCCAACAATGGGGGGCTCTCAGGATTATGTTTTCCACTTTCAGAAGTGGACATGTACACGCTGAGAATTGATTTGTCACTGCCTGGTTTTACCTTTCTGCCTGGAAAATAAAGATAATCACATCCCCTTCTTGATTTCAGCCAAGTCAGAAAACAGTAAGGGGCAGGACCATCTTGTGGGAAAAACCACCAGTCCCCGGGGACTTTATGTTTTAGATGCACTGGTTTGAGCAATTTACAGAGGACGTCCTGTCTCTCTCAGAGACCCCACTGTCACTTTCATAAAGCCAGACTCACACAGGGGTGCGAATGAGGACAGGTGAGGAATGAACAATATGATGGCTTGGGGATAAAATAAAATATTAGTACTTAAAAACAGAGGGCTTTGGGTTAGATCTGTCATAAAATGGTACAGATCTGCAAAGTCTGTTTACTTCTCTTACTAAAGAAAGGACTATATTACTCTACAATTGAGTGTAGTGGTTAAAAAGAAAGAAAAAGAAATAGGAAAAAAGGTATGAAATAGAGCCCCAGCCACTCTAGCAATCACTCTTAAACAATTAACCACCTCCGTGGGCACCTAACTGAACAAAGCAGAAATAATGAAAAAAAATGACATTTTCTGTAGAAGTCAAATGACATCAGTATGTCAGAAGCCGTTTCAAACACAAAGCTCTTCATCTTGGAAATCTGTGAGCGCCTCTCTTGCTCAGTTTGGGTCTAAGAAAAGATTAGGATGCTGCAAAATTGTCTAACCTAGATTCAGGGCTTCATGACACGCAATGCAGCAAACAGATTTGCTCACACTCACACCCAAAGGGAAAACCACGGGACACATGTCAGGAGAGAAAATTTGGTGGCAGGTGGTCAAATGCCAGTATCTGGATCTGTTTTGCTAAATAAATAAAACTAAAAATAAGTTTTATGTTCACTCTCAGAAAAAATAGATTTTAAATAGCTAACACTTTTATTGTGTTTCATGTTTCTAAAGATTTAATCAGTCAATAAAATGTGGCTACGATTGTTCCTGAAACTCCACAGCTAGTTAGTAGCTGAGCCAGGATTAGTCTTCTGCTTCCCATCCTACTTCTGTTGTCCCTTGCCACCCAAATTCGGCCAACTCTTCTTATTTCGAGTATTTTTTCTTTGGTGATCGCTGACTTTCCCATATTTTTGAACAGCATCTCCTCCTAATCTTTTCTGGACATCTTAAAAACTGGAGCATGTTTATACACTCAAACATTTTCTCATTTGACTAAAAAAAAAAAAATCACTAGTGAACTGTTTCTCTTTATGTTTTGCCTAATCCTGTGAGCGGAGAGAAGCAGCCCCTGCCTTTCCTCTGACTTTCTCTGGCACGATCCAGCCCACCATGGACGCACCCGGAAAGGCTGGCCTGCTGCCTGCTGGTGGGAAACTAAGCTGCACGTTGATGGGTGGTCACTGGGAGCACCTGGCTGGCTTCTGGTCCATCTGTACTTCTTAACGATCCCACAAACAGATAGCATTTTTAGTGGATAAGAAACTGAGGTTCAGAGAGAGGTTAAGTTCCCTGCTTAAGCACACAGCTAGGAAGCGGCAGAGCTTGCATTTTGAACACAGGTCAGCCTGTCACAAAAGGAAGTGTGGTTTGCACTACACGCTGCTTCTCCTTGGAGGGGTAGGATGCTGAAGGGAAAGTGTAGGGTTCTGTGTTAAAGCTAGGCATCGATCTTTCTGGAGATTATGGTCTAAAAGGGATAAATAATAAGAATAAGAATGATGTCATATCTATATATAGTTACCATCTTGTGCAAGACAGAGTGAGACCAACGTAATATCTTTGATGTCCAGCAGACTGCAGAAGCTCAATAAACATTCAATAATTACAGAAAGGAAGGGAGAGACGTAATCCAGAGGTGACCAGGACGCTGTGTGTACACTGGCACGTCTTACAGTCTGGCTAAGGAGACAGAAGCATCCCTAACTGGCTCTATTCACATTAGAGCAGTGTTTCTTAACCTTTGATGCATATTAGATTTACATAAGGAGGGCAGTGGGCAGAGCTTCCGAAAAATACCAACGTCCAGCACTCATCCCAGGCCAGTTAAAGCAGAATCTCCCCCCGGGTGGGACCTGGTGGGTATTTTTCAAAGGCTCCCCAGGTGGTGCTGATGTTTACCAAGACTGGAGACCACCCGTGTGTACACCCTGCCTCTGACATGAGGGCAGAGAATGGAGGTATCAGTGCAGCATGACTGTCACGGGTCTGATGGGATGAGGTATTGGAGAGGGTCTGTAATTAACACCAGTGACAGTGCCAAGAGATGGACATTGACCAGGCAGCCAAGGAGGAGCAGGGAGTCACCACCAATCACGGGTCGAAGCACAAGCTCAGGTCTAAAGTCCAAACTCGGGACCTCCAGGAGGCCACTGCTGACCCCAGGATGGCAGGTGTGGCAGGAACACAGCGCGAATTCAATTTGATGCTGGACTTTGAGATGCCGAAGGTAACTCCCTGCGGGCAGCTGGAACTGGTCCCTGGGAGCCTGGCATGGACTCAGCATGCATGGAGGTGAAATAAAGTTGTGCCCTGTCTCCATCCCTCTGGGACTCAAGGGCCTCCCCTGTGAAATAAGGGGGTGGCCTCAGAACAGCACTTTTAAACCCTGCTTTTGGAGTAACAGGCAGTGGTTCTCCAGTTTTATAAATAGGTGACTCAGTTGAGGGTTTTAGTAAAATGAAGATTCCCAGGCTCCCTCCTGGGACTCTGATTTGGTGGGTTGCAGGTGCGAGTGCAGAAGGCAGAAGTCTGGGACTCCTGCAAACAGCCTGGGGCCTACTTTGAGAAGCATGGCTTTGAGACAGGCTGAAACCTGGGACCCTTTGCTGCAGTGCTTGCACCTGGACACACGTCTCCTCAAGCAACAAAATACAAAGAAGCTGTGAGGGACTGAAAATAACTGAGTGCATGCACACTTGTGTGCGAATTATGGACAAGAAGATACAAAAAGACCAAAAAAACCCAACTGCCACTTCTGAATCAGGGTACCGCGCATGCCCCCTGCACTCAACATGCCCCCTGCACCAAAGTGGTGGGCAAGCCGCCTAAGCCACCCTTCCAGCCCGACCCCTGGACACATCCTTACCCTCACCCTGTATAAGGAGCCAGCTGGCCCCACCTCGGGAAGCGAGCAAGGAAGCCTGTTAACTTGTTTTCACTCCCCTCCGCTGCAGCAGGGGCCCCCATAAAGCCTGGCCTGAATTTCTTGTCTGAACTCTGATCAATTTCTATTCGTTGGGGAAAAGGCCAAGAACCCTGGTGGGTATCCGCTTCTCCATTGCCCCCTCCAAAAGTTTACTTCATTTGCCGTGTATTTTCAACTTCTCTCTCTCCTGTTACCTTTTGCTTCCAAATATTTTCAAGTCATCTTCTCCAGATGGTAGGAGCCTCAGGGGCAGGGGCCCTGGTGTGTTCATCTTCATAGGCCATTGGCACCGAATGCATAGGAAGCAACCGTACGTGCTTGTTGGATTGAAGCCTTCCCATTTCCACGTGTATTATCAGTATACCTGAAATTTATATCCTAATTAAAAACTGACCTTTGGCTAAGAACCCGTTAACAGGGAAAGGCTTTTATCACATTCATTGGAGTCATTCCACTGTGAAGTTTATTTGCTCATCTGAACTGAAGTTAACTTCGATTTATGCTATCATTACTACTACATGATAACGAGCTTGAATTTCACAGATATGTGTAAACTGCATTTTCAATAATAATTGTTACTGTTGATAGTTACATGTCTTTTATTCCTACAACAGGCCTGTACTGATTAATATTTTTTTCATACTAACAGTTGTCATGAAGTAAAAGGTCTCAGGGTAACTCCTGGTGAGAATCATTTCCACGTGTCCTTCCAATGGGCACTTGACCTTGGGAGTGCTCCGGGCAGGAAGTGAGAATGCAGGCAGAGCTCAGATCCCCTCGGACAGTAGAGGAATTTGTCGGGGGAAATAAAGCTGCTTGAAGAGGTGAGGTTTGAATTGCAATTTAAAGTGGGGGGGGGGGCGACACTCTGAGCCACATGCCTGACACCCACGGTGAGAGCGTGTCAGGAAGCTTAGAGCCCTCCTGGAGAGGGTGACACCAGCACTCAGATGGATGGCTCGTCTCGTTAATGAAGTCCGGGACCATATTCTTTCACGAACCTCTGCCTGTTGGGCTGCTTCCACATGTCTGCTTCTAAGCTCATTACAGACCTGCTTACAGCCTATTCCTGCATCTTCAGAAAAAGCATTTTCCCCCATTTCTGCTCCCAGCCCTTCCGGGTTCCCTCTGACGTGTCTGTGACCTAGTGTGACAACCTGGTTACCAGGTGTCCACCCACAGCTGGGGCTTTCTCTCCCCTCCACCTGCGACTCACACTTGGGCCCCGGGAGGGGGACGCTCCTGGATTCAGGACACCGAGTTTCCTTTATCCCGCCCTCCGCTGAGCCAGGGTCGGCGAAGGCTCCTTATTTCCAAGGACAGTGCCTCTCCACCCTTTTTGTCATTTCAAGTCATCAGGTTTTTACTTATCTTTCTGGATCTTCTGAGGAAGATCCAGGTCAGTTAGACATTGGGGCCCTGCCTTGTTTTTTTCTAGGCTTCCTGTGGCCTTTCCCACTTGCCGCAGAGTGAGTGGGCAGCCTCCAAACGCCTGCGGTCAAGTTCCCTCCACATGCCCGAAGGCCACCTGGGGCCCTGCAGGCTCCCTGCCCCTGGCTGCCCCTGGCTGCCCCTCTGCCCACCTCAGCCTCTTTCCTGCTCCCGGCCTCCCGGCCCATCCCTGCTCCCCCCTCGCCTATGCTGGGGACCTTCCACAGGCCTCCTCTGGTTTCTTGGGTCCCCAGAGCTCTGTGTGAGTCTGTCTAGTTTCCCGCGAAGTTCTCACATTGAGTGAGTCAGAGAAGAGAGGTGGACACGAGGGCATAAAACGTTCAGTGGATGCAGCCCTTCCCGGCAACCATCCTGGGATGTGGTACCTGCCAGGCCCTGGCGCCACCTGAAGGGGTGCACATGGATGAGGAGAGATGATGTCACAGCCATATGTCTGCTTGGGGGCTCCTCTCTCACAGCTCTGGTACCTACGACTTTCCAGAAACGGAAATCTTTCCTGGATGCCGTGACCAGCCACGTTTGTGGTACCTGGATTCTCCCCTTCATTCAGCAGGGTCGCTGCTCCCCCAGCTTGTGAGGCCCAAGTGTTGCGGTTCCAAAAAGAAATGCCACTTGCAAACGAGAAATCAAAGACAGTGTGGTTTTTGTGTGTGCGTGTTTGTTTTGATTTTTACTCAAAACACTTTCATCTTCTGGATTGAAAATGGGGAAAGCCTCTTTTTAAAAACTATGCCATGTCATTCCCAGTTCATGCATGAACGCTGGGGGAGGAGGGGGCAAGCCAGCATTTGGTGAGAGAGAAAAACAGATTATCTTTCATCAGCACTCAAGAAGCAAAGATCCGGGCTTCCCTGGTGGCGCAGTGGTTGAGAGTCCGCCTGCCGATGCAGGGGACACGGGTTCGTGCCCCGGTCCGGGAAGATCCCACATGCCACGGAGCGGCTGGGCCCGTGAGCCATGGCCGCTGAGCCTGCGCGTCTGGAGCCTGTGCTCCGCAACGGGAGAGGCCACAACAGTGAGAGGCCCGTGTACCGCAAAAAAAAAAAAAAAAAAAGAAGCAAAGACCCTTTTTGAGCAGGAAATAGACTCCTCTGCTGAGGATGCAGCCTTGGCAAGAGGTGTTTCTAGAGCTCAGAGTCATGAAGTCACTGCCTCGGGCCTCTAGGTAGAATGTGAGTCTGCAGGAACCTTCCACAGGATTCGGAGATCTCCAAGTCATGGTGCCCCGTCTCCAAATCCTAGCACAGCACAGGAAATGCAGTTTTTTAACGATGGATGGATGTCACCTCAATGGGCTTTTTTCATCCTCTTGAAATTTCTGATCCTGAGTTTTTATACCAATATTCAGATCCTGCAGCTACACCCTCTACCTTAGACAGTTGAATTCCTGGCCTCTCCGTGAGTTCTTCTCAATCTGCCATTTCAGAAGGGATCTCAGGAGCTGCATTTATAGCAAACATCCTATTCCTATTCCTGCTGTGATGCTAATAAGCAGGCCGATTTCCTTGCCTTTTAATAAAGTCATCAGCAGAGACAAGTGGGCCTCAAAGGGGGGTGCAGAGAGGCGTTTATCCTCCATGGGGCAAGGGCTCTCTTCTGCATAACTGACAGTAAATAAAACTAATGTCTAATTAAGAGGTTGATATAGCTTAAAATAGAGCTCCTTGCTTGGGAATTTAATGCCTTGGATCCTGGTTTAGCGGAGCTCTGATTGGGCACATTTTTGTGTCCTGATCCAATCAGTCAATGGCAGCGGTCCCCAGAAGGGACCTCAAGGTTCAGGAAGGAAGGATGTTGAGGTGGACATGTGCGGAGGCTTAGGCATTTCTGGCAGCGAGTGCCAGGTGGCATGCACAGTGACAAGCAGCCAGCACTGGGGCAGACAGGTGGCCAAGGCCAGACTTCAGTTCCCAGGAGGACAGGTAGGAACAAGACAGAGAAAGAGAAGCCTCCACATAGTTCAGAGAATATGATAAAGATCGTTACCGGATAAGCAAGAGCTTAGTCATAAGGAAGGAAATAGGAAAAAAAAGCAAAGCTTGGTTTCGGGAACTACAGAACAAGGTCAAGGGCGCAAAGGACAGCCCGTCCTAAGTACCACACTCCACCCCAATGCACACCCACCAGGCCAGACACATGCGCTGTAATCAGTGACCACGCTGAGTGAATTATCCACGTGCTGTAGCTCTAACCTGCCTTTCTCTCCAGCCCCAGGGCACAGCCCTAGTTTAGACCACCCGCACCCCTCCCTGGACACTGGGACAAGGCTTCCTCCCTCTCTGAAAAGACACCCCCCCTCCCCAATCCAGTCCCTCCGAGGCAGCCGGGAGGAGCTTCTGAAGATGCAAACCCCATCAGGTCAGTTTCCTGCTGAAAGCCAGGCTCTGGCTCCGACTCCTTTATCAGCATCCTGGTTCCTGCCCCTTCCACCTCTACCTCGGGGTCTTCTTCCAGCTCCAGGAAGCTTTACACCTTCTTTCTTGCTCACAAGACCTTGCAGAGCAGTTCTTGTGGCCCAGAGTGGACCACCTCTTCCACTGGTAACCCCTGGTGTGGTCGGTTTCTACTCCAGCCTTGGAGACCAGCTTAGCCTTGTTTTCCTCCAGGAAGTCTTCCCTGATCTCCCAACTCTGAAACAGCTGCCCGTAGATCCTCCTACGACCTCTCAGTCACACGTATAGCACGTGCTATTGCTACCCTCCTAGCAGTTTCTCCCACCACCAGGCCTGGAGCCTTGCTATCAGTGTGTGGTCTGTGGACCACCAGCATTGGCATCCCTGTCAGAAATGCAGAATCTCAGGCCCCAGCCCAGACCCTGCTTTCCAGCCGGGTCCCTGGGTGGTTCACACGTGTGTTAAAGTCTGAGGAGCACGGCCCTCGAGGAGAAGCCCCCTGAGAGCAGGCATCTGCTTTGCTCGTTCACTGTGATCTTCACAGGGGCCACACGATGGCCACACAGTACATGCTTCTTTAAGAGGTTAATTAATTAAGAAGAGGGAATTGGTTCTGAAATCACCCTGAGGTTCTTACCTCTCCACATCTGGGAGCAAGGTTAGTCCAAGTGGAGGCTGGAGACCGTGGGGCGGGACCCGGGCCCTGGAGGACCCCACGTAGGTGGTGGCGCAAGGGCTTAGTGGGGCAGGGGATTTGAGTCCTGCCTGCACCCAGTAAGCCAGCCGAGTCACACTGGAAAAATCCCCTTAACTCTCTCTGGGCCTCATTTATTTATCTATAAACCACATGAAAATATCTTGCTGTTCTCCCCGAAGACTTAGGAGGATTCTCTGAGACAACTTTGTAAGCAGAAATCAATTACACTCGGGCGAGGGTGAGGAATCCTTGTTTGATCTGCCCTTTGATCTTGAACCCCAGCCCTGCACCTGCCCTGCACAGTCATCAGCCTGCAGTGGACGGGGCCGGGCTCAGGGGTGGGGCTGGGTGCTGGCCGGCCTCACAGATCCCCAGCAAGGCCAAGAGCTTCTCAGGAGCACCGTGCCAGCTGCAGAGGAGCTGGTGGCCCTGCCGTGGCCTGGCATCTCTCCGCATTGAATTTATTCCAACCATTCAATAGGGATAATGAGTAACAAGAAATCTATCAGCCCCACATCAGCCCGGTAATGCTGACCCCATTTGGTAAATCTGATGATACTTAGCATATCAGCCTGTTTGCTTTCTTTCCAGCAAACAGTCATACATGATTAAACTCTCTCCTCATTTCCATATTAATAGCACACCCGTGTGAAGAATTCAGGAGAACACATTTCTGGAAATCTCAATTTTGATTTAAAATTTTCCAGTGTTACCGCCTTGCAGAATATCCCCTCCCGTCACGGGCTCAGAGGAGATGCTGCTCCCTTTCTGGCAGCTGCTTCCAGGGCTCAACAGCTCCCTCACTAAACGCTTTCTTCCCCATGGGTTTCTGAGGTCTGCAACTCAGACATGCTTTTTGCTCTTCTCTCCTTATTGGGAACAGAGGAGAGAGTCTCCCAGTGATCTGGGTAAGATCTCTCCTCATATCTCACAGTGATAATAAAATGATTCCATCCCCTTCCAGAATCTGGAATCTGAGACCCTTCCTCTTCTGATTGGATGGTCCCATTTCCTCTCACTCTTTTTCTGAGTTTGGCTTGAGACCAGTTTGTGGTTAAAGAATAGAGAGAAATAGGGGTCCAGCTGAGTGCCAGGCCTCCCTGCTTGCATCTTGCAGGCTGACAGCCGGTCACGTCATCTTGCTTGCGGAGATATGGCTGCTCTAAAGCCCCATCTTCACCTCTTCGGAAACCGCCAGGAGGAGGCCACAGCTGCAGGCTCTGAGGGCGGGCAGGGCAGGGTTCGCGTCTCGGCTCTTTGGTGGACAAGCCGTCTCGTTTTGGGCAAGAAACTTACCTAATGCTGTTTCTTCACCCATCAAAAGGGGAATCAGAATAATACCTGCTTCATAAGGTGCTGCGAGGAATTTTAAATAAGTGATACATATAGAGCACCTAGCTCAGTGCCTAGAATACAGTCAGTGCCCAGTCAAAGTTGGCTATTGGTACTTTGTTTTTGTTGTATTAAGTAGTGTATCACCATTCACTGTTCCTCTCAGCATGCCCTCAACAGTGGTGAAGAGAAAACACTTCCCAGCTACCACCCATCCCTCTTGGTCTCCCCTGCAACAGGACTGGGGTAGGGGTAGCGGGGGGAGGAGGAGGGAAATTACAGGGAAATGAGGCAGGCTCCTTCCACCTCTGCTCTCACGCTGTGTTTGGGGGACGAGGAGATGCACTTTTTAGCCCCACTCGGTCTCCTAGCATGTGGGCAAGTACTCAGTTTCTTAAAGACCTAAAACTCAGGGATTCCTCAGAACTTGCTTCAAGTTTCTTGTATTCCTGGATTGGGTGTCATGAACGATGGTTATGGAGGGCTTCCCTGGTGGCGCAGATGGTTGAGAGTCCGCCTACCGATGCAGGGGACACGGGTTCGTGCCCCGGTCCGGGAAGATCCCACATGCCGCGGAGCGGCTGGGCCCGTGAGCCATGGCCACTGAGCCTGCGCGTCCGGAGCTTGTGCTCCACAACGGAAGAGGCCACAACAGTGAGAGGCTCACGTACCGAAAAAAAAAAAAAAAGATGGTTATGGAACCTCAGCCTACTTCTGAACCCTGCCATCTGCACTCCAGGTTTTTTACTCCAGATGATTCGTGACTCTTGCTCTGTGAATCATTCCAAATAATTTGGGTTTGTTTTTTCTTAATCACAAAACACAAAGCAGTGCAAAATAGCCTTCTTTGGTTTGGGACTGGGAGTAAAAGGATGAAAGCAGGAAGGAGAAAGAGGACCCCTCTATCTCTGCTCTGTTGTTGCGCTGATTCTGTCCACACTAATTTCTGGATCAGGGATCCAGGCTGTGCCTGCCTGAGCCCACCCCAGTGAGGCCGCGGGGGACCCTCCCTGCGGCGACCACGGAGCTGTTGCAGCACCTCTTCAGGGATCTGCTTCAGGCTCACAGGTCCCTGTGCCTCGGGATGTCTGCCTGGGAAACACCATATGTGTGAACTAAGTTTATAAAGCAGGATGTTTAAGAATAAATTTCAAGATGCTATTTTTCAGCAGCCTATGAATCACTTCAACTCATTTACAAAAACAACTGTCTGCCAGAGGAAATTCATCTTTGATGACTGTGGAGAGAATGAAAGTCGTAATACATGGGGCTTTTCCCTCCTATAGTCATGAGCTATCCTGCCCGGAGGGATAAGAATGGACAGCCATATAACTTACAGATACAAACTCCGGGAAATAAAAATATATCTCATGCAGAAGACAGTGGACGCAGCCTCTGTTTTTCAGAGCTGCATTGTGTTTTATCAGACATCGTGGACCTTATTCTGATCTTTCACCAGAAGTAGGAAGATGAATATAATTTTTTGAAAAAGATTTGATAGAGTTTCTCTGTGCCTTGATTGACCAAAGAGCTATTTATCTCACCACCTAGAAAGCATGTCTGGAGGATACTTCCCCGGGATGAATGTGAAGTGAGGGACAGGGTGCTGATAGAAGGTGGTTGGTGAGTCCTTGATGTGTGGAGAGAATTCACGTCAACAGCAACCGAGATTTTCTACCTAGGGTGGGTCTCAGATGCATTGTTTTTATTTTATCGGATTTTGCTGCCTTTTTGTGTCTCTGGGATTGTGCCTCCTGAGCTCTCTCTGCTCAGTGTTTTTTTTTTTTTTTTTTAAGTGTGATTTTTTTAAATTGAAATATAGTTGATTTACAAGGTTGTGTTAATTTCTGCAGTACAGAAAAGTGACTCAGTTATACACAAATAGACATTCTTTTTTATATTCTGTTCCATTACGCTATCATTTATATGTGGAATCTAAAATACAGCACAAATGAACTTATCTACAAAACAGAAACAGACTCACAGACATAGAGAACAGACTTGTGGTTGCCAAGTGGGAGGGGGTAGGGAAGGGAAGGGTTGGGAGTTTGGGATTAGCAGATGCAAACTAGTATATATAGAATGGATAAACAAGGTCCTACTGTATAGCACAGGGAACTATATTCAATATCCTGGGATAAACCATAATGGAAACATCTGTGGCGTCTTGATCTGGAGCAGGGTAGCTGGGGCCAGCTCATGATGATGAAAGACACGTGGAAAAAGCAATCAGCTCTGCTTCATCAGGAGTGAAGCCAGGATTTGGGTCACTCATTCCCGTGGATCCACTGCCCGTGGAAGCAGTGACTTCCTCACTTCTTCAGGGAGCATCCCAGACTGTGCCCGGGATTGTCTCGTGAAAATCAGCATGTCACAGAAATGTGCACCCGGGAACTGCGGACCGCTCCAAGATGGATTGCAGCAGGACTAATAAGTTGCCAGAATCGTCCTGTTCATTTGCTGCAGTAATTGTACAAATTGTGCTACCATTCCTTTTCTAGCATGTCTTTTTGTTTTTAGTTAATTAATTTGTTATTTTTGGTCACGTTGGGTCTTCATTGCTGCGTGCAGCCTTTCTCTAGTTGTGGCGAGCGGGGGTTCTACTCTTTGTTGCCGTGCGCAGACTTCTCATTGTTGTGGCTTCTCTTGTTGCGGAGCACGGGCTCTAGGCACGCAGGCTCAGTAGTTGTGGCATGCAGGCTCAGTAGTTGTGGCTCGTGGGCTCTGAGCTCGCAGGCTCAGTAGCTGTGGCACACAGGCTTAGTTGCTCTGCAGTATGTGGGATCTTCCCGGGCCAGGGAGCGAACCCGTGTGCCCTGCATTGGCAGTCGGATTCTTAACCACTGTGCCACCAGGGAAGCCCTCTAGCATGTTTTCTTTTAGCAATTCCAGACAGGGCTGTGTTTCTAAAAATCAATCCAGTTTGGGCCACCAGAGATTAAACCTGTCAAACTGACTTTACCGAGTGATCAGTAGATAAACTCTGTGTGAGACCCGAGTGTTGGAAGTGTGCTGTGAAATGGGGTTTAAACACAGGCCCAGAAGGGAAGTGGGGTATTGAGTGTGGGCTCCAAAGCAGGTCCCAGGTCTGTGCTGAATAGAAGTCAGCTGCTTCTGGCTTTCCTGCTGACCCAAAGAACACCGTGGCGCAGGCTGATGAGGTTCCACACAGGTGAGAGGGTTGAAAGCAACTTGAGTTTGGGTTTGACTTAACCCCAGCCTGCATGCCTCGCTGGTCTGCAGTGTGAAAAAGTTTTGGTTTATTTTAGGTGTAAACAATGAGATAGCAGGAGGCAAATCCTGTGTTTGGTGCTCAAGGATCAGTTACAAGTTATTTTATTGATTTAAACATTTTGTTTTACTCTCTGGGTGGAGAGCTGGGGGCGGGAGAGGGGAGGCCCTGGGGAGCTTCCCAGGCAGCAGTTTCCTGTGAGCTTGGAGTTTGGAGGTCGGGTTAGACCCCCATCCATCGCATGACATCGTCGAAGGCCCTGTTTTTGTCAGCACGATGGTGTAGTAGGACACTAGGTGTATGTCTACACATGTCCATGTATGTACCACTCGATGTAGTACGAGTGTGGGTGCACCTATGATACAGCACTTGACACACACAAAATGCTGGCAGTCCACAGTGCTATCCCTGAGGATGGGGACTGTCTTTCATACATCTTTGCACATCCCAACGGCTAACACAGTGCTTAACCTCAATGAGTCACAGAGATAACACCAACTTAAAAGAAAGAGGCTCAGAGTTATAGCCCTGAGTTAACTTTTTTGCCAAAATACAACCCCTGTGCACAAATGTAACCAATTAGCAAGGAAAGGGACCCTGTAAACAGGGATCTTTTATGGGTTGAATGCAAACATGTGCACTAATGACATTATTTGCCTCCCAACATGATGTGATATGAAGCACACAACATCTCCTGGGAAGGATTCTTTCCAAACAACGGGAATTTAATTGACCTTTAGATCTAACTTTTACTTCATAGGAAGTTCAGAGAATAGAGGAACAGTTAAACAACACCAAAAGGAACAATCCTACAAATCCAGACTTGGGATATTCTATAGGACAACTGGCCTAGTCTCCTAAATAAGAGACAACTATCATTCTCAAAAACAGAGGAGGGTGATGGGCGAAATGTTCTAGATTTTGAAACAGACGTTAGAGACTTAAGCAAATGTAACGTGTGTTCCTTCACGTGGGAACCTGGTTTGGAAAAAGAGAAAAGCCATAAAAGGTATTGGGGCTAAGTGGTCAAAGGGAAACCTGAAGTTTGCACTAGATGATGTTAGATTATCATTACAAATGAGAAAGCACTTGTTGGATCTGGGTGGTAGGCAATCACTGTACCAGTCATTCTATTTTTCTGTGTGCTTGAAAATTTTATAATTGTTTGAAAAGACAGTAAAATGCCAATTTGATAGAAAGAGAAAGGACTTTCTAAGGCTCTAAGACACAGAGTAAGAACCAGTATACTGGGTTCTGGGACCTACAAGGAACACGAGTTTGGAGACTGGTGAATCCAAGTGAGCGCTGCAGCCAGAATGGAAAAGGCAGGCAGGAACCACTACGCTCTGGAGCTCGGAATTTCTCCTGGAAGCAAGAGGGGCCACTGGAGGCTTTATTTTTTAATTTTTAAAATAGATTTATTTAATTAATTAATTTTTTGGCTGCGCTGGGTCTTCGTTGCTGTGCGTGGGCTTTCTCTAGTTGGGGCGAGCAGGGTCTACTCTTTGTCACAGTGCAAGGGCTTCTCATTGCAATGGCTTCTCTTGTTGCAGAGCACAGGCTCTAGGCGCGTGGGCTTCAGTAGTTGTGGCGCATGGGCTTAGTTGCTCCGTGGCATGTGGGATCTTCCCGGACCAGGGCTGTAACCTGTGTCCCCTGCATTGGCAGGCGGATTCTTAACCACTGCACCACCAGGGAAGCCCCTGGAGGTTTTATTTTTAAATAGCTTGATTGAGATACAATTCATATACAGTGAACTTCACTCTTTTAAAGTATGCCATTCGGCGGGTTGGGGTGGATTCATCCATCACTGCTATCTAGTTCCAGACGTTTTTATCACCCCTATTTGAAACCCTGTACCCCACTAGCAGTCACCCCCCACCCATCCCCCTTGCAACCACTAATTTACTTTCTGTCTCTAGGGATTTGCCTATTCTGGACTTTTCATATAAATGGAATCACAGAATATATGGCCTATTGTTTTCTGGCTTCTTTCGGTGTTCACTCATGTTGTAGCAGGTATCAGAACTTTGTTCCTTCTTACGGCTGAATATTTTATTGTACGGATATACCACATTTTGTTTAACCGCTTATCAGTTGACAGACACTTGGATTATTATTATTTTTTTTTGGTTATTATGAATGATCTGCTAAGAACAATCACAGACAAGTTTTGTGGACCTCTGATTTCAATTCTCTTGGGTATAGACCCAGTAGTATACATTTTAAGGAAGTGCCGAAGTCTTTTCCGAGGCCGCTGAACTGCTTCATTCCCACCAGCAATGTATGAGGTTTTCAATCTCTCCACATCCTCGTCAAAAAACATAATTGTTTATCCTTTTATAATTATAGCCATCCTGACGGGAAGTAGTATCTCGCTGGGGTTTTGATTTGCATTTTCTTAATGACTAACGACTTTGAGCATATTTTCGTGTGTTTATTGGCTGTTTATAATATCTTCTTTGGAGGAATGGCAATTCAACCTTTTTGTCCATTTTTAGATTGCGTTGTCATTTTGTTTGTGTCGTAAGGAAAAACAATGTTATTTTAAAATGGGGGGTTTTGATGATTAGTCTCGCGAGGTCGTGGAATAACACAGAGAGATGTGTGAAAGTGAAAGCTATTACACTCACAGGTCCTGGAAGAGGGAGGCATGGCACACCACCCAGGGGCCACATGCAAGGATTTCCCTTCTATTCCTACTTCGCTGAATGTTTTTATCATGAAAGGATGTTAGATTTTGTCAGGTGTTTTTTCTTCAGCTATTGAGATGATCATGCGTTTTTTTTTCCCTTTATTAACGTAGTGTATTACATTGATTAATTTCCATCTGTTGAACCACCTTTACATTCCTGGGACAAATTTCACTTGGTTATGATGTATAATCCTTTTAATCTAATGGTGGATTCTGTCTGATAATATTTCATTGTGGATTTTTGTGTTATATTCACAAGGAATAGTGGTATGAAGTTTTCTTGTGACATCTTTGGTCTTGATTTCAAGTTAATACTGGCCTCAGCAAATGAATTGGGAAGAATTATCTCCTCTTCTATTTTACAGAAGAGTTTATGAAGGATCGGTGTTAATTCTTCTTTAAATGTTTCACCCTTGACAGAATTCATCCGTAAAGCCATCTGGGCTTTTCCTTGTGGGAAATTTTATTTTGTTACTAATTCAATCTTTTTACTTGTTATAGATCTATTCCACTTTTCTATTTCTTCTTGCGTCAGTTTCAGGAGTTTCTGCCTTTCTATGAAGTTGCCAATTTCATGGAGGTTATCTAATTTGCTAGCATACAATTGTTCTTATATTTTCTTATACTCTAGTAGTAATATTCTGTCTTTCATTTCTGATTTTATTAAGGGGTCTTTTTCTTTTTTTTCTCAGCTCATCTACCTAAAGCCTTGTCAATATTGTTGACCTTTTAAAAGATTCAACATTTGGTTTTATTGATTTTCTCTATTGTTTTTCTCTTCTCTGTTTCATTTATTTCTGTTCTAGTCTGTCACGTCTGCCCTTTTGCTTATTTGGGGTTTAGTTTGCTCCTCTATTTTTCTAGTCTCTTAAGGTATAAAGTTAGGTTATTGATTTGAGAGCTATCTTCTTTTTCTAGGCTCATTCACATTCTGAGCTTTAGCTGTGCAGGGGAGGATGGGTTGTTGGCAGAGACGGGAGAGGTGCACGCCTGTCCTACCAGGTTAGCAGTTGTTCAGTCACAGGGATGCCTGGTGGCAATTCACGAGAATATTTTTATGCTAGAACGAGCCTCAGTGGCTCTCTCATCCCCTTCCCCTCTACTTTCCAGGAACCTGAGGCCCAGAAAAATTAAACGGCCCTCCCCAAGGTCACACAGTCAAGGACAGAGTTAGCACTAGTATCTGTGCACATCAGTCTAAGCTTTGGGATTGACTGGACCATGTCTAGTGTCTATTAACAGACAATAACCACCTCCTTACAGGGAAACCTCTCCATGTCAACCAGAGAAAACCAAGGCCTCAGAGCAATCCTGTAAGAATCTTCTGCCAATATTCTAAAGAGGGACAGACCCAGAGTTCCACTTGAGCCAAAAATGGGCTTTTCTTCCCTAAAGACCTTTACTCAGAATCTTTAGACTATAATAATTGATACTCCCAGATGTGGGCCATCATGGAACTTAGGGAACAGAGTGTTAGGCAAGAAGGCTTGTCTCTAGAGGGATCTGCGTTAAAAGGGCCATTTATACATCCTCTGCTGGAGTGAGAATTAGTCCTGGAGTCTCATACAGGGCTGAGCCCCAAGGTGGAGAGTAAGTTGATGCAGCCATCCAGGTGAAAGGCAGGTCAAGTAGTGATGCCATATACCCTGAGAAAACCATAATTCAAAAAGAGTCATGTACCACAATGTTCACTGCAGCACTATTTACAATAGCCAGGCATGGAAGCAACCTAAGTGTCCATCGACAGATGAATGGATAAAGAAGATGTGGCACATATATACAATGGAATATTACTCAGCCATAAAAAGAAACGAAACTGAGTTATTTGTAGTGAGGTGGATGGACCTAGAGTCTGTCATACAGAGTGAACTAAGTCAGAAAGAGAAAGACAAATACCGTATGCTAACACATACATATGGAATCTAAAAAAAAGAAAAAAAAACTGGTTCTGAAGAACCTAGGGGCAGAATAGGAATTAAGATGCAGATGTAGAGAGTGGACTTGAGGGCACGGGGAGGGGGAAGGGTAAGCTGGGATGAAGTGAGAGAGTGGCATGGACATATATACACTACCAAATGTAAAATAGATAGCTAGTGGGAAGCAGCCACATAGCACAGGGAGATCAGCTTGGTGCTTTCTCACCACCTAGAGGGGTGGGATAGGGAGGGTGGGAGGGAGACACAAGAGGGAGGGCATATGGGGGTATACGTATGCATATAGCTGATTCACTTTGTTATACAGCAGCAACTAACACAACAATGTAAAGCAATTATACTCCAATAAAGATGTTAAAAAAAAAGTAAAACAATAAAAATAAAAGTAGTGATGCCAGGTGTCAAGGCAGTAAGAGAACAGAGAAGGCAAAGGAAGTTCTCTTTTCTGAGAGAATGCAGAGCAGCAGAAATGAGAGGCCAAGAGGGGAGCGTAGAAGCCAGGACTTGGCAAGATTGAAAGCAGAGTGGGAATTACGGGGGAGGGAGGCACCAGGGGCTGACACCCCACCAGTTGGACCCAAGGTGCTATGGGACATGAACTTGGCCTCGAGGAGCCAAGGGAGACTTAAGGAAATAATTTGGCTTTGATGGGAGTGGAGTGGGCCAACCAGAAGCTGGTCCAGAGTCAGGGTAAGGGGAGTGAGCATTCACCCTTGGGTGTCCAGTGCCCGCCCCAGCACAGGGCTGGGCATTCCTCCTCCATGTACTTCCCCACGTCCTGCTAGTTGAGCAGCCTGCCGCTCACGATCACAGGGTCCCCATCTCCTTGTACCGACCACTCAGCATTATCAACTGCTTTTCCCACATGTCAGTATGCAACTCCAGAAAAAAACAGATCTGAGCCTTAGCTCTCTCCCTGCTAGCCCAGGGGAAGGATTTGGGGATCCAAGAAGGAGAAGCGGCAAGAAAAGGCCCCAGTGGAGCTGTAGACTCTGGTGCTAGAGACCTGGGTTGGGCGGAGTCATAAGGAACTGCACTGGACAGAGCTGATTCCAGAAAGGCCCTCTTCTCTCTGCTCGGCAGCTTCACGGCGACTGTGGCTCACACATCCGTGTCTGAGGCCCCGCTCTGGGGGTGAGGACACAGAAAGGCTATTCAGGAGGCCATGTGCTTGATCTCTGCCGGAGGCCTAGGGAACTGGTCACGGTAGAGGAGTCTTGGGGGAGGGGACCCTGCCTTTCTCCTCGAGCATCATTTTATTTGGATTCAGCCTCCCCCTCACTGGTTTGCCCCCAAGGGACAGTGACAGACACCAACTCTCTCCTAAGAGGAATGGAGACACAGTTCAGTGTTTCAGCTGGAGCTTAGTTTGCTTTTGTATCACAAAGCAGGATGACTTCTCCAGGGGCACCTGCTCCAGCGTGCTCGTAAGAGTCTGTTGACAGTACGGTTTGTTTGTTTTTTAAGAGTTTTTTTTTATGTGGACCATTGTTAAAGTCTTTATTGAATTTGTTACAATATTGCTTCTGTTTTATATTTTGGTTTTTTGACCACAAGGCATGTGGGATCTCAGCTCCCAGACCAGGGATGGAACAAGCACCCCCTGCATTGGAAAGTGAAGTATTAACCACTGGACCACCAGGGAAGTCCTAGTAGGGTTGTTTTTAAGGAAATATTCCTGCTTCAGTTCTTATTCTACCTACTTCGAAGTAGCAATTATGAACACATTGGAGTAACTGCCAAGATGTTAGCAGGGAATCATTTATCACATTATCTGTAAATATTCACCTTGAGTACCTTGGGACACTGTGCAAATGGTACGTTCTATCCTGATTAAGGCAAGCCTGGAGGTGGGGATAGGGCAGGCAAGAAGATGACCATCTGTGGCCTGGAGAGAAGATGGAGCATCTCTAAAATAAGACTGTAGGAAGAGATTACACGTCGTCATTTGCTGTTTCTTTCCCCCCAAAGAGAATATTTACATCCATGATATTTCCGCCTCAAGATGTATTTAATTTCTGGCTAATTGAGTCAGATTACAAATCAAACCTGCTTTGAGTGAACAGAAACCCAGTTAGGCTTCAACCTTTCACCTGAGTCACCCTGCTAATTAAATTCCTGATTTACCAGCCTCTCTCTCTCAGTCTCTCCCTCAAGTCAGATGGTCTGTGGTCAGTTCACCCTCACTTCCCAAGGTGGAAGCCAGCCTGATGGACGGCCCCACACATCCGGCAACCCTAGATGCTCCAGTTTAGGGGGTCAACGCCTCAAAGCAATTCACTCCCCTAACTTGATTGGCAACATGGCCAGGACAGCCCCACACGGTGAGAAATACTTCAACACATGATAGACTTCATGTCATTTTTTGGGATGTGAATTTATTGTTGAAATACCCTTTCCAATGTATACAGCACTCCTCCTGATATTAAAAAGACACTGTGAGTTAGGTGAACAGGGCACTATTATTATTATTGTTGTTGCTGGAGTTCAGGGAGGTTAAAGGGGCTGCCGAATGTCGCAAAGCTAGTAAGTGGGAAAGCTACAAGTACAGATACGATGGTCTCATTCAAGATGCCACGGTTTGAGTTTTTTTTCTTTTTAACTACATCACTAAAAAGATAGAATCCTACTAGCACTAATCATAAATCTTAAGAGAATCTGATTTTGTAGGTAATAATCTGAACCTAAATAACGGATGGAGAGAGCATCTGAAAGGCTGGTGGAGTCCTCTTGGGTCCCCCAGCTTTCTGTCAAGTCCATCTCAGGGTACACGATATGCATGTGGGAAGCAAAGCATCTCCTCTAGAAAAGGAATGTGTTTGCATCCATTCCTGAGCCTCCAAGTTCCACCCAGACTGGACACGCTTGCCTTTGGTGGGTTCCCTGGTGAGGACAGCATGCTGGATTCATGTCCACAGGTGACATGAGTCAGACCACACAGCAAAAAGGCACACACAGCTGTCACCAGTGGAATCTTTCTACAATACCCTCTACACACGACACTGTAGTGGCTTTGCTGCTGTCTGCCGGCACCATGCAAGCGTCACCTCGCGTTCAAGAGCTCTCCTTGGAAATCTTTTCCACCACTTCATCTCAAAACGAAATTTCAGGCATGCGTTGTTCAGCCCTCCCCTAACAATTATTTGTTCACCCTCTTCCTGGCTTCTCTGGTCCTTACTACTGCGTGGTTTTCCTTCACAGCTCAAATGCTACTTTGAGTGGAAGCCTTCCCTTTACCCTCACACAATTTCCCCCTTCTGAACACCCATGGCTTTCTGTCCACGTTGGACTTGTTGCATTCTCACTTTTTATTTGTTACTTATACGTATACCTCCTTATCCTTGTTGAACCATACAATTGTCGGGGGTGGGTTTGAATCTAAAACACTACATTCATTGGTTTAGCCTTGCTCATGGCAAGCACCACACACCATGCCTTGCACAGGGTGATGTGGTCCCTGAATAACGGCTCCAAAGTACATCCATGTCTTTATCTCCAGAACCTGTGAATATTAGCTTATATGGCAAGAGGGACTTTGTCATTAAATTATCTTGAGATGAGATTATCCTGGATTATAGGGTTGAACCTGGTGTCATCACAACAGTCTTTATAAGAAGACAGAAAGAGCCAAACCAGAGGAGAAGGTGATGTGAGGAAGGATGCAGAGGTTGGAGGGATGCACTTTGAAGATGGAGGAAGGGGCCGCAAGCTAAGGAATTCAGGCAGCCCCTGGAAACAGAAAAAGGCAAGGAAACGGATTCTCCCCTCTGAGCCTTTAGGAAAAATCTGTCCTACAGATCTCTTGACCTTACCCCAGTGAAACTGACTGAAATGCCCACTTCCAGAACTATAAGAATAAATATAAGTCGATTTATGCCACTGAGTTTGCAGCAATTTGTAACAAGAAACAAATACGGTGTTTGAAGAAAAGTTTGTTGAATGAAAAAAATAAATGAATGACTATGAGTAAGTGAATGAATGAATGAATTCAAGAGGTTCTGAAAGGAACCCCTGATCTATACCTAGTTTTCCTGCTTCCTACGTCTAACTCTAATGGACAGCAAAGGGCATTCTTTAGTGGTCCTCAATATTTCTCTGGAGACCCAATTGAAATGCAAAGGTTTTAGCTGGGGTTCTGTGAAGATGGTGAACTAACCTCCCCACACACATTGGCTGCCATTGTAGATGGGGCAAGATTGAGAGAACGAAAGGGAAGGCAGGACTCGGTGGGGATGGAGGATTTGAAGGGCCTGGTGAACTAGGTCTCTCTAAGGCAGGAGGGGAGGTCTTGGTTACACAGAGGGTTGCCCAGTGCAATATCCCGATGGCCCAGCCTTGACCTGGGAGGGCGACCAAGGGCAGGATGGAGAAAGACAATAGTCATCAACATCACCCCGCCTGCCCCCAAATTTTTCCTTGGCTGCATTGGGTCTTTGTTGCTGCGTGCGGGCTTTCTCTAGTTGTGGAGAGTAGGGGCTACTCTTCGTTGTGGTGCCTGGGCTTCTCATTGTGGTGGCTTCTCTTGTTGTGGAGCATGGGCTCTAGGTGTGCGGGCTTCAGTAGTTGTGGCGCGTGGGCTCAGTAGTTGTGGTGCATGGGCTTAGTTGCTCCGTGGCATGCGGGATCTTCGCGGACCAGGGATCAAACCCATGTTCCCTGCATTGGCAGGCGGATTCTTAACCACTGCGCCACCAGAGAAGTTCCTCTTATTTCTTTCTAAGGACAAATTCTTATCAATTTCAGGGACAAAAGTTCAGGATAAAAGTATTTTTGTTCAATATACATCTCAATTTCCAGTGACTGACATGCCCTCTTTTAACGTTAATTAGAAACCAAACTGAATAAAATACTTGACTTTGACATATTGTAGTGATTTTAAAAGACTTTTCAACTCCAGTACCAAAAAACACAAAACAGTAATTCAAAAGGCTATTAGCATGGCCCTCCCACCACCTTGCCGGCACAGGGAAAGGCTAAATTAATCAAAATGGTAATTGTGCCACAAATCAATTACTATTTAGGGTTTTTCCTACTGAACCTGACCAGAAATTCTTCACATCCACTAAACCACAATCTTAACTTTTTTTTTTTTTGCAAAAATAAGCCATGTCTTATAAGACACACACACACACACACACACACACACACACACACACACACACATCATGGGTTTTTAGCCGAAAGGCGATCATCTCCCTCATTTTCTCAAACAGCATATATCATTCACACAGAGCCAGAGCATAATTTGAATGAAATAGAATGCGATTTTCCTTAGCTTCAAATGAATTGGAGTGGGAGATAATAATGTTTTCTATTTTTTTCTTATCCAAAAAGATCAGCATTTAGCTCTAAAAAAAAAAGAAAAACCTCCCTAAGTGTCTCAGATTTAAATACATTATATTTAATGCAGTTTCTAAATTTTAGCTACTTCTGATTCTTTCAACTGTTCAGAAAGGCATACCAAGACCTTCAGATCGCCCAGTCTAATGAAAATCAAGCCCACAGGCATCAGCAAAAGCAGGATGTCACCTGACCTTTTCAAAAGGCTCTCCGGGCCTCCGGGTCTCTATGCTGGAACTGCATCTCTCCATCAAGCTAAAAAAATATAAAAATTAAAATTTCAATCAAATCAAGTGTCTTCTGAGAAAGAGAGGGAAGGAGAGAGAATACTTGGGTCCAAGTTTTAAGTGAACCATCCTTCACACGTAGGTATAATTTTACGCTGGACTGGAGTAGTGTTTCACTTGCTACTATGATCTATTTTTTACCAGCCCTAAGAAAACTCTAATGCTCTGGGGAAGAATAAGCAAGGACATTCTAAATTAAGTTGCATAAATAATTGTTCACACTTTCTACTTGAGCGTCTGTGTATGCATTTCATTGTCTTTCATGTTAGCTATGAAGGGGCCAACAACTATTTTCTACCCTTTGCCTATGCAGATACTGCTGGATGGTTCAAAATTGCAGCTCCTGTTTTCTTAACTAAGTAATGTTTGATTCTATGCCTCTTGGATTTCCTCATCTCACAGATTTTGCTCAGTTCTCCAATTCCTGTTTCATTCTTGCCCATAAGTCCGTAACTTTTGGTTTATTCTCACTGGGAAAGTTACCCATACTTTATGTGTACTGATAAATTATAGAATGTCTGTTCCTAGCCTGGTATTTCTTTAGACTGCTGATTTGTCTAACAACAAAAGTGACGTGACAGATACTTCTATAGCAAATGAGAATGATCTTCTCTTAAGATCACAGGTTCAGTGGGGTCAGAGGAAGGACAATATGCTTGGAATAATCTATTTTACTACAAGTTCTAGATTTCTTTAAATAAAAATAATATGCTATTAGGCAGAAGTTTTTAGCTCTAAGGCCACAGGCAAAAAATGTGTTATCTCTTATCTTCTCTTGAATGTTTTTACAATGCTTCTCTGACCCCAGTGTTTTAGTCCAAGCATATGTTGGCAGTCATTTGCACAGTGACACTAAATATGAACTTCAAGGGGAAGAAAGCCACATTTGGAAGACAACTCATCTACAGACTTTAAACGTTTCAGAGCCACTGAATCACAACCCCCAGGGGATGGGGGTGGGGAAAGAGGAAGAGCCCAGCGATCCGTGTTTTAACAAATTTTCCAGGTGCATTTCTAACAAATGTCTGCAGGAGGCCGATGTTGCTGGTCTGAGGACCACACTGAGAACCAGTGGATTGTGTTAAGCTTCCTGGGGAAGCTGAAAATGCAGATGAAGAAGTTACAAAGACATTTTTGCCTGTGTCAACAAATTGAATGATGGGGAAGACTACCTCCAGACGATATGTTTTGTGTTGGTGAAACCCGTCTCTATCAAAAGCAAATGTCGGGCTTCCCTGGTGGCGCAGTGGTTGAGAGTCCGCCTGCCGATGCAGGGGACATGGGTTCGTGCCCCAGTCTGGGAGGATCCCACATGCCATGCAGCGGCTGGGCCCGTGAGCCATGGCCGCTGAGCCTGCGCGTCCGGAGCCTGTGCTCCGCAACGGGAGAGGCCACAACACTGAGAGGCCCGCGTACCAAAAAAAAAAAAAAAAAAAAATGTAGACTCTTAGGTTCTACTGAATCAGAATATGCCAGAATATTGAGAATCTGCATTGTTAACACCAATTCAAGAGATTCTTTTGCCTGTGGAAGTTTGAGAATTGCTGATTTAGGATAGTTTATTTTCAGATTTGTCACTATAATGCGATATTTCAAGCTCTGTATTTGTGTTTGCCAATTTTGTTTAATAAGGAGAGATTCCCCACCCCACCCCCTCCAAGTGACTAAGAGTATCCACGGGAGGGTGGTTTTAAAATTATTCTATATAAGACCACAATTATAAATTAAATTACGTCCCTCTTAAACTCTTCTGCTTTATATTTTTATTTAAGAGTATATTGATGTAAGTGACTGACACATTCTCTATCTCAGCTTTCAACCTTAATTTCCACAAGTAATGCTGGACTTGACACTTCCCTGGAGGAGAAACTGGTCAGTGCAAAATCTAATCTAAGCAGGGGTATGTTAAATCTCAACAAATCCAGTTCAATATTCTGTAAGGGGAGCTGGCGTGGAGCCTAAAAGAAAATGTTTAGCCATCTTTGAAAAGAGAAAGGTTTCTACCGGAAGTGTTGTAATGTCCTGTGATCATTCCAGGATGTCTTATTTATTATGACTCACTCATCTGCCATTATGGTTGTAATGCTTTAAACAAATTTTGCATCTTAGGTAATGGAAGAGAGTATGGATGGAGGGGAGGGGACTTAAATTTAATTTTCATGATTGAATAGAGAAGTTAATGGTTTAACACTATGCCCTGCTTACTAAAATTGAACAGCAAGAGGCCATCCACATTTATGGAAAAGGACTCTTGACTTGGCGAGAACATTGAGGTTGACCTGAAGGAAGAAGTGAAAGACCTGAGTTTAAAGAGAAGTTGATTGAGACTGTTGGTTAGGATTCTCTAGGGAAGTGATGGAAGCAGGGTGCAGGGTTGGGTTAGTTTTCTTAGGCTGCCATAACAGAGGACCATAAACGGAGTGGCTTAAACAACAGAAGTTTTTCTCACAGTTCTGGAGTGTGAATGTCCAAGATCAAGGCACTGGCAGGGCCGTGTTCTCTCTGAAGACACTAGAGAACATCTGTTCCAGGCCACACTCCTGGTTTCTGGCAATTCCTTGGCTTGAAGCAGCTAATTCTGGTCTTCACATGGCATTCTCCTGTTTCTGTTTCTCTGTTTCTCTCTGTGTCCAAATTCCTCTTTTTATGAGGGTACCAGTCATATTGTACTAGGGCTCACCCTATTCCAGTATGACCTCATTCTGACTAATTACATCTGCAATGATCCCTTTTTCCAGATAAGGTCACATTCTGACCTTATCCTGGGGGTTAGGACCTATATGGATTTGGCGGGGGGGGGGGGGGGGACAAAATCCAACCCATCACAAAGTATATGAGAATCTGTGAAATAGCTTCAGAAAAAAAAGGATGTGAACAGTACATTGATGGTGAACATTTCTTCTAATTTCTCCAGTGCTATCCCAGGGTTCATTTTTCCATGTCTTTTTGAAAAGAAATATTCAATACTAAAGTAGAAAGTTCCTAACAGTCCATGTAATTTTCTGTCTTATGATGTAGAGGGGAAAACTGAAGCCTCCAGAAGTAAAGCAAGGTGCTCAGAGTCAAACATTATAGTAGAAGATCTAAAACTTGAAACTGAGGCTTCCTATTCCCTAGACTCTGTCACCTTACAAGGAGCTGGTATACTGTGAACAGCTTTGCCCTTGAAACCAAACACTGGCTGTCATTCTCTGCATGTTAAAGGCACGGGCCAACACTTTCAGGAAGTAAAATCAGGCATCTCTTAAGTTGCCCCTTTCCGTTATTCCACTGCATGGACCATATGACACTCCAAGGGCACAGACTGAAGTCTCATGCTGCGGCTCGGATGGTGCCCTGGGCTTTACACATCTCCCCTCTCTTCTCCATCTTTCCTTTCACAAGTTCCCTGTCCTGTTGTCCCAGAGCCCAGCCCAGCTCCAGGATGGGCGATAGAAAATGTGTTCACCTAGCTTATTTGTTTCCTAATAGGTGATAGACGCTATTTTAATGGTAATAAGCCAGTTCTCCACTCTCTCTCCCTTTCTTCAGAGTCTTTTGGGTTTTCGGAGTGCCTGTCTTTGGAGAATATGATAAGACTTATCATTTCTGTGGTTCATTTTGGCCAAATTGAAGAGCTCAGTGTCATTAGGAAAGAGCAGGCAGTCATCATGGATGACTTTGCACCTTCAAATTGCAAAGAGTTGGTCACCGTATCTTTTGTCTGTTCTTAAGACTTTGGTGCCTTGTGTGGTCTACAGTGAATTTAAGACTTTGAGGGGTCTAGAGCTGCTATTGCAGTTGGCATGCTGTTCAGCTTCAAGACTTGTCTTGAGCTGTCTGGACAAACTCTACAGTATATTTAATCACACGGCGGTTTTTTTTTTTTCCCTCCCAAATTTCATCTTTTTCAACCTATTCAAAGATAAGCTTGCAACAATGCTTTCACGCTGTTTTCACGTAACTCTCTCTGTGCATAGGATTTCAAAAAGCAAAATATTGATCAGAACAACTCTCCTGGTTTGTCTCAGAAAATATCCATTCCCTGAAACAAGTTATTACCTCCAGTTGCTTTGGAAGATGCATCAGATTCACTCTATCAAATTTATAATTGGAAAATGGCATGAGATTAATTATGGAAATGCTTTTCAATTTTAATAGTCAATTAACAGGCAACTGTATGAAGACCACAATAGTTACGCTGTTCTATAAGCATTGCACCAGAAGTCTTATTTTAGTATACTTAGACTTTTAAAAGAGAATCTGATTAATTAATCTGATTGTTTAATGAATTTGACATTCAAGGGATGCATGAATTTCCTTTGGATGTTGAATTATAAATTAATGCTTATCAAATTAACATTGATTTTCTTTATCTAGGACCATCATCACAGAGACATTTTCCTGCATGAATGTCTGCCATGGTTGTCATTAGGTTTAGGCATAAGATTTCAGAAGGAATGTCAACTCCCACGGACCCTATCAAATGTATTCCTTCCTCATATTCATGGGATCTTTAGGTCTAAAGATCTATCCTATTCCCTTCAATGTGGAAATTGTTTTTCTCTTCTTTGACCAACAGGGAATATAAGTGCTAGCACAGGCTCCTGAAGTTGGCCCTGGAAGTGTTCAATTTTAGTAAAGCTTAGGACTTATTTTGATATTATAATTGTATGCTGTCAAACACAGATGCTAAGTGTACAGTTAGATGAATTGTATAACCGACAGATGAATTGGGACAAATGTATAACCGACATTCAAATCAAGACAGGTAACATTTCCACCACCCTAGGAAGTCATATGACATTTTATAGCAGTATCTTGATAAGAGGTCTCTCTCTACACAGACCTACTGTAGCCCAAACTGCCTAAGAGTTTGCAGTTAAATTGCCTCAAGGCTGTTATGGACTCATGTACTCATTGGTGCCCTCCCATCCCTTGGACCTTTGCTGGAGCACTGACTTTAGAGTCTAAAGAAACTAGGTCTCACCTCTTGGCTCTGCTCCTACTTAGAGTCATTTAGAATGTCTGAACTTTAGTTTCCTTATTTATAAGCTGAGGATGCTAAAACCTCCCTCATAAAGTTGTTGTAAAGATTAAAATACATCAAAGCACCTGACGTTCAGAACATGCTCAGCTGATGTACCATTCCTCCTTCTCTGGCTAAAATCGTGGGTGCTAGGTATTTTCTCTCCCTCTGTCCCACTCCAAACAACCAATAAAAAGGGTATATTCCAGTCCTTCAGGATAATGCATTTGAAGGAGATACTTTTCGAATCAGAAATCCTTGCTGATGCATTAATAAACTTGAATAATTTAGTGTTTTCTCTCCCAGGTAACATTTGCATTTTAACTTACGCCTGTAAGAGATGCTGTTTTGACCCAAATAACGGAGTTTGAGCTGAAAAAGTCAGGAGATTGGGGAATGGTGTAATATTTGAGGCCAGGCAGCTCCATTTCTAAATTTCAGACAGCCATCTGTCTGTCTGTGTGCCTGGCTGCCTGTGTTAAATGTAGGTGATTTTTCTCTGAAAAAGATGTGTACACGTTGTGGGCAAATTTGGAACAAGCTGGTTTAAACGGGCTCATGCAGGCATTAAAATCAGCACATGGAATCTAAGTGCTGTCGCAAAGAGGCTGCCTTCTCACGGTTGAATGGCAGTCGTTGCTTAGCGGGTGAGAGGTAGAGGCCAAAGATCAATGCCCGGGAGATCCGGGCAGCAAGCAGTGGCCTCTCCCCCATGTGTTCCTGTTGGTGAAAACCGCCCTGTGGTTTCTGGAAGCACAAAGAGTGTACCCGGGAGGGCCGCTGATCAGCTTCCCATTTAAGGACTGGGAGTTTGGGGTTAGTAGATGCAAACTATTACGTGTAGGTTGGATAAACACCAAGGTCCTACTGTATAGAGCATAGGGAACTACGTTCAACATCCCAAGATAAATCATAATGGAAAAGAATATAAAAAAGAATGTTAATATATGTATAACTGAGTCACTTTGCTGTAGAGTAGAAATTAACACACTGTTGTAAATCAACTATACTTCAATTTAAAAATTAATAAAAAAATTTTTTTAAATGTATTTTAAATTCAGGACCCCCGATGAGTGCTATCAAAACATTCCAGATGAACATAGAGGAGGGTTGCCCCTCTGTTTCCCTACCTTCCAATCCCTGAGCTGATGCAGTGCTAGCCATGCCTTTGTTTTTCCTCTTCGTTTCTTATAGAAAGTGGTTCCTAGCCTCAAGAACCTCACCATGTGGCTGTGGCTGTTCGGAGTTCTGCCTTCCCATCATGGATTTTAAAGCCTTCTTTGCCATTGGCTAGTCCCAGATTTTGTATCAATTACTTCTCCGTGTAGATGGATACCCGTCCACCTTTACTTTCATCTTCTCCTCTAGAAAACAATACGATTTGTCTTGGTCACATAAGATACTCTATGATTGAAGCAATGTAAGTTTTTCTTTCCTTTTTCTCCTTGTGTGACTTTGTAGATTCTGGGTAAGATTAAGAACTTCAGGGAGTTGTGTGCAGTCTGACCCCAAGCCGCTGCAAGCACTGATCCCAAAGCAGATGACTCTGGTCCCCATTATCCCTCAGCTCGAGACTGATGTGTGATGTTCAAAAGTGAGAATTCTTTTAGCTGTACACAAATGTCGTCGCAAGTATGTTTTCCCAACTTCAACTGTTTTAATAAGTCATTAAAGGAAATACATTCAGCCATAACCCTCAGCTTCCCTTCTTTCTTGGCAGGCATCTGGAACTCACACTTAACAGGAATTCTCACAATCAGAATATCTATCAGGGGGCTTCCCGGGTGGCGCAGTGGTTGAGAATCTGCCTGCTAATGCAGGGGACACGGGTTCGAGCCCTGGTCTGGGAGGATCCCACATGCCGCAGAGCAACTAGGCCCGTGAGCCACAACTACTGAGCCTGCGTGTCTGGAGCCTGTGCTCCGCAACAAGAGAGGCCGCGATAGTGAGAGGCCCGCACACCGCGATGAAGAGTGGCCCCCGCTTGCCACAACTAGAGAAAGCCCTCGCACAGAAACAAAGACCCAACACAGCAAAAATAAATGAATTAATTAATAAAACTCCTACCCCCAACATCTTCTTTAAAAAAAAAAAAAAGGAATATCTATCAGGGAGCTGGATGTGTATGACCATGGGCACAAATGTAGTACAGTATAAAAAGTAAGAAAAATCAGATACCAGCACCATTAAATCCTTGGCTCTAAATTGCTTTCTTTACACCTGTCTATTCAGTACCAAGTTGTCAACGGAATATATGGAGGGAAATTTCAGCTTACAGAAAATAGTTAATTAGACCAAATGCATTAGGGACTGAGTGGAGGGTGCTCAGCGGAACACTGTGTTCCCTTGGCCATTAATCTAGTTTATGAAGAGCTGCCCCAGTGCGGATTTCTTCGTATTTTGCTTACAATACCTGCATCAATTGTCAATGTCAATGGCATTCTCCAACTAGGCAACTAGGCCAAAGCAGATTTTTCTTTCTTAATGTGACTCAAGCCTCCATTTTACTGGTGTCAAGAAGAGGCAGGATGGTGATCGATGAATCTGACGAACATGAACAATGTGAATGACCACTGAGTAATCAATCTCGCAGCTTTTCTTTAGTCGTCTCGGAGCAATTATGTGAATGCAATTCACTGCGTGTGTTACTAAAACATAAGCTTAGGGATGTTAGCAATATTCATTTTGAGACAAAATGCCAAGAAAAAATAGTGACCATGAAATTCTTGAAGTTTCTATTTGAAAATAGGCTGTTCAGTGTGTCAGTGATAATCGTCACTGCAGAACTATTCCATTTTTAAGGACTCTTGGCTAATTTTAATCCAGCCACCTTCAGATCCCTGGACTTTCTGCATGGGCTGTGGGATAATTTTGATAGTTTAGAGTGAAACTATTCAGTATATGTAAGCCGGAGGCCACGTGTTGACTCAGTACTGGTGCCCCAAACCTTGGCAGACCTTATTATGGAAGATAAACAAGAAGTGTTTCCCACCTGTCCTTGCTTTCCACAGAGTGAACTTTAAATCAAATTTTTAGCTTTATGTCACTTGAGGGAGCAGTGGGAAGGGCTTTCAGGTGGAAGGAGGGCTATGATTAAAGCTTGCAAAGGGCTGAGAACAGATACATGGTAAACGTATTGGCTTTTTTTTTTATTCTTTTTTTTAAAAATTGTGACTGGGATTTAGAGTAGACAGCATTAGCTGGTGCAGAAGAAGGCATGTGATACACTCAAGGGTAAGAAGGGGTATATGTTTGATAAAGAACAGTTTCCTACCATCCAGAAAATGAATTTGGTGGGCAGCTCTTCGCCACGACAAAGCATCAGGGAAAACAATGTAGGTGGAACACGATACACCGAAACAATAGTGGATCAAATACCATCGCCAAGTGCAGGAGAGAATTCTGGAATAGGAAATAAAGAGCATCAAGCTTAGAAACCTTGCCTCTTCGCTGGAGTCAGGGGCCAGGGCCCCTCTCCGGGAGACCAGTGGGCCTCTGTGGACACCTCAGACCAGGTGTTACACTTTCGTTCCCATTCAGAGTGAGGCGGGGTTCCCAGAGACTCTTGGGCGCTCCAGGATCAAGGGAGCATGGGATGACTGAACCTCAAGTACCAAGCTTTTCCGTCTCGGGAAACTTAGAATGGAATGCCTGCTGATCTGTCTCTACTTTGATAGAAAACCAGCAGGAGAGGAGGTGGCTCTGGAGTAAAGACCGGTCATCAACCTCCTGACGTTCAGACAGTAGAGTGAGCTTTGCTGGATTCACTCTGCTCATGACCCTAAGCATCTTCATCAAAACTTGTGCAGATTTGAATTCATGCCCATCTC
Organism: Grampus griseus; assembly: GCF_964374135.1. NCBI lineage: Eukaryota > Metazoa > Chordata > Mammalia > Artiodactyla > Delphinidae > Grampus > Grampus griseus. The sequence goes on along the minus strand of NC_139006.1, from coordinate 32,410,872 downwards.
ATCTGTGCTGACGGGTACGTGTTTGTGGGTGTGAGTACTTGAACTTGGGAGCTCCGTGGTGTTCTTTTACACTCATACTTTTCTTTCCATGGATTCATATGTAGAGTTTCTTATTTCAGAGTCTTTAAAGTACATATTTTACAGGGTATAGGTAAAACTCTTCAGGGGTTCATGAGAAACATAATGTGGTCAGGTACACGGTTAGAGGCCTCTTCAAGAACCAAGGCAACAGACGAGCTGAGAAGCAGATTGCATGGCCCCAAATGCCCAGCTGGGGAAGTGCGTGGGCTGAAACCATATAGCCCTCACCTGGCCATGCCATGTGCCAGGGCTGCACGCCATGGAGGGAGGGGCATATCTTTGCTGTTTGCCCTCCTGGGAGGTACAATTGAATAAATGCGTGGTACACTCAGGTGGAAGCCTGGCTGAGAAGCCCCTGCTGTCAAAGGAAAAGAAGCCACTTCCTTCAAGATGAAATGGAAGATCAAAATCATCTCAATCCTGTGTGGGTTTATGAAATTAACTGGATACTTATTTACTCACTCATAAAGGTTTTGAGTGCCTCCGGAGGGCCAGGCATTGGACTAGGTGCTTGTGGGGTCCTTACTGTCATGGGCAGCACAGGATCGGAGGGACAGTCACATGAACAAGAGAAGTGATACTATTGAATCAGTGTTGTAACCAAATTTACAGAAGATGCTAACGGGGGGCCCAGAGGAATTAGAAATGCAACAGTAGTTACCAGCAGTTAGGGTGGAGGAATGTAGGTCTCCTTCAAAAGCCCTGTTCTTGAGCCTTCAAATCAGGAATTATGTGAATGGTACAGCCACCTGCTTCCAGTGATCCTATCTCTCGTGCAGCCTTTTATTCCTTTCTCTTTGGCTGTTTTCCCCTTATCCCAGGGACCAATACCCAAGCAATGAACCTCTACGGTCTAATCAAGCCCCATCAAAGGGTATCTATTGTGGGCCCCAATCCTTCAGCGCCACCTAAGAGAGAGATGAACTCATTGGACAAATGAGTTTATCCTAATAATGAGTCATTGTGTTCTATCCATTATGTCTCTGGGGTAACATGCATTTTAATGAGGCCCTCAAATCCTTAACCTAAGAGATTCACTCATGCAGGGGTGATAAGCTGGCAGGGAAGGTGTCTGGGAACAACTGGTCTTCGGTCATCTGAAATCACAGCACATATGGAGACCTTTCCTCAAGCAAATGAAGTAATAAAAAGTTTATCGCAAGCCAGGAAAAAAGTTCCGATTTAAAACTACAGAGCTCAAACACTTATTAGCATAGTTTTTTTTGGATTCCTCAAAAGAATTACTAGGAAGGCCTTTGATGTATCAAATATTAAGCCTTTGATGTATCAAATGCTCTATGCCTGGAGGGATTAGTTCTGATTAGAAAATGCTGGTCTCTGGTCTCTCTCCAGGCCTTTAATGACTTGTGTATCCTTTCAATAACAGGCAAGTGGCAGCTGGCATCGTTTGGGGATGGTGCCGTGTTTGTAGTGGCGTGCCGTGTGTCCGTCCATCAAAGACAGTTCAGCTCCCATCCTGCTGAGGGAGCTTAGTGGGGCTGGCAGGAGGGCTTGTTGATCTTGGGAACGTTGTCCACAATATTATGACTGGGTGTTTTCATGCATCTTTTTAAGGATGCACACTCCTTTCTGGGTCCCTGGTGCTTATTGAACCTCTGTTTTCTGTCTCCCAGGAAGGAGGGACAACCTGGTGGCCTTCAGGTACCTAATGCTTCTCCTTTTGTATGTGTCTTTCACCTGGGTTCTTTGGGTGTGGGGCAGAGCAAAACTAAAGTAGAAGGACTTTCACAGGGAAAACTTCTTAATATGACATAATGTGTTGGACCGCTTTCCCAGCTGAGTGGTGTATGTGAGGGCATCTGGGGAAGGACAGTGGACGCTGGGCAGGGCTGCGGGGAGGGAAGCTGACACCCTGATGTTGAACGGCCATTTGTGTCACATCAATCTTGGTTCATCTACGATCTGATCCTTAAAGAATGATCTGAAACAACTCTGCTTCAGTATTGTTTGGTGGTCATGCCCGTATGTAATTTTCACTCTGGAGGAAAATGAAAACATACCCTTCCAGGGAGAAGTTTGCCCGGTGTTCTGCAGAAGTGTTATCGGAGACGCTGCTGACGTGGGTCTCAGTGATCTACCCCCCCCCCCCACCTTCTTCTGGCGGAAACCACTCTGGGTTCTGCTGTCCCACAGAGCCTCCACCCACAGAGAAAGCAAAAGCCAGAAGAGTTCCAGGTTTGGGCCACTCTCTGTGAAGGCTGCTGCTCACGGGCCTCCGCACGGCTTAGCTAAGTAGCAGGTCTCTTGCTAGCTAGATGCAGTGACTCCAGCTCTACCCTCCCAGTACCGCTTACTATTTTTGAGTGAACACGTTAAGCCATGCTTGGGTTTACGGCTCACCAGGTGAAGCGGGAATGGCGGATTTGTTCTCCCTAAATAACCGCTTGCCCTGCAGAGCGGGAAGCAGTTTTTTGCCTCTCGGTGAATGCAGAGTAGGTTTGTGTTACTGATGCCCCAGGAAGCAGCTGTTGGGTGGCATGAAAGCACCCCTCAGAGGTAAGTTAGAGCTCTGCTTGGTACTTTGGACTCATCATTTGGACAGTGGAAAAACACAATCTCCCTGTTGTGAAGATTAATTGAATAAGGGCTCAATGGGCCCAGGCACATGCCCATTGCACATACCTGATGCTGATATTAACCTGATATCAATGCATTTCAGCTGGGGATGAGAGCCAGCTTCAGCCTCCCTGGGAAAGTGCTGAGTGATGAGACTGTGCCCAGGGTGGAGGTGGCCAGGGTTTGGGGACTGATTCCAGACCTTTGGCAGATAGCTCTATTTTTCCTCTAGGCCTCAACATGGACTGGTGATTAAGAGGCCCAGATGCAAACCCTACTATCGAAGGGATTTCCTCCAAGTAATGGAATTACATGGAAAGCCTTTTTGAAATTGCAAGGGAGTAACATATTGAAAACCAAATTCTTATGCAACCAAATGATGACCTGGTCATCTCACACGTTCCCCAGAGCTTGTTGAAGATGTCAGACAGAGGATGTGGGCTGTGCGGGGGGCCCATGGCTGCGTTCCTCGGCGCCCGGGAGGACTTCAAGGCCCTGGGACCCGAGCTCCTGGGCCTCCCGGGGACTGCTGCCCCGTGCTCAGAGCAGCAGCTGTCTCTGCCGAAGCCTGTGCCCTGAGGCTTAGAGTGTAAAAACTGCTCCCCAAGGTGCCGCCTTTAAAAACAGCAGAGCTTCAGTGCTGACAGCCCCCGTCTTATTTATAGCCAACCCTCACGCTAACTTGGAGCAGGGAAACCAAAGGAGTTGTTCTAGTTTACTGTCGAGCAAATCAGAGGCCCAGGCCCCACCCAGGCTGACTCCATCCAGCCCTGAAGTTGGGTCCTTAGATGAGTCAGGTGAGCAGCCCAGGCTAGGAGCCCCGGGAATCAGCTATAGGATTAGCAGTGATGATCCCCCATTTTCAGTATGACAATGGGCCATTTCTACATGAGGCAAGGAGAGGATTTCTGCTGCTTTTGCACTGCTGTCTCTAAAGAACGAGCCAAGGTCCACTGCAGCAGCTGGGAACCTGGGCATCCTTCCCGGGTGGTGAGCTTCACTCCCATGAGCACAGGGTCATTAGAGAGTTCCTGGCCCCTTTACTTGGAGAAACCCTATTGTGAGCACATCCCTAGTGAAGGAGGGGTCCTAATCTCGGCTACCCCCAGTGTAATCACATTGAAATACCCAGAAAATGTGGCAGAGGTTGATTGCATTTAATGGGCCTCCATCAGCTGCGAGCTCACAGGTTTGCCTGCATCACTTCAAAGCTACCAGTCTGAATGCCAGGCGGCCAAATGAGACCTGCTCAGCAAGTTAAACCCGCAACCTCATTCTTCGACAGCTGGTAGGTCCCTTGTGATGGTTTGCACTATGCAGGCCAACCGCAGGAACCCCTTAGATGCTCTGTTTCTCCAATGCCATATTTGCTTAGGAGGTTGGATGTGGCAGACATAACCTGTCTTCAACCACCAGATTGTTCAGACAGGCAGAGAGAATTGACTAGAAACCGTTTTCTTCTGCAAGTGGATCGTGGACAGAAGTGTTCTTGCTAAGGGGCTATCACACACTTGGCTATAACATACACGAGATTCCTCTCTGGCTTTGTAGTGACCAGTGACCTTTTCTGACCTATACCCATGCAAGAGTAATCTCTGAAATTTGAGCATCTGACCCAAAAAGTAGTTTTCGTTTCTTCGAATCCATGGAATCGTGGCATGTGGACCTTTGAATCATTTTAGCTCAATTCCCTAGCTTCACCCCCGAGGGAGCAGAACTCCCCGAGTTTTGTCAATGATTAAAATACAAGTGCATATGCAGGCACGCACAGATCTGACTCCTGATCCAGTGCTTTTCCTATGACGCCACGATGCTTCCCATCTGACGTCTGATCTAACGAAATGAAAACGTGACATCCACGATGTATTAGTCAGGATAGGTAACAAAACCCCTCAAATCTCAGTGGCTTAAACCACAAAGACTTATTGTTCAATCACCTCCCAGGCGAGGGGCAGAGAGTTTCACTCCTTATCATTGCTCAGAAACCGAGGGTGGAGCCCCTGGGTGCAGTGCTTGCCAAGGTGCTGTGACCTCATACATTCTAGGTGTTAACCTGGAAGCAACAGCCTTCACTTCTGCTCTCATGGAAAGACCTGCACGTGGGCCCTGATTGCAAAGGCATAGGACTCGTGTTCCCTCTGAGCACTGAGGTTGACACCTTATGGGGTCTCTATTTTACAAGCCTTCAGGGCACACCTGCTCTAGGCCACGTACTGCATGAGCTGCTGAGACCATTAAGAGAAGTCCTTATGCTGGAGGACGCATAAACTGCAGGGAATAAGGGGTGTGGAGAAAAGGGGGTTAGACTTGTAGGAAGATAAGTTACAACAGGACAGATGCCATAACGAAAGTGCTGGTGGAGTCCTGTTCAGATAAGAGAACATAACACGACTGAGGAAATTGAAAAAAGCTAAAAAAGTAAGTGACATTTGAGCCGGGTCTTGAATAAAGACCAGTATATATTCCTTAAGAACACATTGTAGTCTCATTTGAAATAACGCCTTTGCCCTTGTGAATGTTCTCAGAGGTTAGCTTTAGTCCTGTAAATTTCTTGACAAAGGTTCAGCATTCTCTGCAGCCTCAGGGCAAGACATAGATTACCTTCCAAAGAATTGAGAAGTAATCCATGAGCACAGCTGTCTCACCAGTATGAGCTGAACTGTGTGACCCAGAAGGAGGTGGCCAGGGACCAGGTAGGTGCAAATAGGAAGTGAGCTAAGATGGTCATGGTCTTAACATAGAATCAGAACAGGATTTAAAGGAATTTGTATTTCCCTTGCACGAAAAGACCATCTAGAAGATACAGTTTAGACGCCCTAACTTAAGAATTTGAGACATTCCAGAGCTTGTAGCAATAGAGGAAAAGAACGTTAACTAAAATGATCCCAGAAAATCTAAGATTCGTTGTCACTGAAGCAAAAAATACAGCTCATGACAAGCATTCGTTTACTGAAGCCTTTCCCACTCAGGACAGCTAACAGTTAGCAGTTGCTGCTGCTTCATTTTCCCTTCCTCCAGAATAAGGAAAATTCCTTTCTCCTGTTGTCTTAGCAAGAACCCTCACCCAGATTCAGAGAAGTGGTTTTAAAGGTGACGAGTACTACAAGCGTAATTCTAGGCACACACAGACTCATACTCAAACCACCCTCATTGTAGGAACCACCTGTGTTTTTTTTTTTTGCGGTAGGCAGGCCTCTCACTGCTGTGGTCTCTCCCGTTGCGGAGCACAGGCTCCGGACGCGCAGGCTCAGCGGCCATGGCTCACGGGCCCAGCCGCTCCGCGGAATGTAGGATCTTCCCGGACCGGGGCACGAACCCGTGTCCCCTGCATCGGCAGGCGGACTCTCAACCACTGTGCTACCAGGGAAGCCCAACCATCTGTATCTTTAACTTACAAACTAAATTATAAGCAACTGCAGAACTAGGGCTTGAACCCTGATAGGCTGACTTTCGAGCCTAAATTCTTACTCATTCCACTACATCTTTCATAAAATGCTTTAGCCTAAAGAAAAAGCGAGTGACAGTACTTCTTCCTTCATTAAAAAAAAAAAAAAAAAAAGCTGGTAGGTTGGTTTTAAAGTTACTAGGCTGCAAGTTTTTTTCTGCAGGTACCTAGGTGTATACAAAACTTGTCTTCGTTAAAAATGACTTGTAGGGCTTCCTTCCTTCGTGCCCTGGTCCGGGAAGATCCCACATGCCGCGGAGCGGCTAGGCCCGTGAGCCATGGCCGCTGAGCCTGCGCGTCCGGAGCCTGTGCTCCGCAACGGGAGAGGCCACAGCAGTGAGAGGCCCGCGTACCGAAAAAAAAAAGACTTGTAATATTTAGCCATTTTCAAACACTTCCCTCGGTCTCCGAGGACTTGGCTAAACAGATTCTGATAGATACTGAGTTTGTTTGAAGTCCGGACCCGCTGTCACTCTGCCACGCAAACCAGGTTCTTTTTGCCCCGACGCCCAGCGAGCCAAACACTCAACCTCCGAGGTTTGCAGCAGAGAGGGCTTGACGCACAAGCCAGCCGAGTGCAGCCAGGGTAGAAGCAAGTCTGAAATCCGCCTACCAGAAGCCGGGGCCTCCGGCGGGCATTTACTGGATGAGCTGGCGTCACAGGCGCAGAGCTCGTGCGGACCGGGAAAAGATGATAGGAAACAGCTGAGCCATCCTCGTTCTGAGCACGCGCAGCTCAGCCACAGGCCTCTTGCCCATTCAGAAACCGTCTTCCGTCCTCTGAGGTCAAATGTCATAGGGCACTCGCGCATGCCCAGTTGGAGGATGGGCGGTCCTATCCGGTCTTAACCAGCTCAGCTCCAGCTAGGCGCCGCTGATCCAAGTTCCTGGAAAATAACTCCAGCAAACATCTCATTTTTAGGCTCCGTGCAGCTCGGAGGAGGAGCGAACTTTCTGCAGCGACAGTTAAAAGGACCTTGATAAGGCAAATGGCCTTTGATAAGCTTGTCAGGTGGATCACCTCTATCTTTGTCGCTGGTACCTTGTCAGTTCCCTGCGAGCGTTTTAAAATACCTACTGATACTGACTACTTGACTTCAGTCAAGATGTATCTATCTGTTCTACCTTTCTCTTGAACTCTGGAATAACTACATGTAATAAGTTGCTACTCACATTACCTTTCCAGGATAGTATATTTTCTTAAGCTACTTAAGCTTTTTAAGAAGCCATCATTGACCAGCTGCCGGTAGAAACTTCAGGTGAGTTAGGAGGGAGGCGTTTTTTCGTAAAAACTTTCTGTTGTACCTTTTCCTGTCTATTTTGTTAAAACACTGGTCTTTTTGATGGAATTGTAGGTATTGGAACCTAGAGGCACGTTCTGCGGCCCCCATCACTCACATATGCATAAGCTGCAGGACCTGTTTCTGGGCGCCGTGTCACTGCTGCCTACACGCATCTGCCACCACTCTCAGCAGGGACCCTGCACAAGCCTGCATATTGCACACAGCAGCGCAGGCCAGGCTTTCCCACAAATCCAGTGTCTCTGGAAAAACAGAGCTGCTTGAAGAAGTTATCAGAAGAAGAAGTTGCCGAGAAGCAACGAGGCTCCAGTCAGAAGTTCCTGAGTGGCTACTGATGGTGAGTGGGGATGAAAGGTGAGGTGGGGGACAAGAATGCGGAAATGGGGTTCCCAGCATGTCAGCCAGGCTGAGGGGGAAATCCTCTGCTTTTTCCAAGGGTATAGGTGAGGATGCGTCAATCAGAGAGGATGTGTTACAACAAAGTAGTTTTATGTGGCACTGCACTAAAATGAAACTATGCTAGCTTTGACTTTTCAGTGTATAATAACTTCGGCTGTTCAATTGATGGGTCATGTTGTCTAAATGGTTGGAATAAAGGTGATGAGGCAGCCCTGCGCCCCATTTTGGTAACTTTTGGAATCCCTTGTTTACCCCAAATTCTGGAGGGAGCTGTTGGTGAAACTAGCACAGATGTCACAGGCAGCAAAGGCTTCAAATCCCACCTGACGGTCCTCAGGCCTCCAGAACAGCTTCGTGGAGAATGATAATTACGTTGATTGAATCCTCATGACTGAGCTCCTTTTTCAGCTGCTTTGATTTATTCTTTTGAGTATAAACGAGTTTTCAATGAGCATTACAGAATCGGCAATACCAGAGAAAAAGAGTGGCAGTAGGATGTATAACTCGAGATGCTGTTCCAAACAGCTATTGAATCCCTTGAATTATTCGCGTTCTAAAGCCCTGTCCCACCCTCCCTAAACCCACAAGCAGTTGTGATTAGGGAGGAAGACTGGCATCACAGAAAAGCTCCTGGGTCTCCTGGGAATGTCACCCTGACCCTCGTCTAAGTAGCAGCAGCTTCAAGCAGTAGAGCCCCGTGTCGTGTCTTGCCCGTGATGATTTCTTATATGATTAGAGTATAATAAATAATTTTGAATGAAGCCTTCATATCCTAAAGTAATAGCCTCTTAACAACAAGGTCACCAACTAGTCCAGGTTTGTCCAAGATTTGACTACTGGTCTTGACACAAAGTTCAACATCCGGGAAACCCCTCAGTCTGGGGCAAACTGAGATGATTGGTCCCCCTCCTTAAAAGGCATTTAAAATGCATCTTCCCTAGGATCCAATGTGATTCTGTATTTGTTCTGTGGTCTAGAGTTCTTGTTACATCCATATTCTACAGGCAGTCGTCTGCATTATCAGAATGGCACCAGGGAACGCACCTAGCTGAAGGGAGGGCTGGGTATGTGGTGGGCAGGGGGCTTGGATCAAGTTTGAGAGAGCAGGAAGATTAATGTCATATCGGAGTCAGACTGCGTGGCTTCTTTTACACTATAAATATTGGATGAAGTGCTGATGTAACCTTTCCTGCAGCATGACATGGGATTTGGCTGTTTTTATGGCTCGTGATTAAAGTAAGAAACAAGTCTCTGATTAGATTATTCTTTTCTCCCCGCAGACCTCTGTCCTTCCCATTTCCAAGAATGCTATTTTATTTATACAATCAATCTAACTCAGACTCCAACACCAAAATACGTGGGTCACAACCTAGAAAATGTATCCTGAGAAATATTCTATTTATTCTTTGCTCCAAATTATTTATAAGCTCAGATACTGACTTTGATATGCACTTCAGGGGAATAAGAAGAGCTGAGACTTGTAAATTCTGCTTCCTTTTAAAAAGTATTATTATCTGTGTGTGGTAAAATCCACTTGAAGTTCTCTTGAGGTTGCATAAGAAAATAGATGGGTTTTTAATGATTTTAGTTTGTTGCAATTGCAGGTAGCTAAATACAGTCGGCTGAAAAGCAAATTGAGCCCTAAGGAACAGAATTCAGTCTATTGGCTTTCTCCTTCTGGTCTGTCCTACACAGTAATTTAATTATTTGTGAAACTTTTGAACTCAATTGACTCCCATGGAATTTATCCACATTGGAGGGTGTTTAGTGTTATACTCATTGTATCTTTTGGGCTTGGTCCAGCAATTAGCAACTGGGCTTTATTTAGTCATAAAGAACTAAGTATGTTTGAAATGCTTGTGTGCAGTGTTTCATGTCTTTAAATTATGTCTGTTTTTAAAATTCAGAACATTTCGTCTGCTTATTATGCTGAAATACGGTAGAACTATCAGGTTCAAATAGAGGGAAATTTTTTTTTGTCTCTTGTAGCCCTTTAGACAGATATATTGGGTGGGAATTTAAAAATTCAACTGTGAGTAGAGCTCAAAATCAAAAAGATCCAGTATAAATAATATCAGAGGGTGAGCCCTCATAAATCAGCAAGTCTGATGTGAAAAATAGGTATAAGTTTAAAATCTTGCTCTGGCTGTTAGATGCCATCTACTGGCCGTAATTACTGTCTGATACAACTAGCCATCGTTTCAACGCAGAGGGAGAATCCTCAGGACCTGTTGTTAAAATTCAAGTAGCATTATAGGGCGTAGTCATTTTGTGCAAATCAGTCACGGAATAAGCATGGCTACATTTTGAAATTCAGATTGCATTTTGAAAAAAAAAACTACTATGAACTTAAAGTCTCGTGTAGATTTTACTTGGTTTTTAAAAAAATTCTGGTCTTCCAGGAATATCTGAAGAATATCTGTGTTACAGGACCATCTAACTGCTGTTGATTCTACAACCTAGCTTTTTTCCAGATGTATTATCATGTACAGGCATCAGGATATAGTTCTATGGTCATTGTACCTTAATACGTTTTGTAAAATCGGTCAGATTCCAGCTATTGTCTGTGTAGAATGCGGCAGGTGCCAGCTTAGATGGCTCACGTGCTATTGACGGACACACACAGGCTCTATCTGCGTTTCTACATTTAAGAATGATTAGCACTGGTATCCAGCGTAGAGGAAGTTAAATATATAAACCAATCTCTTGCCCTTCACATCTATAGATTCTAGCACTTGAGTATGAGGACTGTGCTTGTGCTCTAGGTAGGAATAATAAGGTACAGTATGAACAAAGGAGTTAACAGTTCCTTGGGTATCTTAAATTTGAGGGAAACACACATATAGCATATTCTGCTAAAGTTCTAGAACAGGTGTTGCTTAACTACAGCCAGCAAACTGGATCCAACCTGCCCCCTGTTTTCGTAAATGAAGTTTTATTGGCACATAGCCATGCCCATTTGTTTACACATTGTCTAAGGGTCCTTGTGCATTTCTAGGCGGGCTGAGTCATTGAGACATACCCCAGGGCCCAAAAAGCCTAAAATATTTACTTTCTGGGCTTTCACAAAATTTTTGCTGATTCCTGTTCTAGAAACTTAGACTCTTTATTTCATTAAGGCTATCTTTTATTTAAAATTCTAAATCAGCGTCTTTGCTTCAAGTAGCAGAAACTTTGCCACAGCTCTGGCTTGCCGTGAGAGATGGTTCCACCCGAAGGGAGGGGGGACCCAGGCTGCTCCAGGACAGCTCCGCTGGATGGCCCGGGCTGGCCGGCTCCAGGCTCCCAGTGACAGCCCAAGGCTGCCCTCTAGGGCCTAGTGCAATGGGAAGGTTTGTTCCTGAACAGAGCAGAGGGGCCTTTTCCTTCCCCTTTTGGTGTCCAGTGGCTGAAACACATGTAGGAATGCTGGTAATAAAATTGACCTTCATGTTCGTTAAGCTAGAGCTACCAGAGGCTGTGGAGAGTCGTGCTTTCTAACAGTTTGGCGAATTGTCAGCAGCTTTGCATTGTGCAGACCATAACCACTTAGAACAACTTCACGTGGCCCAAGGATCAGAGGGGCCAAAGGGGGAAGCAGTCGGAAACATTGGGCTGGCCAGAAAGTTTGTTCAGGTTTTTCATAGCATCTTACAGAAAAAACTGAATGAACTTCTTGGCTAACCCAATATATGAAAAGCAAAAGCCCACTTGTCTTTTTTAAAAAATAAAGGCAAATAGGCCAATTGACAGGGATTTGGGGAAGTGATATTTTCATATACTATTATAATGTGGAAAAGAGATTCAGGAAACCCCTAAAGGTGATTTTTCAAATGCCCCATTTATACTTGAGACCCTTCTTTTTTTTTTTTTTTTTTTTTGCGGTACGCGGGCCTCTCACTGTTGTGGCCTCTCCCGCTGCGGAGCACAGGCTCCGGATGCGCAGGCTCAGCAGCCATGGCTCACGGGCCCAGCCGCTCCGCGGCATGTGGGATCTTCCTGGACCGGGGCACGAACCCGTGTCCCCTGCATCGGCAGGCGGACTCTCAACCACTGCGCCACCAGGGAAGCCGAGACACTTCTTTTTGTTAAAACTACCTACATTGGTGATAACAATGGAAAAAGTAGAATTTATATAATTTCTTTCAAGGTCCTTTTGGAGGCATAATCATTTACCCTAGAACATGTTCTATGGTAAAGAGAGGGAGAGCTATCATTTACCTCCAATTTTAGTGAAAAGAAAGACAAGGTTCAGAACAGGATGTGTCAGAGCTGAACTGGGTTTGGACGACAGCTGACTATTTCCTGGCTGTGTGATGTTGGGGTAAATTAGCTCTTGGGGTTAAAAAGTCTCTAAGCCTCAAATTCTCTCAGCTGTAGAACGAAGATACTCAAAGATGTATGCGAAACAGCTAACACAGTCCCCTCCCATGTGTGCAGTAAAACGTGAGCCGTGGTGATGAGTTACTAGATGTGTTTGGGGACCTCAACACACTGTATGTAGTTTCCTCGTTTTAATACTAACTTGACTAGCCCAGTTGTTTGAACCTCAGCTGTAATTAGAATTACCTGGGAAATTACATACATACACACAAACCCCTCTGACTGCCTGCACCCTGCCTCACAACAGTCAAATCGGGATTTCTGTTGTGTAAGACCCAGGTATCAGTATCTTTGGTTCTGACATTTCCATTAGGTTCTTTTATTGTTTTTTTTTTTAAATAGTTTCTATGTCTTTGTGGAAATTCTTCTCTTCAGGCATGTTGTCAGTCTTTCCCACTAGATCCTGTGGCATCTTTTTTTTTTTCTTTTAAATGTTATCTTGGAATCATTTTATATTCACAGAAAAGTTGAAAGGACAGTACGGAGGGAGCCTGCACACCCTTCACACTGCTTCGTCTGATGTTCACATCGTGCATAACCAGAGTCCAATCACCAAAACTAAGAAATTCGTAGTTGTACATTATTGTCAAGTAAACTACAGACCTTGTTTGGACATCACCAGACCTTTCCAGCGATGTCCTTTTTCTGTTCCAGGATCCAGTCTAGGGTCCCACCTTGTATTTAATTGTCAGGTCACCTGAGCCTCCCCAGTCAGTGACAGTTCCTCAGTCTTTGTCTTTTATAACCTTGACACTTTTGAAGGTACTGGTTTTTGTAGATTACCCTCGATTTGGGTTTGTTGGGTGTTTTCTCTTTAGACTGAGTTTATGCGTTTTTAGCAGACACTGCAGAAGTGATGCACTTATCCCAGTGTATTATAACAGGGGCCCATCATGTTGCTGTGTCTTACATTGCTAGGGATACTACCCTTGATCACTTGGTAAAGGTGATGTCTTCTGGGTTTCTCCACTGTGAAGTTATCATTTTTTTTCTTTGTAGTTAATAAACCTCTTGGGGAGAGACATTGAGACTAAGCGAATAGCCTGCTTCTCCTCAAACTTTGTTCACTGACTTTAGCAACCGTCGGTGGGCCTTGCCTGCAACAATTCTAACTGTTGTGTCGAAGGATAATTTTCTGTTTCTGTTATTGCTTCTACGTTCATTCATTAGAATTGCATAAGAAGGCTGTTTCTTCCCCCTCATTTATTTCTTCAGTTACCTGTTGTGTCAGTATGGACTCATGAATATTTATTTTATTCTGTGGTTTATAATCTAACACCATCGTCATTTATTTTGTTGTTCAGATTGTTCCCGCCTCGACCGTCAGCAGCTTTTTCACGTTGGTGCCTACGCCTTTTGACATATCCCGTCCTCTCTGAGTACTTCTTTCTACAAGATGCTCTAGTTTCATCTTGTATTTTCCCCGCCCCGTGCCTACAATCAGTCTGTTCTGCAAGGAGCCCTGATTCCTTCTCTTGGAGAATGGAATTTAAAAACCAAGACCTGGGCTTTGAGCGTGCTCATTGCTGCTGTGGTGCCCTTGCCTCCAGGTGCTCTCAGTGGATGGAGTTTGGAAATACGTGTATGGATACTAACCCATCTCTGAATTTCCACCTCTGTCTGCCAGATACACCCACACACGTTCATACGCATGTCTCCAGTTCCCATCCAACACCTCAGGGTCGTTCTCGCCTTCCTCCGTTCCTAATTTGTAACTTTCTTCTCTGACGGTGAGAAACTTGACTCTCCTTATCAGCCCCAGGACACATATAAAGTAGTTGCAGAATTGCTGACATTTTGAGAAACACATTTACTAAATGGAGTTCAGTATTTGTGTGCCGTTCTTTGTGTCTTTATCCTGTGGCTTCTTTGTCAGAGTTCTTTTTAAAGTCCCTGTCTCGTCATGCCCACGCAATGAAGCCATCTGGGTCTGCTTCCTATGACTCTTTCCTATTTGTGACCATAGATCACATTTTCTTGTCCCTTTGGTGTGTCTTATAGTATGGCTTTTATTTGAATACTTTTTTTGTAAAAGAATGGTAGAAATGAAAGTAAATAGCATTTACTCCACATAAAGACACGTCCCTTCTTGGTCAGCCCGCTGGAGTGAGGGGACGGGCTGACTCAGTCTGACCTTTGGTTGAGCTGTTCTCAGCCTTGTGGCAGCTTCACTTTGGTTCAGTTCATCACCAATTTCAAATGCTCTAAAGCAGGATCAGCACTTGTCTTGCTAAAGGGCCTGAGAAACAAGCACTGGTGACATGCCGGGGAGCTCTTTTGCTTGACAGCTGAACCGCCAGCTTCCTGGGCCGTGGGAGACTTTGCTTTCCGTCCTAGCTGCTGGCTGCTCTGGACCCTTGGGGAGGTTTTGTTCTCTAGTCCTGCCCCCTCCACACGCGTTCTGGACCACTGGAGGGCTCTCCCGCCCTGCCGCCCAGCACAGCCTTACACTCTGTGGAAGCCTCAGATACCTCCAGGGTATTTGGCCTCCCATCGCCTTTGGTGGACCCGTGCCTTGCGCTTGGGGGGAGCGTTTCATGCTGTCGGGGGACGGCTCTCAGATCTCTGATGCTGCCCCTGCCTTTGATATGCTCACTGTGGTAGGCAGGTTAATGGCCCCCCAAAGACGGATGTCTGAATCCTAATTCCCAGAAGCTGCAAATACGTTAGATTACATGGAAAAGGGGAATTAAGGTGGCGGATGGCATTAAGTTGCCAGTCAGATGACAATAGATAAGAAAGGAAGATTATGCTGGATTATCCCGGTAAACCCAGTGTAATCACAGGGGTCCTTCAAAGTGGGACGAGGAGGCAGGGGCCCAGAGATACGATGTGCTGGCTTTGAGGATGGAGCAAGGGTACCACCAGCCAGGGATGCAGCAGCCAGGAGAGGCTGGAAGAGGCCAGGCGTGGACTCCCCCCTTGAGCTCCAGAGTTTACATGCCGATTTACACATTTCCAATAATTAGTTCCTGAGTGTCTCTTTATTTAAGGGAGAGGGCCAACTGTGTTCAGAAGTCTGAACTCCTCACTCAATTAGTGAATGAGTATCGTTATCAGTAAAGTTAGACTAACCCAGGAGGTCCTCAAAGGAAGCGGCAAAGAACAAAGTATCTAGGCATTGAAGAGATTTCAAGGTCATGAACATAGAGATGGTCCAGACTCAGTTACCCTCTGCAGAGGCAGAATACGTCTGCGGAGGCCCATCCCTGAGCTCTGTGTGTCCCTCTCGTCCTTCGGCATTTCCCAAACTGTCATGTACTTCCCCAACCCTCAGAGCAGACATTCACAGTCACCTCTGGTGGACCACATCCATGCTGGTTGTGCCCTGCAGGTCCTCCCAGCGGGAGTCAGCTTGTTCTCAGACGGTGGCTTGGCAGGCAGGGTCAGGGCAGCAGCAGAGCTCAGCAACTCGGTCGTCGTAGAGCCGTGACGGTCCCCACTGTCCACCTGCCAGAGGGGTTTGAAATGGCCTGTCTGCTGGTTAGGGCACTTTGACCCCAGGTCACAGAAAGAAATGGAAACCCTTGCTGTATGGTCTCTCTCTCTCTCCCTCTCCCTCTCCCTCTCCCTCTCCCTCTCCCTCTCCCTCTCCCTCTCCCTCTCCCTCTCCCTCTCCCTCTCCCTCTCCCTCTCCCTCTCCCTCTCCCTCTCCCTCTCCCTCTCCCTCTCCCTCTCCCTCTCCCTCTCCCTCTCCCTCTCCCTCTCCCTCTCCCTCTCCCTCTCCCTCTCCCTCTCCCTCTCCCTCTCCCTCTCCCTCTCCCTCTCCCTCTCCCTCTCCCTCTCCCTCTCCCTCTCCCTCTCCCTCTCCCTCTCCCTCTCCCTCTCCCTCTCCCTCTCCCTCTCCCTCTCCCTCTCCCTCTCCCTCTCCCTCTCCCTCTCCCTCTCCCTCTCCCTCTCCCTCTCCCTCTCCCTCTCCCTCTCCCTCTCCCTCTCCCTCTCCCTCTCCCTCTCCCTCTCCCTCTCCCTCTCCCTCTCCCTCTCCCTCTCCCTCTCCCTCTCCCTCTCCCTCTCCCTCTCCCTCTCCCTCTCCCTCTCCCTCTCCCTCTCCCTCTCCCTCTCCCTCTCCCTCTCCCTCTCCCTCTCCCTCTCCCTCTCCCTCTCCCTCTCCCTCTCCCTCTCCCTCTCCCTCTCCCTCTCCCTCTCCCTCTCCCTCTCCCTCTCCCTCTCCCTCTCCCTCTCCCTCTCCCTCTCCCTCTCCCTCTCCCTCTCCCTCTCCCTCTCCCTCTCCCTCTCCCTCTCCCTCTCCCTCTCCCTCTCCCTCTCCCTCTCCCTCTCCCTCTCCCTCTCCCTCTCCCTCTCCCTCTCCCTCTCCCTCTCCCTCTCCCTCTCCCTCTCCCTCTCCCTCTCCCTCTCCCTCTCCCTCTCCCTCTCCCTCTCCCTCTCCCTCTCCCTCTCCCTCTCCCTCTCCCTCTCCCTCTCCCTCTCCCTCTCCCTCTCCCTCTCCCTCTCCCTCTCCCTCTCCCTCTCCCTCTCCCTCTCCCTCTCCCTCTCCCTCTCCCTCTCCCTCTCCCTCTCCCTCTCCCTCTCCCTCTCCCTCTCCCTCTCCCTCTCCCTCTCCCTCTCCCTCTCCCTCTCCCTCTCCCTCTCCCTCTCCCTCTCCCTCTCCCTCTCCCTCTCCCTCTCCCTCTCCCTCTCCCTCTCCCTCTCCCTCTCCCTCTCCCTCTCCCTCTCCCTCTCCCTCTCCCTCTCCCTCTCCCTCTCCCTCTCCCTCTCCCTCTCCCTCTCCCTCTCCCTCTCCCTCTCCCTCTCCCTCTCCCTCTCCCTCTCCCTCTCCCTCTCCCTCTCCCTCTCCCTCTCCCTCTCCCTCTCCCTCTCCCTCTCCCTCTCCCTCTCCCTCTCCCTCTCCCTCTCCCTCTCCCTCTCCCTCTCCCTCTCCCTCTCCCTCTCCCTCTCCCTCTCCCTCTCCCTCTCCCTCTCCCTCTCCCTCTCCCTCTCCCTCTCCCTCTCCCTCTCCCTCTCTCTTTTGGTATTCCAAGATAACTTTGGATATCTGTTGGTCCTTTAAGCTAGGATATAATGTATTGATTCGTTTTCTTTTAAGTCACATTTGTTTACGTAATTGCACTGACTTTTGTCCCAACTAGAGTTTCCCAATCTCTTCTATCAAGCATTTAGAATTTCTTGGGTTACTTCTGGGAAAGCTAACTTCTTACATGTGGATTTCCCAAGGTTTACATTTAAGAAAATCCTATTGAAATAGAACCTGGGAGCTCCTGTAACAATAATTGTTACTATGTAATTATATAGTAAAGTGCTAAGAGCTATTGGGTTCTTGCCACTTGCCAGATTCAGAACCATTTATTTCATATCTAGTGTCTCGTTTAATCCTCAAAACAAACCTTGGAGACACAGGAATGCTTATTTTCCCCCATTTTATAGATGTAGAAACTGAGGTTTAGCAAATTGTAGTTGCCCGTGTTTTTAACTGCTGTAAGATGTGGTCTCTACCCACCAGGATGGGCATGATTGGTTCCATTAGACCAAAATTTCAGAATCAGGCATTATTTTAAGTGGTGGATAAGATATAGCTTGGATAGCTGTATAAAATGTAATTTCTCTAAGTTTTGGGATGGACTTAAACGTCTGTTTCAAAACTAACCATGTTTCATTAGATTGTTGTTGTACAGGTTTTTGTATTTCAGGGGCATGATTTAGCTCTTGGCATATCCAACGCCATGAAGCAAGGAAAGCTTGTTATAATAGAGTACCATTGTGTGTATTAACACGCCCATTAGAAAAGTTTCCTCAGAACTAAAGGATTTATAACCCTCATGCTTAAACAGAATCAGGCTGGAGACTGCAAAAGAGCTGTCATATGGTCTAATTTGATGGACACTTCCTGGATACTTTGAGCCTTAGGGCCTCTGCTTCCAGGAAATGTATAGATAGACACTCAATGAGGGTACCTTCAGAAGGCTCATGTCCAAGAACCTGACAACATAGCCCACTGGAGACCTTTTTTTCTCCTTTTATCACTCAGAATCTGCCCAATAGGTCAGTGGTTCTGGAAGCAGCTACTAGCAATGACCCATGACAAGTTTCCACCAGTTCCTGGTTTCCTATAAAGTAAGAACTATGTACTTGGGAACATCTCTGTTAGAATATTTGACTAATGAGTCCTATGTTCAGGCCCCAGGCTTTGCTGGGAGAATGTCTGGAGTCTGTGATCGTGAGTTCTATCTCAGTTCCCCATTGCTGGAAGAAATATTTTCATATTCCCCTCCAGTTTTCAGTTCTATGTTTTTTGCGTCATGTTTGAATTCCTTTGATGTTTCTCTTACAGTGATGTTGTTTGCAACCTAAGTAAACCCACCTGGATTCTGGATAATAACTCGTATCTTACTGTTTTCGTTCGTTAATATTCATATATAATGACCATGATTCTCAACAGGGGGGCAGATTTGCCCCCATGAGACACATGGCAACGTCTAGAGATACTCTTGATTGTCACGATAGAGGGCAGAAGTATTCCTGATATCCAGTGAGTAGAGGCCAGGGATGCTGCTAAACATCCCACAATGCACAGGACACCCCCGAACAGAATGATTTGGCCCCAAATTTCAATAGTGTTGGGGTTGAGAAATCTTGGCTTAGGGAAAGCACTTCTAAAAACATTGTGTTTTTAACTTATGCTTAATTTTAGTTTGTCTACGTACAGATTTTCATCATGCATTAATCTTGTTAATTAAATCATGCTTGTTTACGTTTCAATTAGCATTAAATAACTTTTCCTATATTCATGGCTATAGAAAGATTTGTTCAGATCTCTATAAAGACTATGATGACAGTCCCTTTGGGGCAGAAATCTTAAGTAAAATTGATCTGTGCTCCAGGCACAAGAAACAGCAGGAAACTGGGTGCCACCACTGTGACTATTCCAAATACCAAGCTCCTGGAAGCATAAAGCTAGATCATAGGGTACCAACAAAGACATTATTTGGAAGACATAGATGCAAAGTGTATCTCAGTCCAGTCCCAGAAGCCAGAGAGGTCAGTAGGTGCTGCTCTGTTTCCTGGGTAGCAGAGGAGGATGATAAGCCAAACGACAATATTGCTGCAGTCGAGACTGAAAGAAGGCAATTCACGAGTGAGGTGTTCATTTCAAAGGAGATCTTCACTATTGATGGAGAGACTGCACTGCCAGCCAGCACCTGAGCTTCTGCCGGTTCAACCAAATGTAATGAAGGAAGGAGATGAGGGATTAGAGAGAGCAGCGCTGACAGACGGCAGTTTGCGAAGAGTTGAATCAGCATAAATTATATCTCATCAGTGAGCAGGGAGGAGGGAGGATGTGCTCCAGGGCTCGGCTCACCACTGAGCTGGCGCATGCACCAAAGCACAGCCAGCAAACCGCCAGGTGTCTTTCAGCGTTGGACTCAAGTGCAGGGGTAGAGAAATGCCCTTGGTTGGAAAGCCACCTGGATTACAAATCGTGGGTAGAAGTCTATTTGAAACAATACAGTACTAAACGACATGAATATTTGGGATATCGGAAGGCCTCAATCGTAGACTACAGACAACCACAAGAAAAAGTTGCTGATAACTAGATGTGACTAATACACAGATACTAGTTGTAGGTATCTATATAACTAAATACTTCAAAACAAGACTCACCAGTTCAAAATCAATCCACCTGTTTAATAGTGTTTGAAATAAATGTAAATATTATTTTCTGAGGTTGAGGAGAGTTCACCTAAACCACATCTGAAATTTTCAAATAATCAAATTTTTTATCCTGTAGATTTGAAACTTGCTTCTTGGAGATTACATAATTAAACATTAACGTTAACTTTCCAAAATTTCATAACTATCAAGGGAAATAAAAAGTCAGCCTGTCAGCCTTAACACATTATAATAACATACAATACAAAGTAATATAACAGATATGAATAGACATATGAATGACTGGGAGTCATGGTAATTATTGCTTTGGGGGTTAAGTAATGGAAATATGACAAATATCAGGTGCGTGTGAAGTAAAAATCGTTTAACAAAATCTCTGAGTGAAGATTTTTTTCACTGCTTTAAAAACCTGTTCTAAGTTTTCTTCAGTGTATTGAAGCTTACAAACCAGAACCCAGTCAGAATGTCCAGACCAGCAGATGGTACTAATAGGAAAACCAATGGTCCCTGAGATTTTTCAAGGGAATTTAAGAATTATAGAAGGGGAAAATTCCAAAGTGAATGTCAAATAGGTTAAAATCTTGTACTTCCATTATGTACATCAAAGCAAAGGAATGGATTTGGGAAAAAGGAATGTAAGGCCTATGACATAGCCTCCTTTGTCTCTCATTTTGAATTATTATTGACTGTTGGGCAA
This sequence comes from Grampus griseus, assembly GCF_964374135.1. NCBI lineage: Eukaryota > Metazoa > Chordata > Mammalia > Artiodactyla > Delphinidae > Grampus > Grampus griseus. The sequence continues at coordinate 32,390,384 of NC_139006.1, read as the reverse complement.
ATTTTACAAGCCTCGAAGATTGTTTCTAATCCACAAATACGTTGTCTCAAGCTTCCGCGAAAACCAGTATTAGAGATGCTGTCGTAACAATTGTTCAAACTGGACAAGCAGCCAGTGGGTCATTACTCACGGGGGACCAGTAGCACAGCAACGGGCTGACTTTTGCAAGGAGCACTTTGCAGCTCAGAATGAGTTTGGTTGCCCTCCTGGACGCTTCCACCATTTGAGGGTTTTGTTGTGAAGGCAGAAAACAGTATTTAATATTTAATGAAGTCATTCTCTGCTGATGTTTCATGGCAGATGTGCTCTACTTAGTAGACTGTCGGAAAGAAAATGTAGAGGCAAACGCATTAAAAATTATCAGACATTTTCATAGCCTCTCCCGAGGTGTCTCTGAAGGGTAATTACCTTGTGCACAAGATGGAAATGAAATGGGGAAAAACATTTTTGTGCAAAAGTACAAGAAACGATTATACTGTTGGCAGGAATCCTAAGCTCCAGATGCATTATTTTTTGCTACTTCCAGCTTTCTTCTTCCCTTTTTATCCAGATGAGTTCTGCATTATGTGCATTATATGCAGAACTTACAGGACTTACAGAGGAACAATAAGAGACTTTAATAATTCATATCTGAGAGGAGTGAAAATAGAAGGGCACATCTTGTTATGAGGACATCAAATAGGTTACTTATTCGAACACATAGAAAATGCTACAAACCGTTCTAGTTCCTACTAAGAAGGCCCATTCTTCTCTGTCTTGGAAATTTCTGATATTGGAGGACCCAAGATTCTTGGACAAGAACCCCTTCATTTCCTAATGGTTTGTGCCCCTTTGGAGTTTAATGAAGATCTGGACATAATTTTGTCAGCTAGCAAGAGGAGAAAGGGAGGGGAGGAGAGAGGAAGGAAAGAAGCTAGGAGAGTCAGAAAGGTCATTTCCCCGTCATGCTCTGGGCGTGCTCTGATGGGAACTGGCAGCAGACTGTCGCCCCAGGAAGCAGCGTTGTAAGTGGCCTCAGCCCAACATTGTTGAACAAACTTAAAGTGTGTGCTGCTTCCCCTGGACCACATTCTGTCATTTGAATCTGAAATGGCAGCTGCGTCAAAACAAGTTTGCATTATGTAGACCTAATTCCAATTTTTAAAATGCTGACTCAAAATCCTATGTAACCAGCAGCAATCAATTATATTTGTCAGTTTCTTTGAATACGGTTTATGAATTTCTCAACACACCAGGACTAGACTCCATGCCGCCACATGAGAGAGAAGCTGTGTGTTCTGAATCAATAATAATGACCATTTACTGGACTTGCAACGTCCAACAGTATGGCAGAACAGACATGAGCTGGGGATTGCAGGGGAGTGTTTGGTCAGCTGAAGTCCTGCTGGATTTGGAATAGATTCAGACAAACACACTTGTTCAAGCAGTGCTGAGCTTGTGAGCAAACAAGGGAAGTCTTCAGTACCAAAGCACGCAGACATAAACAAAATCCCCAAACAAGAAAAAGGTGAAGGTGGGCTGAAAATGGACTTGAACATAGGCAAACCCCAAATAGGTGAAGGTGGGCTGAAAATGGACTTGAACATAGGCAAACCCCAAATATGGATTCTTTTCCTGGAGTCCAATGCCCACCCCAGCAGTGGATTTGGAATTTAAGCCAGGGACCCACAACGAATGGAACAAACTTGAAGATGTTAGGAGTTCCTGCAGGTACCTTCTCAGTGGAGAAAAGCATCCCCAGGACTCAGAACTTTCATGGAATATGTGGTCAAAGATAGTCAAATTAAGTGAAATATAATCATGATATGCCCAAGGAAACAAACCACCATTAAGTGATGACAGTCAGCAAAACAGTCAGTCTGGATACTTCACCTTTTCGGGACTTGCCTGGCGGTCCAGTGGTTAAGACTTTGCCTGCCAATGCAGGGGGTGCAGGTTTGATCCCTGGTTAGAGAGCTAAGATCCCACATGTCTCGCAACCCAAAGAAAACAAAAATAACAAAATAAAAAACATAAAACAGAAGCAATATTGTAACCAATTCAACAAAGACTTTAAAAATGGTCCACATCAAAAAAAATCTTATAAAAAAATAAACGTTCCACCTCCTGCACAAACACCTCAAATTATTGGAGTGGTCAGATTTGGAATGGGAAAGAACTATGATGACAAAATGTGGATTAAGAAAGACAGGAACAGGGAGTTCCCTGGTGGTCCAGTGGTTAGGACTCTGCACTTTCACTGCTGAGAGTGCGCGTTCATTCCCTGGTTGGGGAACTAAGATCTGTAAGCCGTGAGGCGCGACCAAGGAAAAAAAAATCTTACAATTAAAAAATTAAAATAGAAAACAGGAACAAAGGATCATCAAAAACATGCAGATGAAAATTATACTGCTTGAAATGATCTAAATAGCATATTTTACACAAATGAAGAATGAATATTATTCTTGAAATGAAAGAGTAAGCCCTGCATCTCCTGAAAAGAAGTGTCAAGAGATGTCAAAGTTACCCAGAATGCAGCACACACACACACACACACACACACGCACAGAGGACAGAAAGAGAAGGCTTGACATAAATTTAGTCAGTGTTTGATAAGAAAATGAATAGGACAGAAGGAGCAGAAGAGAAAAACAATTTGACTGCAGAGGTATCAACGGATATAATAGAAGCAAAATACCAGGGAATAATATCTTCAAAATGCTGAGAAAAAAATAACGGCCAACTCAGAACTGTATGCAGTGCAAATTTTTCTTTTAATAACTAGGATGAATAAAGACATTTTCATATACACAAAAACAGAGATTATGATCAGCAGAATTTTATCAAAGGGATTCCTAAAAGGTATATTTCAAGAAGAAAGGAAAATCATCACAGAAAGAAGTTCTAGTGGTTTAGGAAGAACTGCTTAGTAAAAAAAATGGTTAAGTACGTAGGAAAATCTAAGTGAATATTTTGTATATAAAATGAAAATACCTAAATTGTGGGGTTAAATAATGAGCTAAAATACTGATTTTTAATACCATAATACCATATAAGTTGGAGGGTGATCATTAGATCTGGCCTTCTAAGGTCCTGTTATTATTCAGGAAGAATGTTAAGATGGTGATGCATGGTAACATTTTGAGGATGAACACTAAAAGAGTGGAAGCAATTGATCACAAATCCGTATAGGGAAGAAAGAAGAGTAAAAATAAAGCAATTCAAAGGAAGAAAAAGGGGAAAGAGGTAGAAGGATCATCAAAAAGCAGGACAAACAGAAGGCACACCAAGTAAGAACCTTGTGACAAGTTTAGGATTTTTATTCCCAGCTGTACAAAAGATCTGATACCTGGAATGACTTGCTCAATATGAGCGAGTAGAATTTTGGACAAAATGAAAATAAATTATTTAAATACATGGAATATGAGATGGTATAAGATTAAGAAATCCACAAGATCCCAAAAGTTGAGTGAGAGCAGGAGCCCAGAAAGGAGACACCACAGCCAGGTTTCACCCTGAGGGTTTCTGCTGGACTTGTGCCCTCCCCGCTTTGGCCACTGCACAGGGATTATGCGTGAGATCCCAGGGCCTGTGTGAGGTAGGAGAATCGAATAGGAGCCATCTGCATACATCTGTGACCTACAGAACCACACCCTTTGTGTCAAGGTTAGCATGAAATAAACCTACCACGCAGAAGAGGCCAGCAGTGAAACACCATCTTGCCCTTGGTACTGGGTGAAGAGAGGAAATCTCCTCTGAGGATTCATGTCTGTAAGCTTATCTTCATGAGGGCTTTTGGTCCAAATCCGTATTGCCAATGTGTTCCAAAGAGACTGCAGACAGAGCATTTAGAACAAGACGCTGTCTTAGAACAAGACACTGTTAGCATTATACTCAAGCACACAAATACTCCCTGGAAGAACACAACTTCAAATCAAACCTGAAAGAATTCCTAGCGATTGCTTTCTGAGGAAAGTAAGCCGCTTCCAATCTAAAGCAACACTTGTGGATGAGAAATGCAAAATGAACAAACAATGGAAAGAGACAAAGACTTCCGGTATTGGAGCCATCACACCCAGATTACATGATAACTTTAATATGCTTAAAGAAATAAACAGAAGATTGAAAGATGAGCAGAGGGCAGAACCTACCCTGTGGATTAGAGGGAGAACTAAACAGAATTCTAGAGCTGAAAGATATCGTGATTAAAAATATAAAACTTGGACACATTGAACAAATCATGCTGCTGAAAAAACTTGCAAATGAGAAGATAGTTCAAAAACACTATCCGGAATTCAGTACAAAATACAAAAGAGGTTAAGAAACAAGGAGACTTGAGTAAGATTTGACATATTTAATCAGGGTTTCAGAAGAAAAAAAAGTTTCAGAAGGAGAAAAATCAAGCAGAGACAAAATTGGAAGAGAGAATATCAGATCCAGGAAACCCAGTGACAAACAAGAGACATAATTAAAACAAACAAACATCTAGATATATAATGAAACTTCAAAATACCAAAAAGAGAAGATTTTATAGAAGCCAGAGAGGAAATGGAGAAAATGAACTATTAGACTCATGCTAACTTCTCAAGCAGAGTGATGGAAGCCAGAAGACAGTGGAATAATAGTTTTGGGGTGGTGAAAACTGACCATCTGGAATTCTACACTCAGAATATTTTTCAAGAATGAAGACAAACTAAAGCACAAAATGAACAAACCGACAGCTTCCCAGGTTTACTACCCAAAACCCACATTAAAAGAAATAGTAAAAAAAAATACACTTGAGTAGATTTTAAAAATTCTAGCCATGCTCTGTTTACACCACAAACATAAGAATGCAAAGGTTGACAGAGCATGGAGAAAGATTTACCAGATAATTATCAACCAAAAAGATACATTTTAATCAAATATTGCCAGAAGATAGTTGACATAGCTAGTTAACATCTGATAAAAGATTTCAAGCAAAAAGCATTACTAGTGGTAGAAGTTCAAAATGATAAAAAGTTCAATTCAGGAAGATATGAAATGCCAAAATTGTAATAGCATAATTTTATTTTTTAAAAATAAAACTGCAGAGAGAAGACAAATACATGTAGGAGATTTTAACGTATTCCCCCCAGAAATTAATATTTCGGACAGACAAAAGTGAGTGGTGATTGATATAGAAAGTTTAAACAGTGCAATGAACAGGTTTAGGTGTGTGCAGTATTGCCTGCAACAATTAAGGAAGGCACATTCTTCCAAACACATGGGAACGTTTTCAAAACGTGATCACCTGTGAAGCCATAAAGGTACCTCAGCAGAGACAAAGGACTGTTATCACAGAAACCATATCCCCTGACTAAAATGCAACTAAGTTCAGAATAAAACTAAAAGCGTTCCATATGTTTGGAAATACTTAAAACTTTTAAATACCTCATGGGTCAAGGGAGAAGCAAAGTGCTATGTGTCAAAAATTGTGAAATGCTATGATACTAGCAGGGAAATATACAACCCTTAGTGCCTTCATTGAAAAGAAAAAGGATTGTGGGCTGGCCTCCCGCAGGAGTGGCCAGGCTGGGCATTACCCAGCAGCACCTCGCGGGGTCCTTCTTCTTTGAGTCCTTCTGCTCCACTGCATTCCCCGTCTTAGCATTCTTGTTGGTTTCTTCTCCAATCACACGTAAACCTGGGTGTTTCAAGTCAGGCATACCCCGTTCAAATCCCAGCTCCTCTATTTCCTTCCTTGCTGAGCCTCCGTGACCTCATCTTTACAACCAGGCTGCCAATCTGTACAGGCTTGTTGGGAGGACTTGGTGAGAGTCTGTGCGTGAAGTGCCTGGTTCTTGATAAATACCTGGTATGTGATAACCCGAGGCCACACTGTGTGGCCAGAGGTGATTTCTCAAAGTGCTGATGGCTCTGCTGGAAGAGGCCTGCTGCCCCTCACGTGGTCAGTGGGCTCAGCAGCACTGACCCCTCCTCCCATGCCCATCCCACCCCTCCATGCCCTGGCTGTATCTAGCATATCCCAAATAAAGTGGCACTGTGTGCAGAGTCTGCATCCCTGGGGGCAGAGGGCAAGGAAGGAGTGGGAGTGGGGGTAAAAAAAAGAAAAAAATTAAGTGAAAATAAATAAAAGAAAAAGGATTAAAATTAAGCCACTAAGGATCCAACATAAGAAACAAAACCAAACAAAAACAGCAAATTAATCCCAAAGGAGATCTAATGAAAGAAAGTAATCATAAAGATAAAAGAAACCATTGAAACAAAAAACAATTATAAAAGAGAGAATTAATGCCCAAAGTAGGTTCTTTGAAAAAGATGAATAAAACAGAGAAGCCTCTGTAAATGTTAGTCAAGGAGAGAGAAAGTAAGATATTAGGAGGAAAGGTGGACCTAACTATAGACACTTCAGAGATTTAATAGTTAAGAATTACTATGGCCCATTTTAAGCCCAATAATTTGAAAATTTAGATGGAATGGATTAATTTTAAAATAAACTTGCTGCACTGACTCTAGAAGAAATAGGAAATATGTATATTCTTACAATCACTAATAAAATTGAGTGGGCTTTGAGAGATTTGACTCTATTAAAATTAGGGACTTCTGTTTATGGAAAGACATCAAAAAGTGAGTGTTCATACCAACCACAGACTGGGAATAGAAATTTACCACATGCATAATAGACAAAAAAAGATTATCCAGAATGCTTAGTTGCTGCTTAAAGAGATGGGCTACAGACATGAACAAGCATTCCACCAAGAAGAAAATACAACAGATCATAGGCAAACGACAGGATACTCCTCCATCTTATTATTAATTAGGCAGGTCAGAATTAATATTCCAATATTATTTTCTTTCTCAATCTTCAGATTGGCAAAAAAGTTAGAAGCCAAATACCAAGTATTATGAGGATGTGGAGCCAAAGGAACTTCCGTCAGTTGTAATGAGAGTGTATATTTGTATAACCATTTTGGAAAACAGTTTGGCATTGCCTGGGGAAACAAAATAAGCATGCATACAGGGCTGCAGTTCCACTCCTAGAAAATCCTGCACATGTGCACTGGAAACACACAAAAGTATTGATCGTGCTAGCATAAATGAGTGAATGGGTATATAAACAATGCACAAGCAAATACTGGGAATAATGCAAATGTCCATCAACACAATGGACAGATAAATTTGGGTACAGTTGCAAGAAGGACTATATGTACACAGCTGAAACTGAATAAACCATAGCCTCACACAATACCATGTATGAGCTTTAAAACATAATGGTGTATGCTTATAAGAAACAAATTCAGAAAAATCAATTCCATATGATTGCATATTTGTAAGTTCAATAAAACACTACACAATGTGTTTGAGGAAGCACATGTGCATGGGTGATAAAACTAAAAGAAAAGCAGGGTAATGGTTAAAACAAAAAAGAGATTGGTCACCTTAAGGAGGTGGGAAGAAGAGTTGCAATTGGGGGTGGGAATATCTGGAGTAATGACAAATTCAATTTCTTTTTTTTTTTCAACAAGGAAAATAGTACATAAACTTTGCAGTGTGGCTTATAATTTCTTAAAAGGGAACCGTTTACATAGACATCAAATTAACATTTGAATGTTGATATTGAATCACATACCAGTTGACTTCTACAAAGTTACTTAATACAACATTCTGTTTTTTTAAAGGTAAACCTATCAGAATCATACATTATTGTTTAAAATTAATTTCCTCTCCATAATTGATAGTTTATTTTGTGATTTTAAATTCTGCCTAGTTTCAATGATGGTGGTATAAAGTTCAAAGTGAGTATTTCTGAAAGCTGTTGTTATTGTTATTTAAGAAAATGCATTATTTTTAAGGGTCAGTAAATTTTCTGCAGCATTACTAAGTCTTCATAAAATGACATACTTTTTTTGAACAAAAAGACATAAACAAAGCTAGAATAAAGTCTGACATTCAATGCTTGTATAGAATTATAATTTATGAGGCAATTGGATGTTCATGAAATTTATACAAAACAAGTCCTTTTGAGCTTATGCACTGCAAGCATTTTTTTAAACAATTGCTGGGGTTTTTTGTTTTGTTGCTCAGTAATGCACCATTTTTCTTCCTTATTTTGACTCCCTCCACCCCTTTCTCCCCACCCCCTGCTGTCTTTGGCAATCACCAGTCTGTTCTCTGTATCTATGAGTTCTTTTTTTCAAGGCTCCCACATAAGAGAAATAATATGATATTAAATATTTGTCTTTCTCTGATTTATTGCACTCAGCATAGTGCCATTGAGGGCCTTGCATGTGGTCACAAATGGCATGACTTCATCCTTTTCTATGGCTGAGTAATATTCCGCTGTGTGTGTCTGTGTATACATACGTATATGACATCTTCTTTATCCATTCATCCATTGGTGGACATTTGGGTTGTTTCTGTATCTTGGCTATTATAAGTAATGTTTCAGTGAACATGGGGGTGTGGATATCTTTTCAGTTAGTGGTTTTGTTTTGTCTTCAGATAAATACCTGGAAGTGGAATTGCTGGGTCACATGGTAGTTCTATTTTTAATTTTTGAAGACCCTCCATACTGTTTTCCATAGTGGCCAATTTACATTCCCACAAACAGTGCAGGAGGGTTCCCTTTTCTTCACTTCCTTGCCAACACTTATTTCTTGTTTTTTTGATAATAGACATTCTAACAGGTGTGACGTACTATCTCATAGTTTTGACTTGTATTTCCCTAATGATTAGTGATGTTGAGTATCTTTTCATGTCAATATGTGTTGGCCATCTGTACGTCTTCTTTGGAAAAATGTCTATGCAGATCATCTATTTTTTAATCAGATTTTTTTGTTTTTTTCTATTGAGTTGTATGAGTTCTTTGTATATTTTGAGTATTAGTCCCTTATCAGATATATGATTTGCAAATATTTTTTTCCATTCAGTAGGTTGCCTTTTCAGTTTGTTGACGGTTTGCTTTGCTGTGCAGAAGCTTTTTAATTTAATGTAGTCCCACTTACTGATTTTTGCTTTTGTTGTTTTTGCTTTTGGCGTAGATTAAAAAAATCATCCCCAAGACTGATGTCAAGGAGATAACTACCTATGTTTTCTTCTAGGAGTTTTGTGGTTTCATGTCTTAAATTCAAGTCTTTAATCCATTTTGAGTTAATTTTTGTGTATGGTGTAAGATAGTGGTCCAGTTTCATACTTCTGCATGTGGCTGTCTGGTTTTCCTAACACCATTTATTGGAGAGACTGTCCTTTCCCCATTAGGAAAGTTTTCTTTGTCATAAATTAATTGACCATATTTGCGTGGGCTTATTTTTGGGCTCTCTCTTCTGTTCCATTGATCTATGTGTCTGTTTTGTGCTAATACCATACTACTTTTTTTTTTTTTTTTTTTTTTTGCGGTACGCAGGCCTCTCACTGTTGCGGCCTCGCCCATTGCAGAGCACAGGCTCCAGACGTGCAGGCTCAGCAGCCATGGCTCACGGGCCCAGCCGCTCTGCAGCATGTGGGATCTTCCCGGACCTGGGCACGAACCCATGTCTCCTGCATCGGCAGGCGGACTCTCAACCACTGCGCCACCAGGGAAGCCCATACCATACTATTTTAATTACTATAGCTTTGTAATATAATTTGAAGTAAGGGAGAATGATGCCTCCAGCTTTGTTTTTCTTTCTCAAGATTGCTTTGGCTATTCAGGATTTTTTTGTGGTTCCATACAAATTTTTAGGATTATTTGCTCTATTTCTTTGAAAAGTGATACTGGGGTTTTGATGGGGATTTCAGTGAATCTGTAGATTGCTTTGGGTGATATGGACCTCAATAATACTGATTCTTCTAATCCATGATCATGGAATATTTTTCCTTTGTGTCTTATTCAATTTCTTTCATCAGTGTCTTGTAGTTTTCAGTATACAGGTCTTTCACCTCCTTGGTTAAATTTATTCCTAAGTATTTTATCCTTTTTGATGCATTTGTAAATGGGATTGTTTTCTTTTTTTTAGAAGATGTTGGGGGTAGGAGGTTATTAATTAATTAATTTATTTTTGCTGTGTCGCGTCTTCATTTCTGTGCGAGGGCTTTCTCTAGTTGTGGCAAGCGGGGGCCACTCTTCATCGTGGTGCGCGGGCCTCTCACTGTCGCGGCCTCTCTTGTTGCGGAGCACAGGCTCCAGACGCGCAGGCTCAGTAGTTGTGGCTTACGGGCCTAGTTGCTCCGCAGCATGTGGGATCCTCCCAGACCAGGGCTCGAACCCGTGTCCCCTGCATTAGCAGGCAGATTCTCAACGACTGCGCCACCAGGGAAGCCCCCTGGGATTGTTTTCTTAATTTCTGTTTCTGGTAGTTTGTTATTGGTATATAGAAACAATAGATTTTTGTGTATTTATTTTTTTATCCTGCAACTTTACTGAATTCATTTATTAGTTCTAATAGTTTTTTGAAGGAGTCTTCAGAGTTTTTTATATATGATATCAGGATCTTCCTGCAGCCGAGGGACAGTCTGTGGACGAAATAGAGGGGTGTAGGAGATGGGGCGATGGGGGTGCCTCCCATATAAATGTACTCAGTGTAGAGGTTCTCCAACTTTTGGTCTCAGGAATCCTTTGCACTCTTAAAATTACTGAGATCCTAAAAAGCTTTTGTGTTGTGTGTGTGTGTGTGTTTGTGTGTGTACTATGTTAGAAATTAAAGCTGAGGAGGTGTTTAAATGCAAGCCTTCCACTGAGAGTGTAGTAGAATATCTTTGGAGAAAAGTTTGGTGATAGATGTAAGATAATTAAAATGAATACCCCTTAATCCGTGAATTCATACAGAGTCTTAGCATAAGGAAATGATCTATGACCACAGGTATGTGTGTGTTTGTGTTACACAATACAATTTATGATCCCCAAAGGAAACAACAACTATTAATATGATAACAGTGGCAACAAAATAAAATGTTTATGTCTGATTCTGGTTCCACCACTTAGAAAAATTATCAATCCTCTATAACATCAATACCCTCATCTACAGAATGAGAATAATTATGATACCTACTTTATAGGGGTGTTGTGAATATCAAATGAGATTAGCCATGTCAAGTACATCACATAGTTCCTGGCATACACTAAGTGCTCAATAAATGTCACATATTTTTACTGTTATTGCATGTGAAATACCATTCAATTGTATAAGCAATTAAAATGGTATACAATTAAATTTATTTGCATCAAAATGCATTCATTGTATACTAAGTAAAAGGTTAAGAAGACAGCCTATACAGTCTACTTCCATTTTTGTAAAGAACAAAATCTATCCAAAATTCTTTGAATATATACACAAGTCATTAACATTGAGCCGTGCAGGTTATTTATGCATTTTTTTCCTGTGTATCTGTATCTTCTAATTTTTCTTCAGTGGCAATGACCTGCGTGATAAAATGTTTTCCTTTGGAACCGTACAGTGTACTAACACCAGAGGGCGCTGATGCTTGTGAATTTTTTCCCCCCCGCCCTGTGCTAACTTGAGGGTGGAGCCCACGGTGAGCTGTCCAGGGGCTGAAGAAGGCGAGAGCCTCAACCCAGAAGAAAGAAAGAATAGTAGCGTCCCTCCAACAAACAAACAAATACCTGCACATTAGGAGCTACTGATGCCAGGATTCTGTCCCCGGCAGTTTCTGTTAGACTTTCTGGGGGTGGGTTCAGATATCAGCATTAAAAAAAAAAAAAATTCCTAGGCATTTCCAGTGTGTAGCCAGTATGGCGAATCCCGGATGCAAAAGGAAAGTAAAAGCCACATGATCCCAGGTGCCAGGAAGGATTGGGAGGAAATATGCCTGTAGCTCTCACTCCCTCCAAGACTTGGTCCAGCTGCCCCTGCTCCACAGCAGTGAGCCTCCTTCCTGCCTCTCCTGGCCCCTCCTCGGCTCTGGGAAAGACCGAGACTCCCAGGTCTCCTCCACAAGCCCCAGAACACAGAGCGGGGGTGGCTCTGAGGGGCTGATGCTCCACACAGACTACAGTCCACGCTGCTTCCTGCAGAGGCGCCATGTAGTGAGTTCTGCCCAAAGCTGAGGCTTCCTCGTTCTACCACAGACCCAAGCTCCAAAAGATGCTCATGTCATGATGAAGCAGCTTACCTACAGCTCCCCACAAGCCCTGCTTCTGTCTACAGAGAACAGTGCCTGGAGCTTGTGGTGGAGGGAACCGTGCAATCTGATTTCTTGGCTGCATGATTTGGGGCAAGCAGGACCCAACGGCCCAGGAAGCAGGAAAGGGAGAGAAGTAAGGTTGAGGGAAGAGGGGAGTGCTGTCAGCCACAGTGGGCCATAATCCTCTGCCTGCAGAGTGCGGAAGACTGGCCCTGCCCCTCTCCAGTCCCAGCCCCCTTCATGCTGCGTCCGGCTGGTCCTTGGCCTCTTGCTGGGTGTATGGTTTACCTGGGTGGGAGTGACCGTGGAGGATGGACGTCCTGAGGCCTGCAGTCCCCTCATTCTCCTGGTGTGCATGAGTAGAATGTCAGTCTCTCCTGGGGTTTTCCAGAGAGAAAACCATGGAATGCAGGAAGGATGTAACACATAATGGCTTGTGGAGATTCTCGATTCTGCGCTGTGATTTGCTTTCCTATCCTCTTCTCTCCCCTCAACATACCCCGATTGATACTGACTTGAGTTGAGTGGAAAGAGAGCAGGGCCCAGTGGTGGTTAGAATGTTTTCACTAGTGAAGAGTGTTTTCCCCAGAATTTCGCTGGTTTGGTTTCATCACTGAAGGCAAAGAAGCAGTAGCTTTAGCTGCTGTCCTCTCCGGGACCACTTCCGGTAGGTTTCTGGTAAAGGTCTGGTGGACCGTCGCTCGGAGAATGCTGGAGAAAATAAGCTCCGCGTATCCCCCAATTAGTCACCAATGGCTGCGCGGCATACCAGCCAGACCTTAGTGACACGAAAGAGCCAGTTTTCCTTTCTCACCATGCTGTGGGGTGGTAGGGACTCATCTGCTGACCTCGTGGGTACAGCTGGGACAGATGGGTCTTTCTATCTACTTGATCTTTCATCTTGGGCTTCTTCCTGGCATGATGGTCTCAGGGCAGCAGCCTGAGATGACCTGGCAGATGGTCGCAGGGAGCACAGGAGGAAGCTAAAAGGCATCTTGGGACCTCAGCTCTGGAATGTGAACATCGGTTCCACTGTCTTCAATTGGTCCAGGCCAGCCACAGCGGGAAGCACTCCATCTCTTGATGGAAGAAGTGGCAAAACATCTGGGGCCATATTTAATATATCACAGGATTTCTAGTTCTAGGCACTAATCAACATTTTGAGTCAATTAATTCTTTGTTCAGTGGGGTGGGGAACAGGGGAGAGAGGACTTTCCTGTGCGTTACAGGACGTTTAGCAGTATCCCTGACCTCTGCCCACTAGATGCCAGTAGCAGCCCCACACCCCAGTTGTGACAACCAGAAATATCCCCAGACATTGCCAGATGTCCCCAGAAGGAGGCAAAATCTCCCCCCAGTAGAGAACCACTGATCTGCTCCAGGTGTTGATTTCTTTTTCTAAGATGGATTCTCTGTTTCTTGGTATCAGCACCTACTTTGTCAGAACAACACTGACTCAGATCTGCCTGTATAAATTAATAGCCCCATCGAGACTAACTCACTTGGCCAGAACAAAAAGTTCACCAGCAGAGGTATGCCCCTCTGCTGAGCAATATGAAACGCATCATCACATTTGGACACTTGTAAGCATTAGGAAGCAATCAGCTTTTTTCTTTCCTCCCTCCCTCCCTCCCTCCCTCCCTGCCTCCCTGCCTCCCTGCCTTCCTTTTTTCTGTTTCCCACAATCAACATCCACCGATTTTGTTGGGCTCTATGGGGCCACGACAAGCTGGTGGAGGCCTCTTCAAATGAGAAGGGAAAAGAGTTTCAGTGTGTGGATGGGAGTGGAAGAAGCATTTTACAATTTGCTAGGCTTTGAGTTCATTTTTGTTCACATAATAGAAAGATTTACCAGCTGTGACATTCCTAAGTCACACAGTTGGGGGTAATATTTGTAGAATGGGGCTTTTTATGGCAGCTCTTTATGATTTCAACAATTGTTTATTCCCAAGCAATGATTAATTTTTAGCTTCTTCTTTATTGTTCCCTTCCTCAAATATCAGAGATGCAGTAATCATTACCAAATAACAGGCAATCTTAATGTCTCCAAATCTTAATATCTCCAAATATCTTAATATCTCTTAATATCATCCAAATGCTGGATGCATTTCTGGTTTGAAAATGGCATATATGCCCCCGCTTTAACAACCCAGCTTTTTTTCCAGCTCGGTGGGGCTGTTTGTGCTGATGCTAACGTCACCTGAGAGGTGTTGCTGACACCATTATTTCTTGAAAGAGACTGAAGGACCCAGCATCTTTATGTTCCGAAAGCATCCCATTTTGTCATCTTGGTTCTTTGATGTTGCCAGGCATTACTGAACTGTGAGAAGCTGAGAGGAAATTCATATTCCACAGAAAATTTACTTTGCACAGTAAAGAAGGAACATAATATTGGGGTAGAACTTTCTGCTTACGGAACTGGACATGCAGAGCGGCCAATGGTGAAAACCTCCAGGAAGATGCCTTCAAGATGCCTTCGTCCCACGGCGAAGCCCTTGCACCACTTGCCTTATAAATAAAGGGCTCCCCAGATTTCTTTGTTGTTGAAAAAGCTGATTTGGGGAACTGGAGCCAGGTTGCTCGAGTTAGGTGACGCCGCTAATACAGCTACAGCGCTGCCTTCACAGCCCTGATGAATTGCTGGCAGATTGTAATTGGAACCTACACATGAAAAAGACTCTTTGACGTCCATAAATAGTCACAACACAGCGGAAATGTAGCAGCTATGGAAATAGTTACAGCAAATAAGAACTTCCTTTAGAAAGCTGCAAACTCTTTTTCCTTTTTTTTCTCTCTTCTCTTCACCCCCCGTCAACTCTTCGTGTCAGTTCATATACCTGCTTCCTTGTCCCTAGAATGATCCCCTAATCTGCGTTTGCAGTACTGTCCATGCAATATTTGCTCACTTCTGTTTTTCTCCAAAACTGGGCCAAGTTTCTCCAAAACTTGGTTTTCAAAGGCTCTGGTGTATATAATTAAAATTTTCATTTTTGTTAATGTATTGGTTTAGGTCCTTAAGTTCTAGGGCCCAGAGAGCTAGTGAAATCACCTGACAGGTGTTTGTTATTGTTCCTCCTCAGGGGTTGTTTACTGTACCCAGGTGTCATTCACCCCAGCTGTAAACCTTCTAAATCAAGGGTCACGTTAGATCTTTGAGATAGATGCTGCTGGTTAAGGGGTTAAGACTTGCTTCTCAAGAGCCACAGCCTCTTACAATACTTGGAGAACCCAAGGGCCCCGCACCAAGGAGACTACGTTGACCCAAAATAGTTTAACATCGAAAGATCTCCAGGCAGACTTGGGCCCTCATCTTTAAACAAAGCATGGGCTTCACTTTTGAGTTCCTTGTTTTTCAAATGGTTAAACAGTCTTGCCTGTAGCCAGTTGCACCCATTTCACCAGGACCAGCATGTTAGGGGGCTCAATATTTTCAGTCATATGAGACGTGATTGTATCATGTTAGGCAGAAGCATGGTTTTCTTAAGTCTTTATCTGGAAGTTAAATACGGTCAAAGGGGCGCGTATCAGATGGCAAGTCGAGGACAGATGGACTCTGGTGTTTTTTCACCCGTGTCAACTAGGTTAAGTTGGATCTTTTTTTCCAGAATATACTGCCCTGTATAATTCTGAGTTAGGAATTGGCCAAAAGACCAATTTGCAGAAGGAGGAAGCAAAGCAGCTGCCATTATCCTGGGAAGGTGAGATGATGTTGCAGCAGACGCAGAGGTGCCGGGGGTCCAGCTTGCCTTTGCTCTCCTCCATCCCACGCCCAGCTCTTCCTGACTGATGACTGGGGGGGAACAGCGGCAGCTCCAGGCCCACCCCCAGACACTTGGTGGTGAACCCCGTGGGTGTTGGTACACAGGAACCCTGCCTAGTTCAAAATGATGTGTCAAACCAGCTGAAGGAATTTTGAGGCGTGAGTGGGAGAAGAGTGCTCATTTCAGGAAACCCAGACAATTGCTGATGACTATAACACCGGTCATAATAGCTGGCATTTACTGATCACCAACTGTGTGTCAGACACAGGGCCTTATATACCGTGTATCACTTATTCCTCACAAAAACCTTCTGAGGGAGGTACAGTTGTCATCCTATTTGGCACGTGAGAAAATTTCGGGGGTTAGGTCAGAGCTGAAAATGAGTGTTCTTAACAACTATGGTATATATATATATAGATATAGATATGTCACCTCTCCACTTGTCACACGTTGAAATTATTTGTTTATGTATACGAATCAGCGTCTGCCACTAGAGTATGATAGTCCAAGGTCAAGAAGTGCATCCTTTTCATATTTTCATTGTTAAAATACATGGTCTGAAAACTAGAAAGTTTATGATGCACATTTGCTGAATAAATGGACACATAAAAGGGATGGTGGTGGGAGATGTGATCAACCTTGGTACCACAGGTGAAGAAAAATTGGCAGGGACCCTTGCAGTGGACTTCTGTTCACGTTGTCAGGATGTGAGCCTAGCTGCGTAAAAGAATTCAGAAAGAATACAGAGTGGGCTTATGCTATTGACGGGCATAGTGATGATAGAAAGAAATGTTTATTATGTGGGTTGCCTCACATTTTGATCAAGGGGAGAGGGGCAGCCGGGGAGGGCATTCATTTCATAGAAAAAGCATAGAATATCTTGAAACATGGCAGTGATCTTTACTTTAGGGAGCACGGATATCTACTCAACAGTAGGGGGAGCAAGATGCAGAAAAATCTAAAATTGTAGCTCACTAAACAAAAAATGGGAAGCTCTCTGAGTTACCTGGGGATAAAAGCACGAGCAAGTGATTTTACAGAAAGCAGTCTGAAAATGGGGTGTTGATAAATTGTAAAGACTGACTCTTCTGTTCAATATGGTTTTGGAATTGCTCACCAGGACAATTCTAGCACAAAATCGTTCAGGGAAGATTTCACAAGGATCAACATAGGTGTTCAATAAGGATAAAGCAGGATAGATTGTTTTTAACCTAAATCAAATGATTCATCCTTTGACAGTGGTAAAATTCCCACCACGTTTATGCCAATTAGACCCAGCCTTGAACCCTTTATTGCGGTCTATGGAAAACCAGAATTGAAGTGAAAATTAATGATGCTATTTAAATGAACTACCCTAGGCATACAATAGCATGATAAGATAAAATTTGCATTGCTATTGCTGTGTTTTGCTTAGCACTGTATTCTACCTTGAAATCTGAGAAGTTCATAGACTGGTTCTAGGAAGACTAAACCAGAGAAAAGCAAGTTCACATCAAGTGTGTGAACTCCAGCAATGACTGTTTATGGTGTGACACTTTGAGTTCTTCCAACACTCTCCCTAGCACATCTTCCCTTGAAAATGCCCCCAACTGGCAGTGGAACAAACATAAGCTCTTTCAAAATGATTTTGACCATCTCTGAATTTCCTAATTAGAGTCTAAGAAAAAAAAAATCCTGTCTGTTTAAAAGGAGCAACTTAGTTGCATAATGAATTATTCCTATTTTCTTTTATTTTAATTTAATTATGCAAATTGGGTATGAAATCAATTCCAGCGTCTGTAAAATTGACATTTGTTTGTTTTGTTTTACTTTCAGGGCCTCTTTCTAGTTCCATTAAGCCCACTTGGCAAGGCCCAGAGCTTCTAAAACATTCAGGCCTTCACTTATGCTCATAATATTGACTATAAAGTGCATAGTGAAAATATAGGCTACTTGATAGGAAAATCAAAGTATAATACCCAAAGTGGCCATGAGCACCTTTTCTCCTAAGCCTCGGCTATGACAGAATTCTATGATGTAGAAATTAAGTTTTGGTATTTGGTGATTTTCTTAAGGTTGCAGTCTGTGTCATAAGAACTATTATCTGCCTGAAGCTAGGTTTTCCTACTACGCTGCTTTTGTTCATGGACCTCAAGATAATGCAGTAAGTTGCAGAAATGACCTTGCTTCATGTTGCACGGGGACCACTGGTGCCCACGTGAATACCTCTGAGATCTCCATTCCTCTGTCACTTCTGCAACTCAAAGTCCTAGGAATCTTCCCACTTGATATTTTTATCATCAGTCCTAATGTTCATTTCAACAGACTGATTCCCAAATCTACTGATACAATTCCAGGCCAAGATCCGGACATCAATCTCAGGCACTCATATCAGTTTCAGGAGATAATTAAAAATGCCCCAGATTTTAAGAGGTCCTCTGGCTTATCTTCTCAACCATCTTCCCTTCTTCTGCCTTGAAGACTGACTGCATGGAATACTTATCAGTCAAAAGATACAATGGCTGGGGCTTCCCTGGTGGCGCAGTGGTTGAGAGTCCGCCTGCCGATGCAGGGGACGCGGGTTCGTGCCCCAGTCCGGGAAGATCCCACATGCCGCGGAGCGGCTGGGCCCGTGAGCCATGGCCACTGAGCCTGCGCTCCGCAACGGGAGAGGCCACAGCAGTGAGAGGCCTGCGTACTGCGAAAAAAAAAAAAAAAAAGATACAGTGGCTGGATTATTTATTCTGAGACCCTGTTTCATATTTTATCACTGTCTTTCTTCCATGAATTAAGTGTGCTAAACAATACTGGGCAAGAGAGAAAGCATTTAAGTACAGATCTGCATTGCTGTTGAAGTTGTTCTTCCTAACGTGGGCAAATGAAATCAGAGTTGAATGAAACAGGACTGTGACACTTCTAGGACCTCATCATTTTCAGGGGATAGAAACGGCTTTGCATTCAACCACCAGCTCCAGGGCTTAGAATCCAAAACAGCCTTTTAGAACTGGAACTTACAATTGCTTTCCAAATGACTGTGGGAGCGTGGCTAAATAATTATACCTCTCAACCATTGTGTAAACCAGTTTAATCAACATTTTTCAGGCATGTCACAGTTATACAATCACCAAATAATTTTCTAAAATTATGCTGCATTAGAAATCGCCACACATCAACTTAGATTATTTTTACTCATGGCTCTAATCATGCCTGAAAGAAGTTTCTTCTTTTCATACCATTTTATTTACTTTTTTTTTTTTTTTTTTTTACTATTATTTGGTACTTCCATTGAAGATGATTCATCCTTACAGACTAGCCGGATGCTCTGTTCACTTTATTTGTGTTCTGCTTAATTGCCATTGACTTAATCAAAGATGGCAGATCTTTCAAGCAGTTATAGCATTATTAAATTTCTTTTTCATTCGCTTTATAAATAAAAGAAATCTTGGAAAGCATCCATCCCTAAATCTTGACTTAGAATATATCATAAAAATAAAAGAAAGTTTTTAGGGTCCAACGTCCGTGGGATTAAGAAAGGAGGACATTGCAAACATGCATTTTAATTGTGTTTTGGTAGCACATGTTTCAAGAAGATATCATTCAATTTACTCTCTGAGAAGATATAGAAAACTGGGCACAAATAATTACTAGGTTATTAGTAAAGTACTCAGATTTCTCTTTGGGCTCCTTTAAGCCTATTACAATTATTATTATGACTGTTACTATAAATGCTTTCATTTTTTTTCTAAAATAGTAATCCCAAGCAAGACTGATAAATCAAGAAATGTTCCGAGGAATAAAGCTGAAATGAAATTAGGAATACGAATGGGAGAAATTGTACAACCACATGTGCAAGCACCGCACTGATATTTTGTGCTCCAAACACATTGAGATGTGTGCTTATATAAGCAGGAGGATCAGCATTTAGGTCACCAAATTAGTCTTTCGAATTTTCTTGCTCTATCAAGAATTTTGTTTTCTTCCTGACATCTTTTACCATGCCAAATTAACTGTAGCACTTTAGCTACCAGTATTTCCACATTTTAAATCTCTTACCGATAAATACATCTCTATGAAAGATTTATTTGGTGGCTCGGATAATGACACTGCAGTTGATAATACATCCATTGAACTTGATCTGTAATAGAAAGTGCTTTTGCAAAGTTCTCACTTTGATGGATTAGAAGAAACAATGAACACACTATATTTTTGCCTTGGCTGTTTACACACTAAAAAGATTTTGAAGCAATCAGAATGTGCGAAATTCAAAGGAAGAGAATAATACTTTTTTTTTTTACTTTATTAGAATATTTGTATTGAAGAAAGTAGATTTTCCCTCTGTCTTTTAGTTTGCAGCTTTATGTGTAAATGAAGTATTAGGCTGCATTTATACAGTGCCAGACCATTATTCTGGCTGAATCTGGTTTCAGTGACTATCCCCAAATGACTGGCTACTTAGAAATTTAAAAGCATAGTCTTGGTGCTATAGTCCGTAAAGAATACTCAGACTTATCTCGTTCTTATTTGCATCCGAGACAACTAGGCCTTAGATAATCTTTCCTTTTGCCATAAACACTGATGTGAAAAAAAATAGGAATGGGATGCTTTATTAATAAAGAGAAATTATCTTTGCTCTGATATAAATGATGTTGCAAATTAATGTACAAATGCATTCATTTATCACGTCTAGATTCTGGAAGAATGCCCTGCAGCCTTGATAAAATAGCCCCGAGTTCACGCTGTTTCCAGTCCTCACAGCATGTGGGTCAGCACGACATTATCCACCATGCTGGAAGCACACGCACAGCACTGCCACGTGGCTGATTCCCCTCGCAGTCTTATCCCCTTTATACCACACCGAGAGAAATGATTTCCAGAACTTGAACATTTAAACTAAATGGTTATTTTAAAGCAATATATGATTCAGCAAAAGTAATTCTTGCTCATAAAGACAGCTTAGGTCCAATGAGAATATGGTGAGTTCCCATGTACTGATACTTCACAACTAAAAAGTCCTGCCTGTCAAGGTTAGTTATAAATGGGGCATAATTAAATGTCTAATAAGCATCTAATGGTAGAGAGTATATATTTTAAGTACTTTAATGCCCAAATTACTTTAATCTTGATTCCAAAAATGCTTCTACTAGTTATAAAAGGAGATACCTATCTTATCTGTCCATAGATAGTTTTGTTGTTTTTCATTTTTTTTGAAACAAACACCTCGCTCTGTCTGCAATTGTGGGGAGTCTCGGAAAAAGACACATTGTGTCATGACGTTGTGTTATGACAGTATAGCTCGTTAAATGGTGTTTTCCCTCCATGAAGTTGCTCAGGCTGGTCCCACTGTTTGACACACCTTTCGCACCTTCTTGCACCCAGCTGACATCTTCATTTCTCAAGATTCAGCTGTAGGGTCCACATGATAACTGTCATAATTCTTACATTGTACTGAAATGATTGGTTACGTGCCTGTATCAACAGTACTACCGCAAACCCCGTGGGCTGGAACTGTGTCTGCGTCATAGCTTCACTCCTCACACCTAGCACCATGGTGCCTGCCTGCCTCCTGACCCTCAGTTAAAAATCTGAACTGATCTGAAAATGAATTAGGTATTTTACCCAAACAGCAGCAGCTTCAGCTAAAGCTGTTTATTCCTTCAGGTGAAATTATTTTCTTTTAAGTTATAAGCTATATAAAATGGAGTAAGGCAGTTACCACATAACGCAAAGGAATGGCCAAAGTCCTGCGCTGAGACAAAGTAGTTTTTTGCCCTGTCTTGCTTTGATGGACCTACTACACCAGTTATAATAACTTGTGTACTTTCTCCCTTTGAAAGTATAGACATAGTTAAAGATAGTTGAGTTTCTCAACATGAAAGCAATTTGTAAATGTGCAGATAAGTTTCTCTTCTTCATTATTAAACATTATCAGACGTTTGGCAATCCCTAGTATCAAGCAGATTCGTGTCAATGGTACAGTGTTATGCTGAATTTCTTAAATATTGGAAAATATACTCCACCATACATTTGCTGAAATAATATTTTCTAAGGAATAGAAGTTACCATAATGTTTCATTGTGAAACGCTCCCTGGCATACAGATAATCTGCAGACAAGAGTAACCAAGTGCTCATGTGTGAAACAAAAAGTTTTCCTAGCCTAGCTTTTTGTTTTTTGTCTTTTTTGCACGATGCTGGCTCTCCCACGTCGGGATCTGCCCCCTTGTTTCCTCTCTTGTGATTGGCAGTCAGCCTTCTCGCCCTTAGCAGGCCTCAGTCACAGTGTGGGATGAGGAAGCCAGGTAAAGGTGCTGAGTCAGGCACAAGCTTTACGATACTCTAGGTGAATCTGCTTAACTTTTTTTAGTCTTTTGACGGCAATATTATGAGCAGAAAAAACCCTGTTATTTTAGTAATGGTTCAGCCAATGCCCTACAGGGCCATTTTAAACTTGAATAAATATATCTGAGATGCTAGAAACCTGAAAGGACCCTGGCTCAGGGGTGTAGCCTAAATTCCCAGGATGGGGCCATTTATAACTCCTGCTGTGGCTCGTGCCTAGAGGGACCCACCACCTGACCAGGGCTTTTCTGCCATCAGAGAGAAACAGCACACACAAAAGAAGTTGCTCCCCGGGTCTCTGGAGGTGGCAGGTAGCTGTTTGACTAAAGTTGTTAGTGCAGATGGACTCCCCATTTTGTGGTGACTTAAATCACATATAATTTTCATATCCACTTAAAGTCATTCCTTTCGAAGAAAAGACCTAGGAGATGATTTCCCTAGAGAGAGACAGGAAAAAGAAGCGCCTCAGAATCCTTTTCAGAGTCTGTCATTCAAAAAGTGAATTTTGGGGCTTCCCTGGTGGCGCAATGGTTGGGAGTCCGCCTGCCGATGCAGGGGACACGGGTTCGTACCCCGGTCCGGGAGGATCCCACGTGCCGCGGAGCGGCTGGGCCCGTGAGCCATGGCCGCTGGGCCTGCGCGTCCGGAGCCTGTGCTCCGCAACGGGAGAGGCCGCAACAGTGAGAGGCCCGCGTACCGCAAATTTTGAATTTACTTATTTATTTTGGATTTTTAGTCCAAAATAAATAAGTAAACAAACAAACAGTCTGGGT
This sequence comes from Grampus griseus, assembly GCF_964374135.1. NCBI lineage: Eukaryota > Metazoa > Chordata > Mammalia > Artiodactyla > Delphinidae > Grampus > Grampus griseus. Next base: position 32,367,453 of record NC_139006.1, on the reverse strand, counting down.
CTATAGAAAACAAATTCCACAAAGATCAGTCCTATTCTTCATGCGACTATAAAATGTGTGTGTGTATATATATATACACACATATATATATAATATCTTGGCAAAAATAGTATTCTGATCAAAATACAAATTCATATACTTCGTTCTAATTTAATGTTCTTGGCAGGGCTTTCCTTTTTTCCAGTTCTCTAACTCAAAAAAAATTTTCAAAACTGCAGAAAAACTAGCATAGAAAAAACATTTGTTGAGACAATTTTTAAAATCCAAACACATCTGCTCGTCACTTTAAGTCTTCATCCAGCCTTTCTCCCAGCCCGCTCCCCTCACAGAAGGGGGTTGGGACCACGGGGGCGCGGGGAGAGGGGGGATAGCCTGGCCCTTCTGATGTGGCCAGCCTTCATAATCATGTCCAGAAACAGCCAATTTACCCGGTTTGCGTATTCACTGCTTGTATATAACATTCTGACGCCAAGACCATGAAGAGCACACATCCAGCGCTCCTTCATTCCATGGTCTACTGGGGGCATTGCAGAGGCCTCAGTCCTCACTTCTTAAGTTCTCTTCTTTCTAATATGCCTGAATTATAGAGACTTTTCAGTATACAGTAAGTTATTGGTTGTCCCTAACAACTGAGCAGTAAATTTAGCCTACTAATTACCTTTCTCTATTTTGCCTTTAATAATAGTAGTTAACATTTACTGAAGGTTTATTTGTGCCAGGAGTTGTTCTGAGTTCTTTAAGTATATTAGTTGATGTACTTTAATAATTAATTCTGTGCATTAGATGCTCTTTATTACCTCCACTTAACCCCGGTCCAGTGTTCTAATCCCCACCCCGCAAGTCAGGCTTCCAGCCACCATGCTGTGTTGCCTTACTCTTTAGATTTCAAACCTAACATTATTCTGTTAATAAATAGGAAGGCCATACGAAATTATTCTGTTTAGCAGTTGATTCTATTTTAACTAAAACTTTAAAAGCTTTTAAAAACACTTTCTACGTGCCAAGGTCGTTGTAAGCACTCTACACAGGTGTGAATTCATTTGATCGTTGCACCAGTCCTATAAGGGCAGGTACCATTATTAATCCCATTGTATGAGGAAGGAAATGGAGACACAGAGACATTGAGTAGCTTGCCCATGGTCACCCAGCTAGTATGATAGAAATCCAGGGTGTGGAGGCAATGCATGTGCCAATTGTTGCAATTATTTTAACATTCTAGTCCTGCCCCTGCTGTTTGCCTTCGAACAAATTATTTCATCTTTCTGATTCTTAGCAACCTCATTTAGGAAGGAGGGGGGCTGATTCCGCGATGTTTTAAGATGTCCTCAACAAACCCTGCAAAGTCGCACTGAAAAGCCTCGTTTATGCCAGTCTGAAGGCTTAAGTGCAAACTCCACCTTTTAAACGGCTGTGCCTTCTGATTCCTCCGGATATCTCCAAGAATGGTTTCTGGAAAGGGATCAAGCAGGATGCTAAAAATGTAGAAAATATTTCGATGGTGTCCAGAAATGCCAGCTTCAGCTCAGCATGTGCCAGTGGGTACAGATAATCCCTAACACTCTGTGTAAATCCTGGCTCCACCATCCACCAGCTGTGTAAGCTGGGCGAGTACTCCATCATTCTGATCTCAGCGTCTTTCTCTGTAAAGTGGGGATAATAATAATCCTACCTCGACAGAGCTGAGTGACGATGGAGTGAGGAGTCACCGAGATCATATGTCCAGAGCGGGCAGAAGAGAACTTGGCCCACAGAAAGTAGCAAGTAAACATTTAACATTATTATTGCAGAAGATCTCTGCTCCTATGAAAGGGAAGGATTGCGAATCACTATGGTCATAACTGCAGAGGATTCCTTTCTGAGGTCTGATGGCAGCCCAGCTCCTCCCAAGATTTGGAAAATTGGGCTCATTCTTTACCTCCAGCTTAAAAAAAAAAAAATCCAGTTAAATTGCTTAATGGTTAAGATAGATGTGACTTGATACTGAGCTAAATTAGTTTGCTGAAGTTACTTAATTTCAGAGGGCCTGTGTCCAGATCAATACGAGCTAGAAGTTTTTATTTAATCTGATTACTATAACAAGGCAATCAGCGTTGTTAAGCCTAGTCAATTGGTTGGACTGAATTTTCTAAAGTTTGTAAGACATAAATATTCTGCCTGCCCCTTAGTTAAACTAAGAGGAAGTGGCTTAATTATTTGCTAAACGTTTTATAGTATATTTTCTGAGGACTGGAAATAGCATTTTAGAGGACTAGAACCTATTTTCCCTTTTAGACAACTCATCAAACTCTCTCAGTATATAAATTACCCAGTATGCAAGGTAATGGAGAAGAAAAACTAGGAAATTTTGAAATACTTTTGTAAGTGTGATAAAACAATTGAGACTTGAAATTTAACACTACCTGGAGGTATGATTATACTCGCCTGTCACCCTTCTTAGAGGAAACTCACTTTTGCTCTATGGAAGAGCCAAATAAATTAATCCACAGCTTTAAAGTGTGTTATTAGCTTAATGCAAATTCAATCTGGGAAGAAATTAGGTCCTTCAAAAATTGATCACAGAATGTGACACTTAATGGTAGTTTATGAAGTAGTATATTCATCTGGCAAAGTTGTATGTACAAATATGATACGATTATATCCGGGACAAAACAAATACCCTGAATTTAAGTAAAGCTTTCAGACCTGAAGGCAATCAGAGAGATTATATCTTCCACCAGGGGCCCAGAGGGATTAAGTGATTTGCCTAAGGTTACACAGATAGTAAGTGGATATTCCAGATTTGAGCCCGGGATTTCTTGAGCTAAAGGGGAGGGAAGGCCCATTCTTCTCCAGCATGCATTCAGACACTGTTATAATGGTAGCAATTCCAGTAACCACTGTCTTTGAGTACTCCTCTGAGCCAAGCACTCAACCCGGCTCTGTCCACAGGACCCCTTGTCCCACCTCTCACAGCTCTATGAGGTTTGTCTAGTAATTCTCCTTTTATAGATGGCATCACTGAGACTCAGCATTTGTGACTTGTTCAAGGCTATACAGCTAGCAAATGCCAAAAGCTGGGGTCCAGCCTCACTCATGAATCTGCACTCTTTCCACTGGACCCGCTGTTTCACTCATGGGCGCCGATATGACCATACCTTTGACAAGGTTTTCCTTGAAGATCAGTATTTTAACTTCCTGCCGTGATAGCCTGAGCTGTGCGTAACTGTAGATCTTGTAACCGAGTAGGTGAAAAAAAGCCATACCGTTCCCAAGATGCTCAGCTCAAACTCCACGGAAGAGGGCATCAGAATGGTACATTAATTACTGTTTGTCTACTGGTCTTGAAAATTAACTAATTGACTTTTAATAAAGTCAAGCACAAACAATCTACCACATTATTAAAACATCACCTGCTAGCCTATGTAGGCCACGGATTCAAGATCATGAACTTAAAAGAAAAAATCAAATGGTCAACTCCAAGAGGATGACAGCAGAACATTAAGCCTGATGCTCTGTAAATTAATACTTAGAGGTAAACTAGAAATACTGTAGAAAATTACTGTTTATTTAATGTTTCATTCTCTTTGAATGACACACTCCCAAATGTTCAGTTCTACCCTACATTTAAAGATAAAAATATGATGGAACTCGACTGAGTGAGGATGGTGCTGAGCACGTTGCGGGAAGAGAGCTAGAATCGCAGTAGCAGGATCACAGCAAAATATCTTAGATTTACCAGCTCAACTGCCTAATGTTTTATGTGTGTTAGAAGTATTAGTTCCAAGGCAAAATGAGGGAGTATTATGTTTGTTTGTTTGGAAACTTGTTTTATTAAAAAAGATTTTTTTCATGTTAATGCTATTTTCAGTACAGGTGTGATAGTACTCCATAAAGTATCGTGTACTTGATATAGTAAATTTAGGAATGTAACAGTCCATCTAGGTGCTGGCCCCCTCTGGTCTCCATTAGACGCCCTAGTAGCAAAATGTAAATTCCCTTTTCAAAAATAGAGAGGCCTTTGGGCAACTGGATGAGCAGAGTGGGGTGGGGCGAGGAAAGTGCTCTTTCCCGACAAACTCATGCTTTTGGCTTTGACTTCCTTTAGTAATATCAGTTCTCAGAGAACTGAGATAGACCCTTCTATGCTCCGCAAAAGCATAGGAGGCAAAAAGCTTGTCGTTCACAAGCAGCTGTGGACAAAACCAGCGGCAGAGTACAGGTTAGGGAAATTAGGGATCCAAAAAAAAAAGTTGGAGTAAAGTGCACAGTTACTGTCAAAAATATATTATTTTGATCCTAAGAAAATTCAGAGAATTTTATCCATGAACTAGATTGCTGACCTTTTAATACATTTGGTTTTCATAGAACAATCACCATCGGACATATAAGACTAGTTTGCTTTTTTTTAAAAAAAAATTGCTTGAAGTTATCTACAGGAATCTCGTGAACGCAATTCAAGGCTAACATTCTGCAGCTCTTTGGGTAGTGGACGATTTCCTCGGATAAATCCCCAAGGACAGAGGGAACTGTTAAGGTCACTGCTTCAAGCGGGCGTTTCTCCCATTTTCTCACTCTTTTCTCGCCTCCTCTTTCCCTAAATGCCAGTAGTTTCCAGTTCTCCGTCCTCGACCAATGGGGCGTGAGATCGGGAAATCATGAAGAGTTTCTCCTCGTTTGTAAACTGCCTCTGCACCCGCTGGGGGGGCTCGCCCGCTGGGGGCTTCTGGCCAGGACCCTCGGGGGGACTCTGCTCCGCCCCCGGGGAGGTGGCGGCATCACCGTCTGGACTTTCACCAGCCAACGGGTCCACCACCGACTCCAGGGAGGTGCCGGCCTCCCGCAGCGGGGTGTAGCCCTTATTGCTGCAGGACGGGTCATCCGACTGGGAGCTCGGCGAGTCCGGCCCGGCGGGGGGCGAGCGCTCCCGCCGCAGCGGGGGCTCGGGGGAGGAAGCTGGGGCCGGGACGGTCGAGTCCAGGTCCGCGCTGCGCGAGGCGGGCGGGGGCTCGGGGGACGAGGGCGCCCGGTAGTCCGGGAGCCCGCTGGTGCTGCGGCGTCGCAGGGCCGCGTACCTGCCGGTCCTGGGCAGGCGGCCGCCCTGCCCCCTGGCGGTGCACGCGGCCGCCGCGCCCGCCGGCTCCTCCGGCTCGCGGGGCGCCCAGCGCGCGCCGCCCCGGGCGCCGCGGAGGTCGGTGAAGCTCAGGTCGGGCTCGCCCCGCGGGATCTCCCGGGAGCCGCGCTCCCCGGGCGGCCGCTGCCAGCCTCGGCTCGCGCCCGCTGCGTCCCCATCCCCGTCGCGGTCCCCCGGTAGGGGCAGCAGCGCGAAGGCGCTCAGCGAGGAGCCCACGAGGGAGCTGGCGGTGCTCTGGCGGCCCCAGCTCTCGGGGGGGCTGCAGGGCGCTGGGCTGCTGCTGCTGCTGGCGGCCGCGGTGGCGGCGGCGGCCCGGCGACGGCCGGCCACGCCGGAGCGCTCACGGTAGATGCTGTACACGGCCTCCGCCAGGCTCTGGGGCTCCCGCGGGCGGCACGGGGACGAGGCCAGGTCTGGGGGGGACGCGGCGCCCCGGGCCCCGCCCCCGCCCACCGCCGCTGGGTGGGGCCACGCACCCCTGCCCAGCATCGCCGTCGCCCCGAAGGCGTCCCCGGCGCCGCCACAGCCTCCGGGCTTCAGCTCCAGGCCCCGCGACTGCACGTAGCTGAGGAAGCCGTTGAGCGGCGCGGCCCCTGGGGGCGCCGAGGCGGGGGCGGAGGACGAGGAGGAGGCGGCGGCTGCCGCAGCCGCGGCGGCTGCCAGGTCTTTGGCGCGGAGGCTGTGCACGTCGATGACGGTGGAGTAGAGGTCCCGCAGGTTGATGATCTTGGTCTTCTTGTCCCGGTTTTCATGTAGCACTGCGTTGGCGCAGATGAATAGGAAGATGCCGATGCCCATGATGAGGGGCCCAAAGACCTTGAGCTTGTCCGAGTGTAGGTAGCTGGAGAAAATGCGGAAGAAGAAGCCCACGGACGTAGGAGAGGACGAAGAGGGTGCGGAGGACCGTGCTGGAGGCGTGCTCCTGGGCGCGCCCACGGAACTGGCGGTGACATCCTCCGGAGGCCCCGGGTGCTTCCTGGACCGGTTTCTGCTGCCACTGCTGCTGCTGTTGGTCATGGTGGGGACGCGGTGGCCGCTGCCTGCGGGCGGCAGCTGCTTACCCCCCTCCCTGTTGGTCCCGTTGGCCTTGGGCCAGTAGCCCACCACCGCCAAGGCTATGCCCACCAGCAGCACCAGGATCCCGCAGAGGGCGATGAGCCCGGAGACGGAACAGAGCTTCAGCTTGCCTTTCACCACCACCACGTCGTTCTTGCGCCTCTTCTTGGCTTTCCGCCTGCGCTTGGGGACTTGGCTTGGGGGGCGGAGGGGATCCTGCTTTCTGGCGGAAATCCTCAGCAGGCCGCCGGTGGCGATCATGGCGAGCGGGTGCAGTGCGGGGCTAGCCCCTGGGGCGGAGGCCTGTGCTGGGGCGGGGGCACCAGCTGCCCACTAGCTGCTCCGCCACCTCCTCCCACTGCAAAGCAGAGGAAGACAGTCAGAGGGTGTAGGCTTGGCTGCAGCAACATCCCACGGGCTGCCATGGTCTCGCTCCCGGGTCCCACCACGTGCGTGTCCCTCGTCCCAGGGCCATTACCCGCTAACGGGAGTGCCCTAGGTAGAGACCAGGGGGTGCAGGAAATGGATTAGGGAAGAGAAGCGCCGTTGCAATAATTGATCAGAGACGATAAAACACTTTGAGAGTCCACCTCCTTCTCCCCTCCCCCCCCCCCCCCCCGCATCCTCCACTCACTCTGTAGGTACTATTCCAGCAGTGCTCATTTCAAACGCTCCTGCCTGACAGCCAACGGCATTCTGACCATTAGTAAAAGCTATCAATAAATGTGGGACTCGGCGGTAGTGGGCGAGGGCTTTCCTGGCTTTCTCAAGGGAGCTGCCCCAGAGTTCCAAGTCTCTGACGGAGCACAGAGATCTGTCAGTGTGGGGCCCACAGTCCCAAAAACAGTCACAAAAGTTACTGATTTATAAAGACAAAAGGAAATCATTTCACTGGATGGGAATTAAAAGTCATATCCTGGCAGACGGACTATTTACCCGAGATAACTAATAAAGAGTTCATGGCTAGGAGAACAGTAGAGAACTATGTCAGTGCTCTGACCATGGATCCATCCACCAACTGGTCTCTCAGCCATCACTGTTCTTACAGCTAGAGGCACGCTGATCCCTCTCACAGCTTCCTCATTTCTCTTTTGCAACATCTGGACAGCTTCTTGGGGTGGAATATTTAGGTTTAGGTAACTGGTTATGTAACTGCGCTCTTCCTTCTGGCTTCCTCTCCTCCCTCAGAGGAACTCCCTTAAAGGTATCATGTGCTAGATCTCATCAGGGAATTTGAGAAGCCCCCCGGAATCTCCAAGAGAAAGATCTTTTTCTCATATGGGAAAATTCAAATCTGAAAACAAAGCAAAACAAAAACTAAAAAACAAACTCTGCCATAATAGCGTTCCGACCCCTTATTACTGTGCCAACAGCACATTCTAAACAATCCAAATATTCAAATGAGGAGGCAGTTAACTAGGTACAGCAGTCTACATAATAACGATTTGTAGAATGACATTTCCCCAAGTGAGAGCTGTTTTCATCTTTTTCTTATGAGATCATTTTTAGGAAAGGAGGACAGCAACAGTCAATGGACTCTCCTATAGGAAGTTTAGTTGTTTATAATAAAGCTTGGGTAGGTAAATGCACAGACGCATCTCTGTGGATATCTGTCAGCTTCTAAAAATTTCAATCCTACTGGATCCCCAGAGTAACACATTTTCTGTTCCATTGGTTGTGTTCCCTTCTATAATAGAGATGTTAAAATTAAGGGCATTGTATGAAATTGAAAGGCTTAGATATCACTCACAAGCCTTTGGGAATTATATCCTTTATAAAATAATGTTTTAGAATAAATTACCCTTTGGAAATGTGGGATTACTTCGGTAGGATTTTGCTTTTAATTGGTGCCTGGGTGAAGAGCTTTGGCCCTTGATTCACCTCCATCATACCAGTTCAGGCAGGATCATTCCTCCACTGGTGGAAAATCAAATGGTAATCAACTATTTCTAATGTTTGCAAATCAGTATCTCCTCGAACTTGGTTGGTTTTCAGTAAGGAGGAACGCCAGGTGGGTTAGAGAGGGGTTAAACATGAGGTAGGTTACAGAGGGTTAGTAGAGAGACATCTATAAACCTTTTGAATTTCGTTTTTAAGGAGCTGCACCAGTAAGTACAGATTGAAAAAAAAAAAAAAAAACCCAAAACCAGAGTAGCTTACTGTCCATCCCTTCCTCCCACCCCCAGATGAATACATTCATTACGTAGTTGTAACACAAAGACTGCTTAGACTCTAGCATCTTTAATGTAATAATCTGAAGACCTGTGATGATTTTAAGAAGGATTGAGGAAGCCAGACATTTTAGAAGCAAACCCAGACTCAGTTGGCAAGGTGGCTTTCCCAGAGGAGAGAAAGGCTAACATTTTGTTGGGCATTGATATGGGTGCTGGACGTCTTGGGAGAGGAAGGTCCACACCTGTATTTCACCTCAGCAAGGCAGCTTTGGCTCTGGGTGGAGTGTAAGGAAGACTGGAATGGGTTTCAACAAATCGCTTACAGAAGATCTTTAAAATTAGTTTAACAGCTAGTAATTAACTCCCTAGTTTATTATTCCTTCAGCTCTGCTGAAGCCTGAACTCCTTTATTATGTATTTCCATCTGACGGGAAATACTGATAAAGGTCAGATGGCACGGAAAACCCACCTTTGAGGTTTTCTTCATACAGAACGAAGGAAAACAAACTTATCATTCGAGCTTGGCTGCCCTAGCAATTTACTGCCTAGTGCTGGTCTTTGGGTGGTTAAGGAATGGAGGATGGGGAAGCAAAGGAGGGATGTCTAAAAATACGACCGCTTCCAAGAGAGACATTCAAGTTCTCGGCTCATGATGGATTAAGCCCCACTCGGTGTCTGAGGCTCAGAGCCCACAGGACTGGGAGCGCCCTGCCCTGCCCTGCCCGGGACTCGACCCAGGTCCTCGACCCCCGGTCCCTCACTGGCAGGGCAGCGAGCCCCTTGCCCTTCTTATTAGGTCTGCTTATGTATGTTGGAGTCACATGAGTGCAGCAGCTGGGAGTCCGCCTCTGGAAAGAAAACAGGCAGGAGCGAAGTGAGGGCAGTCCTGAACTCGCTTTTATCTGGGCAGCGCATGCCGTGTAGCCCGCCCAGGAAAATTACTCTCCCGAACACCCGCCCGGGGGACCCGGGCTCGGGCAGGAGGGCTGGGGAGGGGCCGCTCGGGGGCCGGGGACAGACAGAATTGCTCAAAATGGCAGCACTGTAAGCAAACAATATCGCTCACTTACCCGGGAAGACTGGGGCAGCTCGCAGCCAGAGAACGGGCGCTCGGGCTACACAAAGGAACCATGGAGAAACTTTTTCAGCCCGAGCCGACGGCGGAGCGCAGGGACAGCGCCTCGGGGCCCTCCATCCGAGCGCGGCTCAGCAGCGCAGCAGGGGCGAGCGCCCGCCCGGGGTGCGCAGCCCCCTACGGTGCCGGGGCGGGAGCCATTTCCAAGAGTTTCCAAGAAGTGTCAGGTCCTCCGCATCCTGCATCCTGCCTGGAGCCGCTCTCCGCGCCGCCGCCGCCGCCCCGGTCCCTCGCCGTGCCCTCCCGCGGCGCTCCCGGCCGACCCGGCGCCTCTTTGTGTGGCTGCCGCGCGCCGGGCTCCGCCGGGTGGAGTTGAGCCCGCGGCGGCGGCGGCGGCGGCTCGCACGGCTCGGGGCGGCCGGACCCGCGGCTGTTGCTAAGAGACCGGAGCCATGACACAGGGAAATTGCTGCAGGATGGCAGTCGGTACCCGGCCCGACTCGGCAGCTCTGGGGCGCACCCGCCCCCCCGTCCCCCGCCTCCTCCCCGGCTCCCCGCCGCCGCCCCCCCGCCGGCCTCCCCCCGCTCCCACCACTTCCCCTCCCGCGGGCGCGCGTCTCTTCGGAAGAACCGCTTCCCCGAGGACTGGGAGGCGTGAGGGGAGGCGGAGGAGCGGGCCCGGGCCGGGGGCGCGCGCGGGGAGGGCAGGGCGCCGGGCGCCTCGGCCTCGGCCCTCCCATACCCCGGGGCGCCCCGGGACCGCTGCCTGCCCTGGCTGGGAGCTTTGTTCTTTTTCTCCCAACTAACCTGTCTGACCAGCGGGCCGAAGGGGGCCCAGAGAAAGGGCCGCCGCTCCGGGAGGGGCTCCCCATCAGCATCCGGGGGGTGCTCTCGGGGAGCACGGGGTAGCGCCCCCGTCTCCTTGCCTCCCTCCCTCCCCGCCTCCCCTCTTCTCTCTCCTCTTTTGTTGCCTGTACTGTCGGACGCGACACAGCTTTTGCTGTTTCCCCCCCTCCCACTTGGGAGTTGGCAGTGTGGACGCAGAGCGAACACAGTAAGTTGTCCCCCAGCGAACTCGGGCCCGGCGGAGTGGAGCCGCCCCCGCCGAGCTGCGCGCCCCGCGGGGCTCGTGGCAACCGCGGTCCGCTGTCCTCGCGCTCCAGCCCAGCCGGGCTTTGTGGCCGGCCTCCCCGGGACCTCGGCCGCTCCCCCGGACGCGGGCAGCTGGGGCCCATCGGAGATTAGAATCGGCCCCGGGGCTCTCGCTGTGCGGCAGCCCCTCCTGCTCCGACCCGCGCGGTCATCAGCAAACATGGAAAGGAAAACTGTCATTCTCCAGGAATCAGGGTTAGAATCAGAGGGGAGGTGGGGGTAGGGAGGCCGTCCAAACCCCCTACGTCATTTTTAAAAAGCGAGAGGGAAAGAGAAATCCTGTTTCCTAGCTCGTCCCTGCCCTCTCAACTGTAAAGTAAAAATGACAGGGAAAAAAGAATTTCAAAGTGGAATTTCCCCGTGGAGAATTGAGAAGAAAGTGAGAAAGTTTTAAATTATCTATTGAAATGGGGCAGCCGAGGTTCAAGAAGAAAGTAACAGAAGAGCAGGTGCTGTCTGAACTTCGGGGTCCAGACAGAAATATTTGGCTGGGGGCGCTGTTGTATATTCTGAGTTTGGCTGGCTGTTTAAGGGTCCACGGATCCCACCCAGGAGGGCTTTGCCGCCCACAGTTCCAGTTACAAGATTGTTCCTCAAGGTGCACAGCATTCTCTTGTGTTTAAAGGTAGAGCTTGCACTTTACAAAAAGAACAATAAGGACCAAACATTCACGGGCTTCAAGAGAGAAATGTGATGATACGGGGATGGAGATGGTGGGGAGACAGGAGGGGGTGGAGGAGAAATGTTTCCTCAGAGGAAACCTCCTGCACCTGCTTGTTTGGAAGGTGGCCTCTGTCCCCCTTTCCAAGCAAATAATGAAGCTGGATGTTGATCAGGGTGTTCAGAGCCCACCACCTTCTACCTCTCTGTTCCTGCTCAGGTTCAGAACGCTAGAAAACAAGCCATAACCAAGGGGAAGTTTTCAATCCCACATTGGAGTGTTTCCCTTTAGAGAAATCACTGCAAAGAAGAAATCACTGGGTCTAATAGTGATTTGAAAAGGTTTTTGGGTTTTTTTTTTTTTGTTTTTTGGCTCTGAGCATCTAGACTTCTTGAATCCCAGTAATAAACTGGTGTTTTGCACAAAGATTGGATCTAAGATCTCATTACACAGCTAGCTGCCAGGGGCCACGGGGGACAACTCCTATCCTCGTGGGCCTCTGTTTGCTGAGCTGTGTAAACGGTAATCATGCTGCAGAACTTCAATACGGTCTGAGGTGGATTAAGCCGTTAATAGTTTCAAATTTCTACATAAATCATAGCCCTCATTTGCACAGTTAAAACTCATTTGAGGGATTTGAGGAGAAAAGAGAAGCATCCTTTTCTAGACAAACAGGCCTTGGGACATATTTTTCTTATGTTGGTGACTGCAATAAAATTTATGGTTTATTATCCAAAGGCTTCCTTCCAAACTAAGTTCTTTGGAACTTTGAACTGTTTCATTTCACCTGAGTGTTATCACCTTCAGTAATTCTGTTTTCAGCTCAGGATATCAGAGGAAATCAGATCACATCTGTTTCCAGTGGAGTCCTTTATCACCTCTGTAATAATATATCAACATACATTCCCACGGGTTTCCAAGTTACGTAGTTATTTTGAAAGGAACAGTGATGCTCTTGGCCCTTCTGGAGTTACTTTCTTTCTAATTACACTGGCCTTTCAGTTGGGATGATTTCTGAGATTGTGGGACACTCCCTTTTGCCCTGCTGGAAACTGAAGGGCCAAGGCTACCTAATCATAATAATTCACCGGTGTCTCAAGAACTCGGGGCTCAGCCCAACGTACATTCAGAACATGTGGTAGCAGGACAGTAACGAAGGCCTTGGGAAAAAAGAAGAGGGAAAAGATGAGCTTAGTTTAGTTGGATTAAACTCTGACCTGAAATCTTTCATCTGCTCTTTCTTAAAAACAACCCTTATGTAATGTATTCCGTTTCATAAGTAATTCACAATCCATTTACTGACCCTGATCACTTCATCACCCTGGGCTGGCGGCTTGCCTGCCTGTGTTCCTAGGGCCGCTCAGGGGAGACGCCATGGTGGCTGGCCTGCCGTAGGCCCACTCAGGCCCACCTTGGTCTCCAGAAACGTGCAGTGGGAAAGGCTTTGCTTGTGTCAGCCGCTCAGCGATTCCTACCTCTCCCCATGCCCTGATCGCACAGATTGTTCAGGCTGCAGAAACAGAGGTAGTTTAGGGCCGTATATTCTGGAACCAGTTTGTATCCTCCACAAACTAACGATGTAATTTAATCAGATAAGTAAATGATGTAATCTTCTCTGCCTCGGTTTCCTCATCTGTTATGGGGATCATGACACACACCTACCTGATAGCATTACTGTGAGGATTAAACAAGGTTAGTTCATGTTCACTAACGCTTAGCGCGTGGTAAACACTCATTACATTTAGCCATCATCCTCGTTAGCCTGCACATCTTCTCCCAGCTTGTTACCCTCACTCTCCCGTTGTGTTCACATTTGCCAGCATCTACATGGGAGGTCCCTGCACTTAATCACTCTGATGTGGAGTTACAGGATCAGCTGTGGTGATTGCACGACACCTGCCCTTGTGGCCCACGTGGCGATGGCCCAGTGCCACTCAAGAAGCCCACTCTCCGGGGGAGTGGAAACATTTTCCCCATTGCTACCTGACTCATTTTGCAATTACAAGGGCCCTTTCATTTCAGTTTGCTGGAGAACCCAGATTTCAAACTCATGTCAGTCTAGAGGCAAATTAGGAGTTTTCAGAAACACAACCAAGAGGACAGTCTTCAGACTGGAGGTTGAGGACTTCACAGAAGGACTCTAAAGCCTTTTTCTGGCATCTCTACAGCAGAAGAAGGAAACCACTATCTCGAGGTTGAACATGGGACACCAAATGTCTCACTCCTCCTCTCTTTATTTATTTATTTATTTTTTTGTGGTACGCAAGCCTCTCACCATTGTGGCCTCTCCTGTTGAGGAGCACAGGCTCCGGATGCGCAGGCTCAGCAGCATGGCTCATGGGCCCAGCCGCTCCGCGGCATGTGGGATCCTCCCGGACCGGGGCATGAACCCGTGTCCCCTGCATCGGCAGACGGACTCTCAACCACTGCGCCACCAGGGAAGCCCTCCTCCTTTCTTCTTGTTCCCTCTTCATACCCTTGCTGATAAAAGACAATAGGACAAACAAAAACACGACCAAAGAAAACAATACACCAAGCAATAGATTTAGCAAATAAAATCTCACATGGAACATACGCTCAAAAGCTATGTGTTGTTTAGCTGAAATTCCGATTTCAGCGGGCACAGTCTTTGATCTTTATACCCACCATTACATACCTTGGTAGCCTCACACTTTTTTCATGGCACATGCAAAGGACAAAAGAGCCTGCTAAAACAAAACAGGAAATGCAACAGTGGATTAAAGCCCCATTAGATTTCTTTTGGAACAGAATAGGCAAGAAGGAAATCACCCAGCAGAGCCTGGGTGGAGCAATAGAAGCCCAAGGATGGGAAAGCTTTGGTTTCTCACAGTTAGAGGTTACGTGGTTTGTGTTTCTAGCCCTTCCCCACGGACACTGCTGTGCCAGAAGGACTGCGCTTGCCTCTGCCTTTATTCCCCAGAGTCCCACAAAGGAACCTCTGAGAGAAGCAACTCAGCATCACTTTCAAGAACTTCTGTTTGGAAACTAAGGGTAAACTCATGCTGTGTCAAGGTCACGATCCAGCCTGTTTCTTGTGTTTCTGAAAGTTGTCAGTGTTCGAGCCCAAATGCTTACACCACAAAGGGAAGGAAATGATGAAACGTCTAAAGAGGCTTCCGTAGAGCACATCGTACGGGGACCTTTACCTCCATTCCAGACAAATGGCATGTGACAAAGACAGCCTTCGCGACTGCCTTCAGCAGCATTCGTTCTTAATTTTGCAAATCACCAGGCTCTAGGGCCCAACCAGTGGTTGTTTTCTCTAATAAGTAGGTTCATTTTTGTACATTCAGTTTCCCCCTATGGCCTGCATTTTCTACCATTTTCCAGGTACACCGTCAAAGCTGGATTGTGTGCTTCATAAGATAATTGAGGTCTAAAGTGAGAAACCAGGGTGTGTTGGCAGGCCTGAAAGCTGATCAAAGCCGAGCTTGGAAAGGGCTTTGCAGACAGGGCTCCATCAATGGAACAGCCAAGAAGAAACCCACAGCTTGGGCTTCCCTGGTGGCGCAGTGGTTGAGAGTCGGCCTGCCGATGCAGGGGACACGGGTTCGTGCCCCGGTCCGGGAGGATCCCGCATGCCACGGAGCGGCTGGGCCCGTGAGCCATGGCCGCTGAGCCTGCGCGTCCGGAGCCTGTGCTCCTCAACGGGCGAGGCCACAACAGTGAGAGGCCCGCGTACCGCAAAAAAAAAAAAAAGAAACCCACAGCTAAATGTGCCCTATGTTCCCAAAACATCTCCTGAATGTCCACACTGACACTGCTCCCGGTATTTCTTGTAATCCACAAGCTCTACAGGTAGAAGACTTGTCCTAGTGAGAACTAATAAAAACTCACATGTCCAAGCTCCTTTCAAAATTAATTGTGATGTGAGCTGCTGTGAGTACCCAGCAGGAAAGGAGAAGCACAGAGAAGGAACTCGTTTTCAAAAGTAAAGAAACATAAGATTCCAAGATTAGTGCTTGCGTGACAGGTCTCTGACTCATCCCACAACCATTTTCTTAGGGCCTCTTGTGTGCCCAGCTCTTTGATTCTTGCGTTTATTCACTCAACAAATAACCTACTATGTTATAGTTACCATTCTAGGCACCGGTGGGTAGAGTGGTGAACAGTGTAAACAAAGTCCCTCTCTGGGGTGGGGGGGGGGAGGCAGGTAATAAACAAGTAAGTAAACTAGTGAGGAAATTTCAAACCTTGATGAGTGTTACCGAGAAATTAAGAGAGGGTGCTGTGACTGGTCAGAGGGGACATCGAGAGAGAATAACTTCTATCGGTGTTCAGGGAGGGCCTCGCCAGGGAGTGGGGTTTGCACTGAGAACTGAAGGCTGAAAAGGAGCCGACCATGTGAGAGTATTCCTGGAGAAAGAAGAGATTCGGGGCCATGGCCCTATTAGCCTGTAATTTAGTTAGATTCATCAAAAAATAACCAGTGACCAATGCAGGCAAGAGGGCAAAATCTCTAAGTGCTGGAGGACTTCAGAAGAAAATGATCACTGGGGAGAAGAAAACCAGTTAAGGAATACGTCGTGGGTATGGATCCCACCCTTGACCTGGGGTAGATCTGGGCCAGTGGAGGGAAGGTGTTGAACTGGGCTGTGAGCATAATGACCTGAACATCACCTTTCTGATGGGTGTCAGGGGCCCAGGGAGTAGGGGCCAAGCATGCCATCGACGGAGATGTTAAGATGCTTAGAACGGGAAGGAACCTTCAGATGCTCTAGTCTCTTGCTTCTCCTTGCGTGGTCCATGGACCAAAGGCATCAGCATCACCTGGGAGCTCGTTAGAAACGCTGCATCTTGGGCTCCATCCCAAACCTGCTGAATCAGAATCTGCATTTTAGCAAGATGCCCAGATGATTGGTGTGCACATCAGACTCTGAGAACCACTGCTCCAGCCCAGTCCTCTCATTTGAGGGATGAGGGGACAGAGTTCACCTCATCCCCATCTTTGTGTGCATCCGTGTGTGAGAGAAAGAGAATTTTGCTTTTAACTCTGTTTCAAGTAGTGCACCCGGAAGTACATAACATGTGGCCAAATATGTGTTTCTTTTTTTTATATACATTTATTTAATTAATTTATTTATTTTGGGCTGCCTTGGGTCTTTGTTGCTGTGCGGGGGCTTTCTCTAGCGGCGAGCGGGGGCTACTCTTCCTTGTGGTGCATGGGCTTCTCATTGCAGTGGCTTCTCTTGTTGCGGAGCACGGGCTCTAGGCACATGGGCTCAGTAGTTGTGGCGCACGGGCTTAGTTGCTCTGCGGCATGTGGGATCTTCCCGGACCAGGGCTCGAATCCGTGTCCCCTGCATTGGCAGGCAGATTCTTAACCACTGCACCACCAGGGAAGTCCCCAATGTGTGTTTCTTACACAGGGCAGCAGCATGTTTTTTAGCTCAAATGGAAGAGGAAATTAAAACTTGGTGGCTTTCGCAGGTGTATGCGTCATTCTAGGAAACAGGTTTGGCGGAGGTGAGGCCTGAATCCAGCTTTCTGAAAGATCAGGTTTACTCTACTCTGGGATTACTCTTTGGATTCAGACCATTTACACTGAAGTAGCTCTGCCCCTTCTAGTTGGGTATGAGATGGGTGATGAGATGCCTGAGTGTCTTATTGCCTGACCCCTCCCTCTCAAGGTGGTTGTGGGGAAGAAGTGAGATGGCCAAGAGCAGCGCGGAGAAGCGGGTGTGGGGAAGAGGCCCTCCGGGCCCCCATCATCACCGCCACCCCAAGAAGCACCCCTAAGTGAATATAGGGAAGTAAAAACTGAGTACTTGCTACGGAAATGCTCCTCCCGCCATCGTATCGTTAATCCTATTCTATATAGAAATTTTGGAGCTGCCACTGTAGGTGTTGCTTGGGGTACAGGTGTGGAGGCCTGTGCAGCCTTATTCAGGTGTTAGTGGTTGTGATGATGGTGGTGAATCCTTACAGGGGGTTCATCGTGCATTGGGTGCTGGAGATGCAGTGGAGGGCAGAAGCTCCCTATGAAGCTTGGGTCGGATCCAAAGACAGGGAAGCGTTCCCCAGGGTGCTTTGCGGTTCCCAGTGAGTCCCAGCCAGGCAGGGGGCAGTGACTGCCGCTCTCACCTCCTTATCTTCTAATCTTTGATACTCCTGCAGTCATTGTGGGGGGTTTTTTTTTGTTTATAAATCCTGAAGTGTGCTTTTCCTTTGCATTTGGTTACTAAGCTTCACCAAGATGGTCACTTCCTCCATAGATGGGTCTGGAAATGGCTTTAATTGCACTTGTAAAGCTTGGGATCAATTTCTTCATTTTCTCTCTGATGGAAGTAAACCGCATTTTCATACATTTCTCTCCTATTTGTTGTCCCAGAAGGCAGGGTCCGGATCCCTTTCACTTCTGTGCTGTTCTCTAGTTTCCAGCTTAATTCCCTTCAAAGGAGCACATCTGTGCTGCCTGCCCCGCTACCCCTCCCTGAAAAAATAGTTACTGAACAACTACTTGTGTGGGAGCCAGATACTGTTCTAGTCCTATGTTTGGAACAATACAAAATTATATATTTTTTGTGTATGTGACTATGGACTTGTGAAATTAGATTGATTGACTAGGGTGACTGAGGAGACCTTTATACCTGTCCAAGGACAGAGTATTGACAAATAAAAAGGAGCGTTTCCCCTTAAGTATCACTGTGAAAGGATCCCTCGCCAGACTGTAACTTGAGTTCATATTGGAAACAGGTTATTGCTTCCTTTCTAAAAGAAAGAGTGGGAAAAAGTTATGCATGTTATGTCAGGAGAAAAGCTGATATTATAAAGCCTATATATTTTATTCAAAAGGATTAAGATAAAATTAAAATGTATCTACACTTGGAAAATATGTCAGATATTTTGAGAGTAATTGTGTTTTGAAGTAGGCCTGGGTTTCCTCAGCCTCACGCCCGGGGCCATTGCGACCATCATGTGAGTCCCATGCTTTGCTCCACTGTTCAGGAATCCAGGCAGTGCGCCTCATGTGACCTCACCCTGTTTTGGAATCCCCGCTGCTGACCTACTGAATGTGTAACTACAGAATCTTAATGTTTGGGGCTTAAGATTGTTAGAAGCCAAACGACCACAAGGAGGAATTAATCTTACATTTGAAGGGGGTGCCACCCAATTCATTTTTTAGTACACACCCCTTTCAGATGACCCCATTGTAACAACTGTAATACATTTAAATCCTTCTAGAGTATAAATAGAGCAAAAGAGAAAACTGCCTGCCCCATACGACCATCACAAAGCACATAGATGTCTAATACATAAAACCAATAAATCAGCCCTGATAGAGTGTTTTTACCCAATGAAGAACTCTTATCAGAACCACAAAAAAAGTTACATGATTAATGCGGGCTCGAAGTAATATTAATATAACTTTTTTTCTGAAGGGGAAAAGCACACACATTTTACCACACTAAATTTAGTTTCGAATTTCTATAAAATCTTACTGAAAACAATCTCAGCTGGCTTCTTTATACTGAAGAAGACAGAAGTATCATGACGTCAGAAAAGCATCACAAGTATTAATTTTCTAGCGAGAAAGATGCCAACATGATTCCTTGACAGGTGAAGTAAAGTGATTACACAGCTTTTTACAGAGCTGAAATATTGGTATGGTAACTGGAAAATGATATGCAGAAAAAGCAGAGATAATGCTTCAAAATACTTCTGGTTTTTATTATTCTCCAAAGCCACTTCCTCCCAGGATTAGGGTTTGGCGACACAAAGGTCTGTAGTGCTCGGAATATTTACAGCAAATCATATAAGAGTTTAATATATTCAGCTCACTGAAGGGCAGCTGTGTCACAGATTGCCTTCCAATGCCTCCCAATCACTTATAACTTCTGGCTTTTGATGACATTAATATGAATGCAATGATAGAAAAATTATCCTTTCTGGAAATTTGATACCAGTCAGTGTTCCAGCTCTACTTTTTTTTGCCAAGGAAATGATGTTTTTCCCATTTACAGAGATAAGTATGTTCTGATCAAGGCAGAGAATTCACAGAGCAAAGGAGGAGAATGAGAAAAAGTGGTCATTTGCAGCAGTCACTTCAAGAGCTTATACATCAGAACATATATTTAATGGCTTACTTTAGAAGTACTAGGACTCGGAGAATATCTGCAGCTTCCTTTTGTAAGCAGGAAAGGAATCTCTCCAGGAGAGGCTCCTCCAGCAAAGGCTGAGGGCACAGGTGAGGGGGTGTGGCCCGAGGAGGGTGGTGGTGCACAGAGTTGTGGATCTCGACTCAGAGGAAGTTACAGAGCTCCAAGGATTCCATCAGTGGAAGCAGCTCTCGGGTTTTCTGTGCCTGTCTCTACTGGCACGCAGAGACATCAAAAAGTCAGCTAACCTTTCCGTCTCTGAGCAAGATGGTGTTCTAAACCACGTCGAAATGATAATTTTTGTACCCTTTTCCTGGGTGATCCTTAAATGTCCTATTTATTTAAAGGATGTGGAAAGTCAAACTAGATAATTTGATTCCCTCTTTGCCTTTGCAGCCATAAAAATCTCAAGGGCATAGTGCATAACCTCTTGGATACCATGCATATTAATGCAGTATTTAAATGACGCATAATGTTGAATAGTTGGTATTGAATGATGGGATTTGAAGAAAGTACTAGCTGGCTTTTAAAGATTCCTTACCGTTTTCTGGTCCTTCATATTCTCACTTAAAGCTGTGGAAACCAGGGATAGGTCATTTCTGGAATGTTTATTTCCCAGAAACACTGGTTTGTACAAAACGTAGTAAAATGACAACGTCCCAAAGCAGAAGCTATTGGGTTTGGTTTTATCCTGCTCTGGACTTTGCCCTCACTTGGATTAGATTCTCAGACTTCTTCAGGAGGTGGGATGTTTGAAAATCTCAGAGCTCTTCTTGGACTATTTTCAGATAGCAAACAAAATGAATTCACGTATGCTTTTCGATTGAATCACAAACCATCTCACATTAGATTTGTACATAAGCATAGAGTAAGCATCAAATATTGAATACTTATGGAAGAAAACTTTAAAACTATGAACCTTTGTCTGATAACATTTTTTTCCCTAAAAATTGGAAAAGAACACAATCATTTATTTGTACCACGGGACACTTTGACCTAGTTACAAACACAAGTACTCTCCAAGAGTATAATTTTAAAAACATGGGCTTAGCTATCATAATGGTTAGATAACTAAGAATGTTTGTCTTCAGCCATTTATTTTTGCTTTTGCCTCTTTGACCTTCAGGATCACCCTGCAAACACATACCTGTTTCTTCTTCTCTCTCTGCTCTGGCCTCTTTCAGCAACACTGCTTTTCAGGTTTCCCTAGCTCACTAACTACCTTGTTTCTCTGGACAATACCCCAGAGGTACGCGGTGACACTTTTCCTCAGTTGAATCTGTTTCTTCCCCCGGCGCATTTTCTTTATCCAAGCAAATCCTTTGCTATCATTTCTCTATCCTTGTGGGTGTCTATACACCTCCTTCGTTTGGTCTGTTAGTGAGGGTACTGTGTACTCCCTTCTCTTGGTCATTAGTGAACCCGCAGAAGGTTCAGGATCACCGGGGGAATCGCTCTTCCGGTTATTTGTATTCAAAACCTCCCTATCGTCAGAGGGACAAGCACCTAGGGGCCTGTATTATTTGAAGACAGAGAAAGGGTTTAACCCACTCTGAGTCCATCTCTGAAGAAACATTTCATGAAATGGACTCTACGTAAATCAGGTACCAAGCTCACGTTGCATTCTAACAGCTGTCTCTCTTTCCCTCTGCAGCATTGCATCAGGAGTGTTCACTCCACTGATTATCTAACACTTTTTCATCACAGGATCTCTGTATGAGGTGGATGTGGGGGACTAGCTGTTTGTAAAAATCTCCAGGAGGTTTTCCGGGGGTGGGGGTTTTCTTCCTCCACCCCCCCACCCTTGTGGGATTCTCAGACAGACGGTCTTCAGTCTCCAGAGGGAAGCCCCTCTTCCTTACCAGCGTCCCTTCCTCGCTGTGCAGCCTCTCTGGCCCCCTGTTCTTCTTCTTACTAGCAGGCCCCAGGAATGCTGCTTACCTTCTCCTCTTAGTAAGGAGTACTAGTAGGACTAGTACTAGTAGGACTAGTACCCATCCACTCTCCTCCTTGGGGTTTTTCTCTCTCCAAACTCATTCTCAGAGTGGGATGTTTCTTCTTGGCTACCACCTTTCTCATACCCTCCAAACAAGTACATTCGTTAGAGTTTTGCTGTCAATCACGTGGGCCAAGAGCCTGCTTCATATAAATAATACACCTGAAGAATTTACAGGATCTTACAGACTGATGAGATTGTCATGGAATTCTCATTGGCTTTGTCACAGGGTGTTTTATCTCTGAGAGTGTGGCACCCATCGTCCCCTCCTGGCCTATAGTTGGCAAAGATGCACAGATCCATTCTCCAGCGTAGCCCCTCTTCCCAGCACCGTGGACCCGACGAATGAGGATAGAATGTTAGGTGCATGCTAGTCTAAAAAATCTGGGTCAGTCGCATCTCGGAGAACTTCTGGATTGGAAAGATGGCCCCGGCCTCTACCTGGAACAGTGATTCCTCCACTTCTCATTCTCACTCACTCATTCCTGTCACTGCTCTACCACTTCAACAGCTATTTTAAGATTTCAGGCAAATTGTCCCTTCATTCAGCTAGAAAGTAAGCTCAATGAGAGCCGCTGCTAGGTCTTGTTCACTGCCATGTCCTTAACACCAAAGAAAGTGACTGGCGAGTATCTATCATGTACTTTCCATGTACAAGACAGTGAATGGATTTGTGGGCAAAAGGGAAGTATACAAAAATGAAATGGAAATTTAAGGCAGCATCCCATTAACCTAAGTAGAAAAATTAGAAGGAGGTTCTAACATTTGAACAACTGCAGGAACACACCATTTTTCTGGATATAAAGACTCAATATTGTAAAGATGTCAGTTATTCCCTTAGCTTAATGCAATTCCAATAAAAATCTGACTGGGATTTTCCTTTTAACATATCAGCATTATTCTAGGGGTCTACTCAAGAGACGTGAAAACACATTTCCACATAAAACTTGTACGTGAACGTTCATAGCAGCATTATTCATAATAGCTAAAAAGCAGAAACAACTCAAATGCCCATCAAGTTGTAAATGGGTAACCAAAATGTGGAGCATCTGTACAATGAAATACCACTCAGCGATAAAAAGGAAGTATGCTGACACGCTACAGCATGGATGACCTCAGAACTATCACGATCAGTGAAAGAAAGCAGATGTAGAAGGTCAGATATTGGATTCTATCACTCCGTTAATATGAAAAGTCTAGAAGAGCAAATCTAGAGAGATACAAAATAGATTTGTGGTTGCCTGGGCCTGGGGGTGGAATTGAGCAGTGATTGGAAATAGGTACAAGGTCTCTTTTTAGGGTGATGGAAATGTTCCAAAATGAGACTGTGGCGATGGTTGTACAACTCTGCAAATAAACTGAAAACCATTGAGTGGTACACCCAAAGTGGATCGATTTTTTGTTATGTAAATTATGTCTCCATAAAGCAAAAGAGAAATTGTTAAGTTTTTATATAAGAATGAATAGAGAGGTATGTGGAGCCCAGGCACTTTTGGAAAAATAAAGAAAAAAAAAAGCTGTGACAGGGCATTAATCATTTCCTTTGGGAAAAGCCTTAGAAGGAGAATTTCAGGATTAAAGGATATACACAAAGTGAATAATAACAGTAATTGGATACCATACACCCATACTGATAATAAACAAACCTAGGTCTAAACTTCACACCTTAAATAAGGTGTAATCTAAAACATATTAGATTTAAAGTAAAATGTAAAATTATAAAATGTTTAGAAGCAAACATAGGAAAAAAATCTGTGGGACAAATTTGGGCTTGTGAATAGTTCTTCAACATCAAAACCACTGGGAAATACAGGGTGAAAGGTACATGAGACCTCTCTGAACTATCTTTGCAACTTCCTGTAAATGTATAATTATTTTAAAATTAAAAGCTATATTTAAAATGGATAACCAAGTACCTACTGTATAGCACAGGAAACTGCTCAATATTATGTAACAACCTAAGTGGAAAAAGAATTTGAAAAAGAATAGATATATGTATATGTATAACTGAATCAATTTGCATACACCTGAAACTATCACAACATTGTTAATCAACTATACTCCAATATAAAATAAAAAGTTAAAAAAAAGTTTAGTAAATTGGTTAAAAAAAAGTGCGCAGATACGAATGTATTGTAAAATTATAATTAGAGTAAATTAGTAAAGTTCTAATAATAAAAATAATACAAATAATTTAAAAATATATAGATGGCTAAATCAATGAACGATTTTTTAACATGTCAAAAATGATATTTTTGTGGGCAGGTCAAGATTTTTTAATCTTGCTAGATTAGCTATTCAGTTTTTAAAAAAAGAAGTTAGGTCCCTGCTTCTCACTATACTCCAGAATGAATTCCAGATGGATTAAACATTTAAAAATTAAAAAAAAAAAAAAGACCACTAAAAAATTAAAGAAAATGTGAGTGAATATATATTGGATCACAGGATAACAAGATTCCTTCAACCAGGAATCAAAGACCAAAGTCGTAAAGAAAAACAATGGATAGTTTGCACTACATAAAAATTTTAACATTTTAATTAATGAATATCAAAAAGAAAATTCAAAAACAAAAAAATGAGGAAAAAAGTTTCAATATAGTCACCAAAGAGCTGATATCCATATAACATATAAACATATAAAACATACAAAAACATATAAAAATGTTTCCAATACCTAAAAAAGATCTTAATTAGAAATAAGGGATAAAGAGAAAAAAGCTAGCAATTCCTAAAATAAGAATTTCAAATATCAAAAAGGTGATTAATTTCACTAATAACAAAAATAGCAAATTTAAGAATATAATTTTATTTATCTCACAATTAATTAATTGTATTTCAATACAATTATTCACCTTTCAAAATGGCAAAAAAATCCTTTTTTTTTCCTGAAAGATAATATTCACTGCTGCTCAGAAATTAGGAAAACCCATTTGTGGGCAATGTAATACAAGTATTAAAAACTGCATAGTGCTTCCCTGGTGGCGCAGTGGTTGAGAGTCTGCCTGCCGATGCAGGGGACGCGAGTTCGTGCCCCGGTCCGGGAAGATCCCACATGCCACGGAGCGGCTGGGCCCGTGAGCCATGGCCGCTGCGCCTGCGCGTCCGGAGCTTGTGCTCCGCAACGGAAGAGGCCACAACAGTGAGAGGCTCACGTACCAAAAAAACAAAAACAAAAACAAAAAACTGCATATTCTGACCAATTTCATTTTTAGGGATTTAACCTACCACTAATGATAAAAATGACCAAAAAAATTTTTGCAACTTCAATAATAGCTGATACGTGTGGCACTTAACTATGTGCAGGCATTTTTCTAGTCACTATGCATGTTTTAACTCACCTTATCCTCACAACACTGAGGTGGGTTTTGCAGGTGAGAAAACTGAGGTCTGTAGAGGTTAAATCACTTATTCAAGGTCACACAGCTGATGATGGGAAGAGCCAGGATTTGAACCCGGCAGTCAAGCTCCAGAGAACATGCTGTTAACGACTGAACTATACTCCCTGTCTTCCTATGAAAATAATTAGAGATCAATGGAAAGATGTATGTACAAGGACGTTCATCACCATTTTCTTTACAATGGTGAATGCTAGAACAACTTTAGTATTGAAATGCAGAAAATTGGTTAGCTAATTGAGGAGCTATATCCATCCATTGTATTGAAAGTCAGCATCCATTAGAAATGATGCTGTTGAGTTAGGCTGGCAAACGTTTTCTGTCAAGGGCCAGGTAGCGAGGACGTTGGCCTTGCCGGCCATATGGCTACTGTCAAGAGTTCTCCAGTCTGTTTTTGCAGCACAAAGGTGCACAGACAGTGTGGGGACCAGTGTGTGTGGTGGTGCTTCCGTGAGATTCAGGATGGTGTCTGAGACAGCTTTTATGTTATTGATGAAAGGACACCTATTAATAAGCCTGGGGAGGCGATCCCGCTTGCTCAGGATAGTAGAGCACAAAAAAGAGCCTGAGTCCCCAGTGCATCCCTGAGCCAGTCAGTGCCCCAGTCCTGCCCTGCCAACTCCTTGCATGTGAGAAACAAAATCCCTGCCCCCCATATGATTAAGCCTTTATTAGTTGGATTTTTGTAACGCGCATCCAAAAGCATTCCTTAACTCATACAAAATGGAAGGGAAATTAAACATTTACAATTTTTCTTCAGATGAGCACTGAACTCTCAAAACTTCAGTCTTCTACTTGATGGAACCTAGAGTGAAAGACAGTGTAGAGAAACACATCAAAATTGCACCGTACTCATCTCTTCAGTGAGGGGACTTCATAGGTAATGTTTCTTTCACTTTTCTTTTTTTTTTTTTTTTGGGGTACGTGGGCCTCTCACTGTTGTGGCCTCTCCCGTTGTGGAGCATAGGCTCCGGACGCGCAGGCTCTGGATGCGCAGGCTCAGTGGCCACGGCTCACGGGCCCAGCCGCTCCGCGGCATGCGGGATCTTCCGAGACCAGGGCACGAACCCACGTCCACTGCAAAGGCAGGCGGACTCTCAACTACTGCGCCACCAGGGAAGCCCTCACTTCTTTCTTTGTGTATTTTTCTTTTCTTGTCAAACATTTCCAAAGCGATCATAGATACCTTTTGTAATTATAGAAAAAAAGAAAATAAGAACAGATCTTGTGAAGGAATTCTTGAACTAACTACAAGATATGAAATGTCAAATCTGTTTACAAATGAAGAAATGGACACAATTATAGAAATAGAGAGCAGATTAGTGGTTTCCAGGGGTTAGAGATGGTGGGGAGTGGGGAGAGGTGTGGTTATAAAGGAGTATCCTAAAGGAACCTTGTGGTGATGGTGGAGTTAAGTATCTTGATTGTTGTGTTGGTTACATGAGACCACAGATGTGATAGAACTGCCTGCAGCTACACACACACACACACACACAAGTACATATTTAATCAGTGAACTTTGAGTAAGCTCTGTGGCTTGTACCAGGGTTGGTTTCCTGGTTTTGATATCATTATATATAGTGATGCAAGTGTTAACACTGAGCGGAAGCAGGGTGGAGGGTTCACAGGACCCCTCTCTACACTCCTTTGCAACTTCCTTTGAGTTTACAATTATTTCAAAATAAAAAGGGTTTTAAATACCTTAAAAATGTAGAAGAAATGGAGGTACAAGGAACTTCATAGTTTAGCCGAAGTCGTTTTAGGATCCCTCCTCCTGTTTCTGTCTCTTAAAAGTGCCTCCAGTCCACCCACCAACATGGTGAGCCTTCTTGGGTGTGTAGGTCTTTCCCTGGCATCTATTGCACTGAAGCTTAGGTGCCAGGAAGATTCCTGAGAAGGAACATGATTCTGAGCTTCTGAGAGCACAAAATACATTGTTTTTTGCTTGTCTTAGGCAAGAACCTTAAAGTAGGAGAATACAGGGCTCCCTTCTTACATCTACAGCCTTCCTGGCTTTATCCCCATAATTCTAAAACGGGAAAGTTAATATCCTAAAATCCCACCTCTCATCCACTTGCGTCTGGCTCTTTGTGACTTCCTAGGTTTCATCCCGTGAATTTGATCAATTAACCCATACTAATGGGAAACATCTGTACGCTGGTCCTGGAAGACTCGCCAAAGCCCTTCTGGAGACAGCATCCCTCCCCCTCCTCTTCTGGATGCCTAACCCCAAGTCACTCAACTAATCTGAATTTCAGGGGTGGGGAGAGGTGGGGTCAGGCTGGTGGGGAACCTATTTTAAATGTTGGCAGACACATCCTGGCCAGTGGGTCTAAAGAGCTATTTGAATTTTCAGGAAAAAAATGCAGTATGCCGGAAAGGCGCCAGATGGACTGTGAAGCAGTCCACGTAGCCACAGGAGCGATACTGCATGACTAATAGGTGCTCTGCACGCCTTTTGTCAGCGTAAACATCATCTTGTCAGTCTGTTAGGACAATGCAACCTAATAATAATTCAAAGCATTTGTCAAAGGCAGAGAGCTTCACACACCTAGGTTTATTTTCAAGACAACGCTGTCAGTGGGCTTTGATTATTTCCATTGTACACATGGAGAAATTGAGGCAGCATTTTACAGAGAAAAAGATGAGCCAGAGTGAGAATTAACCCAGGGGACAGTCTCTATACTTCTTCCCTCTGAGTTTGCTACAAAAATATTATTTACGAATTGTGTGGAATGATGATAGTGCCAAGACCACCAATTCAATCAAGAAACAGCACCTGTGTTGTAGCCCCGTTTATTTTTCACTGACCAGAGATAGCTCTGAGCAGCAGTTGAAAAGGTGAAAAGTTACCACTTCCCTTAACCATCTCTCGGGCTACCTACTGAAAGCAAAATGTCTGAGAGCTTCTCCTTCTGGCTTTGGTTAGAAGTGCTTCCTTCTCCCAAGCTCTGAGCCTTTTCCCAGAGGACTTCCTGCTTCTTTGCTTAGATATCTCCAAGCAGACGTGGGCATGCCATGTTTCCCAAAAGAGTTGCCTAAGACCCAAAAGTTTATTTTAAATAAAAATATACAGCCAAACTCATTAAAATAATGGCAGAGGGAAAGTAGGGCAGAAGGCGAGGACCGATGACTGAGAAATGGCCGTTACCATGGTAATAACAGGGTGGGCGGGGCTAATTCTGGCCCCTCAACATTTACTTTAAATCACTGGTTCTCAAATGCTAGGGTGCATCAGAATTTCCTGGAGGGCTTGTGAAGACACAGGTATCTGGCCCACCTCCAGATTTGCTAATTAAGTAGGTCCAGAGTGGGATCTTATACTTTGCATTTCTGATAAGTTCTCAGGTCCAGCCGGAGGGCCAGATCTGTTTTGCCACATGTTTTGGTAAGGCCTGCAAGCTAATAATGGTTCTTACACGTGGAACCTTTGCAACTGATTCCGTGACAGGAAACACTAACTTCGAACCCCAGTTAAGGGAAATGCTGCCCCCGCGAAAGTAATTTCGTTCTTCTCATTAGTAGATCTGTATTACAAAAAAGTATACTCAATATTATAGTTTGCATTTCATCAATAAAACTGGGGAATTTTGATTTCTTCCCTTGTTACATAAGTACCCAGATAATATCCTCAATTTTGCCTCTTGGCTCACAAAGCTTAAAATATTTGCTCTCTGGCCCTTTTCAGAAAATATTTGCAGGTCCTTGGTTGAGCAGATGCTGCGCATCTGGGAATGACTGAGGGCCACTGCTCCAAACTGACTTCCTAAACGCCCCTTCTGCTCCTGGCACAGCTGGCCCTGGCCTATCACACAATGTCCGGAGACACGCTCCTCAGCGTTTATTGTTCCACTCAAGGCAGGGAATCTGCGGAGCTGAACAGAATGTGGCGAATGCCTTAGCATTTGTATAGAAGAGAGTGGAGAAAAGGGATTTGAAAAAATACGGTCTTTAGCCCTCAGCAGATTTTACAGGAGGAGAAATTTGTTTGGGGTGTGGTCCCACCTCTTTCTGTAAGCCTTGTCTCCTTGGCATCCCAAGAGCTTGGTACTCTGGGGCTTTTCTGACTGTTCAAGGTCCCCAACTTCTGCCCTCCACGTGGACCCATCCCTCCCCCCCACCCCCCACCCCCCACCCCCAACCGCTCGCACCCGCGGCTCTATAATCCCCTCCCAAGCTAAGTGGTGGGTACCTGGTCTGAAGAGTGACTCTTCTGAATTTATAAATCTGTGATTCATTTCAAATATTTGTGGCACATATACTTCCTTCCTTTGTCATTTAATATAGAATTGTATGTTTTAATATATATATATATATTTTTGGCCTCGCCATGGGGCATGTGGGATGTTAGTTCCCCGACCAGGGATCGAACCCGTGCCCGCTGCATTGGAAGCTCGGAGTCTTAACCACTGGACCTCCAGGGAAGTCCCTATGTTGTAACATTATTTGGAAATGATTGAAAAATGTCAGCTTTTTAAAGAATGTTGACCTTTTTCTTGCCCCCGCTCTCCAGCAGATTTTTGGTATTAAAACCCGCTGAAGGTTAAGTTTCCTTTCGTAGCTTGTCTTGAAGAAGGAGCGCCACCCGGCTTCTGCCTACTAATGGAAACCGGGATTTTCTCCAAGAAAAGCTCCGCCATCTTGACTCTCCTAACCAATGAATAAGTCAGCCGGGGTCTTCTTCCACCCTCTTCCTTGGGCTCAGACTGCAGGAAAACCCCGAGGAAAGCGGAGCGATCTCACAACAGGATGCAGATTGCTTTCACTATCATGTTTAGCATGTCCCATGGCAGAAAATTACTCACTGCTTTTCCTTTTCCTTTTTAAATTTGGGCCCACAATTTGGAAGCTCCTGGCTTTTGTGAAAGCTGGGAGAGAGAGTATAGTGTGGTAGTTAAGCGATCTAGAGTCGAAAGACCTAAATCTGAGTCATCACTTTATCACTGAGAGTGTGAGCTCGGGCACAAGGCATGGGTGCTCTTCACACCAGTTCCCCATGCCTGCAATGGTGTGACATCACAGCTACTCAGAGGTGAGTGCCAGGATTAAAACAGGTAATTTGAAGAGTTTGTAGAACAGTACCTGGCACATAGCTTAGTGAGGGCTCCATAAATTGTAGCCTTGGTGTAAGTTTATATAAAGTACTGTATTAACTGGAAGTTAATAATTTATGCATCTGTGCTCCCCACTAAACCCATCCATCCGTCCATTTACTTGATAAATATTTTTGAAGACCTATTATAAGCCAAGCACTCACATGGATTTGGGGGTACAGTGTGAGCAGGCCAGATGAAGCTCCAGCCCTTTCATGGCTACATTTTAGTGGATTGTGGATTCTCAAAGATGGAGATCCTGTCCATGCTTCTCCATCTTGAGCCCAGGATAGCACTTAACCTAGAATAGATGCTTAAAAAGTACTTATTAAAGAATGACTGGGTAATTGACACCTCTGAAAATGCAGAGTCAGCTGTGGTGAGGCCTCCTCTTGACTGGGACTTGGCCACCACTTGGAGCACCATCTCTGCAATGTGCTGTTGGACGGAGATCAGAGCTGGGCGTCCTCGGAGCTCTGGTGCAGTCTTGCTCTGGGGGCCGTGCCAGGAACTCTCTTCCCAGGGAGCACAGAGGGGAAGTGATGGCCCCCAGAGAGACAGCGGTCATTCAGCCAATGGTCTTCTTATTAATTGCAGGATGTAATTCCGTACTGAATTCCAAGTGGCAGCAACACATAGATTGTTTTCCTACCTAACTCGATGCTCTTTTCATGGCTATGATGAATCGAACTAACTGTTCAGCTCTTAGTGAGTTCTGGGGAAGGAAACACAGTATTAGGCTGCTTTGCACATTGAGAGGCAGAGAAAGCTTTCAGATTATGGAGCAATTAATTAAAGAACAATCATGAAAATGTTCCTGATAATTCCTATCAAGCAGCTACTCACTGTTCCTTTATTATTTCGGATAATATTCATGATCATTGTTTAATTTGTTTTTAATATGGATATACAGTTTTATGTAATCCCTTTGTAATTGTGAAGCACTTAGAGGTCGAGGTGCTCTGAGATACTTCTTTATTCAATTATCCAACTTTTAGAAGAATCCCATTATGCAATTAACCCAGCTTATTAACAGACATACATTTTGTGTCTTTATTGCATGTAAATATAACTATAAACTTATCTGATTTAAATTTTAAGCTTCACAGCAAAAGCCAGATTGCCATCTCTGTGTGAGTCTAACTAATGTTAATGCGGCCATGGCTCCTACTAGGGAAATCTACGAGTAGTCAACAAATATTTCTTGGGCAGTTACCTTGTATAAGGTATGGAGTTGGAGTCTGGGGGCTAGGTATACAAAGAAATTTGTCAAGGTTTGTTCTGGATCTCTAGGCACTTTTAGTTTTGTTTGGAAAATAAGACAGATAGCATAGAATGCTAACTAATCACATCAGGCAATATGTGTTGAGTGTTCAATGATAAAAACAATTGCTGTAGAAGTTCACAGGAGACGGCAGTCTTGACGGTCACACTGCCTGTGGAAGCCTTGCCCACTTAATCGCATCCACTTCTTGCAAGTTTGCCCGATGAAATAGAAGGATGGCAGGTTGAGTCTACTCCTTTGCTACTCGAAGTGTGAGCTGAGAACCAACAGCTTCAGGGCCACCTGAAAGTTGGTCAAAAATGCAGAATCCCAGCACTGCCCCAGAGTTTGAATCAGAATCGGCCTTTTAACAAGACCCACCTCCACAGTGATTCACAGAACGTAAGGTTCTTAAGAACATAGCCTGCACACTGATAAATAACTTGCTTTGTACCTGAGTGAAAATTAGACTAATGTTTGCTAATCTCATTCTCACTCCAATTAAAAAAAAAAAGAAATTGAAGGAAATCATTCATTCAGCAAGTCTCTCTGTACCTTCTGTGCGCTAGACACTTGGTATTTGTTCTGGTTATACTCTAACCATAGGTAGCCCCATTAATTCTGGTGACAGCAGAAGACTCCAAGGTCTGAAAACCAAATATATTCTTAACACTCAGGGATCTTCTCTCATCAGCTAGCAAACCTGGGTCACCCCAAGAAGTGGGATAAGTTAGAAACGCCTGTGGGCAAAGGGTGATGCCCAGGGAAGGAGGGACTGTAACATAGGTGACAGTCCCGCAGCAAATACAATTTTGTGTTTGGTTTCCTCCTGTGCTCAATTCTATATCCAACAGCCTACTGGACATTTCAACGTGTGTGTAACAGCTTTCTTAATCATAAAGCTCCAAAGAGAATTCTTAATTTTCTCTCACAAACCTGTTTTCCCTCTGATCTTCCTCTTCTTGATAAGTGGCACTGCTATCCACCGAGTTCATCAGCCGAAAAGGAGTGATTCTGAACACTTCAGTTTTCCTAGCCACATTGCATCTGATCCATGAGCACTTCCTGTCAATTCCACCTTCCGGATATGATCTTGGCAACATCCCCTTCAGTTCTTCTCCATGGGCACCACCCACCATCTTGCGTGGGGGGCTGTGCTGGTCACCTAAGTGGTCTTCCTGCTTCTGCTCTTGTCTGGTCCAATCTCATCTCCACAAGGCAGGCAGCATGGTCTTAGAAAAATGTCAGTCTCTTCATACCATTCATCTGCCCCAAACTCTGATTTCCTGTTTATCTTCAAATTAGGTTTCACATAGACACACTACCATGTGTAAAATAGGTAGCTAGTGGGAACCTGCTGTATAGCACATGGCGCTCAGCTCAGTGCTCTGTGACGACCTAGATGGGTGGGATGGGGTGAGTGGAAGGAGGTCCAAGAGGGAGGGGATATATGTATACGTACAGCTGATTCAATTTGTTGTACAGCAGAAACTAATACAACACTGTAAAGCAATTATACTCCAATAAAAAATTAGAATAGAATAAAACAGCAACCAAGAGACCCTGTTTGATCTGGGTCCCGTTGCCCCTCCCCCTTCCCCCACCTCCCACTATGTCCAGCCAAACTGACGTTTTACTTATTATTTCAATGTGTTCAGCTCTTTTCTACCTCAGGACCTTTGCATTTGTTTCCTCTGCCTAGAACGGTCTGCCCAGCTCTTCACATGGTTGCCACAACCTCGTCCTGCAGAGCTCAGAGTAACTGTCCTGCCTCAGAGAGGCTCTCCCTGGAGTTCAACTGGTCAGCAACTCCAGCCCCGTTTGTTTATTTTATGGTCCTAATGACAATCTCCAATCACATTTAAAAAATTTTTGTGTGTTTTCCTTATTTGAGTCTGCCTTTCCAAACCCGAATATTACCCCCCAAGGGCAGAGACCTCATCTCTCTTGTTCATCTCTATTTTCCAGCATACAAATGTGTGAATGGATGAAAAGTGTAGGTTCTAGATCTGTGTGACTGTGTTTTTGTCCTCTTTCAGAGTAAATCTGAAATGCTTCTTTATTTAATGACCCAACTTTTAGAAGAATCTCATTATTCAATTAACACAGATGATTAGCACAGGTACCCACATTCTATCTGTGCACACATGTATGTGTAACATGGAGCCAGATACATTTTGCAGGTAGAATAGAGGTGCCTCAAGCTAGCTCGTCATCTAAAGGAAGGAGCACATTCCCAGCACCAAACTCTCTGCAGTGCAGTCAAGGGTTTGCTTCTGGGATCCATTCCAAACAGCACTGTGGCCACTTGTGCATACATGAGCTTCCCTGAATGGAACACTAATAATAGAGGTAAGAGAGGGCTGAGTCCCTACACCCGGACAGGAAGGGTGGGTGAATCTCCAGCCCTGCCAGGAAGGGTGGGTGAATCTCCAGCCCTGCCAGGAAGGGTGGGTGAATCCCTACATCCTGACTTAAACATGAAGGAAATAAGCTTAAATTTCCTTAAGTGGTTTGAATTGTTAGGTCCTCTTGACCTATAAGAAAATTGGTAATAAAACATAATTGTAAGCACCTGTCTGTTTCCATGTCTAACACAATACTAAAGAGGCTCACATTGGCAAGTGTGATGGGCAGGGTAATGCACCCTGCCCCCCACAAAGATGTCCACATCCTAATTCCCTCCAGAACCTGTGATTATGTTTCCTTACAAGGCAGATGTGGTTAAGGACACTGAGATGGGGAGATTATCCTGAATTACCTGAATGGGCTCAATGTCATCACAACGGTCCTTAAAAGTGTCAGAGAAAGAGAAGTGATGACAAAAGCAGAGTGTGAGAGTCAGAGAGATTCAAAGATGCTTCTCTTCTGACTTTAAAGATGGAAGGAAGCTGTGAGCTAAGGAAAGCAGCATCTTCTAGAAGGAACCAGCCCTGCTGACACCTTGACCTGAGCCTGGTGAGACCCATTTCAGACTTCTGATCTCCGGAACTGTAGAATAATAGATCTGTGTTGTCCTAAGCCAATAAGTTTAGAGTCATTTGCAGCAGAAGCAGCAATAGGAAACGAATACAGTGATAATGGCTGGTAAAGATGCATCCCTTCTTAGTTTTCTTTTTCTTTAATAAAGTAGTGCCACATTGACACATATACATTATTGCTACTATGTATAAAATAGGCAACTGATGGGAACATACTGTAGAGCACAGGGAACCCTACCTAATGCAGTGTGGTGTCCTAAATGGGAGGGAAGTCCAAAAGGGAGGGGAGATCTGTATGTGTATGGCTGATTCATTTTGTTGTGCACCAGAGGCTAACACAACATTGTAAAGCAACCACACTCCAATAAAAATTAATTTTAAAAAAGGTAAAAATTAGAGAAAAAAAATAAAGTAATTCCAGTGTTCCAAAGCCTTCCACATGGTCCTAATAGAGATTCTAAAATTTAAAGCACTTTAACTGGAAACAGAGTCACCGCATCCCTCAGTCAGAATCCCCTCACTCTTGATGTCACACGCAATACTCACAGCTTTGTTAACTAGTTATCCAGCCTGCAGCAGATTTAAAATAACAAATGAGGAATTTTTGGAGCAAAAGTAATGCCAGTTACAGTATGTGACGATGGGTGGCCTGGCTGTGAGAGAAAAGATAGAAAACGCACAGAGAGGCCACAAGAGGCAGATGCTTAGGGGTAATGGACGCTGAGGAATGTGACAGCTCCTGGAGGAGAGCTACTCACTGACATCACAACTTATTACTCACTGTTTGACTCGTGACCCCGAAACGTGGAAAAAAGGCTCAGTCATACGTAAGATACCTCCCCATATGGAGGGAAGTGTGCCCTACATTTAAAAGAGATATCCGTCAAACTTAATTAAAATAAAACTGCTCTGATGCTTCAAGGTAGCCAACTATCTGGAAAGGATTCTTCTCTAATGATACTGACTAGCGTGGTATTTCGAAGGGCGTCTCTTCTTCTCATAAAAACGATCATCTGACATGGTTTTCTAGAAGATAATGAAGGGCCTCCCTGTGGGACTTGACTCCTATATCCTTTCTGGAAAATGGCATGAAGTGATGGATGGACTTTTGATTGCAGTTCGAAAAGGCTGCTTCCGCCTTCTCACCATCCCTGGAGAATAGCTGTCGACTGAAAGGGATTCTCAGCAAGCTTCAGCGCTAAGTGCTTACAATACGGTTAGGCGGAGTCATAGTTGACTTTTAAACATTTTTCATTTTTCACTTTTAACCACGCTGTAAGCATTCATTCATTAAGCCTCATCAGGCACTGAGGCGAAAGAATTGCCTCCAGTATTCTATAGATGAAAACAGTTTGTGGGATACTTCAGCAAGTTCACCTAATGATGCAAAGGAGGGAGGGGTCTCCCACAGACCCACTGCAGTGTTTTAAAGCAGGGCTTCTCAGGAGGAGCCTGGTGTTCCTGAAAGGAGCCTATGTTTCCATACATGTAACCCAGAACGTCCCCTGGAGACTAGTTGTTGCCATGCGTGTGGTCTCATCATGTGGACACTGGGAACCGGGGTGGTACACGTACTGTGGCACATGCCCCCGTGCTGCTCTCCTGTCTCCTCAGCTGCTCCTACCCTGGGCCACGCACCATCATTTCTCACCTGGACGCGGGCAGGAGCCTCCTGACAGACCTCCTGCTGCCCCCCTTGCCCCTACAGCCTCTCTCCTCACAGCAGCCCAAGCGATCTTGTAAAATCTGAAATCGGATCAATGCCACCCCCCTGCTTATACCCGCCCCCCCATGATCCTCACCGCACTTACAATCAAGGTCAGTCTTCTTACCTGGACTCCAAAGCCCTGTGGTGCCTGGTCCTGGCTGCCTCTTGAAAGCCAACCCCTGCTCATTACCCTGGCCTCTTTCTCCGTGTTGAACATCGCAGGCCCGTTCTCACCTCCAGGCCTTTACATTGGCTGTTGCTCTGATCTTCCCCCAACAGCTTCTTCCCGTCTCAGCTCAGATGTCAGCTCCTCAGAGAGGCTTCTCCTCCAGTCTACAGAGACCGGGGGGCCTATAGGAGCACCACGGTGATTCACAAAATGCACATTAGTTTGAACATGTTGCTAAAGGCACCATGGGTTTTGGTCATTGGGAATTTTTTTTCCCAATTTACAGTGGTCCGTGAAAGTGTCTGGCATTAAAATTTGGTCCTGATACTTGAAAAATTGTAAAAAGGATAAATTCCAGTATGAAAGAGAAAATAAGTATGAAATGAGGACACAATTCTTTTTAAAAAGCTACTTGATACTAAAAATGATTCCACCAGTATATCCTGAGGTTGTTATTAAACATAGATACTTAGAACATTTCTCAAAAGTAATTACGTTCTGGCTTTAACGCTGTAGATGTAAATACCCAGCACAGAGTCAAGCATTGATTAATGGTAGTTCCTTGCCCCTCAGCTATGGGAGGACCTGTTTTCCTAAGCTTCTCAAAGCCACATGAGACTCTACGTTTATTCCTCAGGGCTTAGAAAAGCTTCACGGCAATCAGGGCCTATGAAGAAGAGAAAATTACTATCAGCCTTACTGCAGGCAGTTTAACAATCAGTCAGATTGTGAAGGATAAATGTATCCTGTAAAATTTCCATTTGGGGAGCAAATAAGTTTGTTATGTCAATGAAACGTGACACTGAAGCTGCAAAAGTATTGGATGGTCTCTGGCAAAAAGTGAAAAAGATGCAGAATGTTTTGAAAAGATTAAAAAACCCCAAACGGGGAAAATGTATACTGTGTGATGGGACAGTAATGTGTATAACCACATTGTCTCTCTGAGGGAGTGGGTCCCTGTAACCTGCGATGCTATTGTGTGTGGAGCATCTCCATGCGTTTGGGAGAAGGACCTGTAAAGGGCGGAACTGCTCTGCACACCTGCAGGGAGAGATGGGGAAAAGAATTCAGAGGGCAGTCCAGGAAGTCAAGGGGTGGGACTGAGGAGAGGAGTCTGGGTAAGGGCTGAGGAAAGGGTGGTGAGAAGCCTCCTTGATGGAGACGGTGGACAAAGAATGGCCAAAAGGATATTTAAGGACAGGAAGATGTACTGTGGGATGCTCTGTCATTTGACATATGTTGAACACGTGACCTTTTCTCATGGTCCTCCAGCCTTCACTAGAGCTGGCTTTGTATAACGGGGTGTGTGTGTGTGCGTGTGTTGAGTCAGAAGCTGAACTTCTCATCTGTTTAGCAAGACACCAAGTGAAAAAGTGGCCATGAAAACATAAGCCTTTCAGGAATTCAAGGTTTCTTGGCTTTACACTTCCATAGGGAGTTTAGCCTGACCTGATACGGTTCCTAAGAGTCTGGGAAAGCCACAGTGATGTCTGGGTTATGACTCCTTAGAAGCTTCCAGGGGCTTGTGGGTGGGAAGAAGTAGTGAAGGACTTATTTTCGCGCCTCCTTATAATGAAAGCTGTGTGCTCGCTGATGGTAATATTGAACTGGGAAGCCAGAGCTTTTCTCTTATTGTTTACGCATCTTTATTTGGAGGACAGGCTTCAGTGCTGCACACCAACACCGCAACACTTTTCATTCTGGTTTTACTAAATTCCTCCCTGGGCGCGTGTTCAGGAAAAATAGAAACATAAATTTAGTTTCATTGAAGAAAATTCCCTGAGGTGTGATAGGATGATGGTTTCACAAACGTTTGAGAAATAACAGTAAGTACCAGGGAGAGAGGTGTTGCTTTTTCAAGAAGTCGTTGGAATTTTCGATACTTTGCCGAACTCAACGTGGTATAAAAGGCAGCTGCAACAGATGTGAAGTCATCGTATTTTAAACCTGATGCAGTCTATTCCACACAGCACATTTCTATTTAAGTGGGAAAAAAATAGTTTTGAAGTCATCCAGTTAAAGATTCTTCCCTGAGGCAGCACCTGAAAATATTAGAACTCAGGTGGATGAGAAGTGAGAGAGGGTCTTCATTTGGGCTTTAGTCTGAATTTCTAGTCTGTGAGTTATTGTGGTTCTTTATTAAGCCAGCCTGCTGGCTTGAGGCTTGTAATATCTCCAGTTCTCAATGACTTTATTTCATATACATTTCATATATTTTAAATGTGCCCTTTGAACACATTATTATGAAATGTTATATGAGAATGTCAATCTCCCAATAAAAAGAAAAGAAGGTTTCAGTTTCGAGTTTTGTGTTTGGGAAGATGACTCAGTGACTTGGAGAGAAACCTACTGCTGCACACACAGATATAGTTCTGGAAGAGCAGGCTGCAGTTACAGCTCCTTTCCTCTAGGAAGAAATCCTTCTGTTTCCTATAGGCTACAATGACAATTATATGAATCTGTACGAGGTTCTGAAAATAGGCAGACGTATGCAGTGGGCAGGTTAGCTTTAAAAGGGACCACTGCCTATGTAGAGAATGAAGCTTCCATGTTGGTTGGAGTTTGAAATGAGTCATCTTTATCTGTCAACACTGAAAATTAGAGAATGCTCTTGCTTTATCAAACCTAACAGTGAAACTTTCTGGAAAAATGCAGCTAGCAAGGTAGCACATAAGTGGCGATGGGGAAACTTCTTTAAGAGGAAGGGAAAGGAGACAGTGATGAGATTCCCTGTGGCTCCCCTGCCCCCCTCCTTCCCTCACGTCTCCCCCCCCGCCCCCCCCCAGTTAGTTCCATTTTCCCCAATTAATTGGATGCCCTCAACCCCGCCCCCCGCCTCTGGCACACATGCGTTTATTCAGCCTAGGAAACTCCTGGCCAGAGAATTCCTAACAGCTGTCTTTCGGTTGAAAGTCTCTCTGTCCAGTACCCATGGAGGCTTAGGTTACGCCACCTGATTGTGAAGAGTGTGAAACTCCTTCCAAACCAGCTTCCTCTGTCCACTGGAGCAGGGCAGTGATTTCTCAGGGACAGATCTGCATTCAGCTGGACAGCACACTGTAGCCACCACTGAGTCACACGGACAGCTTTTCCGTGGTCTGTAAAGGACAGCTGACGGTCCACAAGCCGGCTTCAGCGGCCTCATCATTATCCCTTGGGATCCCACACCTCTTTCAAAGACTTCAGAGGCGCTCTGAAAGGGACCCCTGCTTATGTGGAGAGTGAAGCCTGCTTGTCTGTTGAAGTTTGAAAAGCCATCGTTATCTATCAAAATTGAATGTTAAGGTATGTTGCTGCTTTATGGAACCCGGCAGTGCAATAAAAGTGAAAAAAGCAGCAAGTTCTTTGCATCACTGGAGCACGGTTAATGTCAACGTGCTTTTTTTTTTTTTTTTAAAGAAGTTTGCTGCAAATCAATGCTTCTGGCTTCAGATATAAGGATAGTTTATATTTATCGAAAACCTATCATATGTCAGATACGCTGCTTGGCATTTGGCGTACTTGATCTTATAAGATCACTGCATCCTTCCTAAGGATAGATGTGTTACCTTCACTTTACAAATGAGAAAACTGCAGCTCATGGATGCTGGGTCCTGCCATTGACAGATGCCCACGCAGGTGGTTTTGCTGCATAATCTGATCTTTCCATTATATGATGTTTCCCTCTTTATAAGACAAGGAATATGCTGATGAAAAACTGTGGAATAGTCATTGGCCACCAGTCAGTGGGTAAGTGGGGGTCGTATTTTGTTTTGCTGTAAGTAAAGAACTGGCTTAGTAGGAAATCAAAACTGGAGGAAAACATTTGCTTTTCCAGATGAAAAAGTGTTACAAGTTTATTTAATAGTTTTATAAGTGACGTGGATCAGAGAGTACACAGTGAGATCTCCAGAATTAAAGATGGAAGTGAAATGTCAGACTGACAGGGATAAACCATAGTAAGATCTCAGGAGGTTTCGTGAGTGGGTAGAGAAATAGCAAATGAGCTCTAGCGCGGGTGACTGTAAGGCAATATATTCAGGGAAAATAATATAAACTTTGCTTATGATATCCCTTGGTTTCAATACAAGTAAAGAAGCTTAGAATCAATATAAAATATAACATACATAATATTTCATATTTTTATTTTATTTAAAAAAATTTTTTCTATTGGGGTGTAGCTGTTTTTTTGTTTTTTTTTTTTTAAATTAATTAAGTTATTTATTTTTGGCTGTGTTGGGTCTTCGTTTCTGTGAGAGGGCTTTCTCTAGTTGCGGCGAGCGGAGGCCACTCTTCATCGCGGTGCGCGGGCCTCTCACTGTCGTGGCCTCTCCTGTTGCGGAGCACAAGCTCCAGACGCGCAGGCTCAGCAGTTGTGGCTCACGGGCCCAGCCGCTCCGCGGCATGTGGGATCCTCCCAGACCAGGGCTCGAACCTGTGTCCCCTGCACTGGCAGGCAGGTTCTCAACCACTGCACCACCAGGGAAGCCCCGGTATAGCTGTTTTACAGTGTTGTGTTAGTTTCTACTGTACAGCGAAGTGGAGGTCCCTGTGCTATACAGCAGGTTCTTATTAGTTATGTATTTTATACATATTAGTGTATACATGTCAATTCCAATCTCCCAATTCATCCCACCACCACCACCCACCCCACGATCTGTTATTTTTTGACCTTCATAAGGAAGCAGGGAGATATATTAATTTTTAATAACACCATTTTATAGAGAAAATAAAGACCTAGGTGGCCGCAGTGGCTTCCCAAGGTTACTCTGGTAGTTAGTAAATGACCTCTGGCTAGAAACCAGTACCACAGAACGCAGCCCATGCCCTTCCTCCTCCTTGGGTTCTTCTGTGGAATCAGAAAGCCAGTAATGAATGTGATATTATCATCAGGAGACATCATCTCATCCTTACTATATCAAGGTCAAGGGCTCTGGCTTTGGAGTCAGACATACCTGGATTCTACACTACTTGCTAGAATATGTGTCACAGGAGAGATTATTTAAGCTCTAGAGAGGGTTAGTTCTTCTTGTCTAAAATGGAGATGCGGAACAGCACCTGCCTTACAGAAGCATGTTAAGAATGACATGAGGTAAGAGATGAAAATACCAGCACAATGCCTGGCACATAAGTATTTAATGAACGGTCATTTGCTTGTTGTCAATGGAGAGGAAGGTGCAGTGAATTCATGCTTTGAGTCCTGTTGGTGCTCCAAGCACATGGCAATGATTGATGAAAAAAGAAAAAGGTGAATAACCACAGCGGGCTAAACATTCAGCATACACCCCCCCTACGCCAGAAATGCAACAACAATGCAAACAGTGGTTAGACTGTAGACGTGGGCCTGCAGGGGTCTCTGGGACAGGAAGCAGGCAGGGGCAGGGGGGCTGCTGCAGGGGAGAGAAGACCACAGCCTTGCCGCCGAGGGGGGCTGGCAGCAGGCTGGGCGCCTGAAGCCTGGGGCTGGGGCGGTGCTAAGCCGTCCCTTATGAGAGGACAATGTGGAAAACTGCTGCGGAGAAGCTGCTGCTTCAAGGAAGTTGTGGACCAGGGAGAGCAGACCCAGGGGCAGGGAGGAGCCTCGGGAAACCTCCCCCTGACTGGGAGGCTGAAGCTGAGATCGTTGCACGGAACAGGAGGTCTGAAAAATAACCCTAATCCTGGGCAGTGGGTGCAGGCAGGTGGGTGAGGGTCACCCCCACCTTATGGACAGGGAGTCTGGAACACAGAGGAAGGAAG
The DNA here is from genome assembly GCF_964374135.1 of Grampus griseus. Classification (NCBI taxonomy): domain Eukaryota; kingdom Metazoa; phylum Chordata; class Mammalia; order Artiodactyla; family Delphinidae; genus Grampus; species Grampus griseus. The sequence continues at coordinate 32,325,781 of NC_139006.1, read as the reverse complement.
AAAGAAACACAGAACAAATAACCAAATCAGACACCTCAAAATGATCCTGCAAGTCTGCTGGCTTCCAAAAGTTTTTCGGTTTGTAAAATGCACAAAGACTTTTGAAGCTAAGAAAGAAAACAAAATTGATAATGAACATGAATTAAGTCCTGGAGTTAAAATGGTCTGTCAGCCTGAGAAACACATTTACAGGTAAGTTTAGAATGCTGCAAGAGATAAACACAGGAAGAGCATTCATAAAAAGAACAAAAAATTGTGAAACAAAACCCAAGCAGAAATAAAACAAGGTCAAGTAGATATGACTAAGAATCAACTTGAAACTTTGGAAACAAACAATGTTGTTATTGGAATTAAAAACTTAATAGACAATTTAAACAACAGACTGGACACAAAGAGAGAATCAATGAACTTGGGGATAGTGCTGAAGAATTACCCTAAATGCAGCACAGAGAGACCAAAGTCAAAATAAGAGACGTTCAGAGGCATAGTGGATGAACTGATAGAATTAATGGCTAAGAGCTTTCCAGAACTGAAGAAAGACGTGTCCTCAGATTGAAAGTACCTACCAATTGCTAACAAAGCTAAATGGAAACAAATCTAAGGCTTGACATCAGAGTGTAAACATAGAATATCAGGAACAAAAAGAAAATTATGGAAATCACCAGGGAGAAGAGACAGATTATTGGCATAGGCGTAGCAATTAAGAGAGACTTCTCATCAACAATAGATGCCACTGGACTTCCCTGGTGGCGCATTGGTTAAGAATCTGCCTACCAATGCAGGGTACACAGGTTTGAGCCCTGGTCTGGGAAGATTCCACATGCCACGGAATAACTAAGCCCATGCGCTACAACTACTGAGCCTGCGCTCTAGAGCCACAACTGCTGAGCCCGCGTGCCACAACTACTGAAGCCCGTGCACCTAGAGCCCATGCGCTGCAACAAGAGAAGCCACTGCTCACCACAACTAGAGAAAGCCAGCGTGTGGCAATGAAGACCCAATGCAGCCAAAAATAAATAAATAAAAACAAAAAACCAACCAAACAAAAAAAGTAGATGCCAGAAAACAGTGGACTTCAAATACTGATGGAAATCATTTTCAACCTTGAATTTTATACCTACCTAGACTATCACTCAAGACTGGAGGCAAATCAGAGACATTTTAGACACATAAAGACACAGACCTTCACTGTTAAAGGTATTATCAAGAAGAAAGGGAACCTGAAGGGAAGACATGAAATGGGGGGGGGGGGAACAATAATACATATGGGAATTAATAGAATATGTCAGTAAATGTTATTAAAAATAGACTATAAAATAGATAACTATATATTAGATAATATAAAACAGATAACTAGGGGTATGGTTTTAGTTTTGCAAAAAACTTCTGAATAGATAAATATGCTAAATTTATAGTTTGGTGTGTACATTATATATTTTAAAGTAATTACAAACATAATATAACTATAATCTCTAGTTTCCAAACTGTCCACGGGAGACAAAAGTTGGACATATAGAAAATCATATTCAGTAGAAATAGGAAATGAAGTGGACAAAAGGGATGATAAAAGAAAACAGTGTGATATGTAGATATTAGTTCAAATGTAAGAGTGATTACAGTTATGATTATAGCTACCCATTAGCGAAAGGCAGAGGCTATTGGAATGGTTGAAACAAAAATCCAGCCATATGTTGCTTTTAGAAGTCATACATAAAACAAAATATCACACATATGTGGAGGATGAAGATAAGAACAAAGATAACCCAGGTAAATAATTACTAGCCAAATTTAAAAGGTAGCTAGTGTAGCAATATTAATATGAGGCAAAATAGAATTTAAGAGAAGAAGCATTAACAGGAATAAAACAGCAGCAAAATATACAGTCAGACAAGAAGCTGTAACAATTGTGAACTGCGTAATACAGAGATTACAGCTAAAAGACATGATTAGCATTTATAAAACTATGTCCATTGGCTTCATTTTTGTTCAGTGCAATACATTGTATTAAATCTTAGCTCACCTGAAGTTTTGGCTAAACTTACCAGGAAATTCTTTTTCTTTTTTTATGGAGAGTGTTAAAATTTGGCTGACATGGTCCATCTTGCCTGAAAAAAATAAATACGGTTGGAAAAGTTTAGTCAGGTAAATGAAATACAGAGCTAAACTTGTTATTTAGGAATTTTTTTGTACACCCTTAACCCCAAATGTTAGGATTTAAGAGGGCAACCAAGCTCTTCCATAAAATATCTGTTTGCTCTGGTGTCAGAAGCAGAAGGTTGTTCTGGATCATTTTTCTGACACGAGATCAACATTCCTTCTGTCATTGAATGTCTGTGTGATGAAAGTACGTAAACCGCAGAAGTCCATTCCGTGTGACCCCTTGGTACTGTTACTAATGCCCATTAATAATTCACGCAGAGCTCCACGATTCTGGTCCTCCCTTCTGGGAGGCTGAGTTCTGAAAATCCGACAAGCCCTGGGTCAAGGACAGACATTCTGACGTCGGGGTGGAAACAGGAAACAGAATGAACCCTGAAGTACACCACTCTCCCCTCAACCAGCTCCGTCCATGACTTCTTTTGCCTAACAAGCACCTCGCCAGGCTTACACACCAAACCCTGGGAACTCTTTTGTGGTTTTTAATGATTGTTGTGCATGAGTACTAGCAATGAGGTGTTCATAACCTTTTTGGGTAGGCGTTTTCATTCATTAATTACAGAGGATCGATCGTTTCACAATACATACAATTATTGAATCCTCATGTTGTATGCCTGAAGCAAATGTAATGTTCTATGTCAATTATACCTCAATAAAAATAAATAAAACTGGCATTGCGTACACACACACACACACACACACAAATAGCATTTTTTAAAAAAGAAAATAGTTGACACTAGGAAGTGACAACATTCTGCTGTGTAAAATTTCCCCCAAAGTAAATTATATATAATTTCCAGTGATATAGCATATTTCACATGAAATTCTTTGGGCTTCTTTGAAAAAAAGATATGCTCCTTGTACATTCACAGTAATTATTTTGGAATCTAGTCTATTTTTCTTAAGATTCCTGGGGGATATTTTTCTTAAGATTAAAATAGAGAAGAAGAGGGTCAGCTGATCAGAATGAAGAGGAACCCTTCGAGGGCCCCCATCCGTATCCCTCCTCTCTGTAGGTTCAGGAATTAGGCAGGGGTGTGTGGGGAGGGGAGGGGCTTTGAGGATGGAGAGCAGGTGTGTAGGTGCATGCCTGCTCCTGCACTTCTACCACTTGCAGTACACACGCCAGAAGGAGATTGCTTTAAACAGATTGAATTGACTTGCAACAAGCTCTCCATTGTTTGAAGCTTGTTCCCCATTTTGCGGGTCACCAGACCCGGGCACTTTAGCACATCTTAGCTGGGCCCTGGGGAAACAAGGCACAGAAGAGTGTTCTAATGTTCTGATGGCATATCGGATGCCAAAGGATGTGGCCCAAGCGGAGGAGAAATCTTCAGATGACTGACCTAAGTGTAGATGCCAGCACATTCCTTGTTCTGCGCTTATCAGAATAAAAATCTCATGCCTCGAAGGAGCTAGTGGCCGACCTCCAAGGTCTTAACTGTCTATAATTGTGCTGTTCTGGCTCTCCTGGTACTCACATTAGCCCAGTGGGGTAATGAAATTTGAGACATCTTTGCAACTATAATACTGTGCAAGGGGATGCTTTATCAGCTGGCCGACTGGCCTGATGTTTGTATTCCATGTATCTTTTTCTTTCCGTAATGCTTTAAAAATAATTCTTGGTGCCTCCTGCAACTTCTGTGAGTCTCAGCCTCATGTTTCTGAAAGAAAAAACAAAAACAAAAACACAAAACCCCTGCCTTCCTCTGCAGTTTGCAGACCTGCTCTTTGGTTATCTACGAGGGGACAGCCTTAGAATCAGGGGTGCCCCGGAGCTGACTTGTACTGGCTCCAAGAGCAGATTTGGCCCGTCTCTTTCCAGTTCTGCATTCACTGATGTCATGTTGGTGGCTGGAGATCCACCATGATGGGAGTACTTAAACCATGGAAACTGGCACACACCACAGACCAGGGCTTTTCTTCCTGAAGCCAGTTGTTAAAGATTTATCAGCATTCCACTGCCCGGGATCCTCTTAGACCTCGGTTCATTTTCCCTAAGACAACCTTCCAGAGCCAGAGGCAGGGTCCTCTCAGAGCTTGCTCTGCTTGGAAATTTGTAAAGTCATGACAACAACTGCACCCCACGGCTTCTGGCATCTGTGTTTTCTGTTAGCATAAGACTGAGCAGGAAGCTTTTTCTTCCGGGGTTAATAGGAATAGAGTTATGCCTAGCCAACGGAATATCTTTTAAAAAATCCCAACAAAAATGTGTCCTTTGGCTGAAGTTCTTGATTCTCTCCTATTAAATATCGGCTCCTCACTGTAATTTAATAATAATTATAAATAAAAATAATACATTATAGTAATTCTTGCCAAACGTGCTTTTCCTGTCGGTCAAGGAATGAAACATTGAATGAGTATTTATCATATGTAAGACACAGTGATAGACAGTATGCTAGACACAGAGACAGATTGTGTAGCCTCAATTATCATCTTCAGGAAGTATATAATTTAGAGCAAGGCAACACATGCACACATGAAAAGTTATGGGAGAGAATTCTAGAACATGTGTAATTTGAATGTATCCAGTCACCTTAAGGTCAGTCTCAGTAGGTTGTTACATCAAAACACACACACACACACACACACACACACACACACACACACACACGACACTGTTGGAGATTCTTTATAAAGGTTTCTGAAGGGTGGACACCAGAAGACAAAGGTGGGAATTGCATTGCAATTATAAAGCAGAACTTTCTGAAACAGCAAAACTTTCTGAAAATCCTGTCTCTTCCTCCCCTTCCTTCTTGGCCTTTCTTTATCCTCTCTCAGGCCACATGTGTGTGTCATACGCTCCCATCTCTCCAGATATTCTTGAGAGTTTGGCAAAACAAGGATCCTTGGGGGAACCCACCGTCCTTAGAAGGGAAAGGAGAAAGAGGGTGTAAGTCCACATGATTTCATGGGCTTCTGCTGCAACTAAAAGACAACAATTCAACAAGTGTCATAAGGAATATTTGAAGTCAGAGGTCACAAGTTGGGAGTTTTAAATTCAGAGGGAGAAGAAAAGAGGAAAAGGCCATTTTGGGGGGTGGGAAAGCTTTAAGAAGGAGAGACTGGTAGGTGAGTAGAAGGTCTCAAAATAAAGACAAGAGAAAAGTAGTGATCCCGGCTTCTACCATCTGTGTTACCCGGTGAGTCACTGAGGCCCCCGCGGGGAGGGTGGAGTCAACATTCCACAGGTGTGCATGGAAGCATCTCTTGCTTTTATCACTTGCTTCCACTTCCTCAAAGTGACCCCGAATCAACCAGCCTTTTTCCCTCTCCCCAAAGAGGAGAAGTCACTTATGCTTCACGTAGACTGAGTGAAGGACAGACAGATTTCAGGACATCTAGGTTGGTACAGAAGTAGGCTCATACCTCAGATCTTTGGCCTAACCAGGGCTCCAACTGCTAATGTATTGAGTGGGAAAGTTTTTCCAAGTAACTTTACGATAACAGCATATTTATCAAAGAGATAAGCATGGGTCTCCCTTGCTGTGCACAGTTCTACACATGAACCTCAGTAACTGGCCAGACAGTAGCACTGCCAGGCTGTTCAGGTCACAAAACATCGGCTATCAAATTCAGTGGCTTTTTTTTTCCCCCCCCCTCAGTTATGGACCAATCAACTAGAAAATGTTTCTAGACCAGTTTTTCCTCTTCTTGTCAATGCAGACTCCAGTGACTTTGGGGTAAAGGGGCAACTTGGCAGTGAACTCTTGTCAGAAACTTCGCAAAATTCCTGGCTTGAGAATTTTCAGCCTCCTCCTTCCAGCCCAGTTGGTAGCTTCCGAAATCTCACTGCACCGTTATGAGTAATTTTCAAGACCCAAAGTTACCTCGATGATTCTCAGACCTTCCCTTGTCTTTGTGATGACAGAGCTGTGAGCCTGGGACATGGGGAGTCTAAGGCATTATGAAATCTCTGTATGAAGTCGTTAAATCCACAGCAACCTGATTTCCTTCATTTTCAGGCCTGAACATCTGTAATAATCTAAATAGCTTCTTTCCTGCTAACAATCAACTGAGAAGCACCCTCACTCTCTGACAGCATCAGAGGCACTTGAATCATTCAACCGAATCTCGCCGGGGCGTCAGAGATCACTGACTCATCTGGATTCTGGACGGTCTTTCCATCAGAAGCAGCAGCTCCTTCTGGCCACGTGACCTTGACTGAGTCATTTAACACCCTCCTGAACCTGAGTTTTATCATCTCCCACTTGAGCTAAGGTCACATCTCATGTCTTCCCAGGCACTTCTGAACATCCAGACTGGCTAATACCTAAGACATCACTTGGAAACTAGAAAGCTCCCTACAGTGTATTAATAACTGATTCCCTTGGCTGATGAGAAAGGAAGACCACAGTGAAACGCATGCTGGGCCCGAGAGCTGGACTTCAAGGTCAATTCTCAGATATCTTCTGTAACGTTTTTAGGATGGGTAACCTGCAAAAGCATTAGGGGTTTTCTTAAGAAGGTTTTTTTTTTCTCCTAGCTTCTGTTATGTTGCCCGCAAATTCAAGAAGTATTGTCAACATGGCGTATTATTATGCTTTCTGTGACACATATAAATTTTGGGGAAAAAAACAGGGATAAACCATTCCCCATATCTACTAGTATTTTTACAGAAAATAATATGCAGCCCCATTGAAGCTATGACTCACATGATCTAAACACGATACTACATGAGAGAGGCTACCCCAAGAAAGGACCACGCCATGAGAATAGACACATTGTAAAATAACTCAAGACGAGGCCTGTGGCAACTCTTCCGAAGTTTCTCTTTCTTTCAACCATCAGTAAGTTCTTCTCAATTCCCAACTGGGTGCCTCTTCTCTTTCTGCCCCCCTTTCTCCTATTCTGCCTCACACAAGGTTCAGCACGGAGCTGGCAGAAGCAGACTCTCCTTGGAGGGCAGGTGGAGAGGGTGAACCTGGTGGGAACGCCAGAACTTTCCTTCAGGGGTGAGGGGGGTGCTGGGGACCCCCATACACTCAGAATTTTGACTCATCACTGGTATAATGATGCGGCAAGAATTCTGGCTCGAATCACTTCAGGATTTAGACGTGGCAGGGACTGGAGTCTGGAGCAGGGCAGAGCCGCTAACGGTCTCTGTATGAGGGACCAAGGAGAACTCTGGAAGAGAAGGCAGGCAGAGGGAAGGCACAGCTGAGCCGGACACATTAACTGAGGTCGCAGGCGGGCTTTGGAGGGGGAGGCGATTCTAAATAGGGCAGGATATCTGCCTCTGCACGGTCCCCCCAGGAGCATAACTGATGGCCTTAGGGTCAGTGATGAGGGGGTGGCAGCTGGAGAGGAGGAGAAGGCCCAGAGGACCCCGCGGAACTCACTGGAAATATCCAGGTCACGGGAGGGGTTGAGATCCCGAGTGGTTCTCTGTGTCTGTGCCTTTCCATTCGTATCTTTTGTATGAGCATTTCTATAACCCGCACCATCGCTGCGAGCGCTCCCACGCCCCACCCCACCATGCTCCGTTCTTCTCTCCGGCCCACGCTGGGCTCATGACACGTGGTTTATCAGATGTTAGAGTTTCAGTTCTTAAAACAACTAGATAATTCTTTCAAAGGAAACACCAGTTAGAGACCATGTGAGACCGTTATGTCAGCAGATCCAACCCAGACGCACAATCTGGCTGAAGTTCTGCTCTTTGTTGTGTGTGGCCTGTGTGTCCTCCTTTGATACAGACGACCCAGAAGGTGCCTTTCAGCTCTCAGGGTCCACCTCCCTGTGTCAGCTGCCCGGCAGGTGCTGATTAGGTTCAGGGCAGAAGGTGGTTGGCACATTGAGTAAACAAAGATGAATAAAGATCCGGTGAGGAGGCACGTGGATTCAGGAGCCATCCACGAATGTGGAGGGACGTTGGCTTGGAAGTTGCGTGAGGCTGGCTGGAATCGGGGAGGAAGGTCCTGTGCTGAGGGACAGAGGTCCCAGTGTTAGGTACAGGTTAAGGTATTGGTAGGGGTCTCTGGATTTAATAAGGAAACTGGGGAATTGCTTAGCAGACTTTGGTGTGGTGGGCACACCCTGCTGGGGCATCACAGCTTGTCCCTGGCACTTACTCCCCGAGTCCTATACCCACTGACTTGGATCTTGAGGTGCTGGGGAGTGGAGGGCGGGTGCCTGCGGGCCCCATGTGTGTTTCCAATTAGAACAGTGTTACTAACTAACGTTCAGTTAAGAACATTTGGAAAACAGAGACGAGTACGTAGAAAAAAATGTAAATAACCCATGAAACCATTACTTATAGATAAAACTTATTAACATTTTGCCAGATTCCTTTCCTGTCTTTTCCTATACAGATCTAAAATATTACTAAATTGCTATATGTAATTTTGTCTCCTACTTTTTTGTTCCCTTAACACTATATGACAGAAAACATACGGCTACGTAGCATTTTTTTTTCACTTCGATTCATCATAATGAACTTGAACGTTCTTGCCCTATTGTACATTTAGGTTATTACCAGTATTTTTCTTTTATAAATAATTTTTAAAAGAGGCCAGTTTACAAGAATCTTCTAAGGCATTTGAGCATTTGGGCCATTAAGTTGGGGCCAATGAAATGCCATGGAAATGTCTTCAGCAGGAGAGGAAAGTGATCAAAATCTGTATCAATCTTCCTCTTGGGAGGAAGGTGGGAGAAGTTAACTGTGGTGAGAAAAACAGTCATTTCAGTAGGGCAATGCAGCCAGGGTGGAGGGGCTAGTTCCCAGGTTGCTCGGGGGGCAAAATGGATAGGATTGGGTCACAGGGAAAGCAGGTGGACACAGAGTCAGGGGGCTCCTGAGTTTGCCTGGCGTGCCCACCTAACGGGGTGGGTGGTGATGCCAGCCAGGCTGAGGATCCGGCTGGGGGCCGGCAGAGCGCAGGGGCTACGTGCGTCAGGCATGTTGAAGATGCCAAACCTGGAGGGAAATACAAATGGGAGCAAAGGGAGCTTCTCCGTCTATAGGTCTGGAGGAACTACAGGCTCACTGATCTACACTGAGATGGAGGCCAGGTAGTTAGCGACCCAGGACCCCGACCTAGAGAGAGGCTAAATGTCACCAACAAGATAGAGAACAATGATATTTGCAAGCCCTCTTCTCAGGAAGGAATCTTGGGACAAGTCAGCTGGGATGAGGAGGTAATATCCTCAGAGACTAACAGATAATTAAATATCTGCTTTCTGAAGAGGATGTCTGCCCGACTATAGGGACTTGGGTTCTTCTGTGTGGGGCATGAAAACCTTGCCTTAAATAAATGTTGAGCAACTATTTAGAGAATACTTTGTCTGAAGGGGCAGCCTGGCAGATGCAGCACAGACGGGGCAGGCTCAGGGGTTCAGGGGCCACTGAATCTCTAACGCCACAGGCCCACGACTGAGGCACGGTCAGCCCTTCAAAGGTGAACTTGGGTGCCCTTGGCTTTAATGCGGCAGGGGGAAGCGGTCTGCGGACAGCCGTGTGGTTCTTGACGCCGGGAGTCAGAGGCTCGGCTCGTGAGCTCACGGTGGGAGGGAAGCGGACGGTGACGGATGCCAGTGCCACGGCCACCAGAAGTCCTGGGATGCTTGATCACGGCGGAGGCATCCGAGCCATCTCTGTTCACTGGGTCACTTAGAAACTTCTGCCTGAGCCCCAGCCCTGCACATTCACTGTTGCTGCTGCTGACCTTGATGGGGTTTAATCTGGGAAAGGAACCTGAAGTCCATGCTGGGAAGGACATCGGAGGAGGGGCCGTGGAATAAACTCACGCAGGTGTGCGGGGCCCAGATGCAGCTCACCGCCAGCACCCGGTCACCTGGAACCGGATGTGTCACCCAGCGGGCCCAGCACCAGGCCTGGCCCATCCTGAGTGCTCAACCAGTATTTGTGGAAGAAAGGCCTGGCCCCGGGTCTCTCTCCTGAAACCAGACACTGTATTATCCAGTGGATGTGCTTTTGGTCCCCTAACGGCCTGAGATTTGGGCTGCACCTCCTTCCCTTCTCGGGCGACTTTGCTGGGTGAGGCTGGGAGTGCCCCGTGACGACGTGTCTCCCAGAGGTCCCTCTGGGCAAGGCTGACTGGCCTCAGCGGCGTTTGTCAGTCTCGAGCTGGGCCAGATCATCAGAAAAAATGTGAAGCGTGGGGATGGGTGGGAAGGTGGCAAGTTTGCGTATCTTCTCAGAGTTTTTTCTCACAGCTCTTTGTTGCGGTGCTGCTAACATAGTGGTTAGCAGAGTGGTCCATGTGCTCAGAATACCTGGGTTCAGATCTCCCTTGCTACCTGTGTGACCTTGAGCGGGTGAAATAACCTTCCCCTGCCAGTTTCCCATCTGCAAGATGAAGATCATAAAAGAGCTGCTGTGAGAATTAAGGAAGTTGATGAGTGAAAAGTGCTGCTGTGTTATTATTGTCATCGTTGTTATCGTAAGCAGCAGCAGCAGCTTATGCTCGGCTAATGCTCCTTCGTAAGAGCCTCCAAGAGAGGGCAGATGGTCCTGTAAACTCCAGGGGGTCACCCCTCTGGTCTCCGGCTCTGGGCATCCACACAGCTGGACCTTTCACCAGAGCTGCGCCCGCAGGACCGAGGCAGGCGGTGGCTGGGTTCCACGCATAGGCTTTGGAACAGAAGCCTTCGCTATGTTTGTTGTCCTGAAGGGACGGAGCGTCTGCTGGGCTGCCCTCGCTGCAGTGCAGTGATGATGCTGGGCTCTGAGAAGGAGCTGGCGGCTGAGCCCAGGAATCCAGTGAAGGAGCTTGGCCAGCTTTCTGCCTGCAGGGGAAGGGAAGCGGGGGGCGGGGGGGTTAGTGGGGGGAGGGGAGAGCTGGGTTCCCTCCACCTTTGCACCCATGGCCTGAGCTTCGAGGACCCTCACCCGGTCGGCTGGTGCACTCCAGCCCTGCCTTGCTGTGGACGTTTGGGCCATGTAACTTTAAACAAGTGTTTCGTAAGGGACAAAGTGACTTTCTCCTTTTTTTCACCTGTTCTTCCCTCCCATCCTGGGAGCTCGGGGGTGGGCTGGACACAGAGAAAAGAGTATTGTTCTTAAACCTGCCTCACAGCTCAAGGACCATGAAGGAACAGAATGGAATGGGAAACAGGAATTATTGCCTCTTTTGTTTTCTCTTTAAAAATATAAAAAGAACCCTGAAACTGTGGTCTGGACGACACCACATGACTTCTTCCTTTTGTCATGGAAATACTTTGCATAAAAGACTTTTCTGGATTGGTACCTTCAGGCTGTCCATCTCCAGCAGCAGAGAACTGCTGTCATTCCTGGAAATAAGAAGGTCAGGCCCCGGGGGGTTAATCTGCCTGATTTTGCTTCTCCGAGGGTGACTGTGTAAAGTTCTTGGCTCTGTGGCCAAGCTGATGGCCCAGGGCAATGCTGCCCAGTAGAACTTTCTTCAGCTTTGCAAGTGTTCTGGGATCCATGCTGAACCCATGGTGGCCACCAGCCCTGTGGCTCCGGAGACTGAGGAACTGAGTTGTTGTTGTTTTGAGGCATAATTGACATACCACCTTATAGTAGTTTCAGGTGTCAGGAGCTGCGTTCTTTACTCTGAATTGAACTAGTTAAATTTAAACAGCCACACGTGGTCCGTGCTGTGGTCCTGGATGGCGCCGGGGAACGTCGTCATAGCGAGCTGCAAGCAGCACCCGCCAGCATCACCCGCGTAAGAGGGGAAAGAGGCCAAAGGTCCAGACCCTGAGGACCAGTTCTCTCGTCCACAGCAGCCGTTCACGTGGCAACTGTGGTTTCTGGATATTTATCTGGACCCTTTATTGCCTCCTCTTTCTGCTGCGGGAGTAGCCATCTACTTTCTTAAAGAGGAGTGAGGTCAAGACCATGTTACAACACAAAGGTGAGTGATCTCCTAGAGTAGGTAATAGTTCTACTTAGAAGCTCTTCCTTGAGCTCCCAAATCACAGGGTGGGATCAGTCACTTCTTCCAGGATTCTGAAGACGCCCGTGTGGCCCGTTCAGACCCTAATGAGCGAAAGCCCTGGAGCATGTTGGATGGACATGGGAGACTGCAGTCCAGGCTCAGTGTAGCCCAGAAGGCGGCACATCGGGGCCAGCCTGGGGCCCTGGGGCCAGGATCCTGGTCCGGGTCCTGAATCAAAAGACCAAAGAAGAAGGGCAGCCTTGAAGAGAGAACAGAGGACGGCAGAGGAAAATGAGCCCTAGGGAAACCGGGATCTGGAGACCTGAGTGGATGGCAAGGGCGGGGTGTCACCCGCAGCAGTGGCAGCTCTAAGGTTCAGGGTGGCGGGTCCTCGTGACCCTTGTGACGCAAGGATGGAGGGTTAAGTAAATGCAGGGCCCATCAGAGAGCCCCTGACGCCGCAGGCAGGCACGGGGCCCACCCAGAGAGTGAGGACAGAACACAGGATGGGCTTGGACCAGGGCCGCGGCAGCCCTCACCCTGCCGTGGGCGGCCTCAGGGTCAGGAGCTCACTGGACCCGGCTTTGTGTGGGGTTTCGTCTGCAATGTCAGGACTGTGAGGCAGGTGGTATTCTGCCCATTTCACGAACGGATAAGCTGAGACTTGGGGGGAGCTGAGGTTCGATGTTCTCCTGGCTCCTGCCTGACTTGCCTGCTACTCTTTCTCAGGCTTCCTAATGAACTCGTTCCTCTCTGCCAGGTCTGGGAATGTGGGAGCCCCTTCAGGCCTGTTCCTGAGCCCCTTCTCTTCCCATTTTCCACTCTCCCCACACGGTTTCAACTTCTCGCTGGGAACTCCCCCACTTCTGGTGCAGCCTGCATTTCTCCCAGTCAAGGAGAAGCACAGTTACCCCAGAGAGTGGACCTGGAAGGGATGGAGAGACATTAACAGAAACAGTCCTAATTTACCGATGAGAAAAGCAGAACAAAATGATTCCAAGAGAGGCTTTTCCTTTGACCAATAAAATAAACTACAAACTGGCCCAAAAAAGAAAATGGGAGAAAACACAAAATTATAAATGAGGAAATACTGCAAGAGACCACTTTGCTCAAAGCTAGCTTGACCCCTCTGAAAACCTAAATGAAAAATACAATTTTCTAGGAAAATATTTATTACCGAAGTTCACACCACAAGAAAATCTGTAACTAGGGGGACCAGACTTAGCAAATAGAAAGATAGGACCCCCAGTTAAATTTGAATTTCAGATAAATAAGCCTTTTTTAACATGTCTGGTGCAAGACATACTCATCCTAAAAAATTATTGGTTTTTTACTGAAGTTCAAATTTAACTGGAGGTCCTGCATTTTATCTGGTAGCTCTACTTAAATAGATAAATTACTATGGAGAAACATGAGGAACTTGTCAAAGGCCAAAAAAGCATCAAGATAAAATGGTTTCAGGTGAATTATATGAAATGAATTCAAGGGATAATTTAAACTCTATTTAAATGATTCCAAACTCTATTTAAATGATGATTTAAACTCTATTTAAATGATATAAATGATTCCAAACTCTATTTAAACTCTATTTAAATGATTCCAAACTCTAAAAATAGAGTAGAAGCTCCTAAATTATTTTTATAAAGTTGCAACACACTGAAACCAAACCTGACAATGATAGTTAAAAAAAAAAAAGTGGGCAAATCTGTTACGAATATCCATGATAAAATCTCAACTGTGATAATAATAAATACGGAGGAATGATATTTTTCTTTAAAGTTGACAGACTCTTAAAAAGGTAACTGAAAAGAATTATTGAAAGTGATTTTACCAAGTTTTCTATATTTTTCCTCAGTCTTAACATGCCTATATATAGTGTATATAATTCTTAGCTATAAGTTGTTATAATAATAGGTCATCATATATAGACTATTATTATTATAATAATAATAATAGATGTTACTTTCTGGAATCGCCTCAAATTAAAACTTGTTTTGAAAGTACTGATCAACACAATTAGATACGAGAAAAATATGAGGCATCAATATTTCAACTGAGGATACAACATTATTACTATTTTCAGACAATGTGTTTACACAGAAAATGCAAAAGGATCAATTGGGGGAAATTAGCAACAGATGATAATTCAGTTAGGTGGACTGGGTTCAAAATTAATATCCACATTCAGTAGCATTTCGATAAACAAGCAGTATTTAGCAATGAAATATAATGAGGCAAACTATCTCATTTATAAGAGTGTAAAAAAAAAAGAACACCTAGGTATAAACTTAATAAGAAATGTGTAGGTTACAACTGTAACACTTTCTTGAAGGACATAAAAATATAATTGAATAAATAAAAAGATCTGTTATATTTTTAATACTGTAAACACGTCAGTTTACCCTAAATCAATCCATAAATCCAGTGTAATCCTCATCAAAATACCAACAGTGACTTTTATAACTTGGCAACCTATTATTAAAGTTATCTGGAAATGTAAACTTGTGGAAACTATATAGATGCCCGTATCTGCAACCAGAGTTTTGGGGAAGAAGCTGTTAATAATGTTTAACTCCAGACAGTGGAAGTGAGGGGTAAGGAGTTGACCCAGAGTCTTAGTTTTTATTTCATAACCATCTATACTATTGAACTTTTCAGTATGTGCACATATTACTGATATGATTAATATGGTGGTTGTTTATTTTAAAAGAACATTCCTTATGATGTAGAGTGGTGATGCTAACCCCCGCTGCTCACTAGAATCACAGAGGGAGCGTTGGCTCAGACCTCACCTCCAGATTCGGATTCAGTTGGTCTGGGATTGGGCCCAGACATCTGATTGTTTTTAAAAAGCTCCCAGTGACTCCTGTGCAGCCAGGGCAGAGGGTCACTGCTGTAGTCCCCCATGGTGGTGCTTTGCAAACTGTGGTCACAACCCATGGTCATAAGAACAATTTAATGGGTTGGGACCAACAATTAAAAAAACCTACAGTTGACAGAAACGTGTGTGTATGTGTGTGTGTGTGTGTGTGTTTATGCCCTGGGTTGTGGTCTAAAGCATCTTTCTGTGCGATGAAATTTTAAAAATTCAGAAGGCCACTGCCTTATGTGATTCAAACATTTCAGACCTTCTGAAACAGTCTATCAGAGTTGGCGTGAACTATTAAAGGCTTTCCACAGTCTAAAAATTATATTCTAATTCTGACTTTTGTTTATTTATTCAGTCATTCAGTCATTCATTATTACAGTTCAAAGATCAAAAATACCATATGTAATTACTGGTGCCTATGTGATAAGCACTGTGTCTGACTTAAGTAGATGCTCAAAAAATGTATAATGAATGAAAGAGTGAGTGATTAAATTAATTATTAGGTAATGCTTTGCCTAGTCTTTCCAAGAGTTATTTTTATAAACTTGTTTCTCTTCTCCCGGCCAAGGCAGGACTTCCCTCTTTGCTGACATACTCATCCGAGTGAGGACGGTGCTTGGTTTGCATTGGGCCACACTGATCACACTGATCGTGGCCGCATCAATGTTATCGCAATCACGGCTTGGATCCATTGGCAGGACATAAATACTCATGGAAGACAGAACCAGAACTTGGCCAAAATGGGTTAGCTTTATTCAAAGCAAGTTATGTCTTCAGAAAGTGAGGTCTTCATAAAAATGTTCTAATCCTCTATACAACCAACTTCATGTAACTGAGAAATATATTACGTGACCACAGTCTCAGCCCTGAGCAAAGTGCTGCAGGGAATACGAGGAAGCATCAGAGTTGCTTAAACCAGGCCATACAAATTCTCTGTGAGAAAGAAACTCAGATTGGGCAGAAACCAAACGCAACGGGCCAAACAGAAAAGTCTGCCAACCAAACAGCTAGCCACATGGGACAGGAGCTACAGGGAACACAGTAGAAGTGCTCAGGTGACATCCTTAAGCCTGAAAACTGGATTCTAATTTGCCTGACGCCTCTTCCTTAGGTGCTTGTTCTGTGTGACATTTTACAAACCATTAGCAAAATGACCATCCGTGGGAATTCTCCTCCAGGATGGCAGGCCTCCCATGCTCGTTCCGGGATTCATCTCATGGCTGCATGACTCCATGGCTTTCCGGGCTGTTTCCAACCTTGTGCCCCACAGGTCACACTGTTTTGAGAGTTGACAGGGAGGAGGGTGAATAGACCTGTGGCACCACTAACTTTTAGCAGAAACAGGCCACAGGTCAGAGTGACGAGAGCTGGCTTCTCAAGGACTATGCAGAGGTCACGAAGGGAAGGGCTTTCTAATGAGGCTAACAGCAGTGGAGGTACGCAGGGACGAAGATAGAAAAAAGCAGAATTAGCAGCACAGGCATTTGAACATTGCAAAGTTAATCGATGAAGAGACTAAAAGTAGGGGGATTTAATCCAGAAAAGAGAAGACTAAGGGTGATTTCATTAGGATCTTCAACAGTATATGAAAGATGACTTTACAGGGACTGGAGAACTAGCTCTTTCACATCTTAAGCTGAAGTTTGAATAATCGAAGCAATATCTGAAAAAGTCCATCTTTCTTTATTTCTACTTTACTTAATATTTCTCAAATGCCTCTTCAACACCATCCGGTTGTTAAATATTAAATTCTATTGACCCGGCGTGGGTAAGACTCTGGGCAAGCACTGAATGGGGTGGAGAATTCTACAGCACATCATCTTTTTTTTTCTAAGGGCTCCTGAATGAGCCTGTGAAGCGGACTGGATAATTGCTTTACTAGGCAGCTTTGGAAATGGGATAATGAAGGAGAGTGTAGTCACGTGACCCAACTGTTCTGTCACGTTCCATTCATCTATTACTTTATTTTCAGATCCTCATTGAAGTCGAGAAAGCGATGTAGTTGCTTCTGAGGATGGGTGTGTGTGATGAGTTATTGTCTCCAGAGAAATGGAAAATAGGGGCTAAACAGATTTGTGGAAGCAAATACTTGTTACCAGTTTAATACCAGTAAAAAATGGAGTACGGAACTTTGAGCTTGAGGTTTTGAAATCAGTGAGTTATTTCTTTATTGTTTCCTCCTGAAGGTATTTCCTTCTGTCTGCACAGAATGTAGACGGAATTGTGAAATGAGTTTCTGCAGCCCAGGTCAGCTGAGAGTGCTCACAAGTTCTAAAGGACTCTTCCAGTGTCAAACAGCTACCAGACATGGAAAAACAGGTCTTTTCTCTGAAAGTTCATGATTCCAACTCAGATCACTGTTACACACTGTTATAGACTTTTCAGGTTAAGAGAACTTGCCTGGCATGAACTAACTATTGCTTTTCCTAAAATTGTACATCCTCTAAGGCTAATCAGTTTTCAAATTAACATGCACCCAAATGATTAATTTGAAAAATGGGGGCATTGAAACCAATTGTGACTTAGGACCTACTTTGGGAGTGTTGTGACTCACATAAAAGGTCAAGCCCTTCCACCTTCTTATCAGACCCATTTCATCAAGATGTTATCCTTTTTAGTTCAGCGTTGCACTCGACAATCACATTATTAACCTTTAGCTTCCCTCTGGGAGGGAATTATTAGTTGGATAATTTTTTTTTTTTTTGCGGGGGGTGGCAGGACTACCGAGCATAGCAATGTGAAAACATATTCACATTTAAAATTCTTCTGTATGCATAATAAATATTAGAACACCACTGAGCTAAAATTAATGAGTCTGTATTTAAAGCATGGCTGTACTTAAAATTACCTGCCTGATGACAGTTTTACTTAATTACATTACGAGTATCTCTGATTACTTCTTGTTAATTGCTGCTTAGAATCTGGAGGGAAAAAGGTCCAGGAATTTCCAGGTAACAGATTACTTAATTGCTAACATCAAGCTGGCACTCCAAATAATATTCCCACTCTTGACCCAGTCAGTCAGCAATGTGTGTGGGCGGTACCTCTGGTGGAAGATTGTTCTAGGTCCCGTGGGAAGGTATGAGGCGTTCTCTGCTGTTTACTATGGCAGAGCAAGAAGAAAGGCCTAGAAAGAGTAGCAGCAACGCCTGGGGCTGCACAGGTGTGTGTCGTGTGAATCCTATGTGGACCTGAGTGCCAGGGGACTCCACCCAGCGGTGCCACCTGATGGTGTGTCCTTGAGATCTGAGGACCAGCAAGGTCGTATTTCCACTACACGAGACCCTAGACTTTTCTCCTTTTCCTCCCTCCTATTCATATTTTTATGCTTATGGTTTATTGTCCATCTCCACCCACTTGAATTTAAGCTCCACGAAAGGAGAGATTTTTATTTATTTGTCTGCAGATACACTCCCAGTGTTCATAACACCTGGCACATAGTGGGCTCTCAGTAAATATGTGTTGAATGAATGAATGTAATAATTTCCACAATGGACGAAGATAAGGACCTCTGTTCAGATGCATTTGTTGATTCATTTGAAGAAAATATTCTGAATCAACATAAGATGTGTGTCTGGGATAATTTCCTTCTACTCTTCTACTTAACTTTCAAAGGCACGGGGGTAAATCTCTCTGAAAACCCAGGAAGGACAACCTCATCAAGTTTCAAACTGATAGGGTTCATAAAAAACAAATCTATTCTTAAGGAGAAAATGAAAAGGAAACAAAAAAAGTAAGCTGGCTGTTCCAGAGGCAAACTTTGCAAATTGGTTGAAAAATGAAATAGGAAAATTCAATCACCAACACCAAGTAACCTGTCTGAGTGATCTTCCTTTAGTTAACCATTTTTTGATTGGCTTGACTCTCTTTTGGAGAGGCCGGGTCAAATGATACTCGAATTGCTTCTTCTTGGGAAAAAAACAAAACAAAACAAAACCTTGGCTGGCGCCTGAAGCACAGTGTTCACGCGGGTCCCAAGTGCAGATTATGGATGAACAACTGCATTGGTGGAAGCACATGTCACTCACACCTGACCTTTCTCACAACAAGGTGGTGAAGCAATTCTTTCATCTCAGGGAAACAAATCCTGTAAACACACTTTCTGTTTCTTTATTTTTTAAAAAATGAAGCTGATCTAATATTTGCCCGTAGTTCTTGATATTTTTTTCCTACTAAAAGATCTTTCAGCCCCCAGCATTCCACAGTAAAATACTGGCCCTGTATTTCCAAACAGTCCTCATGCATATTTAACACAATTGCTATCAGTTGCAGTTCAAGGATTGTGAAAAAGCCATTGTGGGAACATTCTGGGTTCAACCTGGGATTTCTCACCACTTTGTGTATGTCATGAATTGATTTGCCTTGATGCATAGATTCTGCAATCAAAGGGAACACGATCTGAATTCAAACCAAAGTGAATGGGGAAATGGATGGATGTTGTCTTGTAGGCAAAATTGCATGAAACAACTAAGCCTGATTGCCATGAAGCAGAACAGTTTGGAGAAAAACTCTCAATATTTTAAACTCAGTCTCATTTCTCCAACCTTTGGCTTTCCATTCCCATTTTAATGGTGGTTCTTGGTTTTGTTTTGTTTTGTTTTTACCCCATATCCCTTTTCCCTGAATTTCTTCCATCTCAGTGCCACTCCTTTGGCCACCATCAGCAGACAGTGATGTGGATACCGCAGCTTTGCCCCTAAAGGTTCTGAGGCCGCATGGGAGGGATGACGCATGCTGTCAACATGCCCGTAGCCCTCTGGGCTCACCGTTAAGGAACTGAGTCTTCACTTCTGCCTTTAAGGGCTCCCCTGTGCCTGCCTGCCTGCCTCAGCCTGGGCATCCAGATATCCATCCAGGGGCGGCTAGGCTGTGTTTTGTTATCACTGGATTCAACATCCATCATCTGTCCAAAGGGATATATGGGGCAAAGACTTGGAAGCAGAAAACCTCACTGAGAAATCAAGTTGTGATCACCACTTCATTAAATGGCTCACCAATGGTTAGTCGTTTAACTCTTGAATTATATTTACACAGTTTTCACTCTGTCTCCCCAGCAGCATTTTTTAAAAGTTAATTTATTTTATTTATTTATTTTTGGCTGCATTTGGTCTTCATTGCTGAGCACGTGCTTTCTCTAGCTGTGGCGAGCAGGGGCTACTCTTTGTTGTGGTGCGCGGGCTTCTCATTGCGGTGGCTTCTCGTTGCAGAGCGCGGGCTCTAGGCGCGCGAGCTTCAGTAGTTGTGGCTCACGGGCTCAGTAGTTGTGGTTCACAGGCTGTAGAGCGCAGGCTCAGTAGTTGTGGCTCATGGGCTTAGTTCCTCCGCGGCATGTGGGATCTTCCCAGACCAGGGCTCGAACCCGTGTTCCCTGCACTGGCAGGTGGACTCTTAACCACTGCGCCACCAGGGAAGCCCCCGGCAGCATTTTAAGGAGTTGGCCTGTACCAGCTCCCTGCCGCAGCTAGAAACTGAAGGGCAGAGAGAGATGGAGACAGAGAGTATAACAAGGATATATTTTTGAAGACAGACTTCTTGTGAATATATTATTCACTAATATATTTATTCATAGGAAGAATATATTTATAAAGATTCTGAATATTCAAAAATCTATTAACAAATAGATTCTTCATGAATATATTTATAAGCAGAATATGTTTTTAAGAAGAATTTATTTATAAGAAAATATATTCATGACAAATATATTCTTGAATATTAAGAATGTATTCACAGGAACACTTCATGTTCAGGAATATATTTTTATGCCCTGGGAGTTGGAAAGATAAACTGAATATTCTTCAGAAGGATGGAGCAAAATGTAATGCAATCAAAATTATTTCAAAAGGAAGGAGTGAAGGTGGCAAGTTGGTCATTTGCTGGGTGGTTAAGAAACGCTTCCAGATCAGGCACCTGGTTAGACATAGGACTCAGGATTCAAGCCTGGGCTTGACTCCAAAGCCCTAGTACCTTCCCCTTTAATTCCCTGCCTCCAGCCCTCCCTCGGCAGATGGAGATTCCACAGACACAACAGGCTCAACCAAGAAATCCCACGGATGTCTGAGAGTCAGCGGTCAGCCAGGGGAAGATGTCACAGGCCAGAGCCCTGTGCTAACAAGGAGTCAATTTCCTGCGCTGTCACTCTTGCGATCTGTTTAGAATGTGGGTTATACAAGGTTAGCATCTAATTACAGCGGGAGGAAAGGGGGGTTCAGAGCTGATTAAGGATAGATTTTTCGTAGAATGTCTGCAGGTTGTTAGAAGTGACAGAAATTTAGTTTTGCAAAAATTACCTGAAATTACAGGCGTTTAAAGTCTACAGTCGCAGACATCCTAGCTCCCTTAGGATTCTTGCTAATGATCTCATTTCCAGCATCATGATATGTTGTATGAATGGTCCTTTGGGGGAACTCTTTCCAATATCCTAGAAGTTGTATTTCTTGATGCCCTGATGGCATTTTTTTTCCCTTTGTCCCTGACTCACTCATGTTTCGGGTGGGACTCAGGAAAAGAAACAGGGAGTAAGGGCTGAGGCTGGTACCCAGGGGCTGTGGAGGCCTTCACACCATCTGGGCACTTTGGGATGCTTCCTGACTGCTGAGCGTGGCGGGGGCCCTCCTGGCAGAGAGAAGGATACCCACTCCTAATGATGCAAGCCTTTCTGGAGAGCGTGGGGCGCGGGGAGGGAGCTGGCTGGCGCCGCTTCTGGGTGTGGTAGCCTGGAGTCCGGGCCGATCAAGGGCCCTTAGGAGCATCCCAGGGCCCGCCCCACGTGCTCCTGGGCCCCTAACACGTAGCCACACTAAGAAGAGCGGGCCCCTTGGGGTCAGGCTTGATGCAAATTGGAATATGTACGCGGGAGATTCCTACAAGATTATTTAAAAAAATGGATCGCTGTTGCTGTTACTTTCCTGACCCCTATTTAGTGGCTACTGTTAGGTGTCAGGCACCTTATTTGTGTGTTGTGTCAGTTGCAGTCACACATGCACACATCCTCAAAATCAAATGAAAAAACCCCTCGGGGGTAGGTATTATCTTCTCATTTTATGGAGACGTTACAACTATTTAGGAGGTCACAGAGCTGGAATCTAGATTTGAGTTTGATTGGTTTGCTTCGTTCATTGATGCAACAAATGACTTGCTGTGTGCCCATTACGTGCCAAATACTAAGCCAGATGCCAGGAAGAAGTGAAGAGGAAGAGGCCACGGTCTTGGTCCTCACAGACCCTAGACTAGTGGGGAGAGACAAGCAAGTAATAATAAAGACTGAGGAGCATAGGATGGGAGGCACGGCTGCTGCGGGAACCCAGGAGCTAAGGCGTTAAGGAAACCTCTGGAGGACGGGGGAGGGGACACCTCAGCGGAGGGGTCAGCAGATGCAAAAGGGGAGGCCCAAAAGAGGGGTGAGTGTGGAGACGAGGAGGGGGTTCAGTCTTGGTCCAGCTCAGACTATGTGTGTGTGAGACGAGAGAGAGAGAACAGAGCTGTGCTTGAGGGGACGGGGGGCACGTGAGAGCCCCAGTGCTGGCTGCCGACTGCACACCTCGCTGCCCATGTCCACGTCCAGTGATGCCGTGTTGGTAGAAGAATTAGAGCCCAGAAGCTGACAAAGGGTCAGAGGATTCTAGTCTCCTGGCTCAGGCAGCTGCCCTGGTGATGGGTACTGTTCACACTGGTGGGGCCATTTGAATGTCAAGGTCGAGGCACTTGGATGACAAAGTGGGGATGTGCTGCAGCAGGCGGCTACACTCCTGGATCAAGCTCTTTCTGTCCGATCATACCGTCTTCTAGGGACACAACAGTTCAACCCTAATCTGGCTTGGAATTATCTGTCCTGTTCTAGATCCTTCTCTTAAAATGACATGTATTAAATATACAAACCACAAATCTCATGTCTTCCATGGAGCCTACATAAATGAGCAATTTTGAGGTTCTGTTTAATTAAAAAAACCTCAGACTTAAAACACTCAATCATTAATACCTAAATTTACTTCCCTGCGAAAACATACTCCAAAAGTGTTCAGAAGCGGCCGATTTCTCTACCGGCCGACGGGTGCAGGGCCACTGCCTCTGTTCCTTCCCAGCTGGGAAGACAACCTCCAGGCTATTACAACATATTCATAAAAGCAGTGAGGTGGAGGTCTTATTTTATCTGTTTATTATCATTTAAAATATATTAAAATTTTAACATAGAAGCAGGAATTTTAATTGTACATGGCAGTCAAAAAAAACAAAACAAAACCCAAACAACAAATAAAACATCACAGAAAGAAAAATGCACATTAACCAATAATACATTAAAATTCCATTTAGTTAAGGTGAGGATCTAAAGAATGAAATATAAGTATACCTCTTAGAGAAGAATTTTTTTTCCTTCGGTGACTTGAAGTTTGATAAACTCTCCAAGCAACTTTCTTAAACCGTAAGAGTCTTAACTGAAGCAAATAGGTACTGTAGGTCTGACTCTATTTTTTTTCTTTTCTCTCCCACCTGCAAAAAAACCACAACCCCTGCCACCCAAAAAAACCAACCAAAAAGATGGAGCTCCCATACCGTGAGGCTGACTCCACGTAACTTCAGCCGCAAATGTAGTCACTTACACAAAACAAATAAGGGCTGAGAACAAATAAGAATTGTTTGAACATATCCTAGACACACAGCTCCCCACTTTAGAAATCTTCCCTTTAAATGGAGCGTCTCTGTAAAGATGTACCCAGGGCCCCCATGTAACACGGCTCGTGGCACACACGCAGACTGCCTGCAGGACAAGTCAGCCCCCCTGAGGCGACCCTTAGAGCAGAAGCTGTGAAGACGTCGGAGGTTGGGGGGGGAGGGAGGTGTGTCTGTGTGAGGACACGGGTCCCTGCGGGGACACTGCAGGTGGAGGGTCCTCAGGAGGGTCCTGCCAGCTTCTGCCAGGTGCCCGGCTGGCTGGGCACACTCGGGAGACCCTGGCAGCACAACTGAGAAACGGTTTGTGGAACACAAAGGAGAATTAATGGATCATGAAAACATGTGCTTATTACTAATTTTTTTAACGATCCATGCTTTCCTGAGTAAAGTACACAAATCTCACAGGAGTCTGTTTAAAGCACCAGGCCTCTATCTCTTAGACTCACTGCACCCGGAGGGCAAATCGCAGCCCAGCTCAGAAGCCGTTCTGGGGAAAACAGAACAACAATGTGTGTGTGAAAACCGTTTTCCTGATACTCTACCACTGGAGAGTTGCATCCTTGCAAATGGGAAGTGACCTCCTCCAGGGCGAGGGAGAAGGATAAAGGCGCGCGGGCTGCTCTGGTCTGGTCGCTGCAGCACGTCAGAGCCGAGATGAGGCCGGTCAGAAGCCTGCATGTGCCTGGGCCTCTGCGTCACTGGTGCCGGACCAGCCAGCAAACCCTGCAAACATAAAAACCGCAGCCACTTTACAAGGTCCAGATCACCTGGACGTGACCACGGGCACACCGAAATCAAGTTCATGTGGCTGGCGCTCCTGCTGAGAGAACAAGGCGTGGTGGCTGCAGCCCATCAGGTGCAGGCTTTCCCCCTGCCTTCCTGGCCCGAGACAGCACCTTCCCCGGCGAGGTCCTGGGAGCTTCTGAACATGAGGATGGAGTTATAAATCTTCAGGGCTGGACCCAGTTTGATCTTCATCACCTGGACAATGTCCTTCTGTGTCAGGAGCAGGAAGGCTTTGCCATCAATCTGCTGTAGATCAATAAATCAGCACAAATAAACATATCCTGCTGTTCAAGTCTGGTTGCCCTCCAGGGGCCCCTGGGTGCTGAGCTGTGTGATGGGGACGCGGTGGCCTACCAGAGCTTGGGGACCACAGACCACGACGGCATCTTAGTCCGACCACCATCAATTCTGTTTTCCCCAGAATGCTGAAGCTAAGTTAACTCAAAGAGGGGTTCATTCTGTTAAATGTGAATTCAGTGTACATGAACTGTCCCTAGGCTGAATTTCTATTGTTACGTTTTTAAAATTTTGGACTGAATTTGTATAAAGGGCCTTAACAATAACCCACTTTCATCTACCAAGTGAAATCTCCAGGAATGTTTCCCATGAGAACAATGAACAAGGAGCACGTGATGGTGTTACTTATAACAGTGCAGCACTGCAAACACCCGGGCACTCCAGAAACAGCAGAAGGAAATAAATTACAGTGTTACCTAGGATGAGGGACCAGGCAGTCACCAAAATTCATGTTACAATGAAATAGTTAATGATTTGGGAAAATTTTCATGGATTGTTAAGCAACGAAACATGATCTGATGATACAGAAAGATCTGTTTTAATTTGTAAAATTAAATGTGCACGACCACTGTAAACATACACAGTTAAAATACTTGAAGTCTTTATACCAAATGTGAAGGGGTTTCGGCCAGTGGCTTGGTTTGGTTTTTGTTTTCTCCTTTTAACCCTCCTGTATTTAAAATGACTCCTATGCCAAACACCATTATAAGCCAAAGTACATTCAAAATGAATGCTTTGTTTATTAACTTTTTTACAACATACTGTGGTCTGAAATGTCATGGCTTTCCTGAGGTCATGTGATGGCCAGTGCCACCGTGCAGGCCGTTTTTCTGGTTTCTAGAAGCCCCAGCGTGGTCTCAGAGTTTGAGTCCCGGTGACTGTGGCCTGTCCCACAGTCACGCTGTTTTCACAGATGGGCTCAGAAGGAGTCCAGGTTCCAGAACCAAGAGGACAGAATGAAGTTTGCTAGGATGACATCCTTCCATGAACCCAGCCCTGTGGTTCTAATCCTTTTTAGTTAACAATACAAACCATGGTGTCAGTGTCTCCCTGAGGAAGGAGGGGTCCCTGGGGACCCCATGTGGGGTGTTGAGAGTTTTAAAAGCTTCCATGTCTAATATATTGTCTAATGAAGAATCGTCCATCTAGAGAGTGGAATACCCTTCCCATGGGGTAACGAGCACATTCCCACAGTGGTGGAGAGCACCGCCCTACGGCCACACCCCAACCTTCAGAACTTCAGGCAAGACTCGCGGGCCAAGTGCCCGGTGCAAGGCCAACTGGCCCGAGGCAGGGGAACACAATCAGATTCACAGGTTGCATCAGACCAAAACTCTACGGACCACCCAGTTCCAGAAACTGACCTGGAGACTTTCCGGACCACCCAGTTCCAGGAACTGACCTGGGGACTTTGAACCCAGCCCAGCCTTCCCGCCTTTCGAGGGGCGGGATTAACGGTCCCCCAGGATACCCGAAAAGACCACCAAATAAGGAATACCCTGCGCCCTCCCGGATTCACCACACCCCTTTCCCTTCTTCCCCTATAAAATCTTGCCCAACCCTCGCTCGGGTGCGACTTCTCTGGCCCCTTTCTCTCGGACCAGTGAACCTCGCCCGGGAGCGCTCCCTAATACAGCTCACTTGAAGCTTTCCTCTGTTTCGCGGTGCCGTTTGTTAAGATCCGACCTTACATTTGGTGCCGAAACCCGGGAGGGGTACCAAGCCCCGCAGGTTACCGCGCAGGCCGCTCCTCCCCCAGGAGACAACCAGGGAACCTCTACTCATCCACCCGATCCGTTTTCTCCTCCCACGCCCCTTGCTTCGCCAGTTAGTGCACATACACGCTCTCACGACTCCCACGATCCAAATCTCCACTGCCCTCTGAGGGAGGTAGCAGGAGCGGAAGGATTAGTTAGAGTTCATGTTCCCTTTTCCCTCCAAGATCTCTCTCAAATAGAAAAGCGATTAGGCTCCTTTTCTGCCAACTCTTCCCGCTACCTCAAAGAATTTCGCTACCTCTCTCAAGCTTACGATCTAACCTGGCACGATATCTTTGTGATCCTATCTTCTATCTGACCCCTGACGAGAGGGAAAGAATTCAAACTGCTGCCCGAAACCATGCAGATCAGGTTCACCTTACCAACAACTCCATGCCTGTCAGAGCGACTGCCGTACCTGGCACCGATCCAGGCTGGACTTATCAGGATGGCCAAGATGGCCATCGTAAACGCGACCTCATGATCCAGTGCCTCCTGGCTGGCATGCAGGCTGCCGCTCATAGTCAATTTTGAAAAACCAAAAGAGATAACCTAAGAACCTAATGAAAATCCAGCTATCTTTCTCAATCGCCTTACAGAGGCCTTAACTCTCTACACCCGGCTGGATCCCGACACCCCGGCAGGGGCAGCGGTCCTAGCCACCCATTTTATCACCCAATCAGCCCCGGACATCCGAAAGAAATTAAAAGGGGCAGAAGACGGCCCTCAAACCCCTATTCGAGATCTGGTAACGATGGCCTTTAAAGTCTACAATGGCCGTGAGGATTTGGCAGAATCCAGACGACAGGCTCGGATGCACCAGAAGGTGGCCCTCCAAACCCAAGCCCTCGTAGCCGCCCTAAGGCCGGCCATCTCCCATGGATCACAGCGTCCAGCCCCGCCGGGGGCCTGCTTCAAATGCGGAAAAGAAGGCCACTGGGCTCGCCAATGTCCCAATCCCCGACCTCCTTCTAAGCCCTGTCCCAGCTGCGGGCTAACAGGCCACTGGAAGAGTGACTGCCCTACGACTGGCCGTCCCTCAGCATCTCCACGCGGGGGGCAGGCCGACCCAACAGCATTACCACTCGAACTGCTGGGATTGGCTGACGACTGACGGCGCCTGGACTCGAAGACCCCCATCACCCTCGCCGAGCCCAGGGTAATGCTACAGGTAGCGGGTAAGTCCATCTCATTTCTGGCGGACACGGGGGCTACCTATTCGGTCCTGCCTACTTATTCCAGGCCAGTTTCTCCTTCCCAGATCTCGGTCGTGGGTACTGATGGCAAACCATCTCCACTCCAGACCGGTCCACTCCCATGTCATATCGAAGGACTCCCTTTTACTCATTCCTTCTTAGTCATACCACCCTGCCCAGTTCCCTTGCTAGGCCTAGATGTCCTTTTCCACTTAGGGGCCTCCCTCCAGCTGGTTAGACTTGACCCTAAGGTCCCCTCCTCCCAACTCCTGCTTCCCCTTCTCGGCCTGTCTCTAGAACCCTCCCCCTCCTATCCCCCTCTTCCAATCACACCGAACCCAATCAATCCCCGAGTCTGGGAAACTTATAAGCCCATAATAGCAACACACCATTCCCCCGTCCTCGTCCGCCTAAAGGACCCCTCCAAATTTCCATCAAGGCCCCAATTTCCCATCTCTGAGACTCACCTTAGGGGCCTACAACCTAATATCACCAGACTCCTAAACCAGGGACTCCTTATCCCCACGGACTCTCCCTGCAACACCCCCATCCTGCCTGTCCGCAAGACCTCTGGGGATTATCGCCTGGTCCAGGACCTCCGAATAATCAATGAGGCCATAATTCCTCTCCACCCAGTAGTACCAATCCCATACACCTTGCTCTCCCATATCCCCCCATCCACAACCCACTTTACGGTTCTGGATCTCAAAGATGCCTTTTTCACTATCCCCCTTCATCCCGACTCCTATTTCCTCTTCGCCTTTACCTGGACGGATCCGGATACTCATACTTCCAGTCGGCTCACCTGGACAGTTCTTCCCCAGGGCTTCCGCGACAGTCCTCACCTCTTCGGTCAGGCGCTGGCACGGGACCTCACTTCCTACTCCCTTACCCCCAGCACACTCCTTCAATATGTAGATGACCTCGTCCTTTGTAGCCCGCCTCTCAGCCTCTCAAGACAACACACTGCAGATCTCCTCAATTACCTTGGCTCTCGCGGTTATCGGGTCTCCCCAGCCAAGGCTCAGTTATCTGTATCTTCTGTAACCTACCTGGGGCTCCACCTTACCCCTACCACAAAAGGTCTAACAGCCGACCGCACCCGGATTATCCGTGAACTCCAGCCTCCGGAAACAGTGGAACAAATTCTCTCCTTTTGGGGCCTTATAGGATTTTTCCGACACTGGATCCCTAACCTTGCTCTCCTCGCTAAACCCTTATATCTAGCCGCTAAAGAAACCCCTAAAGGACCCCTCACCTCTCCTTCCGCTGTTCGACAGGCCTTTCTCACCGTCCATAACGCTCTGTTATCTTCTCCTCCCATTTCTCTGCCCAACCCAAACCGACCTTTTCACCTTTTTGTGGATGAACGGGCCGGAATAGCCACTGGACTCCTTGCCCAGCCTGTAGGGCCTTCCTACCGCCCCGTGGCTTACCTCTCCAAACAGCTAGACCCAGCCATTCGGGGATGGCAACCACGCCTTCGGGCCCTAGCAGCGGCAGCCGAACTGACCAAAACAAACACTCAAACTGACTCTGGCCCACCCACTAACTGTGTTTTCCTCCCACCGGCTGGTCGACCTCCTAGGCCACAAGTCTCTCTCCCTCCTGGGCCCCTCCCGCATCCCGGAATTCCACCTGCTGTTCATTGAAAACCCTGCTATCCCCCTCGACCTCTCTCCCCCACCTAAACCCGGCCTCCCTCTTGCCTATCTTCGTAGAGGCCCTCAGCCCGCCGAGAGAGGGACTCTTTGATACCCCTCTTTCAAACCCGGACCGCACCCTCTTCTTAGATGGCAGCTCAATACTCGGTCTTGACGGATGCCGACGAGCAGCCTATGCGGTGGTAACTCCCTCGCCTCCTCTCTCGTTGCTGCGGGCATCGGGGGAGGAGCCCTAACACACAGTGTCTCAACATCCCGTGACCTAGAACAGCAACTCCAGCTAGGCATCGAGGCTTCTGCCGCCTCCATCACCTCCCTCCAGCGCCAGATCACCTCAGTAGCCCGAGTTGCCCTCCAAAATCGACTGAGCCCTGGATCTCCTGACGGCCGAGGAGGTACCTGCCTCTTCCTACAGGAGGAATGCTGCTATTACATCAATGAAACAGGACTCGTCAAAGACAACGTAAAAGCCCTCCATCGCTTAAGAGAAGAACTCCAACGCAAACACCAACAGTCCGCCTCCCCAATTTCCGATTGGTGGCGATCCACCCTCTATACCTGGCTAACACCAATCTTAGGCCCCTTAATTCTCATCTGTATCTTGTTCATGCTTGCTCCCTGTTTTCTTAGGTTCCTTCGCAGGCACATGGAGGAAGTCTCTCGGGTGGCCACAACCCAAATGCTCCTCGGCCCTTACACCTTGCTTCCTACAGAACCCCCCACTGGTCTCCCCTAAGCCTCGGACCTCTGGTCACCCGACTCCCCTTTCGACGCCCCCATTCAGCATGAAGTAGCCAGAGATCAGAACGCCGCCCCATTACACCAAAGATGTCGGGATGTAAGGCCAACTGGCCTGAGGCAGGGGAACACAATCAGATTCACAGGTTGCATCAGACCGAAACTCTCCGGACCACTCAGTTCCAGAAACTGACCTGGGGACTTTGCACCCGGCCCAGCCTTCCCGCCTTTCGAGGAGCGGGACTAACGGTTCCCCAGGATACCCGAAAAGACCACCAAATAAGGAATACCCTGCACCCTCCCAGATTCACCACACCCCTTTCCCTTCTTCCCCTATAAAATCTTGCCCAACCCTCGCCCGGGGGCGACTTCTCTGGCCCCTTTCCCTCGGACCAGTGAACCTCGCCCAGGAGCGCTCCCTAATACAGCTCACTTGAAGCTTTCCTCTGTTTCGCGGTGCCGTTTGTTAAGATCCGACCTTACAGCCGGTAGTCCTAAGAGTAAAGCAGTGATGGTGATGATGGGAACAGTAAGCGCTTACGGAGCTTTACTAAGCCTTCTCTGTGCTGATCCCACCAGCAACCCCGGAGGCAGATGAGGAAACCAACAGTTTCAAGGATTGTGTGGTTTCTCCATGTCCCCCTAAGTAGGGGCAGGGCAAGGACAGGTAGGACGGTCCTAATTCCACTTCGGAGCAGACAAGCCCCCCTTTTCCCGGGTGCAGGCCCGTGGCAGGTCCCCTCTGCCCCAGCGTGGCTGCAGTCACAATGCAGGTATTAACCGAGTGACGTGTCCCAAGACACGTCACAAGCGGCTGCAGAGATGAGGCTGCAGACTCCAGCGACAAAGCACAGCTCACGTCAGCGACCCAGACAGGCTGCCCCGCTGGGCCCCCTCTTGCCTGGACCTCTTTGTCTTGCCTCCCCCAAACTGCCCTTATTTACACTTAAGTAAACGGAAACAAAGCACTTCCGGGCCTAGTCGTAGAGAAACATATGTAATTTTTCCATTTCCTACCTCTTTCTTGAAGCACTTGGCATGCTCTTCGCAGCCCAGCAGAGACTGTACGAACTCAGCCACCTACAGCGCGAGATGAAAAGCCTGATTCAGAACGTGCACCGGAAATAATACCTTGGGTTGTAGTCATTCAACATTTGAGTAAAATACACTTTGCATCCCTCAAACGCTTGGGATTTAAACAGTAGCTATCAAGCCCCAGTAGCATTCGCCAGCTCGGAAATGAGACCAGCTCCTACTATCTTTTCTGGCCTCATTTCCAGGCTGACCTACATAGGGTTACAGTCACCATGGTGCCAATAACAGCCTCCATCTGTGTGGAGCCCTGGCATCCTGGAACCTTCCATCATCTGACCCTCCTGTCCAGCCTGGGGGTCAGGGAGGGCA
Organism: Grampus griseus; assembly: GCF_964374135.1. NCBI lineage: Eukaryota > Metazoa > Chordata > Mammalia > Artiodactyla > Delphinidae > Grampus > Grampus griseus. Next base: position 32,294,380 of record NC_139006.1, on the reverse strand, counting down.
GGAGGCAGTGGCCTGTGCACAGCAGTGATGACAGGCACCGTCTGCCTTTCCAGACCTGGGCTGTCCCGCCTCCCGTACCCGAGTCTCCAGGGCCTCCCCCAGCGTCTGGCCAACAATGGGTACTCGGACCTCCCTGCGGAGGGAATTCCCACAAAAATGATGAGGAAGCTGAAGCCCAAAGAGGTTTAATAACTTCCTCAAGGCCACACGTGGCCAGTGAGTGCCCCGGGGGCAGCCCTTCTCCACCCTGGACATGCACTGGGACCCCCTGGAGAGCTTTAAACACGATGATCTCAGGCCCAGCTCATGCTGCAGAGATTCCGAATCAGTCAAGCTGGATCCCGTGGAGGGCTGGGCACGGATTCGATTCCCGGGTTGGTTCTAATGCGCACTCAGGGCCAAGGCCCTCCCCGCCCCCCGCCTCAGCGCTGGGGGCGGGAGGTGCTGAAGGTGAAACCCTGACGTGGGGTCACAGGGAACAGCTGGGGGCGGAGACAACACGCTCAAGGGGAGGTTTCCTGCCCAGTGCGACTCCAACGCTGGGCCTGATCCTTCTTCAATGTGGGGCTGCCCTGCGAACCGCAGGGTGTTTGGCGACATCCCCGCTAGGTGCCGGGAGCAGCCCCAGCGCGCACGATTGTGACAACGAAAAACGAGTCAGGGTGCTGGCGACACCGCCTGGTAGGAGCCACCGCGCTGAAGGAGGGCTCTTCTGGGATGGCTCTGTCACAGGAGGGGGCCGCGGGTCACAGTAGGGGAAGTGAACATAGAAAAGTGGCTCTAGGAATTAGCTAAAGACACACGCTGGTGCCTCTCAATCACTGGCTCCCCTGGGGAAGCCATGCCAGCACCAGGGCCCCCGGATGCCCGGCCCCCGGGGACAGGGACGCGCCCCACAGACAGTCTCTCGTAAACACACGCTCCAGGAACTTCTGTTCTCAAAACAGGGCTGAGTCTTGCTCTGATGGTTTTCAGAGGTTAAAATGTCCTGTTCTGGGCAAACAAATACAAATTTAAAAAAAAGGATCACGTTCCCTCTTCTTAGTATTGTGAGCCAAGAAAGCACTGTCCGTGTCAGAGGTAGATTGGATTTTAAGTGGGGATAAATAACGTGCTACACCAAAGAGTACACAGGGCTGCGCTGCGGGGCAGGTCCTCGCTGTCTTCCTCGGACAGTTTCGTTACCACGTGTCTGAAATTCTCTGTCTTTTTGGAAAGAGATTCTGATTCTATTCGACCTGCCTTTTTCCAAAGTAAAGAACAAGTTCCATGCAATCTACTGAGGCAGACCCTTCTGGCCCGGATCGTGATTTGGTATCATTATTCAGTACTGCCAGTCCCGAGAATAAATTCTATTTGAGCTTCAGTAGAAAGCCCATTGCCTCGCTGTGAAGTGGTGAACTTCACTAGACCGCAGAGCAGTAACGGAAGGGTTCCCTCTCACGTTCCCCTTCAGCACGTGCTTCCTTCTTCACGTCGTGGTCAATGTGGAGAAGCGTTCACACGGTTCCATGAGTCCCCAGAGGAGGAAGCTGCCGCCCCGTCCTTTGCCTCCACCCAGGACAGCTGTGTGGACTCGGCTGCTTTCCTCAGGTGACGGCGGCCCTGCTGGAGCCCAGGGTGGCCGGCCTTGACCTTGGCCTTGGTGGGGGCAGCACACCTGGTTCCCCAAGTTCTTGGGAGCGCAGTGTCCACAGCAGACACCCCAGTTTTGTTTTGGAAGGACGCGGAGTAAGTTAGTTCCAGGGATGACACAGCAGTTTGGAAAGACTAAGAAATGAAACTGTAGGCTCTGAGCTGAGCCCTTTACTCCACCCAACTTCCTTCCCGGGCAACCTCCTTTTCCTGGCATCCTCGTGCAGCCCAGCAGGCCTGCTTCCTTCAGTGCAGCTGCTGCTTCCTTAAATCTCTCCCGATGCCGACGTTCCCATCTTGCTGAGCCAGCGCCGGGTGCCTGACTGTCCTGGCTTCGGGTCCACTGGGGACCATGTTTCCAGCCCGGGTCTCATTTCTTATCAGTGGAATTTGTTAGTTGCCCTTTTTCAGCGACCGATTGTGTAAGGCTGCTATGCTTAGGTAGCAGTATCCTGAATTTTTCAAAACACTCCCTCCTGGGCAAAGATTGCTTGGAAAGCGACCACCATCTTTTAGATCTAATGGACATTTAGGGAGCCCTTGGATAAGGCCAGGGCGATTTATAGGTGCTGCTTTAAAAGGCATTTTTGAATGTAAGAAATAGAAGTACCCACATGGGCACCAAGCATCCCCGAGTTGCACCCGCGGCTGTAATGTGCGTACGTGTCGCATCTGCCCTGCGTGTGCCCACGGACGCCTGGCAGGAGGGGCTGCAGAAAATTCGTCTCCCAATTCATCCACTCACTCGCACATTTGTCCACCTGCTCTGGTGTACTTGCTATAAAGATGTAAAAAGATATAAAAATAATTTAGTCCCTACTCTTAGATGCTTGTACCCTTCTATAGAACATTTCCATGACCAGAGTAAGAAATACGCTCCCCAGGGACCACAGCTCGAGTGTGCGCACACTCACGCATTCCTAACGAAGGTTTCACAAACAGTAACCTCTACTACAATGATGTACTTGCGTCTGGTCTTCTCTCTCCTTTTGGAACCACTAAACTAACTTCACAGCCTGCCTGTGCTCTGAAAGAAATCGCTCTGGCAGAAACACCACAGAAACAGCAAAGGAGTTAAAAGCCAGCCCCCACCTCCGGGCAACGTGACAAAGGTCCGTCAGGTAACACAACTCAGAGCGGAGGTCTCCTCCCAGCCAGGACGGCTGACAAGAGGGACTGTCCTTGTGCTGCATCTCCTGCCAGAGACACTCACCCGCCTTAAGTGTCCCTGGATGGCACTTAGCACAGGGACCCACAGTCATTTTCCACACGCCCTGTCCCCTGAGCTCCCATTCCTGCCCCGTGGGAACAAAGCACAAAGGCACAGCCCCGCCCTGCTCACCCTGAACTGCCTTCTCTCGTCCTCACGACCCGACTCGCCACTCTTAGTGCAGCATCTGGAGCAGGCACAGTGGCCCCTGTGGCTGGTAGTCGCTGGGATCCCCCCTAGGGAGCCCCCTTATTTTCAACGATACAAACGCATCACAACGCCCACACTCTGACCACTCAAAGTTTCTTCTTGAGGACCAGTTTTTGTGCCAGGAAATGTGCTACAGAATGTGAGAATACAGAGAGAAATTTAGGATGTGGTCCTCGTCCTCAAGGGCATCTAATTAGGGAGCTATCAAGACAAAGGTACATCAACGTTAGGGAGTAACCCCGCCTGTTTTCTCTGGGATGCGTCCCGTGGGCAGCCACGGTCAACGAAGTGCTCCAGGCAGCCAGCCTCCCCGATGGCTGCTTCAGTTTTAATCTAGAAAATGTCGAAGGTCACCTTTGGCAGTAAAAGGCTGGGATCCCGTGTGTACCCATCACAGAGAACTCAGAACTGTGATCGCAGCTTCCTGATCATCCTCCGTGGCCTCTTCGGTCCTCCCCGCCCCCTAGTGAGTCTCTTCCTTCCGAGGCCCGCCCCATCCTAACGACGGACCCGCTACTTCCCTTTAATCACCCTCCAAACTTCATTTTGTTCAGTGTCAGACTTGCAACTGGTCAGATCAGAGGCCCCACCCCCGAATTTCCTATTTATTCCCTAATGTTCCTAAATAGTGATCCCTGCTCCTTTGGGGTGATGCCCCACCCCACCCCCCAAGAAGTTAATAAAAGCTGTGGCCCTCTTCTTATGGGGAAAAACACACATTTTGTACACAGTTTTCCCCAATCCCCTGAAGCCCAACCCCACAGCCCTAGCCGGGAACCCTGTGACCTGGGACGCTCACTTCCAGCCTCCCCCCAACTTCTCGCCCTTCCTCCTGCACTTCCGCCGTGGACCCACCGGCCTCCATCCCTGGCCGTGCTCTCTGGGGATCGTGCCTGGTGAAGCCATGTCTCGTGTACCCTGAGGGGACCCTAACTCAGAAGGTCCCAGAATAAATTCATCATCTTATCCCTTGGCCCCCAAACTGGATCCTGTCCCCGGAGTTCCGTTTTTTGACAGCACCACTCCTTTTCCATTCTTTCCAATGAAGTGTGTGGGCCTTGTAGTTCTCACACATCATTATCCTAATTAAGTACCAAACTGCGTAGCGCTGAGAGTATAAATGGAACCACGCTGGCTCATTTCACCTCCTCGTCTTGTGCCTCATCTATTTCCTGTGCTGTGGCTTCGTCTGCTGAGCCCGGGTGGCTCTGGACAGTGGCGCCCAGCCCGGCCCCTTCTTACTCTCACCCTCCTTGCTGGCCTGTGCTGTTTTCATCTCCCTGAAGCACCAGCTTCACAACATGACTTTCTGCCTTAGAACCTAAGAACCTGGTATTGCCTGACTGGTGCACCTGGCCCATCTCCCGCCTGCCGCAGGCCGCCTTCCCCAAGCCCCAGTGGGCGGTGTGCTTGGGGTGTGGTGAGACGTCGGCTCAGGACCTGGCTCTGACCGTGTGGCCTTAAGAGTTTCCTTAGTCTCCGGTGCCTCCACTTCCCTGTCTGTAAAATGGGCAAAATCAGCGTGCGTGCCTCCCTATCATTACATCAACACTGCTCACTACCATCATGATGTCAGTGAGGGACACGTGTGTGTCTGTCATCCTTGCACGTGTCACACTCACCCCCACTCCTATAGTTTTCCTTCCCCGCATGGCGTCCCGTCTTTTCTCTGCTTGGACTGATTGCACTTTTGTTTCAAAATCCAGCTCAGATGCCCTTGCCATTCACTCAACAAACACTTACTGGGTGATCTAGTGCCAGGCGCAGTGAGAAGCTCTCAGGACACAGGCCAAGTGAGTAAGGTCTCCGCTCATGTGCTTGAGGTTCAGGGTCAGCAGAGTGAGCATCCGAGGTGCAGCCTGAGACTCTCAGAGGAAACGGGGGCCCTGAGGGACGTGGGAGCAGCCTGAGGGCTCCTGCAGGAGGAGAGCCTGCGCTGGGCAGGGGCTGGGCAGTGACCGTGCACATGTGACAACAGTACACGGGGACTAGGGAGGCGCAGGACGTGGGGCCCAAGGTCAGGGGTGGGCGGACAGCCAGGCAGGTCCTGCGGGCTCATCTGGGGACCAGGATGTGGTGCAGTGCTCGCCCTGCTGTGCCCACTCCCTCTCCGTCGGGATGCAGTCGCTCTGCACATGTGGGGCTGGGCTGGACGTCTGAGCAGGACAGTGACATACCAGGGACCAGGAGCACAGGAAGAAGAGGGGAGAGGGGCCACTATCATCTAACTTAAACGGCGCAGAACCTCAGATGAATGGCTTGAAGGTCAAAAGAGAGAGAGACTGCCCTTGAACCCTGGGTTATTTCAAGGGCAAAACCAGCAGTGCTTTGATTACAGCTGTAAGGCCAGCAGGTCCGGGGAAGGGCCCAGGGAGCCAGACGGAACCCCCGCCAAAGTGGCTGATGCAACCGACACCTAACATTGCCACACCACTCAGCCCTGGTCTTCCCGCTCCCCAAGGGGTGGAACCAACGGCTCTGAGGCTGATGCAACCGACACCTGACATTGCCACAACACCCGAGAGATTACCAAAAAAGGGCTGCTTCACACAGCAAGCACCTCCCCTGCGTGCATCCCTATAAATTCTGTTCGCGCCCACACCCGGGCGCGACTTCTCTGGCCCCTTTCTCTCGAACCAGTGAACCTCGCCCGGGAGCGTTCCCAAATAAAGCTTGTTTAAGCTCTCCTCCGTCTTTGGTGCCGTTCCTTACAACAGCCACAATAGGTTTTAATTCAGTCGGCTTTGTAAACTGGTAAAAGTTCTCAGATGGGCAGGCGCAGACCATGAATACTCTATAGGGAGCACGGTCACATTTAGTCACCCCCCCAAACAACCCCACAGCACCTGGCATGTCCAGTCACCTCTCTGTCCTGCGGGACCCACAGGGCCTTGGAAGGAGAGGAACCAGGCGGGCAGGCAGGGTGTGCTGGGCCCCGTCCACGCCGAGGGTGCCAGGTTGGGGGAACCCACCAGGCACACTCTGTGCGCTGCCTGGGAGGAGGGGCGGAGGCCCCCCGGACCTCTGACCTCTGCAGGGCCTTAGTCGCTGCTCCTTTTCTGGGGCTGGAAAGGAAGCCCCTGAGCGAGATGGAGTCCAGGTGACTTGACTGCTGGACATGCTCAGTGAGTATCCGTGACTAGTTTAACTGCAGCTCTACTCTGTCTTGTCAAAAGAGTGACCCATGCTTTTCTTTCATTAAAAAAAAAAACAAAAAAACTTAAGGCCTGATGAGTGAGAACAATACCTTCATCAAAAGGAGTATCAGTCAGAGTGTGTTGCTTTAAGTATGAAGCGTTTCCACAGCATCACAGGGAGCAACGGCACTTACCTGATTCTTACGTAAAACCAACGTTGTAAGGTGTGTTTCTATTACAATCAAATCCACTTTCCCCTCTGTTCGGCATCTTATGCAACACTGTGACCTAATTTATCCATAAACCTGAGGTTGACCTGATCCCCCGTGTCTGCGGATGGACACACGGCAGCGCGGTGCTGCCTGGGCGTGAGAATATGGGATCCCGGGGCCTCGGGGGCACCAGGAAGAGGGAGCCACTTGGGCACAGAGCATGCGGGGTGGGGGGCATCGCCCGGGGCTGCCAGGACACAGGCATGGAGGCCCACACGTTCGTGTTTCCTCAGAGCAAACCTGTGATGCGGCGCTGGAGGCCTAAATCAGCACCCCACCCCGGGGGGCAGGCAGTGGAGACGGCGCTGGGAGAAGGCTGGGGAGGGCAGGGCCCCACTAGGGGGCTTCCCAAACGTCCTGAGCGTCAGCCTGCTTCTCCCTCAAGTGTGGATCTGGAATTTGGCACACGTGGCCTCAGCACCTAAGAGAAACCCCGGCCCCGGGCAGCCGCTTACCTCATCCACCGTCCACCGGGCCACCTTGCCAGCCTGCACGTCGGCCACGCCGGGGAGCAGCTTGAGGTGCTGTTTGCGGCCCAGGGGAAGGTCCCGGAAAGGCTGGGCGGACGAGGACGACATGAAGACCGACTGGTGCAGGGCCTGCTGCGTCCGCGCGGCCAAGTGCTCTGCAAGACAGGCAGTTGGGTGAGGGGGGCAGCATCTTGGTGGCCCCTCCCCGCCGAGGGCCCGAGTCAGACCCCCTGGAACCCTGGACGAACCTTGGACCAATGGCATCACTGCCCAGGAGGCCCTCCCCAGCACAGCGACACCGCTGCTCTATTTCAAAACCACAGTCAGGAGAAACAGGAGTTATGAAGGCCCGAGAATGTGGCCGTTTGCTAAGCAGGATCGAATCATCTCTGTGACCCACTGATGCCAGAGAGGAGCCGGCCTGTCACTGCACCGGCCTCTCTCTCCCTGAGTCCAGAGTCCAGAGCAGGCCCAGAGCCTCGCTGGACATGGCTCTAAGTGGATGGGCACACCGGCCACCAGGGATGTGCCCGCCCACGAAGCCCGGTTCCCTTCTGGAAGCCGCTGCCTGCGTCACAATGGGCCCAGGTCCACATCTGGCTTCAAGGGTCCCCTGGGGGACACCATGTGTGGAATGCAGCTCAGGATCCCAGGAGAACCTAGGTGGCAGCTGCTACTGTTGGTCTCTGCAGGGCACGCTGGCCTTGCTGGGCTTGGGGAAGAGGCTGCAGCTGAGAGCTGGGTGCCCCCACCCCGCCCAAGCCCTCCTAACTGGGCCCTCCCTCGAGAGCAAAGCTCTGAGTGGCCAGGGTCCTAAGGCTCTAGGGGCATTGGCCGGTGTCTCCAAGGAGTCAGACTCCACTTCCGCCCACGCTCCTCCCCAGCCTTTCTGAATGAGTTTTCCACCTTCACGAGGGACTTTAATCTTCTGTCATATCCTGACATTTAGATGGAGCCATGGATCTCAATTCCCTCATTATTCTGCTTTGAATGTACAAATGGATAAGGACAAAACCACTACCGAGATTCTAGAGAAAATTCATGCCTTTGTAACGACATCTTTTAAGACACTTTCAACACACATTAGCCGAATAAAGCTGTTGATATTTTAAGACTTTGAAAGGAAAGAACACAAAAGGAAATGTTCTACGCCCTCTAAAAGTCTACCTTTCCTAATGCAAATGGCAGGGTAAGTAAGCAGTAGCTATGTAATTTAAAGTCTATTATGAAGGCTTGTGTTTTACTGACCATGTCTGAAGAGCTATTATGCAAGTATTTCCATCTCAAATTAACTAACAGTTGTTAGTAGGCGAGGCTGTCCTGCACTTTGCACATTCACATAATCGCCTACTGGTTAGTGACCAGAGAGGTTCTAAAGTACAAGGGAGCCTGTCCATCTCTGCCCGACTGCTGAGCACAGACATCCTGCATCTTTACCCATGTGTGCAGTCCACACAGATAAACAGACGGAAAAATTGCGGCCTTCTCCCAAATTCTTCTGCTCCAGTTGCAGGCAGCAGCAAATTTATCTCTAAATGCGGATTGTCCGACACTGACCTTTTTAGTATGTAAATAGGTTATCTCCTCTGTGTAGTTCAGCCAGCAGCACGTAAGGCTGAAACTTCACATCTTCTTCACAAAGCCAGTAGGTTTACAGGTGTGAATGTTCCTTAATGAAGGTGTCAGGTTGGACAGGAGCAGGTACAAAACAAGCCCGGAAACCCAGGGAGGAAGCGTCACAGAGCATCTGCAGCTCCGGCCACGCGGAATCGCCAGGCTCTCCACGGAAGCCAGGAGTTAGAGCTCTGTGCTCTTAGGGATTAAGACCTGAGCCAAAGCCGGGCTTTATTCTGGAAAAGTGCCGCATCCATCAGTTGGTTGCTTTTGCTGAAATGGCATGGGCTTAAAAGACAAATCACATATGTGTCCCAAACCCATGCCCTAGGTAACCGATCACGTGTAGTTTCTGAAACATACAGGACTCTGAAAAGCCACGAGGAATCAGTCTTATGTTTGGGAGGCACGAAGATGTCTAGTGATGGTGACTGCGTTAATGCAAAAAAAACCCCGTGCTCCCAAGCAAGGGAATTTCCCACATGGTAATTTTGGAAGCAGATTGAGTGCTGAGGCAGCCACTTGGAAATGAACCCCACATGCAGTTGGCAGCTCCACCGAACGGCACTGGGTTCCTCCGTCCACTGCTGCCCACGGCTCTGGCCTCGTAGGACGGGGACTCAGTTCTAGTAGCAAGATGGCCTTCTCTGTGTATAGTATCATGTCATCTGCAAACAGTGACAGCTTTACTTCTTTTCCGATTTGGATTCCTTTTATTTCCTTTTCTTCTCTGATTGCTGTGGCTAAAACTTCCAAAACTATGTTGAATAAGAGTCGTGAGAGTGGGCAACCTTGTCTTGTTCCTGATCTTAGTGGAAATGCTTTCAGTTTTTCACCATTGAGGACGATGTTGGCTGTGGGTTTGTCATATATGGCCTTTATTATGTTGAGGAAAGTTCCCTTTATGCCTACTTTCTGAAGGGTTTTTATCATAAATGGGTGTGGAATTTTGTTGAAAGCTTTCTCTGGACCTATCGAGATGATCATATGGTTTTTCTCCTTCAGTTTGATAATATGGTGTATCACGTTGATTGATTTGCATATATTGAAGAATCTTTGCATTCCTGGAATAAACCCCACTTGATCATGGTGTATGATCCTTTTAATGTGCTGTTGGATTCTGTTTGCTAGTATTTTGTTGAGGATTTTTGCATCTATGTTCATCAGTGATATTGGCCTGTAGTTTTCTTTCTTTGTGACATACGGGAAGAGATATGGGAACATATGTATATAACTGATTCACTTTGTTATAAAGCAGAAATTAACACACCACTGTAAAGCAATTATACCCCAATAAACATGTTAAAAAAAAAAAAAAGATGGCCTTGAGGTCACCACCCAAGGCAGGGAGGGAGCCGGCTGGGTGCCGTGCACTTGCGCTCAGGCGGCTTTATGCTCTCAGTGGCTTTGGAATTCGTTCTTTGTCCCCATTAAGTCAATCTATTTGTTTGGAGGGAGGTGGAGGCTGGATTTCCGGAAGGCTGAGCAGAGCGTGGTGGGGATCAGGCTCTGGATGCCAGAGTGCCCCCCCCACCGGCTGGGTGAGATCCCCTCCTGGGGGAGGGCTCTTGCCTGTGTGCCGGCAGCCCCAGTTTGGGGGAGCCCCGCCAGAACTACTCACATGCTGACCACGGATAACATTTTTACTACTCTCAGCTTTACAGCGTGAGTCGGAAAGCCGGGAAGTTGAGTTTTCCTGCTCTAAAAGACGTGAGTTAGGTTAGGGAGGGAGGCCCTGAGCAGGGAGCTTGCAATAACCAGCTGCCATCCCTACGACACGACTGGAGGTGACAATACCTACAGCACAGAGCTGGTGGGAGGGGACGACAATGTGCCTTCAGTGACAGGTGCCGCTCTAAGCTCCTGAGGTCCGGCAGACACTCTATGCACGGAAGTGGCTTTATTCAAAATCAACACAAGGCAAGACGAATTCTCCATAGTAACACGAGAGAGGGGAGGCATTGTGGAGTGTTTCGTGGTGGTTGTTTTGCCTTCCTTGTACCATTTCCTGGGTCTGATTTCTTCCGGAGCTGAGGGTTTGGGGTGGATACTCAGTCTACCTGGGAGAGGACGGTGACAACGGGGGAAGGGCCGATCCCCGCCAGCTTGCCCGGGTATGAATCCTGGTCCCATGCAGCTGCTGAGTGACCTTGGATGAGATGCTTAACTCTTCTGTATCAACGTTTTCCATCTTTAAAACGGGGTAGTTGCAGTACTCACACTTCACTGAGTTCTTGGGATTAGAATGGCTCCCAGCACATAAATGTTCAGTGCACGTCAGACATTACACTACAGCCATCCCCCCTTCTCTGTGGGGTAGATGTTCCAAGAACCCCAGTGGATGCCTGAAACCCAGGATACTACCAAACTCTCTATATACTATGTTTTTCCCCTGTACATACATACCTATGATAAAGGTTAATTTATAAATTAGGCACAGTAAGAGATTAACAACAATAACTGATAGTAAAATACAATTATAAAAATATACTGTAATAGAAGTTTTGTAAATGCAATCCCTCTCAAAATACCATATTGTACAAATTTAGTGCCTTTCCCATCTTAACCAAGCACTTACTATGCACTGTGGGTATAACTTTTGCAGTTTGAGGTGCAACAGCAAAACTAGCACAAATTTCTTTTCTTTCTTCACAATTTCATGGAGAGAAAATTCGTTCTTACCAGAGATCTTAGCAACCTCAGCATACGATCTTTTTTCTTTCCTTACTAAGTTGAGAACATTAACCTTTTCACTTAAAGGAAGCACTTTATGATTTCTCTTTAGCACATCCAATTGCCAGCATCACTATCTTGTGCTTTGGGGCCACTGTTAAGTAAAGTAAGGGTCACTTGAACACAAGCACTTCGATAACACGATAGTAGATCCATAAGTGAGACGGATACTAAGTGGCCAAAGGGTGGGACAAAGGGATGATTCTCGTCCCCAGTGGGAGCAGGATGGTGGGAGATTTCAACACCCTACTCAGAAGAGCACCCAATTAAAAACGTATGAATTGTTTCTTTCTGGAATTTTCCATTTAATATTTTTGGACCACAGTCGACCACAGGTAACTGAAACCATGGATAGCAAAAACACGGCTGAGGAGGGACCACTGTACCGTTACAAGATACAGAGATACTCTAAGTTGTGACGACAGTGAAGGTGGGGACTTAGATTTCCAAAGCCATTGTGGCTGGATGTGCCTAAAACCTATGGAAGCTGAAATTCAGACTGAAACTCAGGATCCTCAGGGCCACATTCAGATCTCACACCCAAGTGGCCCTGGAATGACACTGCAGGGGTCACCAAAGTCATCTGTGGAGTCCTGGTGCGCATGGATCCCCTGGCCGAGGCCGACGGAAGGCGGGCATCTGTCTCCCAGGCAAACCGGTGCCCACGTGTGGCAGCAGATCATCCTGCGAACACGCGCTCAGCCTGCCAGCTCTGAAATTATGTGGCTCTTGACAGACTTTAGAATGTGGGGTGATCTGCATTATTTTAAATTCTGTGCATAAAATTAGACTTTTGAAAATATCCACTGAAAATTTTGCATACATTTTTTTTATCGAATATGAACACACCGATTTTAGCTTTCTACCGAGCCCAGCATGGCTCATGTCACTACATCGTTGTAAATAAATTAACGCTCGTGCGCCTGTGATGAAGGTATTACTGTATTCTCATAAAATCAAAAGGCTCAGATTATTCTATCCTGAGGCACTCCGAATAAACACAGCCTTCTAGATTAGGAAAGGATGCCCACCAAGAAGAGAGGGCAGAAAGGTTCTCCTAACTGGGTAACATACATACATCTCACCCACCGGGCCCAGCTTCCAGCTCTGTGTGCAGCGGGATTCTTTCTGGGCGTTTCCCAGTTGTGTTTCCTCACTGCAGCAGTGCCTCCTACCCAGCTCCCCTAAGAGTCGCCAAGAAAATTCAGCCTGCAGCAGCAGCCCGACCACTGGAGGTCTTAGCAGTTTACTTAATCAAAATGCCTTTTGCATCAGAAAATGAAATGTATGTGTAATCCTGGCTTTGCCCCTAACACTAATGTGTGAGTGACAATAAATAAGGATATGCCTACACATAAGATAGATGTATTTCCCCTTCCAAAAAACAGCATGGAATGCTTGTCACCTCGGTGGTTTGCCATTTGTAGAACAGTTTGGTTGGAAGAATTTTTGTGCTATTTTTCTCTCCCTGGGTATTTTTTTTTTGGGTTTTATGCCTTAAAAAATATAACGAAGTGTTTAATGACTTCAGTCAAGGTGCTCTGAGATCTGCAGCACTCTCAGATGCCCATGGCCAGCATGGTCAACTCTGTGTCCAGCTGCAGGATCTAGGGAGGCCCCGACTAGAGCATCGAGACTTGGCCGGGGGTCTGAGTCCATCCAGCAGCCCTCGGAAAGGAGTGAATAAATAGTTCCATCTCCCAAAGCGCTACGTCATTACCTTTCTTGCAGATGCAGTAACTCGCCTGGAGTCCAGCTGACTCCTTGATGACACAGGCCTCCGTGGTGAGTGCTATTATCTGCCCTTGAACGGAAGACCCCAGCCCATGCAGGCTGTCTTCTGCAAGTCCATGCACAGCTGGATGGGCCAGCTCTGGATGGCATGTGACCGACTCAGGGGCGGCTTTTGGGGTGAAAGGACCTAACAGACCCATGGCCTGGTGTACAGCACAGGGCGCTTCCAGATTCCAGACCTAAAAAAGTCTTTAGAGACTAAAGGATTTTAATTCATCTGAAAATAACATGAAAGCGGGTCCCTGAGCTCTTCGCTAACCCTCTCTTCGTCCTTCCGTCCTTCTCACTTCTGCTCTACCCGCTGGAGGAGAAAAACCCTTTATGGAAATGCTCTTTAAAAACACGGCTGTTTCTTCACAAAGGCTCACACAACAAAACTGAAGCAAGTGAGTCAAAATTGGTAACCAGAGGCTGCATGGCTGGGCCTTGAGTTATTTTTAATCCCACTAAAAACAGGGGCTATTTCACAAGCACCCTCTTCAGTGAAAGGGGCAGGAAGTCCACCGTGCTCTCCATTCCAAAGAGGAGGGAGTAAAACATAAAATGGCGATGGGTCCCAACATCCAATTCCATGATGCCTATCGCCTGCTGTTTAGTCTGGGACAGCCGCTGGCTTTCATCAGTTTACCCGGCACCGACTGAGCATCTGCTCCCTTTGCGGTGGGCGTGCTACTCCCATGGTGACTTCCGCCGCAGAAGCAGGGAGAGTCAGGCCCTGCACTTGGCAATGCCTCTTCTCTCCACGATCACCGAGTTTCAAGGTCTTTGTAGTTACCATGCTTAGAGCCTTCATGCCTGGGCTGCATCATCTTCTCTTAATTTTGATGGCATTGGACTCAGACCCTCCTCTTTTCCATTTGTTCCCCGAAACAAAAGTGAGAAACAAGAGGAGCCCAACATGATCGGCGAGACAACTTTCTGGGCCTTCGTGGGAACAGCTCCTGAATCACAGGTGGGACGAAGTGCCCTGGATGGTCTACACCTGCACACTGTTCCCTCCCCCACGGGCCACCTGCAGCCACCTGAGTGGTGGGTGGTGCACGCCGAGAGGTGCTGGCGGTGTAAACTCCATCCTGGATTTTGATGACTTAGTACAAAAAGACAGACTGTAAAATACCTCCTTAATAGTTTCTCACATCTTGATTCACATGTTGAAACAATATTTTGGATATATTCGGTTAAATCGTCATTACAGTTTTCCAGGTGGTCACGGAGAGGCCTGGGCTCCTTGGAAGCCCCACCTTTTGGGCTTTACCACCGGGGACCTGTGCTCAGAATCCACTGACCTTCCTCTTCGGCCAGGCCCCCTCTTTCAGTGAAAAGCAGGGACCTGCTCTCGTCCACCCACCGCAGGCCGCCCTCCCCCGGGTGCCCCTCTCAGCCACCCTTACAGGCAGCATCAGGCTCACACCCTGCCTTTGGCCCCCTGTCACCCAGGGGCTCCCGCGGTCCCCCCTCAGCACCACCCAGCTGTGTCCACCCTGTGCTAGACACGGCGTCTCCAGTTCTCCCCCAGCTCGTCTGTCCCTCCTCCCTGGCCCCATCCTGGGATCTTAAGCCTCCTCCTCCCTCCTTCGGGGGCCGCCTCAGGGCGCCTCTGCTGCCCGCTGGCACCTGCTGGCCCAGGCTCCATCCACACAGGTGCCTCCTGAGGTGTGTGCTGCCAGACACAGCCGCATCCCGACAGAACAAGTCACTGAACAAGCAAGGCACACTTCGCAGAGCAGGGCCCAGCCCTCCCCGCAGGACGGGATCTAGTGTTCCTGCTTCTGGGCCCAAGGGCGGGCTTTTAGCTTCTTCTTTTGGTCCTCTGTAGCAAGCACTCTTTTAAGGGGTCTTGAATCCCAGGAGTCAGTCTATCGGTTCCCAGTCCCAGAGGCTCAGGGCTCCCTGGCACGAGGCCCTCAGGCCTCTCCCCTGTGCACAGCCCTCTCCCAGCCCGTTGCGGGATGAGCCCTGCCTCCTCGGGGTGCCTCCCATAGGATCCCCACCTTGCTGCCCTCTATGGAAATCGTCTGTTTGCTCTGCAGCTCCGTGAGTGGAGCATCGGTTCAAGGGCAGTCATTTGCAATGCAGCCTCACATCCCCACGGGGTGACGCAGACCTGACACGTGGTACCCAGCAGCACAGGTGCCTGCCACCTGATAGGGCTGTTGGACCATCTAAGGAATTTTACTGCAGAGACAAGCAATGCAGTGGCAAATGCTAACTTAGTCCGTGCCAGTAAACAATGAGTTTCCATCCTGTGGGCTTTCACTTGCCAAGTACACTCCTTACTGGAAAGGCTGGGAATTGTTTGTGATTCGGACTCTTACTCCTTAATTTGGTACGCGAGAAGCAGATACTCCCTGGTTTCATTTTAACAAAAATACAGCAAAATCCATGTTAACTTTTGTTGTGTTAGTCATACAACAAAAGACTTCAGGGCAGCATGTTTTTTGATGGCTAAAGGGCGACCTTTTAGTTTAATATCTGCTTCACACAGCTCGAGACATCATTAATTAAGTTCTTTTGATTGAATACTACATCCCAATCACCCAATATGCCTTTTCTTTTTTTTCCAATCCTCTGCAAGACTGTTTTCCTTCACTCGCAAAGGTGAGACCAGAATTGAATGAACACTAGTATCAACTTGACCGAGAACTGGAGCTGCTCTTCTCAAAGCCAGCCTCCCCTTCCTGGGACCTCCCTGCCTCTTCCGCGGGTAGTTACCAAAGAGAGAGCCCTGTTGGGTTGGAGTTACAAATGGGAGGCCCCTGCCATCTTTACATATGTAAAGAAAACACTACTGTGCATGAAGAAACTTTAACTCCAGCAGTGGATGGTAGCACATCCTTGAGGCAAATGGATTTGGAAGCGAAGCCCCCCGAGCTGAGGGCAGCGGGTGGTCCCTGCTCCTAGGCTGGCAGCACAGTGCAACCGGGGCCAAAGCCCAGGCCGGTCTGCCAGCTGTGCTCTTATCACTTGGAGGCTGGGAGGGCAGTGAACTGATACAAGCACAAACCTTAAAACATTACACGGCCGGCCGACCTCTGGGGGGCAGATGCCTGGTGCTATTTCTCTAGCTCACCAGCACGGCACCTGGTCCATAGAAGGTGCTCCGCAGGTGTTTGTTGACAAGTGACAAGGCAGGTATAGGTCGTGGGAAGGGGCAGAAGAACAGACCCTCCTGCCTGATGGGACGCTGAAGTGCTCACCATGGACGTGCCACGAGTGACCCTCTGCCGGACCTGCCTCCTTGTTCTCTGTCCTGCCCTCTTCCCAGCTGCTGGTCGCACTGTCAAAGCAAAGGTTCTGTGGGTCCTCAACCTGATCAGAGAATCCCCAGGTCAGATCCGGAGAGAGGATTCCTCGGTTTCCTAGGCTCGCGGTGACGCCCCACATGCCCGGGGCACAGCTCCGTGCCTGCCGTCCAGGAACACTCAGTCAGAATGACCAACGGCACACACGGGATGCAGCCGGGGTTCCAGGACCATGGGCTCCAGACTTGGGGCCAGCTGGGGACCAAGGGGACAAGCTTTTACTCTTTTTTTAAAAAATAAATGTCTTTATTTTTGGCTGCATTGGGCCTTCGTGGCTGCATGTGAGCTTTCTCTAGTTGTGGCAAGCAGGGGCTACTCTTGGTTGTGGTGCAAGGGCTTCTCACTGCAGTGGCTTCTCTTGTTGTGGAGCATGGGCTCCAGGTGCCCGGGCTTTGGCAGTTGTAGCACGCGGGCTCAGTAGTTGTGGCTTGTGGGTTCTAGAGCACAGGCTCAGTAGTTGTGGTGCACGGGCTTAGTTGCTTCGCGGCATGTGGGATCTTCCTGGACCAGGGCTCAAACCCGTGTCCCCTGCATTGGCAGGCGGATTCTTAACCACTGCGCCACCAGGGAAGCCCAACAAGCTTTTACTCTTGATTTTATTTACCCCACGTGACTTCACGGGGGCAATGCGATGAGCCCTCTTTTACAGATAATACAACAGTCTCAGACCCAATCAATAACTTGGCAAAAGTGATTCCGACGCAGGGCTGGGAAACTCGGTTCTAAGCCATTCAAAGGCTATTCTTTTCAGTCTTCTATCTTCTCTCCCTAAACATCCCTTGAATCCCTCGATGTCAATATGCACAGATGACATATATGACCTCTTTTCCAATTTATTAGCATTCAAGAAAGTGGAAAGCTTTTACTATTCTCAGGTTGTGTGTGTGTGTACGTGTGTGTGTTTTAGGAAAACAGGAAAGGAAAAAAACCCTCCAACCATGTAAGCGGCAGGAACAAGCACCTGGCAACTACGAGGCAGAGAGATAATGAAGGAATCTGATTGGCCACGACACTCTGCATTCCAACCTTCTTCTGCAAAGTGGGAGCCCTGCCAGTGGAGACCTCCACCCCCCACCGGAGCAGACCTGTGCAGGCTTCCCCCCTCCCCCAACAGCTGCCACCCTGCCCTCACATGTGTGTCCCACGTGCCTGAACAGCTGGCCTTGAGCCATCTCTTCTCATTTTGTCCTGCGTGCTGAGCTTATTTTCCAACCCCCCCCCCCGGCCCCCCTGAGCTGCAGGCACAGTCAGAGGCTGTTTTTGATGATAACTCAGCACAGGAGGCAAGCAGGGCCTCTGCCGCCTGAAATTCACATCCTTCCATTAGAATTCCCTGTGGAAGCCTGGAACCAGAACAACCCACAGAACCAGTCAGGAACTGGGCTGCACGGGGTCTGCAGGGGCCCGAACACGCTGGGCACACAGCCCATCACGTGCTTTGAGAAAGTACAGATTGAAAACTATGCTCTCTGCTGCTGGAAAACCTAGCCAGGATAAATCAAAGCTCAGAAAAGTACGTTTATGATCCTACTGCATTTGCAGTATACATTTGACTTAGATGCTAATTTTACACATTCCTAATATCTGGCAGAAATGACAGTCTCTCTGTAATTTCCAGTTTTAAAAAGTGCAAGAGATTGGATCAAATCTCTGGCATCTATCACGTGCCTGTGTAGAGAGGTCGGAATGTGATGGGATAAGAGGTAGTATGATTTTCCCTGGAATGACTTAATGGACTCTTGTTTTCCATTTATGTGATTATATCAAAAGGTACACAATTTGGAAATTATATATTTTACACGTATCAGTAAAAGTACCTACTAGGCAAGTGTCTCCAGGAAACTTCTAAGTAACTACTCCAAAGCTATCACATCAGATGTTCCAGCAACAACCAAGGGGCACCTGAGGACGTGGGCTGGGCTGCGTCACCTCGGCAGGCAGATGGCAGTCTCCCCGGGTCGCTTACCTCAGCGCACGGACAGACGTGAGAAACACTGACGGGTCTGTTAGGGGAGCCCTGACCTGCGCATATGAGAGGCAGACAGTCTGTTGTAAATGGAGCCACAGCTCCCACACGAAGGGGACTCTGTTACGACAGGGTAAGCCCCCTTCTCAAGCAAATGACGCCGCTTTTCAGCTCTGCAGGAGTGACTGCCTTCGGGATCAGGGATCTTGTCGGAAAGGCTACCTTCCACTGAACACCCTGTGGAAGTCACGAGAATGAGACTGTGTCTGAAGGACTGAAAGTGGTGGATTGTTCGGTCACAGGATTACCCATCACTGGTAATGAATTATGGGAGTAAGGTGGTTACCAACCAAATCCTTCTCTTAATGATCCACTATAAAAGGCAAGATGCCAAGATCTGGGTGTTTATGTGGGTGGGTGCGGATTTAAAGGCACAGCAGCGTTAGGGATGAAGAGAGCCGGTGTGTGGAGAAGACCCGCTCAGGTGAGCTGTCAGCACGCCCTCAAAGCCCTGCTCTTGTGATGCGTAACATTTAGAAACGTTCTGCAGCGCCTCTAATAAACCATCTGCAAGAGAAGACACGGGGAACAAGATGGAATGCTGACAGAGGACAAATGGCAGTGATGGAAAATGTGCCTGAAATAAATGAAAAACAGCATGTTTCTGAGGCCAGACGACCCCTCCTGCTTCCTACGTCACCTGTGCGCGTTCAGAGAAGGAGCCCTCCCTCCTGGCCCAGGTCTCCTATGGCCAGCGTCCCCACCCCAGACACTCCTCCATCACGTGGTCAGGCTGCGCTGCGGCAAAGGTCTATTCTAACCTGGGCAGCGAGAGCTGTTAAACTCTGTTTAAGGCCGTGTACCTCTACTAGGACACACCCGTGTCACACTCTGGGGGATGCAGGGATAAATCATTGTGGCAACACGTCTGCGGGATGAAAGTACCGCTGAATCCCATCACTGAGCTCCACCTTCTTCTAGAACGGCGCCCACCTCAGATCCGTTGCTGCCACTTTAATAAACCACCCCAAATGGCTGCACGTCAGCCATTCTCACGGCCTCCTCTTTTCAGGGGTTCCCACCGAGTCATTCAAAGTGGAAGGTGATGACGGTTGAATGCAAGTCCAAAGACAATGTTAAACACACCTCACCGTGTAACCGTAACAACACCAGATGTTCCCCACATAACGATTTGGGGAAAATGCCATTCTATTTCAGACTCTGAACAGGAAGGGGAGAATTCCAGGGAATCCTTTCCCACTCCTTATCTCTGCATGTTATTCTTTCAAAGGTTGGCTATTGTTGCTTATGCTTCCGTGCGTTTCTTGGTGAGAAAATTAATTAATAAGCTAAAATAATTTGCATTGAGTGAATCTGAACCTTGTTTCTAAATTATTTTTGGACTTTGGCTTTCCTGAATCATGGGTAATGATCTAAGTGTCCTTAGGAGAGTTTTTTCTCAGAAGAAAAAATTTTACAGGTGTAGATCAGTGGCCCAGATCATATTGGTAAATTCTAGGTGGGGAAAAGGAAAACTGCTGGTTGGGCCTCAAATGATGCTGCCTTAATGACTAGGACAATATAATTCGCAACTTTTCCCTTCTGGGAGCTCCAGACAACAGCGCCGCAGGGAGGAGAAACAATCTGACGAAAGCTTTTACCTGCCGGCTGCAACTAAGCAGCCCACTTATAAACTGCTCTGAAGTTTAAGCAGAAAGCTCTTACCTACTCTAAATTCAAATGACAGAGCTGGGCAGACGGGTGAAGACACAAAGGAGGAACACAGCCGGGAAGGAAACACGTAATGGACTGAACCGAAGGCAATAACCTGACAGGCGATACGGGGCTCAGTGGAGACCAGAAGACGAATCCAGTTACGGCCGAGCTGTGACAGACCTGGGGCGGAGACAACATCGTGGGTAACGAGCGGCCTATCAAATACTGGGTGAGACGCTCAGCTCGCCCTGCTCCCAACTGCTAAAGCCCAGTCCTCTTCCCCTCTGCCTCCCCAAGCTGACCCCTCCCCACGAGGCCCAGCCCTCAGGCAGCAGTAAGCGCCAGGCACCGTTTTAAGCCACAAAGAGGAAGTGGAGTTTGCCTAAGAACCTGCTAGAAAGCGGACTCGCAGCTGGGCTGTCTGGCCTCCTGGCCTCCCTTGACCTCGACGTTACTCTGCCTTATGAAGGGACCGAGGGGTATTTAAGTTATGGAGGAATATTATCAACACATAGGCAAAGGCCGGTCTGGAGATGAAGGTTTAGTAAGAATCCATGAGGAGGAATTATTTACCTGCCTGGGATGTAGGAGTTAGGCCTTGAGGTGTGACACCTATGGGGTCAAGTCTAGAGCACAGGAGAACAGGGTAGAGGACACAGAACAGAGTGGATCTGGAGTAAGGGGCTTGCGGGGGGCGGGAGGGGCGCGGCGCATTACACACGCACCCCAGGAGACAGGCTAACTCAAGGGACGGATTCTGTGGTCGGGGTCGGGGGATGGATGCCACGGAGTGCCCACGTGACTGAGTGTGCGCACTGTCCAGAGGGCCAGCCGGCAGCCAGGGGTGCCAACACGCCGTCTTGGCTTCGGTCTGGCAAGTAAGAGTGACCTGGGCAGAGAGCAGCCAATTCACAGAAATGGTGTTGGTGGCGCAGCTGGGGCCCCAGAGAACAAAGTAAGAGTCTGAAGGAGATGCAGCCTTTGATCTGCTCCACTCCAACTATGGACCAGTAAAGGCACATGAACGCGAACACCTTTCACTGGAGATCCCTCCCCGGTCAGAAGTGCAGCTCCTATGCCGTGGTGGTTGAGCTCCACACAGCCTAGGGAGGTGCTGGGGGTCCAGATCTGTCCCCAGTCCCGGGGCCAGCAAAGCACACAGCGGGGGGATCAAAGCTGGCCCCTGACTCCCATCCACCTCACCACTCTTCCCATCAGCCTCATGTTGTTTTCTCATCTCTACAAGGTTGATGTGTCTGTGCTCGCCTGCAGCATCACAAATGAGGCGACCTTTAATAAACATTCCCTCGGAGCCTCTCATGGGAGTTTGCATCTCCCCTCTTCATCTCTGGTGGCTGTAAGGTTTTTCTTTTCTTTTTTTCCTTTTCTAAACCTTACAATGTGCTCTTAAGGAAAGATTTCAAAATAGGCACTGCTGGGCTTCCCTGGTGGCGCAGTGGTTGAGAGTCCGCCTGCCGATGCAGGGGACATGGGTTCGTGCCCCGGTCCGGGAAGATCCCACATGCTGCGGAGCGGCTGGGCCCGTGAGCCATGGCCGCTGAGCCTGCGCGTCCGGAGCCTGTGCTCCGCAACAGGAGAGGCCACAACAGTGAGAGGCCCGCGTACCGAAAAAAAAAAAAAAAAAAAAAGGCACTGTTAAATTCTGCTAAGAGTAAAACTCTAACAGTTCTGAGCCAAAGAGTGACTGTCCTCCGTCGGGAGCTGCCTGCAGTTGTGACCGGGCTGCTGTGACGCGGGGACAGAGCCGTGGACTCGGCAACAGGCTGCCCTGTGCACTCGCCGTGGGCACCTTGTCTAGGCGTGTGACTTCCAGAGCCTCAGATTTCTCCACTGGCAAATGGTGTGAGTTAGGAACAACACAGGATTGTTAAGGGAATTACATGGCTTGGACGGGGTAGCACTATGTGAATGATAGGAATGACCCCTTCTTTTTGTTTTCGACCCTCCCTTCCAGCCAGAGAGCAGGTGACTCCCAGGTGAAAGAGCAGATGGGCATCTCCTTTCGTGAGTGGGCAGGGCAGCCCCTCTGTTTCTGGGGCCTTCGCTGAGGCCTGAGTCTGGCTGGCTGTCGGGCTTCAGGTGCCACGCCTTGGGGGCCCTTGTAGGGAAACCGCCTCAGTGGGGTGGGGAAGGCTCTGAGCGGCCCGCACGCTGCTCCCTTCTTTCTGGCTTTCTTGCCGTCTCCAGGGAGAGACGAGGACTCTGCAGAGGGAGCGAAGGATAACTCTCAAATGGGCTTCTTTCTCCAAAGCAGAATGAAAGTGAAGCCTTAAGGAATTCACATAAATCTTAACACCTCTCCACTGCCCTCCGTCAG
The DNA here is from genome assembly GCF_964374135.1 of Grampus griseus. Classification (NCBI taxonomy): domain Eukaryota; kingdom Metazoa; phylum Chordata; class Mammalia; order Artiodactyla; family Delphinidae; genus Grampus; species Grampus griseus. The sequence goes on along the minus strand of NC_139006.1, from coordinate 32,271,983 downwards.
TCCAGCCCTGGCTGCTGACACCCCCCCTCCCAGGAGTGTGGGAATGTCACCGTCGGAAGCACATTGCTGCTTCGCTACACGGATGGGCCAGGCAGGAGGGGCTGTATGTCAGTTCCTGCTGTGAGTGTCCAGTGGAGTGTCCGCGCACAGTGGGCAGCACAGACGAGCCAGACTGAGACCCCAGCCTCATCCTGGCATTAGTTCCCCCTCCCCCTCCCTCTTTAACGATGATCACAGTAAATGACAGTATTTGATATACATCTCTCTGTATCTCCGCCACGCTGACTGCCTTTCGATAAAAGCTCATAAAACAAATCAGAAATGACCAAAAGTAGGTTAGGGGAAAGGTGAGAAATAACAACTCTGAAATAATTCTAAACCAGTGTATGATTTTAGCCAAGTGAGCTGATAAACTAGGCCATTCAAATATATTACACCAATATTTTCTCCAGCAAGAGACTGCTTGTTGGATTTGCATTGTTTCACTTTAGGACTTAATTCCTGGTTTTAAAAAAAAAAAAAAAAACGGGAGGGGAATTTTCCATTAGCTGTATTTTACTTAGACCCAGAACCAAAGCCTGGCCAAGGCGTCTTACAATATATAATCAAGCATAATTACATTCAAATATTAAACCACCATCAGCTATTAGAAATAATGAAATTTCTTGCATGCAGTCATCGCATGAATTGCTCTGGCGATTGTCAGACTCCCTCATCAAGAGAATCTGCCTGAAGTTGCAGGGATTTCACTGGCCAGAGTGTTGCAGGCCATCAGCAAATCTGTGGACTGGGGCAGGGTGGGAGAGCTTCCATCAACGCTGCAGCATGAGAGGAAGTTCTCTCTCTAATGACATCCTTGGATGAACACGTCTGTGGCATAAACAGCTGAATTCCAACAGTAATAAACATTAGTCTAAAGTAATTAACGTACTGGTAGAATTTTAGGCTATGTGATAATAGACAATGCAATAAAAGCAATTCTACGACTGTCGGAGGGGCCCTGTATGATGTATTCACAGTGCTTGCTGATATCCTCCAAATTTTTGTTTTTGTAATAGAGAATTTAAATTATATTTAGCTCAAGCGGGCATTTCAATTTAAATCCTAAAAAAAAAAAATCGAGTTTCTCTAAAGCATTTTAAAGCAGTCTTGCTCATAGTACTTATTTGCTTGGCCAACTCTTCGTATAGATAAGAAAAGTAAATGGCAGGCCATTAGACAAAACAGCCAATACTCTGGAATTACCCACGTCCAGGGTAATGAGGCGTCAGTGGAAATCCTGTCGATTTACGTGTGTGTATACGTATGTATGTATGCATATATTTTTCCCCTTCACTTTGGCATATTCCACTTCTTTGGGCAAGTTATGTGGATGTGTTAGCTTCGTGGTTCTCAAGCCAGATTAGAATCACCTGTGGAGACTTTTAAATCTGGTGATGCCCGAACCAATTAAGTCGGACTTTCTGGGGCTGCCGATGGGGAGTGGTGCTTTTACAAATCCCTGTCACCAGGGCTGAGAATCGCTAGCCTAGGGCCATATCTCTACCCTCACCACCCGTCCCGCTCTCTTCTCTCCTCCTGTCTGCACGGAGACCCCGAAGGGAACTATAAAGGCGGACACTCCCCGAGGCAGGGTCAGCTCTGGTGCCTCCAACTCCTGCCTGGGTTCTCAGGCTGCACAGTCCAGGGGGCCGAGCAGGCCTAGCAAAGGGGCCCGCGAGGTGGGGGGCTGGGTGGACCGGTGAGCACGCCCCCAACTTGCAGGAGGGGACCCCCCAGGGCCAGCCTGTTAGCCATCAGGAAGGTGAGCCCAGGGCTGCCCGATTTTCAAGAGGAGGCAGAAGTCTGGGTTTTCATGTGAAAACCTCTTGGTTTTTAAACGCTTGCAACGAATTAAACATTTATGAAAACTCTGTGCTGGCCACACAGGCACCTGCGCGGCCAAGCCTACAAATACCAATTTACAATGCGTGAGCGAGCAGAAATACCCTGGCTGCAAGGACTACTGGATAGATATCTGCAGAAGGAAACACGAGCAATGTCTGGAAAGTTGTCATTGTTTGAACAGTAGAGATAAATCTGCATTTGCTTATTTGTAATTTAGTGGTGCTCTCCGGCACCAAAGAGTATAACTTATATTAACAAGCCCTCAAAAAGACTCTGTTACATGAAGGACAATTTAAACCCATAGGTTTACAACCACTGTAAAGCAAGCCTACAAGCAACGCAAGCAACACACCCACCCAACTTGACTGTCTGAGAGCCTCAGGACAGAGCTCCTCACGCGGCCATGTGATGCGGCTCTCGTGGGCGTCTGGCTACTGCAGGATGGGTGGCGGGGAGCTGAGATTCTATCGTTACTACAAGCTCTCTGGTGATGCTCATGTGACAGATCTCAGGACCAGACTTCGAGAAGCAAAGCCTTAAAAGTCACGTAGGCTGGTTATAACCCCAGGACCCTTCCAAACAATAAGACTGATTCTCCCTGAAGGCCTGGCACCCATTAGGAGCTCAATAAGTACTTGCCAAGCGATGGAGCAAACGAAATTAACTTGGAGCATCCCCAGTGAAGGGCAAGCAAAGTGCTGGGCGGACGCCGCTGGAGGTGGGCACAGGACGAGGGGGCGAGGCAGCAGAAGGGTCTCGCCCTCCGGCTGGGGAAGAGGCACGACCACAGGGCAGTGGCAGTGAGGTCGGCTTGCAGTTTCTAACTGGGCTGTCAGAGGTACCCCCAGAAGACACAGTGAGTCTCAGGTTGAGGCCTCTGAGAGTCGCTCGGAGGGGTTTGGCTTTGTCCCTTTGGCCGTGGGGAGCCAGGAGCGGCTTTTAAGCAGGGACGTAAGGTGATCAGATGAGGATTTTAAGAAGATCATCATGACAGTGATGTGATGGAGGGCTGCTGGGAGGAGACCCCCAAGGGTTCTTGTTTAGAAACTAAGTTCAGGATGGTGGGAAGGTTATGTGTACTGCCGGCTGCTGGGCCTTCAAATTTCCATTCCCGCTACAGAAAATAAACCTCCTAAGATGGCAATGGCCTTCTAACTCTGGTCTCGCTTAAGTGCCCAGTTACAGATGCCTGAGAATCTTTTACCCAAAGGAATCTGTGTCTCTTTGCAAGGAATAAGCCCGATGAAAACAATGATACAGAAAGAAGACAATCTCTGGTTGTTATTAATTCACATGGGGGCCTTCAGGAAACAGTGAAATCAGCTTGTAGAAGAGAACGCACCTGACAGTTAGCAAAGCTGAACTTCACCTCCAAACAAATGACATTTAGTCACAAACCCAGAATGATCTCTTTCCCTACGAAAAAGGGCTGCTGTTAAGAAAGTGAGCATGTCCTGATCCCTACATCCCGTCATTATTAATTCTGCTTACGTGCATGGATAGGAATTTATCACATTTGTTAAATAAATAGGAACTGAAGTAGGATGAACAATACAAGCCAGAGCCCTTTCCTGTAACAGGACAGAGACCTTGCACAGAAGCCCAGCATTTCAGAGGGAGAAGGAGCGGAACCACCATTTCCCTGCAGTGGAGGCCCTGTAACATGATCCCTGTGCTTTCCGTGGTGGAATAAAGGACCCCTGCCTGTTCTCCCAAAGCAGTGCGTACTCCTCCCACAGCAATTATTTTATTTTGCTCAAAGCGTACGGTTGCGGAAAGAGCAAGCATGGATTTTAGAGTCAGGTAGATCTGGGTTCCAATCCCAGCTATTCCGGAGTCAAGCTGTGTGACCTTGGGCACGTTACTTTACCTCTCTGGACCTCACATTTCCTCCTCGTAAAGCGTCATCTCATCTGAGATAGACATCAGTTCAACCTAAGAGTAATTACACATTCCAAGCCCTGAAAGTCCCATAGATACCTTGAGAATCCATTTCAGTCTTCAGTATGTTTCACTTTTTTTTTGTTCAATGAAGGAAGGTGGGCTGCCCTTCCGTCCCAGGGTCCCGGTGGTCCCTTCACATGATAAGAGCAGCAACGGGTGGTTGGGGAGATTAAACGAGATACATGTGTAAAATACATGGCACCTAGGGTTAAATACATAATACCTTCTTTCTCCCTAATTTACTCATTGATGTCCCTACCTCTCTGACCTCATCTCAGCATTTGTCCATACCGAGTGTGAAGCTGAGAGCAGAGTGAGTAGGTCAGGTGGCCACCGTGACTGAAAGTTCTGGGAAAGGGGGCTCCTGGGCCTCGTGGCCTTGTTCTGTATCCTGAGTGCACGTCAGAGGTGTTTGAGGGTGTCTATGATGCATGAGAACGACTCGCTGATGGTCCTGTTTCCACACGGCATTGTTCCCATATAAGCCTCTCACTGGTGACTTCCAGCTCCCCAAGGAATTCTTTCCAAATGGAATGAATGTTCTAGGTAAACGTGGGGGACAAGCCCAGCCTGGGGCGATGGGCCAGGTGGCAGGTCTCCAAGAAATAACCAACAAAGGTTAGAACATTTCACTCAGTTTGAAAGAAAATATGCCCACTGTCGAGGGCAGCGAAAGGACAGTACAGCCTTTGGTATTTCAGCCTTTATTTCCAAACTATTTTTTCCCCACATTTTAGTGATGGGCTGTAACCTGGACAAACTCTTTTTAAGCACATTGATGTTTTTGTCTGTCTGTCTTTTGTTTTTTCTGTTTTCTTAAGATTAGGCATAATCAGCGATGTTGATTTACACCAAATGAACTTAGCCATTTGTGGCTCACCAAAGAAAATAGTTCCACCGAGAGATCCTTCAAACAAAAATTTTACAAAATTATACATTATAATAATAGTCATCATTTATACAACTTCTGTAGCTAGTTTAATCTGTGTAGTAAAAATTATGAAAATGTGGAATTGTGATTATAGCTATTATTTCTACAAGGACACAACCTGAATAAAAACTGTTTTTTCTCCAACAGTTTTATTCAGACAGCACAAGAATGGAATTTGCAACAATTCAAAAAACTTACATATACTTCTAACTGAATAAAGTTTTTATTGGGTAATTTAAAAAAGACATGTTTTTGCACTAAGGAGTTCTAGACCCTTAGCTTGTTAGTGAAGTTAAGTGAATGAGTGAATGAATGAATGAACGAGTCAGCGGCTGTAAAGAAACACAGCCCTAAATGAAGTCAGCAGGGTCTCCGAGTGCCCACGGCAGGGAGGACAGGGGATCGGAACTGTGGGCCCAGCTGCCCCGGTTCATACTGCTTTCTCTCCCAGGAGCAAGAGCCCACCATCTCCCCTCACCCCGGTCCCTGGGCCCTTATTGCCCTTCCCCTGGGTTCCAGGAGCTGCCGGGAGCCCCCTGCCCTGAGTTCCTGTCCCCAAAATCCTCTCCAGGCCACACTGGGCACCTGCCTGACTCCTTCTCCAGCATGAGCTCTGAGATGCGTGGAGGCTGGGCCCGGGCCCACCTCGTTTACTGCTTAGCACAAGAGATGTGCTCAAAAACGATCTCTGGTGTCTCTCAGACACCTTAGAAAAGATCTTCCTTATTCACATTTAAGAGACAGTTCCATGGCGCTTATTATGTCCCTGTTACTCATTGTTCTAAGTTTAAAAAATTTTCCAAATAGCAACCTCTCAAAATTATCAAGCCCATTACAGGGGCAGAAACTGCGGCAGAGTGGGGCTGGGTAAGTCGCCCGAGGGTCCAGGGTTGATCTGCAGGATTTGGAGCCAGCAGTGTGGGCTCAGACTCAGTGATGGCCGCTTGGAGGGAAAGGGGCCTGGGGTTTCTCATGATGCAGGAGCCAGTTTCCGGCGACAGCATCACTCCCACGAGGGAAGGGTCTGCCAAGCACGGTCACGCCTGCCAGCTGGGCTCTCCTTAGGGGGAAGTGAAATTGCCTCCTACACTTCTGTCCACTGGCCCCCTTCTGCTCTCTGGAATTGCCTTGAAACAGTCCATTTTCTCTTCCTCATAAAAAATCATGGTCTTATTGTCCATATAGATGTCACACCTTTACCTGCCTTTACAAGCGGTCCACAATTCAGTTGTTTTCCCCAAATGGAGATAAGGTTCATTTTCATCATTCTGATTTAGTGAGATTTTGTTATTGGTAGAACAGGGTGCATCCAGAAATGTGGTTTTCCAAAAGTATATTTAAGGCTAATTTTCAAAATGGTTGGAAAATTGCTACATTCAGAACGCCAGCCGGAGGAAATGGTTGCCTCCGGGAGGGCTACGGGTTTGATGCATGGGTCTGACAGTCACCATCTGTGCTTTCTGCAGGGGCAGCCACACCACGCAGGGATGTGCAAGGTAAAGATGCAGTCGAGGACTTTAAAGTAAAACAGCAGTGGGCTCACTGAACTGATTAAATCCCACTTCCCACCATGGTGTGTGTTCCACCTGCATCCAGCCTTCCCATCATGGAGCACTGCACGCGGAACCTAAAACTTGTTCTTTACAAAATTCGACGCATTACAGATAGGCTGTTTCTGAAAAGTTATTTACACCACGGCCTTTCCTATTTATGAAAATAAAAGGAAAATAGAAACTCAGAGCTCAGCCATTTCTACACAAGGTAGAAATGCAATCATCTGAAGAAGAGATAGCAAGTTAACAGGAAGAGAGGCAGAACACAAACAACAAGTAGAAGGAAAAATAAAACGTAACAGGAATGAAGATGAAACTGGAGGGAGCAGAAAGGGAGAACAGACCTAGTATATAATACAGAGCAAAAGACATGAAAGATAAAAATGAAAAATTCTAGCAAAGTAAAATTGAAATAAAAAAAAGAATTTTTAAGGAAAGATTAGAGAAGGAGATCCACCAAATACGTAACTAGTGTCTCTGAGAAAAAACAAAACAGTAAAACAAAATAAATACCTGTATATATAATAAAAGATACCCTTTCCTGAACATTTTGAATCTATACGCTTAAACACACTTGAATCTATACACTGAAAGGGCTACCATGGGCCACATCAGGTGAATGAGAATACAATACCAGGATGTATCTTAGCAAAGTTATTGCAGTTTAAAGATGAACACTGATTTGGGCAGCTAGGGAAGCCTCCGCTCTCTCCTCAGATTTCCAAAAACAGAACCCAGGAATGGCAGGGGAGATGGTGAGTAGGAAGTGCCAGGAAGCCACTTCCTCTCTAGACAGCAACTGCACTGGCAGGATGTCTGATGTAACTATTTTGGAATTCTGGAGTCTATCTGAAGGCTTGCAGCTTCCAGGGGAGGCTTGGATGGTAGATCACAGTTAATTTCGGGTAACTCTGGCTCTTAGCGCAGCGGTGGCTACCCATTCCCCACCCTCGATCCTGTGGCAGGCAGCTGTGCCCACGTTCCTGGACCAGCTTGCATGCGGCCTGCAGGAGCCAGGTGGGCAATGAGGACCGTGTCCTCCAAATACCAGGACTCTGTGTTCTGGCTGCTTCTGACTGTGGAGCTGTGGGCACGGAGGCAGATGCTGTTGCTGCAACCCTCACTGGCCGAAGTGGTTTTCATGGTATTTAAAGAAGGAGCACCTTTAAGTTTTTTTGCCTTCATTCTCCTCTCCCCCTTTTATCCCTTTTGGGAGCCAGGTACTTAAGGATTATAGCATTCAAAAGCAACTGCATGAAGGGAGAGTTTAGAAAGTCATTACACATACCCAGGGAAAGATGTGGCTCAGAAAAACCCTAGAAAACCTTACGTTTATACCTCAGGTTGATCCCCAGTACAGAAACACTCTATAATTATTAAAAACAAAAACAAAACAGCAAACCCTGGGCGAGGGGAAAAATGTGATTAATAGAGACACTTAGTATGAGATTCAAACGTCCAGTTTCCCACAAAAAACAACAGGGTATACAAAGAAGTAGGAAAGTATGATCCATTCAAAGGGAAAATATAAACAGACAGAAACTGCCCCTAAGAAACTGTCTAGTAAGTCTGCCATCCTGCTCAAATGGCAGACTTACTAGATAAAGACTCTGAAATAACCATCTTAAAGATGCTCGAAGAGATTATTAGATGCTTAAAGATGCTTAAACAGCTAAAGGAAGATGTGAACAAAGTCAAGAAAACAATGTATTAACAAAATGAAAATATGAATACAGAGATAGAAATCATAAAAAACTAAAAAGAAATTCTGGAGTTGAAAAGTATAATAATTGACATGAAAAATTCACTAAAGGAATTCAAAAACAGATTTAAGCAGGTAAAAGGAAGAGTAAACTTGAAGATACGAAAATTGAAATTATCAAGTTCTGAGGAATAGAAAGAAAAAAGATTGAAGAAAAGTGAACAAAGTGTAAGGGACCTATGGGACAGCATCAAGTGGATCAACATATGAATTGTGGGGGTCCCAGAAGGAACAAAAAGAAAGAGGGAGGGGAGAGAGAGAGAGAGAGAGAGAGAGAAGAATACTTGGATAAATAATGGCTGAAAGCTTCCCAAATTTTAGGAAAGATATGGATCTACAAATTCAAGAAGCTCAATAAACTCCAAGTAGGATAAAGTCTAAAAGAGCCACATTGAGACACACTGTAATCAAACTGTTGAAAGCCAAAGACAAAGCGAGAATCTTAAAAGCAGCAAGAGAAAAGGAACTCATCATGTACAAGGGATTCTCTAGAAGATTATCAGAGGACTTCTCAGCAAAAGCCTTGCAAGCCAGAAGGTAGTGGGATAATATATTTAAAGAGCTGAAAGAAAAAACTGCCAACCAAGAATTTTACATCGGCTTTCTTTCAAAACTGTCTTTCCAAACTGAGGAAGGAACTAAGACGTTTGCAGACAAGCAAAAGCTGAGGGGATTCACTGCCACTATACCTGCCCTGCAAGGAGTGTCAAAGGGAGTCCTTCAAGTTGAAATGAAAGGATGCTAGACAGTAACTCAAAGGCATATGAAAGTATAAAGTTCCCTGGAAAAGATAAACACACAAATATTAAAGTAAGTATTATTGTAATTTTGGTTTATAACTCTATTTCTTATGTTCTACATGAGTTTAAAGACTAGTGCATCAAAAACGATTATTAGTCCAAGTTTCTGAACACAGAGCAGAAAGATGTAATTTGTGATATCAGTAACTGAAAGATGGTGAGGATGGAGCTGCACAGGAGCAGAGTTTTTATATGCTGATGAAGTTACGTTGTTGTAAATTTAAATTAGAGTGTTATAATTTAGGATGTTAAATGTAATCCCCATGGTAACCACAAAGAAAACAGCTGCAGAGTATACACAAAAGGAAATGAAAAGTGAATTAAAACATTTCACAACAAAAAATCAGCTAAACACAAAAGAATACAATAATGCAGTGAATGAGAGACAAAAGTCCTATAAAGTATATAGAAAACAAATAGCAAATGGCAAAAGTAAATCCCTTATTATCAGTAATTACTTTAAGTGTAAAATGACAAACCTCTCCAATCAAAAAAATAGAGGCTGGCAGAATAAGTAAAAACCCACGATCCATCTATATGCTGTCTAAAAGAGATTCATTTTAGATCCAAAGACATAAATAGTTTGAATGGGAAAAGATATCCCATGCAAATAGTAACCAAAGAGAGTGGGGCTGTTATACTACTGTCTGAAAAAAAGAGACTTTAAATCAAAAAGGGTTACAAGAGAAAAAGGACATATATATTAAATTATATATAAACACTTACATACCTAATAACAGACTCTCAAAATATACGAAGCAAAAATTGACAGAATTAAAGAGATAAATAGTTTTAAAATAATCACTGGAGACTTCAATACCCAACTTTCAATGATAGATAGAACAACCAGACAAGAAGATAAGTAATGAAATAGAGGACTTGAACAATAAACCAACTAGATCTAACAGACATATACAGAACACTAGCCCAAGAACAGAATACACATTCTTCTCAAGTTCACATGGGACATTCTCTACGACAGACCCTATGTTAGGCCGCAAATCAGGTCTCAATAGATTTTAAAAGACAGGTATCATACAAAGAATCTTTGTTAACTACGATAGGATAAAATTGGAAATAAGTAACAGCAGGAAAACTGGAATATTCACACATTTGTGGAAATTAAACAACATACTCTTTTTTTTTTTTTTGGTACGCGGGCCTCTGACCGTTGTGGCCTCTCCCGTTGCGGAGCACAGGCTCCGGACGCGCAGGCTCAGCGGCCATGGCTCATGGGCCCAGCCACTCCGCGGCATGTGGGATCTTCCTGGACCAGGGCACGAACCCGTGTCCCCTGCATCGGCAGGCGGACTCTCAACCACTGCGCCACCAGGGAAGCCCAAACAACACTCTTAATCAATGAGTCAAAGAGTAAATCACAGAGAAAATAAGAAAATACAAGTATTTGTCTCTTGAAGATACAAATTTAAATGAAAACACAACGTACTAAAACTTATGGGATTCAGTGAAAACAGTGCTAAGAGGAAAATTTATGGCTGTAAATGCTTGCATTAAAAAAAAGAAGAAAACTCAAATCAACAATCTGCCTTTACAACTTAAGGAGCTGGAAAAAGAAGAACAAACTAAACTCAAAGCTGGCAGAAGGAAGGAAATAATAAAGATTAGAGTGGAGATGAATAAAATAGAGAAGAGAAAAACAATAGAGAAAGTCAATGAAAGCAAGCGTTGGATTTTTGGAAAAATTAACAAAACAGAAAAGATTAACTGAGAAAGAGAAGACTCAACTTACTGAAATCAGAAATGAAAGTGGGTAAATTACTACCAACTCCGCAGAAATAAAAAGGATTATGAGACCACTATGAATAGCTGTATGCCCACAAATTGATAACATGGATGAAGTGAAGAAATTCTTAGAAACACAAAACCTACCAAGACTGAGTCATGAAGAAATGGAGAAGCTGAATAGATCTATAACTAGTAAGGATATTGAATCAGTAATCGAAAACTCCTCGACCAAAAAAGCCCTGGACCAGATGGCTTCATTAGTGAATTCTACTGAACATTGAAAGAACTTACATATACTCTTCTCCAACTTTTTGAAAAACTGAAGAGGAGAGAACATTTCCTAACCCACCAGAAAGCATCTAAATTGGAAAAGAAGAAATGAAATTACCTCTGATGACATGAACTTAAGTGTCCATTGATGGATGAATGAATAAACAACACGTGGTAGATCCATACAGTGGAGACTTATTAAGCTTTAGGAAAGAATGAAATTCTGATACATACTGCAACATGCATAAACCTTGAAGACATTATGCTAAGTGAAATTAGCCAGACACAAAAGGATAAATACTGTATGACTCTTACTTATATGAAATACCTAGAACAGTCAAATACACAGAGACAAAAGTAGAACAGTGGTGACCTGGGGCTCGGGGGGAGGGGCACGGCAGTTACTGTTAGAGGAGGACAGGGCTCCAGTTTGGAGATGGAAGGTGGTGAGGATCCCACGACAATGTGAGTTTATTTAAAGCCACTGAACTGGGTACTTAAAAATGGGTAAAATGGTGAATTTACTGTTATGCGTATTTTATCACAATAAAAAAACTAGAAGACAGTGGAGTTACATCGATCACACAATCAAGGAAAGAAAGTGTACAAGGGGATTTAATGTCTGACTAAATTGTGTCTCAGGTACACAGAGTCGGTGTTTGTCCCCTCCATCTCATCATGTTTCCCAAGACTCTTACATCCCAGTCATGACTATTCAACAAGGGTTTCTTTCTTTCTCTCTCTTTTTTTTTGAAGATGGTAAATTGAAAATGATACACTGCTGATTAAGAAGCCTCTACTTTCTCTTTCTTTATAAGACAGGCATTAAAATTTAAAAGCCAGAACACGGAATAAGTGCTAATGAAAATGTCAGCAAGTGAGAGTTTAGGTTTTAAAATGTCGAGAACAAGAAATACAGGATGAGTGTGAAGGGTCTAGCAGCTCTGTTTTATGCCTTTGAAACGTCCTCCAAATGTCACATAAAAAACCATTTGTGATTCATTTTCATGAATGATGACTTAAATTATTAAAAAAAAAAAAAAACCCAAATCTGGAAAAGTCTAATAGAAAAGCAGTGTCTATGGCTGGGTGAGTGGTTTCTCCAGTCAGAGCCACCTGTGTCGAAGACTTAACCCTGCACCGTTTCTCTTGTAAGACAGATCTGGTTTCAATCTGTGTTTCTTCAGTTTTTATCAGTGTTGGCCTAGATTTCCAAAGCTGAGCTAAAATGGAAATAGTCTTTTCTCCCTTTAACCCATCTGTCTCCTTTTATTTACATAATATAATATTTTTTCCCTGAATAATTGTTTTTTTTCTTTAAAAAGTCAAAATGGAAGTAGAATAAACAGAAACTTTTTCATCACAAAGGGAAACTTAGGATCTTCTCTTGGGGTTTATACTCAACAGGGCCTCAGGACTAGTCCAAGTTCAATGAAAATTAGCAGGAGGTGAGGCTGTAAAGCAACAAGGCCCTTTCTCTAAGGCTCCATCATCTCAGGCTCTCATTTCTCAAGCGACTAGTGACTCCTCCCAAAAGACAGAACGAAGGAGAATTTCTGAAAATCTGCTCATGTCGGCCTCCTTATTCTGAAGTGAGGAAATCAAGCTGGATAATTACTTTGCTAAGTACCAGCGAGGGACGGGTTTACAATTATGCGGGTTCTGTTGTTGTTAACTGCTGCCAACGGAATAATTTATCAAGTTACGGCATCTCATTGAGGGAACTGAAAAGCACATTACCAGTAAGAAATGATTTCTAAAGCAGACTTAATTACTACTATATGTGTTTTTAATGTTGGCTGAAGATACACAGGGAGACAGGCTAAAGTGGCATGTGACGAGTCCTCAGTTAGTCTGTCAGCCCTGAATGCATATTGAGAAAGACATAAAAAATTTAAGATCAAGACGTAGAAGCAGATTCCCTTGTCATCCCCAAATAAATGCAGTATTTGCCGGTGAGGTGAAGGTTCCGGCAGGCAGATACCTGACAAAGACAGTTCTGTGGACTTCAGCTGCAAATTAGGAGAGGGGCTGGGTGACAAGTCGGTGTGGAGAGATGTAGATTTGGTTGTGTTCTGACTGATCCACACCTGAATGGTTATTTAATCCGTTCCCATATTTCCAGGTCACCAAGGTCTTTTCACCTCCTACTCAATCTATTCAACACCCGCCTACATACACACATTTATTTAGCCTTGTGAAGGCGGCAACATACCACATCCTCCAGGTGCCTCCACCTTACCCACACCATCTCCAATGAGCAAGTGCTCCTAGCTATTGACAGACAGGCTCAATGGAAACACAGGGGCTTCAGGAACACAAGTGACCTCTCGGACACAGAGGACAGAGGTCAAACTGTTCTCCCATGTTCATAATTTCTTGTGATAATACAAACACATGGTCCAAAATAACAGAAAGATTGGCTGATGGAGAACTCTTAAAGAGATTTTTAAGTCAAGGAAAAACCATTACATCCGGTTTAAACAATGGCCTGGGCTGCCTTTCTGATTCCCATTAGTAGTCAACTTCGCTTTTGGATGGAAACCTTTTCTTTCGTCCTTTGGCCTGATGCACATTAAAACCAAGTTTTTCTTAAAAACAGAATTTGTGGTCACTACTCCAAAGTGCCGGCTGGACATTTCCGGGGCTAGTTCAGGTGGCAGTGCTGCGTGTGGCATAACTGACATCTATAAACTGGATGCAGATTACGGGGAAGCAGAAATGTGATGTAAAGACGGTCAAAGAATAAACATGGTTAAGAGTTGAAGAATAGTTTCCCTGGAGAGCTGTCCGGCAGGGACACAGCAGTGCTCTGGGAAATTTAGTTATATTTATTTGCCTGTCAGTGAAATAAAGATCAGAGAGGAGAAGAAAAACCTCAAGGAACAAGGTGAGTTGTCACAACGGTCATAAAGAAGAATTGCAGGTTTCAAGCCCCTGGCATAGAAAATACATTTTGAAAACATACACAAGCGTCTGATTCTGATGTCAGTTTTGCCAGAAATCAACAGGATGAACCGTTTTTCTCTTGAGTAGTGGTGACGACATGAGGATGTACTGCATGTGCAGTTTCTCGTGGTCTGCGCCCTTGCACAGACGATTTGCTGCACTTTACTCTCCAGAAGGGCTTGTCCTCTTGTGCCACCCCTGACCCACTCTCTTCTCCCCCCACCGCCCCATCCTCAGGTCCCCCGGATCAGAGGGACCTGGCGGATCACTGGTACACACACTCCCTCTTCCGAGGGGATCTGAATCTGCAAAACTGCTGCAGCCGCCCCCTCGGGGCCCCCGCAGGGCCACAGGCAGAGAAGCCCCAGTGCGGAGCCCAGAGCTGCAGGGAGCCCAGGGTGCTGGGCCGCGGGCAGGGGTGCAGGCGGAGGCCAGGAGGCAGGCAGAGCTGGGTCCCCACAGCCCCCGAGTCCCCTGGCAGAGCTGAGGCACAGGGCCGAGGGGCAGGCCCACGGCCCACGTGAGCGGGTCTCTGGGGGTGAAGCCCGGGGACCCCTGGGGTGCAGGGTATCAGGAGCACACAGTCCGCAGGGCCCTGGTTCTGCCCATGTTAGAAACTGGGCAAAAAGAAAGAAGAAAACACGACAAGCACTGGCTGTCCTCAACAGAAGAATACATTTTTTCCCCTCGGAAAAATATTTCAAAAGCTGGTGTTGAAAGAAACATGTAAAATGGATTTAAGGCAGTTTAAATTCAAACAGACGGCTCTGGACAGCGTAAGATGCTGGCCCCATGGCGGCCCAGGAAGAGGGGAAAACAACCTACCCTGGATCCTGACACTGAGTCACGGGACAGCAGCTGTGGAATTTTATTTACTTTTTCTAGATTTTACATGAAATGAAGATGACCTGGCCCTGCCCGATACAGACCCAGGGCAGGAGCCGGAACACTGGCAGAGAGGCACACGCGGGGGAGCCCTGGATGCTGAGGGCGGGACCGGGAAAGGTGTGCAGAAGCCACATAGGGCTCCACTTCCAGAATTTCCAAATTATAATCTCTCGGGTGGGGCCTGAGCACGTGCATTTAAAAAAGGTTACACAGGTGCTTCTGATGTAGAGCAGGATGAGGACCACTGCACAGGCCACGTAGAACCACGGAGGCTCTGAAGAATCATAGCCAGGTCCTCTTTCCATGGACACCCAAATCCAAGTCCTGATACACAACAGTGGTAGATTCTAGAAGGGTGATTCCCACTGACTATTTACCATAGAATTCAGCGGCATCTACTACATCTGAAAGTGAGAAGAGATATTTCATGTGCTGTGAGCATGCAAGGTGATGCATAAAAAGTGCTAACACAGGAAAAAGCCCTACCATTTTCTCCCCACCCTGAACTCTGTGGGCAAACTGGAATGTGTACTTCCTGCGAACAAACCATTTCTAACTAGGAACACTGATTCTCAGATAACCGGCTAATCCTTTAGAGAACCCCAAACCAACGGTATGCCTGGGCTCCGAGAGTTAAGGTTTAGAAAACACCTGAGAGCAAAGATTCTGACCAGCTATGCTAACGAGAGAGGGCTGCGAGGATTCCAGCAAAGTTGCCTAAAGCTATGCAAGTTCATAATGATTTAACCTTTTCTCAGGGACCCCAGACTAACTGCAATCAACTTGTTGGCATTAGGAAAGTGATGCAGAAGTGGGTGGCAGAAATTTTATATTACCTCTTAGCATTAAAGTCCTCAGATATTTTAGATCGCAAACAACATAAAGAATACACTTCCAGGACACAGCTCTTCTCCCGAGGAAATAAAATGTAACATGTGGCTGTTACCTATATAACTTTTGGTCAGAACTATATTTCGTAGCACGTGTCTTCAAATACATTTCTGCTGCTGCACAGACAGCCACAGATGTTATACTTTTAAAGTGTCTCTAAGTATCCCAGGCTGGAGAGGCTGAGGTCCAGGGAAGGGCAGCTTATTGTGTAATATTTTGCAGAATCAAAATTGTGGACAAATAAAGATGGCTTGGTGCTAGTAAATCACTCTGCCCAAAGGCGGTAGCGCAAATAGTCCCCTCGGGTTGTACTAAGAGGAGGTTTCTAGTATAAAGGCTGCCCCTTTGGTCCTTAATAATTTATTATGGTTTAGTGGAAGCAAATGATAAATTATATATTAGGCCATAGTCCAGAAACTTCCCTCATGTACACCTAGGCTGAAGTTGTCATTTTAGTCACATTCAAGAAATAGATTCTTTTTTCCTCACTTGTCTTCAGGGGCATTCATTCAAGAAGCATTGAATAAACACATTTAAATTCATTCCAGTTATAAAATAGTCACTACCTACTGAGCACCGACCCATACCAGGTGCCATGCTTGGTATCTGTCATTTAAGTCTCTCTATTTAATCCTCCCTGCAGTTTTTTCAGGGGAGGGATTACTATCTTCACTTTTCTAGAGAAGGAAATTAAGGTTCAGAGACGACAGGCAATTTACCCAAGCTGAAAAGCCAAGTCCAAAGCTGGACCACCTTACGTTGGCTCCTTTCACATTTGAAAGACCAGCTCAAGTCTTCAGACAAAGCCAGCAGTGCCCTTGGTTGTGCTAATCTGGATGGTGTGTGTGTTTCTATGACTGCGTCTATTATGCAGTAATTATTTATAAACTTTTCTTCACGAGATGACAAGCTCCTCGAAGGCAGGATGCACGCCTTCTTGTCCGTCTCTGCAAACCCAGGGAGTAGCATCCACTCACTCCAAGTTTCCTAAACGACCACTGTGTGCTAAACGCTCACTTAGGGCTGCAGATGCAGGAATGACCAAGATGCATGTGGTCCCCGTCCCCACGGAGCTCACATTCCAGGGGAGGAATGGACAGTTAAACGAGCAACGGAGCATACTAAATGCTACAAGAGGAAAGGAACAGGGGTTACAGAGTCTGTGAGCTTAAAGCGCGGGACTGTTCCTATCCTACTGGGAGAAAAGAGGGCAGGAAGGGACCTGGTTCCCTTTAGTGGGGACAGTGGCTGAAAAGGGAAGATGTCTCTGTTGAGGTGAGAGCTTGACTCTGATTTAGCCAGGGACTGCGTGGAGGTGAAGAAGGGGGAGACGATGCTGGGAAGAGCAAACAGTATGAGCAAAGGTAGGAGGTGAGAGGAAAAATGAGAAGGAGGCGGTGGAGAAAGCTGGGGCTGCAGGTGTGGGCAGGACCAGACCAGGAAGGTCCTGGAAAGCGTTTTATTCTAAGGTTACTGGAGAGGCCGCTGAAGGGATTCACACACTGAGTGATACGATTAGGTTTGAAAGTTACTTTAACACAAAGGGGAGAATGAACTACATAGTGGAGGAAGCAGATGCAGGAGACCAGATAAGAAGACAGGCTCGGAGTCCAGGGGAGAGACCCTGGGGGCTGGACGAGGGCCTGGCAGCAGAGATGGAGAGAAGGCTCTGGATGCAGAATCAACAGGTTTGGTTTCTAATTGGATGGAGGTGGTCAGTGAAATAGGAGTGAAGGGCCGTCCTGGGACTCCGGCTCGGGCAACTGGAGACACAGTAGGTCACTTTCTGATTTAGATTGGAAGATAGGAGAATGAGCATTGTTGAGGACTAGTGTCATGCCTGGAGTGGACTCATTCACTAAGAGATGGAGATCCACGGTGGGATGTGAATTGGACACAGGACGATGGAAGTTACCAGCTATCAGACTGAGTGGGATTTCGCAGAGATGGGTGGAGAAGAGAGCTCCGTGGAGAAGTGTCTACAGTCAGACGGAGAGAAAGGAGGCATCAGAAGCCCCCGAGAAGGAAGGCGAGGCCAGAGAAGAAAATTGAGGAGAGGGCCACGTCCAGGAAGCCAGAGTAGAATTTCTCAAGAAGGTGGGAGTGGTCTCACAGGGCCAAACATTTCTCCACGGCCAAGTAGGTCAAGTAGAAATTAAGGAACAAGCAGATTAAGTGACCTGGTTTGGGGCCACCCAGCTACAGTGAGCCAGAAGCCAGGCCCGGAGTCTGTGTATTTCCCAATGTTTTACTGTTTTTCACCTTTCCGAGTCAACAAGTGCCTTCTGCTGAGAGAGCACAGCTGTCACTGCCAGGCTGCCGGCACAGCAGTGGCTCCTGCAGCCTCACTCCGAGCCGGTGACCATGCCCTTAGGCCTCTCATTGCTCCCTGGCAAACCCGGGCGTGTGGGACGCTGTTAGGACTCAGTGAGATCATGGGATGCCTGGAGGTGGGCGGGGCTCCAGGTGGGTGAGGCCTCCCTGGACGCTGGTCCTGTGCTTCCCAACAAGGGTGTGCTGTACCGAGAGTCTGGAGAAGGCACTTTTGTGGCCACGCAGACTGACTGACGTGGGCAAGCAGACCCCAGAGCAGCTGCCCTTATTAGCTTTGGGGATGACAATAACAACTAGGAAAGATGAGAAAGGAGGACAAAGCTCTCTGCATATGACTGCACTGATTCTAGATATGCAGAGAGACGAAAGGAAGCTCCACTTCTTATAGCCCCTAAATGTCAAATGGAAAGGAAAGTAAAGACCTATAGAAAGTGAGTCAGCTTCGATTCCTTGGGAAAAAAGTAGGTATAAATGGCTGATTTTCTGTGAAAGAATTTGGCTTTCTAAGCAATGAGAAAATAAATTAATTAGGATTAAATAAGTCAACACGCAAAAAGTATTTACAAAGTACCACTTTTAGCCAAACACTACCCAGGACTTTGTGGGAAATACTTAAAAATAAGAGGGGGGGTGACCTGTTAGAATTGCTTGGAAGATGTGTTAAAAGTAATTTTAACTGAAAACCATTTTCATATAAAATGATAATAAACTATGTGCCAAGTGCTGGGCTGTCCCCTCCCACAGCATCTCTGGGTCCTCAGTCCCAGGGGGAGTGTGATCATTCCTCATTCAGGTGGAAACTGAGGCTCAGAGAAGTGAAGGCGCTTTCCCATGTGTGTATAGTTTAAAGGTGGCAGATTGATGATGTGAACCCAAGGTGTCTTCCATCCCTACACAATGCCAACGCAAGTACACAATCACTATGCTTTTTACAAGTCTGCTCTTCTCATTTAAAAAAACTTACCAGTGTGGGCTTCCCTGGTGGTGCAGTGGTTAAGAATCCGCCTGCCAATGCAGGAGACACGGGTTCGAGTCCTGGTCCGGGAAGATCCCACATGCCGTGGAGCAAGTGAGCCTGTGCACCACAACTACTGAGCCTGCGCTCTAGAGTCTGCAAGCCACAACTATTGAGCCCGTGAGCCACAACTACTGAAGCCCGTGTGCCTGGAGCCCGTGCTCCGCAACAAGAGAAGCCACCGCAACGAGAAGCCCACGCACCGCAATGAGTAGTAGCCCCCGCTTACTGCAACGAGAAAGCCCACGCCCAGCAACGAAGACCCAACATGGCCAAAAATAAATAAATAAGTAAATAATTTTTAAAAAACCCAAAACTTACCAGTGTGCCTTATTCATATCATATTCCCCACGTTGAAAAAAGTCACATTGAGCTTAAAAATAAATGTACCTCCACTTTATGCAACTGAAAAGCTGGCCATGAATCAACATTTTCTTCAGAGTGTGGATTTTTGTTGCTACCTACCACAGATTTACAGAAACAAACTCTCAATTTCTCATTTACATAAAATGGATAATTGTTACTACTCTGCTGTAAGGTCTCCCTGTTTTTTGTTGGACAGTACCCTTTTGCAATGCTCACAAGTACCCTGATTTATTTATTTTGAAGTTTGGACGGTCATCTATGGAATTCCTTCAAATGGGGGCTTATCCACGCATTCTTTATAGAGAATTAGTAATCACAACCCAGTTAGGGTGTCCTGATTTCCCCTCTCCTACTCTCCTCTCACAAGCACTGAATGAGGGGCAGGCAATTTCCAAGCATTTTTATATTACAAACACAGCATTTACATCTACATAAATAGCTTTTCAGGGCACAAAATACAAAATGAATCCGTCATTGTTATTTCCTAATACATTCCAGAATATTGCCTTGCTAAATCACAGTCCCTAAAACCCACAGAGAAAAAAATAACACCTTCCTTTTCCACTGTAAGGTACACAAGCTGAAAGATGCTGTTACATAAGCATGCCTCTGCTAATTAATCAGAGCTGGCCATACTCATTTTTCTAAAGTAAGGAATAAAACCAAATAGTGTCATTTACTTTTTTTTTTGTGCCCTGCTCTAGTTAAAATTAAAAAGGCCAGGATAAACTCAGCTGAAGAATGTTGCTTACAATTCTTTTCTTCTAATTACTCAAATCAATGGGTATTAAAAAAAAGCATCCTCATATTCAGTTTGATTGTTGGTTTTATATGATAAGATGGCTAATTAAAACTACTGCACATGGGCTTCCCTGGTGGCGCAGTGGTTGAGAGTCCGCCTGCCGATGCAGGGGACACAGGTTCGTGCCCCGGTCCGGGAAGATCCCACATGCCGCGGAGCGGCTGGGCCCGTGAGCCATGGCCGCTGAGCCTGCGCGTCCGGAGCCTGTGCTCCGCAACGGGAGAGGCCACAACAGTGAGAGGCCCGCGTACTGCAAACAAAAACAAAAACAAAAACAAAACCTGAGCAAAAAAAAACTACTGCACATTCTGGCACATTCCAGTATGCAGTTTATGATTGTGAAAAGGTCACACACTTGAGAACAAAGTTCAGTACGCCTCCCGCGTTTAGCTAATCAATCACAGAGGGTGTTTAAAAAATAATTTCTAGCCCTCTCTTCTGAGAAGCTTCTCTTCTTTTCCCTGTTTACTCATGATTACCCGTCAATACACCTCTCTTCCTCAGGGTGATCCTGTTTATGGGATCCCTCCAAATGCCTCAGCAACTTTGCAGTTCTGTGGAGGGCATTAGAAAACGAGGATTCTGGTTTGGTTCTGGTAAAAACAAAACAAAATCCTGGAAAAATAACATTCCAGAACTAGGATACTTAGCTAAGATCCACAAGATATCCGTGGCATTGATCTTATGGTAAATGAGACAAAGAAATATACTTGAAAGCCACTGCTCCTTGGTGAGGGAGAGAACACACCTCTGCCTCTCCTTGGAGGGTCTCTAAACGCAGACAGGGCATCTGCTGGCCCCGACCCCATGGCCCAGCATTTACCCTCTCACAAAACCCAAGCTTCACCTGGTCTTTTCAAAATGAATCATAATTGCGGATGCCCAAATATCGTGTAATATGGCTTATATGTGGAATCTAGAAAAATGACACAGTTTAGAGACACAGATGTAGAGAACAAATGTATGGACACCAAGGCGGCGGGGGGGAGGGTGGTGGAATGAATTGGGAGATTGGGATTGATATATACACACTACTAGGTATAAAACAGATTACTAATGAGAGCCTACTGTAGAGCACCGGGAACTCTACTCAATGCTCTGTGGTGACCTAAATGGGAAGGAAATCTCAAAAAGAGTGGATATATGTATATGTATAGCTGATTCACTTTGCTATATACGGCAGAAACTAACACAACATTGTAAAGCAACTATACTCCAATAAAAATTAATTTTAAAAAACCCCAAATGAATCATAACCTCAAGACAAGCCTAAATCTTTTCATGCTACTGATGTCTGATTAACCCATTCGTGTAAGCACATACTCCAGTTTCTACTGTGTCTAAAAACATTCACTCTTTCAGGCTTCCAAACCCTTACTGTGTGTAGTTTCATACTGCTCAGCAGTTTCAGGACTCCTCCTCTGTATTTTAATGTGTTGGTGGTGGGCTTCCCCGGTGGCGCAGGGGTTAGGAATCCGCCTGCCAATGCAGGGGACACAGGTTTGAGCCCTGGTCTGGGAAGATCCCACATGCCGTGGAGCAACTAAGCCTGTGAGCCACAACAGCTGAGCCTGCACTCTAGAGCCCACGAGCCACAACTACTGAAGGCTGAGTGCCTAGAGACTGTGCTCTGCAACAACAGAAGCCACTGCAACGAAGAGTAGCCCCCGCTCGCTGCAACTAGAGAAAGCCCGCGCGCAGCAACAAAGATCCCACGCAGACAAATAAAGTAAAAAGAATAAAAATTTAAAAACTAAAGTGTTGGTGCATATTCTGCCTCTCCTCGGTCTCAGGTCTGGTAGGATAAGGAGTGTTAGTTAAGTAACATGACTTAAAGGACGTCAGCCGCAGATAAACAAGAACTCAGTGAGTTTGCAGACTCAGCATGGTGTTACTGACTTCTTACACATGGTTCTTCCTTCTCTCGACCCTTTTCTAGTCTTACACAGGGATGTAAAGATAGGCCATCATGAGAAAAGTACAGCTAGAACAAGAGACAAATAGTTGTGTACTTGATTAGAGGAAAGGAAATGACTTGCTCTATATAATTTAAAGGAAATCTTGGTGACTGCTCCTTTTGACTTTTATTTCAAATAGGGTTTACTTTAATTAAAATATTTTATACACCTCCACAATGCTTTTCAATGCCAGTGTCTTATCCCTAGGAGGTCTACTTCGATTTATATTATTTAACATTTCCAATTTGCAATGACTTTAGCAAGAGGTGAGAGTCCATCCTTATCCACTTTCTGAGAAGGTGGTAGACAGTACATTGCAGAGGCCGCCTGATGGACGGACGCTGAGCTACAGGCAGCGGCTGAGGGAGAACCTTTGGCTGTGGGTTCTTGGCCCAGCTGCTCCTTCAGGCCGCTGCAGTTCCATGGGAGAAGTCCTGAAGACCAACCCATTTCCTTATCTAAAATGCCATATTGGGATCATAATAACCACGTGAGTAACAATATCAACACAAAGGGCTGTTAAGTGAGGCCCCGAAATAATGACTGTAGAATGTGATGACAAATGTAAGTACAGCGATGAATACTTTTAATTAAGATCAATTATTAATTGATATTAAATATTAATTGAGTATTTAATAACAGTCACATCCCCAAATTGAAAATATCAAAGCAGAGAGGTTAAACGATTTGCCAGCGTTGCACAACAAGGTGATTTCTGAGCCAAGATGAAATCTGTAACTTCTTGCGTTAATTTTCCTCACCCGCTGTTCAATTCAAGTGCAATACAACCAAGCTTATCAATACTCTCTCAGGAGGGGATCGTAACTGCCCTGCACGCCCCCCAGTGCACAGCTGAGGTTCCCACTGGTGAGACCAGGGCACATGCATCCGGGAGCTGCCAGAAGAAGTCATGGAAGGAAGGATGCTGGCTCCTCCCAAGACTATTAATTTCCAGATAATGACAGTGCTCAATATTACAGGAATCTTCCATGTATTTTCAACTGGCCAATTTAAAGCTTCTGCATGTTAAACAGAATTTATAAGGAAACCAATAAAGTAAAAGTTTAAATCGCAAAAACCGGGACCAGCTCCTATCCCACTGTTCTTTAGTACTAAACAAATAGGAGAAATGAATTACTCTAATATCTTTTAGTAAGTAAGAGACTAACCAAACAAAATTAAGATAAAAGCAAAGGTAGGACTAAGAGAAAGCAGTAACAGGGTCCTTGTTGGTCCCAGGGGAGATGGAGTTCTGTGGTCTCAGAGAGACCCCCTTCCTCCTCGCCAGAGAGAAGCCTTACGTCTACCATCCAAAAGTTGCTGAGCTAGTCACTTCAGGGAAAATCAGAAAAAACAGCTTTTAATTGGTAAAATGATAACTATTTGTAGATGATCCTCTTATTTACTGGGAAAGCAATTACACGAAAAAATTACACATAAGAAGAGAATTTGACATGGTAGCAAAGTCAAAATTACTGTACAGAAATTGACAGCTTTTACATACAAACAACACTAGCTCCAGGGTATCAAGAAAGAAATGATTCCATTTATTGTAGCTACAAAAATGATGAAATGCTTAGGAATAAAATTCATAAGAAGGGTGCAATTTCTACACAAAGGAAACTGAAAATGCTATCAAGGGACAGGAAAGATTTGAGTGTGGGAAAGGCTCATTATGTGTAACTTCATAAAGGGAAAAATTCAAACTGAAGCCATAAATTTAATACAATCTCAGTAAGATTACCAACAGGATTTTGGTGTCATAACAGAAAAACTGATGCGGAAGTACATTTGGAAAAACAAACAAGCAAGAGTAGCTGGAGAAATTCTGAAAAGGAAGAATGTTAAGAGGAGCCTAGCTGCTATTTAGATTTTAAAACCTACTACAAAGCTGCAGCAGTTAAAACAATGTGGTACGAACACAGGCACAGACAAGCAGATCAATGCAAGTAAATAAAATACATAAGGGAATTTAGTATATGATGAAGGTGAGATTTCAAGTCAGTGGGGAAAAGATGGACCACTCAATCAGCAGAGTGTGGATGCCTGGATAAACAGCCAGGACAAGGATAAGTTACTTCTCCACCTCTAACATTGCACAGGTACAGAGGCCAAAGGGAGCAATACTTTCAAACTGAAAAACATGAAGCAATAAAATAAAGAAATGGAAGATTTCTTTTTTAAGGAAAGAAAAGCCTAAGTGGGATATAAAACTAGAAGCCACAAAGGAAAACACTGATATATTTGAATCCAAAAACTATATTAAAAAAACATAAAAAGTACTATTAGAAACTCCAAAGACAAATGGAAACTGAGAAAAAGTAGTTACAATTTGCAATACATAAAAGGAGCTAATTTCCCTGTATATACACACACAGAGCCACAACTAATCCTGTGGGAACAGGATTTAAACGAGTGTTCGTAGAGAAATGAGTACAAATGGCTCCTGAAATGTGAAAAGATGATCACTCTCAGTCTTAAGCCTATTTTTTTTTAACCTATTTTATTGGTTTAGATGAAAAAGTTTCCCAATACAATAGGTGGAAAGAGAAGCCCACTCACACATTGCTGGTGGAGGTATCTTCTACAAGTTTTACAGAGAAAAATCTGGCATTATCTAAAATGCACGTCCCCACTGACCAGCAATTCCACTGCCAGAACCCACTCTGTAGACTCTCTCAGTGTGAAATGAACGTGGAACACTCTTTTAAGCATTCTTTACATGGCAAACATGGAAAACCACCTGGATGGCCATCGACAAAGTTAGAGTCCATCCACGTGGTGAGCGAGGGCCAGGGTGCTCCCCATGCACTGATGCAAACCGTCTGCCAAACGTTATTGCTAAACAAACAAAGGGAAGTGGCTAACCATGTGCATGGCTGGCCATCAGTTGTGTCCACAAACACACACACACACTCTCTTTCTCTCTCTCTAAATAAGGAGAGAACAGCCCTGGCCCAGGGCAGGCGTGAGCTGGGGCTACAGAACAGGGCAAGGAGGGGACATATTTTCCCCTCCTTGAAAATATGAGTTCATGAAGGTATGAACTCTTCATACCTTTTGAATTTTGTACCAAGTACATGTACTACCTATTAAAAAATCAATAACATACATTTTTGCCTCCTAAAAATTCTGGATTATAGACCTGTGGCTAGTAAAAAGCTAAGTCTGGGAGAATTAGATTGTTAAGGGAAATAATGCAAGAACACATACATATGTACATTTTCTGACTGTTTACCAAGTATTAATTCTCATTGTTTTACTAAATGAGTAAAGTATTGGGCTTGTTTTCACAAGCAAGAGGCTTTCATGGGAAAAAAGGTAACACAAATTTAATTTCTATGTGGCCTCCCTCCTCAGACTTGCGTGGGGTTCTTGTAACGTCAGTCAGCAGTATTGCAAGTTCATTACAGAGAAGGGAGAGAAAAGGGAGAAAAGAAAAATGACCTTTTCGATTCCGAAGTATCAAGGTGATGAAACTTAGTCAACAGTCTTATCTGAGCAGCCCCAAAGCATCTGCTTTTATCCTCGACTTCAACTTTTCCAAATTAAAAAACTATTTCAAAATTTCTTTTGTGTATTGCTCTCTCAATTTCTCTCTATTTCATGAGTTTTCTAAGAATTTTCTGACTTGAAATTTCACTGCATTTAAAACTTCTTATAATAATGAGGTAAAACATTTTAAAACAAGCATATGGACAAGGAATATACTATAACTGCACTGTATAAACCATAAACAGCCAGGCAGCTAAATTAAACCCGATGGCGTTTCTTCCTTTATAAATGCAGTAACTGCTTTGTTGCGAAATACTCAAAGTGCTAACAAACTCATTATTTCTACCATTTTGTCTTTATCGTTACCTAGCTGGTTCCACGTGTTTCAATTTTATAGTTGCTCTTTCGCTAGACCGACCCGTAAGAATACTTAATACATCCAGTTGTTATTTGTTAGGAGGCTGGAGTCTGTGATCATTGAGAAAAGCCTCATGCGACCCAAGTTCCAAGCCTGGTTGTCTTTCTGATTTCTGTCCGCGCCCCCCCCCGCCACGCCCCTTCGCCATGGGAGTAGAATGACCATTAAGCATTATTTTAGTTTCTATTTCAAAGGGGCCTTTGTAAGTTGGTCCACCTGCTCCCAAGAAGCATACTGTGTTCTTGAGAAGATAAATCCCTTCTTTGACCTCATTTCAGAGAGGCAGAGAATATACAGGACATGCTACTTCTCTGTGCTTCTCTAACTTTTGAACCATTTACAACTTGCTGCGAAGAACCATCCTTCGCCTCTTGAGAAATGCACAGAGACCAGTAGCATCTCATTCTTGGGGTGGAGAAATTAATTGGGATGTAGTTACCATGCTCCATGCAGAGATGTGTGCAGGGCACCTCCCTTGGAGGTGTGATGCAAGACTGGAAACTTGATTTCTACGAATTCCAGATTAAATTGGCTTGATGTATAATACAGGCTAAGTTATCTTGCTTGCAATATGCAAATTGATAACTGGTAGAACACACATCTGTAACTCCAGCCACTTGCAACTACAAAGCAGACTGCTGCCTCTGCTAACACGGGCTTCAAGGATTATGGTTTAGGAAGCTCTGTTTTGTGCCTGTGTGTGATGACGGATGAGGTCACATCGCGGGGGCTTACTGATAAACGTTAGTGAGCATGTGGTTCTCTAGAAATCCAAGGGTGGTACTCACCGCACCCCCAAATCTCCCAGGCTCTCAGGTGAGGGCGCCATGGAAGTTAGTTAAAGTATAAAAGTGCCATTTTTATACAGAACAGGGAAATAAAAGGTAGGAGTAGGCTCCTGAAGTGTAGCTGGCCCCGGGAAGAAAGAAACTTGGAGAAAGCGTAAGAGGCCAAAATGACTGCTGCATCCACAGGTGGGAGAAAGAATACCTGGGAACACGTTAGGACGAGTGGTTAAAGGAGGAATTGGAAGTATGTGTCATGTTCTGGGTCAGTGACTTAGAAGGACAAGGACACGGCATCTGTCCCCCAGGCCACTAGTGGGCTTCACTCTCCCGAGGTTGGGGGCTGAGGTCAACCACACGTGACAAATGTAAAACACCTGAAAAATAATGTGTGACCAAGTTCCCAGGGCACCGCCTTGGTGGCAGGCCTCCACAGCACTGGTGATTCTGCAAATAACACAACTATACGCGGGGTGAATGGAATTACTGCCAAGGAGACATACTGCCACTGCGGAAGGTCTAGTACCAACACTTACTAGATAGATGACATTGTCTATTTTTATTATATTTACACACTGTGTGTGTGTGTGTGTGTGTGTGTGTGTGTGTGTGTGTGTGTGTGTGAGTTTCAGCAGAATGAATGGGCATCATCTAAAAACACTGCACTGTGCAGCTGATTCAGTATCAGCTTACTGGGGCCAAAGAGGGAGGGTCTATGACCCCATTCAGCTCAGGAGAGGCTGGAAACTGGCTCCACACCTGGGGAAGCTGACCCCAAGCTCCGCCTAGACTGACTCCAAGTATCATGTCAGATTTGGGGAAAGAGAAACTCGAGGATAGAGCAAGCAAATCCGATGCTCAGCTCTCTGTGAAAAACTCGGCTCTATATAAAGAAAATGCACGAGTGTCGTATCCACAGGTGGCTTCTCCAGGGGAAGAAACTCATCTGCCTACCAAGGAGAAGCAGGATTTTCGAGAATGGAAAATGTATTTTTGAAATGATTCAAAATATCTCATTTTTGTTTCATCATCACCTCCTCCCCATTTCTCAATACTGACTATAGAATTACTTCACCTACATGCTATAGTCATACTTGCTTTCTCTGTCCTCCCAAGCAGTATTTTGGTGATTTGTGTTTCTGCTGTATTCTACTCTTGTCTTAGTAAATGAATGGAAGTGTGCACGGGTGTTATGGTGTTATACAAAGCTCCATAAAATAAAAACACTATGTAAATTCTTCAGCATTAATATACTGTTTTTCTAATTTCATTATAATGGAACCAAGGGATGAGCAAATAGCTTTCACTGTAATGAGATCTCACTGTATTGAATACTTGTGCCCCAATGAGATTTAACCAATATTAACACAGATAAAAATAAGTTACTTAGGGGCTTCCCTGGTGGCGCAGTGGTGGAGAATCCACCTGCCAATGCAGGAGACATGGGTTTGAACCCTGGTCCGGGAAGATCCCATATGCCGCGGAGCAACTAAGCCCGTGTGCCACAACTGCTGAACCTCTGCTCTAGAGTCCGTGAGCCACAACTACTGAGCTCATATGCCTAGAGCCTGTGTGCCGCAACAGGAGAAGCCACCGCAATGAGAAGTCCACGCACCGCAACAAAGAGTAGCTCCCGCTCAACTAGAGAAAAGCCCACGCACAACAACGAAGAGCCAACACAGCCAAAAAATAAAATAAGTAAGTTTATAAAAAAATAAATAAGTTAGTTAAACGTATTTTTAACAGAGACACTAGAAAATAATTTTAGAGGATACTAGAAATCAATTTCTAAGGTTAGTTTTTGACTGTTAACCTGACTTGGTCATCTAGTAAGAGACAGTAACACAGAAGGGGGAGTGGGCACACTTGGTACATAAAGATGGGAGCCAGGGCACATCAGTGTCGAAGGGGCATCTAACAGAAAGAAATCAACAACAAAAATGCAGACTTCCTACCGAACAAGCAAACTATTCAAGAGAGAGTTTTTGATCAAACAGTCATGCCTTATAAATAATGAGCAATTCTATCACCTGTTTTTGCATGTTATCACAAAGTAGGTGTTATGGACTGAATATTTGTGTCCTCCCAAAGTTCATACGTTTAGGTCCTAAGCCCTGAGTTGATGGTATTTGGAGACAGGGGCTTTGGGAGGTAACTAGGGTTAGATGAGGTCATGAGGGTGAGGCTCTTGTGATGGGATTAGTGCACTTGGACTAAGAGACACCAGAGCATATATTCTCTCCTTCTCTCCCCCCACCCCCCTTTTCCTCCATGCACACAAAGAAGAGGTCATGTGAGCACACAGCAAGTCGGTGGCCCCTATGAGCCAAGGGAAGAGGCCTCAGAATGAAATGTACCATCCTGGCACCTTGACCTGGGACTTGCAGCCTCCAGAAACTGTGAGAAAGAAATTTCTGTGGCTTAAGCCACTCAACCTGTAGTATTTTGTTATGGCAGCCTGAGTGGATTGGACAGTCGGTATCTAAGATCAAAGTGATGAAAATATCAAAAGAAAATGAAAAAGGAAATC
This sequence comes from Grampus griseus, assembly GCF_964374135.1. Classification (NCBI taxonomy): domain Eukaryota; kingdom Metazoa; phylum Chordata; class Mammalia; order Artiodactyla; family Delphinidae; genus Grampus; species Grampus griseus. The sequence continues at coordinate 32,242,659 of NC_139006.1, read as the reverse complement.
TCTCTCCTGCTTTTGAAAATACACTGCTCATCCACATCTGAATGCCAGGGTTGTCAGCTCTTCAACACACATCTTGTCTAATGACTTCTTTTTTCCCTTCTGAATGTCTGTGCTGAAAGAAAGCCTTCACTTCTGGGTTAGCCCCCTCATTTAAACCTGTGCAAATTAAGGGGTGAGGAAAGAGTGCCCCAGATCCTTTCTTTTGAATCTTCCTTTGATTCGGAGTTTTGCAGAATCTCTTAGTCGACTGTTTTTTTTTAAAATCAAGTTTTACTGCAACTCTAATACATTATATACACACACCTTCTTCTTTCCTGTACTTTGGGTCTGGGGACTCCAAAAGTGTCACTTGACAAATGTGGTAATTCCAAAGTCATTTGATGTTGGAAAAGCTCCTGCCTTTATACAAAAGGGGCAAGTGTCTCTGAGAATGAAATCCAGTGCCTAGCTGACCAATGAATTTGGTCAACATCTAGAACTTGAATTAATAGATTATGACACTGCTGCTTGAAATCCTCAGAGTAATTACAATCACCTAAAGAACAGATAATTAAACAAAATTAATAATAATATAACAAGAAGAAGAAGAAGAAAACAATGTTCAGTGGCTTCAGTCTACATGATTGTTAGGAATATCAGGATATGAGGAAGAAATCAATTATACACTTAAAAAAATCATTTTCACGCATTAAACGTTTTTCATTCTCTCCCTGTTAAGTTCTAAGAGCAATACATGTACAATAAAGAAACACAAGAAATTTCAGAAAAGCAAGAAGAATATAGAAAGAAATTACAAACACTTAGAATCTCATTTCTCAGAAATAAACCCTGCAAGACAATTTGGGTTACAGTTCAGACTTTTTCCTCTGCAAATAATATAATAAACTTAAACAAAATTCGACACAGTAGATCACATTAAAGATTTCCTCTAATGCAGTGGTTCTCACCCAGAGGTGGTTTTGTCCCCCTCCCCCTGGAGACATTTGGAAATGTCCAGAGTCATTTTTGGTTGTTAGATCTTGGAAGGGGCGGGGGTGGCTACTGCCATCTATCTAGTGAGTGGGAGCCAGGGATGCAGAGGACGGCCCCACGACAAAGAATTATCCGGCCCCAAATGTCAAGGGTGCTGATGTGAGGAGAGAGCCTGCTCTGACCTCACAGACTAGGGTCCACCCCACACGACGAGCAGCTGCTGAGCGCCGGCCCTGAGTCTGTAAATTCAAAGACAAACAAGACCCAGGCCCACCTCCGATGAGCGTGGGTGACAAACAGACAAACAAATGGAAATGGGTGAGCTCTGTCCTCACACCTCTTCTGAGGCCAGGAGCCCTCCTTGTGGCCTGAGTCACCCAGTGCCTGAAACTTGATGTCAGTTTATGAAAGGAGCCTGAATTAGTCCTGCTCTGAAGGAGGAAGGCGCTCAGGGACAGCAAGCACCTAAGCCCCTGTTTGCAGGTCAGCTGGACCCTCCCTCTGGCTTCTCCTGGAGCCCTTCCCTGCTGGCTCTCGGGTCTCAGCTGCAGGGTCACAGGGAAAAGATTCATTCAACACAATAATACTGTTACGAATCACTCCACTTCTAAAAAATTCAAAATGTCTTTTTGCCTTGACTCCTAGAATTAAAAATATAAAATAATAACAACAAAACTCGTGGTCTGCCTAGAAGAGCCTGTATCACAAGAAGAAAACAGCAGCTTCTGACAGTGACTGGATTCCCCATCAGGAGTCAGGCCAGGTGTCCTGCTGTTTTATACCAGGGACCTCATTCCACCCTCGCAACCACAGAAAGACAGCACGGTCTGCCCCATGGCTCAGATGGGCAAACTGAGGCTGGGGCTGAGCAGCCTGCCCCACACGCGGTCTGCAGACGGCGAAGGCAGCCTGCACCGCGGGGCCGGCTGTCCTGGGTCCAGCATCACCTCCTCGGGGAGCAGGACCGTCCTCCAGCCACGAGCCCTTGGGGACCAAAGCCACCCCGCCTGGCTCCCCTCCTGTCACCACTCGGCTCCCAACAGGTGAGCTGGACCTCGTGGGCATCGTCAAACCATTCCTTCCCCAAACTGCTCCCCATCTATTGGCCCCTTCTCTCCCCACTTCCCTCTGCTTAGAGTCTGTGGACATTCTTTAGGTCTTGCAGATACTTCACATGTTCTCATTTCTGTCTTTTTATTGACCTACAAAGGTCAATCTCCAGCCCAAACTTCACCTCTGAGCTCTAGACCCGTACCCTTGCTACGGAACACTTCCTTGTCTTCTCAAAGGCCTTGCAAAACTCCGCATATTAAAACTTAACAATCTCACTCCTGCCCCCACTGTCCTCGAATCCCAAACCTGGTTTGTGCTCTTCAAGTTCCCTCATTTTAGTGAAAGACATCCCCACCTCTTCAGTGGCCCAAGTCGTCCTCAGCGCCCTGTCTCTCACCCCCAGTATCCAAGGCCTGCTGACTGTCACCTCCTCAGCAGGATGTCTCCTTTCTTCATCTCTTCCACACCGCTAAGCATCTCCGAACCATCACCACCTCCATCCTGGAAACTTCAGGAGTTTTCCAACTGGCCGACTTGTATCTACCCTGCCCAGGTCCCGTCATCCCAAAGCCTCGCCGTTGTGTTCAGAGCGAAGCCCAGGCTCCACTTCTCCAGGCTCCGCTCCAAGTCTGCTCTCCTCACAACCGCCCACTCACTCCACTCGAGTCCGCTGACCGTCTTTTGGTCCCGGACACTCTCTCTGTCCCGCTGTCCGCGAGGCTTTTGTACACTCCGCCGTCCCTGCCATGTTCCTTCTTCCCTCCCCTCACCGCATCCCTTAAAGCCAGATGTCCCCGTCCTCAGCAACTTCAGCTTGCTTCCTCAGTTACATCAAACAGACTCTTAACAGCCTCACATAAATTCTTCTTTATAGCACTTGCCACAGGTACAGCTTGGTATTTTAAAAACATGGTCATTTGATGAATCTGCCTTCCCAGCGGGAAGGTAACGTTCAGGGAGGGTGAGGGCAGTCTCTGGTTTGGGTTAGCAAGGTGCCCGCATGGGCAGCTCAGTGCTTGTTAAAGTAGTAGCAAGTCAATGAGCGAAGGGTCCAGGACTTGTGCTTTTGACCACGGTGCAAATAGAGATCGAAGTTCTTGAGTTAAATTACAAAGCAATGAATCCTTTTATCTCACTTCCAATGACCAGAATTTTCTAGAGCTTTTCAACTAAAAATTTTTTTGCTCTGTATTTCTTTCCTCTGATCTAGCTGCAATTTGGTTGACTGTTTGAAACTCACAGTGCTGGAAATGTAGTAATTGCTCCATGAGATGTTTGTTGAATGGTTGGTCTTAGAGCAAAAGTATCCTTTAGAAGGTTCATTATTTTGTAACTTACTTTCATTGAATCAAAGTTATATATGAATGTTTTCTCAGGAGCAACTTCCTAAGGGATGACCACTTTTGTTTTCAGGTGACGCTTGGAGGACACAAGATTTTGATTTGTGTTTGGAAAGTAAGTGCTCGGGTGACTGCTTGAAGAAAAATCCCTGTAAAATGCAGTACAAGAACATGAATATTGACATATGGCACTAGTTCTCTGAAGCAGAATGAGAACACTCTGCTGATTCACTGCCCTTTGATGAAAATACATTCTTCAACGGCGTCTGTGTTCATGCCATGACCACAAATGACCGCGGGGTGCTGGCCAATCCATCTCTCATTTTGTCTCAAAGTGGCTTTAAGAAGGGGCTTCCCATGCAGATTTAACGCAGGTTGGAAACCCCAGCCGCTGCTGCCGAACTACTCATCACCTCTCCGCAAGTATCGGTGCGGGTGGCAGCCAGCCGTTTACTGGCTGTGTGCCCCGGGGAGGTTATTCACACTCTGTGCACTGCAGTTTCTCCATAGTTAAAAAAAGAAGAAGAAAATAAAATGGAACTTGGAGGGCTGTGGGGAAGGAGTGGGAGAAGCGCGCGCTGGCGCCCGGCGCACGGTGAGCAGCCCTCGCCTTTGCCCGGGCTTCTTCCGGTCCTTAAGTGGTTCATCAGATGAGTCACTTTTGCCCCCAGAATCATAGAACTGGCTTTGCTTCCAGTTACCTAAATTTTGTTTTTTTCAGTTTGAGTCTTGACAGTAGATTTGCTTGGGAGTTGAACTTACATCTCCCCAGAAGACCTGATAAGGGTCCTAATAAGCTCCCAGGGCCCCTGGGGGTGCCCACAGCTCTCTGGTAAATTCAAGAGCTCTTCTTACAGTGTAAGAGCGGCCACGCCTGCAGCTCAGCCAGCTTGAAGCCTTCCTCTCCATGACTCTGATGGTTTCTTGGAGAAGGAGAGAGCGAAAGCAACAATAGGAACTTTTTGACATGTGTTATTAAAGTGTTTTCAGAAAAGTAATTCTGCACAATAAGCCCAATTTGGAATTGCACCTATGCAATTCCAGCATGTTCTGTACTTGTTAATTTTTTTTTTTTACCAGTCAAGATGTGAGCTAGCAAAATGCTGTTGAAAAACACAGGTGTGAGTTTGGGAAGGCAGTAAATGCAGTATTTTTGGTACAAGAAATCATTATCCACAACACTCCTGCTACTCAGCTTGGTACAATAATTATTAAGGGACCAAACTGTTAAAAAATCATTAAGACTTTATTCAATAAATGCTACAAAAAGTGACAAACTATTTGGAGGTCAAAAGATGGGCTCAAAGTTAATTCTCTGTATGCTTTTCCTCTAGATAAAGAACTTTGCATAATCTAACTTCTTGCCAAACCCTATTTTCCCCAATACTTTCCCAAAGTATGTCAGGGAAATTCTTTAGGACCATATAAAATCCTGCTATTCTAGTCCTAGCCTTTTCCTCCTTTAGGTAGAAATTGTATGAAAACCGCTTAGTCTTACTATTCTGAAAGGTAATTAAGCTTGTAGTCTCCAAAATGATGAAAATATTAATATTGTCACTGTGCAGTTCTTACAATTTAAGAGCAAAGTTCTGCAATTTTTATAAATGGTGATACTCTTCATTACTAACACCTGTGCACATTAATTCCTAAAGTATCTAATTTTAAACAACTCTACAAAATCAATGCCTAACATTTTCCAAAATGCAAATACGACCTGACTCCAGTGAGCAAAGAGCCCTCTGACGTGCTGTTTGACTAACAGCCACGTCGTCCCCCAGAGGCTCTGAGGGCTGCTGCTGTGAAGGGTACAACTTCTGGTTTTTAATGGAGTGGTTTTTTTTTTTCCTCTTAGGGCAATAACATGGGTCTGAAATGAGCTCTGGAGAGAGGGAGAGACAGTATAGGGAAAGATCTTTTTCTGCCAGTAAGTGACATGCTCATAATGGCGAAAGATTTTTTATAGCAAATTTTGTTGCAGAACTCTTATTGACGTGCTCTTAAATTATCAGACGTTTTCTCAATATGCTACCTATTAAAGAAGCATGGACTTGTGATGTCAACACAGTTGGTAAGTTAGTTAGTCCCCTTCCAGGCTGTGATATTTGTTTTCCTCCTGCCTCTGGTCTCTGGGGGAAGGGGACGTGAAAGGCAGTGGTGGCCGTTGCTTTGAAGGTCTCGGTTTGGCCGTGAGGGTCCTTGATGTTGGTCTGGGGACTCTCAGCCTGCGACGTGGCAGAGGAGTCCTTCACAGAATGTCCTTGGTGACGCTCCCTGCACTCTTAATCTCGCTGTGGCTTTACCATATACAAGTCAACAGGACATACAGAGCAGGTCTAATCTGCTAGGCTGCCAGTGTGGAAAGATTCTGATTGAAGTCTTGCGGGCTCTGGGGCAATGAGATGCCTTCGAGAACATCACAGTCTGCGTTCATGTCTTCTTTCCAGACCTGGGTAGAAATCCTGGTGCGTCTCCTTGGTAGGGCAGACTCAGTGGGTGAATTCAGCCATTTCTTGAAAATTTCAGGTGTGGACTGAATTCACTCTGTAACTTTGATGGAGACGTTAACCCTCGTCCTGGGGAGCAGCTCACCATCCCATATTTTGCTAGGACTCTGAAGGACAAGGGAGCCGTGCTGATGAAAGGTGTCCCAAGGGTGCCGTGCTATATGAGAGACCCCGGCACCATAAACACCTGATTTTTCATAAGCACCTGATTTTTCAGCAATGGCTTTCACTGTATTATATTAAAATTTCCTGGCTTTGCAGGATGTGTTCATCGTAGGGATGGTTGAGAGGGGCAGCTGTGGCTGCAGGAGCAGATACCACAGAGGCATCTGAGGGGTCCTGCAATGTTTTCCATCAGTGAGCTTCTCTGTCCCATTAAATACGATGGGGCGTGCCTGGCTGCTAGCTCTGTGCGATTACAGATGGGTCTCCTTTGAGGCTTTTCTGTACCGACACCGTTGTTCAATTATAAAAAGTGTAGCTCGGAGTTGTCTGAAAAGCAATTGGGGGTAGTTCCAAAGGCATACTAAAAAACTGCCTTTAAGTCAATTTCATAAACATTGTTTTCTTTGATGTTTTGGTTTAAAAATTATGGATATAGGTTGATAATGAGAGCACATTATCGATCGAGAATTCCTATTAACCGGCATTATCACATCACAATACAATTTAAAGTTACGTTAAAACAATGGCTCAGGAGTTTAGGAAGTCTCTGGAATGCCTTCTGAATCATAAAGCCATAATATCTTTGGCATATTTTCAGTATCAAATTAATTGCAATTTTCAGAATATGGCAGGGAGCTGGCACATAGCTGACTTTCAATTAATCAATATATTGGATTACAATAACTATGAATCAATGCCTACTCCCTGCCAGATGCTGGTCACAATGGACACTAGGACGTACTGTACTTTCTCTGCTTCTTGTGGACTAATAAGCATCAGTTTCCAGACATTTAAGCAAACGGCAAAAAAAAAAAAAAAGGTCAAATATCCTTGTTTGATCTTTGCAGCTGAAAGGACAGTGAGTTCCAAAACTCACATGCATTTTTTTTCCCCATCTAACCTTCTGAGGTAAAAGAGAGAATCTCCCTTCAAGCTTTGCAAATACCCTGACTCTTCTGTACTTCGCCAATAGTGAAGAACTTTTTCTCTTTCAAGATTCAGCAGGCTAATGGGCATAAAGAATTCTGACAGTTTTTAAAGAACAAGTCAACAGGGCTTCCCTGGTGGCACTGTGGTTGAGAGTCTGCCGGCCGGTGCAGGGGACACGGGTTCGTGCCCCGGTCCGGAAGGATCCCCCGTGCCGTGGAGCGGCTTGGCCCGTGAGCCATGGCCGCTGGGCCTGTGCGTCCGGAGCCTGTGCTCCGCAACGGGAGAGGAGAGGCCACAACAGTGAGAGGCCCGCGTACCGCAAAGAAAAAAAAAAAAAAAAAAAAGAACAAGTCAACACACTGGAAAACGTACCGCGATGGCCAGAAATTGGACGATGCAAATAGAATGGCATGATCCCACCCTACAGTGCACACGGGACGGCTGGCAGAAACCACCTACAGCTCACGGAATCCCAATAGAAAGTTCTGTCAATCTACAGTCCCCACAACAAGTTCGGTATTTGGAAGAACAAGACCAATTTCTGAATGTGTGATCATCATCGCCCTTGTGAATGATGTCTTCCTATTTTCAAATGTTGTAAGGAGATTTCTTATCTATTTCCAGCAAGTGTTAGCTCTTTAAAATATACCATGCTGAGAGAGTTAAGACAATTCGTAATCTAATTATGTGTATTTGTAAAACAACTGCTTGCGTAGCTGAAATATAAATTCGATAAGGCGATAAATATAGAGAGAGGGGCAAGAGAATTAGTTCCAGAAATGCGACAAAATGCATTCAGTACTGAGTGTCCACTGCAGGACTGGCACGAGGCCAGGTCCACAGGACACAAAAACAAGCAGGTTCCCGGCCTGTGAGAAGTTCACGGTCTCGTGGGCACATCAACAACATGTGTTCAGGGCAGATAAACTCAGTATTATTCGAGAAGGGACTGCAAGACCGCTCAAGTCATGCGAATGGTGGTGCAAAGCCTAACTGACCGGGTCAGTTAAGCTCTGCCCTCCACACGTCGCTCTCCTGCTGATGCTCTGACGGGGGGCTGGCAAACGCACGCCTCATTTCCCACGTTGTTCCCCTGCCTCAGGAACAGAGGCTCCCAGGGCTCTGGTGGGTTTGCCCCATTCTGAGTCCCAGCATCTTTCCCACCAAGGACCCTGGAAACTCCCTCTTTACAGCACTGCACGTCTCAGCGTGGGAAGTCATGGGCTGAGACCCCTGACGCGCTCTCATCTTGGCAAGGGGACCGCCACACGCGTCACTGTCTGCAGCCTCCACGAGGCCTGCTGGGCTCACATTAGGAGGCAGAGCAGGGAGGAGGCCCAGGGTGGCGACTCGGCAGTAAGATGGGTTCGAGCCCCGGCTCTATCACCTTTAGCTGTAGGGCCAAGGATACAGGGACCTGGCTTCCTCTCGTCTGCAAGGCAGGGTACCGCAACATAGGCTGAAGGCTATTACGTCGATAATGCCTACACACGACTTAGCGCAGACAGTGCCCAAAACGTCAGCTCATGGAAACACGCAGCAGGCATCCTCCTCTTCTCCCCCTGCCCTCTGCCCCGCCCTTCCCTGAAGGCCAGTTCACTTCTGCTCCCCCTTCAGCTGTGGCCCCTGTCACTTCCTCAGAGACACCCTCCCTGACTTCTGGTGCCCTCTTCCCTGGACCTCGACTGTCAGCGGCTGTCGCTGGGCCGGGAGCTCGTGACGACTAAGTCCAGCTCTGCTCTCGTCCACAGCGGCCACCCCCGGCCTGGAATAATGTTGCGCGTGAAAAAAGAATGTGCTGAATGACCACGGGAGAAAGGAACGACTCTGGCACCAGGGAAACGCTTCTGCGGAAGGACCTCGAGGGCCCTGCAGGGTTAGGAAGGCGGCACCAGGCGGGTGGCTCGGCCGCCTTTCCCTCCGGCAGCTTGGCTTTCGTCTGTTTACTTCTGGGTTACCCCAGACTCCACTGGAAAGCACTAAAATACAGTTTAGAAACTGCTTGTTTTCAAAGCTCCTTCCTAGGACTTACACCTTCTGCCTCAGGAATCTGTGAGATAATGTGACCAGAGACTTCCATGCTGTCTGTTACTGAAGAGGCAACTCACACTGAACACCTGTCGTGTTCATTACCCCAAGACACAGGATGGGGCCCACTTCACCTCCTGCGGCTTCTCCAAGGAATTCTCTAGAGGTGTTCAAAGAGGTTTTAACCTTCAGTACAATGGAGCCCTCAAAGAAAATTTCTGACATTTTGGCATTTGTTCTGAGATGGATTTCTCCTGATTTAATGACACCTGGTATTCTGTTCACGTCACCCACACCTAATGCTTTTAAGTCACTGGGCTCCCAAGGTGCTGAGCACTGGGTACAGGTGCCATGACCACCAAGACCACGCTTCAGCAGGTATATTTGAAAGTAAGGTTTCTTCGATAGCGTGCTTAAGATGCAGAATTTGGTGTGTGTGGGGAGGTTGATTTAGAAAGATTTTTCAGAAAGCATTTTTAATTTTGAGGCTAAACAGCGAAACAACACTCAAACAAGGATTCCTTTGAAACTTATTATTCCCCAACACCTATGTTCTCAGAAGTGAAAAAAAATCTTCTGATGTAAACATCATGAAGAAACAAACACCGCCCACCCCTGCAATTTAGTCAAATGCAACCCATCCTCTGACAGATGTCCCAGGGAAGGGGGCCCGATGCCAAGGAAACAGTTAGTGACCCAGATTCTCAGCCCTTCAGGGAAGGGTTTTCCACGAAATTTCAGGGCACCTGTGTGAAACATGGATGATTAAACTTTACTCTCAGCCTCCTCTCTGTATGCAGCAACTTCTTCTTTTTTATATAAACTAATATCCACTGTGAATGTGACTGCTTCTCCAAGGGGCTAGAAGGCACTCGTCTGAAGGTGCACTACCAGTAAGGGTTGAGGAGACCTCGGGTTTTAGGACAGCAGTGGAAATTCCTCTAGCCTGTGATAAAGCGAGGCTTTGGGTAGATATATCCACATGTCTTTCAAATAAAAAGGATTTGGGCTCTAAAATTCATTAATGGTAAGACAGCAATTCTGTCATGTCCAAGGAGAAATTTCTGGCCAAGCAGAAAGGCATTCTTCTTATGAAATGAAAGACTGTCATTAAACAGAATAAGAATGTCAGAGACGCTGAAACGGCTTTTGACTGCAGACTTCAAGGCCAATCTGTCCAACAGAAAGTAAAATCCCCAAAGTTTTTGCAGAAGTCTGCTTTTGTGTTTAAAGGAGAATTTAGCAATGGTCAGAGAGGAAGCCAAGTCACACGGTGTCTAGGGCACACCTACCACTGGGGCCCAGTTGAGAGCATAAACCTAAGGAGTTCTGAATCCACTCTGATGAATTTAGAAAGAAATGTTTGAGTACTGGTCATACCTTCAAAAATACAGTGCTTTGTTTTTAATGCCCTTTCATGTTAATTCCCTCTTTTGATCCACTCACCTACCGCTCTGAGTAGAGAAACGGTCTCCACCTGACAGGCCAGGAAACGAAGGCTCACGGTCTCAAAGTCTTATTAGCTCATTGGGCAGCAAGTTGGTGGCTGGGCTCAAAGTCAGGTCCCCCCACCCTCCTGCCAGGACCCTCCGCTAAGCCACAGTCATGAGGACAGCCTGCTGCAGGGCAAGAGCTTTGGAACTTCCAGGAAGATCTACGCTCTGCCTCTGTTCTTCAGCAGCGTGTGACCCTGGACAGGCTACTCAGCCTGCTCTCCATCACCTCAGCAGGAAACGGTGACCTATTAGAGGGTCTTTTAGAGGGAGAAGGAACACGAATCTGCTTTATAACTTGGGAAGTGCTGGATGAATACGTTATTATCACCGTTACCATAATAGCCAGCATATGAAGGAAACAGCTATTATTTGATGCTACTGCTAAGAAATGTTTTAAAAAAGAGTGTCTTTTCAAAGTTATAGAATAAAAACTAGGCAAAGTATGTTAATAAAAATCCACCACCACTGGGGAAGAGCATTTTTTTTAAAGCCTCATCTTTCTAAAGGCAAATAAAAGAAAAAAAGTCATCAGAGTAACTACACCTAGAATAACTCAGGAATCTTATCTTTTTTAATTTTTTTTAGTTTAGGTTCTAGTTTCCTTAAATACTTGTTATTTTATTATTTATTTTATGATTATTTTATAGTCTGATTTTCTACACATCAAAACCATTAAAGGCAGTCAAAATTCGAAGGAAAATGGCATCATCTAAAATTAATTCAAAAAGGAAAACAAATCAATGAAGAAAAGCAAGAAAACAGTGAATGAGGGAGAACCATGTAAGTAACAAGAAACTGCTGTCTTTGCTAATGAAGTCTATGACATAAATGATATGCGATGTACCCTCACAAGGCAACAGTAACTATGGCAACAAGAAGAGATGCAACGCACTCAGAGTGACTCAACCAAATACCTAATTGACACACTAAACATATTTCAGGTATATTTTCATATGGTACTGAAGTATTTTTTACCCTTACGCAGAATTACTCACTTCAATAGCCACACCCCTTTAACTTACAAAAAGATTAAGTTTTCTTGTACCATCAGCATGACTTTTACAAAAACAACCCAAGGGTACTGTGGTCAGCAACAACGCTCGTCTTCTACTTGGCAGTGATGATTTTTAGGTCTGAAGAATCTCAGTTCAGAAATCTAACATGATGACTGTCTGATGATATAGCTTAGAATCATTTACGTACATTCAAGACATCAAATTGTGATTCTCTACCTAGACATACGGTGCTTGGCGTTGCTATCTGAAGTCCTCTCTCTCTGCAATAATGGAATGTCACAATAGCAGTGCTGTCTGGGTAGAGAAACCCAGGACAATGTTTGGCTAAAGGCCTTTTAAGAAAAGGAACTCCACTGTCTCATTCCCTCAGCTGCTCCGGCATCTCGAACCTTCTCTCCTGTCTAACCTCTCTGCGTACCCTTTAGAACAAGACCTGAGCTCTTCTTCATTGACTATCCTTATGGGGTATAAATCCCAAGTTTACAAAACGTTTTCTCATAAAACAGGCGCATGCTCTCCAAGGAGACTGTGCACTTGGGCAGTTTTTTTTCAAGTTTTTGGACCTCTCATGAAGGCAGAAATGTGTGTCACACCGTCCACCTGACGGAGAGACACGGAGGCTTTCTGTGTTTGATCCTGGAAATGCTTGAGAGGTAAAGGTGCTTCACTGTAATCTGGGGGCACTTCCCTTTAGCACTGGACTTACAGACAAGGAAGACCAGCCTGGCAGCACCCGGGGCTGAGAGATGAATAGAGGAGAGAAACGGTCAGCTGTGGGGGTGTCCACTCCCCACAGACACCCACACAGTTCTCACATGTGCACAGACTCTGAGAAGGGAGGTGTCCACACCCCTGAGATCTGACACTGGGAAGAAGATGATGTCATTAGAATTCCCTATCATCTGGCCTGGGAGGATGGGCGGAGCATCTAAGAATCTAGGGCTCCTGTGCTGGCCCAGGAGAAGGAGTGCTGTGCAGGGCTGGAACACGAAGCTGTAATTCCGGGCCAGGAAAAACCTCTGCTTCCCTGCTTGTCTCTGGGGTGTCTGCTCTGGACAGTGAGGAAGCGGAGGGCCCTCAGCTTAGTGACTTGTGTCCGATCACTGTCCCAGGACACTGTGCCTGCAGGCGGGCAACTTGGACAGGTGAAGCTGCGTTCTAATATAAGCAGAGCCAGCAGAGGAGGTGTCAGAGGCAGATTCCAGTGCCGGAGGGTTATTTCTGGACTCCTCTGAGGAAGCTTACAGCGTGGCTGCCCACACGGCACCAGAAGTGGTGTCGTGGGATTTGGTTTCCAGAGTTGTCAGCCCCTCAAGCCTCAAGACTAAAAATAAGTAACTACTTATTAAAGCAGATTTATTTGTACTAGACATTTTGACTCTTGCGCTGTAACTTTTTCCACGTTTGAATTTTCTAAATATTTTGTCAGTAATGCTTATAATTCTTCAAAATCCATAAACTATAAACTATGCCTTGATTCCAGCAAGAAAACTGGCTTTCTCATTTTCATGTTTTTTCTGGAATGTGACAGCAAAAGAGTTTTCTCTGAAAATAAGGATGAAGGGAATTTTAGGAACGGTAATATAGAATATATTAAAAATCAAACTAAAAAAAAAAAGCTCACGATATCCCTGAAAGGAGGCTAGAGGCGCCCAGACCTCATGCTCAGTTCCAAGAATTTTCCTCCTGCTCTGAGCCTTGGTACCGGCTGTACCAAGACGGCTTCCGGCAGGCCTGCGAGTGTATGTGTTTCAGAGCATCTGGCAGGGAAACAAATTAATTACTCAAATCCCAGCACCTCTAAATCTCTATCCCAACACTCCTAATTTCAGCTGGCCTCTAACTCGGGATGCAGTTCTCTGTTGTCATTTTAAGCAATGTAAAGCTGGTAACTCTCCTTTTTAATGAGAAACCTGTTACATTCCATTCTGTCTTGGAAGCTCTTATAATGAATATTTTGACTGACACCTGAAGAAAGCAGCAGAGTGCCTGCAGGAGGGTCTGATCAAGAGGAGGTGCAGTACCTACTCTCCGTAAGAACCAGGGCATCGTTTATGCTGTCTTACAGCACTACAGATGCGATGTTGTCTTACAGCACTACAGATGCGATGCTATGTTGCCTTATAGCACTACAGATGCTAAGATAGCTGTTGAAATTTTTCTAGACTAAAGTTGAGAATATTCATTATGTGCTCTTACAAGGCCACCAGCTTCCTTTCACTTGTCAGAATATCCTCCTTGAGTTAACTGTGGGTATGAAACTTCTGCCCTTAGAATCGTCTTTTAACCCAGTGCAAATAATTCTCTTCTTCCCAAGAACTCCAGTTTGTCCCATCCCACCATATGGATCACATTACTGCACCAAACATTAGTGTCATTACAAAGATAATAAGTACTTACAATCAGCTTTTTTAAAAAAAAATGAATGCTTTCTTTTTAGGGCAGTTTTAGATTTACAGAAACACTGAGCAGATAGTACAGAGGGTTCCCATACACCCACCTAGCCCCTAATCTCCCCAACAGTTTCCCCTATTGTTAATAGCTTACTTTAGTGGGGTACATTTCTTACAGTTGATATACCAATATTGCTTCATTATTATTATAAACTGGACTCTACAGTTTACATTAGAATTCAGCTTTGTGTAACAGAGTTTTAGGGTTGTGACTAATGCATAATGCTGTGCATCTATCATTATGATGAATAAGTTTCATACAGAATAGTTTTACTTCCCTAAAAATCCCAGGCTCCATTTAGCCACCCCTCCTTGCGTTCCCCAAGCCCAAACTCCTAACAACCACTGATCTTTTTTGCTTTTTCTATAGTTCTGCCTTTTATAGAATAGCATATACTTGGAATCATCCAGTATGTAGCCCTTTCAGACTGGCTTCTTTCACTGAGTAAAATGCAGCTAAGGTTCCTCCATGTCTTTTTGGAGCTCATTTCTTTTTATCGTTGAATAATATTCCATTGTATGGATGTATTACAGTTTGTTTATCCAGTAATCTATTGAAAGACGTCTTGGTTGTTTCCAATTTTTAGCAATTATGAATAAAGCTTCTATAAACATTTGTGTGGACCTAAGTTTTAAACTATTTTGGGTAGGGCTCCCCTGGTGGCGCAGTGGTTGAGAGTCCGCCTGCCGATGTAGAGGACACGGGTTCGTGCCCCGGTCTGGGAAGATCCCACATGCTGCGGAGCAGCTGGGCCCGTGAGCCATGGCCGCTGAGTCTGCACGTCCGGAGCCTGTGCTCCGCGACGGGAGAGGCCACAACAGTGAGAGGCTTGCGTAGCACAACAAAAGAAAAAAACAAAACAAAACAAAACTATTTTGGGTAAATACCTAGAAGCAGAATTGCTGGATCATTTGGTCAGACTGTGGTTAGTTTTGTAAGAAACGGCCAGACTCTTCCAAAGTGGCCCAACCATTTGCATTCCCACCAGCAACGAATAAGAGTTCCTGTTGCTCCACATCCTCGCCAGTGTTTTTGGATTTTAGCCATTCTAATAGGTGTGTAGTGGTATCACACTGTTGTTTCAGTTTGCACTTCCCTCATAAATATGATGTTGAGACTTTCTTCATAAGCTTATTTGCCACATGTCTTCCGAGGTGTCTGTTCAGATCTTTGCTCTTTAAAAATTGGGTTGTTTTCTTGTTGTTGAATTTTAACAGTTCCTTGTATATTTTGGACCCAAGTCTGATATCAGATAAGTGTTTTGCAAATATTTTCTCCCAGTCTGTGGCTTGTCTTTTCATTTGCTTAATAGTTATCTTTCACAGAAAAGATTTTATTTAGCTTTTTTTAAAAAATAAATTTAATTATTTTATTTATTTAGTTTTGGCTGCACTGGGTCTTCATTGCCGTGCGCGGGCTTTCTCTAGTTGCGGTGAGCGGGGGCTACTCTTCATTGTGGTGTGCAGGCGTCTCATTGTGGTGGCTTCTCTTGTTGTGGAGCACGGGCTCTAGGTGCGTGGGCTTCAGTAGTTGTGGTACATGGGCTCAGTAGTTGTGGCTCACGGGCTCAGTAGCTGTGGGTCACAGGTTCTAGAGCGCATGCTCAGTAGTTGTGGCACACAGGCTTAGTTGCTCCGCAGCATGTGGGATCTTCCCAGACCAGGGCTCCAACCCGTGTTCCCTGCATTGGCAGGTGTATTCTTAACCACTGCACGACCAGAGAAGTCCCGATTTTAGTTTTAATACAGTCCAACTTATCAAGTTTCTCTTTCGTGGGTCACGCTTTTGGTGCTGCATTTAAAAATTCATTTAAAACACAAGGTCATCTAGATTTTCTCCTACGTTGTCTTCTGGAATCTTTATAGTGCTGTGTTTTATGTATAGGTCTCTGACCCATTTTCAGTTTATTCCATTTTGAATTTGTTAAATTTATTCCTTCTTTTTTGTCTTCTCCCTCTTTTTCTCCTTTCTCTGATTCTAACTGAGCATTTTTTATGATTTGATTTTCTCTCCTCCTTAGCATATCAATTATAATTCCTTTTACATTTTTATGGTGGTTGCACTGGAGTTTGCCATATGTATTTACAACTTCTTCAATCCTCTTTCCAGTAACACCATATATAATGCTTCACGAGCAGCAACAAGCACCTTGTGACAGAGTATTCCCAAATCTTCCCTCCCATCCCTATAACATTGCTGTCATCCATTTCACCTATCCAAAAGCTGTATTCGTCCAATACATTGTTATTATTATTTTGAAAAGCACTTGAACAAACTGTCATCTACTAGAGCAATTAAGAATATGAAAAACAGGAGATTTTATCTTACTTCCACTTTGTTCCTTCTCTAATGCTCTTTCTTTATATAGGTCTGAGTTTCCGACCTACATAATTTACTTTCTCTCCAAAGAACTTCTTTTAACATTTCTTGCAAGGCAGGTCTACGGACGACAAATTCCCTCAGTTTTTGTCTTTCTGAGAAAGTCTTCATTCCTCCTTCACTTTTGAAGGATAATTTCATGGTGAACAGGATTGTTGGCTGCAGTGTTTTCCTTCAATACTTAATGTTTCACTCCACTCTCTTTTTGCTTGGATGGTTTCTGAAGAAAGTCCAATGTAATTCTTATCATTGCTCCTCTATAGGTAGGGTGTTTTTTTCTTTGCCTTCTTTCAAGATCTTTTCTGTCTTTGACTTTATTCATAGTTTGAATATGATATACTAGGTGTAGAATTTGGGGTATTTTTCCTACTTCGTGTTTTTTGTGCTTCCTGGATCTGTGCTTTGGTGTCTGTCACTAATTTTGGAAAATTCTCAGCCATCATTATGTCAAATACTTCTTCTGCTCCTTGTTATCTTTATTCTGGTATTCCCATTACATATATTCTACACCCTTTGCAACTGCCTCACAGTTCTTGGATATTCTGAAGCATCTTTTTAATTCCTTTTCTCTTTGCTTTTCAGTTTGAGAAGTTCTACTGACCTGTGTTCAAGCTTGCTGATCCTTTCTTTGGTCTTATCACATCTGCTGATGAGCCTATCAAAGCCATTCTTCATTTCTCCTACAGTCTTTTCACTTTCTAGCATTCCCTGCTGATTCTTCTTTAGAGTTCCCATTCTCTGCTTACAGTACCCAGCTATTCTTGCACAGTTCTTACCATACATATCACAGTTACATAATTATATAACTACATCATAGAGTCCAGTCTGATTATTCCAAACTATCTGCCGTTTCTGAGACTGGTTCTGATGCTTGCTTTATCTCTTTAGTCTGTGTGTTTTCTGTTGTTTTGTTTTGCCTCTTAGCATGCTTTGTAATTTTTGGTTGAAAGCCAGGCATGATGTATCAGATAATGGGAACTTAGGTAAAAGATCTCTGGTGTGAGATTTTATGTTAATACAGCTGGGAATTAGGCTGTGTTTGATTTACCTATAGGTGTCAGAGGCTTCAATTTCTTCTGGTGTCCTTTTTCCATCCCCTGTTGTCTTTGGGTTTCCATAGAAACTCCTTCTTAAACAGAGTCTGTGTCTTACAGTTCTCTGTTGTAATATAAAGTTATTATAATGAAGCCCTATTAATGTCAAGGTATGTGGGGGGAAGTATTCTAGAGTCTTATGATTAAAACCACTTTTTTAATGGGCTTGAGTACCTGTACTGTGGCTTTTAAAAGCGTTTCTTGGCTTTTGTTTCCTTCTCTGATGTGAGACATATGGCTAGATGGGATTGGAGTTGTCTAATTTCCTTTCCTCATGGACCTAAAAGCCACTGGTAAAGTAGTTTCCCTTGAGGGCAGGACCTCAATTCTCTGACGGATCTAAGAAGAGTAGGTGATATTCAGTTTGTTCAGCTTTTTTCTTGTTGTGAAGTTGGAAGTGATAACTTACAAACTCTTTACACGTCAGAGCTGAAGCCAACAGTCTGCTTTTTCACTGTGATCATTCCCATGGACAATGTCAGTAAGAAGGCTTTACAGAGTCATTTCTGTCTTCAGTTCCCTGTGACAGCAAGTCCTTAGGGCATGAACCCCAAGAAGGCCCTTAAAATTCAGTATGCATATAGCTCATAGTATAAGTAGGTCATTTACACAGTGTGATCACTGATCATTTTCTATTTATCCCTTACCACATAAACTAAAAATGGCAGAATATGTTTTCACCAAATTTCAAGGATATATTAGTGATACACTCTAACCTGCTGAAGGAATCATGTAGTGAGCATGAGGTTCATTGTTGGGGCACTTCCAAGAGCTGGGCAATCATCACCTGCGGAACTGCTACTGGGGTCAGTGCCTGTCTGAGGAGTCACACCACACAGAGTAAGACAGACACCTTGGACAAACAAACATTAATTTCAAACACGAGTCTCAAGGAAAAACAAGCAAACAAACCACAAAGTCCCAAACCGAAAACCCGGAGCAGATACAGGAACCAACTTGCCAATAAACTCCTTCTCTCACAGGCAACTCCCATGCATGCTCCACGGTGAGCAGCAACAATTTATTCATTCAGTGGTGGTTAAAAATCTTTAAAGCATGCACAGAAACAACAACTTCTGTGATTACTACACAACTGGTAGCACTAACTCCAGCCCTTTGCACAGACTTGCAGCCTAATCCTGTTAATTAAAAATTCCTGGTAAACAGAAGCACAGAGGCTGCCCAGAAGGCTTTTAATGTGTGTGTAAAAAACCAGTGAGTTTTGTAAATCTGAGTAGAGTACTAAGTGAGATGAAAAGATGTCCAAGAATATTTGTGCCTTTTTAACCTATGCAGGAGGCCTGCAAGTTGTGGCTTCCTGATAGACTGTTTTAAGGCTTTCTTGTCTTCATGCTTTGGTTCCCCAGTTGTGGTTTTTCTTCTTCCCAGTAGTTTGATGCTATTTATCTGATTGCTCTTATTTTCCTCAGTCCCTCTTGACTCTGGCTTTCTGGTGATACCTCAGCACTGACTTTCTTCCACTGGGTTCAGATTCCTCTAGAACAAGGCAGCACCCACAGTTCTGTGCATGAAGCCAGTCTTGGACACACACACATAATATCATTGACGATAGAGCTTTTAGATTTCAAGTATACAATAGAATTTCCTATATGAAGATTGTATTCAAATGAGTATGAAAAAAGATGGATTGTTTTTTAAATGATATTGAAATAATTCAGAAAAACAACAATAAGCTGGTATATTACCTTAATCCTCATCAAAACCAATTCAATACAGAGTACAGATTTAAATGTTAAAAATAAGAGGCCATAGCTTTCCTAACACAATACATGAGTAAACAGTTGTATGACTTTGATGTTGGAATAAGAATGAAATAAAAGCTATAAACCATGAAAGAAAAAACTGATCAATTAGATGACATGAAAACTTATTTTTAGTTAAGAAATGAAAAGAAAAAGTATACAAGGTGGGAGTACGTACAAAAATTATTGGTAAGATATATAACAGAGTGAATTGGTATCCATAATAAATTAAGCCAACTTCAAATCTATAGTAATAACATAAGCAATTAAAAAAATGGACAAAGGACAGGATAAGCAATTAACAAAAACCATGACTGACATGGAAAAATAAGAAACTTCATTATTAAAGAAAAATGCTTAAAAGTATGATATTTTTCTTCTACCAATTGGTAAGGTAAAAGAGGTGAAATAGTCATTATTTGCAAGGTTAGAGTGAAGTGATTACTCTCATATATTATTAAGAGTGTAAATATCTAGAGACACTTAAAAGCCAGGCTGAAATAACACTCATAATTTATAATGTGTGTACTTTTTGATCAAATAATTTCACATTCAGATATTAATCCTATACAAATACTCCCACAAATGCCAACATATGATGGTACAAGAATTTACTGTGTCTTTGTTTTAAATATAAAGACTGAAAATAATAAAAATGTTCATGAATGAGCATTTGATTAAATACATTATGGTAGAATCACCCAGTGAAATTCTTTGTGACCATTAAGCAAAGGTATGGTAGGAATTCCACTCCAAATTATGATGGAATAGCTTTAGTAGAACAACTTTCCTACCAAGAATGACAAGGAAAGCAAGCCTACAGGTGATTCAGATACTGATATTATAGGGCATAGAATTAATAACTGCAACTGATGTGTTTAAGAAGTTAGATGGCAAAATAGAGAATTTTACTAAATAACTAAAATTATTTTATAAATAATGTATATGGGAATTCCAGAACTGAAATATATAAAGAGTTAATTAAAAATTCATTGGATGGGTGTAATAGCAGTTTGGAGACAGCTGAAGAGAGCATTAGTGATTTTGAAGAAAGGTCAGCAGAAAAAAATCCAAGCTGAAGCACATAGATTAAAAAGGAAGGAAATACAGAAAATGGCATAGCACCCATATGAACAAGAGAAAGTCTAAAATGTGTAGACAGAGTCTCACAAAGGAGGAGAAGGGAGAGAATGGAGCATAAGCAACGTTTGAAGAGATAATGGTTAAGAAATTTTTCAAAGTAATGAAAGACATATACTCGCAGACTTAAGAAGCACTATGAATCCCCAAAAGACAGAGAGAGAAGTACACTTCATAATAAAACTGCTGAAAATCAAAGACAACAGAAAAATCTTATAAGCAGCCAGACAAACTAAGATATGCTCTAAGACACACTTCCCTCAAAGGAGACACACTGAAGCTACAGCAGACTTCTAGAGGGAAACCATGGGGGTCAGAAGACAATGGTATGTTATCTATAAAGCCTGAAAAAAAATCAACTATCAGTGCAAAATTACATAACCAGCAAAAATATTATTCAAAAGTTTAGGCAAAACAAAAACATTTCTGGACAAGAAAAACTTACTTTTTAAAAAACATAGCTAGAAGACACGCTAAAAGGAATACAAGAGAGTTTTTCAGACAGAGGAAAAATGATCCTACACAAAGATGTGTATTTTACTAGCTATAACGTCTACTAAAAATATTAAAAGTGCATAACCAACAAGCTACTATAGGAAAAATGGTATAATAGAATAAATTCTTGGTTAATAAAAAATAAAGCAAGAAGTACAGTAAGTCCCCTACATATGAGTCTTCCAGTTGCGAACTTCCAAAGATGCGAACATGCGTTCACATGCCCAATCATGTAAGTTAGTTCACGTGTTTGGCATACATTGTCACGTGCATGCATCCTCTACAAGTGGTTGTGCTTCTGTGTACTTTACTGTACACTACTGTACAGAGTACAGTAGCACAGTATCTTTTTTTCAAGCCCAGGATGTCTGGAAGCAAGCATAAAAGCAGTGGTGATGTAGCTGGTACTGCTAAGAAGCTCCAAGCGATAACAATGGAGACAAAAGTGACAATAATTGAGAGAGTGGAGCGAGGCGAAAAGATGGTAGACGCTGTTCATTCTTATAACATTCAACCATCAGCAGGATTCTAAAGAACAAGGACAAGATCATGGAACATGTGAATTCTGCTGTGCTGATAATATCGAGGAAGCGTGGAAAAGTGATGCAGGAGATGGAGAAACGTCTCAGTGTGTGGATGCAGGATCAGTATCAGCACTGAGTCCTGCTCAGCTTAACGCTGATTCAAGAGAAAGCTAAAAGCCTTCATGAAGACTTGAAGAAGAAACACAGTGAAGAATCAGAGGGCGCATCTTTTAATGCCAGCCATGGCTGGTTTCATCAGTCCAAGGCTAGAACCAGCCTTCACAACGTAAAAGCGAGTGGTGAGGCAGCGAGCGCAGATATGGTAGCTGCCCGGGAACTTCCTGAAACGCTTCAAGAAATTACTGAGGAAGCTGCCTATTTATCTGAGCAGGTTTTTAATGTGGATGAGACAGGACTGTTCTGGAAGAGGATGACAGATGGAAGTTACATCAGTAAGGAGGAAAAGTTGATACCAGGCTATAAAGCAGCAAAGGATAGGCTAACTCTGTTGTCTGGTGGCAATGCTTCTGGTGATACGAAGTTGAAGCCTCTTAGTTTATCATTCAGAGAACCCAAGGGCCCTTAAAAACATAGCCAAGGGCTCTCTTCCTGTTGTGTGGAAGAGTAACCCCAAAGCCTGGGTTACATAGGCCATTTTCCAGGACTGGTTTTTCCACCACCTTATCCCGAAGGTAGGGAAATACTGCTTGGAGAAGGACGTCCCATTCGACATTCTTTTGTGGCTTGACAGTGCTCCGGGCCACCCCCATTCATGGACGACTTTCATCCCAACGTCAAAGTAGTGCATCTGCCGCTGAATACTAAGTCGCTCATCCAACCTATGGACCAGGGAGTTTTAGAGACTTTCAAGAGATATTATTTACGTCACACTTTTTGTCAGGCAGTAAAGGCGAGTGACGAATCAGGGACAACCTTGCAACAATTTTGGAAGAACTATAACATCTACAAGGTCAAAAAAAACATTGACTTTGCTTGGCGTGAGGTTATGGCCGTCATCATGAAAGGGGTTTGGAAGAAACTTTGCCTGCAGTTCGTTCACGATTTCCATGTATTTGAGAAGGTGGATGAGGAGTCCAATGAGGTCTTCAGCAACTTAGTGACCCTCAGCGAGAAGCTGGAGCTAGATCTGCAAGAGGACGACTTCACTGAACTCCTTGCTGTGCAACACGAAGCGCTTATGGAACTGGAGGCCCAGAGAAAGGATGAGCAGGAAGAAGTAACTGAAGAACTGAAGAGATTCACGATGCAAGAAATGGCAAGGGGATTTTCTTTTTTTGAGGAGGCACTGTTAGTTTTTGAGGCACAAGACCCGAATGTAGAATGGTACACGAAGGTTGCAGCAGCCATTCAGAGTGCAATCCAGTGCTACCGTGTCATCTATGATGAGAAAAAAAGAGCTACTACCCAGACATCACTGGATCGTTTTTTCAAGAGGGTAGATAGAACTGAACCCAGCAAGGGACCAGAACCTGTGCCATCAGCATCAGGTGTGAGTGAAATTGCAGCTTGCCCTCCTCTCCTACTGCTGACGATCTGATGCTTCAGCTCTACCATCCCCCACCTCCTCTCCCTCCTCCAGTCAGTAACTCTTCTTGCCTGTTCACTCGATGCCAGCCCCTGTATGCCAGCTGTTGTACTGTACTACCGTACTTTTCAAGGTGGTGTACCGTAACATTAAAAACATTTTGTTTACTTTTTTGTATTTGTTTTTTATGTATTGTTTGTGTGAAAAGTATTATAAACCTACTACAGTATGGTACAATTATATAAATGATTGTGTTAGTTGGGCACCTAGGCTAACTTTGTTGGGCTTACAAACAAATCGGACTTATGAATGTGCTCTGAGAACGGAACTTGTTTGTATGTAGGGGACTTACTGTATAAAAATTAAATATAAAAAAAGCAAAAAAATATATAAAATATAAAAAGGAACACAAAACTGTTGAGAAAAATACAAAGCAATCATTAAAATGATAGCTATAGACCCAACTTAACAGCAGTAACATTACAAATGTATTAAATACTCTAATAAAAAGACTACTATCATCAGACTGAATGTCAAAGTAAATATCACACGCCACTTACAAGAGATACACTGAAGCACAGGACAATGTTGGTCACTTGCTTTATGATGAACAACAGGGGAAAGGAAAGGTTTTTTAAAAAACTAAATGATGCTGGGTTAACTGAATATTCACATAAAAAGTAAATCTTGATGCCTATGCTTTATCGGGTATAAAAAATAATGTCCAGGTGCACCATAGATATAAATGTGAAAGAAAAACAAAGATTCTAGAACAAAGAATAACAGAACACAGTAATGACCGTGCAACAGGCAAATGTTTCAAACAGGACACTGAAGTGCTAACCACGATAGAAAGGACTGATGGACGGTATCGAAATGTGGAACTTCTATTCCTCACAAGGCACCACTGAGAGTGAAAGGCAGATCGCAGGCTGGAGAAGAAATCTGCAACGTATCTATCCAACAACGGACTCATGTACAAATACAAAGAACTACTGCATTTCAATAGGAACAATACAACCTAGAAGATGTACTTCACAAAAGAGGATGTTCAAATAGCCAACAAACATGAAAATGTGTTCAAGTTCATTAGGCTTCAGGGAAATGCGAAATTAGAAGCATAATTAAATAATACCGTAGACCCAAAAGAACGGCTAAAATTAAAGTGACTGACAAAAACGAACTGCTGGCAGGGATGGAGAGCACTTGCAATTTCCACACTGCGCTGCGAGGAACGTACTGGGACAACCGACTTGTAAAACTATTTGACACCAGCTCCTCCTGAAGGTGAACTTATACAAACCCAGTTACCCAGGAGGTCCATTATTAGGTATGTGCCCTACAGAAATGCATACACATATCCACCAAACCACATACGAGAATGTTCCTAGTGGCACCATTGGTAAGAGAGCAAAACTGAAAACAACCGGCACTAAAATAAATAAATCGTGGTTATCACCATAAAATTGAACAACATGCAGTAATGAGTATACACAAACCATGATGTGGATGGATCTTACATCATGTTAGCAAAAGTCAGACATGAAAGAGCACACACTGTGTGATGACATTTATAAAACGTTCAAAATCAGGAAAAAGCAACTGATAGCGACAGAAATCAGAAGCGTGACCATGGCAGGAGGTGGTAAGTGCATGGAATAAGGTGAGCTTCCATCAGCTTCTTTTCTTGACCCAAGATTAAGTGGATGTGATCTCTTGTGGACGTGGGTACAATTTTTACTTAGGAAAAAAAAAAAAAGAACCTAGCAGATGTATATGCACTGGCTTCGGAAGATAGTCATGATGCATCAGCAAATGTAAAGATCACCAAGTACACTACGATTCTATACTGTAAAGAAAACCACAAGGTGAATTGCTACATCCAAAATAAATCGATGAAGGATTGAGTAACAATGTTTATCTCATATTTTTTGCTTTGTGAAATTTTGGGGTTTTTAAAAAAGTGAACATTAGTTACACATTTGGGGCCAAAAATAACCAATAGTAAGGAACTGCCCCCCCCCAGTTTCCCAGCTGAACACTCCACAAGACCAAAGCTGCCCCTAGGGTGGGACAGCGTGGTGGCCCTGCAGGACGTCTGCCTGTGGTCCAGTAGTGAGGTTCGGGTGCTCTGGTCCAGGGGTCTCTGAGGGGCAGGGGGGCGGATCGCGTGGGTGAGCAGGTCCCTTGGATTCAAGAAAACGCGCTTTCATAGCCCCACTCAAACTTGTTTTCAAAGGAGCAGATTAAACGCAGTTCTTAGCGGAACAGTCCAGAGCAGAGGGAAAAACCTGACAGGCCACTGCGCAGAAGCCAATTCCATTCCAGAGAAGGGACATGTTTGGAGTCGCTCTGTGCTCATGCCTTATTTACTTAGCAAAGGGCACAAAGGCTAATTACCACCTGCCACCTCTCAGGTGTAACACCCAATAAGCTTCCCTGCAAACCTTCAGATGAGTTAAGACAGACTCTAACTTACTTCTGTTAATTTTATTACCAAACATCCTTCAAGACAATCATGTTTTCCTCAACCAATTTACATCATTATAAACTAAATGTTTCTATCATCTGATCTAATTCTTTGGAAAAGGAAAAATGTTGAATCTCTTAAGAAGTATGCTGGAAAACAATGATGGCCTTTAAAATACTTTCCATTATATCTGCCAAGCATATCAACTGTGAATAGAACGATTTAGAAAATGAAGATGTTTCCAAGTAAATACTGAAAACATGCCAAAGATATGAAGAGGACAAGCTACATGTGCTCGTGTACACATGTGCACACAATCTCTAAAAATCCAAGATATACTATTTTCCCTCACGGGAGAAATGAGGAACAGATTTTAACTCATTTTCCTTAAAAAAAAAAAAAAAGGAAAAAAATTCCTAATGAATTAAAGAATGTGTTTATTCAAATCTATGGCCAGACCAAAGAAACAAAAAACAAAGGTAAACGGATTTAGAAATTATACTCAGATTTATAGCTTACAGAAAATAACAGGGAAATATTAAATAATCACTTAATGTCACAGCAGCAACATATTTATTCTCATTATTTTGTCTCATCCAGGTTAGAACCAGAGAAAATGAGCTTAATTATAATAACAAGGGTTAGATCAATATGAGGAAGAACCACTTTGGGTGACAAAAAGCTAGACAGAGAGCTAAATAAATCCTGCTCGGATGGACCCCTGAGGCATCTTCTCAACAAGAAGCACAGCGGCCCCGGCAGCACACACTCTGCACCAGGCGGGGGCTCCCCGTCATTAATGTCCCGGGTCTGTGAACACAGACCTTCTCTGGGAGGAAATCAGATGTTTAAATTGAGAAGCACGGTAAATGAACCAATAAATAAACACGTGTGGCTATGAACTTCTTACAAACTACACAGAAAAGCACAGGTGCTTACTACCAAACAAGGTGGATTGCATCTTTCACATTATGCAGTTGCACTTTGCTAGGGATCTTTTCTGTCTTTATAAGAATGATCCTCATTAGTATTTTACTATGTGAACTACTGAACTGACTGCGTATTTGTTTTAACAGGAACGTATACATAATTAGTCTGTGGAGATACTTTCAAAAGTGTCAAAATATGAATTGAGACACTGACACTTTTTTAGGGCTCTTCATGCAGCTCCAAGCATGCTGTGTACAGAACAAAGGCTGGTAAAATGGATGAGAACATCTGTATGGAGCAGCTTCCAAAATATCAGTTATTTATTTCATTTTATTTAAAGAGATGTTCCTATCCGGTTATATTGTGAAGAAACTCTTCTGGCTAGGGAGACACATATAGATGCACAATCCAAACAGAGTAACTTAACTTCCCTCCCTTTTCTGAGGAAAAGATTCCTCCCCGCTTCACGGATGAGATACAATCAAGTGTTCTTCCAGTTACGAGAGGAGCTCGGCCCTGCCTGAGATCAGCCCACAGAATCCATAGCCCTTTTGGACCCTCCTACACTGGTGGTGGGAATGTAAATTGGTGCAGCCACTGTGGAAAACAGTATGGAGGGGTCTCAAAAACTAAAAATAGAACTACCATATGACCCAGTAATTCCACACCTCAGTATATATTAGAAAAAAATAAAAACACTAATTCAAAAAGATACATGCACCCCAATGTTCACGGCAGCATTATTGACTAAAGTCAAGATATAGGGAACATATGTTTATGTATGACTGATTCACTTTGTTATAAAGCAGAAACTAACACACCATTGTAAAGCAATTATACCCCAATAAAGATGTTAAAAAAAAAAAAAAAAAAAAAAAAAGATATGGAAGCAACCTAAGTGTCCATCAACAGATGAATGGATAAAGAAGATGTGTATATACACAATGGAATACTACTCAACCATAAAAAAGAACAGTTTTGCCATTTGCAGCAACATGGATGGACTTGGAAGGCATTATGCCAAGTGAAATAAGTCAGAGAGAGAAAGACAAATGTCGTATGATATCACTTATATGTGGAATCTAAAAAATACAACAAACTAGTGAATATAACAAAAAAGAAGCAGACTCACAGATACAGAGAACAAGCTAGTGGTTACCAGTAGGGGGAGAGGCAATATAGGGATGCGGAGTAAGAGGTACAAACTATCAGATATAAAATAAGCTGCAAATACATATTGTACAACACGGGAAATATAGTCAAAATTTTATAATGACTATAAATGGAGTGTAACCTTTAAAAATAGTGAATCACCATATTGTACCCTGGTAACTTATATAATATTGTACAGCAACTATACTTCAATTTAAAAAAAAGAAGTCACAGCCCTTTTGTTCAATGACTGTAAAGCACACTCCTTTTCTCTTAAGACAAGTCGAATGGATAATTGTTTTGGAGATGAAGTGCAATGCAACCAAATTGTACTAACTTGAACTTTTAGCCAAATCAGGAGAAAACTCACTAATTTTCTTTTCCTCTAGAAGACAAACAGATCTCCTACCATG
Organism: Grampus griseus; assembly: GCF_964374135.1. Taxonomy (NCBI): domain Eukaryota; kingdom Metazoa; phylum Chordata; class Mammalia; order Artiodactyla; family Delphinidae; genus Grampus; species Grampus griseus. Next base: position 32,214,795 of record NC_139006.1, on the reverse strand, counting down.
TTCTGGAAGATACAAACATGTAGAACTACATTGCTGAAGACACAGAACTACAACTTACCAACATTTTTATCTGACCAAATAAAAATGATTGCACCAAATTAACACCCAAGAGGACATTTATTCCTTAGCTTGCTACAGTATAACCTCGAAATTATACATGACATTCTGCGTATATTGAGCCTTAATTGCAAAGAAACATAATTAAGTGAAAACATGCAATTCTTTCCCCTATACTCTAATAATCCCTTAGCTTTTAACACTTCAAGTTTGCCGTAACCTCCTTGCCTGTCTTGCTAACGAAGTACACTCTGCAGTCCCCCCAACTTATAAGAATGCAAGGAGACACTTCTGGTTTCCCTCCATGCCCTGTGCAGATGGCAGAGAGAGATTCCACCACTGAGACGTGTTATTTCTACAGGTTTAGATTTGTCTTGTCATCAGTGAGGACCACAGAGTAGATTATACAGTCTTTCACTTTAAAAGTGAGGAAATGAAGGTCAGAGCAGTGAAGTAGGGTTGGGATGAGAGGAGAGCATAAGTGTCTGGGCCCCTGGCAGGTTCTTTCCCCCATTCCTTCCTGGAATGATAACACCAACCAAACACACAAACAAGACATTCTTCCCAACAAAAAAGCAGAGTCTGCGTTTTTGCTAGTGTTTTTGTTTTTACCTCTGAAGAGAATATCCAAGTCAATATCTTCTTTTCCTTTGATTTTCAAACACTTTGCCTGCTGTACAAGTCTGGGCAAAGAACAGAAATAAAACCTGGATTCATTATCCTGTGAGGTAGGAATAAATCATGACAGCAGCACCAATTTAAACAGAAACCACAGGGTAAACAAGAGTGAATTAGCCGGTACTTTTGCTGCACAGAGCCTTGTTAGAATTTTTCTTCAATTTAAGATTTAAAAATACACTTTTGTTCAGAAACTGGAAGTTTGAAACTTGAAAGCTCCCAACACCCCGTTCTATTATAGCAAAAAGTTTCTAAAACTCTCTGGAGAATAACCTCTTCAGATTCTGAGGAGGAGCTATTAGGGATGGTAGGTGATGGTGTGGTAGGTAGTAAATAATAATTGTTACTGATGATTTCTGTGCTTATTTTAATCAAAAGATTATAGACATTGTGCTCAAACAATAGTACAAAGTAACTTAGTTACACTGTCGAATGTCAGAGAATTAATTAACTTTTAAAATGCTCCAGAATACAGCAAGGACTAATTCTGTAACTCTTTCATCACGGAACTTCATTAAAACTTGAGGCTCATAGTTTGTAATGAATATGGAAGTTTCTGAAATGAAACTTTTCCAGTGTTGCTAATTACCTAGTAACTAATTTTAGGTAGACAGAACTTGAAATGGTTCATTAATTTATCTGCAGTATTTACGATTTTAATGAAAATTATAATACCTTGCTTGGCAAATATATTTTGATTGCACTTGGATAACTGCTCTCTCATTTTATCTTCACTGACAAGCCATTAAGGTAGGCATGCCAGTACTGTTTCAGTTTTTGTTTTAGATGAGGAAACTGATTCAGTTACTAAAATCTTACATAGAAACCTAAGTGACTGGTACATAATTTGAGGCAATTTTATCTGTATGTTCCAAAAACGTGTGTCATGATAAAAACACATTCTATTAATCAGATACTTTTTAACCATGAAGAGTTTTTTAATCAAAAAAGCAATTAACTGAAAAAGAATTTCTGTTGAAATCCCACCTTTGGACCTTAAAAGAAGGTCCCACACAGCCACTGTGACACACACCAGCCTCAGGTAGTTAATCTCCTGCGGTGCAAGCAGAGACCAGTCCACCCAAAACCTGAGTCTGTGTCTTAGGCCCTGTGCCCTGGGTTTGAGGCCCAGAGTGAGCAATTAGATTCTAGAAGCCTCAGCTTCCCAACCTGCAAAACCAAGCCAGTACTTGCCTTACCGGGTTTGTTTGGAACAATCAGTGAAACAATATAACATAGTCTACAAACTCTTATGCATCATGGTCATGCATAAAAATATATGGAATATTTATTAATTCCATATGCTTAATTTCATTATATATATAATACATACTGTAAAATTATTTATATATCTCATCAGGATTTATCTACATTCTCGTAGGAAAGAACATTAATGGAAGGAGGGCTTCCATAATGGAAGTGGAAGGAGGGCTTAGCCCTAAGCAGCGAGCCTCTGGGGGAGAGAGCTGGTCAACACGGGATGTCAGAGGCACGTGTGCACAGTAAAGTCATTTTGCAAAGAATAAGATGGAAAAGGAGAACAATTTCAGCTCTCCTTACATCTTTTTGGCAAATAGCTAGGTATTTCCCCCCAAACTTTACAAATTGTATGAAACTTGAGTTGATTTTCAAACCATCTGAAAGCATCCCTCTGCAAATACAAGCTGATGAAGATGGCAGTTCTATCTTACAAAATTAAAAAAAAAAAAAAGAAGCCAGTATGCCTTACATAACTGACGAGGATTTTATAAAGCAATTTAAAACTAAATCAAATAAATTTACTGACTGGCTTTTTAAAAAAAATGCAAGGTGTTGCAATCAATCACAGATATATTTAGGAATAGTTCTTGCTTTCAAAATTATTACATCACCAGGGAGATAAACCAAGTCAAACCCTGTAAACCAGCGGTCCCCAACCTTTTCGGCACTAGGGACCAGTTTCATGGAAGACAATTTTTCCCAGGACTGCGGCGGGGGTGGGGTGGGTGGGGGGTGGGGGGTGGAGAAGGAGGCAGGGCTGGGGATGGTTCAGGCAGTAACGCGAGTGACGGGCAGTGACGGGCAGCGGCAGATGCAGCTTCACCGGCTCGCCTGCGGCTCACCTCCTGCCGTGCAGCCTGGTTCCTAACAGGCCTCAGATGGCTACTGGTCCCTGGCCCGGGGGTTGGGGCCCCCTGCTGTAAACTGTTCAGATTCCGTTACATCTCCTGAGTGAGGCAGGTGCCTCCTAAGGACTCCCAGGTTCTTCATTTCATTTAACCTCATTTCATTCTCACAAAAACTCTATAAGGTGGGTGCAGCAGGCTGTGAATCAAGAAACTGAGGCTCAGAAATATTAAACCACTTGCCCATCTTGGGGGCACAGTGAGTCAGTGGTGGAGCCAGAGCGCAAACTCAGCGGACTCCAAATCCAGGCTTCCTTCTACCCTACACATCATCTGGCAGGAACGGAGGGTTTCCTGACTGTCTACAGACGGCCTGGGGCTGGAGATTGTTGACACAGGTAGGGGAGAGAAGAGGGAGGACAGTAGTGTTCCCGGGGGCTGGAGGGAGGGTGCGGCTCTGTGCAAGTTGGTCGGGAGGAGGCTGGGGATGCAGCCGGGTCTGTCCTGAAAGGATGGGGACGTGGGTGACCGATGGGGCCACGAAGGTCCAGGGAATGAGGGTGGGAGGAAAGCAGGAGCGGCACAGACCAAGCAGAAGCAAAATGGAAAGGAGAGCATTTGGGGACACGAATAAGCCCCTCAGCTGATGGGGCTGAAGCATCTGCACTGTGCGAGGAAAGGAAGGACCAGAGGTGGGGCTAAAGGAATTGGCTAGAGCGGAGCTGGGGAGGCCTGGCACGCTGCTCTCAAGCACTCGGGCTTTATCTCGATGGCCGTGAAAGAAGCCACCGCAGCCCTGGCCTTGGGAGAATCTACTGCACATGGTCAGAAATGTCTGGAGGTGATCAGGCCAGTCACGTGCTGAAGATTAATATTTCTTTGCATGTTAGCTGAAAAGGTAATACCACTAAAATCTCAGCTCTGACCATTTCACCAATTCTTCTTAAAGCCCAGCCTCCACCTTCTATGTAGTCATAATAGCTCCAGCATCTGAACAACCTTCAAAACCTTTTGTTAATAGAACTGCTATTGCTGCAGCAAGTGTCAAGCTACCCATCTGTCTGTCTGTCTGTGATTCATTTTAGAGGAGTGCACGTGACTATCAGTGTTTGTGTTAGAGACATGCCGCTGCCATCCCATTGTTTTTACTATCTTTACTATCCGTTGGTCTTTACTATCTGTTGTTTTTCCAAATGACTTGCCTTTTCCTTAGGATTTTGCTACTTCCTTGAAAATAGGAGCTGCATGTTCTCTGACCCTCCTTCTATGCTTCCACTACTTTTAATGAGGCAAATCAGTGGTTACTGCTTTGTGCTCAATAAATGCTAGGCCTGAACCAGATGCCTAACACGAAGGAGGTAATATTAATCTTATAAGTGTGTGTTGAAAAAGACAGAGAGGTTAAGTAGCTTGCCCAAAGTCACACAGCAAGTAGAAGAGCAAGAATTTGAATTTAACTCAGGTTAGTCTACATGTAAATAAACACCTTCTAGAACATGAGTTGGAAAACTACAGTCCATGAGGCAAATCCTGCCGTAGGCTGTTTTCATAAATGAAGTTTTATTAGAACACAGCTATGCTCATCAGTTTACTTACTGTGTACGGCTGCTTTCATGCTACAATGAACAACTGTAGCAGAGATCTTACAGCCAGCAGAGCCTAAAATACTCACTATCTGGCCCTTTACAGAAAAGGTTTGCTGACTCCTGTTCTATAAGGAAAAGGTCCCTGAGGCCAAAAATACACACACAATCTGTGATTGTTTCACATGGCTATTTTTCCCCAAAACTGCCCTAACAATTGTATTTAGGTATAACTTATAATGGGACTTGGAAAGCAAATATTGGGCTCCGACTGCTTTTTATTTTTAGACAAACTGTCCAAGTCCAGCCAACATTTCTTTGAGCTTTTCCTACCTGCAGGTGTCACATTCGGCCGAGGTGGTGTCTGTCACCAAGAGACATAATCTATCTGAGGATACAGGTGTGTCCACCGCCTACCTTCACACAGAGCAGACTGAGAGAAGGGCCGCAAGGAAGAGAGGAAGAAACCACGATGGAGTCACAAAGAGAGGGTTTTCTGCTTTAAAGGTCCGAGAGGTGAGAGAACACCTTCAGGAGGACATGAGCTTGAACCAGGCCTCGAAGCAAGTTTTACTGAGTGATGTGCAGAGAGGGACCCTGCAAAGGCACAGACACATGGAGGGTGGGAGTAAGAAGAATCAGTGGTGGGGCTGGAGGGTGATGAGCTGGGGTGCAGGCTGCGGGCAGGTTACGAGTACCGCACACGCTTCCTATGTGCATCCACACCTATGTGCTCTCGTGTGTAAGGACGTGGGTAAATGTGAACTTATTTACAGTAAAGCAAATGGATCGAGGACCTGCAAGACTCCACCAACAGAAAGAAGAATTCATATGATATGTTTAGTTTGTCAATAAAAGGTAATTAAACTTTAACGAATACTGCATTATAAAGCATCAATAAACGATATGCATACTTGTGAAAATGTTTACTGCAGCATTATTTATACGAGGAAAAATACTGGAAACAACCTAAATACCTGTCAATAGGGGAATGAGTTGAATAAGTTCGTCCACACTATGGAATATGATAGTTATTAAAAACAGTGCATTGAATCCACCTGTGTTGACATGGCAAATTATTCATGACAGGTGGTCAAATAAATAAGACATATTTTTGAGCTAATATCTTTTATCGTCAGACTTTCTTTGAGCCAACAATTAATGTTTTCACATGGCTTTCCATAAGGAAGAAGGCAAATTTGTTTTTTCTTTGTGGGTAGACTTAGTTGCTTAGGTCTTTATAACTTTTCCGTATAAAAATAAAAGTCCAAGACCAGAGTATTTTTCTTCTGGTCATAAATGCTGACTTATTTACAAGTGCCTTGTTCAGAACTCCATTGTGAACTTGGGATAAAATATGTGTGTATGTTATTAAAGCCTCAGTGTTGAATGTCTGGGTGCTTTAAAGGTTTGCTCCTGTGTTAAACTTTCAGGAACACAGCATCCTTCCTCCGTGTTCAACAGGGTTATATTATAAGCTGTCCAGAGTGATACAAGCTAACCTTCAAAGAAACATTAACAAAAAATAATGTAATTTTAAAAAAAAGAGTGACAGCCATGAAAAAAACCGAAATTGAGTTATTTGTAGTGAGGTGGATGGACCTAGAATCTGTCATACAGAGTAAAGTAAGTCAGAAAGAGAAAAACAAATACCGTATGCTAACACATATATATGGAATCTAAAAAAAAAAATGTCTCTGAAGAACCTAGGGTCAGGACAGGAATAAAGACGCAGACGTAGAGAATGGACTTGAGGACACGGGGAGGGGGAAGGGTAAGCTGGGACGAAATAAGAGAGTGGCATGGACATATATACACTACCAAATGTAAAATAGATAGCTAGTGGGAAGCAGCTGCATAGCACAGGGAGATCAGCTCGGTGCTTTGTGACCACCTAGAGGGGTGAGATAGGGAGGGTGGGAGGGAGACACAAGAGGGAGGGGATATGGGGATATATGTATGCAAATAGCTGATTCACTTTGTTATACAGCAGCAACTAACACAACATTGTAAAGCAATTATACTGCAATAAAGATGTTAAAAAAAAAGAGTGAATGTGTATCTGCATATCTGTATGTAAATGTAAACAGAAAAAGAGTAGAAAAGAACATGAAAATCTATTCACACAAGTAACCTTGGGATGCAGCATTAGAGTTAAGGAGTGGAGAGTGAGAAATTATTATTCTTAAAAACTTCTATATTACCTGAATTATTGCAGTGCGAATTTTATCATATTTTTGTAAGACTACAAGTTATGCTGTTTGATAGGAAAACACCTGAGTATTAATAATGTTTTCAACTTTTATTTTTTCTTACTAATCTATATTTTCTAATATTCCTATAATACATAAGCATTGCTTTAGTTATAAGAAAAAACTGACATTAAATGCCACAACTTTGCTATTTACAATAAATAGAAAATAATTATTTTAAAGCCAGATGAAGTATGTGGATGAGAAAAAATGCCCACTGTTGCTTAGGCAACAAAGTTTTGTTTTTCTGGGGATTGGGAACACCAATATTTCCTTGACGGAAGAAACCACAGACACTTTAGCACACACTGTTCTCAGCATTTAATTACTAAGGGCCTGAGCCAAGGCAGGATTCCAGAAATCCAGAGATCCACAATAAATCATAAAATGCCTCATGAAAATCAGCATAGAAGGACATTTTAAAAGATCTTTCTAAGGCATACACTGGTTATTTTATCACATTTTAGCAAGACTATAAATTTGTTTAGAAACACAAGACTACAATGAAGGTGCCAGAGGCACAGAGGCAAGTGGAATCCAGGAGGCCAGGTCCTTTCATCGCATCACAGCTTCCGTCTACACCCCTGAGCTGATCTTTGACAGGCTGGTTTCGGTTTCAATTTGCAAAACAGTCAACAGAACCCTTTAACTTGTCTTAATGGCCTGGATCTGCCTAGGGTCTCCAAGAATTTAAGGTGCGTAACTGCTGAGACCAAGGTCCCCTTTCACTCCTTGTCAGTTACCACAGTCTGTAAGTCTCTCTTCCATTTGGTTTATCTTTGTTTTCCCTCCTCCGCCTCCTCTCCCTGAAAATACGCTCCCCGCAGGGACAGGACCCCTGAGCCACAGCAGACGCTCCGCACGTACCCGCTGGATGAAGAAACATCAGTGCCATGAGTGAACTAGCTCAGTGCCTGGGTTGCGGGGACGAGCCGTCCTGCCTGAGTTCGGATCCTCATCCCGCCACTTACCAGCGTGGGTTTTCGTACCACTAAGTGAAAGCTTAATAAGAACAAGGATTTTAGGGCTTTCCTGGTGGCGCAGTGGTTGAGAGTCCGCCTGCCGGTGCAGGGGATGCAGGTTCGTGCCCCAGTCCAGGAAGATCCCACGTACCGCGCAGCGGCTGGGCCCGTGAGCCGTGGCTGCTGAGCCTGCGCGTCCGGAGCCTGTGCTCCGCAAAGGGAGAGGCCGCGGCAGTGAGAGGCCCACGTACCGCAAAAAAAAAAAAAGAACAGAACAAGGATTTTAGTCTGTTTTCTTAACTGCTGTCTCACTGGAGTTTGGAACAGTGCCTTTCTAAGGGTTTGTTCAATGGATAAATGATGAATAAATGAACGGCTAGGGTCCGGATCCTGAATTCAGGGAGGTACGTGCTGTTCAGTTATTTATAACGCCATAAACCGGCTCTGTTCTGACCTCACTCTGGGGGAGGAGGAGGGATGGGATGGTGAGCAGAGCAATGACCCGGGGTCAGAGGGCTCGGGGCTGCCACTAATGACAGTGTCAATAAGGGACTAAATGCTTGACTTTAACAACCTTATTTCTCTGTTGTAGAAGTTGGATGAGATAACCTTCTGAGTCCTTTTCCAACTGTAGAGCTCCAGGATCGTCACACTTGGCTGGAGGTCCCTCAGAGTCCAGCTGGAAGTATGGAGTGGGAGGGGGCTGTCCGGATGGCCGGGGGCTTCCTGTCCAACCACAGTCCTCCACAGACCCTGAGGACCCTGGGTATCCCAGTGTTTTGATCACTGCTCACTTGATTAAGGAGTTTACTTTAGTTCCGAATAAATAAACAAAGGGCTAAATTTCTATGTTTGGTGCAAAGATGTGTGCTACAGACACAGCTAGAACCAGTCCAACTGCAAGACTTTAAGATCAACAAGTTTTATAAAAAATGGAAGAAAGATATGGAATTATTATTTCAATAGTTTCTACTATGTTCCAGGCCCAGTCATACATCTCTATCTATCTGCATCTATACACCTCTGTTCAAAAACCTAAGCCTCGGATATTGTATTCATTTTACAGGTAAAGACATTGAGACTGTTATGGGAAAACAAATGTATGTATGTACCTGAATCAGTCAACTACGATTCACTAAGAACTATAATGCGAACAGTGGTGAAGGAAAAATGCAAGCATAATAAGAACTGCTTCTCGCTCCTTAGCAGCCTCCAATCTTTTTGAGAAAATAAGGCACATGTGCAAAACAAGTATCAAAAAGGCTCAAGGAGACACAAAGCGTGGAGCAGACCCAAAGCACAAGGAAGGGGCCTCGCTCTCATCCGATCCACACCCCAGGGCCCAGCGGAGTCCTGGCACCGCATGGGTGCTCAACATCTATTTGATTTGTCAAGTACCGGCTAAGCGTCAGGCATTGAACTAGACGTGAAAAATACACAGATGTGTAAAACACCATCTCTAAGGTCAAGAAGCTCACACGGGCTGAACTGCTGTGGAAAGTTTCAAGACAGAGATGAGCCTTGGAGAAGAGAACACGCAGCAGGAGTAGAGGAGGCAGGAAGAATGGGAACAAAGGCACCCGCGCAGGAGGAAGAACACGACTGCGGATGGTGACAGGGCGTGAGTGGACGCCCAGAGGCTTGGCCTCCGAAAGCAGAGAATTTACATGGGAAGGAGCAAGATCAAAGGCTGACGGGCTCAAGGAAACCTCTTTAAGGACTTGGAAGGTTCATACACGAAACAACCGGCTAACACTGGTTAAATTCTGAGAACGGACCTCATAGAAGGTAATCTGAGTCGTGCAAACAAGCTAGTTGGCTCATAGCTGAGCAGTTTCTTACGAGGATCATTAAGGAACTACTCCACTGCCTGCCATTCTCTGCGATGACCATAATCTCTCCCAGCCATTTTTATTGTCAATATAGGCCTTTGGGAAGTACGTAAAATTTATAATATGGCAGGCATTATGAAAAACAAAGTGAGCTATATTAGGCATTTTCTTAGGTTTTCTTAATAGCCGTGATTGAATATGACAGCTTTTTTAACTAATGGTCCTGCCGACTGTGTAAATTAGAGGCAGAAGTTGTTATTAAAGAATACCCAGGTGGATGGGGAAGGGGACTGGACAAAATGTCCTACACAGGCCCGGGGAAGCCAGCTAACGTAATATAGGGCGCGGGGGGGCAGCTGCATTTCAAGTAATTTTCTTATGATGAAACTGTCTGATGAGTATAATTTTATTCCCCCGTTGCAGATCGAAGCCTTTAGTACCTATTACAAAGAAACGTGTTCAGGTGGAAGACTTGCATTATATAGTATACATAAGAATAAACAGTTTGGGGCAAACATGGTTGAGATTCTTCCCCTTCAGTAGTTCTGTGTTCACAAAATAAGAAATAAATGCCTCACAAGATGACCCTGAGAATCCTGAAGAGCAGCAGAAAGTCTAAACATAAACCCAGCCAGGCATCTTCAGAGCCTCCAACTGCCATCCTTTTGCCAGCCTGATGCCATTGAAAACATGTATAGGATTTAGGGTCAGGTAGTTCTGGACTCAGACCCCACCTCGTCTACTAATTATCTGTGTGGTCCTGCACGCTTTGCCTAACCTCTCTGAACCTCCAGGTGCCTACGTTATAAAACCAGAGTTGTTGTGAGGATGAAATAAAATTCCCAAGACCATGTATGTGAATTGCTCACCACAATGCTTTGCAGCACAAGCTAATAAGTGTATGATATCAGTCTTAGTATTACTGTTGATAAATCTCTTGTTGCCATTATCAGTTTACTGAACTAAGAATATGCTGGACTTAACTGGAAGACCTATGTCCTGGATTAGCTACTAGTAAGAACCTCTACTTCTTCATCAATAAGTGACAATACTATATATACAACATATATATAGTTGTATATACGTATATACAACATACAATATAATGACAATAATGTCTGTTTTGCCTAAATCACAAGATTATGGGAAACTTTAAAGGTAATGTATCTGAAGACTATAAACTGTCAAACAAATTAACGTATCCACCCTAGAGTACGTTCCCAGATGAAAGATGCTCAAGTGTTAAGGTCATTTGCCTCCGTTTAATGCACCATGAATATAGTACTAATCACTCTGCTAGCACCAAAAGAGGGAATATATTTACAGCATAACAGTTTTTTGTTTGTTTGTTTGTTTGTTTTGCGGTATGCGGGCCTCTCACTGTTGTGGCCCCTCCCGTTGCGGAGCAGAGGCTCCAGACACGCAGGCTCAGCGGCCATGGCTCACGGGCCCAGCCGCCCCGTGGCATGTGGGATCTTCCCAGACCGGGGCACGAACCCGTGTCCCCTGCATCGGCAGGCGGACTCTCAACCACTGCGCCACCAGGGAAGCCCACAGCATAATAGTTTTTCAGTAATGGCGACCTAACGTGAATCTGACTATTTAAACTTATATTAACATGCAATCGTACTACTGTGAAGATGAATCCTATAAACATTTAGTAGCATATAATGCACTCGAATTCATAACATGACCCTCTACTAAGAAAATGTGAACATAAACAGACTATTTCCACTGCTAAGTCATGGAGACTTAAAATTTACTAATAATAACTCCCTCTCCAAAGATTAACATGAGAACAAACATGCTTTTTAAAACTAAACACAAAACTGGGATGCAGTTAAGGAAAATACACAATTCCCTAAACTTTGGGGCAGCATCTAATTGATTTTGTAAGAAGGTCAAGAGATAATTTTATATTTTGCACTGGCATTGCAAGAAGCCTGGAGATGCTAAGGTGACAGCATTGCTTGTGTAAGAAGTTAGGGCAGGCCTGTCCAGGGCTCAGAGACCATGGATGCACTGGACGCCAGAGGAAATTAAAGACCTGATTTTCACTCATTTCACCCCCTTGTCTATCCTTGGACACGCGCCAACCACAAATTATTTTTCCTCAGCATGTAGAAGAGGAGAGATGGGATTTAAACATTCTCCTCCACCTGTACACGGTATCTTGTGATTTTAAGAGCAGAGGTTTGGGTTAGAGGAGAGGCAGCCTCAGGAGATTACCACAAGTAAACTGTGAGAAGAGCTGAAATAAATTTTAGCTGCTCATCATTAGCCTACATATTCTTCCTTGTCGATTTCCTTGTTCTTTTTGTCTTTGAGCTGGAATTCTGGACCGTGAACAGGAGGTCATGGGGAAGGAAGCAGGTCAAAGTGAGTACTACTGCCAAGACCACTTGACCCGAACATCGTTTTGTTGTGACGACTGGTTTAAAAAAAAAGAGGACGGGGATTGGAGTGCAAGAATGGCTTTGGTCTTGGGATGTGAAAGAAAAAGAAGGCTTAACAATTCGAGATGTGGACCGTGAGGCTCCCCCTCTTCCGCGCAGCCGCTCACACAGCTCTGTGCATTCATGAAACAGGATCTGACAGAACAGGATCATGTGTAATTGTTTTGCTTGGTTATCAACTAACATTCTCTGCTTTTTCTATCTGTAGTAATTATGCTTATTTGACACATTTCAGTGCAAAAACCCCTCAAAACGGTAAAGCACACAACGATGTATTGAAAGGCGAGTTAGGGACGGGGGAGCCGTACACCTGTGCTGAAGAGAAAGGCCGGGCTCACCTCCAAGAGAACACGACGGAGTCATCGTTTTTTAAAACAGTTCAAAGAGCTGTTTATTCTCTCTGACTTTTGACATTGGGGATGAATGTCTAAAATGTTCACAAGAGAGGCTGAGTTTTTATTTGGGGGGAAGAAAGATAACAGAACAAAAAGAGTAACAGCAAATGGATGCACTGGTCTCTGGAATAAACAAGCGCTGTTCCCTGGAAGACAGTTTAAAAAAAAAAAAGAAAAAACTCCCTCAACTAGGAAATGGAAAAGCTGTTCGAGCTCTCAGCCACTTGAAGTTGTAAATGGTGTGGGTGTGAAAAGCAGTAAAGAAAAACTAGACCCCGTACAGTTCCGGCAAGAGGAGTGGGTGTACAGCAAAGGAGAAAACCAAGATAACATGCGGCAGAGGGGCTGCGCGGTACCCGGAGGAAGAGGATGGGGCGCGCGCTGCGGAGGGTGACGGGTGGCCCCGTGCACAGCGACCACGATCAAAATCAGCTGCTTAACGAAAATGCAACGTCGCCTAGATGCTCTATAAAAAGAAAAAAAGGCACAGTCCAGGATGTAAACTCCACGTGAAAAGTGTGTCCTAGGAGCCAAACTCTCCCAGTGAGCAGACCTTGGCAGTAAAGGAGCATCCACGCTGGGACTGAAGGGTGAAAGGGCAGAAAGGGGTTCCTGGAAAGTCTGCCCTCGCATAGAGGCGTGCACATTCCTCTCCCACGTGCTGAACGGGAAGGGCAGGGCTGGGCGAGGGCTGTGGGGGGCCGGGGGTGGGTGATGGTGGTCCGGAGAACCAGCAGCCCCTCCCATAGCAGCTCCTGGAAAGCTCAACCTTGAGTGCCAGCGCCTTCTGCCTGCAGCGGGGCCTGAAAAACACCCACTTCTCACCTCTGCCGAGCCTTTCATGGCTCCATCTCCGTCTGGTCTCCAGTTGTTTACTTGTAATTAGATTCTCCTGTGTTTATAATTCCCAGCATGGAGGATGAAACTTTTATCTTAAAATGTTATTTATTTACTCATTTAGGTTAAAAAAGAGCAAATAAGGTTGCATCTGTAGCTTCTTAGAAAATGATTATAAGTAAATAAAAATTGAGAACTGATCCTTAAAGTCATAAGTTTACATTTAGGAACAAAAGGATGATGTGCCATTGATAAATCAAAACAGGAACTATTCAGAGTAAGGAAATCGTACCTGAGGGACTTTTGGATTAAAGATGACAAGTACCAGGTGAGCGAGGGGATCCTGATGGGACCAAGAGGATGCGAACACTGGGCCACGTGCCCAGAGAGATGCCACCTGTGAGATGACTCCAGAGATACAGGGAGTCTTACAGAATTTACACGTGAGATTTCCTTTCTGTTGCCTACATGTAATATCTACACTTAGAGGTAAATTCAAATTTTTGAGGATGAAGTAAGAAAAAATATTTTTCAAATAAATGTCAAGGCTTAGATGAATTCTATGAGCCAGTGAACACAATAATATACAGAATAAAGAAAGATTTTGAAGAAACACAAGAAACTATTATTACCCACAAGTTTGTTCTTTTCTGTTCTACACACTTTACTCTCTGGTTCACATTTTCAGAAGTTCCTTACCTGGACTGGCTCTTCACCTTTTCATGTTTTCCATTGAAGTTCAAACTACAGAGGTTTTTCGATTTTGAATGTGCAGAGTCTGAGTCCACGTTTGACTGTGTTTGTTCTCGCAGACGATCGTGAAGCGTTGCCTCCTTTTTCAAGTTCATGTCCGAATACGGGCAGCCAAAGGCACTGGTTTGTATAAAAATGAGAGCACAGGCGTCAGTTTAGGGTGATACATCAGGGCTGTACTGTCATTGCAACAGACATACATCCACTATTGAAAAGCTGAATAGAGACATTCTCCTTTCACTGAACACACTCAGGTTAAGTTTCTTTTATATTGTCCTTTGCGAAGATCTCAGGTGCCAGACCATAGACACCGGTCAGCAGACATTACAGGTACAGTCATCAGCAATACGGTTTTCACAATCTAAAAAACTTAAAAATCTAAAGGACTTCCCTGGTGGTCCAGTGGTTAAGACTCTGCGCTTCCAACGCAGAGGGCTTGGGTTCGATCCCTGGTCGGGGAACTAAGATCCCATATGCTGTGAGGCCAAAAAAAAAAAAAAAAAAAACACCTTAAAAATCTAAGAATAACCTAAAGGTGTACATCCAATGGAGCAGCGAACATGTCATGTAAACACCTAACTCAGTTTGTATCCTCCAATATTCAAGCTCTAATTTGACTACATGTATCACAAAATACTATGGGGTAACTAAACATCTTTACCAGTAATCAGAGAATATCATGCTTTTACTTCTTATCATTCATGTACCCAGAAATACTGTATCTGGATGACTGCTTCATCCTCCTGAAACCAGCTAGGAAGTTTTGTGTTTGAATGTGAAGGGCCGGTTGTGGGTGAAAGAGGAGAGACCACAGTCAAGGCTGAATCCTGACTCCAGGATGTGTTAGGAGGCTGACAGCAGGCTCAGGGCAGAGGCTCTGGCTCCTGCCACAGGTGATCGGTTGTCTCTGGTAGATTTCTGTGCCCACGTTCCTGTCCCCCGAGGCCCCCAATCTCTGTGCTGCCGGGAACGAGGCAGATGCTGTCAGGGGCCAACCAAGCAAGACGGTTCCCCGCCCACAACCCTGAGGGAGCTGGTCCACCGAGCTCCAGTTCCCCTCCAGTGAAATGGGAAAATCAGATCCAGCTCCTACGGGCTGTTGTGACCACGAGGAATCACACACACACACACACACACACACACACACACACACGGTAGCTGCTCTCATTACGACAGTGCTGTCATCCTTTACATTTGGGGAGCACAGACTCAGATGCATCAGTACCTTGGCAGTTGGCTCTTTTTTTAGGAACTCACTTCTTGCTTACTATAAATTTGCTGGTATATGGTGCACAATAAATCCTTTCTGATATGTGAAAGTTTGCTTTTGGTATTTTAAAGTCATGATAAAATCAGGGAGCAATGCAGTTTTCCTCTGTTTTACAGTAGATTTGAGTTTTCCAGGGAGCACTTATACACAGTCTAACCTCAGAGGACTTTAGTACCAACCTGGATCTAGAACGGGCCTTCTGGACTTTGGGATGGGGTGGTTCTGATAACACACCAGCCTTGCCCAATATGCCAGGGTGGACCTGTACTTTGCCAGACAGGGGCGCCCCTGTGGATGCATGTTCTGTAGTTAATATTAATTGGCACTACTTCTTAGTTTATTCCATTATTGATTCAACAACCCACTAACTGAGCATGTGCTACATGCTAAGCACTTTGGAGAATATAAATCTAGTGAAGAAGTTGGGATATATACCAATAAATACAATTTATAATAAGAACAAAAGCTACCCCTATTGTTTACATGGACCCATTGCAATACAAGGTGTTTTACATATATTATCTCTAATATTTAGTACTAAATACCCAAAGATGGCATTGACATATTTTTTTCTAGGTTAGAAAACAGGCTCACACAGGATAAGCAATTTCCCAAAGTTACCGGGTACCTTCTTGGGAAACCCCAAAATAAATCACTTAATTATTAGCATCAATCACGTGGGCAGAAGTGGGAAAACATTTTTAGCACCATCAAAGAAAAGGAATGTAATTTTTGTGCAAAGTGTAGCCAAGGCAAGCATTCACAGGGAAAGCAGTACAGGGTTTGCCACGGTTAATGTCTAGGGGAAAATAAGTCAGCCCATGCTGGGTCCTGGGTGAGAAGTGCAGAGGTGATAAAGCAGTTTCCAGCAGGACCAACTGGTTTAGGCTGCAGCATATGAGATTTAAGGGAGATTTTTAGAAAGAACTTTCTGCAGATGAAAATTGAAAGGCATTAGGCTAACCTAAGGGAGATGGGGAAATGTTTATTTTAAGCACAGCTGAGTTTTCATGAAGACACTACCACTCGGAAGCTTTGCTATCCATCTAATATATACTCCCAATTTGAGATTTTTTAATGATCATTACGGTCATGAATTTTCTAAATTCCATGTAATTACCCCACATGACTAGTACTGCATGACACTCCTGCTGTCTCTTCCTCAGGCTTATCTATCCAGGATTGTAGAAGCTACCATTCATCCTCTTGCTCAGTACTCGCTTAAGCTCAGAGAAATTTTGTTTCCCTCAATCTTCATTCATTAATCAATCTTTTTACTCATTTAAACGTTCATTTATTTCCTAATCCCATTCTAGCTCTCTTTGTCTCTCAGGTACTCAGGCATGCAAGACTAAATGCAACGCCTCGGAGCATCCGTAGAATGCAATATTTCTCGACTGTGGGAGGCGGCGCATATGACAAAGTATCTCAGGATTACACAGATCAGAAAAAAGCATGACGTTCAAAAGAATATACTGGGTTGGCTAAAGAGTCCGTTCCAGTTTTTCCGTAACACCCAAAACGAACTTTTTGGCCCACCCCATATTAAATGACAAAAACATATTTTGCAGAAGACGCTGGTGGAGAACCTGAAAGAAGATAATGATGGGAGACAAAGGGAAGGGACGAAAGGAACAGGATGAGGGGGCTTTCGGTTGCATTGTCTGCACCATTTTCCACCTGGGCTCTGCTGTGAACAAGTTTCTGGATTGCAACACTGCGCTTACTTGCGTTCAATGCAGAGAAATATTTATGTTAAAGAGATGACATCCCAAATGTCAGCCTGCCCTCCTGCACATGTAGACCCTTACTCATGCGCGCGCACGCGTGCGTGTGTGTGTGTGTGTATGTGCGTGTTTGGAAGAACATATGTGACTGCATAAATCTGTACACATAGGAAAAATCTGATTGAAGTGGTTGTCCTAGGTGTGATACAGCTACTTAACGCTTACTTTTTTTTTTTTTTTTCTTTTTTTGCGGTACGCGGGCCTCTCACTGTCGTGGCCTCTCCCGTTGTGGAGCACAGGCTCTGGACGCACAGGCTCAGCGGCCATGGCTCACGGGCCCAGCCGCTCCGCGGCATGTGGGATCTTCCCAGACCGGGGCACGAACCCGTGTCCCCTGCATCGGCAGGCGGACTCTCTATCACTGCGCCACCAGGGAAGCCCTAACGCTTACTTTTGATTTAGCCAAATACTGGGGGAAAAGGTTCTGAAGACACAGTCTTTTTAGAAAATTGCTGACATAAGCTGAAATTTCTGTGACTTAAGGCTCTGTTGGTCAAGGTAAAATGATAGCTTCTGACAGACAGGTAAGTGGCATATTCAAATTTAAGCTCATAACGGACCATGCTAAGGAGGCATGAAAACCGCAGGCCAGGAGGGAAGGCCTGAGAGGGCCTCCTGGGGGAGGCGGGGTTCTTCTGATGCAGCAGACCAGCTCCCCATCCCTCCTTAATTCAACATGTGTTTGCTGTCGGCAGGGAAAGAAGGAAGAGAGAGCAGGAACTATACAGTTTTTAAAAGTCAGAGACAGTAGGATGTTGGGAATTTTATACAGTTCAACCAACTAATTTATAAAATATGTCAGGCCCAAGTTCATCAGCAAGACAGATGAATAGAGGGTGAACGCTAAATAAGCAAAAAACTGCTAGGCAGCTGCAGACAAACTTTAAGAGAGATTTCTGGAGAGACTGAAAACTGAGATCCTAGTAGCCCTCCTGATAAACAGAAGGAAACATAAAAATGGCTGCCATTAAAAATACTAGTTTTGCTTTTCAGAATATTTAAGTAGAATTTTTAACATCTGAGGAGAAAGAGAAAAATAAGGACGCAGCAGCGTCCTTGGGGGCTCCGCTGCTGGTTGTAATGGGGCAGGGGGCGGGGAGGGGGGGCTGGAGTGGCTGGCACTGAATCACGGCAGGTGGTGTCACGCCCGGGAGGGTCCTCAGCCTCTCAATTCTCCTTCCTTCCACAGCAGGGGCACCTGATTCCACAGGTCGGTGCAGTTTCCTCGTATTCTCAGGACCGGTCCTGATCCGAGGGACAGAGGCCCTACGTTCCTACTTGGTTCTTGCCGGGCCATCTCCCATTAGGAGGCCCTCTGCCTCCCAATCCCAACCTAGGCAGCCAGGCCCCCCGCTTCCCCGATACCAGCTGGCCAGTCGCCTATGTGCTTCTCCCCCTGATATTCTCTCCTACTGTGCTTCACCCACTGGCTGGGATCCCACCTTCATTTTGGATTCTTCCCGTGCAGCTCCAATTCCAAGAGTCTAGATAGCACCTGCTGATTTCCAAACCCCTTGGACTCCAGGTTCTGCACATCCAACCATATGATCATCTTGTATCTACAATGTTTTCATCTTCTCATACCCAAGCAGCAAGTGTGGTTCCTGCTTCTCTGACTACCTTGTTTTGCTGAAAATAATGGGCCATGATCTGTCAAATCCTGGGAGATGGACAGTCTGGACCACGAGGTTATAACTAAGCTGTCACCACACACCTAATTGGTAGCTTCCCAACCCCTGTGCAGCTGCACCCTCAGGGTGGCCGGAGGGGCCTCAGGCACCAGAGTCCTTCCAGCCAGAGCGGCCTCCTCCAGACTCTGAATTCCCTCCCTTCCCAAGTACTGATTAGCATTTTCTCTCTGTGACATGACGTTATAAGGGTAGGGAGGCGTTACAAATTTAAGCAAAATGGCAAAGATGAAAGAGCCCCTTGGGTGCTGTACTTCAAAACATAAATAAAAGCACAGAGGTCAGCAATATTTCAGGAAGAGTGTCAGGTCACTGACAACATTTTTGCTGATCCAGAAAAGTGAAGTCATCCCAAAAAAGCAAGTAGCTCCCAGGAGGAGCCCTGATCTAGGAATATGCCCTCATGTAGCCCAGGAATTAGGGATGTAGTTAAACTGTAAAGAGTTCTCTAATGCAACCAAGCCACCCCTCCAGGAAGCCCACTGCCTTTTGTATTTTAGTCTCAATTATTTTATTATCCAGTTATATTCTTTTCTTTCTAAGACCTAGATAAGACAACATATCTGAGCTGGGAGGTTACATGCTAAAGTCTCTTCGCTTAGGTTCAAAACGTAAGAATTTACTTGTTGGAGTGAGTGGGGGCCTCGTATTGGGAAGCGCTCCCAGAAGAGACTGTCTGAGGGGTTGGCCTCCCACAGCAAAGGTCGCAGGAAAGTCCTGGATGCTGCCCCTGCCAGAGGGTAAGGGGCTGAGACTCTCAGAGAAGGGGGTCAGCCAGGAAACGGGAGGGAGCAAGATAAATGCTGCCTGCCTTGCAGCCTGGCCTTGGGCCCTGATGACACCAAGATCCCCAGCCCGCTGGCAGGTCCTACATCCTACCTGCCGCATTAAGAGCAGCACCCACCTCCCACCCATGATGTTCCCTGGTGAACAGAAGACCATTTGTCCTCACTGCCATTTAACTTTAATATGTGGGTAGCTTAAACTTACATAGTACGTTAAATGAGTATCTTTTATTTTTAAGAAAATATTGATTTCTTGGCCAATGGTACTGAAAGGCACGATAAACACTGAAATGCAGGTTACTGGAATTACAGAATATCTGTAATACTTTCTATGGAAACTTTTAAAAGCTAACATAGGACTTAAACTGTTACCGATTTTACTTCTATGAGGATTGTGAGCAAGTATAAATGAGATATATATACATACAGAGACAGAGAGAGAGAGAGAGAGAGAGGCCAGGGATATAGACCAGGAAGGTTCCAAGAATACGTTATAGTATCTACTGAGGATATAACGCAATTTCTATTACATTGTTCTCAAATACAGAGATGAGCAAAACCCAACTGGTATATGTAAGATTCTAAGGTCTGAGTCAATTCTCTTCAAATTCCTGAGGCTTTAAAATGTGTTTACCTGACCCCTCGCCACCCCCCAAAAAAAGAAAAAAGTGAGTTTACCCAAGATATATTACAGGTAAACTTTCTAACTTTTGTCCATAAAATAGCTGATATTGTCACTTAATTGTCATTAAAAATACTAGAAAATTTAATGCACACAGTAAGAAAAACGTATGACTATTAAGAACAAAAGTTTCATAAGTAGAGTTAAAAGAAGTCTACATCTATATAACTCAGACTTCAAAGAGCTGGATGAAACAAATTTGACTCCAAAAATACTTTTCTGATTGACATATACACAATACTATATATAAAATAGATTACTAATAAGGACCTACTCTATAGCACAGGGAACTCTACTCAATACTCTGTAATGACTTATATGGGAAAAGAATCTAAAAAAGAGTGGATATATGTATATGTATAACAGATTCACTTTGCTGTACACCCGAAACTAACACAACACTGTAAATCAACTATGCTCCGATAAAAATTTAAAATAAAAAATAAATAAATAACAATACTTTTCTCTGGGGTAATTCAGCCTGTAAAATCATCCTACGTATTATAAACTTGCTAACATGGCCAATTAAGAAGTTAGAAGAGAATTACTACTCAAGTTAAGCATTGAAAAGCACAGATATAAGAACTAGAAAACTGTATTAAAGCTACTAGTACCAGAGGCTTGTTTTTCATTTCCTCATCTATAAAATGGTGACAGTACAGGGATTTTTGTGAAAACTAAATGAGACAATCTAGGCAAGGTCCTTGTATAGTGACTGGCACAAATTAAATGCTCATGAGTTTTTAATTTTAAAAAAGTCATTCTGATACAAAATATAATACTAATGATCCCTTTTATTTGTGGTTATTATACTTTTCATTCTAAAATTTCCATTTATTTCTTGCTCTCCTTCTGTTAATATCTGCTTTATAAATTCAGGTTCTCTAATGGTGACTCCATATATATTTAAAATTGTTATATCTTCTTGATAAATTGACTTTATCATTACATGATGACCCTTGTCTCTCACAACAGTTTTGGACTGAAAGTCTATTTTATCTGACATAAGTACAACACCTCTGCTCTCTTTTGATAACCATTTTCATGGAATATCTTCTTCCATCCCTCCACTTTCAGCCTATGTGTGTCCTTAAAGCTGACGTGAGTCTCTTGTTTTATTAATTATTTTATTAATAATCTATTCAGTCACTCTATGTATTTTGATTGGATAATTTAATCCATTTACATTTAAAGTAATTATTGATAGGGAAGGACTTATTAATGCCTTGTTAATTGTTTTCTGAAGGTTTTATATTTTCTTTGTTCCTTTCTTCCTCTCTAGTTGTCTTCCTTTGCAATTTGACAATTTCTTTCTTCCCCCCTGTGGTACGCTTGGATTACTTTATCTTTTTGTATCTACTACAGGTTTTTTCTTTGTGATTACCATGAGGCCTACATAAAACATCTTAAAGTTATAGCAGTCTATTTTAAGCAGATAACAACTTCCATTGCATATAAAAACTATACTTTTACTTCTCCTCTCACTTTTCATGTTACTGATGTCACAATCTGCATCTTTTTATATTGTGTATCCATAAAAAGTTTCTGTAGCTATATTTATTGTTCACATCAGTGTGAACTGAATAAACCTGGGCTATCTTGTGCCTAAGCAGCATATCAGTTTCTAAAGAAATAAGTCATAAAACTGTTCAAGCATACAACTTAAAAAAAAACACTGAATATCTCAATCATCACAGGACTTGCTCTCAATTTCTCATCCTCCTACCTTAATCAATGTCCCCCAGGTCAGCCCACGTGGGCTTCTCTCTTTCCCGTCTCCCTATTTAGCTATCCCAGATTGAATCTTTCCTCCTAGGAGCTGCCTCTGTCCTTACAGAAAAAAACACCTGCCCCTTTTTGCTTCCTGGCATCTCTACCCATCATCCAGATGAAACAACAAAGGCCCAACTGCAGAGGTGGAGAACCAGCCCCCTCCTGGAGAGGACTCGGCCCCCATCACAACCTAGCCTACTGGGATCCTGATATGGTATTTGGAATATTCACAGATTTTAAACTGATAAAGACAACAGTACATCCCAAGGTTATGAACCCTGTTGGTGTATACAGAAATAGATAAAAATTAAATGCAATCTACACTTATTTTTGTTTCATTAGAGATATGAGCTTAGTCATTTCATTAATGTTAGTTCTAATATCAAAAAGTCAGACCCAACATATGACATTTACTTGGTATGCATTAGGAGATACCCTTTGATTGTGTGCAAAAATGTCATCTGAACTGTTCTGTTGTAGTTAGTATTTTCAGTAAACTACACAGGGAAGGAAAAATGCATCAAGAGTGAATGTTAAAGTGTGTGTGTCTGTCTCTTTCCTCTAAAGTACCTTAGTGTATTGTTACTAGAAACTTCCAAGGTATAAACTATTCTCAAGGAATATGATCGTATACTAAATTGCACACTAATGGCCTTTAAAATTTTATGCTGTAACCAGCTTAATGTACTAAGTAATTTGTATAATCTATACATGGAGAAGATCTGATAGAATCTACAGTTTAAAATTTCTAACAGAATATTATCAACATAGTTAACATTAAGCAGTAAATTAAATAGTAAAGTGATGAATATGCTACATTATTAATCCAATCAAAACAACTTCAAGTGATAAGTGTATGTTTCCATTATTACGACGAGTGTTTCTGTTACTATCAGTTGTTTTTACCCTTTTAATTTTAATATTTTGGTGAAGTGATATGAACATGTCAATATTATTTTTTTATAGCTTAAACTGTCAAATGCATTTTAAATTGGAATATTCTGGTTTGAAATACATTTAATTTCTGCAAAGGTCTTGAAAGTGTTTTTTCTCTTTTTATAAATACACATTGTTTTAAAACAAAATTTCTCTTAGAAGTAGAAGTCTTTCTCAGGACAGTTGTCTGAGGAGCACCTGGAGAACAGTTCAACTCAAAAATGCTCCAAGCATAATTTTTAAAAATTATCCATAAGTTAAAGGTATATATTTTGGCAATGGATCATAATGAAATAATCCTATTTTTTGGATGGCTTTAAATTCAATTTAAGTGAAATTGTAAAATTTATTTGGGTATGCGTGAAGGTATGTTTACATATGTGTATATTTACATATACCCACATGCATCTAACCCTCATGTTAAATGCTAATATTGACTCAGTGTCAACAGGGCATTCACACGTTGTCTTGAGATGTTCTCAAGTCACAACTCCGTCAACTTGACAAACCTATGAGCTAAGTTTACGAGTGTAGTCTGTGTGATGGAAAAGGAAAACCAAACTAGCCCACGTCAGAGAACAAAGCACCCTTCGACCTAAGTCCTCCAAACTCTAACAGATACAAGAGGATTTGCCAGAGTCCTGCTGCCCCTCCCTCCCCTGTAAGCGATGCATTAAGGAGTCTTTTGGAGAATTACAGAGCATACATTCTGGATCGCTATTTTAAGAGGTGACCTTTTATCAGTCTGCAAATAAAACCTCTTCTGTAGGTTCAAATACATATAGGCAGGCTCCATATTGAAGATATTGTCAATTCTCTTCCCCCTAAATTAGTTAACACACCAAAGGCAAACGTCTAATGTAATTTAATGTGTGTAAAGCAATATCATCCTAATTAGAAATAAGAACAAACATTAGGAATCTCACTAAATCTTGAAGGGAGGTGCTAAAAAATTGTGTTTTTTTATTTAAATAAACAACATTGAGATATTAAAGATTGGGGGCATCCATGTAACTGTGGATAAAGACGAACACATTTCTTTCAAGAAAATATGATTCAATACTACTTTTTCTGCCATAAGCTATTCTGAAATACTGTTTGAGTAATCTGTTTCAACTATTAGTTAGTGAGAATCAGCATGTAGAATATTTTACATAAGATGACCAGACTAATCTAAACTAGATAAATTTTTAATTCTACTAAATTTAGGCAGTAAAATTATTTAAAAATTTAAAGAGAGAATGCCATCAAAACACAACTTGATTAGTCTAATATTCATAATAATATCTAAAACAGACTATAGTTCTACAGTTTTTACTCTGTGCTATACCCTGACTTAAGCTCTCTTTATATGTTAACTCTTTCAAGTCTCACAATATACTATTATCTGCATTTTATAGATGAAGAAACTGAGGCACAGAGAGGTGAAGTAAGTCATGCAAGGACATAGAGCTAGGAAGTTGTAGAGATGGGGTTGAAAGCCAGGCAGCCTCATGCCAGATCTAGGCTTTGAAATACTATGCCAAACCGCCTCTGGGATTAGACTTTTCTTTCTTTATTTAGTGCTCTGTTGGGTCTTTGTTGCTGCACGCAGGCTTTCTCTAGTTGCGGTGAGCGGGGGTTAGTCTTCGTTGAGGTGCGCGGGCTTCCCATTGCAGTGGCTTCTCTTGTTGCAGAGCACGGGCTCTAAGTGTGCGGGCTCAGTAGTTGTGGCTCGTGGGCTCTAGAGTGCAGGCTCAGTAGTTGTGGTGCACGAGCTTAGCTCCTCCACGGCATGTGGGATTTTCCTGGACCAGGGCTCGAACCTGTGTCTCCTGCATTGGCAGGTGGATTCTTAACCACTGCGCCACCAGGGAAGTCCCTAGACTTTTCTTTGAATACATTAAACACAAATAAAAATGATGGAATACCTGACATCACCTTGTACATAGTAGGTGCTTTGCCAAACAGATGTTGATGATGTTAATAAATTTATATAACATCTTTGGCACTGTTGATTATACAAAAAAAAAAGTAGGGAAATTAGAACACTTTGAGAGAATTTAAGCTGTTTAGTTTTTTTTTTTTTCAATTTCATTCCAAAATTTACTGAGTTGCTGCAAGAATAGAACATGTGGTAAGAAAGGAATTCTTTAGAAACAAAGACACGTTCTCTGCATGGAATAAAATGTAACGTGAAGAACTGGCCATCTGGATAATTTTTTAGTGGGACAAGCTGTAATTTATAAAATCATGAAAAAGGAGAAGAAAATAGAGAAGAGACAGGCTTGATTTTCTGCCAGAAAAAGATTCTGAATTCCATCCTAGCATGTTTTTAAATGAGAATTTAAATATTCATACCCACATACACACAAACATTCCATCTACACAGCCAGATAAAACATTCCACCTAACCCGGCTACACAAGAGTCCAAGCAGCCCCCTGTGTGAGTGGAGGCCGGGAGCACAAGGCAGAGCTGCGGCCGCTTCCTTCCAGTCATGAACACTGACCGGACGCCACTGTGTGCACAGCTCTGTACTAGCCGTTACGGAACCCAGAGTACTGTAAAGCGCCTACCCCAAGGGACTTTGACCTGAGGGTCAAAAACGAATTAAAAATCTAAAACGCAAAAGCAGTGGATGTTATATTGTGGTTTATTGTTATTATGCACAGTACATGTTTAATACTGATATAACCATAACAATAGGAACACAGACTTCTTAAACATTTAATATGTATCCAGGCATGATAAGAGCGTATCACATTATATGCGTTATTTCATTAAACGGATAAAATCTGGGGAGGGAACGTTTTCATAAAATTGTTTTTGCTCTTGCTGCTGTTGTTTATTAATTTAGGACCGAGGAGGGCACAGGGGCAGGTTCTTGAAATAGGACTGGCCTCCATCAGTCCCAAGCGTGGAGACAGAGATGCATGATCCCGGGAGGAGACCAACTGGGCTGGGAAGCAGAGCTGTGGAGACACTTCCTCACCATATGGGGGACCCAAGAGTTTCAACTGCCTGGAGATGCGGGAGGTTCTTGAACTGGGAAAGAAAGGTCAAAGGTCGGGAAGGTTATCCTGGCAGCTCTGGCCAAGAGAGGGCCAGCCTCAGGGATGGGGGGTGAGGCGGACGGGATGTGGACAGCAAGCAGGAAGAGCTGGTTCTGACTCATACTGTAGAAAAATAGCCAGTGGGGCTCGGAGACTTATTTAATCTGGGAGTCAAACACTGAAACATAAATGTCTTGAGTGTGATGGTACAGGTGGGGCTAAGATAATGTCCTCTGTTGCTAACATTTTAAACCGCAGGACTGAGGGATCCTTCTGGACTCCTTCTGCAGGTGAGCAGGGACAGACAGCCTCTCAGAGTGAGAGGGCCAACACACACCGGGACTTCGGGGGTCTTCTGCTTTGAGCTGGAGGCCTTGGCCCTCCCGTGTTGTCCCTGCGGAGCCAGACACCGCAGGAGCAGTCCAAGTGGTCCGTAGCCTCCAGCTGCAGCAGGATGGGGACAGATTTCCTAACAGCCTTACGGTGGTGTGAGCATGTGTGACTTCCTGCTGAAGAGCACCCTTCACACAAGAGAGACACGGCTGGTGAGGCTGGGGTGGGGGGAGGAGGGGAGGGGTCCAGGCAGGAGGTGGGGCTCCGGCGTGGCCCTGAGGGTAGACAGTATTTGAAAAGGCCCCAAAAATGTGCTATTGTCTTTAATTTTGTTAATTACCATCTTTTAAAAACTTGCTCTACAAACATACATAGTTTCGATAGAAATGTTCCAGTTGTACATGTCTGTTGGCAAATCTGTCCAGATAAGCTGGCATTTTAAGCTCTATTTATGCATTAGTTTTGCAATCTAAGAAAGCTGAAACTAGGTCCAGTTTGCAATAGCATAGATTATTCAGGACCATAAACCGCTCTCAGTGTGATTCTGTAGAACCGGATCTCAGAGCTAGAGGCACTGACTGGCAGCCCGTCCTGAGAACCGAGTGAAGCAGAGTCAGTCTCAGGGCAGGTGGGCTGTTCCCAGACTCGGACGCGGAGCAGGGCTGTGCTGGTCGTTTCCCTTCCCTCCCCGGAGCTTTCTGGGGAGGCACCTCCACTCCCAGCCTCCTCCTGTGCTCGGTTATTGAAGCTTCCAAGGGACTGTGAGTCTGTGCAGATGCACGTTTTTGGGGAGAGCTGAAGGCAGAGATGTTCCGCAGGAAGGAAACTAGTGCAGGTAACTCAGGGTTTCTTTTGAGTCTAAAACATGAACCCTTCTCAGTGGTATCATACATTGGCTTCTCCCCGATAAAGACTCGTTTTCTTTTTCGACCAGTCGTGGGCCACTTTTTAAAGCAGCACTTGACAGGAAAGACGAAAGGATGAAATTAACCCATGACTTTACCCTGGAGGTGGTTGTTCTTTGGAAGTTTCTTTGAAACTTCAGGTTCTAAATGTTCGCTTTGTTGGATTTTTAAAAATTGTTTAAATCTCTAGACTCATTAAGTTTTACTTTTGACAGTGTGTCAGACTTCAATTTCTACTCCATGCTTTCTATCCACATGCAAGGTTTACTTATCTATTTAGACCATGAAAATTACTAGGAATTTTACTACCTTAGGACCTGGACAAGGTTTGACTTGTCCTTATTTTAGATTGTAAACTATATACTGAAGTTTATGTTCTTAGAAAGATTATCGTATATAATTTACAAATGATAAACTTTCTAGTACAGAATGTTAGTAGATGTTTTCCCATTGCAAACCATCAATAGTTTTCTCTATTTCCTCCTGGTTTTATTGTTTATACCATGTCTGTGGGCATGATTGATGCAAGTGTGTCCATGCACGGTAGAGGGATGCGGTCACTGTCACCAGCACTGTCACGGAGCTCCCATTTCGCTGTCTGGGATGACCCGCCTCCTGCCAGCCTCACTCTCTGAGATGTGCTCTCTCCCCTGCAGGTCCTTTCTGACGGATTAATAAATAGTATTCCAGAGCCTGTTTGGAGTCGAAATCCTTTTGAGAATCTGCTGAACATCGTAGATTCCCTAGCTGACAGATGCACATGTGCAGATACAAACAAGTGTGGCTCATACTTTCATTGACTTCACAGCTCCCAGAGGCTGCCGTGCGTCCAGAAGATGCCTGGGCCAGTCCGAGTCTCAACATACAGAGGGTCGCCAACAGATTCGGTTCTCCTGACCTTCTCATTTTCTTTAGAAATGGCAGAGGTTTTCATTACTTTTTCATACTTTCCTGTGGTCTCTTTCTAATATTTTCTTATTCCACTGAAGCAAAGAGAAGAAAAGCAGAGGGCCACCGTGCCTTCTTGGTATCCCACGGGCGCCACTGCCAACAGAACCTATATCCAGAACCAGCGTGCAAACTCACAGTGTGATGGAGGGGCGACCCTCTTAGGCGTTGGGCTGCAGAGCCGAGATGTGTCCTAAGGTGAATTTTTACTTTAAGTGCAAAGAGATGACTTGAAGGTGGTGAAGTATGACAGCTCAGTATTCACTAAGTCCTTTGCAGGCTGGGAGTGTCTCTGTTTCCAGAGGGAGAACTCTAATCCCATTTACGCCCGAGACCCCCGTGGTTTCAAACTTTAACCTTCTGGAGACAGAGCAAATAAATGTTCTCTCTGATGTGTCACATCAGCACATTTACGAGTCAGTTTCTACACACGTACACGAGTGCTTGACCACGTCTTCAGAAGTATCTCGGTGGAGTGTGTCACCGTCTAGAGCCTACAAGGAACGTTCACGGGCCGTGTGCACACCCCTTGGTTGCACGAAAGCCTTTCCCTGCCCATGTTCTCTGTCTGAGCTTTGTTCTACGTTGATATTGCGTAACTCTATCTCCGCATTGCAGAGGATGCGCATAGTTTGAAATCTCTACTCCATACAGATTTGAGTCAAATTAAGGAAAACAATTTTTTTTTCTGAATCTTGAGCAGTACTTAAAACACAAAAAGAATGTAAGTTATATTTAAAATATGGCAGGTATATGCTCTTATTATCTGGAAACTTAAGGAAGACTATAGTGCCTAGGATGTCATAGATACATTTATAGAAAAAAATTGGTTTTTGGAGAGGATGTCTCTTCTCAAAGGAATTCGTATTTCAATTAATGAGAAGTAATCTTTAAGATGCATGATTGATAAAATACCTCCTTTTTGAATCTTAGTACATTTAGAAGTAACCAAGTTACATAGCGAATTAGGGGGAGAAATTGCCCTACAATGTCTGGAGATGCTCATGGTAAATGACGAATTCTTCCATTAGTGTTAATGAACTGTGCCTGGTTAACTCCCCAGCACATCAGAAGAACAGAGCCAAAATCATCCGTCTTTCATATTTAATTCAATTTGTTTGTATATTTGTTGCATCTTTCACTCGATACTTCCCAAAAAGCAATTTCAGGAGAGATAAAATTATGAGAAAATACTTTATAGAATCGGATATACTGGTAACAAAACAAAGGTGGACAGGAGTCTTCGGAGGAACAAAGACTATTCTCTCATGTTCTATGCGTGTCTGAGTTTTATCTGATTAGAATTAAAGGCTAACATAGTCATACACAGAAATGGGAATTGCTCCTTCTGCTTTCAGAAACTGTGACAGAAGAGAACGAAGGCTCAAAAAAGAAAGCATTTTCAAAACAGTTCAAAAATGCTATTGTATAACCACAAAAACCGACAGAGCTTTGTTGCATTTAAAGTAAAGCTATGACACAGATAAAACTGGAGGGATGTGTGAAAAAAAGCAAATGAAAACCAAGGAGTAACAACTTGTATTTATGGAACATTTCACTTCCAAAATACTGGAGGAACCACAAGTAAATATGTAATAGTGGGGGCTTCCCTGGTGGCGCAGTGGTTGAAAGTCCGCCTGCCGATGCAGGGGACGCGGGTTCGTGCCCCGGTCCGGGAAGATCATGCCGCGGAGCGGCTGGGCCCGTGAGCCATGGCCGCTGAGCCTGCGCGTCCGGAGCCTGTGCTCCGCAACGGGAGAGGCCACAACAGTGAGAGGCCCGCGTACCGCAAAAAAAAAAAAAAAAAGTGATAGTGGCTCTCACAGGCTCCTTGGAGTCCTCTGATTGCTATTTTTCCTTATTTGGTAAATACAAACAAGAGGAATGGAAAAGGATTTCTCAGAGGTATTCACTGATTCATCTGTTTGAAGAGCACTAAACCACTGCCTTCCTCTGTGCCACTCCTGGGGCAGTTTTCTTTTCCTGTCCTACCAATCATGGACAGCTCAAAGACAACTTGACTTTACCGTCACAATTATTTTTTCCCAAACTGGATATTTAATGCCCAGATAACAGTAAATATGAAACAAGGCGTTTTAAATTGCTCCAGTGTACACTTAAGTATGGAGGATCCTGCCATCTGGAACACATTTTCATCACCTCTGTAATATCCACGGTCTACCTACTTGGAGATGACGACCAAATTCAAATGCAAATCCTGCCCCTCTTGTCTTCTCTCCTTCTTCCTTCCAAAAATATTAATTGAGCACCCACCATATGCCAAGAACTGTTCTAGGCACTGGAGGTGCAGTGATGCACATCTCACACACACACACACACACACACACACACACACACGATAAATATGTATTCTGATGCAGGTAAATAAAGCTGGGGAGAGAGGCGATGCTCACGTGTTTGGGACGTGCCCTCACTGAGTGAGGGGACCAGCAGTGCCGTTCCTCTGCCAAGAAACAACCCCCTGCCCCTCCCCCTCCCAACCTCCCCCACAGGCGCACCTGGCTTGCTCCAATCATGTTACAGCCTGAACATCGCTTCCTCTGGGAAGCTTTCAGTGACGGCTCCACCACTAATTAACCTCTCCCTCCCGTGAAACCGTAAGTACTCATCTGTGCTTCCTCTAAGAGACTCATCATTCTCCACTCTGTATTAAATCATCTGTATTCATATGTTTCCTATATTTTCAACCTCATTAGACAACAAGGTCTTTTTGAGAGTCATACACTCCCTTTATCACTTCTTGCAGCTTCTACCATAGTGCCTGGGACACAGCAGTATTTCAACAATGTTTCTGGAATAAATAATTAGTCCGTGCTGTGGTCTGAATGTTCGTGTCCCCCTCCCCCCAGTTCATACGTTGAAATCCTAACGTCCAACATGATGCTGTAGGAGGTGGGGCCTTTGGGAGGTGCTCAGGCCACGGGAGCAGAGCCCTGTGAAGGGATCAGTTCTCTTAGAAGAGGCTGCACAGATGCCTGGCCTGTTCCACCAGGTGAGAACACAGCCAGCGGATGGCAGCCTGAAGCAGGTAGAAGGCTCTCACCAGGCTACAACTGCGCTGGCAACTTGACCTTGAACTTCCAGCCTTCAGAACTGTGAGAAATACATATCTGCTGTTCATAAGCTACCCAGTTTGTGGTATTTTGTTATAGCAGCACAAATGGACTAAGAGAGTCAAGAAGTTCACTGAAACACAATCCAATTTCCAGAACTGCATCTCTCATTTCTCAATAAATATCTGCTGTTTGATTTACTTGGAAGATGTCTTTTGTTATTTATTTCTTTATAATTCTTAAATATATTTTTTTCAAACTTATGAAAGCTGTTTTATCACTTTCCACCACCTGTGTGCCAGGCACTTGGCTGGGATGTAGGGCTCAGTGATAGTCAACGCATCCGCCTTCAGGGATGCCATCAGTGCTGGAGAAAGACAAGCCTGCAAGTGTGTGGCAGGTACACCGGGGGTTGGGACCCTGTGCTGAGGGGTAGGAGGTCGCACTTGGCACAGAGAGGGGGGCAGCCATGGAAACTGTCTAAGGAGTGACGTCCATGTTGCCCTGTGATGAGTAGGGTCACCAAGTGAAGGGAACTTGGGAACAGGAATCACGAGAGGGTTTCCAGCAGCAAGAGAAACATGGGGGGACACTGCGAGGCTGGAACCTGTACCAGTCTGGAGTGTGAGTGGGCCTTGTAAGCCATTTGAATTGTTTTTGTAAGGAAAGGAGAGCTGCTGAGTGGTGCTTCTGCAGAGTGGTGAGAGGGTCAGCTCCCCATTGGGGCAAGGCCAGCCTGACCACAGCCAGGGCAGCAGAGTGGAGGTGCTGGTCCAACCAGGAGGGCACCGAGCAGGTCCCTGAGGAAGAACAGCACGAGCCAGGGCAGCAGTGAAGACACAAACACACAGACGCACTGGAGAGCACGGAGGAAGCAGAATCTGTGGACGAGACTGGGTGGATGGCTGAATATCGGGGTGTGAGGGGGGACTGGGTCAAGAATGATTTCCCACTTTGCTAGCAGGGTAACTGGAGAAAGGAGCACCCCCCCCCCCCGCCATCATGGAAATCTTGGTGGGAGAGGAGGCTTTGGACACGGCAAGACTCAGGAGCGAGGCACTCATCCAGAAGAGGCTGCTCGCTGGGGCAGCTAGACACACAGGTCTCTGCCCGAGTGACTCGGGCTGGAGCCGTCCACGAGGTGACACCAGGAGAGTGTGCCGAGGGAGCCAGGAGAAGTGGTTTCAGCCCCGTGCGCACTGGACCTGCGGGGAACCTGAAAGCCCCCCTGAGCCCTGGGTCCCACCCCATGTCAGGAAAGCCTGACTCTCTGGGAGGTGAGGCCCTGGCGGAGCTCTCCTGGTGGCCGGTTCCCAGCCGGCATCGCGGCTCCTGATGGGGAGCCCGGGGAATGGCAGCCGAGGAAGGACCCAGAGGCAGAGCCTTTCAAGAGCAGATCCAGTAGAGGTGCCAAGGGAGACTAAGGAGGAAGAGCAGGACGGGAGAAGGTGATGCCGTGGGGACCAGCACAGAGAGGGGGTCACAGCAGAACCGGCTGTGCTGCAGAAAGGCAGGACTGGGAGGGTTTATGACCTCGGTGCTCAGCAGCAAGGGGGGCTGCGGGTGACCTAGGAGAGCATGTCAGTGGGCAAAGTGGCCAGAAGGGGTGCTGGAGGGGGTGGGTGGGCGCACACGCCACCCCTCAGAGTGCCCGGGGCTGAAGGGAGGGGCATGGAAAACGTTACAGAGGGACCTGAGTTGAGAAAAGATTTTTTTAAAAATATAACAGATTTGGGCACGTTTAAATTTTAGTATGCTTTTTTTTGTTGTTGGAAACTCCTACATATAAAAGGGCAAAATATATGTGTGTTCTGTTTGAAACATAATTATGAAGCAAACACCTACTCATCCAGCATCATGGCCAAGAAAGAGAGCACTGCCTGCACTGCCAAAGCCCCAGGTACCCCTCGCCAGCCCCAACCCCTTCCCGCTACCGTTTTTTTGCTTTTCTTTACAGTTTTTCCAGCTGTGCATGGATCGCCACACAACACTGCTTGCTCTGGGCTGTTGCAGAACTTTATAGAATTGGCATCATGCTGGATGCATTGTTTTGGTCTTGCTTCTTCACTTAACATGACGATGTTTGTGAGATTCAGGCACCTCCTTGTGTGTAGTTTATTTACTGCCACTGCTGTACAGTTTTTCTCTCCAAGGATACTCTAAGCATGTTTGGGTCTCGTGGGGAAGATGCTCTTAAAAAGGAAGAGGCTGAGGGTGGAGGAGAGGGACAGATTTACAGATGGACGGGGGACAGGGGTGCGTTCAGAGATCAGCACCGTCAAGAGAAGGACTCCTCTGTTTCGCCAGGAGGGAAGGAGTCATGATCGGATGGTTCTTACTTTCTCAGTGAAGTAGGAGCTGAGGCCAGCCTGCAGCAGAGAGCAGAAGAGGTGGAGAGGCAGGGAATGAAGGAGCACAGAAAGTCCATGGAACAGCTGCTGTGAAGGAGGTTCGCCCACTTCCCAGAGAGCTCAGCCCGTGCGAGGGTCTGACTACCCAACCAAGTCCCTGGGGGTACAAGTCCCTCAGCAGCGTCGCATCCTTGTTTCAACAGCGGGAGGGGGAGGCGGGACTCAGCATAACGATGGGCTCAAGCAATCTACGTTCAAACTCTGGCTCTGCCACTCCCCGGAAATCAGGAAGACGGCCAACCCTCCAAAACCAACCACAGCTTCCTCAGCTATGAAATGGAGATCAGGTCTATCATAAAATGTATGTTGTGATAATTAAATTCAGCATCATATGTCAAAATCTTGGCATACAACAGAAACCCAGTGTTGAAGTGTCATTAAAAAATTTTCTCAGTGGACTGTTAACAATAAAACCACTGTGACATTGTTAGAGAAGATGTGTTCCTGCTGCCACATCCTGGACCAGCTAGCTGGAGGTCGTCCAATAAACTCACAGAAAGAAGGTCTAATATTCGGTATCAGTAACAGGGGAAGGAAGAGTTAGGCCTTCCTTTCACTACATCAGATGTGCTAGTGACAGGCACTAGTCGGCCTCCAGCCCAGGAACCCGAGGACAGACAGCAGCCAGGCTGAACGGGCTCAGACCCGAAGGCAAGATGAAACATCCGTACTCGCAGCTCTTACCTGAGTGGCTAAGAAGGCCCGCAGCCAGGACGGCTGGAGAGGACCACGATGGGAACAGCGCCGGCCACTTCATCGGCCTCATCATCCCCCCTTGTCCCCCATTATCACCACCCAAGTCCAGGCTCTAGGTACGCGAGATTAAAATTAAGTGCAATCACACACACACACGCACATGCAGACACACACATGTTCTGTGTCTCAGCTGGAATATCCCTCCTTCCCGCCTTTGCTTGGGTAACTCTTACTCACCCTTCAGGACACAGGAAGTTATCTATTCTGGGAAACTTTTCTTGAAACTCTTCGACCAGCTTCAGAGACCCTCATAGGACCACCTGGACGCGGCTCCCCAAACAGACCTTTCTCATGTCATTTAGTCAACGTCATCTCCTTCCCTAGACTGTGAGCTTCTAGAAACAGGGTAGATCTTACGCAGAGCACAGCCCTGGGCATATAAAGGGCATTCGATAAAGGCTTCTTCAACGAACGAATAAAAACTGTGAGAAAAGAAAGACACCTAAGCCATTCCAGGGGATATATTTCTGTTAAAGACTTTTATTTTTTACTGACGATAAATGCAAATTCTTGTTTTAACTATTTTTTAAGTCATAAATATCTACAGTGCGTTTCTTTGAAGTACCTAGCTATTCTATTCAGAAGAAACCCTTAAAACACATAAGAATTTCACCTGCCAATTATGTAACTTATTTTTAAATATTGTCTAGTAACTAATGCCGGAAGTGACCGGCCACGTGAAGGGCGGCCTCATCCTTCGTGGATTACACTACAGAAGGGCAGGACTTTGATCAGCTGGCACGAATGTTCCCATCGAGGTGCAGTTACACGTTAGAGCATCTCCAGCTCTTCCCAGAACAGCACCCGTCCCTGCAAAGAGCCCCCTCCAAAAGGCTGATCCCTGCCTCGCCTGGAGCTGCAGCCAGCAAGCCTGCCGCGGAATTCCCGCCAGTTACAAAGGACATTCACTGTACGACGTCGCAGCTGAGGAAAGCGAGAGCGCTGGTTTCCTTCGCCAGCAGCAGCGGGCTCGAGCTTTTAGAAACGGGCAGCTAGGGATACTGCGCTGAAATCCCTATTTCACTTACGTCTGCAAACACGGTTGGACGTGTTTGGGGCGACTCTCCAGAGGAGGCCGGGTCTGCAGAAGGCACGGGGGCATGAGGGCGGCCACCGAGGGCAGCGGACACCCCGGACGCTCCTGTGCTCCCATGTGAGAGCACTTTGCCGCTTAACAAAGCCTGGCTCTTCCTTCCCTTTCAAAAAGTATTTTAGTATTTGTGAATTACCAGCAAAGAATTCTCAGACCAACGCACGGGCAGCGGGGATGAGAGAGGGAGGCCGAGTGTCAGTGCTCACGGGTCAGGGTTCAGGAGACGCTCAGGTAGGTTCCCGCTATTTCATTCTTCCTAAGATCGTACCTATCATCTACTTTACAATCTAGTTTAAATAGCACAGAAGCCTGGTCAATTTCCATTTGACAGCAGACTCCATGCCTCTTCCACGTGTGTGGGAGGTGGATGTGTCCCAGGCCTAATTCCAGGATGAAACCGTGGTTTTTCATAAAATATAAATCCTAGTAGAAGGAACTTAAGGTCAGCATCACTATCCTGATATGTGTCTCTGCCAGACCTGTTGTCTCACAGAAGGAGAAGTCATTTCTCCACCCGACCCAAAGTCAGTTCAAGGGAACCAAGAGCAGGCCATCAGCCCGGGAATGCATGCAACCCACAGGGCAGAAAAGCCGGCCTCCTAATTCCTAACTCAGGGAAATTTTCACATTTTACTGTTTTGTTTGTTCATTTTTAATCCATGATAGAGACACGCAAAGCAGATTAAAACCTAAGATGAGCCCTGTGTGCTGTGAAACTTCAGTGAGAGCTGGAAATAGCCCAGCTGCATCTGGACGGCAGTGGGGGAGGGCCCCTGAAGTTGGTCCCTGAGCCCCTGGAAACGTCAGATTTCCGTGGAGAGGTAGAGATGGGAGGGCCATGTCACACTGTCGCAAGGTCCACCAAACACAGAGGTTCGGCTTGTAGAGAAATGTCAGCCAGGAGGGCTACTTCAATATTTTTGAGGTAATTGTTTGCAGACGTTTTTCTACTGACGTAGACCTTACACACAGAACGCCCGGATTATCAGCTGTTTTCACAGACTGAACACATGCTGGTGGAGCATCAGATGAAGAAACAGAGTATTTCCCCAGCGGCCGCTCCCTCCCCCTCCGCCCGGCACCCCCCAGGGGTGACCCCATCCTGGAGTTCAGAGTGGAGTCCGTTGTGCCTGCTTTTGTCCCTTTCGTTGATGGAATCACCCAGTGTTTGCCCTTTGTGTCTGGCTCAAAGGTTTCGGTCACCGTGGGTCTGTGAGCCTCACCTGTGGCGCTGTGTGGTTAGTCTGTTCCTTCTCCTCCCCGAGTAGCTTCCACTGTATAAACAAGCTGCGGTTCAGCACTCACTGCTGATGCACGTTTGGGAAGACTCAGGCTTGGGCTGTTACAGATGTGCCGCTGCAAACATGCCGGCGCAGGTCTTTTCGTGAACTTATGCGTGCATTTCTGCCGGGCGTTTAACCAGGAATGGAATTGCTGTACCCTGTGAACTTAATTTTGCTCTTTACTGCATAACTGGTGCTTACGACATTCTATAACAGGCCTCCAAGACCAAACTCCGTTTATTACCGGCAGAGCTGTGTGCTCTCCTTCACACTCGCGCCTCTGGGGCATGTATTATTGTAACTGAGGTCAACGCCATGTGTCTGATTTAGTCACCAGGGCCATCGTTTGTAGACACGTGACACCATGTTATTTACTTTGGACTTCTGCTCTGGCATTTCTAATGCAATCCTAAACGATCCTCAACACGCCCACTGTTTTTGCTGAAGTAATTAGGAAAATTCAGTAGTAACAGCTAGTTCTTATAAATAGGCAATACACCTCTCCATCTGGCTCCACACAAAGACAGGCAAATGAATATTAAATCTGCCATGTCGGCACTGAACTATAATAACAGAAACTGGAGTATGAGGCTGTATTTATTATTCCATCAAAAGGAGAATAATCGAGACAAAGAGATAATTAAAATAATCATATCTAGCTTAGTACTTTCATAACTAGAGGTTTTATTTCAGATTTCTGATTTGTAAGTTTCTTATTGATAGTTCATGTTTCACAAGGATTTAACAGTTCTACGTACCAAAGTGGAAAGAGACATTCAGATAGCTTCTATTCTTGTTTTCCATAACAAATTATGAGTAACAACTACTGTTGTCTGTAAGAGTCTGTGAGAGACAGTGAGTGTGAGAGAGAGAGAGAGAGAGAGAGAGAGGGAGAGAGAGAGAGAGAGAGAGAGTGTGTGTGTGTGTGTGTGTGTGTGTGTGTGTGTGTGTGTGTGTGTGTGTTCATTTTGAAGCTGAGAGGCAAAAGTTTAGTTTGAAAGGAATCCTGGAAGTCCTCTTTGTTTGCCTTTGTCTCAAGTGAGAAAACATTCTTAACAATCTCCTTAACAGCTGATGATCCAGATGTAGAAGTTTTGTGCGTAGTTTAGTATCAATTTCCCTTTCTGAGCTTAAATCTTCCTAATCTGCACATGAGAGACGTAATTTCAACTACCACGTCATTTCCACCATGTCTCTGGGAGTAGGAGAAAGAGTGGCAAACAAGTCGGGATTTCATGATTTCAGTGTAAAATCAGCCTCTTCCTCGCTGTGCTAAGACACACTTTGGCAAAGACTCACTTTTTTCATGTGTAAAACAGGGATAATAAAACCTGCATCATACGGCTGCTCTGTGTAGTACGTAAGAGGAGGCACGTGGAAACATTCTGCAAGGAGTTAAACGACATGCTAATATAACATGTTATTATGATTGCTCTTGTCTTGTACAAAAGAATTTTTCCAAAGGAAAAAACATCAACATTCAAATTTTGTATAAACTTCATTCACCCTATTGTCTGCACTGTGAGTAACTTCCAGAAATAAGTTGTATTACCAACCTTATCCTCATTCAAAAAAGGCAGACAGTCCCTGGCCACGTCATCTCCTTGGATTTTAGCCATCATCTTTTTTTTTTTTTTTTTTTTTTTGCAGTACGCGGGCCTCTCACTGTTGTGGCCTCTCCCGTTATGGAGCACAGGCTCTGGATGCGTAGGCTCAGAGGCCATGGCTCACGGGCCCAGCCGCTCGTAGGCTCAGCAGCCATGGCTCACGGGCCCAGCCGCTCCGCGGCATGTGGGATCCTCCCAGACCAGGGCACGAACCCGTGTCCCCTGCATCGGCAGGCGGACTCTCAACCACTGCGCCACGAGGGAAGCCCTAGCCATCACCTTTTAATAATCGTGTTTATCTAAAAATTAAGAAAACACAGTCTCCAAAAGAATGATATTTTTAAGCTTAATTCATGTATAAGAAAGAAACTATAGAGAGTGACAGACTTCCTAGGCTCAGGGATGTTATCTCTTGGGAAGAAAATAACGCATTTTAATTCACATTACAGAGTTTTCCATGCATTCAGATCAGCTAGGACAAATTCTTCAAGAATTTGAGTAACTCTAGGAAATCAGAGCAAGTTAATTAATGGAATTATATATTTTTTCCTATGCCTAGCAAATAATGGAATGATCCCTAATCTTGATTCTTGAGGCATTTTTAGGAAAGGGGTGATTCCAACCCAGTTCCTTCTGCTAGCAACAGTTTTGCAGTTATGTGCCTTGCATTTGGAATACACATCCTTGACTCAAGATATTTACGTTTTAATAAACACTGAAATCCACATATAGGTAAGTTACTTGCAATGGAATAAGTGTTCTCCAGTGTGCCCTAAATCTTAAGACAATTGCATTGAGATGGTTGATATGTAAATAATATTGTACATATTGGAAATAAAAAGGAAATGTGAAATCACCTAGTCCAATTGTCATGCTTTGCAGATGAAAAAACTGAGACCCTGAGATGTCTGGAACTTACCCTGCGTCCAACCACCTAAAATTATAAGGAATATTCTTAAATTAAATTAAGGGTAAGACCACATGAAACTGTTTTTATTTTGAAAGAATAAATGGAGAAAAGATGCTTTCCATTGCAGGGACTTTTGTGTGTTGGTATAAACTGTATCTGAAATGTCTCCCTCAACGCCCACTTAAAACAGCATCACTCAAGGCGGTAGACGGCAGTGGGGATGTAGGAAGCTCCCAGAAGGTGTAACACAGTCACTGCGTGGAAGATCTCACAGAGGGCACAAAGCCTCCTGCCAGCTACGCAGAGCACATACTCACACGATTTCCCCACCTCTCAGAGGGAAGGGTGAGGAAATGCAAGTGATGAGAGGGGATGGAGACTGCAGAGGGTGCAGGGGATCCTGTGTCATACGACAGAAATTTTGGAGAGATGAATACAGTCATACTACAAAGAAAACTGTAAAAAACACTCAGAGAAAAAATGACTTTTTTAGGACTTTGGCGAGAGTACATAGTGTTACAGGTGAACTCAGTGAAAAGAAAACCATATGTAGACATATGCAGGGAAGTTTAAATTTCATTTATATACATGCAGGGACATAAAAGTATCCCATGGGAAACCTTGATAAAAGGACAGCGGGCTACTGTGAAGGACCATCAGTTGGGCTGGACCAGACTCTGCCTGCACCACAGTGAGAACCAGAGGATGAAGGAGGCACCATGGACAGAGCTCTGAGAGAGAAGGGTCTGGGCTACAACCTCTGTCTCCTCTCAAATGGCTCTCGGGGGAGATGCAGTCTCCGACATGCGAAGACCGTAAAGAAAATATGCAGGCACCAGTGACAAATTACAACAAACCTTGAAAAGAACTGTGCCAGAACAGGGAATAAAAGAGGTTAAGTCAAGAAAAAGGAAGGAAGCCGTAGCTGGAAAGGACTGAGGTCACCACTGGAACCAGTGAAACGTATAGAAATAAATATACATGGCTGTTTTAAGTATGACTGCAAAGTTGTTTGCCCACTTTTTCCCCCCAAGAGTTGACTGTTTTGCTTAAAAACTGGGAAGAAAGAAAAGAATAAAGTATACAACCTAAAATTCATTTAATACAAGCGGGTGCTTTGGATTAGGAAAAAAGAAAAGCATGTAGCATCTCAAGTTTCACAAAAGAAAGCCAAAGATTAATGTTCTAAAGATTTTGACAGTTAAAAAAATGTAAATGTAAGAATATATTTGATTCATCTTTATATGGAGTCTATTCAACATACAAAAGAATTGGAGGGGATTGGTTCAACATGGCAGAGTAGAAGGATGTGCGCTCACTCCCTCTTGCAACAACACCAGAATCACAACTGCTGAACAATCATCGAGAGGAAGACACTGGAACTCACCAAAAGAGATACCCCACATCCAAAGACAAAGGAGAAGCCACAATGAGACGGCAGGAGGGGCACAATCAAAATAAAATCAAATCCCAAACTGCTGGGTGGGTGACTCACAAACTGGAGAACACTTAGACCACAGAAGGTCACCCACTGGAGTGAAGGTTTTGAGCCCCACGTCAGGCTTCCCAACCTGGGGGTCCGGCAACGGGAGGAGGAATTCCTAGAGAATCAGACTTTGAAGGCTAGTGGGATTTGATTGCAGGACATTGACAGGAGTGGAGGAAACAGAGACTCCACTCTTGGAGGGCACACACAAAGTAGTGTGTGCATCGGGACCCAGGGGAAGGAGCAGTGACCCCACAGGAGACTGAACCAGGCCTACCTGCTGGTGTTGGAGGGTCTCCTGCAGAGGTGGGGGGTGGCTGTGCCTCACCATGAGGACAAGGACACTGGCGGCAGAAGTTCTGGGAAGTACTCCTTGGCGTGAGCCCTCCCAGAGTCTGCCATTAGCCCCACCAAAGAGCCAGGTAGGCTCCAGTGTTGGGTCGCCTCAGGCCAAACAACCAACAGAGAGGGAACCCAGCCCCACCCATCAGCAGACAAGCGGATTAAAGTTTTACTGAGCTCTGCCCACCAGAGCAACAGCCAGCTCTACCCACCACCAGTCCCTCCCATCAGGAAACTTGCACAAGCCACTTAGATAGCCTCATCCAGAGGGCAGACAGCAGAAGCAAGAACTACAATCCTGTAGCCTGTGGAACAAAAAGCACATTCACAGAAAGACAGACAAGATGAAGAGGCAGAGGGCTATGTACCAGATGAAGGAACAAGATAAAACCCCAGAAAAACAACTAAAGGAAGTGGAGATAGGCAACCTACCAGAAAAAGAATTCAGAATAATGATAGTGAAGATGATACAGGACCTCGGAAAAAGAATGGAGGCAAAGATCGAGGAGATCCAAGAAATGTTTAACAAAGACCTAGAAGAATTAAAGAACAAACAAACAGAGATGAACAATACAATAACTGAAATGAAAAATACACTAGAAGGAATCAATAGCAGAATAACTGAGGCAGAAGAACGGATAAGTGACCTGGAAGACAGAATGGTGGAATTCACTGCCACAGAAAAGAATAAAGAAAATAAAAAGAAAGAAAGCTTAAGAGACCTCTGGGACAACATTAAACATAACATTCGCATTATAGGGGTACCAAAAGGAGACGAGAGAAAGAAAGGACCCGAGAAAATATTTGAAGAGATTATAGTCGAAAACTTCCCTAACATGGGAAAGGAAATACCCACCCAACTCCAGGAAGTGCAGAGAGTCCCAGGCAGGATAAATCTAAAGAGAAACACCCGAGACACACAGTAATCAAATTGACAAAAATTAAAGACAAAGAAAAATTATTGAAAGCAACAAGGGAAAAGCGACAAATGACATACAAGGGAACTCCCATAAGGTTAACAGCTGATTTCTCAGCAGAACCTCTACAAGCCAGAAGGGAGTGGCATGATATATTTAAAGTGATGAAAGGGAAGAACGTACAACCAAGATTACTCTACCCTGCAAGGACCTCATTCAAATTCGATGGAGAAATCAAAAGGTTTACAGACAAGCAAAAGCTAAGAGAATTCAGCACCACCAAACCAGCTCTGCAACAAATGCTAAAGGAACTTCTCTAAGTGGGAAACAGGAGAGAAGAAAAGGACCTACAAAAACAAACACATAACAATTAAGAACATGGTAACAGGATCAAACATATTGATAATTACCTTAAACGTGAATGGATTAAATGCTCCAACCAAAAGACACAGGCTCACTGAATGGATACAAAAACAAGACCTGTATATATGCTGTCTACAAGAGACCCACTTCAGACCTAGGGACACATACAGACTGAAAGTGAGGGGATGGAAAAAGATATTCCATGCAAATGGAAATCAAAAGAAAGCTGGAGTAGCAATACTCATACCAGATAAAATAGACTTTAAAAGAAAGAATGTTACAAGAGACAAGGAAGGACACTACATAATGAGCAAGGAATCAATCCATGAAGAAGATATAACAATTATAAATATATGTGCACCAAACATAGGAGCAACTCAATGCATAAGGCAACTGCTAACAGCTATAAAAGAGGAAATCGACAGTAACACAATAATAGTGGGGGATGTTAACACCTCATTTACACCAATGGACAGATCATCCAAACAGAATATTAATAAGGAAACACAAGCTTTAAATGACACGATAGACCAGATAGATTTAACTCATATTTATATAAGACATTCCATCCAAAAACAGCAGGTTACACTTTCTTCTCAGTGCTCATGGAACATTTTCCAGGATACATTGTATCTTGGGTCACAAATCAAGCCTTGGTAAATTTAAGAAAATTGAAATCGTATCAAGTATCTTTTCTGACCACAATGCTATGAGACTAGATATCAATTACAGGAAAAATCTGTAAAACATACAAACCCATGGAGGCTGAACAATACATTACTAAATACCCAAGAGATCACTGAAAAAAACAATCACTGAAAAAATCAAAGAGGAAATTAAAAAAATACCTAGAGGCAAATGACAATGAAAACCCGATGATCCAAAACCTATGGGATGCAGCAAAAGCAGTTCTAAGAGGGAACTTTATAGCAATACAAGTCTACCTCAAGAAACAAGAAAAATTTCAAATAAACAATCTAACCTTACAGGAACTAGAGAAAGAAGAACAAACAAAACCCAAAGTTAGTAGAAGGAAAGAAATCATAAAGATCAGAGCAGAAATAAATGAAATAGAAATGAAGAAAACAATAGCAAAGATCAATAAAACTAAAAGTGGTTCTTTGAGAAGATAAACAAAATTGACAAACCCTTAGCCAGACTCATCAAGAAAAAGAGGGAGAGGACGCAAATCAATAAAATTAGAAATGAAAAAGGAGAAATCACAACTGACACTGCAGAAATACAAAGGATTGTAAGAGACTACTACAAACAAGTACATGCCAATAAAACAGCCATGAAGAAATGGACAAATTCTTGGAAAGCTACAATTTTCCAAGACTGAAACAGGAAGAATTAAAATATAAACAGACCTATCACAAGTAATGAAATTGAAACCATAATTTAAAATCTTCCAACAAACAAAAGTCCAAGACCAGATGGCTTCACAGGCAAATTCTACCAAACATTTAGAGAAGAGCTAACACCGATCCTTCTCAAACTCTTCC
Organism: Grampus griseus; assembly: GCF_964374135.1. Classification (NCBI taxonomy): domain Eukaryota; kingdom Metazoa; phylum Chordata; class Mammalia; order Artiodactyla; family Delphinidae; genus Grampus; species Grampus griseus. The sequence continues at coordinate 32,170,997 of NC_139006.1, read as the reverse complement.
AAAAAATTGCAGAGGGAGAAACACTCCCAAATTCATTCTACGAAGCCACCATCACCCTGATACCAAAACCAGAAAAAGATATCACTAAAAAAGAATATTATAGACCAATATTACTGATGAACATAGATGCAAAAATCCTGAACAAAATACTAGCAAACAGAATCCAACAGCACATTAAAAGGATCATACACCATGATCACCTGGGATTTATCCCAGGGATGCAAGGATTCTTCAGTATATGCAAATCAATCAATGTGATACACCACATTAACAAATTAAGGAATAAAAACCATATGATCATCTCAATAGATGCAGAAAAAGCTTTTGACAAAATTCAACACCTATTTATGATAAAAACTCTCCAGAAAGTGGGCATAAAACAAACCTACCTCAACATAACAAAGGCCATATATTACAAACCCACAGCGAACATCACACTCAATGGTGAAAAACTGAAAGCATTTCCAGTAGGATCAGGAACAAGACAAGGATGTCCACTCTCGCCACTCTTATTCAACATAGTTTTGGAAATCCTAGTCACAACAATCAGAGAAGAAAAAGAAATAAAGGAATACAAATTGGAAAAGAAGAAGTAAAACTGTCACTATTTGCCGATGACATGACACTATACATAGAAAATCCTAACGATGCCACCAGAAAACTACTAGAGCTAATCAATGAATTTGGTAAGGTTGCATGATACAAAATTAATGCACAGAAATCTCTGGCATTCCTATACACCAACAATGAAAAATCAGAAAGAGAAATTAAGGAAACAGTCCCATTTACCACTGCAACAAAAAGAATAAAAATATCTAGGACTAAACCTGCCTAAGGAGGCGAAAGACTTGTACTCAGAAAACTATAAAACACTGATGAAAGAAATCAAAGATGACAAACAGATGGAGAAATATACCATGTTCCTGGATTGGAAGGATCAATATTGTGAAAATGACTATACTACCCAAAGCAATCTACAGATTCAATGCAATCCCTATCAAACTACCAATGGCATTCTTCAAAGGATTAGAACAAAAAATCTTACAATTCATATGGAAACACAAAAGACCCCAAATAGCCAAAGCAATCTTGAGAAAGAAAAATGGAGTTGGAGGAATCAGGCTCCCTGACTTCAGACTATACGACAAAGATACAGTAATCCAGACAGTATGGTACTAGCACAAAAACAGAAAGATAGATCAATGGAACAGGATAGAAAGCCCAGAGGTAAACCCATGCACATATGGCCACCTTATCTTTGATAAAGGAGGCAAGAATATACCGTGGAGAGAAGACAGCCTCTTCAATAAGTGGTGCTGGGAAAACTGGACAGCTACATGTAAAAGAATGAAATTAGAACACTCCCTAACACCATACACAAAAATAAACTCCAAATGGATTAAAGACTTAAATGTGAGACCAGACACTATAAAACTTTTAGAGAAAAACATAGGAAAAACACTCTGTGACATAAACCACAGTAAGATCTTTTCTGACCCATCTCCTAGAGTAACAGAAATAGAAACAAAAATAAACAAATGGGACTTAATTAAACTTAAAAGCTTTTGCACAGCAAAGAAAACCATAAACAAGACAAGAAGACAACCCTCAGAATGGGAGAAAATATTTGCAAATGAAACAACAGACAAAGGATTAATCACCAAAATATAGAAACAGCTCATGGAGCTCAATATCAAAAAAAGAAACAACCCAGTTAAAAAATAGGCAGAAGACCTAAACAGACATTTCACCAAGGAAGACACACAGATGACCCAGAGGCACATGAAAAGATGCTCAACATCACTAATTATTAGAGAAATGCAAATCAGAACTGCAATGAGGTATCACCTCATGCTAGTCAGAATGGCCATTATCAAAAAAGCTAGAAACAATAAATGCTAGAAAGGGTATGGTGAAAAGGGAACCCTCCTACACTGTTTGTGGGAATGTAAATTGATACAACCACTATGGAAAACAGTACGGAGTTTCCTTAAAAAACTAAAAGTAGAACTACCATATGACCCAGCAATCCCATTGCTGGGCATATACTCTGAGAAAACCATAATTCAAAAAGAGACATGCACCACAATGTTTCATTGCAGCACTATTTACAATAGCCGGGACATGGAACCAACCTAGATGTCCATTGACAGATGAATGGATGAAGAAGATGTGGCACATATATACAATGGAATATTACTCATACATAAAAAGAAACAAAATTGAGTTATCTGTAGTGAGGTGGATGGACCTAGAGTCTGTCATACAGAGTGAAGTAAGGCAGAAGGAGAAAAACAAGCACCGTATACTAATGCATATGTATGGAATCTAAAAAAAAAAAAAAAGGTACTGATGAACCTAGTTGCAGGGCAGGAATAAAGAGGTACACAAGAGAATGGACTTGATGACATGGGATGGGAAGGCGACGCTGGGGCAAAGTGAGAGTAGCATCGATATATATATACTACCCAATGTAAAATAGTTGGCTGGTGGGAAGCAGTAGCATAGCACAGGGAGATAGCTCGCTGCTTTGCGATGACCTAGAGGGGTGGGACAGGGAGGACAGGAGGGAGGCTCAAGAGGGAGGGGATATGGGGACATGTGTATGCATATGGCTCATTCGCTTTCCTGTGCATCAGAAACTAACACGGTACCGTGAAGCAACTATATTCCAATAAACATCTATTTAAAAAATTAAAAATAGGGGGCTTCCCTGGTGGCGCAGTGGTTGAGAGTCCGCCTGCCGATGCAGGGGACACGGGTTCGTGCCCTGCTCCTGGAAGATCCCACATGCCGCTGAGCCTGCGCGTCCGGAGCCTGTGCTCCGCAACGGGAGAGGCCACGACAGTGAGAGGCCTGCGTACTGCAAAAAAAATAATAATAATAATAAAGTACATGAAAAAACCCTTAAAAAAATATGTGAGAGAAAAAATGGCAGACTGGAAAACTGAATTTATCATTTTTCCTTGATAATCAATCCTTTCTCTCGATACTAAAAAAAGAAATAAATGAAAGGGTATAAATACAAAAGGACAAAGCATGAGAGAAGAAATGACAGCAGATAACAGAGGTTCATGCAGTTTCAAGGCTGGAAAATGGGCAAGCTGGGAGCCAAGAGTCTGCAGAGAGAAGATGTCACAAAAACCCACCTGGAAACATCTGGAAGCAAGTCTCTTCTGGAAGGCACTTACTAGAAGAAGGGGTCCCTGCTGGTGACTCAGGCTCCTCGACATTGGCCAGTCCCCTCCTGACCACTGCCCCTGAATCCCACCAGCTGGCAGGCCCTGAGCACACAGGCAAGGTTTGCTGGTGCCTTGTTCTCAAGAGTGAACTTGGAGGGACTTCCCTGGTGGCTCAGTGGTTAAGAATCCGCCTGCCAATGCAGGGGACACGGGTTCGAGCTCTGGTCCAGGAAGATCCCACATGCCGCGGAGCAACTAAGCCCGTGCACCACAACTACTGAGCCCGCGAGCCACAACTACTGAAGCCTGTGTACCTAGAGCTGGTGCTCTGCAACAAGAGAAGCCACCGCAATGAGAAGCCCGCGCACCACGACAAAGAGTAGCCTCCGCTCGCCTCAACTAGAGAAAGCCCATGCACAGCAACAAAGACCCAACACAGCCAAAAATAAATAAATTAAATTAATTAACTAAAAAAGAAAGAGTGAACCTGGAGAAAGACCACCAGGACTTGAGAAATGCCTCTCACATGACAGAAAGAAGCCGACCAACCTAACTGGAAAACAAATCAAAACACAAGTACCTGGGGAAAAAGTCAATGCTGGGTTAACTTAACCAGTCAATGTTGGTTAAGTTAACCCAGCAAATAAGAACAGGATGCAACAAAAAACAAATCAGAGAATAAGGACATGTTCTCACAGACTGAAAAAAAATCACAGTATGGTTAAAAAAAAAAAAAATCAAAGGATTGTAAGACAAAGTTAAGCTATTCCAAGGAAGCGAACAAAAGACAAGGCGTTTAAAGAAAGGAGAGAAAATTTGGGCATCTGTGAAGGAAAACAAATGGAGCAAAGAGAAAAGATGGCAGAAAGAAGAACTCACACAGGGGCTTCTGGAAATAAGAGGTGTGAGTCTCCAGACTGAACCAGAGAGCGAGGAAGGCGCATTCCAGCACAGCGGGAACACACAGAAAGTCCTGACCCTGTCTGGGGTGAGATTCTCGTAGTGGGTGGGAGGGAAAGACAATCCTTTCTGTGAAGTGAAATCTGAACAACAGCCAACTTCCCATTAACTTAAGGAAAACGCAGCAATGTCTTCAATAATCTGAAGGAAAAGTTTTCCGACTGGAATTCTATCCACGACTAAACAACCGTGGTTGAGGAGAGAGAACACATATTTCGACACACACAAAAATAAATGAATAACGATCTCCCACAACCCTATGCTCCAAAGCCAGGAGAAATAAACCAGGGAAATGAAGACAGAATCCAGGGAGGATCTGACAGAGGGAGTTGGAGGGGATTCCAGCAGGCAGGTAGGTCCCAGGAAGACGGCTGTGCAGTCCACCTGCGAGAAACAGGCTCAGACTGGGAGGTGAGCAGAGGCGGCTCCAGAAGGGTCACCTGCAGGGGGTGTGTCGGCTCGGGGACCACCTGACATGCCCCGTGCGGCTCAGAAGGGCTTCGCAGGTGAGGGGTGACCAGGCAGGAGTCTGAGGCCAGCCAGGGCTGGGCTGCGAGGAGAGAGGCCTGACGCAGTGTGATACGACCAGGTTGTGTTTACCCAAAACCCACCAGGAAGATCAACCATTTAAAAGAAAACATCATATGGAAAGTCGGACAAACGACGGAACAAGAAACCCAAGAGCTGTGGCCCGGGGGCCCCACCTCTCAGAACACCGCACTGTCCACTGCACCCCCATGGATGGCCTACTGTTGCAGTGTTGCTGCTTTGTTTCAAGGTACTCTGACCCATTTACTTGTTTTCTGTGTTCCAGTTCATTCACTTCAACGTCTAGTTTGCTCTTGCTTTCCTTTTTCTACTCATCTAAAAAGTCAGTTAACTCTTCTAGTTGAATATTTAAGTAATTTATTTTCACTCTTTCTTGCTGTGTAGGGTTTACATTTACCTGTGAACACACACACAGTGACGTCCCAGACGTTTATCTCTTTCGTGTCCTCATTAGACTCCATCTGGATTTTCTAAGATTTGGGTTTGGGTCTCCTCTGACCCTCTGACTGCTTAAGCTGCATTTGTGAATGTTTTTGCATGTCTTCTAGGTGATTGGCTTTCCCCCCAACAACTTCTTGTTTTATTGCACTTGATCAGAGAATGGGTCTGAATTGTTTTGGTTTTCAGAATTTATAAGTTGTCTGTGGCCTAATAGTTGAGTTTTGAAAAGTGCTCTTAAGTAGGTTTTTTTTTTTTTCAGTTGGACATACAGCTTCCGGTCAGTCTTTGTCTTTTTAAAATCATGTTATTCAGATTCTATATATCTGTATTTGTTTTCCCTACTTAATCTATCATAGTCTCAAATGGATGAATTAAAATCTCCTAATGTTATTGTGTTTCTCAGTGTATTTCCTGCAGTTATGCTTTCAGTAACATGATACTGTATCATAAAGTGCATTAAGACTTACATGTGTCTTAGTCTCATTATGGAATTTAACCTTTTCTATTGCAAAGACCTCCCAATTACAGATGAGGAAACTGAGGCTAAGCATAGTGTGGCCATTTGCCCCCTAGTTATAGTAAATGGCAGGTCTGCAAGTCCAACTCAGGCCAGTCTAAAACCTCAGACGTTAACACAGTGACTGACACACGCCACATACACCACACACACCACACATCTGTAGGAGAACAGATGTGAAGAGAAGAAAACAACCTGAAATAATTTCCATCATAATTCTTGAGTTGACAAAATAGTTCCAGGCAAACCACAAACAGAGGCTGAGCTGTGCTAGAAGGTTCCATGAAGAGCACCCAAACGCCTTAGATCTATCTGACCCCTCACTCCTGAGCAGCAGGTGCTCCTTTCCATTTGTGCTCTTTACGGCGTGACACTGGCGATTCGGGTCCTGCATCCCACCCGGAGCACCGGGGCGGGGGTCCTTACATTCTGACGGTACCTGGCTCTCTGTGTGAAGAATAATCATTGCTTCCTAAGTAAATTACCCTTGTATGTTTTATGGCACAGAGTTAGATCAAGGCTTCCGGAGTCTATGTTCTGCTCATTTAGAAAAAACAACATACCTAGTCCTGGACCCTGGCTTAAGTAGGTTTACATCTTGTAGTCCCAGTATTGTCATCTTTAAATATTTCTATGTAAACAAATACACCTACTTCTTTTTATTCACTATGTAAATTCATTCAAATAAAATGTAAATTGTGTGATAATTTTGTGCCAAAAGTCTTATTTTCATACAGATAAGAACTGATGCAATTTCTTTCAAATAATGGTTTATGCAGCTTCTACTAAACTCTAAACAGCTTTGAATATTATTTTTAACCCCTTGACTATTTACATGAAAACGAAAGTAATCCTGTCTGAAATTCATCTAAAAAGGATACCAAGGGGTCTGCCTGATCTCTGAAAGTGGTATGTTCTCTTCAAACGTCTTCAGCGACATCCTCATGTCACCGTTCTTGTCAGCTGTACAAAACAAGATGCTGACAACTTATTTTAAGAATATTGTTTACTTCCTTTCAAAACACCAAGCCTTCAACATCTGAGTGAGAAATTCTGACATGAAATGTGGAAACAACATTCACTCCTTGCAGGCACATCACTGCCTGGGAGAGTTTCACGGAAAAGCAGCTGAAACAGCCACCTTCCTAAAAGCAGCTTCCCGAAGGCTTTTTGCGAGCACAAGTCAATTGAGTTGTTTTGTATGAAACTGCAGGGGGGCTTCTTGTTCCACTTTTTCTTCATTTTTTAAGACACAAAAATATGTGCTTAAAAATCTTCTTCGCAGGTGAGGGGTGACCAGGCAGGAGTCTGAGGCCAGCCAGGGCCGGGCTGCGAGGAGAGAGGCCTGACGCAGTGTGATACGACCAGGTTGTGTTTACCCAAAACCCACCAGGAAGATCAACCATTTAAAAGAAAACATCATACGGAAAGCCGGACAAACGACGGAACAAGAAACCCAAGAGCCGTGGCTCAGGTCGTGACTAGAGACTGTAAAAAGCATCTTATAGAATGCTGACTCTCTGGTAAAGGTACACATCTGAGATAAGTTAAATAAAAACTTTCATTTTAGAATGTTTAATTTAAGTTCTTCAGGAAACTCAAGCTAGACATGATTATAATAATACATCTAGGATTCTGGGAGAATGCAGCAACACTTTAAAATTCTCATCTCTTGATCTGACATATAAGAAGCAAAATGTATAATAATAACTTCGGGCGTGTTACAGCAAATTTCTAGCACGTGTAAGAGTGTGTGTGCGTCTGTGTGTGCGTGTGTGTGTGTGTGAGGCATGCTCAACAGATACCACCAAGACATGCACTAAAGAATAATCTTCTTCATCTTTTACAGCTATGTAAGATTTGGACTACAACAACATGAAAACAAAACCCACAGATTATGAATGATATAAAAATTTTTTTACCCAGTTAACTACAAGAGGATTTAAATAAATTCTTAAGTTATACACAGAGTCACATAAGTAAACTGACTAACCTAGGAAATGACATTCAGAATGTCATGACCTAGAGTGAATTAAAAACAGATTTGGGCTTCCCTGGTGGTGCAGTGGTCGGGAATCCGTCTGCCAATGCAGGGGACATGGGTTCGAGCCCTGGTCTGGGAAGATCCCACATGCTGCAGAGTAACTGAGCCCATGAGCCACAACTACTGAGTCTGCATACCACAACTACTGAAGCCTGCGTGCCTGGAGCCTGTGCTCTGCAACAAGAGAAGCCACCGCAATGAGAAGCCCACACACCACAATGAAGAGTGAAACCCGCTCGCCGCAACCAGAGAGGGCCCGCATGCAGCAACCAAGACCCAACACAGCCAAAAATAAATAAAATAAATAAATTTATAAAACAAAACAAATTTAGTTGTTAAAAAGAAATCAGTGTATTAACTGAAAATGGAATCAGTCAGTCAATGAGTAACGAGCGCCTCAAAGCTAAAATTGCCAAAGACAGACCGTCACTGAAAGTGATTAAAGCAGGAGACAGAAACGCCCGGTACCTGCAGGAACCGACCTTCCATCACCCGCGACCCCACCCTCCTACACTGCCTTGCGGTCACCACTCCTCCAACAAGAAGTTCCTCCCCCTTCCTTGAGCACAACATAATGTTCAATGTAAGAAAAGCTTTTCACAGGTAAGTCAGAATTTATTTACCTGATGGTCTAAATGCTTTATAAATTCTATATAAAAATGTAAGTCCAAGGAAAACTCAGTTCTCTAATTTTTGTCTTTTTCCATTCTAGAGAGAAGCCAAGTACAGGTGCTCATCGCTTTTCATTTTTCTTTTCTGAGACAATGGAATCACTAAGGTGATTCCATTTTGAAGATGTTCCTTTTTCTTACAGGAGCCCTGCTCCAGCATAACAAGGTCTAGGCCAGCAGAAGAGCTGCAGCCCAGTCACCCGCCGTCACCAGGGGCTGCCCTGTGGATGTGAGGTCTGGATACAAAACATATCCTGCCTCATAGTTCCCTAAAAATGTTCCATCCTTCAACAAAAAACCACAAATAACAAATTCTGGCGAGGATGTGGGGAAAAGGGAACCCTCATGCACTGCTGGTGGGAATGTAAACTGGTACAGCCACTGTGGAGAACAGTATGGAGGTTCCTCAAAAACTAAAACTAGAGCTACCATATGACCCAGCAATTCCACTCCTGGGTATCTATGCCCCCAAAACGAAAACACTAATTCAAAAAGATACGTGCATCTCACACCAGTCAGAATGGCCATCATCAAAAAATCTACAAACAATAAATGCTGGAGAGGGTGTGGAGAAAAGGGAGCCCTCTTGCACTGTTGGTGGGAATGTAAATTGATACAGCCATTATGGAGAACAGTATGGAGGTTCCTTAAAAAACTAAAAATAGAACTACCATACGACCCAGCAATCCCACTACTGGGCATATACCCTGAGAAAACCATAATTCAAAGAGAGTCATGTACCAAATGTTCATTGCAGCTCTATTTACCATAGCCAGGACATGGAAGCAACCTAAGTGTCCATCAACAGATGAATGGATAAAGAAGATGTGGCACATATATACAATGGAATATTACTCAGCCATAAAAAGAAACAAAATTGAGTTATTTGCAGTGAGGTGGATGGACCTAGAGTCTGTCATACAGAGCGAAGTAAGTCAGAAAGAGAAAAACAAATACCATATGCTAATACATATATATGGAATCTAAAAAAAAAAAATGGTCATGAAGAACCTAGGGGCAAGACGGGAATAAAGACACAGACCTACTGGAGAATGGACTTGAGGATATGGGGAGAGGGAAGGGTAAGCTGGGACAAAGTGAGAGAGTGGCATGGACATATATGCACTACCAAATGTAAAATAGCTAGCTAGTGGGAAGCAGCCACATAGCACAGGGAGATCAGCTTGGTGCTTTGTGACCACCTAGAGGGGTGGGATAGGGAGGGTGGGAGGGAGGGAGACTCAAGAGGGAAGAGATATGGGGACATATGTATATGTATAACTGATTCACCTTGTTACAAAGCAGAAACTAACACACCATTGTAAAGCAATTATAATCCAATAAAGATGTTTTAAAAAAAGAAAAAAAGATATGTGCAGCCCAATGTTCATATCAGCACTATTCACAATAGCCAAGACATGGAAACAACCTAAGTGTCCATCAACAGATGAATGGATAAAGGAGATGTGGTATATTATATATATATATATATATATATATATATATGAATATATACATATATAATTGTATATATAATTACATGGAATATATATAATGAAATTTTGCCATTTGCAGCAACATGGATGGACTTGGAGGGCATTATGCTAAATGAAGTAAGTCAGAGAAAGACAAATGTTGTATGATATCACTTATATGTGGAATCTAAAAATTAAAACTAGTGAATATAACAAAAAAGAAAACAGACTCACAGATATAGAGAACTAGTGGTTACCACTGGGCAGAAGGAAGTGGGGAGGGGCAAGATAGGGTTAGGGGATTAAGATGTACAAACTACGTATAAAATAAATAAGCTACAAGGATAAACTGCACAACACAGGGAATATAGCTAATATTTACAATAACTATAAATGGAATATAATCTTTAAAATTGGGAATCACTATGTTGTACACCTGCAATATATAATACTGCATACCAACTATATGTTAATTAAAAAAGTAAAAAAATTTTTTAAAAGTCCCATTCTTCTATCACGTGCTCTCTCAGGGCTGTCCAGAGGAACTTTCTGGGCCGTCCAATGCGGCAGCCACAAGCCACAGGCGGCTCCTGAGCAACTGAGATGTGGCTACTGCGACTGAGAAACTGAAATTTTCATTATTTTTTATTGTAATTAATTTCCATGTAAACAGACCCATATGACTAGAACTACCATGTTGGACTTTGCAGCTCTAGGTTTTTAAAAACTAACATAAACACACAAGAAAAGCCTGAAGAAGATTATTCACAGCCACACACCCCTAGTAATGTCTGTAAAGTGGTTCTATCGACAGGGTCCTCACCTCACACAGACCCCGACCCGATGATGGGATGGCTCTTTCCCCCACCTGCTCCCCCGTGTCCTTTTCTCTCTTCCTCCCTTCCCTCGTACAGAACTCCAGCTTCACCACCAGGGCCTCTCTTATAACCTGCGAGTCCTGCACTTGTCCAAGTAACCAAGGTGTCTACATGTCTTCAATTTCTTTCTTTTTTATGGTTGCTATATTATAATCTTTTAAGTGTTAGCGTTTTCTTTTAATTTTCAACTTTTTATTGATGTATAATATATTCATAAAGAAAAGTACAAGTATTATTAGTGTACTTAAGCTCAATGAATTTTCACAAGTTGAATACATCCCTGGTTATCAGCACCAGATCAAGAAACAATATTACCAACACCTTGGAAGCCCCCTTTTTGAGCGGAGAACTCAAGAAATGCTGCACCACCAAGGTTCTTAATGATACAAGTGTTGTGTGGAAAAACATGGGCATCCAGGAGGCCAAGTCAAACGGAGATTCACGAGGGTCTGATTTTGAATGCAAAGAAGCTTATGTAATACACTAACCAATCTGTGTCACTTTTTCAAACATGTGCAAGAGTAGGTATTTGATTTTTAAATATCTGTGACAAAAGACTTAGAACTCTTTCAAGTAAGTGTATTATATTTACACATATAACATATTTATGTACATCAGCATTACTTCTTATAGTAACACTTGCTTTGATTCATTTAGAGCTGTTTGAAGCACTGGTTTCCAGACCTGCAAGCACCTGACGCAGCGACGACTTCTCTGTGGATCTCTTTTATCCAAACAAACATTTCCTTGTTTCACATATATGATTTATCCTTTTCTCTTCATAGTTATCTATGTGTTTGTTTTATCTGTTCGTGTATTTGGACAAATCTGATGTCAATTCCGTTCAGCTTTAATTTACATATTCTGTAACTAGATCACCAATATGAATAATTTATCTATACGTTACTTTACCACTTGATGGTGACAGAAAAAGCAGCGAGGACTTCAACACTTATTTGTACTTATTTTTCATTATGAGCACTATCCTCCCCATACTATTATCACATATTTAAAACACAGGCATGTTCTGCAACATAACTTCACGCTATTTTTTATCCTATAACAGAATTATCTCCTCCCCAAATAAATAAAAGATAGAGAAAAAGAAACAGAGGCAAGGTGAGAGCCAGGGGCGAAGCGGCAGGAGGTTCTGGACTTTCTTAAGAAGGTGGCGAGACGGGCAGCTGTTGTGGGGAGGATTCAGGAGCACGAGGGACGAAGGGTGGGGCACGTGTGCACCTGCTGAGACAAGTGTCAGAGGGCAGAGGCCCTGGGAAGCCTGGTGGTCTGGGCCGGGCCTCAGGAGGCCAAAAGGCCCGGAGGAAGGCGGGCTGGGCAAACACGGGAAATGTTGAAGAGGGGCCTCGGGACAGCGATGGGGGAGTATGATGGGGAGGTGTCTGGCTCCCAGAGGGTCATTACAATGCTTCCTACAGCTGCTAATCTGCATCATGTTTCAGTTCATCCCTGAAATAATTTAAATAAGAAAAAATTTTACCTGTGATGTCCTGAATACCGTGGACCACGGATATGGCCTATCCCTCGGCACCCTGGAGTGGGACAAACAGCTTGACCTGGAAGGATTTTCACATCATTTGCCCCTTCAGGAAGTAAAAGAACATACCTTGAAAACACCCTCAGCAAAGAAGAACTGGAAAGACTAAAATATGCAAATGATATTCATCAAGACTTTTCAAATTAAAAACAAACCATCACCGGAAACACTTATTGGGTACTTGTGATGTTTTATAAAACGATTTAGCAGAAAATATCAGTGCTGTAATGGATAATATAAACAGCAACTAACATCAGAGGCTGAGCAAAATGAATAGGCATTGAAGAAATTTAAGTGAAAAAAAAACCCCAGAAGAACATGACCTGTCTTCAACAGAATAACACTGGCAAAGGCAACACAGCCATGAGCTGAGCAGGTGAGCGGGTGAGGTCTGGTTTGTGGCTCCCCATGAAACTCCCACTCAGCCACAGCAAGGCTCCCCCAAAGGGTGGACAGAAACTGAACCAGCAAATGGGGCGCAGAGAAGACAGTGACATGGCCCTCCCTGTGCCACTCAAGTGTGTCCCAGCAGCTGAAGAGCCAACTGCCTGACCATTCTGTACTGGGCTGTGCTGTGCTACATACACTATATGATACCATTCTATACAGACCATATCATACTGTCCTGTACCATACTGTATATATATAGCATACTCTACTATACTGCACTATACTATACTGTAATACACTATCCTAAACTATACACACTACACTTCATATGCTACACCGTACAATACTATATATACTATATTATACTATATATACTATACTATTCTATACTTTACTATCAATATATATGCAATATTATAGTATACGACACATACTACACTAAACAATACATAATGAATCCAGGCCAGAGATGAATTCCATCAAGCCCAAGAGGCAATGTAAAGAGTATCAGGATTGAAACCCCCTTGCTCTGTTCTGTGATTTTTCTCAGTCTGGTTTCCCCTTCCCTCTCCTCCCCTCCCCCCTACACACACACACACACACACACACACACACACACACACACACACACACACACACACACACACACACACTCTCTCTCTCTCTCTCTCTCTCTCTCTCTCTCTCTCTCTCTCTCTCTCTCTCTCTCTCTCTCTCTCTCTCTCTCTCTCTCTCTCTCTCTCTGGCTCCTGGAATGTGCTACCCCCTCCTGTCATGCTGCTCTGGGCCTCGTTTGATGAAGATCCCACACCTTCCCCCTCCCTCCCCAGCTCTCAGATTTCTGTCTCCTGTTCAAGCTCCTGGGTCCTTGTCCTCATCTCAATACTTTCTCCGACTCCCAGCTCTGATTTAACTTGCCTCTGGGGTGAAGACATTGCACCCTGCAGCTTCTTCAGGAGGAGACGTGCATTTTCTCACACTCCACGTGCCCCGGGACTGGCAGAGAGAATAGTGCCCTCTTTTCCCGGCACCCGTCCTCGACTGTGCTTCCTCCCTGCTCCTCGAAGACTCCTGATGCAACAGGCCCCAACACCGCTGGCCTCTCGTGGCCCACCCCCCAGCCCCCAGCCCCCACCGCTCAGCAAGACCTCGGCCCGGCTCCCCGGGTGCCGCTCCGTCCCTGCTCCCCGGGTGCCGCTCCGTCCCTGCTCCACCCGTCGCCCGAGGCGGCCCCAGCGCCCGCCCTCCCGGTTGTCCTACCCCATCTGCTGCCCTCACAGATCATTAACCGGCTCATCCTCAGGGGCCACGTCCCCAAACCCGGCTGGGCCGCACACGCAGAGAAAACCCTCCGGATCTCGTCGCCACCCAGCACGGCACCGCTTCCCAAATCGTCTCACAGTCAGGCTGCTTTTACTCCGGTAACCCCGCTGCTGAGGCTCTTTCCAACATCACGGGGACCTCCAGGCCACTGATCTCCCTTCCTTCCCACCATCAGTCCCCTCGCATCACGACTCCCTTCCCTTGTCTGAGTCTATCCACCAGTATTCGACCTTCTGTTGCACGTGACATAAACTCTCTTGCCTCTCTGACCTTTTATCACATCTGGTTGTGAAAAAAAAAAGCCAGCCATGAATCAGTTGTGTTATCCTGCTGCTCTGTGTTCTTCATAACTAACTCTTCTGGGAAAAATTACACAGCAGTGTGGATTAGGTGTGATCAAAACGTCTGTCTTCAGTATCACCTGAGCCCTCCAGGCTCTCCCAAACCTCCCACTGACCTCCCTGCTCCGGGACTCAGTTGCTGACTCTCCTGCTGCTTCACCGAGAAAACAGGAGCCTGCTCACCCGTGGGCCTTCCTCCCCCCCTTCCCTCCCATCACAGTGCAGGGAGCAGTCTGCCCTCCCCCGAGTGAACCCTCAGCGTTTAGGTTAGGATCTCATCTTCCTCCCACTCTTCAGGAGCTTTGGGCTATCAAATATTCTAATTGCCCCTTGACTACTGATCCCTTTCTACCAACACTTAAACACACTCCAGTTTCCCCCGTGGAGCCACATCCCCTTTGGCTGCTGTTCCCTCTTCTCCTGTTCACAGCCAGACTTCTCAGGAGGTTCTCTCTACTTGCTCACATCCCATTTCTTGAACCACATCAGCCTGTCTTCTGAGGTCACCCGTGACCTCTCTGCATTAGGCCCAACACACGCTGCTGAGAGCACACCACACTCAGTGCCTTGGCGCTAGGCTGACCACAGCTGGCTACCGCCTTCTTGAACTGTTACTGTCCACTGGCTCTGGTGACATCACACTCTCGCCATCAGCATGTGGGCATTCTCTTCTTTGCCAGTTTTTCACCCTCTGGTGAAATTTAAAATGGCAGAGAACCCCAAGGTTTGTTCCTGGGCCATCCATTTCTTCGTTCACCAAATATATGCTATAGATGCTCAGAGGCTACAGCCCAGACACTCTGTTCGTTCTAGACCAATGCATCCAACTCTTCACCCAACATCTCTGTTGGGAATCTCTTAAAGGCGTTTCAAATTCAACATGTTCAAAACTGAAGTCACCGCCTGGTCCCCAAACTTCTTTTCCTCTAGAGCCATTCGTCTCAATAAACTGCATTAATCCTTGACATCTTTCCTGCCCTCATTTCACTCCACCCAACTTCCGGCCAATTCTCAATCTCTTAGGTATTTCCACCTGCCAACTTATTCCCATCACTACTGGGTGCCCTGACCCAAGCCATCATTGCCTCCCCCTTGAACGACCTCAGCACCATCCTTCATTCAGTCCAAGTCCCCATCTTGCAACCAGAGTGACATCTTCAAAACACAAATCTCACTGCATCACTTCCCTCTTAGCTTCTTTCAATGGCTTCTCATGGCTCTTGGGATTAAGTCCCAAATCCTTAGCCTGGCCTACCTGATCCCAACTCCTATCTACTTCTCTAGATGCGTCTTACTTGATCTTTCCCCTTACTCAATATTCTGCATCTATACTGGCCTTTTCCTGTCCCTTGAACCCACCAGGTTCTTTCACAGCTGAGAGCACTTGCATGCTGGAATGACCTTCCTACCTCTCAGCCTGGAAAACTCCTACTCATCTTTCAGGTCACAGCTTACATTTCACTTCCTCAGGCTAACTTCCAAGAGTAGGTTAGGTTCCCTTTTTTAATAGCACTTACCTCTACTACAAATTAAATGATGTATTTGTTTAGTGTCTCTCTCTCTCTCTCTCATATTAGAATCGTGAGCTGCGAGCCTGGGTGTACTGCACCATTGTGTCGGCACTGCCTAGTATGTCACATAGTCACTGCTCAGGACATGCTCACTGAATGACTCGATGAGCCTTCCATACCTCTTCCCTCAAGATGCTCAGAGTCTAGAAGAGAGGCTGACATAGAAACCAGAAATTGGCATTACAGTACGATTCTGTTGCAGAAAAGTACTGACCAAGGCTGGGTCCCAGTGTATGATGCTGTTAGAACAAATATTTGCACCTCAAATAGATTTTTGTTAAATTTACTGAACAATAGGAAAGTATGCCTTAGACACTTATTACACCCTCACAACTCTGTGAAACACCTTGAGGGATAAGCAGAAATAAGAGCTGCCCTACCCCAAGGTAGCTTTCAGAAAGAGCTTGGAAAAAGAAAACAATTATTAAACAAATGAATGTTTAAAACTTGTAAACAAGCCCCTAATTAAGAAGTATTGTGTCAAACAGTAAAAAAAAAAAAAAAAAAAATCTATGAGAAAAGAAAGAAACACAGGGTATAAAGAGACTTTTCTCCAAACCGTGCCTCACAACACGCTCCCAAGGCCACCAGCACAAAGGCCTAGAACCTAAACCCACAGACAGGCCAACAAGCCAGTGCCCACCTGCCAGCCCAGATGCAGCTCTGTGCAGACAACGTTTCAGCAGCCTCCCAATGAAGGCTACTGAGTATTTCAGGACTATTTTAATGCACTCGATTCAATCAAGGCTTGAAGTGATATTTTATCAATTTCATCAAATATTTATCAATGCATATTTATCTCCAGATCCCTGATGGGTGTCGTAATTCTCTCCTTGTAGGATATGTAAGGAGAGGCGTGACCCCGACTATCGGAGAAGAGTTATTTCATTAAGAACCACAGCAAGGACATACAAAGAAGAAGTCAAGGAGAACATGCAATGAAAATGCACAGAACCTAACAGTTTTCTTGGTAATTTTGTATGATGCAGTTTAATGGGTTGACTCGATGGTGAATTAGACAGAGAACCATCTGTTGGGAAAAAGAAACCGGTAAATTCTGTAATAGTTCATGTTATTGCCTCTAGGAAAAAAGGGAACCTATGATAAAATTAATGCTTTTCCCCAGAAAGTAACTGCATTTTTGCCAAGAATATCTTACTTGTAACTTGGCTATTTGGAGAATTAGGTCTCAAGAAAAAATGTTCTCAGCTCGAAATCCCTTCCTTAGAGAGAGCATCGCTGACCGTATCACCCTTTCTTGCCTTCTTTTTACCACTTTGCCTGAAATGCCCTCCCTAGTCTATCTGCTCATCGCCTGGCAGGTGAGTCCGGGGCAGAAGGACATCCGCCTCATCTAGCTTGTTAACCGCTGCACCCCACCTGCCGCAGTAGGGACGGCACGCAGGAGACGCTGAATAAGAGTGTGGTTTGTGAACGAATGAATAACTACAAAGACAGCAACAGTGACCACCTCTAAGCGCTGTTTTGGTACATCCTGACCACAGTGCTGTGAGATAATCACATATTATTCTCATTTCAGAGCTTAGATTGTCTAAAATCAATCTTCAGTCTGCTAACTACTGCGAGCTACTCGCTAAAACCGGCAGCATCAATAGCTCCTAATTTATTCCAAGTCTTCTACGAAAATTTTACTCAGGCAGGAGTACATCTGATGGTAGACCTGTTGCTGCAAGGGAAAAAAGAAATGGAAAATACCCCTGTGAACTGGAAATTACCTGAGTAACGAACAATGTTTGTACTAACGCAAGACCACAACAAAGCATCCTCACGGACCCCCATTCTCACAGAGTTCCTCTGTTACCACAGCTGCCAGGGCAGACGCTGCAGGTGCCCACCCAACACCCGTTCCCCGAGCCCTCCTTGATAAGGAGCCCTGACTCAGCTCAGGGCAGCAACGTGCCCACACCTGGCTGACACGGCCGCCTTTCCCAGCCTCTTTCACACCCGGAAGTGGCAGTACAGTCTAAGGGGAGGGCAATGCTGGATGTTCATAAATACTTTTTTTGCCTACTTTTAGGTGATGCTATGCTGCTTTGCCCGTTTCCCCCTTCCTCAATCTTCACAGAACGTAGATATAAGGGCTCATGAGGTGACAAGACAAGGACAGAAGCAAACGTGTTGAAGAGGGCAGAGAATGAAGGATGACGGAGCCTGGACCCAGGACCTGCCAGCGTGGGCCTAGCACATCAGTGTCTGTCATGTAGGAAAAACAACCCTCTCTTTGATGAAGGTATTGTGAACAGATTTTTATGTTACTTGCGGCTGAAGAAGCCCTACAATAAAACAGCAATTGCATTTTGTTTTTCCTTTTGTGAAATCAAGGAATTGCTCTAAAACAAAAACTAGGGTTGCATGTGAGTGGTAGACCTGTTGTGATGTAAAGATGATGTAAGGGGTCAAAGGCAAAATCAAGAAATACAAGAGGCTGTTCTCATCTCTAGAAAATGAGAAAGGGAGCGGTCCTTATTTCAAAATGGCCTGAACTGGCAACTGGGAGCGATGTGGATGAGAAGGGTCCTCATCCCAGCCAGGATGGGGTAGAAGCTGAAATCATCTCCCTCCTTCTGAGCAGAAAGCAGTTTCCTCTCCCAACTGTTATTTGGTACAGAGATGACCCAGAGCAGAATGACAACACTGACACTGACTGAAGCAAATTAAGATGATCTATTCACTTAAACATATAAGTGAGCCCCAGATTGATGCCGGCCAGCACTGCAAGTAAGGATCGAGCAGCAACATTCTTAGCCTTATTTCAACCCTCATTACCCGCTGCTGGAAAGGATGCAGTTCAACCCCAGTCACTTAGCAAGCGTTTTATGGAGAAATGACATTAGCACCCGGTGGTAATAGCCACTAGAGTGGATACAGAAAAGGAAAACAGATTCAAATGTCACTGATAACAGACAAGAAAGATACATTATTTCTTCTTAATTTTAAAATAAAAACAACCACTGAGGATTATTCATTCATTTAAAGAGATACCAAGTGCCTGTTATGTGTACCCTGGATGCTAGAGATACGGTGAACTAAATAGAAGACCTGCCCGCTTTGAGCTCACCTTCTGGTGCCAGAGACAGAGTAAACTACAAATAGAAACAGTGTAGGGCTTCCCTGGTGGCGCAGTGGTTGAGAGTCTGCCTGCCGATGCAGGAGACACGGGTTCGTGCCCCGGTCCGGGAAGATCCCACATGCCGCGGAGTGGCTGGGCCCGTGAGCCATGGCCACTGAGCCTGCACGTCAGGAGCCTGTGCTCTGCAACGGGAGGGGCCACAACAGTGAGAGGCCCGTGTACAGCAAAAAAAAAAAAAAAAAAAAAAGAAACAGTGTAACATCAGTGACGGTGTGAGGGAGGAAGAGAAAGTGACCGGGTGGCAGTGGGGACCCTGGTTCAAGGCAGAGTCATCAAGGAAGAGGTCCTGATGTTCGGACAGGATCCTGTGTGCAGTGAAGGCACGAGCCGTCCTGGGACAACAGCAGGAAGGCCAGCGTGGCCGGAGCCGCATGGACAATGGAAAGGGCGCAAGAGCGAGGTGGCAAGGGCCACGGTGAGGCCTCCGCTGGACGCCGGGCTTGACAGGGCACGTCTGAAGGACCGAGTGGGGAGTGAGTCACTGAGGACTGAACTTACTGCAGCCTGTTCTTTGAGCAGTGCTTACTTCTTCTACGCAGAGCTCAGGAAGGGCTACAGGCTGGCTCTATGCTGTGGTTGAGGCATCCGTGCCTGGCATTAAAGCCGTGACCAGGATCAGAGAGATTCTTAACTGCTGGTAGTTAAGGGATGTCTGGAACCTTGAGGTGGGAGCCAGTGATCTGCGATGTTCTGAGCTCCGGTTTCTACCCACGTGGCCCGATCCCCAAATGAACATGACTCACAGGATGCCACCCCTAGGCACCTGCATGCAGGGGAGATGCTGGATGGATACAGAGCAGGTTAAAACTGCATTTCCCTCATGCGAGCTACACTGAGAGCTGGGGAGCAACGTGGAGAAAAGTTATTTCAACCACATCCTTCCCTGAGATGCCATAGTGAGTTTGTGTCCGTGGAGCGGAGGAGAGGCCTGAGGACTGAGCTCTGGGCGACAAAACAGGTAGAGACTAAAAGGAAGGAGGAGGGAGGAGGCCGGGAAGCCATGCGCCCGGGGCCAAGGCACGAAGGCTGTGATGCCTGGGGCTTGCAGTGGACAGACACCAACAAGCCAGACTGACCTTCAAGGGAGAAGGGAGAGAAGAAAGGGGGAAACAATGGCACAAACTACTTTTTTGAGGAGTTTTAGTAGAAAAGGTGATATGAAAGTGGGTTGTGGTCAAGAAGGTGTTTTCCTTACTGTTTCTCTTTGAGTGATGATGGGAATGTTTCCGTAGAAGGAACCTGACAATGTAGAAGGAGAGGGTGTAGTTGTGGGGAAAGGTCCTTGAGTCACGGCCAGCGAGGCCCGAGCATGGCCGGCCTCCAGGGAAGGAAGGCAGCGTGTGGGGACGGGAGGACCAGCTTCTCCACTGAGAGCTTTTGTTTTCTCAGTCAAATAGGCAGTGAGATCATCAGCTGAGATTAAGGGCAAGGAGAGCAACAGGATTAAATCTAGGACTAAACATTTAAAGATAAAGCAAACTGGCGAAATATGCACATGTTCTCACTCCAAGTAATTAAGCTTCCGCTATCTTTATTTTGGATTGGAAACTTTTAGGCTAGTATCCTGTTTTGTTTTGTTTTTTCCCGCCCCACCCCCCAGGAAATTTATATCATAGTTTGCTAAAAAGATTTAATGAAATAATTACCCCAAATGTTGGAGGATGCAAATAATAAGCATATCATTCCAACTGAAATTACAGGTTAATCATACCTATTCTCGATCTCCTGATGAAATTAGGGACAATAAACACCTGTTGTGCTATAATAATGAGTTCCTCAAAAAGAAGAAGAAAATAATGTAACCAAGCACCATGGCTGCCTGTACTAGGTTTCAGGCTGTCAGATTTCATGATATACAAATGAAATAGAACAATAATTTTCTGAAATGGGAATGCAGTAAAACAATGTTTTAAAAGGATTCTAAAAATGTAAATATCAGCTGATCTAAAAAACCTTTAAAGTATAACAAGGGCAGTAATAGTAGAAGAGGGTGAACTAACCACCTACCTAAGGCAGGAAAACATTTAGAAGGAGGAAGAGTTGGGAAAGACCAGTGGACTTAACAGTAATCACACTGGTTCCACCTCACAGAGTGCCCTGGGGTAAGAAGAGACAGCAGCGTGGACAGAGCAGACCCGAGAGAGCTTCTGAGCAGCCACGGTGAAAAGTGAAACATGTCACATGGGGGCTTTGCTCCATATTTAAAAGGAGACAGCAGAGTAGCTGGCAAAGATTTTCTTAGCAAAATATAATAAAATGCACTCATCACATGTAGAGTTTTAAATGAGAGACCGAATGGCACAGTGTGCAGCTGGTAAACTACACAAGGATCCTGGGCAGGGAAGGTCTCCTGTCTACGTGCGGGCACAGGACCAGGGAGACCAGGG
This sequence comes from Grampus griseus, assembly GCF_964374135.1. Taxonomy (NCBI): domain Eukaryota; kingdom Metazoa; phylum Chordata; class Mammalia; order Artiodactyla; family Delphinidae; genus Grampus; species Grampus griseus. The sequence goes on along the minus strand of NC_139006.1, from coordinate 32,149,562 downwards.
TTTTGCTGGAAAATGGGGCGATTTGGCCCAAGGGACCAGATGAAAGCACCGTAGACCTGGCCGTGCACTGGCCTGAGCCACCGTGAGGAGGATACAAGGCTGGGAGGAAGTGTGAGTGGTGGTACGTGACATATGGCTGTAATGACATTAAGGACAGAGGGAGAAATACACGTTTGAGCCCATACACCTCTCCTTCAAACATTCTAAAGTAAAGAATTTGTACCATCTATTTAAAAACACAAGACTAGGCTCTTTTTTTCATTACTGAATAGCACAGGCCTTCATAAAATGCCAACCTGCCTTGTAACCCGTTTTTAACCTTTCAAAAACTCAGGAAAGTGACCTCCTTGATTTATGGAAGGGGAAACTGGGAGGGGTCCACAGAGATCACACAGAAGCACAGAATTTTAGGAGCAGAAGAGTCGTGAGACACAGGCACACAGAGAAATTGGTTTACACGTAACTGAAGTAAATTGAATGAAACCTACTTCTTTCAATAACTGATAACCGTACTGTGAGGAACTGAAGGGTAATACAGCATCGGAAAGCATCCAGTACAAATACTGTTTCACTAGACGGTCCTATTTCATTTTTTTCATTATTTTTAAGAAAGAAATCAAAGCAGATGCACTTGTCTTCTAAACCTTAACTTTTACACAAATTCTCTCTCAAAGATAATATAAAAAACCAAGACTACTTTCTTACTTTCTGAAACTCCTAATTTAGCTGATCTTTTATATGAAAACCGCTTTTATTTTTAAATGACAAAAGTGGTGCTTGGTTTATGTAAATGGATTACTCCCACCTAATCTAAGTGAAAATGCTGCAATCCACCCCCTCCTCTCCTCTGATTCTCGTGCATTCTCTCTCCCACTCTCGATTTCATTTCTTGGTTTCTACTTCTCTCTCTTCCCCCCCGCTCCCCCAACTGTGCCTTGTGCAACAAGATACTAAATAAACAGAAGCCACAAGGCTGTCCTTATTCCCAGGATTTTCCTTATTCATATGAAGGGAGATAACGGACAGGTCTAAAACTGTAAGTAAACCACGGTTGCTTATGACTTGTTTTTGAGGTTTCCCAATCCTTGAACTAATTGTCCCCCCTTTTACTAAAAGAGGAAATTAGTTAATAAGTTCCATTTTCACTGAAAGTGTCACACATGATTTGCTGACTAAAAAATCAAACTGATTAGTTGCTGACAGAAACGTCATCTGTTCTCGTAACCAAACATGTATAAATATAAAAGTTATTTAGAAGAATTAAACACACCCTATAACTCAAGACTCCAAAGTGGGGTAATTAGAACACCATCCCAATAACCTGCAGATTACACCTAAAGCAGGTACCACGGCACCCACAGTCCCTCCTCAAACTGGCCTTGACCTCGTGTGCCCACACTAAGAACTTTCCTCACCACGGAGCTTTTGGACATTCTTAATGGAAAATGCTCGGAGTCGCTTGAGAAACACTTTTAAATACTTATTAATAATTACGTTTCTCCCCATGGTTCCTACTCTAATCCTAAATTGACAGTTAATGAAGTTCCCACGTTGAATGACTTGAGAACAGTGTTGTCAGAACTGCCACGTTTCTAAGGGGAAGGAAGCCTCCCTCCTCCGTCGTGTCTGTAACAGATGCTCCGATGAAACGGGAGGAGCTGCTCACCTTCCCCCCCTGCCCCCCGCCCCCGAGACCCAAGCCCAGATCACAGTGACTCTGAATCAGGCTGGATTTCAGGCCTGAGAGACAACAGCCCTTCCTGGGTGTGTCAGAGCTGCCCCGGGGAGGGGAGCTCCATGGAGGGGACACCATCGGCCGGGCCTCCACGTGCTGCCGGACGGAAAGAGCAAATAACAGACACAAAGGCCTCCGTTCCGAGAAGGCGCCCGTCGCAGGCTCCGACCACCCCGAGCCTGACTTGCCTCTGGCTGGGCGAGCGTCCCCGGAGCACGGACCCTCACTGCCCTGTCGGTCCGGTCGGAACACCTGGTCAGAGACCATGGACACGGCAGGATCCCAAGAGCCTGGGAGTCCACCAGAGGACAGAGGCAGGGGCACAAAGATGTTCAAATATAGAAATCTCCAGGTCCCACAAAATCAGAATTCCAGAGGCAAGCTTCTGAATCTTATTGCTTAAGTGTTCCCCATCCAGGCTGGGAACCACTACCCGAGTCCATCCGGTTATTTTTGCAAGGAAGGAAATAAAGGGTTAGAAGTTTAAATAATTAGTGCTAGACCATAACTCGTATTTTGGCGGTTCGGACAAGAATTTAAGGCTCCTGGCTTGCAGCTCTGGGCTCTTTCCCTCTGCTACACTGCCCCATAAGTAACTGCTATAATCTCAACTTTTATACGTTTATACACACAATCTTTCTTAGTCAACCATCCCTAGCTTTAAAAGACAGCAGGAGTAGCCACGCATGTCAAAGTCGTCGTCACACACCTGAAATGAACAGAATGAAGTCTGGGTGATCACACCAGGCCACCGCGGATGGATATGGGAAGGAGCACGAGCTCGGAGTCAGAGACCCCACTCCTCTCCTCAGCCCCCTGCCCCGTGCTCCCCATAATGGGAGCAGACACCCCAGCTCATGATGGCCCGGGTGTTCACAATGCGGTACCCACAACAGGACCCTCACCTCACACCCATCACTCACCTCCCCGACCCTGCCGACCGTCTAGCTGGCTGATGGACGGGTAACCCCCTGTGCTGGCCTTACACAAACACACTCTTCAGTAACTGTGACTGAACACTTTTTTTCGCCTCACTTGCTGAATTTAGAAGCTACCCCTAGAATAAGAGGTGACTCCACTGTGTTGCTAAATTTTCCCTGGATGCCTGGCATTGCATAAAATTTGGTCAGAGGAATTATATTTAAAAAGTCCCCTCCCGTTCTGATGATTTTCATTACAAAACAGGTCCATTGACGTGAAAAAGAGGACGATGACTTCAAAGAAAATGATGGAGGATGTTCTCACCTATCCGGAAAACACAATGCACATTGAAGAACAGAAACTTGCAAAACCACGTTTCTTTTACTCAGCTTTACAATTCCTCAGGACATAAAGGCTTTTCAAGTCCAGGAAAACAGCCGAGTAAACCAGCAATAAGGAGAATGTAGGATGATTCAAGGGCACGGTGTCCTGAAGGAGAGGGTCAGGGCTGCAGAAGGACAAGTGGCATGCTATCAGCAGCTGTGTCCTGCTCAATGCCTTCAACTGTTTGGTGCTGACAGAAATAATGGTGCAGAGAGAAAATGTCTGTGAAGGGATGACGCCAGTCAAATTAGGAGCATTCTAAAGAATGCTCTAGGGCTGGCGAGATGCAGGAGAGGACAGCAGGCCGCTGGCCCGGCCTCGGCAGCTCTGACCGTGCGTCTGCAGCCTCGGCCCAAGGAGCTCCCAGACACGTGGGTCCCGGGAGCAGGGCATGGAGGAGAGGTCTGTGGTCGGGCTGCCGGGTGTGCTGGCACGGAGAGCTGTTAGCCCAAGAAGTGGCCGGTGTTCTGCCCTCTCTGATAATCACAGTGATCTCATGTGAAGTGAAACTCGCTCTTTTGCCAAGGAAAACAATTCTAATTTTTACTTTCTGGCTTAAAATGAATAACAAAACATGGATGAAAAGTAATGTATAAGCCGAAGGCTCTTAGCTACCCAATAATTCTGTATATTTTCAGTTCTATAAGTTTGTCATTTGCAGTATTCATTCAAGTTTAGGTTTGTGTCTAAATTTTCAACTTCTTTTTTTTTTTTTTTTTTTTGCGGTACGTGGGCCTCTCACTGTTGTGGCCTCTCCCGTTGCGGAGCACAGGCTCCGGACGCGCAGGCCCAGCGGCCATGGCTCACGGGCCCAGCCGCTCCGCGGCACGTGGGATCTTCCCGGACCGGGGCACGAAAACCGTGTCCCCTGCATCGGCAGGCGGACTCTCAACCACTGCGCCACCAGGGAAGCCGAAATTTTCAACTTCTTGATTCTTGGTTGCTTAAAATGCAGAGTGAAATGGAAATCAAACCCCATAATCTCCATACAGCTTCTTTAATAATGCAAATATATAGTGTTTATTTTACATGAAAAATATCTGATTCTATCATCATTCCATGGAGTCCTTTACAGATGTATCTACTTATAAAATAAAATGGACAAGTACTTTTTAATCTTTCTAATACGAGGAAAGACAAAGGAACAAAACATCTCCAAGATGCTAACAGCACTAAGCTTGTCTTTAAAGCAGCTGTGGAGTTGCCCTCACCTACCTCCAAGCCCTAAGTGTGAGAGAAGAAGTAGGTGTGGACAGGAGAAAGCATCTCGGGAGGAGGAATTTCTGTCTCCTCACACCGAATCCCGGTGCCCAGCTAGCGCTGCAGTGCCCTGCATGACCTCCACCAAGGCTCCCAGAGGTGCCGGGTAACAGGGCCAGCTCTCCCTCCAAGCTTCGTCATCCTGGCCACCAGTGCACAACTATGTCCCAAAGGACTTTCCAAGTCCTGGCACAGTGCTCAGTATACTGGTGATACCAAGTAAACCTTCATTCAGTGACAACAGAAACACTACCCCCTAAGAAGGGAAAACCTTCCCTCTCCAGTCGTATTTCCAGGCAGGCAGTCGATCACCCAAGGATCCCATCAATCAGGCCCTGTAGGGGGCCAAAGGAATAGGAGTATAATAATTGCATCTTGTCCACTTTTCTTGAAGGCATTATGGTCTTCTGAAGAGGGTGACAACTCTGTCAGGGAAATCCTGAAAGGTGGACGTCCATGTGCTGACGTCCACAAACCTGGCCCGATGTGACTCATAAACTAGAACAGGGTAAGGACCGGTTTCACCCACTGTCAAACCACTGGGTTATTCCATGCTTTTAGGAGTTAGTGTGCATTTGTTTTCAGTGCCAGTGATGTACCTTGTTTAGACACAATCTACCAGCATCTGTAATGGACAACTAAGACCACCTGGTCACAGGACACCTCAGCTGTGAACGGCGTGTGGCTACGGGGAGCAGGTAACCTGCACAGGGCACCAGAGACCAAGCTTTAGAACAAAGTGAGTGAATCCTGCCCTCACCCCTCCAGCAGGTAGAGTATACAGGACGAGCACTTCAACAAGGAGCATTTAAAACAGGAATATCATTAAGACTGTGAGTACATTTTGAACTGTATTATTTTCCCTGATAAGTCTATCATGTAAATCTGTAATTAGGGACTTCTAAAATAGCTAACTTTTTTTTTTTTTAACACAATATGCTGTAATTGTCTATCAAGTCAATGAGTACTTAGGGACTCTTAAAACTGCTGATTACTTGCTTGCTGTATTTTGGAAGAACGAGTACTGAAGATTCCTTATGAAATTCTCCTTAAAACAGAATGAAATTGGAAATGTGCTGTTACCTGGCTAAGTTAACCATCTTCAATTTTTCCTTGGAAAGACATCTATCCATCAGCATATGTATCATTCCATATCTGGATTATAACTGCATTAACTCCTATTGTATAATCTAAGTGAATTTCCATCTCTGACAGAATAAAATTTTTCTAATTCCCAATTCGAAATTGGGTCCCAAATGTTTCTAATCCCAAAGGTCCCAAAGAGGGCTTCATTAATCATTTATTCCTTAATGTAGATTTAAGTCATTTATCTCACTTAACAGGATAAACAATGTGCCAGGCCACATGGTATAGTATTTACGATTCATTCTGTCGTATTTATACATCTGCTGGGTAATGAACTAAATGGAATAAAAATGAGCTATATCTTCTATCAAGTTACGTTCTGTTATGCTTGTTTACGTTTAACAGTTAAATAAATTAGCAATGTTCTCAAGGCCCTTAATATAAGTTATAAAGGTCACAGATATTCTTATAGTAGTTTGTACTACTATTAATATACACTTTAACTTCATAATAATGTTCTGTTTAATTTATTGTGTAATCAAGCATCACAATTACTTCCAAACATAAATCAAGCAGAAGCTAACGAAAGAACGATGACAAGATTACTTAGACACGGAAGCCAGCCAGGAAATCTCCTTTTTCTGCCTGTCGACTTCCTATTCATGAAAGATTCTTTTGTTAGCTGTGGGGGATGTTTGGCCCATGTGTCCCCTACTAGGGCCTGAACAGACTAATTGCATAGCTACTACTCAAGACCTCACTCCATAAAGGTTGCAGGCGAGAGCCCAGGCTGGTCTCTCGAGATGCTTGTTGTTTTGGCATAAGTTATTAACCAACTCTTAGAGAGAGAAATGGATAAACAGATAAATATTTATTGGAAGCCAGACACTGGGGAAATGCTGACAGACACTCCACTCATGAAGCTGACAGTCTCATGGGGACTAGTGACAGAAAGCAAGGAAACAGACAATTAAAGTAATTACGTATTGTGATATGCACAGAGGAGCAAAGGGAGTGGTGAGATGGAAAATCACAGTGATATAACGTGGCCAGGAAGGCCTTGCTCAGACGGGATCATCTGAGATGAACTCTAAAGGGTGGGAAAGAGTCATATCTTAGAAGAGCAGATGGACTGTTCTGGACAGAGAAGATGGCGTATGCAAAGGCCCTGGGGTGGAAACAATTTGCATTTTAGAAATGGAAAGAAAGGAGTGAGTGGAGCAGAGGGAGGTGAAAGGAAGACAAGGGGGTCAGAGGTGTTGTGTGTTCACCTCACGTTCTCTCTCTCTTCCTGCATTTCCCCCTCTGGTCTCATCCCACCCCCTCCTCAGGCTGGTGCTGAAGTGGGCATTTATTTATGAATAGGGAGCCCCCAGACAAGGCTGGGTGAGGGCCAGCTATCTGCCTCCTTTGGTATACTAAGGAGTGGCTGTGCATCACTAGGAAACGATCCCACATGGCAGAAGGTGATGGTGCAGCAGTGGCCAGTGGCCAAGTTAATGAGCCCAAGGCTGTCCTGCTTCAGCACAGCCTGTGTGGGATCACAAGGGACCCAGAAGTTCATCCGTGCCTTAGTGAGGAAGCTCGGGGTCTCTGAAAGGGCTGGAGGGTAAGCAGAGGCCTGGGGTCAGGATACAAAAGCCACGTAAAGAGAGAGCTGAGGACTAGAGAAAACAGCCAGACCACACAACTTGGGGGAGGCATCCTGGGGCATGAAGATACTGGTCCCCCAGGCCCGAGAAGGATTCCTCTTTACGGATCAGTGAGGCTCATCCGGCCCTTTCCCTAGAAGCAGCTGCACACCCTGTGAGCTGCTGATTTTCACGAGCAACGTACTCTGACTGCAGACTCTCCAGGCGTAAGGCTGTGATGCAATGTCACCTATTTCTGTGTTTTGCCCCCCACTTCCCATCACGCCCCCTGCAACGCTGCTGATGCTGCAAAACAGAGGCTGCTGTCCCTTTCTGGAAACCCAGGCTCAGCACTGCCAGAGGCCTCTCCACGGCTGGAACCTCATACCGGCTGGGTCACCCCCCCGCAACCCGCATCTGAAGAGGGGTAACGGGAGTGGAGCCTGACCTGATTATAAAGGTACACACTGTGGATTCAGCCAAGTCAGGAAGAACATTCCGACCAGGGCCCGAGGCCCACCTTTGTCTCTAACAAGGTGGGCAAACCACTGCGTCTCTAGGCCCCTGAATGATGGCTGGGGGATTGACGAGCTCAGAGGATTCTGGCAGGTTTAAGTTCTACCTCCACATCGCTGGTGCCTCCCAAGGACAAAGCGTTTTTTCTAGTTGGCTGGAACTCTCCGAGAATAAGAACCAGATCCTCTCTCCTACACCTGCTGGGTCCCGCACCCTTGCTGAGAGGGTGGTTCGTTCCTCTCAAGCTGGGATGGGGCATTCACGGCGCCAGCACAGAGGCCAGTCCAGTCTGCTGGGAGGGTCGCCTGCCGGGAGATGCCCTCCCTGGAGGGCTGGTGGCCCTGTGTCACCCACATCCCCACCGGCTCCTGTGAGGGCACGTGGGTACTTTGTCATTTCAGAAAAAAAACACTATACTTGCGCTGGTGCGAAATGTCGATTGGTTACCACGTGGCGCGTCCAAATCTGCACTGAATTTAAACGATGATTCTTTTGTCTTCAGCTCTATCTACTTCATTAGAGGCACTGGGACCTGTCATATTTCTATTTTATTATTTCTATCACTACTTTAAAATATGAGCAAAACGTTTCCATGCAATCGAATATTTCCTTCTGTTTAACTCTGATTTCTAAAAGAGTGTTTAAAACAAGGCCTGAAGGGGCAGGGGGGTGAAATAAGTATAGGCAAATGACCTTTATGAAGCGTAGGAAGTCAGGAAAACGACAAACAGACAGGTCAGACATTCAGCGGCCCACTGTGCACGGCGGACGGGCCCGAGCCATCCTGGTCCACGGGGTGGGGTGGCGGGGGGAGGTCAGCTAGGGTCAGAGGGCCAGGCCAGGTGGCTGATGAGCACACTTGACTCTGGCCCCGTCACAGGCATTTTTCTGACATGCATCCACCACCTGCAAGAGCTGTGAACGGTCAGAGGAGCAGAGGTGAGTGATACAAAGAGCCTGCCCCGCAGACCTCGTGGTCTCCGGGAGCCACCGTCCCCCCCTCAGCCTGTGTCTGCAGCCCGAGCCTGCCTGCTCGTGGCGGCGGGGTGAGCCTGCCTGCTCGTGGCGGGCAGCCCCTGCCTGCCGGGGAGAGCTATTCTAGAAAGCGAGATGGCGAGCACAGAGGCACAGAAGCACATCCCACCAGTCGGCGCGCGGGGACTGTGCCGAGAAACAGAGGCGGCTCCAGGGCCAAAGGGTGCAGGGGGCTTGTCCGGGAGGGGACACCTGAGCGAGCCTCAGGAGGTGGCATGCGGCGGCATCCAGCAGCATGCCAAGGGGACAGCAGCAGCTCAAGCGGAGACACACAGCTGGCGTGCTGCGGGCAAGGCCAGGGCCAGGGCGGCGGGCCGGGCGATGCCAGCTACAAACTGGCAGCTGCCATCTACCTCGACGAGGATTAAACCATGAGCCGCTGCAGCTGCTGACCTTCAACACCCCCTGAAACGAGTTCAGGGTGAACTCTGTGCTTTGGGAAAAACTGGCCCAACAGGTCTTCAGACAGTTAGGTTTTCAGGCGCTGATTTTATGAGCCCAATTCTTGTATCTCCTTGTGTCTAGAAAAGCACTAAAAGCCCTCATGGTGACGTCAGCTCCTTGTCCCTAGCAGTAACCTTCTGCAAAAAAATACGTGCTTGGTTGCACGCTTCGCCCTTCACCAAAACCACATCTATACCAACCTTCCCCCTACATCTTTGGAACAGTTTCTCAGAGCTATCTGAAATGCTGTCTTCTGGGCTATGGCCCCCATTTTGCCCCAAATTAAACTTAACTCACAACTCTCATGCTGTGCGCTATTTTTTCAGTTGAGAGCAAGCAGGGAAAAGAGCAAAAACCCTGGCGGGAGCTTCTAGGAGCCGGACGCCAGGGCAGGAGAGCGGCAAGAAAAAGGTCACTCTAACGCAACAGAACAGAGGACAAAATCCTGCAGGACGACGAGGATGAAGAGACAATTCATCTCCCTGAGGACATCAGACAAAGCTTTGGAGAGGAGTTGACCCCTGACTGCAAAGAACTTCACCTTCTGCCCAAATGCTGTGGCATAAACACTGGGCACAAGGAATGCAGAGCCCACCCAGAGGCCAAGGAGCCACCCCTGTAGACTAAGGAGAGAGGCAGGAGCAGACCGGAGGACAGAGGACAGGGCCACGGCCCACACTGGGGGCGAAGGAGCTGCAAGCTGTGCCCACCGACCGGGGAAGGCGCACAGGAGAGCTGCTGACACGCGTCTCGTCAAACAACCAGAAAGCTACTGAACAACAGTGGGAATAACTTCACGTCTCTAGTGGTGTACATTTACGACTGCTATTGTGAGTTTTGATAAGTATATACTGAGTCTTCATCCCTGTCCTGGCACAGAGCTCCTAAAATCCTTGGAATTTTCTGTGTCTTCTGTTAACATTAATGAGGTGACTTTTGGAAAGCATGGAAGGATGGGGGCCGGTGGCCAAGAGAACCAATCATCAGAGGTTTGGAACTCCCAGACTTCCAGTCCAACCCCCCAAGCCCCGACCCCAGGGAGGGGAGAGGAGCTGGAAGTCAAGTTCAATCACCAATGGCCAATGATTTAATCAGTCGTGCCTCCGTAATGAAGTCTCCACAAAAACCCCAAAGGATGGCCAGGTTGGCGAAACCCTGAAGACTGGGGGAGAGTGGGGCCTGGGGAGGGCAGGGGAGCTCCGACCCCTCCCCCAGATCTCACCCTGCACATCTCTTCCACAGGCTGTTCCTGAGTTAGATCCTTTTATGATGAACCAGTGACCTAGCGGGTAAACTGTTCCTCTGAGTTCTGTGAGCCGCTCTAGCAAATCAAACCTAAGGAGAGGGTGGTGGGAACCTACAGAGCTACAGCTAGTTCCCCGGAAGCACAGGTGACCACCTGGACTTGTGACTGGTGTGTGAACTGGGGATGGGGATGGGTGGGGGCAGTCACGTAGGACTGAGCCCTAACCTCCAGTAAGCAGTGTTAGACTTGAGCTGAACCATGGGACACCTGGCTGGTGTCGGAGAATTGCTTGGTGTGGGTGAAAAACCCACACGCACATTGGAACTGGGTGCAAAACATATTCAGATTTTTATTTTAAAGAACAGCAAAGTTCTTTCATTCGTAGTTTCATGGAGCTTATGGGGCCTGCTTTTCTTTTTTTTTTTTGCGGTACGCGGGCCTCTCACTGCCGTGGCCTCTCCCGTTGCGGAGCACAGGCTCCGGACGCGCAGGCTCAGCGGCCATGGCTCACGGGCCCAGCCGCTCCGCGGCATGTGGGATCCTCCTGGACCGGGGCATGAACCCGTGTCCCCTGCATCGGCAGGCGGACTCTCAACCGCTGCGCCACCAGGGAAGCCCCAAAGTCCTGCTTTTCTTAAGTCTAAGTCAGTCATTCTAAATTTTTCAAACTGTCCTACATGTCATTCCAAATTCGCTCAGAGATCAGCAGCCCCTTTACGGACAGTGCAATTATAACAAAGAATCATACTGGTTGTTTAAGCTTTAGGAAGTAAAGTCAACTCCCAATTTTCTGGATCAATGAAGAGAAATGGCGGCCTAGGAAGCAAATGTGCCTGTGCTCTTCACCCGGCCCTGCTCCTTCCTGTGGGGTCACTGAGCCCAGACAACCAGCAGCAGGCATTACGGTGGTCAAGGCATTTCATCTCCCAAGCCTGCGAGTCCTAGAGGTGAAGTAACTCGCCCAAAGGCACAGGCAGTCAGGGCAGAATGGAAATTTAAACCCAGGTTTTTCTAACTCTGAGGTCTATCATCTTGCTTCTCAAGCTCGGTAAATTTCCAAAGGAAAAAACATCGGGCATCCCATTGCCAGGTGGATTTGTGGGCAAATGATTAATAATATAATAAAAGAAATGAGCTCTATTTAAACAAATTTAGCATTGAATGTGACTGGGATTACAGTTTCCAAACGCTATGACTAAGAAGACTGCCAAAAGGCAATGCTGTAGCTGCCTGAAGTTGGCATGGGCTTTTGGTTCTGATATTTTTATATCTTTTCAAGGACATTCAGGGAACGAAAAGCACAACAGAAAGATCCTGACACCTTAGTGCTAAATCTTAAGTATTTAATTTTGATTCTACTTGTAGAAAAAGTCCACCATGCAGGATTATATGTCAGATAAAACAGGAAAATTGTGCCCGCATGGCCTCAGACAAGGAGATCTCAATCCGGCAGTGGACACAAGGTGAAGTGCCTGTGAGCACCTGGCTGGTAACAGAGGCTGAGAGGAAGTCATTGTCACCTGATCCTACAAGCTGGCGCTCTTCCCAGCTGAATGGGGACATTCAAGTTTCACTCTCAAGAGGCTTTTCACAGTTACCTTTTCAAGAACTTACATTTGTCCTTTGTGATTGAAGATTATGAATTATTAAATATCATGGTCTTGGCCAAAATACACTGCACAAACATTTCTACAGAAGTGTGGGGCTACACAGCATGTACTACATCTTGGCTCGGTTTCTGCAGTGAGTATAAATATGTTGATTGAGTGACATTAGAAATAGATACAAACTCATTTAGAAAAACAAAATTTTAATTAAGTCTAATAAAATGTGCAAGAGACGCCTTCCCTGGTGGCGCAGTGGTTGAGAGTCTGCCTGCCGATGCAGGGGATGCGGGTTCGTGCCCCGGTCCGGGAAGATCCCACATGCCGCGGAGTGACTAAGCCTGTGCACCACAACTATGGAGACTGCGCTCTAGAGTCCATGAGCCACAACTACTGAGCCTGTGAACCACAACTACTGAGCCTGCATGCCACAATTACTGAAGCCTGCGTACCTGAAGCCTATGCTCCGCAACGGGTGAGGCCGCCACGGTAAGAGGCATGTGCACCGTGGCAGGGAGTGAGCAACTGGAGGGAGACTGCACGCAGCAGCGACGACCCAATGCAGCCAGAATTAAGTAAGTTAAAATAAAAATTAAGCCTTTTTCCAAGCCCTAAACGTTTAATAGTCTTTGCAATGTTTGATCAATAAAGCTATCATATTATATGTAATAAAGCACTCAAGGCAATTGTTGAATCACATAAATATCACAAAAGTAAAACAACAGAGTACAAACAATGTCTGAAAGTTAAAATATCTGAAAATACCTTAAAATATCTGAAAACTAATGTGGGTAAGATGACTTTATCTGCTCATATGTGATAAAATGCTCTGTGTGGTTTTATAGATCTACTTACAAAATGTATTGGGTTGGCCGAAAAGTTGGTTCAGATTTTTAGTAAGATGGTACGGAAAACCCGAACGAACTTTTTGGCCAACCCAATAATTACTTTGATCTGATTATCAAAGATATTGGACATACACATTTGGTTTGAATTGTATGAGTAAATAAGATCAACGCTTTGACTTAAAATAGCATGGGCAGTAAAAGATGATTTGATGTATGACGGGACAGGAATGAAGAGGCTACATGTGGTCCATACTGCGGAGCAAGTGCCCCTGCCAGCTCCCCACCACACAGGCATCTGACACCGACTGCAGGGTGTGACTTTCTGTAAATGAAGTTCAGAGCGCAGAGTGTAGCTGACGTATTGTCTTCAGAATCTTATGAGGCCAATGTTCATGGCACCATGAGTCATTCTGTTTAGTATAAATGAAGTAATTCTGTTCTTGGTGGAAAACGGTGGAAGGGTAAGGCATGAGGTGAGCAGAAGACAGACTACGACAGGCCTGGTACATGTGAAGGAGTCTCAAGTCTAAAGATACTGCTAAGAGGTTAGATTTGGGTTTTCACAGACTGTTACAGCAAAGAAACGAGACAAGATAGTTAGGAAGCTGTTGCGACATCAATGCTAGACCGTCAAATTTTGTTTTGCTGGAGGACCTAGACAAACCATTTGTCTTTACTTTCCAGTGGAAAAAGATTCTGTGATAAATAAGTAGGCAAATAAATACTGGAGTAGGAGTGTGTGTGTGTGTGTGTGTGTGTGTGTGTGTGTGTGTGTGTGTGTGTGTGTGTGTGTGTGTGTGTGTGTGTGTGTGTGTGTGTGTGTGTGTATTTTTGCTTTAAGGATGGGGCCACGGATGATATATATTGAACCACACTATGAACATGTCTTAAAGTCTAGGTATTTAAAAATTAATAAGACTAATGATGCAGATATGAATAATTACAAAAAATAGGGTTAAACAAGTAACCTATAATAAACTGTATTAATAATAATTAATCCAAACAAACATGTTTATAACCAAAAAGCAAGCACAGCAGTAATACAATATCATGACCAACTGAAGACATCTAATTCCCCCAAATAATAGGGATTCCAATTACTTAAGTGCACATACTCAAAACAGGAGTCTTATAATAGTGCCAGAAATACATGAAAGCCTGACTTAAGAAAAAACTAAATTTAAATATTTGGAAAACTCTAGTCACCTATTCATTTTAGCATAATTTCAAATTTTGTAATCCTTAATAATTCACATAGTTTTAGGTAAAAATGAAAATCTGTAGAATGTTACATCATTTTCTGAGAGCAGCTAACACTAATTGAGCACATCCTGTGGGCCAGGCAGTTTTTGAGGTGTTATGCACGAATTTATCTCATTTCATCATTACAGATTATGAGACTGACACACTAATATCACCTCCATTTTCTAGATGAGGAAACAGGCACAGATCACACAGCTAAGCAAAGCAGTGATACTGAGATTCACAAGTCAGCATTCTGACTCCAGATTTCACACGCTCAACCACTAGGCAATCCTGCCTCTAGAGCCTGAATTTTTAGATTGAGAGGATCAGTGTGACTCACTAACCAGCAAATTGCAGACCATATTCTGCAAACCATTTGTACCTATGATGAGAGCTCAAATGCAATGGTACTGGGAAGGGGAAGAAGGGGTCAGAGATGGGTTCTGAGAAATCAAGAAAGAGAACCATCAAGACTTGATGACTGGCTGTATGTGTGGGGTGAGGGAGGGGGAGGGAGGGAGCAGAGTCTAGCATGACTGCATGGGAAGCAGCAACTTTGGAATCAAGTAGCAACTACGGTAGAAAGACAAGCTTTTGGCTTGGGATGGAGCTGAGGTTCGATCCATAGACTTTGCGACGCTTCTGAGACATTTGGGTCGAGAAGCCAGGTAGGCAGCCTGACCAAGGAACAGGTAATGGGTGAGGCAGAATGAAGACAGCTGTCTCTGTACCTGAAACGCTGATCTGGGTCCATCTCCCTTGAAATCCCTACTTGCGAAGCTTACTGGGACGAAGGACAGAATGTGCGTGCTGGTGGGTGGTGGGTGGCTAACATCAGCCAAGAGACACCTCCCTGGCAAGATGGGATGCAAGATCAGGGAGAACAGAAAGCGGGAACAGCAAAAAGCACAAAGCGAATGTGCTAACCCTTCCCCCTCCCATGGAACTGACCTTGTTCTCCCTGTCTTACATTCTCTGTATGCAGACCCTGCACTTGCTAATGCACTGTAAGTTACATGAGGACCTGCACCTCATCCATGTGTAGCTTTTGAAGAATCTAGCGCAATGTCAAAATGTTTGTCAAGTTATTAAGTCAGTAATTCTCATTATTTCTAAAGGAAGTTAAGGATCTCTTTCAAAGACGCAGTTAATCCTTTTAGATCTAAGGTTCAAGCATCATTGGGCTGGTTCATCCTCATTAACAGGATAGAAGGTTACCTTCACCCCAAGAAACCAAAGGGAGGACAACAGAAGCAGTGGGGGAACAAAGCAAACATAAGGATGGAGAGTGCTCGCAAAATGTCTGAAACTAGTTATTAGTCATGTCAGCCTAATCTGATCAGAGGAATCCTGCAGATGAAAGAATGAAATATTTTGGTTCGAGGTTTATTAGAATTTAGAATGGTTAATTACCTCCTTAACTTTAAGTATCCAGAAAGACAGAAATAATGAAGATACCGACATAACAGAAGGTTGTCTTTTTTCCAATTTTTACAACTAAATTTTTTTTAATTGCTGAAGTTTAAAATACTTCTGTTCTTCTAAAACTTTTTGAAACCTACTCTATAAAACAAAATCAATTAAGATAAGATGTTTAAGAAAACAAAAAGTAATTCAGCTAAAAGTGAAGGCCCAAATTAGATGGATTTAGACCTGGCTCAGTTTTCCAAACTAAAATGTGGAAAACAAAGATTCTGCCAGACAACATTATCAAAATAATTCCTTAATGTTGATAACTCTTCATTTATATAGAGTATGTCTTTTGAGGCTTAATTGTGAATAACTGGCTTTCAGTGTAGCTATAGTGCTGATTAATCAATTCACCTATGTGATACTGAGCTTTAAAATACTTATAATGACATGAAATAAACAGCATTAAGATAGGCTCCAGGTTACGTATTTAAAAAGCAACAACACAAAGAGCAAGATACTCACAATGCGGCACTTCCAGGGGATGACCTGTGACGTCACACCATCCGACTGGGTGAATGTCAGGGCTGTCTGTATCCATCCAGTAGTCATATTTGTGGTCCCAGCCATCAAAATGGACCTGTTGGAAATGAGAATTTAGTAATCAGTATATCACTATGCCTGTGTCAAAATATTAGAGAACATATCTCTGAAATTGAGGTTAAAATTGCTGTAATCGCACATTACAGCTGAAACAATATTGAAACTGTGCTATGAAACAGCTTTCTAATCTAACCACCAAAGGCTGTTGTACCAATTTTTCCAAAAAATTTAAAAAGTTGTTACATTAAAAAATCTGTCGGGACTTCCCTGGTGGCACAGTGGTTAAGAATCCACCTGCCAATGCAGGGGACACGGGTTCGATCCCTGGTCCAGGAAGATCCCACATGCCGTGGAGCAACTAAGCCCATGCACCACAACTACTGAGCCCACGGGCCACAACTACTGAAGCCCACGTGCCTAGAGCCTGTACTCCACAACAAGAGAAGCCACTGCAATGAGAGGCCCGCACACCGCAACGAAGAGTAGCCCCTGCTTGCTGCAACTAGAGGAAGCCCGCGTGCAGCAATGAGGACCCAACAGCCAAAAATAAATAAATAAATTCATAAAAATAAATAAATGAAAACAAAAAATCTGTCAAGGATTGATTAGAATTTGAAAGGATAGGACGAATCCGTTTTCCCATCCAAGATATTCTATGATGTTGTTGAGAGAACACTTCCTGTGCTGCAGCCACTGCAAGAACAATGTCAGCATCCTCAACAATGAGAGTCACCATCTGACACCAGTATAAACCTTACGCTGACGAGAAATATATGGACTAGAGTAAAAGGAAGCAATAAATGTCAAAATCCTGACAAATGAGAGATAGGGCCATTGAACCAAAAGAGGCAAAGAAAGCAGATAATATGTGATGCTAAGGTAGAAGGATTAAGAGCTATTCAGGGATGAAGCGTAAGTTGTCAGGAAACCTGAGGACACGACAAGGTAGAGCCCGGTCCAGCAAGCCTACTGGTTATCACTGTTTCACATCTCACCTACAAAGCGCGCGCGCACACACACACACACACACACACACACTTCACATATATACAAATAAGTCTGAGAATAATTAAAATAAAACCTTATTTCTGAAACAAAAAGCAATTACTTCTGAAAGTTATCACACTCCATGTCCTACAAGTTTCATAACTTGAAAGAATCAATTTGTGAAGGCAAAAAAAAAAAGAATGGTAGTATTTCATTGTTAAATAACTTTACTTATTCTCTCATGTATTTTCTGTTTCTATCAATTAAACAGAGAATCTATCCTTCTCAGTGCAAAAAAAAATTCCTCATTAATTCATACTTTGAATGAAAAGAGCAAGATGTATAATGTTATAATAAACTGAGATGTAAGTATTATTACCCCCGCCCAAAAAAGAAAGGTAAAAATTGTATGGAGTAAGTGCCAAATAAAATCCCAACATTTTTTTCTCAAGATCCATCTTGCCAAGCAAGTGGTTCTCAAAGTGTGGTTTCCAGACCAGCAGCATCAGTTATCACCTGGACAATGCAAATTGTCAGGCCCCAATCCAATCCTACTGAATCAGAAACACTAAAGGATGGGGCCTAAGGGTCTCTGTGTAAACGAGTCCTCCAGATGCATCTGATGCAAGCTTAAGTTTGAGAACCAGTAATCTCAGGAACAACGTTCAAAACAATACTTCTACCACACTGAGGCTTCTGCACATGACAGAGTAACAACTATAAAACTGGACAAAATATATGAAGTGGTGATTTCAGACACTGGACAACAGGCAGCACAGAAATGTGATCCCTAAGTGCACCAAGATGAGCCCTGAATGTCAGCCTGGAGACCATTTCCTCCCAGCAGCACAGGGAGGAGAAACATAAAAAAGGAGTTGGGCTGTGCTGAGGAGACAAAGATTATAGTTCAGAGCTGATGAAGCAGCTGGAAATTGGAGGACAAAGACTGGAGAAGACAGAGCTCCAAGAAGGGGACCCCAGAAGTCTAGGTGGGCTACTCACGGGACCTTGGCCAAGGGCTGGACTGCACATGTGCAAGGTGAGACTTGGTGAAGCCAAGCAGAGAGCAGCTGATACAGAGCTGAGAGTGAGACAAAGACACTAGAGGACACACGTCACTGGGAGAGTAGAGAGACCAGAGTGGAGAGAGCTCAATAATACCATGAGAATTTGACCGAGACACCAAAAGGTCCATAGTGTCGGAGTCAAAACCATGTCCTACATAAGGGCTACTCTAGACCAGCCCTAAAAAAGGTTAAAATTAAGCCTCAACAAGATTAAGAAACTGCCAGTAATTAACTGTCTGATAAAACAAACTACCCTTTTTAAAGGAAGACAAATACTCCCAACTCTGTACATTGTATCATTCATAATGTCCAACATAGAATAAAAATTTATTAGACATGCAAATAACCATGTGAATGTGAGCCATACTTATTTTTTTTTTTTAAAAGCAGTCAATAGAAAGAGACCCTGAGTTGACCCAGATGTTGTAGCTAGCAGACAACATCTATTTGTTGTTGGGACTTTAGCTATCAAAATAGGTTCAAGGGTTTAAAGGAAAAATGGTCTTGATGAGGGAACAGACAGGGAATCTGGACAGTGAAATGGAAACTATAAAAGAGAAACAAATGGAAATTCTACAACTGAAAAGCAAAATTTAAAAGTTTCTGGATGGGCTTAACAGACTGTAGCTGGCATGATAAAAAGGTGAGTGAACATGAAAACAGATTCATAGAAATTATTAATCTCAAGTATACACAATAAAAGATTTTTTTTAAAAAATGGGGGCTTTCCTGGTGGCGCAGTGGTTGAAAGTCCGCCTGCCGATGCAGGGGCCACGAGTTCGTGCCCTGGTGCGGAAGGATCCCACATGCCGCGGAGCGGCTGGGCCCGTGAGCCGCTGGGCCCGTGAGCCATGGCCGCTGAGCCTGCGCGTCCGGAGCCTGCGCTCCGCAACAGGAGAGGCCACAACAGTGAGAGGCCCGCGTACCGTAAAAAAAAAAAAAAAAAAAAAAGATTATAAAAAATGAAAAGAGCCCAAGTACTTATGAGATAATATCAACTGGTCTAACATACATGTATCAGTATTTGGGGTCCAGAAGGAGAGGTGAACATGGAGCATAAATAATGGCCAAACAAGACAAAAGTTGAAAGAATAATGTCAAAAAATCTCCCTATTTTGGCCCCAAATGCCAATTTATAAGCTTAAGAAGAACAGCAAAACCCAAGAAAAATAAATAGAAAGGAAAAAAAAAAAACCTAGGCAAATCATAGCCAAACTACTGAAAATGAAAGACAAAGGAAAACATCTTGAAAGCAGTCAGAGAAGCACAACAAATCACATACAGAAGAACCATGACAGGAGTGTCAGCCAACCTCTCATCAGAGACAGCAGAGGCATGGAGACAATGAAATGACACCGTCAAAGCACTGAGAGGAAAAACACTGTCAACCTAAGATTTTAAATTTTATAAAAATATCCTTCAAAAAGGAGCAAAATAAAGGAATTTTATTTTACTGAAAGAACTGGAAAAGTAATCACCTACGGATTTGCATTGCAAGAAATACTGCAGGAAGTATTGCAGCCTGAAAGTAAATATTACCAGGTAGAACAACAATTTTGGGAAAAAAATGAACAAAGTAGGAAAACCCATTCTATCTGAGCTCTACACTTACCATAACGCCACAGTCTTAAGACAGTGTTGTTCCAGCATAAGGATAGACAAATATATTTTTGGAACAGAATAGTGTACACATATTGACATATATATACAGTCAATTGCTCTTCAACAAGCACAAGGGCATTCAATAAGGCCAGTCTTTTCAACAAATGGTACTAGACCCATTGGATATCCACTTGTGAAAACAAAATGAACCCGCTGACAGCTACCTCACATCCCACGTACAAATTAGTCTGAAATGGATTATAGACCTAAACATAAAAGCTAAAACTATCAAACTCAGGAAGAAACTTAAGATAAAATCTTTATAATAGTAAGATAGTCAAGAATTTCTTAACATAAAAACAGCAATACCCATAAATGAATAAACTGATAAATTCAATTGTCATCATAATAAAAAATTAAGTTCTTCAAAATCATCATTAATAAAAAGGAAAACTAAGCCATAGGCATTTGTAATACATTTACCTTAGAAAAGACTTAACAACCCAATAAATAATGGGTAAAAGACTTGAAGCTTCTTGGAAAAAAGAAGGTTCATGAATGGTCAACAAGCAGATTAAAAAATCCTCAACATCCTTATTCGTAAGAGAAACCAAAATGACCAGCTATTACACACCATAAATTAAATGACTGACGACGCCAATTACTGGCAAGGCTGTGGAGCTCCCAGAACATTCATACAATGTCAGTGGGGCGGTAAAGTTGTACAATCACTTTAGGAAATGGTTTACTAACGTTAAATTGTAAATCTAAATATGTGCCTACTCTGCGATGCCTGGAGATTCCACCCAAAACAGATGAAAATACAAAGCCGTGTGAACAAGTATTCCTTGAGGTTTCATTCAGAACAGCCAACAGCTGGCAACAACCTAAATGCCCAACCCCAGGTGAGTATCCATTCACAAACAAGTGTGGTGTATGCATACAATGACCACTGTCACCAACAAAAAAGGATAAACTGTCGATTCACACATGAACATGCAACAGTCAAACAGACACCATGCTGGGCACAGAGGACAGACTCCGGAGAGCGCACACTGTGTGTTTCCATTGATGCGAAGCTTGACAACAGTCACAGAAAGGCCTGGCTGTCTCGGAGCGGGCGGGGAGCAGCTCTGACCACAAAGGAGCACAAAGGAACCTTCTGTGGCACTGGAAATGTTCCCAGTCTTGATTGGGGTGGTCGTTATATAGGATATACATTTCTCAAACTCATCAAAATCCACACCTAAAATCTCTACATTTTACTGTTTGTAAATTCTATCTCGATAGAGCTATTAACATTTAAAATATTTCTACACTCAGCTGCCGTCATGCAGGGCTGGCTGTTCTGATCTGGTACTATATTTATTTATGGTGATGTTTCAGCACTCTGGACACAGCCAAACTGCATGTGACTGCCAGTACCAGGCAACTAAGCAGCCCAGCTGTGAAAGGGCAAAACTGGCATCCTTTCCAGAATGACACCTGCTGCTTTGGATCTACCAGTAGACAGAAGTTTATGTTAAGTGTGCATAATGTAGTGAAGGAGAAAGAGAGAATTTTCTCAAGCTTTACTATTTCCACCCTTTCAATGTCCTTCTCTTTTAATTTTGCAATGCAACTGTTTATGTTTCAAAAGCAAGGAAACCACCTCTAAACACAAACAAGGCAGGTCAAGCGCTCCAGCCAGATCCTGCGTACAGGAGAGCAAGGCCTTTCTATTTCAGCTACTGGACCCGAACCTGGGAATCCTACTGTGGACTTTAGATCTAAAACTGAAACAGTAAAAAGATAATATCTTAAAAAAATGTTTCGAAAGCAGATAGACATGACTTTTTTATGTACTCTATTCAACATTTTCCCCTTATGTTCATTAAGAAATATTAAATTATTCTTTCCAAGGCTGTATGTAATTACTTACAATGAAAACAGTAGAAATTTGAAATACCCCTTCGTAATCCAATGATATGAGGCACTCTCCCCCACAAGGGCCATCTAAACTTCGAATATATAACCAAATTCTGTATTCATATGTGTCTTTATGAAAGATATTTTCATATCTTTGGATCTTCATAACTTTGGAGGAAAATCGAATTTTAAGAATTCTAACCAGATGGTCATGTTACTAAAGGAGAGTGGCACTTTAAGGATATTTACAAAGAGTCCTTTTGTAAAGCAAAGAACAATTTTGAAAACCAAATCATCTCCAGCACTGTATTTCATACATTTATGATTTGTCACATATTTGGGTTTGCATAAAGCTAAGTAAATATACAGAGCCTTCTTGCTCAGATTTTGATAAACTGGAAAACAAAGGTCAGAAAATCAAATTGGCCGCTGTCTCAAGTTCTTATCCCTAAACAGACAGTGATGCTTCCTGATGGTATTACCACTATATGCATTAGTTATCAAATGGTTGGTAAAATAACTTGGACACTTAAGCACTAGATCAGCATATAAAAAACCAAGGGCGAATCCTTCGTGTAAACCCAGAGCTGGCCATCTTCTGGACTGGCACTGTCCTTCTGGCTTTGCCTCATCATTTACCATCCAGAACCCACACCAGGGACTTTCCCCAGACCCCGGAGCTTGGCCACTCTGTCTCCGTCACCCTGCCGCCCTCAAGACTCCTGGCACCTTGGCTCACACACTGTCACACCTCGAAAACCATCAGCTGAGTAAGATGCACGACGGTAATTATCACTCCTTGCTGCCCCTTTGGGCAGCTGGAAAATAAGCAGTTATTTATCTATCGAGGAACAGGGGAGCTACATTTAATGCTCAATCACAACAATTTTATTAGCCTAAGTGATTATTATACTTCTTTGCTCCTGCTATATGGTTTTAAACTTTTTAATTTCCATTTTAACAGCCTTACCGGATATGTGTATTTTATTGTCAGAGGCCTCAAATCTATTTTTCAAGGCTTACGGTGAATGAATTATAAGTACTTATAGGTATGATGTGAACTTACTTAGAAAGAGGCTCTACTGCACCTGAACCTGTCTACCTTTAAATGAATACATTTTCAGTTAACTAGACTTAGACTTAAATTTCATTCTAGAAAGAAGAACTGAGTTTTCATATAATATTCCAATACCCATTACTCATAACTAGTGGTGCTAATAAGACCACAGTAAATCTTGCTACCAACGGTGCAGAGCTCTGTTGTGGATCGGGTGGGGGACACAGGAATAGCACTGAGGACAGACATCTGTTCGGCGAAGGACAAGAATGCCCGTATCGCGCCTTCAAAACACTCCACGGTCTAAGAGCAGGCATGTCTGGTAAGGCAAAGGGATTCACTTTTGTTGTGTGCCTACATATTCCAGGCATAGTTGTAAAATATATATATATTCTCATTTAATGACCATAGATTGTTTTCATAGATGATGAAAAGGAACCTTTTAGGAGGTTTGCAGAGATCAGACAGCCAGTAAACGGCAAAGCCAGATTTAAGCTGAGAACAGTTTACTGAGACAACCATCCAAGAATAAAAACTGTGAGGCTATTTGGGAACAGTCTATCTAAGAGTCTATTGTAGCAGAGGTAAATTACATTTTTAAAATATAAAAAGGCATTTTCTGCCATTTGCAGTGACACGGATAGACGTAGAGCTTGTTATACAAGAGTGAAGTTAAGTCAGAAAGAGAAAGGCAAATATCGTATAATACTGCTTATATGTGGAATCTAGAAAAGTGGTACAGATGAACTTATCTGCAAAGCAGAAACAGAGTCACAGATGTAGAAAGCAAACTTATGGTTAACAAGGGGGGAAAAGGGGGTGGGATGAATTGGGAGATTGGGATTGACATATACACACTACTATGTATAAAACAGATAACTAATGAGAACCTTCTGTATAGCACAGGGAACTCTACTCAAATGCTCTGTCGTGACCTAAATGGGAAGGAAATCTAAGAAAGAGTGGATATATGTATACGTATAACTGATTCATTTTGCTGTAGGGCAGAAACTAACAACATTGTAAGGCAACTATACTCCAATAAAAGTTCATTTAAAAGTATAAAAAGGCATTTTCATAACAAAACAAAGCAACATGGAATAACACGGGACTGCCGTCCAGAACCACCTATACTTTCACACATTAAACATTAATTCCATGTTGAGCCAATCCGCTTATGTGTCTATCCAGACAAGAACTGACACGGAGGGACCATGAAGGAAAAGAATTGCAATAAAAAAGTGAATATACTTTTTTTTTTTTTTGGAGTATAATTGCTTTACAGTGCTGTTAGTTTCTGCTGCACAGTGAAGTGAATCAGCCATATGCACACACACATCCCCTCTCTCTTGGACCTCCCCCCGCCATCCCACCCATCTAGGTCTTCACAGAGCACAGAGCTGAGCTCCCTGTGCTCTACAGCAGGTTGCCACTTAGTTATCTATTTTACGCATGGTAGTGTGTATATGTCAATCTTACTCTCTCAATTCGTCCCACCCTCCCCTTCCCTCCCTGTGTCCACATGTCCGTTCTCTATGTCTGCGCCTCTATTCCTGCCCGGGAAATATGTTCATCTGTACCACTTTTCTAGGTTCCACATATATGTATTAATATATGATATTTGTCTTTCTCTTTCTGACTTACTGCACTCTGTATGACAGACTCTAGGTCCATCCACATCTCTACAAATGACCCAATTTCGTTCCTTTTTATGGTTGAGTAATTATACTTTAAAAAACTAACCTCGCTTCATATTAGCTCTGTTTGACATAGATACACAGGGGTTAAGAAATGTGCCCGGCATTTCCAAGTCACTGATCGTGATTTGAAAACCCTGACTCCCCTGAGCTACTGCTCCGTAGTTGGAACTGCTGCCCCTACATTCCTTCCCACTCTTGGAAAATTAGCTCCGTTCCCTTCCCTGCTAACTGCAAAGCTCATCTGCTTTTATCACAAATACAACTGCTTCATCTTTCATCTAGTCCATTCCTATAATAAGTATTATCGAAAAAGACTTTTAATCGTTAAACTGGAACATCAAGAGTTTCACTATAGCTATTCTAAAATTCTTTCTTTTTCAAGGCCACTGCCCAATTCATCATATTTCTTGGGCAGTGGTTTTCAAAATTTAGAAATGAGCAAAATACCAACTTTTCCCTGCCCCTGCCAGGACCTGAATTTGGGGCTGGGGGAGTGGATGTCAGGAATAATGCCTGGAAATCACTTTCTTTTAACTACACATCCTAGATTATTCTGCTGAAGATGGTTTTTGGATAAAAATTTTTGAAATGCCTCGTTAGTGCGTCGCCATGGCAACAAGTTGTTAATCAACTGAAGTTGCCATCAAACTCACAATTATAGCCAAAGCAATCATAATAACTTAATTTTTTTAAGTGACAGACTTTTAAAGAAAATTTTGTAAGACAATGAGTCCAAGAGAAACGTGGTTGAGGGCATAATGCAGAGGACATTCAACACCAAATGTTTCCATTTGTGATAAATACGTCTATTTAAGTTTCCACTTCTCTATTTCTATGGTTACTGTTTTAACAAATACAATTAGTTTTTCCCATAAGATATGTTTTTCCCACAGGATTCTTGCTGGAAATAAAAATGCCAAATTTCCAACAGCACCCCCAGGGCTTTAATCCTTGTTAACAGATCTTTAAATATTTCATCAGAGTTGTGCATAAAACAGCCACATTCGGGGCTCCATGGCCACAGATCTGTGGGTAATGTCTCAGGAAGAAAAACCTCCTTCATAAGCTGTGTGAGGACAAACTATCTCAAAATCAGTTTATGGTTATAACTAACATAAATCTTTTCAAAAGCTCTGCTGTAAGATCTGTAGCACCAAGGCGGTGCTGGCTGCAGGTTCCCTGTTAATGTAAAGGCCGTTCCCCGTGCTCCCTCCCCAGGCTGCCACCGTTCCCCCGACTTGGGGCACCGGCCTTCGCAGTGGACACTGTTTCAGCACGTGCCCTTTAGTCGTCCTCATGTGATGGATTTCCACTTTGGAGCCTATATCAAATTATCAAGGATTTTCTATTCAATCACACACTACAGGCTATCTACTAGATATTTTGGGTCCAGTTCCAGACCACAGCAATAAAGCGAATACTGCAAAAAAATGTCACACCAATATTTTGGTTTCCCAGTGCATATAAAACTTATGTTTTGAGGCTTCCGGGAAGATGGCGGAAGAGTAAGACGCGGAGATCACCTTCCTCCCCACAGATACACCAGAAATACATCTACACGTGAAACAACTCCTACAGAACAACTACTGAACGCTGGCAGAAGACCTCAGACCTCCCAAAAGGCAAGAAACCCCCCACATACCTGGGTAGGGCAAAAGAAAAAAGAATAAACAGAGACAAAAGAATAGGGACGGGACCTGCACCAGTGGGAGGGAGCCGTGAAGGAGGAAAGCTTTCCACACGCTAGGAAACCCCTTCGCGGGCGGAGACTGCGGGTGGCAGAGGGTAAAAGCTTCGGGGCTGCAGAGGACACCGCAGCAACAGGGGTACGGAGGGCAAAGCGGAGAGATTCCCGCACAGAGGATCAGGGCCGACCGACACTCACCAGCTCGAGAGGCTTGTCTGCTCACCCGCCGGGGCGGGCGGGGCTGGGAGTTGAGGCTCGGGCTTCGGTCGGAGCTCCGGGAGAGGGCTGGGGTTGGCGGCGTGAACACAGCCTGCAGGGGGTTAATGCGCCACGGCTAGCCGGGAGGGAGTCCGGGAAAAGGTCTGGAGCTACCAAAGAGGCAAGAGACTTTTTCTTCCCTCTTTGTTTCCTGGTGCGCGAGGGGAGGGGATTAAGAGCGCTGCTTAAAGGAGCTCCAGAGACGGG
This sequence comes from Grampus griseus, assembly GCF_964374135.1. NCBI lineage: Eukaryota > Metazoa > Chordata > Mammalia > Artiodactyla > Delphinidae > Grampus > Grampus griseus. The sequence continues at coordinate 32,123,121 of NC_139006.1, read as the reverse complement.
CGCGAGCCGCGGCTAAAAGCGCGGACCCCAGAGACGGGCATGAGACGCTAAGGCTGTTGCTGCCGCCACCAAGAAGCCTGTGTGCGAGCACAGGTCACTATCCACACCTCCTTTCCGGGGAGCCTGTGCAGGCCCCCACTGCCAGGGTCCCGGGATCCAGGGTCAACTCCTCCGGGAGAACGCACGGCGCGCCTCAGGCTGGTGCAACGTCACGCCGTCCTCTGCCGCCGAAGGCCCGCCCCGCATGCCGTGCCCCTCCCTCCCCCTGGCCTGAGTAAACCAGAGCCCCCGAATCAGCGGCTCCTTTAACCCCGTCCTGTCTGAGCGAAGAACGGACGCCCTCCGGCGACCTACACGCAGAGGCGGGGCCAAATCCAAAGCTGAGCCCCTGGGAGCTGTGAGAACAAAGAAGAGAAAGAGAAAGCTCTCCCAGCAGCTTCAGGTGCAGCGGATTAAAGCTCCACAATCAACTTGATGGACCTGCATCTGTGGAATACCTGAATAGACAACGCATCATCCCAAATTAAGGAGGTGGACTTTGAGAGCAAGATTTATGATTTTTTCCCCTTTTCTTTTTTGTGAGTGTGTGTGTGTATGCCTCTGTGTGACATTTTGTCTGTATAGCTTTGCTTCCACCATTTGTCCTATGGTTCTATCCGTCCATTTTTTTTAAATTTTTTTCTTAATAATTATATTTTACTTTAAAAACTTTGTTTTACTTTATCTTCTTTCTTTTCTTTCTTTCTTTCTTTCTTTCTTCCTTTCTTTTCTTTCTTTCTTTCTTTTCTTTCCTTCCTTCCTTCCTTCCTCCTTTAGACAACGAATCATCCCAAATGATGGATGGTGGACTTTGAGAGCAAGATTTGATTTTTTCCCCTTTTCCTCTTTTTGTGAGTGTGTATGTGTATGCTTCTGTGTGAGATTTTGTCTGTATAGCTTTGCTTCCACCATTTGTCCTAGGGTTCTATCCATCCATTTTTTTTCTTAATAATTTTTTTTATTTTAATAACTTTATTATATTTTATCTTACTTTATTTTATTTAACTTTTATCTCCTTTCTTTTTTTCCTTCCATCCCTCCTTCCTTCCTTCCTCCCTCCCTCCTTTCTTTCTTTCTTTCTATCTCTCTTTCTACTTTTACTAATTCTTTCTTTCTACTTTTTCTCCCTTTTATTCTGAGCCGTGTGGATGAAAGGCTCTTGGTGCAGCAGCCAGGAGTCAGTGCTTTGCCTCTGAGGAGGGAGAGCCAACTTCAGGACACTGGTCCACAAGAGACCTCCCAGCTCCACATAATATCAAATGGCAAAAATCTCCCAGAGATCTCCATCTCAACACCAGCACCCAGCTTCACTCAACGACCAGCAAGCTACAGTGCTGGACATCCTATGCCAAACAACTAGCAAGACAGGAACACAACCCCACCCATTAGCAGAGAGGCTGCCTAAAATCATAAGTCCACAGACACCCCAAAACACACCACCAGATGTGGACCTGCCCACCAGAAAGACAAGATCCAGCCTCATCCACCAGAACACAGGCACTAGTCCCCTCCACCAGGAAGCCTACACAACCCACTGAACCAACCTTAGCCACTGGGGACAGACACCAAAAACAACAGGAACTACGAACCTGCAGGCTGCCAAAAGGAGACCCCAAACACAGTAAGATAAGCAAAATGAGAAGACAGAAAAACACACAGAAGATGAAGGAGCAAGATAAAAACCCACCAGACCTAACAAATGAAGAGGAAATAGGCAGTCTACCTGAAAAATAATTCAGAATAATGATAGTAAAGATGATCCAAAATCTTGGAAATAGAATAGACTAAATGCAAGAAACATTTAACAAGGACCTAGAAGAACTAAAGATGAAACAAACAACGATGAACAACACAATAAATGAAATGAAAAATACTCTAGATGGGATCAATCGCAGAGTAACTCAGGCAGAAGAACAGATAAGTGACCTGGAAGATAAAATAGTGGAATTAACTACTGCAGAGCATAATAAAGAAAAAAGAATGAAAAGAACTGAGGACAGTCTCAGAGACCTCTGGGACAACATCAAACACACCAACATTCGAATTATAGGGGTTCCAGAAGAAGAAGAGAAAAAGAAAGGGACTGAGAAAATATTTGAAGAGATTATAGTTGAAAACTTCCCTAATATGGGAAAGGAAATAGATAATCAAGTCCAGGAAGCACAGAGAATCCCATACAGGATAAATCCAAGGAGAAATATGCCAAGACACATATTAATCAAACTGTCAAAAATTAAATACCTTAAATGTCTTATCGATATGTATGTTCCTATTCCCATTTTCTTAATTGTTTTGGGTTCGTTATTGTAGGTCTTTTCCTTCTCTTGTGTTTCTTGCCTAGAGAAGTTCCTTTAGCAGTTGTTGTAAAGCTGGTTTGGTGGTGCTGATCTCTCTCAGCTTTTGCTTGTCTGTAAAAGTTTTAATTTCTCCATCAAATCTGAAGGAGATCCTTGCTGGGTAGAGTAATCTTGGTTGCAGGTTTTTCTCCTTCATCACTTTAAATGTGTCCTGCCAGTCCCTTCTGGCTTGCAGAGTTTCTGATGAAAGATCAGCTCTTAACCTTATGGGGATTCCCTTGTGTGTTATTTGTTGTTTTTCCCTTGCTGCTTTTGATACGTTTTCTTTGTATTTAATTTTCCCCTTTTATGGCTGTTAGTATTTGCCTTATGTATTGAGGAGCTCCTATGTTGGGTGCATAAATATTTATAATTGTTATATCTTCTTCTTGGATCGATCCCTTGATCATTATGTAGTGTCCTTCTTTGTCTCTTCTAATAGTCTTTATTTTTAAGTCTATTTTGTCTGATATAAGAATTGCTACTCCAGCTTTCTTTTGGTTTCCATTTGCATGAAATATCTTTTTCCATCCCCTCACTTTCAGTCTGTATGTGTCTCTAGGTCTGAAGTGGGTCTCTTGTAGACAGCAAATATATGGGTCTTGTTTTTGTATCCATTCAGCCAATCTGTGTCTTTTGGTGGGAGCATTTAGTCCATTTACATTTAAGACAAGGTTGCCCACTCTCACCACTCTTATTCAACATAGTTTTGGAAGTTTTAGCCACAGCAATCAGCGAAGAAAAGGAAATAAAAGGAATCCAAATCGGAAATGAAGAAGTAAAGCTGTCACTGTTTGCAGATGACATGATACTATACATAGAGAATCCTAAAGATGCTACCAGAAAACTACTAGAGCTAATCAATGAATTTGGTAAAGTAGCAGGATACAAAATTTATGCACAGAAATCTCTGGCATTCCTATACACTAATGATGAAAAATCTGAAAGTGAAATCAAGAAAACACTCCCATTTACCATTGCAACAAAAAGAATAAAATATCTAAGAATAAACCTACCTAAGGAGACAAAAGACCTGTATGCAGAAAATTATAAGACACTGATGAAAGAAATTTAAAGATGATACAAACAGATGGAGAGATATACCATGTTCTTGGATTGGAAGAATCAACATTGTGAAAATGACTATACTACCCAAAGCAATATACAGATTCAATGCAATCCCTATCAAACTACCACTGGCATTTTTCACAGAACTAGAACAAAAAAGTTCATAATTTGAATGGAAACACACAAGACCCCGAATAGCCAAAGCAATCTTGAGAACGAAAAACGGAGCTGAAGGAATCAGGCTCCCTGACTTCAGACTATACTACAAAGCTATAGTAATCAAGACAGTATGGTACTGGCACAAAAACAGAAAGATAGATCAATGGAACAGGATAGAAAGCCCAGAGATAAACCCACGCACATATGGTCACCTTATCTTTGATAAAGAGGCAGGAATGTACAGTGGAGAAAAGACAGCCTCTTCAATAAGTGGTGCTGGGAAAACTGGACAGGTACATGTAAAAGTATGAGATTAGATCACTCCCTAACACCATACACAAAAATCAGCTCAAAATGGATTAAATACCTAAATGTAAGGCCAGAAACTATCAAACTCTTAGAGGAAAACATAGGCAGGACACTCTATGACATAAATCACAGCAAGATCCTTTTTGACCCACCTCCTAGAGAAATGGAAATAAAAACAAAAGTAAACAAATGGGACCTAATGAAACTTAAAAGCTTTTGCACAGCAAAGGAAACCATAAACAAGACCAAAAGACAACCCTCAGAATGGGAGAAAATATTTGCAAATGAAGCAACTGACAAAGGATTAATCTCCAAAATTTATAAGCAGCTCATGCAGCTCAATAACAAAAAAACAAACAACCCAATCCAAAAATGGGCAAAAGACCTAAATAGACATTTCTCCAAAGAAAATATACAGACTGCCAACAAACACATGAAAGAATGCTCAACATCATTAATCATTAGAGAAATGCAAATCAAAACTACTACGAGATATCATCTCACACCTGTCAGAATGGCCATCATCAAAAAATCTAGAAACAATAAATGCTGGAGAGGGTGTGGAGAAAAGGGAACCCTCTTGCACTGCTGGTGGGAATGTAAATTGATACAGCCACTGTGGAGAACAGTATGGAGGTTCCTTAAAAAACTACAAACAGAACTACCATATGACCCAGCAATCCCACTACTGGGCATATTCCCTGAGAAAACCATAATTCAAAAAGAGTCATGTACCAAAATGTTCATTGCAGCTCTATTTACAATAGCCCAGAGATGGAAACAACCTAAGTGTCCATCATCAGATGAATGGATAAAGAAGATGTGGCACATATATACAATGGAATATTACTCAGCCATAAAAAGAAACGTAATTGAGCTATTTGTAATGAGGTGGATAGACCTAGAGTCTGTTATACAGAGTGAAGTAAGTCAGAAAGAGAAAGACAAATACTGTATGCTAACACATATATATGGAATTTAAGAAAAAAAAATGTCATGAAGAACCTAGGGGTAAGACAGGAATAAAGACATAGACCTACTAGAGAATGGACTTGAGGACATGGGGAGGGGGAAGTGTGAGCTGTGACAAAGCGAGAGAGAAGCATGGACATATATACACTACCAATCGTAAGTTAGATAGCTAGTGGGAAGCAGCCGCATAGCACAGGGAGATCAGCTCGGTGCTTTGTGACCGCCTGGAGGGGTGGGATAGGGAGGGTGGGAGGGAGGGAGACGCAAGAGGGAAGAGATATGGGAACATATGTATATGTATAACTGATTCACTTTGTTATAAAGCAGAAACTAACACACCATTGTAAAGCAATTATACTCCAATAAAGATGTAAAAAAATATATATATATATACATATGATAATAATAATTCCTCAGGTAGCTTGTTTGAAGTCTGAAAGGATAGTATAGCTCTCAAAATCTCAGCAGAGGGGAAAAAAATTACCTCACAGCTGCAATTAATATGCCTTTATAAAAATACTTTCTAAAAAAAAAAACTTATGTTTGCACTATGCTGTAGTCTTTTAAGTGTACAATGCATTATGTCTGAAAAAAAACAATACATACTTGACCCTTGAGCAACACGGGTTTGAACTGTGCGGGTCCACTCATGTGTATTTTTTCACTAAATAGGTACTACGGTACTGCAGGGTCCCCCTGGTTGAACCTGCAGGTGCAGAACCATGGGTACAAAGGACTGTAAAGTTATATGTAGATATTCAGCTGCTCAGCGGCTGGCACCCCAACCCCTGCATTGTTTAAGGGTCAACTGCACGTACCTTAATTAAAAAGTTATGATATTGGAAAAATAGCACCAGTAGACTTGACCGATGCAGGGTTGCCCCAAATCTTCACTTTGTAAAAAACACAATATCTGCGAAGTGCAATAAAGTGAAGCATAATAAAACCACTAACCCAAAAGGGACTCGAGCTGCTTACAACAGAAGATAGGATTTCTTGTTAAGAGTAGTAGGACATGAGTCACGTGAAAGAGAAGAAAAACTGGGTAGGTCTTGAGGCACCACATAACCAACTGTCCAAATGGGACCTTTTTTTTTTTTTAATAAATTTATTTATTTATTTTTGGCCGCATTGGGTCTTTGTTGCTGCACGCGGGCTTTCTCTAGTTGCAATGAGTGGGGGCTACTCTTTGTTGCGGTGTGCAGGCTTCTCATTGCGGTGGCTTCTCTTGTTGCGAAGCATGGGCTCTAGGCACGTGGACTTCAGTAGTTGTGGCACGCTGGCTCAGTAGTTGTGGCTCGTGGGCTCTAGAGCGCAGCCTCGGTAGTTGTGGCGCATAGGCTTAATTGCTCTGCAGCATGTGGAATCCCCCCCGAACCAGGGCTCGAACCCGTGTCCCCTGCACTGGCAGGCGAACTCCCAACCTCTGCGCCACCAGGGAAGTCTGAAATGGGGCATTTTTAAGAGTAAGAGGGAGCAAGCATTATTAACGAATACACAACTACAACAGGCATAATCCAGGACTATCCCAGGTAAGCCAGGATATGTAACTTCTCTCGGTTGTCTAAGGATGATTGCTGCAAATAAATAATTCCCCAAAAAACAATGGCAAAAGGGAAACAGTACACAATTCCAAGTACAATATGGAAAAACACACACCAGTTAGTCTAAAAGTTCCAAAATCTCCACTGATAGGAATTCATTGTACAGACATTTATACATTAGGAACGTTGAGTAACTCAATGGGCAATGACAGAGTGCATGAATAATGATACCAGGATAGTATCAGCAAAATGGAAATGTGTATATAAACACACACATACAGGAGTACTTGTGAAGCGAGTGTATCATGAGCACTGTTTCTAAAATTCTGAGCCATGGGTGGATTAGATATTTATCCTATCTATTCTTATAATTTACCTGTTAGTACAACATCAACTTTGTTGGCAGGAAGTCCTAAATTGGTCGTGTAGGTAACTGAGAATTTTAATCATGAATGCGTGTTGCACTTTGTCAAATGCTTTTTCAGCATCTATTGATACGACCGTGTGATTTTCCTTTTTTTTTAGCTGGTTGATGTGATGGATTACATTGATTTTCCAATGTTGAACCAGCCTTACATACCTTGGATAAATCCTACTTGGTCATGGTATGTAATTCTTCCCATATGTTGTTAGATTCAATATGCTAGTACTTTGTTGAGGATTTTTGCACCTACATTCATGGCAGATATTGGTCTGGAGTTTTCTTTCCTTATACGGTCATTGTTGGTTTTGGTATCAGGGTTAATGTTGGCCTCACGGAAAGAGTTAGGGAGCATTCCCTTTCCTCCTATCCTCTGAAAGAGACTGTGGAGAAGTGGTATAATTTCTTCCTTAGACGTTTGATAGAATTCACCAGTGAACCCATGTGGACCTGGTGCTTCCTGTTTTGGGAGGTTATTAGTTACTGACTCAATTTATTTAATAGACACTGGCCTATCGGCTTGTCTGTTTCTTGTATGAGTTTCGGCAGACGGTATCTTTCAAAGAATTGGTCCACTTCATCTAGGTTATCAAATTTGTGGGCACAGAGTTTATAGTATTCCTTTATTATCCTTTTAATGTCCATGGCATCTATAGTGATGTCCTCTTTTCATTTCTGATATTTGTGTCTTCCCTGTTTTTTTCTTAGTTAGCCTGTTTAAAGGCTTGTTGATTTTATTCGTCTTTTCAAAGTACCAAGTTTTGGTTTCCTTGATCTCTACTGATTTCCTATTTTCAATTTCATTGACTTCTAATTCTTATTATTTCTCTTCTTCAGCTTACTTTGAATTTAATTTGCTCTTCTTTTACTAGTTTCCCAAAATGGAAACTTAGATTACTGATTTTAGATCTTTCCTCTTTTCTAATATACACATTCAATGTTATAAATTTCCCTCTAAGCACTGCTTTCACTGCATCCCACAAATTTTAATAAGCTGTGCTTTCGTTTTCATTTAGTTCCAAATAATTTTAAAATTTTTTATTGAGCTTTCTTTTTTGAACAATGTGCTATTTAGATGTGTGTTATTTAATCTCCAAGTATTTGGGGGGATTTTCCAGTTATCTTTCTGTTTTTGATTTCTAGTTTAATTCCATACAATGTCTGAGACAGATACCATATGTTTTCTCTTCTTTTAAATTTGTTAAGGTATGTTTTATGGCCCAGGATGTAGTCTATCTTGGTGAATATTCCATGTGAGTCTCAGAAGAATGTGTATTCTGTTGTAGTTGAATGAAATAGTCCATCAACAGTTGACTGAAGGTTTTATTCAGGGTTCAACTATATCCCTACTGATTTTCTGCCTGCTGCATCTGTCCACTTCTCAGAGAGGGGTGTTGAGGTCTCCAATTATGATAGTGATTCATCCATTTCTCCTTGTGGTTCTATTAGTTTTGTCTGGTATTGTTTGATGCTCTGTTCATAGGCAGAAATTTGGAGAATTGACAACTTTATCACTATCTCTTCCCATCACACATATGTTACTCCTTCTATAATTGTCCCACAGTCCTTGCGTATTCTAGTTTTTTTCTTTGTTATCTTCACTTTTCAGTTTTAGAGATTTCTATTGAGATATACTCTAGCTCAGAGATTCCTTCCTTAGCAATGTCCAGTCTACTAATAAACCCATCAAAGGCATTCTACATTTCTGTTACAGTGGGTTTTTTTTTTAATCTCTGGTATTTCTTTTGGTTCTTTCTTAGGGTTTCCATCTCTCTGCTTATATTGCCCATCTGTTCTTGAATGCTGTCTACTTTATCCATTAGGACCCTCAGCACATTAATAATAATTAGTTTTAAATTTCCAGTCTGATAATTCTAACAACCACGCCATGTCTGGTTCTGATGCTTGCTTGTCTCTTCAAATTGTGGTTTTTGCCTTTTGGTATACCTTGTAATTTTTGTTTTTTTTTTTTTTGGATAGATGGCTATAATGTATCAGGTAAAAGAAACTGCTATAAACAGGCGTTTACTAATGTGGTGGGGAGGGGGAGGGGAGGGGATGCATTCTACAGTCTGTGCTGAGAGCTTAGGCTGTCAGTGAGCCTGGGGCGACAGGGACCCTAAACAGACAGAAGGCCCTGCTCAGAAGCTGCGATTCCAGATCTTAAAATTTCAAAACAGGACAGGCACCAAAGGTTGGCATCGACGATTCTGTCTTCTCTGCTCCAGCCTGGGTTACTGATGACATGCATGAAAACAGTAGTGCATTTAGAAAAAGGATATTACCGTCCATTCATACTCAGAGTAAGTGCGTGCAAGCCCCAGATGTTTATTTTTATCAAATATATTTGAGGTATCATTTTTTTCATTGTTTGTTTAGTCTCTTTTTACAAAAAAAGAAACAACTTGTATTTCACTCCAACATTACTCAGTTCAAAGGTTTTCATCTAAAAAGTCAAATCATAACAGATGAAGATCTTGGCTCTATTTCAACATTAATATCTATAGTTAGTAGGTTTCATTTACATACTGATTATGCTCGTGTCATATGAAGTACGCCAGGTCATTCGAATAAATGTATATTGTTTCTAAAGAACAAAGAGATGGGGCTCAAAACCGTGTTATGACTTTAAAATTCTGTACAATTTTCTTATATTTACATGTACCGTGCCCTTTGAAACAGGTAATCCATCCAGTCGACGGCAGGAGCCTTCTCCTCTTTTCATGTATAACTGAGTAATTATCTCAACCACAACAATGCGTTCTGAAAATGGATTAAATTTCTGGAGAAAATAAATAATGTTCAAGCCAGTGAATAACTTTCAAGCAATGGAGGAGAATGAATGTTTGTAATTAACATGTTTGCTAATGTTTTCTACATTTTTGTTTGTAATTCAACATCAGAAATCTAAATTTTTTCTGTTGAAAATATAGTTGCCGGCCCAGAGGGCTCTTGGTACAGAAAAATACAAAAAACAAAAACCAACTATTCACGACAACGTGGCTTCTGCCCTCTAAAACTGCAGGCCACACAGCTTAACATGATGTAAAATAAAGTATCATACAAAGGTCTAATCTTCTCAAGCTAGTTGTCTAGTTTATTTTAGATAAAAGCCAAAAGAAATCATCAATGTCCAGCCAGAAACTTGTTTCCAGTGTTTTGGTGCGTATGTTCCTGAATATTTATGCCTATCCATTCATTCCCCGCCTCTCTCCCACTTTTCTACCCTGAAAGCCTTGGCCTTGAAATCTGAAATCAGCAACTGCTGGCCTTCACTCAAATCATACACCAGTCCTGCTAATCTCCACACAGATCATTCTTAAGAATTAATTAATTACATTTTGAATTATGTGTATAGTTATATATAAATATTTTAATAGAATTATGCCTATATTTATATGCATGTTTATATGTATATATCTATTACATATATATTTTAATATTTATGTGTATGTATGCAACATAATTAATATTGAAAGTTTAATTTATTAAATGTTTAAAACGGCAACAGATACATTAAGGAGTTCTGCCTCTATTAGGATGGTGAGCACTAGGGCAGTTAGAAGGTCAATTACAAGTACTACAATTAGGACATATCTAGAAACTAACTACAAAACTATAAATGTGGAGTTTTTAATGAACTGTATGTACAGAGAAGTATAAATGATCTAAAACCGGGCAAGGTGGGCCCTTCCTCAGCAAGCAGAGGGTTCTGCTGGGAGGAGGGGCAGCCAGTGTGGGGCTAAGGAGCCAGATGGGCTGGCTAGATGCACTGGCATCTGGAGGAACCCAGATCTGGACCTGGTTCTCTCCTGTCTGGGTGTTGCTGAGTGCCTAAGGGCACAGGAGGTGGGCGGGGCTGGAGGGCAGGACTGGAGATCAGAGAACTCTCCTGCCATCTCCTGTCTTCAATCACCAGGGAGGGGGAGGGGCCTGTGATGCATACACAAAAGCTTTCTCAATACTTTTGAAACCAGAGGTGAAATAAAACCAGACCTGCAGCCGCTCCCAAACCTAGCTCAATTCCTCCCTGACCCCAAGTGGTCAGTCCCTGTATGAGTGTCCTGTGCCTGCTGGAACAAACTACTGCAAACTTGGTGGCTTGAAACAACAGAAATCCATTCTCTCACTGTTCTGCAGGCCAGAAGTCTGGAATCAAAGCGTTGGCCAGGCTGCGCTCCCTCTGAAAGCTCTAAGGGAAAGCCACCCCTCGCCTCTTCCAGCATCCCAGGGCTCCAGGTACTCCTCTGGCTGGGGCTGCGTCTCTCCATGCTCCCGTGTCTTCTCGTCTGTCTCTTACAGGACACTTGTCACTGGAGTTGGGGCCCATCTGGACAATCCAGGATGATCTCATCTCAAGATCTTTGACTGAATTACATCTGCAAATACCCTCTTTCCAGGTAAGGTTCCAATCATAGGTTATCGAGGTAGGGAGGTGAATCTATCTTTTTGGAGGCCACCATTCAACTCACTACGGTCCCTTACACTAGCTGCCTAAGAGAAGAAAAAGCATGGCCTCTCTGGAGGAAAATAATATCTACTTTAGTCTTTAGAGTAGATAGACACACATCCAGCATACACCCATCTTTTATACACACATCCAGCATACGTGAAAAATTATGAAATGTAAAGAAACAAAATAATGCAACTCATAATCAAAAGATAATACAGCCAACAGAGGCAAGCCTACAGATGATCCAGATGTTGAAATGAGTGGTCAAAGACATTAACATTATTATTTTAACTATGTTAAAAGAAACAGGAAAAAGGTAAACCAAATGGATAAACGATAGAGAAATGCATCAGAAAAACATATTATCTACAAAAGAACCAAGTGGATATTCTAGAATTTAAACTTCCATATCTGAAGTCCAGAATTCATTGATGGGGCTTAACAGCCGACTAGGGAACAGCGGCAGGAAGGACAAGCAGTAGGAAAGACAGACCAATAGAGACTGTCTGAATTCAAGCACAAAAAGACAAAGACTGGAAAAAAATAGAACAAATCATGAGAGATGTGGGATACTCTCAAGTGGTCTAACGTTAAGTGTAACTATTATTCCAGAAGGAGAGACAGAGCGTGGGCACAGTCGATGTTTGACGAGATAATAGCTGAGAATTTTCCAAAATGTATGATGAACATCAACTCACATATTCAAGAAACCAAGTTAATTCCAAACATGAAAAATACGAAGAAAAACCCACCAAGGCACGTCACGTCAAACTGCTAAAAAGGAAAGATCCAGAGATTACCAGACCAAACAGAAAACAAGACTCAACTACATCTGCTTTTATATCTGATTTATATCTGCTTCAATCCATAAGGATAGAGAGATTGAAAATAAAAATGCTGAATTAAAGAAGTCTGACACAAAAGGGTACACTGTGTAAGACTCCACTTACAAGAAAGGCAAGAACAGCAAAAAATTAATCTACGATAAAACAGAAGTCAGATTAATGGTTACCTCTCGGGGTTCTGTGAGGGGGCTCTGATACTGACTGAGGAGGGCTTGAGAGAAAATTTTTGAGTAATGGAACCTTGATGGTAGTTACAGGGACAGATACATATATAAAAATTAATTAAGCCGTACACTTAAGATGTGTACATTTAACTCTATAAATTATCGTATAGTTTAAAAAAAAAACAAAGCAAAACAGGAATGGGCCCATAAACATTTACTCCAATGTGACATGCTTGCTAGTCCAATAATAAGATTCTGAATTGACAGAACCCTACATGATCCTTCATTTATTCGTTCATTCAATACACCAATACTAACTGAGCACTTACTACACACCTGGGAGTATTTTAGCCACTAGGAATATATCAGTGAACAAAATGGGAATAAAATTCCTTGTTTTTTGAAGCTCACATTCTAGTAGGGATAATCAGATACTATCAAATCAAGTAAATTTTTTAGTAAGTTAAAAGGTGGTAAAAACTGGGGGAAAAAATAGAGCAGAGTCAGAGGGATTAGGAGTGTGCCAGTTGGGAGTTGTTGCCATTTTAAATAAAGTGGCAAAGGGAGGCTTCACAGAGTTGAAGGAGTTAGAGATCTGGATTATGGGGGAGAATGTCACAGATACGGGGAGCGGCCGATGCGAGGACCCCAAAGCCGCAGCCTGTGTGCTCAGAACAGCACGGAGTCTGGGTCAGCGGAAGCAGGGTGAGCAAGGGAGAGAGTGGGGAGGGCGGAGGCCAGAGATGTGACGTCAGGAAGGGCAGGGGCCTTGGCTTTGACTCGTGGGTGGGAGAGATCGGGGCGCTAGAGGGCTTTATGCAGAAGAGTAACATGCCTGTCCTGCGTTTCCAAGAGTCAGTCTGCCTGCTGCCCTGGGATGGCCCGGAGCACAGGGCAGGTGGCCAGGTTGGAAGCTGGGAGACCAGGTGCAGGTGAGCAGTGCTGGTGGCCTGGACAAGAGTGGGGTCAGCAGAGGTGGTGAATAGAAGCCTGATTCTTTGTATGTTTCAATGCTGGAGCCAAACAGTTTGCTGTCCAATTTCAATATTAGTTATGACAGAAAGGGACGAGTCAAAGATAAGGTCATGTTTTTGACGTGAGCAATGGGAAGGATGGAATGGCCTTTGCCCTAGAGGGAGAAAGCAGTGGGCGGAAAAGGCTTAGAGAAGAAGATCAGGGATTCAAATTTGGGACATGCCGCGTCTGAGATGCCGATCAGGTACCAGCTGGATTCGTGGGCCAGGCAGTTGAGACAGGAGTTTGGAGTCCATCAGCATATAAGTGATATTCAAAGCCATGACATTTGATGAGATTTCAAAGGAAGTAAATACAGTTGAAGAGGTCCCATGACAAGCCCTGATGCACGCAGGTATTGAGAGTTGGGGAGACAAGAAGGGATCCAATAAAAGGACTCTGAGAAGGAACAGCCAATAAGTGAGGAGGACAAGCAAAGAACGTGGTGTCCTGGGAGCAAGATGAAGGAAGTGTTAGCAAGAGCAAAGACATCTCCTCCGAAGAGGTCTCCTTCCAACGGAGGCAGAAAAACGCCAGGAGACTCCAGAGGGCGCAGGGCACAGACTGGGACTGGGGTGGGGCAGAGTCAGGAGGTGACCTGGGAGTGTGAGCTTCTTGGTCCAACAGCCATAAACAGGGATGAGGGGCACAATTCCCAGCGGAATCGGAGTAAGCGGTGGCAGGGCTGGGGTTTTGGGGGGTCGGGCGGGGTGGGTCCTGAATCTTCTCCTCGGCTTCTGGGGGTGAAGGAGAGGCAGAGTGGGAGACTGGGACCCCCTCCCAGCACAGGGACCAGTCCTGAATGTGCTCTACATCCTCTTCCATCAGCTCTAACTCACTGTCCAGCTCGTGAGCCCTGCTCTCTGGCCGAAAGCACCCCAGGGAACACCAAGGACAAAGGAGTCTTCCAGCCCCAGCAGGAGCTTGCAGGGCTCACAACACTGTTTTGTGGGGTTGGGGAGAGAAGACCTACCCCCATTCAATGTCTTCCAGGCAAACTTTCCAAAATTAAGTTACAGAGAGCAGAGAAGATTTGAGCCTCTTTAAGTCCTTCCCACTGGAAAAAAAAAAAAAATCAAAGAAATTCTGTAGTTTTAACTTTTAAGAATTTTAGGCGCCAGTGAGTGTTACAGGGATCAGCTTCATGCTTTACTGAAATTCAGGAGCACAGCTGCCCACATTGCCACCGAAATACGTAAATATCCTGTAACTCAGGTGAGGAAATTGATTCAGTGAGCAACTCTGCATGAGCTGCTCCCCTCAAGGGGGTGGGTGATGGTTACTGCAGCCCATCCTCCTCTGAAAACTGGCCCAAATGCCACACGTCGGCTGCTAAATGCCACCATCATAGTCATCTTTGTCATTTCTTTTAAAAATATTTTTTTCGGGACTTCCCTGGTGGTCCAGTGGGTAAGACTCTGCGCTTCCACTGCAGGGAGCATGGGTTCGATCCCTGGTTGGGGAACTAAGATCCCACATGCCATGTGGTGCAGCCAAAAAAATAAAAAATAAAATTCTTTTTTAGTAAAGGAACAACTATGGCATCACAGCTATCACCAGTTTAAAAGCAAGCACAGTGGGAAGTAGCCCATTTAACTAATGACAGCCCACGTGCTGCGCAGCGTGAACAACGGCCCGTCCTTGTCATTTCAGCTAAATCAGAGCATCTAACAGGAAGGTCTCTGATTCTCCACTCTGTTCGTTGTGGTTCTTAGCCTGGAACTGCCAAGGCAGAGAACACCGGAGCACCGGAGGACCAGTAAGGAAGACAGAGGCCCCCAGACGGGAAGTCGGCAATAAAGGTGCAGCCGACACAGGCAACTAGGAGAAGTACCGAGGAACCCCAGTCTCCACCCTGCTCCAGGTGGGCAGGTGAGCTGAGCCCTCGCTGCCACAGCAGGGCTGATCCTCCCAGTGTGGGGTAGTGGGAACACTTCGGTCCTTTCAAAACCGACAGACCCACAAGGGATCCGAGTTCCACCTCTCGCTCGCCAAGTGACCTTGAGCGCGGTGCTTATACAGCCTGACCTTTGAAGTCCTCGGCACAGAATGGAGGTGATGGTGCCAAGCTCTCCAAGTGCAGGGTTTCCTAACCGTGGGCTGTGATGTGTGAAGGTGCCTGATGCGGAGCAGGCGTCACAAGCAGGGATCATGGGTGATGATATTATCAGGTGAAGAAGAAAAAAAAAGCCATCTTTGGAGGTGACAGTGGCGTTAGGTTGGGAACCCGACAGTTCATCAGGAGACCGTGGTCTGGGGCTCTAGTCCATCAACCTCCAGTGTCTGTTCAGGCAGCTGAGAGCAAACCCACCTGAGCTGCACTAGGGTATCTGGGCTCAGCGGCAGGTGGTCCAGGGAAGGGAGGCAGGCTCCCATCTGGCCTCAGAGCCCCGTCACCTCACCTGGATGTGTGGAAGCCTCCCACCTGGACCCGTGCACTCTGGAGATGGGGTGTCAAACCTCTCACCCCTTACTGGGTACTGGATTACCTACTTGCATATTTACCGAGTAAAGCTGAGCTAACCGATTTGCCAGGGTTTTCTGCCCGGTGTTAGAGCTG
Source organism: Grampus griseus (assembly GCF_964374135.1). Classification (NCBI taxonomy): domain Eukaryota; kingdom Metazoa; phylum Chordata; class Mammalia; order Artiodactyla; family Delphinidae; genus Grampus; species Grampus griseus. Next base: position 32,107,237 of record NC_139006.1, on the reverse strand, counting down.
CACGTGGCCAACAGCAGCTGCAGTGGATCGTGTGACACGATCATCCATTTGGGGCAGATACACTGGGATGAATCAATCTCTTCTAACTCTCAGACTCTTTGAGGAACAAACACAAATGTATGCAAACAGCAAACGCAGAAAAGCCTCACCAACATTTCTGCAGCTGAAAAATGGCTGAAATTTATTTTTATTATGAAAACATTATTTTAGGGATAAAATATTTTGTCACTGAGGAGAAAACATTCTTAAAATTCCATGCAATCCCTGCTCCCTCTCAGTTTAATTTCTGCAGATGCCTATTGCTTATCTGATTGGCCTTATTAGCTATTCCATACAGCCTGGTTTCCCTGTGCTAGAAAAACAAAATGGAATTTTGAAGAACGGTTTGTAAACCAACCCAGAACAGACAGCATCGTCATACGTGTTGGTGGACCCTGACGGTCAGCGGCCGAGGGGCCGAGGGGTCGGCTTCGCCGCCCCAAGGACGGCTCCTCTGTTCTCTGCACTCCTGCCTGTGCCTGCCTGCTGCAGCCTCAGCCTCGCCCCCTACATCTCTCCTGCATCTGCATCCCGCTCACACGGTTGGTCACACAGTGACTAGGACACGCCCAAAGCACACAGGGCGGCGTCAGCATCACTGGTGACTACGTCAATGGCTACTTCTCCCACAAGTGCAAGTATCACCCCCAATTAGTCCCTAACCTAGAGCCCCTCAAACAGAACCTTGGAATCTCAGCTTGACTTTGGATACACATAATTCTTACCCTTAAAATGTGGGTCTTGGGTTGAAACTCTGAATAGATTATCACTAGCTAAATCACATCATTTATGAAACCGTTTGCTCCTACAGAGCTATCTATCCAAAAAAAAGTGTCCAAAGCCTTGTAAGTGTAAAACCCTGATCCCCTCCCCCAGGTGAAGAATGCTCCCACGGAGTTGAGAGACTTCAGTGCAAAGCCTGAATTCTCTAAGCATCTAACAGTATCAGTGACATCCCCAAGTGTGTCCCCAGAGGGCAGAGAAATGGCTCTGACTGCAGACCTTCATTCTGAGATCCGGAGACTGAGGACCACTGCTAAGGGCGAGTGGCGTGGCGGTGACTGCACCGCTTTTCATCCGAGCCTGAGCTGCCTTCCTCCGGTGTCCAGACCCTACAAGCACAGGCAGCGAGACTCAGCCAGTCCCGACCCCCCGGAGGGCCACTCAGAGGACCTTAAATCCTGGCTCCTGACCCCTTGTGCCCTCCCTTGTCTGCTGGAGCAGGAGGACAGACTGTCCCCACGGGGCCGCCGTGCCACGTCTCAGTGGAGGAGCCCTGCCGGGAGGAAAGGGCTCCCACCCTCCTCCCACGGCGGGGGGAGGGCTGGGGGACAGACACGGAGACAGACCTGGAGAGCGGGTGGGGGAGCAGGAGAAAGACTGGCAAAGCTGCTTCAGACCCTGGATTCAGCCGCGCGTGTCACCTGGTCTACACCCGTGTCAAGTGAGCCAATCACTCCTGCCCCTTTTCACCTGCGCTAGGTTAGTCCTGGATTCCTCAGGACTGCAGCAGAACCTTGACAAACACTCCTTAAGGAATTCCTTCAAGATCAGAAATTCCACCCAAAAGGCATGACTGTGCGGGGCCCTGCGTAACTTAGAGACAAGGCTAGAGACCTGGGCCTAACAGAGCCGCTGACAGTTATGGTCGGTACCGGAGACCCTGGCGCTCCCGCCACTCTGGACGGTACTGACCAGGCCTCTGTCTTGGTCCCCAGCGGCCGACACTGGCCTTTCTCAGGTGGCCTCTGCCTGCACAGCTGCAGCCGGGGCTCTGCTGTCCTCTCACAGTGGCCACTGGACTCCTGCTTAGGGCAACTGCCAGACCCACATTCGCACAGGTGTAAACCCACGTGCGCTCACGGCCACCTCGGGGTGCTGGGGAGACCCCGGCCCAGCGCGGTGGACAGCCTCCCCTTCCCTCCCCGCTCACCTGCACCCCGCACCTCTGAATCCAGCCCGCTTCTTCCACCCCTCCCCCTTTCTCGATGCCACTCTGACTCCCAAGCTAATCTAAAACCGGCTTTCACCTTCCCTTAGTCTCTCTTTGTATTTTATTGTTGATGAAACATCACATTCTTCACAGTAGACACATCTTCGCAGAGAAGATGTGAGGAACACAGCTCGAACACCACACAATCCCCACACGGAAGCGCACCTGGAGGCCTCTCACACTCGGCACTCACAGAGGGGGTGGTCAGCTCAGCCCGTTCGTCAGTTCCATCTCCCATCCCTGCCCATCTGATGCATTACCTGCTTGTAATAAGATGTCTGATGTGTATCAGGGAGAGACTATTTCAAAACCCAGAAACTCTGCACTGCTCTCAATGTACACTTCACTTATTCTAATCTTTACTGAGATTTTGAGACTTTTGCCTCATTTCTGTCTCTCCTGTTGGTATTCTGACCACTGGCTGTATAATAAATATTGTTAAAGAAATAAATAACCACGGGTCTAAAAACGTTAGTTTCTATTGTGTTTTTTCTCGTGTGTCCCTGGGTCTGCTTCTCCCTTTCAGCCACTTGCCTTGACCTTCAGCAAATTCAATGCCACTCCCAGAAGCCTAAACTTTAATAGAATTCTACAAATCAGTCAAAATGGAAAAGAAATGACATGTTTAACAAGTAGTGACTGAAGGTCTCTCAGCCTTTTCCGAGTGGACAGGACACCTAACTGACAAGGAGTTTAAATGTCGACAAAGATGGGCTGGTCCCGCAGCCCTGGAGCACGACTGTTAAATCACTGAATGGCAGACACGGTCCCTCAGTCTGGTGAGGCAACACCTGGTTCTGAGGATGCCCACAGGCCAGAAAACATGTTCGAGGGTACAATCAGGTCAGCTTAAATATTTAGACAATTTCACTGATTTTGTTAGTGTTTAACCAGTCTCTCTCCTCTCGTCTGAATTAGATTTTGGCTTCCAAAAGGGATAAAAATCTCTTCAATGCTCTAAGCTTCTACTATTTGCTAGTAATGTTAAAGAGACGGCAGAAACCTGACCTTCAGACACAAGCTGACATGGCAGATGCCAAGGATCAGGTATGGAGAATCCCAAATCCAATACAGGCTTGTTCACATCTTGGGACAGCTCACTGGCCCTCACGCCCTGGAGAGGGCTCTCCAGGTGGACGTGCACCGGCTACCAACTCTGTGTGTCACCAAACGCCCTAGGGCTGCACCATCCACTGCTGCAGCCATTCCCCACATGTGGCCATTTTCATTTAAATTAATTAAACTTAACTATAATTGGATGAACTAGGAGTTTGGGGTTAGCAGATGCAAACTATTACATATAGAGTGGATAAGCAACAAGGTCCTACTGTATAGCACAGGGAACTATATTCAATGTCCTGAGATAAACCATAATGGAAAACAATATTTACATATATATATATATTTATATGATTACTGCACAGAGCCTACTGGTAATAAATACACATAGAACTTACCACCCGGACAAGTGGGCAATGTGGGCTTGAAGAGGGACACTGAGCCCTATTGCCATAAGATGGCAGGAGTGGCGGGGTCAGGAGGAGGTTTCAGCCACGCTATCCACAGCCCTAAGCAAAGGGTGAACCTCTATGACCTTAGTCTTGAATAAATATAGTTTCTGGGGCTTCCCTGGTGGCGCAGTGGTTGAGAGTCCGCCTGCCGATGCAGGGGACGCGGGTTCGTGCCCCGGTCCGGGAGGATCCCACATACCGCGGAGCGGCTGGGCCCGTGAGCCATGGCCGCTGAACCTGCACTTCCGGAGCCTGTGCTCCGCAACGGGAGAGGCCACAACAGTGAGAGGCCCGCGTACTGGGGAAAAAAAAAAAAAAAAAAAAAAAAATATATATATATATATATATATATATATATAGTTTCTGGAAACAGAAGCAATACAATGAGCTTCAGCAGAAGGGAATCACTGGTCCAGCACAGACCTGGCTCAGAGGTGGTGACAGATGAACTATGAGGAAGGACCAGAGAAAAACACATCTCTGAGCTCTCACTGAAACACTCAGCCTCAGGGCAGCTAGAGAGCCTCAGAGTGTCAGGCAGGAAGGTGCTGGGCGGGAATGCCCGCAGAGTGGACATTCTGGGGCAGAGTGGAGCTGCCCCAGAAGCCAGCAGGGGAGGGGTGAAGGAGGCGCCAGAGCAGAGGCCAGGCTGCAAGTGTCCTGAGGGCAGCACAAAGCACCACGGTGCAAATTGCTTGTTCATTCCAGAATCCTGGATGCAAATGGGAAATAATCAGTGTGCAGCCCAGCAAAGGACAAGGTCAGTCTGGGGCTTGCGGTTGTGTATTTACTGAGATAGGCCATCCTAATACATCCTGATGGGGGGACATCGTGGGGTCAGCCTGTCAGAGGAACTTGCCTCGGTGGCTGGGAAGCAGAGATGAACCCAGGTTTCTGGAAGGAGAAGCCTAAGCCAGGTGAAGTGGGACACCCCCAAAAGCAACGTGGACCCTTCATGCTGCTGCCAGTTTTTGACATTAAATTTACACTTATTTTAAGAGAAGGAGGTTATTATTACTAGAAAATCGCTAGCAACCGTTACCGTTCAGAATCCCAGCCATTTGTTATCCATTATGTATACATTACCATCCATAGCCCCACTGTTTGTCATATGCTATTATCATAATGGCCCCATAATGGGCTCTGCTTCTCTGACACCCTTGTAACTGCCATGACTCACTGTGTCAATTTTCCAAGGGAGAAAACATCACATACAATGAAATAATGCATGATTTTAGTCATTCAAATATTATATCATTCTTAGCCATGCTTATAGCTGCCATGTTGCCTATTAAAAGTCTATTAGTAATACAGACGCACCAATTAAAATCCCATGTTCCATGTGGTATTATAAATAGTTTCTCTTTTATGGGGGATTACGTAGAGGATATCTAGTTAATGCCAAGGGTTAATGCACATTTGTTTTGATAAGGAATAAGGAATAAGGAATCTTTAATAATAGCAATTTACTTCCAGTAAACAACCTATCAGTACGTTTTTATTTACAATCCTTATTCATTCATTCATTCAGCAAGTGTTTATTTGGTGCCCATGAAATGCCAGGGACTGTTCCATAGGCACAAGGATGTCAAGAGTACTTGGGTGAGACTTCCCTGGTGATCCAGTGGTAAAGAATCCTCCTTCCAATGCAGGGGACGTGGGTTCAATCCCCTGTTGGGGAACTAAGATCCCACATGCCGTGGGGCAGCTGAGCCTGCACACCACGACTACTGAGCCCGCGCACCGCAAACTACAGAGCCCACACGCCTTGGAGCCTGCTCCCCATAACTAGAGAGAGAAAATCTGCATGCCACAACTAGAGAGAAGCCCTCGTGCCACGACAAAAGACCCCGCATGCCTCAGCGAAGATCTTGCGTGCTGCAACTAAGACCCAACACAGCCAAATAAATAAATAAACAAGTAAATATTTTTTTAAAAAAAAAAAGAGTACTTGGGAAATCAAGAGAAAAGTGCTTCCTCCGTGAGCTTACATTCTAGTGGCAAAACGTGATAAAGAAATAAACACATGAATGTGTAATCTAATGTCAGATAACCGTAAATCCTATGATGCAGATTAAATTCATATAAGAGGAAAGTGAATGCTTTGATAGAGCCGGGATAATTCTCCCACGGAAACTCTGAGTGTGTGTTCAGACATGAACGGGAAGGGAGACTGGCCGTGGGGACAGGGGTGATTTTATTTTGCATTTCTTCTGTCTTCCCGGTGAATGAAAAGCAGGGTTCTGAGAGGAAGGAGGACTGTGAAGCAGCCTCCTTGGCTGATGGGGGGCAGTGAACTGATGGGGGGAGGATGGGGTGGAGTCACAGAAATGGACTCGGGGTCCCTGGACCCCTGCGGAGATGACTTTAAAGCCAAACCCCTTGGAATGGCTCTTTGTCTTTTCTGGCCGCAGGACTCAACCTGGCCTCATTCAGAAGTCTGTAAAAGGCAACGATTAGAGAACGGGCAAAAATCCCCTTCCCGGTGCAGAGAGGACCTGCAGAAGGACAACAGAAGCGGGAGAAGAGGAAGCCAATGCAGTGACACGGAAATGAGACGACAACGTCTGCTTCCCTGTAGGTTCTTGATGCAAAACCTCCAACTTTGGCACATTCACATAAAATTGAGCCCAATTCCACTTATTAGGAAAAAAAATATCTACTGACTTCACAAAGCAAATCTTTGCTGTAAAAACCATGAAAATAGAATTCTTCTATTTCCCTGATTCTACCATGCACATCCCTCCCGCACCCTTGTAGCACGGTTTCAACGATTATGAAATCCAGATGCACCGTCCATCCCTGTGGAAGGGCTCTGCCAGGTCCCAGGGGCAGAAGCCCATCGTGAAAGAGCTGTCATTGCCCACACGGGTTCTGAGTATGGCCGGTTCCCCAAGAGAGAAATGAACACCAGTACTCAGAGGCATGAGAGGGGGCAGCGCATGACCACCGCTGTGAGGCAGAGAGTGGGGCATCACTTCCACTCCAAAGAGAACTGTTAATACTAAGCCCAAAGTCTCTAGCCAGATCCTTGCACTTTTCTAAGCTGTACAGCTGCCTCTAAGGTGATAAATGATGGGAGAAGACAGGTCGGGGAAGTGAGTTGACAGTGCAGTGTGCGGGACCTAGTCAGGCACCTCAATGCACGTGCTCCAATCCACATTTTAAGTCCACTCTGGCATCTCTATGCAGCATGGATTGACAGGGGCTCGGGGGTGCAGAGAGCCCAGCTGGAACGGAAGTGTAGTGGCCCATGTGAGAGGTGATGCCGGCTTTCATTAGGGTGGTTGTCATGGAGATGAAGAGAGGTCAAGAGATGAGGGACACAGTACTGGGAGTTAGAATCAATAGAATATGGTGGCGGGCTGTATGTGGCTGTTCTGAGATGGGCAGATTTTAGGAACGGCTCCCAGGCGTCTGGATTGAGCAATCTGGTGGATAAGCTGCCCTTTACTAAGCTGCAGACGCTGAGGGAAGAAACAGGTCTGGGTCTGCGTGCTGTGGAGTTCAGCCAGGACATATTAACATGGAACATACAAGCGATATCAAGTTACGGTTAAATACATGACTGCAGCTCTGGGGAGGAGGCTCTTGTTCAAATGCAGATTCTGACTCAGCGGGTCTGGGATGAGGCCCGTGCCTCCATTCCTGACCTGCTCCCAGGTGACGGGGAGCCTGCAGCTGCAGGAAACCCTCACCTGTGCTAAGTGTGGAAAAGCCACCCCAGTTCCACCTGGAAGGTGGGATACTGATATTTTCAGCGGCGCCTGTTCCCAGTTTGTGTCGGCCTGTGTCTCTGATCATCAACTGTTCTCGGGGGGCTGCCACCCTGGCCAGCCTGCACGTCTGGACCCCACCGCAGTTCCCTGTTTGGTTCGACAGTCCTGAAACAGAGATCCACCCTCTGAGTTTATGAGATCTACCCCACTTCTGTTCTGTCAAAGGCCTCCTCGGAGTTGGCGGAAGAGCGCCACGTGAATGCAGCCTGGTCCCATTGTTTCCACAGCTGCATGCTGGTCCCGCCAAGGAAGCAAGGGCACAAATGCCTGGAGGGAGGCCCAGGGTAGGACGCACAGGCAATAAGCCTCTAAGAAGTAGTAGCAGAGAAAGAAGATCCGCCCCACCTGCTTGAGCTGCCGGCCCCTGCGCCCTGTTCCCCACAGCTGAGCCCCAATGGCTCCACAGCCATGCAGCTTCCTGTGATGCCTCTGCTCCCAGGTCCAAACACAGAGCTTGTACAGCCTGCCCGCCCAGGGGCCTTTCAATTAAAATAAATAAATAAATAAATAAGTGTGTGTGTATGCGCGTGTGTGTGTGCAAATACATACATACGTGCACGCACACACACAATTTAAAGCAGATTAAATCTGAAGACTCCTTTGTCTCTACATGATAGTAAATAAAGGCATTTGGTGTTTGGAAATGCAAATATCTCTAAGAGAAGAAAAACTGTTCTTCCTGAGAAGCCATCTGCCCCACGGCATCTTCGCTCACAACGCTTGCTGCACTGCAGTGAACTTGCACAGCACCTTACGGTTTGTGTCACGCACGCTACCCTGAACTGTGATTTAACCCATCTCCCAACTAGATGGTGAGGGCCTCGTCTCAGGGCCCCCGGCTCCTAGAATGGTCCCTTCTACCCTGCGGTGCTCAGTAAATAAAAGCTGTTGATTGCATAGCAGACCTCACCTCTTCTACCTGTTTTTAATGTGTATCTTAACTTTAACACCACTGCAATAGTCAGAATAATGGTTCTCAGCGATGGCCACATCCTAACCCCTAAAACCTGTGAAAACGCTCCCTTACATGGCAAGAGGGATTTTGCAGGTGTGATTAAGTGAAGGACTTTGAGATGGCAGAGACTATCTTGGGTTATCCCGTGGGCCCAAGATAATCACAACCGTCCCTATTCACAGGACACAGAAATGTCAGAGGGAGGTTTGAAGATGCTACCTGCTAAATGTGGAGAAAAGGACCAAGAGTCAAGGAACAGAGGCTGCTCCAGAAACTGGAAAAGGCCAGGAACAGGATCCCCCAGAGCTTCCAAAAGGAAGACAGCCTTGCTGAAACCTCCATTCTAGCCCAGTGACACGGGGCAATGTAATGTGCTACACCTGTGTGATTTTAAGCCACTAAGTTTGTGGTAATTTGTTACAGTAGCAATGGGAAGATACTACAAGTCCATTTTGGGAATAAATTAACCTGAGTAAGAATCTACCCACTGCCTTCTCATAGAAGCATCTCCTTTCCCGGAGTCTACTGCCTGTCCTTATATCACAAGAAATGACACAGATTTTGTAACAAGGGGGAAAATGCCTAATCACCGTCTTGCCTAATCAGTTCATTCTGGGGTGTTTTCATTTAGTTATTTATATTTGAGAGATGTTCTCCTGGTGGTAAAAATAGAGTGTGAAGCAGGATGTGAGAAAAAGAGACGATGCCCAGCATAACTAGCGAAGTATCAGTATTAGTGAGGGCGTTTGTGGTGTCAGAGCTGCAGCTGGTCAGAAACAGCGCACTTCTGTTCAGGAGAACAGCAGAGACCATGAGTGTCTCCTCCAAAGCTAAGACACACGCCAAAGACTCTCTCGTTCGCTCTGCAGACAGACGGCGAGTCCAGACCGCACCTTCCGACCGAGGTCTGGGAAACCAGTCTTCACTATCCGTCAGGCAAGCGGCCCCGTAGTTTTTGAGTAAATACAAAGCTTTGAATGAAGTGATGGAGAAGAGTGAATGGAGGGCCTTTTACTGACTTAGTCAAAAGTCCATTAACCCTTGAAACACAAACATAATCCCGTATCTATGTAGACAGGGACGTGCATTTTGCAGCTGCGCCATTGACAGCCTTCCTCAGACACGCAAAGAAATGCATAACCCTAAAATAAGGGTTCAAAACAATCAGTGCTACCACACGTCACCTTTTATTTAAGAGTTTCCACACAAGACAGCGTTCTGCATAGAAACTGTGAAAACGTGCTATTTCTATTCTTTGGAGCTCATGACTAAGCTAGCGTCTCCAGCCAAACAGTCACAGGTCAGGATATCAGCAGGTCCTGCAGGGCAGGCTGGTGCGACGGGCAGGGTGTGGTTACCCAGGGAGAGGGAGCGCCGGCAGCAGCTCCAGCAGGGTGGCCGGCTGCCCGCCACCGCAGTTCTTTACGCTCTTGGAAAGGTTTCTGTTCTGGATACACTGACTTTCATAAAAACGTTCAGTGTGAGTCTCGACTCACAGTTCTTGGAGAATACGACGCCAGCGGCAGATAAGCTGACTCTGGGAGAGAATGTACATTATGGCAGGGAGGGGCTTGACTACACCCACTCTGAAAATCAGATGACTGGCTGGTAATCCACTGATACTAGGAGGCATGCATTTAAGTCTAGAAAGTGTTGATTCCGTGGCATCATCTCATTTACCTCCTTGACTGACTATATAAAACTTACCTGAAACTAGACTGAAATTTAAATATAGATCTGGTTTGGTTCACAAATCAAATATCCAGAAAAGAAAAAACAAGGCACGGATATAAAACTGCTTATACTAAAGGTAGCGACTCAATAAGTTCATCTCATCATCTAATCAGTACAGCGTATCTATTAAGACAGGCACTGGCCAATTACAGCCCAGAGGCTAAACAGGGCCCTAGCACCCACCTCTGTGCATGCCAGTAGCTAAAAATGGTTTTTACATTTTTAAATGGCTTGAGAAAAATCAAAAGAAGAACCCTTCATGACATGTGGAATTATTTGGAATTCAAATTCCAGGGTCCATAAATAAAGTTTTCTAGGGACCCAGCCACGCTCACCTGCTTCCATATAGTTTACGGCCACTTTTGTGCTAAACCACAGAGCCAGTGGCCGTGGCAGAGACACTTGGCCCCCAAGGCTGGGTTACTCTCTGGCCCTTTAACTGACGGAGATGCTGCCCTGCAGGTTAAGAGCTCCGGCTGAAGACCCGGGCCACCTGCTCCCCGCCTGCTCTGCCGCTTAGGAGCCACGCGACCTCGGGCAAGCCGCTGAAGCGCCTGCGCTTGCTCCTCCCTGAGACCCCCTTGCGGGGCGGCGTGTGGACGGGGAGAGGGAAAGGATGTGAAGCGCGCCCAGGGCAGCACGTGGCACCGCACCCGGGTGAGCCGCCACAGATGTCATTGTTGCTGTTTGTTGTGACCGTGATCACACTAATGCAGCTTTACCAGGTAGAGCCTTCTACCTGCTTCAACTTTTCTGGAAATCATGGTTGACACTAATTTATAGTTTCAACTACTCTGAAAATTATCTCTTCATTAATTGGTCATAATATTTTTGAAAGTTGTCCCAGTCTCCTTCCCAAATGAAGATAGTCATCAATCACTGTGGCACGTAATGGCCATTAATTAGAAGTTTAGCTCAAAGGACTGTCACTTTTAATGTTAGTATCTTGTTCTACTCTCGTATTTCAAAATCATTTTCAAAACTGCGCCCGAGATGGAGATGCTGGTGAGTGAGAGGACGCACTCCGTACTCTGCTCCCTCTTTGACAGATAATTACGCCAGGACTTGTAGGGGTCAAGCAGCTTCCTCAAAGTGCTGGCAACCCTTAATTAAAATGAACATTCATGGGCTTGTATTTGGACTTTTGCTTTGCATGAGTCCACCTTCAAGATTTTTTCAAACAAAAGCTTTGAACTTATTAATCTGACCTAAAATTCAAACTAGTTTCAAGTCACACACATAGACCACTTACTGTGACAATTTCTCTTGGTCATGATGCTCTTATTTCATTTAGAAATGCCACAAATACATCCAGTTAATGCATTAAATATGAAAAGACTTGCTGAAGAGACTCAATTTATTAATGATTCAGTAGAACTTCCTAAAACATCTATTTGGAATTCATTTATAATTCATTTCACAGCTTAGCTGCGGTTCCCACAGGGCAAATATTTATCAAATATTACTCAAATATTATTAATATTACTCAAATATTACTCAAATATTACTTATTTTAAGTCCTCCCTTTATGTTTATTTGTAGAAGGATACTTTTCTTTTCCAAATAAAGGCTAAACTTCCTACAAGCATCCATCCGTCTATTGTAATTTAATGTGCAATTCCTGATACGGTGACAGTAACGGGTTTTCAGATATAACACAGTACACTGTGCAACCAAACAAAAGAATAGTTATTAAACATAATAGCTGGCTATAAACTGAACAAGACACACATTCAGTACATCATAAATATTTATTAGAGAGTAACCATGGTAATTAATAAACACAGTAATCAAAATAAGAGGGAAATAGCATCTGAAAACCCTGCCATTGTAAGAAAAACTTCACAGCTCACCTACCAATGAACCACACACAACCAAATGGATATTTTCAGGATGAAAATCAGAATATCTGGCCTGGCTAGCACCGGCGGAGTACAGAGTATCTTGAATAGGGCTGCCATCGTCCCTAACGCTGACAATTATAGCCCCTAATGCCAATGGCTCGTCAGAGCTGCAGAGTAAGGGCTAAAATGAGTTAGAAACATCTAAGTGTAAACTAGTTGTGCAACCTTGGTCAAATTCAGTTCTCCATGCCAACTGCAAAGAAGAAATAACACCTACCTGGAAGGGCTGTTGTGTAACTAGACTTATTGTGGTGATGCTTTCCCAACATATACAAATCTCCAATCATATGGTACACCTGAAACTATCAAAATATACTGCTATACGTCAATTATATCTCAATAAAAAATAAACAAGAGAGTTGTTGTGACGATAAAGATGCGATATGTGACATACTCAACGAGCTCCCTGGAACAAAGCCCACATTCGGCACCTGGGTCTTCTTACTTTCCTATTACAGCGTCTGTGACTCCTGAGACTGACATCACCACACCCACTACTGCCCCTGCTTCTACTCCTGCAACCACGAAGCATCCCCCTTCTCTTTAGTGGTCACATGTAATAATTCAGATTCTTTGGAGCTAAACACTTCAGGCCCAGTGAGATAAGCATAATAAATAAAATAGACAATAACAAATGTTGGTAAGGATGTAGAGACACTGGAACCTTTGTATACCGCCGGTGAGAATGTAAAATGGTGCAGCCACTTTGGAGCACGACATTAAACAAAGAATTATCATAGGACGCAGCAGTTCTAGTCCTAGATATATACCTAAGAGAAGTGAAGACATATGTCCACACAAAAACACACACAAATGTTCACAGCACCATTATTTAAAATAGCCAAAAAGCAGTGGTTAAGAATCCACCCACCATTGCAGGGGACACATGTTTGGGCCCTGGTCCCCTGCTCCACATGCCGCGGAGCAACTAAGCCCGTGTGCCACAAGTACTGAGCCTGCACTCTAGAGCCCATGAGCCACAACTACTGAAGCCCGCACGCCTAGAGCCCGTGCTCCGCAACAAGAGAAGCCACTGCAATGAGAAGCCTGTGCACCGCAACAAAGAGTAGCCCCTGCTCACCACAAGTAGAGAAAGCACGCGCACAGCAACGAAGACCCAACGCAGCCATTAATTAATTAATTAATTATTTTAAAAAATAGCCAAAAAGTGGAAACAACCCAAATGTCTACCCATGATGAATGAACAACATGTGGTACATGCATACAATGGAATACTATCCAGGAATGAAAAGGGATAAAGTACTGTTACATGCTACAACTTGGATGAAACCTTCAAAACATTACAGTAAGTGAAAGAAGCCAGACACAAAGAGTCACGTATTACATCATTCCATTTATATGAGATGTTCAGAACAGGCAAAGCCATAGAGACAGAAAGCCGGATTATCAGGGGCTAAGGTGGAGGTGTAGAACGAATAGTGATTGCTAATGGACACGAGCTTTCTTTTGGGGGGGATGAAAATGTTATAAACTTAGATAGCGGTGACAGTTGCACACTTCTGGGAACGAACTCAAAACCAATACATTTTACGGTATGTGAATTTTGTTTCAAAAACCTGTTATAAAACAGAACTAATCAAGCACATATGGGCAACTATATATTTAGGGAGTGGCAGAAAAGAACAAAGTCTGTCTTTGCTGGGTCTGCTGTGCTCTGCCATGGAATGCCAGGACCACACAAACCTCCAGGCAGGACAGGCAACATGAGCTCTGCACAAAAGACACAGTAGAGTGGTGTTACAGATGAACTCCACTCCCTGTACTAGACATCTGCTCTCCCTCTAGCAAGTGGGGTAGTTATGACAAAAAGTAGAACGTAACAGTAGGAGCAGGAAGAATATGAGCTCTAGGGTTGAAAAACCCTGTTTGAAACCCAGGGTTTAAAGCCTGGTTCCCCCATATACTAGCGTGCTACCTTGGACCATTTACTTAACCTCTCTGAGCTTCAGTTTCCTCATCTATAAAATGGGTACAAGAGTACCTTATATGTCGCCCAGTGGCTGTGAGGATACACTACTGTATATAAAGCCCTTAGAAGAGTGTCTGACACCGTCATCACCATCAGCACTAAGATCGCTCTTGCTGTTCACCAGGCTGGCCCCCAACACTCAAACCCAGGCCCGTGGCACAATCGCACATGCTCCGTTAGCATCCCCGGGGACTCCCTGCTTTGCTCACCAAGTAGCCTGGGCTTGTTTCCTCTCCCTCTACTGATGACAATTACTTCATTAGCACAGAAAACCAGGGCCCCCGGGAGCGCAGCCCAGGGCACCTGCACTGACTAATAACCACAGCGGCAGCCAGCTGATGCCCTACAAAGGGCAGGGCACAGTTCCAGGAGTTTTGTACACAATCTTCATCCAGATGCTCAGAGCCAGCCTGGGAGGTGGGCACTGTGAACCACATCGCTCTCCAGATGAGGAAAGTGCAAATAAGTTGAGTAACTACCAAGCTACCAACATGGTCAGAGCTGGAATCAAACCTGACCAGTGTAACCTGTGGTGCTTTCCTGTGCAGGAGGCTGAGTTAGATTTCCAAGGGAAGAGGAGTCAGGAGAGCAGCTGAGCATGAGCGAAGAGTGCTTTGTGACTATCACAACTGTCTCATTCAAATGGGAGGATGCCAAGGTACATTCCATGCCACTCATCCTTCACTCCTTCCCTCGTTCACACATACATTAAGCACCTATCACATGCCAGCGATAAAAACAGTCCTTGAAGGATACTGACATTAAAAGAGGAAATTGTGGAACCATATAACCAACACATTAATAAAGGAACAAAGGGATGTCCCCGGCCAAGAGGAGACCAGGAAAGGGTCAACTGCTTTCTCAACTGGCAAAGATAACCCCACCACTACCTTCAATCTACTTAGACAAGAATTCAGAGAAAAACCTGACACTCATTTTCAACACCTTGTATTCCCTGGGAACACCCATGAATGGAACTTTAAGCCATGCTTCTGAACCTTCTCTATAATTTGTTTCCATTCAGACATCTGCGCCAGCCCCCAGACAATCCCCTCACCTCCACCTCACGGGGCAGGACAAGCACTTACCCAGCTGCGGGCCTGCCTGGGGAGGGACGGGGTGGGGGCCATGGCGGCAGGTGTTGCAGGAGGTCAGAGGCTCTTTGGGAGACCACAAGTTTTCCACAAGCCCAGAGACACCTATATCATTCCAAGACTGATACATTCTGGCAGACAGAAGGGTGTGTGGAAGCTATGCACTGAACATTTTCTAAAGCACCATTTCACATCTTAATTTAGTCCTAAAATCCTAAAGGGGTTTCCATTATGCCCACAACCACAGGGGTAACACTTAGGGTTCTAAGCCTGTGAAAAGTACCCAATACTTTTCAACTCTTTTTCTTCTAGTAATGGTCAAAGAAATTTCCATGAAAGAAAAAGAATAAGGAGAAGAGACATGAAATACTTCTTTGGAAGGATGAGCTAAATCTTAAGAGATTTTTGAAGTCCAATGCTGAGATGGTAAATAAGGAATATACTAAACTTACTTTAGGAGCTAAAGGTTTTCAAATGGTATTTTACGGTAATACTAATCCAATATGATCACACTGTAAGCTGACAAATATGTTAAATTGGATACTATTGTATGTATCTTAGGAACCACAAGAAAATAATCTGTCAATTAAAATTCTAAATAACATTTTATGTACTATTAAGATTAAGCTTTTCCTATAAATGCAATAACTTTATAATGAAAGTTAAATAAGAATTTAAAGAAAAAACCTGATGCTCATTTTCAATAATGAAATATTACTGAATTTATAAAGTAATTATGATATCCAAAAATCAATCCCACAGTAAGTGCTGTAAGAGTAAACAACAATAAGGGACTTCCCTGGTAGTGAAGTGGTTAAGAATCCGCCTGCCAACGCAGGGGACACGGGTTCGAGCTCTGGTCCAGGAAGATCCCACAGGCCACGGAGCACTAAGCCTGCGTGCCACAACTACTGAAGCCCACACGCCTAGAGCCTGTGCTGCCCAACAAGAGAAGCCACCGCAGTGAGAAGCCTGCACACCACAACGAAGAGTAGCCTTCGCTCCCTGCAACTAGAGAAAGCCCGCACGCAGCAGCGAAGACCCAACGCAGCCATAAATAAATAAATTTTAAAAAGAGTAAACAAGAAAAAGCTACAAGTAAGAATTTATGCAATATGATTAAATTTGAAATAAAACCTTAATAACAATGTATGTGGGAGAAAATACCTATAACATATTATTCCTGAATAGCGTTTAGCACAGTTTTCATTTGTCAGAAAAATATAGGACGTTGCCAATATCTGCTTTTGGTAATCCACGGCCAGGCCAAATACGCATCTCTATGTTTTACTAAAATGTACGCACTGATTATTCTCTATGAGATGAATTAGAAGTTGTTTTCAAATTAGGCATATAGCAAATAAGATTTCTTTTAAATTATATCAAACTTAAATTATATCGAACTTAAATACACCTTTCTTAATAATTTCTATAAATATTCGTTGGCTTCAATCTTTTTATTAATATGAAAATAAACTGTGCTTGGGTGGAAAGTAATTTTTCAACTGTCATATGCTGTAGAAGATTTATTGAATTCCACAGATGCTTTCAGCTTTCTGTAGAAAAAAATGAAAGGCTTTCACTTAAGGATCATTTAATTTTGAAGATGTGTATATTTTTAAAAAAACAGATGTCACAGCAAGGATGATATAGAAATCTGTGAATCAAATTTTCACTTCAAAATCTAACCTTTTGTTTGAATAGGAGAGAACAAGGAGGTAATCGTCTTGTTAAGGTATTTAATGACAACAGTTTCAAGAAAAATCTGATAATACCAACAAAAAGAAGCTTTTTTAAAAAAAAGGAACAAAATGTGTAACGTCTACGCAGCAAATCCAAACAGGGACGTGTAAGAACCCTCTGAAAATCAGTCGTGTCTAATCTACAGAGGCCCCTTCCACACACACTGGCTAGAGGACCTTCTACCAGAGTCTCGTGACCAGCAGTGAAGTCAGGCCAGTTCGATTCTCCTGCTGAGATAAGAAATCAGAGCCTCTGAAGCCAGTCTCACAGGAAACGCAGGGAAAACGCCAATACAATATCGTACTAATCCAAACGCGTACCTTTATTCTTTGGTCATCAACATCTATAATCGTAGCAACACGAATTAACCTGGGGTTTCGTTTATCCACGACTTCAAGTTTCATATTCGGGAGAAAACCATGGGGCAACCGCTGTAACATTACAAGAGCAACAAGTTATGCGAAATCCAATAATTCAGATGTGCTACTAATGTTTTCTAAAATATGACTGTTCTAACTTTACATCAGATATTTAATACAACTGGGAGTTAGTTTTAAGAGCACATAGACCTTCATGCATATTATTTTAACCATTTTCATAAAAACCTGCAGGAGGAAAAAGAATATTTTGGTAATTTTCAAGATAGCTAAAAGACAAAGATTAAATCATAAATTCATTAATGGTCACAAGTTCAAAAAAGGATCTTATTATAATTTATCTATTGGTTTAGATGTTTTTTTTTCCTAAAATTAACCTTTTAAATTAAGAAATCATTGACTATTATCACTGCCCAGTTTTGGAGTGTAAGACACAGAAGGCAAAATTAACAAATAATTAGAAAGGATATAAGCATGATCCTTTAAATTTTAAAATAGGTAAAAGCTGCCATAATTATAACAGCTAAATGTTTTAAAATCATACCATAATGTAATTTAAAGTCATAATCTGTGCTTTTGGTGCTTCATCTTTAACATAAGCATGTTAAACTGCATTAATTTAGGGTTTCTTCCAAGTCTTAAAATGCTGGGAACCAGGAGTCTACAACGATGGACACTCAGGAAACACCAAGGAAAATGGAGTGGGGAAAAAGTGCACTGGGGCTTAGCAAATCATTGAAACTGAGGAAATTTACCAAAAATCAGTCAAAAGACAACTCTGCCAGTGTTTAAGGATGGCAAAAAGTTTCACTTTGAAAGCTATTACACATAAAAGTGTTCAGTTGACTTTCTTGAAAATGAAAGGGTACTGAATTTCTCAAGTCTAGAAAATGGCAGTAGGAAAATAAAACTTTTGATAATGCCTGACTTACAAAACAGTTAAATCTTTCTACAATACCTGGTTTGTTCCTCTCCAGCTTTTGTGGAAGCATATTTGTTTCTAAAATGCATTATTATGTCTACTAAATGGAGCATACTGACTATAATTAGGTCTCTGATCCTCGAACATATTTCTTTTCTCCCCGAGGTCACCATGCTGATAACAAAGGTAATTGTTTCATATTGCAGATGCCAAAGACATACAGCTTGAGGTGAACCCTTAATAACCCTGTGACAGAGGCTGGAGGTTGCCTTTTTAACTGAATCTTTTCATAATATGATTTTCTTGTAATTTTCTTCTTGGAAAAGTAAAGTGAAGTTTTGACATAAAGCAAGAGAGAAAGTGAGACTACAAGCAGCTGGTATTTTTGCTTATTGAATTTTTGCAATTCTTAAAACGCTTTCTAGCACGCCAGAACTTCTAGCCCTCTTAATTTGATTATACCTCTTCCTCCAAATTCGACCTATTTTAATCAATTGTTTTAAAAAATGAAATAGCATTCTGTTGTAAACCCCTTTTGATCTTTAGAAAACTCTCAGTAAAAGAAATCACATGGAGCTCACTATATAACATTCTGATTAAAGATGAGTCAGGGACACATCGCTGAAAGGGAACAGAGCTTGAAAACCACTGGTTTAGAACATAAGTATCTCTAACTCTGCTATCAGTACACTTTCTTTATACTTGGTTTAATCCTGGAATAAATGGGTACGTACAAATTTGAACTTTACAAGTTGGTATTCTGACAAACTGCTAAAAGCAATGTTCCCTCAAAATAGGTGAAAGGGTAACACACAGGGGCTACATACACTCCATCTATTTTATCCCGGCATCATCGACCGTCAAACAGTCCCTGAGACCAAAAGCTCAGGGTTCCCACTCAGAGGACCAACAGACCCAGAAAGGAAGGGCTCAGTCATCAGAGGCTGAGGGGGCTTCCAACCGGACTTCAAGGAGGGAAATCGTCACCTGCACTGGTGCATAGGAACAACAGTAAATGAGTCACCTCCTTTGCATTTTTAACTGAAAAGCAAAGCAAATTGGTCATGGAAACAACACTTGAATTTAAAAGGAGAAAACTAGAATGATTTTGAATTGCCAAATGAAGGCACCATTCCACACGGACACGGTTGAAAAAAGCTGGGAGTGCTACACATCCAAACTTACCATTTTAAAAACTCTGGCAGGTACTGCATTAGTTCGAGTAGCTTCCAGATATTCTGTCCAGGAAAATTTTTCTGGCTCAGGATAACCTGAAAAATAAATAAATATCAAATGATTACTCACTGATATTCCGATTGCCATATACTATGAGACATCTGCTAATAGTAATGCCCACTGTTAATTGAATGCTCACTATTCAATAGCCCCTATTAAGAACGTAAGTCTGTGATAACCTCTGAGAGGGCTGTTTCGCCCCCACTATGCTCGTGTGCACGCATTCACTGGTCCGTGCATTCACTCCATGAGGGTAAGCAGGTGAACCGAGGTCGAATGGGGGTCTGAGCACTGGGCAGAGCCAGGCCACCCCCAGGAGGCCTCTTGAGATGCTTGAGAAAACTCACAATCACTGTCTGACCTCACACCATGAACTGATGATCTTTCCAATTCCTCCAATAATTCTGCTTCGATTAGGGTTTTATTCTCATAATTAAATGTTTGTAATTACAATTTCCCAGGTTTGTTATTTATCATTGCAATTTTAAAATATATATTGGTATAACATGATATAAAGCGCGCTATGTTTAAAAATTTCTGTCTAATTGGGTTTCTCGTTTCTCTTTATGCTTGTGTTATTTTATTCCTAATTACATTTGCCAGAGGTCTGTCTATATTACTGTGTTGTTTTCTTTTTCCTTTCAAGCAATGAGTACTTAGACTCACCCATCAGATCTATTGTTTTCTTTTGTCTTTCCTAACTATTTCATTTGCTGCTTTTAGTCTTATCACCTCTTTCCTCATACTTCCCTTAGGTTTGTTTTATAGTTATCTTGCTAAACTGAATTATAAACATAATTATTTTTATTTCTTTAAAAATAATATAAGCATTTAAGGCTATGAATTTACCACTGCTGACCCTCAATACAGCTTTAGACATCTGGACAAACTTTTAGGAAATATTTATCTTTCTCACTTTTACTTTCTAAAAAACAATTATAATGTGTAATTGTCACCTTGATTTAATCATTGGCCAAACATTTAAGAGACAGCCCAAGTGGTTAATTTTTTTTTTTTTTTTTTTGCGGTACGCGGGCCTCTCACTGTCGTGGCCTCTCCCGTTGCGGAGCACAGGCTCCGGACGCGCAGGCTCAGAGGCCATGGCTCACGGGCCCAGCCGCTCCGCGGCATGTGGGATCCTCCCAGACCAGGGCACGAACCCGTGTCCCCTGCATCGGCAGGCGGACTCTCAAGCACTGCGCCACCAGGGAAGCCCCCAAGTGGTTAATTTTTGAAGTTGTTTAAAATATTAATAATAATTTCCAGTTTACCACATGGTAGTTTCAGAATATCACATGGTCCGTACAATTACTATTTGGGAGACTTTAAGATTTCTTCTTGGTATAACACAGGATCAACAGTTAAAAAGTATTTAAAGTATATATCAATACATACACACAGATATGTTTTAAGGTGTAATATCAATATGCATTAATTCAATCTAAATAGCTGTATTACTCAAAAATCTATTTATTTCTTATTTAAGCAAAAAGCCTGAAGCAATATGCAGGAATCTCTCAAATAAATTTTCTGTACAGTTTTCCAGTACTTCTGATAATTTTTTTGTTCACATTTAAATGTTTTGCCAAAATAAAATATATTTTTAAAAAATATACAAATCAAGTGGACAGATTGAGAAATTGTCATAAACTCTCCCACGTAACCAGAACATGGGACACCCCGTCCCCATCCCGCCCCCGTCTGGTCACGGCCCCACTTTCCTCAAAGGGAGCCACCTGTTCTGGCTTCTGCCCTCTGAGATGAGCTCTGCTCATTCCCTTTTCTCCTTGTATGAATGGAATCACACAGCCTGTGCTCATCTGTGGTCCTGGGCTTTTGCTCAGTAGTGTGGCTTCAAGGTTCTGTAGACTGCTGTGTGAGGGTTGTTCATTTTCACTGCTGTATAGTACTCCATTCAGGGGTACCTCACAATTTATTCATCCTTTCTACTGGTGATGGTCATTTGAGGAGTTTTAATTTGGGGGCGATCACAGAAAGTGCTGTTACAAATATTCTAGCGTGTTTTTTGCAGGAACCAGAAGTATACATTTCTGTTGGAATGCATCCAGGAGTAAAACTGCTGGATCTTGGGGTATTTTGCATCACACGTTGACCTTATAATGTTTAACATATAAAAGCATATGGAATATTCAATAGTAACTGCACTTTTTATTTAATATAGAGAAATTTTACCTTTTGGACACATTTATTGCATTTTGCCTCAAATTCTCCTTTTTACTAAAAATTAAATTGTATGCCATTTGGTTATTTTCTGTTTATGTTTGTCTGATAAAATTTTGCCCATCTTTATCACTTTTATATTATTTTGTTTCAGGTGTATCTGTTAAACACCTCCTAAGTGGATTTTAAAAAACATTTACATTTACGGGTTTGCTTTATCTAACTTCTGTAAACACATTTAAGCTGGACTTTTTTTTAAAAAAACTCTTTTAGGATATCTTTTGATTATTGTCCTTCTCTATGTGAGTTATGTTACATAACTTACGTTTCAATAATTATTTCTGCAGTTGCATTTACCTTTATAGCTCATATGTTTAAAAACCGTCCAAACTCATTCCTTGTATCCTGGGCCTCCACATTCCTGCGTGGGTTCTGAATCTGCCCCTTCAGCATTGGCTTCTCTCTGCCTGCTCCAGGTTCCTGGCCCAGGGACCTGACCAGCAGATTCAGGGCAACGTTGACAAAGGAAACGAGCGTGTGGTGGGTTGAGGGAGGAATGCATGGTGCACAAGACAGGAAGCAACTAGTCCTGCTCCGAGAAACCCAGCTGCTGTTACGAGAGGGACAATCCCACCCTGATTTACGTGATCAATACGTGAAAATAAAGAGACTATGGCTATTTTAAGTGATTCTTAAGTACTCACTGCCTCTGTGCGACTCTCTAGAAATGAGCTATGCACGTGCAGAAAAGAGGAAACACATGCATTAGGTCTATCTTCCCTGTTCAGTGAACCCAGGGAAGAAAAGAGTGTCTTCCAGCCCCGGGAGTCTTGCAAACACCACCCATTCCCACTGTCCTCCTCCTGGCCCAGCCCTGAGCCGGCGCACTGCAACGAAGAGCAGCCCCTGCTCGCTGCAACTAGAGAAAGCCCGCATGCAGCAACGAAGACCCAACACAGCCATAAATAAGTAAATAAATTTATTAAAAAGAAAAGAAAACCTTGTCTAACTGGCTTCCATTTACTGGTAACGCCGTAATGCCCGCTCCACCCACACTGATTCATTTATTCCTCACATACGCCTTTTTGTCCTCATTTTACAGGTGAGGCTCAGGGAGCTTGAGCAGTTCACTCAGTGTTGTACAGTTAGGATGCAGAGGAAATGGGATTTGAAGAGTAATGTCTCATTCAGTTGCCCACATCCTTCATCACTGCTCCCCCAGTATTCTAGGGCGTCCATCCTCCAGGCCTCAGGACGGTGGGGCGAGCTCCCCCTGGAGGCCAAGGTTCAGGATCACGGGGAGGGGATGCAGGTGGAGGACGGGAGACAGGGCTACAGGTGTCAGTGCGTTTATTCACAGCCCACCGCATCCCGCACTATTTAGAGTCTGAAATGTCAGGGAAGGGCAACACTGGGAGAAAACCGGGCACAGGTGTGGCAGACCTGAGGGAGGGGACCAGGGACCACACACAGGGTGTAGCCAGGTGCTTAGGACCTCCCCGTGGGGAGAAGAGGGAGAGAGGGGGAAAAGGGTCCTCGGGCAGATGACAGCCTAGGGGGATGGCGTGCGGAGGAGATTAGGGCTCAGGGGCCCTTTCCGAAGGCTGAGGACCACGTCTGGAGAAGCCGTGGGGCTCCTCCTGGAAAGGGCGACGCCCGCCTCCTTCCTGGTGTCAGGAAGCTAGGGGGACAGAGGTCAATTCCAGAGCTTTGAGTTCAAGAGATCTAAAGTCAAGAAAAGCCCTTAAAGAGGATACACACTCAGGGAAACTCAAGGCCAAACCAAGGGAAGCATAAGTGAAAACTCCTAAATCGTGTCATTCCAAGGGCTGCCTGCATCACTCAGGAAAGAAGCAGGTCCTCACCCGACCCCAGGCCCTGCACAGCCGGCCTCCCCTCTGCTGCCACCGGATGCCACGGTCTCCTCCCCCTTGAGCTCTCCCCCCAAAGGAGACGCCCCCACCGCCTCCCCACTCCCCAGATACCCACCTCCTCTAAGCTGCTATTCCAGTGTCACGACCTCCTGAGACAGGCCGTGCCCCTCCCCACCGTATCACTCGCCCTATTCTTCTCCACAGCACTGACCCCCTAACTATTCATATTTTGCACGTTTCTCTTGCCCATTAGAATATTACTGCCTTCTGACAGAAATTTATTCACGTCACTGCTATTTTCTCTGAGCCGAGAACAGTGCTGTCATTATCACGCAATAACTATTTGGTAAATATCTGTTAAATGAATGAAATGTATTTCCTGAGAAGTCTGCATTGAATACTGCGGTGACTGGAGCTGGTACGACGCTGCTTTCCCGCTGGCGATGCTGGGATTCTGAGGCACCCTGAGGACAGGATGGTGCTCCTGAATCACCCCTGGCTCAGCTCCCAAGCAGCACTGCAGCCTGGACAGAGCCCAGGCAAGGCATCTCATTTGCGGCATCTGTACGGGCAAAGAGCACTCCTCAACCTTCCACGTAAGAAAGGCCAGCTGAAGGGTGAGACTGGTTACAGGCTCTTCTTACAACAACAGCCTAAATCAAAACATAATTCTGCCACCGGATCCTTCCTTCTAAAGGACCGGGATCATGAATAAATAGCACAAGTCCTTACGTTCCTGACCAGGTTACCTGGTCTGGGTAACCTGTCCCATGGAAGCAAGACAACAATAGTTATACCAGGGGCCAATTCCGGAACCAAAAACCATTGGTGTCCCAGGACAAGCAATTTTTAAGTAATGGACAATAGTGCTGTTTAACAACCAGCAATAAACAGGGATCTGCTAAGAGTCTTACCGAGAAGATTCAAGAAGAATGGACAGAACATTGACCATAAATACATGCTGGAAGGACTTAAGAGTCCTCTTCATCTAACTCTTCATTTTATTGATGAGGAAAGTGAGACCTGGTATTTTAAGTGACATGTCAAAGGCAAGACAACTAATAATGAAGCCAAAGCTCGAGCCCAGGTCTCCTGACCTGCAATTTACAGAGATCAAGACCTGCAGAGAGCTGCTCTGAGGCCCAGTGATGCTTTGCAGGCTGCCGGGCACTGGGCAGGAGAAAGCACCAGCATCAGCAGGCAATGAGGGCCGGACCACCAGAACCAGGGAAGCCTGAGTGGGTTTCGCCATCATTCTGAGAGACTGATTCAGGCAGCGCTCACAAGGCAGAGCAGGGACTTGTCCAGACTCCGGGCCTCCCAATGGTAGAGACTGAGAAAAGCCACCACTGACTGGGACCTGCCCTCTGGTTCTGCACACAGAGGGGCCAGTTATGAAAACCATCCTAACACTGCATGACCACCAAGCATCCTGGGTCAGACACTGTACACCACTGACCACCAGACGTGAGGACAATCACGGTTAAGCCTACTTCAGGTTCCCCCAATTTGGTTTTCAAAAGACACATCGAAACTCACCTCACATTGACCGTACCTTAGATGCCAGAAGCCCTGGACTCTCATTCAGCTCATTACAATTAAAGTTAAAATATCCTTTCTGGCCAAAGAATACAAATTAGACTCCCTAATATTTATAACAGGACATCAGATCTGCTGCTTGGTCGTCAATCACATGCTAAAGCACACGGAGAACTCTTGGGTCTATAGTGTGGACGAGCAGTACCTCAAGCATGTGTCAAAGAGCTCATTTTGCTCAAATTATGGCTGAGAGGAACTGTTTTCAGCATAGACTGAGGAAAGAGAGATCACGGGAAGCAACCAATCTGTACCACCCTGGCCAAGCTCCCAGCAGACTTGTCTTCAAAAAGCCCACGGCTCCCACAGCACCTAATGCAGCCCAGGCATTCGAGATGGGGTTAATCACCGCTTTCTCTGTCTCACTCCCTCTGTCTGTCTCTCAATAGCTAACATGATAGAAAAACACATTGTTTATTTCGCTCCTATTTTTCTCTCAATGTCACTAACTACATAATATTTCACTGAGTAATATTCTATGACTAACATAATGACCCCTGTACGTTATGTCTTTACCATTCTTGGTTACTAGTTTCTAGCGGTACCTCACTCTTGGCAGGCACTTAATTAGTTTTTCTCTGAACTCTCACCTTCCTTATGCCAGTAGAATCTATCTACAGGAAAGAGTACAATGCCATTTAAAATATAGTAATTCTTTGTTTGCCTAAAACAAGTTAACAGTTAATGTTGCAATTAAATAAAAGATTTATTTATACTGTTAAATTTTGCTAATGTAATTTTAGCTTTATAAATTATGAAGTAAACTTAAGTAGTTATTTGGTATCAGAACATAGCTTGCTAAATATTTCTATGTGCTCCTCAAACATCTAGAATATTTGCTAATAAGTATGTCCAGCCAACTGATTCTGGGGAATCTAAAGAAACAAACTGCTGTTATTTCTACAAAGTACATTCCATCATTCCCAAATTATCAATCATTATAGCTTTATTTCTGAAAATAAACTTGCATTTAGCATTTGTTCACAACAAGTTTGAGTGCTAGACTTCCAACTTAAAAATGTAGAACATTTAGCTCTGCTCACTTCTAAATGCCACCAAAGTATCAATAAAGGCATCTTTAAATGAACACTTATCAACAGAGAAAATACTGAATTAATTTTGATACAACACATCGTGGAATATTATGTAGGCTTTATAAAGAATTAGAACTATATAACAAATGAGTTGGAAGAGATTTGCCATGAGACATAGTTGAGCAACATAAAAAAAGATGGAAAAAGATGTACATAATATAAGACCATTTTTATAGCACAAGGAATAATCTAAAAAAAGACATGGGTTCATGAACATACGAGTGTCTCAGTGTGCATATGTGTGTGTATATGCAATGACATGGGAATTAGCAAAATACGCATAGCACAGAATGGCTAATTGTTCATTTCCCTCTTGGGAAAATAGCTGAACCACAGTTCCTTTACTCCCATGCATTTGAATGCAGTTATGTAACAGTTCTGGCCAATGCATGTGGGTAGAAATGATTGTAACAAGCTACTTCTGAGTTTGGCGCCAAACCCCTCTCATGTGTAACCATCAGTCCTCTTTCCAATCTCAGGTCAGACAGAAAGATTCCCAAGGACCTGGAGGAGCCCCAATCCCAGAGTAATTAAATGGAACAGAACTAACCCCTATCAACCATTACTGTACTATGACAGGAGCAAGAAATCAATTCTTAATGTGTTAAGGCACTGAAATTTATGAAGTGGTTTGATATGCTAGTTAGCTCATGGTAATTAACACGGAGGGATTACCACCAATTGCTATGGGGTTGGCCAAAAAATTCGCTAGGGTTTTTGTAACGTCTTACAGAAAAACCCGAACAGAGTTTTTGGCCAACCCAATACCTACTTGGGGAGAGTAACTCGGGTGGAAGGAGAAATGAACATAAAAAGAAAGTATAAATAAAATGTAGGTTATACAAAAAAATTTAATAAAACTAATACAAGGACATAAAGTCACAATGACAACAGGTAAAAAGCCAAAAGCAGATGAGAACTGTCAACAAAAATTTCTGGAAGTGTGAAAAGGAAATAAGTGAATGAAAACTGATTTAACATTCAGTAACTAAGAATGAAAAACATAAATCTGTTACAGAGAAATGCCAGTAGGGAGCAAGTTAATTTACATTATAGAACCCTGGAAAGCTGATTAAAGACATGAATGCTAAGACCTGAAACCTTAAAACTCCTAGAAGAAAACATAGGCAGTAAGCTCCTTGACATTGGTCCTGGTGATGATTTTCTGGATTTGATACAAAAAGCAAAGGCAACGAAAGCAAAAATAAATGAGTGGGACTATATCAAACTAAAATGCTTATGCACAGCAAAGAAAACTATCAACAAAATGAGAAGACAACCTACTGAATGAGAGAAAATGTTTGCAAATCATTTATCTGATAAGGGGTTAATATCTAAAAATATATAAAGAACTCATACAACTCAACAGCAAAAAAACAAATTTTAAGATCTTCACAGAAAATTTGTGCCTATATTTTGAGAGATCTGGTCTTGTTCCTTTTTTTTTTTTCTTTCTTTTTAATGTCTGAATTTTCTAATATTGTTGTTGGAAGAAAAAAACTATAAAACTATGTGGAGAATAATCTAGAAGTATTTACCTAATGCTTAAAAATTATTTCCAGGGACTTCCCTGGTGGCACAGTGGTTAAGAATCCGCCTGCCAATGCAGGAGACACGGGTTTGAGCCCTGGTCCGGGAAGATCCCACGTGCCGCCCACCTGAGGCGCAGAAACAATAACATAAAACAGTATGGCACCTTGTACCAAATGGCCACAGAAAGCTGTCCCGCAGTTAGCAAACTATGCACGTTAATTCTTTTTCTGCTTTGGAAGGCTTTTTGCTATTGCATTAAAATGCATTTACTGTAGAACACAATATTTACAAGAAAAGAGAGCCTTGCTAGGTCAGGAACCCAATTTATTTCCGTGGCCCATCAATTCCCAGAGCCCTGCAGACCACAAGAAACTCTGAATAAAGCGCTCCTGTAGGTCTGCTTAGTCAGTCACCTGCCCAATCAAGTAAGCAGCAATGCTAAAGAGCCTTACCCCTCCCCAGCCCCAGACCCACAGCACTGGTTAAGGCCCACGTTCCTTATTTTCACGTACAGTGAATCTCCCTAGTGGTCGTCCCAGCCTCCTTTCTAATCTGGCCTACTATTGCCAAATAAATGCTTAACCATAGTTACATCAGAGATTTGACTATAAACTCCTCACTCCAGCTTTTAAAGATCTTTCATAAAATGGCCTTGATCTACCCATCTTACTAATTCCTCATAAATATCCCAGAACTGAAGTGAAATCCATTTTGGACTCCTGCCTTCCAGAACGGTAAGATAGGAAACCTGCACTGCTTTAAGCCACAGACTTCACGGTAATTTGTTATGGGGCAGTACACCTTCAGATAATCTTCTCAGTGAAGCACGTCTTTCCCTTTCTGGCCAGGTGTTACCTCTGACTAATTTCACTGCTATCATCTATAACAATATTCATAAACTCACCGAACAGTCCCCAGTAGACTGTCAGCTCCATGAGGTCAAGAAAGGCTGCTCACCAGCCTTTCCATCCCACCCTCCCCCGACTAAGGTCCTACATAATGATAGAAACAGATTATAAAAACTGAATAAATAAATCATGGGGAGCACAAGTCAACTAATAAATATAGAAGGAATAATGAAATTAGAAAAGCACCATTTGGCAAGTATCACATTAGTAACTAATTCATCTCATGAACATCAACAGATGCTAAAAACCAGCGGGTGACAGTTTGATGAGGAACAGAGTACTTCCATAATCTCAAGTCACTCTCCAGCAAATACATCTTAACCACAAAAGGAAAAAGAGTAATTTTCCAGTGGAGAAGCTTGCCACACACCACTGTAATCAAGTGACCGAGGTCAATGTCGACAGCAAAGGGGCCGTGAAATCGTGCACCACCTGAGCGGATGCCGTGAGAACTGAGCAATGCTTCTGGGACACTCCTCCCCAGGTGCAGAAGCCACATCCACTACATCAGACAAGCCCAAGGTGAGAAGCATGTTACAAAACAACCGGCCTGTACTCCACCAAAGTGTCAAGTTCTTAAGAGTCAAGGCCAAGACTGAAGAACCACTGCAGATTGAGGGACACTAAAGAGACATGAAAAGTAAGCACAACCTGTGAGCCTGGATTAAATCTGTTTTTCTGTTTGCTTATTTGTTTTTTTCATAAAGGACATTATTGGGTGACGGGCAAAGCGTGCATCTTGGCAACTTAATCTCAAATGTTTTGGCAAAGGAGGAGGATTTTTTTTGTTGTTATCGTGACTCTTCTGAATCTTAAAAATTATTTCATATTTTAAATAAAGTAAAAACATTTACAAATCACTAATCAGTGTGAGCCTAATGTTCTATGTCACTTCTCACCTCCTCTTCCCCCTCCCCCAACCCCTACCCTGCAGCCCAGCACGCTGCTCATAACACCGATAATTCCTAAATTTGCCAGGAACTTCCTGCCATCTTATTTTCGTGCATACTGTTCCTTCTACAGAATATTCTCTTCCACCCCATTTCTCACATCCTTCAAAGACTAATGCAAACACGGCTTCCAATGTGAAGACACCCATGTATGAGGTTAGGATTGACCTCTCCCTCTCCTGTGTTCCTGAAAGCTTTCCTTCCATTACCATCAGAAGCCCATGTGCATCAGACCTCACGCAGGGTGGTGAAGGAGAAAGGGCAAGGGAGTTCTAGAGACCAGCTAACAAGGCGTCCTCCCAAACCCCCAGCCCGCCACGTGAGAGGTCCAGGGCCCATGACCTGACCTCTCTATACCTCAGTTCTTCAACTATGAAACTGAAATCACTGACAAAAGCTTACAAAGTTGCCATGAAAACAGATAAATGTGTGACACTGAGCAGGATCTTGGGCAGGTCCTTGCCCCCCCATGTCCTCAGCCTGCCTTTTGTTTGTGGCAAAACTCTAGGCAAAGAATAAGTTTAATCAGAGAAGTGAGAAAATGCAGAAGCAGAGGAAAACAGTTAAAGGAGACCAAATAGGGCTTCCCTGGTGGCGCAGTGGTTGAGAGTCCGCCTGCCGATGCAGGGGCCACGGGTTCGTGCCCCGGTCCGGGAGGATCCCACATGCCGCAGACCGGCTGGGCCCGTGAGCCATGGCCGCTGAGCCTGTGCGTCTGGAGCCCGTGCTCCGCAACGGGAGAGGCCACAGCGGTGAGAGGCCCGCGTACCGCAAAAAAAAAAAAAAAAAAAAAAAAAAGGAGCCCAAATAATAATAGCTTAGTCATTAAGCACAGTCAAGGACCTTCAGTTCCTCCTTAAGGGCTATAGATAATATTCTGAGCCATCCCCTGTGAGCTGTTTTGCAGATACTGAAGCCCCACCAGGTGGAGGAGGATGACGACATGATGACCAAACTGAAGCTGTGACATAAGCTGCTCCGCTTCACACAATTCCGAGAACTGGCCTCAAAGAAATGGGAACAAACCTTGGAACTAAAGATTAACTGTACTTAAAACAACCAAGATGATGCTGATCAGACCACCACATGACTGATTTCAAGATGCCTGTCAGAGCTGACTGTGCTGCCCTACTCCCTCCCTCTGCCTATACAGCCCCGAAACCCCCCTTTAAAAGCCCCTGCCCCTCAACAGCCATCAGGAGTTGGTTCTCGGACAGGAGTCCACCCTCTCCCCCGGTTGCTGGCCTCCAAAATAAAGCAAGCTTTCCTTTCCTACCAACACCTGTCTCTTGAGAATTGGCTTTTGAGCGGCGAGCAGCCAGACCTGGGTTCGCTAACAACATCATATTGGGCATTCAAGAAAAATGAGACCCAAGATGAGATTCCACTTCACAGTCACTATGATGATATAAACAAAACACAGACAGCAAGTGTGGAGGAACGTGGAGGAACTGTAACCCTCACACACTACTGATGGGTATTAAAACAGAGCAGCTCCTGTGGTGAAGAGTCAGTAAGTAATTACTCACTAACTACTCAGTAAGGCAAACGTAGAATTACTATATGACCCAGCAATTTCACTCCTAAGTATATATACCCAAAAGAACTGAAAACATGTTCAAGCAAAAACTCATACACAAATATTCACAGCAGCAGTATCTGAAAAAGTCAAAAAGTGAAAACAACCCAAATGCCCATCAACTGACGAATGAATAAACAAATTGTGGTTTATCTACACAATGAATATTATTTGAAACTAAAAAGAAACAACGTATTCATACATGCTGCACCATGGATGAACTCTAAAATCATTATGCTGAGTGAAAGAAGCCAGACACAAAAGGCCACATATCATATGATTCTATTTACATGAAATATTCAGAAGAGGCAAGACAAAGAGTAGATTAATGGTGTCCAAATGCTGCAGGGAATGGAGGGTGGGGATAACAGCTAAGTGGCTCAGGGTTTCTTTCTGGGGTGATGGAAACTTTCTAAAATTGATCGTGGTGATGGTTACACAACTCTGTAAATATGTTAAAAAAACACACACACTGAATCTTACACTTTAAATGGATGAACTGTATAGTATGTGAATTAGATCTCAATAAAGTTTTTACAAAAATATAAATAGATCCCTTCCTTCAGGGCAAGAATTGTGTTTTATTCTTACTTGGTTCTCCACCTTCTGTAAACACAGAAGTCACTGTGGAGATGATGTTTGCTGAACTGAATCTGAGTTCAGTTGACAGCAGATTTGGAGAGGATCTCAGTGCAGGACACCACCCCTCAGGGGCACGTGGTCCCGCTGTCAGTCAACAGGGTCCGCAGGGCTCCCCGTCCACCTGCCCAGATTGAGCGGGAAGCTCGTTGGGGTGGAGGCTCCTGTCGCTGACTACAGAACAGACTTTCACACATACGAGACTGTTGAAAAAAACCACTGTTTTAACTGGTAAACAAGTCACTCTGAGCAATAAAGTGTACTGCTCAACTTCGTATACATACAAAGCAATCAGAGTTACTTTTAAAATAGCAATACCATTCAAAAGAACTAGAAAAGAAAAAAAGGTAACTTTTAGCTAACAATCTATTAATGTTCTTTAACAGACCAATCTAATTTTTAATTGTACAGAGTTGGCTGTACGATGTACTACCTAAAACTATGCTACTAGGAGATTTTACGTCAACAAAAGGATCAGATTTACCCCTATTTGTTAGGAGGTGACTGTTAACTGGACATGGCCTGCCCATCACCAGATGAAGATCAGAACCTCACTATGAAGCCCGGCAAGCCGTCTGGACAGGGACTTTTCCTCCTCAAATGTAACATCTGTATTATCAGGGTTTTCTATGCACCTACCTAACACTTTTTTGTCATTTTGTGACTTTGACTAAGACCCCAGAAGATTGCATCTTCTGAAGGAATTTTTTAGTCCTTGTAGAAAGATACTGAGTAGAATATGTAGCACCTTGGATTGAACTTACATCAGCAAAGTAACACCTTTACAATTTATAGGTCACATGTTTCAAAAACTAATCTTTTTTCCTCTTTCTCTGAAGAAGTTCTTTTATCGGGAATCTATGAGAATGTGAGTGCACACCAGGGGTAACTGTACAGATCAGCACATGCTGTTCCACTTTCAAGAGGCTTAATCGCTCTCAGAAGTACAATTACACACACACACACACACACACACACGCACACACACACAAGCTATGACGAATATAGCAAATACATTTTTTCTGATATGTAATTACAACCATAAAATAAAATTTAATGTAAAAGTCTATAGGCATAAATGATGTGTAAAACACAAATTCACTTTAAGTAAAATAACTACAGCTAACAAATTGTGGAGCCAAATTACTAACAGAAACAAATCATCCAAACAATGTTAATTTCTTATCTTTTCCTATAAACTCTGAATATACAGATATAAAATCTATATGACAGATAATATATATAAAATACAATACATAACATATATGTGTATTTCAAGCAGTTCTAGCTCCAGCCTTGTCGTAGGGGAGAGAATATCTAAAGATTATGTGGGTTGGTAGGTTTTTCTTTTAAAATCTCATGTTTAATTCCCATTTGTGAACTGAGTGCACAGCATTCTATTATCCTGCCTCAGGGCTCCTTCTACCCCATGGCCTCAAGCCTTTCCTCTCTTGTGCATCTAACCAGGGACTAACAGCTCTGGTGCGCTCGTGCTTTCCCACAAACCTAGAGGTCAGCATGATCACGGCTCATCACGAGCTTTAAGCAATTTTGTTTATTGCTCAGCTTTAATTGCCTTCACCCAATTGTTACTCACAGCTCCTTTGCATATATTTTCATTACACTCTACTCTCTTGATCATACCTTGATTAAGTGGCTAATCTGCTTGAATTTTCATTTTACATTTACTTCCCAAACCAAATGGGAAGCTTCCTGGCATTCAGTGAAGGCCACTGTGCAGGGCCAACACCCTGCAGCACCATAAGAGGGAACCCCTTTCTAACATGGTTGAGTCCCCACTGAAGACGAGTAATCATATGATGGATTAAGGTTTTAAATAACCAAACTTCTTGACTTATTGTTCATCCTGTTTTTCCTTAGCACTCAGAGCAGCTTTAGATACTCTAATAGGAATAAAAACATTTTAAAAGAGTAGATGACTTTGGGACTTCCCTGGTGGCACAGTGGATAAGACTCCATGCTCCCAATGCAGGCGGCCTGGGTTTGACCCTTGGTCAGGGAACTAGATCCCACATGTATGCTGCAACTAAGAGTTCGCATGCCACAACTAAGGAGCCCTGGAACCGCAACTAAGGAGCTTCCTGCCACAACTAACACCTGGTGCGACCAAATAAATAAATAAATATTTTTTTAAAGCAATGTATTAAAAAAAAAGAGTAGATGACTTTATGAGTACAGACACAAAATTCCTCAATAAAATATTAGCTAACCAAGTAGTGCAGCAACATGTAAGAAAAAATATATTTATACACACACACACACACACACACACGAGATTTATCCCAAGAAGACAAGATTGTTTCAACATATAGAAAGCAATAAATATAATAAAACCATATTAATAGAATAAAGGACGACCCTTTCATGATAAAACAACTAGGAATAGAAGAGACCTTCCTCAATCTGATAAAGGGCATCCACGAAAAGCTCACAGCAAACATCATGTTTAATGTGCAAAGACGAAGTGTTCCCCTAGGATCAGGAACAAGAAAAGCATATCTGATCCTGCCACTATTGTTCAGCATGCGCTGGGAGGTCTAGACAGAGGATTCAGGAAAGAAAGAAAATGTATTCAGATCGGAAAGGAAGACGTGAAAGTATCTTTACTTATAGATGACATAATTTTGCATATAGAAAATCCTAAGTAACACACACACACACACACACACACACACACACATACATTAGAGCAAATAAATGAATTCAGAGTATAAGGTCATTGCACAAAAATCAATTGTATTTCTACCAAGTAGCAATGAACAATCCAAAGATAAAATTAAGAAAACAATTCCACTTACAGCATTAAAAAGAACAGACCAAAGACATGACAAGAAAACAACAGACAAATACCCCTTATGAATACAGATACAAAAGTTCTTAACAGAACTGTAGCAAACTGAACTCAACAGCACATTAGAAGGATTATACACCATGAAACAAAGGGGAAGAAAGTCCCACACAATCTTCTCAATAGATGCAGAAAAAGCACTGGACAGAATTCAACACCCTTTTATGATAAAAACGCTCAGAAAACTAGGAGTAAAAGGGAGCTTCCTTAACATGATATGGGGCATTTATGAAAAACCCACAGCTAATATCATACTTGATAGTGAGAGACCGAAATCTTTTCACCCTAAGATTAGGAAAAAGACAAGAATGCCTACTTTTACCACTACATTCAATACTGTACTGGAAGTCCTAGCTAGCATAATCAGGCAAGACACAAAATTAAAGGCATTCAAATTAGAAATATGAATTTTTTGGAACTTTACTATTTTGATAGACTACACAATTCTATATGAAAAAATCCCATAGCATCCACACAAAAAAACCTACTAGAGCTAATAAACAAATTCACCAAAATTGCAGACTGTGAAATCATTTGTGTTTCTTTATGCCAGAAATAAAAAAAATTCCAAAAATAAATAAATAAAACAATTCCATTTACAACAGCATCCAAAAGAATAAAATACCAATAAATTTAACCAAGGAGGTAAGAGACCTGTACACCCAAAACTAAAAAATACTGCTGACAGAAATGAAAGAAGGTCTAAGTAAGTGAAAAGACATCCCATGTTCATGGATTAGAAAACCTAATACTGTTAAGATGGCAACACTCCCTAAAGCAGTCTACATTGAACATAACCCTTACCAAAATCCCAATAGTCATTTCTCCAGAAATGGAAAAGCCAATCCTCAAATTCATAAAGAACTGCAAGGGGCCGCAAACAGCCAAAGCAATCTTGAAAAAGAAGAACAAAGTTGGAGGGTTCACATTTCCAGATTTCAAAACGGACTAAAAAGCTACAATGGTCAAAACAGTATGGTAGGGGGCTTCCCTGGTGGCGCAGTGGTTGAGGGTCCGCCTGCCGATGCAGGGGACACGGGTTCGTGCCCCGGTCCGGGAGGATCCCACGTGTCGCGGAGCGGCTGGGCCTGTGAGCCATGGCCGCTGGGCCTGCACGTCCGGAGCCTGTGCTCCGCAGAGGGAGGGGCCGCGACAGTGAGAGGCCCGCGTACCGCAAAAAACAAAAACAAAAACAAAAAACAGCATGGTACATATTAGCTAATGCAATAAGACAAGAAAAGGAAATAAACGATATATTGACTGGGAAGAAAGAAATATAACTTTGTTCACAGAGGTGTAGAATATCTAAAAGCATCAACAAAAAAACTCCAAGAACCAATAAGTGATTATAACAAGGTTGCAGGATACAAGGTTAACATATAAAATTTAACTGCTTTCCTATATACCAGCAATGAACAAGTGATATTTGAAATTAAAAACACAATACCATATACATTAGCACTCAAAATAACAGAATAGTTATAAAATCTAGCAAAATATATGTAAGATCTATATGAGAAAAACCACAAAATGTCACTGAAATAAATCAAAGAACTAAATAAATGGAGAGATATTCCATTTCTGTAATGAGAAAACAGATAAATAACAAGAAAGTCCCTATGTCAGTGTTTAGCTGAGCCACTAAGTTGGCTTGGTGAAGGGGTCTGGCAAGTCTAGGCCCTCATTATTAATTCTCACTTCTTAGGTTTCTACATTTCTTACACTTAACTCCAAAGTTAAGTATATTTAATAACCTAATGGTCAATTAATGAATTAACATTGGTAATAAGTTAAATTACATAGGTGGAAATAGCTAGTTTTAAAAGTCAGTTCACAGTGATTACACTCATTTCGTTGGATAAAAAAATAGCACTTTTTTAAAATGGCTGCCTAATATGTCTTTATAAACACAGTCCATTTGCATTATGGGGAAGGATGTGCAGATTTCAGACATCTGGGTCCCTTGATGGTCCACAGAATCTTGCACGATATTTTTATCATACACTTTGTATTGAAATGTGGTTTCCATAAACAAAAATAAGAATGGGCATTGCCACTCACACAGAGATGACTTCAAAGAGAACCCAGCCAGTCCACTCACCTTGGGGTGCTATCAGAGTTCTTCCATGCTCCTGACACCAACCAACTGGCTGAACATAAGGACTATTGACATCACACCTGCAAAAACAGGATTCTATTTTAGATCCCATATTAACACCAGAGAAAGAATCCAAGAGTAATGTTCATGCTAGATATTAAGAGATGACATGGAAAATACTACGGCATAGCTAAAATATTTTATAGCCTAAGAGAAACAGAAGTAATTTTAGTTCTATATTTTGTAAGCTGAGTGGCCAAACTTCTCTTTTATATAAACTTCTTGAAATTTAAAAGTATTTCTTTAAAAAGGGTTTGACTAGGACCTGAACTGCCAGTGATCTCTCCAGAGAGTGAACGTTTTAATAAACCCCTTCTACCACTTCTTGCTAGCAGCAAGGGAAAATGTTAATAGGCCAGTCCAAATTTTAATAAGACGGACCAGACTCCACATGCCAACAATTTCCTCCCTCTCCTTTTCAGGAACCCAGACTATACTACCTAAGACACATACAGCAATTAATCCATGCTCTTCTTCTTAGTTCAAAGAAGAAAACAGCCCCCCTCCTCCCACTGTGCACATGAAGAATCACAGCCTCAGGCGGGGACTTGTCAATCATTCAGGATATGCTCTTAAGAAATGCCACAAAAATTATTTTTGCCTTGCCCTCTTCCATATTTCAGGTTTTCACCCAGAAAATCCTTTTAACTCATGCAATGTTAGTTTAATGGCATCGTGAGCATACATCTTCTCTGTTCACAGGCTTTCAAATAATTCACTCCATTCTCCCTGAATCTTCCCTTTTAAAAATATGACAGTCTGAGTCCAACATTTTTCAGGAAAAAATAATACTGCAAGTTCTTAACTTCCTCTTTACAGAAATGCTTCCCTTACAAACTAGACACAATATAGTGGACTGCCCTGAACTGGTCACATTATTTCAGATGAGGCCTCATTAGGCAACCTCTCAGAGATGAAAAAAAAACTTTCTCGGTTCTTTAATTCAACAGTTCACGAGGAAAAGAAGGTAGTGACAAGCCAGCCACTAGGTTCCTCATGTTCATTACTATAAGAACAGCAAGAACAGTGACAGTCATGGAATGAACATAAATTCTTAACGGCAAGCACGAACACACAAAAATACAACGCAGATTGGTGTCTCACCAGTAATCGTAACTATCATCCCAATCGTCAAAATGCACTAGCAAGCGATCTCCAACAATATCTGCTACGGTTGCCACACATACCAAGGAAGGGTTCTTCCTGTCGACAGCCTCCAGCTTCATTCCAACCTGAAATTCCTTAGGCACTGGCCCATTCTAACATGGGGAAGAGGCACAAAGAGAAACAGGACACCAAACAGGACTGAGCCACTGTCAAAACGTCTGTCATGTTTAGCATCAGAAAAGTCTACAGGGTATCAACACTTAAACTGCAGAATGAAGCCAGCCAGTAAAAATATTCCAACAGACTGTTACCAAGTGTACATTCATAAAAAAGCAATCCCAGGAAATGAGCTTTCACTCTGTGCTTTTCTCTTTTGTTGTGCAGGTAGGTTTTATTTCCCCTTTCCTCATCACTTTCCCTCTTCAGTTCATAGAATAATCTTGTATTAATTTTAAAATACACTGTTTACTGAATACAGTAATATCAAATAATTTTCTCTGGTCCCCGTAGGCTTTAGATGGGTGGTATATTTCCAAATACCACTATTTGGAAAAGTTTTAAAGATATGCTCTTTAGCACTAAAATTACCACTTATACTTTGATCAAGTGTTGAAATTAGTGGCTTTCTCAACATTTAAGGAATACATGCGCTTATCCATAAATAAATCACAGTTGAAAAAAAAACCAAATGCTTTTTTTAGTACCTGCACATATTTTTTAGTATTAAAAATACTAAGGGCTATGATTTATAATAACATGACAATGATAAAGCCCCACTTTTCCTGTAGCTATGATTAGCCAGGCCTGGGATTTAGAAAATATACACACAATATCCAGGGACTAGAAGAGGGTTGTTTCCCTGCTTCTTTACTATCTATACTGGGCCCTCATTTTTGGTTTCCTTTAGCACATTACTTTTCTTAAAGCATTTTCACATTTCT
This sequence comes from Grampus griseus, assembly GCF_964374135.1. Lineage (NCBI taxonomy): Eukaryota > Metazoa > Chordata > Mammalia > Artiodactyla > Delphinidae > Grampus > Grampus griseus. The sequence continues at coordinate 32,068,531 of NC_139006.1, read as the reverse complement.
CTAACTCTCTTCCTTGATACGAGTCTATGAAACATGTTGAACAGTTGTAGAACACTGATTCAAGAGCAGGACACTGAAGCCTGGGGAAGGGGGCGGGGGGTGGGGACTGTCCTCAGGGGACACAGCCAGCAGGTGGTGGGGCCTCCCTGGCTCCAGGCTTCCTGCCCCTCCGCGGTGTGTGGCCTCACCTGGGGCCCAGAGGACTCGAGGCTGCGACTTTTTCTCCTTCTCTCCTGAACACCTGTTAGGCGGCTGGGACACAGAGGGTGAGTGTGCTCCACCCAAATCCTCACACACCCTTCGAATCTATATGAACCATCACCCTCTTTTTCATTACACATAAATACAGCTGGACCAGGTACAGTCAAAGTCCACCTGGCATATCAGCAGGTCTCAAAACATCAAACTAAATTTAAACGACTAACTCACTAGAAGCAAAAAGAAACACCTTCTAAAAGGCATTTTAAATTTTAGCCAGCTTTACATGTAAGTGTTTCTACTCTCTCCATCTAATTATTTAATTGTATGTTTAAAAGAAAAACAAATATGCCCATAGGAAACTGACAAATCTAGTGAGAAAAGTCATAGGAAGCTAAGGATTCTTAAAAGATTAAAATAGAACAGAATACATAGTGAATTTTAAGAAATTTAAGTTGAAGTAAAAATCTGATTTATACTATGGAAGAAAATACTTACAGAATTTCTGTTTTTGAATAATTTCTTGGGAGCATTTTGCAATTTGCAGGCCTTCAAGTAATCCATCCAAACAAATTTATCTTTTCTATAACCTAAAAAAAAAGTACGGATTATTCAAAATACCCACAAATGTAACCATGTGCATAATAAGTGTATCAATACTATTCTTATTCAGTTTTCTGCCATAAATTCAACGTCCTTTAGCAGACACAAAAGATTTATATTAAAATCTCTAAACTGTTTCAGTGTTGTTTTAATGTATGGAATTCCAAACTGTTGAGTTTGATTTCCCACCATGCATGTCATTCCCTACAAAGTTTAAAACTCATTCAAATATGGAATCAGTACCCTGGTGGCCTGACAGGAGTCTCATCTCCTGCGTCCCTCAGGCCTCCTGAAGCAGTCACGTCCCCGAGGCCAGCCAGCGTGGGCCTGATGGTAAGCAGCCCCGGGGGAGCCAGACACTGCAGGGGCGACAGAACCGTCCCCCAGGCCACGTGGCAGTTCCAGCTTTCTGCCCTTGTCTTTACAGGCTTCCCAGTAAAATGCCTGACCCTCCCGTCCATGTGCCCTAAAGCAGCTCGTGTGGGGCTGGCCCAAATAACCAGGCTCAGGAAATACTCAGATTGAGTGTCACAGAATAGACGTCAAACTCCTTGCACTGGCCTTCAAGGCCGCGGCGACACCTCTCACTTATCTCCTCCCTCCTGGCCCTTGCCTCTCCGCTCGCTCCAGCGCTCCTGTGATTACTGGTCTGCCACACCCGCTGCTGGGCTCTGACACGTGCTCCTCCCCAGGGAGCCAGCTGGCTGTCTCTGTCGTGCATCCGTCCAGGCATCTGTCAGATGTCACACCCCAGGCCTGTCTTCACCTTACTTATTGCAAGGGCAGCCCTGGGACCCCACTCAGCGCTCCACGCCTGTCGCCGCTAGACACACACCTTTCTCTCTGTTTATCCTCCTTCTCCCCTCTGGAATGAAAGCCCCGTGAAGACGGAGACGGTTTCCTTTATTCACTGCTCTGTCTCCAGGGCCTGCACACAAGAAAGGCTCCACGAACACCTACCACCCACGGGGTGAATGAGCCTGGGGCCTGTTCCAACCTCCCTGAAACCCAGCAATCTCAGGGGATCCTGCTGCCAGCCTCAGGGGTGGATCCCAGAGGACACCCTGAGCTGCTCCCTAAGAGTAAAATGACTATACAGTGACTCCAGAAGTTGCCACGGTCAGCCAGGAGTCTAACACCCAAGCAGGAGACCTTATGTACAAATTTGCTGGTCAAGGAAACAGGCCCACTGGCATCTCAACCTATGAATCCTCACCTCACTAGCAGACAGCAGGTAAGAAAGGTTTCAGTCATGTCTGACAGACCCAGTTCCTCTCCCACATAACAAAAGACAAAGATGAGATTTTTAATTCCCATCGAAAGAAAACAGTGAATTTTTCACTTTCATAGTTCCCTGCGTTCCATGATTTCTGCTTGAAACAAATGATATACAGTGAATCAAGTTTCCTCACTGTACAGCATCACTGATTAAGTGAAATATTTTATTTCAACTGTAATTTAAACATTAGTTTCTTCATTCCTTATAAAGTTTAATAGACTTTATGTGAGATAAAATGCTCTCATGAGATTTTACTTCTGCCCTATGCACCTCAGAGTATTTGACCTAAACGGTCTTGGATGTTTTTCTTTAAAGACATTTATTTATTTCTAACAGTGATATCCTTGTAGTCTTACTGCTTTTTGTGGATCAAACTTTCATTTTGAAAATCAATTCACACCAGGCTCTCTTGTTAGTATTTCCTTAAAAAGCTGACTGTCTTTTCCTCCTGACTTACCCTTAGGGATGTGTAATTCATGTTTGGTCTTTTCACACCACCCTACTGGATGAATGTCAGGGGAACCAGCATTAGTCCAAAAATCATAGCAGCTTAAATAACCGTCAAAATGAAGTCTGAGACGGTAACCACACACCTGCAAAATGGAATGTTTACAATCGTTCATTAAGAGTCCTGCATTTGAAGTGTACATAAAATTAACAAAATATTCATTTATTCTGTCAACACCATCAATATATATGAACCAATCCTTACATCCAAATGTCTTAAAGAACAAATTCATAGATGAATCTGGATAAGACAAATGCTGACAAACTAGACACTATCTTTCAAGTATCAAAAATTTTTCTGCAAAAAAACTATCCTTTTACTCAGTCTAGGAATCTGAGGTCAATTTACATAACCATTAATCGACAAGTTTGTTTATTTGTTCATTCAATACCTAGCAAATATTCCTTTCAGAAACCCCATCTCCTGCTGTCTGGCTTGGATTCATACCCCAAAACAGTGTAACCTGAAGTACACAGCAAAAACCAAAATGGGTATGACCTTACTTAACCTAACATATGGACCCAGCATACTCAACAAAGAAAAACAGTCTGTGAAACACATCTCCTAGACATGCTATACAAGTTCAATAACTATAATCATTCAGTAAATTAAGTGAATAGTGTTTTCTATGTTTGATGTTATTTGAAATACGGAGGTCTTTTATCAATTTAATAACATAAAATGTTTAGTAAATATTATATAAGCCATTTACTTTATCAATGGCTCCTCACCCTATATAATTTTCATAAAATTCATGTATTTATATAAATATATAATTCATAAGCATGGATTTTTTCATATACATTTCTCATTAGTTCAGATAAAACTTGAATAATTGTCTCTTTTAACAGACAAAAGCAACATTGTGGGATTCACTGATTTTTATCAACCTCAGGTGAAAACTATTTACCAATTAAATCAAGAGTTACCACTAGTAATGAGAAACTTAGAAAATTAATCTTCAGACAACGAAAAAATTTCATTAAAGAACATACTTCACTCATCGCTGAATAAAATAAATCCATAATGTACTTGGATTTGTTTATAACACAAAGTACTGAAATTCATCATTCTCTAGAAAATTCTCTCCTGTCACTGCAATTAGTCCAAGACAGTAACACTATTTCTTACCTCAGCTACAGAAAGCACACAAAACACAGATGGATGACGGGGGTCAATGCCTTCTAATCTCATTCCAACCTGAAAACCATTTTCACGCTCCGGAAAGGACTGGTCCTACGAAATTTCATGGTATAATATTAATCACTGAAATATCTTCACAGTTTGATATTAAAACACTTGGTGTCTCTACGCACACAATCATACACGTTTGGAAGCTCAATAATATAATCAAAGAAAGAAGCCTGCTCTTGGAGATTTTGCCCTCAAAGAAGGCTTGATCGGTTGTACGTTCTTTGAAATAGTTCATCTGCCAAACTTTATGTCCTGTGAACCCCCCACCTACTCCTTTTGCCCATTTTTCCTTAATGATCTGAAGGAGCTCTTCCTGTACTCTGGACACAATACTTTGTTGATTATAATGGTTACTTATTCCCAATCTGTGACTTACTTGGCTTTTCACATTGTTTCTGATGACCGTGGAGAATTTTATTTTAACGTAATAAAATATATCAGCTATTTCCTGTACAGCTGGCACATCTAGCCTATGAAATCCCTTGCAACACTGAAGTTACATAAATATTCTCCTACTGTTATTTTATTTTTAACATCTTTATTGGAGTATAATTGCTTTACAATGGTCTGTTAGTTTCTGCTTTATGACAAAGTGAATCAGTTATACATATACATGTGTCCCCATATCTCTTTCCTCTTGCATCTCCCTCCCTCCCACGCTCCCTATCCCACCCCTCTAGGTGGTCACAAAGTACTGAGAAATCTCCCTGTGCTATGCGGCTGCTTCCCACTCCATCCATTTTACGTTTGGTAGTGTATATATGTCCATGCCACTTTCTCATTTTGTCCCAGCTTACCCTTCCGCCTCCCAGTATCCTCAAGTCCATTCTCTAGTAGGTCTGCATCTTTATTCCCGTCTTGCCCCTAGGTTCTTCTGACCATTTTTTTTTCTTCTTTAGATTCCATATATATGTGTTAGCATATGGTATTTGTTTTTCTCTTTCTGACTTACTTCACTCTGTATGACAGTCTCTAGGTCCATCCACCTCACTGCAAATAACTCAGTTTCGTTCCTTTATATGGCTGAGTAATATTCCACTGTATACATGTGCCACATCTTCTTTATTCATTCATCTCTTGATGGACACTTAGGTTACTTCCATGTCCTGGCCATCGTAAATAGAGCTGCAATGAACATTTTGGTACATGACTCTTTTTGAATTATGGTTTTCTCAGGGTATATGCTCAGTAGTGGGATTGCTAGGTCGTATGGTAGTTCTATTTTTAGTTTTTTAACAAACCTCCATACTGTTCTCCATAGTGGCTGTATCAATTTACATTCTCACCAACAGTACAAGAGGGTTCCCTTTTCTCCACACCCTCTCCAGCATTTCTTTGTAGATTTTTTGATGATGGCCACGCTGACCAGTGTGAGATGATACCTCATTGTAGTTTTGATTTCCATTTCTCTAATGATTACGGATATTGAGCATTCTTTCATGTGTTTGTTGGCAGTCTGTATATCTTCTTTGGAGAAATGTCTATTTAGGTCTTCTGCCCATTTTGGGATTGGGTTGTTGGTTTTTTTGATATTGAGCTGCATGTACTGCTTGTAAATTTTGGAGATTAATCCTTTGTCAGTTGCTTCATTTGCAAATATTTTCTCCCATTCTGAGCATTGTCTTTTCATCTTGTTTCTGGTTTCCTTTGCTGTGCAAAACCTTTTAAGTTTTTTGTTTATTTTTGTTTTTACTACCATTTCTCTAGGAGGTGGGTCAAAAAGGATCTTGCTGTGATTTATGTCATAGAGTGTTCTGCCTATGTTTTCCTCTAAGAGTTTGATGGAGCCTGGACTTACATTTAGGTCTTTAATCCATTTTGAGTTTATTTTTCTGTATGGTGTTAGGGAGTGTTCTAATTTCATTCTTTTACATGTAGCTGTCCAGTTTTCCCAGCATCACTTATTGAAGAGGCTGTCTTTTCTCTACTGCATATTCTTGCCTCCTTTATCAAAGATAAGGTGACCATATGTATGTGGGTTTACCTCTGGGCTGTCTATCCTGTTCCATTGATCTATATTTCTGTTTTTGTGCCAGTACCATACTGTCTTGATTACTGTAGCTTTGTAGTATACTCTGAAGTCAGGGAGCCTGATTCCTCCAGCTCCGTTTTTCTTTCTCAAGATTGCTTTGGCTATTCGGGGTCTTTTGTGTTTCCATACAAATTGTGAAATTTTTTGTTCTAGTTCTGTGAAAAATGCCAGTGGTAGTTTGATAGGGATTGCATTGAATCTGTAGGTTGCTTTGGGTAGTAGAGTCATTTTCACAATGTTGATTCTTCCAATCTAAGAACATGGTATATCTGTTTGTATCATCTTTAATTTCTTTCACCAGTGTCTTATAATTTTCTGCATACAGTTTTTTTGTCTCCTTAGGTAGGTTTATTCTTAGATATTTTATTCTTTTTGTTGCAATGGTAAATAGGAGTGTTTTCTTAATTTCACCTTCAGATTTTTCATCATTAGTGTATAGGGATACAAGAGATTTCTGTGCATTAATTTTGTATCCTGCTACTTTACCAAATTCATTGATTAGCACTAGTAGTTTTCTGGTAGCATCTTAGGATTCTCTATGTATAGTATTATGTCATCTGCAAACAGTGACAGCTTTACTTCTTCTTTTCCGATTTGGATTCCTTTTATTTGTTTTTCTTCTGATTGCTGTTGCTAAAACTTCCAAAACTATGTTGAATAATAGTGGTAAGAGTGGACATCCTTGTCTTGTTCCTGATCTTACAGGAAATGCTTTCAGTTTTTTACCACTGAGAACGATGTTGGCTGTGGGTTTGTCACATATGGCCTTTATTATGTTGAGGGAAGTTCACTCTATGCCTACTTTCTGGAGGGTTTTTATCATAAATCGGTGTTGAATTTTGTCAAAAGGTTTTTCTGCATCTATCGAGATGATCATATGGTTTTTCTCCTTAAATTTGTTAATATGGTTTATCATGTTGATTGACTTGCATATATTGAAGAATCCTTGCATTCCTGGGATAAACCCCACTTGATCATAGTGTATGATCCTTTTAATGTGCTGTTGGATTCTGTTTGCTAGTACTTTGTTGAGAATTTTTGCATCTTTGTTCATCAGTGATATTGGCCTGTAGTGTTCTTTCTTTGTGACATCTTTGTCTGGTTTTGGTATGAGGGTGATGCTGGCCTCGTAGAATGAGTTTGGGAGTGTTCCTCCCTCTGTTATATTGTGGAAGAGTTTGAGAAGGACAGGTTTTAGTTCTTCTCTAAATGTTTGATAGAATTCTTTCTCCTGTGAAAGCCATCTGGTCCTGGGCTTTTGTTTGTTGGAAGATTTTTAATCACAGTCTCAATTTCAGTGCTTGTGATTGGTCTGTTCATATTTTCCATTTCTTCCTGGTTCAATCTTGGAAGGTTGTGCTTTTCTAAGAATTTGTCCATTTCTTCTGGGTTGTCCATTTTATTGGCATATAGTTGCTTGTAGTAATCTCTCATGATCTTTTGTATTTCTGCAGTGTCAGTTGTTACTTCTCCTTTTTCATTTCTAATTCTATTGATTTGAGTCTTCTCCCTTTTTTTCTTGATAAGTCTGGCTAATAGTTTATCAATTTTGTTTATCTTCTCAAAGAACCAGCTTTTAGTTTTATTGATCTTTGGTATCGTTTCCTTCATTCCTTTCTTATTTATTTCTAATCTGATCTTTATGATTTCTTTCCTTCTGCTAATTTTGGGGGTTTTTTGCTTTTCTTTCTCTAATTGCTTTAGGTGTAAGGTTAGGTTGTTTATTTGAGATGTTTCTTGTTTCTTAAGGTAGGATTGTATTGCTATAAACTTCCCTCTTAGAACTACTTTTGCTTCATCCCATAGGTTTTGGGTCGTTGTGTTTTCATTGTCATTTGTTTCTAGGTATTTTTTGATTTCCTCTGATTTCTTCAGTGATCTCTTGGTTATTAAGTAGTGTGTTGTTTAGCCTCCATGTGTTTGTATTTCCTACAGATTTTTTTCCTGTAATTGATATCTAGTCTCATAGTGTTGTGGTCAGAAAAGATACTTGATACGATTTCAATTTTCTTAAATTTACCAAGGCTTGATTTGTGACTCAAGATATGATCCTGGAGAATGTTCCGTAAGCACTTGAGAAGAATGTGTATTCTGTTGTTTTTAGATGGAATGTCCTATAAATATCAATTAAGTCCATCTTGTTTAATGTATTATTTAAAGCTTGTGTTTCCTTATTTATTTTCATTTTTGATGATCTGTCTATTGGTGAAAGTGGGGTGTTAACGTCCCCTACTCTGATTGTGTTACTGTCGATTTCCCCTTTTATGCCTGTTAGTATTTGCCTTATGTATTGAGGTGCTCCTATGTTGGGTGCATAAATATTTACAATTGTTGTGTCTTCTTCTTGGATTGATCGCTTGATCATTATGTAGTGTCCTTCTTTGTCTCTTGTAATAGTCTTTATTTTAAAGTCTATTTTGTCTGATATGAGAATTGATACTCCAGCTTTCTTTTGATTTCCATTTGCATGGAATATCTTTTCCCATCCCCTCACTTTCAGTCTGTATGTGTCCTTATGTCTGAAGTGGGTCTCTTGTAGATGGCATATATACAGGTCTTGTTTTTGTATCCATTCAGCCAGTCTATGTGTTTTGGTTGGAGCATTTAAACCATTTATATTTAAGGTAATTATCAATATGTATGCTCCTATTACCATTTTCTTAATTGTTTTGGGTTTATTATTGTAGGTCTTTTCCTTCTCTTTTGTTTCCTGCCTAGAGAAGTTCCTTTACAACTTGTTGTAAAGCTGGTCTGGTGGTGCTGAATTCTCTTAGATTTTGCTTGTCTGTAAAGCTTTTAATTTCTCTGTCAAATGTGAATGAGATCCTTGCTGGGAACAGTAATCTTGGTTGTAGGTTTTTCTCCTTCATCACTTTCAATATGTCCTGCCACTCCCTTCTGGCTTGCAGATTTTCTGCTGAAAAATCAGCTGTTAACCTTATGGAGATTTCCTGTGTGTTATTTGTTGTTTTTCCCTTGCTGCTTTTAATATGTTTTCTTTGTATTTAATTTTTGATAGTTTGATTAATATGTGTCTTGGTGTATTTCTCCTTGGATTTATCCTGTATGGGACTCTCTGTGCTTCCTGGACTTGATTAACTATTTCCTTTCCCATATTAGGGAAGTTTTCAACTATAATCTCTTCAAATATTTTCTCAGTCCCTTTCTTTTTCTCTTCTTCTTCTGGGACCCCTATAATTGGAATATTGGTGTGTTCAATGTTGTCGCAGAGTTCTCTGAGACTGTCCTCAAATCTTTTCATTCTTTTTTCTTTATTCTGCTCTGCAGTAGTTATTTCCACTATTTTATCTTCCAGGTCACTTATCCATTCTTCTGCCTCAGTTATTCTGCTATTGATCCCTTCTAGAGAATTTTTAATTTCATTCGTTGTATTGTTCATCACTGTTTCTTTGCTCTTTAGTTCTTCTAGGTCCTTGTTAAATGTTTCTTGCATTTTGTCTATTCTGTTTCCCAGATTTTGGATCATCTGTACTATCATTACTCTGAATTATTTTTCAGGTAGACTATCTATTTCCTCTTTATTTGTTAGGTCTGGTAGGTTTTTGCCTTGCTTCTTCATCTGCTGTGTGTTTCTCTGTCTTCTCATTTTGCTTAACTTACTGTGTTTGGGGTCTCCTTTTCGCAGGCTGCAGGTTCGTAGTTTCCGTTGTTTTTGGTGTCTGTCCCAGTGGCTTAGGCTGGTTTAGTGTGTTGTGTAGGCTTCCTGGTGGAGGGCACTAGTGCCTGTGTTCTGGTGGATGAGGTTGGATCTTGTCTTTCTGGTGGGCAGGTCCACGTCTGGTGGTGTGTTTTGGGGTGTCTGTGGCCTTATTATGATTTCAGGCAGTCTCTCTGCTAATGGGTGGGGTTGTGTTCCTGTCTTGCTAGTTGTTCGGCATAGGATGTCCTGCACTGTAGCTTTCTGGTCGTTGAGTGGAGCTGGGTCTTGGCATTGAGATGGAGATCTCTGGGAAATTTTCGCCGTTTGATATTACACGGAGCTGGGAGGTCTCTTGTGGACCAGTTTCCTGAACTTGGCTCTCCCACCTCAGTGGCATAGCCCTGACGCCTGGCTGGAGCACCAAGAGCCTGTCCTCCACACAGCTCAGAATAAAAGGGAGAAAAGAAAGAAAGAAAGAAGAATATAAAATAAAATAAAATAAAGTTATTAAAATAAAAAAATAATTATTAAGAAAAAATAATTTTTTAATTAAAAAAAACGGACAGACAGAACCCTAGGACAAATGGTAAAAGCAAAACTATACAGACAAAATCACACACAAAAGCATACACATACACACTCATAAAAAGAGAAAAAGAGAAAAGAATATATATATCATTGCTCCCAAAGTCCACCTCCTCAATTTGGGATGATTAGTTGTCCATTCAGGTATTCCACAGATGCAGGGTACATCAAGTTGATTGTGGAGCTTTAATCCACTGCTCCTGAGGCTGCTGGGAGAAATTTCCCTTTCTCTTGTTTGTTCGCACATCTCCCAGGGTTCAGCTTTGGATTTGGATCCGCCTCTGTGTATAGGTTGCCCGAGGACGTCTGTTCTTCGTTCAGACAGGACGGGGTTAAAGGAGCAGCTGATTCGGGGACTCTGCCTCAGTCAGGCCGGGGGGAGGGAGGGGTACTGAGTGCGGGGCGAGCCTGCGGCGGCAGAGGCCAGCATGACGTTGCACCAGCCTGAGGTATGCTGTGCGTTCTCCCAGGGAAGTTGTCCCTGGATCACGGGACCTCGGCAGTGGTGGCCTCCCAGGAGAGGAGGTGTGGATAGTGACCTGTGCTCGCACACAGGCTTCTTGGTGGCTGCAGCAGCAGCCGTAGCGTCTCATGCCCGTCTCTGGGGTCCGCGCTGATAGCCGCGGATTGCACCTGTCTCTGGAGCTCCTTTAAGCAGTGCTCTTAATCCCCTCTCCTCGCACACCAGGAAATAAGGAGGGAAGAAAAAGTCTCTTGTCTCTTCGGCAGCTCCAGACTTTTTCCCGGACTCCCTCCCGGCTAGCTGTGGCGCAGTAGCCCTCTTCAGGCTGTGTTCACACCGCCAACCCCAGTTCTCTCCCTGGGATCCAGTGAAGCTGGAGCCTCAGCTCCCAGCCCCCACCCATCCCGGCAGGTGAGCAGACAAGCCCCTCAGGCTGGTGAGTGCTGGTCGGCACCGATCCTCTGTGCAGGAATCTCTCCACTTTGCCCTCCTCACCCCTGTTGCTGCACTCTCCTCCGTGGCTCCGAAGCTCCCCCCCCTCCGCCACCCGCAGTCTCCGCTGTGAAGGGGCTTCCTAGGATGTGGAAACCTTTCCTGCTTCACAGCTCCCTCCCACTGGTGCAGGTCCCTTCCCTATCCTTTTGTCTCTGTTTTTTCTTTTGCCCTACCCAGGTACGTGGGGTGTTTCTTGCCTTTTGGGAGGTCTGAGGTCTTCTGCCAGCGTTCAGTAGGTGTTCTGTAGGAGTTGTTCCACATGTAGATGTATTTCTGACGTATTTGTGGGGAGGAAGGTGATCCCCACGTCTTACTCTTCCGCCATCTTGAAGCTATTTCTCCTCCTAGTGTTATTTTATAACTTTTGTTCTTCATATTTAAATCTACAATACAATTGGAATTGATTTTTTCTATGGAGTGAGGTAGGGCTCTATTTTTTCATATGGAAAAGAAATTATTCAAAAAAAATTTTTTGAGTCGTTCATACTTTCATTGATCTGCAAAGTTTCCTCTATTATATCATGGTTCTACATGTCTTTGGGTATAATTCTGGCCTTTTAATCCTATTTGTTGGCATATTTGCCTACATCACATTGTCTTAATTGCTTATAATGAGTCTTTTTATCTGGAGAGCAATCTTTATCATGCTGAGTTTTCTAACTCAGGAACTTGTTCCCTTTCTATTTAATCTAATCATTTTCATTGTCCAAGATGTTTTTAAAATTTTCACATAAGACTTTGTAGTATTTATTCCTATAGACCTTTTATGCTTATTGCTATTGTAAAAGGAATTTATTTCATAAAAAACTTTCTCATTCATTCCCATTTATTATTTTCTTCAATATTGGTCTTGCTTCCCATAGCCTTGTTGAATGATTAATAGCTTTGAGCAGACAGTTTTGAGAAGATTCAACATTACTCGTTTATTTATTCTTAATTGAGAATAAACTTGTAAGTATACTAATGGAAGATGATGATTAAAATCTAGTACTATTAGATCTAGAGCTGCTTTTTAATCACTACTAACGATTGCTTAATCTACGAATGCCTATTTTAGGGGTAATTTATTCTTTTGAGAAAAATCTTTTCAGTTGGAAATAATGTCAAACTTAAAGGAAAGTTCCAAGAACAAAATAGTACAGAGAACATGTATAGCCTTTGCCTAGATTTATTTATTGTTAACATTCCACCTCATTTGCTTTATCATTTCTGTTTGCCCCCTCTCTCAAGTGTCTGTGTGTATACAGATGCAGATGTATACATATACATATACGTGTATATATGATTTTTTAATCATTTGAGGGCTCTTTACCCCTAAATACTAAATTTTTTCCCTAAGGGCAGTCTATTTTCCCTAAAAATAGAAACGTTCTCTTACTTAACAACAGCTCATTTATCAACGTCTGTAAATTTGACATTACTTTTAACTAATCTTCCACTCATATTACAATTTTTCCAATTTATCCAACAATGCACTTCATAATATTTTCCCTCCAGAATAGGATTCAGTTTAAGGGCAGATATTAAATTTAACTGACATGTCTGTTTAGTCTCCCTTAATCTGGATCATTTTCCATTGCCTTTCTTTATCTTTTATAATACTGACATTTTAAAAGAACACAGTGTTTTCCCTCCTATATTTTTTAAAATAGAAAGTTCCTCATTTTGGATTTGTCTGATGTTTCCCATGATTAGATTCAGTTATGCATTGTTTTGCCAGCCTGCCATATGGGTGATGATGTGTTCTTCTAAGGACATCACATCTGGTCCATTGGTGATGTTAATTTTGATCACACAATTACAACATTCTGCAATTCCTTCACTATAGTTACATACAAAACACATATACATACATAAACATTTACACATATGTATACACATATATCTGATAAATCTTAAGTTCAAACAGATCCATCTAATTCAGTCCATCCTCAGAGGACTCATTGTCTTTTTTGATCTATATTTGTAATTCTCCTCTAACAAGGTCAACACACTTACTCAGGTACTAAATCCTGTAGTGTATGTACTGCGGTTTCAGAACTCTGTTACCCCCACTACTATAATAAACAAACCTACAAAAAGAGTTCAGGATTTGTTTGCAATTTTCCCTTCCTGCTCTGCCATCCAAGAATGGGGTATATAAACACTGTGTTCATAAACTACTTGGATTCATTCTTTTTTCTCCCTTCAGTCCAATCATGGGATTCACCTGAAATATGGCTGAGTTCATTTGTTTCTGTTTTCTTTCACTTCTTAATGATTTATTTCAATTTTAATATGCAGAATATTAACGTACTTCCAAAAGTTAAAGCTCTACAAAACGGTACTCAGAGAAGTATCTCTCCTTCCCATGTCCTACCCACCCCATTCTACCTCTTAAGGTAACCAACCTCACTCTTTTCTGGTTTATCCTTCCTGGGTTTCTTCTTGCAAAAATAAGCAATTATGTTTATATTTCTTCTTATTTTTCCCTCCCTTCTTACACATAAGACAGCATATTATACAGGCTGTTTTACATTGGCGTTGTTCACTTCCTAGTGTCCCCTGGACACCACCTCATGTCAGGTCACAGCCACTGCCCACATTCTCTTTTAAGCTGCACTGTCCTCCACTGTGTACACGTAACATAGTTTGTTCAACCTTCTTCCACACTTGGGTACATGCTTTTTTTTTTCATAAGGACATGAAATTGTTTTAAAATCTTTATGAATTGGCTTGTAAAATGTCGTTAGAAACTTTCTTACATTCACAGCTCAAAACCCAAAAATTTGACGGAAACCAAAAATGAAATGGCAAGAATGAATGATTTCTCAGGAATACTTTATTTCTACAAGAGTAAATGTCATGTGTGTGTTTAACTCTCCCAGCCTTCTTCTCACTTCTGCTCTGTTTTCCAGCAGATTGTATTTAACAAGTTTTGTGTGACTACCTCCTGTTCACTGCTTCAAAATGTCTCAGTTAACTTCCAAAAGCACCACAACCATATACATAGATACATACACATGAACACAACATGGGTAAGAAAAGCAACGGGGAAGGAGAGACCGGGGGAGAGTATAATAATAAGGCTGACAGGAAATTTAAGAAGCTGCAGAAAAGGAGAGAACACTTTTCATGTTTTAACAAAACTGAAAGATGTAAAATTGGGGCTGGGGAGTAACTAGTATTAGATCACATATGAATGATAAATGCAAGACACTGGCCACGAATCACAGCCAAGAGGTTGGGATGAGCAACGTCTGTCTTGTCAGCATTTCAAAATGGCTTCTTAGTTGAACATTTGGGAGCTTTTACGTAATGTTGCAAGGAGCCTGTATGGCTCCAGCAGCCACAGCAGTCTTTGGAGGGTTTCAAACAAAAACCAAGACAGTCGTTTTAACAATCCGAAAGGCAACATCTACTGAGAAATATCACTGCCTGTCTTCCATCTCTTTTCTGTGTGACGGTTTATTCATGGCAGATAAAGATGTTTTTCCTTTCTAAAAATCTTGTATTTTATGAACATAATTGAGAGCTGTGCATATAAAATTATATTTTATGATGAAGAAAAGGGACCTGGAAGCACACACTTAAAGCAAACAATAAGCCCATTAAATTCAGTCATAAAAAGTCACAAGGTTTGTGGACCTGAAAACCACTTTTACAGCTAAATAAACGCAAGCCCAGAGAGGTTAAGAGACTTTCTCAAGGTCACACCAGTTTAGTGGCAGAGCATAAGTAAGGACATAAGTCTTCTGAAAGCTTGCCAACTGTTTGTTCCACTAAGGGGACAGAGTGGCAACAAAACGCAAAACAAAACCTGGCTTGAGGCCACAGAAGGCTTCAAGGACACTTCCAGGGAAGCACCATGTGCTCCTGGGTACAGAAGTGAAGTTGTTTTGTTTTGTCATTTTCTGTTCTCCAAACAGTTGCAAAATAATGCTTTCTAGTATAAAATTGATGAATTTTGTCACTGACGTTGGAGAAGAAGGATTATTCGAAGTTCCATGCCTCATATCAAAAGTAGATACAAATGATATACTATTATTTTAAAATAAAATGAGTCAGAGCACTAGAAAAAAACAAAGAAAAACAAAACACCATGCCTGGAGAAAAGTAGAGGGGCTATTGGCAAAATTCCTTTATGAAATACAATCGTGTTCACGGGTGTGTGCCAGCAGGTCTTTGCTCCATGGGTAGACAAAGTCAAAAGTGCACAGTGGGAACAACTCTTGGGCAGTTGGTAGATATACCTGTTCATCACTGAGAACCCCATTGCAAGAGCAGAGAGATGATCCTGTGATGACAACTTCTGAGCCACTACACAGACTGCAGAAGGTCGGTGGCCACCAGTACCAGCAGAGCACCAGTGAAATACGTGCCCCACAGAAGAGCGTCTACACCATCTGAATGTCGACAAGCATCCTACATTATTCACAGGCAGGAGCTGGCAGCCAACAATACTCCCCTGATCACAATTCAATATTGAAAGAAATGGGATAAACTGGGCATGGGATGGAATCGCAGCTAGTGAGGCACAGGTTTTTAGTGAGCTTGCAAAGGGCCGGGCCAGGGCCACAGGGCAGCGGGTTCTCAGTCCCCACATGATGGCTGTCAGAGGGAAAGAGGTTCCTAGGAATTTTACACGCAGACGATAAAAACGAAATTTCTTAAAACACCAAAGACCACAGCCATGAGTTCAGCATCCTCGTTAAATGGTTTATCTCAGCAACATCTTCAAAATCTTAAATCATCTCAATGTGTACCTTCAGGGCTGAAATGTCACAATTTTCAACGTGAAAGGTGAGCCATCAGGAAGTCTTATGTAGGCAAACTGTGATATAAACAGCTTGACCACAGGGAATTTAGCTTTTTGTCAGCACTTGACAATTTTCTTTCCTCAATGGGGGAAAAATCAATTAGGTTATTGGTAGAGTAAAAAAAAAAAAAATTCAAATACTGCAGAAGGGAACGTGAGAAAAACATTTTCCAGAGACAAACACAATCAAAGAGGAAGTTACAAAATGCATTTGCAGCTCTCTCTGAAGCAGAGAGACTCAACCTACCAGGTTTTGAGCATAGTTTGTGTCAACATAGCATTTGATAAAACAAAACGAGTCTGGGTTCATGTTCAATCTGAATATCCAGGACAATCCACATGTATCTGAAGAACCACTAACACTTGCGTCACAGCCAAAAACCTAAGAATGGTTCGATGCAACTTTCTCACTAAACAGAAGTGAAGAGGAAAGAATGACAAGGATGGTTACAGAGCTGAGCTACCCTTCATCGAGCCATATACAGGGGCCTTCTATGCTACAAGCCCTTGTGCAGCACAGAACTGGGCCACACCCTGTTCTAAGCACTTTACAAGCATTAACTCATTAAATCATCAAGAAAAACCCTATGAAGTAAGCGTACATTCTCCAGATGATGAAACTGGGCCACCAGTGGTTATGCAATGTGCCTGAGATCACAGTGTGTGTCTGTTTTTAACGGGCAGTTAGTCACTATGGGAGGTCATTCTGAAAGGTTATAGGCAACACTAAAGACATCATAATTTTTAAGCTTTGCTTTTATAGTGAAAACTTGGGATGAGCTTTTTTAGATATTAGAAACTGGAGGTCTGAGTATGTGCTACATGACCAACAGATGATCCCCAGATGCCAGAAGTTTGAAAACAGTGCCATGTTGAATGCCAGACCCTATGTGCGGGAATTTACTATAGGATCAATCAGGAGAGTAAGGACACATGGCATCAGGACCCGTGACTATCCATTTGGGGAGGAAAATGGAATTATATTCTCACCACAACAGCACATATAAAAATAATTTTAGATGGAGAGAAATTAGACACAGTTCAACAGAATTCAGTACAGCTATCAGATAAAAGCAAGCCACAGACCCGGACCTGCTGAGGCAGCATGATGGCCATGAGGTACTGATAAATATAAAGCAAGTAGCAGACGAGGAACACGCAACCATTTATATGGACACTATTCACATATCTACATAACTACATTATACAGATCTGGAGGGACAAACATCACATTATTTTGAGTGGTTCACCTAGAGCGGGGAACTGACAGAGAGAGAAAGCCTTTTATTTTTAGACTCTTCTGTCTTGTTAGAATTTTTAATGGCATTCTAAGTTTTTTAAAAAGATCAATACACACACACGATCAAGTGATGAAGACACTAGGCAAATAGGCAGGACCCAGTCATGAAAAGCTTTGCATGGTTTGTTAAGGACCTTTTAGTTTATCCTTAGCCAATGAAGTAGTAGCAAAAGCTTTTAGTCACTGGGAAGAAAAAAAAAACATTATTGCATTTTATTAAGATCTTGTTAGTGGCAATGTGGAGAATTAATTAGAAATGTAGTAAAATTAGAGGTAGAAAAGATGGGAAAGGAGGCTTTTAATATCTACTAATAATTAAGAATTTGCCATGTACCACGTACAGCACCTAACTCAGCTCGTTTAAGCCTTAGCACCCCTGCACTGGGACTGTTACAATCCCCACATCACCTACAAGGAAACAGAGGCTCAGAGAGGTTCCACATTGCCCCATTGGCCCAGCTAGTCAGTAAAAACCTGGAATTGGAATACAAACCCTGGTCTGTGCTTACTCGCAAAGTGATATTGTATTTGGGAATGTTGCGACAGCCTGAACAATGGTGATGAGGCCCTCAACCAAACGCAGAGCGAGAGCTGGGGGTGGGGACAGGGGCCAGACTCCGTACCTATCTGGGAGGTAAAATGGGCACCACCTGCTGACTGGCTGGATGCACAGGATGAGGAAGGTGGGGAATTTCAACTGACACCCAGGTTTCAGGCTGGAAAGAAATCTCCATGTTTTCCAAAATGTGATCATGTTTACTTTTATAAAGTTATCAGTACCTACTGAGACCTCCAAGGACTTGATGAGCAGCTCATGAAAACTCTACTTCTGCACCTGCTTGTCAATTCCCACTTTCTGGTGCATTACTACAGCTTCTATGTTCTCCCGGGCATCTTGCACTGAATCTTTCATCCTAGAAGTGTCTTCACCAAGAAATACTGCACACGATGAAAGGTTATGAAATGCCTTCCTTGCTTTTTCCTCAAGAAACTATGATCTTCACCTAAGCTAAGAGTGGAAATTACCAAGAATATTAGAACCCCTTCTGACTCCCTCTTGTTTTAATCACGGAGAAAATGGAGAACTTGAAAAATACACACACAGCACACACTCACATACATATACACACACACTGTTGTTTTGTACTCTTGTTTAATGTGGCTGTTCTTAATGGTGGAGAAGTGGGGTCCATGACGTATTCAAGGGTTCTGGAAACCTTCTGAATTTTAGATAAAATTTTGTGCACAAATCGATATAAGCACCTCTCTAAGGAGATTATCAATAGCTTACATTAGATGTTCAAAGGGGCTAAACCCCCCTCACCCCCCCAGAAAAGACCAAGAGCTGCATGGCTGTCCTTTATAGGAACCTGCCATTAATCAAGCCATGGGGACTTCCCTGGTGGCGCAGTGGTTGAGAGTCCGCCTGCCGATGCAGGGGACACGGGTTCGTGCTCTGGTCCGGGAAGATCCCACATGCCGCGGAGCGGCTGGGCCCGTGAGCCATGGCCGCTGAGCCTGCGCGTCCGGAGCCTGTGCTCCGCGACGGGAGAGGCCACAACAGTGAGAGGTCCGCGTACCGCAAAAAAAAAAATCAAGCCACGGACTAAATAACCGATTTAGGAAACTTCAATAAGCAGAACACAGAAGCTCATCATGGAAACACACGTGAGGCAGCAAGACCTGCTTCAGATTCTGCTTCTTCAAAGTGATGCCTATTTTTGCCACCTATTTGTTAGGCTAATGGAGAAAAATCATCCCCTATCTAATTAAACATAACTGGCGGCAAAGCTTCAGTTAAGACGGCAGTGAAGGATGGCTGATTGCGTAGTTTTAAACTCTCATTTTAGAGACTACGTCCTCGTTATTTTGAACATTTTTCGTAGGTTAATTCTGAATCCCAAACTGCTATCAAGATTATACCGGGAGGATCCTACAAACAGAGAACACAGAATGCAGGGCACAACAAAAGTGCACTTTAATAAGTTAGTCAATGGAATTCCTACTGTTTCTTTGTGAATCTATCCTACCGTAATCTCAGATGCAGAAATTCTCATTTCCCTGGAACCCACTGACCTATTGATAATAAGAAG
This sequence comes from Grampus griseus, assembly GCF_964374135.1. Taxonomy (NCBI): domain Eukaryota; kingdom Metazoa; phylum Chordata; class Mammalia; order Artiodactyla; family Delphinidae; genus Grampus; species Grampus griseus. Next base: position 32,049,322 of record NC_139006.1, on the reverse strand, counting down.
TTTGGTGTGTGTGCGTGCGCGTGCGTGTGTGTGTACGTGTGTGTGTGTGTCTCCAGCGACCCTAACCTAACCACTGACTGAATTATAGTCCAAGAAACAGAAAGAAAGCACAGATCAGAGTGGGTGAAATACTGCTGAACTTAAGCAGCTTCAGTCTAACAAAGATCTTTATGAACAAAGAAAAAGAGTCCACACAGTATAAAATAAAGAACTGCTCAGAGAGAACTTTTAAAAATAACTCTTGAAGTTATCTGATAAGTCATTGGCCGTCACTGAGTGGATTTCACAAATCCTCTGAACCTAGGGTCTAAAACAATAAACCCATGTATTTTTTTTCCTGAATAACTAAACTCTCCCAGAGAAAAGAGATGAGGATACTTCTAATATAAATTTCCTTTAACTGCAGGAAAAGAGCCGTGAAACGTTCTACCCTTGACTCTAAACGCCACTACTTTCTTCTTTTAATTTCCCTTCCTCTGAACATGACATTGGGCTCCCAGCTGGAAATGCAGATAAGCTGCCCTGACGGGGGCTTCAGGCCCCTCCCAAGAACAAAAAGCGCCTGATCTGTCTGGCTCCCCCGCTTCAGATCTGCTGAACTGCTTCACAGCCCGGGACCTTTGAGTCCCACCGTTTCAGAGGAGTGGATTCCAAGAGAAGGAAAAGGCTCTGACACCCGAGATCAGGATGCAGCTTCAGTTTTGCTCCATAACTGAGAGCTTTGGAGAATATGAGAAACGAACATGAAAGGGAATTCGCTCTGTTCTTCAGAGTCCCAGCAAGCAATCAGCTTAAATGACTGCGTGGTGTAAGGCCACATTCTGGTCTGCAAACACACTTCTTTCCCTGCCCTTGATACGTGCCTTGTGTTTTAAACCCCAACCAAACATCTGAGTATAACTGTTTTCAAAACATGTTTGGTTTTTCTGGGGGAGAATTGTTAAACACCAACGAAGTTATCTTAAAACTGGGGGACAACACAATACATATAGACGACAAAAACAAACAGGTAGATAGACAAGCACACCTGAGGCAAATTTTTCAAAAAGCATATGAACTGAGGCTGTCATGTGATCCTCAGCATACCCAAGTTCACAGTATAATGAGGAATTTCATTACAGCTTATAAAGCCATGCATGGTCATCACGTGGCTCGTGACTAATATTTAAAGTGTTAGCTAAGACGGATCTACATTAAAACTCTGAAGGGGAGCTCAGTGATTATCAAGTACTTTGGAAACATGTTCAAAGCACAGAAAACCTGACATCTGACTGAACTGTTCTGGTTGGAAAGGGTCTAGCTTTCTCAAATAGTTCCACACGGGGTTACACCAAATGTGAATGTTCACGGCAGCATCTTTCTGCACTGCGGAACTACACACAAATCCAGGCTTTATTGAAAACAAAACACACACACACACATTTTTCAGATTCTATTTAACGTACTGGCATATTTAGAAAAATTAGAGGTTTAAATATACCTCAGGTCTGGGTGAAAAAGTTAAATTTAGGGAGAGGGTGAGTTAAACTCACTGCTCCCGCGAGGACTTGAAGTAAGGAAGGGCACACAGTGGGAATGAGTCTGCACAAGGTGCTTGTATTCGGGACCGGCAGGAGATAAGTTAGGAAGGAGTCTTTTCTCACCGGCTACCCTCCGCCCATCATCCTACAGCTGGCTGGAGTTTCCTTATCAGGACACAAAGCATTTCTTTCTGAAATCATCTAACAGATGGTCACGGACAGCCGGAGGGGTGGGGGGCAGTGTAGAGCCCGGAGCGTGGAGCATCAGGGGTGCAGGTGGCACTGAGGGAGCCACAGGAGGACAGGCAGGCACCCTGAGTCTGGAATTCTGGACAGTAACTCTGCCTCGCTGAGGAGACGAAGGAGGTCACCTGGGGAAAATACCTCTGCTCTTCCTCATGAAGGAAGTCAGTATGTCTTCAAGTGTGAGGGTAACAGGGAGAGGCTGGAAGGCCAGTACCTGCCAACGTTAGGATTTCAGATGAAGCTCCAACGGTGGGTGGGCTGTAGCCTGGTCACACACCCCAAGGTGTGCGGGTTGGGCCATGGAGATGATGACACCTCGGCTGGCAGGCCAGGTGCCAACAGAGGGCAGCCAAGGGCGTCTCCATGTCCATCCAGGCAAGTCCTGCCGGGAGTATGCCCGGAGAGCAGGCCCTGGGAGAAGAGCCTAGAGAGCAGGGCCCGGGGAGCAGGGCCAGGGAGCAGGGCCTGGGGAGCAGGGCCGGGGAGCAGGGCCAGGGAACAGGGCCTGGGGAGCAGGGCCGGGGAGCAGGGCCAGGGAGCAGGGCCTGGGAGCAGGGCCGGGGAGCAGGGCCTGGGGAGCAGGGCCGAGGAGCAGGGCCTGGGGAGCAGGGCCGGGGAGCAGGGCCAGGGAGCAGGGCCTGGGGAGCAGGGCTGGAGAGCAGGGCCAGGGAGCAGGGCCCGGGGAGCAGGGCCCGGGGAGCAGGGCCTGGGGAGCAGGGCCTGGGGAGCAGGGCCGGGGAGCAGGGCCAGGGAGCAGGGCCCGGGGAGCAGGGCCCAGGGAGCAGGGCCTGGGGAGCAGGGCTGGGGAGCAGGGCCGGGGAGCAGGCCGGGCTGGCATTCCAGACAAGGGATGGTTCCGAGAAGCACAGGACTGGGACCCAAGAGAAGAGTGGTTTGAAGAGCTGCTGGCATTTAGTAAAGTGAACTACACGTCAGACACGGCATCACGCTGAACATGTTATGTACATCGTATGTGAGTCTTCAGCGGTCCCGGAGAGGGGGTGATGCCGGCTGCCTTTTTCAGCTAAATCAACTAAGAGTCAGAAGAATGCACTACAGGCCCCTTCTCTATACAGTGAGGGGGGAAGAGGCTGGAAGGACTTGAAGAGGCAGCCTATGAAAAGCCCCGAGTAAATAAAAGGCACTCAAAAGTGTTCCTGTCCCAGGGAACCAACACGCAGAGAGGAATTAAGAAGGAAACCCAGTCAGTCTTCCAGGAGATTACAATTCCACTAAGGAGCAAAATACACCTACCTGTCATCCCAGAGAATGACAACTAACGTGGTCAAACACACCCAGTGCACAAATGATAAACAGAACCGCACTTTACAAAGATGATTCTGGCAACCACCTGCAGGAAAGGTTCACGGCGGGGCCAGCCTGGATTGAGAGCATTTAAGAAACTTTAGCTACAATGTGCGTGGGGAAAAAGAGCAGGGCTTATTCCTAAATTAAGGCAGGAGTGGTAGGTGCACAGAGAAGGTACTGAAGAATTAGGAGGTGAAGGTGAGCTGACTAGGCCACCGAACACACACGGGGCACAGAGAGGAAGGACCCCCGCCAACCTCTCCCAGGACAAGGGGCCGGGGATGCAAACTGCGCCGCAGGCAGGAGAGCTGTGTGCCTTCGCAGGGGCAGGGGGTGCAGGCAGAGAGACGGAGGGGAAGAGCCCCAAGACCAGGAACCCGGTGCGTCTGGAGGAACGGGGTTCAGGAGATGAGGAGATGCCCGGGGAGCCACAGAGAATGGCCTCAGACTACGTCACAGGAGAAGGAAGGGCCTGCGAGGCGGGGGCCGGACTGAGCACCACGAGGGGCTGAGCATGGACAGGGTGCTGGGGTGGGGAGGTGTAAGATGAAGCTGAGCACGTGGCGGATCTGAAATCCTGGGGGTCACTTCTGAGGGGGAGCGTCAGGCAGCGATGGCAGGAAAGGTCAGGATGCAGAGGCTAGAGGAGGAAAAGGTTAGAAGAACCAAGGAAAGAGAAAACGCAGCCTGAAATTTTAAGAAGTTACACCAGACTCGGGAGATAAAATGGAGAGGAGAATGCAGAGCCCGGGGCAAGCTGGAATCGACAGGAGTGTTTGTAACCTGGGGGGTGAGGACCCGTGTGAGGGTGAGGACCGATGCAGCGGATCCGTGATCTCCCGGGAAGCAGGACTGGGAGGGCTCCGCGCACAGATAAAGGGATGCCAGACGGAGGAGGGAACTTCGTCCAGGGCAACAGGGGAAGGAGGAAGGGCGGTGCAGGGAGTGAAGGCTGGTGACAGGAAGCGAAGAGGGTCTCACCATATCCATCCCAGAGGTGACCACCTCCTGCCGGGAGTGAGGGAAGATGCCTCAGAGAGCCGCCCTCCTAGGAGACAGGGGGCAACCGACTGAGGCCCTGGAGGGCGGCCAGGCCAGGCCACAGCACGCAAGGCTCTTGGGAAGCAGAGGCCACGGGGGAGCGGGTGTGCATCTGGGCTGGAGCCACTGAGGACGCTGCAACGCTTGTTTCACCCCAGGTGGGGAGAGCGGAATCACGGGAGGATAAGGCAAGGGAACAGACTCATAAGAAGTCACTCAGGCCAGGGGCCAGGACAGAGAAGCACCAGCAATGGAAAGGAGATGGTGGCACCTGTGGTCGGCAGGACAGTGGCCCCCCAAGACGTGCAGGTCCTAATCCTGGAACCTGCGATGCTGGTACCTCACACGGCAAAAGGGGTTTTGTGGACGTGATTAAGTGAAGAATCTGAAGATGGGGAGAAGGTCCTGCAGTGTCCAGGTGGCCCAATGCCATCACAAGGGTCCTTATAAGAGGGAGGCAGAAGGACCAGGGAAGGAGACATGAGGATGGAAACGGGCTGGAGTGACGTGGGCCCACAAGCCAACGGATGCAGGTGGCCCCCCAGAAGCTAGAATAGGCAAGGAAATAGATCCTCCCCACAGCCTGCAGAATGAATGCAGCCCTGCTGGCCCCAGTTTAGACTTGGGACGTTCTGAATTTTAAGGTAATAAATTTGTGTTGTTTCAAGCCACTGTGGTAATTTGTTACAGCAGCAAAAGGAAATTAATACAACATCTAGCCACATGGAATTCAAATTAGAACTATATTACTAAACTATAAAAGATACAAGAAGACATCCCAGAGACTTTTAACTTTCTCATGATTACTTTCATTTTGTTCTGAAATACCAAACTATTTTTTAAATGTGCAAGTCTCCCTGCTTTTCAGGGGCCTAATCTACCTGGCAACCCCATGCCGGCTGGAGACAGGAATACCTGCCTGGGGATAAGAAGCAGAGCGTCCCGGGAGGATGGCCGAGGACAGCAGGGATGTGGGGCTTGGGGGGGCGCCCTGTCCCCAGAGGGCAGTTCAGAGCTAGGGCGGCTGTGCTCCCTCAGCTGGAGCGCGACAGTGATCTGACCCCAGGTGGAGATCTGGGTCCCGTCTTCATGCTACTCCTGTCCCGTCCCCCGCCCTTCAGATGTGCAGATGGGGGCACCTGGCAGGTCCGAGCAGACAGGGCAGGGTGGGCGGACCAGGGCAGCTTCATGAAAGAGGGGGGTCTGAGGGGAGCACGGACCCATGAGGTTCAAAGAACGAGAGACATAAAAGGCCTGCAAACTCGGATAAAGATGGAAGAGTCAAGCGGAGCCCGCGTGGGGACCAGCCCCACAGGCCCGGAGAAGCCCCGTGTGACGGGCCAGACCCCGCGGCCTCGACTCCAGGCCGACAGGTGTGGACCTGTGACGATCGACAGGAAGGAAGAAGGCTTTAGGGAGACACGTCTGATGAGGAGATGACTGTCAGGGAGAGAGGACAGAGAAAAGTTCTTAAAACCAACCTCAAAACAATCTTTTAAAGTTTAAATCAAATTGAGATTGGCACATTCCACCAGTAATGAAGAGAAAATGTTTTAAAATTTTCTGCGTCAACAGAAGGTGTTTACATCCTTGTATACTCATTACTCCAGATGGTAAAATAAATTATAAAAAGTGAAAAACTTTGTCTTGTACAAAAAGATATTTAAAATAGACCTACAAGATGCAAAAAAACCCACGTGCAAATGAAATAAGTGGACTCTTCTTTAAAAATACCCACACATTTTCTTGGTAGAATCCGTATCTGATCTGCATGACAGAATTGACAGTGTGTGTTTCTGTGTGTGTCATTGGTATGTTTTGTAAAACTTGAATATTGGAATGGAAACTATATATTAAAAGTAAAGCAATACTCTTTTGAGTAGTTTTCCATTCAGGATATGCAAACTATTCTAAGTTTTATTTTCAACATTTCACTATTAAAAGCTGAAGAGTTCCATCTCAGCTGGCTGACCTGAACACCATGGTTATAATATTTACACAATGAAAATGAACATGAATAGTCAAGAGCACAATACCAACACAAAACTGAGTTCAGTCTGATCCTCCTGCTTGGAAGGCTCGCGTGTACCACCTGCCTTTTTTATTCTATTGAAACCTATTTTCGATCATAAACCATGCTTACTTCATCTTACATATATATATACACACACACACACACACACACACACACACACACACACATAATATATGTATTGTGTATACACAGCATATACAGAGCATATATATATATATATATATGTACAGATGCTCAGTTAGGGCAACATCTTCCATCCTCAGGACAAACCAGATGTAACAGGTGGTGACTTCCCCTTCACACGCAGGTGGGACGAAGCCCCAGCTCAGCACAGAACACCTAGTAAGCTCATTACTTGCATACTCCAAGGACAATCAACAATTCTCCCTCGTGCTGTTATCACATTTTCTGGGCATATCTTACAGCCCAACTGGATGGCCAAACTTTAAGAGTCCGTGTCACAAGCACACTAGTGTTTCTGTCCAGGTCTTACGTGGTGCTTTGCACACAAGGAGCCTGAGTTTCACCGTCAAGCCACACGTGAGTGGCTTGACTGTGAAGCTCCGAGTGAAGGGAAAGGCGGCCACCACATCAGATGCGGCTGCTGCCTGCTGTGCTCCTGCCTCACTGTCACCTTCAGAGCTGACAGAGGTTAGAGTGCAGAAGCTTGAGGATGTCATAGTTTTAGCCAAGGAACCATGCAGATGGTGTGCCCTGTTTCCTGCTCCCCTCCCCTGACCTTCTGGGTCTCAGAAGGTCAAGGGGGAGGCTATGTGGCCCACAGCCCATCACTACACGGTCCCCAACGCAGCCTCAGGATCTACTTCAGGACAGAAATCCCACACCTGCCCTGGAGGTGCCTCAGTCAGCACTAGGACCCAAGGGGAATCTGGGGAGAAACTCCATTCTGCGTGAGTTGATGGACGTTAAAGGATCTGAAAGAAGAAAGTCTGAGAAATAAAGTGAACACACACTGGCTGAGATGAGGGGAGAAGGTGGGAGCTGGACGGGGATCCAGCACTTTGCTGCCATCGGCCAGAACTCGCCCTGCCCTGGGAACCACACACACTTCACCCCCAACATCCAAACATCGGACACAGTCCCAGAGGGTCCTGGTGGAGGTAAGAGAGGATCCCTGTCCTGGGGTCCTGGTCCGAGGACACACGCAGGTCTGATTCCTAGGACACTGTGCCCTTCTTGGTCAATCTCCGCCTTCATGGCTTCTGGCTGCCTTGAGATCCTGGACGGTCATCTCACCAAGCACAGCCATCGGGTCACAGCCTGGCCTGTGCCCTCGTATCCTGGACCCCAGCTAGGCTACATCTGCCCTTGGAGGTCACAGAAATGCACAGGCCTTCGCTGGCTCCTGGCCTGAGCCCTCTACCCTCTGACCTGGAGTAACCACTGCAGGAAGGGCATGAGACGGCACAGGGCGAGCTGGAAAGGGCGACTACAAGTTACACTGGGTCACCCCGGTCAAAGCCAACCCTCTGTAAAGAGCATCTACACTCAGAACTAAGGAGAGGTTTCCGGAAGCCACTCAACACAGCTGGTGACAAGAGCACACTGAGAATAGGCACTGTGCATCCTGTCACCTCGGGAACTTACACGCTTAGTGGAACGAACGCCCTAAGTCTTGTCACATGACGGCAGTGGGGGCAGCAGGACCCAAGTCCTCAGCAGAACCTGCACAGACCTTAAGCCTTCTCCCCCAGGGGACCTCTACCCGCGCACAGGAGCCCCGAGGAGGCTTCCAACCCATGGCCTCCCCGGCCACACCCTGAGGTTCTAGTTCAGCAGGTCTCAGGAACATGTACGTCCGTGTTTCCCAAAGCTCTCTGGAAGCACCTGGTATGAGGACTGGGTGGAGAACCCACAAGTCGAGATTCAGTGTGTCTTAAATTGTGAGGTGCCAACACTTGGCTCTGCTTTCATTCCGTGCCGGCTACACCTCTTCTCCCCGGTTCCACTGCCATGTCCTAGATTAAAACTGCTAGCCTTCTCACATAATAAAACGTACTACAAGTAACTCAACGGATGTCATGACAAGTGAAGCAAATAAAAAGTTTTAGCTTCTCTCTGCTGGTTAAGATGCAATATAATGATGCAAATCTGATACGATTTTTTAAAATTCAGATCGCCCCTGAAATAATGAAAACACAGCCCGAGAAGAAGAGAAAGGGCATTGGAAGGTTTGGTACCTTGGGTACCAAGATGAACCCCAGAGCTGCAAGCCCCTGGTGCCAGGAGTCATTGGGTGGAGCAAGTCTACCGGGGCTGCTCCGGGCGTCCCTACAGTCAGGAACAACCTGCTTTAGGGGGTTCACTGTCCCCTCCAACATGCTGCCTGACCCACCACTTCATGCAGCACATCAAAACAGATGCCTGGCACTGATCCTTGGGTGGACAGATGCAGGTAACATCGGCGAAGAAGAAGAAGGACTCACGCTTGGTGTCTACCACGTGCCTGTTATATCCGACGTCCTTCACACGTACAGCGACCCAAGGAGGCAGTTGTGGTGATTCCCCTGCTTTACGAACGAGGACCCCGAGGCACAGAGAGACTGGATGGCCTGCCCGAGGTGGCAGCGCTAGGTTTCAACCCAGGCGGGCCGGCCCCAGAGCACACACGGAGTCACTAAGGCTTGGATTAGCTTTGTTATGTCAATCCCCAGCAAAGCCTACAAGCCAGATAAGTCGGTATGCTGTCTAGGCAAACGATTTCATTTCTAAATGTGGATTCTCTGCAAAACTGTAAGACCTTCAGGGATTTGTTCACCTTGGAAAACAGCTCAACGGGCGCTGCCACGGCCTCCTGTTCCTTCAAGTACTGCTCCCAAGACCAGGCCTCACGCGTGGCCACCGCAGGGGCTGGAAGAGAAAACACAAGGGCTGTTCTTGAGACAATTAGTGACTGAAAAATTATGCAGCTGAAGATAAATCCAAGAAGGAGGCTAATTACTTAAACCGATGATCAGAAGACCAAGCAACTAACAGCAAGGAGCCTTATCGCTGGCGCTCTGTGAGCATCTGGTACAATCACGTCACCTCACATCCCCAGCTTTCCTGCGTTAGAACAGACTTATGAACACACCCCATCACCAACCACTGATGACACGCAGGACGTGTGCCCCCAGCCCCCGCTCAAAGAAGGGAGAACAGGCATAGGTTCTCTAGAAGGTGATTTGGTTACTTTTAAGGCGAAGGACCTGAATTTTTTTTTTGTAATCTCCTTTCACTTTCCTACCTCCTCTTTGTAGGAATGCCAATTGGTACAACCTGTCGAAAGGCAACGTGCAAACTGTCAAAAGCCTTAAAAATTATTTGCATACTTTGAACCAGCCATTCTCCTAGGAATTTGTCTTAATGCAGTTACAGTGATGTGCCCAAGAGTTTATTCTAGAACCCTTCATAATAGTGAAATAGTGGAAACAAACTGAAGAGAGGGCTGATTAAATGCACTGTACAGATGTGTCGTTTTAATAACAGCTCAGAAAATACATTGCAGAAGACTGCTGAATGGCAGAGAAAGGCTCTGTTAATGATACACTAAGTGGGGAAAAAAGTTTAGGAAACAAAATGATCCTTTTTGGTAAAGTATATAATGGAAACAAAAAACACTAAAATCATGTAAATCAAAATCATAATTGAAGTCATCTTTAGGTGCCGGGATTATAAATAATTTCTTCCCATTTTTCTTTGTACTTCAGTTTTCTGCTTTTCTAGATGAATAACTATCCTTTGTAATTCAATAAAAATATCATTTTAAATAATAAAAATCTGGCAAAAAAGATTAATAATTATTTTAAGTTTATATTCTATGTTCCAGTAACTCTTTCTCTAGGGTTAATATGCTAAGGAAGTGGTCCTGATAAAAGCTGATGGTGAAAATGGACATCACACAATTATTACAGCAAAAATGCAAAGTAATATTAACATGGGAGAAAAGTTAAATAAATGATATTTACATATACACATATATACATATACGATTATGAAGTCAAAAACTATACTTTTTATAAAATATCTTGGGAATTTTCTGGGATATCTTGAGAATTTATTATCAAAGTAAGGACACAAAACAGTATATATTTTATGATCTTAATTTTTAAAATACAAATTATTATATATATTAAAACATTCGTTTTTCACATACTTATAAAGCCCCTTCTTCATGCAAGGCAACAGGCCTATATGTGTGTCTACATATTCAAACACACACGCACAGAAAAGAAATTGGAAAGAAACAGCAAAATACTAACGGTGATTATACGCGGGTGGTGGGATTAATGTAAATATTCTTTCCTTGTTACTTCCTGCAGTTTTAAAATTCTCGACAAGCATTATTATAACCAACCACACACACACGCACACTTGCACACACACACTCATACACACACGCTCCTGGAGAATTCTGGTCAAAAGGGCTCTGTGAACATTAATTTTAACATTTATCTTGTGAAGTGTTCCCGAGTAAGGTCCAGATGGTGAAAGGTCAGAACTACAAGCATGTTGGCGGTGACAGGTAGTTAGGCACACCTCCAAGTCAAACATTCGGAACCTCTCAAGACGGTAAAGCAACCTGATGGAATAACAAACACGAAACTCCACCAGCTGTGCAGGAAGAAGTAATATGGACTTCTAATCACTTAAAAAATATGTTCTGAGCTCCTCTTCACATGCCAAGAAGCATGCTGACCGCTGGAATAAGAATATGACCCAGTCCCTGGTCTAGTAAATGAAAAAGAAATAAATAATGTGTATAATTTTTCCCTTTAATATTCATATATACAATTGACAAAAAAAAGTAATTTAAGCTCAGGTTATAAGGAAAAAATCATATCAAATTACAGTTTAAAACAGACCCACAGAGCATGCACATTAATAACTACTGTTTATCAATCACAAGACACTGACCTGTTCTTGCTAAGAAATACACTTATTAAAGTAAAAGAATTTTAAAAAGCACTTTAACCATCAAATAAGGCTGAGAGAATTGTTATCAATGGATTTCCTTGCTTTGGAAACAGTGCGACATCTCTGTGTGATTCCCATCAAGGAGCTCGCAGTCTGTTAGCCATCACAGCACTAGAAGATTTGCTGCCATTTCTACACGACATGAGATATTTTATTCTGCTAAACACAGAAAGGAATTTGATAAACCCTGAATATTCTCTGGTAAGATTACTCAACATCCCTATTTTCACATAAGCATTTTACAACATCACAATTATAAGCGTTACCAAAAACATTACAGCAGCGTTGGCTCCAAGGCAAATATAAACGTCTCGTTTTCTACAACAGCTGTGTTCCTGAAAAACTTGTGTGTGAGGGGTGACATCACCATGTCGTCCCCAACATAGAAGAAGGTCATTCCTCACAAGAACCACGAACAACTATTCAAGACCAAGACACACTGAGAGAACCCAGACCCGGGGGTGTGGTTGAAGCCGCGCCTGCACCACAGAGACCCAGACGGATGCCCAGAAGGACACAGTGGGAGGGGAGAGTAGGGGCTGCAGGTGACGCTGACCACACTGCCCCTCCCCCAGGCCTCCCCAAGCCTCAGGCTCATCCAGTGGGAAATGAGGACCCCAGGGACAACCGGCCCTCACCCCCAGAATCCTGGGTCACTATGTGGGAGCCCCTATTCTGACGTCGCCCCACGGGGACTGCAGTGGAATCTGGAGGGCACAACGCTGGGGACTGACTGTGATGGAGAGGGGGGAGGGGCTCATGACATCCGCACAGGGATCTCAGGATGGAATTCACACCTGCATCACCCAGGTGGGGACCCCAACCTGCAGCTCTGCTCACCTGCAGAACCAACTCAGGGCGCAGTCTGATGAGGGAGCTCGATGGGGTGCATACCTGCATACCTACGGACCCTCAGGGAGGAGTTCTGTTGGCCCTGAGCCTGCTCTGTCCAAGCCCACGCCAGGTGTTGCGTCCCAGCCCACGTAGAGAGAGCCTTCCAGACCCATCGACCAGAAGCGCTGGGACAGTCCTGGAAGATGTGTGCCTGGCGGCACTTGAGCAAAGCCTGTGGCCCCGTTCAGCCAGGGAACTGGGGTGCGGGTCAGCTTGAGGTAAGATGACAAACAAAGAGCCTTACTGGCTTTCAAGCTGCTTCACCCACTGCACCTGGGCAGGGGACCTACCTCACAGCCCTGCTCACCACTGAGTACAGCCTGTCCCCCAGGAATCCACCCAGACCACAGGGGACATTGTGAAGCCCACTCTACAGCCCTCTGCACATGGGTGCCTGAAAAGGGAGCACAGCCTGGGGCCTCCTGTGTCTGCAGAGCAGAGCCAGTGGCCTCACCCTCAGTGCACACTCAGGCCCCCAACAATGAACTGTGCAGGCCCTAGGTCGCAGCCTGCTGCCCTGCCAGGGAGGGAAGCTAACTCACACCCCGTCCACTACTGAATACGTGCCCAGTCCTGGCCGTCCAATGAGCCTGACCAGAGAGCCCAGGCGACTGCAGAGCCCACCCTCCAGCCCCACCTGGGGAGGAGCCCAGCCAGCCGTCCTGTCTACCTGTTCTGGGCCGGGGCACAGCCCCCATCCCTGTCCTCTGAGCTCAAACAGATGCCTCACCCCAAATAAACCCTAACAGCTGGCCCACCTGCCCAAGGGCTTTACCAGCAGACACGCCCAGAAACCCAAGCCAAGCTGACTGGTGAGGAACCGTCTCTGCCAAAGCAAACTGCACAGCCTGGAAGACGAGCCCCACTACTCAGACGCACAGATTCCAACGTGAGGAAGCAAGGGTCATGAAAAGCCAGGTAACTATGACACCAGCAAAGGAAACCAATAAAGCTCCAATGCCTGACCCTAAAAAAGAGTGAATTATGAACTGTCAGACAAAGAATTCAGAATAGTCCTCCAGAGGAAGCTTAATTAACTACAAGAAAACACAGACAACTAAATGAAACTAGAAAAATAATGCATGAACAAAACAAGAAGCTCAACAAGGAGACAGCCACCATCAAAACAACCACCACAATAACAAAACAGCCCTGGAGCTCAAAAATACACTAACCACACTGAAAAGTTCAACAGAGAGCTTCAAGAGTAGACTGGACCATGCAGAAGAAAGGCTCAGCAACCTGGAGGATAGGACACTGGAAATTCCCCAGTCAGAGGAGCAACAGGCAAAAAGGAGGATAAGAGAGAAGAAAGCTGGGCGGAATTATGGGACACGGTGAAAAGAAACAATATTCGCATTATGGAAATTCCAGAAGGAGAAGAGAAAGGGAAAGAGAAAGGGACGGAAAGTGTATCTGAAGCAATAATGGTGGAAAACTTAGAGAAATGGACATTTCACATCCACGAGGCCCAAAAGGGCCCCAAACAGGTTGAACCCAAATAGGATTACACAGAGACACATTATAATTAAATAGTCAAAAGTCAAAGACAAAGAAAGAATTTTAAGAGTAGCAAGAGAAAGAGAGACGTCACATACAAGGGAAACCCCATAACACTATGAGCGAATTTCTCAACAGAAGCCTTTCGGGCCAGGAGAGAATGGGACAGTTTATTCAAAATGCTGAAAGAAAGCAGGGTCAGTGCTTGGATGGGCTGGAGGCTGGTGGCATGTGCATGTGTGTTACACCCTATGAAAGTACAGGTGCACTTGATCCAGGCCACGTCCTCACAGACAGCAGACACTGGGATGCATAGGGTTAGTTCTTAGAAGCACCCCCTTTACAAAGGGCTCACCATGTCTAAGAGAACCAGGCAGCAACATCGCCCTTGGAAAAGGGGTTGGCACACTGAGCAGGATACATCCCAGACCAGATACCTGTTAATCCGGTAAACCACAATTGTGTCCTGCTTTATCATTTCAGATCTGGAGTTTGGAATAATTTCGTTTATTTAAATGGATAGAAAACCATCTCTACTCCTTTATTTCAGCTCTTTATATGAACAGTCCTCCATATGTGCATGCTAGTGTTTTTTGTTCTCAACTCCTCTTATAAAATTCCATAACATAAAAAGCACAGCATGCTGTTTAAAAATGGAAAGAAGCCCTAGCTGTCATCTAGCTCTGTGATTTTTTTCAAACCTTAAATTTCTTTCTATCTTGTAATACCCTATAATGGAAAAAAATCTGAAAAAGAATATATATATTATATATACATATATATTATATATATATATATATATATACACACACACACACATATAACTGAATTACTTTGCTGTGCACCTGAATCACTGTAAGTCAGCTATACTTCAATAAAAAACCAAAAAATATTATAACAGTATATTGTTAATTGAAGGTAATTTTATCATATTTAATTATATTGATGATTTTAAACATCCTCTTCCTCATTTAAAAAGTGATGCATGCTGATTTTAAATTCATTGCCAAAAAAAGGCATGATCTGTCAACAGACAAAATTATATATCAAATTTTCTTTGGGGACCAAACAGACATTAAAATTTAACCATATATTTTAGAATCAAAAATAGATAAAAACTGTTTCCAAAAATAAATAAAAATTTTAAAATTAAATTAAAATGTTTCATCAATAGGGGGGCTATAAGAATATTCTCTCTAGTATGACCCCATTTTTACCTACAAAAGTATCTTTCTAGGAGCCCCATCATGAGACACCCCGTGAGTACAGGTACGCTGCCTGTCCCACGCTCTGGCCACCTGGCATCACATTCATCTCCCTTGGAGAGCAGAGACGGACAGATGAAGCCTCACCTGACACTAAGAACACTTAGTTCTAGGAAACTGCACAATATTTATTAGTGATTTTCTAAACTAAAATTAAAAATGGCTGGGGGTGAAGAATGAATAAACTGTCATTCTTAAGGACCGAACCACGTAAATCCTATAACTCATGTCCCTGAGAGACACCTCCCCAATTCCATTAACCATAATCACAGTCTTTGACACCAACGTTTCAACTTTATTTCAAAAGTTATGTTGCATCCGGCTCCATCGGCAGCATCTTAGAAAATGTGAGAAAAACATTTTTTTTGTTGTTGGTTGTCGGTAGCAACCAACCAATTTTATTACACACAGATATAAATAATGCCTCCCTTTGTGGTACCAACTGGAAATGATACAATTTTCCCAACGTTCTAACAACTTGTCACTGCTGGGAAATAACCCCAAAACGGAAGCTCCATGAATATAACTGCACTTCCCAACCTCTCACATGGTAATAACTCTGCGTGTCTCCGTAGCAAGGACTTCTGCCTGCTCTGCTGAGAACATTTTTCATTTGCAAATGTAGGCTGCGTCTCATTCCAGTACTGAATTCAAAACCAGTTGTTGCTCATTTCCCTGCGTGTAGCGGGTGCTGAGAGCCAGGACACGCCAGGAAATGCTCGGGGACTTGACTCGTGCTCACGTGACACCTACTCTAGTGGGGGAGACACACGTGTAGACAGACAAGTGTCACCCTCACCCGGCATACGGGGGGACTCAACGTTCCTGTGAATAAATAGGCAGACGCAGGTGTTAACGCGCACCAGTTAAGAAACCCAGACAATGCATCTGGGAACAAAATAAAGAAGGATTAATTCTGACCAGCGGACGCTTCCTGGAGACTGCTGCTCTCCCAGACAACCAGAAAGTCAGCAGGCGGTCCAGGCAGGGGCAGCAGGAGCAAAGGGACAGGCTGCAGAGGGAAGAGCCCCTGACAACGCCCGTCTGGGCGTCACCACGGAGCCTGTGGGACACACGGAGCAGAAGGCAGGGTCGCTGCACGGGGAGGAAGTAACCGTGGAATCGGGCAAGTTCTTCCAAGTCGGAAGGAAGAACTTGCTCTAGCACCAGTGCTGAGTAAGAAGGAAACAAATGCCAGAGACAAAGACTGAAGGCGGAACGATGACAACAGTCCAGGCAGAGGTAACGAGGGTGTTCCCTAGAGAAAGGCAGGGAGCCAAGGGGTGACGCAGAGCTAAAACCGCAGGACCTCGGCCAACAACTAACTGTCAGGGGCGGGGTGGGGCAGGGCGAGGTGGTCCAGGGAGGAGGACCCATCGGGGGAACCCAGTGGGGGATCAGCAAATCGAGGGAGCAACGCAGGAGGCTGCAAGGAGGACGGGTTATTGTCAGAGATGTTGAGTTTTAGGTATCTGGAAGAATCTAAGCATATATATCCAACAAAAGGAGATCCCAAATTTCTCAGCAAGAGGCAACAACTGAGAAACGTGGAGAAAGAAGAACCAAGGTCAGAACGTGTGCATCCACATCGGGGTGAGTGAAGAGGTGGGGAGGAGGATGGGGACACACACAAGACCCGGAAGTCAGGGCGGCAGAGGGTCCCAAGGGCTGAAGGACCAGCACCGTCCGATGCGGAACAAGGTCCAGTGAGACCAACCTGGGAGAAGCAGCTGCGGCCAGGCAGCCAGGGTGTCACCGTGACCTCAGGGACAGAGGCTGCGGTGGAAGAATGTGCTCGGAGGTCAGACTGCACGAGGCCAAACCCTGAAAAGAAAGTCTCAGGGAAGCAGCAAGTGTGCCACACTCTGCAGACGAGGAGAAGAGACAGGTCACAGGAGAGCTGGAGGGGCACCAGTCACATCACGAAAAAGGAGCTCTTCTCATTCTTAAGGACTGCAGGCAGCAGAGGGCATTTCAATCCATCAGCTGAGGGACAAGAACCGGAAGACAGAGATGAGGCTCCTAGAAGAGGGGGTGACCCAGGGGGATGTGCAGGACAGAAGGCTCTGAGAACACAGCAGAGGAAGGGCCCTACTAACGTCAGAGAAACTTCGGGAAGGAGAGAGAAGACATCACCCAGGACCTCGATCTCCATGACCAGAAGTGCGTCACGCTGGGAGCACAAGGGCAGGACAGTGATGGAAATTCCTCTAGGACAGATGTGAGGCCCACGAGGCCGTCCTGAGAGCCGCTCAGCCAAGCCGGTGACTCTCAGAGGGGCTCCCGGCAGTCTGGGAGCGGAGCAGATAGTTCAGTCCATGTACAGCTGGGCACTGATGAGGAGACAGCCCAGTGGATGAGGGCACCAGCCTCGAGCACATAAGATGAAATGCTCCAGAGGCCCCACGTGGCCAGGGGTGCAGGAAGTCAGGAAACTACTGACGAACACAGAGGAACAGAAAAGCTAACACACAGGACGCGAGTGCTTTGACAAGCTTCCACGGAACGAAGGAGTAGAAGGACCCGTGGTTCTGAGGGTGTGACCAAGAGAGGATTTCAGGGTCCAAAATGCGGTGACTCAGCCATTTCCCCAGGTGCTGCCACAAGTGGACAGAATAACAAGGCACAGGACCAACACCGGAAACCTGTGTACAGCAGAGAAGAGAGGTGTGTAAACAACTTATTCTAATATGGTGGTTTTCAAAGTGTGGTCACCCCCTGGAACTTGTGAGAAATGCAAATTTTGGAGGCCATACCCCAGACTTAATGATTCACAAACTCTCCACTTTTAACAATTTTTCTAAGTGATTCTGATGCATGCTTAAGTTTGAGAACCACTGTTCTTAATTAACGCGAAGAAACCTACAAAGTAGAGAGAAAACTAATTATGGTTGATATCATCAAAGAAGGCTTCCCAGATGATGTGACATGTGCCTTAAAGGATAAAGTTCTCAAAGTGTGGTACTCAGAACTGCAGCATCAGTATCACCTGGGGAACTGTTAGAAATACAAAGTTGGGGCATCAATCAAAATCTTGGGCATCTACTGAATCAGAAACTCTTGGCGGGATGCCTGTGAGCTGTTTTCACAAGCCCTCCCTCTGAAGCAGCTCATGTTGGAGAGCTCCAGCTCCGGAATGAGGGTCAACTCCAGCTGCAAATGGCCCTAGAGACAGGGGCAGGACTGAGAACTCTTTGACCACAGTCCTGTTCTTGAATTTCCAAGAGTCCCCATCCTCCTCCAGCATGAATTTTACAGTACGGCCCATTTCCTGAGGAAGCTGGAGTGATCTCTCTTCCTTGCAAAAGAAATCTAATTAAAACACCACAGGAAGAATTTTAGTCTTAAGCCTATATACACGCTGTGAAACCCGCAGAAGTTTTTAAGGAAAGAAATGCCATAATAAGTTTGGACTTGTCTCTCCTCTGCCCTGCCCATTGCTGGTTTTTTGGTAGTTTTGATTTTTTTTAAAGACACTGCTGGTTGCAGTTGTAGAGATTATGGAGTAGAATAAGGAGAGAGAAGTGATACCAGAGGTAGCAGAAAGGTGGCTGTTTCAACAAGCCAGCCCTAGATGAGGAGGTCTTTTAATCTGTTGATGTGTGAATTATGTTGGCAGATTTTACAATACTGAACTCTGTTTCACTGGTGAAGTTTACACTACTGAATACTATACCCTCCTTGGTAATAGGATATCATTTTTCTAATATATTGCTAGATTATACTTGGCAATATTTATTTAGAATTTCATATTTGTATGTGATATGCATTTGCAGTCTAGAGTTTTGGTTTTTGGTTTTTTTTGCGGTACACTGGCCTCTCACTGTTGTGGCCTCTCCCATTGCGGAGCACAGGCTCCGGACGCGCAGGCTCAGCGGCCATGGCTCACGGGCCCAGCCGCTCCGCGGCATGTGGGATCTTCCCAGACCGGGGCATGAACCCGTGTCCCCTGCATCAGCAGGTGGACTCTCAACCAATGCGCCACCAGGGAAGCCCTAGAGTTTCGGTTTTTATATTACATTCCTCAAATCTCATATGCTGGCTTCATAAAAAATTTTTCACCTTTTTATGTGGCTTGGAAGAGTCTGAATACCACTGGAATGATCTGTTCTTTTAAAGTGGAAGAATAGTTCAGCTGTGATCCTGGCTGGACCTCATCTTCCAGTCTCTTTTACTGTATGACCTATTCAAATGTTCAACTTTTCCTGGGTGCATTTTGATAATCACTAGCTAGGAAATCATCCAGTTACTCCAGAGTTTCAAACGCGTTGCTACAGAAATGCCTGTATTATTCTCTCTTGTTTTAATTAAAAAACAACAACAACTTCTCCCACATCTTTAGTTAGTTTTCCTCACTTGCTTAGTAATTAAGGTTAAGATGCATATATTTAGGAGAATGGGTAAATGGTGACAGCATTAAAAGAATAGAGAGAAAAGAAGACTGGGGAGAGTGTGATAACCAGGTGGAATCCACCTCCAGCTTGGAGCTGAGATTTGAACCTGCAGTGAGGCAGAAACAACCGGGGTACCATCCAGATAACAGAAGTCATCAAGAGAAAAAGTGCAAAATGGGAAGAGAATCATAGCTGAAACACAGCGGAATCTCAACACTCAAATGGAAGGCAGAGAGTAAAAACCTGATAGAAGATAAAGCACTGAGACATAAAATCCAGGACAGACTGATGTATCAGGATACAAAGAGACAGCAAGTGATGAAGGCGGAAGAGAGAAGAAAGAAGGGGAGGACGAGGAAGAGAAACAAGAGGAGGTGGAGGAGAGGAAGAGACACTCATCACCTCAACTGAGAGATCAGACCAGACGGGTGACTGTGGACACAGGGACGAGAACAAGGAGACAAGGCCAAAGAGGTGAAGGGTCACTTGAACAGGGGGTTGAATGCGCATCAGGTTCCTGAGGGGGCCCAGGTCTGTCACTAGAGGAGAAAGAAGAACTAAGAAAGCTCCAGGTTCTTACGGGAATATTCAGGTGATGGTGAAGTTTACAGTAAAGAGACATTTGTGTGCAGATTTTCCCATGTTAACTGGTTTCCCCCTTGATATGTAGTGGAGGTGGGGAAGGCAGGTCTACGAGAATAACCTGTATTACCGAGACACCGTGAAGAAGACCCAAATGACTACAGGTTGATATTAAAATACTCCCCTATGAATACCATGCTATCAGTCATCAAATTAACATCCGTCTGTATGAGTTGGCAATATCCTCTTCATAAAACGATTAACTACGTATTTCCCTTGATGTTTGCTTCTCTGTATCCTAGAGACATCTCCTGTAATCTGGTGAATATAACAGAGCTCCAGTTGTTACTGCTACTTTCATTAATTTAATTAATTCTGTCGATCAGAATTTAGAGTTTCCTCTACTCAAGACATCCCCTGCTGGACTTCAATTAATGGACATACTTAAAATATTATTCAAGATTGTTTAGGGACTTCCCTGGTGGTACACTGGTTAAGAATCTGCCTGCTAATGCAGGGGATACGGGTTCGAGCCCTGGTCGGGGAAGATCCCATGTGCTGCAGAGCAGCTAAGCCCGTGCGCCACAACTACTGAGGCCTGCATGCCCTAGAGCCTGAGCGCCGCAACTACTGAGCCCACATGCCACAACTACTGAAGCCCACACGCCCAGAGCCCGTGCTCCGCAACTAGAGAAGCCACCACAATGAGAAGCCCGTGCACCACAACAGAGAGTAGCCCCTGCTCGCCACAACTAGAGAAAGCCCTCGCACAGCAACAAAGACCCAATGCAGCGCCCCCCCAAAAAAGAGATTGTTTGTTCTCTTGATGCTGAAAGTGTTTAAAATAAATTATTCCCCAAATCATATCTTAACGTCACAGCTTGCTAACCTTTCAAAACACTAATCATTCTCAGGGAATATAAGTTTTAAATCCATGAAGGAACACTGAATTTCAGTTCACTAGCAGACCATTTGGGGCAAAATAGAGTAATTTTATTAGTTGAATGATAAATTAGCACTGTTTAAAGAAAATTTTTAATGTAAAAACATCTAGAACGGTTTTGTGAAATTAAATTCCTGAAAAGCATATTCAAAGCAGCAGCAAGGATTTCATTAGTCCCCATCGGCCTCTTTGCCACTGAGCTCTTTAGGACTCTTTTGTTATGAGGGCCCCTTGGTCCTGACTAGAATATTAATGCTGTGTACATGCAACAGGAAAGTGCCATAACTGTAGACCTCGCGACTAAAAAAACCCTAAAATAAAGGAGCTCAATAATGGTGCCATTCCCTTAGCAACAGGTACACAATAATTCCCACTTCCTGCAAGGAGGCTCAAAGTGATTCTGCAACTTAGAACTTGTGGAGGCAGAATAACAGCCCCCAAAGATGTCCCTACCCTAACCCCCAGAAACTGTTAACATGCTATGTTATATGGCAAAAGTGATTTTGCTGCTGTGATTAAGCTTCTTGAGATGGGGAGATCATCTTGGCTTATCCACGTGGGTCCAATATAATCACAGGGGTCCCTGAAAGTGCAGAAGTTTTCCCAGCTGTGGTCAGAGGAAGATGTGACTATGGCAGAAAAACCCAAGAGATGCTCCTTTGCTGGCTGTGAAGACAGAGGAAGGGGCCACGAGCCAAGGAGTGCAGGTGACCCGTAGAAGCTGGAAAAGGCAGGAAACAGTTCTTCCCCTCGAGCCTCTGGAAGGGACGCAGCCCTGCCCACTGACTTTAGCCCAGTGGGACCCATGTCAGGCTTCTAACCCGAGGAACCAGAAGACAACAAACTTCTGCTGTTGGAACTGCTAAGTCATGGTTACAGGAAACTAACACTGAACTGTAATCAGGAATAATTGATATTTAGTAAACTGTTCAAACTCACTACCAAAAAGTTTCTAAATGCTCAACAAATGGATCAAATAATCATACTTCATTAGCCTGAAAAATAAGTAGGAATCCACAAATAATAAAATAGCTTAGGACAAGAGGTATCACATAGCATTTACTGTATTCTCTGATTTGAACTGAGGTTCACTGTATAAAATACAGAAATTATAAAAGAACTTTAAAAACACATCCATAGCTAATATTTTCCTGTCCCATTAAGCTGATGCTTGGGAAACTAATTTATAACAGCACATGTTGTCTAGAAAAACCTTGCACTATCCTAGCGTTTTCTGTACAGAAAGCTTATGATGTTAACTCTCCAAAATAGGTTTAAATATAGTCATAAAGCTTCGGGCTGGGAGGTATCTAATAAATCAGCTAATCACTCTAAATATGAAAGAAGTGATTTCCCCAAGGTTTAGTTTTGGCATAAATGTCTTATTTCATGGCTCCATCACTCTGATAAGCCATAAATGTGCACTAATTTAAATAGCTGGTTTCAATTCCCAAGGATCCTTTCTGTGCTTTAAAAATCATCAATAAAATATAGCTTCCTTGTCAAACTACGTCCTGAATTATTGAATTCAGACTTGTTATTATAAAAAATTAATTACGACAACTATCAGCGAAAAATAATTTCTCCTAAGATACCAAGCCCTGTGAAGACAATTATAGATAATTAAAAGTACAAAGAAAACGGCAAACCATAGGCTCATCTCAGTAAAATACTTTTCAACACACAGCAAAATTAAAATAGCAGTGTCATAAACTTCTAAAACCTGGCTTTCTATAGCTTTATGCTTAATTGCATAAAGCAACATAGGCAACATCTCCATCACAGAGACCGATCCATTCTGCGTAGAAAGTGTGCGTCCAGAGTTCTGTGCAGGGTCCTGGCCCTGGTTCTGGGGGCTCCGTCTGAGACGCTCGCTGCCTTCTCCTCCTCTCCCGGCGGGGCGGGTATCCTCAGCCTTCTGCTCAACGTACTCCCCAGAGAGGTCTCCCTGCACTCACAGGTTCACCACTACCTACACACCTGACGATCCCTTCCACCCTTCTCACCAAACCCCTGGAATGTTCCGCAGACCCTCAGTCTCCACACGAAAGCCCAGCCTCATCCCTCGAGTGCAACCCCCGTGTTTCTAAGGTCAGTGAGCAGCAACCACACTGGCTTTGGCGGTCCCAAGGCTCCGCCCTCTGGGATCTGTGGAGTCTGCTTGGCCTGTGAGAGCCCAGCAGGCCTGTCTCGTGGGCACCCAGCTCCCTCCACCCCCTCCTCTGCCCACACGCACTCCAGCCCTCTCCAGGGACAGCCCAAGTCCTGACGTCCACATGGCGTAGCACAGCACCCACGGTCCTTCCCCACCGGCCTCCCCAGCTCCTGGCCTCATCAACCACTTTCTCTGGTCACTTCTGTAAACACGTATGGAGGACCCACTATGTGCTGGGCTCTATGGACACAACCGCGGACAAAAACAGGCATGAGGCCTCACTCTCAAGCATTAAAACCTAATGGAGAAATAATCCAAAATACAATTATGAACCAAGTGCTTTTATAGAACATAGGGCCTTGAGAGCACAGAACAGACCGCCCGGCCTAGTCCAGGGGTCAGGAAGGGAAGCCTTCCTGACACGCGGCTCAAAAGCCCAAACCCAAGGGTCAGCGGGCATTAGCAACACATGGACACAATGATCAGGCCAAAGGTGGCCCTAGAGGGACAGGCAGGGAGCACAGCGGGCGTGGGGCACTGGGGCAGCACCCCAGGAAACAAGGCCAGCGCTGCCGGAGCATGAGGGGTGAGTGGGCACACGGCTGACACCAGGCCGAGGAGGGGAAAGGGCAGAGTCTGTGTGTGTGAGGCCTCAGCAGGGTCTGCCCGGATCCTATCCACCAGGCAACAGGAGGCATCTGAAAGGTTTCAAGCAAAGCAGGGTGGACGTGTGGACAGGATGAGGTGGGTCAGGTCATCTCGAGCGCAGGTCTGAGGACATCGGTGGGGACATCCAGGCGACGGATGGCAGCATGGATGCAGGTGGATTTCCCCTGGGCCTCACAACTTGGGGCTTTACGTTGAAATGCAAGGGAGGGAGGGGCGGGGAGAAGAGTAAGGACTGCCAGCTAAGGAAGATGAAAAGAGTAGCAGACTGGAGAAATATTCCAGAAGCAGAAGCCACCGCCCTGCTGGCAGAGAGCTCACAGGAAGTGAAAAGAACAAGGCATAGAGGGGGCTGCCCAGGTCGGCGTGGGCACCTGATGGGCAGGCCAGCCATCCAGCTAGTGAGCGTGTTCCTCCCTCTAGGACCGCTGGGTGTGGGCTCTGCCAAGACGAGAATGACTTTAAATCAAATATAAGATCCCTTTATCCCCAAATAATTGTACGGTCAAGTTTTCTGAAAGTTTGTCTATGTGTATAACCCTATATACCTTCTAAATCTGCCCAACTTACTGAAGACCAAACCCAATGCTGTTATCATGTCCCCAGGCTCTGCATTCCCATTGCAACATTCACAAAATATTGGCCAAAATCTGTTTTTATTGATGGTGCTTTTCCAAAAAATTATTTTCTACACGTTGCTACATCTCAAAGAGGCTTTGCAGGAAAGGCTTGGGAGAACCATGTTGTGCTGTTTCCAACTAGGTAACGGAAGAAAAGCCAGATGAGTTTTTAAAGGTTTAAACTTCATACACGTCTATTCCTTTAAAAAAATAAGTTCTTCCTTAAGTAGGATAAAGACAATTTTTTTTTAAGAGTGCTTCACCTAATGCTAATCCTCTAGAGTAAATAATTTTAAAACAGTCCCTTAGGAATCTCCTAAGCAAACTATGGGCCTATATAAAAAGAACCTGAAATTACTAAGACTAATACATAAATTCCCGATTTAAGCTGTTCAAGAAGAATACATTTGTTGAGCATTTACCAAGAGCCAAACACACTCTATAAACATTTTCTCACTTAATCCTGACAATTTTATGGGGTAAGAGGTATTACTATTCCCATTTCACAGGGAAGAAAATTGAGGCTTAGAGAAGTTAAATAACTTGTTGGAAGTCACACGGTTAAGTGGCAAAACCAAAATTCTGAGCCTAACCGCACATTCTGCATTTCCTTTCATATAATCAAAAGAAGTCATTTTTCAGAAAGAACAACTAAAAGTTTGGACTTCTAAATATAACGTTTATGCTGGGCTCAAGGCAAAACCGTGGCTGAGTATCCAGGCCCAGGCCATCTGCCCATAGCTGCCTGCCTGGCTGCATCGGGCTTGAACATCAGGGAAGCCTCTCTGTGCTGCGCTGTGGTGTCTGCACTAGGAATAAGGAGCTTTCTTAGAGGAAATCTTTTTTGTTTTTAAATAGGATTCAATTATGCATATGGAAATCGGTAGAAAATTGACTCTAGTCATGAACATTCCAGGTGAATTTCTAAGAAATTCATCTATGCTATAAAGTGAGCTACCATACAAATACAGCTTTGCACTTGAGCGCTACAACAATCAATAAGTTTAGCAAAACAACAAGAGTACATCACCGATTCCTATCTCTCCCTGGTTTTTGAGAGAAATCCACCAGTGTTCTCCGGAGGCCCCAGCATCGGACCCACGTTGGTCCCAGGCATCCAGACTCAAAACACAACAGTCACATGAACTCTCCCCTGGGCTTCACGACTCTGGACTGATACCCAAATGCAGCAGAGGAGGGTCGGGAGGGTCGGCAGCAGGGTCTGGGGGGATGAGGCTTCACGGCGGAATTTAGGTCCGAAGTGGTCGGCGACTGAGGAAATGCCACACGCACAGAGGGCAGGGTGGGACCTCTCAGGCACCCCCGACGCCAGGAGCCCTGGTCACCACCCACCCATGCGCCGTGGCCGTGAAGGGGGAATGGCCACCGGAAACAGGAGCAGGGCCCACACTCAACTGCCTCACCCGTCTTTTCCCTGTTTCCACCTCAGGGCTGCTCCTGGCCTCCTGGCCTCCTCTTCCAGGCGGGCCTTGTGCCTCCCTCCTCCTTCCTCCTCCTCCTGGCCGTCTCCTTCCCCCATCTGTCCCTCCCTCCCCTTCTGAACAACTCCGTCCTAAAGCCATTACGTGGGCCCATTACGTGGGCACAGGGGAGGCATCCGTGGGGGAGCACTGGGTGGGAGAGGGGGAGCTCAGCACACAGACCTCCACCCCGGGGGGGCGGGGAGTCACCACCGAGGGGGTGGGTGGGCGAATCCCGAACAAAGTGTTGAGGGCACCACCCAGGACGATGACCCCGAGTGGGAAGTCGGACCCTGAGTCAGGCAAGGAGGGCACCCCTGGAAGGGCCGCCTGGTGCAGAGTATCGGGCCTGAAGCCCGATGAGCATAAGGAAGATGTCTCACACCCTCACCCCCGCAGAGGCTGCCGGCCCGGCATCTAGGGATGCAGCCCGGAGGGCGGGGCCTGAGTCCGGGAGGGGTCGGCGCAGCGACGAGAGGACCAGAATACAGAGGAGGGTGAGCGAACAGGCAAACACACAGGGTAACAGCAGCCGCACCGCTCGCTGTCAAAAACCGAGACTCAAATATTTAAATGCAGGGCTTCCCTGGTGGCGCAGTGGTTGAGAGTCTGCCTGCCGATGCAGGGGACGCAGGTTCGTGCCCCGGTCCGGGAGGATACCATGTGCCGCGGAGCGGCTGGGCCCGTGAGCCATGGCCGCTGAGCCTGCGCGTCTGGAGCCTGTGCTCCGCAACGGGAGAGGCCACAACAGTGAGAGGCCCATGTACCGCAAAAAAAAACACTTAAATGCAGAAAACTAGAGTGAATCCTGTGGGATCAGGATGGAATTGGAGGTATCACTGTGAATTCAGGGATTTCAGTATACAGAGATAGACTGACATATAAAACTCAACAGTGCCAGAAAGCCTGTGTATGTACATATATGCAATGCATAAATCTCTGTGTGTATAAACGCACAAACAGATGTTACTCAGGGAGTAACAGAGACACATCACAAAAACACCAAAACCAACTTGCAGGGGTCCCTACTGACCAAACTGGGATCCGTTTGTGCGTCAAAATAACAGAAATTGATTTAAATTCAATGAATAAAGTCCACATTAAAATAAATAAATAGGGACTTCCCTGGTGGTCCAGTGGTTAAGACTTCACCCCCCCAATGCAGGGGGGTGCAGGTTTGATCCCTGGTTGGGGAGCTAAGATCCCACATGCCTCACGGCCAAAAAAACCAAAAAACAGAAGCAATATTGTAACAAATTCAGTAAAGACTTTAAAAATGGTCCACATCAAAAAAATCTTTAAAAAAAATTAAATTAAATACATAAATAGAAAATTTGGTGAAAATAGAATATTTATACCTTTTAATTACCTCTCTGTAAAACACTTATTTCAAAAAAACTGTAACTTTACAGTTGACAAACCTGTCAGACACCATTTCACCATCAAGAGATAAAAGTTATCAGCAGAAACTGGACAAATCAAAATCATGTGCAACTGGTCATGCCACCAGAAGAAAAAGCACCGCTTCTGTGATATTCCCCCAGAGATGCAGAACCTGAATCTAATCATGAGGAAATACCAGACAAATCCAAAATGAGGGGCGTTTACAAACTAAGTGGCCTGTTACCTCCCCAAGTGTCAAGGTCCTGCCAGTCCAGGGAAGGCTGAGGAACTGGTCCAGACTGGAGGGACAGACGACTAAACACGGTGTGTGCTCTGAGCTGGGTCCACCATTGCCAAGGGCATTATCGGGGCAGCTCTGATGGCTGACTGGGGTCTGCAGCCTGCGTGGCAGGAGCCTCCCACTTTGAATGGCTTGTCCTAGTCGTGTCAGGCGTGGTCTTGTTTGCAGGAAACACATACTGAAGTATCTGAGGTATCAGGCTGGCAAATTGTTCTCTGATCATCGGGAAACATTCTTTAAACCATACTTGCAACTTTTCCATAAGTTTGACATAGTTTCCAAAAGAAGTTGTAATGTATTTAGGAAAAGAAAAAATGCTTTCACTCTACAGTGTGAAGGAAGCAGTTATTAAACATAGGCAGCTAATAAGCCGCTTACCCATATAAAACATTTCACATGAAATAGTGTAGGTTCAAATGAATACTGAAGCGCCCCCAAAGGAGCAGCTTTCATCTCAGTAGCAAAAGGTAATTATGCTGAACAAAAATCAAATATACTTTAAAAATGCAAAGCACATTTGTGGCAAGAATCCTTTGGTTCAATTTCAAAAGGAAACAAAAGTCTCTGGTTTGAGAAGCATGCAGGAAGGGAGGATGGGGTTCCACTCGGGCAGGAGACAGAAGCTGGACATCTCCAGGCCCACCCTCCTTAGAACTCGGCGAAGCCCCCGGGGCCTGAAGGCTTCACACGTCTCCACTGGAAGTAAGTGCTGCTCCGTGACATTTTCTTCTGCTAAATCAATCTAAAAATCAGGTACTCAGTCCCCTTTCCAGGGTTCAAGATTCTTACTGCCCACTAGGGACCCCTAATGACAGGGTGTAGAGGCTCCTCTGCAGGACACATTGGGAGCATAAATAATCTGAAGGCTCCTCAGCAAGTTCTCTACTGAAGTAAAAGTTTAGGATGGTGTCTGCTTTCATATACTATTAAAGGATTCATAGAATTAAAGAATTTTTTTTAATACATATAATTGACAAAGTTTATTATCAAAAACTTCAGTAGGTTTTTAAAAAGACTGTGCTGGTTTTACAATACTGAAAGATGACAATCCAAGACAGGACATAGACAAACAAGGATAATTAAAATATTAAGTACCAGGCTTCCCTGGTGGCTCAGTGGTTGAGAGTCCGCCTGCCAATGCAGGGGACACGGGTTCGTGCCCCGGTCCGGGAAGATCCCACATGCCGCGGAGCGGCTGGGCCCGTGAGCCATGGCCACTGAGCCTGTGCGTCCGGAGCCTGTGCTCCACAACGGGAGAGGCCGCAACGGTGAGAGGCCCGCGTACCGCAAAAAAAAAAAAAAAAATATATATATATATATATATATATATATATAAAGTACCGTCTAAATTAAAAGACCATATGCAAAAATAAACTCAAAATGGTTTAAAGACCTTAATATAAGACATGACATCATAAAACTCCTGAAGAGAACATAAGCAAAACATTCTCGGACGTAAATCATAGCAATATTTTCTTAGATCGGTCTCCCAAAGCAAAAGAAATAAAAGCCAAATAAATAAACAAACAAGCAAGCAAGTGGGACCTAATCAAACTTAAAAGCTTTGGCAAAGCAAAGGAAATCACCAACAAAACACAAAAAACCTCTACAGAATGGGAGAAAATACTTGCAAATGATGTGACTGACAAGGAGTTAGTATCTAAAATACACAAACAGCTCATACAACTCAATATCAAAAAAACCAAACAACCCAATCAAAAAACGGGCAGAAGACCTAAATAGACATTTCTCCGAAGAAGACATACAGATGGCCAACAAGCACATGAAAAGATGCTCAACATCACTAATTACTAGAGAAATGCAAATCAAAACTACAACGAGGTATCACCTCACACCAGTCAGAATGGCCATCATCAAAAAAGTCTATAAATAAATGCTGGAGAGGGTGTGGAGAAAAGGGAACCCTCTGGTGGGAATGCAAACTGGTACAACCACTACTATGGAAAACAGTATGGAGGTTCCTTAAAAAACTAAAAATAATGTTATCATATGATTCAGCAATACCAATCCTGGGCATATATCCAGAAAAGATGAAAACTATAATTCGAAAAGATACATGCACTCCAATGTTCATAGCAGCTCTATTTACAATAGCCAAGACATGGAAGCAACCTAAGTGTCCATTGACAGATGAATGGATAAAGAAGATGTGGTATGTATGTACAATGGAATATTACTCAGCCATAAAAAAGAACGAAATAATGCCATTTGCAGTAACGTGGATGAAGCTAGAGAATATCTACTAAGTGAAGTAAGTCTTACAGGGAAAGACAAATATCATATGATATCACTTATATGTGGAATCTAAAAAATAATACAAATGAATCTATATACAAAAGAGGAACAGACTCAGACATAGAAAACAAACTTACGGTTACCGAAGGGGAAAGAGCGGGGAGGGGTAAATTAGGAGTATGGGATTAACATATACACACAACTATACATAAAATAGATAAGCAACAAGGATTTACTGTATAGCACAGGGAACTGTGTTCAGTCAATATCTTGCACTAATCTATAATGGAAAAGAATCCGAAAAAATATATACGTATATAACTGAATCACTTTGCTGTACACCTGAAACTAACACAATATAATAAATCAACTATACTTCAATTAAAAAATAAATAAATAACATAATTCAACATGGCCCATACAAACTGTCTTTATAAGACAGGCTTTGTGAACATGGTCCTTGCCCTATCTTCTACTTTATACAGTTTCATTCATTGTATCATCTACTGACTGACTCCAGGAAGAAAACAAATATGTGCTTTTCCTTCGCGAGAGTATATACATACACACCACCACTCATCCACCCAGAAGGGACAGAACACTAGAGGAGAGGTTTGGCAACTTAATCAGTTAAATTCAAAGATGAGCTCATTTGTAAACCAGTATCGACAGCAAATAAACTACTTGGAAGCCTACACTGAGAACTACTGTTACAGAGGAGGACTTTTGTTGCAGTGCCTGTGGATGCTTCAGTTATCGATGACTCCCCCCAAAAGTTCATTAGGTAGAAAGAAGTCCCCTGCTCATCCTCCCGTGACAGTTTCACGGCTCAACGAAAATGCAGTTCTTTAGGTTCAAATACCCAAATGCCTGAATATTTAACTGCGTATTTAATGACTGTAAATGCCATCCGAAGATAAGAATCTTCTAAATTAAAATTGATTTGGTTTTCACTTTTCTGATGTTGAGATGCTTCCTTAGGTAGAGAATTACCATGGTGGAAGTGAACAGATCTCTCACAACGTTTAAAAAATGCAGACATTAGTTCCACTGGCATGTAATTATTTTGCAAGAAAGCACCTCTGTGTGTACACCCAGGAAGCAGACCAGTTACTCTAACAGAAGACTGCAGGGATAATGCTCAAGGGGCCCCTCTGAATCTTTCAAAGTCACTCAATTAGCCACATCCCCCAGCATAGAAACTACTCCCTGGAAGTAGTTACGCACTTTTAGAAGCTGTGTTAATTCTTCTTCAGGCCATTTAGCTAATTAATACTTGGGAGTTTTAGTAAATCATTACTTCAGCATACTAAACAACAGTTCCTATGGGCTGGATTGGACCTGACTGTATGTCTTTTTAAAAGATGCTGACTTAGGCGCTTCCCTGGTGGCGGAGTGGTTGAGGGTCCGCCTGCCGATGCAGGGGACACGGGTTCGTGTCCTGGTCCGGGAGGATCCCGCATGCCACGGAGCGGCTGGGCCCGTGAGCCATGGCCGCTGAGCCTGTGCGTCTGGAGCCTGTGCTCCGCAGCGGGAGAGGCCACAACAGTGAGAGGCCCGCGTAACGCAAAAACAAAACAAAACAAAACAAAAAAGATGCTAACTTAAGTGAGAGATACAGCATCACATAAAAAATTTCTTCAAACCAAATGCCCTAGGATATGCCGAGAGAAAACAGAATAGGGAGAAAAACACAAAATAAGGCAAGTAGGGGAGATACTGGGTTTTGAAGGAGCCGGCTACTTGGTTCTGGCCTGAGGAAGAATCCTCCAGGCAGAAGGAACGGTTCTTCAGACAGCACGGTCTAGACTGCAGGTTCTGTTCAGCCGAGCAAACCAACGACTGCGGGTGGTGGCACGTGATGGGCAAGTGCAGATGGTGAGAAGCCTTGAATGCTACTCTACAGAAAGGACCCAGGGCCCTCTACTAACAGGATCTCAGCTCAGTTTCCGTTGGGTTAGAGAGGGTATAAAGAGTGAACAACAGAAAAATGACCAGAGGCAGCTCTGAGTTGGAGGATATGACTTGAGAGAAATCAAGAAGGATGAGTAGAGAAAGGGTGGTGACCGTGTGGCCAGGCTCCTGGGTAAGTGAGAGGGAGGGGTCCAGGGTGTGTCCAGGATCTGGACTGACTGCAGGTGGATGATGGTGCTGCAGGAGGAGGGACTGCAGCAGAAGCAGGCTGACCATCAGGGGACCAAGACGGGTTCATTTTTAACATCTAAGTGAAATCCAAAGAGTAAGAAAAGTAACAGCATGAAAGTGTCCATTGATTTGGGACGTCCCTGGTTCCATTCAACCCACAAAATGTTAACCGCCATCCCTGAGGCCCTGGTGAGCTAAGCAAGAGCAGCTTCAGGGGAGTGGCAGGGTGTAGGTGCCCGAGAGTAGACACGGGATGAGTGGTGGCCAGGGAGAAAATACTGGAGCCCTCAAGAAACTTGGATGCTACCGGCCAGCTCGGGCCATGAGAGAACAACATGAGAGACTTTAAAGTAAAAGAGATGTGTGTGCAGTGATGCTGCAAAGAGACGTTCTGGACTGGATCTTGGAAGAGGAAAAGGACATTAGTAGAAAAGCTAGTGAAATTTGAATAAAGTCTGCAGTTTAATGACCACTGACATACCAATATTAATTTCCTAGTTCTGACAAATGTCCTGAGGTCATGTAAGATACTAACCTCAGAAGATAGTGGGCGAAGCATATACAGGACTATCCCTGTACTACATTTGCAAGTTTTCTCTAAATCTAGTTAATCCAAAATAAAAAGTTTACCTACAAAAAAAGAAATAAATCTAAGAACAGATATTCCAACAATACCACCCGCAAATGGAACTTCTTAGTGTTCAGGAATTTCTGACTTTATTTTTTTAATATCTGGCTGACTCTAACGTGATTACTAATTGTAAAAAAAATACTTGGAAAACGTAGAAAATATACTTTTTATCTCACAGCTTGAGAAATAACAATTTTTAACATCTTTTATCTCATGTATAGATATGAGATTTTTTTTAAACCATCACTGAGACTAATCCCTCCTGGTGGGGGGGGCCGGGTCCCCTTAGTATTTTATCATAAGCTTTCCCTTCCATATAACTTAAAGTTCTTCAAAAGCATTTACATGACTACACAACTGTCTACACAAAATTGTACCACAATGTTTTACCTATTCCACAGTTGTTGGACATTTAGATTATTTCCAACTTTTCTCCATATATAAATAGTACCATGAGTATCATATGCATAAATTAAATGCTCATGCTTATTTCATTAAGTAATTCCAAAAAGTGGAGTCCCTGAGTTGAAGGAAATGTTGACTTAACATTTTTAATAAATACCATCAATGTGTCCCCCAAAACGATAGAGCCAACTTATACTCCCAGAAGCAATGTACAGAGAGCTAGTTACAGAGAGCTAGTTCCCTGACCCACCAGCAATGGGGCGTTAGCACTTTGTTGACTGTTAATTTGGTAGGTTAAAAAATGTTCATCGTTGCTTTTAACTTTGTCTTTCTTTGTTTTCTAGTGAGACTGAATACATTTAAACATATTTGCTTTTTAGCTACTTTCATTTCCTCTTCCATGAATTACTTAGTTCCTAATGCCTTTTGCCTGTTTTTGTACTGATATTTTAGTGTACCTGATTATTTTTTCTACTTCCTTTATCTATTTTGGACCTTCTGCAAGTTGTAGTTGTGGTAAATACTTGCCAGTTTATTTCCGCTTTAATTTTATTTATTATGAGGTTCTTTGGCGTACACAGTTTAATTTGGATGTATATATATCTCATATTCCTTTATAATTTCTTCTACTGCTTTTACGATTATAAAGACCTCACAGTCCTAACATTAAACCAAAGAAATATTAGTGTTAGTTTAAAAGAGCACTTAAAATTACGAAGGGAAAAAGCCAGATCACTTGTCCAACTGAAAAAAAAATCAGTTGTTTTTATTTTGGAGACTTCAAATGTAGAGGTCTGGGATTATATAGTGATTGACAATACTAATTCTATAACCTCCATCATACATAATTATTAATAAATAATTCTTACCGAGACAAGTCTTCTCTTAAGGGTATCTAAGACAGTTGGTAAATTTTTTGGATAATATAGGAATTATATAGCTGAGAGTTTCCAAAAGAAGCAAAAAATTAAACTCATGGCATGACTATGTCAAGAAAAATTTAGTCCAGCCAGTCCCCAAGGACACAGAGGGCCATATGAGACACCCTTAATACTTTAACTATTAGCAGTTACTCTTCCCATGCCACTTCTAAGCAAGATTCCAGTTTTCTCTACCTTAGTCTTAATAGCTACAGAGAAGGGGAAATGATAAAATAGAAAGACCACAGGTAAAGTAGAAAGACCACAGGTAAAGTAGAAAGACCACAGGCTTTAGAACTTGCTAGATGTGGGCTCAAATCCTGGATCCACCACTAACTAGCTAGTTTTACCCTAAGTAAGTCAAATGGCCCCTCAAAGCTTCATCATCTGTAACACAGAGGTCAGTGTTAGTGACAGAGATTGGGCATGCAATAAATTAGTTTGTAGTGATTTTCAAAGAAATGCCTTGCTTGTTGTAAAATCACTACAGAAATTGTTTATTTTTCAATAGAATTTTCTGTTCACATATAAATATGTATGAGTACACAGTTTTTGTTTTTCTTTTGTTATTATTTTTAAGGCCTAAGGTAAGTGACTCAATCTATTTTGTTTAGTAAGCAGCCTACAGAAAAGATTAAACTATTTCCAGGAACTATGGGAGGAAGATCCCCATTATAATACTAAGACAGGAGGCAATTTAGGGAATAGTTTCCTTTATCGCATTAAAAGTAGTAAAAATATAAATCCTCAAAAGCCCCTCGAATAATTCAACTCGTATTCAACGAGCAGTTTGCAGCATCTGTATACACAAACCAAATCTCATCCTTCTTCTAAACATTTAGCAATGTTCCACAGCTGGGGAAAACAGCGATGACACCAGTGTCAGATCTGGAGAAGAATAAGCCACAGGATGACACTTTGGGGAATGGACCACTAGCTACAAAATAAGTCTGGCAAAGGAAGGACAACAGCAAAAAGCTATTTCCTAGTAAAACTGAAAAACTACTTAAGATAAACATGTAACTGGCTACAATGAAAACTATAAATACCAAATTACTAAAAAAAATCTTAGTTTTGAGGACTGAATATTTTTAATTTGTTGGCTTAAGTCTGCTTTTCTTTTCCTAGAATAAATGCTTCAACTGTAGAATAAGAGAATCTAAAACAATTTACATTAGTGTGGAAAATATAGCTGCAGGGGAGAGACAACAACATAATAAATCACAACCTCTCTCTGAGAAGAAAAACAATTGTTTTTAAAAAAAAAAAACCCTGCTGTTGGGGCCAGGTACAGTCCAAACTTATTTCTAGAATTCCAGTGTTGCATAACTGGAGTGTATTTCAATGAAACTGAACATCAAGTTACATAATTGTCAAATTACTGTGTTCTATTTTGCTTTTTCAGCAAAGAACATGATGGGACTTGGGGTGACAGCAAAAGAAGAAAAGAAATTTAAAGCAGTATATTTTGCTTCTAATAGAAAACAACTTTTATTTTTAAAAATCATTTAGGTAGAAGATCACAAATTTTCAATATTGCGTGCCAAGACTAAGCATTATATATGGTCTTTAAAAACCTCAAATCTTGTTTGTCATTTTTTAAGATATTTTCAGTTGTTTCCATTATTGGAGGGAAAGAAAGTTAAATACTTACGGTACTTTAAAAGTTCATTAGAGGAGAATTATCAAATTTACATGCTTCTTTCCCACCAAGAGTAGCACAAATGTTGGACGTTCAACTATATTTTACAGAAAATTTAATAACAGCTGCCTGCTTGTATAGCAGTAATCACAATATATAGGGAATATATATTCCAGGGAAATAGCATCTGCATTTGCTGATTTAAATTTAAATCATCAGAGAATTAGTTGAATATTAAAAAGCTGTTATCTAAAACCTACGGATGTATTAAAAACCATAATGAGGGACATTTATCTTGGAGCAAATGTACAACCTCCTGTAAAACATGACTCCAATAGAAGAGTACGAATGCCATCATTAGAAGATTAAACCAATCGGGGGAAAGCTTAAACAAAGAATTATAAACAAACTAAGCAGCATCGTTTGTTTTCTTGTTCACAGGGAAAGTTTACAAATCAGTTCTTTTTTCAAAGGCAAATAAATGAGTTAAGAGCTTCAGACTTTCTTGATATACATATTTGAAAGTCTTAGATGACACTGATGAAGTCTACAGGGGAGCATGTGACACTGTCAACTAGCGATACTATTATTATAGATTTAAATTAATAAACCTAAACCAACTGCAGCTATCTAATAAAAATGTCACTTAAAAGTAATTCACTATAAAGCAAAACTGTAAAGGGTGGTGACAATTACCGTGACTCAGAGGGGTCACACCATCCCTGGGCTTCTTTTCTTCTTCAGCTTGCTCCTAGAACACAGAAAATGTGGTTTAGGCCCTGTTTCTGGGTAATTGTTTGAAACACTGAACATTGACTTCTCTGTTTGCTGGAAGCCAAGCCATGAAGAGCGCTGTGAATGGAGGGGACTTACATCAGCAGCCAGTGTGCAGCGGCAGGGGGAGGGGGGAGGGGGGTGCCACCCATTCGGACGTGGGAGGAACCCTTGGTTATTGTCTTAATTCTCTGTTGGCTCAAATATGACAGAAAGGAAGGTTCAAAGGCAGGCTGAGGGAAGAAGGGCGTCCCCTGCCCCCGCCAAGCCCTCCATCCTCGCCTGGCTTGCAGCTTGCTGGCACCTGCTACAGCTTATGAGGCTCAGTTAAGGTCCAAGTTTAGCCCAACCAACCCTCACAGAATGGACAAATGCCTTCAAAGATCCCTGCAAAGAAACCACAAACACAAGCGACCCTGAGAAGGCAGAGCTTCTGTCCACGGAGCCAGCAGTGCATCAGGCCAGGCTCACAGCAACTCCTGGAGGAAAGTTGACCATTTAGCGAAGACTAAGAGAATCACTTCTTTTTTCAAAGATACTCCAAGATCATTTGTCCAGATACGTGTCTTACTTACATAGTTTTGTGGCCATAAAAAAATGTATGCCCCCTATAAAAAAACTCATAATAATTTTACACTTAAAAGTTGAGGGACAGAGTTTCCCAATTTTAAGATCTTTCAAATTAAGAGTTTCAATGGGCTTTCAACTCTCTTATGGAAGTATAAATAGTACAATACTTTTTTTTTTTTTTTTTGCAGTATGCGGGCCTCTCACTGTTGTGGCCTCTCCCGTTGCAGAGCACAGGCTCCGGACGCGCAGGCCCAGCGGTCATGGCTCCCGGGCCCAGCCGCTCTGTGGCACGTGGGATCTTCCCGGACCGGGGCACGAACCCGTGTGCCCTGAATTGGCAGGCGGACTCTCAACCACTGCGCCACTAGGGAAGCCCAATACTTTTGCATAGTTTCCAAGACAAACTGATTGTCATCCAAGAAGATGAAAATCAGCAGCTGAATTACACGAAACCTGTGCATAATTGATGGATGATGCTAATAAAAAAGTATCAGGATTTAGTAAGTTTGGTCAACAATCATTTCCTACAGTTTATCCTGTAATTTGGGGGACATATCTTTTATTTTTTCATTCTTTCACATTTTATTCTTTATTTTTTAACATCTTTATTGGAGTATAATTGCTTTACAATGGTGTGCTAGTTGCTGCTGTACAACAAAGTGAATCAGCTATATGTATACATATATCCCCATATCCCCTCCCTCTTGCGTTTCCCTCCCACCCTCCCTATCCCACCCCTCTAGGTGGTCACAAAGCACCAAGCTGATCTCCCTGTGTTAAACCGCTGCTTCCCATTAGCTATCTATTTTACATTTGGTAGTGTATATATGTCCATGCCACTCTCTCACTTCGTCCCAGCTTACCCTTCCCTCTCCCCATGGCTTCAAGTCCATTCTCTACGTCTGCGTCTTTATTCCTGTCCTGCCCCTAGGTTCATCAGAACCATTTTTTTTTTTTAGATTCCATATATGTGTTAGCATACAGTATTTGTTTTTCTCTTTCTGACTTACTTCACTCTGTATGACAGACTCTAGGTCCATCCACCTCACTACAAATAACTCAATTTCGTTTCTTTTTATGGCTGAGTAATATTCCATTCTATATATGTGCCACATCTTCTTTATCCATTCATTTGTCAATGGACACTTAGGTTGCTTCCGTGTCCTGCCTATTGTAAATAGAGCTGCAATGAACATTTTGGTACATGACTCTTTTTGAATTATGGTTTTCTCAGGGTATATGCCCAGTAGTGGGATTGCTGGGTCTTATGGTAGTTCTGTTTTTAGTTTTTTAAGGAACCTCCATACTGTCTTCCATAGCGGCTGTATCAATTTACATTCCCACCAACAGTGCAATAGGGTTCCCTTTTCTCCACACCCTCTCCAGCATTTATTGTTTGTAGACATTTTTATCTTTTTAAGCCAGGCCTAGGGTGACTGACTGTCCCAGTTTGCCTGGGACTGATCCGGTCACAGCACTGAAGTCCCATAACTGGAGGACCCTTCAGTCCTAGACAAACCAAGAGGGTTGGTCATCTAAGCTATGACAGCCATTAAAACTAAACCTAAAAAGTAGACTTCAGGTAACAGGAACACGAGGCTTTAAAACAAGGTTTCAAAAAATTAATATTTTAATGAGAGCAAACTAGTTTTTAACTGTTAATCACTACTAATTTCATTTTTATATTGTACTTTTTGTTTCTTTTTTAGTCTATGGCTTTAAGGTACAAAATACAATTTGTATAGTAGTAAATCATATAATTTTCCAATAAACAAGTAATACATATATATCCAGATATGTGACTGAAGCTTCTTTACTGATGAGGTGAACAAACCCACAAGTCTGAAGATGACTGCGTCAGGCTGCCATTTGTGTATACAGTCATATAGAATTGATTATGGTAAATTCCTTGAAATGCCTTAGTTTACACGTATAATTTATTTTATTTTTTGAGTTCACATTGTTCAAGGTAAAAATAAATAGAGAAACAATTAATACAGTGAAAACTCCCCTCCCACCCCGACCCATTCTCCCCCATCTGGCCTAGTATAGTACCTCCACCCAGAAATCTTCATTAGTAGATTCTGAAATATCCTTGCAAAGTTTCCTTTATAAAAAAAGAGAATATATTTTCTTATTTTCTTGTTCTTGTGCACAAAGATAGCACTGTTTTCTACCTTTCTTTTCACTTAAAATACCCTGGAGGTCTTTATCAGGTTGTAAGAGCACACTCCTTCTTTTTGCAGTTACCTGAATGGATACCTCATGATTTATTTAACTGATTCCATGTTTATGGATGTCCAGGTTGTCTCAAATCTTTTTTCCAATCACATAACACTGTGGTGGAAAACCAGTACACGGAGCGTTTTGCATATGTGCCAGGATATGTACAGAATGACTTCCCAGAAGTGGACCAGCCGGGTCAAACCAGACTTGTGTTTTCCTGCCAGGTCTGGCGCCCAGCAAGCCGCACTCAACAGCCCCACAGCCTCGGATCAGGCCCGTCTTCCCAGAGCCTTGCCCACAGGGTGTGATAGCAAAGTTTTGGATTTTTGCCAAGATGATGATGAAAAAGATAATATCTCACTATCGTTTTATTTGCATTTGTTCCATTATGAAGAAGCTGAAGACTGTATATTTAAAAGCCATTGTATTTCCTTTTCTGTGAAATATCTCTTTACATCTGTGGCCCATTTTTTTCTGTTGGAATGACTACTCATCTTTTGGTCTGGATAAATTAGGAAGATTAGTCCTTTGTCTACAATATGAGAGGCATTATTTATTTTTTCCTGGTTAGTCATTTCTCTTTTTCACTTCTTTCTTACAGTATTTTTAATATGCAAGGATTTTTGTTGTTTATTTTGAGAAATAAAATTATCAAACTCTTCTTTTATGGCTGCTATGGTTGAGTAATAGGAGATCCTTCTCTACTCCCACATCATAAAAACCTTCTTCTTTGTTTATGTCTTTTACACTTATGGTTTATTTCTTACACTTAAATCTTTGACAAATTTGAATTTGTGCCGGGACACGGTGTGAAGTTGAGACACACTATTCCTACCCAGGTGGCTCGTCACCTGTCCCAAGACCACTTATGGGATGGTCCCCCTCCTCCCATCAGTCTAAGACCTGTGTCCTATACACTAAACCCCCAGGTGCATTTGCCTCTTCTGTTTCTTTAGTTTATCTGTCTATCCAAGTACCAGAGCCACGATGCTTTACTTATTACAGCCTGATGTTCTGATATGCTTCCTGGGCTACTTTGTGTTTTATACACAGTAAGAGGTTCTGTTCTGTACAAGTCTTAGAGTCAGACAGCTGAGGGTTTACACCCCTGCTTCTCCCCTCACCAGCTGTGTGACCCTGGGCAAGTGATTTAACCTCTCTGAGTTTTGGTTTCCTAAATTGTGACTTGGAGGTAATGATATCTTGTTGACTGAATTGTTTAGAGGATTAGAGACACACGGGTAGAGCCCTACTAAGCACATGCCACATGCAGACTCTCAGTTAATGGCAGTTATCATAGGTGTTTTGCCAGATCTCAAACTGTCAAGAGTGTATCAGACTTAATCAAAATTAAGTTATCTTCTATTTGTTTTCTAACTGAAAAAGCGTATCTTGGATGAACAAGATCTCGGATGGAAGAAGAATCCTGAGGGAGGAGTAAAGAGGAATCTTAAAACCCTGAGTTAATTACTTATTTAAAAAACATTTATTGGGCAATTAATGTGCCAGGAACAGTGCTGGGTTTTAGGGAACAAATGGAATGCAATGCCCAGTGTTTGTGCACCAGCTGCCCTTCTCTGGTCAGGTGTCTGCCAGCTGTTCATGGCGGATGGAGGACAAAATGAAGGCTGGGCGTCCCCGCCATCCCCTCCTCCCACTGTGCAGGGCCCGTCCTCCACACAGCTCGCTTGCACCGGCCTCCACCCCTGCACAGCCATCACCCTGCTCTCCAGGGCTTCTACCCCGCCCCCCGCCTGCCTCGCTCAGCCCCTGGCATCCAGGTCACTCAGTCTCACACACGGCGACCAATGGACCCACGTCTCCCTCCATCAAGTTACAGACGTGCAGATCCCAAGTCCACTGTACAGCTTCATCTGGGTGCCCTACAGGCTCCTGAAACTCAGCCAGCACAAAATTAGTTCCTCATCTTCACTCTAATGCTCTTGCATCCCCTGTTCAGAGTCCCCAGAACTCACTCTGCGGCTTCTGGGACCCACGCTGTCCATCCCACTCTCCCTCCCAGCCCCAGGGAAATCACCTCACGGTGGGCAGGATCCCCAGATGACCCCAAGGAGCCACCCCCAAGCCCCCTCCCCGTCACTTTCTTCTAGACCACAGAAAAT
Source organism: Grampus griseus (assembly GCF_964374135.1). Taxonomy (NCBI): domain Eukaryota; kingdom Metazoa; phylum Chordata; class Mammalia; order Artiodactyla; family Delphinidae; genus Grampus; species Grampus griseus. The sequence continues at coordinate 32,008,319 of NC_139006.1, read as the reverse complement.
GGCAGAGGCGATGGGGTGGTCACCCCCTCGATTGCATTACAACGTATGATTCCCCTCAGCTGAATGGAGGAGAGTCTCCGGCTGGCCTGAAAAAGCAGGCTGCCTTGTTGTGAGAGGACCACATGGCAAGGAACTGTGGGTCTCCCCGGAGCTGAGGCTGGCCTCTGCGTGATAGCCGGCAAGAAGGCAGGAACCTCAGTCCTACAACTACAAGGAACTGAATTTTGCCAACAACCATCTGAGCTCGGAAGAGGCCACAGAGCTCCAAAAGGAACTCAGTCCAACCGTTTGATTTTACCCTTTGAGCCCCTGAGCAGAGAACCTATTTAAGCCATGCCTGGACATCTGACCTACAGGCAGTGTGAGGTAACAGTCAATGTGCTGTAATAAGCCACTAAGCTTGTGGTGATTTGTTACCATCAATAGAAAGCTAACATGTGCCTATTTCTCCCCCGGGAAGCTTTCTCTGATCCTACTTCCTCTTCTCTGCTTCCCACCTCACCCATGCTAAGTCAGGTAACCTTCTGAAGCCTGGAAATATCCTGTATAAATCTCTAATACTGGGCCTGCCACACTGCATGACCAGCTTCTCTCTTACTGGTCTCGTCTGCTTTGCTGAGCTTACTGAAGGCAGACAGGGTCTTAACCATCTTTCCTCCCCAAAGCACAGCCTGGCCCCTCGTCCAGCTTAACAAATACTTGCTGACTGAAGGCATGAATGCAAGGTTCAAGAATGGGACTTTTGTGCCTGGCAGATTTCATGTCCAAAGTTATCATGGATATCTCTGTGCAAGTAATACAGTTGCATCCTTACAAAACGTACTACAACCCAGTGCTCCTCAAACTTTCACATGCATGTGAATCATCTGGGAAGCCTGTTAAAATGCACATCTGGATTCCGTGGGTCTGGGGAGGGCCTAAGAGCACGAGTTTCCAACAAGCCCCCAGCTGATGCCGCTGCTGAAGGTCTGTGGACCACACAAGGCGCTGCAAGTCCACGGTCACGGGGCAGGGGAGACGGGGAGGCAGTAACCCAATCCTATCTACCTCTGTTCCACTGCATGTGAGATGATGAACTGAATCAGGTCTAATCTTCCGTGGCAGCTCTTCACCCCAACTCCATCCCTCTTTACCCACTCAATGCACAGGAAATTTACGTAATTCAAAACAAGGCAAGTCTCTTCTCATAAATGTTCTACTGCAAAACTGAAATGGTAACAAGAAACAGGGTTGGCTATGTGAGCACAACAGCTACTGAAGCATTTCTATAATCACTATATCATTCAAATATAAAAAGAAATATACAATATGCTGTCAGTGGATTAGAATGTTTGGTTCACACTTCTTTATTTGCTACTGAAATTCTACCTAGATAGAAAAAACATATTCCTCACAAAAATAACATTACCTTTCGCTTCAGAGTTAAATTACTCAAGCTCCTGATGTCCATATGTTTTTAAAGATGGAGTAAGGTTATAGATATGTAGACATACACATGCAAGATCATGATTTTGTATTACAGAATAAATTTACATTTCTCTTACGATATACTGACCTCATTTTTAGGACATTTTTTTTTTGCAAACAAAAAATGATTTAATATCATATAATAGGGCAGAAAAAAATGCTGAATTGGGGGTCAGGTAACCTCAGGCCAAATCCCAACCCCACCTAGTTACCCAAAGAGCTAGGTAACTGGGAACAAATGACACGCATTCTCTGGATGTGATTTCTTTTGTCTGTAAAATAAAGGGATTGGACTAAATGTTCTCCGAAGCTCCTGCTAGCTGTAACATTCTCTGAGTCTGTCGGGGTTAATTAATTATTTCCTAAAGGTAGTAAATCCACGTTGCTATTAATGAATAGAGTTAATCTTTTTAAAGAAGGAAAAATGAGCACTTTTCCTTATCCTTTCCAACAGAACACTTCAGGAAATCAGGATGAATTGAGAAAAACAAAACCATTACTATGCCTTCTCAGGTTTCAAACTTTAGTTCTGAAAACTGAAAATAAAGCTCTAAGAAAAAAAAAAGAACACTGCTCTGAAAAAGGGGAGATAATAGTTTAAGGAACATAAAATAAGTCTTTGCTGTGGTACATTTCCATTAGCCAACTCAAATCCATCGTTCTGGAAGAGAGGATTATGAGCTGGGAAAATAACCAAAAAGGCTTGACATTCTGTTCCTTCCTGATGGCCCTGGATGCGTCATATAATTTTACTACACGTTACAGGGATGTTTTCTAATTAATCAGTGCCTACTGTTCCAGGTCTGAGAATTCCAATCAAGGAAGCAAAGCAAAAGGGTTTTAACCCACTGATCTGTGTTTGGCAACTTCAGGTCGTCACCGTGGAACCATCAGATGACACCCCTTCCTTTCGCGCACTGTCAGGTCCTTGAGCACAGGACGTTCAAGCATCCTGCTGCTCCTCTTCCACAAGAATGAAGGGTGATACCTACTGGTTTCCAGAACTATAGAAAACACTAAAATCCTATACAGTATCTCCAGTAATAAACTACTATTTGAATTTCCCCTGCTGTGTCAAGTCTACTTTCCAAAATTCTCTTTTGCTCTGATCCCATGTGGGACGCAAACTGAAGATAACTGAAATTAACCTTTCAGATAAAAATACAGGACAGGATGGTTTCCCCTTGCTCTACTGGAATTGTGATGCAGACACAGAGGCAAATGCCCTCATCTTGTTCAAATACCCCCGAATGGAATCTCTCTTTCGTAATTGTATTCATCACGATTTTTATTTTCTGTATTTTGTGACTGACATTTGGGGGCCTTGTGGACCGGGGAGGGACTGTCCCTCTCAGTGTGAGCCAATTCCTGGAGACAGCAAACAACTAGCCTGGGGTCATGCCTGAGTCCACAGCCCACTCCCCTTTCCTTACCAGCTCCTGCAGTCTGGGACACTATCCATTTGCCCTAAACCAACCCTGGGCCAGGAACTGGATGATCAGAGACAGCCCGGTAGCCAGAGACCACCGAAATTATCCAAACTAGCCAATCCTGAACCTGCTTAGCCTGCTCACCTTGCCTCCCCCATTCATTTCCAAGAAAACCACAATAAAGGCTCCTGCCCCTGTTTTCCCCTCGCCCCTGCTGCTCCCCAACCGACTCTGGTGCTTCCCCACAGGGCCCTGTCTGGTGTGATGTGCCCCCTCCTCTTTCTTGGGAAATGTGACTCACAAACTATCCTTTTCAATGGCAATCGTCTCGATCCGTTTACCTGGCTAAACGTGAACAAAAACAAAAACTCAGGTATATTTTCAAACAGTATTTGTTAAGACTTATACCCCAAAAAAGGGAAAAACATCTAAAACACTTTTATTAACATCTCCTTTCTGCAGTTCCTCCACATATAAATGGATTCTACTCGCTGATACAAGCTGCTATCAGTTGTGCGTGGGGTAACAAAAGGATTTAAAAAGTCAGATACTACTGAAAAAATAAGACAATGAAATAATCCTACCCTAAACATTTTTTCGATGTCTACTTAAGGATATTATTAAAAAGAGACTGCCCTGCACTCCGCCCCAGCTGCAGCCAACCAGGGCTCCCTCCTGTCAGTATGTCAAGCCCAGTGGCCCCAACATCAAGACCGTCTGAACTTGGCCACCCACATGCACCCCACTCACCTTACTATCTCACTGTGTACCAAAACTTAGACTTTTTGAAATTAAAAGCCCTTAAAAATCTTCTAATCCAAGACTTTTGTTCTAGAGACAAAGAAACTGAGCGTCAGCCTGGCGAAGGGCTTGTCCTTGGTCACAGAGCTACTTACCACCACAGCCAAAGACCGAAACCCAAATACCCTGACTCGCCATCCCAGCATTCACCCTACCAAGCTGCTCAGTCAGAAAAGTCATTACAGCCACTATAATCCCGCCAGATGTCACACAGGTCGTCGTATCTGCTTCCAGCCCCCTACCCAGGCTCCTGCTGCTTCCTTGGTCAGACAGTCCCTGCTATGACCCTTCAACTTCCTTCTCTCTCAAGGTTAGCTGCCTACAGGACATCCAGATTTTAAGCAAATAATTTGTATTCCCTCATTTTGCATTCTACCAGGTTGCATTTAAGAGCCATGTGTTATAACAGCATTACATGTGCATTAGATATTTTTATTTTTAAATAAACTAAATAAAGCATTAAAGATGGACATCTTAGATATTCTTCATCCTTCAAGGTCCCACGCTGCCCCCAGTGATCCTACCTTTCTCTGAAGGCTACATGGACCTTAGATCTTAGTCACGCTGCATTACTCGGCCTAAGTCAGTTCTCTTTTATTCAGCAATACCCTAAGATGCTTAAGAATAAAGAATGCCTCATATTTCTATTTCTCAAAGTTCATAACTCATGAATTAGGTACAGGTTCACAGATTTTTAAGAGCTGCAGAGGGAGAGGAAGAATGGGCACTAACATTTATTCAGCTTCAGGTATTTTATATACACAACTAGACAACATGTACTTTATTCTTGTATAGTCAAACAAAATCTCCTTTTTTCATTTGAGAAACTTGCATTTTTATGAAGGGAATTTGAAACTGTACAGCCTACATATGGTTTGGGGTTTTATCCCCAGGACACCCACGTACACACCAAACATCCATGAAACCACTCTGAAAACAATGCTTCGCTTCCCCAGTTACCATGTGGCCACACTTTGCCAGCAGTCCTAGGGGTGGGGGGTGGCCAAGGCTACCAAGGCACCCGCGTGACACTCATCTCTGTGTGGGGTGTTGTGAAAAGCATGATGTGAGAAGGAGTCCAAGGGGCAGTGGAAGCCCTCTCTTCAAGTCTGCGGCAGCACCACCTGCCAGACCAGCAGGCAAGTCATCCACACGGCAGAACTGAGCACACGGGACGTAAGACGTGAGATGAGGCCTAAGGAGCGGAGGCACCGTCACGGGTGGTGTCAGAGTGTAACCTGGGACGCCCTCTTTGCAGGACAACGTGAAAGGCGAATCAAAAGTTTATAGGCACGAACTTTTTAGGACAAGATTCTACTGGTGAGATTTTGCCTGTGAGTCAATTGCAAAAGTATACCAAGATATATGAATAAGAACACTGGATGTAACTTGGTGTGTAAAGACAAAAAATAAAACTCACCTAAATGTTTACAGCAGGGCACTGTTTCAATAAGTTATGGTACATTCACAGAGTGGAATACTATGCGCCACTGAAAACAATGAGAAGATTTGTATCTCCAAGATATACATGCTTAAGTGCAAAAATGCGAAGTACAGAACCATAGCCAGAGTGTAAGCCCATCTGGGCTAAGTGTATGTATGTATTATGTATATACGTGTACATGCATAAAGGATTTGGGTTTCTTAGCTTTCCTTTTCGTTTTTTTGTTTTGTTTGTTGATCCCTATATAGATACACAAGAAAGCGTAAACAGTGGTCACACCTTTATGAAAAGACTAGGGTAGTTTAGCAGGTGTGGGGAGAATTTACTCAGTAAAGAATTTACTTCTTATTTCAATACCTGTCTGTGCTATGTGGTCTTTTTTAACCATGTGTCTGCATACTGAAAAATATAAATAAATATTTTGAAATTCTACATGGAAGTATTAGTCTAGGAAGACATTCATTGACAGATATTAATATCAGCATCTAAAAATTATCACATCTCCTGACATTACTGTCTCAAAAGCAGATGTTTAGAAAGCACCCAACTGTCATTAGTTTGATGTTTTATATTCTTAACCTGCCAATGCTATTTTGCTTGGCTGGCTGGAAATGTCACTTTAAAACAAGAAGGGTAACATAGAAAGTAAAGGATGGTATTGATATTTCAAGCAAAATTCAAACATGATTTCAGTGACTGAACCCCTTTCCCTCCACGGTGAATGCAGCCACAGATGTGACCCTGCTTTGTGAATTAAACCATTCAACTTAACGAATGAAAATGGACACTGGCCATGAGCCCCAAATGGACATGGCAACGTGGAATTCACCCCAAATGCACATCTTTCCCCTGATCTTCTGTGAATATCCTTTAAAATAATTTTATGTTCTAAACACCTCAGACCTCAGATGAGTAATATGGCCCTCGGAAATATCATTTTCTTACTATTGATCAAAGAAGTCCATTTGCATGGAGATGTTATTAAACACCAGGAACATCATTCAACAGATATTTTCGGAAATCCAGCTACGCAAGGCGCCAAGCTCAAACAGCACCTGAGTAGTAAGTGCTGAGCAGCCCTGGGGTTCACAAAACTGAAAACCCCAGTGCGGGATGGAAATAATGGTAAAAGCACCAGCATTAAATTGGAAGCCAAGTTGGGCTTTAGGAGAAAACTGGGATTTGTGCCACTACAGTTGAGATAGCAGGTTGAATATTCATGTTGAAGGGCAAGGTAACAAGAACTAAGACGGGGCAGTAACAATTTTAGCAGCTTAAAGGGAATGATACTGAGAAAAAGTAGAAAATATATTTAGATTGGAGAAGTGGTCTCAAATTTTACACTAAAATATTTTAAAAATATGCAGCAGACTGTATTGATTAGCTCTAGCACTATTAGCAGGTAAGATGTGTCCAACTTTTTCCCTGGGACAATGCTTCTCAAATATGGCCGTGTATCAGAACTGCCTGGAGGGCTTGGTAGAATACAGACCACGGAACCCCACCCCCAGAGCATCTGGTCAGCAGGTCTACAGTGGGACCAAAGAAGCCGCATTTCTAACAAACTCCCAGGCAATGCTGGCACTGCTGGTCCAGACACCACAGCAGGAGAACCACTGTCCAAGAGTAACTTTAAACACATCAAGTACCCTATTCTCCTCAGAAGACGTGACACAGCAAACCTAAAATGCTGAGAACAGCATCCTCACATAACTCAAGACAGGTGCAGGCCTTCCCAAGTCTGATCCAAGCAACCTCGTAGACAGCCAGTTCTCTGGGATACACTTAGACCACGCGGCGCTCACGGTACTGGTCCCGTCTGGACCTCAAGGGGAACAGGACCTCAGCCCCCACGTTAACCACTCCCCTTCCCGGTGGCGCTGAGGCTGAGGAAACAGCTCTCTAGCTTGATGCGGGCCTATATGTAACCTCAGACCAGATCATTGCTGGACACTTCTCATTTAATGCCTGGAGGTCATGGAGTCACACCAACATGGCATCAAACCAAAGAATGTAGGTATGACACTGTGTCACTTCACCACTGCATAATGTGTAAATGCACAACTACAACCCACATGAAGACACCAAAACCCACACCCAAATAAATGACGAGAGCCCCTGGCCCCTGAGAACGCTCTAATGGCCTACCATCCCCAAAACCATCACCACGGAGGAGGTCTCCTGGTCACTTCTGCCCACCCTGACATTTGTAGGAGTACAAGAAGTTGTCATAAGGAAACAGCACAGGGAACTAGAGGCATGATGCAATGTATGCCCTCTAGTTGTCAAGATGTTACTGTGACATATTTTTCAGATGTAATTAACATTTAAACAGTAGAATCTGAGAAAAGCAGGTTACACTCCATGGTGAGGTGGGCCTCATCCAATCAGCTGAAGGCCCTACAAGAAAAAAGACTGACCTTCCCCTGAAGAACAGGGAATCTGCCTCCAGATGGCCTTTGGACTCAAGACTGTAACATCAACTCTTTTCTGGGTCTCCAGACTGCCACTAGTCAGTCCCCATCACTGCATGAGTCAATTCCTTAAAAGCAGGCTTCCCTGGTAGCACAGTGGTTGAGAGTCCGCCTGCCAGTGCAGGGGACACGGTTCGAGCGATGGTCCTGGGGGATCCCACATGCCGCAGAGCAACTAAGCCTGTGAGCCACAACTACTGAGCCCACGCGCCACATCTACTGAAGCCCATGCGCTCTAGAGCCCGTGCTCTGCAACAAGTGAAGCCACCGCAATGAGAAGCCCACGCACCGCAACAAGGAGTGGCCCCCGGTCGCCGCAGCTAGAGAAAGCCTGTGCGCAGTAACAAAGACCCAACGTGACCAAAAATAATAAATAAATCAAAATAAATAAATTTATCTTAAAAAATTCCTTAAAATACGTCTCTCTCTACAAATATACATATAATTCATCATTATCAAGTAGGGACAGAGATTGTGACAGGGCTGTCAACTACTCTTATTGGTTCTGATCCTCTGGAGAGCCCTGACAAACACAACCCCTACAGTTAGTTCACAAACTCTGTCCCTTACTTGATAATCATCAATTACCTCCATCTTTTTAAAAGAAAAGGCCTCCTTTCACCTTTAATATGAAGATTATCATTTTTTTCGGCTGCACGGCGTGACTTATGGGATCTTAGTTCCCCGGCCAGGGATTGAACCCGGGCCCTCGGCAGTGAAAGCACCAAGTCCTAACCACTGGACCGCCAGGGAATTCCCAAGATTACCTTCTAAAATGTACCCCAGTCAATGACACATATATTCTATACCACTCTACATAAAACTCAACCAGAAGCAACCGGTTTCGAGTGACTGAAAAAAACACCTCTGCTGTCACTGTAGCAGAGGTACAATTACACTGCGAATTCCCACAATGAGCACAAACTACAGGAAGGGTCCAGGAACTGACAACTTACCAAGCATCCATCCTGATTCAAATGCTCCTTGGAATCCATACTGAGCTTCCTCTTCCTGTTGGGCTGTTTCATTGCCAGCTTAGCACTCCTTAGCAGTGTTTTTCTGCAAAAGAGTGCCACAGAAAGAGTGATGGGGTTTTTTCTCCTTTAGAATGACAAAAACAAACAAACAAAAATAACCATGCTTTCAATTATACCTCTTATAATTGGTTGCCATAAATACCCTGATAAATGAGCTGACACAAGAATTTCACTGTTGATTTTATAGCCCCTAGTACACTACTAAATTAATGGGGAAAAGAGATAAGTTTTCCACCTCATCTAGAAGACATGTCACAAAAAATAGGTATTATTCCTTTGGTCCTCCCTCTCACGAAATTTTGGTTTTGCTTAGCTGAACTAACCAGTTAGGACTCGCTGCAATTTTCCTATACAGCTTCTGTACTCACATGGTCTGAGTCTCCACAAGTGTCAAGGCAGAGGTGTTCCAGGTATGAGGTCCTAGCCACACAAGGCATAGCAGGGCAATCTGCAACAGAGAAGAAAACTTTTCACCAATCCAATTTATCATGACCATCCTTTGGTACATTAGTAAGTAGTAGGCGTTCTTTAATAAGTTGCTTGGAATTAGTTTTTTTGATAGAGCGATTAAACACACTGTCTCGAGAACCAACCACTAGTATTATGTAAGTCCCACTGGAGCTACAATTCAGAAGGTCATTCCCTTTGAATAATTTTAACTACAATTTACCTGTAAGTTTTTAAAAGTTCAAAGGACTCAAATCACCTGTACTCCCCAGTGTTTTAGAATCATATATCCAACTTCTTACGTGATGTGTCCCCCTGAACAGTGACCCTAAAAACTGCAAACTGAGCACATTCACTACTGAGCGTGTCACTGCCCCTCTCACGGCTGCCCAGTTCCACTCGCTCTCCATATTTGCACTCCTGATGCAAGTGGCCACGTCCACCCCTTACAGTTGCTCAGACTGTGCACTGCACAAGAGCACCGAGCCAAGGGGCCAGTGGAAGCTGAAACCCACCCTGGGCTCTGCACACACGCCATTCCTCCTGCCACAGGCTTTCCATCCGCCAGGAAGAAAATGTACCTTTTCTAATTCAAACAAAGAGACCCCCTTTGAGCTAATGGCAGCCCTGACATTGCCAGAGATGGAGGAGCTGTTGCCATCGCTTCATCCTTTCCATCCCAGCCCACACTCTCACCAGGTTTGGTGGGTGTTTAATCTACTCAGCGTGTCTGGAATCCATCTTCCCCCTCCACTCCTAACTCTGACCCCCTCCGGTCTCGTGCCCCGCGACGTCCGCTGGAGCATGATGTGCCCGTGGCTTCGCAGCCCCACACTTTTGCTGGTCCCTCAACCTCAGAACCGCCCCTCCTTTGTCCACCTCTCTAACTCTTACTCATGCTGCACGACTCCACTGAAAAGACTTCCCATCCCTGAGAAAAGCCTTCCTCGCTCACCTCCTGCCTCCGACGGACCAGGTGCATCTCTCCTCACATGCGGCATACCTGTCCTTGCCTCTGCCACAGTATTCAACACTTAACATGTCATGTTTTTCATTTTCAGATGTGTCTCCCCTTTTGAGGCTGTAAGCATCCTGATGACCAGGTCTGTGGATGCCTGCTCTCTACTTTCCACTCTCCACGGTGCCACCTCCCAGCAGACTCTCAACATGCCCTGAACTGCATACGCACATCTCTGAATCACAGAGAAGCCTTGAGTCCAGTGGATGTTAGTTCTCGACCCATACGATACCCCTGTTAGAATGCTGTATGACTGGAGCGAGCATGTTCTCAAACTCTGTAACTCCCTTCTCTTTCTCCTCCGTATACAAAAAAAAAAAAAAAAAAAAAAAAAACAAACCCACAAACAAACAAAAAACACTTCCGCATATCCGTTTGCTTTTATTCAGATAATACTCATGTCCTTAAGACAGGCATTTTCCTGCTAAATTCAATAACACTGCATTCATTTTGTAGGATGTAAATACAATTTATCATGCCTAGCTCCGGGTAATACTCCGAACGTCTATGCAAATGAACAGTTTAGACTTGATGCCTGTAGCAAAGTATTCCTGCACAAGACAAGTACGGCCAAGGCTGGCTTGCGCATGACTAATAATACCCCATGGCTTGTCAAACTGAAATCGTCTGGCTACTGAGGATTTTCTCCTCACGGTCAAAGTGATCCATCTTGCTAATACCTGGTAATTGTCTCAGTAACTCTGATTGGTTTAAAAAAGCAAGAAAACCTGAGTTTATATTATCATGTATTGGGGGGGAAATGGAAAATGTTTATGCTGAGGAGAAGTTTCAAAATACAATTTAGTAATAATTAAATTCCCTTTACACTTAGAAATAATAAAGCAAAATATAAAAGGTACCTAACAGCCCATATAAGATTTTGCTGCCAGGCAAAAAAAAAAGGAATCAAATACAAATTCCATCAAATACAATACAAAGGAGATGAATGATATGTAGATAGATGAGAGATAATGGATGGATCGACAGACAGACAGACAGACAGACAGGTGGGAGTTGCCGACACACAGACAGAGAGGGAGGGAGGTCTGAGGTGGTCCCTTCACTGTCAGTTCACAGGATGTATTCTAAGCAACCGAACAGAACGCCTGACATAAACTGAACCTGAGTCTTTGGCACAGTATCAAAATATACGGATTACTCTGATTTCCCATGATACGTGGCCTACCCCCGGGGGGCCCCAAATGTCACGTCAGCCGCATGCCTCCTTGCTGAGATTTGAAGAAATAAAAAAACTTTAGAGCCAAGGAAGAATAATGTCAGACTCTAAAACACAGTAAGGAAGCGTACCGTCTGGAAGAAGCGAAGGTGAACAGAGACAGCGGCTGGGCAGAGCAGTGCCCCAGTGCACTCTGGCACTGCGACAGCACCCAAGCACTGGCTGCAACAGACAAGGTTATTTTAAGTGGTTTTAATTAAGGAAACTTCTAAATAGTATTTTATATTTAAACAAAAAGACAGATGAGTATAGAGAACTGATTTGTATTTCTATGAAGAATGTGGAAATAGTGCACGGATTTTTCAAATTAATCCTCTTACTCATTTCGATTTCCCTCATGGTTCATAGAATTTTCTGTCTGCACATGGCCAAACACCTGTCTTACTGACCTCCTAATTAAGCAGACAAATTAGATTTTTATTTAGAAGGCACACGGTTTTAATACTTCAAATTAAAGGAGTCTACAAACAACAAAAATAATGCACAGTCCGCCTATGTCCAGTTGCTATTTGGTAATTGATCACCTACTATCATCAGGACAGTCACAGGTACTTTGCAGAATCTAAGGAAGATCCTTCAGACATTGTAGAGGGGAAGAGAAGCACAGTAGCCATGTGCCCTGGATAACCCAGCATAGTTCTGACTCATGCCTCCCATTCTGGCAGAACTATTAACAGCACTGCCTTTCACTCCCCAAAACGTTCCCAATTAAACAGGAAATCGTATGGTCACTGTATGGATAAGAAACACACATAAATTAACAAGAAATATAATGCATGCCTTTAAAGAATTACGAACGGGCAATTCACGTGGTGCTCCCAGAGGGAGAGAAGGTCCAACACAGATCAGAAAACATACTATGGGGTAACATTTCAGCTGCTTCCAGGACGCTGCATAGAATTTAAAGTGAATTTAGCACCAAAATATCCCATACAAATATCCAATGACTGCACTGATTTCCCACCATTCCAAAGATGTAACCAGGCTAAAATGTGTTTACCCAGTTGATACTCAATGCCAATAACGCATAGTAGTGGGTGTTTGAATAAATTAAGTAATTACAACTGAATGCACTGCGACAGCTTGTGCATGAATTGCTGCTCCCCTTTGACTGTATTGACAGTAACAGCTAACGTGACCTGAGCACCCACATACACCAGGCACGGCCGGAGCTCCTCTACAGGTAGACTTTCAGTTCATTCTTATTCATTAATTCTTATGACTGCAACATTTTTAAAAACCATCCTCACCTCCATTTCACAGATGAGGAAACACTGCCCACGGCTGCACGACAAACAAGTACCCAGTACAATCCTAGAGCCACTCATTTCATCACCAGACTACGCTGCACGTTTACAACTGTTGTGTAAACTTAGTGCTCTGAGCCGTAACCACTCAGGTGCACCAGCCAAGCTCCTGCTGCTACGAGGATCTAAGTAAGAAATGGATATGAAAGTTCCTCACAGAGCTTGTGTCCACAGTTGACTTGTATTGTCTCTTTACTTACATCAGGGCAGCCACCTACTCCCATAATTTAAAAAAAAATTTACCTTTATTATCTATGTTGCAATCTTCATGGATTAACAGTAATGGTGTATTAATTGTGCACTCATTTGTCTTGCACAATGCCTTATGATCACAGCACGAGATGTCCCAAGATTCAGGGTCCAAAGGGTTATCACACAGGGTTACCCGAACGCAAAATATTATAAACAGATACTTTACTAGATGTATCTTCAAATTTGAATTCTTTCTGTCACCAGTGCAGCTATAACAAAATGAGATAATGAAAAACACATTCCCTTTCCTTGCATGTCTGTCTGTGTGTGTGTGTCTCTCTCCCACCCACACACACACACAATTACAGCAGCAGTACCAAAGATAAAGGTCCCAGAGAACATTAGCACAGTAATAAGTCTGGTAAGTCTATTTTAAGGTCTACCTGTCTGAATTCTTCCTAGAACAATATCTAACAATTTACACTCCATTCAAAAGTACCTGGCGGCTAATATACACACACACTTTACCTGTTTATAAGACAGTATCTCTTAAGAAGTTTCTTCCATACTGAGGTCTCCATACTTGAATCAGGCTAAGTTTCTAAAAATTCCCTCTTGAGAACTTCCTGCCAAGATGGAATTGTACATCCTTGCTTTGCTTGGCTCCAAACAAAGAACAAAGCCATTAAAATACACACCAGTTAACCTTCTCTGTAAACCAGCAGCAAATGAGAAACTAAGTGGCCAGCAAGGCTAAGGCCTAAGTCTCCTGGGCTCAGGGCTCCAGAGCAAGAGAGAACGGACAGGCCAGAAGTCCAGCCCCCTGAGGGAGAGGGAATCGACAGGGTCAACAGGTGAAGGTGCTGGAACCAGGCTTGTCCTTGAAGCCAAGAGGCAACAGGAGGCTCTGCCGGTCTCGCGCGGGAGCAAACAGAGCTTCTGACACAAATGTTCTGGGTCTCAGATGCAGGAAGAGCAAACGCTAGTCCCGACCAGGAAGTGGGCTCCGGGGAACCAGGCTAAGGCACACTCACAGCCAAAAAGTCAGGGGACAGGAGGCCCATATCAGTGAGAAAACAAAGTCCTCCCACCCACAGTGTGCCTACAAATCAAAATTCAATGCACAAATACATAAAGAAATCAAATGCTAAGAAGGACAGTCAATAAAATCAGCCACTGGGGAGAAGAATTCAGTCCTGATGAAATTTATATAATAGAAAATACTGGTGAATATTTTTAAATAAATAAGCTTAAGATGCTCAAAAAGATATACAAAGGAAAAACTTTAGAAATGAACAAGAAGGGCTTCCCTGGTGGCTCAGTGGTTAAGAATCTGCCTGCCAGTGCAGGAGACATGGGTTCGATCCCTGGTCCGGGAAGATCCCACATGCCGTGGAGCAACTAAGCCCGTGCGCGACAACTACTGAGCCTGCGCTCTAGAGGCCGCAAGCCACAACTACTGAGCCCGCGAGCCACAGCTACTGAAGCCCATGTACCTAGAGCCCGTGCTCCGCAACAAGAGAAGCCACCGCAATGAGAAGCCCGCACAACGCAATGAAGAGTAGCCCCCGCTCGCCGCAACCAGAGAAAAGCCTGTGTGCAGCAACGAAGACCCAATGCAGCCAAAAATAAATAAATAAATTTATTTTTAAAAATGAACAAGAAATTATGAGCAATAATACGGGTAAGTAAAAAAAGAGTTGTATATGAAAAAGCTAAAGAATCTTGGGAATGTGAGGTGTGGTCAATAAGATTAACAAGCCTGGCATGCTTGTAGCTCGACAGACCAGGAGAAAGAAAGAGCAGATTCAAATTACTAAAACCAGAATGAGAGAGGTTATATCAGTACTGATCTTACAGAAATCAAAATGATTATAAGGGAACACTATGAAAACTGCATGCCAACGAATTAGTAACTTAAGGTGAAATTCCTAAAAATACACAAATTATTGAAACTGACTCAAGAAGAAACAGAAAATCTGAAAAAGCCCAGGCTCAGATGACTTACACCAAATATTCAGAGAATTAATACCTATTCTTCCCAGACTCTTCCAAAATAAAGAGAATAGGAAGGAATACTTCAGATTCATTCTATGAGACCACTATTATCTTGATTCCAAAACCAGACAAGGGTATCACAAGAAGTGAAAACTACAGACCAATATCCCTTATGAATATATATTCAAAAGCTTCAACAAAATACTAGCAAACTGAATCCAGCAACATATAAAAGTATTAACCAACATGACCAGGAATGCAAAGCCAGCTTAACATTAGAAAATTAATTAGTGTAGTATAACCATAGTAAGAGAATGGAGGACAAAACCACACAGTAACATCATTAACCCAGAAAAGGCTTTTGACAAAAGCAATACCCTTTAATGATTGAAAAAATAACATTCAAAAAAACAGGAACAGAAGGCACTTCCTAAACCTGATAAAGAGCATTTATGAAACACCTGTAATTAACATCATGCTTGTTGCTGAAAGACCAAAAGCTTCCCTGCTAAGATCACGGACAAGACCAAGATGTCTGCTCTCACCATTTCTGTTTAACAGTCTTCTGGAGGTTCTAGGTCAGGGCAATTAGGCAAGAAAAAGAAATAAAAGGCATCCAGATGGGAAAGGAAGCATTCTCTTCTCCTCAATTTTTTGGAGAAGTCTAAGAAAGAATGGCATTAATTCTTATTTAAATGTTTCGCAGAATTCACCAATGAAGCCACCTATCTGGTCCTGGGCTTTTCTTTACCAGGAGTTGTTTTTTACTATTATTATTATTATTATTATTATTACAGATTCAATCTCCACAGTAGCTACGGATCTGTTCAGACTCTCTATTTCTTCATGATTTAGTCTTGGTAGGTTGTATGTTTCTAGGAATTTATCATTTACCTAGGTTATCCAGTGTCTTGGCATATAATTGTTCATTGTAATCTCTTATGATCCTTATTTCTGTGGTATCAGTTGTAATGTATCCTCTTTCATTTCTGATTTTGAGATTCCTCTTTGTTTGTTAATTAGTTTAGCTAAGGATTTGTCAATATATTGTTCATCTTTTCAAAAAATCAACTCTTAGGGTTTTTTTCTTTTTCTATCTTATTTATTTCTGCCCTAATCTTTGCTATTTTCTTCCTTCTGCTAACTTTGGGCTTAGTTTGTTCTTCTTTTTCTAACTCCTTTAGGATGAAAGTTAGTTTCTTTGAGATCTTTCTTCTTTTCTAATGTAGGCATTTATCACAATAAATTCCATCTTAGTACTGCTTTTGATGTATCCTCTAAGTTATGGTATGTTGTGTTCTCACTTTCATTTGTCTCAAAGTATCTTCCAATTTCCTTTTAGATTTCTCCTTTGAGCCAAGAGTCGTTCAAGAGTATGTTATTCAATTTCTACATATTTGTGAATTTTCCTCCTGCTGCTGATCTCTGCTTTCACTCCACTGTGACTAGTAGATACTTGGTGTGATTTCAGTCATTATAAATTTGTTAAGACTTGTTTTGTGAACTAAGCGATGACCTATCCCGGAGAAGGTTCCATACGCACTTGCGAAGAACCCATATTCTGCTGCTGTCCGGTACAAGGTTCTGTATCTGTCTGTTGGGTTCATTTGGTCCACAGTGTCGTTCAAGGCCTCTGTATCCATACTGACCTTCTCTCAGGTCTTCCATCCATTACTGAAAGTGGGGTTCTGAAGTCTCCTACTGTGCCTGTGATTGTTGCCTGTCTCCCTTCAGTTCTGCTAATGTTTGCTTTACACATTTAGGTGCTCTGAAGTTAGCTACAGGTGCATTTGCAATTGTTATATCTTGCTGGTGGATTGATCCTTCTATCATTACATAATGTTCTCTGTCTCATGGCACTTTTTGACTGAGAGTCTATTCTGTCTGATGTATGTATAGCTACCCCTGCTCTGTTCTGCTTACCATTTACATGAAATATCTTTGTCCATTCCTTCACTTTTCTCAGTCTCAATTCTTGACTCTCCTGTAACACAGTGAGACATCCTCACTCTTGCCATGGCTCCATTTGGAGCGAATGCACTTGCCTTGGGCTTGGTCTATGACTTGCTTTGGCGACTGGCAGATGCACTATGAGCTGAGGCTTAAAACATGCTTGTGCAATCTGTCCTGACCTCACTGCAGTACAACATCCGCCGGCAAAACAGCGTGCCCCAGTTACCCTCTGCTCCCTCAGGGCGGGCCCCAGAATGAACACGGGTAGAGCACACCTGAGCCCGACTCACAGCCTGCAGCCCGGCCCAGCACACCGAGCCTGGAGCCTATTATAAACCACCCAGGCAAACCCAGCCTAGATCAGCCCAACCACAAAACACCTAAAGATCTATTACTGTGCCAATAAGTATGTATTGTTTTCAGATGTTGAGTTTGGGGAGGTTTGTGAGGCAGTATTTTTGGTAGCAACAGCAGACAGATATAATAATCCATGCAGGGGAAAAAAGGGCAAAACTATGAATAAGTATTTCACACAGAAATTTATGGAAAGTTGTTCAACCTTGTCAGTGGTCAGGGAAATAAAGACTAAAACCACAAGGAGATAACCATGTCGTGGCCATTCAAGAACTCGGGCAACACTAGATGCTGGCAAGGCTGCAGAGCGCTGGGAACACTCACACTCTGCCACCCAAGAGTAACTGGTGGAAAACAATACAAGTCGGCGTAAACTTGAGAGCTGATGATGTTGCAGCAAATCCCACGGCCCAGGACTCCAGCAGCTATGCTCCATTAGGAGACAAGTTCATTTTAATGGGCCAGGGGAAGGGGAGTGGTGATGGAAACAATCCAACTACCTACCTACAAGAATGTGAAAAACTAACTGGTGTTATAGTCACACAATATAACATTGCATGGTGAAAATTAACCAACAGCAACTACATTTATAAGAACAAAAACATAAGCAATGATGTTGAGTGAACAAAGGAAACCAGAAGCCTGTTTACATTTTTAAAACAGAAAACTATGCAGAAGCACTCAATATGTGCCTTAGAGATATAGTCTTAAGTGGGAAATTATTTTGAAGAAGCAAAGAAATGATAAACATAAAATTCAGCACAGCAGTTAGACAGGAAAACAAAGAGTATTGTAATGTTCTCATTAAGTTGGATGTTGGCTTCGTGTATCTTTTTTCTGTTATGTTTCAAAAGTTATAAAAGTTGTTGTTTTGTACCTATAAAATGTTAAGGATATTTCTTTAGTCATTTGAAATGGTGTACTTTAGTGATCCAATATAAGAAGAGAAAAGCTGAGTAGGAAGAATGGACACAGTATTCTCTTTTAACCAGTCTGGTTTTTTTCCTGTATCTTAAATCCCTTTTCTCAGCAAGACTCGCTGCTTTCCTCTTACATTTGGGGAAAAAAACTCTCCCTAGACCCTTTCTGAGCATGTACGATGTGCAGTTAGTGAGAGGCAGGTGGGCCGGGAGCCCGCGATGCTCTGCCCAGCCTCCGCCCACGCGGCTCTGGAGGAAGGAGGAGGCCGTGGCCGAGGCAGGCGTCAGCCTCCTCCACGGTCCTCGACGGGCACAGGGCAGAGCTGAACCCAGCATCTTTCCTCCATTGAGTCAAGTCTGAGCAGGG
This sequence comes from Grampus griseus, assembly GCF_964374135.1. Classification (NCBI taxonomy): domain Eukaryota; kingdom Metazoa; phylum Chordata; class Mammalia; order Artiodactyla; family Delphinidae; genus Grampus; species Grampus griseus. The sequence continues at coordinate 31,989,873 of NC_139006.1, read as the reverse complement.
ACAGAAGATGGGGATGCAAATCACACGGAGGGGAAACTGAGTCTCGGTCTCTTAAGCAAAAAGGTATTTTCTGGAAGAATATCCAGGGCTCAGAGATTTAACATCTAGGGCAGGATCAAACAGAAACAAGGAAATGCATATTAAAGATAAACATCCTCTCGCACCCATGAATGCGACTGGCAAAGGTCAGTCTTACCAACTGACAGCGGGAATTGGCAGCAACCGTCACATGTCGCTCAACTGTAACCTGGTACAGCCACCAGTTAGGTTCAGCTGTTCCTAGAGGTACAGAAACACTAGCACATGTGCAAAAGGAACATGTTTACTGTGGCACCGTTTGTAATAAGAAAAAACTGGTAATACCCCAAATATCTATCAACAGGAAATGGATAAATAAATTGTAATATATTCAAAATTGGAATACAATACAGCATTTAACACAAATGAGCTGGAGTAATATATATTCCATCATAGATAAATCTCAAAAACACATTTGGACAAAAAGATGAAGTTGCAGGGTACCACAGAGCATGTACGTAATGACTACTGACAGAGCATCAACATCTAGGCAAGATATAAACACATGACTGAGGATAACACAAACTACAGCATCGTAGCTACATCTCAGGACAGGTGGAAATAAACAGGTCTGGGGACAGGAGGCTTCAGCTGTAATCACAATGCTTTCATTTCTTTCAGAAAATGGAAGCAAATAGGGCAAAATATTGTGATTATGAAATCCGGATGGCCAGCCTAGAGCTGTTCATTTTCTTAGTCTCTACACTTCACAGCATATTTGAAATATTTACAATAAAAATTCAACATTCAGCAGTAGTTTTATAGGAGGAATTCTCCACGTTCTCATATCTGCTTCTGTAAGGGTTTCACTTGCCCGTGAATACGATCAAGTAACAAAGTTATACACTCCCTCAAGATCAGCCATTTGCTCAGAGCCTCACAGAACATCTGGGACACATAACAAACCACAAATATCATCATCCCTGCAACCACTTAGTTATTAAGTTAGCCACTCCTATGCACCAAGCATGGGGTGGCAGGCTCTCAACAATCCTTTCAGAGTTAATAAGCCCCAGGTGACACAGCCAGTCAGTGCAAAGCTAGAATTTGTCTAACTCCAAAAGTGTACACCCTAACTAATGGCTCCATTTCCAAAAACAGGTTGTTGTGGACGCCGGTACAGCATGGAGGCAATGTGTGTGTTTAATGTGAAGGAGTAACATCAACATATATTTTTGATCGTGAAATAATGGGAGAGTGTGCAAAATTACTCGGCTAAGCTCACATGGCTGGCTGACAGCAGAGCCAGAACGAGAATCCAAGATTTACACAACAGACCACTTCGTATCTCATCAAGGAGAACAGGCTACACTCATTATAATGAACAGATTTTCCAACAAATGCCAGTCTGGAGCCTTGCCCAAACCAAATTCCTAATACCACACCACTAAGCACATTCAAATAATTCTCCTTCCAGGAGCAGCTTTAATACATTGGCATTTGCATCATGACAACTGGTACTGCTGCCTAAAATGACATGCCACATTAAAATGACATGAAAATACATTATTTGCAGAAATATATTTATATTACACAGCTGAGCACTAAATTATTAAAAAAAAAAAAGGAAATCTGCGGATGCCAAAACAAAGATAAAACTGAGGAAACTAAATCATATATATATACTAGGGCTTTGCTTTTCATTCCCACCTGGGGATAGGAACTGAAACCATAAGCTGCAGGCATGGTTTTGAGCAAGAAATTGTCTCTGTCTACAGAGCCAAGAGCCAGGAAAATGTTGTCCTATCTTGGATTAAGGATTAATAGGCCTTCACTCACCGGCTTAGGTAGCAGCACAGAAGAAGGCCACTTTCACTAAAACACTGGTGGAAAAGTCACCACTGAGAAGTCAGAAACCCAAATCTGTAGTAGGTCTGGGGTTCCACTGCCCCCAAACCCAGCAATGCAAAGAGCTCAAATCAGTGACAGCAAAACTGCCCCACAGCAACATCCTGACCACCCAGGCCACTCTCGGAACTCACATGAAACTCTCCCTGGAGATGAGCTCACAGACTAAAACTACAGAACACACGAGGAAAACCGTGAAGGTACACAAGAGTGCCGAACAGAACAAAACAAAAAAGATGAACACCCCAGAAGTCTTCATAACAGGAAAAGCCTAGAAGGACATAAAAATAAGAATGTGTAAACTCTTGAAGAAATAAATGAAAATAGACTCTCTAAGACAAGAACAGAACTCTGTTCAAGTAAAAAAAACAAAGATATGAAAACAAAATAGAAAATCTAGAAATGAAATACATAATATGGTATGAAAACCTCTGTGGATATGTTAAGTAAGCATACTTTTTAGAAGTGAAAACTAGAAGACAAATCCAGAGCTGAAACAAACATGCAAAATAGGAAAGCAATTGCTAAAAATTATGAAAGAGAAGAGACATAAAGGATGATTTTTTAACATCATTATTAGAGTAAAATTGCTTTACAATGGTGTGTTAGTTTCTGCTGTATAACAAAGTGAATCAGCTCTACGTACACATATATCCCCATATCTCCTCCCTCTTGTGTCTCCCTCCCACCCTCCCTATCCCACCCCTCTAGGTGGTCACAAAGCACCGAGCTGATCTCCCTGTGCTATGCGGCTGCAAGAGTCACCAACATACATGTAAAAGGAGACCCAGGAGGAGAGACTAAGAAAAAAAATAATAAAGAGACAAAATGTTTAAAAAGCAATATGCTGCTCTCTGGGAGCTTACAATCCAGCAGAAAAGTAGAGCTGGCTTCTGTCCTCAGAACTGAAAGTGGCATCTGGGACTCCTGACTCTTCCAACCTCGACCCTCCGCCTCCCTCTGCTTCTTGCCCTTCAGATGTGACTGACATAGTTGTGAAGTGGGGAAGTTATGTTGCCCTACAAGCCTGACAGAGTCAGAGTGGAGGTTAGAGATCTAGTTCCAGGTTCACTGCTGTAGTTTTTACTTTCCCTTCTTGTTCAGATAAGCCAAAGGGCTTACATGTGCTGAAGACCACTGGGGTGCCGCCCAGAGCGCCAGTTAAGAGAACCCACTGGTGTAGCCAGCCCAACACCCTCCTTCTTCGCCCAGATCATTGATTTCCACCTTGGAGATTCTCATTCTGAGTCCACGTCATTCCAGGGTAGGCAATAACCCAGGAAAGGCCAAAGCAATAAAATCCACCCTCTCGGCCACAGTAACTGCTTCAGGGATACATATACAAACTGAGAAAAACCAAAGAGATTCGATGCCAGGACTCTGATTAGAAATACTGGGCAAAAGAACCTTTCTTCTGAGATTAGCAAATTAGCAGACGTAAGTCTGGAACTGGAGAGGCCACCAAGAGCTTCACTGAGACCAAAGCCAACACAGGAGAAGGCAAAACCAAGTGCTGAGAGCGGCCAGCCCCTGGATCCAGCCATATCTGATGCACCACCACACCAGGACTTCTTAATGAGCTAATGAAGGCCCTTTTCTGCTCGTGCCAGATTGAGTTGGATTTCTGTCATTTGCAACTAAAAGAGTCAAGACTAATAAAAATTTTAGACGCAAGGAAGCAGCATTGGCAGCAGCAACAGAAAGAGGACAGCTGCTCTCTAAATAGTTCCCCAATTTCAAACACTGAGAAGGATTTGGATTGCAATCCCAATACCCCTCTAACGCATTAACCATATCAGACTCTCTGAATCTAACCTAGATTTTATAAGGTCTTAGAGCTCCTCCAACTACCTTAAGAGACATCACAAAATTATAAATAACAATTCCAAAACAAAATAATTTTTAATTATTTGGAATTTAAGAATATATGACATCTTTATTTTAGGGAAATCAGGAGATGACAGAAAACAAAAGTATCAATTAAAGCTTTAAAAGATTAGGAATCAAAAATAATGACAATGAAGGGGTTTGGGAAGGTGCAGAGGCAACACATTTGAGATGTGGGGGCACACACAGCACCTACCTGTTTATGAGTAAGAGACTAGCAAGCAGGGTGGAGAAAACGGTGGGCGGAGAGTGGTGCTCATATATGTGTTTATATAGCTTTGAGTATAACTCCAGGTCTACGAGAAGAGACTATAAAAATCTCCCAGGCAAATCAATGGAAATAAGACTTTTTTCCTGTCATCCACTTTCAGAGTCTCTCGTGCCTCCTTAAGTCCCTCGTCACTCAATAACGTTAAAATGATCTTTCCCATAACCCCCTGAATATCAAATATGAATGTCAAACAGTGCACTAAACTCATCCTTTCTCTCCATTCTGTCTGCCAGAAGACAGGTATGTCTGTGGCCAGAAATACAGAACATACCACGTATAGACTAGCCAGATTTTTAGTGGTCATAATAGATGCCAATGTAGGCCATAGGTGATTGATAACAGAACACATTTTGTGCATTTCAACACACCTGAAATCAGGATGGTCTTGCAGTACTGCCAGCCAGGTAGCAATTCTTACGTGATTATCACTGCCTGCCCCTGCCCAGACCTGTCTGTCCCTCCTGGTGGGTTGACAGAACAACTGAAATCCTTTAACGGTCACAAATGGTCAATAAACAATATGTAGGTCATCTGAAGAAGGAATAGGAGTCCTAGTTGTTGACAGATAAACCATGTGATGATACCATCAAAATGTGCAGAATGTATGTCAACAGCTTGGAAGAAAATCCCAGAGACAATACTGAAACATTCTTTTAAGAAATGATTCAACATTAAGATTCCTGAGGGCACAGGGTGATGTGTGGGAAAACACAGATGTTGATGACAGAGTCAAAAGTGAATCAGTAGAGTTGGGCTCCAAAGGTGATCAAGTTTCAGAAAAGCCCAATCCAACTGATTAAGCTAATGTTTTCTTTCTTGAATATGCACAGTAGTAATAAATAATAAAAAATATATGCTTAAATAAGTATAGAAGAGTTCTTTCAATAAAATATAAATCCTTAGTGATAAGGAAATATTAGTTAACCGTTTGACTTGGCATTTCTTTTCCTCACCACTGGCTGTTAAAACAATGGAGCAGGGCTTCCCTGGTGGCGCAGTGGTTGGGAGTCCGCCTGCCGATGCAGGGGACATGGGTTCGTGCCCCGGTCTGGGAGGATCCCGCATGCCGCGGAGCGGCTGGGCCCGTGGGCCATGGCTGCTGGGCCTGCGCGTCCGGAGCCTGTGGTCCGCGACGGGAGAGGCCGCAGCGGTGAGAGGCCCGTGTACCGCAAAAAAAAAAAAAAAAAAAACAATGGAGCAGTTACAATCAATAGTGGCTTATATTAGATGAAATGCAGTTGTTTCTATAGAGAAGTCATACGTAGCAAATCTACTCTCTAGTCTGTTGAAAGTATGGTTTGCAAAAGGTAAGTAGCCTTTTACCTCACCCTCATGCCATCTGCTCCCAGCTCTCTTTCTAGCTACTGATAAAAGCCACAAGAGCCATCTGGACTTTCTTGTCTATATATTTTAAATCCAAAATAGTTTTGTGTTTGCACAGGACCTGGTGCAAGATGACATTAACACTCCAAAGAAGGCCTTGGGGAAGCAGAGGGCACTGCCTGCACTCAGGAGGAAGCCACGGGCCCGCCGCGGAGAGGAGACACGAATCAACGGGCCAGAGACCAGCCTTCTTCCAACCCCACGTGTACTACAACTTCAATATCTGTCTACAGATCCTGGCATACAGGTATTCTTTCTGATATTCTAGATCAATCTAAATACATGTGACGTTGGCTGTACCTCATTCAAAGCACGGAGAGCTTATCAAATTAGTTCCCACTTGAAACTTCATTTTAGCTTAAGTCTCTCCAAAACACTGTAATTAAGGAACGCCATTTATCTTAAACACAAATGGTGGTGACAAGCTGGAGTCTTTGCTGCTGCTTCGTATTTTGTTACTTTCTCACCAAACCTTGGAACATCATGTGAATTTACTGAGTGGTATTTCCTAAGAGAAAATCTGGCGTGTAAAAGCACTAAACAAAACACCCTGAACAGTGAGATAAACAGAGCCTTCTTCCCATTCTGCAGCTCATTTAACTTCGGTATCTTTTCTACTAAACCATCTACCCCACCACCTTCAACCAGTGAACTATTCTAATTCCAGGTGCTGAACACCTGACAGAAAAAGAGACTGCTCTTCTTCTAATAGGAATGCAGGAATCCTCCAAATGCTGATTGCCTGATTTTAAACTGCCCTTATCAAAATGCCACAGACACATAAGCAATTGTGAAAATTCCCTTCAACTACTGGGCCCCAATTATCACAATCAGGTCTTTTGAAAAAATCATTAGGGAAAAGTCAAACCACACGCATAAAGGACGGAGACGCAGGATTTTCTGGTCACCTGAGGGGTAAGTCAGCGGCCGAGCCTTACAGGTTATGCAAGGTGCAGCCATCGGAATGGAACGACTCGTATCCATCCTTAGCAGCTTTGTCCTCAGGCTGACTTCTTTTAGTGCTTCCAAGCTCAGAACAATCTCTCACCGTTCTCTTGCTGTTCATGCGAAGACACAGAACTGTAGCCACTAAAAAATGTCCTCAGCTAAGCCCCGGGCAGATAAAGATACAGCAGGACAAGCTTCACAGAAGGTGTTTGTCCTCCTTCGCAGCCTCACCTACCTTTTCCCTTCCTTCAAGGTGGAGAGACGCATCTCACTCTAAATTATGCCGCTTCGAGGCAGGGACTTCACTGCTCTGTGAGTTATGACCTCCTCTGTAAACTAAAGTGGGTCTGATTACCTTAGAAGATGATCTTAAGACCTCTTGTAGGTCTGATTTACGCTTCTGTAACTCTACTTTGGGCAATTTCTTTAACCTTCCGCGCCAGCCAGTTGTGTAAAGAAGGTCTACAAAGCTGACAATACTCCGGAGTAGAATCCCAACCTAAGAAACGTGTGACTCACTTCCACGTGTGTGAGCGAAAGCAGCCCGGAGACGAAGAGAGATCTCTAGACGCAGGATGCGAAGCCCCGGTCCAGTCCTGGCTCTACCGCTTAATTCAAACCATCACCTTCAGCAAGACACGCAAACTCTCTAACTTTCAATCATGTTGCTTACAAAATAGAAACAACTCTTTATCTACCACCATCAGAGAAAAATGTAAGAATCAAGTGAGATATGAGTCAATCATGGAATCATTACCAATTATTTCTAAGACTTGCTAACATACATTAAGCGTTTACTAATTCCAAGGAATTTTACAATATGCTTTACAGACGTTATATAATCTTCAGGGTCCCTGCTTTACAGATGAGAAAACTGAGTGTAAGTAACTTGCCCAAGGTTAGACAGCTAGTAAAGAGCACAGCCAGGATTCAAACCAAACTCTCTCCAAAAGCCCACGCTCTTAACCTTTATACCCTATGACCTTATTCACACCCTGTGACCGAATGAGGCTAAGGAACCCTGGACACTAACTCTCTCCTCTTGATGAGTTTTAACAAAGTAAAAATAGTGAGATCTGTGATTGAAAGAAAAGTTTTAACTTGAATCCAAACTGTAGTTGAAAATAGATCCTTTCTCCCCCAGAGCGCCTATTAAATGAATTTATGTTCGATGGAAACACACTTTATGAAATACGGATGCAGATCAATCCAACCTTTTCATTTCACAGAAAGAGAAACTGAATCCCAGACAAATGAGAGACGAGGTCACAGAGCTCGCTGACAGCGGCCACGGCCTAGAGCACTGGGTGCCCTGCACCAGCCCCACTGCCTACTTTAGAGCTCCCTCTAAAAGCTGAGACGTTAATACTGTTACCGACGATGTTTTAGAGCACAGTAGCAAAGGAACACCTCCGGCCACAGAGAGAAAGCCGCAGCAAGTCAAGGCCTCGGGGACGGGGATGTCGCTGCCGCCTCCTGTTCCGAGCCCGACCGCCTATTCTCCTCCAGGCAAATCCAAGACCTTGCAAGATCTCACCCGGCGCAAGCTGCAGAAATTTCTGCACTTTCCGTACTCACAATTCTATGCTCATCAAACCTGACTTTTCAAATACTCAGACTGACTTTTTTTCACAGAAAGCAGCTGAGAGGACAGTCCCCGGGGACGTCACGTGGCCATAGGGGAGGTGACACTACAGTGCGCCCCTGGAGGCCTCCGCTGGGAGAGTCTCTGTGCAAAAGCACAGGAGGCGGAATGATATTAAACCGGATGGGTTAAATTGCGATTTTCATGTCTAGGCCTTAAAATATTCAAGTTGACAGTCCTGGTAGGACTTCCTGTTATGAAAATGCTTTGCAAAGTAAAGCATTTTAGTATTCCCGTATCTACTGATTAAAATCTAACTTTTCCATTTTGTGCCAGTTAGCTTCACAGCCCAGTCCTACAACTTCAGAAGCTTACTTAATCAGCCGTTTAAGACATTCTGAAATTGTTTTAAAATATAAAATTGTGTAGCTTCCTCAATTCTCAGGCCACCATGTAATGATACAGCATAACGTCAAACATTTTTTTAGTATATTCCTGAGCTGAAATAAGGTTCACTAAGGATTTTTTTTTCATTTGCACATACACATTGCATATACATTTGCACATATATAACCCTTCAAAAGGAGAGGAGTAAGCCATGACATATTTGGAAAAAAAGAAATTATGTCTACAAAGCTTTCTAAATAAAATGTTTTTTCTAGGGACTTCTGGGAGGAATTTTACAATGAATCAATTTTAATCTCAGAAAACATTCCCGGGAAACAGGAAAGAATGAGCCTCCAACGCCGTACTAGATGACCAAAGCGGGTCCCTAAAACACAAGAGAGCTTGAGAGTGTTCTACAGGTTATTCTTCCATCACAAGGGCCTTCCCTGCATCCCACTCTCCATGTTCACTCACCCACGTGTGCGGTGAACAGAAGTCAGCAAACACGGCAGCTTAACAGGAAACGTGAACTGGGAAATTGTGGTCCTTCCATTTTTCCTCTCTTTGCGTTTCATAATGACTTAAGTATGAGCTGATAATTCAGAACCACCACGTGACATATTAATAACAAGATGACAAGGAAAAGGTAGGTCTCTGTCTCATAAGCACAATACTTGATATAGAAACAGAACTCTCTAAGGAGAAGCTTTAAAAAGCCAAATCAGGCGGGAGATTAAATCAGTCACTCTAGAGGTTTTCACTTTTCCACGATCTTATACACAAACATTCAAAAACTTTACAAAAGCTGATAAATCCTGGGAGGGGATTTATCAGTTTAATGCTGTAAGAAGGTAAACTGAGAAATCCAAGGTTGAGTAAAGAGAATGACATTAGACTAGGACGGTGGTTAAGGAATAATACCTGGACATGTATGTGTTGGTTCACCTGCTTTCACGACACGAGCTGATTTGATGCTCTAACGGTGATAATGGATAATGACCATTAGTTTAATGACACCAGGAGGAATAAAAACAGCAGCGGCAGCAAGAGCAACACCCATATCGAGGCTTTCCCTCTGCAACATCTTAAGCCTATGACAGCGATGCGGACGCTGGGATCCACACCCGCGTTAAGAGAAACGCCCAGGGCCTCTGTAGCTCAAAACAGCAGAGCCAAGACTCAGACACAGGTCTTCTAACCTAACTCAGTTCTCTTTCCAGGACACATGTGATGACAGTCTGCCAGACTCTGCTCCCAACCTTCTTTCTTCAGAAGCTGCCCATCTCCCCTAGCTCCACCATCCACATTTCAACAGCGGGAGTTGCCCTGTGTGAACCACGTGATCTTAGGCCACGGCAACAGCTGATGGGTCCGGGGGTGGCCTCCGGACCCCAGCTAGACAAGTCAGATTTCTTCCCAAGAAACGTGTAACTGGAACTAAGGCAGATGCGGTTCATCTTTCTCTGGGTCGCTGGCACGGAACGTGCAGACTGGGCACTGCTGGCAGAACTATTCTCAGCCTGTGGAAATGGAGGGAAACGGCCTGCAGTGAGGAAGGAGCAGGAAGGAGAGGTGTAGGGACAGAGAAGTAGAGTCCTCAAGGGTGCACGATCCCAGGCCCGGCTGCGTCCTGTCCCCAGGCCCCAGGGACACTTCAGGAGCCCTCCCCCTCTCACCTCAGGACACCTCTGGCTGGATCTCTTGTTTCAAGCAACCCAAGAGCCTGAGCAGTAGGAAATAAACTGTATGAACGCGTGCCAAGCCCTGCAGGAGGAGACCTCACGGACTTGTCTCTGTATCTTGTCTTCTCCACATCCCTCTCTCCTTCCGGAACAGCGCCCCACTCTGCTGGAAAATGGTGCTTCCCTACCTTTCCGGCCACATGGTTCTGGTGGAGGCTGTTCCCCCAACCCTGGCTACCCTTCACTAACATAATCCATAGCCTCCTTCACAGCCCTGTGAAGTGTCAAATGGTGGTTCTCAAAGTGCGGTTCTAGGGTCCCTTGGCGGTCTCCCTGGCACTTTCAGAGGGTCCTCCCCTTTTCACCCTTGTCATCTATGCGTAGCTGGATTTTCGTCTCATACTCCAACCAGCACAACACATGGCAACAGACTGAACACGGAAGCAGATACGAGGATTCAGCTGTCTTCTATCAAGCCAGACATTGGAAGATATTTGCAGAAATGTAAAACAATGCCACTAAAGATTTCTGTCTTAGAAAACAGTTATTTTTCATGCAAATATAATTTGTTTATAAGTTCATTATTGTCATTTCAAATAAACGCACAAATATTTAAACTATTTCAGTTTTAGCTTCTAATGCAATAAATAGTGTTATATAAAACACACATAATAATAAAAACACTTGTGGGGTCCTCAGTAATGTTTTAGAGTATAACAACATCCTGAGACCAAAAAGTTTAAGAACTCCCATCCTAAAATATACAAATTAAATCTTCATTTTTACACGGAGCAGAGTCTGCAATTTAAACCTAAAAGCTTCAGTGTTACTTCCTAAGTGGTAGATAAGAGTCATTGGGAACTTCTTTATTTTTAACCAAATTCTTCATGATTAAGTGAGCTGCTGAACTTCAAAACCGACAAAATCAGATTACACCATAAATTTACACTTAACATAAATTTACACATAGGTGTAATCAAAAGAATATATTTTTCAAATGTAATTAAAAGGATATGTTTCTGTGGTTAACTAATTATAGTTAAAGTTAATTAGGATTAATTACAACATAAAAGTGTTACCTATCATATATACATTCTACACAACACCTAATAATTTCATAACTGTAATCTCAGACTTCAGTAGATGTCTTTAACATCTAAGCAATTCAGGTTAATGGCTTATATTATAAACGAAATTCACGGCGTGTTTCAAAAGCAGCCACAAGAAAGGCACTGCTAACTTCCATACTATCAATAATAATAAAGACTAGTAACCAAGTGTGAAGACAGGTGTTTGGCTTTTTAAAATATATTATGGCAAGAAAAATCATAAGTATAATGTAAGTTCTCAAATTAAATAAAATGTTGATTCATGCTGCTACTAAGGTATGTTTATATATCTTGTAAAACTTAAGCTTGAATATTTATACTTATAATCAATGCAATTACAATCATCCTCACCAAAAACATCTATTAAAGGCTGAGATGATCACATCATGATGTAAAGTACGCACGAATATGTTTTATGCAACAGACATGTTTCCTTCTAGACAAAAAGTTTATAAAGATTACAAAATGTATAAACCCAAAATGCATAAACATGATGTTTTATATGGGCAAAAAAAAAGAGACAGAAAAAAAAAGACACACACAAACAGACAAAAACACAACGAGATCAGAGAAATACACTGTCCCAGTGGAATGTCTAAGGAGCCGTTATTTTCCTTTTAACTTTGTGAAATAAAGTTACACTTTATAAAGTCAAAAAGAAATATAAGTCGGTTAATCATACATGTACATGATAACAACTATTTAGGCCACTTCAGATTGGGTCTAAATTATTCTGTCTGCTTCTTCCTCAAAAGATGAAAGAAACGGAGGATTTCTCTTACTGTCGCCTTCCTATTTGAGAATAGAAATTTTAGCCTCTAAACAAAGAAAATTATTCCGACTTTTCTTACAGAGACAAGGCTGCAGTGGTGGCTTGACTTGTCAGATCCCACATTTCAGATAAAGAAAGCAATGCCCACAGGGCAAGAAAAGCTTGTAAAGTCAAGGGAAGAACAAAACTCAGGCCGCTATCTCCTAATACAAGCTGCCTCCTCAACCCCTCATCTTCTGCAAAAATGCCAGCTTTTCAAATGTTACTTGAAATGCTGCATTGTTTGCAAATAAAAAGTTGTTCACATAATCACTAGTTCCTCAAGGGACACCGGATTTGCCACTGGTCACTTATTTTTTATAATTACTAGGCTACACTGGCTTAATCAAGGTTGTTCTCTTGTATTAAATAAAGAGGAGGCTGTCGATGGACAGGCTTTGACGCCACTGCCCGGCTTGGCCACGTACACCATGGATGGCGCAGCCCCAGGGCCCCCTGTGTTAGGGGCATGGCGTGAAGGCGGTGGTACCTGCCTCTGTGAATTCAATACAGACGTGCAAGGGCTCGACTGAGGAAAGTAACTTTCAACCTTTAATTCCTTCTCTAAAGGTATAAACTGCATAATTATGTATAAACTTCATCAACTTGATAACTAAATAATTTCTCCATGCAGGACAGACAAGTAATTTAATATACATTTTCTGACAAAGTATTAGCGGGACCTTCCTGTCCAGAGACAATCAGTGCATTCCTCATTAAACAACTGTGATGTATACAGAACCCCCCCACATGCAGCCATACACAGGGTACAGATCAAAGCTCTCGTGTCCGAGACGACTGTGGCCTCTATGTGTAAACAAAGGCATCATAACATGATAAGTGTCTGTTTTAAGGTCATCTTCCAACATCTGGAAGTGTTCACAGTATCACTGAATTCTTAAGACAGAAGAGGAAACTTAAGATTTTTAAATAATGACATTCAGAAAGGCTCTTTTAGGGCTTTCTTGGTGGCACAGTGGTTAAGAATCCGCCTGCCAATGCAGGGGACATGGGTTCAAGCCCTGGTCTGGGAAGATCCCACGTGCCGCGGAGCAATTAAGCCCGTGAGCCACAACTACTGAGCCCGTGCTCTGCAACAAGAGAAGCTACCGCAATGAGAAGCCAGCGCACCGCAACGAAGACCCAACGCAGCCAAAAATAAATAAATAAATAAATTTATTAAAAACAAAAAAAAGAATGGCTCTTTTAGAATGAAAAAAAAAACGAAGTGCATAGAGACTGGGGAAGATTTATGAATTTTTCTACATAATAAAACATATTGCTAGTAAGTTCATGGTGCAAGAGAAATGATATTCACAAGTTCCAAATATTTCAATTAATGTCACAAGGCAAATGTATGAACACAACTTGAAATGGGTGTGTAATTTCCTACTTCCTCAAAAAAGAATATTCACTGAAAGAAAATCTAGTTGAATTGACTATGTTGTGACATTAATATTCTGCTGAATGCAGATGTTTATGTCCAAAGATGGTGGTAAGCCATCAAAATGCTAGATTTTCTATCACAGTTTGCCTGTGTTTTTCTAAAAGATTCAAGAATGATAAATCCTTGCTTTTAAAGGAAATTCATGACTTAGTTGTATGCCTCTAACCACAGGAAGATCTCATGTTATCCTAGCCCAAGAAACTACCATCCGTGGGACAAATCTCTGCATTAAAAAGAGAAGAAACAGCAGTAACTGGCAGTGAGGTGACTAATCGAACCTCGCGAGGCAGAGACGCAATTTCGCACAGGACCATGAGGCCCCAGTGGCAAAGCCAGGAGGCATGCTCACCCCATAGGAGCCGGGGAGGTTCGGAACCCTGGAGTTGACCCTTTCCAGAAAGGTCCTACTGACGGCCTGAAATGCCATCTGTCTGAGGAATCAGAAAACTTACTCTCCAAATATACACCCAGAACACTCCTCAATCTCCAGTAAAATACAGAACAGAGTGTTTTAATTTCAAAACTTACCTGGAAATAATCACTGGCAAGGTCAGGAAAACAGGCGCACAGACAGCCCCTGCCTTTGGCAATTTAGCTCCATTCAGATAAAGCTCTGGAGCGAGGCCCAAGCCACAGGGCAAACGTGCCCCTCCTGGGAAATGAGCAGCCTCCTGCTGAGACCGGCCCCACCTGCACTCCCGCCACCCCGCGCCCGGTCCAGGAGGTCGAAGGACTAACCCTCCCACCGGTAGAGGCTTTGTGGACACACGGACACACGGGCTGAGCCTTCTCTGGAAAGCCGAGACCCATGGTCCCCACCACACCCTTCGCCCAGGAGCTGGAGCAGCTAGTTCATCCGAACCCGCCAGAAGCTGCCTGGCTCCAGGGCAGGCCGTTCTTAGACAAAGCACCCCGAGGGGCGGCTGCTGCCAGGACCCCCTCCGCATCTCCAGATGCCCCCGGCCACGCGAAAGGCGCAGCATGATCGGTGGCGATGGGCACAAGGGACTATGTTGGCTTTTAACAGCTGCCATGAGCTTTACTCAAAAAATATGGGTGCGACATTCAGTGGAGTAGGTAACAGTATCACAGTCCCACTTTATAAAGGAACAGGGGCTCCAGGGTTTACAGAGTTGGTCACCAGGCTAGTAAGCCATGAAAACAGAATTCAAATCCAAGCTCTGGGAGGAACATGGAAGAAAGATTTGGTTGAAATTTCGTTTGAGCTGCCAAAGTTTCCCCTGGGCGAAAACACACACACACGCACACACGCACACAGGCACTCACAGCCCATGGAAACCGCAGTCTCCCAAGCCCACCAGGAATCTGCTCTATGCTCTTCCATGACTAGGGGTGAAGTACTTATTTGGTACTTATGTTTATTCGACATCACCAGCATACAATGTGTGGGATACAAACGTGGGAGAGAAGACACCAAACCATCTTTGTTGAGGCCACAGCCCATCTACTCCCATCCCAGTCACTTCCCCAAAGAAGTAAAAGCAAAACAACTTGACCATCCATCAGGTTAACTGCTTTGCTAGAGACAGTAGGAACAGCTGAACAGTTCTTTTACGTGATCACGTAATCGTGATTACGTGATCACGATCCAAGAACCCCTCCTTTTAAGCTCTTACATGTCAACCCTGAGATATAAGGGATAATTAAGGGATATAAGATATATCCCCATTTTTCAGGTAAGAGAACTAAGGTATAGAGAGTGTAAGTAACTTCCTAAAAGTCACACAGTGGTAGCATACCTCACGGTCCCTGACTTCAGGAGCTGACAACCCAATTATGGAAACAGGACTGATTCACTTAAAACAACTAGCAAACAAAACTGTCTAATTAAAAGTTCAAGGCAGGGTATGGACAAGCCCTGCCGGGGTCAAGGGAGAGGAGAGGTAGCACCCGAGTGGACAGAGGGCCTCGGGAGGGACAGCGCTGTGACCCTGCAAGGGCAGTGGTTGTCAACAGGATGACCCTGTCCCCAGGGGACGGAGGCAGGGAGTGCTACTCGCTTGTAGTGGGTAGAGGCCAGGGACACCGCTACACACGTTACAAAGCACACAGCAGCCCCCGCAACAAAGAACTATTGGACATAAAACGTCCACGGAGCTGAGGTTGAGACACCCTAAACTAGCGGATGGAAGGGTACTTAGACAGGTCATCCCAGACCAGGGATAACAAGAGCGATGGCTCAGACCAGGAAGAGCTCAGATCCACAGGAGACCGTGTATCATGGGGACTTGAGGAATTAACACTGCTAAGGACGACTGCTTAGAGGGCTCTGAAAGCTAAGCAGAGGGATAAGGAACAGATCTGTGATGACACTCACAGGATGAGAACAAGGTTCAGGGAGCCCCAGAGCCCAGCTAGAAGGTTTGATACAACAGCCCAGGTGTAAAGTAACGAGACGTGTCCGCAAGGAGAGGAGAAAAAGTAGCGAAAGACACTATAAAGGAAGGACGGACAGAGCTGGCTGACTGCTAGATACAGGGGTGAAGGTCAGGATTCTGTTCTGTCCCACCCCTCACCTGTGCACCCGACCGTGGTGCCCAGGACACGGCCGAGCCCTTTATGTCCCGGGGAAGCTGGGTTCTAATGTCCCCACATAAAGGAAAAATGTAAGAAAATGACAAGCTGCCTCTAAATGAGCTCCGCAAAGCCAGGTCTTCTCGCAGCAAAGGGCAAGCGTGCTGGCTCTTCAGTGGACACCAGGCGTGTCAGGGACGCGGCACCCAAGGCCCCTGCAGAGCAGGGGTTCCAGCTCCTGCGCAGGCTGCACGGCACATCACACCCACGGCTGATCAAAAGAGATGAAGTCCCAGGAGTGAAGTTCACGTGTGACGCAGAGGGGCTGAGGCACTGCAGAGAAGAGGCTGGAAGGCTGAGAGAAGGTGACCAGAGGGGGCCTCCCACCGACTCCCCAGGGGAGTCACCTGGGCTAAAGTTCCGCCCCCATAACATACGCTCTTGAGGTGTGTGGCCGTGGACCAGCCCTTTCACTAAATGTCATGTTCATCCTTTGTTTATCAAATGTGGACAAAGTGCTTTCTACGCACATAGCGTTTTGGACCTGGAAAGACCCAGACACGTCACGGAGTGTACTGTCTGGTGGATTTATTAACTTAGACCAGGGGTTGGAGAGCTCTTCCTTTAAGAGCCAGACAGTAAACATTTAGGCTTTGAGGGTCATACAGTCTTTGTTGCAACGACTTTGACTCGACTCTGCTGCTGTCCTATGAATGGAGCCCCAGGCCACATGTAAACAAAGGGGCCTGGCTGGGTTCCAATCAAAATATTTACAGAAACAGGTAGTGGCTCAGGTTTGGCCACTGAGCCTAGTCTGCCAGCCCCTGGTTCACACCGTTAGTAGCTGACTACCCCGGAGTTACACTCTCAGAGCACTTAGCAGAAGAGCAGAGCTCCGCACACATACATGGAAAGTACATCTTGGTGAGGGAGGAAGAGGACCGGGTTGCCCTGGAGAGAGCCTCTTGGGGACGTGAGGATGCTCGGACCTGACCCGAGGGCAGCCCAGCCTCAGCCCAGCCCAGCCTCAGGGAAGGGGGGCACACCCAGAACACTCCACGATCCTAAGGAAAGCGAATCCTGCCTGGCAAACACTCCTCTGAAATTTCACCAAAACCCCCCTACTGCAGCAGACTGCGTCTTCCAAAGCCGGCCCACCCCACAGCTTACTGAACTGATAAACAGGACTACGTACGGGTGCCTGGTCATAGTGGAGGGAACTAAGCCACAAAGGAATACGTCACTTAACCGACGTTAAGAAAATAGATGCCAACGTACAATGAAGCAGGAAGCCTAATAATTTGATCTCTAAACCTTGTATTTCTTTCCCAAACACTATCAGGACATTTCTTTGAAAAAACGCCTGGCTCAGTTTCTCAGGAAGCTTATCAGTATCACCCTAAAAAAGCCCTTCTAAACTCCATGAGCCTCTCCCCAGTAGCGCTTCTTCACCTCCTACTTCGATGCAACAAACATAAAGCCATAAGGACCACACACTGAAAACAGACCTGCTGGGAGACAGTCCTCCTCTGCATCTTGGCAGCTGGGCCAGGGCCGGACTGCTCCTTCACCCAGGCCACTTCCTAGGGTTGTCCACGCAGCCACTCACCTTGCCAGGTGAGCTAAGCTCTCCTCCCCTCTCCACCTCTGCCCACCCCACTCCGCCTCAGCGAAGGGTGACCTACTGCTCGCTACAGAAGGTGCCAGAAGCCCCTTGGTGTGTGAGCCAGCTGTGATGCAAACACATCGTGTGCACAGCCTCCACCTGGGTCTCAAGTTGCCTGGCGGGGCCCGAGGGCGAGGGAGACCCCCACAAACGTGCTGAAGCCCAGAGCGGCAAACCCCTCCTCCCTGACCCAGGAACCTCCTGTCTTCTGACAGCAAGAGGCGAACTTTCTAGTCTGTAAGTAGGGTAAAGTCAAATCCCAGATCCAATTATAGTTCTCTTCCATATTAAATAAAAATGTGCGACTCTTTACTTTATTCTCCTTTTTGAAACATTCATTCTTTTGCAAGCGTTCTTATGCTGAGGGTGATCAAAGCTCCTGGCTTGCACAGGACAGTCCGGTCACACCTGCTGACTTACTGTCTCTCGTCCATAAGTTCCCCCTTTCACGCTCCAAACTGCTCTGCCTTGTATATTATTCAAATACATGATCACCCCTGTCATAACCCAATGGACAAACACATACTTTTTGCAAATATATAAATTGCTTCAATTTTTGTTTGGGATCATTTTTCTTAAAAAAAAAAAAAGGGAACAATGTGGTCTGACTTATTTCTTTCACCTCAAAACCTTTTCCTCCAAGAATTAAAGCCACTATAATTACATTTTGCAAATGGGAAGAAAATTTTAAATTCAGTATCTTCCTAGCACAGGATGACACAGAATGTTAGTTAAGCGCTTTGTCGTTACAGAGCACATTAATACATGCACTATTTTTCCTTTTAGGAAATCATCATCTAAAACTGGAAATGATGCAAAATAATATACATTTGATTACATTTTATGTTAAGATTTAAACCCAGGTCCCTCCACCTACAATATTTTGGGGGGAAAAAATCCCCCAAGAAAAAGAATGAGGCTGCACCCTGAAGATATGATTTTGTAGATTTTGGAAGGCTCTCCAGTCCCCACATCCTTGTCTCCGCAGCCACTCCATGCTGGGAACAGGGCAGCTTGTCTCCTACGCAAAAGAGAAATAATCTGCACGGAGCCGTCCTTTATCAAACCTCCCCAAAAGGCAGACACAACGTTCTGCCTTTCCTCAGCTTTCCACAGGCTCTCCCCTCCTCTGTGAGCTCCTTACACAGAAACCAGGCAGTCTCTCTACCCAGGGTCCCTGATGTGTTGGTTCCTCTCTGGTTTACACACTGCAGGGTCAGCGGCCAAGCACAGCAAACCCCCACTCCTGTCCGCCCTGCACGCCCCCTACACACCCAGCGAGAACCTGAAGATGTGATGAAACCAACAAAGAAGTCCCTCTACCCAAAACTCCGGTGACTCCTGCCATAAACAAGGACACTGACCCAGTGTCGGCAAAGCAAAACTAGTCACTGCACAAAACACATCTTCCCGGGAGCCAGAGGGTAACCCCAGAAGCAAAAGGGAACTATGGCGTAGGCCTTGGTTTATAAACTGCTTCAGATGTGCCCAAACGTCAAGTGAATGAACAAAAACATACGCCCACTCCACCATTTCTATAGACTAAAATATTTTTTAAATAAAGTAAATTTGAAAGTGACAGACTAATCCAAGTAGAAACTGTGTTTGTTTCTTTTCCTAGGTGACGGACGAAGCTAAACTGTTTTCTTCTTTAAAGGATGGTCTTAGAAATTTATAGCAGAAATGAAAGTATGTGTCTAAAAACAGGACTTCTTAAACTGTTCTAATCTTTTGTTTTCCACGTGCATCACTGGTCTCCCAAAGCAGGAAAGTGGAACAAAAGCCCTACCTGGTGGCCCCCTTTACCCCATGGACACACGGCCTCCTTTAACACCCCTCCTGCTCTGTCTCTGGGTTTAAATCCAGCTCCGCCACCTCAGGGCTGTGGGACTTGGGCCACTTGGGCAAGTTCCTCCCTCTGTGCCCGAGTCCCTGACGTGTAAAATGCTGATAATAACAGCACCTGCCACACAGGTCACGGGTGACACAGTGACACAGCGACACAGGTCACTTGCTGAGCTGTTGTGAGGATTAAATGGGTCAATATGGGTGAAGTTCTTAGAACGAAGCCTGGCACACAGGTATCTGTTAAGCAGTTTTATGAAGAAAGCTACAAAATAAAAGCCCTCATAATGCCCCCCCTTTCAGACAAAAGGTAGGGCCGATGTGCCTTATCTGCAAAGTCCCCACTTTTTTGTAAGGTGGCACCTAACACACGGTGTCAACAAATGTGTGGGAGACACATGGGGACAAAAAGCTGGACAAAGAGAGAAACCAATCACCTCTTCCATGATTGTGCCTAAAATTCCAAACGGCTGATTAAATTCTGCCGACCAGGTGCCGGTTACAGGCTGAGCGCTGTCTCCCCAGGAAGGGCTACCACCTCCCCCTCCACAGCCGGGCCTGGTCCCCAGTCATCTGCCCGCCTCTGCAGGCCACTCCCTCCCACCACGAAGAGGGGGATCCACTCAGACCACCGCCACCCCTCGCACCGTCACTGCCCTCGACACAGCTCTTCCACGGCCAGTATTTACTGCCAATGCTAAAACACAAGGCAGAATGAAATTTCTAAAGGAGCATGAAATCTACGGAAAAGTATTCAGAAGCCGGGCTTTTAATTAATTCAATATTTAAATGACATTCATTTCAGACCCAATGCAATCAAGCTTTCACATTCTAAAGACATTCTCAATAAGATGAAAAAAAAATGTTGGTTTCCCAAAAGGTTCTGCTTTAGTGCATTTGGGAATCTGGGCTGCTACTCCAGCGGAACTCAGATTTGGCCTCGTGAATGTAGACATCCACACAAGGAATCCAAATACCGACTCCCTGGCGCTCTTCTCCGGGACCGCCGAGATCGCTGCATCACCCCAATCATCACTGTAACTCTAGGCTTTCTGTCTCTAAGTCCACCGTCCGGATGTGGCCCTAAAATGCCCTAATGACCTCATTTCTCCCCTGCTGACCGCCCGTCAGTGGCTCCACTGTCCGAAGATAAAGTCCAGACTCACCTGGCCCACAGGTGCCTCCTGACCTAACTAACCCTCTGCCCAGCCGGCTGACCTCTGACCCTAGCCTGCAAACTCACCCTGCTCTCCTCCCACCTCCAACCGGTTCCAAGGGAGCTTCTTTATCATTGCAGCTCCAGCACCTGGAATGTGCCTGGTGCACAGGACGCAGCCAGTACACGAGGGCTTCGTGAAAGAGGTGATGATGACTTAACCCCAGCAGTGAAGATGGTAAAGCAGAGAAGAATGCAAACAGAAGGTGCTGTGGAATCAGGTAGGACTTGGAGACAGACAGACACAGGCAATAAGAAGGAAAGAAGGGACGGGGGTGTCAAACTTCCACCTTGGGCAACACCACAAACAGTGTCTTTCACCAAGAAATAGGCAGAGGGGCAAACGCAGGGCACAAGGTAATGAGCTAAGTCAGGACACACTGAATCTGAGGTGCCCCAGGACGCCTGTCTAAGAGGCGTGGCTTAGAATCCGTCACTCCCCACCCAAGACCCATCAGAGGGCAGCACCAGGATTTGAAGATAGAAGGAAGGGAAGTTGACAAGTTCAAAGCCAAAGATCTCAGTATTTCTGAGCAGTCAGAGTGTGATAAAAAGCTGAAAGGAGAAGGTAAAGACTTCCAACCGTCATTAATACAGGAGAGAGACAACTCGGGTCCGCGCAGAAGCACCATGTGCAGCAAGGTACAGACTTCACCCCTCTAAACCAGCGGGCCCCAACCTTCCGGGCACCAGGGACCGGTTTCGTGCAAGACAATTTTTCCTCAGGCGGGGGGAGGGGGGAGTGGATGGCTCAGGCGGTAATGCGAGCGATGGGGAGCAGCAGATGAAGCTTCGCTGGCTCGCCCGCCGCTCACCTCCTGCTGTGCCGCCTGGTCCCTAACAGGCCGCGGACCAGTACTGGTCTGTGGCCCGAGGGTTGGGGAGACCTGCTCTAAACCCACCACCACCTTCATGCAGAGCAGCAGTGCTTTAACCACTCCTCAAGGTCGCCAAGAAAACATGTCAGGGCTTTAAAATTATTACTCCAAAGTCCTTTCACGAGTTAAGGTTTTAATTTTTAGAGACGTGGATGGACCTAGAGTCTGTCATACGGAGTGAAGTAAGTCAGAAAGAGAAAAATCAATACCGTATATTAACGCATATATGTGGAATCTAGAAAAATGGTAGAGATGACTTTATTTGCCAAGCAGAAACAGAGGCACAGACTAGAGGACAGATGTATGGATACCAAGGGGGGGAAGGGGTGGGGACGGAGGAACTGGGAGACTGGGATTAACACATATACATTATTGATACTATGTATAAAATAGACAATTGATGGGAACATACTGTATAGCACAGGGAACTCTACTAATGCACTGTGGTGTCCTAAATGGGAAGGAAATCCAAAAGGAAGGGGATATATGTATATGTATGGCTGATTCATTTTGCTGAGCAGTAGAAGCTAACAGAACACTGTAAAGCAACTATACTCCAATAAAAAAAAAATAAAAATAAATAAATAAATAAGAAAAAATCATTAGTTACTATATAAATTAATTCTTTACTTTTTTAAAGGCAAGAGTAATTGTTCAACATTACTTTTGAAAAACCCTTCCCTATTCCTAAATCTCTCTCCAAAAAGGCAGATAAACTCAATCCCCATATGGTCCCTATTGCCAGTCCTTTAATTTCTAATATTATCTTTAAAAATATCACCCAAGTCTTCAGTATTCCTTACATCAGCTAGAATTTGCACCTGTCTCTAAATCTGAGCCAGCGCCATGGGTAAAGGCCTAAGTACCCATATAATTCACTTCTCCCGTCACTTCACGGGTATCTGGCACCAAAACACCAGAACAAGCACTTGGGAAATACAGGGATTTCCTGAAGGCTCTTGCCACCCAGGAGGAGAGATCAGCCATGTATATAAATAACTGTAACTCAAGTTGCAAGGTAATAAATAGAACTGCAAATAGCACACTGAGCACACGAGAACAAAGTGCTCAGCTCAACACGGGGATCGAAGGTCTTCACTGAAGAAACTGCACTTGCGTTGTGCTTGAAGAAGAGGAAGATCTGAACAAGTAGAGAAAAGGAAAAACATTTGAGAAAATGTGAACATTGAGAGCAAAGGCGTGACAGGAAGGGGAGCCCAGGGCCTTGGCACAGATGGCATGTGAGAAATGTCTGGGATTTCATAGAATAACTGACCAGAGTCAGACATCGAGGCCGGGGAGCAATACAGCAAGATTCATTCATTTTCCAACAGAGATTTTTACTGAGCACTTGCTGCCAGGCACTGTTCACACATTGCATATAATGGTGAACAAACGAAAGGTCCCTGTTCTCCTAGAGCCTGCATCCTAGCCAGGGAGAGACCACCACCAAGTAAACATGTGACACAGACGTCAGGCAGTGATCAGTGCTAAGGTCAGAGATGCCCCTCTGATAAGGTACAATCTGAACACAAATCTGAAGGAATGAGGGCACGAAAGACTGACACAGCTGTGTGAGGAGAGTTCCCAGCAAAGGGAAGTGCAAATGTCCTGGGGTAGCTAGCTGCCCACTAACCTGCTCAAGGAATAACAAGGAAGCCAGAGTGACAGAGCAGAGTAAGCTGGGGGAGAAGGTAGGAGACGGGTCAGGAAGGCAGAGGACAGCCAGCGACGAAAGACTTGCAGATCATGGAAAGGGCTCTCCTTTAACTATGAATGAAACGTGAAAGCGATTAAAGGGTTCTGAACAGACAAGACCCGAATGGACCCCGTGGAAGGCAAGGCTATAAACAGGGAGGCCAATCGAGAACCTGCAGCTGTGGTCCAGGTGAGATGACGATGGCTTGGACAGAGGTGGCAGTGTCTAAGGACATAAGAAGTGGCCAGAGGCTGGGTACACTTCAGAGACAGAGCCACCAGGATCTGATGACAGACTGGATTATGTAGAAAGAAAAATGACTCCAAGGTTTTTGGCCTGAACATACTCAAGCGAAAATAAGACTGGAAATACAGGTTGGGCCTGAGCATAGATCATCTACCAAACTGAAGTCTTAGGAGCCACAATGGACCCTGAAATATGAGGTCCTCACCTAAGAGAACTTGGGCAAATCACACCATCTCTCTGTGCTATGACTCCCGTGTCCACAAAATGAAGCAAAGAATTAGATTTGTGCTTCTCAAACTAGGATCCCCATACGAGTACTCAAAGTCACAATACAATTTCATAAATCTTCCCAGAAAGCTAACTGTATTAACAGATTCAGGGAGTAATTTGTTTATCAGTTTTATTTATCATAAAAGAAAACTGGTATATGATGGGAGTGGAAGAGAAAACACTGGCTGAATATGTACATAAAAGTTTGCGTTCGTGAAAGAACTATCTTTTTTCTCAACTGGCATTTGGCCACTTTGATGGAAGAGTTTGAGAAGTCCTGGTTTCAGTGGTATCTCTGGGCCCTTCTGCTTTAACATTCTGCTTTAGACACATTTTACTGGCTTTCAACCTTTAAAGTCTTCTAGTGGGCAAAACAGAGGAGACATGGCTGTGGCTAGGGCATAAAATACAATTCTTTACATCTTCCACAACGTTCAAGTGTAACTAACAGAAGGTAAACTGTAGAAATGGGGGAAGATGGAAGAAAACAGAGGGTGAAAATATCCTACTCTTGATAAGGAGGAGCCAAGTGAGATGATCAAAAGTTGACAGGACAAGAAACAATCACACCGAAAGGAAGAGAAGGGAAGGAAGCAGCATGAGAACAATTCTCGTCCTTCCCATCTGAATGTCAACAGACAGTATATGAAAACGGACAAATGAGGGAAAGAGGCACAGACACATTATCCAGAGTTACGGAGGCACAGAGCAGCAAAGCAGCCAAAAAACAGGTGAAAAGATGCTCAAATAGACTCCAGGTAATGCACATTAAAATAATAATGAGATACCTTTTATACCTATCCGATTGACATGAAATTAAAAGAAGCTCTGGCTAGAGATGCGGGGGAAAAGGTACCTTCCTGCTGCTGGATAAACAATGTGCTTTTGGAAAGCAATCTGAGGTTTCTGACATCATCAAGACGGCGGAGTAGGAAACCCCAGCCTCCATCCCTCCACTAACAATTAGCCAGTGATCCCCCAACCAAATAGCTCTGAGAGAGCTCGGGAGTCCAATTAAGAAGCTTCAGCAATGGGGTAGAGCAACAAGCCTGAGAACAACGGCACCAAATAGGCAGGAAGAAGAATTTAATTCTGCATGACCCCACCTCCCAGGCTGGCAGTGCTCAGCACCAGGTGGGCTCCCTAGCCTGACAGAGATCCCCTTGGCAGGAGAAGGAGAGCCAGGTGAGCGACCACCTCCCCAAGCTATCGGGGCACTGCACAAGGGATCACCCTGCCAGGATTGGCAGGGGTGAGACGGCCAAGGCCAGCCAGGAACAAGGAAGTGGGACAGGGGCTGCCAGTATCCGCCACGCAGTAGGAGCGGCCCCAGACCCCAGCGCCCTGCTCTGCAGAGAAACCACCAGCCCTCTCTGCTGAGCACCTCACAGCCCTGAAGATGCTTAGGACCCCACAGCTTTCATCCGAGGACTTTATCACAGACCCCAGGAAACTGCTCTATATACACTATTTTATATTGTGTATATTTTATATATTTGTTTATTTATACACAGACACACACACACACACACATATATATAATACATAACCGACAAGGACCTACAGGGAACTATAAATATATTTATATACATACGTAGAACTGAATCACTTTGCTGTACACCTGAAACTAACACCACGTTGAAAATCAACTATAACTCAATTAAAAAAAATTTTTTTAAGGCTATAAGCAAGGAGGAGACAGACCCAGGCAGGACATTTTTGAATGTTTATTCAAAGATGTAAACATTTTAAGTGTAAAAATGGATGTTTAGGAATTCTGAGGAAATGAACAAAAAATGCTGATGAAGTATGAGCACAAAAACCAATTAGACTAAGACGAAACTTAGATGATCTGAGACACCAAAGGAAGGGAGGAAAGAAGTGCAGCAGGGCAGGACTAACCAGAGAAGGACCAAGACAAACTGTCCACAAGATAATCAACAGGGGAGTCCAAAGACAGAGTGTGTTTCACATTTCTGAGCACCACAGTGCAAGATACTGGGGCACAAGCATGAAAAACAACAAACAAAAACTTTTTTTTATTATTTTAAAAGCTACTAAAACCTACAAGCAGCCTATTTATGCCAAGTTCAAAAAGCTGAGCAAACCTGTGTTAACTGTTGCCACTTTTTGTCATTAACTATGTGCAACTACATTTTTTCAAGTTGTTATAAAAATCAAAATGCCAGAACAACTAGACATCCAATCTCTATTTCAAATTATCACCTGAAGAGCCCAATATCCAAAAAATCCATATCAAGAAAACAATTGATATGAAACAATGATATCACAGTGTGATAAGAAATTTGCTTGATAAACTGTTCAAAGAAGAAGTCGTAAAGATGCTCGCTGAACTCAGTAGAAGAATGGACGAAGTCAGCGAGAACTTCAAAAAAGAAACAGAAAATATAAAAAAAAGACCAATCAGAACCACAAAACAGAGAAACTGAAGTGAAAAAATACACTAAAGGGAAACAACAGCCAATGAGAGGATGCAAACGAAAAGGATCAGCAATCTGAAAGACAGGGTAGTGGAAACCATCCAACTGCGACAGCAAAACGAAAAATGAATTTTAAAAGGAGCCTAATTTAAGGGACCTCGGAGACATTACGTGTACTAACATTCACATTATAGGGGCCCCAGAAAAAGAAAGGAGAGAGAAAGGGGCAGTAGACAGATTTGAAGAAATAATGCTGAAAACTTCCCTAACCTGGTAAAGGAAACAAACATCCAAGTCCAAGAAACTCAGCAAGTTACAACAAGATGAACCCAGAGACCCACAACCAAGACACATCAAAATTAAATGTCAAAAATTAAAGATAAAGAGAAAATCTTAAAAGCAGCAAGAAAAAAACCAACTAGTTATGTAAAAGAAACTGCCATAAGACTATTAGCTGATTTTTCAGCAGAAACTCTACAGGAAGAGACTGAAAGGAGAAAATTTACAACCAAGAATACTCTACCCAGCAAGGTTATCATTCAAAATTGAAGGAGAGAAGAAGAGTTTCCCAAACAGGTAAAAGCTAAAGGACTTCACCACCAAAAAACCAGCCTTATGATAAACGTTAAAGGAACTTCCTTAAATGAAAAAGTCCATAACTAGAAACAAAAAAAATTACAAAAGAAAAACTCCCAATGGTAAAGGCAAATATATAGTAAACATAGTGGATCAACCACCCGTAAAGACAGTATGAGAATTAAAAGACAAAAGTAGTAAAATAACTTATATCTAAAATAATTTGTTAAGCAATACACAAAATAGAGATACAAAATATGATGTCAAAAACATAAAACATGAAAGAGAGGAGTGAAAGTGCAGTGCTTTAAAAATGCACCCAAACTAAGCAACCATAAACTTAAAATCGACTGCTGTATAAATAGGTTGTCACGTATGAACCTCATGGTCACCATAAACCAAGAACCAAACACAGATACACAAAAGATAAAGAGAAAAATTACAAACACAACACTAAAGTACATCATCAAATCACAAGGGAAGAGACTAAGAGAAGAAAGGAACAGAGAATAATGACAAAAAAGAGAGGGAAAACAATTAACAAAATGGTGATAAGTACATACCTATCAATAATTATTTTAAATGCAGACAGACTAAATGCTCCAATCTAAAGACATAAGGTGGCCAAATAGATAAGAAAGACAAAACCCATACATATCCTGCTACAAGAGACTCACTTCAGATGTAAAGACACACAGAGACTGAAATTGAAGGGATGGAAACAGATATTCCATGCAACTGGAAACAAAAAGAAAGCTGAGGTAGCAATACCTGTATCAGGCAAAATAGATTTTAAAACAAAGACTGTAGCAAGAGACAAAGAAGGACATTACATAATGATAAAAGGATCAGTCCAACAAGAGAATATAACACTCGTAAATATCTATCTATACACCCAACATAGGGACGCCTAAATACACAGAGCAAATACTGACAGACATAAAGGGCATACTGACAATAATACAATAGTAAGGGACTTGGACATCCCCCTTACAACAATGTATAGGTTACCTAGGCAGAAAATCAATAAGAAAACATTGGCCTTAAATGATACCTTAGACCACATGAACTTAATAGATAAATATAGAAAATTACTCAAAAACAGCAAAATACACATTCTTTTCAAGTGCACATGGAACATTCTCCAGGAAAGATCACATGTTAAGCCACAAAGCAAGTCTCAATAAATTTAATAAGACTAAAATCCTATCAAGCATCTTGTCCAACTACAATGGTATGAAAATAGAAATCAATTACAAAAAGAAAATTGGAAAAAAACACAAATATGTGGAGGCTAAACAATATGCTACTAAACAAGCAATGGGTCAACAAAGAAATTCAAAGAGGAAAATTTAAAATAGCTGGAAACAAATGAAAATGGAAACACAACATTCCAAAATCTGTGGGATGTAGCAAAAGCAGTTCTAAGAGGGAAGTTTATAGCAATACAAGCCTACCTTAGGAAACAAGAGAAATCTCAAATAAACAATCTAACCTGACATCCTAAGGAACTAGAAAAGAAGAACAAATGAAGCCCAAAGTTAGTAGATGGAAGGAAATAAGAAAGATCAGAGCAGAAATAAGTGAAATAGAAACCAAATAATAATAATAATAGAAATGATCAATGAAACTAAGTGCTGGTTCTTTGAAAAGATAAACAAAATGGATAAAACTTCAGCTGAGCTCATCAAGACAAAAAGAGAGAGGGCCCAAATACATAAAATCAGAAATGAAAGAGAAGTTACAATCAATGCCACAGAAGTACAAAGTATCACAAGAGATTACTATTAATAATTACACACCAACAAACTGGACAACCTAAAAGAAACTGATAAATTTCTAAAAACATATAATCTTCTAAGACTGAAGGAGGAAGAAACAGAAAATCTGTGATCACTAGTAAAGAAATGGATTCAGTAATCAAAAAATTCTTTACAAACAAAAATCCAGGCCAAACGACTTCAGAGCTGAATTCTACCAAACATTTAAAGAGTTAATAGCTATCCTTCTCAAAGTATTCCAAAAAACTGAAAAGCAAGGAATGCTTCAGACTCATTCCATGAAGCACCATTACCCCGATATGAAAACCAGACAAGAAAATTTCAGGCCAATATCCCAAAATCATCAACAAAATATTAGCAAACCAAATACAACAACTGTCACTACCAGCACACTTTGTTTTATTGTGCTTTGCTTTACTGTACTCCACAGACATTGTTTGTTTGTATTTTTTTAACAAATAGAACATTTGTATAAACCTTGCATTGAGCAAGTCCATTCGGACCATTTTTCTAACAGGATTTTCTCATGTTGTGTCTTTGTATCACATTTTGTAATTCTCACATTTCAGACTTTTTCATTATTATTATATTTGTTATGGTGATCTGTGATCAGTAGTCTTTGATGGTAATACTAAGACTCATTGGAGGCTCAGATGACGTCTAGCATTTTTAGCAATAGAGTAATTTTTAATTAAGGTAAGCACATGTTTTTAGACATAATGCTATGCACACTTAATAAAGTACAGTATAGTGCAAACATAAACTTTATATGCACTGGAAAACTGAAAAATTCATGTAACTCACTTTATTGCAATATTTGCTTTCTTGTAGTTGTCTGGAACCAAACGCCCAATATCTCCAAGCTATGCCTGCATTTGAACATGACATGATGCTATATATAGAAAACCCTTAAGATTCCACCAAAAACTGTTAGAACTAATAAATGAATTTAGTAAAATTGCAGGATACAAAATCAGTATATACAGAAATCTGTTGCATTTCTATACACTGATAACAAATTATTATAAAGAGAAACTAAGAAAACAATCCCATTTACAACTGCATCAAAAAGAATAATATATCTAGGAATAAATTTAACTGAGGCAATAAAAGACCTGTACTCTGAAAACTATAAGATATTAATGAAATAAATTGAAGATGCCACAATTAGAAAGATGTACCATGCTAATGGATTGGAAGAATTAATATTGATAAAATGTCCATGTAATCCAAAGCAAACTACAGATTCAATGCATTGAATAACTTTTCACAGAAATGTAACAAATAATCCTAAAATTTGTATGAAACCTCGAAAGACCCCTAATTGTCAAAGCAATCTTAAGAAAGAAGAACAAAGCTGGAGGTATCATGCTCCCTGATTTCAGACTATACTATAAAGCTATAGTAATCAAAACAAAATAGTGCTCAACTAATCTACAACAAAGGAGACAAGAGTATACAACAGGAAAAAGACAACCTCTTCAATAAGTGTTGCTGGGAAAACGGGACAGCTATGCGCAAAAGAATCAAACTAGACTACTCTTTCACATATACAGAAATAAACATCAAATTGATTAAAGACTTAAATCTAACACCAGAAACCATAAAATTCCTAGAACAAAACAAAGCATGCTCTTTGACATGGATTTTAGCAATATTTGTTTGGATGTGTCTCATCAGGCAAGGAAAACAAAAGCAAAAACAAACGAATGAGACTACATCAAATTAAACTAAAAAGGTTTTGCACAGTGAAGGAAACTATCAACAAACCAAAAAAGCAGCCTACTCAATGAAAGAAGATATTTGCAAACAATGTATCTGACAAGGGGTTAATATTCAAAATATACAAAGAATTCATACAACTCAACATCAAAAAAGCAAACCCAACTGAAAAATGGATAGAGGACCCAAACAGACATTTTTCCAAAGAAGGCATACAGATGGACAATAGGTCCATGAATGCAAATCAAAACCATAATGAGATATCACCTCACACCACTCAGAATGGCTATTATCAAAACAAAACTAGTGTTGGTGAAGATGAGGAGAAAAGGGAACACTTGTGCAAGGTTGATGGGAATGTAAACTGGTGCAGCCTCTGTGGAAAACAGTATGGCGGCTCCTCAAAAAATTAAAAACGGAATTCCCATATGATACAGCAATTCCACTTCTGGGTATTTATCTGAAGAAAACAAAAGCACTAATTCAAAAACATGTATGTACCCCTATGTTCATTACAGCAATATCTACATTATCCAAGATATGGAAGCAACTTAAGCATCCACACATACAGACATGGAATATTACTTAGCCATAAAAGAGAATGAAATTTCACCATTTGTGACACCATGGATGGACCTAGAGAATATTATGCTTAGTGAAATAGGTCAAACAAAGACAAATACAATATAATTTCACTTATATGTGGAATCTAAAAAACAAAACAAACAAACAAAACAGAAACAAACTCACAGATACAGAAAACAAACTGGCAGTTGACAAAGGAGGTAGGTGGGGGATTGGGTGAAATAGGTGCAGGAGGTTTAGATGTACAAACTTTCAGTTATAAAATAAGTCACAGAGATGCAATGTACAACATAGAGAATATAGTCAATAACATCAGAGTAACTTTGTACAGTGACAGATGGTTCTAAACTTATCATGGTCATCAATTTGTAATGTATATAAATGTCAAGTCACTATGTTGTACACCTGAAACTAACATAATATTGTATTTCAATTAAAAAAAAGAAAAAGCAATAGATAGATAGACAGATAGGACCCAGGAAATTACATAAACATTTTAAATAACTAGATTTCTGACTTTGATTGTGAGGGAAGAAAATAGAGAAGAAAGGAATATTAAGCCTGGCAACAAAGGATTCAAACTCCCAAAGGCACGAACACATGGCACAGGCCTGCAGATGTACACCAGGGCACCGCAAGCCCACGACTCCCTCCCATCTTACATCCAGGCCACTTCACCTACTCAAGTCACCTGCCAGTCCCAGATGACTCTAAGGTTCCAGACCCTTGAAGCCTGCCCCCAGGAGCCCTTGAGAGCACCCCAAATGTTTGCTCAGCAGTCCTAAAACAATCAGCTGCTCTCTGCTTATGGGTTGGAAGATATGTTTCAGTAACACACGGGGGCTGGATCTTCACCTCAAACTGGTTTCTAACTTACTTTTCCTATTTGTCTTTAATCTGGCTAGATCTAAATAAGGTCACATGAAACCTCTTTACATTTTAATTACACTTAGTCAAATATTTGAAAAGAAAAAGGAAATGGTGCCACCTAACTGTATAAGTGGCTTTCTTATTAAGGGCTTTTTTTTTTTTTTTGGCTGTATGTTAATTGTCAGCCATAACCATTTATTCCTTATTCATTTTTATCTTAACTGACTGGGTATAATTTATCAAAGTTCAGAAGTTACTATCTTCTCAAAAGCTAGCAAAATGTCAAGTGTCACTGTACTTACATCTTAGAAAATAACAAACTCTAACTCTTTTAGGTAATATAACTAATGGAAAATTAACATAGTAAATTTTATTGTTAACCTTAAGAAGACCTTTCATATGAAATTTCTTTATATGATACACTGAAATACTCAGAATACTAATCAGTTTAGTTCCCTCAGAAAACCATTTCTTCTATTACAGAAATTCTTGATAGTTGATGACCTGTAAAATGTAACATTTTTATCCAATAAGAAACTTTTAAATAATAACAAAGAGATATCTTAAACACTGGCTAGGAGTTAACTGCCACTACGAATTCTGACCTTAAGCAATCACCGTGCAGCAAAATCAGCACATGTTTTAAAAAAGTAATAACTGACATCCATATGGATAGGCTCTAAAAGTATAAAGTACGGTAGAAATACCAAATAAACTTTAAAAATATCTTTATATAGTGCTAAATTAAAAATATGGGGGAAAACCAAGTTAGGATGTTCTGCATCTGACCTTGCAAAGTTCTTTTCTGTTAAGTCTACCAAAAATTATACTTCAGCAAGCCTTCCAAAACACAGAGTAAGCCTTAAACAACTTAATACATCAATTTTCTGTTTCCCTTACATATGGTGTACGTGTAAATCCATTATTAGTTGATAAACCATTGAGTGCATTTGCCCAAGTGTTTCTACACTCAGCCTATAGATATAGAGTGAAACACGAGACAAAAGAGTGACAGAAAAGCCAGAGATGATATCAAAGAAGAAGACTGCAAAAATCTGTGGGTCTGATATTTGTAAACTTCTTGAGGAGCTTCCTGAACACTCTGCACATGCCGGCAATAATCAAGAACACGGCCTATACCCACCCCCAAAATCAACACACAGCTCCTGAGAACTGCAGGCTACAGACAGGTTCAGAGAGACACCAGGCTTTGAACTCCAACCTCAAGGCAGACAGAGGCCAAACCCAGTGAGCTGCCCCGTTCAGAATCCCACATCTTCCTCCAGCCTCACTGCTGAGTGTCAGGACCTATGACTTACAGTGTGCCCTCCATTTACACTCTTGGACTAGGACACAATTTTAATTTGAAGTTACCTGATGCGTTGGCCAACTCTCACCTCTAGTTTGCATCATCAGAAAAAGACCTCATAAAACCACATGCCCTACCCTTTAAACACAAACTTATGCTGTATCTAATTCTAATTACACAGTGGCCACAAGCTGAACTGAAAGAGGAGTATGTCCTTATATCTCTCATGGACAATAATAGTTACCCAAATCAATAATAAACCCGAAGTCGCCATATGCGAGGATGAGCGTGGAGACGCGGGGGTGTGATAGCGTATGTGGCACATATTTAACTTGAGTGCCCATAGGCTCCATTATAGACATCACCGTGCATTCATTTCATATGCTATATTTCATTTCATCCTCTGAATTCTCGCTAGTTTTCAAACACCATTAAAATATTACTTTGTGGAAGCTGGAGCCCCCATTTCTTCTTACATGGTATTCAGTCTGTAAGAATGTACTGGAATCCAGTCCCACCCCCATTCTCACCCCAAACCTCAAAACGTACCCAGAACTGCAGCTGCGCCGGGGCAACAACACAGGGTACAACGTGTAGGTAAAAGTACAAATGAGGGGGAAAACAGTTTGCACACCAGGACTAGAACGTTACGCGCCAACCACGTAAGAGTAAACCCCAAATGCTAAAACTAATTTTCATTCTCAATTCCTATTTTTAGATAAAAAATGGAATAGGGTACTTACTGCAAAGGCTCTCACTTTTCAAAGGTGAGAGTCAGTCCCACCTGACATTCATGTATTTGAAAACCCTATTTATGCGTCTCTAAACCTTGAACAAAATTCTATTTTACATATAATCAAAAAGCATTTTGCATGGTTTTCGTATTTCCTATCTTTCCCTGGAATGCAACTCTGTGTAAAGGGAGGAACGGTTTTACTTTGTTTCAGGTGGAATTTCAGCAGATGCTGTCTACCATTTCAGGAGGAGCAGCCATGGCTGCTCAGACGCCCTTGCCTGAGGCAGTCTCCCTGCGTCAGCATTTTAACTGGTCACTTTCACACTGAGTCCACCCGTAGGTACAAGCATCCAAAGACTTCCTTTTATTTTCTAGACTAATCATACCCAAACATTTTGAAACGCATACCATTTTACTATAAATTACCTTCCATTTATTTCTCCCCCTTATTATATATGGACATTATATTGACTTTTTGGAAGTCTGAATAGGTGAGTTATTTGCCTGCTAACTTTATTTCAGGATACTAAGTGGGATGCTACAAACACGTGTTACATTGGCACAGCAGGTCCTGTTCCTTCCACATTCGGTTCAACAACCAAGTGAAAGGGACTCGGGGTCAGGTGCGCCATCATCCCCTCTAGCTTCATCTCACGTCTGGGAGGGGTGGCACGTTCAAACTCTGGGAACAAAATGAAGAGGAGAAGCTCCATTTCCTGTCCCCTCTTTAAAAGTTTCCCTCATCTTATTCCCAGAAGGAAGATCCTCATTGCGGGTGGGTCAGTGTGACCCTAAGGAGGGTATAAAAGAGACCAGAGCACTTACCTAACTATGGGACCTTCATTATGGAAACTCAGGAGTGGATTAGGTGGAAATCAGAATAATTTCAAGAAGGTGAGTGAATTAAACCACCCCTCAAAATAGGTTATTAACTATTTCATTTTATTTTCAGTTTTGACCGATATTTTCAGTGATTCAGCCTGAGGAAACGTTGGAGAACTTTTTCAATCCTCGTACATAAGGGCATATGTATTCTGGCGACCCTATTATCTTCACTTGTAACATAACACTCAGTGAGAACGCATGAAGATGAGGACAGAGATTTTTCAATGTGCAGGAAGTGACTAGCTTTCTTCTTTTGTGCAACAAGCCAGCAGGGGCCACACGAATGATCTGGAAATAACACAACCCTGAACACACCATTCATCCCCACGAGGGCCTGATTAAAGCCGTGGGCTTCTCCTGTCTGGGACACAGGTCCCTGTGGGGGGGGGGGTGGTGCGATGGGACCCAGCTGGCGGCGGGAAGGTGGCTGGCCCTGCACTGCGCAACCCGCCAAGTCAGCTTCTGCTGGACCATACAAGGAGCAGAACAAGAGCGCCTGTGCACCAGGGACTGGACGCAGGTGTCCTCCCTCTCTGCTTTCAGAAAGCACGTGCCTTTTCGTCAGCACAGGCACTGACTTTTTCACACCTCTCCCGTGGAGTCTGAGGGGCCAGTCCCTGGCAAGCCCCCTCCCCAGATTGATTCTGGGTATTTCCCAGTGCCTGGGCCTGGCGTGCAGCAGGTACTCAAAAGCACCGCTGAATGAATAAATACACAAATACACCGGCGCGTCCTCCCTGATGCGATACACAGAAACCACAAACTCGGCCCTGTGTCCCTGGGGGTGGGGCCGGCGTCTCAGCATCCCTTTGGCTCCATCTCAACCTGGGCGATTCTGCCCTCTCTGGCCCCTCCTCAGGGAACATTTGGAAACATCTAGAGACATTTTGGTTGTCACAACTAAGTGCGGAGAAGTGCTACAGACACCCAGCGGGTAGGGGCCAGGGATGCTGCTGTTACAGACATCCTATAATGCACACAACAGCCCTTGAGAACAAAAAAATGACTTAATAGTAGAGACTGAGAAAACCTGAATTAGATTACTTCTAAACTCCCTAAAATTCAAGAAAATGCTAAGCCTAAGTTGCTAGATGTGGGACAGGATGAAGCTTCTTCATAAGCCATAGTTGACCTATGGTAGACGCTACAGCTACTTTGAGCTGAAAGTTCTAGAAACTTGAAAGACAATTTATGTGGACATCAACCCAATTTAAAACCAGGCCCACTGGGGCTTCCCTGGTGGCGCAGTGGTTGAGGGTCTGCCTGCTAATGCAGGGGACACGGGTTCGAGCCCTGGTCTGGGAAGATCCCACATGCCGCGGAGCAACTAGGCCCGTGAGCCACAACTACTGAGCCTGCGCGTCTGGAGCCTGTGCTCCGCAACAAGAGAGGCCGCCATAGTGAGAGGCCCGCGCACCGCGATGAAGAGTGGCCCCCGCTTGCCACAACTAGAGAAAGCCCTCGCACAGAAACGAAGACCCAACACAGCCCAAAATAAATAAATAAATAAATTTAAAAATAAATAAATACTCCTGTTCTCTGTTTAAAAAAAAAAAAAAAAACCAGGCCCACTAACCTCACACTTTGCGAATCACGTTGGTGATTAATGTATGACTGTACCCTGCATGGCTTCCTTTCTTTTTCCTCTCTCCATTTACTCCAGGGACATGGTTTGTTTTGGACACAGGCGTGAGCCGGTTCTGAAAAGACTGGCGGTGATATTCTCCTTGTCCTCACAGTAGAAGAAAAAAGTGGCCCTCAGGATCACATACGATCGGCTGCTGTAAAATAGACGGGCTTTACATTCACACAAAACACAAAGATGGCAACAGCTGGAAGGCGGACGCTTCCATTCTGTACGCAGGCTCCATCCACAGGGCGTGTGCCAACTGACAGCTGCTAATTTACATGGGATGCGGGACCCGGCACCATACTATTACCTTTCTGAAAAGAACCAAGTATCTGTGGCATTCGATTAACAAAACAAATGAAATACACTCATCACCCTACACAGAAGTCTATCAACTTGGAAATCACTCTAAGCGTGGGATTTGCTCTCCTGGGCTGGTGATGGCATCTCAAATTCTTGGTCTGTTAGCCTTGATGGTTCCTACTCTAAGCTCAGCTGTATGCATTAAGCTGCCCGAGAAACATCCACATATCATGTGGGAATGAAATGACAGCAAGCTCACTGTTTTCAAAGAGAAAGGGAGGAAAAAAAGTCTTTGTTCTAACCATCCTCAGAAATTGACTGCATAAAATATAGATTTGAAAGCGCCATGTCGGCATCTCTAATAATTCACCTTGATGATGTCTAGTTCCAGGACTAAAGGGTGCAATGATCTGGAATCAAAGGATACCCTTTGCCATAAAGCAAAAGAGAAGAACCTTTCTATTTCCTTTGACACGTGACCATAATGATAATAAAATGAGTGACTGAAAGGTCAGTGCTTACATTTTCAATCAAACCCAAAGTCTAAGCTGGGCAGTCACAGAATCCCCAAATGCTAGGGACTTTGTGGAATTTCTTTTCTGTATGAGCCTGCCACTAATTGAATCAAAATCACTCAACCTTTATTTACTGGTGTCTAACATGTGTCAGGCAATCGCTGGGCTTTGGAAAGATACAGGGAACGGAGCGAGCCCTCACTTAACCCAAAAGGTTCCGTGGGGACCAAAGCTCTACCCTTCAGAGTGAGATACGCACAACGGCACATCGCGGTAGGAAAGCACACAGCAGAGGGGGTGAAACGCAGGTTGAGGGATGCCTGGAGGCTTCCTGGAGGAGGAAAATTCACAACGAGAAAACCAGGTACAAATGAGCAAGAGCCCACAGGCAAGAGAAAGCACCGTCGCCTCCAATCGTACAAAAAGTAGTGTCCTCAAGTCTCACAAACGCTTAGACAACTGGTTAAAAAGATACACTTTAACACGAATATGTTTTTAAAATTCCAGAGAAGCATGATGGAAAGCTTTAAAAAGCCTAGCTTCTACCCAGAGTTTGATCACTCCAGCCTCTCACACAAGCATGTGCCTTACAGAGTCACAGGGCTGGGCCCAGCTGCCCACTCCTCACTACCAGGTTTAACCAGGTCAGACTTAAATGGCAGGAATCCGCAGAATAAGAAGCTGATATGCTGGCTGATATTCTCCATCAGGATTCATAAGAAAGTGAAGGATGAGTGAAGGAAAACCACGTGAGCAAAGGAAAGTACATTCAGCACGCCATGGAGCCGACCCCACAAGTCAGAGGCTGTGAAACAGCCACAAACAGTATCCGCTCAGCAAACATACTGTTTACCTTGGCAGTGTCCTAGCACCTACTAGGGAGCCCGCACTTTTAAATAGGGAGGTTTCACATTGATTTTAATGTAGGTTTCCAACTTGGGGTAGTTTTTTAAAGAAATAATAACTACCCCTTTAGAACATATAGGAGTAGTTTGCCACAGTCTCCACCACTCCCTACTGTCTCCATGGTACTGAGGGGATTTTCCTCCCTCTCACTATCCTTGTACTTAGAGAACTTCTTATACTAAACAAGTGCCTGTGCGCAGGTTTCCAAGGTGAGAAAATGAAAGCAAAATCAAGAGGACGCTGAGTTTTCTTCTCTCTGCCAGCTTCACTCAGTTCCCTTCCCTGCCTAGCACCTGACATCGAAATTGGTGACCCCGGATTTAGGTCTGAACCCCATCTGCCAAACAGTGCCAAGTCAGGGTACCCTGCTTGGCTCCATCTAGAAAACCAAAGGCAAGAGCAGCACATGTGCTCATC
This sequence comes from Grampus griseus, assembly GCF_964374135.1. Taxonomy (NCBI): domain Eukaryota; kingdom Metazoa; phylum Chordata; class Mammalia; order Artiodactyla; family Delphinidae; genus Grampus; species Grampus griseus. Next base: position 31,951,406 of record NC_139006.1, on the reverse strand, counting down.
TATGAACTGGGCCTTGGATTGAACCAGTGCTCACCTGGATCCATTTATACAGGCCTGGAATCATGTCTGTAATCTGCTCCTTCGTTTTTACTTAGAAAGAAGTTATAGCAATAATAATAGTGACGACGAGCAATTTTGTAGCTGCTGTCACTCGAGAAAGTCCCATTTTTAACTTTGATGTACTCACAAAAGAAGGAACCACGAAGAATAAGCAATGGCTCCTAATTGCAGGGCCAGAGACCTTTCAGGGGCTTGGAGAGTCTCCCGGTGTTGAGATCAGTGTTGGGACACCAGGCTGTAGGGGAAACTGAGAAACAGATGGTCCACACAGCATACCAGGTCATTTTAGACCTTCCTGGTCAGGGCTGAAAACGCTCCCCGCAAGGCTGCTTGACGGCCGCCCTGAGACCGCGTGCACTTGGGCACACGTGCCCACCTGCAGACAGATTTGCTGCTCCAATTCAAGAGGGCCGGTAGGTCTGGTATGAGCTGAGCAGAATACAAAAAACCCACAGCCACAGAAAAGCGAAAGAAAGCCCACATTTGTTAAACCCCAAAACCATGTGCCAAGCACAAAGCTGGGTGCCTGACACACGTCACAACCACACCAAGTTGTCTCCCTAAAAATAACCAACATCCAGCGGGTCTTACACAGGAAAAATGGTCCAAGCCACATTACGAGGTCTGCTTCATCCCAGTCTTCCCCCATCTACGAAAATTAACCCAGTTTCTCATGTGAAAATTCAGGGTAGCAATTTTACCCTCCCATCCATAAGCAATTTTGTAAATTCTACCTCCAAAGTACTCCTGGAGTCCCTCCATCTCTGCCCATCTCCACACCCAGCTCCCCTCACCGGGACCCCCGAGGTGGCATCCTAACCGGTCCTGCCACCCGCACAGTATTCCAGAGGCAGCAGCCCACGGGAGCCTCACCCAACACAAAGCAGATTCCACCACGCCCTGCTCAGCCCCTGCAAAGCCTTCCTGTGGGAAGCAGGAGAGAATGCACGACCCTCAGCGCGTCCTTCCTGGGGCTTCCCGCTCAGGCCCTGACTCCCCCAGCCTCTCGCCTACCCTGGGCCTCGCCTTCCCCCTGCCTGCTTCGCACACGTGCCTCCCTGTCCCTCAACTTCTCTCTGCCCTGCCCCCTGCCTGGTCAGTGGCTCCTCTTCTCAGAGACGCCTCTTCTACCCACAAAACCAAATTAGGGACTTCCGTTGGTCTTCCCCATAATATACTTCAAGTCTGTCCTTAGACATTTATGGGGGAGATTGTTTAATGTCTGTCCCCTCGCTGGACTATTCGCTCCATTAAGGCAGGAGTTGTCTGCACTAGTCACCCCCATGCACACCGCACACAACAGACACAAAGTGGATGCCCAGCAAAAATGCCTCGTCTCCATTTAGGTTCCTTAATTCACTACCCCTCAAAAAAACAGGGAGTAAGTAGGGCAACCATGATTTAATCTGAAAGCTATCACAAAACAACAAGGTCCTACTGTATAGCACAGGGAACTTATTCAATATCCTGAGATAAACCATAATGGAAAAGAATATAAAAAAGAATGTATATATATGGATAACCGAGTCACTTTGCTGTACAGCAGAAACTAACACAACACTGTACATCAACTATACTTCAATAATTTTTTTTTTTTAATTTTAAAAAGCTATCGGGGGGCTTCCCTGGTGGCGCAGTGGTTGAGAGTCCGCCTGCCGATGCAGGGGACGCGGGTTCGTGCCCCGGTCCGGGAAGATCCCACATGCCGCGGAGCGGCTGGACCTGTGAGCCATGGCCGCTGAACCTGCGCATCTGGAGCCTGTGCTCTGCAACGGGAGAGGCCACAGCAGTGAGAGGCCCGCGTACCGCAAAAAAAAAAAAAAGCTATCACGATCTTAAAAGCTATTGTAAGAGCTTACACACCAAAACGCTGTGTATGAAAGTGTCCTGCTGTCCATCTGTCCCTCTAATTGAATGCGTCCTCTCTGGCCAGGCACAGGGACAAAAGATGCATCACCGCTGCTCTGTCTCCCACGTCCCCCACCTGGTACCTTCCAAACGAGCTATCAATCAATTATTAATTGTGGCAGCCACCAAACTCTCATCACCTAAGATCCATAGTCAGAAGGGATGCACAAGCCTTCTCCACAATGTCTAGGCTCATTAAGAAAACACCTTGCCCATGAGCTGAAATCTACACAACAGGAAGAATAAAAGTTCAGGAGGTTCCCGGAGCAGGAGGTCCTCCTGCAGTGAATCCTCCCAGAAGGCACACATGGGGCCGGGGAGCAGAGGAACAGCTCTGATGGGCTCAGGGCAAAGGTTTCGTTTTTCCACTGCTACTGCGGAAAACTGTTTGTATTTGCAAAATAAAATAGGGGTAAATTCTTCTAAGGCACGGTTCTAAAAAAAGAGTAGTGCAAGTGTTTAAAAAAAAGATATTATGTGTGTGAAGTAACTGGAGTTTTATTTCTCCCAAATATATTCTAATTCATTGTTTTTGCTTTATTTTGCTTAAGTCCAAGATAATATCCATATTTATACTAATCTCCGCAAGGGCCCTTTGGAAGTATGTCCACTGTTTTTTTTGATGGATCTCAATAGTTTTCTTCACTTCTTCACTTTCTTCACAATAAACTACCCTCAAAATGTTCACCAATGCTACAAAGTGGAAATGCTTTGTAAACTGCAAACCACGATTCACAAGAAAGGGGAGCATCTATACACCTAACACAGACAGCAAAACACCACCGATGGCTCACACTGAGCCTTGGTACCACCATCACCTCCTTCTAGCCAAGTTCAACTCCGCCTCCTGAGCTGGGATTTTTGATCAGTACAGACCTAACACAGAGCGCCCCCTCTGGTCCTGCAGGGGCTCCCCATCACTGGCTGCCTGCTTCCCCCCCAACCCCTGCACCATCTGACCATGTTGGTTTCTCTCAGGGACCCCTTCAGTGGGTGGAGGAGCCTCAGTCCCCAGTCAGGGAACCACTCTCTCCTCTCTGGGTAATTCACTTGCTCCGTCCCGTGCTCCTTTTACTGTCACCCCCGTGACAGCTGAAGACTTCCTGGCTGGCTTTCTCCCAGCCCAACGTCAGAGCGCCTCTCTCCAAGCTCAGCACTGCAGCCGCTCTGTGAATGCAGCTTTTAAAAAACTGAACTTGTCTGCTCCCCTCTGCTCCCAACTCGCCAACGTGGCTCTCCTGCCAACGTCCCCAGTTCACAGCAGCAGTGTTCTTCATTAAAAGAATTAATTGAAACAATCAAGACACATTTAATGGTGATTGTCAAATCTCCTTCAGCTCTGAAGAAGGGACCCTAAGACACACTGGGAGGAATGGGGGCCGTCTGGTGCTTCCTGCACTGCTCCCCCACTCCCAGTGGCTTTCCGCTCTCCCTGCCCTTCAAGGTGACAACTCCAGGCCTTCCAGCTGCAAATCCTCCTTCATCATCCGATGGGCTTCCTGACCGCTGCCTTCCCACCCAGCCTCTGCTCCCACCTGGAATGCACCCTCCAGATACCCGGTGAGTGTGTGCTTAAAGCACCCGCCAGGTACCAAGCCAGGCACCAGAGGGTTGTTATCATTTACGTTAAAAAGCTACAACCATGGTGCCAAAACACTCTGAATAAAAAGAACTGAGGACCTGTTCCTGCCCTTGAAGGACATATATGTGCTCCTTAAAGACAGAAACTAAGTCTTGAAGAATATATACAACTTTTTTTTGATGACTATAGTTAATGATGACTATAGTTAATAACACTGTATTACATATTTGAAAGTTGCTGGGAGAGTTGCTCTTAAAAGTCCTCAATCACAAGAAAAAAAAATTGTAACTACGTGAGGTGATGGATGTTAATTAAACTTACTGTGGTAATTATTCCACAATACACACATGTATCACATCACTGTGTTGCACACCTGAAACATAAAATAATGTTATATGTCAACTATACCTCAATTTTTAAAAATTAATAAAAAGAAAATGGCAAAATCTAAAGTCTGGGCCGTTAAAAAAGAACGTGTTTATATACAGATGAACCAGGAAAAGTGCAAGTCAAAGGAAGGAACTCGGGTTGTGAGAATTGGGAGAGCCTTCGCAGAGGAGAAATTATGATGAATCATGGAAAATGAATAGACATTTTCTTGTTTGGGAGGGTAGGGGCTGGTGGGGAGAGCATATATGTCCACAGTGCCCAAACTGGGCCCTGCAGATATTTTCTCTTTGTTCTAAATAAATCATAATCATCCTTTTGGGGGCATGAGACCCCCTTTCTCCCTCCTAGGTTCCCACACGCTACTTCCTTCTGTCCATCTACACAAGATTCAGCCCAAGGCCCGACTCCTTCTGGGTCCTTTTCTCATCACTCCAGACCCCAAAGACCTTCTCCTTGCCAAACCCTCTGACCACGGTCTGTTTCATAATGCTGGCATTTTATTTTAGACTGTTTTAGTCTCAGATCCTATTTATTGCCTCGTCATATTATTTTGTTCACAAGTGATTTGGTTTGCAAGTTTTATCTCCTCAACACACCAAAAGTCAAGCTGTTAGTGGTTTGTCCCATAGGAGATTTAATTATACAAATGACAATTGAAATTTTTTTAAGAAAAGTAAAAATGAATTAGAAGTGTAATTTAAGATACAAATCACACAGCTACTGACTGCAATGATACATACAGATGGCAGAGCTCACCTAAGATTCTTACGATGAACTTAAAAACACACTTATTTCTCTTTAAATCAGAAGTTAGGGCAGTTCCTTAACTTTCCTTAATTCTGTTTTCACCAGATCACCTTCCCACCAACACCCTTTCTTAGGAAACAGATTGAGAGCTGGCTGCAGAGGTAGACCAAGCTTAATACTTCTCTTGACCCCAATAGTGTGTGCAAAGTAAACAACTCCACAGTCAAGGTCACCTGCAGTACAAATCCATCGATGTGCCTCACAATCTGAGAACATAATAAATAGCAGTTTTAAGCTCCTCTTCCTTACTACTCACCAGTTACACACCAAGTGAGTAGAGCAGAATCCAATCCATTTGGATGCTCCAAAGATCTCTACTCTGAAAGCTTTCTCTGGATTCTCAGGTACAATAAAGAGTAACTGAGGTTACTTAGCATCTTGTGAAGAGCTAAATGCATTCAAAGTCTTTATATTACCAAGCATCAAAAACAAATGCACGCCACCACCACTGTTTGGCACTTTAACCTCTTCGAAAACACCAGGAGACCCCACTACGCTTATGTCGGCTAAGGACTGAGACCAGAGCCCTCCAGGAGCATCTAGAAACCAGCTCCAACAGCAGGATCTCCGAAGCCGGTGCCTCGGGCAAGGTGTAGACGGAGTAACCTGCAGGGAGACTGAGTGGTGGGCACGGGCACGGCCACGGCCTGGCCGAGGGAGTCCCCACCGGGCTGCCCTCCCTGGGCTTCCACACGCTGCAGCCTCAACAGTAACAAAGACCAGACCGTCCTTTTACTAAGTTTCCACTCCCGGGCATGGACGGATCAACGATGCCCCTATGGAGGCACACGTGGAATACAGCACGTTCTGCAGACTTTCATCTATGACCACGGGATATAAAAGGCACGGCCAGAGCCCGCTGGAGCGCCCCGACCTCGGGGACACGCCCGCACCGACCCCGCAAGTAACCGCTCGACGCCCAGGTGAGCCCAGCCCGCCGCGCTCTGGGCGGGGTCCCCGGGGAGGGCGGCAGGTGGGACCCCGGCCCCCACGTCCCCGCCCCGGGCCGGGCGGACTCTGGGCTCGGGTCTCGGCCCTCAGGACGGGAGCCGCGGGGACGTCCCGCCCAGGAGGAAGCGACGCCCAGCGCGGGGGCCCAAGGGCCGCGGGAGTCCTGCCGTCCCCGCCCCGGCCCGTCCGAAGTGGGCGACAAGTGGGCAGCGCCCCGCGGGGGAGCCCGGCCCGCGCCTGGCGGCTAAAGAGAAAGAGAAAGAGGCGGCGCGGGGCGAGGCGACTCCCAACTACCGCCGCCCCCCGCCCGGCCCCGCCGCGGGCGACGCGCGCTCGGCGGGGCGCCGGGTGCGGGGCGCGGGGGTACCCGGGGCGGCGGCCCCGCGGCGCGGGCGGCGGCGCCCTCCTTACCCGGAGTAGAGCCGCGCCGCCCGCAACGCCGACTGGGCGACAGTCCTGGGCGCGAGCCGGCGGCGCCGTGGGCCCGGCGGTGCGGGCGGGAGGGGCGCGCGGCGCGGGGCGGGGCGGGCAGGGGCCGGGGGCCGCTCCGCGCGCATGCTCCCGCCCCACCTGCCGCCGCGGGGTCGCCCCGGGGCGCCCGGCGGACGCGGGCCCGGCTCCCCCTTCCGGCCCCGCGGCACGGGGCGCGCAACCTGCCTCTCCCCGGCTCTCGGGGTTCACTTGCTTCCTCCCGATTCCTCTCTGTCCTGCCGCTCCCTCCGATTTTGTTACCCCCTCTTGACTTCGCTACACGCGCGTCCGCGGAAACCACTTCAAAATAAAAGGAGACTTTTCACGTGGCCCCAACAGATGTTCAGGGACCCTTTTGTAACTGCTTGAGGTGGAGAAGGAAACAGGAGAGGCCGCTGAGACCCTGCCCTCATGGAACTTACGGTCTTGCTGGTTAACGAGAGGCTTTCACAAAGCATTGTCGCTGGTTTGGGGAGGAACTTATTAAATCATTTATTCTGGCTTATAATTAAAAGTAGCTGGTAACTGAAGACTGTATTTCGTGACACTTTCTTTCATGAAAGTGTCCTGTGTATAAATTCTAGTATACACATAATAGCTGGTAGGTATAAAATAAATATTAATTTGTTGCTTCCAGCAAGAAGTTCAATAATTTAACACGATTAACGGTAATTTCCAAAATGATCATTCTGATTTGTTGTTGGCTACCATAACCCAAAAACTTCTGTTTTTCAGGTGAGACTGGTCCTTGGTAGAAACATCATTTAGTGTTGTTATTAAAGATAGAAATATAAAACCCTTTGCTAATGCAGTTTTTAAATTAGGAACCATGATCATAGAAATTTACAAGTACAAACACGCACATACAAACTGTGTTCTGTGCCCTAAATCAGTTAAGTAAAAGAGATTTGAGTCAAAGAGAAAAAGGGAAGCAGAAGGATTCAATGTAGAGAGAACATCTAAAGAAGATCTAATGAAGTGGAGTACTTACTTTCACCCCATTTTAACATGTTTGTGCTGAAGACCTTATGGAGTTGTGATGTATTTCTGTGAAACAGGTACCCTTCAGGGTATGACCTTTGCATACTTGCACACCTGACTGCATGATATTAGCGTGCGGCTCAATGGGTGGATGAGAATTCCCCTTCCCTGCTCCTTGCCTGGTCACAGATAGGGTTTTTGGTGAAGGGCAGGAGCTTCGATCACTGCAGTGTAACCCAGTCCACACCAGCGGTGTTTATCGTTAAAGACTCCAGGTCTCAATGATACAAACATCAAAATGTTCCCAGCACAGAAAGAGTTAAGGCTACATCTAGTTCCACCTGCCTCTTAGAAATACCAATATTAATATTATAGAAAATCGAAGAAAGCTGGATTGAAATCCAAATAGTGAATTTACATCACCTTGTCTTCACTTTGGGGGGGAGAAACAATTATTATTACAACATGTTTATTGTATATATTTGGCTTATATTTACAAAACCAGAAACACTGTTTTCATGGGCTAGGTTTAAATAAGAAAAAGGGTGCCCCAATAAAACAGGGGACACAGACAGAGAACCTCATCCTGGGTTACTTAAGTGTAAATCTGTGGGTGCATAGTGCTGACAACAACACGTGATTATATTCAAAGAAGCTGACATCTGTTTTAAACAATACTGTTATTCAAATTATATGGAAATATAAGCAGAGATGCATTGCTGCACTTATTACAGAATTTTTCAAAAGCTGTTGTAGTAAATCCCTTTAATTTGAACAGTTGCAGATTGAAATGAAATATCCACATTGTTGATTACTGTATTACCAATGGTCCATTATGAGCAATGGGGTTTAGAAAGCTGATGGTTACTAGGCATTCTATTTTTATAATTCAATCGAATTTGACAGACTCTAAGTAGCAAATCTGATGTTGACCAGATAGATAAGGATGGTCTCTTGTTAGGATAGGACCTCCGGGTGGCATGGTAAACACAGAAGAACTCCTTTCTGCAGGTCAATCAAAACAGAGCAGAGTCATGGTAGGTAGTTCTATAATGTGTCTATTGTGGGTTGAAACAAAACCTTCCCATATGCTAAGACAGCGATTGGCTTTATTCAAGGAGCACTCCATTTTAAAATTTGCTACATTTATTTAATTTTTCCTGGTTGGGTGTTTTTATTTCATTTTTATATGTTATATATATGTGATTTTTATAAGCATATACATTATTTTTTCCAATTAGAATTAAGTTACATTGCTTTATTATCTAATCAATAGCAGGCTTGGCCGTTGACACAGATTTGTTTTTAAAACTCAAGATTGTTTCCTAGGATATACTTAGGACCATTTGCAAGAGTTAAGCACAGTGTCATTGAAGAAAAGCTTTCTTAATAGCATTCTATGCTTGCTCCACAAGTAAATTGTCCATTGCAGCTAAAATTATTTCATTGGTCACCATTTATGTTCAGTAGTTATTATCATAAAGTTTATTTTCATATTAATGCCATTGTTAATAATTTTACCTATAGCACATTATATTTTCTGTTACATTTTCTCTGTTACAGCAGTATTTCCCTAAGTGGACTGTCCAAAATTAGACTTCCTTTAATGGGTTTAGATATAAATAATTGCACAGAGATCTACTTAGATGTCAATGTTGGTTCAGAAAGACGTTGTGTAAATAATAGTGAAGAATTAAAACTAATTTTAAAGAAATTATACCAAAAGCTTCAAAAACAAGGTAATATGTATATTATACTATTTTGAGTTAATGACTTAAAATCTGTATAGAAATCTTTTTATTTTCACATTTGTACATTTTTAGTAGAACAAAGCTATCATAAATTAGCATAAAAACACTGTTCCCAGGTATACCTTCTTGAATTTTTAAAAATCCAATTTATACACAGTATTTCTGATGATACTTAGAATCTATGTAAACTGAACAAGGTAAGTACCCTCACATCAATATGCAAATTTCACTTCCCAGTGCAACCTCTACTGAATAAACTAATAGGATTTGGAGAAGGGCGTGAAAACTACAGAAGGAAAGCTATCAATGCCTTTAATCTTATTTTCATAGATATTGATGACATACCCATACCATCTCCAAGGTGAGAGACGTAGAAAAAGAAAAAAAGAAAATTCAGAGGTAAGCAATTCATATTTTCTTGAATAGCAATAAGCCCAAAACAACTGTAGCTAGAATGCCTTCTCTAAAATATAGCAGGTGGTATAATATGATGGACACACGCTAAATGTTAGGAAAGGTGGTTGTTATTCCTGCCTCTGCTGTGGACCCATCTTGGAAGAAATAAGCTGTCTCCACATGACATGTGTCACCACGCACAGCACTTACTCTCGGGATCACCAAGTTCAGGGTCTGGCTCCAGTTCTCAACATTGCAGGTCCAGACACTTGAGTTTGTTAACGCTCCAGAAGCGCTCAGGCTAAGGGAACCAGCCAAATACAAGAGTGCCAATTATACTGGTAGACATAAGTGTTACCGACTCAGGGTCCTTGGAGTCTTTAATCAATAGAAATTGATAAGAAGCCAGACGAGGAATTTAGGCAAGCCTTTATTGGTGCTCGTGCTGCAGCACAAGGTAGAGAAAACCAGAAACAGTTGCCCTTGCTTACTCCTCGATGGGGGGCAAACTGGTCCCTTAAATGGGGTGACAGTGGGGGCAGGCCAGAGGGGTAGATTAGGTGGTGTGCCCACCCCTTTGGTGGTACCGGGTGCAGTGATCATGTGCAGTGCCCTGCTTTCGCTCCTCCCAGCACCTCAGAAGTGACAGTTGATTTGTGCCCTTTTTGTATCTTATTGTTCATAATTTGCTACCACTGTGCAGTTATTTTTAGTCCCTTATAGTTTCTTTGTGTGCTGGAGGAGACATTTCTCCCGGTACAAGCGCTCTGGTAAAGGGTCCCAGGTCCTACCTGTCTCCTAAGTGCCCCAAAATTCCACGTTTTCAGGTCAGAACAATCCCACCACCATGGTCTACAAAGGAAGGCAAACTCTGTGAAAAGATTGCCAAATGACCGTGAACTCAGGACCAGGAGAGCTGGCTCCTCTTACTGGGTGGTGTCAGCAAGTGACAACCGTCTGATACAAGGATTCTCTCAGAGGGGTGCCTGCAGCTGAGAGACCCACACGCTGCATCAGCTGGATGGGATACTATTCACTGAGGTCCTTTCCTTTTGCATTCCAGTCCTTGAGACGTTCCTGGGTCACCGTGACTGGACCTGCGTGCTTTAGAAACTCCTTTACAGACCATCTCCTGGGGAGGGAGAGCTGCTTCTGCAGATTGGGAAGCCTTACGCAGGAGCCCGCTTCACTCACAGCCTTTTCTCAATTTTGAAATGTGACCTATCTTCCAGGATTCAGCACTCGTGACATCTCTTCCTTGAAGCATTTTGTTGCTTTACTTTTTTTCTTCTACGTACCCGTACGTTTGGTTTACACATCTAGATTGAATTTATATTATTTGGGGTTTCACTATAATTACTTATTAGAGTATATATCACTCTGATAACTATGGTTTTCTGAAGAGGAGGATCCATATCTTTTAAGTTAGTGTTTAAATTTTTAATTATCTCTGGGCTTTTGCTTTTAGTTTTTGTCCTTTCTTTAGAAAAAAAAAAAAAACAGACTCGTTTCAAAAAAATGCAGGAGGTAATGCAATTAATGCCCGTATATCCACCAATCAGAAGGAACATTTGTTAACACTTTACACTTGACATTTTTTAAGATACAAAACATTACACTGCCTATAAGGTTGAATTCCTTTCTCATCCCTTCATTTTCTCTGTGCCTCCTTTCCCAGGGGCAGCCCCCATTACAAATTTGGTGCCTATCCTTCTACTATAAGCCTTTATCCTTACAATATCTGAGTTTTGTCTCTTTTAAAGAAATCCTCCCTTTACCCAAGGTTATAAAAGATACTGTTTTTTAAAATATATATATTTTTAATCTTAGTGAATTTGTTAGGACCTCAAGTACATATTGAGCTGTAGGGGATCCTGGGCAGCCTTAATTTGCTCCTGACTCTAAGGAGGATGCTTCTAAAATTAGCTTATTTACTGTAGGCTCTTGTACAGACCCTTCTTCAGGTTAAAAGATTCCATTATCTTTTGTTACTAAGTGTTTTTTGTTTGTTTGTTTGTTAATTTATTTTATTCAAGTATAGTTGACTTACAGTGTTGTGTTAATTTCTGCTGTACAACAAAGTGGTCCAGTTATATACATCTAAACATTCTTTTTCATATTCTTCTCCATCATGGTTTATCACAGGATATTGAATATAGTTCCCCATGCTATACAGTAGGACCTTGTTGTTTGTTTATTTGTTTTTACAATGAACAAGTTTGGATATTCTCTGATGCCCATTTAACTTCTATTGAGGTAGTCACTTTTTTTCTTTTTCACCATGACTTATTTCATAGAATTGATTCCTTTATTTCTGGGAGGATCTTAAGCATACTTATTTAAAGGTCATTTTGATGTTGTTCTCTTCTTTGTACTTTATTACTTGTAAATTCGTCTTCCAATTTGGATTTGGTGGCTGTTTTTCTCAGTGTTAATCATCTTGACGTAATTCTGAGTGAGATCTGTTTCCTCCTCTCCCTCTCTTCACTGCCCTCCCTCTTTTGCCTCTGCCTGGGCCTCACTGTCTTGTCCAGAATCAGGTCTTTTCTCGGCAGCCTTGGCCTCCCATCCTACAGTGATGCGAGGGAAATGTAGGCACAGTCACCAAGGCCGTGAGGGACTTGGCCCAGGTCCCATACTCTCCTCTCTCTGGCTGCAGCGCAAGAATGCTGCAAAAGTAGCCGTTTTCCAGCCCATTTAGTGCTAAAAGAGAGCACCCAGCCCAAGTTTTAGATACTAACTCTGGCTCCAGACCTCCACCATGCAGGAGATGTTTCTATTTCAACAAGATTACTGCCATTCGTCTCTGATATTTCCGGACCCAGAAACTCCCAGGTTCAGCCCCGGCATTCCACTGTGTGCCTGTGTGTTTCTAGAACATGGAAACGGCTGCCTTATCATTTTAATTTGTTTCAGTGGCTTTGTTTGGCTCGGGATGGGTCCTTCAAAGATGAAGTCAGTGATTTTTCCAAGTTCCCAGTTCCCTTTTGACTGGACTTCCCTCTCAGTACCTTGCACAGTTCTTTGCACAAAAGAAGTGCTCAACAAATTTTCTGGACTGGAAGCCACTTCATCGTGTGCAAAGGGAAGCTGAGTGGATGCTTATCAGAAATGTACTATAGAGGAAAGTCATTCAGTACAGGCTTGACCGGGATGGTCTTTAGGCCTTTCTGTGTCAAGGATCCCAAGATTTCATCCCTGTTTACCTGCGTGGAGCAGCTCCGAAGATGGGTGGGCACACTGGAACCATTGCCAGAACAGGCCATTAGCAACTACTCAGTAAACAGGCTGATACGAGAAGAGTTGCTGTGTCTACAGTTCAACCCTAAGGAAGCTATTTAATATTTCCTATGTATGTTTTCATTATTATATCCTCGGATTTTTCTTTCTCTGTCTGCCTTCATTCATCGTTGTTAGGCTGAAATTTATGCACGTAACCAGCCTATATTTGGAGTTATAAGTCTACTCTTCAGTCCCCATCTCATTTCCCAAGCGAAATTAACTTCACCTCCCACCCACCTTTTATATACTTTGCCTTAGTTCTCGTCTCTGCTTGGTGCCAACTCTTTGGACTCTGGCATTTAGAATGACCCAGAGAGGCTATTAAACAGAGCTCTAGACATGCAACTCTCCATCTTACAAAAAAAAAAAATCTGATTGCCCTTTTGAATCTTACGTTATCTTACCTTGGGTTCCAACTCAGCACATCAGTCTTAAGACTCTATTGAGATTTCTATTATAGAGTTCCAATACATAGGCCAGTCCTCTGCTCTCATCTTTCTTCCACAGGCTTTACCTTAAGCCTGGAAATGAACCACCACCAAGATAAATGAACAGCAAACATGAATCAAAAGGTGGGACTTCTACTTTGTCACAAATAGTTTTAATAATCAAACTTAATTTTTCATGTGTACAAGTACCAATAAGCCAGAGCACCATGCATTGAGTTGTGTTCGTTGAATTGTTTCATTGTCTACTCGGCGAGTAGATAAGATCTTACACTCCACTTGTATTTTACCATGCTTGTCCTGTATTTCAGTAGTATTTTCAAAATTTTGTGCAGTAATCTTCTCTGTTAGAGGCTTTGGTTAACATTTATCCAGGTGTTTCTTCTTTATCATTGTTACATTCCATTTTAAGCCCTGAGGGAAAATTTTAAGTAGCAAATTATGCAAATTACATAATTGTTTTCTTGTACAATATTGGTTTTTTGTCATATTGTCAATGCCTCTTTAATGCTTTTTTCTAAGTATTTCACTCAGTGTTAATATCATCTCTCACCACCTTGAGTAATTATATCATTTTTCCTATTTTACAAATGGAAAAACAATTATTATTTCTATGGTTTTCCTTTTTTTCAATAATGTTGTTAATTAGGTTTCGCTGATTTGTGACAATCCAGCCTTGAGAACATCCTATCTTAAATAACCAGATAGATGATAAGAAAACATTTAGTGGCATATGACAAAGCAAAAGTTAATACTGTATATTATTTTTCACCAAGTGTAAGTCTTGTGTTTGGAAAACAATTTATTAAACTATGTGCAAACTCGTTTCTAGATATTAAATGTATACATCCTTCACTTTGGAAGGGATTTACTGATTTCATTTTCTTTTTGAAATAAGACAAATTTAAATGCAAAAACAATCCTATGAGCAAAGCAAACATCAGCTTTTCATGACTTTAAAGTCTTTATTCAAATCTGCCCACTCAGGGTGTACTCTTGAGCCCCATTTCACAAATGGGGTTTAGTGTACCCCCAGGAGTGGGCAACCATGCGCTGAATGTACACAAACCCATAGGCATCTTCCTGGAACATTGGTTTGTCTATAGCTTTGGCAGGAGAGAGAATTAAATTATTTCACTGATGATTTAAAAACATTATTTTTACATTAAAATAAACACGGATATATTATGGAGCAGAGACAAAATGTGCCTGGATTTTTAAGATAAAGCAGGTGACGTCAAAGATAATTTTGTTCTTCCAAAAACATTGTTCACATCATCTCTATCCCAAAGAGCTAATTTTATTTTTCTAATGTTATCTTTCTGTTAGAATTTTAGCTCCTCCATAATTTCATACATGCATTCATTTATAACAAAAGATTTCTAGCAGGGGGACTAAGCTAGATTGTTTGCGGGTTATATGTCCCTTTGACTTGTATGTATCTTGACCCAGGTGGAAGATTGATCTTAGCCATAGCACAGAATAGCCTACGGAGTCATACCTGAAACACAGGTTTGTAATTCATGGTAACATGATTGTTATAAACTCTTATAGCTTCTATTGTATGATGGATTTAACATTTTGTTGTGCATCAGCTATCTTCTTTACAAAATAAGAAACTAACCAACAACTATTACCATTGTAAAATAGTAACATGATTCTGGTTAACATTTAATATTAATATTAAGGCCCTAGTTAATATTCAGAGTGTATCTATTAGGAGGAAATGTTGCTCCCCAGTACATCACCTGCCTTGAGGGTGAACATGTCAGAAGAGAAAAGGCAGGTGCTTCTAATCACACCACATGGTCACAGACGTGTCTGTTTATTCATAGACTCTTATGCTGCTGATAAAATCCCTGTGGTCTTGTTTTATTAATGAATACAGGTCAACTTAGGCAACTTTGAGGAAAAGAATAAGAATCCAATGAACCCAACTCAATTCATTTATTTCCCTCTAAATTCTCTTCTTATTTTGGCCAAATGTTGTTTTTTCATAGAGGAAATCAGGAAATGGTGTGTTCTGCTCTTTCAAATTAATTTTAATTTTTATTTCCATGCGTCAACATAGTTTTCACAGTTGACATTGTCATCACTCCGCTTTAGAAAATTAATTTTATTTCATATTTTCATGCATCAGTCACACAGTTGATATTTTGATAGCCCTGCAGTGGCCTTCTGTTGTGATAGGACAGAGTTGGCTTAGCCCTCTCCTATTCTTAGCTGTTTGGGTTTTCCCAGTTATGTTTCTGTTTTTGCAACCATAAATAGCATTACTATAAATATTGCTAAGTAAATAACTTTTTAATCTGTGTATTTCCTTGGAGAATGTTCCATAGAGCAGGATTATTGTGCCAAATCATATCCAATAGTTTCATAGTTCTCACCATGTCTTTTTTTCCCCAGAGAAACTAAAACAATTGAAAATGTGACCAGAAACATTTAAAAGTTATGTCATTTAAAACAATTTATGTTACTCTCAGATCCAACAGATCCCAAATTGACAGTCTATAATTTCTATTTATTTAGTAAATATGTATATGATGGTATCTTAATGTTGCTAAAATTTATATTTATTAAATAATGCTGGAGATATGGATTAATCAGTGTGATGATTTCTTAACTGCAGTTCCCTATTATCGAATGCTCAGTTCATTTCCTTTCACCAATTATCAAATGGAATTTGAGGGTGAGTCGTTTCCTTCCTCCACAATTTTTTGGAAGAGTTTGAGAAGGATGGGTGTTAGCTCTTCTCTAAATGTTTGTTAGAATTCACCTGTGAAGCCATCTGGTCCTGGACTTTTGTTTGTTGAAGATTTTTAATCACAGTTTCAATTTCATTACTTGTGATTGGTCTGTTCATATTTTCTATTTCTTCCTGGTTCAGTCTTGGAAGGTTATACATTTCTAAGAATCTGTCCACTTCTTTCAGGTTGTCCATGTTATTGGCATAGTGTTGCTTGCAGTAGTCTCTTAGGATGCTTTGTATTTCTGCTGTGTCTGTTGTAACTTCTCCTTTTTCATTTCAAATTCTATTGATTTGAGTCTTCTCCCTCTTTTTCTTGATTAGTCTGGCTAATGGTTTATCTTTTGTTTACCTTCTCAAAGAACCAGCTTTTAGTTTTATTGATCTTTACTATTGTTTTATTTGTTTCTATTTCATTTATTTCTGCTCTGATCTTTATGATCTTTATGATTTCTTTCCTTCTGCTAACTTTGGGTTTTGTTCTTCTTTCTCTAGGTGTAAAGTTAGATTGTTTATTTGAGATTTTTCTTGTTTCTTGAGGTAGGCTTGTATACCTATAAACTTCCCTCTTAGAACTGCTTTGGCTGCATTCCATAGGTTTTGGATCATCGTGTTTTCATTGTCATTTTTCTCTAGGTATTTTTTGATTTACTCTTTGATTTCTTCAGTGATCTCTTGGTTATTTCGTAACATATTGTTTAGCCTCCATGTGTTTGTGTTTTTTACGTTTTTTTCCCTGTAATTCATTTGTAATCTCATAGCATTGTGGTCAGAAAAGATGCTTGATATGATTTCAATTTTCTTAAATTTACTGTGGCTTGATTTGTGACCCAATGTGATCTATCCTGGAGAATGTTCCATGCGCACTTGAGAAGAAAATGTAATCTGCTGTTTTTGGATGGAATGTCCTATAGATATCAATTAAATCTATATGGCCTATTGTGTCATTTAAAGCTTCTGTTTCCTTATTTATTTTCATTTTGGATGATCTGTCCATTGGTGTAAGTGAGGTGTTAAAGTCCCCCACTGTTATTGTGTTGCTGTTGATTTCCTTTTTTATAGCTGTTAGCAATTGCCTCATGTATTGAGGTGCTCCTATGTTGGATGCATATATATTTATAATTGTTATATCTTCTTCTTGGTGTGATCTCTTGATCATATGTAATGTCCTTCCTTGTCTCTTGTAACATTCTTTATTTGAGTTTTCACATTTCAGTGTTGACTCCACCTGTGCTGAAATGTTTTCTATGGAATTCCTTTGTTGAAGTCCTTAATAGTACCTCAGAATGTGACTGTCTTTGGAGATAGGGCCTTTAAAGAGTTAATTAAGGCAAAATGAGTTAATACAGGTAGACCCTATTCCAGTGTGACTGGTATCCTTCCAAGAAGAAGAGATCAGGAAACAAATATCACACAGACCAATGGGTGGCCATGTGAGGACAGAGAGAAGGTGGCCATTTGCAAACCAAGGAGAGAGGTCTCAGGAGAAACCAACCCTGCCCTCACTCCCTCTCGCTGTTTTATACCCCTGGGCTACATTATCTGATGGAATTAGAGCCTCCAAATCTGTGAGAAAATGAATTTCTGTTATCTTAGCCACCCAGTCAGTGGTATTTTGTTATAGCAAACCTTGGCAAACGAATACATTATATATCATTAAAGTATCAATCCCACTGCATGAGATTGGTAAACTCTTTTCCCAAGGCCCAGCTCTTGCCTTTCTGGGCCTCCAAGCCTTCTCGTAGGTGGTGTTAAGAAAACTCCCCCTAGGAAGGTTAAGAAGAAAATTAACATCCATAAAATGCCTCTTCCGTGCTAGATACTAAGAAGAGTTAACATTTATTGAGACCTTACTGTGTTTAGCTAAGCACTTTTCATAGATTATACCATTAAATCCTTCACATAAACCTGCAGATAAAGTGATCTGCTAAAGTCCCACAGCTAGAAGGTGAGGAAATGAGGTTTGAAGGCAGACAGTGACCTCACAGCCCTGTGCTGTGCTACCCCACCCACCCCCTGCTCTTCCTGGGAAGGTCCAGGGGGTCTCATTGGCGAGTGCCGGCTTTTGCCCCTCCTGCCCCCTCCTCTGCTGCAGGGTTGCGTGTCCCTGCTCTGTGCATCCTTACATCAGCTGTCCTCCTTGTTGTCTTCCGTGTTCCTTCTTCACAAAGATTCTCCTTCACCTGCTGGGCAGCGGGGATGAGGGCTTTGCTATTTTAGAAAAGATGCATCTTGCGTTCAAGCTGTTGTTTCCTTAGTAGGACACATCCTTTCCACGCTTTGAAATCCTTGAACCCTTTTCTCTCCTGCTACCTATGGGTTACGGTTACTTACTCAAAATTAACAATCTTTCAGAAGTATGATAACCGTCTCAGAAACCTTACTACCCATCACCCTCCCTGGTTCCTTATACTATCTCCTCTTCGTGTACATTGAAATAGAACCCTCCCTCTTTTTTTTTTTTTTTTTTACAAGTGGATTTATGCTTCTTGAGTTACATTATCTGATGTGCTAACAAACCTTCCAGAAATAATGATGCTGTAATACATGGTCCTCTCCTCAGTCTCAGAGTTGCATCATGGATTATTTTTGAAAGTAGATGAAAACATCAAATAGCTCAATCTAGTTTACTTTCATGTGTGGGAAAAATGGCTCAATTTTGTTTTACTATCGGCTGTGTTTTTAAAAATACCATTAAATGCTTATCCTATATTGTATACAGACCTAGAATATGTCTGAGAATGGCTGTGAATCGCATTTCTGAGGAATTTTACGTCAGTGGAACATGTGGCTGACGAAGCATGCTCACAGATTGCATTCTGTCCCTATTTTTAAGCACCCCGCCAACTACTGTTTTGGCAGATATATTCAGTCGTATCTTAAACAACATTTCTTTTTTTTTTTTTTTTTTTGCGGTACGCGGACCTCTCACTGTTGTGGCCTCTCCCGTTGCGGAGCACAGGCTCTGGACACGCAGGCTCAGCGGTCATGGCTCACGGGCCCAGCCGCTCCGCGGCATGTGGGATCCTCCCGGACCAGGGCACGAACCTGTGTCCCCTGCATCAGCAGGCGGACTCCCAACCACTGCACCACCAGGGAAGCCCTAAACAACATTTCTTAATAAATAACATTCTAGATCTGGTATAAGAGGCAGCACAGTATAGTAAAAAGAGATTTAGCCCGGAGAGAAACAGAAGATCTTGATTTCTGAATGATCTTGGGCAAGTCATTTAAATTCTCTGACCCTCAATTTATCCTACAAAATTAGAAAATTGAAACTAAAAGTTTTAAAGGTCTTTCTAACTCTAAAGTTGTTCAGTGTGAACAAAACTAAACTGTTAAAAGAAACACTAAATTATATGCATGTAATATAATGCATCCCGTCCCCACTACCCCCAGGCTCAGGTCTCCACAGCTGACCTCAAAACGGAACGCCTGTCAGGAAGAAAGCAGAATCACAAATCTACTGAAGTTTAAATCTCAGCTACCAGAGAAATGACCACAATGGCTGTTATGAGGCAGAATGATGCCTGGAAATGGAGGTTAAGTCTTATTATTAGAAAAATAACAAAAGTTATACATGAGTAGCTACTTGCAAACGTGGGTGGAGTTTGAAGGTCCTTGCATTCAGGGAGGGGGGATCTCAGAACAGAAATGCACGTGTGCAGGTGGGGCCGTGGAGCTGCTGGTGTGTGTGTGGTGACAATAAAGGTCCCACCGTTAACTCAGCCTGGATTCGAAGTATAAATTGCTAAAAATAAAACCATATAAGAAATCATCTTGTACGGCAGTTTTCCAACTTTAGCCACAGAATCCTTTCTTGGGTTGAAACCTGTTCTAGAAACCAGATAAAAGCAGAGATGCTCTGATTCTGCCTGAAGAGATTTCTGCCACCCTCACGTCCCCTCGCTCCAGTGCAGTCGTGAAGCTGGGTGGGAGTCCCTCTGCTCCTGGATCTCACACCTGTTTAGGGGTCTAGCTGCTTCCAGGAGCCACTGATCTTGCTTCCTCTTTCTTTGCCCCTCCAGCCTAAAGAAATCACTTTCTAGTTTCAGGACTCTCCGCTCTAACTAACTACTCTTGTAGGGAATCTTCATCCCTGGAGGGTTTATGTTGTTATGTTATAAAAAGCAACAGCCTGGGAACCTTCTGGGGTTTCTCGGCCACCTGGACCTGAGCAGGGCTGGGCTCCCAGCATCCCGGCTGAGCCAGGGAAGTGGGACAAGGGGGTGGGGGAAGAAGGAGGAGGATGCCATCAGGATATCTAGTCAAGCAGTTTCCCATGTTTCGGCGGTGATTTGATTTTTTATCGGTCTGCTCCATTAGACTGTAAATTCCGTGGAGGCTGAACCCACATTGGTTTCCCCTTCGCCCCTGTAACCGGGCAGCTCGCTCAGTAACTGGCCTATGGTAGATACTCAGTCAAGATGGAGGGAATAAATTAACCGCTAGAGCCGCACAGAGGGCACTCCGAAAAACACGCATTTGTCCAAATCTTTGACAGAATGACACTTTAACCATCTGGAATTTGCATCCTGTTCTCTAACTCTAACAAATTCCCCTGTGTCCCTTCACAGATTTTCTAATGGTTCTCTCTTAACTGTCAGCGAGTATTACCTTGTATCTCATCTAACTGTTCTCTTTGCTGATGTCTGTTTCTTCCAAGGTGCCTTCTGTAGAAATGGCTCGTCACTGGTCATAACCCTTTCACGCAGCTCTTTGTATACTTGAAAACATGCAGGTCATCCCTCCTCTGACTTTTCCATGCATCAAATAATTCAAACTCTTAATACTAACCTAATTTTTCATTGCTCTCTAATTTTGACTGTTATTTTTTCTCTGGTTTCAGCCAAATGTCTTCATGTTATTAATTCTATGCAATTAATTACATAATTCTTCATGAATTAACCTTTGCTCTGCATTCCTCCTGCAAAACATACTAGCATGTGCTCATAGCAGGGGCCTGGCTCCTAAACTGCTTGCTAAAAGAACTGAGCTCAAGTTCAAAGCCTGGCTCTGATACTTCCACCCATGTGAACTTGAGCAAGTGACTTAATGTTGTACAGTAATCATAGCTTTGACCTTGGTGGTTTGTTGGGGGGTGAGTGAGTTACCGTGTTTAGAACAGTGGCTGAAACAAAGTATGCATTCAGGAAATATTAGTGGGACTTCCCTGGCAGCCCAGGGGTTGACTTCGCACTTCCAGCACAGGGGGCATGGGTTCCATCCCTGGTCTGGGAACTGAGATCCCATATGCCACGTGGCACGGCCAAGAAAAAAGAAACATTAGTGATTATTTCTGTTGTCGTTGTCATCATTATTACTATTACCTTTCAGTCACAACATACTCAGAAGAAAATTAAAGTGTGTTAAGTCAGAGGGAGACTGCAGTAGGGGAGAAAGAAAAAAGGTTGGTAGGAAAGGGGTACAAAGATGAGTGGAGACCTTGAAGATTCTTGTCCACTTCATTAACAGAGTCTAGACTTTTATCCCCAATTCTAGCATGATGCCTCGTTCATGTTAGATATTCAAGAAGTATTCATTGGATTGGATTAATCCACTTTATCCTCTTACCGTTTATATAACCTCTCTCTCAGCAATCAACTCTATTTTAAATGCAAGCTTTCCCACTTGCCAGTCATGTGACTAAGGGTCATGTAATTGACACATCTGAGTTGCTGAGTCATCATTTATCAGTTGATTATGATTATATAATCATGGGTTGAAATGAAAATTAAACAAGATAATGTTCTTGGTATTTTGGTATGTGCTCAGTAATGTTCTCTGACATTATTGTTACACAAAGCACAGCACAGATATAGTGATGTCCCCAGGAAGTGAATTTACATAGCCTGAGAAGGTAGCTCTTCAAAGATTTTAGTAAGGAATGTTTTATGTGTTCCCCACTGACTTTAGTATTTAACAGATAATTGCAGAAGCTGCTGTGGAATTCCAATTTTGGAGAAATCAGAGTTGTTTCTTTTTTTTTTTTTTTTCCTTTTCTTATTTTAAACTGTTTTTAAACTGTTAAACTTTTTTTTAAACTGTTAAATAACCACAGAACAAACTAAGTGTCTCCCTAAAGGGACTTCTTTGGAGAACCCTGTCCCAAGGGTGGCATTTTACAAGCAATTTTGGGAAACTGTAGAATTGTTGCTAAAAGAATCAAACCTCACAGTCCAGGGTTTGTCTGCAGGGGCTGCAGGTGATGAGGCCCTATATAGATGACAAATACCTCCACATGTGCTCAGAATGCATTGCTCCAAAGTTTAATGTTCAGAAGCTGCATCACACCAAACTGATTACAGCCCAAAGTGCCCAAGGCAGCACAAAGACCCAAAACTGATCATGGAGCTGCTACACAGGCAAGGCAGCAATATTCTGTTGTTCCACTTGGCCATCCTGTGTGCTCTGCTTCTGCAGAGTGGCATGGCCATATGGCTGAGATCCAACATCTCAGCACCTGGCCCGGGCTTCAGGACCCTGGAGCCACCTCCTCCCTCACTCAGGTCTCCTGGGACTGCTCCCAATCAGATGATTCTTCCTGCAACACAATGATATGTCCTTTATTTATGCTGTTTCCGTCTTGCATTGACTAGTTTGGGATCCTATAAAAATCCTACTTGTCTGCTGCTCAGATTCCTGCTTCCCAAAGAAAACTATGGCATCAACCCAGATGTGAATGTCTTACGTGTAAGACCAGTGACTGTAATTCAACATGTATCATCAGTCCTTCGTGACCAAAGTCATCTCAAGAAGGTAAGGATGGTTCAGTTTTAGAAGATGCTTAAATATTGGTACATCACGTCAATGGACTGAACTTTTAAAAATAATAATCTAAATAATCTAAATACATACTGAAAAAGGAATTTGACCAACATCAGTACCGATTCCTAATAAAACCATCAATAGAAATGGGAATTTGAGGATGCTATCTCGAGGAAATAAAGAACATGTAGTTTTGATCAGAAATGAACAGTGTGCTTGGGAGTAACTACTAGAAACAGCCTCATGAAACTCCAGCATAAAATAAAGGAGCCGAATATTAGGGTTATTATTGAATATTTTAAGTAGCTTTTTGACGATTACCAGAGCTCACGAAACAAAAATATGCATAGGTATAGAAAAGGAAAAGATAAAATATCGTACTTTGTAGATGGCATCATTTTAAGCCTAGAAGTGGCCAAAGAATGAACTGAAAACTTGTGAGAATTTAAAAAACTCAATGAAGTGATTACAAAGTAAATATACTAAAATTAATAGTGTACTTTTATGTCAGCAGTATAAAAAATTGTAATTAAAAAAGTGCTTTTTAAAACATTGTAATTAAAAAAGTTTCCATTCGTAATAGTAACTTAGACAGTATGCCTGGGTACACAGTCTTAGTTGTGGCCTAAACGGAAAAAAGGCAAAATATGGAGTGTCAGAAAGATGGGGGTAGATGAGGCGTTAGCGTGGGGATGACGCCTCCGCGTCACACACAGCCTGGCCGGCAGAGAAGCCCCCAGCTGGCCCAGGTGGTGGTGGGGCTCTTCCGACTCTCCAGGGGTTCTGGAGCCTCCGGTTCCTCTGCCTGGACCCTGGATCCCCAGGTATCCTCAGGGCTCACTCCCCGCCTGCTTCCTGCCTCCTTGTCACTGACCCTCACTCTGGCCATTCCATTAAAATTGCCCAGCTCCAGCCAGACCCATCCCCTAGCTCTGCTTTATTTTCTCCGTTGCACTGATCACTTTGAACATACTACGTCATCAACCCATTTACTTGCTGTGTCTCTTCCTGCTAATGTAAGCTGCGTGAGGGCAGGTTTTTTTTTTCCTCAATCGCTATTGTTCACTGCTGTATGAATGAATCAATGAATGAACGAAACTAAATCCGCATAAATTTCAAAGAAAGAAAATCACCAGAAATAAGACATTCAGTATGCTATGGGAATGATATTATGAGTGACCATTTTTCTTTTATTTTCCAAACTTTTTGTAGCTTGGGTTATTACCTTTATTTATTACAAATAATTTCATATTTTAAAACCATTCTTGTTCTGCCTAGCTAGTTCACTTCCCAAGTTGTTTGCTAAGAAAAAGGAATACATACACAGGGAGCAGCAGGTGAATTATACAGGTTAACAAAACAACAAGCACACAATCTATTTTCACTAGGCCACCTTTTGATTTCATTGTTTTAAATCTTGAGATAGCCCTGATTATGACTGTTAATCTGTGTCTTGAGACCACATTTTTATCTTCACCTTTTAATTACCATCTTTTTTTTTAAATGGAACAAACTTTTCCTCCAGCTTACCCCATAGAGAAATTAGCTAGTAAGATTAATTGCCCTTCATCTACATGTTCTTAAATATATACTCTTTTCTTTCAAGCGGAGTCCTTCTTTCGTTATTAATGCTCAGTGAATTTTCTGTTTTAGTTTCATCGCAGCTGCTGGATCTATTGTTTTCGAAAAGCCAACTCACTCTTACCACTTAGACACATTTTTGGACTATTATATTTTAAACTGAGTTACTAAAAAATTAAAATTATTTGTTAGGTGGTTGCTTTAAGAAATCTTTGGGGTTGAGAAAAGATGAGACAGTTAATGATGGCTACTAGTAACTCCTGAAGAAAAAGACCCTCAGTTTTTGTAGGTTGGGAACCTATTCACCTAATTGCTTGGAGGAATTCTTAGTATATATGGCATATTCTGCATTTCTTTTTTTTTTTTTTTTTTTGGTACGCGGGCCTCTCACTGTTGTGGCCTCTCCCGCTGCGGAGCACAGGCTCCGGACGCGCAGGCTCAGCGGCCATGGCTCACGGGCCCAGCCGCTCCGCGGCATGTGGGATCTTCCCGGACCGGGGCACGAACCCGTGTCCCCTACATCGGCAGGCGGACTCTCAACCACTGCGCCACCAGGGAAGCCCTGCAGTTTTTTTTAATGTGAGGATAGTTCCATGAAAAGAGCCTTGGGGTCTATTTCCAGCCATCTTCCTTCTTCGATATTTGTTAAGGCATCCCTAAGAAGGAAAATCTTGTCCACACTCTGGTTCCCAAGAAAGACCCCAGACAGTCTAATTAAGTTTCAGTTATAACCTGGTGATTATGGCTGGGAATAAAAGTTTATGTGATAGCCGCGTTTAATTTTATTAAAAGGTCCATGGCTTGTCGTTTCTACATTTTCTGGAATTGATCAAGATTTACTACTAGGCAAAGGCCAGGCACTCTTGGAGTTAGGTGATCTCATAGCCTTCATGAAAAGTCTTCTTAACCTTTCAGAAACACCATACGTTCCCACTCAACCAGAAATTAAATGGGCAGCTGTCTTCCTGCTCTAAGCACAGCCCAAGTGGCAGAAAGCCCCGGAAGCTGTCAGTTCCTGGATGACAGTTTGTACATGTCTTCTCAGTGACCCAAACAAGCCCCATCGAGATCACTTTGTGAGGTCCTGACCCCGTCCTGTGTTCTCTTAGCCCCAAAGAGCTCATGACGTAATTCCCCGGCCAAGCAAGCTTGCCAAGAGTAGTTTGCCTGGCTGCATTCCCATCACACATTTATCCTAAAGCAATATGTAAATATCCAAGAGAGAAATGTCAGAACATCTGTTAGGCTCTTCTACATGATTGGACCCCACTCTCCCATCAGTGACCCGCAAATTCTGTGTCCAGACGATACATACCTACTGAGCCTGGTTGTCCCTGTTGCAGGCTATTGGTGAGGGCAGTTCACAGGTGGAGGATATCCCCAGAGCTGGGCCCAACACTGTTCGGGGGACACAAACATTCTGTCCTTAATGGATGATCAATCGATTGACTTAACAGGCAATGTTTCGGAGCAAATTTTGTCAACACTGAAGATCTATCAGGGTGCTGCTTTTATGCCCATCCAGGGACAGCCACTCAACAGGACTGAAACAAGCTCAGTGTCATGGCTGGTGTACTTTAGCTCTTGCTTCATGGAGGAGGACTTGTGTTCGTTATTTGGAATAAACTCAGATTCTTTTGTGTGTCATATAAGAACAAAGATGAATGAAGCAGAGTTCTTCAGCCTGTGGCTAAAAACCTTACAACCCTTCTATATTAATATTAAGTGTGGGTGATCCCAGATCACTAGGCTGTTGACTCACAGCTGTACATGTCCTATAAACAATACCTTATTAGAATACTGTGCCAACATTCAATTTGCACATTTATTGTTGGTTTACACAATCAGAAAAAAACGAGTCAACGGATCGGGAACCCCTAGACTTTAGTCACAATAAAAAGTGAGAGTTATTTTCAGTTGTCTTTTATATGGGCCTAATAATGATTTGTTAATTATCTTTCTAATTAGTTTCAGGATTAGATCTTGTATAGGCTCTTCAGTGTGTAGTCAGAACTAATCTCTGTACTTTTGTAGAATCCCCTGGAGTTTTCTTATGAGTCATGTAGAGATTAGGAAAATTTCTTTTTGTATCCCAAATAAAATGTTAATGAGAAAATTAATTAGAATAAAATGATATCCAGATTCTTATTAGAATTGTGTCAGTATGTTCACCTTTGTTAAAATTGAGAACTAGTGAGTTACTTCCCGAAGCATCGTCCTTATAGGTCTCCGTGGCACCTTTGGGCATGGGGAGACACCGCTCTTCCCAGGGCAGGGTGTCCACCTCTGCAGGTTCTGAGGATTCCGGCGGTCTGCAGAGCCAGCCTCTTCTGGAATTTGCATCCAGATGTTTCCAACCCGTGTTTCAGAATCCCAGGCTTTGCCAGCCAAGATCCTCACTCACCGTGTGCTGCTAAGTGTTTAACAACCAACTCTCTGAAAAGCAGGGGGAAAATCCCCCTGAATCTTAGTATTTGCTACTTTCTGTGGGATAAATAATCCACTGTGGCTGATTTCAAGCTACAAATACAACGTCATTGAGCATGGCACTCTGAAGAGACACTCATAATCCGCTCCCGTGAACTTGGAAGAGCTGGGTCCAGCGCACCACTGGCCCTGACCATAGGGTACTAGCACTTGATGTCTAAGTGCTCACTTAGACGCCGTCGCTAGAGCCCGGGACTCTATCAGAGCCTGCATCTGCCTCACAGCTGTGTCCAGTCTTCTGTTGCAGGAGATAAGGGCCTCTTTGTCAGCCACCAAAGAGGCCATCTGCCTCTCACACTTAGTTTGTGAATAGCACTCAGTTTCCCATTATCCCTCTGCAGGGCAGCAAAACAACTGAGCCATCTACGCCATCCTTGTAGGCACTGTTCCGCCCCATATTTTTCAAATACCTGAATAATTTCGCCTACAGGGGTGTTCTTCCCTGGCACTTTCCCCAGGTCACCACTGGTGAAATATTTAGCAATGCGGCCCCTCTTTGGGCCAGGGACTACCTTCATCTCCCGTAACACTCAGGACCACATTCTCTTTGTCCACTGGAGGTAATGAGCCAGACTCCAAGCCCAATCTTCCCATCTATTTTCTTGGACAGCTCCTCGCATTATGTTAGTTCTGATCCCCTGAGAAGCAGACGTCAGAATGGTATTCTATGGACAAAATATTTATGGAGGGATATGCCTTTGAATTCTAAATGGGAGGGGGCAGGTGAATCATGCAGGTCCGAGCCGCATGAAGGAGGAGGGAATTGGGAAGGATCATCACAGTCTGCAGTGCATTTCTAGGGAAGTTCCAGCTGGGCTGATGGAGAGCCCTCAGCCTAAAGTGTGCGTCTCACAGGAATGGCCTGTACCAGGATCCCGGGCGTGGCCAGCTCTTGATGGGTGGCACGGGTGGGGAGGATGGGTGGGGAATGCGGACAGGGGAAGGTCTGGATCCAGAGGTCCTCAGTCAACCATACCCCCTACAGCCGGAGATCTGAGCTTCCCACTGCACGGTTGCCACACCTGTGTTTCCTGGAAATTGTATCGAAATTATATCTAAAAGAAATTATATCTAAAGACTTCATGGGTCGAATTTAAGAATTTTCAGCTAGCATAGATCATTGCAACGTTGTGGACCTCACACTGCATCACTTTAGGGAGCTCAGGACAGCTGTTATTCCCGCACTTAGTGATGCTCCTGCGGACCCCTGGGTTTGGGCAGCAACAGTCTCACCACAGAAGTGCTGTCTCCCTGGATCACAGTCTTCCTCACCAGTGACCTTCCCTCCCCCTTGCCCTGTCAGCCACCTGTGATCACCGTCTTCACGTGGAACTTGTCATCTCTGAAACGGCACTGTCTCCAAAACACTCACCCCAGCGAACGTTCCCAGCCTCGTGTACCCATTCATCAAGCACATTTCACAAGTGTCCTGCCTGGCTTGCTCCAGTGTCAATCATGTATCTGTGTTCAAGCTCATCAAGAAACAAATTGGATGGGAAATGGGGTGTGTTTCTTTAGCATCTAACATCTTTCAGGTTCTGTTC
Organism: Grampus griseus; assembly: GCF_964374135.1. Taxonomy (NCBI): domain Eukaryota; kingdom Metazoa; phylum Chordata; class Mammalia; order Artiodactyla; family Delphinidae; genus Grampus; species Grampus griseus. The sequence goes on along the minus strand of NC_139006.1, from coordinate 31,923,255 downwards.
TTGAAGTTGCAAATCTTATTTAATTTTCAGGACAGCCTCTGGGCAGGCATGACTGTCCCTGTTCATAGATTGGAAGTGTCAGGGCTGTGTCTGCTGTCGTTGGAGCCCATTCCTAGCTCCAAGAGACACCCTGCCAGGGTAGGCAGAGGGAGGTACACTCAATGTCGGAGCTCAGTGAAAAGGAACCAATTTAGTAAACCTAAAGGAACCAATGGAGATGTTTAAGTAGGGAAGTAATATAGTTAAAGGAGTATATTTTTAAAAAATTTTTATTAATTTTGATTGGAGTACAGTTGATTTACAATGTCGTGTTAGTTTCTTCTGTACAGCAAAGTAAATCAGTTATACATATACATCTATCCACCCTTTTTTAGATTCTATTCCCATATAGGTCACTAGAGAGTATTGAGTAGAGTTCCCTGCGCTATAGAGTAGGTCCTTTTTAAGTTATCTGTTTTATATATAGTAGTGTGTATATGTCAATCCCAGTCTCCCAATTTATCCCACCTCCCACCTGGTAACCTAAGTTTGTTTTCCATATCTATGACTCTACTATTTAGGTGGGATGAAACTGAAGTCAGAGAGATCATTTGGAAGGCAAGCACAGTTATCCAGAGGCTCCTATGGGGGCCCAGATGTAGGGGAAAATAAAGAGAAAGGGGTCAGGATTTGGAGACATTTTGAAGGGGAAATAGATGTGAGGCATTTTCCCCAACATGCCAAGGCTACTGAAAGAGTTGAGTCAAAAATTAGTCCAGATATTGAAGCTGGGTGACTGGGAAAACTGGGTTGACCTTGAAAGCATGGTGAGAAGGGGTGGCTGGCGTGGGACGTACATTTGGGAGTTTTGTGCACGAATGGCTAGCACAGGGAGATCAACTTGGTGCTTTGTGACCACCTAGAGGGGTGGGATAGGGAGGGTGGGAGGGAGGGAGACGCAAGAGGGAAGAGATATGGGGGTATATGTATAACTGATTAACTTTGTTATACAGCAGAAACTAACACACCATTGTAAAGCAATTATACTCCAATAAAGACGTTAAATATATATATATACACATACATATATATATATATGTATATATATATAAAAAATAGAGTCTTGAGTGTGGAGGAATGTTCCAAAGAGGCTGTGGGCGGGGAAGGCAGAGGGCCGGGGGCCATGCTTTGGGAGCCTCCCCATTCAGAGGGCAGAGGGAGGAAGAACGGAGATGACAAAGCAAAACAAAGAGCCAGAGGAGAGGTTGGATGAGAGCCAGTCAGTGAATGACCAGAGAAGCTAAGTATATGGTATTGAAATCATGTTATTTCAAAGATTTTTATATTCTCCAGAGTATTTAAAAGTAAGAGCAGTAGAGACAATATTCAATTTAGCATGTTTGGCTGAATAATATCATTAATAATAAGGCTTCTTTTTACAATGGAAATTTGTGCAATTAAGCCAGGGATGTGACATGTCCCATAATAAGAAAGACTAGACATGGTTCCACAGTCAAGATAAAAGGCCAGTAATTATAGGACAGCCAAATCAGTCTTCAGACAAAGAAGTCCTACTCAGAAGGAAGGTGTTTGGAGTCAGGCCATACATATACTTGTGTTCCTGAAAGGCTGGATACTTTCAGAACATCCTGTCCTCAGCCAGCAACCTTGACTCCCAGCCCCTTCTCGAAAATTGCAGCCCTGGAGATACCTACCCCCGAAGTACTGGCTCTTCTCCAGGACTGTGGCAAGTAAATATTGCTTGGTTTCTTATCTTTGAAAATTGTGCGATTTTCTTTCTTTTAAGGGCTTAAAACTCACCCAGTCCTTGCTGGTGTTTAAACTGCCTCTACCAGTGCTGTGCTGCCCTTTACAAATACCTCAGCAAGAGCTCACTGAAGTTAAAAATCATCCAGAGGGAGACACCAAGCACATTCCACATAATAAATAAGGCAAATGAAAACCTCACAGAACTGGAAGTTGTTCATCAGGTAAGCTCACTACATAGAGCACAGTCAGCCAGAAGGCCGCTGTGCTCCAAAAGCAGCTGCTCCTTGACACTGTGCCTTGTAATAAGAAATATGTATTTGGTCCTCATCCCTGCCCCTGGCAGCGTTGACATTCTCAAAGAACTGCTTTCAACCACACCTGAGTCTGTGGTCACGAAGTGACTTTTGGAACTTTTTTTTTTTTGCGGTACGCGGGCCTCTCACTGTTGTGGCCTCTCCCGTTTCGGAGCACAGGCTCCGGACGCGCAGGCTCAGCGGCCATGGCTCACGGGCCCAGCCGTTCCGCGGCATGTGGGATCTTCCCGGACCGGGACACGAACCCGTGTCCCCTGCATCGGCAGGCGGACTCTCAACCACTGCACCACCAGGGAAGCCCGACTTTTGGAACTTTTAGTCCCACCCCCCGACCTTCAGAGAGGGAGCGGGACTGGAGGATGAATCAATCCCCAATGTTAATGATTTCATCAGTCGTGCGTGTGTAATGATGCCTTCATAAAAACCCAAAAGGATGGGGTTTGGAGACCTTCCAGGTTGGTGATTCCCATGAAGATGCAGGGAGAGGGGGGCCTGGGGAGAGCATGGAAGCTCCTTCCCCTTCCCCCACAGCTTGCCCTTTGCATCTCTTCCATCGGCTGTTCCTGAGCTGTATCCTTTGTAATAAACCAGTAATCTAGTAAGTGAAATGTGAGCCGCTCTAGCACATTAATGGACCCTAAAGAGGGGGTCGTGGGAACCGCCAATCTTGAGCCAGTTGGCCAGAAGCACAGGTGACAACCTGGACTTGCGATTGGCATCTGAAGGTGTGGGTGGGGAGGCAGTCCTGTAGGACTGAGCCCTTAACCTGAGGGATCTGACGCCACCTCCAGGTAGACAGTGTCAGAACTGAGTTGAATTGTAGGCCTCCCCGCTGGTGTCTGAGCATGACTTGGTGGTGTGGGAAGTCCTCCCACCACACTGAACTGGGGGCAGAACTCCTAGTCAAAGACCACGCACGTCAACCCTCCCATCAATAACTCTTACACTGTGTTCTAATGCAAGGCACACAGTTTGCGGGGGCGGGGAGGGTTGCTTTTATTCTAGTTTTACGGACAATTATTTTCCAACCCACAATCGATTGGAAGTAGTCAGTTGCGTGCGTGTGGCTTTGGGTGACTGTGGAGAAATCCACAGGAGACAGAGGCGGGAAGAAGACAGTCAGGGCCCGGGAGAAGCAGACAGCGTGACAGTGAAGAAAAGAGGAGAAGCCCGAACGGGCAGAAAGAAGGACTAAAATGAGAAGAGCATCCCGGAGTCCTTTATTGTCACATCAAACAGGCTTCGTTGTCAAGCAGGCCCTCTTTTGCCACGAAGGTATCACTGCACAGGGCAAAACTCCGGTTCAGTGGAGACCCTCAGCCATAAAGAATCAGTGAGGTTATATGCCATGTTTGTCCTGAGAAGAAATGTACACTATATTTAAGAAATTAGCCATCCAAATGATTAGCATTTTCCAAAAATATTTTGAGGGCTGTAAAAGTAGAATTTGGTGACTTCACATTTTGAATTAGCTTATTGTACCTCCACTAATGTTGGATAAATGAAGTTTTTCTAGCATACAATTCCCCTGCTGTGTGTAATGACGCCTCACTGAATAATTTGAACTAGATGGAAACTGGAGTTTTTGAACCTTGACACAAAGGTTTCTTTTTTAATTAAATATGGCATATACATATTAATAAACAGATATGCCTCTAAGGTGAATTTCTCTGTAGATGGAATCAAAATTTCTCACAGATTTATGTATTAAATTCATATGCTAAAAAGCTGTTTTGTAAACAATAATAAAGGAAATAATCTGGTGCTTCTCAGATTTGGCATCCAGGCAGGTGGACAACAGAAAGACTTGGGGGCCCTGGGCCATGTTGGGAGCTGGTCCAGGCTGCTGGTGTGGCCTTGAACAAGCCACTTTGGCCCCCAGCGTCTTGGCTTACTTATCTATGAGTGATTCATCTGTGCAGATACTGCATCCATTTCAGAAGCATCTCTAAGCTCCAACTAAGTTGCTAGGTCTGCACCCATGCAAAGGTGAGTAGGACCTCTGGCTCACTAGGTTATCAAAGGTCGCTGAATCTATGCTGAACTTTTGGGATGAGTCAAGCCAGAAATGAGTTCAAGACAAATGACCTGGAGACTTTAGTTGCAAAATGGTAACAATTACAAAATCCACTCCCTGCTCAACGTCAAAGGAAGAATCACGGTTCATTTCTCCTACAACAGGAAGTGCTAAACTCGAATTTAACCCTGGGGTCCCATGCGGCCTCAGCACCACCTGCTGGCTCCCGGGGGAATGTCCACCCAGCCCAGCCTGCGGCTTCACCTCACTGGCTGAGAGGTGGGACCATGGTGGTGTGGACAGCTGGGAGGAACATGGGGCCTGCAGGGTTAACACAGCTCCCAGCCTCGCAGCGGGATCTCACACAAGCAAAGCAAGATGACTGCTCCAAGTATTATAAGATAGGAATCATTATTTCATTCGAGTATGATATCTAATGTGGGGAACAATAATAAGAGGTGAAACTCCAGCCCTGGCCTCTGACTCCCCATCCTACGCATGTCCTTTATGGAGACGCCCCGTGGATGTGGCCAAGGCGGTACCCCTCTCACTCCTCTGTGCACCCGCCGTGGCAGAGGGCCTGGTGCTGGCAGATGCCCAGTGCATATTCACCAGAAAAATGAGGGCCCAGGTCCGCCCCTGGGCCCCTCTTTTCTGATTCTTAAGGCTGTTCCTAGCACCTTACCAGGCTATATATATTGGGTTACTGATTTTCTAACAGGACTGTATCCGTTTTGGCTTTGAAGAGAAAATGAAATATTTGTTCCTGTAGAAAGACGCAGACTAAATAGTGTTGTGCCCTCTGGGTTCTTCCACAAAGCACAGCCTGGGACAAAGGCTTGTGTGCAGCTGGTTTATTTCACGAAAGGGCGTGTGGCACAAAGGGACACAAAGTAGAGAAGGAGGGAAAGTTAACGCAGGAACGTGTCCTCCAAGGGCCTCCGCCTTGGCTACTGATGCTCTGTCCATTCGGATCTTCTGAAGAGCATTATGAGATATATCTCAGAATTGTCTTCTACAGGAAATAGAGGCTGCGCCCATCCCACGTCTCCCAAAGTCTGGACCATGCAGATGCCAACACAGAGTGGGTCCCTCCTGGCATCCTGCGCCGCAGCCTCCAGCAGGCCCAGGGCACGGAGGAAGAGGTGAGCGCAGGTGAGCACAGGTGTGAGATTGCACGTGCGAGAAGCAGTTGAGCCCTCAGGAGGCGGCCTTGGAAGACTGTGAAAACCATGATCCTGTTTTGGCTCAGTAATAAAATATTTTGGACATGTCACAGGTGATTTATGACCACCACCTAAGTTATTAAAACATTATTGACTGGGCTTCCCTGGTGGCGCAGTGGTTGAGAGTCCGCCTGCCGATGCAGGGGACACGGGTTCGTGCCCCGGTCCGGGAAGATCCCACATGCTGCGGAGCGGCTGGGCCCGTGAACCATGGCCGCTGAGCCTGCGCGTCCGGAGCCTGTGCTCCGCAACGGGAGAGGCCACAACAGTGAGAGGCCCGGGTACCGCAAAAAAAAAAAAAAAAAACATTATTGACTGACTGGATAGGTGGGAAAATGTGGAAGCTCCTATCATCTGAATAGTCTGCAAAAGGGTATCTCTGGTCACTTTTGAGGATCAGTGCGCTACCAGACTCTGACGTCAGAAATCTTGCTGAGAATAATAATATTATGTTTAGAAATCCATTCTTGAAACTTAGGCTATACATGAATGGTTCCTAAAAAAAACCAGGGAGTTATCACTTATTTGGCTAATTATGTCTAACTAGGTAGCTAAAATGTATAATAAAGATCCGAAGAGCATTTTACCACAGAGAGGGATTAGTTGAATAATTAATAGCCTTCTCTATTTAGCATGAATAATTAAGAAGTTCAAAGAAAGTCCAGGCTGAGTTCCATTACAATGAAAGACTACTAGGCTGATACCAGTGCGTATGAAGAGCAACATTCAATCCAACCAACTTGCAGAGACACAAACCATGTGAGCATTCTCCTAAAGGTGGTGGTAAGACGTTTCCACCCTAAACAGTGATCACTGGATACATCTTCTGCTCTGTTCCTCTCTTGTCCAGAAGGACATGTTATTCCAGGAGCAAATCACTTCGCTTCCTTGTTAGTGTGGCATTTGGCAAGGAGATAGAGTCAAAGTCATTGGCTTATTTAACCCACACATTTCTGGAGATTATTACACTGGTTTTAAATGCAAATAGGACATTTTAAATGCAAACTACACGGGTTTTTTTTTTCTATAATGAGCATCACTCCCTGTAAGTTCCACTCTGTAATTTAGCATCTAAAATTCCCTTCTACAAGAAAACTTCACTTTGTGTTATAATAGTGGGGTTCCTGCATAACACTGTCAGGCTGGTTTACAGCACCTTGGGACATTAACAACTGCTATTGGTACTTCTCTGGGTTTTCATATAAAACACCAAGGCTGTCTCTCCCCGCTCTAGCACTTTTTCCCATAAAGACTATTTATTGCCTGCAGGCTACAAGAGTTTCTGGTGGATTGAATTACAAGGCAAGTGCTTTGGCCAAAATCCAAATTAAAATCATGGTTTCCCCACTGATCACCTGTAAAGGTATAATTAAAATCGTTTCTTGATTAAAAGATGAACATTTTCCAACATTTTAATGGGTCTTAAATCAGGATGCAACTTAGATTTGACGTGAATATTTAATATATTGTCTGGCAAGCTTTGCAATCAATTCTATCATACAATCAAGGAAATACTGTGCTAAAGCAGAGAAACAGCACACAGATCACTGTCTTCCGGGAGGGCGCATGGAGGGAATTTAAAAGCAATGAAGTTTAAGGCCGTGCTTCTCCATATTTTTCCTCTCCAGCATACTTTATGATGTGACCACGATTATAAGCATGGTAGCAATTTAAAAAGACTCGCAGGTGGTTTGCTGTTTTTACCCCTCTCCCTGGCTTCCTCTCACACTTGTGGAACAGCTACACTGGGCTGCACACCAGGCCTGAAACATTACAAATTCTGCTCAAAATGCAGCCCTTCCCCAGCCCTGTGTACCGGCCTCCCCGGCTTTACGTGGTCCGCAGCACGTCACCGGCTGACACACGAGGTACATCACTGATTTCCTGTGTTTCTTTCTCTCCTGTAAGGTCCCCAAGGGTGGGAATCTTTGTTCACTGATAAACCCTAAAAGCAAGTGCTGTTCTAGGCGCATCTGAATGGATAACTACTCTAATGGGCAAAAAAATAAGGAAGCAAACGGTTGAATAAACCAAATAATTCCAGGTTGGAACAAATACTGGGTGATGAGAGAATAAATAATTAGGGAGGTCCCTGGGGGGAGGGGAATCTTCTGGGAGAGGTGACAAGCCCAGATCAAGGATGACAGCGCTGCAGCACGTGGAGCAGGGAGAGACAGTCCTGCAGAAGAGGCAGGATGTACTAGGGTGGGAGGAGGGGGTGAACGGTGAGGCACTCCAGGTCCTCGGAGAGGAGAAGGGAGGAGGATAGGAGGAAGGTTAGAGCCACTCCTGCTCAGCCCAGAGGCCACGATCCAGAGTTTGGATTTTATTTCTAAAGCAGTTGGAAACCACTGAAGGATTTTTAAGTCACTCCTTGAGCTCCATGATGTGAATCTTTTAGCTGCTCCCTCCAGGGGAAGTGTGTACATTACGACGTGAGCATCTCTGGTCTGAGCCAGGACTCAGTACCTCGCTCACTGATCCTTAAGTATTATGATTCCTCCTTTTCCTCCTTTATGGCTTCAAAGCCAGAGAAATCCTCGGCAACATCTCCCAGGCCTTAGCAACAACCTCTACACTTACGTACAGCTCTAGGCTCCGTGTTTTCACATTGTATCAAAACCCTTTTCCGTCTGTTGCTTGTGGAGGGAGTTGCCTTCTTTACTGGAAGATGGGTGCTCCTCTCTTTATCATCCTCCCCCACCACCCTCTCTCTATTTCTTTTTTCAGGGATGACTCCTGAGCTCATCTGGGAAACCTGCTTTAATCTGCACCACTAACTTCTTGGCTCTGCTTTTTCTAGACTCCTGTTCTCCCGTGTGAAGTGGGTTACTGACCACTCAAGCAGTCTCTATGCTAAATGCAACTCCCTCCCCCTTTCCCCAAAGAGAATTTGCAGTCCTGTCTTCCTTTAACCCTCACCTCTTGGGAAAGCTCGACCTTTTGTGGTTGCCCCTCCTCAAGCCTTCTCCCTTTCTGGATTCAGATGCAAGCATGTCGTATAACGATTTGTGTGTGTGCATGTTTACACTCTGACTTACTGCTGAAAGGAGTTCAGGCGGCTCCATCCTACAATGTAATAAATAACCAAAAATACGCCACACGCGGAAGATGAACATGTGAAATGATTCAAAGGGTTCCAAATGACCTCAAAACTAAACTTCATATGACTTCTTTATGAGATAAGCATGGAAGCCAAACTCGTAAAGGTTTACCATCTTCCAAGCACCGGTGTTCTACCTCTTTATAAAGGGACCTAGCTCTGTGGTTACAGTGAGAAGGTTGTCCAGGGGGCCAGTTTTCATTCAAATGAAAGCAGGGTGAGAAAGCATCCTTGAAGATGTTTGCACTTAGCACTGGCGGTCACCCTCTAACTTTATGCATGAGTGGGTCCAGTCACATAGGTTGTTCTTGTCTCCCTGAAAAGGTCCATAGACAAATTATTTTTTTCTTATAAGAAAGTTGGACTGTGTTGACTGTAACAGTGACATGACACAAAATAGGGGAGAGATGGAAGTGAAAATGTTGCTTTATGCTTGAGCTAAAATGCTCTCATCCCACTACAGAAGGGACACATAATATATAGGTTATGCACATAGAAATGTAAACTGCACTGCAGGGTGTGTGCTAAATACAGCTTCTACTAAATATAAAAAATGACTGCCAGAAAAACAAGGTGTGTTTCACCCCTGTGACACATCACTGGTAAGTTAAGAACTGCTTTATCCCACCGAAGTTTCTGACAATGTTTAAATTCTCAGAGTTGTACAAAGAAATCTATTTGTGAAGTCTAAAAATTTGTCAAATTATGGCTGGACTTGAAATGCCATAAGGAATAGTAAACAGAGCAAATGTGTCATACTTTGCTTGAAATTTTTGTCCTTAGAATAAGGTTCTACAGAAAACGGCCCTAAGCAAAGATAGCTAATAATGCCTGTTTACATGGTCCAATCTAGTGCCTCTGTTGAAGGGATTATTTAGTCCTATATTTTATAGAATTTTCAGGGACATATTTGTTTGTTTTGTTTCTCAGGGATATTTTTAAAGGGATAAAATCATTTTTAATGAAGAGTAATCTAATGTTCTAAAAAATGATGAAACAAAAATATCTATGGCGAGCTTTCTAGCAAATCTTAACTGGAAAATCTTCATAACAGAGACAATTTGGGGGCTAAATCTTTCACTTTGCCAGGTACACACATGATCAGACAATTCCCTTCGTGATAGAATAATCTAAAGGCCTTCCAGGGACTTTCCTGGTGGTCCAGTGGGTAAGACTCCACGCTCCCAATGCAGGGGGCCCGGACTGGATCCCTGGTCAGGGAACTAGATCCCACATGCAGGCTGCAACTAAGAGTCTGCATGCCACAACAAAGATCCCACATGCCGCAACTAAGACCCGGTGTGGCCTTAATTAATTAATTAATTAATTAAAGACCTTCCATATGAGGACCAGGAACGGACCTTGGAAGTCTCCTTCTAAGATGCAATGTTTGATTCTTGTTACTTACTCAGGGACTGCCTTTCTTTTCCATCTGGTCAAATAATTCTCACAGGGCTTCCCTGGTGGCACAGTGGTTGAGAGTCAGCCTGCCAATGCAGGGGACACGGGTTCGTGCCCCGGTCCGGGAAGATCCCACATGCCGCGGAGTGGCTGGGCCCGTGAGCCATGGCCACTGAGCCTGCGCGTCCGGAGCCTGTGCTCCGCAACGGGAGAGGCCACAACGGTGAGAGGCCCGCGTACCGAAAAAATAAAATAATAATAATAATTCTCACAACAAATACACAATATGAAATCACTCCAGGGTGATACTCTGCCAGGATTTTAACTCATCTTTAAGCTGCCGTTTCTGTGCTGATTTGGAAGATAACTCCGACCAGAGAATTATGTCCAAGAATCACATTTTCCAAACTAATTTTACAGTTGAACTAACATCGTGATGGGACCCTTGCACATGAGGATTTATAAACTAAGTTGTGAAATAGCCAAAACAATCGTCCCTGTCTCCCAGGGTTGGTGTGAAGAGTACGTGAGCTAGTCCGCAGAGCACAGTTCCGGCGTAAGAGAAAACCTCAACGTGTACTAGCTTTGGTTAGTTTTGCTAGAGTCAGCACGGCACCAATCCTCCTGCCCAGAACAACCACACGTTCTGCAAAAAATACAAAGGTAATTGTTTTAAATTGTACTGATGAGCCAGCAAGAGTGAAGGAATCTTGAGCTAAATGCTACATGAATGTGGGAACCCAGAGGAGTACCAGTGCAGGGAATTAGGCTTTTGTGTTAAGGACATGCATGCTCTCTTTTTTCTTTGCTTGGTTTTAGTTTTTGTTTTGTGAAAGCTTGTGGGTACAGAAGTTGAAGGCTAGGCCTTGTTTTGGGGGAGGGACAGAGGAATATAAGAATAACCACTTGGGGTTTCCCGGGTGGCGCAATGGTTAAGAATCCACCTTCCAATGCCGGGGACACGGGTTCGATCCCTGGTCGGGGAACTAAGATCCCACATGCCACAGTCCAACTGAGCCCATGTGCTGCAACTACAGAGCCCACGCGGTCTGGAACCCCCGCATCATACCTAGAGAGAAGCCTGCACGCCGCAACAAAGAGCCCATGCACCGCAACTAAGACCCAATGCAGCCAAAAATAAATAAATATTTTAAACAAAGAATAACCCCTGCCCACGGCTCCCATGTGGGGTGACAGAGGACCTGACGTTTCCCTTGGTTCAGATTGGGGACCTGGAGGTCTGCTCAGGAAAGGACCACGATCCTTACAGCGGCCTCTAGAAATAAAGCAATAGGGACCAGCAGGGGCTCAGGGAGTCGGAGACCAGCCAATGCAGGGGCCGGGAAGGGGCCAGAGTTTGCAGAAGGGCATGAAGAACTCTGCCACAGGGAACAGCTGGCATCGTCCATGCACAGAACAATAAATCTGCAGCAGACTCCTCTACAAGACCAACCCCAAAGGAGAAAGTGGGCTCTACCACCCCTTACCACCACCCAGCTCCGGGAGTTCAGAGTCAAGGACTGAATCGTCTTCCATTTGAAATGAAGAAAAATGCATTTTTTGCATACCCAGCCTTGTTGCTTTAAAGCTTATATATCCATTGAACTGATGATTATTGAGCACTTGCTATGTGCCAAGAGACAGGGTTAGGTCATTACATACGTTATCTCATCTAACCCTCACTAGAGCTCTGTAAGGTACACAGCCTTGTTATTATCCCCATTTTACAGATGAGGACGTTGAATGCTAGAGATTTGATAATTTGCTCATGGTTACACAGCTGGGAAGTAGCCCTTGGGGAATTCAAGCCTAAACAGCCTCATATTCTTAACCACTATACTTCTGTTTTCTGTTACTGGCTTTTCAGGGAATCTGTATCAAAAAAGAAATAATAAAATAACCCTGCTGCCTAAATATGGCATCATAAAGGGCTATGTCTTCAATGTAAAGGTGAGCCAGAAATAAGTGCTCCCTCCTCCTCCAGCACCCAGTAAAGAAATTTCCTATCTCAAACCTTAGTCCTTGGTGGGAAGAAAAAACTCTCCCCTGCCCATCCCCATATTTTATAACCACATATGGACCCCACACGTTTTCAGTCTAAATTCATACTATTAGGATCAACAGACTCCAAACCAGGAACTTACATTCGAGTGACCCAAATTCAAATGACCCAGAATTGGGAAGAAGCCCAGATAACTGACAGGCAGATACAAATATAAGCCCTCCAGCAGAGTCTGCCTTCAGCCCAGGCTTCAAGAACTCCCACAGATAAAGATCTGCAAAACAAGAGCTCATGTTTTAAAGTAATCATTATCTATCTATCATCTATCTATCTATCTACCATCTATCTATCTATCATCTATCTATTTATCTATCTATCATCTATCCATCATCTATCTATCATCTATCTATCTATCTATCATCTGTGTATCTATCTATCATCTATCTATCTATCTATCATCTATCTACCTATTTATCACTCATCTATCTATGTATCCATCATCTATCTATCATCTTTCTATCATCTATCTATCTACCATCTATCTATCTATTTATTTATCTATCATCTATCTATCATCTATGTATCTATCTATCATCTATCTGTCTATCTATCATCTATCTACCTATTTATCACTCTTCTATCTCTCCATCATCTATCTATCATCTATCTATCTACCATCTATCTATCTACCATCTATCTATCATCTATCTATCATCTATGTATCTATCATCTATGTATCTATCTATCACATATCTATCCATCATCTATCTATCTATAATCTATCTATCATCTATCTATCTATCCATCATCTATCTATCATCTATCTATCTATCATCTATCATCTATGTATCTATCTATCATCTGTCTATCTATCATCTATCTATCTATCATCTATCTATCTATCCATCATCTATCTATCGTTTGTCTATCTATTTATCTATCTATCTATCATCTATGTATCTATCTATCATCTGTCTATCATCTATCTACCTATTCGTCACTCATCTATCTCTCTGAAAGCAATGACATTGAGGAGTCACAGAAATCAACACAATCGGATCTGTAAAGATTTCAGATATTATAATTAATAGCTGTTGGATATTAAATATGTACCTAATATGATAAAATACAAAAGAGGAGTTTAAAATGTATAAAGGGTACATCGATCTGTCTATATGTATCTGTATATAATTTAAAAACACAGGAGTCCATGACGATGCTTCAGATTCCTACCCAACACGCCAGGTTCATCCTTCTGTCTTCCCCCTTCCTTATTTGTTACCTCTCTCTGACAGTGAGAAATCTGGCTCTCATAATTCAGAGCCTATTTATTTATTTTCTCAGTCCAAGTGTACCCCTAAAACAGCTTCAGAATCTCTATTCCATACCCCGGAGAAGAAAGAAATTTAACACCCCAATTACAAGATCTGTGGACAATTCTTTCTTAAGGCTAAATTTATATTATACAGCCAAGATTCTGTTTCCAGAGTGATTAGGTTAGTTCTTTTTCTCTCCACACCTTTCAGTACGGCTGTTATTCATTTGTGTTACTGCGTATTAGGCTCAACTGTCTGCCTGAATTTCATTGGATTCCCCCCCGCAGACTGGTGGACTTTAATTCTGTATTTATTTGCGGGGGTTACAAAAAACATTACCATGAGTATGTTTTGTTTAAAACCACAAACAAGACAAGATGCCTTTTATCACCATTTTATTCAACATTGTACTAGAGGTCTTAACTCATATAAGGCCAGAAAAACAAAAACAGTTTACAAGGACTGTAAAAAAAAAAGAGGAAAAAGTGCTCATTACTTTCAAATGATACTATTCTCTACATAGAGAACTCAAAAGAATCAATAGATATAGTTTAACAATTGATGAGTTTAATGGGATTATTTGCAAATATATATATACACACACATTTTACACACACACACACACACACACACACACACATATATCAATGGTTTGTGTAGATGAATGTTAACTAGACTTATTTTAGTGATCATTTCAACATATATACAAATATCAAACCATTACGTTATACACTTGAAGCTAATGTAATGTATGTCAGTTATACCACAATTTTTAAAAATGGTATGCCTCTACTTTAGTGACAGCTATAAAATATAATAAAAATACCATTGTGAAAGCAATTTAAAGTCATTAAAATATCAACTCTATAGAAATAAATGTAACAAAAGTTATGAAAGAACTTTATGAAAACAGTATAAAACATTATTGAGACATGTTAAAGCAGACCAAAATAAATAGAGCTACAGTCCACGTTCATAAATTGGTACAATTAATAACATAAGCATATCGGTTCTCACCTATATGATCTATAGGTTCAACGCATTCCAATCAAAATCCCAATGGTTTTTTGGGGGGTGGGGGGCGAGAATCATTCTTTTGCTGGAACTTGACAAGATGATTCTGAACTAAAGAATAAACAAAATTACAAAATACCTCTGAGAGCAAAGAATAAGATGAGGGATTTGCCCTGCTAAATATTAGCACTTAATATAAATCTATAACCATTAAGACTGAGTGGTATTTGCACAGGAGAAATCATCAACTGGAAAAAAATATCAAGCCCAGGAACCCGTATATGAAAGCTTGAGTTGTGGCAGAGCTGGCTTTGCAAAGAAAGGACTTTTCAATAAATAGAGCCATGTCAAGTGATTATCCATATGGAAACAATGAAAACTCAATCTTATTTTTCATCCAACAGAAGTGACTCCAGGTAGATTAAAAACTTAAATGTGAAAGGCAAAACCATAAATTCGTAGAAGACAAAAAGGAGACTCCTTTTATAATCTCAGGGGAAGGAAAATAAAATTGGCGAAATATCATAAATTTAAAAGGGAAATATTGATACATTGGGCAACATTAAAATTAAGCACTTTTGTTGATCACAAGACAGCAAAACAAAGTAAAAAAAAACCAAAGGAGAAGGGAGACAAGGGAGAAGAGAGTTGCAATACTTACAACCAACAAGGGGTTACTGTGATCGTTATAGAAAAAGCTCTTACAATCCCCCCAAAAAACAAATAACGGTTGAGAAAAATCGGCCCAAAATGTGAATAAGGTGTTCAGAGAAGCGGAAAAGATGATCAACCATGTTAGCAAACAGGAAAATAAAAGTGAAAGCAGTGAGGTCCCATGTCACAGCCACCTGATTTAAAAATCCCCCAATTTAAAATTCCAATAATGACCCAGCATTGGGCAGGATGTGGAGCTACCAGAACCCTTCCACACTCTTCGCAGGAGTGGGACTTGCAATGACCAGTCTGGAAAACCATTTGGCGTTTCCCGTTAAGTTGAAAATGTGCACACCCAGGCCAGTCCTGGGTAGATGTCCCAGATAAACTCTTGTACACGTGCATCAGGGGATATGTACACGGAAATCTACAGCAAAAAAATTAGCAGTGGTCTCAGCTACAGACAATAATGGAATGTGTACATCAATGGTGGTCTAATCCTTGGTAAATTTAATTTAAATAAAGATAATGTTAATTTAAGTAATGCCAGTTACAACATGAACATTTATTGACAATGTTGAATACAGTAAAGGTACTAAAACAATAAGGCAAGGTAATATAATAAAATATATTTCCTAAATACAATTTCATACAAGGCTTTGATAATATTTTTAAACTGAGTGACATGCGATTATGTCAGTTTTATTCCTAGCTCTATTTTAATTCTGGCAGTTGTAAAATTATTATATATATATGTGTTTGTTTCTTGTTCTCTTTTATAGGCTTACATATATGTAGAAATGTTTTTTAAGCTAGAAATAAAGAATGATTTTACTTAGCTGAAAACTTGTGATCTACTCATGCAAGGGACTTTTGTAGAAGGATGAAAATAAATGAGTTTCAGCTACACACACACACACACCCCACTTGGGTTTGATCTCATTTACATGAAGTATAAAAACATGAAAAATTCCATTGCATATTTTCAGGGATGATACACATATGAAGAAACTCTAAAGAAAGGTGAAGAAATACTAAATACAAAACTCATGTGAGTGGTTACCTCTGAAGGAGAAGCATGGAATTAAAGCAACTTCTAAATCAAAGGTAAGATCCCATTTCTTACACTGGGTGTGAGACGCATAGGTGTTTGCTGTCCTGTTATTCTGTATACCCTACACCTATTACAGATTAACTTATATCTATTTGAGGTTTAATACAATATTAAAATATTTTTTAAAAATTGCCAAATATAACCCGCGGTACAACACCTTCACGTTAACACAGTACGCAGACAAAAGAGCGTCACCTGTGAGTGTCCAGAAGGCCATCCACACCGTGAAAGCCCTGCTGTGTGGACAGGGGTCAAGCCAAAACTGAGTATCGTTTTGTTTCTGTAGTTTGTTCATTGAGAATATATTTTTATAAAAATTGTATAATTAAAATTGATGATAGAATTTTGAAGAGAATTTGAAAGAAAGGAAAAAGAGGGAGGGAGGAAAGGACAGAGGGAAAAAGAGAGATGGAAGGAAGACAAGCAGAAAAAAAAAAAAAAGCAGCTCTTGGAGAGCTCAGAAGACAGGCCTGGTGAAGGGAGGAGAAACTCAGGGACAGCTGTCCCCACAGCTGGGCAAGCCTGAGAACCCAGAGCCGCCTTCAAGTCACAGGTCTGCGTCCAGGGCCTCCCCAGAGAAGCTCCTGTCACCGCTTGGAGCCCTGACCTTCTCTGCTTCCGAACGAGGGCATAGTGGGCAGGATTTGAGTGACGCAGATGCTGAGTGAGTCAGCTGGTCCCAGGAAAGAAAAGACCTGTAGTTAGGTATTCAGAGGAGCCACCTTTTTTTTTTGCTTTCAAGGTGCTTCTTCAAAAGTATGTTAATAAACTATGGCTAAAAAAAAGGTGTTAATTATTCAAAATATAACATTTTTCAGAACAATGAGTACTTCAAACAATGAATTCTATTTTTCTAAGAGGTGAGGTTAAAATTGTATCTAATATTTTCCTAGGACAAGACTTTACTTCTTGCTGAACATTACATTCTATCTCTTCTTGATTCCTCTGCTTGGCTGGTAAATGTTTTCCCCCCGAGACAGTACTCAAATTCACAGATGAAATGATTTTTAAAGCTGTGTGAAAATGCAATAAGATAAGGAAGTCACTCTGTTTTTTTCAGAGCACAGTTTTGGTTTCAAGGCAGGAGAGACATTAATAAAGGCAAGAAAGCTCACCTGTAACCCAAACCCTTTAACAAATAAAGGGAGCAGCTTTAAAAGGGCAGAGAAAATGCACTGACCTTTTTCAAGTCTATTTGTAAATGCAATATTATTTAGGACACACAGATTTGTAACCACCGTAGCAGGTTTCTAACCTTGAAGATCATCTATCTTAGGGGCCCTGTTCCATTTGGCTGACTTTAAGACAGTGATTGGAAGGCCAGCAAAGAGTCAGCTTTGTCTCGTGGTTTGGAACAGTCGCATCTGTTATGAAATTACAACAACAAATACATTACTGCACAGGTTCTGTTTTTAATTTTTTATAAGTCATAAATGATGTGCACTTTAGAAACCAAGCAATATATAGTAGGTGTTTTAAGAATGGAAGGGAGAGAGAGAAGGGGAAAGGGAACAGAAAGGGGGGGGGGGAAGGAAGGAAGGATGGAGATGGAGAAGGAAATAAGACATTCCCTTAAATTTAAAACTGAAGCCTAGACATTAAAATAGTAAATGATTTTTGTGTACTGATGCATCACTATTAAACAGCACTGAAACCTTTTGTTTCTTGTTGCTCTCCAACTTGGGTTTCATATTAGAGTCAAAACAGAATAATTAGGGTGCAGTGAAAATCTGCCGTATCATTATTCACCTTTGTACCATGCCTCATTCATTCATTCATTCACTAAAGGTTTACTGAGCACCTACGAAGTGCCAAGCACTGTGCAAGGCACTCGGTGGACAGTGGAGAGGGCACTGCTCCCCATGTCTAGAATGTTCTCTTCTTCCCCTATTACCTCTTCTCCATCCTCAGACCCATTTTTCCGCGACCTAATCAAAAGCCATTCCCCACCTTCCCTGACCTGTGTTCCAATCTCCTGCCCCATCTACCAGCCTGCCCACCTGGTCTCTGTCACCTCTGACACTGATAGCTTAGCTATGGCTCTCACATCACAACCCACATGATACCAAGCCCCAAATGATTCACAGCAGTGCCTGAGCTACTGTTGCCTGGGGAATATTTTAGGGACATTAACAGGAAGTTTTGTGGCATGGCACAAATGAGGGATACGGGTTCAGTTCTAACCCCAAGTTAGAAGCAGATCTTCCTCTGGGGATTTAAAGACGTCCCCCAGGGCCACAGCAGGTGGAAGACCAGTGATTAGGATGGGCCATTGCTCATCCCGCAGGTGGATCTCAACACGTGTTCAGGGCGGAGACCTGGCTGCAGCCCTCATTACACAGCCATCTCTGGGCTAAAAGTAAGAGTTGAAACCACCTGTGGTCAACCTGTGTGCCCTGGAGTAAGTCGCAGACATCCCAGTGTCTGGACATCACCGAAGACGATGCAAGTGGCCAGGGAGCCCTCTGGAGAGGGGCTCCCACCGTTTAGTGACAGTGGCCTGGAGATGGCACCAGCGTATCCTTTATGACTCATGTGCATAAGGGTGTGCTTCTTACTACAGAATAGAGCTTTATTCATGCTAAACAACTCCTCTTTCCCTTTGCATGGAGTCTCAAGTTAAAAGACTGGATGTTAAATTGCTGAACTATAAGAGTCAAAGTTCTGATACCCAGAGTAGGTGATGTCGGGGGGCAATCTCCCTTCCATAATTTTGTCTTAGTGAACCAGGGTTCCGCGTCTGAGGGTGCTGTGGTAGCTTTCAAGGGATATTTCCACGTGTGGCTTTGTGTCATAGTTACCTGTGGATTTAGCATATTTCCTTGCAAACATGCCAAACCCCATATTGGCAGGACTGCCTCAACTGTTTAGTACTCAGAACACTAACAATGGTGGTGGTGATGATGATGGTGGTCCTAATGATGATGGTGGTGATGGTGATGATGATGGTGATGACGGTGGTGGTGATGGTGATGATGGTGGTGGTGGTGGTGATGATGATGATGGTGATAATGACAGTGGTGATGATCATGGTGATGATGGTGGTGGTGATGGTGATGATGGTGGTGGTGGTGGTGGTGGTGATGATGATGGTGATAATGATGATGACAGTGGTGATGATCATGGTGATGATGGTGGTGGTGATGGTGATGATCATCGTGGTCATGATGATGGTGAGGATGGTGATGATGATGATCATGGTGATGATGGTGGTGGTGATGGTGATGATCATCGTGGTCATGATGATGGTGAGGATGGTGATGATGATGACGGTGGTGAGGAAGATGGTGATGATGATGTTGGTGATGGTGATGACGAGGGTGATGAGAGCTAACACACACAGTGCTCACTATTTACCAGGTATTGGTCTAAGTGTTTTATACTTATTAACTCATTTAATCCTCATGACAATATTTTGAGGTGGTACTATGATTATCCTTACTATATACAGGTAAGGAAACTGAGGTAGGGAGAGGACAAATGCAGTATCCAGCTCCTGGTAAGTTTTTTGGTAACTATTTGCTGGACTGAATTGAATGTTACCCTTTTGAAATAGTCTCAGTGCTATGTCTTAATCTGATTTTGACATACATAAAAAAGATATTCTTATTTTTATTTTTTAATTTGTTTCAGAAATTAAGGTGTTTTCTGTAATGTTTATCTGAAGGGCTGGCATAGGATGATTTCAAAACAATACTGAAAAGAACTCATGTGCTATGTATTTGACTATTTCCAATGTTTTACTATCTTTCTAATGGTTTTGGTTTATCATAATTAATAACAAATTTTCACTTTTGCTCTTCCATATTCTAATTTTATTCCATCTTGTGTTAGATGGTCATTTTATTTTTAAAAAAATGTTAGTGCTTTCTCTGTAAACTCTTCTTTCTTTTCTTTTTCCCAGGGGCTGAGATTGCTAAGTCATTGTTGTTAAAACTGTCTGCTTCTGTCACTTCTGTCTGTAACCCCATGAGATAGGGCTTCACATCACCTGTGAAGGGGAAATCCAGTTTGGATCCTTCAGCAAATTTGGGGTTCCAAGTACATGGCTGTCGTAGATTAATGTGTCTTTTGTAAGACAAATATGCAAAGTGCTACTAGTTGATAAATACATCTGAGAAAATATTAAGCCAGGTGGGGTGTTTGACGAGGATGTGTGTGTGTGTGTGTGCCTGTGTGTGTGTGCATGCGCATGTGTGTGTGTGTGTGT
Organism: Grampus griseus; assembly: GCF_964374135.1. NCBI lineage: Eukaryota > Metazoa > Chordata > Mammalia > Artiodactyla > Delphinidae > Grampus > Grampus griseus. The sequence goes on along the minus strand of NC_139006.1, from coordinate 31,903,135 downwards.
GTCTGTCTGTCTGTTTTTTCTCTGATATATAGAACTCTTACAGGACAATTAGCCAAATATCTTTAGCGGATTTTTCATGAAGTTTTGTGATTTTTTTGAGCTACAGTTACATACAGCTGCTAAAAAATGCATTTTCCCCCACCATCACTTGCATAAAATATAGAAATACCAAATCAGTAGCCTTTTTATTCAGCTTGGTTATGATTCAACAGTTCAAAGTGTCCTTATTTCAAACTGGCCTGAGGCAAGTCTGACTAAAATCAAGACTTTGGGAATCCAAGTGGCATGACACTAAACAATTCTGAAGCTCACTGTTTATCTTTTTTCCATTTTGGATCCCAGATGTGTACTTCTTTCTAGACTGTCTACAATCAAGCCGATGGATTTTTTTTTTTTTTTTTTTTTTTTTTTTGCCTTCAAGGATATTTTGTAAGTATGATGCTTGCTGGCAAAAGCCACTCCGAAGAGTGAGGGACACCCTGACGGGAGGATGCCAGCAAGACGGGGCTATTCACCCAGTGCTCTTCACCGGGCTGGAGGTGAGCCTTGAACTTCATATTAGAAAACTTCCTACAATCCTAGTTGTCAAGAAAAATAAATCAGACTCCATTTTTAGAATTTAAAATATAAAGAAAATGTCCTAATAAAAAGGAAATTTAAAACAATCTTCTCTCTTTATCCTACTTTCATTTCTAGCATCCTTAGATGGAGTTGGGACAGTAGTGGGGCGGGGAGCTTTTATTGGTTCCAAACAAATAAAGATCACCCTTTGGTAGACATCTTATGAGGCCCATAAAGATGGCAAACAGGTTTTCTAAACCAGAAGATGTGACATATACTGGTGGGATGGGATTGTCAAAACTGAAACTCTATGGAAAAATTTAAGTAATACGGTCTTTTGTTTTGGGTTCCTCAGCGGCAGATCCAGAGACAAGGATTTGAATACAAATAGTTTATTTGGAAGATGAAGCCAGGAAACGCTGGTGGAGAAGAGACAAGGATAAGGATGGAAGCCCATAAAGTTCTCATGCCACTAGGAGGTAGCAGAGAGCACTCCTGGAGCTCTCACAGCTGAGGGGTGAGACAGTGGGGGTGTCGATCCACCAGCCACTCATCTTCATTGCTTGAGGGCTGCTTCCAGGAGCTTATCTTCCAAGCACACTGGCTCGCCCTGAGAGAGAGCTAAGAGCGAAGTGGTCCATGTAGTTGGGAAAAAAAAATTTCTCGGGCATCGTCACAGTGGTTTGCCAAGTAGCAGTGAGGGGCAGGGGTATGGGCGAGGCATTGACCATGGTGCTGCCTACGGTTCCTGGACATGTAGTGCTAGTCATTGGCCAGGAGACAAGACCACGCTCCATGAGGCTTCTCCATCCCCCTCACTCACCTCTGTTCTGTTTGTATTACCCAACCAGTGCCTTGACCATGGCTGGCACTTAGGAGTTCGAACCAAGTTGTTGAACAAATAAGTGAGTGAAGAATTGACTTTTATATAAGCTGAGATGACTCAACTTTGCTTCCTGGGTTCTTCCTTTTATTTTCCACATGCAATTCGGGGATAATGCTGTGACTCACTTCAACCTGCCCAGCTGCTGCCGTGGTGAGTATTGCAGAGCTGTCCAGGCCCTCCGGATGGGCAGCACCTGCTCATGCTATAATAGATGTGGGCATCATGCTGAGGCACAGGTCTGTGACGGGGCCTTCCTTCTTCAGGATCTTGGGAAACCTGGTGCAACTATGAGATCTAACGGTGGGATCTAACAATGGCATCTAACAGTGTAATCCTTGGACCAAGACCAATTAGCATTTCTCACACCAAAATCCAGGGCACCTTAAGCTCAGGCCTTTTCAGGGATAGACCTGCCACCGCAGAACTGCGTTCGGTGATGACGTTCAGATCCCATAGAACCTTCTCTGGGAACCCACCATGTACTGAGCAGTGTCTAGGTTCCTGCATTAGTCACAGTGTTAACCTGGGAGGGAGCCCAGCTCTGGCCTGGCCTTGAGACACCTGGATTTGCACCCTCTGAACTATAGCTGCCGACAGTGCATGTCCACAGCAATCGGGGACAGTGGAGCAGATTGTCTGACCAGCTGTCTCTCTTACGATGAACACCCTCTTTCTCTGCTGACAGTAAAGTGGGGGGAAGCCTGAAGGATGGGCGGTAATAGGGCAGCAAGGAGGTGGAGGATGAACCCTTTACCTCATCACCCCGTCTGGAGGACCAACTATGCACAGGATGGCCCTGGGTTTCCTATTTCTCCTGTGTCTTGTAACTTCCGTCCCTCCTCCTCCCATTGTCCCCACACCTCTCAACCTCTCACTCCTGAAACTCTCCCCTTTTCTCTGTTCTGAATCTTAAAACTCAGTCTTTATTCTGCTGCCTATCAGCACCTGGGTCCCGCTCCCTCCTTGATCTCTACCCCCTGAGCAAAAAGCTTCCAACCAAAGCAGGAGTGCACGAGGACATTTGTTACGTCCATGTGGACAGGGCGGGGGGACGGATTTCTGTTCTGGCCTCCCTACTGGAAGGTCAGGAATGGGATACCCAAGGGACTGCATCCCTCAGGATGGGGTATGGGAGCACAAGAATAAGACATACAGCTTGTTCTCCATGTCAGGGCCTTCATGTCTCCTGACTGAAATATAACTGGTTGTGAAGCTGAGACGGTAAGGGCAGCTAATGGGTGGAGGTAGTAACCTGAAGATCAGCCATATGTTTTTGGTGTAGTTGGATGTGAAGAAAGGTAAATGATTAATATGAGTGATAAAGAATTATCACGTGAAAATACTTTGTAAGCATGTTCTGCAAGTAGCAGGAATCCCACACAAATCTATGATGATTAGACTCCAAATAGGAGGTTTTATCTATGCCCTCGTAATGGAGAAGAGTTTACTCAACACTTGAAACTTTCTAACCAGCATGAGCTCATCCAAAAATCTGCTAAAGCAGTGTTTCCTTTGGAAGGACCCATCCACCCCAGGATGGTGTCATTAGGAGAGTGAGGATACTGAAACCCAAACCCCTAAGGACCTCTGAGACTGCCCTGTATAACTGGGGAAGTAATCCAAGTGGCACACAGTGGTGCCTGAACAAATTACCCAGAAATTGACTGCCGTCAGTGCAAACTAATTTAATCTGCTCAGAATATAGCCTTCTTGGCAAAGCTGCCCTTCCCCAGAGGAGTAAAAGTGAATTAAACAGTGGTTTCCACCAGGTACAGCAGCCTACCCACTCCAGGAAAGAGTCTGCAGGCTGACGATCAGAAGTAAAAGGATTAATTTTACATACCTGGCAAAGAGCTTGGTGTTTGCCTTGGCTCCCCTAAAGCAACATTTGCAGCAGTCAGATTTATAGCGACAGTCGCTGCAGAGAAAAATGACAGGCAGCCACCCACCCTCCAGGAGCTGGTCCATGTAGCTGGGAAAAAACTACCCTGAGATTCTCATTCTGCTCCTTCAGGCTCCCGGCAGCTCTGGGACCCCATGGGCCTGTGGGAACGGTCACCTGATGCGAGTGGGTCCAGGTGATACTTGCAATCTGTCCAAGGTAACCTCTGCTTTTGTTTTCTTTATGCACAGAAGATGTCCAAAATTAGCATCACGCTTCTTCACGCGCTCCCAGCAATTGACACAAAATCGTGAGGTGGCTGAAGGCGGTGAGCTAGATTGTGGAAGCTGATGAGAGACACCTCAGTGACCCCAAAAGGTACAGACACTGAGTAAGGGTGATTGGAAAGCAACCAGGAGCTGATAAGTTAGAGTTAGACACGTCATTGTTTCAGAGAACGTCTGCCTCTCTTCCCTGTTTGCTTTCAAAAGAGAAACTATAAACCAGCATCAGTTCCTTGAAGATATACAGTTTCTTTAGGATTCTTTTTATTGTGGTAAAAATTATGTAACATAAAACTTACCATCTTACCCATTTCTAAGTGTACAGTTTAGTAGTGTTAAGCCCATTCATGTTGTTGTGAAACAGATTTCCAGAATGTTTTCATCTTGTAAAACTGAAGCTCTGTAGCCTTTAAACAAGGACTCCCCTTTTCTCCCGAACCCCTAGTCCCTCATAGCAACCATTCTCCCTTCCACGTCTATGACTTGGAGTCCTCTAGGCCCCTCATATATGTGGAATCATGCTGTTTTTGTGTCTGGCTTATTTCACTTAGCATAATGTTTTCAAGGTTCATCCATGCTGTAGCAGGAGACAGAACTGTCTTCCTCTTCAAGGCTGAATAATATTCCACTGTAGGTAACAGACCACATTTTGTTTATCTGCTCATCTGCTAATGGACATTTGGGTTGCTTCCACCTCTTGGCTATTGTGAATAATGCTGCTATGAACATGGGTGTGCAAATATCTCTTCAAGTCCTTGCTTTCAGGTCTTTGGACAAATACCCAGATGTGGGATTGCTGGATTATATTGGATTTTTATTTTTAATTTTTGAGGCCCCTCCAAAGTGTTTTACATAGCAGTTGCACCATTTTACAATCCTACCAACAGTGCATGCTCAAGAGTTCCAATTGCTCCACAGCCTTACCAATACTTGTTATTTTCTGGGTTTGTTTTTTTTTTTTTTAATAGTAGCCATCCTAATGGGTGTGAGGTGCTAGTTGTGTGTGTGTGTGTAAAGTTGAGATCCAGTGTACAGGGAAGACTTCATTGAGATGGCAGATTTGAGCCAAGACCTAGAGGAAGAGGAGTAAGGCGGGCACAGATATGGGGGAGGATATTCCAGGCAAAGGGACGGCAAGGGAGAAGCCCCAGCAAGAGGAGAAGCCTGGTGGGTTTGTGGGGACAGAGAGAAGGCCAGTGGGGGTAGAGATGGTAGAGCCGGATGAGAGTAGTGGGCAGTGAGGTTGGGCGGGGGCGTGAGGGAGGCGATTGTGCAGGGTCTCTGAGGCTGCTGTAACGTTGTTGACCTTAACTTTGAGTGACCTGTGAAGTCAGTGGAGGTTTTAAAACAAAAAATGACATGATTTAACTGTTATGAGGAGAACAGACTTTGGGGGTGGTAGTGGGTGAGAGCGTGGGCAAGAAGACCAGTCAGAACACTAGCACAATAAGACAGGGGAAAAGGAAGGTGACTTGGACCAGCCCGGTAGCAGTGGAGGGAAGTGAGGAGGTGTTTCAAAGAGGAGAGGACGAACCACTACATCCAGGGCCACCAGTTGGCCAAGCAAGAGGAAGGCTGAGAATTTACCATTGGATTTGGAAACATGCTCATGACGGGTGACTTTGACTATCATAGTCTTGCTGGGGTGGTGGGCTGGGAAGGGCAGTCAAGGTAGAACAGAAGGAGAGAAATGAGAACGTAGAGACGCTACTTGCAGGAAGTTGCTTTAAAGGGAAGGAATGAACTGGGGCAACAGCCAGGGTGAGTAGTGGGGTCGGGAAAGGTTTATTTTTAAGAATGAAATCATTGCATATTTAGAATCATGGGAAGGTTTGGTAGAGAGAGAAAACTGATGATATGAAGAAATATAACCCATGCTATATTAAGGAAAAGGTTTTCCCCAGACAACACTTACCCTTAGGACATGCCATGTGATCCATTCTGATACTTGCTATTCCTTTCCAATCTGTTCTGTTCTGGTTCCTTCCATGCTGGTCAGGCTAACTAAACTGATTTCACAACTCAAGGTTTGAAGAAAGCACTGTATCCCACCATGCTGCCTAATTTACATTCCCTCTCCTTGCTGAGAATTGTCTTTCTGTGACCATGGGGAAGACTTTGCTCAGAAAAGTCAAGCTAGGACAGTTTACACACACACTTGAGAAACTCAAGGATATTTTGTTTTACAGACTGACTGGGCTGACAGCCTGAGACCCAGGAGCCTAAATGTTACCCAAGTGGGATTTTTCAGTTGATTCAAGTGCTAACATCCCCTCCATTGAGTGCATGCGTCTGAAGTCAGCCACGTACACAGGCACGAGCCAACCTAGAAAGAACAAGAAAACAATGAGAAATGATGAAATATTCATCAGTCTGTAAGACTGTTTCTTTTATGCTACACTGATGTCTGCTTTCACCCTCCTAATATGAATCTTTGGCATTTTAACACAGTTGACATTTTAAAATGAGGGGTTGGGTGAAGCTTCCTTTCTAAGACATGAGATTTTCATATATGTGGGAATGTTCAGTCAATTATTCTTAATGGTAAAACAATAAAAATAATGCACACATGAGACTATCAAATAACAGATACATTAACAACTAAAAGGATTTTTAGAGTACAACCTACTCAGACACACACGCACACGCGCGTGCACACACACACACACACACACACACACACACACCAAGCAAATTATTTCATAACTGGAGCCTGGCTCGTATTTCAGAGGCACCCAACAAATACTCACTTGATGAATGAATGAAGAAATGGATGGATGAAGAAACAAATGAGTGAGTGAGTGAATGAAGCCTACCTAACTTACCAGGGTGTGAGGTTTGACATCGTTTTTTCAGCTTAGGTTTTCTTTCTCCCCCTAACCCTCACCAGAATCTATTTAGAGAAAAGAATTTTTACCAATCTCAAATGAGGGTGTGATTTGAATATAAATTTTTAAAAAATAACATGAACTTTAAAAAAGAATAAGGTGTTTTTAGAATGATAATGCTACTTGGCTACCTTTCTGCTTGGCCCCAAGCCATCCAGTAAGCTTGGCCTATGATAAGCGCATTGTGCATGAATTCTTATCTTAGAGAAGAAAAAAAAATCCTTATTTAAATGGGGTTGAATTTGGAACAGCAGAGATGTGTTAAACTTGAGTAAATTGGGTTATTCAAATTTGCATCAACACTGTCATCTTTGGTCTCTTTCCTCCTCATGTTGAGATGTCAAGACGGTATTGCTTCAGAACAGAAAACTAAGTACACAAATAAGCACCACAAGAAGTCTTAATTCCTGTGAGAATTCAAAGATGCTAACTGAGGGCTGATAGGATGTGCTGAGTGGATTTCCTTCTGTGTTTAAGGAGGGCTTGGGTTGATGCTACTGGTTCAACAATGGTTGAGCACCTTGAGTTAATTTTCTAAAGAGTGGTGGATTTCCAATGTCTGGTCTTGCCCAGTTTCACTTGGGACAAAAAAACATGCATTTCTGACATGGTTGGTTAGAAGAAGAAGTCCAGGTTGTGGATATGGAGTCAAATAAAACAAAAGGACCAAAGTAGCATCAAATGCACTAAATAATCTCCATGAGCACCAACCTGTCATCAACGAGGCTAATTTGGGAGACTAATCTAATTACTCCTGAAGGAGAGGACAGTAGCTGGGATGAAGGCCACCCCTGGCAGATTGGAAGGCAGGGTTGGGAAGCAAGGAATAGGAAGGATTATGGTTGGACTCAAGCATTATTTGACTTCAGAACAATTTTCAAGTCCCCAGTGACAACTTTCCAGCCAGCAAAGCAGAACCTTTCATGGAAGTTTTCCTGGAAGCCTCACCCAGTGCCTGCAACTTGTCTTTCATCCTCTAGAACTGGACCACGTAGCCACCCCGTGCTATAGGCGGTCTGGGAAAGTGAGACCTTTCATCTTCCCAACCCCTGTAATAGAGGAAGTCAAGGATACAGGCACTTGTGAATGGTTTGTGGATGGTCAATCCTTAGTATCTGCTGTTAACTGTTCAAAAGGAGAACGTAATAGTGGCTCAGGACCTAGATCTTTAGGAACCGCTCAAATGACGTGTTGGAACTCCACTAGGATGCCCCTTCCATATGTCAACACTATTTGGGTTTGATTCTCCTGTATTGATATCGGATAGATGCGTAATATTTTCTGAATGTTGATGAGACATGTTTTGAGTCTTTAGAGTAAAAGGTATCCAAAGCGTTGCTAGATTTGCAAATAAAATATAAGACACCCAATTAAATTTGAATTTCAGATAAACAGTGAATAAATTTTGAACATAAATGTGTCCCAAATATTTCATGGGACATACTTGTATTAAGCAATTATTCATTGTCAATCTGAAAGTCAAGTTTAGCTGAGCATCTCGCATGTGATCTGGCAATCCTGGATAGAAACCTCTACTATGGGTCAGAGGTGGGCTTATTGATTGTTCCTGTCATTGTAGAAGACAAGTCTTAAAGTGGTTAAGAATGATCACATCATACATGAGACCTGTGCCTCAACAGGATGATAGAAAAACTGATCCCTTTGGCAGAAATATTTAGAATTCATAGATATTCCTATTAAACATTAGTCTTGTCCTCTGACGGATAACCCACAGCCTATCTAAGAAAGTTTATCATATGAGGAAGATTATCTGTCCACCCATGACTATTCAGATATTCTCGGGCTATGGTAGAAGGTACAGGTTTCTGGATTTCTGAACTGTGAGCCTAGTGTGTGATTGCAAAAGGCTCTAAGCACAGACCACTGTAATTAATGATCGATCTGTTCTAATTCTGCAATGTCTTTAAAATCTTCTATTGGGAATTAAGGTCTAAACTTCAGGATGAATAATTGTACAGAATCACAGGCAAGTCCATTGTAATTGTCATTCTTGGTCATGGGACTCATTTTATCTAAACTACATTATTGGCATTTGTGGTGCTTTGCTACAAAGAATGACTTTAACCCTGGCAGAGAAAGTCTCTGAAAAGAAGTGTGAACTAACTTCATCTGCCATGGGGCTCATTTAACAAATGAGCTGTCCCCCACCCCCCAGCCCCTGGGCTTTCACAGAGAGAGGTGAGAAAAATGGGGTGATCAATATTACTGGAAAGAAAAAATACACATAAAATTAGAAAAGAGTATTGTCTCACTAATCCTTGTGTCTATATCCGGGGAAGGAAGCAATAAGTCCTTCTCATTGATTTTGGAAAGCGTATAATTAAGGTCAAAGTTGATCATGAAATTGTCTAGAAACCAAAAACCAAAACCAAACAAACAAAAATGGACCTGGAAAAAAAGCACTTGACTTGAGAAGAACATGGGTAACTGTCAAGGTCAAGTGACCGCAGTTATAGGCCAGCAAGTGGGTACAAAACTGGATAAGGGTATTAGAGAGTTAATGGACGAATGTCAAATGTGCTAAAGGAAAGGATTATTTCAATTTAAAATTCCTGGTCGACACAATTGACACTGACTGAAATAGATTTCTATATCTACTTCAAAATCCATATAAATTCCAGAGACAATGTCAAGAGTACACATTTCTACTTTCCAAGGAATTTGTCTTATGAAGTCATCACATCCCTCCTGCCCATCTGATATACTCATTTAATGGCATTTACTTTTATCACCAAGCTAAGACCCCTAAATCTCTTTCTCAAGGGGTTTGTGTCCATTTACAGCCTGTGACAGCAGAGCTCTACGTGTGCTGGGAAAAGCTTCAGTGGAACCATGACAGAGTGGAGGCGCCCATCTGTCGCTGATGCTGGCCACGGTTCCACATTTGCCTGCTGGAGGATCATTTGCCTTTTTTCCCATTGCAGTGGCCACTGAACAAGAGCCCATCTGTATAAACTTGGGATTGTTCCACCACAAGAAAGAAACGAATAAAGAACTTTGAATGCAATTAGTTTAAAACAGACTTTCAGCTTTCAAACGTGATTCCCAAAGAACATCATCGACTTTAAGAGGAGGCATCTTTTTTCGTTGTTGTTCATTGTTGTAATATTTTGTCCATGATTATAGATCAGATGAGTCTTCAGTATCACTCCCTTTTCCAGAACTTAATGCTAATGGTGAGCCAGCAGGGACTGGTCAGCTAGAGACCCATTGATTGTGCCGTATCTAGTGATAACTCATGAATCCCACCATTTTAAAATTCTTTTGAATGTAGTGGACGGAAAAAATGTATTGATCTAAATATTTTCTTCCCCCTCTAGTATCAGTCTAACTTCTTAAAGAGAACAAAAGTAGACAAAACTAAGGCAGCCTGGTGGGAGGTTGGCTTCGGGAAAAGCTCTTAGCTACATGGCAAAAACAAAATGTGAAGGCGGAAATAGCCTGATTTCCTCACTTGTGAGCATCCCTATGTACTCTCAGGGCTCAGGTGTATCAGGCCCAGGGAAGAGCCAGGTGTGGGCTTCCCGTCTCATTTGCTTTGGTTTAAAGAAGAGGCATGGAGGGATCTAGAAAGATGGTCAGAGGAAGCTGAGGAATCAATTCATGTATCTGAGCAACCTTCTCATTACAACAAGAACAATCACCACGGCGGCTGCAGTTTACTGACTACCCACTATGGACCAGACATTTTTGGACGGCGACTTTGAGAGGTAAAGTAACTTGCCTAACATCATCGAGTCATTCACCTCCTGGCTTCTCTGACTCCAGGCCAGTGCCAGGGCCGTGAATAAAATGTTTCCCAGGACCTCCATGGTGGCACAGGGGTTAAGAATCCGCCTGCAAATGCAGGGGACACAGGTTCAATTGCTAGTCCAAGAAGATCGCACATGCCACAGAGCAACAAAGCCTGTGCGCCACAACTACTGAGCCTGCACTCTAGAGCCCATGAGCCACAACTACTGAAGCCCATACGCCTAGAGCCTGTGCTCCGCAACAAGAGAAGCCACTGCAATGAGAAGCCCGTGCACCACAATGATGAGTAGCCCCCGCTCACCGCAACTAGAGGAAGCCCGCACGCAGCAACGAAGACCCAACACAGCCAAAAATAAATAAATTAATTAATTAATTAATTAAAATGTTTCCCAGTTTTAAAATACTTTTCCCACCATTTCTTCAGTGTTTCTTCTTGCTATCTCTCTACCACCATAGAATCCTCACAACACGCCCCCCTTATCTCAAGGTCATTGAGAGCATGCCTAATGGCTCAGTGGGCGTGTAGCTTGACTCCCCATTAACATAAGCGTGGACCACATTCAGCAGTCTATAGAAATATCATGATGTTTAGATTTTGGATATCTGGGTTTGGGTCTTGGATATTGTTTCTTCCTTACTTTATTCAACAAATATTTATTGAGTGTCAAAAGCGACCTTATTATGAAGCTAGTAAACACTTGAGCTTCAGGGTCCCTCGCTTGCACGGGCTCTTTTCAAAGTCTTAGGAGAGGCTCTGTCAATGCATTCACTTGGCCACATGTTTTCGTAGAATTTGCAATGATAAGATATCTTTACTATAATCAGTTATGACTCCTGTCACTTTTCACTCAGACTTTTCCTTGTATTTCCTGGGAATGGAGGGCTGCAGGCATCTTTAGGGGTCTGGCTGATTGAGGATGCACTGAGTTTGAGTTTCATGGCTGTAGGTGTGTGTTTCACAGTTTTTACTTCCGTGTGCCATCAGACTGTTGCTATCCTGGGGTAGGAAGGGTTGCCATAAATATGCATACTGCTTGCTATGTCATCCCCCCCTAGGTTTTGGCGTGAACGTGCAGGGCTGTGTGAATGTGTCCTACAGTGCCTGATGCTGTAAGCATGTGGATAGGAGAGGAGAAATAGCCAGAGCTGGCTTTGGAGAATTCTTCCAATCACTAGGTATGTAAAACTGAAAGCAGAAAACGCGGTTCTTCTTGATTCCTGGTCAAAACAAAAGTTCTCTCTGATCAGGAATATACTTAAAAATGCAGCAGATACAATTATAAATGTACCAGCCAATGTTTTCTTTTGATGAGAATTACAGGTACTAGAGCTCATCAGATCTCCTACTTTTGTTGGGTACAAACCTGTGTATTAAAAACAGTGAATGTATGGGTAAAGTTGCACATTTTATCCCCATGAAATACTGGCATCAATAGAGATGCCATGACACTCCTATTAGGCCATCACAAAGAGGACATCAATAACATACTGTTGAGTGTCATCAGTTCAAGGAATATTTAAGATTGGTCACTGCACGAGAACTGGAAATCTTACAACTCTGCTTGAAAGAAACCTGATAGAGGGACTTCCCTGGCGGTCCAGTGGTTAAGACTCCATGCTTCCAGTGCTGGGGGCCCGGGTTCAATCCCTGGTCGGGGAACTAAGATCCCACAAGCCACACCATGCAGCCAAAAACAACAACAACAAAGAAACCTGGTAGATGTTTTTCCAAACTAGACAACAATCCTAATAACTTACGTGACACGACCAAGAACAAGTTGTAAAGCTGAACTGTTAATACAAGCTAAACAATGAATCAAGCAAGCAAGCAATATAAAAAAACAAAACAAAGCAAGATAAAACTTTAATCAATTATGCCAGAGAAAAGACCAAAATGCCTTTCCATTTTCTCTATAGAAAATTATTGTCCTAAAAGGAGGTACTAAAGCGGATATAGCCAAAAATGTAGACAAAAAGTACTGTAGACATGAGTAGGCAGTTAATAAATATGCCATGTTTCTGGACCTGATGATTTTTATGCTAGTTTTTGACTATTTAAAAAATAATTTATTGGGCTTCCCTGGTGGCGCAGTGGTTGAGAGTCCGCCTGCCGATGCAGGGGACACGGGTTTGTACCCCGGTCCGGGAGGATCCCACGTGCCGCGGAGCGGCTGGGCCTGTGAGCCATGGCTGCTGAGCCTGCACGTCCGGAGCCTGTGCTCCGCAGCGGGAGAGGCCACAACAGTGAGAGGCCCGCGTACCGCAAAAAATAAAAAATAAAATAATAATAATTTATTGTGATTTCTAATTCTAAGCCTATATTGTATTTACTTTTATACTTAATTTTGTATTCTTTTTTAAAAAAGAGTTTTCTTCGGATTGCATATATAAGCTTCAGGCCCCATAAACTTGGATCTAGCCCTGTTGCTCCCTCTCTAGGGACCTGGGACAGACGCTGGGAATACAAAAATTCCCGCCCCTTATGGAACTACCTTCTGACAGCATCAGCTGTTTGATGACTAAGTAAAATAAAATGTACAGTAAGCTGGATGATGCTGAGTGCTCAGAAGAAAAGGAAAGTAGGGAAAGGGAATGAAAAGGTATGGAGGGTGGGTTTTGCAACTTTCCATACCAAGAGGGAAGACTTCTCTAAGAAGGCACATGCCACCAAGAAAGGAGGGAGCTGGTGAGCCACTGGGAAATGTGGGTGACAGTCAAAGGGAAAGGTCAGAACAGACTCTGAAGAGTGAACTGGTGTGTTCCAGTTCAGAGGATCAGGAGTGGAGAGAGAGAGAGAGAGAGAGAGGAATAAAGCAGGAGAAACGAGGTCAAAGCCCAAGGGGCAGGGACCCATACACAGCACAGGGCCTTTGGCCGTCATAGAGATACTGACTATTACCATGCGGGAAGGAAAATCACTGGAAGGTTTTGGGCAACAGATTGACATGATCTATCTAACACTGTGACAGCATCACTCCAATTGCTGCTTTTTTTTTGTTTTAAATTTTGTTTTGTTTTGTTTTTTTTGTGGTACGCGGGCCTCTCACTGCTGTGGCTTCTCCCGTTGCGGAGCACAGGCTCCAGACGCGCAGGCTCAGCAGCCATGGCTCACGGGCCCAGCTGCTCCGCGGCATGTGGGATCTTCCCAGACCGGGGTACGAACCCGTGTCCCCTGCATCGGCAGGAGGACTCTCAACCACTGCGCCACCAGGGAAACCCCCAACTGCTGTTTTGAATGCAGAACAAAGACAACACGTGAGGTCTGGGAGAGCAGTCAGAACCCATTGCAATGAGCTGGGAGAGGTGATGGGATGTGAACCAGGTTGGCTGTGAAGGTGATAAGGAATGGCTAGGTGCTGGATAGACTTTGAAGGCACAGCTGAGGAGGTCTGACATAACAGATGTGGATTTGAGAGAAAGAAAGGAACCAAGATGATTCCAAAGCTGTTTGTCAGCATGAATGGAAGCATAAAGTTGCCATTTATTGTGCTGGATAAGACTTGACAAAAGTAGGTTGCTCAGTTCTTATCATGTTAAACTTTGAAGAGACGTCAAGTAGGGAGTTGAATACATGAGTTCAGGAGATGTGAAATGGGGCTTTTTATGTGTGTGGGAGTGCGCACCTGTGAACACTTTTCTCCAAAGTTGGAGAGGAGCTAAAACAACAAAAACAAACAAAAAACCACGCACAGCACTAATGCTTAGCTTCTATCATTTTTCTAACCTTCACCAAAGTTATAAACATTTTACAAACATTAACTCTATCTTCATGTTCTCACTGTGACAATTCCTCCACTGTTTGTGTACTCTCCTGGGTTTCCAATAAACCAGTGAACTATTAGGAATCTCTCACACATTGCTGATTTCATCATTTTAAAAGATTTCCAAGTACATATGGTATATCGGAACTCCATGGAAGCCAAAAGCTGAAATTGGTTTTTTTATTGAATATTTTCTCTTGATTTCCTCCCAATTCTAGGGGTTGGAGTTTTATTTTTATGAATTTTTCCTTGCACAGTTGGTGAGTGCTGGCATTTTAAAAATACTTTTTAATTTAAAAAATTGAAAAAGTTACACTGAGTCCTGAATACAGTTATGCCCTAGTTCCCTAATATTTTAGCCATTTTCTGAGGGCTCAATGCTTAATTGATTTCTGACCAGAAGAAACTCCAGTCAAGAAACTGATATATGAGAATTTTCCAAAGGATGTGCTTAAATTCATTCCTTTAAGTTTTCCAAACTTCTTGAAAGAAGCTAGATCACACAACAGCTATACAATATCTATATGTCATCATATAGTACCGTTTCCAGAAATATCTTGGGTAAGGTGGATTTCAGCAAGGATATTTACCAAAAGAATCAGTTACTCAAAGAATTTTTTTGTTTGTTTTTTCAAAATACTCCATTTGAGAATATTGCCCATTAAAAATTTCAGTATAGAGACTTCCGGGAAGATGGCGGAAGAGTAAGACGCGGAGATCACGTTCCTCCCCACAGATACACCAGAAATACATCTACGCGTGGAACAACTCCTACAGAGCATCTACTGAACGCTGGCAGAAGACCTCAGACCTCCCAAAAGGCAAGAAACCCCCCACGTACCTGGGTAGGGCAAAAGAAAAAACTAAACAGAGACAAAAGGATAGGGACGGGTCCTGCACCAGCGGGAGAGAGCTGTGAAGGAGGAAAAGTGTCCACACACTAGGAAGCCCCTTCGCGGGTGGAGGCTTCGGGAGGCGGAGTGGGGGAGCTTGGGAGCCGCGGAGGAGAGCACAGCAACAGGGGTGCGGAGGACAAAGCGGACAGATTCCAGCGCAGAGGATCGGGCCGACCGGAACTCGCCAGCCGAGAGGCTTGTCTGCTCGCCCGCCGGGGCGGGCGGGACTGGGAGCTGAGGCTCCGGCTTTTGTCGGAGCGCCGGGAGAGGACTGAGGTTGGCGGCGTGAACACAGCCTGCAGGGCGTTAGTGCACCGCGGCTGGCCGGGAGAGAGTCCGGGGAGAAGTCTGGAACTGCCGAAGAGGCAAGAGACTTTTACGTCCCTCTTTGTTTCCTGGTGCACGAGGAGAGGGGATTAAGAACGCTGCTTGAGAGAGCTCCAGGGACGGGCGCGAGCCACGGCTAAAAGTGCGGAGCCCAGAGACAGACATGAGACGCTAGGGCCGCTGCTGCCGCCACCGGGAGGCCTGTGTGCGAACACAGGTCACTAGCCACACGCCCTTCCGGGGAGCCTGTGCAGCCCGCCACTGCCAGGGTCCCGGGATCCAGGGACAACTCCCCCGGGAGAACGCACGGCGCACCTCAGGCTGCAACCTCACGCCGGCCTCTGCCGCCGCAGGCCCGCCCCGCACTCCGTGCCCCTCCCTACCCCCGGGCCTGAGTGAGCCAGAGCCTCCGAATCAGCGGCTCCTTTAACCCCGTCCTGTCTGAGCAAAGAACAGACGCCCTCCGGCGACCTACACGCACAGGCGGGGCTAAATCCAAAGCTGAGCCCCTGGGAGCTGTGAGAACAAAGAAGAGAAAGGGAAGTCTCTCCCAGCAGCCTCAGAAGCAGCGGATTAAAGCTCCACAATCAACTTGATATACCCTGCATCTGTGGAATACCTGAATAGACAACCAATCATCCCAAATTAAGGAGCCCTGTGGATGAAAGGCTCTTGGTGCTGCAGCCAGGAGTCAGTGCTGTGCCTCTGAGGTGGGAGAGCCAACTTCAGGACACTGATCCACAAGAGACCTCCCAGCTGCACATAATATCAAACAGCAAAAATTTCCGAGAGATCTCCATCTCAACGCCAGCACCCAGCTTCACTCAACGACCAGCAAGCTACAGTGCTGGACATCCTATGCCAAACAACTAGCAACACAGGAACACAACCCCACCCATTAGCAGAGAGGCGGCCCAAAATCATAATAAGTCTACAGACACCCCAAAACACACCACCAGACGTGGACCTGCCCACCAGAAAGACAAGATCTAGCCTCATCCACCAGAACACAGGCACTAGTACCCTCCACCAGGAAGCCTACACAACCCACTGAACCAACCTTAGCCACTGGGGACAGACACAAAAAACAACAGGAACTACGAACCTTCAGCCTGCAAAAAAGGAGACCCCAAACACAGTAAGATAAGCAAAATGAAAAGACAGAAAAACACACCGCAGATGAAGGAGCAAGATAAAAACCCATCAGACCTAACAAATGAAGAGGAAATAGGCAGTCTACCTGAAAAAGAATTCAGAATAATGATAGTAAGGTTGATCCGAAATCTTGGAGATAGAATGGACAATAGAATGGACAAAATGCAAGAATCAGTTAACAAGGACCTAGAAGAACTAAAGATGAAACAAGCAACGATGAACAACACAATAAATGAAATTAAAAGTACTCTAGATGGGATCAATAGCAGAATAACTGAGGCAGAAGAACGGATAAGTGACCTGGAAGATAAAATAGTGGAAATAACTATTGCAGAGCAGAATAAAGAAAAAAGAATGAAAAGAACTGAGGACAGTCTCAGAGACCTCTGGGACAACATTAAACGTACCAACATTCGAATTATAGGGGTTCCAGAAGAAGAAGAGAAAAAGAAAGGGACTGAGAAAATATTTGAAGAGATTATAGTTGAAAACTTCCCTAATATGGGAAAGGAAATAGTTAATCAAGTCCAGGAAGCACAGAGAGTCCCATACAGGATAAATCCAAGGAGAAATACGCCAAGACACATATTAATCAAACTGTCAAAAATTAAATACAAAGAAAACATATTAAAAGCAGCAAGGGAAAAACAACAAATAACACACAAGGGAACCCCCATAAGGTTAACAGCTGATCTTTCAGCAGAAACTCTGCAAGCCAGAAGGGAGTGGCAGGACATATTGAAAGTGTTGAAGGAGAAAAACCTGCAACCAAGATTACTCTACCCAGCAAGGATCTCATTCAGATTTGATGGAGAAATTAAAACCTTTAGAGACAAGCAAAAGCTGAGAGAGTTCAGCACCACCAAACCAGCTCTACAACAACTGCTAAAGGAACTTCTCTAGGCAAGAAACACAAAAGAAGGAAAAGACCTACAATAACAAACCCAAAACAATTAAGAAAATGGGAATGGGAACACACATATCGATAATTACCTTAAATGTAAATGGACTATATGCTCCCACCAAAAGACACAGATTGGCTGAATGGATACAAAAACAAGACCCATATATTTGCTGTCTACAAGAGACCCACTTCAGACCTAGAGATACATACAGACTGAAAGTAAGGGGATGGAAAAAGGTATTTCATGCAAATGGAAACCAAAAGAAAGCTGGAGTAGCAATTCTCATATCAGACAAAATAGACTTTAAAACAAAGACTATTAGAAGAGACAAAGAAGGACACTACATAATGATCAAGGGATCGATCCAAGAGGAAGATATAACAATTGTAAATATTTATGCACCCAACATAGGTGCACCTCAATACATAAGGCAAATACTGACAACCATAAAAGGGGAAATCGACAGTAACACATTCATAGTAGGGGACTTTAACACCCCACTTTCACCAATGGACAGATCATCCAAAATGAAAATAAATAAGGAAACACAAGCTTTAAATGATACATTAAATGAGATGGAGTTAATTGATATTTATAGGACATTCCATCCAAAAACAACAGAATACACATTTTTCTCAAGTGCTCATGGAACATTCTCCAGGATAGATCATATCTTGGGTCACAAATCAAGCCTTGGTAAATTCAAGAAAATTGAAATTGTATCAAGTATCTTTTCCGACCACAACGCTATGAGACTCGATATCAATCACAGGAGAAGATCTGTAAAAAATACAAACACATGGAGGCTAAACAATACACTACTTAATAACGAAGTGATCACTGAAGAAATCAAAGGGGAAATCAAAAAATACCTAGAAACAAATGACAATGGAGACACGACGACTCAAAATCTATGGGATGCAGCAAAAGCAGTTCTAAGAGGGAAGTTTATAGCAATACAATCTTACCTTAAGAAACAGGAAACATCTCGAATAAACAACCTAACCTTGCACCTAAAGCAATTAGAGAAAGAAGAACAAAAAAACCCCAAAGTTAGCAGGAGGAAAGAAATCATAAAAATCAGATCAGAAATAAATGAAAAAGAAATGAAGGAAACGATAGCAAAGATCAATAAAACTAAAAGCTGGTTCTTTGAAAGGATAAACAAAATTGATAAACCATTAGCCAGACTCATCAAGAAAAAAAGGGAGAAGACTCAAATCAATAGAATTAGAAATGAAAAAGGAGAAGTAACGACTGACACTGCAGAAATACAAAAGATCATGAGAGATTACTACAAGCAACTCTATGCCAATAAAATGGACAACCTGGAAGAAATGGACAAATTCTTAGAAAGGCACAACCTGCCAAGACTGAATCAGGAAGAAATAGAAAATATGAACAGACCAATCACAAGCACTGAAATTGAAACTGTGATTAAAAATCTTCCAACAAGCAAAAGCCCAGGACCAGATGGCTTCACAGGCGAATTCTATCAAACATTTAGAGAAGAGCTATCACCTATCCTTCTCAGACTCTTCCAAAATATAGCAGAGGGAGGAACACTCCCTAACTCATTCTACGAGGCCACCATCACCCTGATACCAAAACCAGACAAGGATGTCACAAAGAAAGAAAACTACAGGCCAATATCACTGATGAACATAGATGCAAAGATCCTCAACAAAATACTAGCAAACAGAATCCAACAGCACATTAAACGGATCATACACCATGATCAAGTGGGGTTTATTCCAGGAATGCAAGGATTCTTCAATATACGCAAATCAATCAACGTGATACACCATATTAACAAATTGAAGGAGAAAAACCATATGATCATCTCAATAGATGCAGAGAAAGCTTTTGACAAAATTCAACACCCATTTATGATAAAAACCCTGCAGAAAGTAGGCATAGAGGGAACTTTCCTCAACATCATAAAGGCCATATATGACAAACCCACAGCCAACATCGTCCTCAATGGTGAAAAACTGAAAGCATTTCCACTAAGATCAGGAACAAGACAGGGTTGCCCACTCTCACCACTCTTATTCAACATAGTTTTGGAAGTTTTAGCCACAGCAATCAGAAGAAAAGGAAATAAAAGGAATCCAAATCGGAAAAGAAGAAGTAAAGCTGTCACTGTTTGCAGATGACATGATACTATACATACAGAACCCTAAAGATGCTACCAGAAAACTACTAGAGCTAATCAATGAATTTGGTAAAGTAGCAGGATACAAAATTAATGCACAGAAATCTCTGGCATTCCTATACACTAAGGATGAAAAATCTGAAAGTGAAATCAAGAAAACACTCCCATTTACCATTGCAACAAAAAGAATAAAATACCTAGGAATAAACCTACCTAAGGAGACAAAAGACCTGTATGCAGAAAATTATAAGACACTGATGAAAGAAATTAAAAATGATACAAATAGATGGAGAGATATACCATGTTCTTGGATTGGAAGAATCAACATTGTGAAAATGACTCTACTACCCAAAGCAATCTACAGATTCAATGCAATCCCTATGAAACTACCACTGGCATTTTTCACAGAACTAGAACAAAAAATCTCACAATTTGTATGGAAACACAAAAGACCCCGAATAGCCAAAGCAATTTTGAGAACGAAAAATGGAGCTGGAGGAATCAGGCTTCCTGACTTCAGACTATACTACAAAGCCACAGTAATCAAGACAGTATGGTACTGGCACAAAAACAGAAATATAGATCAATGGAACAGGATAGAAAGCCCAGAGATAAACCCACGCACATATGGTCACCTTATCTTTGACAAAGGAGGCAGAAATGTACAGTGGAGAAAGGACAGCCTATTCAATAAGTGGTGCTGGGAAAACTGGACAGCTACATGTAAAAGTATGAGATTAGATCACTCCCTAACACCATACACAAAAATAAGGTCAAAATGGATTAAAGACCTAAATGTAAGGCCAGAAACTATCAAACTCTTAGAGGAAAACATAGGCAGAACACTCTATGACATAAATCACAGCAAGATCCTTTTTGACCCACCTCCTAGAGAAATGGAAATAAAAACAAAAGTAAACAAATGGGACCTAATGAAACTTAAAAGCTTTTGCGCAGCAAAGGAAACCATAAAGAGGACCAAAAGACAACCCTCAGAATGGGAGAAAATATTTGCAAATGAAGCAACTGACAAAGGATTAATCTCCAAAATTTATAAGCAGCTCATGCAGCTTAATAACAAAAGAACAAACAACCCAATCCAAAAATGGGCAGAAGACCTAAATAGACATTTCTCCAAAGAAGATATACAGAGTGCCAACAAACACATGAAAGAATGCTCAACATCACTAATCATTAGAGAAATGCAAATCAAAACTACAATGAGATATCATCTCACACCAGTCAGAATGGCCATCATCAAAAAATCTAGAAACAATAAATGCTGGAGAGGGTGTGGAGAAAAGGGAACCCTCTTACACTGTTGGTGGGAATGTAAATTGATACAGCCACTGTGGAGAACAGTATGGAGGTTCCTTAAAAAGCTACAAATAGAACTACCATATGACCCAGCAATCCCACTACTGGGCATATACCCTGAGAAAACCATAATTCAAAAAGAGTCATGTACCAAAATGTTCATTGCAGCTCTATTTACAATAGCCCAGAGATGGAAACAACCTAAGCGTCCATCATCGGATGAATGGATAAAGAAGATGTGGCACATATATACAATGGAGTATTACTCAGCCATAAAAAGAGACGAAATTGAGCTATTTGTAATGAGGTGGATAGACCTAGAGTCTGTCATACAGAGTGAAGTAAGTCAGAAAGAGAGAGAAAAATACCGTATGCTAACACATATATATGGAATTTAAGAAAAAAAAAATGTCATGAAAAACCTAGGGGTGAAACAGGAATAAAGACACAGACTTACTAGAGAATGGACTTGAGGCTATGGGGAGGGGGAAGGGTAAACGGTGACAAAGCAATAAAGAGGCATGGACATGTATACACTACCAAACGTAAGGTAGATAGCTAGTGGGAAGCAGCCGCATAGCACAGGGAGATCAGCTCGGTGCTGTGTGACCGCCTGGAGGGGTGGGATAGGGAGGGTGGGAGGGAGGGTGACGCAAGCGGGAAGAGATATGGGAACATATGTATATATATAACTGATTCATTTTGTTGTGAAGCTGAAACTAACATACCATTGTAAAGCAATTATGCTCCAATAAAGATGTTTAAAAATAAATAAATAAATAAATAAAAATAAATAAATAAAATAAAAATTTCAGTATATACTTACGAATTCCTTTTAGATTTGACCCTCTAGTTGCTACTGTTTTTCTGATAGTCTGATTCTGTCAAAGAAAGACATTCATCAGTTCTGTTTCTATTTTTATCTTGGATGCCACGTATCTAAGAGGAAAATTAATGCCTCGTTGTATTTTAACAATTAAGCCCAAATTTGGGACGTAGTATAAAGAACCCATACTTTGGAATCAGATAGATCTGGTCTTAAATTCCAATCCACGGCTTATTGTATGACATTTAACTTTTCTAGGTCTCTGTTTTCTTGTCTGTGAAATGGGCATAAAGTATCTCCCTCCCCACCAGGGAATATTAAATTAGTTAAAATATGTAAAGCATTTCCATGGTACTTGACTAATCATTGTTAATTTTAATTAGCAATTATAATTAACAATTATATCTTCCTGTATAGATAATATCAACCTTTTCTTCTTACATGTAATAGTGGCTGGATGTGATAGTCATTTGACAAACTTTTTTTTTTTTTTGCGGTACGCGGGCCTCTCACTGTTGTGGCCTCTCCCGTTGCGGAGCACAGGCTCCAGACACGCAGGCTCAGCGGCCATGGCTCACGGGCCCAGCCGCTCCGCCGCGGCATGTGGGATCCTCCCAGACCCGGGAACGAACCCGTGTCCCCTGCATCGGCAGGCAAACTCTCAACCACTGCGCCACCAGGGAAGCCCTGACAAACACTTTTAAATAATTTTATACTGAATTATTTAAAGCTAATTCAAAACTTCATTGTAAATAAATAATAATAACTGCTCATGTTTATGGAGTGATTTCTCTGTTCCAGGCACCATGCTAAGTGCCTTATGTGTATTCATTCATTCATTCGATTCTTGGAATAACCCTATGAGGTAAGTCCTGTTACTTTCGCTCTTTACAGATAATGGAATCTAGACACAGGACCAAGGAACTTGCCCAGGGTAGCTGGTCGGGTTTGAACCTGAGAAGTCTAGATTTAGGTCTGGTGCCCACACACACGCGACTCTATTGTTGCCTTCCAATAGCGCATGTGCTGTGAATACACACACCAGGGAGTTTTATACTTCATCAAAAGCCTTGCTTTTTTTAAAGGCTCAGATGACATTTATACATATATTAAGAGCCCTGGAAATCGTTTTAGTGATTTTATCACTTTAATATCCCAAATGGACAAAGGGGTGCATTCCATGCTGGCCTTCCCTAAATGAGATCCTCTGGTTTCCCTAATGAGGATGTGGATCAATTTCAGGAATAAATGGGGGATGTTGTGAGTCTTCGTTAAGAGCAGAGCAACTGGATGCTCCCCGGTGTCCCTTGTCCCTTCCTCTCTACTCTCATCACATGCGGTGCCTCTGGGCAGTTGTTCAGAAACCTCTCCCCGGTGTGACATGCACCTTTCATCCTCCCTGTTGCAAATCATCAGGTTCTTCTGTCTGTATTGAGTCTTGCCTGTGTTCTTATTAAGCCACCCAGCAGCAAAAATAAGGAAAGCACAAAACTACTGGGTTTTTACTTGGATGAAATGAAATCTGTGAACAGGACACCATAAGTAAACGTTTGTACCAAAACAAGACAGTGTCACAATTCAGAATTAAAAGACCAAGGGGCACGTGAGAAACATGCCAAAAGGAAAAAACAGGGACAAATGGCACTGGGCCACTTCTAAGTCATAATGAGTCTTGTGAGTTTTCAAAAAGAAAGGACTTTGGGTGCCCTGCTAGGGGCCCCTCATTACATCCCTACACTTACTGCAGGTAGATTTCTTTTTCTTTCTTTCTTTCAAACCACATAATGTGAAAATAAAGTGAATTTGGGGAATCTGCATTTTTTTTTTTTTTTTGTGGCTGTGTGGCATGTGGGATTTTAGTTCCCCGACCAGGGATCGAACCTGTGCCCCCTGCAGTGGAAGCACAGTCTTACTCAGTGGACCACCAGGGAAGTCCTGAGTCTGCTTCATTTTATCATGTTCCCTCCTTGCAAGATGCACTGTTTAACCCACAGGCAACGTGTAAGGGAAGACTCCCCCCCAATTCTGACATATGCATGAATATCCTTCTGATGGTTTAAGGTGGACAGCTGTGCCTTGGTTACCAAGGGTACCCATTTTTAACCCCGAAGCAACTTTAACTCTCTCGTTGGTCCAATAATTGGATAGTTAACTTGATCTCAATATTTCTGAGAACTCTTTGGTGTCATGAAGTTCCCAGGGCCTGGCCTCTGAAACTAGCAAGCTAGTGGGTGTCTTCAGGACTTTAATCCTGGACTGTTCCCGTCTCCAAATACATTGGATTCTCTTGCATCATATTCTGTATTTCTCCTTAACATGTACTTGCCAATCTTCTTCCTTTAGATTCTAAGCCACTTGAAGCCAAGAGACTGCTGAGTTCATATTTGAATCTATTACAGGACTTTCCAGAAGCTCAATAAATATTAAATAAGTATTTACAATACCTAAAAACTTTTCTTTTGGTGGGCAATGCTGTGATTTCCTTGAGCCCACTTTCAAGTTTATAAATTATTTCATCGTTACCAAAGATGAGTAAGAGTTCATCTGAGAGGAAAGTATGTAAATGAGGATATGAATGACTGTTTTTAATTTCATGAAGAGGAGAACATGGCAACTATTAATGTGCATTGTAAATATTATAATAGGAACAGAGACGATCCCTGGCAATGTTTAGAGGAAGGCTGAAGAAATGGTTTTAGAGAAAACTTTTATTTTCCTAAGCAGCATACATAGAGACTTAATCTGATTATTTAGGTCAGTTTTTAATAGATGAGATTTTATAAAGCCTTATCAAAACCCATCCATCTTGCTAGTCGTTCACCTGAAGGATGTAAAAATGAAAATTTATTTCATGTTATAGATATTTTCTTAGATTAGTTTCCTTTTTACTGCAAATCTTATTTTTTTCAACAGCCTCCAAGGACCAACTCCCCCACCTGTTAAAAATGGTGTACGTCATCCTAATATTTTATGTAAAACTCATGTTTTTAAAATAACCACTAGATGGCAATGAATCGGCATAAAAATGTAGGTCTAGCAGGAAGACACCCATTGTTCGTTTGAAGGGGCAAGAAGAGAAATGAGCTCTTCATCAACGCTTAATACCATTCTCTCCCTTGGCATCTATACAGCCTGGAAGGATCCTAGAATCCGTGGCCACCATCAGGGGGTGATTGATGGGGCTGGTGAATAGACATGTGATGAGAAAGAGCTGCAGAGAAGCCTCAGACAGAGTGCAATGAACATGGGCTTTGGAATCCAACAGACCCAGGTTTGAGTCTTTGCTCTATCACTTCTGAGATATGGGATCTTGGATGAATTGCTTAACTTTGCTGGACCTCAGTTTCTCCATCATTAGAGCAGTGATATTAATACCTCATTCATAGGGCATGGTGAGGATCAAATGAGATGTTTGTGTACAGCACCTTGAACATGAAAGGTGCTTAATCAATCCCTGCTATTCCAGGGCCATGATTTCTTATCTGAAACCCTTGGGGCCAGATTTGTTTCAGAATTCAGAATTTTCAAAGTATTAAATGATAAAGCATAAATTACATAACTGTGCTCAGTCGGGGGTTGGGACAGCATTCTACAATCAAACATTTACGTTTTTGTAGGAAAACATGTTCATACTAGATGGAATAAGTAACATACCCAATTACCAGTGCAGGGCAGGTTTTGTCACCAATAAGTTGGACAAACACTTGGTTTTTGGAGCTTTGTGGGTTTTGAAATTTTAGAGAAGGGACTGAGGGTCTGAGCTATCCATCTAGAAAGCATTTCTGATGGTCCTACATGCATGCTACAGAGCCTGCTGGCATGAACATTCCGAGTGAGGGGTGGTAAGAATGTCACGCTGATCCCTCTTATTTCCATGCAGTTGCCATTCTTCTGGGTAAACTATTATATCAACTACTCTCTACAAGTATACTCAATGTCTTGTAATAACCTATAAGGGAAAAGAATCTGAAAAAGAATATATACATGTTACCGTATACCTGAAACTAACACAACATTGTAAATCAACTATACTTCAATAACAACAACAAAAAAGATTTTGCTTTCAGAACTTTCACCTAACAAAATGACGACATAGAAAGCAGGAAAAAATACATAATTTTCTGTACCCAAGCATGAGAATTCTCAGTGAAGAAAAAGGCTTAGGTTAAAACTGACATTAAGAGCTCAAAATTAGAATGATAGCTTTTACCAAGTAAAGCTATATTTTACATTTCTTTTCCTGGCAAGCTTTATTTTAAAAGCTTTGATAGAAGCATAATAGCATGTTCCACGAAAGATACCAGGAAATCTTGTTTTGGGGAGATCGTCTCTTCTAAGTATGTCATATTTAAATGTCACCGTAATATGTTTTTTTTGTGTGGGGGGGTTATTTTTTGTGGTATGCCGGCCTCTCACTGTTGTGGCCTCTCCCGTTGCAGAGCACAGGCTCCGGACGCGCAGGCTCAGTAGTTGTGGCTCACGGGCCCAGCCGCTCCGCGGCATGTGGGATCTTCCCGGACCGGGGCACGAACCCGTGTCCCCTGCATCGGCAGGCGGACTCTCAACCACTGCGCCACAAGGGAAGCCCCCGTAATATGTTTTTAACAAAGTGTTTTCGATATTTTCATTTGTGCTTATGCAGCCTCTCCTCTTAGATTGTCACCCTACCCCCCACAAGGACAGAAACGAGCCTTTCTCTTGTTTTTCTTTCTTTGTAATTCCTGGGAAGCTTGTAACTTATATAGTATTGTGTTTGAAGAAGATGTTAGATAAATGCTGGCTTTCTCAGCTGTAAATAGGAAAGATTCTTCCATCATAATTCACATATTCTCAGGGACACATTTGGGAGTTACATGAACTCTTCCAGAAAACAAATACGTCATATGTCACCCAGGAAAAGAAATTAACCTTAATGGTTTGAAAGAGTTTGTCTCAGAGCTTATACAATGAACAAATCCATCCAGATACAGTCTGGAGAAGGAATTCTCCTGTTTTGTGTATATAAGGTCTAAAATGAAAACCAACCCTAAACAGCAGTTGCATAGGTCAGAAATAGAGACACAGATGTAGAGAACAAACGTATGGACACCAAGAGGGGAAACTCGCGGCACGGGGTACAGTGGTGGTGAGATGAACTGGGAGATTGGGATGGACATGTATACACTAATATGTATAAGGTGGATAACTAATAAGAACCTGCTGTATAAAAAAATAAATAAAATTCAAAAAATAACAGCAGTTGCATAAATTGAGCAATTTCAGCTACGTTTTATCAACGCAGCACGGGGAGCAGTGCCCACAGTGCTCTGTATAAAGTTCCCTGGACGTTTCTGAATAAGAAAAGTAGGGTCCTATTGGCACTGTTACTGGGAAGAGTAGGACTCCATCAGGGGAGACTGACTACAGTGAGAGGAACAAGAAACTTATCATGGGCTTCCCTGGATGAAAAATCTTCATTGGTTCCCAAGAGCCCACAGGATAAAGCACAAATGCCTTATGTAGGGCAGTCATGGTCCTTCACAGTGTTCTCAACCCACCCCTTCTCAGCATCTTCTCCCATGTGTAAGCCACTTTGGGATATTTACTCGATGTCCTTGGATTTTCTTTAACTCTGTCTCTGAGCCTTTCCTTTACCCTGAACGTCCTTTTGCCCACCCCACGCCTCTCCCTTCTTCTCTGCTAGTAATTGTCTACTCATTCTTTGAGATTTGGAGCCAATAAACACTACCCCGAGAGACCTTCTGGGAGACAAATATTATTTAAAAACATTGTTCTATATTACTTACCTGCTCATGTGTGAACCCTCATGGGTTTGAATCTGTTTCATATTTGCATATGAGTTTTACTCATATTTTTGTATTATTTTACTCATATTTTTACTTATCTTTCCATCCGAGTACTGAACACAGTACTTGGAAATTCATGGCCATTGACTGTTTGCTATTATTGATAAAAAGTTGAGTCAAGCATGGTCCAACTCACTAGCATAAAACCTGTGATGAACGTTGAAAGTTCAAGGCCCTCCCTCTGTTACCCTGTTCTACACTTGGAGTCCTGATTTACAGGTGAGGAGAGTGGGACCAGCTCAAGCTCATGCAGCTGATAAGTACTGGAGTATCTGACTGCCGATCTAGCGCCTTCTGTGTCTCTGCCTCCTACAAATGTAAAGGCACAAAGACCACTTCACTGTAGCATGTCAGCATCCCCATGTGGTACCACTTAATGGTTTTCCAAGTGACTCTGGATAAATATAAAATATGGCATGCTTGCCTTTCTTTCTTTCAACTGGGTAAGTTAATATTCTAGAGGGAATTATTTAAGCATATGAAAGAATTATTAAAGGAAGTTTAGTTTGCTAAATCTCAGTGGGGAGGACTATTTCAGAGGTTTTGCTTTATAAGATTCATGCAGTCCTAATGGCCGTGTTTCAAGAGACTGGCTGACTGAGGACCAGTGAATGAATGACTTCCTTGTACCTGCAGAAATGCAAGAGCTTCCCTCAACTCTGAGAACACATTTATGTCGGGGTGCATATTTAAGTTCTTCTGTGTTTTTCCCATTGATTTCAAAGGAAACTGTACAAATAAATATAACCGGTTTAAAATTTTTGATTGTGCAAGTATAACAGAAAATATCACATTTCTCATCCCTTTGAGTGATTAGGTTAATTTTCCTGCCTGAGCTTGTCTACAGTGGAGATTATATATCTTATGTCCAACTTGGTAAAAGTCCAACTCCGTAGTTTGTCAAAATTTTTGCCATATTTAATTCTCTAGTTACTTTCAAGGATTTTTCAAAATAACTTTTTCAAAAAGTCAGCCAACAGGCACACAGTTAACATAAACAAAAGTTTCACTGTGTTTCTTAGATGGATAAATTTTGTTCACCATATGGTTTATCATTCTCAAAACTATTATTCTGAAAATCTGTGACATTTTCCTATGACTATTCTAAGGTCTTTTATCTTTTAACTAACTACTATTAGTAGTTTCTTTTTTGAATGCTTTGTTTACAACATTTTTGTTTTCATACATTTAACATTTTTTATATTGGAAAATTCCAAATATGTTCAAAAGTAGAGACAATAAGCCGTCCTTGACCAATCATCTAGCTTCAATACTTATCAACTCACAGTCAATCTTTTTTTCCTCTGTACTCCCACCCAATACCTACCCCCTCTGAATTATTTTGAAGGAAATTTCAGATGTCATGTCATATCATCTGTGAATTTTTCTCTATATATCTTTAAAAAAACAAGGACTTCCCTTTTCAAACATAATTACAGTATCAATAACCACCACCTTCCCCCATCCTGCCAAAGAGTAATTCCATAATACTGTCAAATATCCAGTTAGTACTCACCTTTCCCCAATTGTGCTATTTATGGGTTTTGTACTTTGTTTCTTTGAATCAGGATCCAGGTAAGGTTCATACGTAACAGTTGATTTAGCAGTTACTGAAATCTGTTTATACACTCTCCCACTCTTCCCCACCCCAGCCCTTTATCTCATTAACAGGGTTGTTTTTCCTACACATTTTCTCACAGTGTGGATTTGCTGATTGTATCCCCGTGGTGTCATTTAACAGGTTTGTTCCTCCATCACCTGTACTTCCAGTAAAATGGTAGTTTTATCTAGATGCTTGACGAGATTTCAATTATTTTCTTTCTTTTTTCCCCCCAAGAGTTCTTCCTAGGTAGTACTACTTACTTCCACCAGGTGATAGATACTGTCTGGTTGACTCTCTTTATTTAGTGTTTACTGCTTTGATCATTGCTGCCTGGACACTTGGACAGACAGGATAAATGCTTAAGTCTTTCTTTTTGATTACTAGTACAATGAGTTGGTTTGCTAATGTCCTCAAACATAACCAAACACTAAACATAGTTAATATGTTTCAATGCTCTGCATTGTTATTCTTATTGATACTCTAATTGTCCTACTGTTAGCCAAGGGGAGCTTATTTAAATAGGACACTGAGTCCGTTTGATATGATCCAAGTTATATTTGATAGGTTTTGTTTTTGATATCTAGTTTGAAAAGATGTTGCAAGCCCTGTTTCCTTTTTTTAAAAAATTCTACCTGTTTGTGGTTTTGTTTTGTTTTGTTTTGTTTTATTGGAGAATAATTGCTTTACAATGTTGTGTTCGTTTCTGCTGTACAATGAGGTAAATCAGCTGTATGTGTACATATATCCCCTTATTCTTGGACCTCACTCCCACACCCCACCCCACCCCACCCATCTAGGTCGTCACAGAACACAGAGCTGAGCTCCTGTGCTTTATAGCATGTTCCCATTAGCTATCTATTTAACACATGGTAGTGTATATATGTCAACCTTATCTCCCAATTCGTCTCAGCCCCCTTTCCCCCCGCCATACCCACATGTCCATTCTCTATATCTACGTCTCTATTCCTGCCCTGCAAATAGGTTTATCTGTATCATTTTTCTAGATTCCATGTATATGCACTAATATATTTGTTTTTCTCTTTCTGGCTTACTTCACTCTGTATGACAGACTCTAGGTCCATCCACATCTCTACAAATAACTCAATTTCGTTTCTTTTTATGGCTGAGTAATATTCCATTGTATATATGTGCCACATCTTCTTTATCCACTCATCTGTTTTTAGACATTTAGGTAGTTTCCATGTCCTGGCTATTGTAAATAGTGCTGCAATGAACATTGGGTTGCATGTGTCCTTTTGAATTAAGGTTTTCTCAAGGTATCTGCACAGTAGTGGGACTGCTGGGTCATATGGTAGTTCTATTTTAGTTTTTGTTTGTTTGTTTGTTTGTTTTACATCTTTATTGGAGTATAATTGCTTTACAATGGTGTGTTAGTTTCTGCTTTATAAAAAAGTGAACCAGTTACACATATACATATGTTCCCATATCTCTTCCCTCTTGCATCTCCCTCCCTCCCACCCTCCATATCCCACCCCTCCAGGCGGTCACAAAGCACCAAGCTGATCTCCCTGTGCTATGCGGCTGCTTCCCACTAGCTATCTACCTTACGTTTGGTAGTGTATATATGTCCATGCCTCTCTCTCGCTTTGTCACAGCTTACCCTTCCCCCTCCCCATATCCTCAAGTCCATTCTCTAGTAGGTCTGTGTCTTTATTCCTGTCTTACCCCTAGGTTCTTCATGACATTTTTTTTCTTAAATTCCATATATATGTGTTAACATACGGTATTTGTCTTTCTCTTTCTGACTTACTTCACTCTGTATGACAGACTCTAGGTCTATCCACCTCATTACAAACAGCTCAATTTCATTTCTTGTTATGGCTGTGTAATATTCCATTGTATATATGTGCCACATCTTCTTTATCCATTCATCTGATGATGGACACTTAGGTTGTTTCCATCTCTGGGCTATTCTAAATAGAGCTGCAATGAACATTTGGTACATGACTCTTTTTGAATTTTGGTTTTCTCAGGGTATATGCCCAGTAGTGGGATTGCTGGGTCATATGGTAGTTCTATTTGTAGTTTTTTAAGGAACCTCCATACTGTTCTGCACAGTGCCTGTATCAATTTACATTCCCACCAACAGTGCAAGAGGGTTCCCTGTACTCCACACTCTCTCCAGCATTTATTGTTTCTAGATTTTTTGATGATGGCCATTCTGACTGGTGTGAGATGATATCTCATTGTAGTTTTGATTTGCATTTTCTAATGATTAACGAAGTTGAGCATTCTTTCACGAGTTTGTTGGCAGTCTGTATATCTTCTTTGGAGAAATGTCTATTTAGGTCTTCTGCCCATTTTTGGATTGGGTTGTTTGTTTTTTTGTTATTGAGCTGCATGAGCTGCTTATAAATTTTGGAGATTAATTCTTTGTCAGTTGCTTCATTTGCAAATATTTTCTCCCATTCTGAGGGTTGTCTTTTGGTCTTGTTTATGGTTTCCTTTGTTATGCAAAAGCTTTGAAGTTTCATTGGGTCCCATTTGTTTTTTGTTTGTTTGTTTTTATTTCCATTTCTCTAGGAGGTGGGTCAAAAAGGATCTTGCTGTGATTTATGTCATAGAGTGTCCTGCCTATGTTTTCCTCTAAGAGTTTGATAGTTTCTGGCCTTACATTTAGGTCTTTAATCCATTTTGAGCTTATTTTTGTGTATGGTGTTAGGGAGTGATCTAATCTCATACTTTTACATGTACCTGTCCAGTTTTCCCAGCACCACTTATTGAAGAGGCTGTCCTTTCTCCACTGTACATTCCTGCCTCCTTTATCAAAGATAAGGTGACCATATGTGCGTGGGTTTATCTCTGGGCTTTCTATCCTGTTCCATTGATCTATCTTTCTGTTTATGTGCCAGTACCATACTGTCTTGATTACTGTAGGTTTGTAGTATAGTCTGAAGTCAGGGAGCCTGATTCCTCCAGCTCCGTTTTTCGTTCTCAAGATTGCTTTGGCTATTCGGGGTCTTTTGTGTTTCCATATAAACTGTGAAATTTTTTGTTCTAGTTTTGTGAAAAATACCAGTGGTAGTTTGATAGGGATTGCATTGAATCTGTAGATTGCTTTGGGTAGTAGAATCATTTTCACAATGTTGATTCTTCCAATCCAAGAACATGGTATATATCTCCATCTATTTGTCCCATCTTTAATTTCTTTCATCAGTGTCTTATAATTTTCTGCATACAGGTCTTTTGTCTCCTTAGGTAGGTTTATTCCTAAATATTTTATTCTTTTTGTTGCAATGGTAAATGGGAGTGTTTTCTTGATTTCACTTTCAGATTTTTCATCATTAGTGTATAGGAATGCCAGAGATTTCTGTGCATTAATTTTGTATCCTGCTACTTTACCAAATTCATTGATTAGCTCTAGGAGTTTTCTGGTAGCATCTTGAGAATTCTCTATGTATAGGATCATGTCACCTGCAAACAGTGACAGCTTTACTTCTTCTTCTCCGATTTGGATTCCTTTTATTTCCTTTTCTTCTCTGATTGCTGTGGCTAAAACTTCCAAAACTATGTTGAATAAGAGTGGTGAGAGTGGGCAACCTTGTCTTGTTCCTGATCTTAGTGGAAATGCTTTCAGTTTTTCACCATTGAGGACGAGGTTGGCTGTGGGTTTGTCATATATGGCCTTTATGATGTTGAGGAAAGTTCCCTCTATGCCTACTTTCTGCAGGGTTTTTATCATACATGGGTGTTGAATTTTGTCGAAAGCTTTCTCTGCATCTATTGAGATGATCATATGGTTTTTCTCCTTCAATTTGTTAATATGGTGTATCACATTGATTGATTTGCGTATATTGAAGAATCCTTGGATTCCTGGAATAAACCCCACTTGATCATAGTGTATGATTCATTTAATGTGCTGCTGGATTCTGTTTGCTAGTATTTTGTTGAGGATTTTTGCATCTATGTTCATCAGTGATATTGGCCTGTAGTTTTCTTTCTTTGTGACATCCTTGTCTGGTTTTGGTATCAGGGTGATGGTGGCCTCGTATAATGAGTTTGGGAGTGTTCCTCCCTCTGCTATATTTTGGAAGAGTTTGAGGATAGGTGTTAGCTCTTCTCTAAATGTTTGATAGAATTCACCTGTGAAGTCATCTGGTCCTGGGCTTTTTTTGTCAGAAGATTTTTAATCACAGTTTCAATTTCAGTGCTTGTGATTGGTCTGTTCATATTTACTATTTCTTCCTGATTCAGTCTTGGCAAGTTGTGCATTTCTAAGAATTTGTCCATTTCTTCCAGGTTGTCCATTGTATTGGCATATAGTTGCTTGTAGTAATCTCTCATGATCTTTTGCATTTCTGCAGTGTCTGTTGTTACTTCTCCTTTTTCATTTCTAATTCTATTGATTTGAGTCTTCTTCCTTTTTTTCTTGATGAGTCTGGCTAATGGTTTATTAATTTTGTTTATCTCCTCAAAGAACAAGCTTTTAGTTTTATTGATCTTTGCTATCGTTTCCTTCATTTCTTTTTCATTTATTTCTGCTCTGATTTTTATGATTTCTTTCCTTCTGCTAACTTTGGGGTTTTTTTTTGTTCTTCTTTCTCTAATTGCTTTAGGTGCAAGGTTAGGTTGTTTATTCAAGATGTTTCCTGTTTCTTGAGGTAGGATTGTGTTGCTATAAACTTCCCTCTTAGAACTCCTTTTGCTGCATCCCATAGATTTTGGGTCATCGTGTCTCCATTGTCATTTGTTTCTAGGTATTTTTTGATTTCCTCTTTGATTTCTTCAGTGATTACTTCATTATTAAGTAGTGTATTGTTTAGCGTCCATGTGTTTGTATTTTTTACAGATCTTTTCCTGTAATTGATATTTAGTCTCATAGCGTTGTGGTTGGAAAAGATACTTGATACAATTTCAATTTTCTTAAATTTACCAAGGCTTGACTTGTGACACAAGATATGATCTATCCTGGAGAATGTTCCATGAGCACTTGAGAAAAATGTGTATTCTGTTGTTTTTGGTTGGAATGTCCTATAAATATCAATTAACTCCATCTTGTTTAATGTATCATTTAAAGCTTGGGTTTCCTTATTTATTTTCACTTTGGATGATCTGTCCATTGGTGAAAGTGGGGTGTTAAAGTCCCCTACTATGAATGTGTTACTGTCGATTTCCCCTTTTATGGCTGTTAGTATTTGCCTTATGTATTGAGGTGCTCCTATGTTGTGTGCATAAATATTTACAATTGTTATATCTTCTTCTTGGATCGATCCCTTGATCATTATGTAGTGTCCTTCTTTGTCTCTTCTAATAGTCTTTATTTTAAAGTCTACTTTGTCTGATATGAGAATTGCTACTCCAGCTTTCTTTTGGTTTCCATTTGCATGAAAAATCTTTTTCCATCCCCTTACTTTCAGTCTGTATGTGTCTCTAGGTCTGAAGTGGGTCTCTTGTAGACAGCAAATATATGGGCCTTGTTTTTGTATCCATTCAGCCAATCTGTGTCTTTTGGTGGGAGCATTTAGTCCATTTACATTTAAGGTAATTATCAACATGTATGTTCCTATTCCCATTTTCTTAATTGTTTTGGGTTCGTTATTGTAGGTCTTTTCCTTCTCTTGTGTTTCTTGCCTAGAGAAGTTCCTTTAGCAGTTGTTGTAAAGCTGGTTTGGTGGTGTTGAACTCTCTCAGCTTTTGCTTGTCTGTAAAGGTTTTAATTTCTCCATCAAATCTGAATGAGATCCTTGCTGGGTAGAGTAATCTTGGTTGCAGGTTTTTCTCCTTCTTCACTTTAAATATGTCCTGCCAGTCCTTCTGGCTTGCAGAGTTTCTGCTGAAAGATCAGCTGTTAATCTGATGGGGATTCCCTTGTGTGTTATTTTTTTGTTTTTCCCTTGCTGCTTTTAATATGTGTTCTTTGTATTTAATTTTTGACAGTTTGATTAATACGTGTCTTGGTGTATTTCTCCTTGGATTTATCCTGTATGGGACTCTCTGTGCTTCCTGGACTTGATTAACTATTTCCTGTCCCATATTAGGGAAGTTTTCAACTATAATCTCTTCAAATATTTTCTCAGTCCCTTTCTTTTTCTCTTCTTCTTCTGGGACCCCTATATTTTGAATGGTGGTGCATTTAATGTTGTCCCAGAGGTCTCAGACTGTCCTCAGTTCTTTTCATTCTTTTTTCTTTTTTCTGCTCTGCAGTAGTTATTTCCACTATTTTATCTTCCAGGTCACTTATCCGTTCTTCTGCCTCAGTTATTCTGCTATTGATCCCATCTAGAGTATTTTTCATTTCATTTATTGTGTTGTTCATCGTTGTTTGTTTCATCTTTAGTTCTTCTAGGTCCTTGTTAAATGCTTCTTGCATTTTGTGTATTCTATTTCCAAGATTTTGGATCATCTTTACTATCATTCTGAATTATTTTTCAGGTAGACTGCCTGTTTCCTCTTCATTTGTTAGGTCTGGTGGGTTTTTATCTTGCTCCTTCATCTGCTGTGTGTTTTTCTGTCTTCTCATTTTGCTTACTGTGTTTGGGGTGTCCTTTTTGCAGCCTGCAGGTTGGTAGTTCCTGTTGTTTTTGGTGTCTGTCCCCAGTGGCTAAGGTTAGTTCAGTGGGTTGTGTAGGCTTCCTGGTGGAGGGGACTAGTGCCTGTGTTCTGGTGGATGAGGCTGGATCTTGTCTTTCTGGTGGGCAGGTCCACATCTGGTGGTGTGTTTTGGGGTGTCTGTGGACTTATTATGATTTTAGGCAGCTCTCTGCTAATGGGTGGGGTTGTGTTCCTGTCTTGCTAGTTGTTTGGCATAGGATGTTCAGCACTGTAGCTTGCTGGTCGTTGAGTGAAGCTGGGTGCTGGTGTTGAGATGGAGATCTCTGGGAGATTTTTGCCATTTGATATTATGTGGAGCTGGGAGGTCTCTTGTGAACCAGTGTCCTGAAGTTGGCTCTCCCACCTCAGAGGCACAGCACTGACTCCTGGCTGCAGCACCAAGAGCCTTTTATCCACACGGCTCAGAATAAAAGGGAGAAAAAGTAGAAAGAAAGAATTAGTAGAAGTAGAAAGAAAGAAAGCAAGAAAGAAAGGAGGGAGGGAGGGATGGAGGGAGGGAGGAAGGAAGGAATGAGGGAAGGAAGGAAAAAAAGAAAGAAGATAAAGTAAAATAAAATAAAGATAAAATATAGTAAAGTTATTAAAATAAAAAAAGAATTACGAAAAAAATTTTTAAAAAAAACGGACAGATAGAACCCTAGGACAAATGATGGAAGCAAAGCTATACAGACAAAATCTCACACAGAAGCATACACATACACACTCACAAAAAGAGGAAAAGGGGAAAAAATCATAAATCTTGCTCTCAAAGTCCACCTCCTCAATTTGGGATGATTCGTTGTCTATTCATGTATTCCACAGATGCAGGTACATCAAGTTGATTGTGGAGCTTTAATCCGCTGCTTCTGAAGCTGCTGGGAGAGATTTCCCTTTCTGTTCCTTGTTCTCACAGCTCCCAGGGGCTCAGCTTTGGATTTGGCCCCGCCTCTGCATGTAGGTCGCCGGAGGGCGTCTGTTCTTCGCTCAGACAGGACGGGGTTAAAGGAGCAGCTGCTTCGCGGACTCTGGCTCACTCAGGCCGGGTGTGGGGGGGGGAGGGCGGGGCACGTAGTGCGGGGCGGGCCTGCGGCGGCAGAAGCCGGCGTGACGCATGACGTTGCACCAGCCTGAGGCGCACCGTGCGTTCTCCCTGAGGAGTTGACCCTGGATCCCGGGACCCTGGCAGTGGCGGGCTGCACAGGCTCCCCGGAAGAAGGTTGTGGATAGTGACCTGTGCTCGCACACAGGCTTCTTGGTGGCGGCAGCAGCAGCCTTAGCGTCTCATGCCCGTCTCTGGAGTCCGCGCTTTTAGCCGCGGCTCGCGCCCGTCTCTGGAGCTCCTTTAAGCAGCGCTCTTAATCCCTTCTCCTCGCGCACCCGGAAACAAAGAGGGAAGAAGAAGTCTCTTGCCTTTTCGGCAGCTCCAGACTTTTCCCCGGACTCCCTCCCGGCTAGCCGTGGTGCACTAACCCCTGCAGTCTGTGTTCACGCCGCCAACCCCAGTCCTCTCCCTGCGCTCCGACCAAAGCCCGAGCCTCAACTCCCAGCCCCGCCCGCCCTGGCGGGTGAGCAGACAAGCCTCTCGGGCTGGTGAGTGCCGGTCGGCCCTGATCCTCTGTGCGGGAATCTCCCCGCTTTGCCCTCCGCACCCCTGTTGCTGCGCTCTCCTCCGTGGCTCCGAAGCTCCCCCACTCCGCCACCCAGAGTCTCCACCCGCCAAGGGGCTTCCTAGTGTGTGGAAACTTTTCCTCCTTCACAGCTCCCTCCCACTGGTGCAGGTCCCGTCCCTATTCTTTTGTCTCGGTTTTTTCTTTTGCCCTACCCAGGTACGTGGGGAGTTTCTTGCCTTTTGGGAGGTCTGAGGTCTTCTTCCAGCGTTCAGTAGGTGTTCTGTAGGAGTTGTTCCACGTGTAGATGTATTTCTGGTGTATCTGTGGGGAGGAAGGTGATCTCCGCGTCCTCCGCCATCTTCCCGGAAGCCTATTTTTAGTTTCTTTAAGGAGCCTCCATACTGTTCTCCACAGTGGCTGTACCAATTTACATTCCCACCAACAGTGCAAGAGGGTTCCCTCTGCAAGCCCTGTTTCTTTTTAGTGAGATATGGTATTTAGACTCTGCAATCTGGGTTCTGTGGGAACTTATTGCTCCTGGGTTGGTTACTATTTCTAGGCCTTTTAGTAAACAGAACTAGGAAATAGGTATTGCTTTTTAAAGATAAAATATATCAGGGGTTTATACTGATATTTTCTCTTTAAATAAGGTAATGAATCAATCCTATATCTTTATCTCTGTTTTCCCACATCAAAAATCTCAGTATTCAAAGATACAAACATAATTACTCATTCACCTTATCTCACATTACACACACAATCATTTCAGAATAACAATACCAACACTCCCACCAACATTATGATTAGTATAAAAGTTTTAAAATTATATTATTATGATCATTATTATGACTACGATTATGAGCTTTTCTTCTTCTACTTAAGGTATAGCCTACTAGAGTTGCTCGAAGTAAAATCACTGTGTGGTTATGCCACCAACTAGATACTTAATTTCATTGTTTAATGTTACATACGATTTTAGGATTTACATTTTTTGCTTTGAGCTAAATTTTGTTTAATTGCATATAAAATATGTACATGGTTCCAAGGCACATTTAAAGAAATCTAGCATCAATCTTTGCCGCCTCCACCCTACTTCTCCCCTCCTCCTATAGGTAAGCATTTCAACTGTTTTTGTTTTATTTGTATTTATTGTTTTTTATTTTTTTTATTTTTTGGCCTTGCTGTGCAGCTTGTGGGATATTAGTTCCCCAACCAGGGATTGAACCTGGGCCCCAGCAGTGAAAGCGCAGAATCCTAACCACTAGACCGCCAGGAAATTCATTTACTGTTTTTTAAATATAAGCAGACACTTTATATTTTATGTCAAACGTAAATATATGTCCTTCATGTTTTATTTACTTTTTCTCTTTGATGTCTCTCGATATTTAGAAAGGTGTGCTTTTTTTTTTTGCCTCACCGTAGGACATGTGGAACTTCCCTGACTAGGGATTGAACCTGTGCTCCCTGAAGTAGAAGAGCCGAATCTTAACCACTGGACCACCAGGGAAGTCCCAGGTGTGCACTTTTTAAATGGTTATCTCTTACCTTTAGTCTTTGTTTTGCTGTGGGTAAATTCTGAACAAAACATCTTCCTTTGATTCTCATGGCAGACGTATTAGTAATTACTAATTATTGTAAGATTAGTGTATGCTTTTCTGAAATAATATATCCATCCTGTTAAGACTGTCCATTTATCCACCTGCAATCAGCATGCCTTTTCCTTCTGATGGAACAAGTGTTTCTTCACAGGAAAAGTGAAACCAGTGGAAACATCTGGTACTTGTGTCTCCATATTATTGAGGATTAAGTAAGAGTTACTTGACTTAAGAAGAGTTACTGGATTTAAAGAAAAGCTACTAAATTGTTTTCTCTATCATGCTAGTCACTGGCATATTTTTCTCCTATTGACTGAAGTACTATTTCCAGGATTGTGGGATGCTATTTCTTAGTCCAGCTTATCTTTGTAACTTCCACTTTGATAATTTTAAACCAGAGTTAACTTTTTAATTGGTGAGGTTGGTTACGTGTAAGCCCCTTCAGGCGGTTTTCAGCAGACCAAAGATATATTATCTTAGGACCACAACAACTATTTAAGGATAAAATTGACAGGTGTTCCATTGCCATAGCATCAGTTTGGTACATGATATACTACCTTTTTATTCTGTTTAAAATTTCTTCCCTACTCACATTTTGATTAGTGATGAAAACACTACCTAATATTTGTAGAGTGTTGTAGGGTTTTTTTTACTGCTTTCAACAGGTGTCATATTTTATCTTCACAACACCTTAGCCATATGAGGTAACTGGGGTAAATAAAGAAGGCATTGTCATCCCATGCGTCAGCTAAGGGCATTGAATCCCAAGGAGTGTAAAGCAGTGTCAGGAGCTCTGCAATGGCCCTGCTCACAGCCTGGTCTTCCCAGCATACAGGTATGTGAGGCGTGGTGCAGTGGAGTGGGGTTTAAGGTTGCAGGTTGGAGAGGTCTTGTAATTTCACGCATCACAAATGTAATCTGCACACATCAGCACAGAAGAGACCCCTTTATATTTAAAGGACTGTAGAGTCCCACGTAGGCAGGGCACCAGTCTGAGGACAGCAGCTCTCAGCAGAAGCTACACTGCCTCTGGGAGCCATTTTGGAAACCTGAAGGGGGTCATTTTTAGTTGTCACAAATGGGAGACTCAACTGGCATCTGTGGGATAGAGTGTAGGCACCTAGCAATGCATGAGAAAGTCGCGTGTGCTGTGAATTTTCCCATGTACCCATGACGTGGATATAGTCCTGGACATTCACGTGTAGATGAAAAACCTGTATTTAATGTTCTGAACCTAGAACTTAATTTCATTTTGTGTGTAATTACAAAGTATTTTTGTACCATTTAAATACACACTAAAAATTTCAGGAATGCCATTACCATGAGGATGAAGGGAAAATTACTCTGTTCAGAATTTACCAAGAGTTATCTATTTCAGAAAATGACATCATCCAATATCACTCGTGTGTTTGTGGTTCATCAATACAATACTCAGACTCAGTCCGATTTTCGTGGTTGTTGCATTCGGAGTGATTTTACGTATAAGTAAAATACCATATCTTCTGGTGTGATCATTGTTATTAAGCTTTGACATATGGACACATGCAATTATCTAGTACAAATTACTCTTTAATTTCTTATTTATATGACGGAGCAGTATACTGATTGTTTTAAACTTATGTGTGTAGGTTGGTTGGTTATGTTAACTATAAGTTTTACTTCAGGTTAAAAGGGAAATTACAAAATATTTGTTATTACAAAGGGGCATTAGGTCTTACAGGGCTGGGACTCACTGCTCTAAAGCCGTTGTCTCCAAATGCTGTATTTCACCAAATCCAAGAGGCTATCTATTGTAAGATTTAAAAAAATGAGGCCAATTAAATGATGGATTGTTTTCAATTGCAAGACACATCCTGATTTTGGAGATGTTGAAACATGAAAAGATGTGGTGCTTAGAACTGATGGAAAATAATAATAATTTGTAATAATAGCAGGTACTGTTTGTTAAGCAGTGTTCTACAAGCATCATATGTATTATCTCATTTAATCCTCACAACAAATTGCAGAGCTGGCACATGAAGAAACAGAGGGATACAGTATTTTCCCCAGGTCACGGATTAAGTGTGTGGTAGCATTGGGATTTGAATCTGGATCTAACTTTAAACCCCATACTCATTTCTCTAGGTCAAGCTGCCCACTCTCCCTCCACGTGGCTCTCAAGGTGGAAGGAGCCCATGATTCCTCTCAGTTCTTGAGAAATTCCAACATGGGTAGCAGCTTCTTTCTCGAAATCCATTTCCCCTTCCTTGAGCAGAAAGAAGCGGGTTCAATGTGGAAGCTGAGGAGGGAAGGTGCTTCCCTTTGGCCATGTAGGGTCAAAACATATGGAGGTGTCATGGCCCCGTGCCAGGAGGACAGTCATACCTGACCACACACGACCCTCCATGTCAGTGGTTTTCAGATTTTTTTTGACGATGACCCAAGACTGGAAATACATTGTTTTCGTTTTTAAAAATTGAGGTGAAATTCATGTAACATAATATTAACCATTTTTAAGTGTATAACTCAGTGGTATTAGTACATTCACAGTGTTGTGCAACCACCACCCCCCTCTAGTTTCAAACCATTGTCATCACCCCAAGGACACTCTGCACCACTTAAACAGTCACTGCCCACGCCCTAAGCCTTGTAGCCTCTAACAGCCACTAATCTGCTTCCAGTCTCTATGAAGTTACCTATTCTGGCTATTCCATATAAATGGGATCATACGTTATGGAGCTTTTATCTCTGGCCTCTTTCACTTAGCATAATATTTTTGAGGTTCATCTGTGTTGTAGCATCTGACAATACTTTATTCCTCTGTGTGGCTGAATAATAATTTGGTGTGTGGATATACCACATCTTGTTTATGCATTCATCCGTTGATAACTTTTGGTTTGTTTCTACTTCTTGGCTATTGTGAAGAGTGGGGCTGTGAATATCTGTGTACAAGTATTAGTCTGAATACCTATTTTGAATGCTTCTGAAGAGTGGAATCGCTGGGTCATCTGGTAATTCTATGTTTAACTTTCTGAGAAAATGCCAAACTGTTCTTTAAAACAACTGCATCATCACTTTACATTCCCACCAGTTAGGTACAAGTGTTCCAGTTTCTTCACATCCTTGCCATCACTTGTAATTTTCCATAGTTGTTTTCAAATATAGCCATCCTAATGGGTGTGAAATACACTTGCCAATTATATACATTTTACATTACAACTTAGTAATCTCACACACACAAAAAAATAACTAAAATAAAAGCTTCACAAAATAATATAGTACCCTGGTATTTTCTATTCTATCATAGTATAATTGATCCTATTTCATTTTTCTTAAAAAGTGCTAGTTGCCACTCACTAAATTGATTTCATTATCCAATAAAGGGTCGTGATCCACTGTTTCAAAATCATTGCTCAATTTGGATGCACACATTTTTCCAGGGGCAGTTTTGTATTTGCCTGAAAAACAGGAATGATTTTTTTTCATGAACACTAGAAGACATCTTACTATACAGCAAAGAAAATCATAATTATAATTCATATTATCAGCAAAATAGGTTGAATATCTCAATGTTATTGGAAGGGTGCTGGTCCAAAGGTTGGAAAGCCAAGGTTAATTCTGACTCTGAACTTTGCGTCTGAAACACCTTTTCCGAGATCATTTTTGCAGCCAGTAAATGAAGGTAAAGGACAGCACACCCAGCTGGAGGCTTGTGATTAGGACTGGATAATAGCATCATGAACGTGATTGCAGTTTGAAACAGTGAAGTGCTCTCAAGAGTGAATTATTGGGCTTACCTGGTGGCGCAGTGGTTGAGAGTCCGCCTGCCGATGCAGGGGACGCGCGGGTTTGTGCGCCGGTCCGGGAGGATCCCGTATGCCGTGGTGGGCCGTGGCTGCTGGGCCTGCGTGTCTGGAGCCTGTGCTCCGCAACGGGAGAGGCCACAACAGTGAGAGACCCACATACTGCAAAAAAAAAAAAAAAAAAGTGAATTGTTACTTAAGTGTTTCCAGAGGAGCCTGCTTGTGGAGCTCTAGTCAATAATAGTCAGTAAGTAGTAAGAGCACATTCATTGGCTACGTGCCAGGCAGGGTTCAAAGCCCTCAGCCTGCATTAGTCTTCAAAGTAGCCCTCGAGGTAAGTGATGGTGACATTGGGCCCACTGTACAAATGAGGAAATCAAGGTACAA
Organism: Grampus griseus; assembly: GCF_964374135.1. NCBI lineage: Eukaryota > Metazoa > Chordata > Mammalia > Artiodactyla > Delphinidae > Grampus > Grampus griseus. Next base: position 31,860,140 of record NC_139006.1, on the reverse strand, counting down.
GGAAACTTGGTAACAAGTAACTTCACCAAAATTCCATCTCTAGTAAGTGGCAGAATTAGGTTTGAGCCCAGAAAGTCTGGTTCTTGTGCCTGAATGCTTAACTACTACACTACATCCCTATCTAAGGCAGAAATCAGCATTTTATATTAGGGCATCTGAGCATTTATAAAGTTTCCTGTAGCATTAAGTATCTTTGAAAATTAAATGCTTATTTCAGAATAATCAGGGAAGAAAAAAATGTACTTTTTTGGCACATTTTTGTGGAAACAGTGGCATCAACAAGTCACTACAAGGAAGGATCAGATATTAGGTAGCTTTGAAGCTTATAGACTAACAGGCTTTCTGGTGTGTGTGTCTCTGTGTGTGTGTGTGTGTGTGTGTGTGTGTGTGTTTGTGTGCGTGCATTTGCTCATGCAAGCTTCAAAGAGAGAGGCCGGCTCCCCAGCAGGAGTAAAGATGAGGTTGTCCAGAAAGGAAATCCAAGGAGAGAGTAGACCAGTGGCTTAGCTGTCAGTGTCACGGCCTTCGAGCCCTGCCCTATGGACCCCACGCTGACATTAAACATCCCCATCCCTGGGAATGCTGCTCCTGGCCTGGCATCACGAAAGCCTGTCCAGCCTGCGGGGCAGAGATAAGCCTAAATCTACCCTTTGATTCTGGACGCTAGCAGAGGCTTCTACGGGTTGAAGAGATAATTTTCAGCTGCAGTGGCTAGGGAACAAGGAGCCTCTTACTTTGGTTTATTAACCAGATCAGTTTGGTTGAAGTGTCCCTGTAAGTGAATGTAAAAGACAGAGGGAAATTTCTGTAAGCCACAAATCCTTGTCTTCCGGGTCAGCGGCTGAATCCTCACTAGGAGATGCTATGTGTACAGGAAGCAGGGCTTTCTCCCCTCTGTTCGCCCCACAGGAAGACCTTCCTTCTGAGTGCTGTTCTGGGGTGGTGCCCAAAATCTATGTTTCTAAAGAATTGCGTTGCCAGATTGAGCAAAAGCCAGGCCCCTCTTTGGAAATGGGTGAACTGGGTTAATCAGAAAGAGGTCCATCTCCTCTGCCAGCTGCTTCTACCGAGGCCAGGAGGAAAGCCCTGACCTCAGGCTCCCACACAGTGCCTGGTGACAGTCAGATGAGGCTTGGTTTTGCCATCACCAGGAAAGCCTGTGTCTGCGTAACTGAAAAAAAGATTCTTTTGGCTTGCAAACTGCTGCCTCTGTGATGTGTTGAACAGATGGTTTGTAAAGGTTCTTCTCTTTCATGATTAATGCAGAATGACTTCCTGCTGACAAATTCAGATTTTTATGAGGTTTCTGGGCTGATACCATCCTGCTCTGCCATCAGCACTCAAGTGCAGTACGTGGTCTTCACAGCCCGGTTGCTAGCAGAGTGTCCATCTCTGAGCGCAAAGAGAGAATCCTCTGAACTCTTTTGCTTCCATCCTGTGAACCTCTCTGTAGGTTTCAGAATACCTGGGTCTGAACAGAGAAGGTTCAGAACACCGTCCCTGACTAGAAAACTCTTGCACGACAGGGGGAGAAAAGTTCCAAGTCCCACTTCACAGATACCTGGAGTTCATAAAACCTGAGGACTTCTCTCATTCCACTTTCAACTAAAAGTTCAAACACAAGACAACAAGGGCTCACAGAGAGAAGGATCAGGACCCGGCACCACGAGTAGATGTGTGTCACAAATCCTGAAACTCCATCATTTTCTGTTTTCTGTGGTTCATACTCAAAGACCACGGCATAAATTCTCAGATGGTTCCAAGATGAATGAATAGTTCAGGCACTTCCCTGGTGGCATGGTGGTTAAGGATCCACCTGCCAATGCAGGGGACATGGGTTTGATCCCTGGTCCCGGAACATCCCACATGCCACGGAGCAACTAAGCCCGTGAGCCGCAACTACTGAGACCACACGCCGCAACTACTGAAGCCCGTGCGCCTAGAGCCCATGCTCCGCAACAAGAGAAGCCACCACGATGAGAAGCCCGTGCACCGCAACAAAGAGTAGCCCCTGGTTGCCACAACTAGAGAAAGCCTGTGCGCAGCAACGAAGACCCAACACAGCAGAAAGACGAAGGAAGGAAGGGAGGGAGGGAGGAAGGAAGGAAGGAAGGAAGGAAGGAAGGAAGGAAGGAAGGGAGGAAGGAAGGGAGGAAGGGAAAATTTCAAATGGGCTGGCTTACGTGAATATTTCATTCTGGATCACTTCTTTTTTTAGTATTTCTTCCTATTTTTTTCCTCTCAAGCATATCTACTTCAGGAAGTGTGGAGAGAAAAGAGGCTTGTGGGAAAATCGAATCAAGTGATAATGATACGTCCTGGTGGAAAAAGTTCTGGGGCAAACAGTTTCGGGGTCTGTTAAGCTAACATGAGATTACCTATCCTAACAAGATTTAAGCATCTTGTTTTTCTAAATGCTCTTTCATTTGTGTTAAAACAGGGGGAAATATGACATCTAACCCTTTTTTCCTGAGAAAATAATCACCATCCTCCATACTTTGCCAACAAAAATCCTTTTGTTTTTTTCCTATTTATTATAGGAGTTACAATATCTGCAACTTGGGAAAACCACCACTTTAGCTGGGGTGTTGGTTTGATTTTGCCTTTGGCCCTTGGCCTTTTTGTGTGTGAGAGAGACGTGTACACATGTTAAGTATGTGTATGTTTGTGTGTTGTGTGTGTGTGTTAATTTAAGGCAAGGACACTATCAGTGATGTAAGAAATCATCACAGCTGTTTACAAGGAATGAATTCTTGGTTTCATTCTCTGGACTTTTCATAATTTTGTGTTTTTCTTTAAAGACAAGTATCATGTGATATCACTTGCATGTGGAATCTAAAAAAAAAATGATACAAATGAACTTATATATAAAACAGAAATAAACCCACAGACATAGAAAACAAACTTATGGTTACCAAAGGGGAAGGGAGAGGAGAGATAAATTAGAAGGTTGGGATTAACATACACAAGCTACTATATATAAAATAAACAACAAGGACCTACTATATAGCACAGGGAACTATACTCAGTATCTTGTAGTAAACAATAATGGAAAAGAATCTGAAAAACAATATATGTATGTATAACTAAATCACTTTGCTGTACTCTCGAAACTAACACAACATTGTAAATCAACTATACTTAATTAAATCAATTAATTGATTAATAATAAAGTATCAACAACCTGCTATTTTTAGAAAATTGTTCTGATTTGTTCACTAGAAAGGTTAGATCTATTTTAAAAAAACACCAAAATCATCATGTGTTTTCTGCAGTTGCTGATTGCTCTTTGTGGAGCCCTGTGGAACATTTTCATGCTATCACAGGGAAACAGCACACTCCAGGGTGGATTCTGTTTTCTGTGGCTAAAATCTCTATCTCCTCTTTCCAGAAGCAGAAACACAAATGAAGTCCCATGTCCTTCTGGTTGAAAACTTAATGGAATAAAAAAATATATAACTGTGCATGGAAATAAACACATACACACAAACAAATGAATACAAGTGAAACTGAGGAAATCTGAATAAGATCAGTGGATCGTTTTCAGTTTCAATTTCCTGGTTATGATATTGTGCTATAGTTTCACAAGATATTACTATTGGGGGAAACAGTAATAATTACATGGGATCCTTCTGTATTATTTCTTATAATTGCATGTGAATCTGTATCTCAAGGTTAAAAGTTTCACTAATTTTTAAAAATTTAGAAAAGTAACAAGAGAAAAAAACTATTACTTTAAAAATAAAAAGATATTCAACTTTTGTATTTTGAAAGTAATTTAATTAAAAGCTTTTAAAAGACAAAGTAGTCTTTTAAAAAATATTTAATTTATAAATTGTTATAGTACCGAAAAAATGAAAGAAAAATTTGTTAGTTCAGAGTTTAAATTTTTTTTTTTTTTTGCGGTACGCGGGCCTCTCACTGTTGTAGCCTCTCCCGTTGCGGAGCAACAGGCTCCGGACGCGCAGGCTCAGCGGCCATGGCTCACGGGCCCAGCCGCCCCACAGCATGTGGGATCCTCCCGGACTGGGGCACAAACCCGCGTCCCCTGCATCGGCAGATGGACTCTCAACCACTGCGCCACCAGGGAAGCCCCTAGAGTTTACATATTTTTGGTAGATTAAACTAACAAACTAAATTCTAGTGAGAAATATGAAGGTAAGTTTTTACTTATTTTTGTGTAGTTTAATGCGTTGTACCCTCATGAGCAACATCTAGGTAGAACTGAAAGTTTTATAACTTTGGATGGAAAAAATGTTGGAATTAGATAAATCCATTTGCCTTAACGGCTATTTTAACAAGTCTTTGCCAGTACAAAAACAGTATGTTTGCTTTTCAGGGATGAGAGACAGTTCTAAGAATAACTGTTAATGCTTCAGAATAAAATGTGAGTTTGAGATGTAAAGACAATAGTTACACATTTAACCAACTAACCATGTTGGTTATTGCAGTGGATGAAGAGGTTGAAAAAAGCAAAGTCTCTATAGATCTGTCTGTCAAACTCTTATTGACTTATTTAGATTATACTTTAAAACCTTTTTATTTTGAGATAAATGAATTATATATATGTGTGTATATATACATACACATATATACACATATATATTATTACATAGGTGCATTTGAAAGAAATAATACAGAGAGATCCCCTGTACCTATCCCTCAGTTTCCCTCAGGGATAGCATCTTGCATAACATAGAACAATATCACAACATTGAAATGGACATCGATACAATCCACAGACCTGACTGGCTTTTAAAAAGATGGTGCTTTTTAAAGCTAATGAAACTATAGTTTGAAGGTTATAGAACCAGCAGATGATTAACTATAACATACTTTCCAAAAAACACACCCTACACCTTTCATTAGCTATTTCTAAAGTTGGATTCTAATTTTACAGGTTCAGGGGCTTTTTCTTTCCTTATTCTTTGCTCTTCCTACCTTTTGCTTGTTCTCTGCTTTAAAAAAAAAAAAAAGATCACATATAGTAAGAAACAAATTGCTTTAGATACTTTCTGATATTCACTTACGTCGTTATAAAGCTGAGAGACAGATTATTTGTAGCAACATTTTTATAGACCAGACTTCATCGAAAAGGAATAATTAAATTCCCTGTGAAAGATAATTTTACTACCTAACAGCTTGTCAAAGACTTGAGGATTTATTAAATCCCTACTACAGCACAGCAAAGCTATACAGACAACCTGAACTTGAGATTTGGTTCTGATGTGCTATTTTGTAAGGTTTGGAGAAAGCAATGATGTTGAAAGAAAAGGGTTTCCCTTTAAAATGAAGTCTTTTCCTTAAGAAAACAGCTTGGAGCAAGAAATTCAGTCTCGTTTCCATCAAAATCAGATTGACCTCTAAGAAGCAGTCCCAGGTGACTGTGGCTCTCCACCTGACGGCCTGGTTCCTCAGTCAGAGAGGACATGGCACTTGACAATGTTGAGTGGAAAGAACACTTAGCAGAGGGGAAGGGACAGGGTTGAGAGGTAAGAAGGGCTCACTTCATATGAGTGCAGTGGTAAACCTTGAAGGGTTTCAAGCGGCAGATGATGGAATGATCTGGGTTGTGTTCATAATGGATGGAAGGGGACAGGGGACATCATTTTGAAAGCTCTTGCAGTGGTCCAGGTGAGAGATGCTGGCTGGGTTGATGTGATTCCAACGGAGATGGGGGAAAAAAGTGGACAAATTTGGAATAGATTTTGGTGGTTAAACCTCTTAGATATGGTGATAGAATGATAGAAGGTGATGTTGCAAAGTGTCTCTGGGTTTCTTGTGTGCATGACTGGATAGATTTAAGTGCCATTAATGAGATAGAAAAAGGAGGTAGCATTGACTGAGATGAAGACAAAAGGAAGGACTCATTCTAGTGGGAAAAATCAGAGTTCAGCCTTTTTTTTTTTGGCTGCACTGTGCAGCATGTGGGGATCCCCTACTAGGAATTGAACCCACGCCCCCTGCAGTGGAAGCATGGAGTCTTAACCACTGTACCACCAGGGAGGTCCCCAGAATTCAGCTTTGAGCATGCTGAGTTTGAGATGCCCAAGAGACATTCCGGTGGAGACGTCAAGTACAAAGTTGCAAGAGAAACAAAGAGGGAAGTCTGGGTCGAAGAGGAAACTAGAGAGAGAGAGAGAGAGTCGACTGTGTAGGTGACAGACAAGAACACGGGCAGAGACTTGAACGCAAAGTGCCCCTTAGGCAAATGGAGCTCACCGTGGTTCAGCACGAGATAAGGTAGTAAAGAAAGTGTCTTTTGCCTATAAAACAAAGGAAGCAGAAAAAGAGCAAATGGAAAAATAAATAACTGGAGGAAGAAATCATTTCAAATATAGGTTTTTTGTTTGTTTGTTTTTAACGTGAGAGATACTAGGGCAGCTGTTCTTAACCTTGACTATACAGGAAAGCCACCTGGAGGGAATTTTAAAATTCTGATGCTCAGGCTTCCTTCAGTGACAATGAAATCAGAACCTTTACAGGATGGGGCCCAGGCATCTGTACTTTTTAAAACTACAACAGGCAAGTCCAGTGTGCAGGCAGGTTTGAGAACCAGTGGAATGGATATGCTTTTAAATCCTCTGTGGAGCTTGTTCAAATGCAGATTCTGATTCAGTCAAGGTGGGACCCAGGGTTCTGAATCTCTAATAAGCTCTCTGGTGACGCTGTTGTTTGTGGAGCTACAGTACACCTGGATGGGAATGATCCAGAAGGGAAAGAGGTTAAAGATGCCGGAGAGGGCTCAACCCAAGAGGTGGGTGGGAGGCTAACACCTATGCTGGGATTGGCCTAGGGTAACAGAAGGGACATCGTAAACACAGGAGAAGGTGGACGTGGTCAGGTTTGTACATTTGGTGGTCAGGGAAGATTGAGTTTAGCCCAGGGGTTTTCACCGTCCTGGTTTCCGTGGACACATTTCCTCTCTTCACTCTCTGCAACCTCAGGCCAACCTCCTTCCTGGGGACATCTCCTCTTTGGGTGAAGGTTAAGGTCAGGGTACCTGAGGGTTGGCCGGAACCCTGTAGATCATTCAGCCCTTACATGCCCTGTGTTACAGATGCAGCCCAGAGGGTCACCTGTTCACAGAGGGCAGACTCACACTGCTTATAAGGCTGGTAGTTGTGAGTCCCTGAGCGATTTTCGTGGAGATTTTGGTGTTCCTCCTTTGCGAGTTTAGGACCAGCCCGAGTCGCTGTGGCACAGCTGAGCCCACAGATGTGGAGTATGTCAGCTCGGTCGCCAGGGCTGGGGAGTCAAAAGGAGGCTGGACAAGAGAGTCAGGCCCACAGGGCTGGTTGTTGGGAAGAGGAGGACTCGGGGCCATCGAGCCCTGGGGAGCTGCTCGCGACGTCACAGCACGTCAAGGGCGACTGGTCATCTCCTTCCCTGGGCCAACCCTGAGTGAAGATCCGCGGCTGGGTTCTGTAGGAGTAGGAACTGAACATAGTGGCGGTGCGGGGGGAGGGTTGCTGAGGGTATTACACGTGATCATCCACTTCTCTTAGCTAAAGACTCAAGGAAAATCATTTTTTCCTGTTTCTGCTGCTACTTGGGGAAAATAACCAGGTCAGTGTCCAGGCTGCTGTAATAGGATCGCCATCTACTGGGAGTCTGCTTACCCTACTCAGTCCTTCCACGTGGCTCATGTCAATGTATCCTACAACAACCCTAGGTGAGAGGTACTAGTATTATTTCCATTTCACAGATGAGTAAACTGAGTCTTACAGAGGTTGAGGAACTTCCTCAAGTCCCATGCTTTTAAGTGGTCGAAGCAGGAGTTAAACTCAAGCAGGCTGCCTTAGACCTCACACTTTTTTCTTTTCGTTTTTGAATTTTATTTTATTTACTTTTTTATACAGCAAGTTCTTATTAGTTATCTATTTTATACATATCTGTGTATATATGTCCATCCCAGTCTCCCAATTCATCCCACCACCACCACCTCCACCCCACCCTCCACTTTCCCCCTTGGTGTCCATACATTTGTTCTCTATATATGTGTTTCAGTGGTATCTGCTTTCTCTGTCACCTAGTGAGGTGGGTGCTGCTGGGGACTATTCTTGGGTCTCCAGCAATCCTTCATGTCTTTCCAGCAAAGGCGCTAACTGCCTTTGTTTCAGATGTTTCAAGGATGTTTGCACAGCAGTCATGTAAGATAGAGGTAGTGTCTCTGTCCAGGGCAAAGGGCAGACTTGCTTAATGCCTCACAGAAAAAATTTGAGTTCCCTATGCTTGGGGTTCTATGGCTGCATCACAACCTGCTGTGTCTGCAGGTCTCTTTGGCCCTGTTTGCATGGCCCTGTGGGAATTGAGGCTTGGAGAACCCCCCAAAATGCTGGTACTCCAGCTAATGTAGTGCTGTGAAAAATAAACTGTCCTTTTGTTACCAAGCCCAAGCTCGTACCGCTCGCTGCATGACAGGCCAATAACTCGAGAGACGAGGTGTTAGGGCAAGGCATAGAGACTTTATTCAGAAGGCCAGCAGACTGAGAAGATGGTGGACTAATGTCCCAAAGAGCCATCTTGCCCAAGTTTGGATGCTAGTTTCTTTTATAGAACAAAGAGTGGGGAGGGGAGGAGGTAAAGTAAAAAAGGCATTAAATTGTTGCAAATATTTCCTGGTTCAGGCCAGACTCCAGAGTGGATGCGTTAATTTCTTCTTTCCTGCAGCCACTCACAGGTGGACCTAGTCAGGATGTTCCTGTGAGCTTAAACATAGGTATTGTAGCTTAAAACTCAAGCATGGGAGGCAGGGTTCCCAGAGATGGGCCATTATTTTTACTTTAAGCTATAGGCAATATCCCTTTAGAGATTAACTTGCAGCAAAAGCAATAGAATACAGAGGTTAAAGTAAAAGAAACAGAACTGATATGGAGTCAGATTTGTTCTTCCCTATTACAATTTGCCTCTGACCCAAGTCCTATGTCTTCCACCAGCATCCGTGAAAAGATGGCAGGCTAAACTAGTGTGAAAGTAGGGTAAAATAGAGGCCTCTTTACAGTTCTTGACAGGGGCTATTACCTCCATTATATGGACAGGTAATCTTAGGTTCCAGAGACCACATACAGCCAGTAAAGGGCAGAGGTGGGATTTGAACTCAGGTCTGCCTCAATCCAAAGCATGTGTTTGTACCTACTTCTTCATGAGAGTGGAAAGGGGCCAGGTTAGAAAGGGGAGGGAAAAGAGCCCATGGCCTCTATGGAGGTGATCTCACGACTCCCAGAGGGAAGCAGAGAAAAGTTTAATGCAGATCAGTGAACCCTCTGGGCTTCTTGCCCAAATCCCTTGTCTAACCAGCTGTTTTCTTTTGGATTTTGTGATGGATACTGATGTGTTCCACCCACTTCTCACATTCAAAACTGAGATACTCATTTCCCCACTGTTGGAGGTATTAGCCACTGAAGGCCTGCGTCTGAGTCTCTCTTATGAATTGTCAGGCTGAAGATTGCCATCTTATGCAAAGACAAGCCCCCTCTGTAGGTCTACAGGACGAGCTGGGAGGGTGTGGGGCAGGAGAGGGAGCATATAATGTTCTGGTGTCCTTGCTTCAAGGTAGGACAGTGCTGTCTTCGCTCCAGGGCTTCCTGTAGGAGAGACTCACATTTTCCGCCTTTTTTGCACTAACATCACAGTTCAACTCCTTCCTCTGCCCAAGCCTTCATTTCCCCCACAGTGTTGATCTTGGGGACTCTTCTTAATAAATTTCCAGCACACAATCTCAGCACACAAACTGGAGAGAATTTTGCCCAGGAAAGAGGCCTGCAGCAAAGCTCTTGGAAATCATGATATGAAACAAAAGATTATACAGAAAATGTGCTTGTAAAGATTTCATGTGCTTTAATTTACAATTTTTGGTATCTGTTGGTTTACATAAGTCATTCAAAATACCACCTGTAAGCTCAACAAAATTATAGAGTTAATTCAAATTTTTATAATTGCATTAAAGGATAAGACATTGTATTTATTAAGCATTACAGTTGTGACAATTATTTTGTTGTATGTTCACTGAGTTTTTCTGACACATTTTTCTGCTAATAAGTAAAAAGCAATAAGAAAATTGTTAGCTTATTATCTAATGCCCTGATGGAAATTTTAGCACAATTGAATTACTGTTTTCCCTTGAGATACAAATGCTGTGAATGTTTCATAGATTATGTAAATGGAACAGTGGAACCATTTGCAAGTCACACCATTTAATGTGTCTGGAAAAATATTTTAACCTCCTTTCCTACAGAGAGAAGCAAAAAGACATATGCCTTGTTGGAATGGAAATGGGGTTTTGTGCTATCTCTCAAGAATAGTTTTGGAGGGGGGCGGGGAGTGAACTTGCCCCCTTCTGATGTGAGAATAAAAAGCCAGTGAAAGCAAGACCAGTGAGAATGAAGGCCGGCTGGGGCAGAACCAGATGCATGTTACGAATCCAACCTTTGGTCAAATGGTGTCGTCAGCCTTATTCCATCACTCAAGGTTGTACAGACACCACATCCTCATCAAGACTTCCCTGAGGGTTAAAGCACTCATGTGGGGGGGATTGTTTCTGATTCCAAAACTCAGTGATGTGCTAAGAACCATGGCCCCCAGCCCCAAATAAGTTCTGTCCCATTTGATAAGCAAATCGGGTTTTTATCCTGTTGAGAGGGGGGTTAACTTTCAAACTGTGCTGAAGGGCAGGCTGTTTCTTAATTTTGTAAAAGAAAAATCAGCACTAAAATATTTTAAAGCTTATTTGGTTTAAGTTTCACATGAAAATATGCACATTTCTCATGAATTTATGCATTGTGTTTACAAGTTTCATCCTTGTAATACAACCAGTTGAACTAGTCATTTTTAATCAAGAGAATGTCATGCAAAGTCAGTACTCAACTTAGTCATGTAAACAAACAAGACAAGCAAAATGTTTCCAAGTATGCTGAAAATTTAGCTATTCTCCTACATAAGGCAACAACCTTTAACTTGAGAAAGAAGTCGCAGAGATGATAAATACTGTTACACAAACATAAGGGAGTGTTTGGTTTAAACCCTCGCATAGCTTATCAAAAGTTGTGTACTGGGGCTTCCCTGGTGGCACAGTGGTTAAGAATCCTCCTGCCAATGCAGGGGACACGGGTGTGATCCCTGGTCCAGGAAGATCGCACATGCCACGGGGCAGCTAAGCCCGTGCACCACAACTAGTGAGCCTGCACTCTAGAGCCCGTGGGCCACAACTACTGAGCCTGCGTACCACAACTACTGAAGCCCACGTGCCTAGAGCCCATGCTCCGCAACAAGAGAAGCCACCGCAATGAGAAGCCCGCGCACGGCAACTAGAGAAAGCCTGCGCGCAGAAACGAAGACCCAATGCAGCCAAAAATAAATAAATAAAATAAACAATTTTTTAAAAAAATTGTGTACCATCAACAGAGTTACATTCTACTCTAAACAACTAATCTATTGCCTCATGGTCCTGGTATCTTCCCTTTCAGTCATTAGAAAAAAATTAGGTAACAGATTGAGCAGGTTTCTATACAGGAGCAGCAGAAATTCCATCCACAGGGATACTTAAGGTGACACTAAAAAGAAATTTTGGAAGTAGGCTGTTGGGAATAGTTTTCCCCGATGGAAGAAAAAGCTTTGGCATTTTTGAAATTAGAGAGATACAAGGCTCTTTATTGTTACCTAAAATCATCATCACTGCTCAATAATTTTCTGGCAGAGGGAACAGAAGCAAAACAGTCAGCCCAATGAAATTCAGGTGGTAAAACTGCAAGAGAGGGTTGAGGTCAGCATTCTAACTCAGAGATAAAGTCTAGTATGTGTGTGTGTGAATAACCAAGGACTGTTTTTTTTTTTAAATTGAAGTATAGTTGATTTACAATGTTGTGTTAATTTCTGTTGTACAGCAAAGTGATTCAGTCATACATACATATATATATATATATAACTTTTTCATATTCTTTTCCATTGCGGTTTATCACAGGATACTGAATATAGTTATAGTTCCCTGTGTTATGTGGTAGGACCTTGTTGTTTATACATCGTAAATAGAATAGTTTGCATCTGTAAATCCCAAACTCCCAATCCATCCCTGCCCGCCCCTCACCACTTGAGGACTCTTAATGAGACCTAAGATTCCAGAGTTCTCCTAAGCAAGAAAAGGTACATGAAATGCCTGATACATTGGCTAGAACGTGAAGAGGCCTCATTACGTGTCAGTCTATGACTACCTATGGATGGAGGTATTGCCTATCTGTCAGGTTCCCTGGGTGGATTTATGACCGTCAGGCTGGGGTTGCAGCTGTAAAAAATTCCAAGCACAATTCTTTGTTATCTGATTTCTTTTGGAGTCAATACCCCTTACGGACAGAAACCTCAGAAGCTTGTTGGAAAAATATTCTATCTGGCTGTTCTGCGCTGTACTCAGAGATCGTTTGGACGTCTTAGAAGCTGAGCAGACTCTCCCAAAAGCAAAAGTTTGAAAACAATATAGAGTGACATGGAGGAGAAAGGGTGCGGGCTTCTTCCATGTGGGCGAAATAAGACAGTGATGACTAATGCTGGCTTTGCTCATCCTTGGCTGAGACCACAGTGTTTATTCAGAGTTGGATCTCGAGTGAAAGACGGTATAAATGTACATAAAATGTTATAAGGAGAATTTTCTTAAAAGAGATTGATTTTCATCTCAAATCCGTTACCAGCTGTATGCCCACACAATAATACACAGAACTTTCTGCCTCAACTAGTTGCAAATATAAAAAGGAAATGAGGGCTTCCCTGGTGGCGCAGTGGTTGAGAGTCCGCCTGCCGATGCAGGGGACACGGGTTCGTGCCCCGGTCTGGGAGGATCCCACATGCCGCGGAGCGGCTGGGCCCGTGAGCCATGGCCGCTGAGCCTGCGCGTCCGGAGCCTGTGCTCCGCAACGGGAGAGGCCACAGCAGTGAGAGGCCCACGTACAGCAGATAAATAAATAAATAAAAAGGAAATGAAAACTGGTTACTACTGTCTTAGAAAAGTCTTTTTCCTTATTTTATTGCTTGGATTATGAATTTCAGTAAATGCAAAATGCATTCCTAAGTCTAGAAGTCAATTTTTAAAAAGTTGTTTATCCAGAGTCTATAAAAATCATATAATTATAGAACTCAATTTATTCTACTCTTGATTTTGCAAATGAGTAAACTGTGAACCACAGAGATGGAGTTGACCTGAGTAAGAAGAGCATCTAAGACTATTAAATGGCACAGAGGAAATTAAATCCTGGCTCACTTGACCCGCATTCAATGCTGTTCCTTTATCACCACCTTACCATTCAGAAAGCCTATAGCTCACTAAACTCCTTCATTTTGTGAAGACAATTTTGTCACATGTAAGGACTGCTATATGGGCTAGAAGAGTTCATTGAAGAGTGTCTATAATGGATTTTCTTTAGAGGCACAAAAGCCATCAAAACATAAAAACTTCTCCTTCATCGAGTAAGTCTAAACGCTCCCATTAACACCATCTACTGGGGCTGCACAATGCCACTGAAGGCAATGGCAGTCTTTCCAGACTATGATTTACCCACGTTTGGTATCTCTGGTAGAAGAAGGAAACTGAGGCTTCAAAGAGACTGAGAAAGAAAGTGAAAGTCACCTTTCCCTTAATCCACAAGGAGGATCAAGTACTGACATTGCAGCATATCATTGTGATCCTATTTGGCAAGAGTGAAAATAAACACAACTGTATCTCAGTGCTTTCTTCTGCCTGCACAGTTAGAACAATGGAACTTGCACCAACCTGCTTCACAAAGAGGCACCTTCTCAGACCTTCTCGGGTGGCTTCATCTTATCTCATTGGGGATCTCTATTGTTTCTGAATGGGAAACACTGAAGGAAAGGCCCATTCGAACCGGCAGAACGAGGCTCATTCCTGGAACCCAGGATATTCTTTTCCAAAGTTCAGAATTAGAAATTGTCATAAAAACATCAAAATTGGGTGGACCTGATGACTTGTTTAAATCTGACTCATGACTGTCACTACTGTCTCATTTTGCCCACATGGAAGAAGCCCCTTTCTCCTCCATGTCGTCCTATATTGTTTTCAAACTTTTGCTTTTGGGAGAGTCTGCCCAGCTTCCAAGACTCCCAGATGTTCTCTGAACACAGCCCAGAACAGCCAGATAGAATATTTCTCCAACAAGCTTCTGAAGTTTCTGTCCATAAGGGGTATTAACTCCGAAAGAAATCAGGTAGCAAAGAACTGTGCTTGGAATTTTCTACAGCTGCAACCCCAGCCTGACTGTCATAAATCCACCCAGGGAACCTGACAGATAGGCAATACCTCCATCCATAGGTAGTCATAGACTGACACGTAATGAGGCCTCTTCACGTTCTAGCCAATGTATCAGGCATTTCATGTACATTTCTTTGCTTAGTTCCCGTAACAACATGGTGAATTAGGCAATATTACTAGCTCTGTTTTCTGGAAAGTTTAGGTAACCTGCCCCAAACCACTGGAGGCTTTACATCTGACTCAGATGCTATGGTCTTAACTACTTGGCCCATTGGCATTGATACCGAGGGTCACAGTCTCCTGATAGGTGACTCATTAAGAGTACTTTAACTCTTTTACCTTAGAAGAAGGCTTTGAATCCTCTGCAGATATGCCTGTTTCATGCCGTTTCCAGACAAAGTCACAAAAACACTCAAAGTGAAACTCAAGTTGAACAAAGCCAAGAGCGTGAGCCAGTGCCTGGAAAGAGGAGAGGAAACAGAAGCAATAATTCCAGCCCAATATCTGATTATTATTCCAAGCAACATGTTCTGGCCTTTGCTTTAAAACTTTTTTTAGAACACTTTAAAATTTACAAGTTATATAGTTGGTTGGTGACAAAACTTCCTTTAAAAAGCAGTCTTTGTAATGATAAAATGTTAAAAGAAATATAATCAAGACTAAGAAAGGCAATCCTCCCATATCCTGTTTAGTCTCCAGCATCCTTGTTTGCAAAACACAAAGTTTGGTCTACACATACCTAATTTGGGCAGCCGGTTGATTGTCTTAGAAAACATCTCAAAATCAAGTCGACCCAGCTGGTGACTTATAATTCTACAATAATCCTCTGTTCGTGGATCACAGCTTGCTAGGGGAACATGATATAAGGGCACGGTATGAATTGCATGAAACCTTGAAAATCAAGAAACCTCAATTTTCTTTCTTTTGAAGTGTTTGTAAGAAATGAGAAGTGGGAAAGGAAATTAACATTTACTATTATCTCAGTTAATTCCTTCAACAATCTTAAGGGTACTATCATCTTCATTCCCTAAGTAAAGAAAGGCTCAGAGGCTCAGAGAAGATGACTCTCTTGCCCTCCTCCGTGATTCTGGAAGCAGGTGGGCTGGGACCTGGTGCTGACTCACAGCTAGCGTTGGCACTCCTACACCCCAGAGATGCAGGGGAATACATGTTCTTTAAAACTCACGTTTGTTGGACACCTTAAAATATCCTTATAATTTATCAATTGTTATTTCGGAGTAATAATCCTACTGATTACATTGAAAACAGAAACCTTAAAATCTCTCCTCTTTGGATCACTAGTCATCTACCTTTTTTTCTTTTTTCTCTGAGAAAAGTAAAATAATAAGTCGACTATGTGGGAGCATTGGTGCCTTATACACTTGCTTTAGACTTAGGATCTTTCTTTTTCCTTTTAAATAGACTTTATTTTTTTAGAGCAGTTTTAGGTTCACAGCCAGGATTGAGGGGAAGAGACAGAGATTTCCCATACGCCCCTTCCCCCCACTCAGGCACAGCCTCCCACATTATCAACATCTCCCTCCAGATCGGTGCATTAGTTACAGTCAATGAGCCTACATTGACACACATTATCACCCAAAGTCCATAGTTTACATTAGGGACCATTCTTTTGTTGTTGTTGTCGTTTGTTTTGTTTTTTTACATCTTTATTGGAGTATAATTGCTTTACAATATTGTGTTAGTTTCTGCTGTATAACAAAGTGAATCAGTTATACATACACATATGTCCCCATATCTCTTCCCTCTTGCGTCTCCCTCCCTCCCACCCTCCCTATCCCACCCCTCCAGGCGGTCACAAAGCACTGAGCTGATCTCCCTGTGCTATGCGGCTGCTTCCCACTAGCTATCTACCTTAGGTTTGGTAGTGTATATATGTCCATGCCTCTGTCTCACTTTGTCACAGCTTACCCTTCCCCTCCCCATATCCTCAAGTCCATTCTCTAGTAGGAGGGACCATTCTTAATGTTGTACACTCAGTGAGTTTGGACAAATGTAAAATGACGTGTATCTGCAATTATAGTATCACACAGAGTATTTTCATTGCTCTGAAAATCCTCTGTGCTCCACCTGTTGATTCCTCCCCACCTGCCCTTACCCCTGGCAACCGATGATCTTTTCATTATCTCCATAGTTCTGCCTTTTCCAGAATGTCACATAGTTGGAATGTTATAGTTTGCAGCCTTTTCAGGTTGATTTCTTCTACTAGCAGTATGTATTGAAAGTTTCTCCATGGCTTTTCACGGCTTGATGGCTCATTTCTTTTTAGTGCTGAATAATGTTCCGTTGTCTGGATGTACTAAGGGATATTTATCCATTCACCTACTAAAGGACATCTTAGTTGCTTCCTGGTTTTGGCAATTATGAATGACGTTGCTATAAATATCCACGTGCAGGCTTTTGTGTGGACATAATTTTCAACTCAGCTGGGTAAATACAAGGGGCAAGATTACTGGATCGTAGGGCAAGGGTATGCTTAGTTTTGTAAGAAAATGCTAAATTGTATTCCAGAGTGGCTGCACCATTTGCATTCCCATCAACAATGAATGAGAGTTCCTGTTGCTCCACATTCTCACTGCATTTGGTGGTGTCAGTGTTCCGGATTTTGGTCACTCTAATAGGCATGAAAGGGTATCTCACCGTTGTTTTAATTTGCATTTCCCTGATGACATATGAGTAGAGCATCTTTTCATATGATTATTTGCCACCTGTGTATCTTCTTTGTTGAGATGTCTGTTCAGGTCTTTTGCCCATTTTCCCATCAAGTTGTTCATTTCCTTATTGTTGTGTTTTATGAGTTCTTTGTGTATTTTGGATAATAATCCTTTATCAGATATGTCCTTGCAAGTATTTTCTTCCAGTCTGTGGCTTATCTTCTCATTCTCTTGACAGTGTCTTTCACAGAGTAGAAGTTTTAAATTTTAATGAAATCTGGCTTATCAATTATTTCTTTCATGGATCATGCCTTTGGTGTTGCATCTAAAAAGTTTAGGATCTTTTTTAAATAACAGATTATGTATTTGTGACAGTCAAAATTCATTCACGCAGCAGGCCAGAAGAGGATTAGATCAGAAAGTATAATTTGAAATAGTTTTTTAGGCCCTTATAATAAATTGGTTTTAATTTAGATGAGACATTAAATATGAATTGATAGAAAGTGAATATTTATAACCCTTCTTTTGTGAGTTTCAGAAAACTGGCAGCAACTCCTCCTACTTCATTAGGTTTTCTGAGTCAGAGACAAAGGTGCCTTGAATTACCCAGTAAATCATCATACAAAGATGTGAAGTCAGAGGTCATATTTCACTCAGCGATTTCCGCAGCAACAGGAAGGCCAGACAGCAACCCTGTCTGAACATTTGACAGATTGGGAATTTTTCTTGCCACGGACATTTAAACATGTAATAGGTTTGTCGCCCTCGTAGATGTCCTACAGAAAGGGCCCTGGCTCCACTTCTAATGGATGTGCTGTAGGCTGCAGTGAATGAGTCACTCCAGGGACATGATGCCACAGAAGGGCTTTTGACAGCATAATCCTCTGAAGCAGAGAAAGCCATGCCTGACCCCAGGGACCTGCCTGTAAAGCTTTACTTCATCTGCCCTCCACTCTCTCTATTCTAAAGAACACCCCGCACGTTAAGGGCAGAGTCTTTAGGAGACTACTACAAAATAGGGCCAAGAAACGAAATCCTTAAGGGTATGAAATATTCACGTGACAGGAATTTTGTTAACAATTCAATATTCCTTGTACTATGTAACCTAGACTTAAAAAAATAATAATTCTGAGTTCCAGGCACCCCACCCCAGGCCCCAACTTGGAAAATGCCTTGAATTCTTTCCTATCAACTCTGTCTCATTGTACAGGTAATGGATGAAATATATTTTTAAGGCAAATGCCAGCTTAGTTGGTCAAAATGCTTCAGAAGGAAAAAATGGTGACAAAGAGTTCTGAATGGGGCAACACAAAGAGGTTATGTCTCCCTCACCAAACCAGTGCAGCTGCAGATAAGTCAATAAGTGAACTCAGAGGGAGAAGCCTACCCTTGTCCAGGAGAAGGACACCTTTCCCTCCTCTGGAATTAAAATTTTCCTGTGGGGTTAAATCATTGATTAGAAGTCAGGGAGGGCTTCCCTGGTGGCGCAGTGGTTGAGAGTCCGCCTGCCGATGCAGCGGACACGGGTTCGTGCCCCGGTCCGGGAAGATCCCACATGCCGCGGAGCGGCTGGGCCCGTGAGCCATGGCCGCTGAGCCTGCGCATCCGGAGCCTGTGCTCTGCAACAGGAGAGGCCACAACAGTGAGAGACCTGTGTACCACAAAAAAAAAAAAAAAAAAAAAAAGTCAGGGAGACTCAGACTGTCCAAGTGTCAGTTAAGATCCTTTTGATTTAAAATGGCTTAAATGACAAGGAAAGGTATTCACTGAACTGGAAGTGCAAGATGGGATGGCTTCAGGGTAGGGTTGCTCCAGGGGCTGTGTGTTTTTAGCTGTCCCTCATCCTGGTCCTGCCCTAGGCTGGCTTCACTTGGGAGGCAGAACTCGGTGTGGCAGTCCTTATATGCTACAACATCCCAGGGAAGAGCCTTCTGGAACCTCTAGGACAAATCAGGTCATACACAGTGGGAATGTCATGTACGGATGGGCTTCAGCTTGAATTCCTGGAACCAATCCTTATGAAAAGGACTCTGAGATGACCTTGACTGAGCTGAAATAATCAGGGCCCCCCTCTGGCATGGAGGATGGGGTCAATCTCCCTTCAACCCATGTCCAACACACTGCGTGAGGCATGGAAGGAGTGTTAGAGATACCATCTCAATGCCACATACATTCATGAAATCTTAGTCAAAATTTCATATATCAAACACATACCTAAGAACGTTATATGTTATGCGTATTTTTCGGCTGTGAAAGGAAAAGCAAAGGCAGTTACCAGCAATTCTAGACTGTAAGTGTAACTAAGAACGTTTGCGCTGCCCTTTCATTCTTGTCCTATAACAATGGACTCTCTTGCCCTGTGGGTCCCTCCTGTGTGCCCAGCAATCCTCTGGGCCCTCCCACCACCCCTTCAACTGTAGCCACAGCTTAAGTGACCAGCTCCACAGAGGTACTGACCAGCTTGGAGCAGATGGAACCCTCCAGCTCCTGGCCAAGGGTCCACTGACTACGCCTCTTGCTTCCTGCCCTGGGGTTTCTCTGCTGATGTCTCTGGGCACCTGCTGGGCAGTGCAGGGGAGTCAACAACCAGAGGGCCGTGTTTGACCAGTGGGGGATGGGAACTGAGGGTCATCACTTTCCGTTTGTCCTCTGGGGGACCGCTCTATGGCACGACTTATGAGGCTCCTCAGAAAGTCCGGTGGGTTGAGCCCTGCAGACACCTTGTGTCAGCTTTTCTCTCCTTCCCGTCTTCACTCCCCTGCCCCTCACCTCCACTCCCTGGGATCATTTCCTGAATAAATGCCAGCCTCAAGGCTTGGAGTCAGGCTGTGCTTTCTGGGATGCCCCCAGCAAAATGGGGCTACTTCTTAGGTGGCATTTACTTAGAAAACGTATGTGGCAAACGTAGATGTTACTTTGTAAATCCACACACGAGCCCCCAAACCTCTGCAGACTTTAGCGAATCCAAGTCTTGGCTTCTGCACAAAAAAACAGATTCCCTGTTCATTGCAGCGTCCTGGGTCACATGACTCTCTCTCCACAGCCCCCCATCCCTCTCCCAAAACAGTAGTTGTCTCAGCATTTTTATCTTTTCTTGCCCTGTGTTACCCTTATGTGTGTTCCTGGAGAATCAGAGTGGCTCAAGAGAAGGTTGAAGTGAGGGTAGAGATGAACATCTTACAGAAAAACCCAAACAAACTTTTTGACCAACCCAGTACATTGAAGGGACAAGAGAAGTGGAGGAAAGACCAGTTCCTGCCAGGAATGAGCCATGTGAGGAAGGACAGCAGCTGGAAGGTGTGCACGATCACATGTTCCTGGTCAGTCCTGGAACCCATCCTTGTTCCCTGCCCTGCTCTCCCAAGACAGGTGGTGAAACCAGATGAAGGAGGCCTTGAGGATTTGATAAAATAGGGTCTCAGAAATGCTTACAGACCCGGCACTTTAAATATTGATACTTCCTATGGTTATCTGACTATTTTCTACCTTAGATCCTCCTGGTTTCCCAAAGAGTTTAAGCCATCTTCTCCATTATAATCTCCTAGCGGCCTTCACTGCAGGTTGTTGATACTTCATGTGAAGCTGGGCAAATACCTACAACGATCGGAACGTCCGTTGGAGATTTAGGGGTAGCAAACTGATTTTTCTCACTTCCTTCCTCCAAGAAAAGTTGACAGACGTACAAGCCATCGAGCAAATGCTAAGTTGTTCTGCCTGGAGGGTGGAAGGGAAAGAGGGAGAGAGAAGGATGAACAGAAACAACACTACCTGCACCCAAGAAGGTTGTTTGATTCGGGGGTGATGTAGAGGCAGCGTTCAGTGTCATTGTCAGTCTCTCTAAAATCTCCCTGTGATTCCCTTAAAGCCTTCAATTCCTGCCTTAAGGAGCAGTTGCACACACTCACACAATGGGGTGTCGGAACACTTCATCTTACCCAGCATTTTCTCCCCAAGAGGCCAGTATAGAAAAAGAGACCACAAGTAGCACAGTGGGCATCCACGGTCTTTTAAGAAATATTTTTATTTCTGCTGAGGGTTAGGAGGCAGGCCAAAAGCACTTTAAATGATCTTACCTTTTCTTTATTTATTTTCAGATCTTAAGACCATATACATACATCCCTTCCCCACCCTCCGCAGCTTTATTGAGATATAACTGACAAAATCGTATATATTTAAGGTGTACTATGTGATGATTTGATACACGTATACATTGTGACATTATTACCATAATCAAGTTAATTAACACGTCCATCACCTCAAATAGTTACCCTTTTCTGTGTGGTGAGAATGCTTAATATCTACTCTGTTACCAAATTTCAAGTATTTAACACAGTAACATTAACTGCTATCACCATGCTATACATTAGATTCTTAGAGCTTATTCATCTTAAAACTGTAAGTTTGCACCTTTTGACTAGCATCTTCCCATTCATCCACCAGCCCCTGGCAACCACCATTTTACTCTCAGTTTCTGTGAGCTTGACTTTTTCTTTTTTTCTTCCTTTTTTTTTTTTTTTTTTTTTTAGATTTTACATATAAGTGATACCATAAAGCATCTGTGTTTCTCTGTCTGGCTTATTTCACTTAGCATCATGCCCTCCAGCTTCATCCATCATGTGTTGTTGCAAATGGCAGGATTTCCTTCTTTTTTATGGCTGAATAATATTCCATTATATTTTCTTTATCCATTCAC
Source organism: Grampus griseus (assembly GCF_964374135.1). Classification (NCBI taxonomy): domain Eukaryota; kingdom Metazoa; phylum Chordata; class Mammalia; order Artiodactyla; family Delphinidae; genus Grampus; species Grampus griseus. The sequence continues at coordinate 31,838,527 of NC_139006.1, read as the reverse complement.
CCACTGACAGACACTTAGGTTGTTTCCATATCTTAGGTATTATGAATAATGCTGCAGTGACATGGGAGTGCAGATATTTCTTTGAGATACTGATTTTGTTTCTTTCAGTTATATATCTAGAAGTAGGATTGCTGGATCATATGGTAACTCTATTTTTAATTTTTTGAGGAACCCCCATAGTGTTTTCCATAATGGCTGCACCAGTTTATATTCCCACCAGTGGTGCACAAGAGTTCCTTCTTTTCCATGTCCTCACCAACATTTGTTATCTCTTGTTTTTTGTTTTTTGGGGGTTTTTTTGATTATAGCCATTCTCAAGGGTGTAGGATGATATCTCATTTGTGGTTTAGATTTTCCTGTCCTTGATGATTAGTGATCTTGAGCACCTTTTCATGTACCTGTTGCCCATTTGTATATTTTCTTTGGAAAACTGTCTATTCAGGTACTTTGCCCATTTTTAAATTGAACTGTTTGTTTTCAATAATGGTGTTGGGAAAAATGAATATCCACATGCAAAAAAAAAAATGAAATTGGACACCTATCTTACACCATACACAAAAATTTATTTGAAATGGATTAAAAACTTAAGATGTAAGACCTGAAACCAAAAAACTCCTGAAAGAAAACATAGGGAAAAATCTCCTTGACGTTGGTCTTGGCAATGACTTTTTTGGATATAATACTAAAAGCACAGGTAATAAAAATAAAAATAAACAAATGAGACTACATCAGACTAAAAGCTTCTGCACAGCAAAGGAAACAGGCAACAAAATGAAAAGGCAAGCTACGGAATGGGAGACATCATTTGCAAGCCATATATCCGATAAGGGGTTAATATCTAAAATATGTAAGGAACTCATACAACTCAATAGCAAAAAGCCCCAAATAATCCATACAGATATTCTTTTTTTTTTAATATATAAATTTATTTATTTATTTATTTATTTATTTTTGGCTGCATTGGGTCTTCGTTGCTGCGCACGGGCTTTCTCTAGTTGCAGCGAGCAGGGGCTACTCTTCGTTGCAGGACGTGGGCTTCTCACTGCGGTGGCTTCTCTGTTGCAGAGAACTGGCTCCAGGCACGGGGGCTTCAGTAGTTGTGGCACATGGGCTCAGTAGTTGTGGCTCACAGGCTCTAGAGCGCAGTTGTGGCGCACGAGCTTAGTTGCTCGGCAGCATGTGGGATCTTCCCGGACCAGGGCTCGAACCCGTGTCCCCTGCATTGACAGGCAGATTCTTAACCACTGCGTCACCAGGGAAGTCCCATATAGATACATTCTTAACACAAAAAGAAAGGTTATTCATTAGCTTATCTTCCAATTAGTTTGCATGCACTTTCTGTTCACCTGTTGTCATGTTTAGTGGTTTTATTTACAATATTCATAAAAGTAAGTGATACATATATTTCTTATGACATAGTAAAATTTTTTCTGAACACCTTTGAAATCTGGCAGAAACGATTTGTAAAGTTTGAGCTGTTGCAATTATAGGCCCAAGAAATACTCATTCTATTTCATTTGTGTTGGGAAAATTGTGAGCAGAATTTCTCTTTATTTATCATTCATTTGAGATTATGCCTTGGGGCCCTCGAAGCTACTCATTTTTTTTACAAAGGCAACCTTTGTAAACCTGTTTACAAAGGTTTACAACCTCTCCCAGGTTTAAAAGTCCTCTGAGTGAGGAAAGAGGGCATCCAAGACCTATGGAAAATCTCCTTATCTTGAGCGGTCATTAATGGAATCAAAATAATGCCTAAAGTCTGCTTTCTTAGAGAAAATGGTTAGGACCACACAGTGACATCACACTTCAGCATTGTTCGCCAAACCTTGCTGTTTCTCACTCTGAGTCTTAGTAGGAAATGTGAGTTAGTGAAAACATGAAGGGAAGTGATGATTTATTGTTGCTATTTCTATCATTGGAAACAGAAGACGAATAACATTTAGCGTTTCATTATGTGCTTGTCTTGTTTTTCCTGTTTGATAAATGAACTAGTAGGATTGAAACAGTGAACAGGAATGTCTGCATAGCAGAAGACCTTCTAGAAGGGATAGAGAAGGGCCTTTTACGGAGAAGGTGGTACTCATTCCAGAAGCAGCTCCTGTAGATGTCTCCTTCCTGTTAGCGGCAACTAGTAAAAGGGGTTACTGGGGCTCGGTTCTCTCAGGTTATGTTATTTTCCTGGTCACCATCACTAGTACTGAATTGAAACTGCAGTTTCGGGTATAGCATCCGAGTATAGAAAATTGAGCCTTAGGACTAGACAGGAAGAAATTCTAGGAACCAGTGTTTTATAAACAAAAAAGAAAATGTTTTGGTATGGCAAAGCAGAGTAGCATGTAATACACTCTTTATAATTAAACGTCAAATGGCAACAAAACCAATGGGAAAAGCAAAACGAAACCTCAGTATACACTACGTATTAACTTTTTAATCCTAACACCTTGCAACTCTGGCCTCTCCCAGCTGCAAGTCTTAAGTCTCTTCCCCTTCCCCCCTTTCTATTTGATTTGTAGATAAAACCAAAATCCACTTAAAATTCTGAAATTCCAAGGTAATGCCTCTTATCTACCCATGTAGATCATCTATTCATATAATCTATTAACATCCACATAATGAAAAATATCTCCAATCTACTTCTTTTGGACACTCTACAGCGCTGACCTCCTCCTTCTGAAATAAGTGCAGTAGATGTTCCTCTGGAAGCATCCTCTCCTCCCTTCTTCCCTGAATCACTATGTTTTTAACATTTTCGCTCCTTTTCCTGGGCCAGTGTTTCTGCTTGCCAGACCACACACAGCCTGGCTTCCACATCATGGTAGCAACATTGCAAGTTACTAAGGCTCTCTAGGCCTTAGTTCCTACATCTATAAAATGGAGAAAAAATAATAATAACAGCTAGTTCATGGGTCATTGGGATTATTAACAGTTACGTAATAGCTAACATTTACTGAACATCTGCTGTGTCAGACATAGTCCTATTGCTTTACCTAGATTATCTGGTTTATTCCTCATAACTATAGCATTTACCTCTGAGATAAAGGCTATTATTATCCCCTTTAACATACAGAGAAATTGACATTTAGAGAGGTGAGCTACCTTACCCTAATATAGCTAGCTAGTAAACGCTGCAGTTGGGTATGAATTCAAGAAGTCTGGCTTTCAGGACTTCCCTCATGTTTTCCCTCATTATACTCCCGTCAAGAAACTATATTCATTAACGCTGTAGCAGAGGGCTTCCCTGGTGGCGCACTGGTTAAGAATCCGCCTGCCAATGCAGGAGACACGGGTTCGAGCCCTGGTCTTGGAAGATCCCACATGCCAAGGAGCAACTAAGCCCCTAAGCCACAGCTACTGAAGTCCACGCGCCTAGAGCCCACGCTCCACAACAAGAGAAGCCACCGCAATGAGAAGCCTGCGCACCGCAACTAGAGAAAGCCTGCGTGCGGCAACAAAGATCCAACACAGCCAAAAAAAAAAAAAAAAAAAACCTGTAGCAGAGTCTTTGGCACACAGCACTTGCTGGGTAAATGTTTATTATTTTCTTCTTTCACAACTTTATTATATTTTTTAGAATTCAACCCAGGCGGCCAGAGTGGAGGATTGTCCAAATGCTGTGGGTTTCACAGGCTTCTCTGGGCCCACATGGCGCCCTGGGCATTCCCGTGAGTAAGGTCCTCTTACAGGGAACTAACCCCCTGCTAGTTTAGCTGCCTCTCCCACTGGCCTGTCCATTCAGTGAAGATAGGGGGACATCTCTCTGCTCTGCACCCTGACTGCCTGACACAGTTTAGGAATTCAGTAGACACCTGATGAATGAGGGAACATACGAATGTCTGGCAAACGAAACAGCTCTCTCCCTTTGATCTTTCTCTGCAGCCAGCAGTTCCCTCCACATTTCTGTTTGAAGTAAACCTTTGCCTGAGCACATCTCTGCCTCATCTTGTAGAGATCTTAGGTGATATTAGAGGGAATAAAGACAAGGAGATGTATGATAATGTCTTCTTTCTAACCAACTGCAAACAAATGCCTCAACATTTAACTAGTAAAGCTCTGTAAGTTTGTTGTTGTTTTTTAAAAAAAACCCAAACTGATATTTTAATGATTTTTTTCATAATGTTAATGAAAACAGAATAGATCTCTTCAAATGTTTTGTCTAAAATTCCCAGATGAATAAATTTCTGAAAGTTCACAATCTTCATCTATTGCAGGGTCAGGGTACTTCTTCAATGAGATGGGGGTGATTCGTACAATGTGATTTGCAGTTGCCAGTAATGACCGGGCCATGTGCTAACACTCTCATTTTACATCGTGTCTTAGGAAGAGCTGGGGGAACTGTGTGTTTCTAGTAGACAGAGTTGAGGACTGTGATATTCTCCCACCTTCTTTCACTTCTGTGGAAACAATTCTGAAAAATGGATAACTTAGAGATTTGTTATTAGTTCGGCCGTTAGTCATTCTGATGCGTGACACCGCTGTGCTTAGTGGGAATTGGGATTATCACAAGTGACTCGGAGTGAATCCAGATGCAGGCAAGTCCCAAAACCCAGTCTCAGTTAGCGTGCTTCTGCCTCCTTTCAGTCTGCAGTCACGTGCCACGTCCCCACATCATCTCCATCACCTCCGGGTTCTGGGATCACCACCCACCAACCACCACCCACCATCCAGTGGTCTGCAGAGTCAGCTGCCTAGATCCCAGCAGGAGTGCAAGAAAGAAAATTTTAGAACTTCTATTTATGGTTATTTTAATACTTTTTAAGTTCAATTTCCATATATCCTTAAAAATACACATAATAATTCAGAAACTAATAAATATTTATAGCTTATACATAAATACACATGTATTGGAGATGCTCAAAACATTTTTACCAGCAGGGTGCATCCCCAAGTAAAAAAAAAAAGAGAGAAAAAGAGGGAGAGGACTCAAATCAATAAAATTAGAAATGAAAAAGGAGGAGTTACAATGGACAACGCAGAAATACAAAGCATTATAAGAGACTACTACAAGCAACTTTGTGCCAATAAAATGGACAACCTGGAAGAAATGGAAAAATTCTTAGAAAGGTATAACCTTCCAAGACTGAACCAAGAAGAAATAAAAAATGTGAACAGACCAATCACAAGTAATGAAATTGAAACTGTGATTAAAAATCTTCCAGCAAACAAAAGGCCAGGACCAAATGGCTTCATAGGTGAATTCTGTCAAGCATTTAGAGAAGAGCTAACACCCATCCTTCTCAAACTCTTCCAAAAAATTGCAGAGGAAGGAACACTCCCAAACTTATTCTATGAGGCCACCATCACCCTGATATCAAAACCAGACAAAGATACTACAAAAAAAGAAAATTACAGAGCAATATCACTGATGAATATAGATGCAAAAATCCCCCCAAAACACTAGCAAACAGAATCCAACAACACATTAAAAGGATCATACACCATGATTAAGTGGGATTTATCCCAGGGATGCAAGGATTCTTCAATATACGCAAATAAATCAATGTGATACGCCATATTAACAAACTGAAGAATAAGAACCATATGATCATCTCAATAGATGCAGAAAAAGCTTCTGACAAAATTCAACACCCATTTATGATAAAAACACTCCAGAAAATGGGCATAGAGGGAACCTACCTCAACATAACAAAGGCCATATATGACAAACCCACAGCAAACATCACTCTCAATGGTGAAAAACTGAAACCATTTCCTCTAAGATCAGGAACAAGACAAGGATGTCCACTCTCGCCACTATTATTCAACATAGTTTTGGAAGTCCTAGCCATGGCAATCAGAGAAGAAAAAGAAGTAAAAGGAATACAAATTGGAAAAGAAGAAGTAAAACTGTTACTGTTTGCAGATGACATGGTACTATACATAGAGAATCCTAAAGATGCCACCAGAAAACTACTAGAGCTAATCAATGAATTTGGTCAAGTTGCAGGATACAAAATTAATGCACAGAAATTTCTTGCATTCCTATACACTAATGATGAAAAATCTGAAAGAGATATTAAGGAAACACTCCCATTTACCACTGCAACAAAAAGAATAAAATACCTAGGACTCAACCTACCTAAGGATGTAAAAGACCTGTACTCAGCATACTATAAGACACTGATGAAAGAAATTAAAGATGACACAAACAGATGGAGGGATATACCATGTTCTTGGATTGGAAGAATCAATATTGTGAAAATGACCATACTACCCAAAGCAACCTACAGATTCAATGCAATCCCTATCAAACTACCAGTGGCATCTTTTGCAAAACTAGAACAAAAAAATCTTAAAATTTGTATGGAGGCACAAAAATCCCCGAATAGCAAAAGCAGTCTTGCAGGAAAAAAAACGGAGCTGGAGGAACTAGACTCCCTGACTTCAGACTATACGACAAAGCTACAGTAATCAAGACAATATGGTACTGGCACAAAAAGAGAAATACAGATCAATGGAACAGGTTAGAAAGCCCAGAGATAAACCACACACATATGGTCAACTAATCTATGACAAAGGAGGCAAGGGTATACAATGGAGAAAAGACAGTCTCTTCAATAAGTGGTGCTGGGAAAACTGGACAGCTACATGTAAAAGAATGAAATTAGAACACTCCCTAACACCATACACAAAAATAAACTCAAAATGGATTAGAGACTTAAATGTAAGACTGGAAACTATAAAACTCTTAGAGGAAAACATAGGAAGAACACTCTTTGATATAAATCACAGCAAGATCTTTTTTGATCCACCTCCTACAGTAATGGATATAAAAACAAAAATAAACAAATGGGACCTAATGAAACCTAAAAACTTTTGAAAAGCAAAGGAAACTACAATCAAGACGAAAAGACAACCCTCAGAATGGGAGAAAATATTTGCAAATGAAGCAATGGACAAAGGATTAATCTCCAAAATATATAAACAGCTCATGCTGCTCAATATTAAAAAAAACAAACAACCCAATCCAAAAATGGGCAGAAGACCTAAATAGACATTTTTCCAAAGAAGACATACAGATGGCCAAGAAGCACATGAAAAGCTTCTCAACATCACTAATTATTAGAGAAATACAAATCAAAACTACAGTGAAGTATCACCTCACACCAGTTAGAATGGGCATCATCAGAAAATCTACAAACAACAAATGCTGGAGAGGGTCTGGAAAAAAGGGAACCCTCTTGCACTGTTGGGAATGTAAATTGATACAGCCACTATGGCGAACAGTATCAAGGTTCCTTAAAAAACTAAACATAGAACTACCATATGACCCAGCAGTCCCACTACTGGGCATATACCCTGAGAAAACCATAATTCAAAAAGGCACATGCACCCCAATGTTCATTGCAGCACTATTTACAATGGCCAGAACATGGAAGCAACCTAAATGCCCATCGACAGATGAATGGATAAAGAAGATGTGATACATATATACAACGGAATATTACTCAGCCATAAAAAGGAACAAAATTGGGTCATTTGTCGAGACATGGATGAACCTAGAGACTGTCATACAAAATGAAGTAAGTCAGAAAGAGAAAAACAAATATCGTATATTAACGCATATTTGTGGAATCTAGAAAAATGGTACAGATGAACCGGTTTGCCGGGCAGAAATAGAGACACAGATGTAGAGAACAAACATATGGACACCAAGGGGGGAAAGCGGCAGGGGTGGTGGTGATGGTGTGATGAACTGGGAGATTGGGATTGACATGTATACACTAATATGTATAAAATAGATAACTAATAAGAACCTGCTGTATAAAACATAAATAAAATAAAATTCAAAAATAAAACAAAAAAGAAAGTGAACTGGTTTTAAGGAATAAAGGATGTTAGAAGCTAGTGGTCAGCCAGAGAAAGCCAGTTGGTTTTGACTTGGCTAGATGTGATGTGTATACTTTTCCTCCTACAGGCTCAGGCAAGTGAGCCTGTGTAAACCCTGGCAAGCAGAAGCTCTGTGAGAGATGGTGAGGGGATCACGTGACTGGCAGAAGCAGGGGGTGGCATCCTGGGCACTTGGAGAAGTGAGAAGACTTTATCTAGGCAAGAAAATGGCAACACACTCAATTTCAGTCCTTCTGAAAGGTGATTCTGCTGCAATTTAATTCCTTGAAAAGAAGAAGAAAGTTGTCCTTAGAAAATTTTAGCAGATTATCTACGGGAAAAGCAAATCTCTATTTTGAGTACTGTTCTCTTTATGAAAATTCCAAAACGGTACAAATTCCCAAGCTTAATCTTTCCTGAAAATCTCCCATATTATCATTACACTGCAGAACATGATTGTGAGGGGAAGAAATGAACTTGAAAACCCAAATCGTTTTGAAATAATTATTTTGAAGCTCTTTATTTCTATTTGATACTAGGAGAGAGTGGTGACACCTTCCAAGGAAGCCCTAAGGAGATGAAAACTCGGGTTGTTTTCAGATTCACTTTCCAGGACCGTACAGGAGGACTTACTTCTGATCACACCTTGTGTGTTGGGCGGCGGCGGGGAGGCTGGGACGACTCTGAGTGGCAATGAAGAATAGGATGGAACAAACAGGATAGGATGTCCTTGGGTGCATTGGTTTCGCATTGTCTTTAGAACTAGTTGGTTGGACAACTCCTTAATTGGCATATCAATTATTCTCCCTAAGATGCAGACTCTTAGCCACTTACACATTCCTTTCCTTTTATGTGGTCACTTAATTTGCCTGAGATTTTATTACCAAAGGCAGAAATTACTGAATAAAAATCCTTACTTGATCCTTATTTTTCCATTTAAATAAGAAAATCTGAAGACGATTTTTTTTTTTTTTTAGTAAAAGATTTCTGTCCAAAGAGGAAGTATATGAAAGTAGATATACAAAACTGGCTCTTTATTTAAAAATAATTTTTTTCAAAGATGCTCCGGTGTCCCAAGGCCAGATATTTTGAACCTTGTTTCCAGTATCAAGCAGGAAGGAAATCTGCAATTTAACCCCGAGTAAGAGTAAGGTTATGCAGTTTTAGAAGTTTTGAATGGGAATTGGGGCTAAAATAATATGAATTATAAATCATAGAAACACTTACCTCAAATGTCAGGGAGAAATTCTCAAAGAAGAGAGAGACAGGGGTTAGAATAGACTAAAGTACAATTTCCTCCCAATCTGTTGGACTATGAAAGCTATTTAACATGAAATCATTAAGCATCTGATCGTAAATAAGAGCGATTCACTGCCAGGAAGCTTGTAATATAGTCTAGGACACGAATAAATGAGTCTTGGTTTAATACCATGCAAAGAAAAATTTAGAAAGCCTGCCAACATTTCCAGACCATTAAATTTACATTTGATGAATGGACTGAGAGGAGAAATTTAACACAGAAAAGGCCAGGGCTACAAATTTACCGTGTGGGTTCACTTGGCTTTCTGTCCATCAGGATACTATGTTTCAGAAGGATGACTGTCAGTTGATATCTCTTCAAATAAAAGAAGATTTATCACTGAGGTTCTGATAAATGCCTTTAAAATGCACTGGGAAAACCACTCTTTTGTTTATTTTCTTACCCTTAAGAACCAGTATGATTTCAAAACAAAAGCCCCGTACATGTGGCTTCGTGTGACGGGATGAGAAGGAGACAAAGCCTGTTTAAACTTTCAGGCTAGTCTGTCTTTAAGAGCATAGGAGTGTTTCATGGAAATCACAGTGCGGAGGCTTTGGGGAGAACTGGCTAGAAATGATGAAGCAGTCCACACAGCTTTCGCCTGTATTGTAGATTTTATTTTATGTTCCTCCATTTCCTAAGGCTTTGATCTTTCCTCCACACCTCCTGAAAATCATTTAGTTTTGGGGAATGAGCTGCTCCTTTGGAAATGCAGCTACTCAGCAGACTGGCTGGAAGCAGAGGCATGATAGTACCTCCCAGCACAAATGGCTCCATGCTTTCTGAGTTCAACATGCAACACCCAAGTAAGAAGGGCAGTGTCCACCACTGGACGACTTCAGAGGTCGTACAAGTTTTTACCCATCCTCTTCCATAATCTATGGGCAATTTTAGAGCCACAAACCATGTTTGAAATTTCTAAGCTTCTTCCCACATCAATGGTGAGAAGCCCCATTATTTGGCCACTTCTAGAAATAGGGGTTTTGTTGTTGTTCACAACTATAAACAGGCCAGTTTTGCTGGGGCAAATGCTAGGATGGTTCCTTACTATGGTGAGGAACTACATCAGACGAAACAGAAGAAATCACCAGTTGGAACAATATTCCAGGGACCATGTCAGTATTCCTTCCACATACAACTTTTACAGAAACCCAGTGTGTCTGCTGACAAAATAACATAGCTCTGTGTCTTTACTGAACCTCTCTGTTCAGAACCCCAGAAGCAGCCTTGATTCCTCTTTCGTCCTCACTCAATAAGGAGTTACTGAGAGTATATTATGTAGCAAGCAATGTGCCAGCTGCAGGAAGGGTCATAGGCCCTAACACCAAATGAAGGGGAACCTATTGCAGCCCATCCTATTGCTGTCTGATGCTCCAGGTCACGGGGTGAGATTGGCACATGCTTGTTCATAGGACACAGTTACAGCTGGATGGCTGAAGTCATGGATGGTAAGAGCCCGAAAGCCTGGGCTCCTTCTACCCACACTTCCTCCTTCATCCCCACCTCCTGTCAAGTGAACCATCAAAGTTGTCTATTCCCGCTGCCCAAGTCTCCCCCAGATCCACCCTCTTTAGTCTAGATGCATATTGGTTCCCTGGAATATTTCAGTATCCACAATCTGGTCCTTCCCTCTCTTTCCTTCCATCTGCCCTGCACACCGCTACAAAAGCATCTCTCGTCATCACAGATTGAGAAGGCATTTCTTTCTGGGTCCCCAGTTTCTCCTCTCTACGACCCAATTTATCATTCCTGGAGTAGCTATGACTACCATCTGCAGTTCAGCACGCTGCCTACTCAGTCTTTAATCACATTTTATTTTTTCCCCCTTTCCATGCCTGTCTTCTTTCTGTTCACTCTTCTGGGAATTCCAACATCACCTCATCTGAAAAGCCTTCCCGTGACTTGCCCACCCTGAGTTAGTCTCCCAGAGTCCCTTGTACAGACCTCGATTATAGCACTTAGCACATTGAGTTGTAAGTCTCCCAACTGCTACACTGAAAAATCCTTCAGATGAAGAACTTTCTATGCCCAGCCCACCACAGGGGCCCTGGTGTAGAGTGGTATTCAGCACGTGTATGCTGGCTTAGTGAAGAAATCATTTAATGTGCTAACTGAGCAGTCAAAACTCAGTCAAAACAGACAGTTTGCTGTTTGTGTCACAATGAAAGCTTTAAAAGAGACTATTTCTTTTAAGAAGGCTACCCTTTCATGATACCTGAGAGGAGTGTGGTATATAGTATAGAAAATCACTGGCATATTTCCTGAGAAGGTAGAGATATCCATCCTAGCACCCAGACTGTAAATATCACTTGGGTTTTGGTTCAAATATAAGTTTATCTTCAATAAAAATCTTAAAAAAATAAACGATGGTGTGAAAATTTAATTGCTTGAGATGTTTAGTTTCCCCAGAAGTGAAACAATAAACAGAACAGAAGTGAATTCATTCAAACACTCCGGCTGTTTGTGGATACCACCACCCAAGGCTTCAGGCAGTGGTGCTAACCAGCTCTCCAGGAGAGAAAAAAAAAGCACCAGGCCAGTATAGTATGGACTGGGATACCCAGAGAAGGCAGAGAAAATGCCCCAGATTCCTGCTTCTCTGTGTGTTGCTGTCCTTGTCATTTGATTGTTCTTTGTTTTGGTTAAAAAGATGGAGTTAGGTGTCAGACCAACCTGGCAGGTGTACAGGCTCTGCCTTAGAGGTTTGGTGATGGGCAAGTTGGTTAAGCCCTCAGCCTCCCCATCTGAGAGTGGGACTCGTAATACCAATGCTGAAAACTTGGCCTCTGTGAACCAGTGCTAAATAGAATCTTGGAGACAGAGTTTTGGGTGAAGTAGAAAAGAAGAGCTTTATTGCTTTTCCAGGAAAAGGGGGAAACAGCGGGCTTGGGCCTCAAAAACTGCATTCCAGCCCAGGAGGATTTGGTGAGGAGTTTTACAGCAATGGTTTGGGGGCAGGGTTGCTGATAAAGATCAGGGTGTGTGCAGGGCCGGCACTCCTTGAATCTGGCGTCAGGTGATCTCCTGATGAGCTTCGTGGTTATCATACTATGACCTTCTCTCTGGTACATCTTCCATTTGGAGTTTTAGTTCTGCAGAAGAGCTTAAAGATATTGTCATGTGTATCCCTTGAGGCAGAACCAGGACCCGCCCCAAGGCTGCACTATTGTTTCTTAACTGCTCCTCCCTTGTCTCTGCATCCCCTCCCTTCCCTGATTAGCAACTGTTCGAGTCTGCCCTTTGGAACTCAGGGAAGGTCATGGGGGCTGAAATCTATTCCCTACAAACAAGAAATGGGAGACACAGAAAGGCTTCTGTGCCCAGGAGTCCACAGGGTCCTGCTTGGTTTCAATACTAGTAAAAACTTTACAGCGTTGCTGGCTAAATCACATGACCTGCAAAGGGCTTATATAGCACTTGGCACTTAGTGACAACTCAGCAAATATTATCAACTGATGTTGGTGACGATGCTAATAATAATATTCCTTTGTTCTCAGCTGTGGGTGAGGAGGGGTATTTCCCTGGGAGTCAGGTGTTTAGTTTGGTGCTAGTATCATGTTTACTAGCTCTGTGGCTTGCCCCTTCTCTCTCTTTTGTACACCTTGCAAAGAGTCCACCTTCAATTTCTTAATTAAAAATCCGCCAAACTCAGGGTAACATCACAAATTTTATCTCCTTTTATTATCCTTTTCTATTATTTAATCTTTTTCTTTTCTCTACTTTCTGTCTTTTCTTTAAAGTGCTTTGTTACATGGGTCTGACATTTTAATCCTTCTTTGATGCTCAGGGAATTTGTGTCTGTCCTAGGACTCTGCACTTACTCAGCCTCAGCTGCTCACCACCTATGGGAATTTGATAAGAAATCAGAGGGAACCAGTCTCAAACTGAGAAAACACTATCATTAGTCACTTTCTGAGTAAATAGTACTGCTGGAAATGCCGTCATTCCAGAATCCACCTCTTGGCAGATGTGAAGAGTGTGAGTGAATCCATAAAAGCAGCTTTGGCACTGAACACACAGAGGAGAGTGATGGTGCAGGAAGGCAGAGGGTTCTTGGGACTGTCGACTCAGTACTGTAGACATTGCTTCACACAAAGGGAGCACTCACAAGCCAGAAGAAAAGAACACGGTTAGGGCTTCCCTGGTGGCGCAGTGTTTGAGAATCCACCTGCCAATGCAGGGGACATGGGTTTGGACCCTGGTCTGGGAAGATCCCACATGCCGCAGAGCAACTAAGCCTGTGCGCCACTACTACTGAGCCTGCGCTCTAGAGCCTGCGAGCCACAACTACTGAGCCCATGAGCCACAACTCCTGAGCCCATGTGCCACATCTACTGGAGCCTGTATGCCTAGAGCCCGTGCTCTGCAACAAGAGAAGCCACCGCATGAGAAGCCCAAGCACCACAATGAAGAGTAGCCCCTGCTCACCGCAACTAGAGAAAGACCGTGTGCAGCAATGAAGACCCAATGCAGCCAAAAGTAAATAAATAAATTTATATATATATAAAAAGAACAGGGTTATTATCGTGTAAGCGTGAACGGAATTCCAAATAGAAGGGGATTCTACTGTATTTTCTGCACATTATCTTGGCTCCTAATGTGACTTCATGGTTGGGCTGTGAGAAGCTACACTTGGTGTTTTTCCTTAGCAGTTAAAGACTGTTTAACTGGACTCCGATTTTTTTTTTAGTTTTTATTTTATATGGGAGCATAGTTGATTAACAATGTTGTGATCGTTTCAGGTGTACAACAAAGTGATTCAGTTATACATATACATGTATCTATTCTTTTGCAAATTCTTTTCCCATTTAGATTATTACAGAATATTGAGCAGAGTTCCCTGTGCTATACAGTAGGTCCTTGTTGGTTATCCATTTTAAATATAGCAGTGTGTACATGTCAATCCCTAACTCTCAGTCTATCCCTCCCACCCTCCCCCAACCCTTCCTCCCAGTGACCATAAGTTCATTCTCTAAGTCTGTGAGGACTTTGATTTTTAAAGCTGAAGAGTTCAAATGCATTCAATTAAAATAGAAAAGTACAAACCGATGCCTCTACTGCAAAGGATTCTCTGTACTGTTGGTGTACATATGTATATAAACACTTTCTAAATGGACAGTGTTCTCCAACCATAACTGGATGTTTACTGTGACTGTTTTTTGTTGGATCTTATCTTGTTAACCCCACAAGCATCTCTTTTTCTGCCCTCACATTAGAGGAGATACAGTGAGAGGGGTTGGTGCTCACAGATGAGTGTAACGGGGGACGTTCTCTGCTTCTGTTTCTAAATGTCAGTGGTGTGCTGAATGCTGCTCAGCACGGGGTGCCCCACAAGCACCCAGTGTGTGCCAGGAACAAGACGGCCTCCGGAAACTTCCAGAAGCCCAGGTGCTTGTGGCCAGTGAAAGTGGAGGCTGTGGAAGAGGGTGGAGCAAAGGGATGGAGAGGAACCATTCACCCCACGCAGGAAATATACTGGGGTGACTAACTCACTGCGTCCTCTGTCTGCGAGGTGTCCTACAGACAGAAAGTAAGTGAATCCAGTCCCTGCCACCCGCAAGGTCACCCTCTTCTTGGAATCCTGGGTGCTCACACTCGTGTTTTGCAGTGTCCCATGTCCAGCCGTGCAACATTATCATACTGTGCATTCCTTCATTTGTTCAACAAGCAGGTGCTGGGAACCTGGTAACGGATACCTTTTACAATCTCCCAGCCTAAGTCCAAGGTAGCCCCTGCTTCTCCGTGTCTCTGGGTGTGTGCGTGTGTGTGCAGTGTATACAAACACAGGGCTGTGATGATACAGCTTTGGAGCAGCTAAAGAGAGTCCTCAAGGCCGTTTAAAGGCCCATCTTCAGGAAAGGGGATTTCCTCTACAAATAGGTAGCCAAACAAATCTGAACTCCCAGAGCTCCATGTGCGTAAAATGCGAGTTAGAAACTTAGGTAAAAAATCAACCAATCACCATGTGCCTCTGTTTCCTTAGGGAGGTGTGTTCCGGAAGAGAAAGCATTAGCATCCTGTCCATCCAAGTACAGAGCACATTGTTTTATCTCTTTCCCTGGAAGTTTCAGGAATTTCCATTATATCCTGTGGGAACTGAAACATCCCTCAAAGATAATCTACTTTGTGTTTCATCCTCTATCTTATCTACCATACATTCCTTATGCTTATGTTAAGAAAGAGATCTTTATTTAAAATGATATTGTTTGAAAATCAACAATCTGGCATCAGCTGACAAACCCTCTCAGTTTAAAATATTTGTAGCCTAGAAAACCCTAATGTTTCATAACATCTATTTGGACTTGTGATAAAGTTGTGAGTGTATGGTTACCAGATGGCTGGTTGCAGAACCTAATGGCCAGTGTGTCTGATGTGATATATGTCAGGGCGATGATTGGCACCCCCCGAATCGTGTTCATCTGAGTTACGCTCTTTTGCATTGACAAGACAGATCTCATGTATGTGTCATAAGTGTGGCTTTGGGGAATGTTGATATGGGGATTGCAAATACTAGTGAGCCAAGGGTAGATGAAGAAGTACAAAAAGGGTGGAACCCACATAGTACAACCATACGTGGCTGGGAAGTCAGGAAAAGGAACTAGGGTTGGTGTAAATAAGAGCAGAGAGAATCTGCGATTAATCAGAGCAGAAACGCTCTGTGCAGTTTGTGGATATGCACCTGGCTAGGGGTGGGTTTTAGGTGGGGAGCTCAGGAAGACAGACCAACAGCCCAAAGATTCTGGGTGTGGATTATTTTCCTCTGGCTTGTGCCTGCTGTTTATCACGGTTAGCTAAACAATATCATTCACTAGAGGCCACTAGTTTCAAAATAAGAACTCCCTTTAAAAAAAAAAAAGTATTCGTTGAATAAAGAAGATGTGGTACATATATACAATGGAATATTACTCAGCCATTAAAAATAATGAAATAATGCCATTTGTAGCAACATGGATGGACCTAGAGATGGTCATACTGAGTGAAGTCAGACAGAGAAAGACAAATATCATATGATATCGCTTATATGTGGAATATAAAAAAAATGATACAAATGAACTTATTTACAAAACAGACACAGACTCACAGACTTAGAGAACGAACATATGGTGACGGGGGTGGGGGGAGGGTGGTGGAGAGGGATAGTTAGGTAGTTTGGATTGACTTGTACACACAGCTATATTTAAAATAAATTACCAACAAGGACCTATTGTATAGCACAGGGAACTCTGTTCAATATTCTGTAACAACCTAATTGGGAAAAGAATTTGAAAAATACTAGATACATGTATATATTCTATACATGTATCTATTATTCAGTATATAACCGAATCACTTCGCTGTACAACTGAAACTATCACAACATTGTTAATCAACTGTACTCCAATATAACATAAAAAGTTAAAAAAAAGTATTGGTGCTAGAAATTCAAAATCTGTATTATGCATTATTAAAAACGCTAAGTATTATAGATTTAGTTTCCTCAAATCCTGGAAACTTTTTCAGGATGCTATTGGGTGTATTGCCTTTTCTGTTGTTCAGAATGATCAATTCAGGGGCTGTACCTTAGTTCATTATCATTCTGATATAACAGGCTAAGAAACGCTAACATGAAACCATTTTTCCAAAGAGTAATCATGTTCATTTATATGGTGGCCTATGGGCAAAACATGGCCCACAACATTCTGTAATATTTGATTTTGGCCCCTCAGTGTTCTCATATAAAATGTTGGATACAAATGCCTTTAAGCTGGTCAGGTTTTCTCAGTTCCTACAAGGGTTCCTCCAATTCCAATCAGTTTAATCCATGCAGATTCACACATACATCTAAATTCTTATAAATGCTCAATAAATGCATAAAACTAGCTGACATTTATTGAAGGCTTATTACGCTGCAGGCAAAGCCCTATGAAGTATCATTTTACATTCTGTTCTATGTACAGAGAGTCTAAGAAAATTGCCCAAGATGGTAAACGGCAGAGTCTGGGCTCCAAGCTCAGGGGGCTGGTTCCACCTTCACAAAGTAGTAAATGGCAGGTGACACCCCTCCGTCCACTGCATGAAATGTTCATATTCAGACTGGGGTCCGAGCACAGCCTGAGCTTTACCTACCCGGAGTTCAGATTCAGAAATGTCTGGAACCCTCAAGTGTGCTTGCAGGGACAGAAGAGTCTGGAAGCTGAGAGACCGACCAGAAAAGACCCTTCTCCGCTAATAAGGCAAATTCCATCGCCAGCGCCACCTACAGGGGTTTGTGAGGCCCAGTGCAGAACCAATAGAACAAAAAGGCTGAATCAGAGAAACCCCTTCCTGTTTGACTGCCCTGAGCTGGGACTTCAGCTGAACATCAGCTCTTCCTGGGTCTCCGGCTGGCCTGCCGACTGCAGACCCTGGGACTTCTCAGTGTCCGTAATTGCAGAATCCAATTCTTTATTATATTTGTATAATTTATGTGTAATTTGTATCATATATAATTTATCCAGTAGGATATATGTGTGTGTGTGTGTGTGTGTGTGTGTGCGTGTATCATTATTGGTTCCGTTTCTCTGCAGAAAATGACTGCATTTCTGCACCCAGATTACTGATTACTGTACCCAGTAATCATTTTTACCCATTTTTAAGTCTGACCATTTTCCCTGACCACTGTGCAGGAAGGAATGGACAGGGAGGTGTGGAGGAGAGACACTCACATGCCGTTTGTCACCGTGGACACGGAGGGGAGAGGGAGATTCAGAGGTGGAGTTGGCCAGCGTTGTCTCCTTTAGACGGTGGTCAGTGACCAGCAAGGCCAGACGCAGCTCAGAACCTCTCGCTTTCCGGCTTTGGGATTAAGAGCCAACTCTCTCTTCTAAAGGGTCCAAACAGCTGCTGGCTATGTGAACATATTAAGCTTTTCCACTCATTTGCACCTTGCTCAAAGTCCAACAGGGGCTGTGAGTTTTTTTATCAGAGGCACTTCTTACTTAATAAAGGCCAAAGGCAGGACAATGAAGAAGTGGGATTGATGGGGGAGGGGAGGGCCTACTTGGTATTTATCTGCAAGGTTATAGGAAATTCTCTCAGTTTCTTGTGGAGGTCACAGCAACCCTACGAGGTGAGAGCATTAGCCCCCATTTTTCAGGGGAGGAAACTGACACATGCAGCTGTTTTCTCAGGGCAAAGCTGGGGGAGGCGGGGATTGAACTCCAGGCTTTGTGCTCAGACAAAGAGCCAGGAAAGGAGGGCAGTGTGGGCCTCGGGCCAAGGCACGGTCAGGGCTCTGAGTGTCAGGGCTGCAGATGCCCGTGGTGAGGGGAGGTGGCAGGTGCGGAAGACTTTACTCTGGCCTTGGCTGTGGTGCAAGGATGCTTAGTGGGGGTGTCTAGGGGTGGCTTCATCACTGGGGTGGCAGGTGGGCTAGTGAATCAATGGGAGTGCCATTCCCAGCACGCTGCTTACAGCCCCAGAGGAAGTTGCTTCATTTCGCTGAACTTCTCTTACCTTATCTACAAAACTACAGTGGGTTTGGGCAAGAATACTTCCCAAAGTATTCCTTTCCAGCAGTAGTGCTGGAAAGTATATCTTTTCCAGCAGTAGTGCTGTGTGACTCTAAGAAACTCACAAGGTAGTTGAGAATAGCAATGTGCTATTGAAACCAGCTTGTTACAAACACTAGGGAAAACAATTTTATGTTAAAAAAAAGCAACTTGCCTCCAAAGAGGAACTCAACTACTGTTGGGTAAGTCTGCCAAATATCTCTGCCTGGTTAAATGCAATCCTCTTCAGCATTTACTCCCCCTGCGTTAATAAACATTGAAGATTATGATGCTTTTCTGATGCAGTTCCTTGTTAAGCTTCTTAAGGGCGTCTTTGACATTGGTCCTTTGTGTGTCTGCAGGGCAAAGAGGTTGTGCCTGGCTCTTCGGATGCCACAGACCTGGGGGTTATTTACTGTCCAGCTGTCTCCTCCGGTTACTGGCGATCTCGGGCAGCCCAGTGCTATAGCCAGCCTTCCAGGTCAGCCCAGCGCTCTCACCCGCCTTCCCTTCTGCTGTCACTTCCCTTCCGGTGCAGGTTGGCTCAGACTTTCATCTTCACTGTTGATCACAACAGCTCAGTTGGAGGCTCTGAATGCAAACCTATAGGTGATCTTAAAATGAAAGGAAAGTCAGCCAAGTGGTGAGGTCAGCGCTTGAGAAATCCGGGACTGGACCTGGGCAGGGTTTTCACCACATTTCCAGGAGCAAAGCCTCCAGCCAGTCTGGCCAATGTCACGTGGCATGAATGTCCCAGCCCCAAACAGCCTCAGTCTCCGTTCTCTGACTCCAGCCGTCAAACCACTGAGGGAGGGCACGCGGTCAGTGTATCAACTGATGAACCGGAAGTGCCAAGGAAATCCTTCCTTTCTAAGGCTTCCCTAAGCCCTGGCCTTCTCAGGCACTTTACCTAAGAAACCCCAGGCACTCAGCAAATATCATTAGTCTTAGAAGGTGAACCCAATATCTGACAAAAAACTGGAGATCCATCCATTCATCCAGTGACTGTTTAAGGAGCACCTACACTGGGCCACGCACGACTCCCACAGCAGGTGATGCCACAGCAAAAGTCCCTGGCCTCCTGGGACTTACATTCTACTGTGGAGAGACAGACAATAAACAAGTAAGTGTATGACATGAAGAAATAAGCAAGAATATAAGGCAGGGAAAGGGAGAAAGGATGATGGAGGGATGCTATTTTACTGAACATAGATGGCCTGTCCTATTAGGTGGCAGAGATCTGAATGAAGGAACAAGTTGCCCACATCTGGGGAGAGGGGTCCAGGCAGCAGATGCAGAGATCCTGAGGTTCAGTTGTTGTCAGTGGAACAACATGCAGACCACTGTAGCTGGAGTGGTCAGAGAGAGTGGAAGGAGATGAGGTCAGAAGAGAATTGGGGGAGGGA
Source organism: Grampus griseus (assembly GCF_964374135.1). Lineage (NCBI taxonomy): Eukaryota > Metazoa > Chordata > Mammalia > Artiodactyla > Delphinidae > Grampus > Grampus griseus. Next base: position 31,818,485 of record NC_139006.1, on the reverse strand, counting down.
AGCTCAGATCAAAGTAAGCTTCTGGACCATAGTGAGGACATTTGCTTCTAGCCCTGAGTGAGAGGGAAAGCCACTGCAGGGCTTGGGGCAAACGAGTGACATCCCCTGACATATTTTTAAAAGATTGTTCTGACTGCTGGATGAAACATAGAATTAAGAGGGGCAAGGATAGAAGAAAAGAGACAATTAGACTGTTGCAGTAGTCTAGATCAGAGCATCTCTAACTTTTATGTGCAGACGGACTCCTTAGGCAGCAGATAAAATGCAGTTCCGGTTCATTTCGTCTGAGGTGAGGCTGGCACTCTGCATTTCTAACAAGCACCCGGGTGAATTGGTGCTGCTGGGCCACACACCACACTCTGAGTAAAAAGGGTCTCAGTGAAATAGAACCGTGGCTCCTGAGAGGGAGTGGTGAAATTGACGAGAAATCTCCAGATTCTGGTTGTACTTTGAAGAAAGAGCCAACAGGACTGTTGATGAATTCAAGGTGAGGTGTGAGAGGAGCCTATGGTGTTTTTGGACCAAACACTGGAAACACAGAGAGAGGTACCAGTTATGGAGATGGGAGAATTCAGGAAGAACTGGTTTGGGGTTAAAACACACACACACACACACACACACACACACACACACACACACACACACACACACACACAAGTTTAATTTTGAACATGTTAAGTTAGAGGTGCCTGTTAGAAGTCCCAGTGAAGGTACTGAGTAAGCCTTTGAGTTTATAACTCCAGAATTCAGAGGCGAGGTCTGTGCTTGAGAGAAAAATTAGAGAATCACCTGCTTATAGTTTAGATTTAAATTCCTGAGGCTGCACAAGGTCATCGAGGGCATGAGTGTAGACAGAGGAGAACACTGCAGACTGAGCCCTAGGCTCCAGTGTTTGGAAGTTGGGAGGATCCAACAGGTGTCTGAGAAGTAGTGTCCAGCCAGGGAGGACAGGAGATGAGAGAGTGTCTGGAAGTCCAGTGAACAAAGTGTTTCAAGAAGGAGGTTCATCACCTCCAAACAACCAATCCTGCTGGAAGATCAATAAATGAAGATTGAGAATGGACCATTGGACTTGGCACCGTGGAGGCCACCAGCGGCCTCAGTAAGAGCAGTGTCAGTGGAGGGGTGGGTCCTGGTTAGAGTTGGTTCAAGAAAGGATGGAAAGGGTAGAAGTATAGGCAGAATACTGACACCTCTTTTTTTTTTTTTTTTAACATCTTTATTGGAGTATAATTGCTTTACAATGGTGTGTTAGTTTCTGCTTTATAACAAAGTGAATCAGCTATACATATACATATATCCCCATACCCCCTCCCTCTTGCGTCTCTCCCCCACCCTCCTTATCCCACCCCTCTAAGTGGTCACAAAGCACGAGCTGATCTCCCTGTGCTATGCGGCTGCTTCCCACTAGCTATCTATTTTACATTTGGTAGCGTATATATGTCAATGCCACTCTCTCGCTTCAGTGACAACTCTTTAAAGCAACTTTGCTGTGAAATGGAACTGAGAAATTAGGCAGTAGTTGGAGAGAGATTTTTTTAAGATGAGTGAGGCATTACAGCACACTCTTAGTCTGTTGAGGATACTGCAGTATCGAGAGAAAACGATGATTCATGAGATGGGGGCAGTTAGGGGAATGATTACCCTGGAGTAGTTGAGAGGGCAGGGCCCCAGGTAAGCACGCGGGCCATCCCGTCATCTATCAGGAGAGAAGGCGGAGGGCCCGGTACAGATGCAGGTGGGTGGTGGATTTGGGCCTAGAAGCACGCAGAGGTTCTGCTCTAATTCCTTCCACTTTTTCAAATCAGAAGCAAAGCTCATCAGCTGAGAGTGAGGCACAGCCAGGAAACAGGATCAAAATTAAATAAAATAAGGTCCTGGTTTTCACAAGGTCACTGTTGCAAGTGTGAGACAAACCTGCAAACAGACCACCGCTGCAGGAGAACATGCGGAGGGCTGCGGCAGCGGAAAGCACGGGACGCCGCTGGGAGCTTGCTAGAGCCAGGACCGCACGTCAGGCAGAGCCCCCGGGAAGGGTGACGTGTGATGTGGAAGCTGAGACGGGATGGGAGTGGTCTTGTGGGGTGAGTGCGGGCCTGATGAAGAGGGGCCTGCTGAGGCTGAGAGAACCCAGTCTGTCCAGCGAGAGAAGCCAGCACTGCCACCGTGGGGTGCAGGTGCTTCGCTGGGGAAGGTGTGGGTGAAGCCCAGCCCGGGATGCTAGCCTGGCTGTGTTTCCAGGAGGTGGCATTTGTCCCAAATGGGGCACATGTTTCTAATTTGTCCACTTGGAGAGGAGCCTTTTGCTTGTTCGAATTGGTATAAAATGCCTACAGGCTGGGAGAACCCAGTTACACGTCATCGGCCTTTGAGCACACTGCAGAGTATTTCCTCCGAGAGCTGCAAACCATTGTACTGAGAGCTGTATGAAAGAAGCGAGTCACTAAGCTGCTGTAAGTGAGGCGGCAAAGGCCCACAGTGAGCCGACCCATCTTGGACAGGGCCCTGCGTCCAGGGCAGCTCAGGGTTAGAGGGGCGGAAGCTGGGCCTGAGCTGGAAAAGGGGAGGCAGCCAGGATCCCTGGGACGGGAGGCCATGCCAACCTCTCTTGGCTCCGGCCTGGTCTGCCAGCTGGGAAGCTGGGAGGGGACACAACCGTGCAGTAAAAGGGGTTTCAGGCTCCAAACAGCAATGCAAGACCACCCGTTCTCCGTTTGACCACCAGAGACCTGCGGCATCCTTCAGACCTGGTCATGGACGCAGCTCTCAGGCGGGATGACCTGAGGGGACCAGCAATGCACTATCCAGTCCACGGGGTCAGGGACCAGGGAGCCGGCACAGGGAAGATGCTCCATAAGCTTCTGTGGAGTGAATGGCGCGGGACCCTCCATTCACTGTGGAGTGAACAGCGGCCAGACCAGGTGCACCTCCACAGGACACAGCTGAGGGCAGGAGTGGGGCTATGGGAGCAAGGGGCAGGGAGCCATTGCTCAGGATGGGACGTTTAATGTTCCAGAAATTCTCAAGGGCTATTTCTTTTATTATTTTTTTTTTTTTGTGGTACGCAGGCCTCTCACTGTTGTGGCCTCTCCTGTTGCGGAGCACAGGCTCCAGACGCGCAGGCTCAGCGGCCATGGCTCACGGGCCCAGCCGCTCCGCGGCATGTGGAATCTTCCCAGACCGGGGCACGAACCCGTGTCCCCTGCATCGGCAGGCGGACTCTCAACCACTGCACCACCAGGGAAGCCCCCTCAGGGTCTATTTTTATTGTCATTACCATTACCTGCACGTTCTCCCTGGAAGGCGTATTGCTTGCAAAGCACTGATAGCCAGCAAATAATTAAGTTGTTTAGAGCTTGGAAAGTTTGTTCTCCAGCTAATTAAACGTCATGCATCTGGCTGTTCACTGAACATTATTCTAATACCGCACCATGAACATTACCACGTCATGGGCCGTAGGCACCGTTAGATGGTTATTAGTACCCACTAGGGAATATTTTCTGATGTGCGCTGATAAGCTCCCAAGACTGATGAATCCGAGACATGTGTGAGTCCCTTGTAAAACAAACCTTATTGGACTTTCCTCGTGAATGTTTTGGCATTCACAGCGAAAATAGTAACACAGCCTGGTTTGCGCAACTCGTAAAACTCCACAAGGACTTGTGAGACCTACATCTTTTTTATCAGCATCTGAAATGCCAGAAAAATAGAACTATTAACATATACTGTATAGCAGTTGAAAGTAAATAGTTTTACAACTCCAGCTGTGAAATACCCTTCAGCCAGAGTTCTGGGACAATCCTGAAAACTTCAAGTGTCGGTTTGTCAATGTCACTTAAGAAAGAGTTTTTGAGGATTTGTATTTTTTAGAGAGCTGATAGACACCAGATAATATGTAAGAGTAACGATAGTCCTTTAAAGAAGAAGGAGTCAAACAAAAGGCACTATATACTTTTTTTTTTAAAGGATCTTTTGTTTTTTTAGATGTTGGGGGTAGGAGTTTATTAATTAATTTATTTATTTTTGCTGTGTTGGGTCTCCGTTTCTGTGCGAGGGCTTCTCTAGTTGTGGCAAGCGGGGGCCATTCTTCATCGCGGTGCGCTGCCTCTCACTATCACGGCCTCTCTTGTTGTGGAGCACAGGCTCCAGACGCGCAGGCTCAGTAGTTGTGGCTCACGGGCCTAGTTGCTCTGCGGTATGTGGGATCTTCCCAGACCAGGGCTCGAACCCGTGTCCCCTGTATTAGCAGGCAGATTCTCAACCACTGCCAAAGGCACTATATACTTTTAAACATCAAACATATATGCTAAATAAAATAGGATCATACTTATACAAATATGTCAATAATGACATGTCCCTTCAGAACACATTGAGGGGACAGGCTAGTTTCCTGTCCATCCTTAGAGATGGCTACTAGGCATGGCATATTGGTAGCTTTCTTTTCCACACAGACATTTCCTCGGAGAAGCACTGAAAAGGAAAACTGTAGAAGCCTGCACAAATACCTCACCTGCCTGCAGTTCAGCCCAACATTCCCTTAAGGCAAAACAAAAATTCATTAGTTATTTTCAACCCATCAAGTTTTCTGTTAGATGGTTACTATTATATCGGTTGAGGTTTCTAAGGAATTTTGAATAACTGAATAACAACATAATTTATAAAATATAATGAGGAGTCTCCAGAAGCTGCTTGTCATATTTTCCAGCTAAAGGTTGGGAATTAAAGAAACTTCCTTGGAATGAGCTAATACCCCTGAGAGTGACAGCATGGTGGTCACCTGGTGGACACCTCAGGGGACATCCTTCCAGCATCACAGAGGGGGCGAAGCCATGCCGCTGGGTTTGCAGTCCTCACCCACACTTCATCTGCATTTTCTAGTTCTCTGAAATCTCCAAAGCACAAATTTCCTGAGAGCAAGATTTATTTTTAAAATATCAGAACTGTAGTTAGAAAATAGATTTGGCACGTGGAAATCATAACATGGTAGTTTGAGTTGGCCAGAATCTTGTCTTCCTATTAAAAAAAGCATTTCTGAATGACAAGTTAACATAAAAAAGTACAACGCTTTGTAAACATGGCATACTAAAATCTGAGTAACTGCATCTCTTGGCTTCGAGAACTTCCCTCTGAGCCGTCCGAAGCCTCATCAATCTGTGTACTGCAGAGGAGCCATAGTCACTGGGACAGCTGGCGTTTTAAAGCTCTAACAGGAAAAGCGACAATCACCAAAACGCAAGTGAAACTGAGGATGGAAAGGAATCACCAGATAGAATGCAAGGGAAGAGAAAGTCTATTTATTGAGCACTTACTGTGTACCAGCAGCTTTGTAAACCTTGCCTTCCTTTACCTCTCATAATAACCCTGTAAGTTGGGTTTTAGCGTTCTCAATTTACGGATTGGGAAACTCCAGCTTAGAAAGTTTTGAATGAGTTGCCCAAAGTTACTCCCATAGGCGGGTGAACACCTAGGTGTGAGGATTTACGTCTTATTAATTACTCAGGAGTGTAACCCATTCTGCCATCCCCTATCAGCAGGGAAGAGAAGTCTCTGTATCTTTGCGGTCAGTGAGTGCCTCCTCAGGACAAGGCATTGTGTTAGGCATCAGGGTCTAAACAATAGATGAGGCTCAGTCCCTGAAGATGCAAAAAGATTGCACCAACTCTTCCTCACTGCAGTGAGCAACCTCTGAATAAATCTCAGCCTTCTTCCAATAACTATAACCATGTCCAAAGGCATCCAGGGGCATAGAAAGACAGCTGATGTGTAGTGAGTACTTAATCTGAGCCTATTAGCTTCTTCAGAGAATACAAAAGAAACAAGAATTTGAAAGTACGAATACATCTAAAGATTGAGCCACAGGATCATTTGAAATTTGCTACAGTATGGGGGAAAAAAAAAAAAAAAGCTTGGTAACTTCCTCCGTGCCTGAATATACAGCATATGGACGTTCTCAAATTGATCCACACCACCTGCCTGGTGTGGAAGCTTGGGAAAGCCAGAGCTCCAAAACTGGCACCATCAAAAGCTTTTTGTCTACATACTACAGAGAAAAGAAAACAGCGTCTGAAGTTACTGTAGATACGGCCCAATCTCTGTTTTGGACAGCAGATTTGGTTGATAAATGGAGATACTCTATACGTTTCTCCATGAATTCTGGACTTTTCTGTTGGCTACCTTTCAAGCTCTGATTTCAAAGGGGAAAATAATTTCAACTTTTCAATTTTGTTTATTCAACCAGGCTCTGCAAGGGGATTAAGGAGGCAACCTGACATTTACATTTTAACTGCTCATTGTGTTAACAATACCCCCATTGTTTTCCAGAATTACTGCAACTGCTTGGTTTCTAATCAGTGTTTTTCCTCCAGGGCTGTTTTCTCTTCCTATCTACTGAGACATACTATTGGTTTCTCTCAAGATTCTGTTACCTCAAAGTCACCGAGGACAAACCAAAGTTGTTCTTTCATGAGGCCTTTAAAAATATTTTGATGATGTTGCAGTGGTTTCCTCTGATCAAAAGACTAAGGGGATGGGGTTGGGAAAGGGAAGTAAATATAAGATGGAAACATTAAGCAGAACAGTTGTACGGGTGAGAAGCAGCCCTGCTGGGATGCGGCCATGGCAGGGATGGCCTTGGGATTCCTTCCACTAGCCCAGGAGTGTCACTACCAGAAGCCCCCCCGCTCCCTCACCTGGTTGGGTAACTGAGATGTCCCGAACCCCCCAAAATGATCACCAGGAGAATCAGCAACAAGCAGCGTCATATTCTTATGTGGACCATGAGAAAGACTGGCAGGGAGAAGGCCACTTAAATACATAGCATTCCTGTGAGGCCCAGGCACTTCCTGGCCGGCCTCCTATGCAGCAGCTGCTCGGCCACCTGACAGCTGAGGGCTTAACCAGATGCGCTTGTTTCCGCCACATCCAGAGGTGACAAGGACAGCAGTTCCCGAGGGCTCAGTGCCAACACCGGAATGACAAAGAGACAAGGAGAGGAGGAGAGCCACCACCCGTGGATGACTGAGGCCTCCATGGAGCTAGCATTCAGCCGACACCTCCTGAAGGCCCTGGGCCGTTGGTTCTTTGAGTTCCTTGTTGGGTCACAGATTGCTGTCTTCCTTCCACCCCTCCGGTCAGATTTTAAGCAGATTGTGAGTATAGTGCCATTTGTTTCACAACTACGTATTAACCTTTTTTTCTTGTGCCTGCACGGGGCTGGTGACACAAAGGATTGAGGAATCATCCTGTCTTGAAGAAGATTCTAGTGGTGAAACCGACACCAGAAGAGAGTAAACAATACGACTGGGGCCAGTATGAAGCACTTAGGATCACAGGGAGAGCAGGAATAATTGTGCCTCGGACTTCACGGGGCTTGAGTAATGATGAGGCTGCTGCCGGCTGGGTGTGGACTCAGCTGTCCGGGGGTGGGACGTGGAACAGCTGTGCTTTAACGTGGGTGCCGGCTGAGCCACAGCTTCGTCCCAGCCACTGTGTGATCTTCCTGGCCATTAGCATCTCGGCCTCCACTCTCTTTCAAGATGGAAGCACTGGACACTGAAATCTTTTAACCCCTTTTAGCTCAAAATGTTAACAAGTTCGTAAAACTCTGCCATCTGTCTGGTATGTACAAATACTGTTGACGTTTGTGTGGCTGGTGGGAGTTTGGGGGCGCTGCGATCTGAAAGGGTCACAGTGTCACTTACCGGCCCTTTCCTTACTTTCCCTTAAGGGCAGTAATGGTTACTGAGCTCTCAGGAGCTGCAGTAAGCACTCTGCTCACAGGAAACCCCTCTAATCCTCAACGACCCCATGGGAAAGGCGCTGTGACTAGAATCTTCAATTTGCAAAGGAAGACACAGAGACCTCAAGAGGTCAGCTCTCTCGCGCAAGGTCACACAGCCACTGAGGCAGAGCTGGGGTGGGGATGGAGGCTGTCAGACCGCAGAGCCTCTGTTCTTGACCATCAATTTATAAGGTTTCCCCGAGTTCCCTGTAAGCACCCAGGATGGATGCTAGTTCCCTGCACAATAAGAAGCTGTGCTCTGAAACAGAGATAAGGAGAAAGACGAAGAGAGTTCGCTAATAGGGTGCCTAAAAACACTTCCTAGGAGCTGGAATGAGAAACCAAGGGTACGGAGAATCAGAGATTAGCAGAGTGCTGACATGTGCAGTCTCACCACTAGGAATGTTACCGAATGCGAGTTCTTGTGCCCAACACACAGTGAGGCCAAGCAATACCGAAACGTTGGAGTTTGGAACAGAGAAAGGTTTATTGCAGGACCATGCAAGGAGGACGGGTGGCTCATGTCCCCAAACCCTCGAAATCCCCAAAGGGTTTCAGCAAAGCATTTTTAAAGGCCAGGTGAGGGAGGGGCATGGCTGGCTGTTGCAGACTTCTTGGTGTCGGAATCCTGTGTTCTTGCAGCTGTCCAAGTAGGTCAGGTCAAGATGTTCCTGTAAACCTCTGAGGAGACAAATGTTATTCTCTGTTCTGCAACTTTTTATCTTTACATGAATGGAAAAGTGTTATACACTTAAAGGTCAGAGCCTTGAGAATGGGCTCTCCTGTATATTTCAGGCTATAGGCAACATTCTTTTACAAAAGGTGCAGAGCCAGCAAGACTAAGCACAGGCAACAGAGCACAAAGGTTAAAGTAAAAGAAACAAATCTAATATGGAGTCAGAATGGGTGGAGCAGTCCTGGCACTGACATGTGACTTCAGATCTTCATAGTGATGGGACATGAGATGTCAGGAATAGTATGAAAACCTGCACCCGGCTCTCTCTAATGCATGTATAGGCCTAACACAAGCATTCATTGTCACTAACTACACTAAGCAAGTTTGCTGCAGGGAGTTCCTCAGCATTCTGATGGGAAAGGAAATACCTGGATAAAATGTTTGACCACAGTTCGATTTAAATTTAATAAACATCTGCTGAGAATCTAATACAATTTGAGTATTGTGACGTGATTTGATACATGCCATTTTATCCTCAAATTAAGTATGAAACGTCAGTACTGAGTAGAATGTAGGCTGACTCATTCTCTATCATGATGTGAATTTAAATTACTACTGTTTATCCAGCATCGATTTTGCAAGAACTTTAGATATATCTTGTCATTTAACACCCAAGGTAACCCCATGAGGCTTGAACAATCCATTCTCATTCCGTAGATGAGGAAACAAGTATAAAATAAACTAAGTTCTTTCCCAAGGCCTTAAACTCAGTGGGGAGGCAGGGGGGCGGTGGAAGAGAGGGACTTTAAAACAAACAAAAACAGAATTAAATATCTACTGAGAAGAGATCATTTAAAAAAACAAAAATTGGTAAAAAGATATGGAATCTTGCCAAACTGTCATTTCCCTGCATGACAGGAGAAGAAGGTTCAACATAGCCCAGAATTAGACCCACACAAATACAGTCAGCTGATGTTTGACAAAAGAGCAAAAGCAATTCAATGGAGAAAGAAAAGTCCTTTCAACAAATGGTGCTGGGACAACTGGACATCCACATACCAAAAAAAAAAAAAATGTTGGGGGGAATCTAGACACAGACCTTACACCTTTCTCAAAAATTAACTCAAAGTGGATCATGGACCTAAATATAAAACACAAAACTGTAAAACTTGTATAGCATAACATAAGAGAAAATTTAGGTGATCTTGGGTTTGGTGATAACTTTTTAAGGCACAATACCAAAAGCACAATTTCTGAAAGAAAGAATTGATAACCTGGACTTCATTAATATTTAAAACTGCCCTGTGAGAAATAGAGACACAGATGTAGAGAACAAACGTAGGGACACCAAGTGGGGGAAAGTGGCGAGGGTCGGGGGGTGGTGGCGTGATGAATTGGGAGATTGGGATTGACATGTATACACTGATATGTATAAAATTGATAACTAATAAGAACCTGCTGTATAAAAAATAAATCAAATAAAATTCAAAACTAATAAAAAATAAAAACCACCCTGTGAAAGACACTGTTAAAAGAACAAGAAGACAAACTATATCCAAAATATGCAAAACTTAACAAAAGGAAGGCAAACACCTAAATTAGAAAATGGGCAAAGACCTCTGGCTGCCTCACCAAAGAAGACATACAGATGGCAAGATGCTTCACATCACATGTTATCGGGGAAATGCAAATTAAAACAACACTGAGACAGCACTACACAACTATTAGAATGGCAGAAATCCAGAACACTGACAACACCAAATGTTGAGGGGAATGTGGGTCAGGAGGAACTCTCATTCAGTGCTGGTGGGAATGCAAAATGGTGCAGCCACTTTGGAAGACAGCTTGGTAGCTGCTTACAAAGCTAAACATTTTCTTAACATAGGATCCAGCAATGGTGCTTGTAGGTGTTTATCCAATGACGTTGAAAAATCATGTCACACGTGAACCTGCACACAAATATTTATAGCAGCTTTATTCATCTCCCCAAATTGGGAGAAACCAAGATGACCTTCCATAGGTGAATAGACCAACAAATTATTCAGTGATTAAAAAGAAATGAGATATTAAGCTATGAAAAGAAATGGAGAGCTTAAATTCATATTGCCAAGTGAAGCTAGTAAGAAAAGGCTCCATATCGTATGAGTCCAACTATGTGACACTCTGGAAAAGGCAAAACTATGGAGAGAGCAAAAAAGAGCAGTGATTGCCTGAGTTTCAGGGGGAAGGAGGAGTGACAGAACATGCAGCATTTTTAGGTCAGTGAAACTATTCTGAACCATACTCCAAAGGCAGGGAACAGGACCCCTGGTCCTAAGGCAGGCACTCCAGAAAGGGCAAACCCAAGGGAACTAGTAAGACTACATTTTTTTTCTACAGACTTTTTTTAAAGGGCTAAAGGACACTTTTCTTTTGCTTGCGGCAAGTGCAAGACCCAGCCTGACTCCAGGTCTGTGTGATTTGAAAGCCCGTGCTCCCCTTGAAAGCCCCCAGAGAAGCGGAGATTGGTCATTGTAGCCGTATCTGACCACTCTGGGGCAGCCACATGAGAGCATACGAAAGGGAACCGGCAGCTTACAGAATTCATTTCAAACATCTGACAAGCTCTTCCATTGTGCAGACTGCATTCATTTTAGAAGTTACAGGGATGATCGTGGAGCTACTTGCTCTGTACGTGCAATAAGACATGCGATCGGGACCACTATATATATCCCACCCCACTAGGTGGTCACAAAGCACCGAGCTGATCTCCCCGTGCTATGCGGCTGCTTCCCACTAGCTATCTGTTTTACGTTTGGTAGTGTGTATATGTCCATGCCTCTCTCTCGCTTTGTCATAGCTTACCCTTCCCCCTCCCCATATCCTCAAGTCCATTCTCTAGTAGGTCTATGTCTTTATTCCTGTCCTACCCTAGGTTCTTCATGACATTTTTTTTTCTTAAATTCCATATATATGTGTTGTCTTTCTCTTTCTGACTTACTTCACTCTGTATGACACACTCTAGGTCTATCCACCTCATTACAAATAGCTCAATTTCATTTCTTTTTATGGCTGAGTAATATTCCATTGCATATATGTGCCACATCTTCTTTACCCATTCATCCGATGATGGGCACTTAAGTTGTTTCCATCTCCGGGCTATTGTAGATAGAGCTGCAATGAACATTTTGGTACATGACTCTTTTTGAATTTTGGTTTTCTCAGGGTATATGCCCAGTAGTGGGATTGCTGGGTCATATGGTAGTTCTATTTGTAGTTTTTTAAGGAACCTCCATACTGTTCTCCATAGTGGCTGTACCAATTCACATTCCCACCAGCAGTGCAAGAGGGTTCCCTTTTCTCCACACCCTCTCCAGCATTTATTGTTTCTAGATTTTTTGATGATGGCCATTCTGACTGGTGTGAGATGATATCTCATTGTAGTTTTGATTTGCATTTCTCTAATGATTAATGATGTTGAGCATTCTTTCACGTGTTTGTTGGCAGTCTGTATATCTTCTTTGGAGAAATGTCTATTTAGGTCTTCTGCCCATTTTTGGATTGGGTTGTTTGTTTTTTTGTTATTGAGCTGCATGAGCTGCTTGTAAATTTTGGAAATTAATCCTTTGTCAGTTGCTTCATTTGCAAATATTTTCTCCCATTCTGAGGGTTGTCTTTTGGTCTTGTTTATGGTTTCCTTTGCTGTGCAAAAGCTTTGAAGTTTCATTAGGTCTCATTTGTTTATTTTTGTTTTTATTTCCATTTCTCTAGGAGGTGGGTCAAAAAGGATCTTGCTGTGATTTATGTCATAGAGTGTTCTGCCTGTGTTTTCCTCTAAGAGTTTATAGTTTCTGGCCTTACCTTTAGGTCTTTAATCCACTTTGAGCTTATTTTGTGTATGGTGTTAGGGAGTGATCTAATCTCATACTTTTACATGTACCTGTCCAGTTTTCCCAGCACCACTTATTGAAGAGGCTGTCCTTTCTCCACTGTACATTCCTGCCTCCTTTATCAAAGATAAGATGACCATATGTGCGTGGGTTTATCTCTGGGCTTTCTATTCTGTTCCATTGATCTATCTTTCTGTTTATGTGCCAGTACCATACTGTCTTGAATACTGTAGCTTTGTAGTATAGTCTGAAGTCAGGGAGCCTGATTCCTCCAGCTCCGTTTTTCATTCTCAAGTTTGCTTTGGCTATTCGGGGTCTTTTGTGTTTCCATACAAATTGAGAAATTTTTTGTTCTAGTTCTGTGAAAAAATGGCAACTGATTTTTGAACTCACTTTATTCTTGGTCTTACTATATCTTCTATTTTCAAAAGATTTTACCATTTTTATGTCAAAAGATTCAGTGACTTTTGAGTAATCATTTGAGTCTAAGTAATTTCTTTTACAGTAAAGATGAAAGCACATTCAACATAATGAATCAAAATAATCTTAATATCCTTTCACTTGGCAGCTATAGGGCCATCACGATGATCTATGTGCTTTCCACACAGGTAAATAATGACAAGAAAACATTAGGAGCATGGCTGGTAGCAATGTATTTTAAGTGATTATCCTCAAACAATTTTTCACAAGGAATATTCAATTAGATTTCCAAAGGACATGAGAAAATAGGGTTCTTACTTTTCAAAACTAAAGGCATTGTGCAATGGTTTACTTAACATTTTTCAAGACACTATATACCTGTCTGTTAGGGAATATGCAAATTCCTCAAGAAGAAAGGGGCATAGTACAAAAAGATCCCATTTGGATGTCTGTTTCAATCAGATTTCATGGTTTCCCAGGAGGCAATATTTTAGTGGCAGGCTTCCCATCTTTCCATGTATTTCTCCTCTGCACAGCTCCAACTGCTTCCCATGTTCCTGAACCTCCAGCAGAACTAAATTCTCGAACAAACTCCTTCTCCTTTCCTTGTCCTTTTCTTCAGCCCCATTCTCTTCTCACCTTCCCATGCCACCCAGCCCTACTCATGAGCTGTCATCAGAAGGACTTAATCTCTCAATAAACATTGAGCCTAATTCAGACTATGACAGTGACTTCATTCCTTAGACTTTTGAAATAGCCTTTGTCTTAGTTTTGGTCCCCCCAGACGCCAACCCAAAGATCACCATTAGATTGCAAGTAGTTCATTTGGGAAGTGATTCCAGGAAACACCAGCAGAGGAGCAGAGAAGTAAGATGGAAAAGGAAAAGAAACAAACGAAGTTTCATTATCAAGCAAATTACCATTGTAAATCCACAGTCATGGACGTGACAGCTGTTTAAGAAGGAATTACTTCTGAGGGCTGAGGGAGTTGAGATATTTATACACCAATTCCCACCAGCCCTGCAGCCATTTATTGTTAATTCCCAGCATTTCTAGACTTTCGTATGGAGGTGGCAAAGTGGCTTCCTTTAGTTATAGAAGACTCTTAGGCAAAGAAATCCAGGTGCTTGCAGCTGGAAGTTCAGCAAGTGTACACTGAGTCTGTAAGGTCAAGGATACGTGGGCGGAGCATGGCGGGGTCTGCTCCAATCCTTGTGGTGATTACTTATGTGAGTGGATTCCTCCAAAGGCTTCACTTACACCAGCCAGTGATGGCAAATATACTTCATTTAGTGCACCAACTCCAATCAATGACTAGTGGTTTTGTTGAGAAGGATTCTGCGATTAAATTAAAGGTCAGCAGGAGAGAGAGCCTGTGGTTGACCAGAGATCTCTGCTGGGAAAGAGTTGGATAAAGTCTGGTGATGTCTTGCCTCATGTTTGTCGTCCTGAATCCTGGAATTACACCTGAAAGCAGGGGTGGGCACAGTCCAGCCCCTCAAAAATCCCATAATCTAGGGGGAAAAGGCGATACATGCCTTATCAAGATATCCTGAGAGAGAGTGGTGGTTAAGAGCACAGACTCTCTGGATTCTAATCCTGAGCCTGACGCTTACTAACAGGGTAACCTGGAGAAGGTATTTCATCTCTTTGTGCCTCGACGTCCTCATTCGCTACCTACTTCATGGGGTCGTTTTGGAAATTATATCTGATAATAGCTGTAAAGTGAAAATAGTGCCTGATGGATAACCAACAATCAATACCTGTTCATTCTTGGCTTCTCCCATGAGAGCACACATTAGCAGCATTTCACTTCCTGTCTGGAGAATCAAGAAGACCCAGAAGAGGAGCTGATACTTGAACTGGGCACTGGAGGATGAACAGGATTTCAGCAGTGGAAGCAGGAGGGACCTCTAGGCAAAACCAGAAACACATGCAAAGGGGCAAAGTAGGGAGGGCAGGGGTCCAGGTAAAAGCCTCTGCTGACCGCCACACAGGAGAGGAGAGGATGGCGCAGTCTCTTTTTCCCCCAGGCAATGGACGTGATCAAAACTATATTTTAAAAACGTGATTCTGGCAAAGGAATCTATGAGTATATGTGAATCACTATAAAATTCCCTCACCCATCTCCCTCCGATTTTACCAGATAAGCACTGAGTCTAAAACAAAAACACACCAACCTGAATTTTCCGAGTAACTTAGCCCAGTTTGAATCCACGCAGCAGGGATGCTGGCATCGATCCGTAATACCTCCGACAGGACGGAGCCACTCTGGACCGCGCTCCTCCTTGGAGCTCACACAGCCAGATGGGGCAAAATGCCACGTGCCAGGATCCCTGGCGGAGCCTTTTGTCTGCCAACACGTGCAGGAAAATCAGCAGCTTCCACTAAGACAGCTCTGGAAATTCAGCTAAACTGACCTCTTTGTGTCTGATTAACAAATTATTACTTGCATGGATTTTGGTTACATCGAGTCCAGGAAAACAGGTTTTGTTGACATTTATGTCTGACTTTGATTACAGCACAGCTTGCAGGGGGCATGTGAAGGACAAGGTGAGGAAAAGGGAGCAGGGGGTTATAAAATATACCAATCCCACAGGGAGATCTCTCTGCTGTCTTAATCCAAAATGGGCAAATAATGGCCCAATGATCTACTGTTCTGTTGGTACCGAAAGGATGCATCGCCACCTGAGGGAACTGGGCCCCTCAGGAAGGACACTCAGCACCCATCTCCCAGCAAATTATTGGCAGATCCAGGACTAGAATCTCCACCGGTCAATGTGGGAAGAAGTTACTCTTTTAATTGATTAAAACACCATTTAGAGGTTACACACTGATTTCATGATTGTTTTCACAAAGGTATAGACCAGCACTGGCCAATAGAAATACAGTGCAAGCCACACACATGATTTTCTGTTTTCTAGTAGCCACTTTGAAGGAAGTAAAAAGAACAAGTGTGACTAGTTTTAATAGTATATTCTATTTTATTTTCTATTCATTTCATTTAACCCAATATATCCAAGATGTTATTTATATATGTAATTGATCTAAAAATTAGTAATGAGCTATTTTACACACCTTTTGTTACTATGTCTTTGAAGTCCAGGGGTATTTTACACTTAACAGTGCATTTCAGTTTGGAGGAGCCCCATCTCAGGTGCCAAGAGTCACCTATGGCCGGTGGCTGCCATATTGAACAGCACAAGTTTAGACCATGGAGCTTCACCTGCTCCCCAGTGAGGGTTTATGAATATTCATTCACTCATTCAGTGAATATACAGAGGGATCCTACTTTGTGCTTTTCTCTGGATATGAAACAGACACATGTATTTTCTGCTTTCAGTCTAGTGCAGGAGACCAATAAAATGTTGGCAAACATATATGTGCAAGGTATGTACAAATGTATGTATATGCATATGCACATATGCAAAATTAGTCCATTAGTTTCAAAGTGAGGGAGGTACTAAAAAGGAAAGGAACCGGGTACTGTCAGACGTCAGTGCTCCTTTAGATCACAAAGTCAGGGATCACTACTTCGAGGCTCCTATAGCTAAGCCCAAACCCGAGGGAAAAGAAGCCAGTTCTCTGGAGAACCAGCCAGGGGAAAGCATTCCAGCCTGAGCAAGAGACCTTAGGAAAAGAACCAGCAAAAGGCCAACTGGCTGGAATAAAGGGGAAGCCCTGGCGATTTCTCCTACGCTAGTTCGCATGTTACAGACAATGATCACATTTCATACACTTCATTTCTCTGTTGAAAGTGAAAGATAGTCATGACCCGATGAAGGAACAGAACGATGACCCAGGCCATGGGCAATTCCAAGAAGAGGCTGGCCCATCCCAAGGCCACAGCTACCCTTGAAAGTGTGGAGGGTCTGAACATAAATGAGGTGAGCTTCAATCATGCGGTGCTCTGTTGGGGCGAGGCCCTTCCCTATGAGAACCCCTCCCCTTCAGCACTAGATCAAAGCACCAGGGGAGTGATGCACGAGGGCTGCCTGGGAAAGCATTTTTGCTTTGCTATCAGATCTTCTAGGTCTTTGCTCCTATCCGTCTAGAATCTTTGCTCCTATCAGTCCAGAACTGTCTGATCTCAGGACCAGAAGAGGCTGTAGGCAAACTTCTAGAGCAGTCACTTACCATCAGGAATAACCACAATGAAATCATTTCAGAGAAATGCATCGTCTTAAGCTCTAGGGAAAAAGAGCTCATACTTTCCTTGAATGATGGCTTCAAGGAGTTTAAGCCTTTTCCAGGAAACCTCCCTTGATGTCTGATTCGACCCTCCCGTCAGAGTTTGGCAGCCTACTGAGTGCTCTGAAGACAAAGTAGGTGCTTTAAGGGGACACAGGCGTGGATGGACAAACAAGGCCACAGTGTAAGCCTCTGCTGCTTGCTCTCAGTGGAACACAGTGGAAATGCATATTAAAGTGACTCTCATTTTCTCTAGATAAATATCCACGTCCCCTGTCGCCCACCCTTTTAACTCCTCCTGTGACTCTGTGGAATTGTCTAATCCATCGTCTTTATTTTCTCCGTAACTTTTTCAGCTGTAAGAGAGCAGAACAAGTTGCTGGAAAGTCCATCAAGAGAGGCGAGTCATTGAAAGATGGACTGAGTTTCCCACTGAATGGCACGAAAGAGTCACACGTCCAAAATACCATCCCTGTAAGCCACAGGCACTGAGATGCCACTTGGGAGGAAAGACACCTTAGGCTGTTAACCAGCCATAGAACTTAAGTTTGATTCTGGCAGTCAGGTTACCCAGCAGGACCCCAGAAGCGGGGGCGGGTAGTGAGCTACGGGACAGATACGCTTTGCTAGGGGAAGAGGGGGTTAGTGGTGAAGTGTTAAGGAAGAAAAGGGAAGATTCAAGGCCTCCCACAGAGCTGGCCTGCGAAGGCAGGGAGGGCTTGCCAGGCCTGCGAAAGTCAGAATGGGGCATTTGGGAATGTGAAGCTTGTGAAAACCTGAGGCGAGCTGCCAAAAAGGGAGAGAGAATTCAGAACGTTTTCTAGAGTTAAGACAAACTTCATCCACTCACAGTTTTCCGTAAGGCCAGCCTGCAAGAAGTGCAAACCTCACATGATGTCTGAGACGTGGCCTTGTTTGCAACAATGCATTGGCAGTCCATCACTCAACATGCATTTATGGTGGTTAAGAACACAAACTGTGGATCCAAGCAGCATAGGTCTGAGCCCCACCCTGCCATTTACTAGCTGTATAAACTTGCTCAAATACAGTCATCCCCTGGTGTTCGCGGGGTATTGGACTCCGCAGACACCAAACTCCAAGGATGCTCAAGTCCCTCACATAAAATGGCAAAGTACAGTGAATGCGATTGGCCCTCCATATCCGCGGGTTTTGCATCCACAGATTCAACCAACCGAGGATCCTTCTGTGTCTCAGTGGGGTCATCAATGGAATGGGGCTACAAATAGCCCCTTCCCTCCATAGGATGTGGATGAAATCAACTAGCTAATATCGTAAAGCACGCAGACTGCTGCCTGGCACATAGGAGGTGATGGATAAATACTAGCTGCTATCATTTCTAGTAACATATTAATGAAAACCAGTAGTTACTATAGAACTATTCTACAGTTTTATTTTCAAAAAACGTTCCTATACCAGCTAGCTACTATAGCTAAGAGAGAATTGTTTGCATTCTGCCTTAAGGTCATCACGTCTTCTTTTGTGCCAGAAGTCTTATGAATCAAAATTTGCCTCACCACTTAATTTCCAGTAATAGAATAGTTAAGAAAAATATGCTGTCCTTACTTAATGGTATATTAAGCAACTTAAGATGATGACAAGAGGACGACATGCCCAAATGGAAGCATACCTTCAAAATAATAAGTGAAAAAAGGAGGGTGAGAAATTGTGCAAATACTATGAGGACATGCATATGAAAAAATAGACTGGAAGGAAAAGACCGAAGTTAAAACAGTCTTTTTTTTTTTTAAACACTGTAATTGTTTTATTTTTCAGGTTCATTTTGAAAGGCAGTGTTCATTAGGGTGTATATTTTGGCAGTTTTTAAGAGGGACTTTTTTTAAAAAAAATTTATTTTATTTATTTTTGGTTGTGTTGGGTCTTCGTTTCTGTGCGAGGGCTTTCTCTAGTTGTGGCAAGCGGGGGACACTCTTCATCGCGGTACGCGGGCCTCTCTCTATCGCGGCCTCTCTTGTTGCGGAGCACAGGCTCCAGACGCGCAGGCTCAGTAGTTGTGGCTCACGGGCCTAGTTGCTCCGCGGCATGTGGGATCTTCCCGGACCGGGGCTCGAACCCGTGTCCCTGCATCGGCAGACGGATTCTTAACCACTGCGCCACCAGGGAAGCCCAAAACAGTCTTTTTTTTTTAATAACCTGAAATTATGGGTGAGTTTTTCCTTTATTTTTTTAACATCTTTGTTATATGATTTGATTACTTTTATACATTATAACAAAATAATGCGCCATCCCAGTGCTTTCTGTAATTTACATAAAAACAAACAAGACATCCCTATAGAACCTGTTATAATGATTTTAATTTCACATGTATGCGAGAGGGTGAGTTTTGTATGAAATAAAGGCTAAGGGTGTTCAGGAACATCAGGGAAAATGAACGAAAACCTTTTAGAAAGAGTAAGAATCTAAGTCCTTCCATAAAAAAATAAATTTTCCTTAACAGCTAAAATTGGCTGTCTGTGCTGAGAAAACACTGGAGGGGCCAGGAGGAAATCTGAGGCTGCTTACATTTCCACTGTGGAAGGACTTCTGACTGATGGAGGCTTCCCCTCCTTCCCTTGTGCAAGCCTGCAGGAACTCTGCCTGAATCCGGGCCACCGAGCTGACGTGACCCCTCCCCCCCCACCCCCGGAGCCCGCCCCTCCCACCCCCGGAGCCCACCCCTCCTGCTCCTGCAGGGCCCCAGGTGGGCCTGGTCTCTGCAGGCTCTCCCTTCTGCAGTTCTGGCCTTGTCCTCCTCTCCTCTCCCCACTTCCCCTCCCCTTTCCTGACATCGGTAGGTCAGTTCCCAGATGTTACTGGAAACAGGCAAAAATGTCTCCTGCCACTGGGCCCACTAGTCATGGAGAGATTCAAGAGTCATAGCCATTCGTGGTGGCCAGTCATCGTGCAGCATAGCGGTCACGCAGGAGCTCTGGCTTCTGATTATCTGCTTTGAATTCACAGCCTCACTTCTTAGCAGCTGGTTTCAAACATGTTAGCTCCCCATCGGGAAAGCTGGGATGGTGGTGACGTCATCTGTCTTCTAGGGCTTCTGTGAGGAATCAGCAAACTGCTGTAGAAAGTGTCGGCATGGTCGATGCTCAAGGAAAGTTAACTACTATTCCTATCTTTTTATAGAAGTTTCAGCTCAAGTTTTACCCCTGAGATAGTTGCCTCAGCAACCTTTTTCTGAATCCTTTTTTGCCTTTCAACCAGTTGCCTTCCCTCCCCACATTTTCTCCCCCAGCTTCCACTGGATAGTATATTATTCTGTAAAGGCAGGTGAAAGTGAGCCCGATAAACTTCTGTACTTTCATATCTAGAGGAGGCTGCAGCTATTCACCAAAAGCCTAGTGAGAGCCACCACTGGGTCCCATCTAAACCCGAGTGTTTATTTCCTTCCTGGGAGACCCCGAGAGATTAGGCAAACCGCCCAAATCTCTGCAACAAAGTCGTGGATCTGAAACACAATGAAACACAAACCATATTTGTCCGATGACACCAGGGTCCATGTATGTCCGAAATATATATATTTAATTCTTTTCTTTTTCTTTTTAAGAGGATTGACTGAAATTCCCAGGAATTGGGTATCATTAGGGGAGGAATTAGGGTCACACGAGTTACCCCTGAATCCCAGTGCCTCTCATCTCACACCACTTAAGAGACCTGCCAGGCTGCCCAGGGGCAGAGCCTGCACCTGCGGGTACCAGGTGGCACCCACAAACCTGTGTGAGATTGGGGGGAGGAGGGGCAGAGGGGAAAGCCCAGTCATCTCTTGGCCACCTTACTTTACACAAATTTCTTAAGAAATTGAGTATAAATCATTGTAAATTGGGTCATATTTTCAATTGACTTTTAATTTCAACAACGAGGTCCCCAAAGAAAGAAATTGGTCCCAAGACCACAAGAGAATGCAGTAAACCATTTACAATAATGCATTTCGACAAAAAGTATTATGAACTATTTTAACATAACCAATTAAGTAAAATAATGTGATAAAAATAGAGCAGAGACCACCAGAAACTGTATAAAAAGGAAAAAAATTCATTTCATTGGAGCGGCTCTCGGGATTTGCGGGTATATATTTTTCTTTTTACACCACAATTAGCCTCAAAGGTCTATTTTTCCAACAACTCTTCCCCCGACCCCTCCCCGAGGTTCTAGGTGGCTCCCTCTCTCTTATTCACTGGCCTCATTGGAGACATCACCACCTCCGGCGTGGAGCTCCCATCCCAGCCTCCTGGATTCTCTGTGTGACTCAATACCAGCGGACATGAGCACATAGAAAAGCAAAACCTTGGAAGTTAGTTACCTTAGTAAAATAGGTGGACAGGAATGAATGTTTTTGCCCAGTGTGGACTCCAAGAGGTATTTGACCAATGAGACACAGGCTGGGGTCTCCTGGGAAGCGAGCTGGCCGCCTTCTGTTCCTCCCCGACCTGTCCTGTCACCTTGAACGCTACCTCACATCCTGTGTTCACCAGTTTGGACTGGTGTGCCAGAGAGGGTAGTGCTTTCTGAAGAATGGGGAGAGAGTTAAGGAAACCAGGAGAAGACAAAGAATGAAGAGGCTGCATGCTAAAGTATCAGCACGACTCCCACACATTATGCTACGTGTGGTAGCCAGGGCCTAGCTAAACTACGTATTGCTGAATTTCTGGGAACTAGGCCTTGTCACTCAAGTTTCTGGGCCTGTGAATAAAGGATAGAAGAGGGGGGTTTTAGCACATGGGGTGTCACAGAATATTGGGACGCCTCCACTTCTGTGCAGTTTACTGCATCAGGGCCAACTCTGCTCAAAAGGTGAGAATCCCCGAAGTTTATCATTGGGATCCACTTCTGTTTCTGAGCTGATTATCACCTGCCTCTGTCCTCCCCCCCCCAGTCTCCAGAGCCTGAGTCCTATAGAACAGCCCCTCCCCCAGACCTGTCCTCCCCCAGGGTGACCCACACTATCCCCTCACACTGGAGTGGTCCATGTCTCAGCATCCACTAAATTCATCCCGGTGTCAGGAGAAAAAGAGCTGATTAACTCAATCTATCCTAATATCCAGATGATTAATAACTACTTAACTCTTCAAGAACTTTACTCATTTGGGGGCAGGTCGAGTACGGACCCATGAGAACTTTCTGGTATGCAGTGAGAGAGGAAATGTGTCCCCAGGAGGCTAACTCACTGGCAGGCCCGCTCTGACTGCCCAAGTACCTTGGACCACTTCTGTTTTCTTCCTCCATTGATGAGTCTGCAGTTTCTTCCCAAACTCCAGGTTACTATGGTCCACCCTGGTTCTGGGAAGTGGCAATGGAACTGCTACTGTGGTCATTATTTTTTAAATACCACCTGTCATCTCCATGAGCCTCAGTTTCTTCATCTGTAAAATGGGGTTTAATAATGTCTACCAAAGATTATCTCAAAGATTGAAATAGTAGGTGGTAGACAAATGTTAGTTCCATCCTGCAAAAAATCCAGTGTTCTCAAGCCAAGCAATGACCTTTACTTCACGGGAGATACTCAGAGCTCTTAGGAGAAACATGCTTTTGAAAAAGAATCTTAGTGGACAAACGCAGTTTTTACCAGACAGCATCTAGTCCCACCTTTTCTGAACCCATCGTGACTGCCCCCTCTACCCTCCCTGTACATAGACTGCACAGTCTATTGTGCTTTGTGTAGAACTGGCCTTTCCATTTCTAAAGATGAGCATATGGTGAGCATATGAACAAAGATGAGAGGGAGAGAGAAAACGATGTCACTGGAGACTGGTTGATGTCTGCATCCAAGCATCCCTGACACTGGACCTGCCCTTGATTTTAATTTTACAAATCTGGGAATTCCTTTCTTCCTTTACTATTTTTCCTAACTTAAGGGAGTTTGAATCCTAAGACTCGTCTCCTTTTTGTGATTACTACCTTTTTTAAAAAAAAAACAAAAAGCTTATGTAACCTGCAGCCCACTGGTAAATATGTAAAACTAAATATGGGCACTTGGCAGTGCTGATTTAAGTCAGTGTCTCTGAAATGTGTTTATTGAAGCCACCTACCCAACAGAAGAGACTTAATGCTTCTGAGGTTTGCAGGCCCCCTAAATGTTAAGATCTTTGTAGCCTTGTGTTCTATTATATAGAGTGGGGATTTTGCATCCCACTTGAAAATATAACCATTGTTTTTTTTATTATAAATGCATTTTAAGTTATAAGTTGTATTGCCTTCATTTCTCCTCCACCCTCCCACACATTTGAGGAAAATTGATGCCATTTATCCTGTGGATTGCTTCATATCCCAGAGGTACATGTAAATTAATTTGAGACACACACACTAAAGGAAACCAAGACGGGACCCAGAGCCTGTGAGCTCAACCCCGGAAATGTCAACCATCAGAGAAGTCTGCCCTTCTAGGCTAGCAGTCCACTTAAATGTGCAAATTTACTTTAATGGGCATAAATTTAAAGGGACATCCTTTAGCTATGGCACCTGCAATGACATTGGCATAGACAACCAGGTCCCGTCGCATTCCTGCCGTGTGACAGTGATGGCGGAGGCAGAGAGCAGAGTCTGGGCTGCGTGAGAACACGCTGGTGAATATCACCCAAAGTACAGAGCCGCTTAAGAAAATATTCATCTCATGTCTCTGTCTTAACCTCTTCAGGGCTCAAAACAAAGACTGAGCAATATATAAATGAGAACAAGGAGTGATTAGTTCTAAAAGTTAGAGCTCTACCCTTTCCTAGCTGTTATCTCATACCTTGGACAGTTGCCTGTTTGGCCGCCATCCCTTTTTTTCTTTTCTTCAATCTTCTCTTTTTAATCTGCCCTTTCTCTGTGAGGAGTTCATGCCGTGGCTAGCCAAGCAAGGAGAACCCGAGTTGGAGGTGGAGAAGGTTATGTCCTTCTAGAAGGATCCATGAGTTTAGCCTCCTTTTGCATTTTAAAAACCGCACCTGGATTTGCAAACCTTTCCAAGGTTGTGAAGTTTTCTGTTGACGATCGTAACATTTGATATCATGTGGCAAACACACACCAGTAGCAAATGTTAACAACTTCATGGAATCCTAGAGGCTGTGATTTCAACTAACTAAATAAAAAGATGGGGAGGGTGGAGATGGAGTCCTTTGGGGTCAACTATGACATGACAAACCTGTGAAAAGGCTTACTTACATCTAGGAACTATTCAAGAGAGCTACAGTTTTGGCCAAAAGATATAAAGATTTGAAAAAGTACATTAAGTTGAAATTCTTTACTTAAAATGGGATAAACTGTGTTTGACGTTTGGAAACTGCTGTTTCGGCAAAGATAAAGGTACTAAGGTTTCCAAATGTAAGAGTGAGATCAAATGTGAAGGCTTCTTGAGATTCTGAAGTACAATTTAGGAACTTGGAACAAAAACGGTTTCTTGGAAGATGCTTGGGGAAGAAAATATTTCTCTTGGCATGATGTGCTTCATTTTTCTTAGGGAAAAACTAGAAAAAAGAAAAGGCTGAGGAGGGCCAGTTTGCATAAATGGGGCAGAGGCTGAAATAAAAAATAATAAACAGTCCAAACTCATTCCTTTTTAGCTTCAACAAAGTAGGAAGGAGTAAGCAAAGAAAAGAAAATAATTTGATCAGAAATTATTTTAAAGCAAAAGCCTTGGGACTTCCCTGCTGGTCCAGTGGGTAAGACTCCACACTCCCAATGCAGGGGCCCCAGGTTCGATGCCTGGTCGTGGAACTAGATCCTGCGTGCATGCCGCAACTAAGAAGCCCACATGCCACAACTAAAGATCCCACATGCCGTAATGAAGATCCTGTGTACCACAACTAAGACCCAGCACAGCCAAAATAAATAAATAAATAAATATATTTTTAAAAAGCAAAAGCCCTATGAATTCTTACCAAAGGAATTCTGGGAGGGCTTAATATCATAGATTAACATCCTTAGCAACAGAGTGGACTCGAAACTGAGCGAATCCATCAAAATCCTGAACCGAAGAACAGAGGATGCCTGCCTACATGAAAATGCAAACATCCCAGTCTTCCTAGATAGAAACAAAGAAACTGCAAAGTGTGTACAAAATCATGGCTGGCCGTTTTCTGTTCAAGTTTTCCACTTACACAGAAATGGGAACCTGTCTGTCAGGTTTTGGCCCTAGCATGTCTCTAGAATAAAATTGTAAAGCTAACAATGGAAGTTCATCACAGCAACTCTGTCAGAACTTCAACTACAGTGCTTGGAACCAGCAGTTCTGGTCAAGCTCACAGACAGTTTCAGGATACAGTCTGGTTTTTAAAATCTTTTTATTCGACTTGAAACTGAAAGTTCATCTCTTCCTTATTAAATTGAAAAATGAAATGGTACCAAATCGCAGGATTATAGATATCATAGGGTGTTAAATTTTCTCAGACAAATCTCTTACTTCACTTCACACTTGAATCCCAACATGCTTATTACTTTAATTTGGGGAGTCTCCAAATCCAGTGATTTTCTGAGCTCCACTTCAGCTACCCCACCCTTCTGAAGAGCTGGGGACAGCTATGTCTGACCACACATCCATCTAGACTGAAGCAGGCATCAAAGACATGCTTTTGATGTTCGTAAACACACAGCCGTCAAATGAAACATTGTGCAGCAGTGAACTTGATGTCTGTCTTTGCAGACAGATATATAAAACTTTAATTATCAAGAGTCTAAGGAATAAGAAACTGCAAATAACTGAACATTTTTCTGTGTACAGACCAAAAAGCCAAGGGCAAGAAAACACAAGAATTTTGAGATTTTAGTCAAAAGACCATTTCTAGCTCATGCTTCAGGCTTGGTACACGTTCAAGTCATCTTTCTTTCTATTTAGAGCTGAGTTTTAAGCCTTGCTCACCTCTGTTTACCCACAGATGTCAGGCCCATATGCTCTCTCAATTATTACTCTCAGCTCTCTCTGTGAACTAGTACCATCATCACGGGGTTCAAGCTCTGGTTAGATTCCCAAGTCGGTGCTGGTACCTTCTCAGGTGACACGCTCTGTAAGCCACCAGTAAATGAGGAATGGATTACATCAAGGTTTCTCATTTTTAGAAGGCGGTTTGGTGGTTTTTTTTTTTTTTTGACAAATGTAAAAATAAAGCTTATCTTCAATGTATCTGTCAACTATCAAGAAAATTTCTTGAGCTATCTTTTCTGAAATTGATATGAATATAATATAAAAGTATAACATCAAATTTGCATCCAATATTTAAAAAGAAGAATATATTCAATATAAACAAATTCAATATTATGATTTTATATGTGTAAAAATGAAAAGCATACCTATTATAACTGTGCCCTGAAACTCAGTGCCACGGAAGGGACAAGCAGTTTTCAACCAACTGACCAGCCAAAGAAACGAACAAGAAATAAAGAAGAAAAAAAGAAAGGGAAAAAAATCTGCACTAAAGTAGAATGCGTTTGCAAGCCCCCTCTTCCAAGACATTCAAGTATTCATTTATTTGGGAATGTATCAGGAATTAATCCCTCCAATTCCTGTTGACCTCCTTGTGGAAAATTCGGGTAGGGCAGGCACTCACATGAGAATTTAGAAGCGCACTGCCCTGTCTGAGATTTTCTGCCCTGGCTCATTGATTGGAAGGTTGGGAATCTAGTAACATGAGACGTAATATCAGCAAATATTCCAACTGACCTCAGCATACCCCTTCCACAATCTTCCAACAGCTAGGAGATTTGCATGGCAGAGGTAACTAAGGACATCAGGGGTTTCTAGTGACATCGTTACCATGAGTGCTGCTGGAGAAAAATAGATGGAGAGGTGCTAGGGTAAGTCGTTTGAAATCTTATTAGCGCTGCTCTGTGACCAGGGGATTTCATAGCATTTTTTCTGAACTCCATCTGCTACAGTTGAACAGTTTGAAATGCAACATCCCTTTGCTTCAAACATTCTATCAAATTGCCCTGATGAGATGGGTCCTTTTGGAGGTTCTAGGCTGCATCCTCTGATTTACTCAGTTGTCAGGATGCCCGGGTTTTATCACTTGAGTTCCGTTTTTAATTAAAAATCATGTGCAGAAAATCTTTTCTTTAAAATAGCTTAAATATATATTTAATCAGCAATGAGAAATGACCTTGGGAGCAGTTGTTCTTCCCCGGCGTGTTGGGACGAACACACAGTGTTTGTTGTCATTCTGACAGGCTCTGGATGTTCTGTCCTAGCCAGCCTGTTGTGGGGTACTGTGGTGATCCATGGGAAGTGCTATTTATTTGACCTGTGTGGAATGTAAAGTGCGGTGGAAGAGGTCTCAGTGTGAGAGCAAGCTTTTAACTATGGTAATTCAAGTAAACCAACTTTTGAAATGACTTGGTCTTAAGGTCAAATTCAATTTGCTGTATTGTTTTTCCTTTCAATAAAATGCTTGGAAAATCTGTCTTGAAGCAGATTGTGAGCTGGGCAGTGAGTGGTCTTTCATCTTTGGAACTAATTCCTGATAAATATGATACTGAGAATCGTGCTCATATATCAGTTTTCTCAAAATCCTTCAATAGATTTAGCTCTACTTAATTTTTGCTCTAGAGAAAAAAAAGATATGACAAGTGTTATTATTAATATCGATTTAGCAGGATGACCCCTGTAACCAAAATCACTGTGATTAAAGAAGCCATGATGAAAATTCGACGCCTGTCTTTAGTGCTGCTAAATTCCCACTTAAACTGCTTCCATTTTCTCTGTTACTGGGGCAGTTTTGTTGCTGCTCATGGTTGAAGAAAGTCTCATACTGGAGCTGACAAAGCCCTGTAAAAAGAGCAACTCTGAACACTGTCGATCAAAGTGACCAAAAGCCCAACTTTGTTTTGTATGACCTCCAGTTTTTCCCTATAGGAAAACTGCATCAGAAAGAAAGAAAAAAATCTGAGTGCCTTCTTTGCACAGATGTTTTATTTTCATCATCTCTGTAATCTTCTCACGGAGACTATGACTTATCATTACCATTAATTTACACTTTCTGAAAATGAGGAATGGTTACAATGCCAGTTTTTTGTAATCCTGTTTTCTGGCATGTTGTCTCATAAATCACTGAGTCTCTCCTCATTTTTTTTTTTTTTTTAAGAATTTTCCCTAATCTCTGGGTCTCATTTTAGGTAGTTTCTATTACTATTCCTTCAAGTTTATTGACCTTTTCTTTTGCAGTGTCTAATCTTCTATTAATCCTATCCAGTTATTTTGTAAAGATATTTTTTCCTCAGAACTTCAAATAAATGGTTTTGTTTATGTCTGGCATTTAGTGTTTCTAATTAGAAGATTGGTGCTATTCTCTTCTCAGTCCGTTTTGGAGACTTGGCTTTCTAGAGTTCTCTATCCCCAAGGTATTAGTTGTTCTTTTCATTAGCCTTGTTATTTGGTGATTCCAGTCTGAAGACTCTTGTCTCTCTTTTTTTTTTTTCATCTCCAAGGATTTTCCTTCTGTTACTTCTTTACTTATTCTCTTCCATTTTTTCTTTTCTTCACAGCTGGAACTCTTATTGGAAATATTTGGATGCCCTGCATCTATCTTTCATGGCTTATAACTTTAATTATTAATCTCCTTGTTTTCTGTTCAATATTATATTTCCTTAACTTTGCCTTCCAGATTAATAATTTTCCTCTTTAGTTTTGTCCAAGTTTTAAATCCAGCACATCCACTGATGTATGTATCCATGTATTTTAGGCAACAGTATTTTTTTTATTTCCAGGCAAACTTCATTAAAACCTCGACCCAATCAGAAACTAGTTACTTCTCATCGACTTTCCTGGTAATGTCCAGACCTAAGCCATCATCATCCCTCAACTGGAATAACTTATATCCCTTGCCCTCCCTCTCTCCAGAGTTTGTTCTTCACATACAAGTGGTCTCTTTAAAATGTGTTCCCATCATTTCATTCCTCTGCTTAAAATACTACAATGGCTTTCCATCTCATTCAGAGTAAAATTTAAAGTCTTTACCATGGTCTACAAAGTCTTACTTTACCTGGACTTCTACCACTTCTTCTGTCAACTCTTCTACTTGTCACCCCCTCCCACACTGTTGCCCCAGGGCATTTGCTCTTGTTCTTTCTCATGCCCTGGGACACTCCTCCCCCAGATTATACATGTAACTTCCTTCCTCAACTCATTCAGATCTCAGCAAAGCCTTTCCTGACCCCTCTGTTATGGACTAAACAGTTGAGTCCCTCCCAAAATTCATATGTTGAGACGAAGTCCCCAGTCTAATGGTATTTGGAGGTGAGACATTTGGGGGGAGGTTAGGCCATGAGGGTGGAGCCCTCAGGAATGGGATTAGTGTTCTTATACAAGAGGCTCAGGAGAACTTCCTCCCACTAACACCACGTGTGCTTATAGCAAGAGGCTATCTGTGAACCAGGCAGCAGGTCTCACCAGACCCATAGTTTTCCTGTACCTTGATTTTGGGCTTCTCAGCCTCCAGAACTGTGAGAAATAAATATTTGTTGTTGATAAGCCAACAGCTGATGGTATTTTGTTATATTAGCCCAAACAGACTAAGACACCTTCTGTTTAAGATCCCAACCCTCTTGTTCCCTCCCTTCCACCATTCTCTGCTTTATTATTCTCCATATTATTTCATTTACTTATGACATATAATATCTGATTGATTTCCTGTGTGCCCTCCTGTAAGTTCCAGGAGGGCAGGGGGCTTTATCTGTTGTGGATAGTGCTATACCCCCAGCACCTAGAATAGTGCCTGGCAATGGTAGGCAGAAATAATACATGTATGGCAAATTGGTGAATGAATAAGTAAGCAAATAAACGCTTCTCCAATTTTTATCCTAATAGCCTCTGGATTAGAACTTCTCTGAAATACTGGTGACAATTTTGTGTTCACCTTAGTGTATTACTTGTTCTCAGTTTTCCTCAAAGATCTGATTCTTCTTCGTAGTGTGTTATTTCTTCAGCTACAGTTTTCTCTTTTTCCTCTGCTATAAATTTTATTCCATTCTCTTCCACCTTCCGTATAGTCCTTAATATTTCTGGGCCACTGATGATACACTTATGGTTGCATAGTTTAAAAAATATATTTATTGTAATTTCAGAGGGACTTTGGTGGGCAGCCACAGGGATGTGAGTGTTCTGTCCACCATCTTGAATAGGAAACCTTGGCTCTAATTCTCAAATCTGATAAACTTATTCGTAATGCCTCCAATTTGCCTACTTGGCTTTTTACTCGAGGACATATCTTAATATGATAAATATCGTTCAGGGATTTTTGGGTAAAATCTGTTTCCCTTCATAAATATTTTTGTCTCCTTTCCTAAGCTTTCAGGATGAAACAAAACCAAAGAACCAAACAACGAAGGAAGACTTGTTAATTGAACATATGTCTTTCTGTCTTGAGGCACATGTTTATAAACTCTGCCACATCAGCATTCTATGAGTGCAATCTTCCACTTTTAAACGTCATTGAAACGTTTTAATATTAACTACTTGAGCGTATTTTCTGCTTTTGTCTTATCTTTTCATCTTAAATATGAAAAAAACACCAAGTGACATTTGAAGAGAACCATGACAAGTTTATAGGAGGAAAATATGGCATCATTTTATGTTCATTTATTTTCTATTTCCTTTTGTTTATCTTATTTTTATATTCTTTGAAGCTTGAATTAACTGTGTCCTCTGAACTCTGGGATTTCTACCAGATGGGCTATTTAATTAATTCACAAGCCTTCATAGAACATTTTGAGTGGATAAATCATCCCAGAAATTAAACTGGCAAATTAAAAGTGATTTTTGGTATCAAGAGTTTTGGGCCTAAGATTATTTTCAGTTGATAAATAACACTGCAAAATAGTTGAACCTGCAGTTGGTTATCTGAGCCTTTATAGTTTCCCAATGTAGTAGGGGCAAATATGATCCAGAAAGGAAGACAGAAACTGGAGAAAAGCCTCAAGCGTGATAGACAATATCTGCAATAATTCTGTACCCTTTTAAGTGATTCAAAGGCAAAGTTAAATGAACACACTCTACAAATACATTTTGTCCGTTATTTATTTAGTATAAAAAAGAAGACATTCTAAAGAATACATTTTATTTCCAATTTTTTTGTCGGTCTCTGTAGATCTAAATGAAATGGTACATTCTACATTAGAATGAACCACTTTGGATTACTGTCAAATACATGGAGATGCCAAAACTTCCTCATAGCTTGAAGTGATGGCATAGTCCAGAGCACTCATACTTAAGGAATCATTTCCATTTATTGTCCTCTCATCTTTGTGAATTCTTGTGAATTCTTTTCCTGCATGAACATATTATTCCCTACTGAGGACATTACCATTTTTCTCTTTCCTTACTCAAAGGCTGTTAAAATCAACTGAGCTACTTAATTACTTAGTTAAGAGAAAACATCTTAATTGGAAAGTATCTTCCTTCTGCAGCCAGTTTTAGAATTTAGAGCTTCATAGCTACAGCTTAAGAGAAATTTGCCAAAAGAACCTCAAGATGCTAATTAAAAGGGTATATAATTTACATCGATTTACATATACATTTCGATTCTTTTGAGAATTAATGAAGTGCAAACTGATGAGGGCAATCACTGGGGTATTTTAAGATTTTCCCCTGTGATCAACCCAAGCACATCATTTATTTTAAAAATGTGTATTAGTTTGTTCTAATGAAAAGTATCTCAAATAGACATAAATAATTATTAGTTAGTATTCATGAGACCACATGGAAGAATTCTTTAATCGTGAGAATTGTAGTCTGGTGGGTCTCTAGTCATCTGGATACAGAATCACGGGGGGGAATCTCCGAGATTAGGGTTTAGTTACTCTGGAGTGTGGCCTAGGTCTTTGTGTCCTTTCAAAGCCTCCTGGGTCATCCTTCTGAGCAGTCGGGTAGAGTCAACAACTAACGTGAAGCATATCACATATCATTTTACAAACACTGCCACCAAAATTGTCATTGAGTTATACCATTAACAAACTTCAGCAGGGGCAATGTAGTGAGCATTTTTAAAATTAATGATCCCCTTAGAAAATCCTTGTGATAACAAGGAAAATTCTTGTTACCTGAGAAATCCAAATCTCCAATTTTCCCTTCCTTCCTTCCTTCCTTCTTTCCTTCCTTCCTTCCTCCCTTCCTCCCTCCCTCCCTCCCTTCCTCCCTCCCTCCCTCTCTCTCTCCCTGCCTTTCTTCCTTCTAGTCATACTTTGGTAGCATTCAAAATGATATGGTCTTCCTAGCTATCCTAAATGATTAGGAAGAAATGTCCATAAACTTTAGTGTTGTCTTTATGTCTGATATGTTTTTATGGAAAATCTAAGTAAATTCCTATACATTCCCTGGTACACTAAACAGGTTCAATGTTATTTCCATACACAAATGATAAGGTGTATGTTCTTTAGTATCAAGCTAATGAAACCTAGTATTGGATTGGCTAAAAAGCTCATTCGGGTTTTTTCCGTAACCTCTTATGGAAAAACCCCAATGAACTTTTTGGCCAACCCAATACTAAGGAATACTAAGGTCTTCCTAACTCTTTGTCTTTTTATTCTTTTCTCATTAAATTGACTCCTTCTAAT
Organism: Grampus griseus; assembly: GCF_964374135.1. Classification (NCBI taxonomy): domain Eukaryota; kingdom Metazoa; phylum Chordata; class Mammalia; order Artiodactyla; family Delphinidae; genus Grampus; species Grampus griseus. The sequence goes on along the minus strand of NC_139006.1, from coordinate 31,786,006 downwards.
CAGAGTGGTCTGAGATCTGTAATATTGCCTAGTGTTAGTCACAATCACAAAGTCAATTTTTTCAATATTAATGTTTCTAATCATTACTTGATAAACTACCAAATACAAGGTTATACCTGGCTCAGGCCCAGGACAGCCACCAGAAACATATATGTCCAGTTGCCTGTAACTCTGGAAAGCAAATTTTGGCCATTTTAATTTTGGTTCTATAAATATAGATGCATCTTGATCTAAGAAAGAAAAATGCACTGAGGTTTATGACACTTGAGCTTATATTAAATATTCATATTCAGGTGATCGCAGCATAGTTTTTTCATTGACTTGATGTACATGTTTTTTCCAAAACCACTGAGAAGTGTCAACTGATGGTTATAAAGAGCTGATCTTAAAATTAAAGACACACACAAAAAGAAATCACGAAATGACACCTAAATATCTCTTGACAAGATTAAATATCTAACCCTTTCAGGTAACAAAGGAGAAACCTTATATTCTTCTGGTAAAGAAAAATCAAAATTACGGAACAAGCAGGTAGGGTGGCTGTGTTATCTGAACTTCCGAAATCTTTAAAAATGGCTGAGTCAAACAAGTTTGTGTCGGTCTCTAAGAAATTATTCTAAAATAGGAACTTTTGGGAAGGTTCAGACATTTTTCTATTATTTCTATTTTTGCCCCTAAAATTATGTCACAAAAAATTTCCTCCACAAATGATATCAGGGAAGAAACAGTGAAATAATTCCAGTCTCTGCTTGTAGGCAAGCTAGTTAGTTGACTGCATCTACTAAACACCAGGTGGCTAATTGTACCCAGAGTGGTTTATTTTGCCAGCATCAGACTGCTTTTGTCCGTGATCATTTTGGTACCAAATTTTGCATCTGCAAATGGACAAATTATGAATATAAATTGGAAGTTTATACTGTGTAAAATTCACCCTAAATGTAGAAACTAAGTTTTTTATTTTGATATGTGTCCAGACCTTATTTTCATCTGAATTAAGACAAAACATGTACCTAAAAGCCATCTCAGGATGTCATCACTTCACACATGTGACACCAATACCAGTGACCTTTGGGAAGTGCATCTGTAGCAATTAAATCATTTCTTCATTTTATGTAGTGTTTCCTGAAGGACATTCCACGAAATTTTAGAACATCCTATGTGGAAAGCAAAAGGTAAGGGAGAAAAGGAAGACTTGGTCCTGAAAGTTTGGGAAATATTGTCTTCAGTTTTAAAATACAGTGCTTTTAAACTCCTTTAATGAACAAGTATTCTTGATGGATCTCCAAGATCAGAAAGTGTAGCATTTCCCAAATGTATTTGACCTCGTAGGACCCAGTGAAATGTAGGACCTACAAAAATGCTGCTTTAATGAATCAAAACTACACATTTGTGAAGATAATTTCCATTCCCGTATCCATGTTGTCATAATTATTGCTCTTAACTTATATCACAAACTTGTCTGCATTCCAACAGTAAAATAGATTTTACTTATCTCCTAAGTATGTATGCTAAGACAGTTGCAGTGGTTTAAAACAGACAGCTAATATCTCCAGGGACTTTTCCGGAAGCTGATACTACCCCAGGATCTAGGAGTGAGCAGGTTACATGAGGTGGGTCTTATTAAGTCTGGAGAGCCATCTTGGCCACTGAGCTGAGCTCACTTATATATACCTTGTTTCAAATAGTCACTTCTATGCCTAAAATTTTACAATCTTGCTATTAATAACGTACTAGATACAATTTAGAGGCAGCTATAATCCTGCACATAGCCCTTTAGATAGGACCTACTCAGAAATTAACTATCAGGCAGATGCTGGTTAATTTCCCATTATATTAGCCAAAGCATTTTTTGTTCCATTAACCACTGTCAAGTACACACTTAAGACACTCGGGTATTACCTGCATTGCTTCCAGCTCCTGTTGAAGACGGGGTTCAACTCACCCTGAGCAGTCCAGGCCCCCGAACTAGTAGGGTTCTCTGTGTCCCTCTGGTGGACACAGAAGGCTTCCTCACATCAGGGTCTCTGGAGGCAAATGGGTAACTGCTTCCAAGGTGTATCCTGATGCCCTTTACAAAATCAACTTTATTGAGATATAATTTACATACAATAAATGCAGCCACTTCAATAAGTTTTGACAAATCATAAATCCGTATAACCGCCACCTGGTGAGGATTTGGGACAGTTCTGTCACACATGTTCTCTTTGAGCATCAGTTTCTTCAACCCCTGGCTCATTGTAACAACTGATCTGTTTCCTCTCCCTCTAATTTTCCCTTTTCCAGAATATCCTATAAATAGAATAATACAGTATGTACTCTTTGTGTGTGGCTTCTTCTGCTTAGCATATTTTTAACATTTTGAGGCTGATCAGTGCTGCATATCTCAGCAGTTCATTCATTTTTAGTGCTGAGTAGTATTCCATTGCATGGTTACACTACAGTGTGCTTATCCACTCACCTGCTAATGGGCATTGGATTGTTTTCAACTTAGAGCTGTTATGAATAATATTGCTATGAACACTGGTGTTCAGACTTTTGTGTTGCCATATGTTTTCAGTTCTTTGGAGTGAATGCATCAGAGTAGAATTGCAGGGTAGTACAGCTAAGAGTGGGTTTAAATTTCTAAAACTTGCCAATTTTCCAAAAAGGCTCTACCCTTTACATTCTCATTTGTGATCTATATGAGTTCCAGTTGCTCCACTGGAGCAACTATTGATAACCAGTCTTTCTTATTGCTTATTATTGTCAATGTTTTTTGTTTGAGTCTGCATTTTCTGATGACTAATTTAACATTTTTCATTGATTTCTTCACTAACATTCTTATTTAATATGAACCAAAATTTACTTTTAAAAGTTCAGTGCTAAATAAATTTCATGAGCTCAAATGTATCTTTTTTTTAATAGATTTTTAAAATTTATTTATTTATTTATTTTTGGTTGTGTTGGGTCTTCATTACTGTGTGCAGGTTTTCTCTAGTTGCGGTGAGCGGGATCTACTCTTCGTTGCGGTGCTAGGGCTTCTCATTTTGGTGGCTTCTCTTGTTGCGGAGCATGGGCTCTAGGTGCGCAGGCTTCAGTAGTTGTGGCACGCAGGCTTCAGTAGTTGTGGCGCACGGGCCTAGTTGCTCCAGGCACGTGGGATCTTCCCGGGCCAGGGCTCGAACCCATGTCCCTGCATTGGCAGGCAGATTCTTATAACCTCTGTGCCACCAGGGAAGCGCCATGTTGCCATCATTTTTTTTTTTTGCGGTACGCGGGCCTCTCACTGTTGTAGCCTCTCCCGTTGCGGAGCACAGGCTCCGGACGCGCAGGCTCAGCGGCCATGGCTCACGGGCCCAGCCGCTCCGCGCCACGTGGGATCTTCCCGGACTGGGGCACGGACCCGTGTCCCCTGCACCGGCAGGCGGACTCTCAACCACTGCGCCACCAGGGAAGCCCCACGTTGGCATCTTTTGTCAGAGATTTTGGCCCTGTCACTGGATACAAATTCTGACCTCCTGCTACAAAGTACAGGGGCCCTTCACAATCAGGAGGAGAGAAATGTTGTTTTCAGGGGGAAAAAGAAAACCAAAACATTTTATTTCATCAAAGCCTGGCTATCTCCAGTGGGCAAGTGTGGGAGAGTGACAGGTACCTGCTCAATACCCAGTCTCTTTTTCTTGCTTTGTAAGAAGACCCTTCTTTTATTCATGCTGGCAATGTGTCCAAGTAAAAGACTGTATTTCCCAGATTTCCTTGTAACAAAGTACAGCTTTGTAATGAGCACTGGCCAACAGAAGTAAGATGGATTTTTGGATGTGATGTACAGGGAGAGTGTTAGAGGGAGCTGTTCCACTTTTTCCTTCCTCTCTTCTGCCTTCTCACTGCTTGGACAGTAGATGTGATGGTGAAGCTTCAGCAGTCCTATGATGCTCTTGAGGACAGAAGTACTAAGCAAAAGATGCAGTTAGAAACAGAAAGAAGAAACCAGGGGCCCTGAGGAATTTGTGGAGCTGCCTACCTGGCCCTGTTTGCCTAACTCAACTTTCATGGTGTGAGAACAGTTATAAAAGAGAACCATGCTTATACAACTGTTATTTGGGGTTTTCTCTTTTATGCAGCCTGAACTAATCCTAAGTGCTACTGCCAGCAGAGAAGAGGCATGAGCACTGCGGCCACCTGCAGTGCCCCCATCCCTCCCTGAGAATTACCAGCCAGCTGCAAAGGGGAGGGATGAAAGCCAGCTGGAAACAGCAAGTAGCCATAGCAACTCCAAGCTCAGTAAGATGGTCCTGATCTATTGTCTGGTCTTGTTTATTCCAGCAGAGAACTTTTCCAGGCAGTATACTAAGTCTGTGAGCACTCTGGCCATCTGAGTAAAATAAGTAAATCAATAGACTTATTTCATAAAAATCATTCCAGGCAATCAGCGTGGTTTAAAGAATAGAGTATTGAACCAACACTCAAGAAATTGGGGTTCCAGTACTGTTTCCACTTGTAACTAACTCTGGGAAAATTGTTTCTGTTTTCTGAGCAGTAAGTGAATAACTCCATTGCTATTAGGAAGGTTAGTCTTTAATGTGATCCTTCTTTTCTCTCCAGTGATGGTCCAACTGTGACTCTAGGTGAAGGTGACTGAAAGATAGTGGTAAGGTAAAAAATCATAGACAGAAGGCAAACAAAACAAGCTAAAATTATGATTTTTACATAATATCCTATGCTTATTATATATAATTTTATATACTATTATACACGAAGGTGACTTGAGGATGTTAAAATAAACTACAGAAAGCTTATCTTGGAATTGATTCTGTTGCAGTAGAACGGTAATAACGAAGTAGCCATAATGCCCAAGCTTCTCTTTTCTTTTCCACCTTCAGTATATTTATTTTGTGTCTAGGCATAGTATAGTATCTGCTTTAGGTTGTAAAAATGGACGCAGCTCCTCCCCCTCCTTACACGTCTGCCAGGTATTCTGCTACTGCCTCTGCCTGCCCAGCTGACAGCCAGCAAGCCCCTAGAAGCCAGCTGCCCCCAGACACACAAGTGAGCCCAGTCAAGGCCAGAGCAGCCCAGATGAGCCCAAATTGCTGACTCACAGCATCATGAGCTAAATAAATGGTTGTTCTTTTAAGTCACTAATTTCTGAGATTGTTTGTTATTCAGCCACAGCTAACTGATACTTATTCCTGTGACTATTTGAAACGGAATTTCCTTCTGTATCTTTTTTTCCTTCTTTAAACATGAAAAAAAAAATAAGGAGGCTTTTCAATGCAACATTTTCCCCCAGTAAACGATCATGTTTGGGGTGACCAAACAATGGAAGGGATGTAGATCTCTTTTGTGTCCACCTTAAGGCCATCAAACTAAACACACTTTTTTTTTTTTTTTTTTTTTTTTTTTTGCGGTACACAGGCCTCTCACTGTTGTGGCCTCTCCCGTTGCGGAGCACAGGCTCTGGACACGCAGGCTCAGCGGCCATGGCTCACGGGCCCAGCTGCTCCGCAGCATGTGGGATCTTCCCAGACCGGGGCACGAACCCGTGTCCCCTGCATTGGCAGGCGGACTCTCAACCACTGTGCCACCAGGGAAGCCCCTAAACACATTTTTATTTTGTGCTGAAGCAACTACCTGGACATCACTGTATTTCTCCTATCTTTATAATGAGGTTTTATTATTTTTTAGTGCCCTGGTCAGCTTTACTGGGACCACATGAATTGATGTGAATTGCTGGTGCTGGAGGCACCTGGGCTGTGAGGTCTCAGAGTGAGTGAGGCATTATCCACCATCACTGCCCTGTGAAGAGTGAAGGTCTTCAACGGTCCATTTCCCAGCCATGGGCTCCTGATGTGGGCTCAACCATCTCCGCCCCCGATGCAGGAAGATAGCAGGCTGCTTTCATTTGCAAGCTTCAGAGTTAATTTTGAAATAATATGTTTGTCTTCCCATGAAACCCTTGAGGTTTTCGTGGGTAAACGCAGGTATTGGCTAATTAAATAATCTGTTTTCTGATGCCCCACCTCATCATGCAGAGCACTGACTGCAGTGACTGCAGGGGTCTTGTCACAAGTTGACAGATTAGGAGCCCTGCACAGGACGTAAATTTAATGGTGCTGTGAAGATTCCTTGCTCTCCCTCAAGCGTCTGTCTCATGCTTGTCACCACACCTGGATTCACTCCATTAGCTCGTTATTTCTTCTGATCTTAAAGTTTTTTTGATGTCTAAGTGTTCCTCGTTAGAGATAAACCTCCCTGGCATCATCACTTAGCACATCTGCGGAATGAACTGATAGCTAATGAGGAGGAAGACCCTTGTAGGATGTAGGATAGGTCCTGAAAGAGGTAGGTGGTGTCATTTCAGGGACTTCGCCGAGTATTTGGGGGACTGTCGCTTTTCGCTTTGGAGCTTTTCTTTGGAAAGCTCTGCCGATTACTCACCCCCACCTCCAAGTCTCTTTCACACTCAGCAGATGACAATTTACTTCTGTTCTTTGAGATGTTCGTGTTCCCTTATTATTACTTTGGAAGCAGCTTTATTTCACTGTTGAGTTTTGCTCAAGTCATCGAATTTCATAAGCATTCTTAGAGGTCATCTCTTCTGATTCTCCCTCCATCCTGATTTTATAAACCAGGAAGCGAGGATCAAAGAGCTCAAGCGAGTTCCCTGGGCTCTGAGATTCCCCACTAACTGCCTGGTTCCTCTCCTTAAATACACACACACACACACACACACACACACACACACACACACACACACACACACACACACACCCTCTAAGGATCCTGGGATTTGGAGGAGTTAAGCCTGGGGTTACAGGGAGAAAGAAGGAGGGAGAGAGAGGGAGGGAAAGAAGAAATGATAAAAAGGAAGCAAGGGGGGAAAGAAGGAAGGAAAACATACATGTCTGGGAAAAAAGGCATTAGGAGTACAGATTTTGCCAGATATTTAGATCCTCAAAGCTGATGGAGGCCACCTCTCTGGGCCTCCAGGAGGTCAGGGTGGGGTGGGATTTGTACTCTAGTTACAGACATGTCAGGTTATAGCAAATGAAGTAATAGTCTCCATTTCCTTCCCCTTCTTTTAGGTATAGAAATCTTGAGTGTGAGGGGAAATTAGGGAAGTACATCCGCAATTATCCCCACCGGTACCAACAAGCCACCAAAGGTTTCTCCTTACTCTGTTTAAGGACAACATCATTTTTTGTGTGAGTCAGTAACACCTTAGCCTCCCTTTACTGGCTACTGTGGCAGAGACCCTTGTGGGGGTAATGAAAGACGCTCTGAAAGGAGGAGATTCAACAGGATGTAAAGAAATTGTCTTAGTTTGGGTCTCCCAAGAGCGGGGCCTGAGATGAGGCTGGGTGCAGGGAGTTTATCTGGAGGTGGTCCTGGCAAAGAGCAGTGAGGGCGCCTGTGCAAACCCAGCAGGATTTCCCCACCCGAAGGGCCTGAAGTGGGGTGTTTCTACATGCGTCTATCCGCTGCAGAGCAGGTGAAGCCAGCGGGTGGAGGGGCGCAGGTGTGGACGCCGTGGATGTGGACTGAGCTGCCGCAGCTATGCACAGCATCTCCGCGGTGACACCTGGGCTTGGCTCGAGTCGCAGACAACGTCTTAACTCCCTGATTCCCTCCTGAGATGTGGGAGACGTAAGTAGGCTTCGTATTGATATGGTTCCCAAATGACAGCAATCAGGACCTTGAAAACCTGTAAGCATCAAGTTAGAAGAGGGACTGTCCCCCAGTATGCCCTTTGGGTTTGATTGACAGATGCTGATTGGAGCCAGGACTGGCCTCCACGTCTGGACCCCGGGATCCCGGCTCCTCCCACCAGCCTTGCCTGGCAGGTCTCTGCATTCTCAAGTTGTACCCTCTGATCATCATATCAAATTACGTTTTTCCTTAAGAGAGAAAATAGTGAAGTTGTTAAACATTCGGGTTTAGTGCCAGACTGCCAGCTTCAAATCCTACCCCTGCTGCCCACCAGCCATGTGAGCTGGCAACTCCAGCTGTTTGGGTTTCAGCATCCGTAGAACAGGGGTAATAATACAAGAGAACCTACCTCCCGTGGTCGTTGGGATTCAGTGAACACAGCGGGTATAGAGCACAACTGTTCCCAGCACTTATAAAAAAAGCCAGCTAAGTAGTAATTGTGGATGTTATGATTCCTTATGTTTTAGGCAGACTTACTCTTGTCTCTGCAATTCCCCAGTGTTCCTTCTTCTTAGTATTTAACTTACTGTGTTGGGATTGTTTGGCCGCCTTTCTCCCTGCTAGTCTGTGGGCCCCTGGAGAGAAGACTGTCCTCTTTCTTTTAATTTTCAGAAACGAACACAGTACCTAGCACATAGTAGGTCATTTAAAATCTTGTTTGATTGAGTGATTCAATGATTTCATTATACTCAGAATAAAGCCCCCATTTTTTTTTAACATGGCTTTCAGATTCCTTTTATTTTTTAATTTTCAGATGCTAACACAGGACCTAGCACATAGTAGTTCCTCTAAAATATTGTTTGAAAGAATGATTCAACAATTGCATAATACTCACAGAATAAAGCCCAAATTTCTTAATATGGCATTCAGATTCCTCCAGAACATGACTACGATGTCACCTTTTAATCCCCTCTAAACCTCCGTGTGTCATGTTCCATCCACGGATGCATCATGAGCTACTTGCTGTCATAACGTGTCCTGTTCCTACTCTCACATCCAATGTCCGCCTCCCCTTGCTTTGCTGGGTGGCTTTCTTTACTTCCTAAGGCCTTTCTTGAATGTCACCACTTGTGAGAGTTCTTCCAGGCTCCTTCAACTCTACAGGAAGAATATATTGCTTTTTTTTTAAAATGTGTTCTCCAGGTTCTTTGTTCTTCCGTGTAGCGCTTGTGAAAATAAACTGTGGTTGGTCACATGCGTGTCTCCCTCCTTTAGTTTGCCAGCTCCTCCTGGAATAAGAGAATTGAGGCTGCCAGATATTCAATAAATATTTGTTAAAGGTTAATGCCTATGACTTTGCTGCTTTGGGTGATGTTTACATGTCTGTCTGCCACATCTACTCAGGGTTCAGGAGGTGATTTCTCCAGGCCAAGCTAATCAAAGGCATGCGACTAGGTGGTCTGCGCCTGGTGGAGTCACAGATCATTAAACTTCATCCCTGGTGTTCAGTGAACCGTTGAATAAGCCAGGTGTTCCTTTCTTTGTCCTTCTCTGTACCGACTCCTCAAGCTGGAGCCTACGGATCTGGAAGATACTTACCCAGGCGGGGGTGGGACTGGGGCTGGAAACCAACATGTTTAACATCCTATTTGAGGTTTCCCTTGGCTTATTTTTATTGATTGATTTATTTGTTTGCGGGTGGGGAAAAATAACTTTATTTTTGCTAATGTCAAACTAAAATCAATCATTTTATTCACATTGGAATGAGGATGACAAACCGCTGTAATATTAACAGTCCCTGAGATGTTGGCAAAATAAGTCCCAGGTATTTTCATATGATATTTCACATGTAGCAGATATCATTTATGCTAGCATTACTTCAGAATTACAGGGTGTAGTGATTAGTTGGTCCAATTTTTTAAATTGTTTAATTTTTTTAATACAATTTTAAAGGTTACCTTCCATTTACAGTCATTACAAAATATTGGCTATGGACTTCCCTGGTGGCGCAGTGGTTAAGAATCCGCCTGCCAATGCAGGGGACACGGGTTCGAGCCCTGGCCCAGGAAGGTCCCACATGCTGCAGAGCAACTGAGCCTGTGCGCCACAACTACTGAGCCTGCAGTCTAGAGCCCGTGAGCCACAAGAACTGAGCCCGCGCACCTAGAGCCCGTGCTCCGCAGCAAGAGAAGCCACCACAGTGAGAAGCCCGCGCACCACAGTGAAGAGTAGCCCCTGCTCGCCGCAACTAGAGAAAGCCCACACGCAGCAATGAAGACCCAATGCAGCCAAAAATAAATAAATAAATAAATTATTGGCTATATTCCCTGTATTGTACAATACATCCTCGAGCTTATCTTATACCCAGTAGTCTGTGCCTCCCCTCTCCCACCCCTAAATTGCCCCTCTCCCCACCTCCCCACTGGTAACCACTAGTTTGTTCTCCATATTTGTGAGTCTGCTTCTTCTTTGTTATATTCACTAGTTTGTCGTACAATTTATTTTTAAATGTTGGAGTTTTTCCTCATTCTTTGCAGAGAAGAGGGGACTTTGATATTTGTTAAGAAACTGTAGATTCTTGTAGGTAATTTTTGTTTGTCTGTTTCCTGGATGGATCCTAACACTGTCTTGCAAAAATAAGCAGTTTAGTAGTCTCAGATGGATATTAATCTGAGAGTCTTTGTGTCCATACAGGCACTGACATTTAGAGCCAGGTTTGGGGACAGAGAAAGAAGAGGAATGATGAATAAATGTCCCCTAAAGAAGGGCAGTGGAACACCCAGTGTGACAACTGACCTGTGTTAGCTGCCTATTCTCTTCAGTTGTCTCGGGTCAGAGACCAAAACACCAGCCACGTCCCAACAACTCTGTTCCCAAGCCTCTGTCTCTCTTGACTTTTATGTGTCCCCCTCCTCCCTCAAAGCCTAAATGCTACATCAAAGGTTTCATGCTTAGTCACATGAAACCAAAGGAGAAACAGGTAATCCTCTTCCACATTCTCTGAGGTCTAATTATTGTCAGGCAACTCTTAGATCTAATCATTAAAACTATGTGCATTTACACGTGTACACACAGACACACATGGAAGAAAGTGCTTCAGTAAGATACGAATGTAAGCATCTACTTTTGTACCTGGTATTTCCAAACTATTTTCTTAAGTGTTAGAGCTTTGTACGAAGAAATATAGTGTGGATTTAAACATTACTTTGCATTGATACCTATGTTAAATCGAGTTGCCAAGTTTTAACTTCAAGTATAAAAATGAGGAACATACTATAGTTTAAAACTAGTATTCACAACATGAAATAGATGGATGCAGTGTCTGTTTTTATGACAACTTCAACTGTGTAGCAAGATCAGGATACATGTAGTTCAGATAGTCTGCCAATGGTACCATTATGATTGTAACAGTCCTGAAGTAACAATAGGTTATATTTCCAGAGTGTTGGCTGTCTAGAGAGATAGCAAATGTGCAGCCTCATTTAAATCCTACCTTATCACCACCAGGGAAATACCACTATTCCCACGTTATAGATAAGGAATGGAGGTTTAGAGAACTTGAAAGCGATTTGCCCAAGGTTACAAACTGGCAAATAAATCTGAACTCAGGTGTGTCTGGCTCCAAAACTCATGTAGGCACAGCTATGTTACCATACTATCTTCTCCAATAATAATTGTTCATATTTAGCACCTACCTTCTCACTTCCAGATCCTGTGAACAAAGCTAATCCAGTGTTTAAATAGAGACGGCTCAAAGGACATTCAGGGGAGTATGGACTTCATGAGTTAAATGTACTTTATCTTTTACATGCACCCCTACGTTCATAGCAGCACTATTTACAATACCCAAGACATGGAAACAACCTAAATGTCCATCAACAAATGAATGGATAAAGATGTGGTACATATATACAAGGGAATACAACTCAGCCATAAAAAAGAGAAATAATGCCATTTGCAGCAACATGGATGAACCTAGAGATTATCATACTAAGTGAAGTAAGTCAGAAAGAGAAAGACAAATACCATATGGTATCACCTACATGTGGAATCTAAAATATGACACAAATGAACCTATCTATGAAACAGAAATAGACTCACAGACACAGAGAACAGACTTGTGGTTGCCAAGGAGGAGGGTGGTCAGGGGAGGGACGGATGGGTCTTTAGGACTAGCAGATGCAAACTATTATATATAGAATGGATAAACAACAAGGTCTTATTGTATAGCACACAGAACTATATTCAATATCCTGTAATAAACCATAATGGAAAAGAAAAACATTTTATGTACTTTATCTTTGATACTATGTCTTAAAGAAAAAAATCTAAAGAGAGAAACTTAAATGCATAAGTTCAAAATATATTTATTACCATGACTTACACTAAACCTTCTTGCTCCTGTGTGGACTCTTACCACAGTCTCCTCACTGATTTCTGTGTCTCAGTCACTTCATCTCTGATCTGTTTTATATTCTGCCTCCAGGTAAATCTTCACAATGCATGATGCTCTGCTCTTCAAAAACCTATGGTTTCAAATTCAAAGTTCAGCTTTCTTATCCCTCTGAATAACTAGACTATGTTGTTTATATTACTCATGTGATACTTATCTCATACCCTCTTGTGATTCAGCAATATGTACACAGTTTATATTTCTTTACAGAATGTAAGCATTTTAAGGGTTGAGCCCTGAAGTAGGTAGCCAAAGTAAACAGTAAATAATTATCAGATTTGGAATTTTCCAGTAGGCAGCAGAAAATGCATTATTTTGGTTCTGTCGCTGGCTTTTCAAATGAGCTCAGCTCAGGCATGCTGTTCATTCCTGAGCAACTCAAAAACCTGCCACCATCTCATCTTAGTTATTTACCCAGATCTCTGCCCGCTTCCTTTTTCTCAACCCCATATTCCTTGGTCTTTTCTTCCACAAACCTTTAGCTCTGTCCTCTAGCCACTAAATCTTCCTCTGGCCTTGCTGGATCGGAGGGTGCATTTGAGCTCCAGATATGATCCTCCAACTCTGATTCTTGGTATCCTGTCTTGAACCAGTCATTGTCAACAGTCTTGTAACTTGTGCCAATAATTGTACATATTCCTTCCTTCACAATCTGTCCTGTGGAGCTAACACCTGAGCCAGCCTCCCTGAATTCCTGCAGGGGAACATGGATCAAACAATATTGTCTGAAATACTTATTAGCCACTAGGTACTGGGTGGGTTAACAGATGAGAAATCACAGGGCTTCTCAGACAACAAAGTGAGAGTTGATTAGAATGCCTTCGAAAGCCATGCCTCCTTGAACTGAAGGGGATGCAAGAAAAATTGGACGTGAAGCGTAATAGAAAGAGCCTTAGCTTCAGAGTCCAGATGTAGAGATTCCATTTCTTAGGACTGTCAGGTGCAGGTAATAGTATCTGATGTGTCCCTTGAGGGCTGTGGAAAGAAAGGGTCAAATGAGATGATGAGTATGAAAGTTCTTTGCCAACTGTAAGTGTTATAAGATAGAACTAAAAGACAGAGGCCCTTCTCTGTGACAGTTTCCCATGTGGAAAATGAGGATGTTGGACCAGAGCATCCTCGACCTTCCAGGGCTACAAGACACAAGCTTACGTCTCTCCAAGGCTGAGACACCTTCCAGTCCTGTGTCTTCACACTGGGACAGTTGGGAAATTACTCTTTCTTCTCTTCTGTGGATCCACAGATGCAGGAACCAGAGTACAAAGTCACATGGCCAGAGGTGAAGGATACCCATTCCCTCCTCTGCTCCTGTGACAGTTGCCTGGACCCCTGGAAGAGCTGGTGTCCGGCAGCTCCTGGAGGGACTGTGCCCCCCAACCAAAAGTGTGGGGAAGATAGGTCCTCATTGGGGTGGTCTAGAGTTGAGGAGAAGCCTGCCCATAAAATGTTTACCCTTCTTATCCCCAGTGGGACAAAGGGGCTTCAAACAGCATCTTGTCTGTGCCCCACACAACAGAGCAGTAGTTGTGTTTCCTTGAGAAGCTCTGGACAGCTCGGTCATGTACCACTTTACCTCTGCTTTCCCTCCTTCCCTGCCTCACTTTCTTCTTTCCCTCTTACTTGCTGCCCCAAGATTACACTCCTACAGGTAGAACACTGGCACAAGAGCTTTGCCTTAGGTTCTGAGTTTTAGGAACTTGGGTTAAACAGATTCCCAATGTAGAGATTTTGACCAGGCCATATCTCATTTCGGGCCGTGACATGGCCTAGTTTCTGATCGCTTTGCTGCCTGTTAAAAAGATTATTACCAAGAGGCATGATCATACACACATTTTCCTTAGAAAGAGTACTTGGTGGCAAAATATGAAGTCACACCTAATAATTTAACCAATAATCACTCAGTTAAAAAAAGCTACAGCATTTTGCATTGAAATGATAGCGCTCAAATTAAGTTGTCAAATCGCATGTGTTTGGCATGCTCTTTGGAGAAGTAATTTAATTTAGAAAAAGGACACTGGAGGATCATGTTACGTAGTTTCTAAAAGATCCCCACTCCAGTGTTTTACAATTTAGAACATGCAACCTTTTTGATACTCACATTTTGTTTCTTAGCATTTTTGAAGGAGTCACTATGATTTTAGGAAAGAAAAGAGAACAGAAGGTGGGGCAACGTCAAGAGCATCCAGGGCGTTAGGAGCCTGGGAGCCACGTGGAACCACGTGATTCCACGTGGCTCCCAGGCTCCTAACGCCCTGGATGCTCTTGAATTTGAAACCATAGCCACAAATTGAAATTCAAAATTCGAATTTGGAATTTGAAACCATAGCCACGAATACATCACCATGTAGCCAGGAGCAGATTTCCTGGTTCACACAGTGATGGAATTACACGGAGGCACGAAGAGCCTGGGTGGGAAATGATGAAGTAGCAAGAGCTTGGGTTGCCAAGGGACTGTTTCTGACAGTGGGACTCAGAAAATGTTAGGACCAAGGAGCTGTGCTGTCGTTCTGTTTTAAGATTGATGAGCATGTTTTTATTTACATTTTTACAAGTATTTATTACATTTAATTTTTTTATTGGTCATCAGGAACTTACGTATTATCATCATTTGTTACAAGTCCTCCTCTTTCTTTTTTTAAATTAATGCATTTTTAATTGAGATATAATAGACATATAACATTGTATTAGTTTTAGTTTAGTTTAGTACTAGTTTAGGTATAAATCAAATAATGATTTGATATGTGTATATATTACAACATGGTCCCCACAATAAATTTAGTTAACATCCATCACCACACATAGTTACAAATATATTTTCCCCTTGTATGAGAGCTTTTCAGATCTACTCACTTAGCAACTTTCAAATATACCATACAGTATTGTTAACTGTAGACACCATGCTGTACATCACATCCCCCGGATTTATTTATCCTGTAACAGGAAGTTTGTACCTTTGGTAGCCATGTACTTTACTCAGAATGTGTGAGGACCAAAGGAGTTTTTACAGCAGAATCCAGCCTGAAAGTAGAGAATCTATCCTTGGGTAACGCACAGCTCTAGCTGTGTTACTGAGAGTAATCTGGTGGAAACAAATGCAATTAACGTTGAGATTTCCAGGGACTTGTGTAATCCCTTGTAGAGTCTTAGAAAGCTAAAACTATAGGAGTGGTCAATGAAGTGCCTGTACTGCAAGCCTGAACACTGAGAAATCACAGCTTGAGAGAGATGAAGGACCCCCAGAGTCGCTAGGCAGCCCCAAACCATGTGCTTATCCGCGGGGAGTAGGAACCAAGTGGGGTAAAGTCGACAACACAGAGGGAAGTCTGGCTAAAACTCTGACGCCAAATTCCCTTTGCTGCACTTAATGGATGGAGTGTTTTGGCAAAAGGCAGTACCAGACCCACATCACACAACAGGTTTTGTTTGGAAGTAACTGTAGGTTTGAACTGTGTATACTTTATTCCGTGAGATTATTTTAGTCGTTTTTATTTCTCACTTAGTCCCTTTGGTCCTTTTTACAGAATTCCTAGGCAAAGATCTTGTTAGTATAGGCTGAATCATGATCGTTGGAAACAGGAAAGACCCCGCTGGCAATAGTGCTCATTCTGCTTTGAGGTGAGGGCCAGGGGAGGCCTAGTGGAGACCAAGCACAGAGCCCTTGGCCTAGATGGGCTTTGACAGAGAACACTGGGTGGAAAGTTGTTGGACTAAGCATGCTGTTCTGCTCTGCCCAAAGAGGGAGAGGAGAAAAGTAGTCAGAACAAGGTTGTTTGTAGGAACTGACGACTGGAGCTGATGAGGAAGGGGGAGGAAGCGTTCAGTACACAAAGATAGGTCAGATGATCAAAATACAGACATGGTGGCAGATCGCCCAAGAGGAAAACTGTCACAAGCAGCCAGTCAGGATTAGGCCCCTGAGTGCCTTCTTTGCAAACATAGAATCCGGAAGATGCTACGTAGCAGAAAGCTGAGGCTATTTGATAAGGATGGTGGTGGTTTGCAGCGGCGAGGGTGTCCAATTGAACGTTATCCGACAAAGTGATTTTGCAACAGCTCGTGTGTTTCCATCTTTGCTGATCTAACTTCATTCTTTAAAGAGCAAATGACGTGAAATCTGACACCCAGTTTCCTGTAAGTAGCCTCCTTTATGGAATGGTGCTCAAATAAAGCTTAGATTTAAAATGCCTTTAATTACATGTGTCTAATCAGGCTCCTGACTTATCTGTTGTGAAACAGCAAACTTGGGCCGTGTATCTTTCAAACTTACATCTTGAGGTTTTCCATGGTAAAGCAAACTTTTATTCTTTCACTTAGGTGGTGCTGTTGATCGGGAGAGTGGCTTTCCAGGGTAGGGCCTCTCTGCAGAGCCTAAGCCAACTTCCAGAGGAAGGAATTTAGAGCTTTTCCACCTATGGGAAGATGCAAGAGTCTGGGCTCATTGAAACCATTCCTTTGATACGCACCTTAGCTATCTAGGGCCTGTATCCTGTTCTTTCGCATCCTGAGTTCCCACAGGGCTCACCGTCAGGGGCCTGCAGTGGCTGATGGCGGCAACATCCTTTGTTTATTGATATGGCAGGCAACATTTTTCATTCACAGCCTTGATTATCTCTCCCTCTTCCATTAACTTTCTTATATATGTTTTTTTAATCTTCCTCATTTTATTCAAAGAGGCAGAGTATACGTGTTAAAATAAATTTCTTATAGGACTTCCTTCGAATAGACTGTGATCTACAGGACTCCATGGATTGTGCCCTGGGGTGGAATTAGACACTGGGGTTGTCACCCTGTGATACAGTCAGCCTTTCTCAGGACCGAAACTCACCATCTTACAGGGCTCAGTTCTCTACTATGTCAAGACTCATTTCGTGAGCTGGAACCACTTAGGAACCAACTTTCTTGTTATGGGCGAATCCCCAGGAAATAAGATCATTAACATCGAAGTGTTCTATATACTAAATTGCTATATCACAAACGACCCATAACAAGTAGAGAAAAAAAAAGTCCAAAGTAACGAGCTAGTTATTATGCCATCTCTTCATCATTCCTAATTATCTCAACAAATTGCTAAATCCTTAGAAACCCTCCATGTAGTTGTCTCCGCACTACAGAAAAGAGGAAATTTGTGGTTAGAACAATAAATCCCTAGTTTAAGGTTAATGTAAACCAGAATGTTAAAACTCCTATCGTTTCGACAGTGCTAAATTATAAAGAGTTCTAACTTGGAATTGTGTATCCCTCTAGGGGGTCATGGGTTTCGGACACTATTCTTAAGCAGAATTAGGTCTCATCTTGATAGTTTTCTCTACTCCCAAGATCTCAGCATCTTGGTGAAAAACAGATACTCATTTCTCACTCAAGCCACATGTCAATGTGCAGTGGGATTGAGGGGGGTGCGGGTGGGCCTGGGGAGGTTCCCAGAGCCCTTCCATCTTCTACCCACTTTCTGTCCTTGGTGTCCTCTGTCCATTTAGGTTGCAGGGAAGATTGTGGAGGAAGCTTTCCTGGGTCAGACCTGTAGGTGGCATCCTTCATTCTTCCCAAGTTCTGGGTCACAAGGAGATATCCGTGTGCAGGTGAGGCTGAGAGCCCAGAAAGGAAAGGAATTAGGACTTAGAACAAGGCAGTCTCCCTCTCATATTTTGTTGCCCCCAATTTTCTGTCTTCGTTGTATCAGCAAATTTTGACAGAATTTACCCCACGAAGGAGCAATTTGTTCAGTGTGGGTCTTTGATTCCATGTTGTCAAAAGTCTCTACCTTCACCACTAACACCTTCCACCACTTGTGATTCATGTAAGGTTCTGTTTGTTTGTTTCTCTCAAATCAGTTCACAACCAGGTTTAAACCATCTCCATCAGAGGAAGAACTCCCATGCCTCTAGGGGTCAGGGGGGTCAGGCCACAGATTGTCGTGGGATGGATGTTAAGAGACCGTGAATTGCTGAGGCTGTGCTAGCACAGGAGTTGCATCTCATGTTTTCCATGAGCCACCGTGTGGCCCCTTGCCAATTGTTGCCAAGAAGGAACATGGTCCCAGGGTTGTAAGACCGTCTACTTCTGTAAAAGACACAGATATCCAGATTTTTCAGTCAAATGTCCTCATTTGGAAACGTTAACCTAACTAAAAACTGTCTTTAAACCTCTGAGTAGGCCATTCCAAATGTATCCGAAGGCCAGACTTGGCTGGTAGGTTGCCATTTTGCAACCTCTGTTTTAACTTTTCTGCCCTCGTGAGTGAAGACAAGGATTCAGAAGAAGTCAGAGCAGTGAACCGCAGCCCTTTCCCAGAGGAAGGAAAAGCTGCCAGCTGCTTCCTTAAAGGCCTGGTGTTGGGATTTTAGGGACAGTCATCTCTGCAAGGGTAATTAAGACTCGGAATTCTACATGTTGAACACCCTTGTTATTTCTTTGCAGATGTTACAAATACCAGGTGTACGTAAAAATGTTGAAGTTCCTTTTTATGGGCAGAAGGAATAGGACGGTGCGTCCGAGTTTGATGCTGCTGAGTAGGAAACTGACGTGTGTGTGTCTGCATTGTGGTGTGTGCGCATGTGTGCGTGTGTGTGTATGTGTATGTGGTGTGTGTGTCACAAACAGACCTACCAGAGTAGAAGAGAGACCGGGGAAGGTGGACACACAGACCAGGACTTTCCAGCGGAGACTTGCAGACTTCCCACTTCTCTAACCCACAAAGCCAAAGCCCAGCGTCCTTTAGGGAAAAAAAAGTAAGCCAGGAATCCCTCATTGAGCAGGAGGTTGGAGTAATGGCAACACTGGACATCTGGGCCCATTGGACAGAATTTGCAAAGAGAGAAAGAGTCCAGTTATGGCACAGATCAAGTCCCAGATTAAAAGGACATAGAAAAATATTCAAATAAATACATAGACCCTTAAGAGAACGGATGTGAATTAAGAGAGGGATAACAGATAGGAATTAAGGAAATTGAGATTAAGGAACACCAAATGCTATAAAGTCATAAAATGAAAAGTGTGTGTGTGTGTGTGTGTGTGTGTGTGTGAGTGTGTACATGCAGATTGTTTCTAGACATGGCTGGAGGTCTGACCTTTGTGCACTTTGCAGCCATGTTTCTTCTTGTTCAGGAGTTTTTGCTACACGTGGTCCAGAGCTCAGATTTCCAGCCTCAGACATGCTGTGCGCATTCAGTAACAGATGTAGTATTATTTGAATGAGTTGGCTTAAAGTTATTTTGTTTTTATTCACTCACTAGCACTCCCCTTTAAACATCATTTATCATAAACAGAAGTTTTGCACACATCTTATGTACCATGGAGAGGTTTTATCCTATAAATTTTTTCCCCGTGATATACCTCCAATTTTAGGAATCTTTTTTTTCTTTCTTTTTTAGTTGAGATATAACTGACATATAACACTATATTAGTCTCAGATGTACAACATAATGGGAATCTTTCCTTTTCTAGGAGACTGGTCTGTTCTTAACAATAGAACAATAAGACTTTGTATTTTGTAACTAGCCACTTTTTAGAGTAGGCCTTTGATAAAGTGTTTTCACTTTCCTGAAACTTATTATTTTTATTTATACTTCATTTTTAAAGTATGTTATGAAACTTAGCATAGGCCTGGCCCATGGTGACATGAACCTTCAATAATTAAAATGTAAGTCATCAGTCCTGATTTATTTAATTAATCTAAATTTAATCAATTAAGTTTTCTTTTCTATAAATAAACAGATAAACATTTAAAATCCCTACATACTTATGGAGACTTCAGAAATTGCTTAAGTTTCATTAGATAGTGGTACAGATTTCTGGTAAATATATAAGAACCTTATAATGGCAGAGATATTTACCCTAAAATCCTCTGTGGAAAACAGACAGGAATTTTCACGAACCTGATCTGTTTGAGACTGAATCCCGTTGGCTTTTTCTTTTCTTTTTTTCCAGAAGTTCTCTTGCCTTCAATTTTCCAAGGCACTGGATAGAGCCAGAAAATCAAAGATCAACTAAAACTTAAGGTAGATCTTCAATTCCTTCAGTTATATACCAAATTTGATTAAGGCGAGTGAACTCTTCTGAAAGGAATAGACAAATGTACAATGCCAAGGAATTGAGTTGAAATGGGGAATTCACTTCTTTGGGCCCATTAACTCTGTCAAGGAGGGCAGCAATGAGAACCATATAAAGGCAGAAAGCACCTAGTGCTGAAGGTGGGTCTCTGCCTATGGTTCTAAATGTTCCACATGGACAAAGAAAACAATCTGGGGAGGCACTCTCCTAAAATACCCTGGGTCTCCATACAGATTTGGATTCCTTTGATTCAGGAAGGCCTGAACTACATTTGGTGTCGGTTTCTGGCTTACGTTTAACCTTTGGGTGTGTAAGGCAAGGAATGTCCATTAATCACCTTTAGCCCCATAAAATCTGGCGGCTTAGAATGTGGACACTGTTTTGGAGCCATGAACTCCAAAACAGTAAAGATTTTATATAAATGTAAGCAAATATCACAATAACTATTTTCATTATTGTTGTTTAAATTAATATTCCACAACATAATGTTGTAGTAATGGTCTTGCGGGATGCTTCTCTTAGCTTAATTCAGCAAAATTTTGATGTATCATAGTGTCAATTTAATGTGAATTCTTGAGATTGTTTGAAAACTTTTTGAATACTTAATAATTTAGAATTTGGGACTAAATAGTACCTCTTGGTATTACAGGCATTTCCAAAGCTCTTACAAATGGACCTTGAGTACCAACTTTCTGGTTCTAAGACAGCCCAGCGACTCATCCTCTTTTAACCAAGGTGCACATTTTTAACCTAGGAAGCCTCTGCCCTTCAGCAGTTTGCTGCTGTGAGGGAGAAGAGGTCCAGTTCCTGACAGGCCAACCCTGTCCAGGGTTGCAGATGTCACAGCCAGATCACCCTCAGTCTGCCGAAGAGGAAAATGTATGACTAAGGCACGTGGCAGATTGTTGCAAATTGGTTTCAAGGAAATTTCGCCTGCTATTCCATTCCTCTGTTCACTTATCCATTCCTTTACCCCTGCTTTTATGAGTTGTCTATTGCTGTCCATGTGTCTGTCATCTGCTCAGAGCTGAAGACACAATTCTGAAGAGTAAAAAGAAGAAAAAGGGAAAGAAAGAAAGAGGAGGAACAGAAGGAGAATAATAATAAGGATAAAAAGGCAGCAGACAAATAATTATTGAGCATTTATTACATGTCAAGTCCTGTGCTGAATGCGTTATCTACTATCTATAGATGCATTATCTCATTGAATCCTCTCACTTCTTGAAGCCAATACTGTTATTTGTTCCCATGTTTCAGATGAGAAAATAGTTTCATTCAGGGCAAGAAATGACCCCAGGTCCAATAGCTAGTAAGCAGTGACTTTGTTCTAGAACCCAAGACTCTGATTTAAGAGGCAACACCTTATCATGATAAAGAGCATGGTCTCTGCAGATAACTGCCGAGGTTCAAATTATGGATCTGCCACTTACTGGCTGCGTGACCTTGGGATAGATAACCTCTCTCTGCCCCTGTCTCCTGTGGGGTGGTTATGAAGATTAGATGGCGTTCGTCTACGTAAAGCACTCAGAATAACACTTGGCGCGTAGCATTCACGGCAAAGCCCATGTGCATAGCTATCACTTGCCTGTCCTCATGGAGCTTAGAGTCTAGCAGAGAATCAAGGTCATAGTACAGACCTAAACAGCCTGCTAAGGGCTCAGACAGGAGAAGTGAAGGGCGCTAAGGGAACGTGCTGGTGGTCTCGAATCCAGACCTGGAGTTTCAGGAAATGCTTCCTTGAGCAGGTGGCATCCAAGTGGAAAGACCTGAAGAAGGAGAAGGAGGAATGAACTATAGCCCAGGGAGTTGGGACCTGTGTACCAGGAAGGCTAATTTTCTTCTGGGAAATGTAAGTGTTAAAAAAATTAATTCAGGGAATTATTGCAAGTCTTTACTAACATTTTCCTGACTATTGAAGCAGGAAACAGCACACTTGACAAAGAACAGTGTAAATAAAATTTCCAAATAGATGCTAATTATTGGATCTGGAATTAGCTTTTGCATCAAGAACTTTAGAAGTACTTTTGATAACCTTTGATTGATATTCAGCACCATTAATATCTGTGTAACAGAATGCACAGAAAGGTCAACTGTCTCACTCTTTGCCTGTTGCCTACTAGTCTTTTTTTGTCCTTCCCTGTCTGTCCTCTCTGGTCCCCCATAGAATTCCCCAGTGACAATATTCACATCAGGTCTAAGTGCCTGCTACAAACCTCTGTGTCCTCTCAGTGTGCTCATAGCCCCAGTGGTCCCCGGCTGGGGAGAGAAGACAGCCTAAATGACGGAAAGAAAGAGGGAAGCAGGTATGTTCAGGGAACACGTGGCCACCTACCTTCTATCTAGCGTGCTCTGAGGATGTAAGACTTTCTCAGCACTCCCGCCTGCCTGCTCTGTATGAGGGAGGATGCTCTTTGTCTCATCAATATCTTACTTTCTATAAGAACGTCTCAGTATCCAAAATGTAGTACTTTCACTCCAAAACAAAATTAATAATATAATATGATTTCAATCAAGGCTATTATGAGGTGCAGCCTAATCCTAGATACAAAAACCCAGGCACGTGAAACCCATGTTTCTTCACCTCTTAGCAAGAGAGGGCATTGCACTTAATCACTTAATCCAGGGTTATGCAATCCATACAAAAGCAAAGTGAGAAAGATTGCTTTCATTAGCCCTTGCTATAAATTCCCAACTACTTTAAGAAGAAAAATGCAGCATCCCCTCCCCTGCAGCAGAAGAAAAGCAAGTGCTAAACGTTTCCATTATAAAATTTCAACCCCACAAAATGAATTTTTAACTAAAATTTTTTTTTGGTTAAAAAAAAAAAATTGTGTTTTTTAAAAAAAAGTCTCTCAAGAAAAGACTGTCCCTTGTGAATGCTGCCTAACTTTTTATAAGCGTTACTTTGCCAGCTCGAAGTTACCCCTGTTTCATTTTCTGTGGCTAATGCAGTGAGGGCTGAGGTGTAGAGTCACATCCCCCTGTCTGTGGGGTTTAAGGTGTGGTGCTGGTTATAATAGTCTTTATCTCTACTTTTCTGTGATTGCAAAGAAAAAACCCTTGTTTGCCAAGTCCAGACAGGATCCCTGATTCTTTTTGTTGATCTTTCTATGCTTTTGCTCATTAGAAAACAAACTCATCCAAATCATCTTTCTTTTAGTGGAACCTAATAGCACACTTGCAAAATCACCGTATAATTTTGTGAGCTATATTTAAAAGCTGATTACATCCTACGTGAGCAATTTTTTTCCACAAGAAACCTAGAAATGTCTCCCAGTATAAATACGAAAATGCTCCAGGCCAAAATATATCATTGTTTTAGCCATATTTTCACTTGTAAGGCACTGTGCACTGAAATTGTGTTCTTTATTTCCATCCTATTAACTCATATAAATACAAGCAATGAGAATAAAACCGGGATAACCGAGGAGGGTAGATAAATGGATGAACCTTCTCTCCTCTGAATACCTAGAATTGCTGCCCATACACTTCACAAGTGGCAACTCACAGCCAATCCACAAAAGCACTGAGAGCCGTAGGTGGCCCCAATACACAAAGCACAGCTGGAAGATGTGGATTTGGGGAGCAAATAATAAATGTCATTAAGACATCCATTACTGTACTTTGCCATCAGCACTACTCCCCTTAGAAAGTACACTGATCCAATGGGAATTGGCCCCAGACTTCAGTTTTCTGATCATGCTTGCTTTATAGCTTTGCTGTTTCCTCTTGGGCTATCATAATGTCAACAATCGCTACTTCATGTTACTTTCAGTTGGAGTTTTAAAGGTCTTTCTGAATTTGAGGTTCTCAATCTTTTGTAGAGCTCTAAGTGAGGACCATTTCTATTTTAATGCTCAGGAGCATTTTTCTTTTTCGCCTTCGATTCTCATTGGTGATTTGGACAGTTGAGGTTTTTGGATACATGATGGATCTGCTGTATGAGGCTACAGTGTTTGAAACGAAAACTCTGTGCCTAAGAGTAAGCAATTCTGAATGTGAAAATGTGTTTACTATTAAGATAATCTGGTTGTCCATATCTTAGTCATACCAAGGCTAAAATTAATTCTAATTCTTCTTTGACATGAGTTTGACCAAAATCAAATGTTCTTCCTATGAAAACATATCCCGTTATAGTTTTCTTTTCACTTGATGCCAAGCGATTATTAACGTATTTCTAAGATCTTTTACAGAGCTCATGTTACAAGAATATGGCTATGGAAATACACAGCTTTTATTTCTCAGCACATGAACCTGATTTTAGCTAAAAACAAAGCACATATTTCAAACAAATGAACAAAACATTGAAGCATGTGAACAAAAGAACACAAATTATCATGGTTATTCCATCAGTTTGTGATTAGGGCAAAACATTTCTAGTATAAAACATGTGTTGAACACATGCGTGGCAGTCTTCCAAAATATTTTCATAGAAGAATCAAGAGGGCAAAAACTCAAAGTGCTTTTCACATTTTTAATACTCAGTTTCTGCTAAAGGCTACAACAGAGAAATATTATAGAAATACCAAGTAATAATTAGCTATTTCATTATCATTTGATTTTTACATGTAGGGTAAATTTGAAAATGCCCCAGATTAAAATCTGCTATAAAATATTCCTGGGAAAACTGGAGTATAGGAATGTCTCTGAGATATTGTACGTAGTCCACACTGAAGGTGATTCTTTCACTAAATCTCTATGCCTCATTTTCTAGCCAATTGCTACTTTTGAAACAGAATGAAGAACTAAATCAATTAGCCAGATAATTCTTTTCCAAAATAAAGGTAATTTCACTTTTCTTCTGATTTTAATTATAATATATACTCCTGGCTTTTTATTTTGGTGAAATCCATGTCACGGAAAAATCGGGTAATTTTAACCTTGAGCAAGTTCAAAACACTCTGAAGAAAGTAAACATTACTCCTAATCACACCACTCAGAGTTAGGCATTCTAAACCTTTAGGGGACCGTCTCTCTATACACGTACATACATATACATGAGTATGCAATTTCAAATAAAGTGAATTATATGTATTGTTTCATAATCTGCTTTTAAATCAAGGTGTCATATAGATCTTTCCCTGTCTATGAATGTAGATATACATCATCTGTCAAAGGGTTACATAGTATTCTAATATATAGCCAGACCACAGTTTATTTAACCAATTCTGTATTAATGAAGTTTTAGATTGCTTCCAGGATTTATTATTTTAAAAATGAAATGTTGTGGTGAACATCCTTGTACCCTTGTAAATCTGGCTACTTATCTTATGGGAAACACTCAGAAAATTCCTTGTATGGGCTGGAAACCCTTGGTTATACCTGAGCAGTGATTTTTCTTTTTTCATGGAAAGTGGAACTGACATTGATCATCGTCTATCACCTTAAGCAACTACTGCAAAGATCCATGTGGCCCTTTCCAGAGTAGAGAATACATATTTACAGTGAGAAACAGAGCATCTAATGTTTCAAGTTTCCCTCTGAAAAGCCCTTTTTTTGTGTACATGGATATAATTTTCCTTTTGTATGTGGTATTATATTGACCTTGGAGAGAAGTAAAAAGATGCATTTCATCTGACACAGTTCAGCTGAATAATGATGGCTTTGAGTGTGCTTGTCTCCTAAGAAAGAGTCTTATATTTTAAGGAATTATGTTTGAAGAGTAATGTTGTGGTCAGATAGACTTTTACCTCTCAGGAAGAAAGGGTTTTCTTTTCTCTGGGTCTTCTTGTCAATAAAAATAAATCAAATATTTGTATTGCTTGCTTTTACTTGCTTTAAAAATAAAGAGTGAACAAAAATGTGAAGAAAACTTTTCTGAGACCACTGAGTGGTTTTAAATACTAGAATGAAGGCTTTATACTAAAGGGGTAAGTAGACACAATTATGCTGATTTGTTTTAAGAAGCTCCAAAGGGAAAAGAAAGTGATTACTCTGAGACTGATGTAGAGAAGCCAAGAATCATTTAGAGCTTCCAGAAAACTGGGACAAAATCAATAGGAAAAGGGGTCTTTGTTTATAAGGGAATTTGAAATTTAAAAGTAAAAGTCACTAAAGTCTCTGGAGCTCCCCAAAGAATTGCTAAGTGAGTGAGTGGGTGAGATCTGGTGAGGCAAAGGAGAGGAGATGAGAGGGAAGGAGATGCAATAAATATTGCGCAGTTTCAGTGAAAGAGGAAGCCACCAGTAATTCCTTTACGTGACTAGACTTTATCATGGGAGATACTCATGAGTGTTATATAAGAATTTTTCTAGTTTTTTTCCATTCCTTCAGGTCAGCTGAGTTTTGCCTAATGCCCAGTGGAGGTCCTTGACCTCCAACTTACAGTAGCCCCCTGCTATGACATTAGAGACCTATACAGGACATGCTGACCTCATGTTGACCTCTACTTTTGAGCTGATTATTGAAAGGTAAGATGAAAAGAAGTCTCTAAAAGTCACCCAGACCTTCCGTTTCTGCAAACGGCCAGCTAGATTATTTCAATCAACCCTCTTGCTGGAAACAATGAAAATGAGGCTAGTAGTTTTGGCTTCTGGCGTTCTGACAATGTTGTCTTTCTTGATCTGAGGTTTCCTTGGTAGTAATTACATCTCTTGACCTGGGTGGTGATTACTTGTTTTTGCATTGTTCTGTATGTAAGTTATATGTCACAGTTAAAAAAAAAAAATGTAATTACCTAATTTGGCCTTCAACCTTCAGGCAGGTAGGTTTTGCCCACTCAAGATATATTTTCACTCTCCATGAATAGAAGTATTATCTTTCTTTAGAATCCAGAAAACCCTTTGTCAAATCCCACCTCCTAGTGGCATTAGTCATCTTATATATCAAATTGAAAGCTGCAGGTCCCAAACTGAAAATAGTGAAAAGACTTCCCTGAAAATTTTTGTCTAGAACATTAAAGTTTATGAGGTTGCCAGTTAGAATCATTTATAGTGGGAATAGTCTTCAATGTTTCTACTACAACAATTTTGTTTTAGCAAAGAGTTCTTATTCCTCTCATTCAATTTCTTTAAATCCTGCATTAGGAAGTTCTGGTCTCTGAACATTTCTCACAAATCAAAAAGTAATGATGTGGCTTTTAATAATTGCATCAAAAGTTTGATTCTCTGCATCTAGCCAAAAATATTTGGAGTAGGAACTCTTTTTTTTTTTTAACATCTTTATTGGAGTATAATTGCTTTACAATGGTGTGTTACTTTCTGCTTTATAAGTGTGTTAGTTTCTGCTTTATAACAAAGTGAATCAGCTATACATATACATATATCCCCATATCCCCTCCCTATCCCACCCCTCTAGGTGGTCACAAAGCGCTGAGCTGATCTCCCTGTGCGATGCAGCTGCTTCCCACTAGCTATCTATTTTACATTTGGTAGTGTATATATGTCCATGCCACTCTCTCACTTCATCCCAGCTTACCCTTCCCCCTCCCTGTGCCCTCAAGTCCATTCTCTACATCTGCGTCTTTATTCCTGTCCTGCCCATAGGTTCTTCATAACCTTTTTTTTTTTTGATTCCATATATATGTGTTAGCATACAGTATTTCTTTTTCTCCTTCTGACTTACTTCACTCTGTATGACAGACTCTAGGTCCAACCACCTCACTACAAATAACTCAGTTTCGTTTCTTTTTATGGCTGAGTAATATTCCATTGTATATATGTGCCACATCTTCTTTATCCACTCATCTGTCGATGGACACTTAAGCTGCTTCCATGTCCTGGCTATTGTACATAAAGCTGCAATGAACACTGTGGTACATGACTCTTTTTGAATTATGCTTTTCTCAGGGTATATGCCCAGTAGTGGGATTGCTGGGTCATATGGTAGTTCTATTTTTAGTTTTTTAAGGAACTGGAGTAGGAACTCTTAAGCTCATTATGGACAATCATTGTCATCAGAATAATTTCATCAACCGCAGCTAAACTTTATTGAACACTGACTATGTACAGACATTCTGCTAAGTATATACAAGCATTATTTCATTTAGCACACACACAAATCCTGTGAGACAGGGAGTGGAATTAGTCAGTTCCAATTTTTAGACTGGAAACCTGAGAACCATAAAATTTAAGTATCTTTCCCAATATAAGACAGCTACTAAGTAGTAAAGCTGAGATTCAAATTCAGGTCTGTCTGACCCCAAAGTCATAGCTCATAATCATTGTTCTATGTCCTACGGAAGTCATAAGCAAATTGATGTAGAATCATTGGTGATTGTATTATATCCTTAATAAAGATTTTTTCCCCAAAAGATAAAATTGAAAGTAAGAAAAAAAAATGATTAAAGTCTGATGGGCCATTTTCTCTTCTCTGTATTTCTTATACCCCTGCATTCTTTAAGTCCACATTTTTCTTGAATATTCCATTACTCCTACTATTTTCCTTTCCATAATTATGATATTATCTGGTTAGTCAGTCTTTCCTAGGATATAAATGAATATTTCATTTCCAAGTTAAATTGGAAATAACTACTTTGAAGAAATGAGAAATATCTTTTGTTTAAGTATGAAAGTGGAGTAGATTACAGTAAAGTTATCTAACTCTTATTTTCCTAGGTGATATGATGGTATCATGTCAAATTTGATTCCATTGAGACTGAGTTATTCAGTTTCCGTCTAGTCTTAAATTCAGTGGTACATCAACCAGAATTTAGTTAACAATAATTTATGTAGAGAATATGTGATAGTGATTGGCATATAAAAATTAACCAATATTTAGAGGAGGTAAAGTCAACGTTGGATAAACCGAAGTGTTGCACCATTTTATAGGTGTAACCTCAAAACAAAGCAGCTACCAAGAGGGTGAATGCGGCTGAGGCTGGAGGGAATGATCTTGGGCACCCCACCCTCAGGGACCTTATCATCCCCCGCTCAAGCTCAACACACAGGATAAACTATGCATGAATGAGAAGCAATTCCTTTCAGACTGTGATCAATGCTGTGTGTCACACCATGCACACCAGTTTGCTGAAATACACAGAGAAAATTATTGGCTCAGACTGAGAGAGAACATTGCAGTGGGAAACGATAAGCCAAGACATACAAAAGGTCCCAACTTCTCTCTGGAAGTTCCTGGATAGTCATATCAAATTCATTTCATCCTCTGTGTGCTGAAACATTTCATGTTTGAGAAAACGAGTCAAATTGCATGCAAATAAAAGCTGAGAAAGAAAAACTACCGTTTCCTTATTTGGAATAAAAATCCAAACAACTCTGAGAAGTGACTTAGAAATATCTGAGATTGGCTTTAAATTCTCTCTCTGTAGTAAGATAAAAAGCTACATAAAAGTATTTTCACTAATGAAGGGGAAAAGTAAGATAATTTTTTTTAAACCCGTGAAATAAAATACTCAGTAACCAATCTCTATGGAGTACTGTATCCTATAAATAAATGTATGTGTGTTTGGGTAATTTTCCTTTAATAAGCGGTTGCAAAAAATTATATAAAGTAGGTGCTTTCTAGCTTAGGCAAACTTCTCTCCCTGCAGAATCAGCAACACTAAACTTTAGCATTAGACCACATTATCAATTATAATAATGGACATGATAGGTCTTGTGAAAAATGGCTTTTCTTTGAGGATAGTGACGGACACACCAAATCATTGCAGTTTCTCTCGGCACAGCTAAATTGAGAGACTATTATTAATCACGTGGAATTTGTTGAAATGCTTTTTGTGTCAAGTAGGTACAGCACTGGCCTATTATAGTTACTGTCACGCTCTTCATTTTTTTTTTTAATAAACCAGATGTTCTCAGAAGAAAGCAGAATAGAATTTGATGTGAAAGGAATGAGTTTATCATGCTAGTTGTGATAAATGAACCACATAGAAAGATAATACACATTGGTAGAGATTGAAGCTTAAAATATCTCCAGAAGGAAGACCAAGAATTACAAATAATGAGCACCCAAAAGAAGGAACATTATTCATGTTAATATCCTATAGAGGAATATTATTCAGCCTTAAAAAGGAAGGAAATTCTAACAGGCTACGACATGAATGAAACTCGAGGACATTATGCTAAGTGAAATAAACCAGTCATGAAAAGACAAATATTGTATGATTCCACTTATAAGTACTTAGAGTAGTCAGTTCATAAAGACAGAAAGTATTGGTTTGGCCAAAAAATTCATTTGTGTTTAAACTTTTTGGCCAACCTGATAGAATGGTGGTTGCCAGGAACTGGGTGGGGAGTTGTTATTTAAGGGGTATAGAGCCTCGATTTTGCAAGGTGAAAAAGTTCTAGAAATTGGTTGTACCGTAGTGTGAATGTACATAACACTACAACTGTATATATACATTTAGAAATGGTGAAGATGGTGAATTTTATGTTATGTGTATTTTACCACAATTGAAAATTTAAAATGTCTTATTGATCCCAATTACAAACATTGTATTTTTCAGAGGAAATCGTAAACTCTTCATTCAAGTGTGTTTGATTCTCAAAATAATGCTGTTGGGAATTTATTATCTGTGTTCTTCATCTGGAGAAAACAAAAGAGAAGAAGGGTTAACTAACTTGTTTAAAGTTACAGAGCTAGTTAGTGTCAGAACTGGGACTGAATCCCAGGTCACCTGTTTGTAAATACAGAGCTCAGGTTGCATATTTATGTACATTCTATTCATATATGTGTATGTTATGCATAGCCATCAATTGTGACCACAGTGAACCATTCAGTTCAATTCAAAGAATATATATTTTTTAATTTTATAAAAATTTTATTGAGGTATAGTTGATTTACAACATTGTGTTAATTTCTTCTGTACAGCAAAGTGACTCAGTTATACGTATACATATTCTTTTTCATATTCTTTTCCATTATGGTTTATCACAAGATATTGAATATAGTTCCCTGTGCTATACAGGAGGACCTTGCTGTTTATCCATCCTATATATAATAGTTTGCCTCTGCTAATCCTAAATTCCCAATCCATCCCTCCCCTATCCTCCCCTTCCCCTTGGCAACCGCAAGTCTGTTCTTCATGTCTATGAGTCTGTTTCTGTTTCGTAGATATGTTGATTTGTGTTATATATTAGATTCCACAAATAAGAGATATCATATGGTATTTGTCTTTCTCCTTTTTTTCTTTTTTGCTGTGTTGGGTCTTCATTGCAGTGAGCGGAGCTACTCTTTGTTGCGGTGCATGGGCTTCTCACTGCAGTGGCTTCTCCTGTTGCAGAGCACGGGCTCTAGGCACACAGCCTTCAGTAGTTGTGGCACGTGGGCTCAGTAGCTGTGGCTCGTGGGCTCTAGAGCACAGGCTCAGTAGTTGTGGCGCACGGGCTTAGTTGCTCCGCAACATGTGGGATCTTCCCGGACAAGGGATCGAACCTGTGTCCCCTACATTGGCAGGCAGATTCTCAACCAGGGAAGCCCTGTCTTTCTTCTGACTTACTTCACTTAGTATGATAATCTCTAGGTCCATCCATGTTGCTGCAAATGGCATTATTTCATTCTTTTTGATGGCTGAGTAACATTCCATTGCATATATGTACCACATCTTCTTTATCCACAAAGAAAATTTAATGATCTCATACTAAACTTTAGAATTATAGCCCCTTTCCTATATCTTAAATTTGTTTTCCCCTGAAAATGCTTGCAAATCATTCTCTCTATATTCTTAACAAAACGTGTTAGGCAAGCAGTCAAAAATCTATTACCTTCACATATTGGCTGAGAAGCAGAGAGGGTCAACGCAGTGCTTAAAATCAAATGAGCTAAAGACTTGGGGAGCTGAGAAGAGTTTAGGGCTCCTGACTCGGTGCCAGGTTCTGTGCACTATGCCCTGGGAAATCTGTGTGGTGAAGACTGTAATAATCATGTAAAGTCAGCATTCTTTCCCTCGTGGAGTCCAAATAACCTATGACAACTTGAACTGTGTTTGGGTCTGTGTTCGAGTGAATCTTCCAGAAGTCTCTCATGCTCACCTGCCGGTGGTCACGTCGCTTCTGCTTCATTACAACCACAGTCTGTGTTGCAACAGTGTCCCTTTCATGTCTGGCCCATCACAGGGCTGAGATGAGAGCATAGTTCAATACTTGTCGACGGGCTTAGCCTAGAGCTTCACTCCTGCTGGCCTTCTCCTGCCACTCCATGCCAAAGACCCTCTTGACCATGCATCTCCTTATTTTAATTCTTTTTTTAAAATTGAAGTACAGCTGATTTACAAAGTTGTGTTAATTTCTGCTGTACAGCAAAGTGATTCAGTTATACATATATATATACATTCTTTTTTATATTCTTTTCCACTATGGTTTATCATAGGATATTGAATATAGTTCCTTGTGCTATACAGTAGGACCTTGTTGTTTACCCATTCTATATATTCCTTAATTCTTTATGATACCATCATTATCATCCCCATTAAATAGGTTTGAAATTCACTTGCCCAATTTGTAAAGTTGTGACTTGACAAAGCCAGGATTCAAACCCAGTACTCCCGAGCCCTGATACTTAACCATCATGTTACTTGCCTTAAGTTTCTACCTGGGAGCCATGTGATTGTCACTTCTGTCAATCTCTACATAATAAGAATGCTTCTTTTTCTTCTGGTGCACATACTTCTCACCTTCCTCCCTCTCAATTCAGTTCTCTCCTTCTGCATCAATCATTACTGGATAATGTTTAACCTAAGAGGCAGAACCCAGTGACAGTTCTCATTTTCTAAGAAGACTCATGGACTTGGTACAATATTTCCCTTGTGTAAACTGGTATTTGATCTCAGGCTCCTCAAGGCTCACTGCCAGCCCCTGTGCTTTGCTGACTCTGCAAAGCAGCAAGTGATAAATTGCTTGCTTCTTTGGCTTCTGTGCTTTAGAACACAGTCATCCATCCACGTCCTAAAATTTCTGTGTCCTTGTCAATGATACATGATAATGTTTGTAATCTGGTAAGGTGAACGAGTCTCCCAGATGTCAAAATATATATTGTGACACAGCTTTCTACATCCCTTATTACATTCTCAAATACAACAGCGCAGAAAATGTTGAACAGAACTGAACATAATACACAGTCTGACTTCACTCAATTGTTGTTGGACATTGAGTGTTGGTCAACTTTTCAGGCTTGCCAAGCTTCTGAAGAGTAGTTGCCAGGATGCAGTTCTTCTAATGGTTGCCAAATCCTTTGTAGTTTTAGGAATGCATTTCAGAGATTCTTATGCTATTTTCTTCACATTTCCCGTGCATTAAAACTATGTGTATTGTAATTTGCCTTGATCTTAAACACATACATAAAGCTTTACATTAGCTGGCTCAGGGGTTTCTAACTAGGGTTTGCATTTTCAGTGTGAAGGTCATTGTTTGAAATGGGTAACGTTTTTCAATGTAAAATATCCAGCAATGATTAGCACTACAAGTGACCACGAACATTTGGTACATGAAAATTTGAATTTCTACCAAGGCACCTGCTTCTAAATCTGTAGCTCTGTTACCTATCCAATGATAGACAGATAGACAGACAGACAGATAGACAGATAGACAGACAGATAGACAGATAGACAGATAGATAGACAGATAGACAGATAGATAGATAGATAGATAGATAGATAGACAGATAGATAGATAGATGGATCTCACTCTGGGGAGCCAGAAATTGAATGTATTTTAAGGTATATACATCTATCAAATAGTCCTGTTTACACAAAAATCATTAGATTTAGCAATAGAAGGATCAGAACTGTAATTTGTTAATTTGCTTATTGTTCTTCTGAATTTAGTCAGCATGGTTTGTTGAGCTTACCCTACTTTGGCATCACAAATTATGTAAAAAAATTATAATGGTTAGACAGTCCAGACTGGATATTGGAAAGCTAAGTTGCAAGAAGAAAGACTTCTTTTTTAATTGGAAGACTCAGATATACATAGAAAATATCTAGTAGTCAGTGTCAAGAGTGGAGATAGAGAGGCTATTATAGCCTAGTGTTTGGAGTTTGTGAGACAGAGCACCTTTTGCTCTGAGAGTTAGTGAAGGTTTCCACTCCCTTTTAAGCTCAAGTTCTCAGAACCTGCTACTCAGCCCGACCCTGACTAGCTCCTTTGAACTTAAAAGTCATTCCTTGGCCTGTGATCAAGTCCTCTTGGTCATGACCTTCTGGATTCAAACCCCCTCCCCCCCCACCAAGAAGGAGGGGGTTTCACCACTATTGGACTTGGGGATGGAGAGGGGTGTAAATCTTGAGCTGGTCCTTTAACTCTCAACCATGTCCAGGTGGTCAGGACTTTCCCTTTCACACCACCACTGCCACTGGGGTGTTCAGTGTTCCACCCATGGTGGTCCAAGGATGGAGAAAAGTCTCTAAGTACAGACAGGAATCTTTCCTGCTGGGCCACACACTGCTCTGTGGTATCTCAGGACAGGAGAAGGTGGGTGCTCACTCAGATGTTGACAGACAGTGGGCACCAGAATGGCCTCTGACAATTGTCAGGGTTTGCTGGCAGAGGCTGAGCTAAGTACAGTTGTGCCTCGGTACACAGATGGGGGGTTGGTTCCAGGACCCCCTCAGATACCAAACTCCCCAGATGCTCAAGTCCCTTATGTTACATGGCATAGTATGTGCACATAACCTACATAACCTATGCATGTCCTTCCTCCCATATATTTAAAATCTCTCTAGATTACTTATAATACTAATACAATGTAAATGTTATGCAAATAGTTGTAAGTACTATGTAAGTAGTTACCGGTGCTCCACAAATTCAAATTTTGCTTTTTGGAACTTTCTGGAATTTTTTTCCCAAATATTTTAAATCAAAGGTTGGTTGACTCCTCGAATGCAAAACTGGTCAATATGATCTTAATTTCTCTCTGCATCAGTGCTCCCTCTGCACAGTCCTCCTTAGGTGGGGTAGGCTGGCTCTGCTCTTTCAAACTATTATTTATATATACTCCTTAGAGTGTTTTTAATTCTTAAAACACATTTCCACCCTCTATAAACAGAAGCAAAAGAAAAATATACTCCCAGTTCTTATCAACCAAAGCTTACCAATGCTAGGCAAAACCTAACCTGCTGACCCCGCCTTCTTTCGAGGCTGCCCCGCCCCCCGAAGACGCCCCGCCCCTGCTCCCAGACGCAAGAACGGGCGTGTGTTGGAGGGAGATCGCTTGGCCTCTACTGCGCAGACTCGAGAGTCTGAGGCCCTGAGGGGCAACGCTAACAGCGCCTCGGGGTGTCGCGTACTCCTCACCACGTTGACCCAGACGACGACGAAGACGACGACGATGACGACGGACAATGATGTGAAGGACTTCGCCCCGAGTTTCCCGGTCTAAGGAGAGGAAAGGGCCCCAGAGAACCATGAAACTGCCCAAGCCGGTGGGGCCGAATATTCCATCAGGAGTCCAAGGCGGGCGAGCGCCGGGCCTCTGACGAAGAACGGCGGCTCCTGGGACTCCCGAGACCCGAGGCCGGGAGCGGCCCGTCCGAGGGGGCGGCCCGGCCGCGGAGGGGGCCCAGGCCCCGGCCACTCCGGCCCGGTCCCCGCGCGGCCTCCGGCCGGTCCCCCACGTATTTCCTCCTCCCTGTTATTTGCACCGTCCCTTCCGCGGGTAAATGACACCCACGGCCCCGTGACAGTGACCGGGAGGCGTGCACGCGCTGGACCCGGGCTGAGCCGGGGCTCGAGGCGGCGAGGCTTCCAGGTGAGACCCGGGGTCAGGGAGCCAAACCCGTGGCTTTGGGAGAGAGCGTCCTGAAGTTCCCGCACAGATGAGGCTTTGCGGGTCAGAGGGAGGGGATGGGGAGCCTGCTGTCCTTTGTCCCTGTTTTCAGAACCATTCTGGTGGCCTTTTAGGACAGTGCCTCTCAAACTTTGGTTCAGGATTTCTTCACACAGCTAACATTTACTGAGGACCCCGAAGAGGTTCTGTTCATCTGGGTTTTTATCTGTTAATATTTACTGTCAGAAATTAAAATGGGGAAGTTTTAAAATTTCAATTTATTTAAAACACAGTAATGAAACCCTTACACGTTAACATGTTCGTGTAAAGTAACTGTCTACAAAACAAAGAAAGCATGGCATTGTGTTACATTTTTGTGAATCTCTTTAATGTATTCTGTCTCTTTCAACATTCAGTCTCTTGTGATATCACATGTCATCTAGTCTGTAAATAACATCTTGGTATTATTGTGAAAATAGTTTTGGCTTTGCAGCCTGCCTGAAGGGGTCTTGGGAACCCCGGGGTCCCCACTTTGAGAACCTCTGGATTACAGAATTGGGAGGTGCCATCTGACCTCCACGGTGAAATGGATCAGGGTGCTTGAGTTTGGCTGCCGCCTGTAACACACACCCGGAGAGACAGATCCTTTGACAAATCACCCTTTTGATAATATTGTTATAGGAAAACTAGTTGCATCTGGCATTGTGTGTCCCTGAGACACATACTCCCTAAATTTCCATCCAGTGTGAGAATTTAGGTAAGATGGGAGGCTTTGGTTTCATAATGCTCTGCTAAGGAAGGAGTCGTTTATCCCACGCAAATCACTGTTTTCCTCTGTTCTTTTAACTTGGGGTATCATTATAGATCGTATGAAATGAAGTTCTCCAGGTTTCCCTCAATCTCCTTAACTGCCCTTTGTCAGTCTCCTTTGCCTGCTCCTTCTTTACCTAAATCTGCAACGAGGAGTGGAAAAGAGGGAATCCCACCCATGGTAGTTTGAATGGACTGAGTGAATTTTCAAAGTACAAACAGGCATCTTCCCAGCCTGACTGTGGTCAGCTTTCTGGTTGCAATGAGGAACACTGGTAAGGCTTCTCAGAACAGGAGAACTTGCAGTGCTCTGAATGCTCTTTCTTTATGCTTTCTCCCTAGATTATTATTTCATCCAGTCCCATGGCTTTGACTGTTTCTAGCTTCAAAACACATTGCTTCTAATCTGAATTCCTGGCTCAACATTTAGCTGTACATATGATGTCACCACTTTAATGCCTTGAGGACAACTCAAATATAACACAGACGAAACTGAGCTTCCAATCTTCTCCCCCACAGTATACACACTCAGGCCTGATCCTTCTTCAGTTTTCCCATCTTAGAAATTGGCACTGTAGTCTTCTAAGTTGCTTAGAATATAAATCTGAAAGTCATTCTTGAGCTCTATTCATTTGGACTCCTTATGTCCCAATCTGTCACCTAGTCTTGTTCATTTAAATTCCAAATTATATCTCTAATACATTAGCTTTTTCACTGCTACTACCCTAGTCCAAGTTTACCATCATTTTTCGCCTAGTCTACCCAATAGCATTCTTCATATCTCTTCTCCTTACATTCACATAAACCATTGCTCTCATTCCAGTCTGTCACCAAATAATCTTTTAAAATCAGAAATATAAATACATTACTCCCCTGCTTACAGTTTTTCCATGGCTTCTTAGTGTTCTTAAGGTAAAGCTCAGCGTTCTTAACAAGGACTCTGAGATACCATGTGATCTGCCTCTGTCCACTTCTCCAGCCTTTTCTCACACCCTTCTCTCCAGTACCCTTTATTCTTCACCTGTAGTGGGTATCATTTATTCAGTGGTTAACATTTATGACTAAGCATGTACCTTGTGCCAGATACTGCTCAGGGACCAAGGATACAGTGGTGAACAAGGGCAGGGGTCCTCTGCTCACAAAAAATATAGTCTACAGTAGGGAATTAGGCTACAATAACTTTCAGAGATAATTTCAGATGGTAAAAATGCTACAAAGAAAATGAAACATAATGTGATAGAAAGAAAGTGATGACTAGCTACTTAGAAGTGGTCAAGGAAGACCACTCTGTGAAGTTGAGTTCAAAATGACAAGAAGGAGCCAGGTCAGCCGTGTTAATATGTGGGGACATAGCATTCCACGTAGTGATGACCATAAAAATAAAAGCTCTGAGGCAGAGACAAGTTTGTTCATGGAATAGGCTAGTATGTCTGGTTCATTGTGAGGTAGTATATTAGTTTTCTATTACTGTGTAAAAATTACCACAAATTTAGCGGCTTAAAACAAAACAAATTTACATTCTTCACAGTCCTGGAAGTCAGAAGTGTGAAATGGGTCTCTTTGGGCTAAAATGAAGGTATCAACAGGACTGTAGTCCTTTCTAGAGGCTCTAGGGGAGAATACATTTCTTTGCATTTTCCAGCCTCTAGAAGCTGCCCACACCCCTTGGCCCATGACCCTCTGCCTCCATCTTCAAAGCAACGTGGATTGAGTCTTTCCCATGCTGCATCATGTTGATGACCTTGCTGCTGTAGTCATATCTTATTCTCTGACTCTGAGTCTTCTGCCTCCCTATTCTACTTTTAAGAACCCTTCTGATTACATTGGACCTCCCAGATAATCAAGGATAATCCTCCCATTTCAAGGTCAGTTGATTAGCAACCTTAATTTCATCTGCAGTCGCAGTTCCCTTTAGCCATTTAAGGTAACATATTCACAGGTTCCAGGGGTTAGGATGTGGATATCTTGGGGAGGGAGGCATTATTCTGCCTACCACAGTGTGGAAGAAAGATAAAAAGTGTGGAAGGAGATGAGGTTAAAGAGGTGGGCTTGGGCCAGATTATGAAAGGCTTGTAGGCTAGCTTAAGGAGTTTGGATTTTATTCCAAGTGAAAGGGAGAGCCCCTGGAGGAGTTCAAGAAAGGCAGTGAAGTGATCTGAATTGCATTTTAAAAGGAACGTTCTGTTTGCCATGGTGGACTTGGATTTAAAGAGGGAAGGAGTGGCTGTAGGGAGACTAGTTAGGGAATATGTGAACTTGTCTGGGCTTGGTTAGTCAGATTAGGGTGATGGTAATAAAGGTGGAGAGAAGTGAATGATTATAGGATGTATTTTGGAGATAGAGACTTGTTAATATATTTACATGGGGGTAGAGTAAGGGGAAGAGAAGAATGAGGGGTGAACCACTCATTTACTAAGATGGAGAAGACTAGAAGATGAGCAGGTTGGAGGGAATGGGAATCCGCTTTTTTTCCGTAAGTTTGAGAGGCCGATTTGGTATACAAGTGGAGACATAAGGCAATTACATATGAATCTGAATCTCAGTAGAAAGGCCAGGTCTAGAGGTATGTATTTGAGATTGACAACATAGTGGGATTAAGGCCATGGGACTGGGTGACAATGTCTTAAAGATGTAGATAGAGAAAAGGAAGGTGCTTAGGATCCAACCCTATGGCTCCAATATTGAAAAGTCAAGCAGAAGAAGAAAAGCCAGCAAAGAAGACTGAGACGGTGAACCCAGAGATTGTTACCAGCTTTTTAAAGAGGGAGGGGGTATGATTAGCAATTTGAATGCTAGTGAGAGATTGAATGAGATGACAGAGAAGTGCCTGTTGGATTTATAATATGGTGATCTTTGCTGACCTTAAGAATAGTGTGAGTGGAGTGGTGGAGATGGGAACCTGGCTGAAGAGTGTTAAAGAGAGAAACAGGTGAGAAAGTAGAGGTGACTATTATAGACAATTCTTCCATATTCTAAGATGTGCTATGCTCTATCCCAGTTCGAGTCCATTGCTGCACACTCTCTTTCTTCTGCTTGCTATCTCTTTGCTCTTTACTATACCCTCCTCCACCACACCATTTGTCCTTCTTAACTCATCTGCATACTTTGAATCTCAGCTCATACATCACTTCCTCAGAAAGGGCTTTCCTGATTATTCCAGTCTATCTGCTTAAAAGAGATCTTTCTGCCACAATTTTCTTTCGTAGTACACTTCACATTTTATAATTGTGTAGTTATGTGTACTTCCCCCCCCCCACACACACACGCACACTAGACACATGACAAACAGTAAGCTCCACGAAGGTGGGAGGATTTCACTTTGGCTCATATTGTAGCCCAATGTATAGCACATAGTAGTTGCTCAACATTCAACTCGTTTGTTGAATCAATGAATAAATTAAATTATCTTTTAATACCTTGGACGAATGATACGGTCTTGTGTTTATGTTTTCTGTAGCTCATTGTTCGCATGTGATGTTTGGCAGCCATTAATGAAATAATACATAGCTCTATCAGGAACACTCTGATTAACAGCTAATGAACATTTTGGCCTGAAACAGCTAATAAACATTTGGCCTGAACATCTTTTGCAGCAGATTCTTGGTGAAGAGCTTCATAAGTCAATTCAGTTTTGACGTTGAGAAGCTGCATGCTGTTCCCAAAGGGTAGTGTTCCCAAAAGCTAACAAAAAGCTGTTCTGAAGGTTTGGAAACATTCTTTGTGTTTCTTATTATTTATTAGCTGGGTCACAATGGGAGACCCCTTAAACTCTCTCAATGTCTTTATCTGTAAAATGGAGGTCATGCCCTTATTTTGCCCACCAAACAGGGTTGTTGTAGTCAAATGAAATAGAATGAAATAGAATATGTGAGAACACTTTGAAAATTCTAAAGCACTATGAAAATCTAAAGTATTATTACCAGTATGACTCCTTTTCAATACAACTCCTGTTACCAAAATGGAAAGATGAAAATACCCTCTCTTGCTTTCCTCCTTTTTAAACTGAGTATCCTCTTAACGGAACTTACAGTAAGAGTAGATGGCATTAAACTTTTTATCGCTTGTTCAAGAGCCAAGCTCTCTAATATTTTTATTTGGATCCTGTTTTTACTGTAATGCATTATCTGTTCCTTTTGTTCATTTACCTCTCATGGGAAGAAAACAAGTCATTTGTGACTTGAAATCTGTAGGCATAAAATGTGCCTTTCTTGTCTGTTCAGATACAGAGAATCTAAAAACATGAAACTTGAGATGTTTCTTCAAGGTGCTGTGAGATTTGAGGTGAAGAATTTACAAAAGACCAATATTCCACCAAACAAAAATCTGTAAATATGAAAATACCTTTGTGCTACAAGAAATCTTTCTAATTTATCCACACAGTATGCATAGTAAATATAGAGTGATTTTCACAAACAATACAGAAGAATCCATTTCATTACGTTATAGCTGTCCATTTCTAAATGTGTATATATATTAATACCATACTTAGTGCAGTGACTGGTGTTTTTATAAAAAGGGGAAATTTGAAGAATGACAAATACACAGAGAAAAATAAAACATGTGAAGATGAAGGTAGAGATCAGGGTAGTGATTCTGTAAGCCAAAGAATGACAAGTTGGCTACCAAACCACCAGAACCTAGGCAAGAGGCATGAACAGATTCTCCCTCACAGCCCTCAGGGGGAACCAACACTGCTAAGAACCTTGACCTAGGACTTCTGGCCTCCAGAACCTTGAGACAATAAATTTCTGTTGTTTAAGTCACTCGGTTT
Organism: Grampus griseus; assembly: GCF_964374135.1. Taxonomy (NCBI): domain Eukaryota; kingdom Metazoa; phylum Chordata; class Mammalia; order Artiodactyla; family Delphinidae; genus Grampus; species Grampus griseus. The sequence continues at coordinate 31,744,640 of NC_139006.1, read as the reverse complement.
GTCATACTTTGTTTCAGCAGCCTTATCAAAGTAATACATTTCCCCACTGGAAAATGAGTGAGAGCAGCCAGATAGAGTCTAGGAGGCAACAGCATAGGCAGGCACACCAAGGACATTCTCGTGTCCTTTCTCTCACTGCCCACTACTGAAAACCTACTTACCCTTCCAGGCTAGTCTAAAAGCCATTTTCACCACAAAGACTTTCCCAGTCTTCGGGTCAGAAACAATTGCTTGCCTTTTGTGCTCACAACCGAGAGAGGCAAGCATATTTCCCTAGTTCATCCTTTCCCTCCAAAATTCATTATGCTGATGAAGCTAGATTATCTCACTTAAGAATCACCCTTATTATCCTAGATATGTTTTCACCCCTGTCCCTTACGCATTCAATTCTAAGGATTTTGAGAACAAAGGAGGTCTTATTCATTGGGGTATGTCACTTCCATCCCCTACCAGCTAATGAAGAATGCAATGCTAGCCTGGCACATACAGTGGATGCTCAGTAAATATTTGAGAACTCGAGCTGATTTTCCCATCACTATTTCTTCATCTTAACGGCACTGTGAGAGAACCTTTCAGAGGGAGGAACTAAACTTAGTCGGAGGACCAAAAGTAAATACCTAAAGGTAAGTACCTAAAATACGGTTTTTTTTGTTGAGGTTTGTGGAAGGGGACCTTGTGGCCAAAAAGCTGCCAGAGGATATTAGGGAGTTCAAGGCACAGAGGCAAGCAAACTAATTTTGTTCATTTGAGGTGGAGGTTGGGATTGGATTGATAGCCTGGAGAGCAGTTCAGGGCTGGAAGTCTGAAGGCTGGTCAGGGTGGGAATCCTGGCTATCACAGCGAGAAGGAAGGTAAGGTTATGGAGCCCAAACAGATTGGAGCTGGGGGTTGTCTGAGTGTGGTGGTGGTTGAGAGGAAAATGATAGGGGAGCCAAAGGGTGTCCAGCTACTGGTCGATGGGGAGAGGAACTGGGACCACAGCAGGAGTGAACCTGAGGACTGGGTACGAGTAGGCTTGATGACGACATTTTCCAAACCAAGAGTCAGAACATGCGTTAAATACGAATGAATGTATCCGAACAATAGTTCAGAATATTTGAAACTGGAATGATTCAAGAAAATTACCACATATGGTTGCTATCATAATAGAAATGATAATTAGAGTAAGTCTGAGGTGTTGATCTTTTCTTGCTCCTAGGTTTTGTCATCTTTTCCCCTTGTCTAGCCTGAATACTGAACTGAAGTACGTTTTTATTATGTTTTTGTCTTAAGAGCAGGAGAATTGATTTTCTATTTCTCTTTCTTAAAATGTTGATTAAATTGTTGGTTGTCTATAGCCCTCAATGGATTTTTTTCCCTCCACTGCTTAAAATTTCCCCTCTTGCTCTAAGGTCTCCTTATAAGAAAATTTAAATTCCCTTTTTTCATTTCCCAAGATCAAGAGAATTTCTCCTTCGCTTTGGGATACTCTATATCTGTCTTAATGGCTTATGGAATTTTGTTCACCTCTTCCATTATTCTTATAACATCTACATGAATAGGACTTGCAAAGACATTTTTTCATTGGATACTTCCATCCAGCACAAGAATACTCATATCACTAATGCCTTAAGTTTAAATTAACTTTAATATATTTTTATTTTTAGGCAGTGCTAGTTATCAAGGGTAGGGAGTGCAGTTGATAGAACAAGTATAGTTCAGCTACAAAGTACAAGATATTGTCCCTGTCATTGGGCCATTTTCTCAAAATAATTGTAAAATAGGCTAACCACAGGAATAAATTATATAGCAATATAACTTTGTCTCTCACATTATGTCTTCAAGTGTGTAGACCATAGGTTACATTTTACAAAATTTCTGCTATGGCGTGTTCCCTGGCTTTCACGTGTCTCCTATGGGCATCTACTGGAAGTGGGCTTATGTTTCCATCTGTGTACCTCCAAAATTCTGTCCACAAGCAGTGCTCCTATAATCTTCCAGGAGCCAGCTTGTGTGCTATATTGTGAATAGGTAAGCTTCCAGCACATAAAATGAGATGAACTTACCTTATTGAAAGAAAAAAGCCAATAAACTTGCAACATTTTTTTTTAGTTGATGAATCTTTGCCATTATAATATGTAGCAGATTGAGAAAATTTTCTTTTACCCCCTGTATTTTTTCAGTAAATGAACAGTTAAGGGTCCATCCATGAACCATTAGGAATTGTATATTTAGTTCAGTTTACTTATTCTTAACTTTCTCTTGACCCTTACTCTGAAGACTGTCTTTTATGTAGATTTTAAGAACATGTTCAAAGATACTTTTTAAACTGACATAAGCTTAAGTTGATTGATATGTTTAAAATATGGCATTTAGCTATATAGAGAAAGGGAGTTTATATTGTGAGCTGTAGCATAGCTGAAGCATCAGAGGTGTTTAATAGAGAGGTGGCAGAGTATAATAGTTAAGCAGCCCCAACCTGGGTTCAAATCCCACCTCTGCTACGTACTAGGTGTGTGACCTAGGATAAACTATTTACTATCTCTGTACCTTAGTTTCTTTTTTAATAAAACTGTGGTGTTTCATTACGTGGTAGCCTATAGTAGCTACTTTATAGGTTTATGATGTTAAATTAGTATTTATAAAATAATGAGAAGAGTGCCTAGCTTATAGTAGGTTAAAATAAGTGTTAAGTAAGATTCTTCTCATAATTTAACAATAAAAGTATTTTTGGTGGCATTTCAGCGGTACATTTCTTTGGATAAGTATTAAATAACTACATTCATGTGAGTCCTTTTGAAGAACTCTGAATCTTGTTTTGGGGTCTGGTCAGTGAGAGATTATGAAAATACCTAAGCCCATTTATTCTGAAGAGCTCTTTACATTCCCTAGATCAGGTCTCAGACAAGGGCCAAATGCTACTGACCCTTGTTGCTTGAGGTTTCTGAATATTGCTTGGAATGAGGGGGAAACTCTGAATGAGAGGCAGTAGTAGGAGAACATTTCATTTCTGCTTTTGTGACTCAAAGTGAATTGAGGCATCAAGCAGTACTTCCCCTGAAGTCCTGTGATGTTATTGGTATGTGTGGATATGTGGTAGGAAGGTGGGTGTGAGAAAAACAACTATTCCTGAAAAATAGCTGACAGCACAATACAGTACTACAGTATTATAAGGAAAATCAATCAGCAAGTTAGAGAAGTATGGTAGGTTAAACAAAGGATTAATATTAGTTTTGACATTAAATTGGTGGTTCTAATCTGGTATAATATTAGCAAAATCCCTCACTCTGCTGAATTTAATGGGGTAATAGGGCTGACTGGGAATATGCAGCTCCAGAATCCATGATGATCAAGAAGGATGAAGATTGCATCAGCTACCCATGACAGTAAGATAGACCTGATTCCTTAGGTTGGGTTTCAAATGCCTATGTTAATTCACTTCAGTTTATTTCCCTTAGCAAAACTCAGTTTAATATACTCATTCTAGAACATATTCTTGTAACAGTGGAGCACCTCATAAGAACACAATAATACTTACTAGACTCAGCTTTGATATTTTGCCTCACTTGTAACTGCAACCTGATCAGTGCTTTCTTTTCTACAATATTGTAAGAAAATAAGGCTTATTTTGGAAATAGCAAGATTAATGACTGGCTTTTAAAAAAGTTGTTTGGTATCTTTCTAAGTTTTTAATGTTTCTATTTTCAAGTTAAAAATCTAATTTCATTCTACATGTCATCTTAGTTTCATAAACAATTGTGATCTGTCTTTTAAATATTATTCTTCAAATACCTGAATCTGAAAGTCTGATTTGCTACTTATGACACTATTTAAAGAATTTATTCTATAAATACCAGGTATAAGATGGCTTCCAAAAAGCATTTAAAAATCATTCTCAGTTATCTTCTTCGTATTTAACTGTTAGTCTACTATATTATGATAGCAAGTATCTTTTAGCTTTTTTTTTTATTATGGGAAGTCTCAAAGATGCACTAAATAGAATAGTATAATGAAGAATTTCATCTACCTTTCAACAATTATCAATCCATAACTAATTTTGCTTCCTCTACAACTTACCTATATCCCTTTCACCTCCATATTATTTTGATGCAAATCCCAGACACCATATAAATTGGTCTATAAATATTTCTTCATGTATCTCTAAAACAAACACTATTTCTTAAGTGTTATCACAATACCATACCCCTTCAAATCAATGGTAATTCCTTATATTATCATTTCCCCACTATTTCCTTTTTTTAAAATTTCTTACTTATTAAAGAAATCAGGTTTGTCCCATAGAATTTCCCTTGGTCAGTGTATCATTGATTGCATCTCCATGGTGTCATTTAACATATTCTTCTATCCATTGCATTGATAGTTAGGTCTAGATTGATCAGGTATAGGTTAGTTTTTTGTTTGTTTGTTTTTATTTTTGGCAAGAATATTTCATAGGTGGTATTGTTTACCTTTACCTAAAAATACAATGTCTAGTTTTTCTCTTTGTTGGATGTTAGTAGCCACTGATGATCAATGTCTTAGATTCATTATATCACTATATGTCATAAAGAGGTGGAATTTTAATTATATTATTTCCTCCTTAATTATTAGTTGGAGTACTCCTATAAGAAAAGATTCCCTTATTGACTTTTTTATTTCCCTCAGGTAGAGTTCCTATAATAAAAGGCAGAATAAATATTAATTTTTTAAAATATACTATAAACACTTGTGAAATTTTTGCAATTCATTGATTTAAAGATATTTGATGTGTTTCAGTGCTCTGCAGTTTTTATCCTTATTGATAACAAAATAATATTGATATTGTTTCATCTTTGGCAAGTGAGGGGTTATCAGGTTGACTCCTGAGTCCATTTTTGGTAAGGCTCAGTAGTTACAGATAGCTTCTAGTGTGATAACACTGCCATCAACAATATGATTACTAAAAATAAATTTTTTTTTTGTCCTGCTAGCATATCCCACTAGGAGTGTATAGTCAAATCACTGTGTTATAGGGTCACATGGAATAGTTCCCCAAAGAGAATTATGCTTTTGAGTGAATGCAGATTAGGTTAGCTTGTTTTATTGTACATTAAATTTTTAGGGATTGCTTGTATAATTTTCTTTTGTAATTATGTGAAATAGGTATATATACCAAATAAGGTATATGCAATGAATCTAGCTTCCATCTCTGTACCTTCTGTTTCCTCTTTCTTCCTATATATAACTACATTTTAAAATAATTTTTCTTTCTTTTAAAAATAGCTTTCATGGTAAACAAAATTAGCTAATTTTATTTTTATCACTTGATGCCTTCCAAAGAATGTAACACCGCTACACACTGAATCACATGTAAACACCAGTATGCACAAGATATAGACTATTTTCCTTCACCTCAAAAAGTTTCTTTGTTCCTCTTTGCAGTTATTCCCTTTTTCCTCCCTCTGGTCCGTGACAACCATTGATGTGCTTTCTGTCACTATAATTTGTCTTTTCTAGAATTTTATATAAATGGAATCCTATGAAACAAACAACACAATTTAAAAATGGGTAGAAGAGCTGAATAGACACTTTTCCAAAGAGGAAATGCAGATGGCCAACAGGCATATGAAAATATGCTCAACATTGCTAATCATCAGGGAAATGCAAATCAAAACCACAATGAGATATCACCTCATACCTGTCAGAATGGCTATCATCAAAAAGAACACAAATAACCAATGTTGGCGAGAATGTGGAGAAAAGGGAACCCTTTTACACGGTTGGGAATGTAAATTGGTGCAGCCACTGTGGAAAACAGTATGGAGGTTTCTCAAAAAACTAAAAATAGAACTACCATATGACCCAGCAATTCTATTCGTGGTTATATATCTGAAAAAAACCAAACACACTAATTCTAAAAGATACATGCACCCCAATGTTCATAGCAGCATTATTTACAATTGCCAAGATATGGAAACAACCTAAGTATCCAACAACAGATGAATCGATAAAGAAGATGTGGTATATATATATACAATGGAATACCACTCAGGATAGAAAAAAATGAAGTTTTGCTATTTGCAGCAACATGGATGGAGTTGGAGGGTGTTATGCTAAGTGAAATAAGTCAGAGAGAAAGATAAATACTGTATGATATCACTTATATGTGGAATCTAAAAATATGACAAACTAGTGAATATAACAGAAAAAAGTAGACTCACATATAGAGAACAAACTAGTGGTTAACAGTGTGGGTGGGGGGCAATATACAGGTTGGGGAGTGGGAGTTACAAACTGTTGGGTGTAAGGTAGGCTCAAGGATGTATTGTACAACATAGGGAATATAGCCAATATTTTGTAATAACTGTAAATGGAAAGTAACCTTTAAAAATTGTATAAAAAATTAAAATTTAAAAATGGAATCATACAATGTATAGTCTTTCATGTCTGGCTTCTTTCACTCACCATAAGCAGGTTGCATAAGTCCTTCAACTTCATTATTTTTTAGAAATGTTTGACTATTCTAGGCCTTACCTTTGCCATATAAATTGTAAAATCAGCATGTCTATTCTGCAAAAGCTTACTTGACTTGTGATTGGAATTGCATTGACTCTATAAGTCATTTTGGGGAGAATTGACATTTACCAATACTGAGTCTTCATGAATATAGTATATTTCTACATTTATATATGTATTTTAAAATTTCTCTCAGCAGTAATTTTAAGTTTTCAGTTTACATGCCTAACACATATTTTGTTAAATTTATCCCTAAATAATTAATATTTTTGATGCTATTATAAAAGATAATTCTTTTTAAAACTCTTTTTCCAAATGTTACTTATATATAAACACAGTAGATACTATATATTGACCTTGTATCCTGCAACCTTGCTATAGTCGCTTATTAATTCTAGTAACTTTTTTTGGTAGATTCATTAGAATTTTCTATTTGACAGTCATGTTGTCTATAAATAAAGATACTTTTATTTCTTCCTTTCCAGTCTATGCCTTTAATTTCTTTTTCTTCTCTTATTCCACTGTCTAGGAACTCTAATATAATGTTGAATAGAAGTTGTGAGAGCAGGCATCCCTGTCTCATTTCTGATTTTAGGGGTAAAGCAATTAGTCTTTCACCATTAATTAATGAAGGTACCTGTAGGTTTTTCATAAATGCCCTTTATAGGGTTGAGGGGTTTTCCCTCTGTTTCTATTTTACTGAGAACCTTTGTCATGAATGGGAGTTGAATATTGTCAACTACTTTATATGTGTCTACTGAGACGATCATATGATTTTTCTTTTTCAGTATATTGAGTTACACTGAATTTTTTTTTTTTTTTTTTTGCGGTACGCGGGCCTCTCACTGCTGTGGCCTCTCCCGTTGTGGAGCACAGGCTCCGGACGCACAGGCTCAGTGGCCATGGCTCACGGGCCCAGCCGCTCTGCGGCATGTGGGATCCTCCCGGACCGGGGCATGAACCCATGTCCCCTGCACCGGCAGGCGGACTCTCAACCACTGCGCCACCAGGGAAGCCCTACACTGAATTATTTTTAAATGTTAAGCCAACTTTACATTCCTGGAATGAACTTCATGTAGTAGGGATGTGTTATCCTTTTTATAAATTGCTGGATTTAATTTGTTAAGGATTTTTATTTCTATGTTCATGAGGGAAATCAGTATATAATTGTCTTGTAATGTCTTTTTCTGGTTTTGCTTTTATGGGAAAGCAGACCTCATAAAAAAATACTGAGAAGTTTTTCCTCTTCTTTCATTTTATGAATAAGTTTGTTTTAAGTTAGCAGTATTTTTCCTTAAATGTTTGGTAGAACTTATTTATGAAAATATCTGGGTCTGAGGTTTTCTATGTAAAGGAGTTTTTAACTATGAATTTAATATCTTTAATTGATATATGGTTAATTAGGTTATCTACTGCTTCTTGAATGAGCTTTCATAGTTTTTTATCTTACAAGGAATGTGTCCATTTTGTTATAAATTATCAAGTTTATTTACATGAAATCATTCCTGATATTCTTTTATTATCATTTCCATACTTGTAGGATCTGTAATGGTATTCCATTCCCTCATTTGTTCCTTATATGGGTATTTTTATTTGCTCTTTTTTATTCTGGTGAATCTGGCTACAAGGTCAACTTTGTTGACCTTTTCCAAAAGAACCAGCTTTTGTTTTCATTTATTTGTCACTATTTTTTGCCTCGTTTTTATTTTTATTTATTTCTACTCTTTTATTATTTTCTGTCTTCTGCTTATTTTGTATTTAATTTTCTTTTTCTAATTTTATGAGGTGAAAGTTTAGATCATTGATTCAAGATTTTTTTTTCTTTTCATTATAAGCATTTAATGCTCTAAATTTCCCTATAATTACAACTTTATATGTATACCACAAATTTGATATGTTGTGTTTTTCATTTCATTCAGTTTAAAATGTTTTCCAGTAAATTTTAAGGCTTTTGATGTATTTAATATATTGGTTTATTGTATTCATATGTAAGGATATGTAAATATACACATACTTGTTTTCAGAAATGTATTATCAATTTATACTCCCACTAGTAGCATATGAGGATGCTAGTTCCTCTAGTTTTGATAATATCAGTATTATAAATTTTGTAATATTACTTGCTAATTCAATAGATGAAAATGGTAAAAAAAAATGTTTTCCATTTTCCCTTGTGATTTCTTCTTAGCCCTTTGGGTTATTTGAAAGTGTTTAATTTATAAACATCTGGTGATTTGACAGATACCTTTCTGTTACTGAGTCAATTTAATTCAGTGTGGTCAGAGGACATGTTTTGTATGAGTTTAGTCCTTTCACATACATTGTTACTTGTTTTATAGGTCAGCATATGTTTTGTGTTGGTGACTGTTCCATGTACACTTTCAGAAAAATGTGTTTCCTCCTGTTGTTGAGGGCAGTATTCTACAAATGTCAGGTTGGTTGGCAGTGTTATTAAAGTGTTTTCCCTCCTTATTGATTTCTGTATTCTTGTTCTATCAGTTACTGAGAGAAAAGTGATTCATTCCCCAACTATAATTGTGGACTTGTCTATTTCTCCTTTCAGTTCTTTAAGTTTGGCTTTGTGTATTTTGAAACTCTGTTATTGGGTGCATACACATTTAAAATTATGTGCTGTTGATGAATTCATCTTTATATCGTTGTGAACTATTCCTTTTTATTCCTAGGAAATATTCCTTGCCCTACAGCATACTCTGTCTGACAGCCACTCTAGTTTTCTTTTGATTTGTACTTGAACATTATGCTCTTTCCATCTTGTAAGCTTTAAACTATCTGTGTCTTTATATTTAAAATGTGGCAACATATGTTTGCCAATCTGATAATCTCTACCTTTTAATTGTCTGTTTAGTTCATTTACATTTAATGTAATTATCTGTATGGATAGGGTTAAGTCTACTATCATACTACTTAATCACTATTTGTCTCTTCTGCTCTGTTATTTTTTTTCTCCTTTCTTGCCTTCCTTTGTATTAACTAAGTTTTCTTTTTCTTAATGATTTCAATTTGTTTCTGGTATTGATTTATTAACCATGCCTCTTTTACTTTTATTTTTTAGAGATTTTACTGAGGTTCACAATAAATCATTTTTAACTTATAGTCTATCTTCAAGCAGTATTATAACTACTGAAATAGAAGAATTATACTACTATTTCATCTTTCAATACGTTATTATTTTTTTGCTTTAAAGAGTCAGTTATTTATTAAAGAGTTTAAAAATGAGAAAAATACATTTTATGACTTCCTGCATATTTTGGTACTCTTCATTTTGTTGTTGTTGATTTAATTTTTTTATCTGTTGTCATTTTTCTCTTCTGCCTGAGAAAATTTATTAACATTTCATGGTATAGGTCTATTAGAGATAAATATTTTAAACTTTTATTTTTCTGGAAAAGAACTTGTTATCCTTCCATTTTTATAGATATTTTGGTAAAGAAATCTAGGTTGACAAGTTTTCTTTTTTCTTTAAATACTGTAGAGATGTCTAACTATGGTCTCATTGCTTGAATAGTGTCTCATGAAAAGTATACCATTATTATTATACTTGTTCCTCATTATGTAATGTGCCCTTTTTCTCTGGCTGATTTTGAGATTTTTCTCCTTATTACTGGTTTTCAGAAGCTTGATTAAGATGGGTGTGGATGTGGCTTTCTTTGTGTTTCTTTTGCCTTTGAGTTTCCTTGAACATATTGGATCTATAGATTCATAGTTTTCAGTAAATGTGGAATATTTTTTTCTGTCCTCCAGGCCCCTTTTCTTGAACACCAATTGCACATAATATTACTCCCAAGGTCACTGATGCTGTATTAATTTTCAGTATTTTTTCTGAGTTTCATTTTGGATGAATCCTATAATTAATCACTGGTCTTTTCTTCTGCAGTGTCTAATCTGCTTTTATTCTCATTCAATGTATTTTAAATTTCAGCCTTTGTAATTTTCATCTTCAGAAGTTTTATTTGGGTCATTTTTATATCTTCAAATTTCTCTTCTTTGTTGTCATGTTATCCACTATCTTCTTGAACATCGGGAATATATTTATAATGGTTGTTTTAATGGATTCATCTACTGATTCCAGTATCTCTGTCGTCTCTGGCTCTGTTTGCATTGATTTACTTTTATCCTGGTTATTTTTCGTATTTTGCTGCTGCTTTTTTGTGTTTCATAATTATTGATTATATGCCAGAAATTGTGTATTTTATGCTGTTGGTTGCTGGATTTTGTTATATTCCTTTCAAGATGTTTATATTTTGCTCTGATGTTTAGCTAATTTACTTAGAACCAATTAGTCCTCTTTCGTATTTACTATTTTTTTTTTTTTGTGGTACGCGGGCCTCTCACTGTTGTGGCTTCTCCCGTTGCGGACCACAGGCTCTGGATGCACAGGCTCAGTGGCCATGGCTCACAGGCCTAGCTGCTCCGCGGCATGTGGGATCTTCACGGACCAGGGCACGAACCCATGTCCCCTGCATCGGCAGGCGGACTCTCAACCACTGTGCCACCAGGGAAGCCCTCGTATTTACTTTTAAGGTTTTTTTTAGGGTAGGTGTAAACAACCCTTAGTTTAGGACTAATTTTGTCCCTCTAATAAAGCAATACCCTCTGTAGATTCTACCTGATTCTCAACATACTGTAAGGTTTTCCAGTTTGGCTAGTGTAAACATGAACTTTTCCTGGTCCTCTGTGAACTGCTAGGGACATTTCCTTGTTCCTTTCCAGTAATTTTTTTTTTTTTTGCGGGGGCACTTTGGGTAAATTCTTCTTATGTATTTGCACATCAATACTCAGCCAAGGATAGGGGTGAACCCCTCTGAAAGTCTTTGGGCTGCTTCTCTATGAAGCTACTTCTCTGGTATTCTGGCTCACAAATTCTAGCTGCCTTTGCCTCTCTAAACTCCAATCTCTATTTCTTCAATTCATCAAAATCACCAGGCTATGTTTGGATTCCCTTTCCCTGAACTGTGACCTGGAAGCTGCCTCCAGTGTTTGCCTTGTTTCCTTTCTCTTAGGGATAAAACTCCTGAGCTGCCAGTTCTCCAGTGTCTGAAAAGTATCACTTCATATTGACATATTTGCTCAGTTTCCTAGATATGAGATTAAATTTGGTCTCCCTTACTCTGTCTTCACTTAAAATGGCTATCTGCCTTTTAAAAAAAAGTATACGCAAATGTATATATTCATACCCTGTCCACATTTCTTAAAGAATGCTATACACACATGCCATATGTACTTTTCTCTACTTTGCTGTTTTCAGTTAACAGTATATCATGGAAATCTCTCCACAGTAGTATATACAGGTATCCCTCCTTCCTTATTAAAACTGTGTAGTTCTCCATTGTGGTCTCAATCAGTCTGCTATTGATGAACATTCAGGTTGCTCCTGTCTTTTCTGTTACAAACAGTGGCATAAACAATAGACTTCTACATATGTCTTTCAGTATTTTTGCCAGTGTTTCTTTGGTTAGATCTTTATACATGAAACTGGTGAGTTAGAAAATAAATGCCTGTGTAGTGTTGCTGGGAATTGCCAAATTCTCCTCCATAAGGGTTGTACCATTTTCAGTTCCTACCAGCAACATCCGAATCCCTTTTCCCCAAGGTTTTATGAACGTATTTCAGATTTTGTATTGTTGTCAATTTATTAGGTGAGAAATATCTGACTCTAGCTTAATTTGCATTTTCTATTATGAATGAGGTTGAGCATTTTTTATATAAGAATTATTTGCATTTTTTGTAATTTGTTAATATCTTTAGCTCATTTTTCAATAGGGCGTTGGATTATTTCTTCTCTATGTTTAGAAAATCTTTTTATATTCATAATACCCCTTTTCCTGTGATAGAAATTGCAAATATTTCTCTCTCAGTTTTTCATTTTGGTTTACTTATGGTACCTTTCCTATCTATAAAGTCTTTAATTTTAAGATTTTATGTAATCACGTTTACCAATGTTTTCTCTTATTCCTTCTAAATTTTGAGTTATAGTTATGGAGTTTTTTATCACTACCAAATTATAAAGGAATTCACCCAATTTTTTAAGTACTTGTGTAATTTCATTTTTTACATTTGATCTCTGATCCTTTTAGAATTTATCTTACACTGTAAGCCAGGCACTGTGCTTTGGGCCAGCTGGGAAGTGGTGGGATGTCTTGGATTGGGGATTTGGAGGCAATTAAATGCAAAGTTTAATGAGAGACTCTCTCTGCATCAAAGTGCTATTACTAGAAGAAGAATCAAAACAACTCTTAAGAAGAATTGAATAAATGGATACTATGAATGTGTATGGTAAGATAATATGGTAAAGAAATCGGTTCTCTCCAAATGAATTTATTGATTTACTTGTGGACACAAAAGTATTCTTAAAAGATAAGGTCTGACAAATGCATTTACAGAATAAGATGATACAAAATAGTTTATTTCATGGGATAGTCAAGAAAAGAATTGCAAGTGAAGTGACACCAGAGATGGGGTTTTTAAGGATAAGCAGGAACACAACAAAGTTAAGGTGAAGAAGGAAGGTATTCCTAGAAAACAGAACATTTGCATGACATGAAAGTACATGCCATGTTTATGAAAAAGTGGAATAGTTCCCTTGACTTGTTCATCCACATATGTGTTGTGAGGAAAAAGGTATGAGAGGACTGACTCAGTGATCCTGCCGGAACAAAGGTCAAGAAATGTTTTCTTAAAGGGCCAGATTGTAATACTTTAGGCTTGCCGAGACCATATGATCTGTGTCACAATTACTCAGTTCTCCTGTTTTAGCAAGAGAGCAGCCATAGACAATATGGAAACAAATGAGCATGGCTGTGTTCCAAAGAATTTTATCCACAAAAACAGGTGGCGATCTGGATTTGGCCCATGTGCCATGGTTTGCCTTTCCCTGAATTAAGATTGGGATTGGAGAGCAGATGGGGAGATGGGATGTTAGAAACACAGAAGAGTTTAGGAAGTATAGGAAAAAATTCAAAGCAACACAGTCTCTTTATTTTAGCATCCTCAAAGAGCTGAGACTTCTAGTGTGGCAATCACCACTATGTAATTTTACAAAAATAGTTTGTAAATTTTAGATCAGAATCCTTTTGACCTTTTATATTGAAAAACATGAATTGTAAAAATCAGAAAAGAATGCTGATCTCATTTTGCCTTGCCCAAGTGGGAGCAGGACAAGCAAAGTCTTCCAGAAACTTGGGTAATCTTAATCCAGTTACAAGCGAGCACCACCCTGTGCTGGAATTCTCTGAAAGTGGGGAATTTTGACATTGGAAATCAGCCTCTTAGTGTGGTAATTAGTCAGCCTTGTCATTTTGGTAGTTGAACTTACAGAAAGCTTAAAGGCTTCCCAAGCATTATATAAAAGTCTGATGGGGCTTCCCTGGTGGCGCAGTGGTTGAGAGTCCGCCTGCCGATGGCAGGGGATGCGGGTTTGTGCCCCGGTCCGGGAAGATCCCACATGCCTCTCCGCAATGGGAGAGGCCACAACAGTGAGAGGCCTGTGTACCGCAAAAAAAAAAAAAAAAAAACAAGTCTGAAGAATTAGATCTGAGAGCAAAAGGGAAAACCTCTTGATGATTGGGATTCCTAAATTGGGTCTGAAGGTGGATTAGACAGATTCTAAATATTCTTCAGACTTGCAGATTCTATACAAATAAAGGCAACTTCACAACAGAACCTATCAGAATGTTTGTTTTTGACCAACTGCTAAATAATAAATAATAGAGAAGTTCAATTGTGTGGATGCATCTTCATTTTGGTAACAGTACAAATAAATATTAATTATGTATTTCAAATAATCCAACAGTCTGAATACAAATATATATATATATATATATTTTTGCGGTACGCGGGCCTCTCACTGTTGCGGCCTCTCCCATTGCGGAGCACAGGCTCTGGATGCGCAGGCCCAGCGGCCATGGCCCACGGGCCCAGCCGCTCCGCAGCACGCGGGATCCTCCCGGACCAGGGCACGAACCCGTGTCCCCTGCATCGGCAGGCGGATTCTCAACCAATGCGCCACCAGGGAAGCCCTGAATACAGATATTTTTAAGTCACAAGGGTAATGACTATAAAAAAATTCTTATAATCTTAAAAAAAGTGACTCTACATCTCCAAAGAAAAAAGTCTAAGAATTATTAAAGATGGTAACTTTCATCATGGAGCCAATGATGTTTCCATAATTATTGGTTTACATAAGTGTTTAAGTCATTTATATAATTACTTTTTAATTTTTAGAATTCACTAGACAGAACGAAGATAGTTATTGAGCAGGATACTTATTGAGAATGTTAGCCTGAAGCAAATCACCTATCAACAAGATGAAAGTTTCAGGTTAATGCTAACTGAGATTCTCTAAGGTAGCTCCATACATTATGGTATATGCTTTTTGAAATATAGAGATAAATAACTTGGTCCTTCACATTATTTCTTTTTTCTTGTTTGTTTAATTTTTCAGTAAAGAAGCAGGCATGAAACATGTTTTCCCTTTTTTCCCAATTATTTCTCACTTTGCTTGCTGGGCTCTTTTTTTTCTCTCTTCACTATCCTCAACAAATAAGGTTGTTCTATGTGATAACATACGTTTAAGTTCCTCAGTAATTAGTGGTTTTGTGACCTGGAAAGTGATCCTTGCTTAAACTATGTATATTTTTGGAAGCTTGTATTTCACCTCCTGGGCTTTTACCTAATGACTTAATGATGATTCGGGGGGAGGTATGCTTGGTAGATGTGAGATTTGAGCAAAGGGATAGAAAGTGCTTATGAATACTATGTCCCAGTCACTATATTAAACTCTTTTCATACATGATTTCATTTAAGGAGGTCACAGTCCTGAGGAAATGGGAGGAATTATCATTAAGATGTGTTTGATAAAACTGTATAGATTGCTCTCCCCTCTTGTTTTAACGCATTGGCCAGGACATCCAGTTAGATGTTGAATCTGTGTTTTTTATTTCATTCAAAAAATTAATGTTTATAAATATAAGTGATCATTTCATACCATTGCCCAGATCTTCCTCTCCCTTCTCCTCCACTCCCCACACACCCACCACAACCCAATACCTAACAAAATGTACATACTTAAGAATTTCTTCATATCAATTCTAATATAGCATGTAAAAGGAGATGAGACAGGTAAGCAGTGTCCAGGCCACGGGGCAGAGGGCAGGGGGTGATGGTGGTGGTGGATGTGCCATTAGTGAACACGATAATAGGGACCAATAGAAGGACCATGCTCAGGAGAGTGGCGTGATCTGACAATGTAGGAGGTGGGCTTTGGGGAGCCAAGACTGGTGGTCAGGGAGAGTGGTGTGAAGACTATTGCAATGTCCATATAAGGAATAGTGAGGACTGCACTGGTAGAAGGAATGGTGACATTGGCATAGATTTGAAAATGATTCAACCATTACTATGTATGGGGTAGAGGAAGAGGGAAGAATCAACAATACTCCTTAGATTTCTGGCTTGGATGACTGGGTGGATAATAATGTGCTGAACTAAGGTAGAGAACACTTCCTGGTTTATTAAACAAAGCAATATTTTCAGCTTTCAAGTTCAGACATGAAGAGTAATCTTATATAGGACTGTCCAATATAAATCTAATACAAGCCACACTTGAGAGACATATATATAATTTTAAGTTTTCTAGAAGCCACATTAAGTAAAACGAAACAGGTGAAATTATTTTTAATAATATACTTTATTTTTCCCAATGTATTCAAAATATTGTAATTTAAACTTTTAACCCGTGTAAAAATTATTAATGATCATTTTACATTTTATTTTCATATGAAGTCTTCAAAATCCGGTGTGTGCTTTATACTTACAGCACTTCTCAAACACCCTAGTCACAAATCAAATGCTTAGTGATCACATGTGGCTACCATATTGGACAGTGCAGCTGTAAAGCATCCTAATACACTTAGACAAAAGCATTCTTTTTCATAAAGAACCATATAGCTCTTCAAAATTGACTAGTTAGGGCTTCCCTGGTGGCACAGTGGTTGAGAGTCCACCTGCCGATGCAGGGGACACGGGTTCATGCCCCAGTCCGGGAAGATCCCACATGCCGCGGAGCAGCTGGGCCTGTGAGCCATGGCCGCTGAGCCTGCGCATCCAGAGCCTGTGCTCCACAACGGGAGAGGCCACAGCAGTGAGAGGCCCGCGTACCGCAAAAAAAAAAAAAAAAAAAAAAATTGACTAGTTAACGAGTTAAGATAAATCCTCAAGTATAGCTCGTAAAGAAACCATTTAGCTTAACAAGAGAACAGATTATCAGGAGATGTGGCACCTGCTTTGGGTTCTAACACTAAAAGTTGTGTGATCATTGGTAAGTCAATTTTTCTGCACCAGAGTGAATCTAAGATCAGGTACTCTTTGTACAGTTTACTTTAGTATCTGTAAGTCAATGATTTGACTACTTTGTGTTGCAGCCACAATTGTAGTAATAGTAGTGGTAATGAAAATGGCAAACTTTCTACTGTGTGCCGGGCACTGTGAAGTGCTTTACACATATCAATTCATCTAATTATCACAACAACCCTATGCAGTAGATTCTGTTCTAATGTTTATTGAATAGATGGGGAAACTAAAGTACAGAGAGGCTATCTAAACAGATAGCAGAGTTGGCAGTTTGCAAATTTGGGTTTAAAATGCATGTATTCTGATTCTCAGGTCCATGCCTTTAACCACTGCACATACCATTTTCTTAAAAAGTAATAAGTAAATAAGCTGTTATTTTCTTTCTAACACCACAAACTTAAATCCTTTTCAAACTCATAAAAATAATTTCAAAGCCACACTAATACTTTTTGGACTACGTTTGAATAGCACAGATAATGTGGTGTGTACATATTCATCCTTAAACTGTAATAAAATTTTAATTGTAAAGAAAATAGAAAGGTAATTATTGCCTTCTCTTTCCTTGTAGTAGCCCTTAAGCCAAGCTCCTTGTGACACTGTAGAAAACAACAAAGGGCCAAAAGGTAGAGATATAAAATTGGACATTTCTCACTAAAGAGAGATAACTGTCTTCTCTAAGAGTAAAAACAAAACTAACAAAAAAAAAAAATTGAACGAATCGCTCACTTTTCCTAGATGAGAGAGAGGCACATGTAATGGTGTGCTGATAAGTGACAATTGTCTCTCTGGAAAAGAATGTACTTGTTCTATAAATAAGCTTATTATAAATTTTATATATAAGATTTGTACCACACAATTTATAAATAATAATAAATATAACTGTGCCCTTTATTTTAAGCTCCATACAGCCACTGATTCTTATAAAATGCTTTTATTGTTTTTTTTTTTTTTTTTTGCTTAACCCATGTATCTCTTGGTAACCTTTGGTAACAACTGATGAATGAGTGTAGTTTGGACATGAATGTTGACTGATATTTGCATTTATGTTAACCAACAAGACAACAGAGAAACAATCAAGACATAGGTTGGAATGTCACTCTTTTGTAGATGACATGAGTCATTTTGCTGAATCAGAAAATAGTTTTTGAATACTGGAAGGATATTTCTTCATTTATTTGTGTTATTTACAATGGAATGGCTATGGATACTGCATAATTTTAGGATTAATCTATATCATAAACACTTCCACCTTCATTTTTTTACATTCTAGGCAATCAACAAACAATCAAGCCCTCATTTATAGTAGTTTGCTAATTCCCTTGGTGTAAATACCCCTCACCAAGGCCACTTTCACACAGCAGACATAATGTCACTGAAAGGAGAACTGGGAAGAGATTCTCAGTATCTCAAATACAAATGGTGTATCAAATACACCATTATATTTTATTTCCACTATACAGGAACAGTACATGTAAGTAGCCTCAAAGGCATAAAAAATAGTAAAGTGTAATAAAATAATTAGAAAGTATTTCTTACCTTTGTTTTAAATATGATTTATTTAACTGTAAGTTTATGTAATAACAGCTGTGTCTAAAAACTGGCTCACAGAATTCCTAAAATCTTAATAATCATCTTTTATGAGCCAGTACAAATCAACTGCAGCACATCACTGACACAAGTATGGGGACTTTATATGCTGACTTAGAAAGGAGTGCATGGAGAGAATCACATCTCCCAGCTGAGATACGCAAGAGATTCAAAACCACCACGAGATTGTACACCTTGGAAAGATCTTAGAGCATAGGAGCTGTAAAAGCATAAGTAAGCATAGCCCATTTAGCATGCTCATCAAAAAAATAAAAGTCCTTGCCACTCCTTACCAGAATCTTGACTTTAATAACCAGTCAGGATCCATGCAGACGGGCATATTTAACTTAGATTTTTATGGAAACATCAAAAGCATTTGTTGAGAATGACTATACCCATACTCTGTAATAAGACCTCTTACAATTTAGAACATGTAAAAGTAACTATAAAGGAAGCGGAATGTGTTTTTATACAAGTGTCTGTTTCTTCCTTGCCAAGAAATTGATGACAGTGCTTTATCTATTGTGATTAAATGGCCTTGCTGGCTCCAGCCACCTCTTCTGCTACATGCCCCCAGTTGTTGCCATAATTCAAAATCCGTTCTGTCATAAGATGTCTGCTGCTTCCTTCAAAATCTTGGGTACAAAGTAAAGCCATTTTTTTACCTTTTTGACAAACCCTACCCTAAATTGTAAGATTTCTCTTGTCTGACCTAGGAGTGCAGGCAAGGCTGCAGCTCTTTGAGCCTTTCCCAAGCCTCCTCCATGTGGACGGTGTCTCTGTGCCTGGGATTTCACTGGGGAATAAGCATTCTTCTACATCGCATCTGGGTTTTCTCAGTGTCTAATTTTAAGGTGCTTTGGAGGAAAATCCCTTCTTGACTGGGGTCTGTTCTGAAAACAGATCCTCCATAGCTGGGACATTTCCTGGGCAACACCAGTAAACATACTGTATGAACTTTGCCCACCTCCCTAGCACATAAAATACAAAGTACCTGGAATCTTGTCACTTCTGATATCATGTGGGATTTATTGGGTCAAGAAAATTGCCAGTATAAATCAGACCTTCCTTGGAGCTATCTACCTCATTTTTAAAATTTTTTTTGGAGTGAGATTGAATAATGGTTTATGATGATTTCAATATTTTTTAAAAAACTGATAGACTTCATTTCTGTTCCTTCTCAGCGTTTGCATTTCCTGACTAGTTTATCATATTAATATTTCTTTCCATAGAGCATCTTCCTCAACCTAGTGATCACTTAGATTGTCCTTTAGCGGGCTTTCATCCAATTGTTTTTCTCAATTGGCATCATATTTCTGCAGTAGAACGTTAGCTCTTCTGGCCCTATAGCCTTTTTCTATTCTCACTTTAGCCACCCCCCCAGGCCCAATTTATAAGCATGAAATGTATTTATTCATAAAATGTCAACATCAATCATATGCAAAATTAAGGCATGAAATGTATTTATTCATAAAATGTCAACATCAATCATATGCAAAATTATAGGGCAGAAAACTCCTGGGTTCAATACCTCACCTTATAACACACCCCTAGATTATAAAGTTCTTGAGGCAGGAATTTTATCTCATTCATCTTCATACAGTGGGTTTTACATTTCAAATACAGTCACGAGTCAGAGGTACAAAAAGTCTACCTTTACTCAACTTAGTTCTATTCTGTCACTTCAAAGACATTCAGTATCTTCCGACTGAAAGAAGTCTTTATTAGGAAATTACTAAATTCAGAATTTAAGCTCAGTCAATTCACGCCACAGCTTCCCATCACGGTTCTTCTCTGTGGTGATGGAACCCTGGTTCTCCTTCTCCTTCTGCTTGATCCTGAGATTGTGTCTGGGTACAGGAGGCTTTATGTAACATTGTAGGGGTTTTGTGCTGTCCTCTAGACTTTGATCATCTGCTTTACTCTTCGGTTAAGGGGCCGGCGTGGCTGTCCATATTGCCCCCACTGCTGGAGGAACTCCTTATTCACTCTGTCCACAAAGGCAATGCTTGTCGGGAGCTCTGACATTTCCCCCATGCTCCTTAGGAACCCATCTTAGATCTCGCTGGCCCTGCAGACCTCCTGTGGCCTGGCTAGACCTACTCTTTGTTCCCCAGATTGGGCCGTCAACCCTGAGGCCCTCTGCCATAAGGTCTTTTCATCTCAGCTATAATGATTCCTCTGAGAGCTTGCTAGTCAGTACTTACTGGGGAACATGGGAGATTACTGATCTCCCCCATGCCCTCCGTGATAGCTTCTGGGAGGCGTGGGTCATCTCAGGTTCTCTGCAGGACTGCCTCATCCCAGACTTTCAGGTGGGGATGGCACGTAATCTTCTCCATCCTCTAGTACTCAAGCCTATCTCTCATGATACCCTGCATCCCAGAGATTTAACCCAGGAAAGGGCAGACTGGATAGTTCCTCTTGAGTATAATTCTCTTCTCTCTTTGACATCTCTCCCAAGCCATGGAGTTTTCAAGTCCCCTCTGTGTGGAAGCAGTGCTGCCCTTCTCTTGACATCACAGTCTGTAGCTTTAAAAATCTCCACATTCAGTCTCCCAAACTTTGGTTTTTCAGATTAATGGGGAGTTTTTAGAATTTAGGAAACTCAAGTGCCAAGCTCTAGTCATGGAAGCCTAGTTCTCTTGACTAATATATCTAGAACATCCTTCAAGAGCCAGTCTTGAAAGTCAAAGTAAAGCGTTAGCCATTTCTCTCTTCCAGCTATAACAACCTCTATCAGTCTCTACATCTGCAAATGTAAAATGGAATTACAGGACTGTTATTTCACTGTGACTTCTTCTAAAAAATAGGAGAACTCAAAAGCATAGGAGAGCAGTGCCATTGGGCCTCAAAAGTAGAGAATAAGATGCTGTGTAACTTATACCCCTAGAGTTGTGTGATGCAGCCCAGTTACAATAGCTTTGAAGACAGGAGCGTAAGGCTAAATTAAACAATAGTTGTAGTAATAAAACTTGTGTTGAAGGGAGAGGACAATTCTGATCTCTGTGTGTCATCCACTCGCCTTGAGACCATGTCGCACTTTTGTCTATTCCAGATTCACCTGTGGAGAATCCACACTAAAGCATTTGAAACCTCTGGCTGTATAGGAAGAACATCATATTAGGAAATACAAAAAAGAAAACATATGAATAAATTTCATAGTGTTATTTTACTATATTTGTATCCTCAGAACCCAGAATGGTGTCTGGCATATAGCAGAAAGGTATATATTTATAAACATGTTTAATTTATATTTAGTGAGATAAATCGGGGTGATTTTTCCCTTTAAAACCCACAGCCAAGTGACAGTACCCAGAAATGAGCACAGTTCTCTTCTCCAGGGGGACCTGGGGGAGCAAACCAGCCAAGAAGAGGGAAGTGGCTAGTTTGTCCTTTGTCTGCAGAAAACAGATTCAAATAAGAATGGGGAAGCTGCAGGGAGGGAAAATCATAAAAGAAGCAGACTCTAAATGACTGCAGTTACCTGAAGGTAAATTGCTACTAATCAAATTACCTTTAGAATTATATTTCATTTGGATCAGATTTGTGATCTGTAGATAACAGGACTTCATCTACTTTAGGAAATATACCCCTTTCCACCATTAGCACGTTGAAATGAATTCAGAACAAAGGGATTCTAAACCTTTGAAGCACTGCGGTTAAGTGTATAATAATTCTTTCTCAAGTATCTCATCATCTTCAGCCTCTTTTCAGTCACTTTGAGAGGATTTTTAAAAAATAGCCAGGCCTCAAGTGACCATTTATTCCTACATGTGATGGCAACAGGGACAGATACAATCAAGTCATCAGGTCCAAACTGATGGTCCATTCTTTCGCTGTGGAAATGAACAAAACTGTTACTTGCTTTTAGGGAACAGACTATCATGATTCTTAGAACCCAACTTTTTCCCCAAATCCTCAAAGCTGTTTTGTAATAAACTCGTTTATTCCCACCCACCAAGCACCACTCAGAATGAAGGAAATGGAATGAAGTAGTGAATAATTGCAAGCACTACAATCACTACTATTTACTGAGAGCCCACTCTGATAAAATGTTGTTTATTTGCTCCTTATGTTGGAGGCTTAGAGATGGTGAATTCCTTGCCCAAGTTCACAATATTTGTTTGGGCAGTTAAGAGGCAGCATGGTGATGTTGCTAAGTTTCTAGACCCTGGTGCCAGATTACCTGGGTTGAATCCCAACTGTATCTCTTTCTAGATCTGTGACCTTGGATGAGTTAACCTCTCTGGGCTCCCATTTCCCCTCTCAAAATGGAGAGGATGATAATAATAGTGCTACCACATGAAACTGAGAGTCAAGTGCCTAACGTAACACGTGGCATTTACTAAATGCCACGTGAATGCTGGCTGTTCTTATTCTGTGGTTGCAAGTGATAAGAACCCAACTCACACTAGCTTAAGCTGCACAAGAAAAGGCAGTAGTATTTGCTTCAGACGTGCCTAGGAAAGAGGTTCAAAATCACCCCAGCATCTCTGCTTCTCCTTGGCTTCAAGATATATCAGAGAAGCTTTGTGGTAGTAAGATGGCTATTTGCAACTGCAGGGCTGCACTATCCTTACAGAGAATGAAAAAATTCTTGTTATGAAGATCTGGCAGAGGTCCCAGGGGAGTGAGGAAGGAGGGCTAGGTATGCTCAATCCAAACCACAAGGCCTGAGGAGAGTTCCTTGTATGAAGGCACTTAGGGTGATTCCTGAAAGGAAGGGCTCAGGAAGAAATATGAATAAGTATTGTGTATGCATATCATCTCATGGCTGGCAGGTGACAGAGCAGAGATCAGAACTGTCCTCTCCCTTCAACACAAGTTTTATTACTACAACTATTATTTAATTTAGCCTGACCCGCCTGTCTTAAAGCCATTCTAACAGGGCTGCATCCCACAACTGCAGGGGATAAGTTACACAGCATCCCATTCTCTACTTTTGTGGTCCATTGCACTGCTGTCCTAAGACTTTCGAGTCCTCCCACTCTTTTGGGAAAGGCACAGTAAGGTAGCAGTCCTGTAATTTCACCTTATATTTGCAGATGTAGAAAGCAAGGATTGAGTAGACCAGGGCTTCTTATTCATTAAGTAGTTATATAAGCCTACTTTGTACCAGATGCTATACTAAGTCTGCTAGCAGCCTTCTGAGAGCCCAACCAGAAATGACTGATCCGGAATGCCAGTGCTGTGAGTCAAGACTTCCTCTTCAGAGGCCATGCCAGTATTCTGGCCTAGTGATGCCAAGGCAGTCAGGCTTTCTGTGAATTTTTTGAACTGGATGATAATAATAACTAGGTACATCACTGAATAATGTTTCAACTGATAAACAAACATCAAGTTCTCACTATCTGCCTATGCCTGCTCAGTTTCAAAGGATGGCTCTGTTACGGTCATGACCCTTTCTGAAGAAATATTTATAGTCTTTGGAGTATATTGAAATGTCTTTGCTATAAGACTAGCAATGGTGGCTAGAGTTTATTGAATTCCCTTGGAAGCTCAAATAGGTACTGCTAACAAAGTAGAAGGAAAAATAACAGTGTCTTGGAAGCATAGCATAATAAAAGGAACCTATGTTTATTGAACATTATGTATGCAGTGATCCTACAAGTTATCCTTTCTAAATCCTGGCCAACAATGCTGTATGTTAAATGCTATCTCATTTTACAGATGAGAAAAATCAGATACCAAAGAGATTAAATAAAGGCTTATAGTCTTATGGCACTAAATGGAAGAAATAGGGTGTACTGGCATGTCTGTCCTGCTTCAAACACTGCTTTCTTTCTACCATCCTTTAACCATCCATGATTAACTTACTTTAAAATTATACTTTCAATTATTCTTCTATGGATTCAGGTGACTCAGTTCAGGTCATGTAAATCTTAATGAATGATGTAATTTGGGACCTATTTGAGGACTGACTTGTCAATATGGATTTGAACCTTGCTATTCTCATCACAAAATCACAGGTCCATTTGATTGTAAACTTCAGGAAATAAGACCCCCCTCCCAACCTTTGCCACATCTAGACAAAACTGCACAATGGGCAGGTGTGTTCTTTCTTTATCTCACTCTGTGAAACCCCTTCCTTTCTCAGCTATTGGATATTTTTACCACCCATGACCCTTACAGAAGGCAACGGGGTCCCTGAAGGCCATGTCACCAGACCATTACTTTTAACACCCAAGGACTGCCAAGTGGAAGGTAAGCATGCAGCTGAAGCACAGACAATCTGATGCAATGTTCTGGAAGTCTGTATCCTGAGAAGAATGAAGCAAGGATGGGAGAAAAGTTAAAATTGGTTAATTTTATAAGAAGCACCGAGGCAAGACTGTATTCTGGCAAGATTATGTTCTCATTCCTGCCCCAAGTCTTGTTTTCAGCTTGACCTTCACAATCCTGTGATATTCCCATGACCCTTCTAAAACATTCTTCCTTGTTTCAGAATCAGAAATGTTTTTGTGGTTTGCAACCAAAGAACTCTCATAATAAATCTTCCCTCCCTGTTGGTAGCCCTACATGCCACATCTCTCCCTAAGCATCTCACTGTTGTGTTCTTTCTTCGCCAACTCAGTGGAAACCTAGTATCCTTATTCCATCACTTTCCAGGTCAGGTGATCTGTACTGCCCAGGGTGACTGAATGAATCAGGTAGCTTATCACTAAGATTGAGCTAGTAACATAGAGAGGGGGTTGATAGATCCCTTTCCTCAGCTTCCCCTCTCAGGCACTTACATAATTTATTAAAGTTCTTCTCAACAACTGTTTGAAATCCATCTGGACTTTGTCTTAGGATTCTATCTGGAGCTTAGCATCTGGACATTTATAATTGGCTTTCTTCTTTCCCAGGCTTCAGTGTATACTCTTCTCTAAAGGAGGCTGGGAAGCACAGGAGATGTAACTCAGAAGAGTTAAGACCACACTGCGCAGAACCCAGGAAGGACCATCTACAAGCACAAGTAGACCTTGATTCTGTGCTGTTGGGAACCTACAGTGGATTTCCCATTTGAACTTCTCACTCAGCATTCAGATCCCCCCAGTGCCTGGCCTCTGTAATTTAGCTTCATCTCTAGCCTTCTCTCCTTTACACTTTATTCTCCAGCAAAGCTAAACTAAAGTTGCTTTCCTGTATGTGCCAAATTGTTTCTTTTCTTTGGGCCTCTTATTCAGTCTATTATCTCTCTGGAATTGCTCTTTTTCTCATCCCCTGCAACTGCACTCACCTACTCCTGAGCTGGCCGATTGTTATTTATCTTTTAAGACCTATCTCTAGCATTACCTCCTCTGGGTTCTGTGATGACCTACTCTCCATCCCCCGCCTCTACCCCTTGCAGGGACTGTGCTTTCAAACTCTTAATCATTTTTATATTCTTAGTGCTTAGCATTATAGGTGCTAATGATGATTGTAGGTTCTTAGGGTGGATGGATGGATGGATGGATATAGCCTTTGTATAACTGCAAAGCATGGCACTGTAGAAAGTATTCCATAATGCAGATCTTTTTGGACAGTAACTTCATGTCTGTTCCCTTCCACCAGTCTGCCTGGCTCTATTAGTAGTGATTCATTTCCAATCAATAATGATTCAGTTTATTTGTAAAAGTCACCTAAGTCACTCAGTTATGTCACTTAGTGGCTCAGTTATGTCCATCACATAAAAAACACAAGTCTTGACCTGGCTGACAGGCTCTCATGGTGACATAGTCTGCTTAACCTGATTACCAAACTGATCATAGAACTCAGAACAATTACTGAAGGAAAATAGGCCCTAAAATCTTTTTAAAGATCTTTTAATCTTTATGCTAAGAGAACAATAGGAAAATCAGAGTAGTCTAAAAATTCTGTGTCCTCTTGAGAGCACTCAGAAAATAAATTTGTATAATTTAATTAGTGCCAGTAAGTTTTAAAAACTATTTCAGGGTAGAAATTCAAGATTTATCAGCTGACTCAATGATGAAGAATTTACTCATTACTTTCTAAATACTTTTAAAATAGTTGTTTCATTAAAGTATTTTCTCTTTACATAAATGAAATTTTGCATTAATTCCCCCTAATTTTACCCAGTCTTTCTAGAGCATTTGGGGGAAGTGGTGAATGTATGTAAGGTGGAGTTTGACAGAATGCACATGTTTCTCTAGGTAGGTAAGAACTGTGCCTTCATTTCTTGCAAGATAGGGCCGGTAACTATGAAACTTCAAACCCTCTTGCTGAGAGGATGGCAGGCAGCGGCTACAAAGACTCCTGCAGCTACAGCTGTTTTCCTTTTCTGGTCCTAAACCATTATCCTAGCAGATAAGCAGCCAAAGCCACAAGAGACACTTTTCTTTTGTCCATGTTAAGCTTTTGCATAAATGCCCTGTTTTCTTGCCTTTCCTGGTGGGGTTGAATATGCTGGAATATCTACATACTACATAATACTTACTGCCGTGTCACTTACACTTGGGTCCCAGAGTTTGTTAGGCTTTCTCAGGTAAGCTTCATTATGTGAATTAAGTCTGACTCATCCCTCAGTATAGGTTCTGAAACACCTTTGGAATTCTGAAGATCAGGTTGTTTAGTCTTGAAGGTAGAACTCAAATGATGCTTCTGTAAAGGCTGAGGTAGAGGACAGGGGACAGGGGATAGTGAACAAGAGAGAAAGGAACCCACATGTGCTGAGCATCTATGATATGTTTAGCACCATGACTGGTGTTCTCAAGATGCTCTTCAACTCTTGGAGGAGATACCCCACTTTTCAAATTAAGAAATTAAAACAGGGAAAAATTAACACAGAGAGTAGGTAGCAAATTCAGAATTCAAACTCAAACTCAACTCTGTCTGACCCTCTTTGGTCTACCACTCTGCCTCCTCTGTTTATTTGGAAAGTGCAGAGTCTTTGTGCACCTGTAGATCACGTATGTCACTACCCTTTAATACCTTATATATGTGATTCCACTGACAAATTTACAAGGCAGAATGAAATACTGAATTAACCTTCAACACATTCTTAGAGCAGTTAGTGAACTGCATATACCTATATGTGTGTGTATATATATATATATATATATATATATATATATATACACACACACATATATATATATATAAATAAAACATAAACTTTGAACTCCTTATTATTGTGCATTGAAAATACGTGTAATTCCTTCTTCATTTATTACATTTTCATTGTCATTATTATATGCTAGTGATATCTATCCTCCAATGTTTTAAACAGGTTTATGGAAAGTTGCCACAAAGAAGCATAAATCCTACCCATCTCATTATATTATAAAGGAGGAATGGGCTTTGAATCTCAACAAACGTTTTATGAAAGAGAACTATAATACTTACGAGCCTGGATTCAGGGAGCCAGACTCCTTGGGTTTGAACCCTAGCTTTGGTATGTCCTAGCCTGGGTGACCTTGGGCAAGTTACTAAAGCCAGTTTCTTCAACTGTAAAATGAAGATGCTAACAATATTTATCTCAGTAGGCTGCTGTGAGTGTTTCATGATTGGTGTTCTGATGCCTAGAACAGAACCAGGCACATGGTAAGTACTCAGTAAATGTGGGCTGTTTTGTTTCTCTTACATGTGAGGAAACAGGTCTGCAGTTCAAGCTTGCTCAGGTCCGGGTGTTCTGTTGTGGCAGAGTTGGTGCTGACACCCAGGTCTCCTGTTCTCAGTCCACTGCTGGGCACTGCAGTGACCACCAGAGCGGTGCAGTGCAGCAAACGAGAATTTTCCCTCTACTGTTGCCCCTAGTCTAAGTAAACTGAAAATGCTATTTCTGTGCACTGAATGTCTACTGTCTACCATAAGGGCAATCTATCAGCCCAGTTCCCAGATGGAGAATCTTTCCCAGGGTCCCTGTTCACCGCCGAGTCAGCGGTCACAGTCTTGGGCTGTCATCCCCCAGCCCAGTGGTTCCCAGCAAGCCACAAAATGTAAGCAAATGCTACCAGGTCCACAATCCCATATCTGTAATTCCGAAATCCAAAAAGCTCTCAAATCTGGAAGCTTTTTCTTTTTTTTTTACATCTTTATCGGAGTATAATTGCCTTACAATGGTGTGTTAGTTTCTGCTTCACAACAAAGCGAGCCAGTTATACATATACATATGTTCCATATCTCTTCCCTTTTGTGTCTCCCTCCCTCCCACCCTCCCCATCCCACCCCTCCAGGCGGTCACAAAGCACCGAGCTGATCTCCCTGTGCTATGTGGCTGTGGAAGCCTTTTCTGAACTCATTTGACTGTAAAACTCTTTCAGACCTGAACTTATTTGGCGACACAGCACCTGAACTGACATGAGTTTATTTATCGTGTGTACCTATCCCTCATAGTGTGAGTCCTCGCACAGTTGACTGCAGATGTGCTAATGCTTTTGCTCACAGGGTACTGCCCAGATCTCAAGGGGCTACCTATCAGCCAGGGTCTTGGCAGGAAGGGATGGGGTACTCAGCCCAGGTGAATGAGCAGAGTTTATTAAAAGGACTGTCTGTAAAGGTGTGGGTGGGGTGAAGGAACAACAGGGATGTTGCAGGAGGGCAGAAGGAGGGATTACGTGATGAAGCAGAAGCTGTTACCACCCCTAGGCATGAAGGGCCAGATGGAGGTAGAGTTACGGGAATCCAGAGAGAGCAGCATGGGAGAAGGCTGCAGTTAGGAGCTCTGGCCTTGGGTAGAAGGAACCAGCTGGCAGCAAAATAGAGAAGAAGCCTGGGAAATAAATACCCAACCTGGTTTTTCCATCTCCCTCTAGATCTTCTGCTGGAGCCTCTCTTTGATCGCACCCTATCTGAAGCCAGAGGCAAGAGAGCTCACAGATGCAGACCATAAAGTGAGCCACTGGCACCAAGCCGGGGCATGAGGGTGGCAAGTGGATCTGAAGGGCAAAAGGTGAATATCTTGTACAGTGTATTCTATAAAATCTAATACATGCTCTCTACCACATTTATGAAACTTGAAAACTCACGAATGCTTAAAGAGTTGTCGTTTATTAAGTCAACAGCGTATATCCACACTCAAAAAATATTAATACATACATGTGAAACTTTTTATTAGTTTGCAGTGCCATAGAGAATTATTATAAATGAATCATTTATAATAATTCCTTGGCTACCCTGATAATTGCAACTATCGCACTCAAGAGGGCTATCTCATTCACTGTGTCATTCATTGACTCATATATTCACTCAACAAGATTCCTTACTGAGTGCCAACTCTGCAAAACATGGGCTCTGGGATGTAAAGATAAAAATGTGACACTAGCACTTTCAATAGCTTACAACTTAGGAAAAGACACTAATGTTTTGGAAAATAGTAATACAATCCTAGCATAGTTTCATCTCAAATCTACCTTGCTGCTGTGGGCTCCATTCTGAGATTTTGTGGCCACATCTGGGCTTGGTGGGAAACACCACTCTGCCCTGTTAGCCCCGTGTGATGAGTGCACAGGAGCCAGGCGTGAGCTCAGCGCACACAGGGCTCTGGCTGACTGTGCTTTCACTGTAGGGCAGAGTGGGGTGGTCCCCACTGCAGGAGAAAGAGCAGTTTCCTCAGGAGGGCAGAAGGAGGGGTTCCTTTGGTTTGGAACACCTGAGAAGGCTTCGTGGGGGTAGGTAGGGGGTTTTGAGGATTTCCAGACAGGAAAGGACAGAGAAGAGCAAAGGCAAAGGTAAGAATGCAAGACAGGCTGGTGTAAGTGGGCCATGGAGACTTGGGAGTAAAAAAGTAGTAGGTGACCAAAACAGATTAATGAGAACCTATTCTAAGGAACTTGGACTTAATTTTGTAGCAAGTGGGTTACAACTGAGGGTTTTTGAAAAGGGGAGGTCCTATGTTTTAGGAAAATCACTTTCCCAGCACTTTGAATGTCGGGGAGGGTTGAAGAGGAAGGTGATTGAAGGTAACCTGTGTCCAGGGAAGCTCACTGTCACCCAGGAAAGAGACGGTGACGCTAGAACAAGGACAGTGGTGGTGGGAATAGAATTGAAAGAATGAGAAAAAAATGACAGATGTGATCACTGTTTGGAGCGAGGACCCCAAGGGACTCCAGGGTGTCTAAAATATGAATACTCAAGAGAAAGCGGAGAGCCGCTGCAGCTGGCATGAGGGAGAGCTCTGCAACATCGCACATGAGTTATGGAAAAAATATTTTCAAGGAAGTACCCTGCAGGTGTTTAAAATTGTGAGTCTGTAGTTCAGAAACAAACAAACAGAAAATGCCAAGGAGAAATTCCATGCCCAGAAAAGGTTCCACTACTATAATTCCTTATGGTGATTCCAAAATTCAAAAAGCTGTAAAATTACACGTTTTTAAAAGTTTAGTGTCAAAACTTGTGTGGTGACAAACCTGACCTTCATAAATGTAAGGGTATTAACAGACTTTATTTATCCCACTTAGGGTCCATTTATTTGCTGAAGGAATAATATATTTGAATACAGGGTTCTGTCCCAAATCGCACTGGACAGGAGGTGTTCTATGTTAAATGGTGCATGCACCAAATTACCTTTTAAAAGTAAAAAATATTTATAAATTCTAAAACATATCCCATTCCAAGGCTTTAGATGAGGCATTCTGGACGTGTATCAATACTTATACTATTTCTTTATTTCATATTTTAAGAAAGTATTCTCTTAGTTTCAATGTATTTGGCATTGAACACAGTCGGTAAACAGATGCCTCTTTGTAGCTGCAATTTTTGGAGAATGAAGCATTCTTTGTGCCCAATCCATACACTGATGCTTCCCAAGTTTGTTTATTCAGAAAATTGAGATAATAATACTACCTACCTTACAGAGTTGTTTAAAGAGCTAATGTATAGGATCCAACACACAGCGAGTAAGTATTTTAGTAAATGTTATTATTATCCCACCCTTTTAGTCAACAAAACATTTTCTAAAAAGCATTTTGGATGAATTTTTTTTTTTTTTTTTTTTTTTGCTTTCCCAATCTCTGGAAGTGCAGTGAAAACAAATGTCTCCTTTCTTGATGAATGTGAAGGAAGCAGCAGAGGGAATCAACATTTCTTGAGAGCTAGCATGTACTTGATGCTTTTGACCCCACGAGAAGAATATTATTCTCCCCGTTTCACAGATACAGAAACAGATTCTGAGATGTTAATAGCAGGATCCAGGTCACCCCTCAGCGAGGGGTGAACTCAGTTCTCCTTCCAGTCCGCCTGCTCCCAGCTGAGCGTAAGAGGCAGAAGGTAGAATGCCTTGTCGGGGTGGGCCTCTATGTAGCATTCTACTGCTTCTCTTTTTCATTGGCTAAAAGAATGTTCTTTCCATATGTGCTGTTAGTCTGATGGAGGTAAAGACGTACTTCAGACCCCAGATGTCTGACTATGCCCCCTTTTATCCACCTCCCTGCCAGACCCCAGATCCTCCCTCAATAAAGCCCTCTGGGAATAACAGGCTCTCTTCCCAGAGCGATCAAGTCTAATTTGCAGGCCAGCTGAAAGCAGGATGTGAATTTGAGCGGCATGGGGAGGACGAAAGGGATGTGGGAGTGAGGTAAGACCCTGATGGTTGGGGCACCGAGGGTGAGGGAGGGAAGTGTCCTGCTTGTCGTAAGAGGGCATTACCTGCCCGCAAGGAAATCACGTTGACTGGAACTGGACTAAGTAAACAGCAACGTGACCCGGTTCTTCAGTTTTTGATGTGGAGGCTTTCAATGAGACGGCGTCGCCTCTTCTTCCTTTCCTCGCCAGCCCGCGCACGTTGGAGCCGGCCCCTCTGCTTCTCAGCCGGGGCTCCCCAGGCGCCCTTTCTTTCTCTGACTTCGGGCTGCCCAGCAGGAAATGTTCCTAGCCATGGGACAAGCCTCCCGTTTGAAGGGGTGGGGCTGGGGGTTGAGAAAAGGAACAGGAAAAGAAACAAAGCAAGCAAAACTTTACTAGAGCAGCCAGCCCGAGCCCCTAAGCATCGCGGCGGGTTTCCAGTTTTCTAGACGCAGGGATCCCACACCCCACTTCCCCCGTCCTCGGCCGCCTGCACCCCGACGCCCCGCCTCGCCCTCCCCGCCCCACCCCACCCCAGGGGGCCTGGTGGGCGTGTATTTGAATCCGGGCTAATCGGCGGCCGGCGGGCGGGGCGGCCTGCCCGCGCCCCTGACAGCCCAGCGGCGGGAGGAGCCCCTCTGCCCTGGGAGCCGGACGGGCCGCGCCTCCCCGCCGGTGACCGGTCCGGTGCGCTGGCCCATGCTGGTCCCCGCCTTTGTTCTCGGGCCGGAGCGGAGACATGCGCGGCTGACGATGGAAGTAGAGGACTCGGGCGGCGTGGTGCTGACCGCCTACCACTCGTACGCGCGCCCCCAGCCGCCCAGCTCCGAGCCGCGCTGCGCGCCCCGGGCCGCCGCCAGCCACCCAGGCAGCAGGTAACCCACCGCGCCGAAGGGGCAGAGGTCTCCTGGGCTGGGGTGGGGGTGGGGGGTTCATATGCAGCTGGGTTTTCCGACGGAGCGTAGGACCACCGTCGCTTGATTGTTGTTTCAAGTTTTGGAGGACTGGATGAGTGAGCCTCCCGTTCTTTGTATTTGTCCTTGATGGGAAGTCTCAGCCGGCAATGGCTAAAGACGATGGCTAGGAGAGGTCAGCAGCGGAGTTGCATTCTTGGTACAACTTGCTGATAATAGGCATATGCCTGATGTCTGCCAAATTCACCTACTGAGCTATTGGAGAATTAAAAAAAAATTTTAAAATGAAACAGAAGGGGAAAATTTAAAAAAAGTAAAATATATTATCTTAATTCTCAGACACTATCGAGAATGTATTTAGTAACTGCATTTCACAGGAGCTAAAGCGCAGCTGGAGAGTCTCCAAAAAGGAAATCTCAGTAGACTTTTAAAAACAATTTTATTTCTAGATTTAAAAAAACCTTCCAATTGTATACATTGGTGTCACTATTATTGCTAATGTTGACTCTGTCTATAAATGCAATTATAATTTTCCTTTGGATCAAAAGAGGTTTGAAGGCTTCTCACTATGTGCATTTTAGATTTAATATCTATGTTAATTAATTCATGTTAGTCAATCTATCAGTGTTCATCTATTTGATGCAAGATCAAGGCCAATGAGACTTCTATTAACTAAACGAAAATGTTAGACCGTTAGGAAGTTTCCTTCTGTGGACAAAAATATTCCACTAAGTGAGATGATTTGATATCTGACACATATTTAGGAGAAGTATTATTTGTTTAAATGTGACTATCTGCAATGGATCCATTGACAAATGGTTTTCTTTACGAGTGGGGAGATTTGAGTAGTGTGCTTTTTGCATGTTTATTTTCAGTCATTTTTTCCTCATACTTTTATCTTTAGTTATGTGATAAAGATTACTTGTTTCCTAATTTAATTGACTTGCAAGGCTTTCAACAGATTGTGACTTTATTTCAAGAAATATCCTCTTGGCTAGCATCCATGCGAAGAGCAAACTGCATTGGCATGAGATCTGTGTTGGGCTTGGCTAACAAAGAAAATATTGTTTCTTCCTAAAAGAGCAGCATGAGTGATATCTAATTTTTATATACAGACAATGAGAAAATAACATTTTTCTTCCGGTTTTAAGAGCTGTGCACATTATTTTAAAGGCTACTTGAAGGTACAAACTTGCATTTGTCTTTGGAGTGTTTTCTTTTCTAAACATGATCCTTGACTATAGTTACTCCTATTATGAGTAACTAAATAGATATACGTGATTTGGTGAGAAGTGGGGGCCAGGTTTGTGCATTTTTAGATGGTCCTGGTGTAGCTGTCCTGTCTGTAGCTCCCTGCAGCTGTCTGGGAGCAAGAGCCAGATTGTGCCATTTGGGCAATCCGAAATTATATCCCTTTCCATAGCAAACTGGAGAAGTTCCATTAACTCAGCATGTGGTCTCGTGGAATAATAATATACGAGAGCAAAAGAGTTGCCTATCATAGTGTTTTACCATACATTACCAATTAGATTTATGTTGCTCCAAGTTTGCATTTTTGGTGACTGCCCTGTACCCTCTGTATGGGAGCCTTCGTGCTACTCACCCTCTGATGCAGGAGATAGACGACCCCCGCCCCCTACAACTAAATTGTGAGAGAAGAGCTTAATTCCTTGGTTCTCAGTAACAGCGATCAAAAAGAGGTTCCTGTATTTACAGGGAGCCTGAGGACACTATCAATCATGCGTCTGGTAACAGAAGTAATCAGGCCTGAGTTATTAACCTTTGACTCACTAACTACTGATCAATACTCCCTTTCAAGCCAAGGAGCAAGATTGTATTGTTTCACTTATGAAGAGAGCACTCTCTCTTTCAAGAATACCCTTTCCTTTAAATTGCTTACGTATGTGTAATGTATTTGTGGAGTAGTGACCAGTATGGCACTAGGAAGCATGGGCTGTTGTATCTGACTTTCTAAGTATCATCTTTCTTTAGCTCTGAGTAGCATAGTTTCATTTCAAAGCAAGCCATCTCCTTATTTTCCAAGCCCACATACTTCATCTAACTTTATGTGCTTTTGATTTTTTTTTTTTGGCCTATTTTTTCCACTAAAATATAGTCTCTCTCTCTCTCTCTTTACTATTCTCTTTTCTTCACTATTGTATCCCAAGTGCCCAGAGTAGTGTCTGCCCACTGTAGTAGCTCAATAAATTAATGAATTCCTACCAAATGGCCAAGATAAAATGGAAGGATTTTTAACAGTATGTCAACGTATTTGTACCTACTATGTGCCAGAAACGCAATAGGCATTAGTGATACAAAGAGAAATGAGATGAAGAGCCTGCCTTGAGAATGTAGCCCTTGACCTTTCAGACCAATAGGATTTTTAGAAAAAAGCTTGAAATAAGTGGCAACATTTCAAAATCAAGAAGCTTCAGATATAAATCTGGACGTCAGCTTCCCATTAAAAACAAACAAACAAACAAAACCCCCAAAGGATCCAGCAACTGAGGCTTCCATGGGCTCCATTACACACCTGTCCCTGTTACTCTTCAACACTGAAGCTGGGTGTCCATTGTAATTTCTTTTGGGACCTGCCCATTTTATTTTATTAAAGTGAGTAGCCAGTATAAAGTGTACTTGCCAGTTACTCAGGCTTGGGGTCAGACTGCCAGACGCTGTTCATCACTTACACCGTTTCCTACCATGTGACCTTGGGCAGCCTGCTTCAGCTGCTTAGACTAGCATCCGACACCAAGGAAGCACCTGATAATTGTTAGCTGCATTATTACTGTTACCGCTTTTAATCACAGCTGTTGACGTAAAGAGGAATAGAACATTTTTGGTACCTATCCCCCAAACTTACTCATTCAGGGAAGAGACTCAGGAGTACTAAGCATTTGTTGCGAGGAGGGAAAGCAATTCCTTATTTCACAAACATTCTATATTTGCATTCTGTTGTAAGGATAAAAGAGAACGAAGGATTACAAATTCTCAGTTCTGTTGAAACAAATGGTTGGAATTATCTTTAGAATCATGTGATTTTTAGAGAAGCTAAGCTCCTAGACCCTTATTCAGAATCGAGAGTGAAATGTTAACATATGTTCAAAATGATTTCACTTACAAAATGAAAGGTAGCTGAAGATGAAGCTAGAAATCTTGTTTTTCAAAGATTTCCTAAGTTATATACAAGTAACATATACAACATTTTTTAGTGAAGGTATAGTATAAAATGGCTATGAGTATTTCTGATGTTTATCTCAATATACCATAAACTTCCTGAAAGAGGACAAAAATAGAGGAGGAAAAGAGCCAACTGTTCCTGAAAAACAAATATAGAAGCTCCCGAGGTTATCCTAGGAATTCTAATTCTATAGCAATGTTAAAACTTTTGTCAAGGGCATATTGTTTCCTAATAGCATAACTGTTCATTATAATGGGAATGATTTGATTAAAATGGAATTAGTGATGAATAGAAAGTAAATATTTTGTTTGTGGAAAAGACTAGAGTTGGCAACTTCCCCCCTCCTTTAAAAAATGTTTGGAACCGTGGTCTCTATATTCTGCAGCCAGCAGAGGTGGGACCGAGCCATACCTGCCCTTGAACTCCAACCCTGTATGGCCTTCCCTCTCCAGTAAGTGGGTTTCTTTTTTTTAACCTTGGCAGTGTGCAGAGAAAGAGAGGTAACACCCCCTATTCCTCTGCACCAGAGCTCAGTATTTCTACCATGTAAGCAGGGATCTTGCTGGGGCTGGGGGAGCCAGAAATGGCAATAAAAGTTTGTTGACCTGGGCTAAAAAAAAAAAAATCCAGGAATGTACCACATATTTAGTGGTACATTCCTAGATTGAAATTAATTAATTAGAAAGACGTTTATTTCAAGGTGCCAACTCTTGTTCAGTTAAGCATTAATGTAGGTCTGTGTGAGCTTACAAACATATACACAGGTACACCAAATTCTGGGACATAGTAGGTATACTTTTCTAGAGGATTCAAAAAGAGTAATGGAAATAGGATTCTTAGGAGAGAATGAGGTATTTATAGGTCGTTCTTTATGTGATAGCTGAAACCAGAGTTGGTGGCTCTGGTTTCTTTTTACAGTGGGGTCCCTGCTGATTGTAGGTGCCTCCATATGTAGAGCTGTTGGAAAACATCTGGCACATTTCCTTTGATCATGTCATTTGGCTTAACATTTGGCCAGTTGCTCTGTCCATTTTTAACCTGCTCATTTCCCCCTGATCATTAATCCTTAATGTATCCGAAAAAATTCAGGGAACTTAGAGTGTTGTAGAATCATTTTCATGTGGTTGAAAATGATAACTTGCCCTTAACTTTTCATTTTGATGTAATTTTAGGCTTCCGAAAATTTGCAGAAGTGGTTCAGTAAGTTCCCATGTAACCTTCTCCAGCTTCCCTAACCTTCCCTAAGATTAATATCTTGCAGAACTGTGTTCTATTATCAAAACCAAAAAATTAACACTGCTACAGTGCTATTAACTAAACTATAGACTTTATTCTGATTTCACCAGTTTTTCCATTAGAATTGGAATTTTTCTGTTGTAGAATTGAATCCGGGATCCCACATTTGATTTAGTCATGACTCCCAAACCTCCTACAATCCATGACAGTCTGTTGTCTTTTGTGACTTGGCACTTTTGGAGTACCAGTTGGTTGTTTTGTAGGAAACCCCTCAGTTTGGATGGGTCTTGTGTCTTCTCATGACTGGATTGAAGTTATGTGTTTTGGGTGAGAATTCCACAGAATGATGTCAGGCCTTTCAGTGCATCATTTGGGGGGTTCACGATGTCGCTGTCTCGTTAATATTGATGTTAGCTCTGAACACCTGGTTAAGGTGTTGTCTGCCAGGTTTCCCTATGTAATTAATAAACATCTTGGGAGAGATACGTTTTGACTGTGCTAACATCCTGTTTCTCCTCAAACTTTCCTCCTCTGATTTTCACATCCATCTACAGATCTTGCCAGTAATATTTATTACAGTGATGTTCTTAATAGTGATTTTCAGTTTTTCTCAGTCCTCCTACATTTGACTTATTTTACGTACTATAAAATCCACATTCAGTATTCTCTCTAATTTTATTATTTGTGGCTTTTTCTGCCTTTAAAAAGTCAACCAAATGTAATCTAACCTACTGGTTTTTTCACAGTTTTGCCACAAAATACAATAAAATGGCTTAGTTTTATCTGGTCTGAGTTCATGAAACCTATAAAGATAAATTCCCTAATTTTAAAAATCTATGATTTTTTGAAAGCAAAATTTTATTACAGGCTTAATAGAAAAAATAATCAGAAAGTTGCTAAATTAAATGCTGTGTTCAGAGAGGGTGGTTATTAGGTCCCACTTTGCCTGGCACTTGTTACTGAGGCTGTCCTTCTGTTTTCTTGGTACTATGCTTGCATCTGATGGGAAACATTTTCCCCTTACCAGTGTTCCAGAGATGTTACTTAAACATTTACAAATGTATCATAACTAAAGCAAACATTCTAATTTGCATATAATCAAAATTTCTTCTTACTGCATCCTAAAACCAAACTATTTCACTTTTGAAGTCATATCCGTTCTCTGTTTTCTCAATCTGTGGTCTCTAGATATCAGTTCTAGCAAAGATTAGAAGTAGAATGTTATATAGAAAAGCAAATGAAGGGAGTAAAATGTTCCTCAGAAGAAAATTTTGGAAATAAAGTTTATCCACTTAAACAGTAGACTTCATTTTGTTTTTAAGCCTCTTTGGATGAATATATGAAGTCAAATCTATCTTTAGTGCAGAAAAGAACCTTTTCTAAACGACTATCATCAAGTCAGTAAGAATTACAGTGCGCTGTAGTACAGGCACTGATTGAGATGTGGATGTTTTGCTTTACTAGTAAATAGCCTGAGAGTGGCATGGACATATATACACTACCAAATGTAAAATAGCTAGCTAGTGGGAAGCCACTGCACAGCACAGGGAGATCAGCTCCGTGCTTTGTGACCACCTAGGGGGGTGAGATAGGGAGGGTGGGAGGGAGGGAGACGCAAGAGGGAGGGGATATGGGGATATATGTATACTCGTATAGCTGATTCACTTTGTTATACAGCAGAAACTAACACACCACTGTAAAGCAATTATACTCCAATAAAGATGTTAAAAAAAAAAGTAAATAACCTATATTGGTGTATTGTTTTATTGATTATATAATTTAAATATTATTTATTATCATTGTTGTTTTCCTTCTTTTCAGGCAGACCTTAAAGCCTTTAGCAGTACTTTTGTTCTTTCTAATATTGCTATTTTTAACATGCTTTGTAATTTACTTTTGATTAGATAATCAAGCTTGTTGGAACTGTTGTAAAGAAAATGCTGCTCAAAGAACTAAAATGTATAATCTAACAAAAGGTTTTGATAGCATTTATTTCAGTTTCCTTGAGAATTTTTTGGTTTGCTTGTTTGCTTTCAGTTTCTTGCTATGTTCTGGTTACTTGAGTTAGTGAGTTTTGTATAATGTGTTGTTCTTTGTAATGGGGAATTTCACGTATCCATTGCTTTGTGATTATTAGAGGATGTGCATCAAAATATTAATATTGTGTCCAAAAGTGCCTAAAGTGGGAACTAAAGAAAATAGTAGATTGTTTTACTATATATCATCTTCCTAAATATCTGTGGTTTATGACACATTCTTTGAGTATCAAATGTGTTATATCAGTCTTCAATAAATGAATATTATAGGTAAAACTATCCATTTGACAGGCATTAAGTGCCAAGTAATTCCAAGTGTGGGAGGACATATGCTAATATCAAGTTCAGAACCAGCTGTGGTGTCTCATGTTACTCTTAAAAACTAATTAAACCTATGCATTCCATTTCTGATCCCTTCGATGAATAGATGATGACTGCACACAAACACACAATACCAAAGACAGGAAGGAGAAGGAGAAACTGGAAACCAAAGACAGAGTAGTATGTAGTAGTTTTAAATTGTGAAACACTTGAGATACCCTTGTACTATTTTAATAATTCTAAGTTGTGGTGCTGATTATCTTTTACGTATAAGAGATAAATCTTTATTCCTATGTTAAATTTTGTGGTCAGACACAAAATTTGCTTTTGTACATCTGTAATGTATAGGGACAAGAATTCCTTTGAAGTTTCCTGTTCAGTATTCATTTATGAAAATCAGTTTAGAAAACACTGGACAGTGCCTTTGGCTTTATACAAAGGCCCATCAATGGATTTATATTTTTATAGAGCTGTAGAGAAACCTGACAGGTGTTTAGAAAAAATGTTAAACATACTAAAATGACATTATAACTGATAATATGATATTTGATCTCTTTCCTCCCCACTTTTCCCTGCCTTCATTACCATACTGAAAAATTCACATAGTAGCCAAAGTTAACAGGTCAGTGGTTGGGACTAAACCCATATTTAAGTGGCTGCGCTGTAAAGGGAAAACACAAGAGGATAAATGTAGCTAAAGAAGTAAGGACTAGACCTCCTTTCTGAAGACTTCCTTCACAATAGTAGCCAGAAGGGTTTTTACCTACCATAACAATAATGATCCGTTGGTAATTCATCACGCACAGTCCTGTGGTGTCAATTCTTTAAAAAAAAAAGGTGCCAGGTTTTATTGATAGCTTACTGAGCCTGACATGCACTATCTCATTTAATCCTCACCACAATCCAGTGACATGGGAGGAATCTGAGGCACAGAGAAATAACCCAAGATCACACAGCAGGATAATGACAGCCCTTCTAAAACTGGTGCTTTTAACCCGTTATTTAAATCTTGAAACATTATTTAGTATATCGTGGATTTAGTCTTTTTCTGCCGCAATTTGGTTATAAGTTTATTGAGAGCAGGGACAGTATTATCATATCCCTGCCTAGCAACCAGCAATACTAACTTTCACATAGTAGATATTATACTCAGTTTTGATTTAGTCTTTCCTTTTGCAGTCATGTCTATTCTGTGTTAATGGAATGAGCATGGAGCGAGTTAAATATGAATGGATATAAATAGTTTGAGAAATTTTGTTGCCACTTGAAGTAAAATAATAGGATTTTTTAAAATTTAAAAGCTATATACTTGACCATCTTGCAGTCTTATTTAGGTAACTATATTTTAAAATAGACAGGGCTTCCCTGGTGGCACAGTGGTTGAGAGTCCGCCTGCCGATGCAGGGGATGCGGGTTCGTGCCCCGGTCCGGGAAGATCCCACATGCCGCGGAGCGGCTGGGCCCGTGAGCCATGGCCGCTGAGCCTGCGTGTCCAGAGCCTGTGCTCTGCAACGGGAGAGACCACAGCAGTGAGAGGCCCGCGTACCGCAAAAAAAAAAAAAAAAAAAGACAAAATGTGCTACAGAAGTCATTCAACTTGACCAGAAAAGTGAGATCCAAGCAATAAGTTATAGGAAATCTTCCTTAGGGCTCTTTTTTAGGCAGAAGGAAGGGAGGGCAATTTTTAATCCTCTAACCCTTAGGTTCATGTTCTTAGAATTTTTCATGTTAGTTTTATTAATCATTTTCTTTAACTACTAAGATAGATTTCTATGGTTAAAAACATATTTTTCACTTTGTTCCTTCCATGTGATTTATAACATAACAGTTCTTAATGCAGGTTGAGAAGCAATGCTCCATGAGAATTAATGGAGTTTTCCTCTCCTGTCTCCTAATATTCAATCATTTTCACCTTATCTTGATTTTGAAGCCAACCAAGGGACAAGCAGGTCCTGGACCATGCCTTTGTGAGGAACAGTTCTGTTCAAAATGTTACTCAGAAACTTAGGATAAGTTAAGATAGGTTGTGCAATCCAGTCCGGACCCCGAGCCATCCCTGGTCTCCCATCAGCCTGAGCACAGTCCCTATCCCTCAGTGACCTTGGAGCCATGGATAATGCTGAACCTAAATTGGGCTTCAAGGATTTCTGTTTAGGAAACAAACTCAGGGCCCATTGTAGTCTGGACTTGAATCTTCCGGAGAGGTCAGAATCAGAGTGGCCTCCAGGCACTTGTGTTCATTTTCCGAGGTATTCATTTTGATAGCTTTGTTTTTTAGAACACTGTAACTACAGAGGCTGGACAGTTATTTTAGTTATACCTAAACAGTGTGGTCTGGACTTCTCTGCCAACTGCCATGTCATTAGAAGTCTTCTCTAACTATTTTTAACTAGCCAACTTGTTCAGAGTGTATTACTAATAGGAACTAAACATCATGAAAGACCAGTAATGAGTGAGGACTAATCTCTGTCGTACAGCTGGGAAGCAAAGTATGGAAAAGTGTCTTGTCGAAAACCTCACAAGGAATAACCAACTTGTTGAGCCAGGCTCTGAATTTGTTCTGCTGACCCCTCATCACCTGCTTGCATTACCACGGCACCTACTGAGGCCCACAGCATGGACCAATGTGTTCTGGGAGCAGTCAGGCCACCAGCAAGGAAAACATGGAGGAGGGGAAAACTGGCTTGCAGATGGGAGAACATTAAAGGTCTAGGACTGGAGAAAAGGTGGTGACTGTTAATGAGAACGACATTTCCTTAGCTTCCTTTCAAACACTATTACAACTCCCCTTGCACGTTATCTCACCAAACGTAACTTGGAGAGTCTGGAAAACACACTTGCTGTGACTTTTCATTGGCATCTTAAAGAAAAACATTTGCTGACCTCAATAGAGTAAGCAATTAAATGGGAAAAGAGCTGACTGTAAGTTTCCGTAGATTCTGTTTTGAAAAAACAGAGGATGCCTGGCCCCTGTGATTTTTAACATACCACAACTTAACTTCTCTCCTCCTCATTTACAAAGCTCAGTGATTACAAGGTCGACTTGGCAACTGTTTTTGTAAAGTCAAAATTGTGCTTAGTTGCAGAAGGCTCCACTCCAGAGGACTCCCACCTCTTCAGTTGCTGGAAGCATGTAATTGGAAAAAGCAGGCCCTGCTCTGCTTGTTTAGAGCTGTGTCATCCTTTGTGGGGCAGTGAGTCAACACCAGCTAAAACAACATGAGTCATTGCTTAGAAGAAGCCCAAGTGAAGCTGATTTCAATTATACTTATCCTAAACAAACATGATACTTCTCTTATCCAGACTCTTAAAAAAGTTCTTATTGTGGGAGTTAAAAAAATTAGCACCAGTTCTCTTTAGTATTCATGGAAGTACTTTGCACTCAGAGGGCTTTTTAATGGGTCTTAAGGAGGAACTCTCTTCAGTTAATCAAATTTTACACTGATTTATTCTCTCTTCTGTCTCTTCCACTCTCCAACCCCACCCTGCTCATACCCGATTTAGATCATTACTATTTTAATCTGGTTTCAGAGCTATTGGATTAAAGTCCACAAAATCAAAATTGTGATCTTGTAACTGTTTGCTCCTTCTGTTCCAGGATCCCCCAGTGTCTTTTTTTCTCTGGAGTAAAACAGGTGGCTTTAAGGCGCATCGTGACTATCTGGAAGGCTAATGCCCTTGTCCAAGTAAAGATGATGAGAGCCTAGACTAGGGTCGTTCGAATATGGATGGAAGGAAGTAATGGAGTCTTTGGGACAACAAGCAATGGAGTTAGTATGATTTGGTAATTAAATGCATACCGGGGACCAGGAAAAAAATCTTGAGTTTTTGTTTTAGTGTTATTAACTGAAATTGAGAATTCTGGTGGATGAGCAGATTGTGGATGGGAGA
This sequence comes from Grampus griseus, assembly GCF_964374135.1. Lineage (NCBI taxonomy): Eukaryota > Metazoa > Chordata > Mammalia > Artiodactyla > Delphinidae > Grampus > Grampus griseus. Next base: position 31,701,150 of record NC_139006.1, on the reverse strand, counting down.
AGTTTAGCCTGTGAAATTTTGAGCTCAGTGTATATACCCAGCTGATAGCTGGCTATACAAGTTGGAAGCTTGGGAAGGAGATCAAGGCCAAGACTTCTAAGCTATTTATTCGTGGGAATCTTCAGCATTTGAGAGGTAGTGAAAACTGGGACTGGATGAGATCTGGCAGGAGAGAATAGAGAATAGAGTCTCTATAGAGACAGCAGTGGAGCACAGATGGAAACCCGAGAAGCAGTGCCAGTTAGGGAAAAGCAGAGCTTTGGGAGCCTCTGATGAAGACCCAGAACGGGGCATTCTGGAAGCCAAGGCATTAGGTTCAGAATGAGTGGACAACCATATCAAGATAGCTAAGTGACCAATAAGGTCAAGACTAAAAATTGTCCCCCGGATTTGTAGTGTGGATAACAATGAAGATCTTTGCGAGCATGGGTTTAATGGAAGTGAGAGGTGGAAGCCTGTTTGCTGCAGGTTGAAGAGTGAGTGTAAGGTAAGGAAATAGAGGCAGCAAGTGGAACCTGTTGTAGAAGCTTAGCTTATGGGAAGGTGAAGAGACCAAAGGGGGGAGCTTTTAAAACTTAGCACAAAGAGCTGAAAATTAGCTAAACGTCAAGAAGGAAACCTAGCATTTCTAAAATGCAAGATTTAAACACATTTAGTCTCCTATTTATAATCCTTTGATAACATTTTTGCATTTAGGATGAATCTTTATCACTAGCCCCACAGTAGTGCTTAAGCACTTCTGGAACAGGAGCATTGTCTGTCTTCTTCATTGCTGAATCCTTCACTACCTTCCCCCCCCGCCCCCCCCATTAAAGGGCCTGGCACTCAGCAGAGTCTTAACAAACTGTTGCTGAGTAAACACAGTGGGGGCTGATTTGTGGAAATGTGGCCTCTTCTTGGGTTGAGAAGCATCACTTCCTTTGTGAGGTCTTCCCTGACTGCTTCCTCCTCAAGCCGTGTTGGTCACTTCCACCTTTGTGCCTCCTCTACCTCTACATTCTTCTAGTATTGCACTTACCCACTACTTATGGTAGTACTTACATAGCTGACCTGGAGTTTGTTGATGCCCTGGACCATGTCTCATTCATCTCCGTGTCCCTGGCCTAATTCAGTGACAGGTACATATATGCTTTTTGAGTAAATTAACAATTTATTCATTAAATAATGGTGAAGGTAATATTCCTTTTAAATATATGATGATAGTTTCATAATTGCTATTATTTTTGACCCTGGAAGTATTAGAAATCTTGGATTGGTGTTGTGTTGGAGAATATACTGTTCTGACCTTGCATACTACCTGCTTTCCCAGAATCTGATAAATTAAACTTTAGTCATAGGATAACATAAATTCTTGGTAATATGCTTTGAAGTAAAGAATGATTAATAAAAATCAAAACTGGCAACAATTGTAAACGAACATGCCATGACACATAAAACTGAGAGCAGTATGGATAATTAATAGAAGGTAAATATACCCTCCATTGTTTTAAAGATTAAATTTTGCTCGAGGGTAATTTTATTCATTAAAAGAAGAAGAACTTGAACTCCTGATTTTTACAATAAAAGTGAAATTGAACAGCCATCTATTGAGCCTCTGTATGCCATACACTCTGTCAGGTTCTGGGGCTGCAAAAATGGTTTAATAGTCCTTCAGTGAGAATGGATGGACTGTTAACAGGCGTTTCAGCTGCATCTGAAGTGCAGCTCCTTGAGGGTACAAAGGAAGTGTCTCTCTCTCTCTCTCTCTGTCTCCCCAGCGTTAGCCCACTGGCCCAGAGCAGGCACTCAGTATTTGAATGGTTGAAAGAATGATTGAGGAAAAACGCATGAGGTGCTCTGGGAAAACAGAGAAGGTGTAACTAACACTCGGGGCTCAAATTGATGTGGGCGAGAAAGGGGTCAAGGGAAGCATCTGGGAGGAGTCATAACTAGATTAAGCCTTAAAGAATGAGCATGACTTAGTAGGAAGAATAAGAGTGGGAAGAGTTTTTGGCAGAAGAACCAGTCTGAGGAAAAGGGACAGAGATTGTAGCCACAGTTGCTGGTGTCCTGAGGCCACGTAATATGAGACCAGCCAGCGAGGGGAGAGACCACTTACTGTGCATTTTGGGTAAAACGATGAAGGTCAGACTGAACTCAGTTACATGCCCAGTTTCTTCATTAGAATAATGAAGGGCTTCCATTAGCTGACCTCTAGATCCCTTCTAACACGTAAATTCTCTTTTTCTCAATTGTTAAGTTGGAAATGAAGGTAATTAGATAATTCTAGATTTTTTAACCAAAACATGGGTTCAGACCTGTACTAATTTTGTAATAACACTTTTTCCCTTCTCATTTAACTCTGCCAATTTAAATGATCTCTTGGGTACTTATGCTGTCTGTGCAGTAAGCATGTATTGTTGCCTAATTTAGTACTTTGATTACTCTTAAGTAGAGTTTGGTACATTTCAAACAAGCTACCAAAGTCAGATTAATATATCAGTAAGGTATTTATTTGTCTTTCAGCTTTTCTTTGAAAAATATAGCCTGTCCGATAAGCAGAACTGATTTTTATTTCTCAGATGATTGTAGACTGTAGTAGCCCAGTTAATAGGAATGCTAGATACTGTTGAAGAATGCCATGGCACTTCCTTGTTTTTTGTTCAGATTTAAAAGAGCATTATTAATAACAATGTTTTGAAAGTTACATTTTTATTTATTTACATATTCATTTATTTACATATCTATTTATTATATGCAGTATTTACATATTTATTCATTATATGTAAATATTTACATTTTTATTCATATTCAATATCATATGTGCTAGATTTAATACTTCTATTTGGCACAATATTATAATAAATTTAATGCAAATTAAGTAAAGCAGAGACTTCCAAGAAACATGTGAGTGTGTTGTTGTATATTTTCTCTGTGTTTTTTAATAGTCCAACAACACATACATACAATTTAAGGAGACAAATCTGTTTCAACTATTTCCTCATTTTCTGCTTTTGAGTTTTTGTGAAAGACTAGGTTCCCAAACTGAGATATCCGATGACATATTGCAAGAATGTGCCTGTGAGGGAAATGGGCACAGAGGCCAAGAACCACCTTCCCTTCCGCTCACCCTCTTCACCATTCCTATGGGGGGAAATTTATATAATGACAATGATCCTAAAGATCTTCAAGATTTCTGAAGACATATCCCCAAACAAAAAAAGCCTTTATTTAGTGACAATAGTCACTTAATACATTTTAAAGTTGAGATATACTTATTATAGAGTAAAATGCACAGTTAAGGATTCAGCTAGTTGATTTTTAACCCGTGTAACTGCCATCCAAAATAAGATGCAGAACATTTCCTTCACTCTGAAAATGTCCTTCATGCCCCTTTTACTTCCTGCCAGTTTCTGACTTCTATCACCATACCTTAGTATTGCCTATTCTTGGAAGTCATATGAACAGAACATTACAGTATATATTGTTTTGTGTCTGCCTTCATTTCCTCAGAGTAATGGCTTTTGAGATTCAAACACATCATTTCCTCAGAGCCTGAAAGTGGGAAAAATGTATTTAGACCCTTTGGTGGTTTTATTTTATTGTCATACCTGATTGTCATCCAGCTGTCCCATAGGCATTTGCTGTTACATAAAAGAGGGGCTAGGTGAGGGAGCAGGTTTAGATGAAAACCCATCACAGTATCAAAATGTAGAGACTCATCTCTCCATGGTGGACCCAGGCAAAATTGGGAAGTAAGCAAATTTGTCTTTGGTGCCTGCTCAATTTGCTTTGGCTTGCCTGGACCCTTCCATTTTCCTTTGCTGTCTCAGATAGGGATCATTTGATTACTACTAGGGGACTATCTGCTTAACACTTGAGGCATTTTGCCTTTCCAAAGCATATATACGTTTTGTAACTTCTAATGGTGAAATTCCAGGTCTTATTCAAGGAAGAGAGGCAAGATCTTTTGGTAGGAAGTCACAATCCTCAATGCACATCTTGTAGAACTGAGATTGGCTATGTTTTCCTACAAAAGACCAGTATTTTGGGCTTTGCTGGCCATACAGTCTCTGTTGTAACTTCACCATCATTAGCATGAAAGCAGCAATTGAGAAACCGATAGACATGACTGTACTATAATAAAACTTTATTTACAAAAATGGGCAGTGGGCTGGATGTGGCCTGTGGGCCCTAGAACTCAGTCCCCTAATGTAGACAGCTTCCTGATCTGCCTACTCATGAAACTTGTAAGCCTATAATAGCAAGATACAGAGAATTTATTCTCTAGAATACATAAAGCTGAAAGGAACTGGGGGTTGTATTAGTAACAACCTCTCACCTTTCAGCTAGGACATTGAGTCTCAGAGTGGTGACTTTTCAAGGTCACAAGGAGTCAGTGGAAGAAGATCCCAGACTATTCAGAACCCCAGGTCTTTAGCTAGTGTTCTCTGCCCTGTTCAGTTTGTGATGGATATGAGTCACATTACCTCAAATATACTATCAGACTGACATTTGGGGAAACTGTCTTAGCTCACATATTTTAAAGGAATGAAAGACTGAGAGAGAGAGAGAAAAAAAAAATTAAGAATTCAGTGGTAGTATTCCGGAAACCAAACCAAGGGTTGGCTAAGAAAGAATGAGGGTTATACATTTAGCAAATAGGTTAACTGATTTAAAAAACCAGTATATTGAATGCTTTGTCCAAATAATAGTTCTAACATTGTAAGTTTGTGAAAAAAATAAAAATTTAACTGAGAAAATAGAGACCTCTAGATTCTCTGTCATTCAGTTCATTCATCCATTTATTCTTTCTTTGAATTTCTTTCTTAGCACATATCTTTTGAGTATCTTCCCTGGGGGCACTGTGAATGATCACAGCTAAACAGGATGGAGTTTCCGTGGTTGAGGGGCTGTTAAGGGAGCCTGAGACCATTGGGAACCATGTCTTATTTAGCTTCATGCCTCTGGAGAGAACACAGACTTTGCTTCCTAGAGGAGTGGTGTTTTAGTTGGGCACGTGGACATACTGGGTGATGTGGGTATCCTGGTGTATGGGTAGGGTGTGCAGCAAAGAGAGGGTATACAAGGGGGCTCAATTCAGCTTGGATGTACTGAGAAATGTGTGAGGGAAGTAGTGGTAACGTCTATAAAAATATTTGCAAGATTTTATTTGTGGGATGGGATTGGCTCAATGAGTGAATTGTCAAAGAGATATTAACTGTCACAGCCAAACCAATGAAAATAAATTAATGAGAGTACCTCACCTTGGGAGGATGTCTTAAACTCTGTACATTTCTTTAAAAATTAATGAGAATTTGTTTTGAAAGAATCAGACTGAAGCATAAAAGTAATTCTTTTAGAACTTTATTACCCACCCCCCTACTCTACTCCCCCAGTCAAATAACCAATACAAAGTAGCTTATATCTTGGGAGTAAGTGGCTTAATGATAATCGCAAACATATGCTGGAATCCTAGTGGTTCAGCCAAAGTCCCATCTTCAGACTTCACATTTAGCATAGCTTTTATTCCCATTAACTTGGCTTGCAGTGGGGTGACACAGCTGGGTATTGTGGATGACAGAATTTTCCTAGTGTTGTGCCCCAGAGGGATACAGGGCAGATGGGGGAGAAGACTAATTCAACACTAATGAAACCCTGACCCCCACATGCATTTTGGTAATTCCATGAAGGCAGGAATGTTACTAATAACAGAGCAGATTTTGTAGGTCATCTCAAACTTGGTCAGCTGCAGTTAAGCCTGTGGCTGCTGGTGTTTGGAATGCACCCCTATTTGTTTTTGGAAAGTGGTGAAGGAGATTCAGTTACAGGTTTTCCATCTTCCTGGAATTATGCTACTCCTAGAATAGAATTCTCCACATACCCAAGTGTGATTGGACCTCAAATTTAGCAAGTATTCAATTAAACGAACCATTTACTGTATCAATACCTACTTTGGGGAACTATTTTACATCCAGAATATCTTTTTTTTCTGGTGTTAGGGTGAATTTTTTTAAAGCCAAATTACAAAATGTATTGTCAAAATTATTTGATGAACTATTGAAGCAAGGTAACTTTTCACAGACAGCATGTGTAGCAAATACTATCTTTTAATTTGGTATTCATTGCTCAAAGATATACAAATGAAGGCAAAAAGTGATATATTTTATGTTTCCTTGATACTTCTAGCTTGTGCACCTGAGTTGTATTTTTACATACTGAAATGGGAAGAGTTACTTACTTTTTATCATGTAGTTCTTAGCTTTTTCAAGTCATAGAATGCTTCGAGAATCTACTAAAAGCCTTAGACCTTTATGAAAAGTACACATATGTATGCTGTACAAGTTTGCATGCATTTTCAGGTGATTCGTGGACCGCAGGTTGAGAAGATATTGGTCAAGAGATATTTCCTCTCTTTTTTTTCTATCCAGGGTATCTTTACATTTACAGTTATCAGGACCATTTCATATACCTGGAGAGTATACTTAATAGTATTCAGAGTGTTTCCCTAGGACTTGAGTTGAGCTTTGAATGACTGCTGGACAAATTCAATATAAAAACGGATAGAATGCCTGCTGTTCTGTGTGTCTCCCCACAATTAGGACACTTCTGGGTGGCATTGCTGTGATGGCCAGCGTCTGGGCTTGGGCATTTCTGGCTGATGTGAGAAAGCCAATAGGGCAGAAGCAGGGGTGCCTTGGGCTTATGCGATAATACCTGTATGAATAGGATGTTTCTGTTCTCAGAAGTGAAAAATGTTGGCAGTCAACATTTAACGAGATCAGGGCACAAGAAGGTACTGAGTTTTAACCATTCTCGAAGAAGGTGTAGAGGAAACAAAAGCCTTTCAGTATTTCACACATGAGGGGTGGGAAATTGTATAATTGTTTTCTAATAGGAAGACAAGGTAAATTAATCCACCCCGCTTTTTTTTTTACCCTCATACCCACAGTCCAAGTTCAGTGTCCTGAATGGGAGTTTGCTTGGTGTTTCTAGTGCTTTCCTTGGATCCCTGTGCAGGTGTGTGATCTGCACATGAGACCACCAGTCCCTAGTCTTGTGTGCCAAGACAGAGAGGAAAGTGTTTGCTTTTGTAAGTGAAGCATTTCTGCGATTGGAGTTAAAGCTTCTGGTACATCTCTGACCAATATAATCGTAACACGAGGAAAAAAATGTTTGAGCTGAAAGTTAATCAGAGCAAACAACTGATCTGGTCTGTTTGCACATTATCTATTCAGTAGCCGTACCACACTGAAAATAGATTCAAGAAAGGTGAGCTGAAGTCATGAGTTGCAAATTTGTAGCATATCTTCATAGGAAAGTTAAAAAGGTAGCAGCCAAACAAATACTCCTGTTGCCTACAAACATTCCCTGCCTGGCAGCATTGTCCAACAGATTTCTGGACTGGACAGATATTTCTCCTTATACAGCGTTTTATATCCTGCCTTGATTACATATATAGCCTGTTCATCAGGCAGTTTATAGCATATTTGAGGTCCCAAGAGCCCTTTCTGCACATCCTCCTTCCTTTGCTGGGAGAGCCTTCTCCCCAGTCCTCACCTGGTTAAGTCCTGTCATCCCTGGGGATTGGACCACAGCTTCTGTTGTCTAGAAAACCTGCCCTAATACCTTTTCCTCTTCTCTTCCAGTCTATGTCCAGTTTCTCTCCTTTGTGCTCCCAGTGAACCCTGGGCCTACTGCTGCCCTCAAGTTATTATTCTTGATGATAATGCTGATGTGACTTCTCTGTAGCTGCCCCCTGTACTCCACTGCTCGCAGCCCCCTAAGAGCTGGAGCCACGGCGTGTCTTTATGATCTCAGTGTCCAGCAACATGCTCCATAAATGTCTGTGAAATGGAGGGAAGGGGGCCATGTATGATTTTTTTTTCCAAAACTAGAAAACAAACTAATCAACTCTGGTTAAAATTTATTGTAGAAGACAGTTTCTTACAATAAGAAAGAGAAAATGAAACACTGAAGAAACACAGGGAAATGCTAATCAGGGTCAGGTTCCACATGGTCAGTTGCTTATGCTTTCACTTTGTCAGATTTTCTCTCTTGTAAAGAAAAAAATCCCTGGCAGGTAACAGAAAAGGGAAATGCTTTTGTTTTTCAGACTGTAAAACTAGAGTGTCCCTGACCTCATTTGAGACAGTCGTTCTCAGAGATAATGTGTCTCCTGTTAAAATGCAGCATCTAATTTAGGACTCAGTAGCCAGGGATGATTCAGAGGATATTAGAGGATATAATTTTAAAGACTGGAAAATAATGGCCATGAGGAATATACATAGAAATTGAGATTGTAGGGACTGGGGCATAGAAAGGCAAAATGAGCCGTGCCAACTGGGTCAACAAGAAGCCTCAAACCGGTGGGCACACACATACTTTACTGGGGTGTCTGAAGTATCTACTGGTTCTCTACTGGGGTGTCAAATCTGGAGGTGGCACTGCCAGGCCCAGTAAGAGCAGCGGCAGCAGCTTCATAGATCACAGAATACAGCAGTGCTGTCTCTGTGATGGTGTAAACTATGGTATTTGCTATGTAATTTTCCTTTCTGATTTTAGTTTGATTTCCTTTCCTTGAAATTCTCTAGGGTTATGAAGTTAATTGACAATTGCTAAGACAAGAAACCAATTTTTCTATTATAAGAAGTAGCAAAGTCCCTCTCGTTTTGAAGACATGCCTACAAATCTTTTTAAAAAATTCCAGGTGTCTGGGAAGTCCAACTTCATAAAGTAGTGTTTAATTAGAAAGGAAGGAGAGCTATGTTTGTAGAACAGACCAATTTGATTATACTTTAACTATTAAATAGATTAATTTTCAGGGTGGCCATTCTCATTACATGCATTTAATTGACGTTAAATTGTATTAAGAATTTAATTTTAGCTCCCTTTACGAATCCGCCAATGCCCATTCACCCTTGGTAGACTAATAAGATTTCTACTCAGACATGCTTTTATTAATCCTCATGTCTACTCTGGGAGGAAAGCATGAGTGGAGCCAAATGGAATTCTTTCCCCTACTGAATTTAACAACCACAGTTTCTGGAACTGTTGCAAAAGAATGTGAACATTATCATAACTTATTGGGTCCTCAGACCCAAATTCAAACAATGAAGCAAAACAGACCTCCTTATCTATTCTGATTGTATCACTGGCATCACAAGTAAACCAAGGACTTAGAGCTTAACTTTCAAATTCGAGCTTTTGTTTGATCCTGTCTCTAACTCCGTCTCTCACAGTCTTTTCTGTCTACATCTGAGACCATTTGTGTCTTCAGTTAACACAGACCTCGTGCGGCGTAGCATAGGTTCCAGGCTCGACAAAACCAGTTGCTGAATTCACTCCAGCCTCTGTACAACGAGAACCATGTCTAAACAGAAGGGACTCTGTGAGCTGGGCTCGGGATGCTTCTCATCTGGTGCAAGGTCAGTTCTTAGCTGGAATTGCTGTGTGGTAATTGCCGTGTGATACACAGGCTCTGCCTCCTCAGCTAAAGAGCACGGACAGGTGACAATGAGGTCACTTGTTCCTCTCCACACTTCGTTATCATCTTGGTCACAATTCAGGAATGCAGAGAGTAGTCTTCTAAGAAATGCCTCAGTATCATCCCACCAAGTTATGCATTTATTTTTCCCACTTTATATGCTCATAATCATTCTATGTGATTTAGTCTTTGACTCACTGATTGAGGATGATTTTTTTCTATTGTTGCTATAAACACTATACATAGGAGTGTGATGAAGTAAAAATAGAGCCTCAAGCGTCTCAATAAATCAGTAGCTTTTGTGTCTTACAGAAGTATCACTTAGTCAAGTGATTGTGAGTCTAGGCTATAATTTGGGAGGGCACAGTGAAATAAGAGCCTTGGGATACCTAGGTGCCAGTGTGAAATGGTACCTGAGGGCTGATTTTGTAGTGTTTTTAAATTTTTTTTTTAAGGAAAGTGTCCTTGAAAGAGACTATTAAATATTTCTTCTTACTTTCAGTACAATATTGCAATTGTAAAAGGTTAAAGTAAAAAAAATAATTCGACATGAGAGCCACTGCTTGTGTCTAATTAAAAACAAATCTTCAAATTAGCCTTTCAAAAAATTTTTTAGACATTCCTATTCTCTCTAATGTAAAGGGACAGTAAGAACAAGTATCGTGTTTTCAGTGAGACCAAACTGAAATCAACTATATTTTTTTCCTCTCTGTCCCCATCTGTATTTGTGATTCATGGGGATAATGCAATCATATGATTTAGTCTGTATCACACAGTAAAGTTCCAGCTCATTCAATAAGTGCAGTCCATAGTTGGAAGGAATAATATATAAAACCTCACACAGTATGAGGTTTAGTTAGAGACTGACCTTTAAAAATTATTCTTAGTAATATGGGTATTGTTAAGATAATTGAAAGGATGACATTTAGAGAAATGGAATTGAATGCTTTGAGGTGTCTTCTTTTTGCTGTTGTTTTAAAGTTTGAATTCTGATGGTCTTCCCAGAGCTGTGGCTTCTGCGTGTGTCTGACTCTAGTTGAGTTTCATCTTGAAACATTTCACCCCAAGCATACCGATTTTTGTCTTAGTAAATATTGTCCCTGTCCATAAAAGACAAAGAGATTACCGAAATTCCTATAGGAGTGTAATTGTAAAGCTGACATACAGAGACATGCTCGTTTTTCATGATTAAGATTTGGTCAAATTTTGGTCTATGTGTTGGCGAACATGTGCTTAAGTGTCACCTCATCGCTCTAAAATATGTGATACAATTGATTCTCTGTTTGCAATGACTCCACCTTTGTTCACGATATCTGCTTATCGCAAATAAGACCACTTTCATGAAGGAACAAGGTAACAGGTAACTAGGAAGTAATGTCTATTTAAAACATTATTATAGAATGGAATGTATAATTTGCCTTTGGCCATGTGACTCTGAAGCTGTAATTACTTTCCTTACATCTTTAATGAAATTCACTTCTTTCTATTAAATGTGATTTTCAAACCTTATAGCAGTTTCTCCCCAAAAGGTACCACACATCCAAAGCAACTCTTATAGAGAACCCTTTAATGATATGTCATTATCATAGTGAGATTAAACCTCTTTGGATAGCTGAGGCCATTTAGTGGAAATTAAAGATGAATACAGTTCTATGTTGGGTATCAAAATCAAGATAAGTTTAAATACTAAGATCTGCAGAACATGGTCAAAACTTTGAAGTCACTAAGCAGGACATTGTAGGCTATTGTCTCCCTCATGCCGATTTACACTGGCGTGGAGCACTTTCCAGAACTAGTGGTCAACTATACCCTCGAACATCTGTAGTTATGTGGACCAAGATAAGAGTAAAACAATGCAGTCCAGTGCTTCAGGGCACATTAACTGATCTCCTGTGGATGGAGGGCAGGAATTTCCTCCCTTCTCTCTGTAGGTCAGTTTTCCAAGGATCTTCATAAGCAATAAGGTGAATGAAGCCTAGGAGCTGGGAAGCTTTATTAGTCAGCTGAGTTTCCCAAGTAGACTGTACGTCTGAGTGGATAATTTGATCCAAGGGTAGGGTGGTCAGGGGTTTTGTGTAAGGAGACCAAGAGTAAATAATTTTCCAGAAGAATTATAAAGCGCTATGGAGAGAGCATAGGCCTACTAAGGCAATTGCTGAGTTGGGGGCATTACTGGAAGTGTAATGTGAGAGAGTGAATAATGAACAGTGGCTTGTTTCCAAAAAGTGACAATGGAATCCTTAAGGACAGAAGTGTCACTAGAGTGGTTATTATAGAAAAGAAAGTATTGGAGGAGGAAAGGGAGTAATTTGGCAAAAGGACTAGAGGGAAATGAAGTCTTTGAAGGTAGGAAGAGGCAGAAAAAAGGGAAATGGGGAAAAGCACCACTGAGCTCATTATGGTAAAAACAACTGATTTTAGGATGAGGAAATTAAAGAATCAGAATTATTAAAGCCAAATGCAGCACTTACCAGTTTTTATGCAGATGTTGATTCTCAGAAGATGAATAAGAGATCATTTGAAATTCACATGGTGATGTACAAAATCCTGTAAAGTGTTTGAGAAGAAAAAGATCAATAGAACTCTCCCTTTTATGAGCATATATGATTTTAAACTAACATTTATTGAGATAACTTTATGTGGCTTTAGTTGCGCAGAAAGTTTTTAAATTATATATGTCTTGAAGTAGGGAAGGAGGGTGTTTGTTTTGTATTGATTTTGCCTTTTAGAAGTTTTAGAGTTAATCAGTAATCCTAATTAATTTTACAGGTAGAAAAAACTGAGTGAAAGATTCTTGTTGAATAGAAAGCTTGGGGATGGGACCATGAAACAAGAAAAAATGTGCATAAAGATAACGGAATCAATGCTGACAATGAACAGCCATTGGTTGTTGTTGGCATAGACCAATAGCTTCTGGAGCTGCTAAAAGGAATGACCTGAAAATAATACAGTAAAGAGATTGGATGTGAATTTTGTGCAATTTGACTTGTGCCAATTACACTGGTTGTGCATAAGTAAGATGACTGTATACTTTCTTGTCCGAAATGGGACACTTTTAAAAGTGAAAGTAGGTGCTATACAATCATGCCTGGACAGCAGGTATAAACTGAGATTTTCCTAAACCAGCACATGTGGTCACCCTGTGCCTGAGCCCAAATACTTTAAAATGTATTCAGCGTTTTCTAAAATGAATATCATTCCGGGACAACATTTAAGCAATTTTTCTGTATTATCAATAAGCACCAAAAAAATCAGTTTAAGTTAGTGTATGTCTCAACTATTAGGGTTCATATATTGGTCACAAAGAAACTGGACCATTTTGGTCATAAGTCAGTTTCACTTTCACCCTCTCCAGTATTGAAATAATCAACTCTGTTACCTTTTTTTTTTCCTTTTAGTGGGCTTGTTTTGTTTTATTTTATTTCATTTTATTTATTTTTGGCCCCACCGTGTGGCTTGCGGGATCTTAGTTCCCCGACCAGGGGTCAAACCCAGGGCCCTGGCAGTGAGAGTGCAGAGTCCTAACCACTGGACCGCCAGGGAGGAACTCCCCTCTGTTAGCTTTAAAAGAAGCAAATCTATGTTGAAGAGCAAGATTTCTGGCTCTTCTGCTGACTTAGGCAAGTTATTTAGCCCTTCAGCCCCTCATTTTCCTCACTGGGGATAATAACAGAATTAATCTCCTAGACTTATTGTGAGGATTAAAGACATCAATATAAGTAAAGACCTTAGAACAATGAGTGCCACATAGTAAGATCTGTGTAAGAATTAACTTGTTATTCTTAATCTTACTCTTATTCATATTCTTATGTCCCCACGAAGCACCGTTCTTTTTTTGCACAGTCCTTTGAATCATCATTTCCTGCCCTCCTTCCCTTCCCCCTCTCCCTGTTCCACCTCTACCACCGTAATGTATTGAAAACCTAAACACAGGAGCACCTAGCATAAAACATCCTTTCTGACCCTTTGCAGAGAATATGACCTGTTTGATAGTCATCACTTATGGGAAATAGCAGTACTTTGGGGAACATGAAACTGATTAGTAGAGTAAGCCACTCTTCTTTAACGTGGTGAAGTTTGGGAAACAGGAGAAAGCTCTGTTGTGTACTTTGTGGAGATAGAGAGGGGAGAATGGGGAGTGGAGCAGGATGGAAGGACGGGAAGAGAAACAAATGGAGCAAAACCTAAGAAGTAAAATGGGTCTAGAGAGATGGGTCAGAGTCAGAGATAAACGAGAAGACAAACCTGGCCAGCATTGCATATCAGGAGGAGTGTATCTGAATTAGGCATTATAGGGACATACTGGTGATTAATGCAAAGTTTGGATTGACAACTATCATGATGTTACTACCCTCGGGAAATAAAATTCATACAGATTTGGTAAAGGAACAATTTAAGTAGTGTTTGATGTTCTACCTACCTATCCTATTGGATTAAGAATTAAGCCATGACAGGGTACATATAATTTTCCAAAATTGCGTGATCTCTCACTCTTTATGTCCTTCTCTCCATCATTCCAGTTAATGGGACCTGTGACATCAGAGATACAGGACCAGACTGAATAGCCAATGTTTTTAGCAACTTTGGTAAATTCTTTAGAAACTGATGTCAAGGGAGTTTCCAGAGTTCAGTAGAATAAAGCATTAGAGATGGCGGAAGACTAAGACGCGGAGATCACGTTCCTCCCCACAGATACACCAGAAATACATCTACGCATGGAACAACTCCTACAGAGCATCTACTGAACGCTGGCAGAAGACCTCAGACCTCCCAAAAGGCAAGAAACCCCCCACGTACCTGGGTAGGGCAAAAGAAAAAACTAAACAGAGACAAAAGGATAGGGACGGGTCCTGCACCAGCGGGAGAGAGCTGTGAAGGAGGAAAAGTGTCCACACACTAGGAAGCCCCTTCGCGGGTGGAGGCTTCGGGAGGCGGAGTGGGGGAGCTTGGGAGCCGCGGAGGAGAGCACAGCAACAGGGGTGCGGAGGACAAAGCGGACAGATTCCAGCGCAGAGGATCGGGCCGACCGGCACTCACCAGCCGAGAGGCTTGTCTGCTCGCCCGCCGGGGCGGGCGGGACTGGGAGCTGAGGCTCCGGCTTTTGTCGGAGCGCCGGGAGAGGACTGAGGTTGGCGGCGTGAACACAGCCTGCAGGGCGTTAGTGCACCGCGGCTGGCCGGGAGAGAGTCCGGGGAGAAGTCTGGAACTGCCGAAGAGGCAAGAGACTTTTACGTCCCTCTGTTTCCTGGTGCACGAGGAGAGGGGATTAAGAACGCTGCTTGAGAGAGCTCCAGGGACGGGCGCGAGCCGCGGCTAAAAGTGCGGAGCCCAGAGACAGACATGAGACGCTAGGGCCGCTGCTCCCGCCACCGGGAGGCCTGTGTGCGAACACAGGTCACTAGCCACACGCCCTTCCGGGGAGCCTGTGCAGCCCGCCACTGCCAGGGTCCCGGGATCCAGGGACAACTCCCCCGGGAGAACGCACAGGCCCGCCTCAGGCTGCAACGTCTTGCCGGCCTCTGCCGCCGCAGGCCCGCCCCACACTCCGTGCCCCTCCCTACCCCCGGGCCTGAGTGAGCCAGAGCCTCCGAATCAGCGGCTCCTTTAACCCCGTCCTGTCTGAGCAAAGAACAGACGCCCTCCGGCGACCTACACGCACAGGCGGGGCTAAATCCAAAGCTGAGCCCCTGGGAGCTGTGAGAACAAAGAAGAGAAAGGGAAATCTCTCCCAGCAGCATCAGAAGCAGCGGATTAAAGCTCCACAATCAACTTGATGTACCCTGCATCTGTGGAATACCTGAATGGACAACCAATCATCCCAAATTAAGGAGCCGTGTGGATGAAAGGCTCTTGGTGCTGCAGCCAGGAGTCAGTGCTGTGCCTCTGAGGTGGGAGAGCCAACTTCAGGACACTGATCCACAAGAGACCTCCCAGCTGCACATAATATCAAACAGCAAAAATTTCCGAGAGATCTCCATCTCAACGCCAGCACCCAGCTTCACTCAACGACCAGCAAGCTGCAGTGCTGGACATCCTATGCCAAACAACTAGCAAGACAGGAACACAACCCCACCCATTAGCAGAGAGGCGGCCCAAAATCATAATAAGTCTACAGACACCCCAAAACACACCACCAGACGTGGACCTGCCCACCAGAAAGACAAGATCTAGCCTCATCCACCAGAACACAGGCACTAGTACCCTCCACCAGGAAGCCTACACAACCCACTGAACCAACCTTAGCCACTGGGGACAGACACAAAAAACAACAGGAACTACGAACCTTCAGCCTGCAAAAAAGGAGACCCCAAACACAGTAAGATAAGCAAAATGAAAAGACAGAAAAACACACCGCAGATGAAGGAGCAAGATAAAAACCCATCAGACCTAACAAATGAAGAGGAAATAGGCAGTCTACCTGAAAAAGAATTCAAAATAATGATAGTAAGGTTGATCCGAAATCTTGGAGATAGAATGGACAATAGAATGGACAAAATGCAAGAATCAGTTAACAAGGACCTAGAAGAACTAAAGATGAAACAAGCAACGATGAACAACACAATAAATGAAATTAAAAGTACTCTAGATGGGATCAATAGCAGAATAACTGAGGCAGAAGAATGGATAAGTGACCTGGAAGATAAAATAGTGGAAATAACTACTGCAGAGCAGAATAAAGAAAAAAGAATGAAAAGAACTGAGGACAGTCTCAGAGACCTCTGGGACAACATTAAACGTACCAACATTCGAATTATAGGGGTTCCAGAAGAAGAAGAGAAAAAGAAAGGGACTGAGAAAATATTTGAAGAGATTATAGTTGAAAACTTCCCTAATATGGGAAAGGAAATAGTTAATCAAGTCCAGGAAGCACAGAGAGTCCCATACAGGATAAATCCAAGGAGAAATACGCCAAGACACATATTAATCAAACTGTCAAAAATTAAATACAAAGAAAACATATTAAAAGCAGCAAGGGAAAAACAACAAATAACACACAAGGGAACCCCCATAAGGTTAACAGCTGATCTTTCAGCAGAAACTCTGCAAGCCAGAAGGGAGTGGCAGGACATATTGAAAGTGTTGAAGGAGAAAAACCTGCAACCAAGATTACTCTACCCAGCAAGGATCTCATTCAGATTTGATGGAGAAATTAAAACCTTTAGAGACAAGCAAAAGCTGAGAGAGTTCAGCACCACCAAACCAGCTCTACAACAACTGCTAAAGGAACTTCTCTAGGCAAGAAACACAAAAGAAGGAAAAGACCTACAATAACAAACCCAAAACAATTAAGAAAATGGGAATGGGAACACACATATCGATAATTACCTTAAATGTAAATGGACTAAATGCTCCCATCAAAAGACACAGATTGGCTGAATGGATACAAAAACAAGACCCATATATTTGCTGTCTACAAGAGACCCGTATGCTAACACATATATATGGAATTTAAGAAAAAAAAAATGTCATGAAAAACCTAGGGGTGAAACAGGAATAAAGACACAGACTTACTAGAGAATGGACTTGAGGCTATGGGGAGGGGGAAGGGTAAACGGTGACAAAGCAATAAAGAGGCATGGACATGTATACACTACCAAACGTAAGGTAGATAGCTAGTGGGAAGCAGCCGCATAGCACAGGGAGATCAGCTCGGTGCTGTGTGACCGCCTGGAGGGGTGGGATAGGGAGGGTGGGAGGGAGGGTGACGCAAGCGGGAAGAGATATGGGAACATATGTATATATATAACTGATTCATTTTGTTGTGAAGCTGAAACTAACATACCATTGTAAAGCAATTATGCTCCAATAAAGATGTTTAAAAAAAAAAAAATAAATGATGTAGGCAACTGTGGGACTTGAACCTGGAAAAAAAAAAAAAAAAAAAAGAATAAAGCATTAAACACAGAGTTGTTCACCCCACACAAGCAGGACTGGATATCAGGCTTTCACACTGCACTGCCCCAGAAGAAAATTAATGAGTTCTGCTCCTTGGATTACCTGTCAGGAGGCTTTGAGGATGGTTTCCCCAGGGGTAGACCTCAGAAGTTCCATGCCAGAGCTATATAATTTTGACTCCGAGGGCCATTTTCCAAGTGCTGTGAAGTCCATTCGTTGTGCTATGTTAAATAGCTATTTCTCAAGTTTATTTAGGAAACTGAAGCTTGAGGAATGATTATTTTTACATGTCACTGTATGGGATTGTAGGTCTGCTATGAATATTATTTAGAAGATTCAAAATAAGAAATTTCTGTGGCAAACATACTATAATTGTATCAGATGAGAAGTGGGGATGGGGGAGGTGTTAAAATCCCTAGAGCATATATAAGATGCTGTATAATAGAGCATATATAAGATACTCTATTTTTCTTTGGTTTAGGGCATAGAATTTGCTTTAGAGTCTGTTGCTTGCTTATCCTTTAATATTGCTCCAGGAAGCAGGAAAGGATAGAAAGGGAAATGTAAATTATCCGATTTTCCTTCTGGATGGTTGGGCTAGTTAAAGATTTGTAGGTAGACAGACCTGAAAGTGAGGTATTAATGGTATTTGTGGCTTTTTCGCTCTATTATCTGTCCTTTTATCATCTTAGATAAATGAGAGTTGTGGTTTTTAATCAGAGAAGATGAAAGGCAAGACAGGAAATGATGATTTATTGTGAGCAAGAGTCAGGTAAGGACATAGGACTGCTTTAGATTTGTTTTAAAATAATATGGCTCTTGTTGCTTTATTAAATGGGTTTTTATTGAGACTTTTTAATACTCATTTTACATGTAACATTGTAAATGTAAGTTTTAATAAAATGCTGGCTAAAATCAATGAAAATTTAATACTTAGCAAGCATGGAGTGGGCTTTTCCTTTTAAATGCTTACTGTTTTCTCCTAATCTTTATTTCACCACAGATACCTTATGTATAATTTGAAAGGAGGCAAATTCAGATATCCTGGCAGATGGGGATTTAGTTCTTACTCTAATCCTTTTAGACACAATTTCTAAAGTTTCAGAAAGTTTCATTAAAGAGTTGGTAGGCAAATTTGGAACAAATCAGATTTTTCAAAAAGAAAAGCTTAGAAATGAATAAGGAAATTCTAGTTCTCATTTAGAATATCTTATTGGTGATCAATAAAATCCCCACTTTGGGTATACTCTTTTTTGTTTTATACCTTTGCAATGACTTGTCTTCATTCCTGTGATTGCCTAATTTATTATTAAAATGTTACTAATTTTCACCCAGTTATCCCTGCATGGTTGGTTAGTTAAAATACATATACATGTATATTTAGAGCTTGTGCTCTGCACCTAACAAGTTTAAGTAATTTAAATAAGCCAGAGGGGCTTCCCTGGTGGCGCAGTGGTTGAGAGTCCGCCTGCCGATTCAGGGGACACGGGTTCGTGCCCTGGTCCGGGGGGATCCCGCGTGCCGCGGAGCGGCTGGGCCCGTGGGCCATGGCCGCTGGGCCTGCGCGTCCGGAGCCTGTGCTCCGCAGCGGGAGGGGCCACAATAGTGAGAGGCCCGCGTACCGCAAAAAAAAAAATAAAAAATAAAAAATAAATAAATAAATAAATAAGCCAGAGATGCTTATGGGACATCAGACTTAAATGAGTGAAGGAACTGAAATCTACAACTCATCTATGACAGGAAATGAATATGGAAAATTATAAGAGCAGAAACGAAAAGTAAAAAGTAACTAAAGTTTGAATACTTTCACAGATCCTTATCTATCTGACCTTGAGAAAATTAAAGATATGACAGAGAAACTAGGCTTTCACACCCAGCTGCAGAGTTTCTCAGCTAAAAACAACTTGACTCACAATTCACCTGGAAGTTGCTGCTTCCCACCGAGTTTAAAGGCAGAGTATCCTGCAGTCAAAATATTGGTCATAGGCGGTTGATTCTTTTCTCAAAAGGAGGTTCATTAAGATTGTAATCAGAACCTTGTTTGGCTCAACAAGAAGGTTAGGCTAAATGTTGACTCTTTTGTAGGAGAGGGACATCCAGATATAATCGGGAATTTCAGGGAGTTAAGAAAAACGTGATCAAAAGATGTGCAGTGGGAGTTCAAAGAATTCACTATGCTAAAAAATGATGGGACTCTTCTCTGAAATGGGCTTATATCCTAACTGTGCACACCTATGTAGGTACAAACAAACAAACAAACAGACCTGTTGTGGAGAACAGTTAGGTGAACAGATAAGTTTTTTCTCCCTTTACAAACATTGGGTAACTTTAAAAGTTTGATGGCAGTAAATTTGCAAATATGATTGTTTTCACCTTCCAAGTCAAATTTTTTTTTACAGTTTTTTTTAATACTGTGAGTGAAAGCAAAAGTAGTATAATTCATAAGAGAACTATCAAAGCCAAGATCCTCTTACCTTAAAAATAAGACTGTAGGGCTTCCCTGGTGGCACAGTGCTTGAGAATCTGCCTGCCAATGCAGGGGACATGGGTTCGAGCCCTGGTCCGGGTAGATCCCACGTGCTGTGGAGCAACTAAGCCTGTGCGCCACAACTACTGAGTCTGCATTCTAGAGCCCGCGAGCCACAACTACTGAGCCCGCGTGCTGCAACTACTGAAGCCTGCACGCCTAGAGCCCGTGCTCCGCAACAAGAGAAGCCACCGCAATGAGAAGCCCGTGCACCGCAACAAAGAGTAGCCCCCACTTGCCGCAACTAGATAAAGACTGCATGCAGCAACAAAGACTCAACGCAGCCAAAAATAAAATAAATAAATTTATTAAAAAAAAAAAAAGACTGTAGTCCCTGCCCCACCAAGAAATTCCTAGGTCCAGGGGAGAAACAAACTCAGAATTCAGCAAGTACAATGTAGTGTTATATAGTATAATGAGCAGAGAGTAAAATATTAAGTTAAATGTACAGCTTCTATGAAATTGTTTTAGAAAAGAATTTTTAAAACTAATGAAAAAGTTAATTGTCATTTCTGTTGTTTTTAAAACACATTCAAAATACTATCTAAAGTCACTTTCAATTCCTTAGCAGTATGAAAGATTCCTAACTAGAAAAAGGGATTACTTTGATAAAGCAAAAACTGGAGTTGATTTCACATTTATTATCATCTAAATTTACTTTAAGCTATTACAATAGAACTTTCCCTTTAAAACCTCTCTTACCATTACTATTACTTTACATCCTAATCTTTAATTCATCTGAAGGGATTTGTTACAGTTAGTCTGGGTCTGCGGCTCAATCTCTTCTAAAGGATGCAACACTGCAATGGGCCTTGTCCTTCTCTGGATTCATTTCACATTACTGATCTTACCTGGGAATATGAATGTTGTAGGTACTATGTATCCATCCATGCGGGAGTCCTTAGAAGATAAGAAAATGAGTTCATAAGATTATACTTATGTCTCCATCTGTAACAACCTCTTTTTTTTCCTCAAGTTAAATTGCAGACTTTAAAAATGCATGTGGACAGATACAAAAGAGTGCATACACTGTACAATTGCCTTCATATGCTGTACAGAAGTGGCCAGAACTAATCTGTGGCATCAGAGGTTAAGATAGTGGTGCCCCAGGGGTGGTGAGGGTGTGGGAAGGATGTGGCATCATGGCCAAGTTACGCATCTCACTAAGGCCCAGCTTCCTTGTCTGTATTCTAGAAAGGTGCGTGATAATCTACATAATTTCTTGGCACACTCTGTGGTGTATAGTCAGAGTTTAGTAAGCATAGATATTATCAACAGCCAGTGGTGTAATGGCAGTCCCATAGGTTTCTCAAATTCAAAAGGTCCATTTCAACTTTGTCATCTTCCTTCACCATTATCTGCCCATTTGCTGGTTACGTGGAAATTGTTCTCCTTTCCCCTCCTGCCCCATCAATCACAGAGTCCATTGATTAGCTCTCTGGAGTTTATCAGCTTCTTGTACCCCATGGCCTGACTCAAGGCATCAGCCTTTCTCACTTGTCTTATTTCACACACCTTGCCTCAAACTCACTCTGCCTCCAAAAACCTTCTTATAATGCAGGCAGAGTGATTTTTCTCTCTCAGATGGAGTTCAACTGTGCCACATATACGTCCTGCTTGAAATTCTACAATGGTTTCCCATTCCCTTAGGGTAAACTCCAACTGCTTTATATTTAAACTCTCTTAGAGGCCTTACATGGCCTGATTTGTCTCCACCTTCTAGCTTCAACTCTTGCTATTCCTCTTTTGCAGTCTATACTACAAAAAGGTTTAATTTCATTCAGTTTCTCGTCAACATGCTACACTATCCTGTTTCAGTTCACACATTATTAGAAATAGTGACATTCCTAATATTAATATTTAATATTTATTGAATAGTGATATTTCTGTTAGAAATAGTCCTCTTCTCTGTGCTGCTTCCTGTGTCTCCCATTGTTATGGGCTGAATTGCAACCCCCCAATTCATATGTTGAAACCCTGACCCCCAGTACCCCTGAATATGACTGTTTGGAGACAGGGCCTTTAAAAAAGAGGTAATTAAGTTAAAATGGGGTTATTAGGGTGGGCCCTAATCCAACCTGATCTTATAAGAAGAGGCAATTAGGACACACACTGGCACAGGAGGAAGAACATGTGAAGAAGACACAAGGAGAAGATGGCCATCTCCAAGCCAAGGAGAGAAGCCTCAGCATGAAACCAACCTTGCTGACGCATTGATCTTGGCCTTCAAGATTCCAGAACTGGGAGAAAAATTCCTTTGTTTAAAGCACCCAACCTGTAGTACATTGTTATGGCAGCTCTAGCAAACTGATACATCCACAATGAATTCCCTCCCATTCTTCAGACTGAGCTTAGAAGTCACTTCAATTAGGACACGCTGGGTTAGACCAGGTGCCCTTCTATGTGACATAACCACAGCAAAGATGCACTGTCCATTCATTGTGGGCCCGGCCCTGTTCACAGCATTTTGCCTTGTGTCATTCCATTTACTTGTCACTCACTTTATGAGGGAGGTACTTTTAAATCCTAAATTTACTGATCAGAAAATGGGGGAAAAAGCGTTGCCAGACATGCAGTCATGTACAAAAGACCCAGTCTCTTTTCCTCAGTTCTTATTTGTCAAGGTAGAATATTCTTAGAGTTTGAAAAGTATTAGAGTTTGACACCGAACGATCTGTATTTACCTTATCATGACATCCATCCAATGTTATTGCAAATACTTGTTCAGTTTTCTTCTCTGCTAGTCTCTAAACTCCAGGAGCACAGAGTCTATCTGGATTTCCCTACCACCCCCTGATTCTGTTGGCTGGTGTCCAGCGCAGTGTGTGCCCCACAGATATTTGGTGGGTGCTCCCAGCAGCTCTGGTGCTGAGGCAGGTGAGTGGCCAGAAGCTGTCCTGCCTGGCCTGCAGCTGCGGAGGGAGACCAGCACCGGTGCCCTGAGTAGAGCACATAAGAGCAGGGGTGCACCTGAGGGCACTCAGTGAGCATGGCACCCTCCCGGCTTCTCCCTCTTCTTTCCCCACAGTGTTCGCAGTTCTGTTGATTGGGGTCAGAGAGGGAAAGCACTAAAGCAGACAAGTAATTATCAAGAACTATTATATATCGAATCAGTATCCCTACATCTGGTTGGCCCTCTCTTGGCTGTTTTGTTCTATTGAAATTCTTTGAATAAATTTCCTTCAGAAATTTGGGATATGGATGATAAAATCTAATTCTACACAATTAAATTTGTCCATGGAAAAAGTCCTCATAGACGTAAAAGAATAAGACTGAATAATTCTAGTGAAATGAAGGGCAAAAAGCTCTATTGTCGAATTGTTTGATGTTAGAAAAAAAAAATAATGCAAGTTGGCATGTTTTCTAGAATTTCACAGGCACTTTCTACAATGCAGGGTCCATTAACATTGGCACACAGGCTCATGTCCAGATTCTAGGACCCCAATAAGAGCTGTCTAGGCTTGTTCAGAATTAAAAGAAGCTTTTAATTCATTTAATTTTTTTGTGAATTTTTATTCAGTACTTCATGTGTACCAGATATCAGGAATATGAAGATAGTAAGACAGTCTCTGCCCTCAAAAGGTTTTCTGTCCAGTGGAAGAGGCAGATATGAGAGTAAATAAATGTAACGAAGGAGGCGGGGCTGGGGTAGGAATGTTACTCCCTGGGGAGACAGGAGAGCTGTCCAGGGACAGTGGCCTTTGGGCTGAATTCTGAGAAACCCTTGAAACAAATAGAGCTCCAGTTAGAAATAAAAACAGTGATTTCAGACAATTCTTTTGGCATGTTGCATATAACTTTTCTAAGGGGATCATCATCAAAAGTGACTTTCACACAAATTCTCTCCCTTTTGCTTCTCTTAGGACAGATGAAGATGCTTGCAAATTATCCCATCACCTTCAAATATTTTCCAAGTCACTTCAAAACAAAGTGACTTTCAAAAAATTGATACAGCCGTCATCCAAGTACACGGACTCTCTAACTCTAGTGTTCATTTTTTTTTAATACTCAGTTGTGACTTTGTTTTATTGACTACATTTATCTTGAATCTATATCCAGTAATTCAGTTCAACATTTATTGAATACTTACTTTGTGCCAGGTATTGTTCTAGGCTCCGGCATACACGGATAAATGTCTTGACCTCCGGTTTACGGTCTTGTAGGGAGACACATATGCTAATAAGTAATTTAGTATATAGGTGTTAACAGCACCCAAAAATAGGTATTTAAGTCTGAGTAGTGAGGGAAACTGGTTAAGATTTCTTGGAGGTGGTAACATCTGGGTAGGGTTTTGGAAGCTAAATGAGATTTGTAATTTTAAAAGAAGCTGAAGGACTTCCCTGGCGGTCCAGCAGTTAAGACTGCGCTCCCAGTGCAGGGGACCTGGGTTCTATCCCTGCTGGGGGAGCTAGATCCCGCATGCTGCATCCTGTAGGTGGCAACAAGATCCTGCATGCCACAACTAAGACCCTGTGCAGACAAATAAATAAATAAATATTATTTATTTATCTATTTTTTAGAAACAAAAAATTAAAACTGAGCATTAACTTTTAAATGCAGTGTTTATGGAGGATTCTCTGTATATCATATTGAATGTAATAATTAATAAGTGCATGGACTGACCTGCTGTACTTATGTGTACTGTAACACATGTGACAGAGGACATGCATGTTTAGGGCTACCTGTATTTATGAGGAATCTTCAAAAAAGCGTAGTTTATGAATATTATTTGTATCATCTTAATTTTTAAATATCCTGATTAATAAAATAATCTAAGAAAGAGAAGTAAGATTTTTAAAATTTCCTGAGAGAGTGGGAGTGGGTGACATCTCTGCTCAAAGCATTTTTGTGTCCTCATTGCTACACTGAATGTTGGTAAGACCTGGTTAAGGAAAGGAAAGTTTTCTTCCCATTTGGAATTTAGGATTAGAAAGCCAATCATTGGCTTTTGCTGATTAAAAAAAAAAAAAAAAGACTTTTAGGTTAAATGAAGAGTCAACCCCTAAGTTTCAGGCAAAGAGAAAGCTAGAAAGACCAGGTATCTTTTCATTTCCCAATAAACAGAGATAACTTCCTCTGCTTTCCATGAATATAGATGCAATACAGGAACTGAAATTCCAGTTTGACATACAAAATTAGTAAACTTCTAGAAAAGGGGCATTCGTGTTTTACTGGTATCTCATCCTCATCATCACCCATATGTCGACCCTTTTATTTTATTCCTAGCATGTATCACCATGTATTTCTATGCTCAGACTCATACAAAAATGAAATACTGATCTTTACTAAATTAATGGCTTATACTTGTCCACCACTCAACAAATATTTATTGAACCTAGTGAGTTTCAGGCCCTCATCTCAGTACTGAGGATACAGAATTGTACAGAACAAAATAGATAATAATTTCTGCCCTCATGAAGCTTACATTCTAGGGGGTAGAAAAGTGAAATAAATAAATTGAATTTTTGGTTAATATATAGTGTATTGTGATAAATGCTATGGGGAAATATACAGGAGGGCTTATATATATTAAGTCCTTTAATAATCACTGCATCACTATGATATAGGTACTGTCACCCATGGCTGGAAAATTGAGGCACAGCAAGGTCAGGTAACTTGTCAATGGTTAGTCATCAGCATAACTGGGCTTCAGACCCAGGAGTCTTACCCTAGAGCTCAACCTTTGACATGATACAGTCTAGCCCCCCAGAAGAAGTAGAACACCTCTTACAAAGATGCCCCTCTGGGGTGGGCAGGCACAGGGGTCAGTGTGTGGTATGGGTGTGGTGTGAGCTTCGGAATCTGACAGATCAGAGGCGGACTTCTGACCTCCCTGCATATTTACTTGGGCACTTTACATAATCTCTTTTGTCCTCAGTTTTTCTAGACCTTAGAAATGGGAATAATACCTTATAGGTACATTGTCAAGATTTAATCAGATGAAGTGGAAACAACATAACACAGTTTTTGGCCCAACCTGGGGACTCAATAAATGTTTAGTTTTTCCCCTTTCCCTTTCCACAAGTCATGTAAACATCACCCAGTGATTGCATTTTCCTTCCAGGTCTTCTGCACAAAGAAGATACTAGAGCAAGTATGATTTTTCTTGTCTTGCAGAATGGGTTTCCAAGACAAGGTTCTATAAATCAATGTCACATCCTTTTCTCATTTCAAGATGTGGAAGTTCGTTAAGTTTTGATTTTAGGACTGAATTGATTTCTTTTTCCTCTGGGTCAGCTGTGCTGGTCTCCGTTCTACCTTGCTTACCTTTCAACATAACACCTTCTCACAGGCTGTTACTATGCTGTTTGCAAATGTGCTTGTAGTCTTGGAGTGTGCTACTGGATTATTGAAAAGGTTCTTCATCCCAGCAAGTTGACCTGCTGCTGGGAAGCTCACAGAACCAAATTAATGTTTCCTCACACTGTATTTTTCCTGATTCAGCTTATTAAAACCATAGAGACAAAAAGTGTCATTTCCAGAAGTAAAAAAACTTGTAAAAATGTTAATTCCTGCAATGTGAAAGCAGAGGTAGTAACTGGTGCACTGGGGAATTACTCTTCAGTTTTTACAGCATCAGAGCCTAGCTGTGCAATCCTGGGCAAATTCCTTAACCTCTCTGTGCCCCATACAGCATCAGAAGCCAATCTGTGGAATCCCGGGCAAATTACTTAACCTTTCTGTGCCTCCATTTCTTGATCTGTAAAATGATGGAAGTAATAGTACAATCTCATTGGGTGGTATGGAGGATGAGATTGGTTAGTATATGTAAAGCACTTAAAATACTAACCAGAACCTAGTAAATGCCTAAAGTGTTTTATTACTATCATTAAGCCTGGCATGACATCTTGATTGTGCACATCTCCCTATGAAAGTCTAGACTGTTGTTTGGCTTCTTAATATAAGAAACATAAACACTTGAGAAAAATAAAAATTGTTTCATTTACTAATGACCACTAATGATTAGAATTAAAGACATAACTTCTTAGGTAAGGCACATAACTTGATAGACTTGTAAATGGAGAATCGTGTTATTTTGTTATTTGTTCTTCCTTGTTGTATACATATATGATTAAATTTTACTCACCGGCTGCATCCTTTGCAGAAGAATTACCAAAAGGCTGTTGTTTACAACCCAAGCCCAAGAGCTGTTGAAAATGGGCAATAAAATCAAGTTTTAGTAGAAGTACAGCATAAAAGCAACAGTCTTCCTGTGACTTAATGCCCTCACTATGCAGTTGAGTTAATAATCATTGGCACATAACTGCTAATAGTCAAAGCTGGCTGTTCACAGCTTATTGTAAAACAAGAACTGTTTGCTATCCTGGATTCAAAGCACACTTCCTCCTGACAATCATCTTGCTTCTTTTGTTCCTAGGAATCATTCTGGGACCGTTTGTGTTGTCAAGGAAGCTATAGTTCCACTTCCAGACTTTTTAATTCCAAAAAAGAGATGGGTTGAGATCCAGACTCATATTAAAACCTCCTTGTAATTAAGGGTATTAGCTAATAATAATTTTGCCCTAATTATGCAAGTACTGTTGTAACCGAAAGTGGGGTCCAGCTGCTTGCCGCTCAAAAGCCAGTAAAGAGGCAAGGTTGGTGGAAAGGAAAGTTTGCTTTAGTTTGGATGCCGGCAACGGGGGGCGGGGAGGCGACTCCCCCTCCCTCCCCACTGTCAACCAGTGGGCAAGAGCTTTTATAGACAGAGGGAGGGGGCTACATGCAGAAACAGCACAGTCAGCTCTGACCGTCATCTTGAAATTGGTCATCGGTGGTCTGACCAGCGTCGTCTTGATTGTTTTAAGTACAGTTAGTCTTCAGTTCCAGGGTCGGTTTGTTCCCACTTCCTTGAGGCCAGTTCTCGGAATTGTGGCAGCTTATGTCATGGCTACAATCTGGTCATCATGTAGTTAACTTCCAGGAGATGGCTCGGAATATATCTATCTATAGCCCTTGAGAAGGAACTGAAGGTCCTTGACTGTGCTTAATGACTAAACTATTATTATTTTGTCTTGTTGGACTGTTTTCCTTTGTTTCTGCATTTTCTCACTTCTCTGATTAAACCTATTCTTTGGCTAAAGTTTTTCCACAGACAACAGGCAGGTGGAAGACATGCTGGGGGGGAAGGACCACAGCGTCCTGCTCCATTTCACTATTACTTTAGTTATATTCATTCACCCTTTATTTCCCCTTCCTGCTTTATCTGTTACTGTGAGGTATCTTTCAGGATTTTAATTTTTACTGGCGTAAGGACTTTTGAAGCTAAAGTTATCACACTGGTGAGGCTGGTTTTCTTTTGTCCATGAATAAATTACTGCTACATGGAAAGTATAAAATCATCAGTCAATATTCAAAATAAATATAGGTAGGTTCCATTTCTTCTGCTGTCAGTTTTAGTAGTTTATATCTTTCAAGGAGGTCGTCCATTGCATGTAAGTTGTTTAATTTCTTGGAGTATAGTTTTTTATTTTATGCCATTACTATCCATTAGCTATCTTCAGGATTTTTAGGGGCAATCCTCTTTGTCCTTCCTGATACTGGTAATTTTTGTCTTCTCTTTTCTTGATAAAAGAGCTACAAATTTATCAATTTTATTCCTCTTTTCCAAAACCTAACTTTTAAATAATTTTTCTCTGTTCACCTGTTTACTCTTTCTTTCATTGATTTTTGTTCACTCTTACCTTAATTATTTCTTTGCTTTGATTTATTTCGGCCTTAATTTGTTCTTCTTTTACTAGCTTCCTAAGGTAGAAGCTTAGATCATTGATTATGGACCTCTATTCTATTTCAATAAGCATTTAATGCTATAAAATTCCCTCTAAGGATTGCTTCAGCAGTATCCTACAAATAGTGATATGTTGTAGTTTTCTTATTATTCAGTTAAAAATATTTTCTACTTTCCCTTGGAAGATTTCTTCTTATCTGTGGGTTTTTTAAAAGTGTGTCCTTTAACTTTCAATATTTAGGGATTTTCTAGATATCTTTCTTTTCTGATTTCTAAATGAATTCCTTTGTGGTCAAAGAACATACTTTGTATGAGTTAAATCCTTTAAAATTTATCAAGATTTGTTTTATGACCTGGCATATGATTTATCTCGGTGATATTTCCTGTGAACTTAAAAAGAATATATATTCTGCTCTTTTGGGTGGGAGTATTCTAAAAATATCCATTAAGTTAATTTGGTTGATGCTATTGTTTAAGTTTTCCGTATTTTTCTTGATTTTCTGTCTACTTATTCAATGTATTGCTGAGAGAGGAGTGCTGAAATATTCAACTGTAACTGGGCTTTGTCTGTTTATCCTTTCAGTTCTAAGAGGTTTTTTTTTTTTTTTTTTTTTTTTTTTGCAGTACGCGGGCCTCTCACCGCTGCGGCCTCTCCCGTCGCGGAGCACAGGCTCCGGACGTGCAGGCTCAGTGGCCATGGCTCACGGGCCCAGCCGCTCCGCGGCATGTGGTATCTTCCCGGACCGGGGCATGAACCCGCGTCCCCTGCATCGGCAGGCGGACTCTCAACCACTGCGCCACCAGGGAAGCCCCAGTTCTAAGAGTTTTTACTTCAAATATTTTGAAGCCTTGTGTTTCAGTGTATGTGCATGTAGGATTGTTAGGGTCTCTTTATGAATTTTGCTTCTTATCATTAAGAAATATCCCTCCTTGTCCTTGGTCATACCCCTGGTTCTAAAGGTGTGGAAGCCATCGAGCTGTGCTCTTCAGACCTCCTTTCCCCAAAGTAGTACACTTAGCCCACAGCCTCAGCTTCAACAGTTTGGGGATCTGCCACATATCCCCACTGTGGTTATGTTCTCCCCATGGTGCTGCCAGCTCATGACTGACCCCAACTGTTTCTGCCCAAAGCCAGCTCTTCCGATGGGCAGTCTCAGCTGGGGACTCCCCATCAGCCTGGCTAAGACTTTCACAGAGCCTGCAGTCTCAGGCTCCTCTGACCCAAACCTTCTTTCTCCTTTTCTCCTTTCACAGGTGTCAGATCTGCATTCAAGTCTGAAGACCTTACCCTGCTCAATCCTATTCCCTCTTACCTTTATCTTTCACAAGTGTTTCCCCCAATAAATCTCTTGAACTTCTGATTCAGTCTTGACATCTTCTTTCCCAGGATGCAAATTGACACAGAAGTCTACTTTGTCTGAATTAACATGGCCATCCAAACTTTCTTTTAATTATTGTTTGCATGGCATATCTTAGTCCATCCTTTTGCTTTTACTCTGTGTCTTTATAATTAAAGTGTGTTTCTTGTATGGCTGTGCTTAGTCTACTGTCTTGCGGTATGTTTTCTATTTTTTTAAATTAATTTTTATTGGATTATTGTTGCTTTACAATGTTGTGTTAGCCTCTGTTGCACAACAAAATGGATCAGCCATACACATACAGATAACCCCTCCCTTTTGGACTTCCCTCCCATTTAGTTTACCACTGTGTATTAGGTAGAGTTCCCTGTGCTATGCAGTATGTTCCCATCAGTTGTCTCATCTGTTCTCCTTCCCTTTTCTCTTTTTTTTCTTGCCTTTTTTGGGATGACTTAAGTATTTTTTTAGTATTCCATTTTATCTCCTCTCTTTCTTATAGTTCTTTGATCATTATTTTTGGTCATTACTCTAGAGTTTACAGTATGCCACTCTATCTTATCATATCCCACCTTCAAATAATATTGCTTCATGTGTCATGTAAGAGCTTCATGACTTTATGCTTTCATTTTCTCCTTCCTTTCCTTTGTGATATTGTTGTCATACATTATATTTATTACGTATGTCAGAAACCTAACAATACATTATCTTGTTTTAAATGGTCAATTTCATTTTAAAGAAATAAAAAAATAAGGAAATAGTTTATTTTGTATGTACCCACATATTTACAAATTCCCACACTTTTTGTGTAAGTCCAAGTTTCCACCTGGTGTTTTCTTTCTTCTTGAAAAACTTGCTCAAACATTTCTTGTAGTGCAAATCTGTTGGCCATGAATTCTCTGTGCTTTTGTTTGTGTAATGTAGTATTTATTTAGTCTTCATTTTTTGAAGGATATTTTCACTGGATATAGAATTCTAGGTTGACCTTTCTTTTTCTTTTTCCAGTCAGGTCTTTAAAGATGTCATTCTACTGATTTTTGCTTGTGTGGTTTCTAATGAGAAGTTTGCAGTTGTTCTTCTTGTTGATCTTTTGTACATAATGTCTTTTTTTCCCACTCTGCTGCCTTTGATATTTTCTCTTTATCTCTGGTTTTCAGCAATTGCCTCATGATATGCTTGGTTCTGGTTTTCTTTGTATATCTTTGTTGGGGTTCATTCAGTTCCATGGATTTCTGGTCTGTAGTTTTCATCAAATTTGGAAAAATTTTATCCATCATTTGTTTTTATCATTTTTATTCCCACCTGCATCCCAGGACTGTGATAACACATGTGTTAGACTACTTTGTTGTCTCACAAGTCACTGAGGCTCTGTTCATTTTTTCAGGCTTTTCTTCCTCTTTCTATTTACATTTGGGTATTCTCTACATTGTTTTGTCTTTGAATTTACTAGTTTCTTCTGCAGTTCATTAATGTCCTGATAATCCCATCTGGTATATTGTTTATTTCAAATATTTCTTTCACTTCCATAACATCTCATTGTCTTTTAATCTTCCTTTTATCTCTTCATATCTTTCTTTTAAATCCTTAAGTATATTGAGCATATTTATAATTGTACTTGTGTGCTAATTCCTCAGCTCTGTCATTTCCAAGTCTATGTCCCATTTTCCTTCTTTGCATGTGCAGTAAATTTTTTACTGAATGCTAGATTTGGTGGGGGGGTGGTTGGTGTTTTGTTTTTAGTTTTTTGTTTTTGTTTTTGTATTATTTTGATTCAGTGCCAAGTTTTGTTGTCTTTCTCTTAAAAGGTTTGTTAGGGCAGGTCTGTAGTAACCTTTACTCTAGGCTTCATTTAACCATACTACTAAACAAATACTTTAAAGAACCTTCTGGGGTTGTGACCTAAAGCCCCAGTTGCTCAGCAAAGACTGTCTATTCTGGCTGGTAAAAACTCACATGGCTCCCAGCCCTTTGCCAGATCTGGGGATCTTTTATCTTGTAGATCCTCATTTGTTTTTGCCCAGTGTTATGAAGTTGACCCGGCCCGCGTGCAACTTAATATTCAGCAACAAACTCAAGGATACCCCGTGTGGATTTCTTGAGCTCTTTGTCAGTATAGATGCTTCCTGTCTAGTACTTTTCCTATAAAATTCCATCTGCCTTTGCCTCTGTGAACTCTGTTCTGTGTCCCCTTTACTTAGTGAGACCCAGGTTCTTGGGTTTCCTCTCACTGCTCTGCAAGCTGGGTTAACCATCAGACTCACCTAAGTTGTTCCCTTTCTCTCAGGGATCACATCTTGGGCTTCTTTTTGTCTAGTATCTGTAAATAGTTTTCCCTGTATTTTATCCAGTTTCCAGCTGTTTAGGCACGAAGGCTGATCCAGTCCCAGTTAATGCATCATGGCCAGAAACAGAAGTTTCGGTTTTTATGAATATTCTAGATGTCTTCTCCTAGACATTAAGGTAGTCTTTGAGAGTATCTGTTGTTGAGAGAGAAGCAATTTTGGGGGGAGAGAGAAGAGGCTCCAAGACCATTTACTGTGCCCTGGATGGCACAGGCTGAGACTGCACACAGGACCATGGGTAGGCATTCCAGAAAAGAGGGGGGCATGGCATCTGGGAGATAAGGGGGCTGTGGCCCCTTTTCTTTCCAGGTACTTTTCCTCAATCATCTTTCACACTGAAGGGATATAAGTCAAGGACAGCCTGTACATTCAACCTATTCCTAGAGCAGTTTCTCAGCTGCAAAATCCTCTGTCTCTTATTTTATTTATGGATGGAATTTTCTTTCTCCTTTGAATGTCCAGGGTAATTTAAGTATTTCTTCTAATTTTTTTCTTCTGCATCAGTGCTATTTATTGATAACTTCCAAAATCCAGTCATTCTGTTAAGGGCATTCATAAATTCATTTAATTTTCATCAGGACCCTAGGAGGCAGTACTAGTATGATCTCTATCTTATCCATGAGAAAAGCAGGGCTTAGAGGGATTAACAAGTTTCTCGAAGATCAGACAGCTTGGAAGTGGCAAAGCCATTGAACTTGTGTCCTCGCTTCATGCCCTGCACTCTTTTCTTTCTTTTTTTTTTTAAATTTATTTATTTTTGGCTGCATTGGGTCTTCGTTGCTGCGTATGGGCTTTCTGTAGTTGCGGTGAGCGGGGGCTGCCCTTCGTTGCGGTGCATGGGCTTCTCATCGCTGTGACTTCTCTTGTTGCGGAGCACAGGCTCTAGGCGTGCAGGCTTCAGTAGTTGTGGCTCGCAGCCTCAGTAGTTGTGGCTCTCGGGCTCTAGAGTGCAGGCTCAGTAGTTGTGGTGCAAGTGCTTAGTTGCTCCGCGGCATCTTCCCGGACCAGGGCTTGAACTGGTGTGCCCTGCATTGGCAGGCGGATTCTTAACCACTGCGCGACCAGGGAAGTCCCCATGCCCTGCACTCTTGACCTGAGTGATCTGAGGTTTTCCTTTCTCTTTTACTACACACTACCTTGTACTAGATATTTCTGTACCTCTCTTACCAGTTCATGAATTGATTGAGGATGGGAACCCTGTGCTTACACATTGTATGTTCTTAAAGCATTTAGCAGAGCCCTTGCCCACATCCAGTTGAGAGGGAGGAAAGGAGGAAAAGATATTATCTTCTTTGTTTCTCATTTTGGAAAAGAAATAGCCCTAACCTCTTAGAACTAGCTTGCCATCAAAATACATCCTTATCAATAAGATTAATCTTTCGATGTGACTTTGTTTTACTTATTTGAGTCAGCTGACAGGAAATCTGCTGTCCTATAAAACAACAGATGGCAGAAAGGAAATATTCATTATTGTTCTGTCTTCCGGTGTACATACCTCGTAATGATAGACTTTGGGATAGTGTATTCTATGATATTTGCTCCTTTTACTCATGCCTATAAATTATTGTTCCTTACAAGATTGATTTTTATGTTTTCTGTAGCATTAGATAAATGTTTATTAAAATAAGATATGTGATCTCAAATAATGATAGAAATAACATAACAGGACCCTGTAATCAGTAATTTGAACTTATCTTTTTATTTGTTAACCAAATACACAGTGATATCTTGACTAAGTCTGTTAGTTACTAGGGCAATAAAACTATTTTATAGCAAATAGCTAGTGGGGTGCACCAGCAGCCCCAGGGGAGGATGTCAGAGCTTCTTGAAGAACTCTTCTTAAAGAAGTTCTTTATTGGATGAAGAAGCAGCTTGACTACAGGATGGTCCCCTCCCCCAGTGTCAGCTGTACCTGTTCCGGAGGCATTTAAGCGCATCTGATAACCCTCAAGGTTGAACTCACAAGCCCCAGGCAGACTGGTATTTGTCAGGCTGGAGGCTACCGGCAAGGTGAGAAAGGCTTGCTGCTGGAAGCTATCAAAAATCGGTTTCGAACCTTCTTTAAAATCTTAAATTGCTCAGTTAAAAATGCCTCTAGCGCTGGGGGAGCTGTGTGAGAGAAGGAGGAGGAGGGATGTAGCGAACAATATCGTCAGTGTCTGAAATTCTGAACTTAGAAAAACAGAATAGATACTTGTTAAAGGTAATAAATTCTGATTTTATTTGATCATCACTCTGTTCTTCAGAGATGCTTTTTCGTTGGCCAAAAGCTGTAGAACTTTCAGGTTCAATGTTTATGAGATGCTTCCTCATATTTTGGAACTAAAATGACTTCATTCAGAGCGAGCAACTTAAAATCTTTATATGGCACTTTTAACGCTTGTGAAAAGATCTGTATGTAGTGGAATAGCTCTTGTCCTATCTATAAAGCAGGAGCCGAGAGAGGGCAGAGAGGAAAGGAGAAGAGACGCGGAAGGAGGGTCCTATTTCTCAAGCAAAGCAAGAGAAATCCTTAGAAGAGGGAATTATGTTTCACATGATCTTATAAGATTCAGGATCTTTCCTCTCTTCGTAATTTTATAAAGTGAACAAATATCCACTATAGTTGCTTTCTTCTTTACACATAATAGATATTAATGAGCAGCCGTCAGAGGATTGATTTTTAGTCTCTAGTGGCCTGAACTGGATTCAGGCAATGATGTGAAGGCTCAAAACTAAATCTGTTGTTTCAGATCCCTGAGACTCTCCTGTCTCCCAGCATGTTGTTATGTTATATTAAACATTGGTAGTTGGATCATAAGAGCCACAAGGAACCACACATCTTTATCCTTCTTGTCTGGGTAATGCTCGTAAAAAAAAATAAATGAATCCTTATCAATCCCATTGCCACCAAGCTAGGACTTAAAGGGCAACAGCAAAAAGAGAGTTTCCACTTTGAACAAAGACAGGCCTGAGGAAGGATTTTAGGTACAAACTAAGGTAAACTTTTTCAGCGAATTAATTCATATTGGATAGCGTACCTAATATCCATGAGATAAGTTTGTACATTAACCATCTTAATAATATATTTGAACAAGGTGATCTAACAAAACATACAGTCATATTTATCTCAAATGTTTTTCAGGGTTCCAATGTGTCTTAAAATTCTGTCACGTTGCATTTTTACTGGGATGTTTTTCTATTAAAAAAAAGTGGTGGTACATTCACTAATAAGTATTTGTTACAGGCTTACTGTTTGTAGAGCATTGTGCTTGATTTTGCCTCAAATTATGCATTTATCTATTCATTTTCTTTACAAATATTTATTGCATGTTAATAAATGTGAAGACTTGTTCTTGGTACTGGGGATATTGTTAAATCGGCATTACCAATGAGGTCTTTGGCCCTCTGGCAACCTGCGTGCCAGTGGGGAAGTCAGCTAATACACAAGCAAACAAATACATATGTAGTATAATTTTGGAGAGAAGTGAGGAGATGTATTAGCTCTTCGTTTGCCAGCTACCAATTTCTCATATTATGTAATGGCCACAGGGAAATTGGATACCTTGATGTAATGACAGCGTGCTCTGACCTTCTGGGGCCAAGTATGGGGTCTCTTCCAGTCATCTTATGCAGTTCTCACAAATAGACATGTAAAGCACACGTTATTAGTCTCATTTATTCGGACAAAGAAACTGAGGCCCAGAGGGATTGAGTGCATTTCTTTATTTAAAGCTAGTAAATGGTAAAGGTTTTTTCGACTCAGACCCTTGCTTTCTGACCAAAAGTTGCATGGTTTTCCTCTGCATTATTAATTACTTGATACATATTGGATTAATCAGCGACAAATTTTTTCCTTTCTACATTTCAGGTGAAAAATCTTTCAGGAGTAGAAATACTTTTACCAGATCACAACATATACAGCTTTTGCTTTTGACTTTAAAAGTACTTTTAATAAAGCCTCATATCTACTTAGTGGAGGAAAGAAGGAAAGGGTAAAAGTGTTTCTAAAAATTGCCCTTGCACCCCGCATGGGTTTTCATAAACCTCAGCCTTCTCAGCGCTGATTACTCTTTGCAGTCTTCCTTAGGAAATGGATGAAAATTTGAGCTGGGACACAAACAGGAAGGCTCTGAGGCAGCCTTCGTCCTGCAGACACCACCTCTTTAAACGGCTGCCATGCGGTGGGAATTGTTCTCCACTCAGATGAGAAGCTCCCCTGCCCTTTGTTTCTCTGGCCCTGCAGGGCTGGAGGCAGCTGGTGAGGTCCTGCTCCGAGGTGGAGGTGGAGCTCTGCAGGTGTGAGGGTGCAAGTGGACTGGAGGGTGGCATCCCCACCTCTGGGCCATGAGGACACCGGGCCACAGAGAGGTCTTGTGCTTCTCCCTTAAGAATATCATCCATGAGACTTTCAACCTGCTGAAAGGTAAGTTTCCTAAACCAATAATTTGGGCCACAGACTTCTTTCTGCAGACTGGTTCTTCCTTTTACTTAAAAGAGGAAAGGAGAAAGCAAAGCTTGCCGGTAGCTTTTTTTTGTTTGTTTTAAATCCATTTTTAGGTGAATGCATGGGTGGGGCTCACAGTTTTATTAGTAGGTTATTGGTACATAACGTTAAGTGCCAGTAAACTGTTACTTTTTAACCTTTCAAAAGTTTTGTTGTGGTATGAATGTAAGTTTCTAAAGCTCAAATATAGAAGGCAAGTAGATAAGCCTTGTTACTAATTTGGGAAGGCTAGTTAAAATGGGATCTTAATAGATGCATAAAAAGGAATGGCTTAGAGATGTTTTGATTCCAGTTCCTGTTTTTGAGCAGGAGCCTTTCAACTATCTCATCTAATCTTTCCAGATGATTATCTAATTTTAGAAACATCAACTGAGGTAGACTCCATTACTCAAGCAAGCTCTTCCACTCTTTAATGGCATTAAAATATTTCTTTGGTGGGGCTACCAGCCTTTCCTCTTGTGTTCAGTGCTGGGACAAAGGGCACCAACCAGAAATGGCTGTGTTCCTTGCCCTGGTCCGAGAGAAGACATGTGGGTAGGAAGGCGTTCTCATCATGTGCCTGCCCTCATTTGGCCTGGGGATTTGTGTGATCTGCCGCCGTCCATTTCTTCTGATCTTTTCCTGGCCTCTGCCTGCTCCTCTCTTATGCACCTTCTTCGAGACATTGGTGCCTGAGTTATAGAGTGTACACTCGAAGCCAAAAATTCCTCTGATTAATCGCAAGCAGAGGGTCTACTTCAGTAAACACAAGTGCATGCTCTTCCCAGAAAGACTTCCATAATATCTGTTCACCTTGTTTCATGTTTAATTGTTAGATCATTGTTATCCGTACAGCCACTTTGTCAAGGGTCCTTGCTGGTCTTTTATTTTCTTTTTATTCCTTTTTTTGTCCTTTGTATTGTCTTTTAGAGGGAAGTGCAAGTATCAGGAAGGATAGTTTTGTTGCTTATTTGAAATTCATTTCCTTTAAATTGGATTAGAATCATTTGCTTTACTGTGTTCTTTTTTTTTTAGTTAAGTAGCATCATTTTTATATTTTGCAAGTGTGTTTATAGTTTCTTTGTTGTTTTTAAATTGTTTTACTAGTGTATTTTGTAATCAAAGGTAAAGTCTACTTTGGCCTCAGTGAGCCTTCTTTTTAGATGAGAGTGTAGTAAGAAAGCCTACCGAAATGCAATATTGTTTTTTTGGGTATAGTGTGGGGAAATTTTTTTTTTTTTAATCACAGATTTCAGGGGGTGGTAAGAAAAACCAAGGTTCATGATAGGGGATAAATGTCTGGCACGATGTCTAGGATTGTGGCAATAGCTTGATGTACTCATTTGTTTGTGAAAATAATTTCACACTTACTGCTAAATAAGAAGTCTTTAACTTTAAATCTTGCAAGTAATAAGGAATTTGCATATTTAGAAATTGTTTTCAGTTTCACATTCTACAGTTTCATTGTGATAGCCCCTGTAGTTCTGCAAATAATCACAAACCCCCTGCCCTGACCCCTCTGTACACGTCCCATCTTTTACAAGTTTTGTAAGGCCCTTGTTAAACTCTAAGCCCAGGGATTAATTGCAGAGCAGCTGTGCTAATCAAAGGCAAATTTAACAAGATATGACTCTGAAGGACTTCATTTTATGATCCTAAAGTTAAAAAAAAAAACAAAACAGATGGAAAACAGAACAACAACACTTAGCTTACCCAAACAGGCAGAATCTCTACAGATAAGGAATTCTGAAGACAGTGGGCATAATAATGCAAGGCTCTAATAGCCAAGATTCTGGCAGAAATTTTATGAAAAATAACAAAATAGCTTATAAGATGAGCTAAAAGGAAATCAGTGCCCCTCTGCAATAAGTAGAATGATAAAGTGAAATAACAGATTTACTGGAAGGCCTCCTACTGACCCCAGTTGAGTGTAGGACTGTGTTTCAAAGCCTGTTTAAAACCCCAGAGATGTTGTTTTGAATCAGTCTTGCTGACGTAAACACAGACCCTGCCTGGAAATTTTCCAGAAGCAGAGATTGAAGGCAGCTTAGTCAAGATGTGCAGTATTGTTACATGAAAGACAGGGGGGAAGGCAATTTACCGCCTTCTTGCCAGAGTGCAAAAGCCTTTCAGCTCTCTCTGAAGGCCTCGTGGGACGTGGCAGTAAGACCACTGACAGAGAGAAGATTGCACCAACAATTGCCCCCAAGTGCTTGTCTAAACAGAAGGAAGGAGGCTTTGAGAAAAAGGGAATTGTTTCATAGTGATAGAGAAGCCTGTGGATTATTTAAGGGGAAAAAACTATTGAGAGGAGTATTTGACCAATGTGAGCACTGATGAGATGGACATTCATTGCTAGGAGTCTTGAGTGATGAATAAATGATAGGCTTACAGAGCTCAGGTCCCAAACAAACTCAGGGTTTGTAAGTGAGCAGAGTAAACAGGTCTTGTCTCTGTTAGCTTTGAAGGTCTGTGTTACTTTCTGTTTGTTAGATGTAGTTAAGCAAATGAACATGAAGACTTCAACTTTTTTCTTTCTCTTATGAAAATACGTAGTAAAATTGGGGCCAGATATGTAAAGGATATCTCCTGCTAAAAATGCAGATCTCTGTTTTAGACTTTCCAAGAATGCAGCTTGGTACGTCACAAAAATCACTAGTTGGGACGTGAAACGTCCATTATTTTGCTTAAAAAGACAGAAGGCACAGTACTTCAGTTATTTGTGTACTGAAGTGGTGTTTGACTATCTGAAACTCCTGGAATAAGTAGGTGATAATATAGATGTTTTCACCCTGTTTTTCTTCCTGTTCCATGAGTTGTGGTGCTAATTCCAAACAGTGCTTCCATAAACTTCAAAAGGAGTCCTGGAGATAAGGAGACAGGAACCACATGTCAGTGCCGCCTGCTGAGGCAGTTTCGGGAGCCTGGTGGTTGACCAGGCACCTTCAGCGCTGGTGTTGGGCATCCACAGGCGCAGTAGGGCTAGTCCAGACAGAGTGCTTTGTATTATAGCAATATAATTATCATGGAGGCCAGCAGAGCCTACATGTACTTCAAAAGATTCTTTTATATAATAACATAGTATGCATCAGTCGTCTTTCATTCTTTTGACAGCCTCAAATTATTCAGTAGCTATGAATGTTCAGTATCGTTCAGTTAAAATATTACAGGATTTACCACTTGATCCATCTCTGGTTTCTGCTGCTGTTGCTTCTGCTTCTGCTCTTCCTCCTTCTCCTTCTGACAAAACAAAAACCCTAAAGCACAGTCTCCTTTTGAATTAGGCAAGTCTGTGGAGATCCCTTACCAGTAAGAAGTTACAGTCCCTTCAAAAACTGCTTTCAGGGCTTCCCTGGTGGCGCAGTGGTTGAGAGTCCGCCTGCCGATGCAGGGGACACGGGTTCGTGCCCCGGTCCGGGAAGATCCCACATGCCGCGGAGCGGCTGGGCCCGTGAGCCTTGGCCGCTGAGCCTGCGTGTCCGGAGCCTGTGCTCTGCAATGGG
Source organism: Grampus griseus (assembly GCF_964374135.1). Classification (NCBI taxonomy): domain Eukaryota; kingdom Metazoa; phylum Chordata; class Mammalia; order Artiodactyla; family Delphinidae; genus Grampus; species Grampus griseus. Next base: position 31,660,868 of record NC_139006.1, on the reverse strand, counting down.
AGAGGCCACAACAGTGAGAGGCCCACGTACCGCAGAAAACAAAAAAAAAAACAAAAAAAACTGCTTTCTAATCTGTGAAACAGAAGAAATCAGACATCAACATGAGACAAACCCATCTCAAACTTTTTCAAGAAGTAGTGTAATTTCCAAAGCATCGAAGTGCCTGAACTATCAAAACATCTACCGCTACAATTCCGTAGGTTTTGGTGACCATGGTAGGAGTGGAATTAGAGTGTGTGCAGGCATTTTACAAATGCGGCTTCATTCATCTTCACGAAGACTCCATGCAGAGGTGGTTATCCTCAGTTTACAGATATGGAAACTGAGGCACGAGGAGGCCAGGCGTCTTCCCCACGTTTGTACAGCTGGTACGTGGCAGGGTGGGAATGTGAACCAAACGTTGTTTGCCTGAGAGGCCTGGGAACTCCCTCCCACACAGTGCTGAGTGAGCGGCACAATTTGTTACCTGTCTGTGTTTTTCAGTCTGGAGGTCGTAGAAGAACTCTGAGGTTTTGCTGGAAGTAGCTGCAGGACTTTGAACAATGCAGGCAGGCCACTTCTCCTCGGGGCTCCCAGGCTACTCTGACCATTTTTACGTCCTTTCTGACTGACTCTCTTGAAGGAAGAGATAGTATCTATCCCTCTTCCCCAGTAATATGTAAATTTTGTTGCTTGCATGGGTGCGAACTTGTTGTGTGTGTGTGTGTGTGTGTGTGTGTGTGTGTGTGTTTAGGGGCGCTGTTGTGAGAGAAGAAGGGAAACATCATCTTCCTCCTTATCAGGAAAGATGTTTAGTTAATGATGAAAATCCATTTGTCAAGACTCGAGCAGGCCTCGGACATTTCTTTATTGCTTCACAATTACTCTGGCCAATGTGTGTCTTTCTAACAACCCTCTGGCAGAAATGCAACCATCCCACTACAAAAGTAAATAGAAGAGAACCCAAAATGTCACTGTCAGGGAACTCCAGAGCCCCTAGCTTACGTAAAAGAGATCCTTAGGAACTGGGATAGTTTGGGAAACTGCAGGGGGAATACAAGGCTGCAGTAAGACGTTGGGAAGGAGAGGCAAGCAGAAGAGTCAGACCCTGCCTGTGATCAGGGGAGCTGGCAGCCACGTGACATGTGTTAGCGGGACTTGGCTGTGCATGTCACCCCTCAGGCAGGACCAGGTACCTGGAGAGACAGGTGCTTCCAGGCAGGGCTGCCACTTACAGAGCATGGACTGGACCTATGAGACCATCCCAGCTCTAAATCAGAGTTAATCTCAGGTGAGATTAAGATGAAGGCCAGATGGCCAACAAGAATCTGCTTCTCCATTGTTGGCCCAAGTGAGACCATGGGGGTGCTTTTTCTGGATAGAATTTGACCTTGACTGAATATTCACATACAACATTTAAGCAGTGAGGCTGAGAAAAATCAGTCACTTGTAATGCACATCAATTTCACAGTCACAGAATATAATTTTCTTTATTTTGGCAACAAAATTTGTATTCTAACTCGAATCCCCTATTTTTGACAGATAGCAGGAAAAATTAATCTAGTCACAGCCACAGCCAGTCAGCCACATCCAATTTTGGAGTAACTTGCTTCCGGTTAAGATTCAGGAATATTCAGGATCTTTCCCCTCCATCCTCCTTGTTCCCCTCCCTACTGGTGCTATAAGGAGTGCCTCTATAGAGGCCGTCAGGGACTTGGGTTCTGGACTCAGCCTCCCCTCCCCTGACTTCTTGGAGCCCAGAGCTGACCCCTTGACCCTAGTGGAGTTGGGGGCAGTGCTTCTGGGATGCAGACATGGATCCGTGGGCACAGGCGTGGCTCCCACCTGGCTATCTGCTAGGCAGCCCCTGCTATCAGGACTCTTACCTCAAGCCAGGAGTGTCTGTTAGACATAGAATCAATCAATCTCCTTCTCTTTCTGTCTCTCAGCTAAAATCAGTACCCATAGGCAAGGCAGGGAACTCCTGACCCCATGTGACTTAGCCCACCAGGATCCTCTATCCCAATTCTTCTTGCCCTTGTCCCAGGGGATGTCTCTGCCGCTGCCTTTAATGGTAGGAAGCATGTGTCCTCCCAGAGCCTCCCCAAATTTGGAGAGAAAACTGTGATGACCCCAACTCCCACCTGGTACATCGGGGCTTTATTCTGGGGATGGGATACTGAATGCACAGCCGCTAATTGCTTATCATGCTCTTTTTCCTCTCTAAATTTTCCCTTCGTCCCAGTTTAGAGTGGGGTGGTTTAAAAAATAAAGAAAAAACAAAACAAAAGAACAACAACAAACAAAAAACTTCTCCTGCCAGTTCATATCTCTTTTCAAAATTATTTTTGTCTCTCATTTGAACTAGAGCCAAGAACTTGGAATCTTTGTTTATTGCGTTTTCTTTTCTTTCTTTTTCCTCCTGACAATTCCCTCTGGGGCAAGTGGTGAATGAGCCCTGCCCCAGCCAAATCTCTTGGAATATGGGTTTAGGGAAGGGGGCGGAGGTGGTGAAGAGGGAACACATCAGTCAAAAGTATATCATATCATCAGGCTTCCCTGGTGGCGCAGTGGTTAAGAATCCACCTGCCAATGCAGGGGACACGGGTTTGAGCCCTGGTCTGGGAGGATCCCACATGCTGCGGAGCAACTAAGTCCGTGTGCCACAACTACTGAGCCTGTGCGCTAGAGCCTGCGAGCCACAACTACTGAAGCCTGCGTGCCTAGAGCCCGTGCTCCGCAACCAGAGAAGCCACTGCAGTGAGAAGCCTGTGCACCACAATGAAGAGTAGCCCCTGCTCACCGCAACTGGAGAAAGCCTGCGTGCAGTGATGAAGACCCAACGCAGCCAAAAAATAATAAATAAATTAAAAAAAAAAAGTGTATCATATCATCCTGGCAAAAGGCAACCAAATCTCCCTCAGTCAAGATCCAGACTGTGTTCTCACTTCATTGGGAGTGCAGCCATTTCTGAATGCCCTGCAGACTTGGGAAGGACTGCTCTGCTTAGCACTGACCAGGAGCATGGCACATCCCTCAGGGGTGATGAGGTGACACTATCTTTTAGGGTGAAAGATGCTGGCTTTTAGCATGTTGAAAGTCTAAATATGAGGATGTTGATTTTCCCACTTTTTTTGTGTTTTCCTAAGAGCCTTGATTAAAGCTCTAATGAGGAAGCCTGTGTGTGTCTCTCTGTGTGTGAGAATACATGTATATATACATACACATACAATTTTAATCATATGTCTCTAACAGACTTCTGGTTGGAATTTTTTAGGAGCTAGCATTTATGATGCTTACTCTTTCCAGCTTTCCTTGGGTCTGCTTTCTTCTCCAAATCTTGGAATTCAACCAATGATATTGCATCTACATTTTAAAAAGGAGTTGGAAATTTTTAGGCAAAGTGCCTCTGAGAGCTAAGCGAAGGCTCTCTGCTTTCCTGCCCCCAGCGCCAACCTGCTGGTCCTGTTTCTCTAAGAGATCCTGGGGCCACTCTATTCTTCACTTCCTGGGCTGGTCTTTTAATGGCTTCCCAGCACTTCCTTTCTGCCCTTGCCTCAGGCAGTCAGCTTGTTTTTCTTTTATCTCTAAAGCTGCCCCTACTTAACAAGCCCCTTGAGAGTCTTCTCCTCCTAAAGATTGCCTAAGGAATCAACACAGACTGGTGCAGTCTTTTTTCATGTAGCTCCCTTAGACAAGTCCAGACTCTTTGTGTTTTAAGAGTATTTACTTTTAACCACAGGAAATAGTAAATTGCTAAATTGGTTGGAGTTCCTATGCTGGCTAGCTCCCTGTGCTGTCCAGTCCACTCTCCTTTCTGTGCTCTGGGTTGCTCTAGGGGGCTTATCAACAAGGCCTCCTTGTCCCCTAGGTCCCAATTGCATCTGGCCAATGGGAGGCATGGGAGGGGATCAGAAGCTGCGAAGGGAGGGAGACAGATATTTATTCTCCCTCTTCCGCCCTAGGAAATGCCTTTGCTCCTCTACCCAAGATACCCAAGAACACAGCTCTTTTCATGACCCTGTCCTACAGTTCCTGTTCCAGCTTCAAAGTTCTTTGATTCTGGTAACCTCTCCCTCCCTTTGCACCTTTTGGTTTGGGGCTAGTGATGGCTCATCCTCCCAGTTGCAAGTCTTAAGGTCCTTAATTTTCTCTTGCTGGTGTCCCCTAATGCTACTCACATCTTAGTCAAGGGTCCTCAATTAAACTGTTTGCATTTCCTGTCTACTTCTTCCCAGGACCCCAACTGAACCCGTGAGTTAGACACTTAGAGCGCAGGTCCTGAGGCTGCCTTGTTACTTGAGGTGTGTCTAAACTGAACCAGCAGCATTTGGAACCCTTGGGAGCCTTGTTAGAAAATCAGACTGTAGGGTTCTGACTCAGACTTCCTGAGTCAGAAGCTTCATTTTAACAAGATTCCTAGGTGATTTATCTGCACCTTAAGGATTGGGAAGCCTTGCTATAAAGGTAAGCTTCCTTCTCAGGAAGTAAGTGGCCAGGAGCCCTGTTGGGTTGAAGCTTGCTACTCTGAATGTCATCTCCTTCGTTTCCTGGGATGGCCTGCAATTCCTCTGGCTTCTCCTGCCCTGCTTCCGCCGTCCCCACTACCCCCCATCCTAGAGCAAAGCTCACATCCCTCTTACCCTCTTCTTATTTGCTTATGTACTGGGTATTGGACACATTCTCAACTCCAGGTACCGTCTAGGTTTTAGGAATACAAAGAAGAATAAGGTGACAGACACATCCTTGCTCTGAACTGGATTTAGTGAAAGAGTGAAGACTTGTTCATAGTCAGTGTGAAGACAACAAGAGTACATGCTATAACAGAGACAGGAACAAAAGGTGGTGGAAACAAAGGCCAAAGTATCAAAATTCAAGTTACTTTACTTGATGAATGTGAGGAAGTCCCTCTGTAAAATCCTGTGAAAGGCCTTGTGTTTTCTAATTGTAGTCACATTTGAAAGTCTTGAGTAAAGATACCTGATTGTAATCCCCTGTCCTCAAACTTCACCCTAATGTCACACTTGACAAATAGCAGCATCTCTCCCAGGACCAGCCAGCAATCTGCGGAGTCAGAGTTGTTTGTATCGAGGCAGCTGCTGTGCAGCAAATGCCGATGGGCACCCAGAGCTCTAAAGGCATTAAGGAGCTGATTTTTTTCTGAAAGGAAATTCAGGGAGGAAAAACCAACTGATTACCTCATAAGTTGTCTTTGGAATTAATTTCAGTGCTTGTTAACGAATCTAAGTCTCCCTTTCGTAAGGTTCTCATAGGAGTTCCTAATTAGGCCCCCAAGTTTGTCACCTGTAAGCAACTCTTCCATTCAAGACTCTGCATAATTCATGTACACAAAATAACACAGATTCCAAATGATCCAAGCAAAATGGGGGGGGCAATTTTTATACCAGTATGAATTTTAAAAAAGAAATACTGGCTTAGAGCTATGAATATTGATTTAACCGTTCATTCATTTGTTCATTCAAGAGAACCAGGTGTGTCACTCAAAACATACACATTACCTGCCGTTTTGCTACCTCTTCCTGGCGCTAGAAGTGAGCGATAGAGGAAAGGTATCTTCTTCGTTCCGGATTCTTGAGCCTCAACTTCCCCTCCTCTGGCCCCAGACCAGCAGGTACTGCTCCCTTCTCTCTGCTTCCCCGGCTTGTAAGCAGCTGGAACTTGGATTAACTTCTGTCAGTACTTACGGGAGTTGATGCGGTGACTGTGACTCTGTTATTCTCACACACCTCCCACCCCCGGTATGTCATAGTCCTTACTGTATCAGAGCCAACCAGCAGGTTCTAAGAATTCTCCCAAAGTGGGCGGAGTTGAGAAACTGGGAAAGGAGCATTATTGTGTCTGATGTGGAAACAAGCTTCTGTGTCTGTACGAGCACTATTTAAATAGACTGCGCTGGGACTCTGCAGGCTTTGCTTAGCTTTCCAGCCGCTCGCACCACCCAGTAGAGGGTTATGAAGCCAGTTTGGTAGGTCACTATCAGCATGTGAAAGAATGGAATAGAAAATACATCAGAGCATGTCACGCATAATGAGACTTTCATGAAATTTGTTTTTGTTGCATATATGATTTATGTGTGTGTTGGGTGGAGATATAAATTGTATTTCTTGATATGAGTGGAAGTTAAAAAATTTTTGAAAAACACTCCACTAAGAGATAGTATAGTGTTTGAAATAAGGACAAGTTTTAAGAGGGGGGCAGAATTGAGAATAAGGTGCTTGTCTTTAAATGGAGAGAAAAGTCAGTTAAACAAAAGAGTGTTTTGAGATCAAGTGAACAAGATAACGATTTCTAGCATTGTTAATTTATGCCAGTTAAACTGCATTATGAAGTCACTATTGGTCACATACTTATGCATTACAAATTTCCTGTTTTTGTTTTTTTCTTTAATCATTTCATTTTCTTTCCCCCTCCTTTCTTCAGTTTTTAGTAAATAAATTTTGAAAAACTATCCTGTCATAGATTCTTAAAGAAAAATTTCAGGGAATTTTTCTAACCATGCCAGAGTCTAATAAGGGGTAAGTATACCCAAGTCAGGATGAATTGGTGACAACGAGGGTAAAGATATGGGAACCCAAAGGAGGAAAGCAGCCCTCAGGAAGGAGAGTTGGAATCAGCTTACCTCTCCAGTCTCCTTTCCCAACTCCGGGTCCCAGCTGCTGTCCCACTGCGACCCTCCCTCCAAAGCTGGCAGAGCTTCCGTGTCCATACGAGCTCAGTTTCTTACCATAAAATTTTTTGTTCCCCAGTTTTTCTTCCTTTGGCCTTTCTTCCTTTGATATTTGATAAAAATATCAAAATATGGTATTGGAGTATGGTATTCCAATATGATCATTTATGCAGATTTGAATTTTATATTGAAAATGTATTTTGAGAATAGAAAAAAAATCAACTAAAGTAAAAATCGGCACCCCTTGAGTGAAGAAGTTTATTTAAACTAATTGTTGTTATTTACCTTTCTTTGATACTGAGTGTATCATTTGCTGTCACTTTTTAGGAACAAAGTTAACAATGAAAATAATCATGAAGTATTAATTTCCGTCTGGGGAGATGATCTGCTGTTGGGGAAAACTGTTTTCATGTAAATGAGTGATTCTCAACAGTGGGAGCTTTTAAAAAATACTGACATCTGGGCCCCGGCCCTTAGATTCTGATTCAGTTGATCTGGAATGTGGCCCAGGCTTTAAGATTTTAAAAGTTAGGATGTGCAGACAAAGTGATGGTACCTTGAGTATTAATCTGGTGTCTCGGCTTCCCGTAGATGTTCCCATGGTGGCTTTATTTTACTACTCAAAAACACAGTTTTAACCAAAGTGTTAAAGACTTCTCTATTATAAATACATAGGCACAAGGTATTGTTTTAATGTAAAAGCTTAATTCATCTTTTCTAACAGTCTCCACCATTATCAATTACTGATTAATCCAGCTGCCATTTCCTCCTAACTAACTTGACTTAACTTAGTGTTCTTCTTTTGGCACATTCTGGTTCCTTCTGCCTTTTGTCTTGTCAGAAACTCGGCTTCAGCTCCTCCAAGCCATCTGAGTATGTGAGGTGCTTGAAGATTTTCTTCCTGCAGCTTTTGGCTACATACATTAATTTGGTCATCGATCAAATGCTTTCTGAGTGCAGACCTTGTATCAGGGCTCAGAATACAAAGGTGACTAAGACACAGTATTTTCCCAGGAAGAGGAACTCCTGTGGCCATTCCTCTCTTATACCAAGAGATAAATGCTAACAGAAGAGTATCCACAACAATATTTGGGAGGAGCGTGTGAGAGGCTCTATCTCTGTCAGCAAAAGCTTCAGGCTGTAATGGCATTTGAATAGAGTCTTAAAGGATGAATGTGTTATTTGACCTGGCAGCAAAAGAGAAAAAGGACATTTTTGTCGAAGAAAACAGACTTGCAAAAAATGTCACAGTCCATGGCTTGTTCAAGCAAAGGTGGAAGGTCTGTTTGTTGGTGAAGAATTGCAGAGGAAGAGGCTGAAAAAAGAGACTTGGGAGACAGGTTCTCCCATCTTTTTATGACATGTGTATGTGTTTGCTCCTCGACCTTTGCACAGGTGGGGAGCCAGCAGAAAGGGAACTCCAGGGACAAATCTACATTTTGAAAACATTCATCTCAAAGCAGTGTGAAAGATGGACAGAGGGAAAAGATACAGGAAGCAAGGAAAGTGTATGCAAAGGCTGTTATAAGTGATGAAACTATGGTCCAGGCACTATTGACAAGACTTGAAAAGGACTTAAAATAATTACTTATAGGAAAAACACGCATGGTGGAAAATCACAAAGATAGCAGAAGAAAACATTAAGGGGAAAATACAGATCATCTATAATCCTTTCACCAGGGATAAATCACCATTAGTGATTCATTCCAGTCATTTTTCCCTGCATAATTTATATGGTTGAGATAATTTTAGATCCTTATTTTTCATAGAACACTATGAAAAACATTTCTTATTATAATAAAGACATTCCATTAGCATAATTTTAATGGGTACAAAATCACTTTTATATGGATGCATAATAAAAATACCAAACCATTCCTTTAGCTGGTTTTTTCCAAATTTTCATAAATAACCTTATATTTAACATCTTTGTGCATAAAGTTGTGTAAAATTATATTTTTACAGGCTATATAACTTAAGTAAAAATGAGTTAAACCATACGTAATGTTAAGGCTGTAATGCTACTTATTGTATTTCAGAAAAAGTGCAAAAACTTGTGCTCCAGATTTTAGAAATATTCAAGATATAAAATAGTTTGTTTGGATTTGGTGAGCAATTACTTTCGGGAAGTGTAAAAATGATGTATTATTCTAAAATGATTCCAGTTTTCTATAATTTGGCAGACTTGGTAAATTATATCATCCTTAACCAAGAAAAACAGGAATACAGGAGGTGCAGACTTTGCACGGGAAGATAATGCGTTCTGTTTTGGACTTGCTGCATTTGAGATACTGCACTGGTAGAAAATACAAGTGGTACACAGTGGGCAAGTGAAAATGTGGTGTGAAATTCAGCAAAAGAAGTGGGAAACTCAGGGTCTAGCCATTTGGCAAGTAAGTGTTACTCAAAGCTGTCAAAGTAAGCAAGAGAGATAAATCAGTAAAAATAGAGGGATGGGAATGAAACTCAGGAACACTGCAGCTTTTATGAGTTGGGTATAATAGGAGCCAGTAAAGTAGACTAAGGAAGGAGGGGTTCAGGAAAACCAGGAGATAGCATTGTCCCAGAAGCCGGGAATGAGAGATTTTCCAGAAAAGAAAGAATGGCTAGGGCCGTGACTTTCAACCATATCAGATACATTGTTCCATTTATCAATCCCAAGATGAAATTTACAGATAATATACTCTCCTTGTGCACGTAATTTTAAAAATCAACATAATGCCCCAACTGTAATATATATAAAAAAGGAAAGTGCATTTTATATAATAAGTGTTTCAATATGTAAACATTGGGACACAGCTCAGGCAGAGGACACTGTGAAGGAGTCAGATGGTCGCTCTGACGCGCAGAATTGGCGTGGATGGGGGCCCTGCACGTGGAGACTGGGCCGGATGAGCTTGTTCTGTGTTGCTGCACAGGACCTGAACTTCCAGGAGGGTGAATATTCGAACAAAACAAAGTACAGTTTTCCCTCAACTTACACAATAATTGTGTTCCTGGAAAATTCCGTACATAAAAAATACTTTGTCTTAAGTCTAAAACTGAATCGGGCTCTAGGTTGCAATGATTACAAACAAGCCTTTCACCTGTGGTCAGTGTCCAGAACGGTATTTGAAAGTCACGTATGACACAGGACGATTCTTTCTCCGTGCAGGACTGTTCACTGCATCGTAGGACTCCTAGCATTCTGGCCCTGCCAATTAAATACCAGAAGGCCCCTAGTTGTTTCGACAGTTTAAAAGCTCTCCCACAGCATTCCAGAGCACTCCCTATGGAGTGGCGCAGTCCAAGAGAGAAGCATGGGTTCGCAGTGTCAAATGCCCCTCCTTAGTCTTTAGATTTCTTTAGTTTTTAGAATTCTGGCTAAGCAAGAAATGGAGGGGAAGTAACGTGATGGTGCAGCAATTGTGACCTCTGTAGAATTCTGTGGTTCTCCCTCCGTAAACCAATTATAGAGTTTTTCCATTGTTTCTATGTAAATTTTTCCAATCCCTTCCTTCCTCTCTCAGCTATAGGTTCTTAGGTTAATTCATTAGTTATACAAATATTGCAGTTCCCCTTAGCAATGGCTCTGATCGAGCAGTTTCCAGCCCACTTACAAACTAAATTTGTTCCTTAAATCTGCTTCCAGACCAATGCTTATAATTACCTGGTTCAAATTTGTATTTTAAACACTAAGCAGAACTTAATGAGGATCCTGAAAGAAACACCTCAGTTATTCTAGGTGATTTGTGTGGCCTTTATACTGATCATTTGGGTGTAAAAGCTTTCCTCATTTCTTCCCAAAAGACTATTCTGCTTTGTCCTGTGACCTTGGGCAAGTCACTTAACATCTGCATGTTCCGTTTCTTTGTAATTAGAATACTTATGAGACATGATAAATGTGAAACTCTAAAATGCTATAAAGTATAAGGTCCATAATTGGTATGGACCATGGCTGACTATAGAAGCCCTTGGCGTGTGAGAGTAGGTAAGGTCTTCTTATGCTTAAAATAAGGACAAATGAAGAAACTTGCTCCTTCAATATTTCTTTGAAGTATTATTTTAAATATTCAGACCATGAATGTTCCTCTTACATATACCTCTATTTCATTTCATGTTCAGTTTTTCCTCTTCTTTCTATCTTTTCATGCCCAAAGGGGACTGGCAAATTTGGGGTGGGTAGAAACAGTATGGAAGAAAAAAATTGAATTTAGGGCTCTGGTGGTTATGTTCTGAGTGGCAGAGAATAAAGAATTACAGTCTATTTTTAGGGAACTGTTTAAACATCTTCCCCTACTCTCCTTCCTTGTCCCACCTCAATTGCACATGAAGCCATGCTGTGAATTGTGAAACACTGCAGTGTGTTTCTGGGCAGTGACATTGAAAAGATGGTAAGTTACCCTCTGTTTGCTTTCATCAGGAGAGGTTCTAAACTGGCTTCCAGTTTGTCCAGGGAGATCCATGAAGGTTATGAGTAATCAGGAAGGGCATCAGAAAATATAATTCACAATACAAATACAAAATTTGACACCCAAATGCATTCGTCAATATGAGATTATCCTGGATTACTTGCCCAAGGCTCTATTAGATCATTCCTACAATGGGTATAAAGGGGAGAGAGAGGTTATACATTGTAAATTCTGTACAATGATGAAATTAATTATATTCTTTATTCATTTTCAGTTAAAAATAAAAATATTAAATAACGAACACTGATCAGCTGTTTTCTTACTTCAATTCAACAATATTTCTCTTTAAGAGAATGTGTATACTGTGCAATCCTAGGCTTAAGGTGCTGCAAAATAGATACACAGAAAATTGATCTTGCTTCTGATAGCTGCCTGGTTGGTCCTGTATTTTCTATGGTATATCTCACTGCACATGATGAATACTCCTCTCCCAGCCCCTTGGAACCTCCCCACAAACTAACTTTCATAATAGACTAGCAAGTTTTGTTAGAAGCCACCTTTTTTCCTTCATAACGTGGTAAGTAAACTGCAGTGGTTTTTGCTTGATGTTTTTGCCTGACTTCAAACACTAGAAAAATTGTCACTTTTAAAAACTGGCTCATTGGCCTTCGGCATGTAATAGGAAAATGAGGCCATGGTCCTGTGAATTGCAGAAGGGTCTTGGAACCAACCAGTCCTTCCAGGAGGAGCTTGACCCTCCACTGGTCAGTGACATTGTGTTGCTGTTCTATCTGTCAAAGGTCATACCTTCGCGCCAATAATTTTGTTCTGGAGTCATTGTCTAACTTGTGATATTAAAAATTCATGGTTTTCAGTTTTCTTATACATTCTTTAGATTCACTTTAAGGGCCTGAAGTCTTTATTTCCAGATCTTGCTGTTTGTTCATTCAACAGAATAATTCAAGCCTCTGAATTCTAATATCACATGACCGATTGAATTTTTCAGTTATGGTTCTTCCTAGATGTACCAAGGAAGATTAAACAGGTTTAAACAGGCTTTCTGGAGAAATCAACTGAAGCATTGAAATTCTATTTTCTCAGATTGCCATTAGAGTATTTTTCTGCACATTTGGATTATTAAAAACTAACTTTCTAAATCCAAGAGTGGAATTTAGAGCACTTTTCTCTCTAGATAAGCGGACCTTTATACAAAGATTCCGACTCAGAGTATGAAAAGAGCACAAGCGAGTTTTAGTTGAGCCTCCCATTCTTCCTGAAGTCCAGGGAGGAGAGTCATGTGTTAAGAGTTTGTCAGTGTGCCCGGAGGACACAGCCTGTGCTCCTGGGGAAGAAGTGGGGCAGGTATGCTAAGCGCCATGGCTCCTCAGCATACAGTCTGCTCTCTTAATCTGGAGGAGGGGACGGATGTCTCTAGACCTGTCTGAGGTGGCACACAGCGGCAGCCTGCACCAGCAAAAGCACATTTTCTTTTGCTCTGAGCCAGGAGTCAGCACACTTCCTATAAAAAGTCAGATATAAATATTTTCAGCTTTGTGGTCCTTAGCACCTCTATGGCAACTGTTCAACTCTGCCACTGCAGCACGAATGCAACCAAGGGCTACTTCGACAGTGGGAGAGGCTGGATGTCAATAAAGCTATCTTTTGTCCACGTGTGGTTTACTGAGCCTTCTTTTCATTGGTTGACCTGGGTGTAGTCCGACCTTTAAGGTGAGAGGAGACATTTAGGTGTCTGGTTCCCATCCACATAAAGGGTGACCAGACATTTAGAGGTTGGGCCTCCCAAAGCACTTGTGGTATCCAGGCCACTGCTTGGAGCATCCCAAGGAAATTTTTAAACAATAGCCAAGTAACATTTACACCCTTACATTTTCATGTGTAACACTGGAGTCTAAATTCAAACTATAACGTGCGGCACAAGGCAGACTGTCATATCTAAGGCCTGCAGACTTTTCCTGTGTTTGGGGATAGTATGGTAAGTGGATGGATAGAAGTGCTTAACAAAATGTATGGAATATGTGAGGGTGAGATTCCAAGTATTAACTCTCAAGCCCAGGTACCAAGAGCAGCATGCCCTAGTGGTAGCCAGCAAGGATCTACTGGCAAGAACTAACTGGAAGGAGGTTCTCAATAAATAGAAACAGTCTGAACACGTGCATGTGCACACACCCATGCACATATCTACGTACACATAGAGATACACACACATACTTTATCCATTACAGCTCTTCATCTCCCTTCCCTCTATACCTGATGGAGAAAAATAGGATTTTGCTAAGCTTGAACCCTGCCTTCCTGCCTCCTTGGCAGCCTTGCTCAGTCCCCTCGGGCCCCTCCCTTACAGATCAATCTCTCCTTTTCTTTCTTTGTTTCTTTTTTTTCTTTAATTGAAGTATAGTTGGTTTACAATGTGTTAGTTTCTGGTGTACAGCAAAGTGATTCAGTTATATATGTATATACATATTCTTTTCCATTATGGTTTATTGCAGGATATTGAATATAGTTCCCTGTGCTATACAGTAGGACCATGTTATTTATCTATTTTATATTTAGTAGTTTGTATCTGCTAATCTCAAACTCCCAATTTATCCCCTCCTCATCCCTTTTCCCCTTCAGTAACCATGTTTGTTTTCCATGTTGGTGAGTCTGTTTTCTAGGTTCATTTGTGTCATATTTTAGATTCCACATATAAGTGATATCATACGATATTTGTCTTTCTTTGTCTTACTTCACTTAGTATGATAGTCTCTAGATCCATCCATGTTGCTGAAAATGACATTATTTCATTCTTTTTTTATGGCTAAATCTCTCCTTTTCTAAAAGCTTCCTGTTCCTGCCTTTAAAGATGCTCAGATCGTTTTCATTCTAAATCAATAACCACTTATTTGAATACAACATTTTCTATCCGACATGTTAGTCATTTTCTTCAGAAAAGTTAGGTGGTCACACAGGCTCTAAGAAATTCAGTAGCAACCAATTCACTGCCCTCTTTTTAATCTCTCTCTCTTTTTCCCCTCTGAATTCTATGAAATTCAGCTTTGTTGTCATTTTTCAAAAACACCTAATTATAACATCCTATAGGTCTTATAAATGAGACTGGCGAAGTAACCTATTTAACGAAGTCCCATCAGACCTTTGGGGAATTAAAGGAGCAAAATCCCGGGTTAGTCTAAAACTGCCAATTTGCGCTTCTCCTTTTCATATATATATATATACACACACACACACACACACACACACTTCTGTGATTTTATGTTTCATTCAAAATTAATTTAAAAGTTAAATTTAACAAATAACAAATGGAAAATGAGAAACAAACATGAGCCAGGGTGGCTGGTTGGTACAGAGCTCTGGAAACTGATGGTGGCAATAAAATAAGGTTTATCTAGGCAGGCTTCAGAGCTTACCAGAAGGGGGACAAGTTTGTATGTCTATGTCTGATAAATATTTATTGAAAGTAAATAGACTCGGGGGGCCTACTTGGTCCCCGCCTGTTTGTTTCTGTTCAGGCATTATGTGAGGCTGGCTTTCTGTGGTTAGCTGTATACACTTTCAAAATCTGTCCTGCTCTGTGGCAGATGGCCTTTATTTTATCTTTGACATCAGTGTGCCCCACCTGAAGCGAGACTTTAGAAATGGAAAAACCTAGGTCACTTTGATGCCTTTTGGAGTTTGTCTCTGTGAGACTGGGAGAGAAAAGATGGCTGTCAACTCACAGATCCCTGCTCTCCCGAAGCTCTCATAGCTGAGGCATCTGCCTTTCTTCAGAATGTCATTTGAGGCCAGAAGCATCCTGGCAGTTGTCTCTGGGACAATACCTGCAACTTAAGGACACTGGATTTCCATGAAAGTTTGTGTGGTATTTCTTCCCCTCCCTCTCCCCAGTCTTCTGTTTCCTCTTTGCTTCCATAATAGCATAGCTTTGTTATCTTTTAGGAGCTGGCACTGCCTGGAACCGATTTCTACAACTTGGAGGTCTGTGAGAGAAAGGAAATTAGAGAATAGTGATTAACTTCAGATAATGGTTTTTAAAAACAAGTTGGTTTTTTTTTTTTCTTAATGCAACCTTGAGTTTAAAGGAAAAGCCTTAAATTTGGAAGGAGGAAGAAAATAGGTACTTATTTTCCTTAATGAAATTCAAAATTTTCTAGAACACATAAAAAAGAAATTATAAAATTATTAAACTTATAAAATAATTTTCTGCAACGTGTTTCTTCAATAAAACAGTCACTTACAAAAGGATTTCCATATATACCTACAATTCATCTATCTTTATGCACTTAACACTTGCATCAATGAAGCAGGCATCATGCCAGGACCTGTGATAGACGGAGAGATGTCAAAATCAATCTGATACAATTTCTAATTTCAAGTTTAAAATCTAATAGTTGAGGTGAGTCCTATCTTCAAGTCAGTGTAATACAAGATTGTAAGTGGCATATGCTGGCAGATAATTTTCCTCTGGTAAGATCAGGGATAATATCAGAGACAGTGGTACTTCAATTCTTAGTCTGTAAAACATCTCATTTTTCTCTCAATGATGTGTACAATTTTCTTCTTTGGTAAAGTGTTCAAATCTTCTTTTTGTGACCTATCTATGAAATCTTCACCTAACCCAAAGTCACAAGGATTTTCTCTTTATGTTTTCTACTAGAAACGTAAAGGTTTCTAAAGGTTTTAAAAGGTTTTAGGTTTTACATTTTAGCTCTATGACCCATTTTAAGTCAATTTTTGTATATAGAATAGAGGTAAAGATGGAAGTTGTTTCTGTTTTTGTTTTGATTATGGTTCTTTATTTTTTCCAGCACAACTTATTGAAAAGATTATTCTTTCCCCGCTGAATCCCTTTGCACCTTTGTTGAAAATCAATTGATAACATGTTTGTGGGTATATTTTTGGACTCTGTTCTGTTTCATTGATCTGTGTATCTATTTGATGGCACTACTATATTGCTTCCTACTGTAGCTTTGTAAGTCTTGAATTTAGGTAACATGAGTATTCTGATTTCCTTTTCCCACAGTTGTTTTGGCTATTCTAGGTTTTCTATATTTCCATATGAACTTTAGAAAGCTTGTCAATTTCTACAAAGAAATCCGACTGGAATTTTGATTGAGATTGCATTTACTCTATAGATCAATTTGGGGAGAATGACATCTTAAAGTATTTAATCTTCAAATCCATTTACAAGTCACGTCTCTCCCTTTATTTAGGGCTTTAATTTCTCTCAGCAGTATTTGTAGTTTTCAGTGTACAGGGCTTGCCCATCGTTTCTCAGATTTGTTCTCCTAAGTAGTTCATATTTTTAATGCAATTATAAAAGATATTGTTTTAAAATATTGATTTTTAATTGCTCACTGTTAGTACATAGAAATACAACTGCTTTTTGTGTATTGATATTGATTTTTACCTTGTGACCTTGCTAAACTTACTTGTTAGTTTTAGTAGCTTTTTTTTCTGTATTCTATAGGATTTTCTACATAGACAATTATATCTGTATTTAAATATAGTCTACTTCTTTCTGCACTGGTTGAATCTCCAGTACAATCTTGAATAAAAGTGGTGAGAGCAGTCATCCAGATCTTCTTGATCTCAGAGGGAAAGCATTCAGTCTTTCATCGTTAAATATGCTATTAGCTGTTTTTCCTATCTCTGGATATATGCCTGGGAGTGGGATTGCTGGATCACATGGTAGCTCTATTTTCAGTTTTTAAGGAACCTCCATACTGTTCTCCATAGTGGCTGTACCAATTTACATTCCCACCAACAGTGCAGGAGGGTTCCCTTTTCTCCACACCCTCTTCAGCATTTATTGTTTGTAGATTTTGTGATGATGACCGTTCTGACCAGTGTGAGGTGATACCTCATTGTAGTTTTGATTTATATTTCTCTAATAATTAGTGATGTTGAGCATCTTTTCATGTGCTTTTTAGCCATCTGTATGTCTTCTTTGGAGAAATGTCATTTACATCTTCCCCCATTGTTTTGATTAGGTTGTTTGTTTTTTTGATATTGAGCTGCATGAGCTGTTTGTATATTTTTGAGTCTTACTTCTTCTTGATTGACTTTTCTGATATTAGAAAATGATTCCATTAACTTCTAGTGGTATTTTTTGCTCTGTAATCAAATTTTCCGATGTTAATATAGCCACTCAGCTCTCATTTGATTTTTTTTTCAGCATGGTGTTTTTTCTGTCTGTTTGCTTTTAACCTATTTGTGTCTTTGCATATAAAGTGGACTCCTTGGCAACACTGGGTTTTGTGTGTGTGTGTGTGTGTGTGTGTGTGTGTGTGTCTTATTAATCTAATCTGACAATCTGCATTTAATTGGGAGGTTTAAACCATGTACACTTTAATGTGATATGATTGGGTGTAAATCTACTATTCTTATATATTTTTTGTGCTTTTGTTTTTTATCCTTTTTTTCCTTTTTGGGGGGCTTTTGGGTAAATCAAGTATTTTTTACTTAATTCTTCGTGTATTTTGGCAATTGCTTTAACTACATATTTTAATCTTTAACTTATCATAATCTACCTTCAATTAATGTATATTATCATTTGATTATATATTATATTATATATTAATATTATTAACCTGAAATGTTATTTTTGTTTCAAACAATCAATTAACCTTTAAGGAGATTTAAGTAATAAGTTAAAAAGTTTTGTGTTTATCCCTATAGGTACCATTTCTTATGCTCCTTATTCCTTTGCATAGATCCATATTTCCATCTGGTATTATTTTCCTTCTGCTTAAAGGGTTTTCATTAACATTTCTTGCAGGAAAGTTCTACTGCTAATGAATCTTTATGTCTGAAATAAAAACTTAGTTTCCCTTGAATTTTTGAAGATATTTTCACTGAGTATGTAATTCTAGATTGATAGTTTTTTCTTCAAGTATTTTAAAGCTACTGCTCTGCTGTCTTTTGGATTGTATTGTTTTTAACATGAAATTTGCTGATATCCTTTTCTTTGTTCCTCTTTACACTGATTTTTTTCAGTGTCTAATCTGTCATTTATTCCACACAGTGAATGTTTTATTTCACATATTATATGATTTATGTATAGAAATTTCATCTTTTATATTTTCTACTTCTTTCTGCATTATGTTCATCTTTTATTTTAGGTCCTTAAGTATTTTGAGTATTTTTATTATAGCTGTTTTAACATTTTTTTCTGCTAATTATATTATTTCTGTCTTCCTACTGACTGATTTTCTTCCGGTTATGAGTCACTTTTTCTTCCTTCTTCATATATCTTAATTTTCCTTAGATACTTGAACTTGTTAATTTTAGGTTGTATATTGGTATATTTTGTTCTATTTCTTTAAAGAGTGTACAGTTTTATTTTGGCAGACAGTTATTTGTTGATTTTGCAGAGGGGTGGTGAGTGCATTCTAGAGTAGCCTCTAGCTAGGGCAAACTTTACTATTACGACATGAGACTTCTAAGGTTTCTACTGTATGTCCTGCGGATTCTATCATATCCCTACTCTGCCTGGTGTGAAGTCTGAAACTTTGTCATGGTTGAAAGCAGAAGTTCACTTGATAAATTTTTAGTATACACACCAATGTACATACACACATTCCTGGCTTTGTTTGAACTCTGGAAATTTTTTGGGTTATAGCTCCCTGGTTCTTTCCTCAGGAGTCAATTTTTACCAGTTCTTGCAAAGTTTTAACTTATGCAGCCCTGATAGGTGTTTAACCAGAGTCAAGGCAACCTCTATGCCAATTCCTGGAGCATTTTCACTTTGTAGATCCTGCCATTCTGGATTTGCTGTCAGAGGTCAGATACTGAACTAGTAAAGCCATTCATCTCCAGTGCGGGGAGATCTTCAGAGCCCCACCACATGAAGTGTCAGCCAGTGTGAAACTAGTTATTTGATTCTCTTTCGGTGAAACTTACAGCTCATTTCTTTGTCATGCTGTGAGAAGGACTTTGAGGACCCTAGTCCCGAAAGTTGTTTTTATGGCATTTAGAGAGTGTGAAGTGCTCTGACTGCTGGCTCTTTGATTTGCTCAAGGGATTTATCTGGTGATGAACAGTGTTTTGAGTAAATTGGAGAGGGTGAGGTAGAGTACTAATTTAAAATGACTTCAATTGGATGATGGTGATGATGATGATTACCAATAGCAACAGTAACAAAAATGTGAATTTAGGGCTATGACACCTGGGAATTGTCTCTATATGCCACAAGGAAAGCTGAGTAAAATGGGAGTCTTAGCTTCTACTACCTTGAATGGTTTTAAAATAGAATGAATTATTGACACTATTTCAATAAATTTTAATATATTCTAATATACCAAGCAATGGATAAATTAAAAATGTGATTTATGTTTAATAGTGCTAATATATTACTTTTATATTGGATATATAGCAGTTGTTTTTTTTTTTTGCGGTACGCGGGCCTCTCACTGCTGTGGCCTCTCCTGTTGCAGAGCACAGGCTCCGGACACGCAGGCTCAGTGGCCATGGCTCACGGGCCCAGCCGCTCCGCAGCATGTGGGATCTTCCCGGACCGGGGAACGAACCCGCGTCCCCTGCATCAGCAGGCGGACTCTCAACCACTGCGCCACCAGGGAAGTCCAGCAGTTGTTTTTTTAATGTGTGTTTTCTGTCTATATTTTATATACAGCTTAGATAATTGGTGTATTTGGTCTGCTATACTTGCCGATCTTATTAGTTCACGTTCAGATTTTCAGAGAACTTTGCTTTTTAAAAAATCTTTATTTTGTGGGACACTTTTGCATGTAGCGCTCTTGTTCTTTAATGAAAACTGACTGGGGACATAATTTCCAACATATTTTACGATAAAAATATTATCCACTTGATTTTTTTTATCATGTGCTCTTTAAGAAATACATTAAGGGGACAAAGAGGATAATTTCTAATGTGAAAACGTGAATCTTTATTTATTTATTTATTTTGGTGAGTGGGTGAAGAATAAAGCATAAATGAATTAGGAGACTGGTGGTCAGGGGAGAAAGAGCATGGAATAAGGCATCAGGAGGCCAAGTTTGCAGTTCTAGTTCTCAGTAATTAGCTGTGTGATTTTGGGTGAATTGCTTGACCTCTCTGAGCTTCAGTTTTCTTATCTTTAAAACGTGGTGTTTTATTTGGCATTTCTCAGATTCCCTCTTAGCTCTCCAATTCTAGGATCCTCTGTTTCATTGGAAGTCCTAGTTATGGCTCTCCAATTCAAAGCTGTTTGTAGGGAAGTTAGGAAACAGCTGTCTTAAAGTTAGACAGTGAAAACAAATGGAATACAATATGGTTATTGCTCAAATGGACCCTGTGGAATTAAAGCCATCATGGAGTGAGTCTCAGTGTGGAAAAGTATATTGTGAAAGAAGAGAAATCAATTTGGATAATTATTCATCCAAATGGCCAGCTCCTGTCAGAATATGATAAATTGGATTTATATTCTACTTTGGATTCTATACCAAATAGTTTAAAGCTGAGCTGATTCCAGTGCCCCGTGAGGAAGAAGGTCAGTCCCACTTCAGGGAAAGCCTTGTCGGGATGGACCGCAGAGCTCTTTAAGGCCACATGAAAGGTTCAGTCCACATGAGAATGACCATGTGGGACTGCCTGAGACTCCCAGAGATCCTATTTGTGCTTCTGTCCTGCTATTATTGAATTTTTGGAGCTGGAGAGAGGCAACAGACAAAGGCAATTGAAAAACAGTACAAGGATGCAGTAGAAGAACATTTTCACATTGCGTGGCTGAGCATTAATGGCTGGGTGATAATGATAATAAATACAGACCAGAGATGTGAAGGAAACAGAGGTTGAGTGGTTGCATTCCAGCAAATCATCACAGCACCAGAGAGGCACACAGGTAGCTGGAAAACAAAGGCAGACCCTCAGTAGACATCAGAATGGGGGACTCATCTGTTTAATTACTTTGAAAGTCAGACATAGCAATACCAGCCACAGCAGACTCCTCAAAACTACGTAATAAAAATATATACTGGGGCTTCCCTGGTGGCGCAGTGGTTGAGGGTCCGCCGGCCGATGCGGGGGACGCGGGTTCGTGCCCCAGTCCAGGAGGATCCCACATGCTGCGGAGCGGCTGGGCCCATGAGCCATGGCCGTTGAGCCTGTGCTCCGCAACGGGAGAGGCCACAGCAGTGAGAGGCCCACGTACCGCAAAAAAAAAAAAAAAATATATATATATATATATATACTGCTATTTGGTACTGAAAAATAGAGGGAATATGTAGCTTACATTTGATATTAAAAGACATCCTTTAAAAATTACTTATCCAGGTTACGTGGAGAAGAGTAATCTCAGAAGCACAAAACATAGATCACCAAGACTCTTATAGTGACATGTATCGCTGAATGGATAAAGGATAGAATTCTATTAAAGAGTAAGGGAAAGCTGCTTTTTGCTCGTATTCTGTTTTATAGATTCTTTCCTGGGCATCTCCTAATTTAAATAAAAATATGAGCCTCTGAGCAATAATTAGGTGTCACCAAACTAGTCTTCCACTCATAATTTTAACTTATCCTTAAGGATAATGTGACAAGAGTCACTTGTGGGATTGACTGAGCTTCACCAAAATCAATATATACTTCAAGCTCATAAACTGCATACTAGTTTTAAAACAGAACATAAAACATTCACACTCGGTGATTTCCTTTGCCTACATAGCAGGCATTTCATCCTGTCTCTTGTTTAGATGATTATTATTTGAGCAGATAGGACCATTTCCCATCTGTGATTGTTATTCTTTGCTCAAAGCAGCCAGTAGCTTTTCATAGAAGTATCTTTCCTTTCTTTCTAACCCCCTGGGTATTTTTGCAAATTTGATTCTTTTTTGCATTTTCCTAAGTTTGCCTTTACTTTGAAATTCCAAAGTACTTTTCTTTGAAAAAAAAAAAAAAAGACTTTATCTTTTTAAAGAAGTTTTGGGTTCACAGCAAAATTGAGGGGAAGGACCAGAGATTTCCCATATGCCCCCAGCCCCACACATGCACAGCCTCTTCCATTAACAACACCCCTCTACCAGAGTGGTACGTTTGTTACAATTGATGAACCTATATTGACACATCATAATCACCCAAAGTCCATAGTTTACATTCTGGGGGTTTGGACAAACGTGTGGTATCATACAGAAAAGTTTCACTGCCCTAAAAATCCTCTATGTTCCACGTGTTCATCCTTCCTTTCCCCCTCCCACTTACCCTGCTGCCCCCAAGCCCTGGTAACCACTGATCTTTTTACTGTCTTCATAGTTTTGCCTTTTCCAGAATGTCATGTAGCTGGAATCATACAGTATGTATGTAGTCTTCACAGATTATCTTCTTTCACTTAGTAATATGCATTTAAGATTCTCTCATGTCTTTACATGGCTTGACAGCTCATTTCTTTTTAGCATTGAATAATATTCCATTATCTGGATATACCACTGTTTATCCATTTGCTTACTAAAGGACATCTTGGTGGCTTCCACATTTTGTCAGTTATGAACATAGAACTCCTATGAATATCCATGTGCAGCTTTTTGTGTAAACATAAGTTTTCAACTCCTTTGGGTAAATACTGAGGAGAGAGCGATTGCTGGATTTACAGTAAGAGTGTGCTTAGTTTTAAGAAACCACCAAGCTGTCTTCCAAAGTGGCTGCACCGTTTTGCATTCCCACCCGCAGTGAATGAGAATTCTTCCTGCTCCACATCCTCGCCAGGGTTTTGTATTGTCAGTTTCAAAGCACTTGTAATTATCAAAATTAAAAAAAAGAAAGGTGGGGCTTCCCTGGTGGCGCAGTGGTTGAGAGTCTGCCTGCTGATGCAGGGGACACGCATTCGTGCCCCGGTCTGGGAAGATCCCACATGCCGCGGAGCGGCTGGGCCCGTGAGCCATGGCCGCTGAGCCTGCGCGTCCAGAGCCTGTGCTCCACAACGGGAGAGGCCACAGCACTGAGAGGCCTGCGTACCACAAAAAAAAATAAAATAAAATAAAAAAAGAAGAAAGGTGATCTTTTTCTCATACAATTAAAAAATTGAGATATAATTTATATAACATAAAATTCACCCTTCTAAAGTGTACAGTTCAGTGGTTTTTAGTATATTCACAAGTTGTGATACCATCACCACTAATTCCAGAACATGTTCATCATTCCAAAAAGAAACCCCTCACCCATTAGCAATCACTCTCTACCCCTCCCTCCCCTCAGCCAAAGTAGGGGAAATTTGAGAACCATTCTGTTTTGGTTTTGTCATGTGTATGTTTGCATGTATCCATATAAGTGATGTATTATACTTAAGTGGTAACTGTTACAAGCATTGATTTTAGTTAGTGGCTTTTCTTGGTAGAGCAGTAGACAGAACATAACAGGTTACGTTCCTTCAAAGTCAAGCATGTGGAGTTGCTTTGCAGAAGAAGTAGAAGTACAGAAAAACCTGCTGTCCTCCTCCCACCTCCAGGAAGAGGTTCTGTCATTCTCTTACAGAAGAGCTTGTGGCCCCATTTGAGCCCCCTCCTTTGTAAATACTGGAGTTCAGTGTATAATAGTTGGAAGTTATTATTTCCTCATTCTCACTTTTCCCATTTCTAGCCCAGTGCCTGTACTCAGAGGTGATACACGGCTGCATAAGGATTTAATTGCTGCTGTGAACCTCAATTGGTTAAAAAGAATTCTAGCTTTCAAAACCATTTCAGATATTCCCTGCTGAGTGACTGAGGTTTGTTTGCTGTTTTAAGCCTCCCCTTAATCTACAAACACATTTTTCTGTATCTTTTTCTGCCAACAGAGAGGTTCAGGCAGACCTGTTTACCTTTTGAAGGAAAAGCTTCATCAGCTTTCTCCTCATTCCCCTAGGAGGGCTGAGGAAGGCCAGGAACAGAAGAGAAAACTGGGCTGGCAGGATGCGAAGGAGAGGATGCCAGAATGATAGTGAAAGACTGAGTCAGGGAGCCTGAGAAAGAGCGGGAACCTCCTCTGTGTTCTTGCGTCTATTAATCTGAAACCATAGCTTCTTTTTTTTATCACCATTGCCTTTCAAGTGCTTTTTCCAAGACATCCAAGTTGAGCTTGTTTATAAGCATGTTAGAATCCAAAGATATTGAGAAGCCAGAGCCTGAAAACAAGGGATTTGTCCTCTTTCTTTCTCATGCTGAATGGCCTCCCCAGGAAGCGAAGAGGGCAGACAGCAGCATTACTGGGACTGTACCCAGCGTCTGTCCCAGAGAGCCGGAGGTTTCTCTTGCAAGAACCCTGCTGCACAGGCCCACTGCGGTCAGGGTCCAAGATGATTTCTCTAGATGGTCATGCTGTGCCTCATTCAGTGATAATGACAGTGGGGAATGCAGTCTTATTCTTTCAGAAAGAGAAGGGGAAATCTTTGATTTTGATATATTCTTCCTAAAATGTTTGGAATATGTTTGATTTGAGAGCAGTGTGAATATATTCCCTGCATATTCAGGCAGGGAGATCTTTAGCAGGAATGAAGTTTAACTCCATAGTGTACTGATCAAGACCATACCAAGACTGGGATTAGGCGAATAATTTGGTCACCTTTAAAGTGGAAAATCATTACATTAGATCCCACCTTCCTTTAGGAGGCAGGTTACTGACTGTCTAATCTTACTTGAATAGTCTCCTTAGTGGGGTGGAGATGGTGTCTCATCTTACCCCACCCCAAATGACTTATTAAAGTATTTCTTCTAGGTATATCACTTAGGAATCGTTTGGACTGCAAGTAGCAATAACAACAGCAACAGAGATTACTGTAGTTTTTAAAAATAGGAGTTTATTTTTCTCACGTTTCTGGAAGTCCAGAGAATAGGCAGCATCTGATGTTATTTCTGAGACTCCATAATATCAAGGCTGATCACTACAATTTTCATGGCTTTTTTCTCATAGTTGCAAGATGACTGCTGAGGCACCAGTCATCTTGTCTACATTCCAGTAAGGGAGAGGTAGGAAGAGAAAGGGGTAGCACCTATATGAGGAAAATAAAAGATTACACTGAAACTATGGAGAGGGGTTTTTCTTATGTGACTTGGCCAGAATTGTGTCAGATGGTCACTTCTGGCCTAAGGGAGTTGGAGAAACAAGGCTTGGGAATGGGGTTGGATCAGAGATGAGTTCTGATAAATGCAGTTTTATTTATCTCATTATATTCCTAGTAAATTTTAGTGCTGCTGTGATATTTTACCACCCGTTTTAGTCTGACCCTAAACCTAGCCATAGGCATGCCAACAAATTAGTTAAATTATAGTAATAACAGATGGGATTACTATGTGCCATGCATTTTACATATATTTACTCAGTTAATCCTCATAATAACCCAGGGCATGTATGTGATTAATGTTCCCATTTTACAGATTAGGAAATGGAGGCCCAAGGGTTTAATTCCTTTCTCAAGGTTGTAGATCTAGGAAGTGGCAGAGCCCACATTCAAATCTGGACCAGCTGTCTTCAGAGTTTTTCTCTAAATCACGATACTATATTCCTGGTATAAAAATATGTAGAGCTATACACAGATACGCAAATACCTGAGGAGACATTTGAAATTAAGAAGAATTACTGTAGGGAAAGCATTTGGAAAGAATTGAAAACGTGTGAATTCATATCCTGGCTTCACTGTCCCTAGTCATTCTTTCAGCAAATATTTCTGAGTTCCTGCTATTGGCCAGATACTGTGTAAATAAGACAGACACGGTTCCTCTATATTCTAGTGGGGAAAATAGTTCCCCAAAATGAAGTAGGTGAATAGATAAAGTTATGTTGTTGATGAGTGAGAAGAAGGAAATGCAGAAAGCTGAGATGGTGGGTAATTGGAGGAATGCTATGTTAGGGTGGCAGGGAAAAGATCCCCTGAGGAGGCGACATTTACATTAGGAGCTGAATGATGAGAAGCATCTTGCCATGGAAATAGACAGAATGTTCCAGGCAGAAAAAAACGGTAAGAGAAAGGGAAGGAAGAGCTTGACTTTTTAGATAAACTGAGAAAAGATTAGCAGGCCTGGTGCTAGTGCTAGGGGAGAGTGATATAAGGTGAGACTGGATAAGACGTTTGAGGACAGAACATGCTGGGCTATGAGGTCATAGAAAAGAATATGCATTTTATTGTAATTGTGGTGGGAAGTTAATGTGTCTTTACTTTCTGTAACTGTTTCCCTTACTGTATACTGAGATGTATAATACTTGCTTGGACTACTTCAGGAGGTTAAGGTAAGAATCAAATGATGGAATGTGTATGATAGTAAATTGTTTCATGTGAAATTCTTTATAAAATAAGAAATAATAAAGGCCACAGAATATTTCATAGCAGGAAGTATGTTTTTTTGAAATATTCTGTGGAATATACTCAGAACAATTGAACTTGTGGTTAGACAGAGCAAGCAGTTCATTAGTAGATGCAGCATTTTAAAAATATCTGATGTGTATACAGTGTTCTGTGGGAGTTCCATTTCCAGTTAGAACACAGACTAGGTTGCAGCCGATTATCTTTCTCACTGTTGCAACTAGAGAAGAGACGATGCATGTAAAATCATATGTTTTAAAGCTGTTTATAATGGAGAGCTGTGGACACAAAGAAGTCTAAAGGAACTCAGTTCCAGGGAGGGAAGAGCTCTTTCTAGGTGGCCAGAGCCCAGCAGTCACTTCAGTGTGTGTCTCTCCCTGAGTCTGTGTACTGCTGGGCAGAAGATCACACCTCCCTTGGCAGAAGGACTGTATGGGGAGAGGAGACACCCATGGGGCTGCCTGCACTGGCACAAAAGGTTGGAATCTGTCGAAGCCCCAAATGCAGAGCTAGTTCTCCAAGTCTGACAACTCTACCCCTTGGGATTTTGCTGAGAGCCCAACAACACAGGAGGCTCGCAGCTAGGCTCTAAAGTAGAGAGCAATTTCTGTAGTCCTGTGGCGTTTATCCGAAAGCCCTGTTGAGGGAGGGACCTATAATACACACAGGACAGATCAACCCCCTCAAAACATTTGGAATCAGAGGTAACCTAAAACTGATCAAAGTTGCAACTCAGCCCAGACCCACCTCAGCTCCTTAAATGGGTTGAAGTGATCTGTACCTCATTTCAACTACCAGACAGAAAGCTTACCCTTCTTGGGGAAATTACTATTTACTCCAGTTTTCTAGAGTTCTTTTAAAAACAAAATCAACAAAAAATTGTGAGATTTGTAAAAGAAAAGGAGAATATGATCCATAGACAATTGGCTGTTTTTTTTAATCAATATTAGCAGATGCACTGACAGCACAGATGTTGGCACTGAGACAAGAACTTTTAAATAACAATAATAAGTATGTTAAAAAGACAGAGAAAAGGGATAAAAGATGAGTAATGTCAACAGAGAGATAGAATCTTTAAAAAGAACTAATAGGACATTCTTGATTTGAAAAAACATGGTATCAGAATTGAAGCATTCATTGGATGGTCTTAACTAGCACTGGGCACATAGAAGAAAAGAAAAGTGAACCTGAAGACAGGGTAGTAGAAA
Organism: Grampus griseus; assembly: GCF_964374135.1. Lineage (NCBI taxonomy): Eukaryota > Metazoa > Chordata > Mammalia > Artiodactyla > Delphinidae > Grampus > Grampus griseus. The sequence continues at coordinate 31,633,328 of NC_139006.1, read as the reverse complement.
TTCCCTAAACTGAAGTACAAGGGGTGAGGGTTGGAGGGGAAACAAACATATCGTGAAGGACATTTGGGACAATATTGGTTGTGTTATTGGAGTTCCAGAAGAAGAGGAGAGAGAGAGTTGGACAGAAGAAATACTTGAAGAGAAAATGAATGACTACCCTAAAGGTGATGAAATACATCTACCTACAGATTCAAGAAGCTCAGTAAACCTTAAGTAGAATAAATACAAATAAAACAATCTAGGCATTTTATAATTAAGCTTCTAAAATCAAAAGATAAGGGGAAAAATCTATTAAAAGCAGTTAGAGAGGAAGAACATTATATTTAGAAGCATGTCAGTAAGAGTTATAATTGAGTTTTCATCAGAATCAAGAATACAAAAGACAATGGAATGCTGTCTTTAAAAGGATTATAAAAACAACAATAAATCTGCCAGCCTAGAGTCCTATGCCCAGGAAATATATTCATCAAAGATGAAGGTGAATTAAAGACATATTCAGAAAGAAATATGAGGGGATTTGTTGCCAGCACATCCATAGTACAAGAAATGCTAAAGAAAAAGAGAGGAAATACCAAAGGAGGTTCTCAAAACCGATTAGAATGATCTGTTATGGATGCATGGACATGCAGGAAGGATGAAGAGCACCAGAAAGGATAAACATAAAAGACTACTTATTTAATTTTTAAAAAGATTATTGACTTTTTAAAAGAAACAAAAATAATAACCATTGTGGGGTGTAAACATGTGAAGAAGCAACATGTATGACAATAGTAATATAATAAGGGGTGGAGGGAGCATTAAACTCTTATACGTTATTTGCATTGTTCTGAAGTTGTAGCATCTCCAGTAATCATTAAAATATAAGGTATTTCTAAAAACATTATGGAGGGGAAAATGGAATAGTAAAATCTTTTTAAAAAATTTTTTTATTAATGCCACTTTGAATTTATGGTAATTATCATCCACTTAAATCTAATTTTAAACCTAATGGTGTTTTGGAACTTCCCTGGAGGTCCAGTGGTTAAGACTCCGTGCCTCCACTGCAGGGGACCCGGGTTCAATCCCTGGTCTCGGGAACTAAGATCCTGCATGCCGCATGGCGTGGCTAAAAAAACCCCACAAACCTAATGGTGTTTTCCCAACAAAAGTTGCTATATAATGCTGTGTAACAGTTGCATTCTGTTTTTCATGTAGTGTTTTCCTGGTATTGTTTTGGAATAAAAAATAACAAACAGCTGATGAAGCTGAAGCTCTGTTTATCCTAATATGGTGAGGTTTGAAGCTGTGAGGCTCATCAAAGTGGTGGATGAGCCCAAGCATCACAATTATGTAATACTTTAAGACTGGAAGGTCACGGTCCCTACTCTACCCTGGGGTGAAGGGGGAAATATTTGGATCCCTAACTAAAGAAGTGAGAACTCTTCCAAATGCGCTTATCCCAAAAATGCTGTTTGACTTACTTGCCAAAAAAAATAGTTGACCATTGCAATTAAAGGATTCTTTGGGTGGATTGTCTCAGATGAAACCAGTGTGTTACGCAGATGTTCATGACCTGTATTTCACCTCCAATCCTCCCGTTCCCAGCAGAAGTTTATGAAGATCTCTTCTCTGAGATTCTACCAGTATTCCCTTTGCATGAGTAAGAAACCGTGCTGTAACTAAAAGGATCATTATTAGCCCTAAATATATATGCCCCTCATCTTCTAAGATTCACTTACTATTTCCCAAATTTTTCACTTTTTCAAACATTTTCAGTGCTTAGGTATATCTGCATGTTTTCTTAATTTCTAAGAGAAATGGTGCTTTTCCATGCAGCCATTGAGGTGTTATCTCTGTATTGGCATGGAAGAGATACCTATGACATGTTTTTGTTTTTGTTTTTGTTTTTTGCGGTATGCGGGCCTCTCACTGTTGTGGCCTCTCCCATTGCAGAGCAGAGCACAGGCTCCGGACGCACAAGCTCAGCGGCCATGGCTCACGGGCCCAGCCGCTCCACGGCATGTGGGATCTTCCCGGACTGGGGCACGAACCCGTGTCCCCTGCATCGTTAGGCGGACTCTCAACCACTGTGCTACCAGGGAAGCCCTATGACATGTTTTTGAGTGGGGAAAGCAAAGCAGCTTATCGAACAATATGATATGATACAGATAGGAAGAAACCTTCAGCTTCTGCTTTATAAATTGTGTATTACTTAAACTTTTATGCTTATAATATACCGCCTTATAATTTTTAAAAACTTAGTCCATGTCTTCTGTTAAGACTGTTAATTTTTTATAAGTTACATTCATTTTCAAAGAATAAACCTAAAAAAAAAACCCCAAACTGGAACTAGAGAAAGTTTTGGGCATCTATATACTTTTTCCTGAATATGGTACACGGAGGGCAGTAGGCTGTGTGAGCAGTGGTAATTGATTACAGTTTCACAGAAGTAGATGTTTATATACTATAATTCTATGAATTCATTAGTGGTTTTCGAAAGAGAAAAGGCTGAAGAGCCTAAAAATAGTAAAGGGAGCAGTAACTGCCTTCATGACCTGTGTTGATTTCCTATGTATTTCAACCACTAGAATGTGTCTGTCTTGTCAAACTGTAAAGAATTCAGTGAAGAACTCTCATCACCCAATTATCAAAGCGTCATAAAATTATTTTTATCAGCAAAGAATAAAAAAAATAAAAGTGGATATCTAATATTTTCCTGAAATGCTCTGAGTTTTAAAAATAAGTTGGCTAACTCACTGCAAAACTAGAACTACTTACAGTCTGGTACAGTCTCAGGATCAGTGATCAAATTCTAGAAATTTATACTAAAGATGATTGAGAAATCTAGGATTCCTAGAGGTATAGACCATATGAGCACATGGAACTTTTTTCTTATTCCCCTTTCTTTTTGTACTGTTATACATATCAGTGTGCTTTACATATGCTCTAGGACACCGCTAAGTTTGGTAGTAATTCACTGCTGCTCTGAATGTCAAAATTGAATTGTCCTAAGCGAGTCAGAATGCCACGGTTGGACATTACTATGTCCTTGCTCTTTCTATCTGGGTTTCTTGTTTTGGATAAAACAGCTCTGACCACACATTGGTTAAGTAGTCTCAACTTTTTGGTTCAATTCCACCTGGACCCAAGGAGAAGAAAGCAAGTGTGGAGGAGTTCTTTGACAGGAGTTGCATATACACTCCAAGTGGAAAACTAAAAAGAAAAAAAAATCATGTAAGAATAAGAACAGAAGATCATACTGCATAGACTAATTCAGTCATTCTTCCTGGTTGAGGACTGAAGTGTTATATGTAATCAAACATTCTGTTCCTAAGAAGTGTAATATTTGTCAATCATATATCATAGAGTCAAACATTTAAAAATTTTTCCAGCTTTATTGAGATAGAATTGACATATAACATGGGGTAAATTTCAGGAGTACGACCTGAAGATTTGATATATGTATATATTGCTATATGATTACCACAATAAGGTTAGTTAATGCATCCACCACCTCACATAAAATATTTTATTTTTATGTAAATCTCCAAACTCTCTCAGAATTCCAGCATTTTGGCATCTGTCTCCCCTACTGTGTCTCTTGTTTTTTAGACTAACATCTGTTGGATGTTTTATGTCCTAAATGCTTTACGTGTGCTAACTCACTTAGTCCTCGCAGCAATCCCACGAGGAAAGCACCCCATGGAGCTGCTCTGTGCCTTGTTCAGCTGTTGTCTGCTAGGCTAGCAGTGGTCCTGCTGGGTGGCGATACCTGGAGCTTCGCTGCCCCCCTAAGCATTTGGGCCTTTCCCTTGGTGGTGATCTGGTTCTCCCTGAACTGAGTCAGTGCCCCACTTCCCCATCCTAATACAGAGTTTTTCCGTTTAATGTCATGGATTATTTCCTCTCATTAGCTCATTTTCTCAACAGCCAACTTTTAAAAAATGTATCTTTAAATTTAGAAATATTTGTTTTTAAATTCTGGTACAATGTGCGACATAAAATTGACCGTATTAACCCCTTTAAGCCTACAACTCAGTGGCATGAAGCACATTCACACTGTTGTGCAACCGTCTCCACCTTCCAGCTCCAGAACTCGTTCATCTTGTAAAACTGAAACTCTCTACCTGTTAAACAATAACTCGCCATGCCTCCTTCCCCGCAGACCCTTACAACCACCATTCTACTTTCTGTCTCTAGGCGTTTGACTCCTTTAGGTCCCTCACATAAGTGGAATCATACAGCATTTGTTTTTCTGTGACTGGCTTATTCCACTTAGCCTGATGTCCTCAAGGCTCATCCATGTTGTAGCATGTGTCAGAATTTCCTTTCTTTTTAAGGCTCAATAATATTTCGTTGTATGAATAGACCACATTTTGCTTATCCGTTGGTCTGTCAGTGGATGTTTAAGTTGCTTCTGCCTTGTGGCTGTCGTGAATCACTGTTATGAACGTGGATGTACATGTATCTCTTCAAGACTCTGCTTTCAGTTCTTTTGTACGTAGAGTCAGTGGAATTGCTGGATATCACAGTAGTTCTGTTAGATTTTTTGAGGGATTGCCATGCTGTTTTCCACAGAGGCTGTACCATTTTACATTTCCACCAACAATGAACAAGGGTTCCAGTTTCTCTACATCCTCGCCAATGCTTATTTTGTTTGCTTAATAGTACCCACCCCACTGGATGTGAGCAGCCAGCTTTTTTCACTCTTCTCTGACATCACCTTAGATACTTACAGGGGCTAACTTTTACTATATATGTTTTGACTAACATGAACAGCTTCCCACTTTATGAGTGTGTGAAAGGTATAAAAAGTATTTTTGTGGTAATTTCCACATGGCCACAAAGTCATTATGAATTATAGAGAATGAAAAGGACGGGGCCACCACAGACTGGAGGTTATTCCCTCAAACCTCTCTTTCACACTAACTCCATCTCTCCCTTGATATCACACCTAAATTTAATTTTGTGATTTGTAACATGAGACACTGATTTTCGTTAACAGATACTATTCTTTTCTCAGAAAATCCATTTCTCGCTGCCGAAGAATTAGCAGGATGCTCTCCAATGAATCCTTACAATCCCCGGCATTCAGCCGCTCCAACTCTCAAGCCTCCATAGACAGCGCCTCCATGGAGGATTTCTGGCGGGAAATAGAAAGTATCAAAGAGAACAGCCTGGGAGTTCAGGAAGAGCAGACGCCAGCTGAGGCCAAGCCCCTGGATGGTGAGGTGCTAGATTGGTCTTCCCCTGTGCTGTCTTTCTTTGTATGCTCTCTTATTCTGTTGGCAGGTAGAAATCATTCCACTAGTAGTTTAACAAGTGAACCAGTAGAATTTGGCAAATCAGCTGCCTGCTCCCACCAATTTATATCTGCTGGTCTGGCTCAGGGTGGCTTCTGTGTAAGGTGACATGACCTGAAGGAGGGCTGTCAACACAATGCAAATTGATCCTTTACGTATCACCACTTAGGGATGCTGTACCCGTCTGTTGACTTGATTCATAATCATCTAGCAGATTGAGTATTCTCATTTTGATGGCTTTTATATTTGTATACTTGACCATTAATTACCAAAAGAGAGAGACAGACAGAAAAAAAATTTACCAACATAACTCTGGATTAAAAATATTTAGCTATGAAGCATGTACTAGCATTAATGTATTTAGAGAACGGATAATCTAGTACTTCACCAAATAAGAGCCGTGTCAGATATGTCAATTATACTAGTTTCCAGTGAAATTAGACAAGAAGGTTGAGGACCCAAAAAGTATAATTGTCCGTAATTGTCAAAAAGTACAAAATTACTCACCTGAGATTAAAAGCATAGGTTATCTTCTCCAGGTACTACCTATGGACAAGTAAATGCATAAGAAAGACTGAAGGTAGTTTAGCAAGTATCTAAGAATGTTTTCATTAGCCAGTGATTAACCTCAAGACAACTATCAAGATAAACTGAAACTTTAAAAAACTTTTTTTTCTTTATTCCCTTTCTACAAGCCTATCCTTCTTAGATCTGAAAAACAATAGTTCAGATGTACCACAATTAGTATATTTCACTTAGCATTAGAAATAAAAAGTCCCACCACAGATTTAATGAAAATCCATTCAAGGGAACTGTCCTGCATCAGAGAAGGATATTTTTATTCCTTTTCCTTACATACTTACATTTTGCCTTTTCAGATCCAGAAAGACACATAAAGGAAAATACCTCTTATTCTCCACTTCTTTTTTCTTACTAGCTAGCTAGCTATCTATATTAAAAATCATAAGTTCGTACTGATAACCTCCAATTCCAATCCAACACCACAAAGTTTGTTGTCTTCCATTTTTCTGTATTTCTAACCCCCTTCTCTAATAATGACAAACCTGTTCCTCAATGTACTTTTTCATTTGCTCAAGCCTAGAGTATACAGAAAACATTCTCAGGCGTGCTAACATAAACTTCTACAAAAAGCATACCTACTAACTGGAGTTCAAAATTTATTTGACTGATATTATTTTCCTTGAAGCATATGCCTAGATCTTAAGTGTGCAATTCAGTGACGTTTGACAAATACTAACCCTGTAACCTCACACAAATCGACATAACATTTCAGTCAACTCAGAATTTCCTCATGGTTTTTCCCAATCTCATCATCCCCGTGACTTGCTGTCCCTAGCCAGAGACAACCAAGGTTCTGATGTTTTTGCAGCATATAGTTTTGGGTTTGGCTTCTTTCACTGAACATAATATTTTTGAGATTCATTTGGTGTATTACTATTTCATTGCTTTTTATTATGGGATAGTTTGTATTAGTTTCCTAGCGGTGCTGTAACAAAGTACCACAGAACTAGGTGGCTTAAAACAACAGAAATCTGTTCTCTTGTGGTTCTGGAGACTAGAAGTCCAAAATCAAGGGGTCAGCAGGGCCCTCCTCTCTCTGAAGGTGGTAGGGAAGAATCTGTTCCATGTCTTTCTCTTAGCTTCTGGTGTTGCCAGCAATCCTAGCTGTTCCTTGGCTTGTAGACAACACTTGCCATTCTCTACCTCTGTAGTCACGTAGCCTACTCCCTGTGTTGTTGTCTGTGTCTCACCTCCTCTTCTTATAAGGACACTAGCTATATCGGATCAAGGGCCCTCTCTACTCCAGTATGACCTCACCTCAACTTAAATCCTAATTATACCTGCCAAGACCCTGTTTCCAAATAAGGTTACATTCACCTGTATTGGTGGTTAGAACTTCAGTGTATCTTTTTGGGGACCCAATTCAACCCATGACAGCAGTATTCTGTTGTATGAATATGCCATAATTTGTCTATACATTTAACTGTTAATGGTTGTTTGCAGTTTTGGCCATTATGAATAAGGCTGCTGTGAACAATCTTGTAGAAGTCTTTCGGTGGAGACATATTTTTATTTCTCTTGGATATATGTATTTTTCATAGAATATGTGAAATTACATAAGAAACTGCCAGCATTTTTCCAAAGTAGTTGTACCACTTCACACTCCTCCCAGCGGTATCTGACAGACAAGTCTAGTGGCTTCACATCCTTGCAACATTTGATGTTTTAAGACTTATTAACATGAATGATTCTAGGGATGTGTGGAGGTATCTCATTGTGGTTGTAATTATACTTCACCGATGACTAATGATGTCAAACGCTTTTTCCTGTGCTTATTGTCCATTCATATATCTTGCTTTGTGAAATCTTTTGACTATTTCTTTTAATTGGGTCTCTCTCTCTTGTTCTCTCACCTCTCTCATTTTTTAATTGTTTGCAACTGGTGTGCAGTACAATTGATTTTTGTACTTGACCTTATATTTCATTACCTTTCTAAATTGACTTACCAGGAGTTGTCTACTACTAGATTTCTTAGAATTTTCTACATAAACAAAGAGATCATTTGTGAATAGAGACAGTTTTACTTTTTCCTTTGTGACTTCACTCCGTCCCACAAATTTTGATATTTCATATTTTCATTATTATTCAGTTTAAAAAGTTTTCTCATTTTCTTGTAAAGCACGTGGGAAGGCTTTTGTTCATGTACCAGTGATAGAATAACATAAGCAGAGTCCAACGCCTCTGGACTGATGATTTGATAGTGTACTTGCAAACCAGTCAATTCTGCTCTTTAAAAGAAACCTTATTCAGGTAATGCCTGTTTAGCATAGTTCCCAGAATGTTATAGTGTGTACAGTGGTTTTTCTGTTACATGATGTTGTTATTCTGAATTCTTTAGTATTTCCGCACATCTAATTTATAATAGCGATTGATCTTCATCATGATGAATTTTAAGTTTTTTAGCTGCCTTCTGAGAAAAGGAAAGATTACCTAATGTTCAAAATAAGGAGAAAAGTAAGAGAACGAATATCTATTGAACACATACTCTGTTCTAGATTTTTGCCATCTGTCACAAATTCATTGATAAAATAATCCTCATAGCCACCTAATACTTTGGTGATTATTACCTCCGTTTTGCCAAGAGGACAGAAGATCTAGAGATACTTACAACTCTCCAAAGTTATTCAGTTAGTAAATGGTGGTTGGGATTTGAACCTGAATTTGTGTGATTAAAAAATTCTTTTGTGTGCCATTAAACAACATTTTTTCTGTCATGGTTTTAGTTTAGATATTAATATTTTATCATTTTTTGAAATTGGCTGTTCAGATATGGCTTATATTTAACTCTCTGGTAAGGAAAATTACCTTCCCAAATCTGCCAAATAACCTTACTCTACTAGAAGATACTTTAAAAATTTGACTTACTTAAAAAAATACAATACAGACCTTTTATTCATTCCTATAGGCCGTTCCCACAATTACTATGGGAAAAAGAATGGTCTTTTAAAGTTTTTTGAGGTTTAATTTATATACAATATTATATTAGTTTCAGGTATAAACATAATGATTAGATATTTGAATACATTGTGAAACAGTCACCAAAATAAGTGTAGTTAATACCCATCGTCACACATAGTTACAAAATGTTTTTTCTTGTGGTAAGAACTTTGAAGATCCTACTCTCTTAACAATTTTCAAATATGCAATAGAGCATTATCAACTATAGTTACCATGCTGTACATGACATCCCCATGACTTATTTATTTTATTTTATAACTGGAAGTTTGTACCTTTTGACCACCTTTACCCATTTCGCGCACCCTCCACCCCTGGCCTCTGGTAAGCACCAATCCGTTCCCTATATTTATGAGCTTGGACATTTTGCTTTGTTTTGTTTTTAAACTCCACGTATAATGAGATCATATGGTGTTTGGTGTTTTTCTTTCTCTGTCTGACTTATTTCATTTGGCATAATGTCCTCAACGTCCAGGATGGTCTTAATATATTGTCTAGTGATTATTTCTTACTTGCTGATGTGTACAGACTTACAGATATGCATGGCTTCCAATCTCAGAATATTCTAACCTTCTCTTGGTAACTTCATCTTACAGAAGGAGAACTTGAAGCAGAGTGGTTGCAAGATGTAGGTTTATCAACCCTGATCTCGGGTGATGAAGAGGAGGGTGGCAAAGCCTTGCTCTCGACTTTGACTCGAACCCAAGCAGCTGCAGTGAAGAAGAGATATAATACTTACACTCAAACCATGAGAAAAAAGAACAAGCAATCCATCAGGGATGTCAGAGACATCTTTGGAGTCAGCGAATCTCCTGTAAGTAGTGAACAGGGCTCAAAAGGTTTGGTTTGCTTGAGGGGAGGGAAGGGGAATGTGGAAAAATTATCAGAAAAGGTCAATCATCTTTTAGCTTTAAGAGAAAAGTAAAGCAGACAGCAAACTGCAAAATTTCGCAAATTTGAAACTTAAGTGATTATTTCTTACTCCCCATACAGCAGTCTCCCCACACACAAAATTTATTCCCTTTTTTGAAGTTGATCACTTCTTTGGTAATGGAGCAAGTCTTTGTGGATGAGATACACGGAGCCTTTACTTAAACCTCAGCACTGAATGGAAACTCTGTGGACAGGCAAAGGAGTCCCAGAGAAGTGGGCCCAAGTATTATGTGCAAGTCTGTGTAGTTTGTTTTAATTGGGGGTGGGGATGGGAGAGTGGTTAGGGTACCCTTTATGTTCAAAGAAATTAAAATGATGAAAAGTGAAAGATGCAGCATTAATCAAATGGGCCAGAGAATGATTCAAAAAACCATGAGGGAAGCATCACATGTTTTCTGAGAAATGGCTGGTTGAAATGCCAGCGTACCCTTGGCTATTCCACGGCCACAGTTTTACTTCTGAGGCTGAGTCACGTCCTCCTATTTCTGTGGTTGTTTTACTGGTAGCTCTGCTTTACAGTTCACTCATTCATCCATTTATTGCATCATTGCAGTGTTGCATTGAAATAATTGCGTCATTGATGCAACAGATAATTACTGGATACATTCTCTGTGCAATTCTTATATCAGGTTCTATGCGGATAGGATTCTTGGAACTTTGGGGTAATTCATATATAGGAAAAGGGGAACTTGATATTCTGCTGCAGTCACAGGTAAAGTTGCCTGGGGCAAGTTGGTTAATCACTTTGATTTAGGTTTCTCATCTGTTTAATTGTAATATCAATAGTGACATAAATTAAAACTTCAAGGATCTTGGGTAGCTGGCATAACTGAAGACAGTCTCTAATTTGAGTTAGTTTAGGTTGTCTGTAAGTCAAATCTTCTCTTAGATACATTAATCACAGCGGGGTGTTGCCAGGGCAGCTCACATATACAAAGTTAAGCTTTGTATTTGTGTTTACAATGTCCTAGAAGAGCGCTGTCCTTTAGAACTTTCTACGGCGATGGAAATGATCTATGTATGTGCTGTCCAATATGGAAGCCCCCATCACATGTGGCATTAGCACTTGAAACGTAGCTAGTGTAAGTAAGGAACTAAAATTTTAATTGTATTTAATTGTAATTGATTTGAATCTAAAATGTCACATGTGGCTTGTAGCCAGTATAATGAACACAGTTGTAGAATCCTCTGCTGTATATAATGATATATACTCAAGGTAAGCCATTTTGAGTTCTACGCTGTTTGAACTTTCAGCCTAGTTGAAACCTGGGTCTTCTTGGAAGGTGAGATTGTCTCAAGCTGTAACTGAGTAAAGGTGATGCCCACAGCTTGAGGCTAGGGCTCCAGCCACATGAGTCCTGGACAAGATGCCTATCAAAGAAAAGGTTTACCCTGCAGGTTTAAATTCCCTGGGTCATTTTCCAGTTATCTCCCAGATCATCTTGAGAGAATCCTAAGAACTTGGCCTACATGCGTCCTTTCCCCATTTCTGTTTCCAGCTACTTCAGACTAATATTTTTCCTCTTCCCTAGCAAACTGCAAAATATGGGTCTATAGCTTCTCCTGAATCCTCCAGTTACTCAAGAAAATGCATAACTAGCCTCTCTAGGTTTCCCAAAACGTTGCGCTATAGTCACATAGAAGCAGTGCTTCTCCCATTTCTTTCACTTGGACCCCGAAGGGAATCGTAAACACATTAGGGCTTAAGTATAAAATGAAATGAAGAGTCTTACTTTTCCGTAACATGTAAGTGCAATAAACTGTTTGGTGTTTAACTCCAGCAAAGGCAGAGAGAGGGCCGCATTCTTGGTGGGCAAGGGGAGTAGCCCCGGGGGCTCTTCCTCCAGTCTGCCTTCCTCTTCTCCCACATACCCCCCCAGTCTTGCTGCGGAAGCCCCAGTTCTAGAGAGAATGGGGAATGAGGCAGGGGAAGTGGTCACAGGTAAAAGAATGACCATATATTCCAGGGAGTAGAGGTCTTGTGCTGTCCTGAGAAGTGGGGCACCTGGAAGTCAGGGAAAGCCTGGCATTGTATTATGCTGCTGAAAAATTCACATTGTTCTTTGTCAAAAATGTAAAAAGCCATATAAAGGCAGCCTTTTAAAAATATGATATATTTACAATGTGTAAGTCCTAATAAACATTCCCACAAGATTGTTTTTTCCTAAAAACTTCAGCATCTGCTTCTGCAGGTAAATAGACTTGGAGGTTCTTAGAAATGTACCTAAACTTTTAAGTTAAGTTAAACTTTTAAGTTTCCGATTTGAATTTGACGTCATGAATACCAGTTCCTCCCTCCTCCTCCTTCTTCTCTTCCCCACTCTCCCTTCCTTATTCTCTTCTATTCTTTATTTCTGTCTTTGTCATCATTTACCTACATTAATAGAACAATTACATAAAGTTTCCATTCCATTTTCTTGAAGTTTTAACATTACAAGTTGCATTAGGTAATTTTGCATTAATCTTAGAATTATGAATCTGACTCACTATACTCACCAAATGAAGATATAAATAATTTTAAAAATAAATGTTTTTTTCTTAATTTTTTGCATATAGAATCCCAGGTTCAAAATCATTTTTCTTCAGAATTTTGAAAATATTTGTCCGTTATCTTCTCTCACGCACCATTGCTGTGGGGAAGCACAATATCTACGTCAACTTCATTCCTTTATATACAAATGTGGAAGCTTTGTGAATTTCACTTTTTATTGTTGGAACCTTGAAATTTTAGCAGTTTTCCTTTTTAAAAAAATTCATCCTGGTCACTACCAAGTGAGCTCTTTCATTCTTCATCTTGTTCATTCTGCATATTTTCTTCTAATGTTTAAAACAAGTATTTATTCCCTTCATTTTCTCACTGTCTCCTTCTGGATATTAGATGATTGTTGTTAGATGATTGTTGTTAGATGATTGTTTCATTGTTTGGATTGAATCTCAATATCTCTTAAATGTCCTATTTTCCAAGCTTTGTTTTTGTGTATGTTTGCTCTACATTCTTGGCTGTCCCTTCAACTTCATCTTTTATATCATTAATTTGGCCTTGGTTGTATTAACACTTTTACCTTTCATTAATTTTTAAAACTTTAATAGTCCTCTTATGAACTTACTGAAGCCCCTCCTTTCCCCTAATGTTTCCTTTATTTTGTGATCTGTTCCTGTTTCTCAGCCGCAGTAGCCTCTCAGCACTCTGAAGGTACTAAATTAAACCTTAAATTCCAAGGTTCTCTTTTTTCCTTGAATTATCTCTTTCCTTCAGGGGCATCTGTTTATTTTTGGCATCATTACATTGCTATTGTTCATTTAACTTTAATCTTTGGATATTGATTTATATTCATTAATGGAGAACTAGATTGACTGATTGATTAGTATAGGTAGTGGTCATATATTTCTTATGCAGTTATGTAGACCCATTTTCTCCCAAAAACTCTCCCCCAGAACAGGAGTCTGGGCCTGTGTGAGTGGTGAAGTGTGGCAACGTCAACTGTCACACTTCACTTTAAGAAATAAATATGGTATCAATGCCAAAGTAACAAGATCCTGCAGAATCATAATTGGTTTCCTTTTCAGGCAAACCCAACTTTCCTTTTTATACTCCTGTCTATATCCTTTTAGAAGGCCCCAATAAAGTGCAATTCAACATTCTTTCTATCCGGGACCACCGCACCCATACTAGGACAGCCACTACCACTCCCAAGGCAGGTGGTCACTCTGTCACCGAGGGGACACTTGGGTTTTATCCTGGAATTACATTTAGCTGCTGCCTGCTGTTCTTCTAAACAGCTGTTGCCTTCTGAATTGGGCGATGCCTTCCTGCTGTTTTTATTTTCACTCTGGATATGTGCTTTTTCTGGATCAGCATTTACCGTCCACACATTTTTCTCTTATACCTTTTTTCAGGCCGAAGTTTTTCTCTACCCTTATCAAACCGCTCTTGCTTGCTTTTTATCTTCCAGAAGCATCCAACAATTTCTGTTCTGCTAATGGAAATGTTTAGTGGTTTCTAGATCTACTCTTTGAGAAAGGTATCTCTTTGACATTTTGAGTGATTTGCAGGGGGAGGAGAATGTGGTATGTGCATTGTGATATCTTGATCCAATTTTCCTACGTTGATTTTTCAGTAGTATTGGTTGCTTTCAAAAAATGTGTTTTTTTCCTTATTATAAAAGTAATACAGCGTCTTTAATGGAAATTTAGAAAATATGGACAAGCGAGGTAAAAAATGAGTATTTCTATGGGCCCAAATAAAATTTTATGATTTAATTAAATATCCAATGAATGTAATTTTCAGTGAAATTCTAACCATAAAAGAATAGAATATTTAACCCTTGTTTTGGTAGAGCTCTTATACACTAAATCACAGATATTAAATCACCCTTTGGATACATAATGCAAGGTCTACAATCCATTTCATCATGAGCAGAAGTTCAGTGCTCAAACAGATTTTTTCTAATATTCAGAAGATGTGAATCAATTATTACCTTCAGTAACACATTTAATTGAGCAAAATAGTCAATCTAATTTCATAATTGATAAACAGTTAAAGGTGGGACTAACTCATAATTAACTGTATAAATATAGGCATACAGTCCTTAAAAAAAATGTTATATCACACATATACATTTGACTGCATGGCCCAGAAAACCCAAGAAATCATGAGTTTATACAAATATGAATTTGTTTTTTCTCTCTTTCAGAGGAAACTGATCTTTGCTTTAGCGTAGATCCAGCTTCCTTCCATCTTTCTATTTTATCTTTCACATGTGGCCTCCATTCTTTTGCTTGCCAAGGGGGCTGGGCCACTCCTGCCAGCATGCCCGTGTTCCTGGTGGTTCCTGGAGCTTGTACCAACTGACTCTATCTCTCTGACTTCAGTTTCCCAGAAATCTTACTTGGTAGAATTCCAGTTACCTCTCATTGCCTAGAAATGTTATACAATCATCCTTAGCTGCAAGAGAGCCTGGGAAGTTGATATTTTTTCATTGTACACAGAAGTTCCTGAAAAAAAAAATCAGGATCCTGTTAAGGAAGACAGGTGACTGGGTTTGGGGCAGGCGGTTGACAGGATCTTCCACACGTACCAGTGTCTGTCACTGGGCCTGGTGTGTGGTGAGCTCCCAGGACTGGCTGCTAAGTGGCCAAATGTAGTGATCAGTGCATAGGCAGTCATATCTGTGGGTGTCTCAACATGTCTGTATGAATGTGCACATCGTATGCGTAACACGTGATTAAATGCAGTTACCCTTGGGAGAACATGCCTGAATAAAAATGCACTTTCATTTTTCTCAATAGCCAGATGATTTTTGTTGTATCCCAGCTCCTCTTTTGGATGTGAACCCAGATGAAGAAGGGATGCCAGCAGTTCCCTGCAGAAATGGTCAACTGGTAAGACAGAGCAAGGGGATCAGGAGAAGTGGTTAATTCAAGGCAGCCTGGAAAGTTTTAAAAAAAAGCCTACTTACCTTGTAACAATGAAGAAAAAAGGGGACTCAGACTCAGGAATGAATAATTAAATAGTTAAATCCACAAATTCTATGGGGCCTGCTTGTACGTACAATAACAAAAACAATCACAGCTGCAGCTGCAGCCACAGCCAGAAGTCAGTACATGTGGGAGGTCATCAGCTAAACTATTGTTCTCTTTGCTGAGTGCATAGTGGAAAATTTTATGCTACCTTCTATAAATCTTTCAAAATTAATTTGTCACTGTAAGAAATATTTTGACATTTAAGTTACTTTCTAAATGTAAATATATTGTGGGACGCAGCACTATAGTATCTTGAACCTGTAACAATAAGTGGAAAAAGTGCACAATCTTGCACAGGAGGTAAACACGTTTTATTTAGAGCCCACCTCACCCAGTTTAGTGCAAATTTCAAAGAGTGATGATCTGAGTTCCAAACTGTCAGTGAAGCTATTTCAGTGAAAGAGATGAATCTCATGCTGTGATCTGTACCTCCTGGCATGAGGCCTGGGTCCTCTTACTGAAGTGGTGACCCTTCACCCTGAGAAGGACATGGGTTCCTGACATCTTCCTCCACCTGGACTCATGGCAGCAGAAAATTTACAGTAAGAGACCTTCCTCTATCATGCTTCTATGTGTTTCCTTCTCTTTAGCTCTTTATTTTCTTTCCTAGCAGAGGAAAAGGGATTCTTTGTTGTTCTAAGAGTAACCCCTGTACCATTCTTGATCTGATTGATGATGATGATGATGATGATGATGTTTAGATTCTCTACAGTTTACTTTCATCTTGCATATATTTTATGTGGGGCACTCTGTCCACATCTTGCAATTGTCTCGATACAGGCTAGCCCCTGGTCCCTTCCAAAATTCTACTCAAGGGTTTGGATGTGGCCAGTTTGTGTTCTGGCTGCTCTTCTGTTGCCTGAGGGTAGGTCAAGGTCTGGAGGTGGAGGGTGGTCAGCTGGGGCTGTGAGCAATCCTGTATTCAGATATTTGTCTCAATTTTTTTCTAATTTCATTGCATTTCTCATAAGAGTGTGAACTCTGTCTAGTCAGAGGTCTTTACATTTTCTGTTGAGTTGGAAGATTTTTCCCTCGGCTCAGGGAGTCTTCTATACCATCCTTCCAGCCAGGACACTTGATCCAGGCATTTGTTCCTCTCTGCCCGCCTGCTCCCCTTCACAGCAGCCACTACCTCTTCTCTCAGCTAGAGGAGGGGCAAGTCAGAGTAGACACGGGGTGTTTTCAAAGAACGATTTCTATGAGCTTTTCACCCCACCTACCTCTACCTACTGTTTTGATTGCCTCCTCTTCACCCTGGGGTTATAGGGATGGCTCAGCACATGACCCCTGACACTGGAAAGATGAGACAACAGCAATTTATTACATGTTCTCACAGCCCAGGGAGGGAGGACACCGCACACCATACAGAGCCACATGTGGGGTGCACTTGGGAACAGAGTGAACAAGCTTTGTAGTATCAAGAGGGGGAGTGCCCCCTTGGTTCTCACAGAGGATGGATTGGCTTGTTTGAATAATTCCATGGGTGGACAGGAAACTGAAACCCACTACTCAGGGATAAGCAAGAACTGTGTCTGGCCCCCTGGGTAAGAAGTGTTGTCTTACTAGGGGACCTTATCTGAGGGAGCAAAGTGGGAGGGGAACTTGGGCTTAGACCACTTAGGGCCCTCCCACTTTTACCGGATGTCAAGGCAACGTGTAAGAGTGAGTCTTATTTTAGATCTTGTTGCCTCATTGACACTCCACATCCAGCCGTGGACTCTCATGATGAGTCTGTGCTTATTTTGTTTCTTTTCTCTTTTAGCACTATCCCTTTTATTTCAATTCTTTGGTGGTCTTGTCATCTTTTAAAGGTTAAAGGCAAGTGTGGTGACGAAACACATGAAGAAATCTCCCACTGAGGTGAACAAGAATGATTAAGTTTTATTCCAGACACACCCCTGAACTACTCACTAGTTTATAGAATGAGAAAACAGTACTGCTCTTATCCCTGGAGGAGGATGAGGGCTAGCCCGCCAGAATGACCACAGAGAAGAGTAGAAATACTAATTTCCATAATCACATATATTACAAACTGTTACATCTTCTTAGCAGATTGCATCTTTTATCCTTTGAGCAAATCTGGCAAGAAATATCTCTGAATACTAAATTTTAATAACTAAAAGACTTAAATCCTAAACTGGTTAGTATCAGTGTGCTAGGCTGTTGATCATTTTCTTTCAGAAATTTGTAAATATTAATCTATTTGCTTTTCATATAGTGTTAATGTTGAGAAGCCTGATGCCTCTCTAAATCATTCCTTTATTTGCATCCTACTCTCATTTTTATATTTCTGGAAGCTTTTAGGTTTATCTTTGTTGTGAGAGGCCTGAACTGCCATCAGGATATGAAATCTTTTTTTTTTTTTTTATCATGATCCAGCACTCAGCTTTTTGTTTCTGAAACATGTTTCCTTTCAGTTCTGAACATTCTTTTCCCATTATTTCTTTTACTTCATTATCTCCATTTTTCTCTCTTCTTCTTTTCATTTCTTACATTAAACTCACACAGCTCTTAAGTTGTCTCTTATATTTCCCATGTCTTTGTTTTCCGTTTGTTCTGTATGCTAGCAGGTTTTGTCTACATCATTTTGTGGGAACCTAATTCTCATTTTTGTCATGAGTGGTTATAATTGGGTCCCTGTTGATTTTTAAATTCAGCAATCATACTGTTAATTCATAAGAACTCCTCCTTTTTTCACTGATTTACCCTTTATTGTTATAGTTAGTCCTGATTTATGATTGCAATAGTCTCTCAGATCTCTCTGAAATTATTAAATCATTATAAGCCTTTTTCTCTTCCCTCACTTATCTCTTTCTCCCAGAATGTATACCAATATACTTTTTTTTCAGGATGTTGATTTTCTCCACAGCTGACTTTTTTATAGTGTTGATTTTTCTCCAGTGGCTGATGATCCTTAGTGATGGTCTGGATTGACTAGTTAACAACTTTTAGGATATGTCATTGCTGTATGATTTCTTTGCCATTATATAGATATTTTCCCAAAGGGCTCTTTATTGAATAAGAGGGCTGACTTTGGGTCCTGTGTAAGCAGTAAGGTATGTGAGCAGTCTGTGAATGGACGTTATTTTAACAGCACACATGGGTGAGTCCGTGCATGTGTGCATATGTAGACACACGTACATACACACGTACACACACAAATACACGCATGCACATACCTTCAATGCCAAAGGGAGAGTGGCAAATGACATCATTCCCAGACAAAACTCATGTTCTCCTTTTATTCTCCCATCCATGTCTTTCATGAAGGTCCAGAGTGACCTGATATTGAGGTCTGTTTTGGTCCCAACCCTGGGCATCTTCCCAAGGCAGGTAGTTCACTTCATTCAGAGTGCTTTCCTTGGGTCCATACGTGGCTGCCGTCTGCTGTTCAATGTAAAGGGAACTGTTGGGAGTTCGGTCGGGCCCTTCCATTAAGGAAACACTTTACAATAAATTATCCTAGCCATTGCCCTGGGACCCCTTCTTGTCCTGTGTGGTTTTCACTCTAAGCTTGGTTATTTGTCTGTTTGCTTTTTTGTGGATTTGCCCTTTCTTTGTCTTATGCTATCCTTAGGCTGAGAATTTCTTTACAATTATGAAATAAATTACTTATTTTTTATTTTCCAGGAATTTCTAACAATTTTTAATCTGTTATTAGAACACTTTGTTGGTTTTCAGTGCCCTTGGAGCTATACTTAAAAATACGCCCTTTCTCTAATTCTGAGTGATTGAGAGTGGTACACTCTCTGACCTCCATCCTGACCTAAGTTTTCTTGTACTGCCTTTTCAGCATTGTTTCCCCTTCCAAAGAGATGTGTGTTCTTCATAGCAATATAATACATACACATTGGGGGAAAGTTAGAAAATATGGAAAAGTCAAATGAAAAATGTTTCTAAGTTCTCGTGTAAAAGTTTATTTCATTAATATCCAGTATGCTTAATTTTGCAAAAAGTTGCTTTAATCATGGAGTAGAATATTTACATCTTATTTTGGGAAATGCCATTATATCACAAATGCTGCTAAAAATCTTAGAGCATATGCACAAGGCCTACAGTGCAGCACATCGCAATTAGAATAGTCTCAAATCCATTTGCTGCATAGTGAAAATCAGAGCTTTTCCAATACTCAGTGATGGGAATGAAATATTTGGTTCAGTCATATGTGTTTGTGAGATAATCAGTCTAATGTTTTTCCAGTTTCAAAATGAAAAAAAACCCTGAATACTCTTGCTTTTGATTTGTAAATCACTCCAAAATACAGTCATAAAGTCTGATTTTTAAGTAGCATAGTTTAATCAGTAAGCTTCCTGACTTAGACAATTAGAGGTTTATTTTCCTTACAAAATAAGAAGTCTGCGGCTGGTTTGACTAATATCCCTCTCATGGACCTACCAAATTTTTATCTTTCCATTCTGTTCCACTCAGCATACAGGCTAGTATTTAATGCTTACAGGATGTCTGGGCATCACAGGTACCATGCCCATGTTCTGGGAGAAGCTGATTCCATGCACTTCAACAAGAAAACATTAGCCTTCCTGGGTGCTCTACCAAGTAGGGTTTCACTCGAATCTCTTTGGACGGAGCCATCACATGATCACACTTAGTCCTTTTAGATAGACACGCAGCATCTTAGAGCAAGATCATGATATTCATATGTTAAAGAAGAAAAGAAAAGTGGGTTTTGGCAGGCAGGCAGCAGTGTCTGCTTTTGAGACTCATTTCTATTGCAGTGCATGACGTTTAGGAGGCTCAACATCCTTTTGGAGGAATTGGTGAATGCTACCAGTTGCACTGTAGTCATTAACTCTGTGTATGTCCACATGGCTGTGCATTTATACAGATTCTAGTGTGATGTATAATTGAATAAACAATCACATAGTGAAAGATACGCCTGGATAAAAATGACTTTCGTTTCTTTCATTAGCCAGGCGATACCTGTGACAACCATCCTAGTCAGTTGGACGACACCCAGGAGGAAAAAGAGCTGCTGGGAGTTATCAAAACAAGTGGTTCCTTGGTAAGTGATAGCAGGAGAACTGGGGTTAGGGATGAAAAAAGAAGCCGTTCCTTCAAGACAATCATGCAAAACTTCAAAACAACGCAACATAATTCAGGTGGCTGGACAACTCCAGCTGTCAACGTGCCTATCTACTTTTATTTGATTTGTAGGAAGCCATTCAGCAGTAAATGAACCCGAGTTTAATAGTTAAAGCCACAAACAACTACATGCTCTATTAAAACAGATACAAACCCAGAAAACCAACGATGGTAGGCATTTCTTTATGACAGATTTAGTTCCTTTCCATTTTTCGTTTATTTTGAAAAATTCTCATAAGAGTGTTGGTTCCATTGAGTCACAGCTCCACCAGCTATGGACGTCAGGTCACAGGACAGCAGTAGGTGTCCTCAGGTTGTCCACTGCTTCCCTGGTGCAGGGCGAACACCAGGCATCTTAGTTCTGACCACACTCTTCACCCTAGGTGTCTAGTGCCCTCCCCTTCCCCATCCCCCTGCTTTTCCCCAGAGCCACTTCCACTCCCCACTTACCCAGAGGAGGGCAAAGTCAGGCAAACGTTGGGAGAAAGATCCAGCTTCTGTCAGTTTACAAACGGGAAAGATTGCTTTATTTATGGTTTAGCCAGAGCCTGTTCTCACGTCTGTTTTTACTTGCACTTCTATCCTAAGCTATCTTTTCTCTCCCTTGGTGGAGCTTATGTACTCTACCTTTCCTTTAATTTTTCCATCTTCATATTCCCTCACCTAACTTCCTCCCAGGTAGAAAAGAGCAAAATGGTGAATCCAATAGGTTCCCTCCTCCCTACTGAGATGGTGTTGGGGAGAGACTGAGTTTCAAGGGCTCTGCTCATGTTGACCCCAGATGTGGTTACTCACACCTTCAGTTGTTTTCCCTCATGATTTGGAGGAGATAGTAGTTGTCTATTTCAAAAGTGTCTCCGTTTGATTAGGAGGGAGGTGGATTTTGGAAAAGAATTTACATTATTCCTGGAATATTTCTCTCTGACCACCACTCGTGTGAATGTTGCTGGGATTCTTTTTTCTTTTTTTCATTATGTTTTGTTGACTCTACTAGGTTTTAGGAGAGAAAGCCTTGGTCATTGACTTAACTCTCCCATTTTATTCCAGAATATAATCCCTATTGTTTACAGAAATAATACATAACTCTTTTTTTAAAATTAATTTATTTTATTTATTTATTTTTGTCTGTGTTGGGTCTTTGTTACTGCGCGCAGGCTTTCTCTAGTTGTGGCGAGCGGGGGCTACTCTTCATTGCGTTGCGCGGGTTTCTCATTGCAGTGGCTCCTCTTGTTGTGGAGCACAGGATCTAGGCACGCAGGCTTCAGTAGTTGTGGCTCATGGGCTCAGTAGTTGTGGCTCACAGGCTCAGTAGTTGTGGCTCGTGGGCTCTAGAGCGCAGGCTTAGTAGTTGTGGCGCACGGGCTTAGTTGCTCCCTGGCATGTGGGATCTTCCCAGACCACGGCTCGAACCCATGTTCCCTGCATTGGCAGGTGGATTCCTAACCACTACGCCACCAGGGAAGCCCCAACTCTTTCTTTTTATATTAAAATTATCCACAGTTTTTTCTCTGCTGGTATTTCCAAGCTTTAGTTCCCTCGCCTTTTTTTTTTTAATAACATTTATTTATTTGTTTGTATATTTATTTATTTGGCTGTGCCGGGTCTTACTTGTGGCACGTGGGATCTTCTTTGCGGCATGCAGGATCTTTTAGTTGCAGCATGCGAACTCTTAGTTGCGGCATGTATGTGGGATCCAGTTCCCTGAACAGGGATTGAACCCAGGCCCCCTGCATTGGGAGTGCAGAGTCTTAGCCACTGGGCCACCAGGGAAGTCCTAGTTCCTTCGACTTTATCACAGAAATCCTCTACTTTTGAAAACAAATCAACTTTCTGTTTCAGGAACATAGTTGGAGCTTTCCAGTGATAAAATTTTGTTTGGTCTTTTCTCATCTTTTCAAATGGGCAAAAGATTTGAATAGACACCTCTCCAAGAAAGAGATTTGGATGGTGAATCATCTTATGAAAAGTGCTCAGTATCATTAGTGATTATGGAAATGCACATAAAGCCATGATGAGATAGCTCTACATACCCTGTAGAATGGCTGAAATTTAAAAAGTTGACCGTATCGACTGGTGCTAAGGATGCAGAGCAACTGGAACTCTCATACATTACTGGTAGGAATGTAAAATGGTCCATCCACTTTGGAAAATAATTTGGTAGTTTCTTAAAATATTAAGCACATGCCTTCCATATAGACCCAGCCGTTCTACTCATAGGTAATATATATTCATACGAAGACTTATCCACAGAAGTTTATAGCTTAATAGCCCCAAACTGGAAAGAACC
The DNA here is from genome assembly GCF_964374135.1 of Grampus griseus. Classification (NCBI taxonomy): domain Eukaryota; kingdom Metazoa; phylum Chordata; class Mammalia; order Artiodactyla; family Delphinidae; genus Grampus; species Grampus griseus. Next base: position 31,610,666 of record NC_139006.1, on the reverse strand, counting down.
CAGTTTTACCTGCAGCTAAATACATGAACAAATTGTGATATATCCATACAATAGAATATTTCTCAGCAATAAAAAGCAATGAACATTTGATATACAAAGCATGGATGGATCTTAAAATAATTATGCCATGTGAAAGAAGCCAGACAAAAAAGATTCAATTTATATGAAATTACAGAAAATGTAAATAACCTATAGTGAGGGAAAGAAGATCAGTGATTGCCTAGGGGTTGGTGAGGAGGAGAGGGAAGGAGGGATGACAAAGGGGCATGAGGACATTTGGGGAGTGCTGGTTTTGTTCATTGTCTTGACTGTGGTGATGGTTTCATAGGTCTATATATTTGTCAGAACTCATCAAATTGTATACTTAATAATCTATCTCAAGAAACCTTTACAAAAGAGTCCATATAATATTTTATGATTTCTTTAATATCCAACACATTTATTTTGCAATAAGCTACTTACAATAAAGGAATTGTCTATTATAATACAGATGATTGTCTATTGTCTATATATTATACATGGTTGAATCTTGACTCTGGATCACAAATGCCACTAAATCTGGGCATTTACAAAAGATTTACAAAAGATTTACAACCTGTACAGAAGGCTTACAACCCAGTCTACAGTCCTTACAAACTAGTCTACAAATCACTTGTATAGATAAAAGAAACATTTTCCTTATGTGTAGTCAACATAAATGAATTAGTCATTAGAGGTGTTAGTTAACTCAAAGGCGAAGTAGTCGATCTAGTTTTTTTCCATCTAGTTTATTTGCAATGTCTTAAGTCAAATTAAAATAGCTACATTTGCTATTGATTTATAATTCACTGCAAAATACAATCATACCTTCTGTTAAAAATGATCAATTGCATCTGTGTTTGCTTTGTAGTAAAGAAAATCTAAGGAACCTTGGTTTAAACAAGTAGGAGTTTGTTTTAATCACAAAATGAGCAAGTAATGGTGGATAAACCAAGGCTAGTACAACTGCAGTGCAATGCACTGCCAACCTTAGCCCGAAACTTCTAACTTTTTCCTTTCATGCTGCCACCATAACATGTGGATTTAATCCTTAAACTTACAAGATGGTTAGCAAACTCTGGATCCCATTAGGAACATGTGCCAACTGAGTGTTCATTGTTAACAGAAAACCTTAGCTCTCCTGGAGAACCCGCACAGTGACATTTCTCATATTGCTCATTGACCTACTCTTGCACTCTTACATGACAATCTGGGTTTCTTTTCTCTTCTTTGGTTGCCTGAACCTTATTCCTTTATAAATAAGCTTTTTGTGTTTGCCCTCTCTACAACTTTTTTGAATTTTGAATTTATTGCTGGAATTCTGAACTTTCACAAGAATCAGCCCCTTATTTCATTCATCTTGGTGACTGCTCAGTGAGTTCTTTCTGAGAACTGATTTCTTTCTTCAGTTTCTGGACATTGTCTTCTATTATGTCTTAAGTTATTTTTTTCTCTGCATTTTCTATGTTTCTCCCTTCTAGAACACATATTAGATGGTTCCTGCTTTGCTTGAATTGAATTTCAGTATCTCCTAAATTTTCTCTCCTGTTAGTCTGTTTGCTCTGATTTCTTCATCTTTATCTTCCAGATTAGTAATTTTTTTCTTGGTCATGATTCTGTTTTTTTTTTTTTTTAAGCTTGTCTTACTCCTTGTACATTTCAGCAAACATATTCTTATTTCCCAAGAACAACTTTTTTCTTTCTGATTTACCCATTATGGTAGCTGTAGGTTCTTGATTCATAGCAGCAATAGCCCCTTGAAGATAAGAATTATATTATTTGTAAGGAATGAGATTATTTCTGTCTTTTTTATTGATATATATATATTTTTTAAAGTGCATGCATTTTAGGTATATAATTCAGTTTGAAGAAGTGTTTTCACTCATATAACTACAGTCAGTCAAAATAGAAAACATTTCCATCACCAAAGAAATTTCTCTCAGGCCTTTTCCAGTCAGTTGTCCTCCTTTTCCTGCAGCGGCAAACCCTATTGAGATTAATATGCACTCTTGTGTCTGGCTTCTTTCACTCAGAATAATTTTTAGATTTATCCATTTGTTGCGTGTATTAGAAATTTAGTCCTTTTATTACTAACAATAATCCATTGTGTAAATATACTATTATTGGTGTAGCTATTCACCTGATGATGGACATGTGGACTGTTTCCAGTTTTGCGCTATTATGAATAATGCCGCCAATACATTCATTTAGTTTAAAGGATGTATATTCTCATTTGTCTTCCGTAAAGATGCAACATAATTCAGATTGTTGGCAAACAAGCCACCCTCAGCCCCATCACCCATAACCCTTAAACTCAGCTAGGAATAATTCAATAAATCAAAAATAACTAAATTCTATCCTTTAAAGAAAGCATCTACAGGCAGAAACAACAACAACAGAAACTAATTTTTTAAACTTATATCCTAAGTGGAGGATGTTGTCAACTAAAGCTTGGTCCTTGTGGGTGAGCTCATATGGAAAAATAACAGATTACCATGTAAATTGTTTTTCATTATTTTCAGTATCAACTAAGAAACAAAAATTTAGTTTTTCCCAGTTATTTTCCAAACGTAAACATCTTGTGTGGAGAACATGCTAGCTTTTGGAATGCATAGCAGTAAGTGATACAAGCAGTGGAGTCCTGCCCATGTGCAAGCACCATCTGATTAGGGAAGTGCACATCTCCTGTCGGGTGACAGCAAGTGTCCCCAAGCTTACAGTGCAGGGAGAGCTTCTCACCAAGACTATGGATCCTGAATGTTTTTTCAAGTCCAGCTCCGCAGTTCCTCCACTGTACCCCTGTCTATCAGAATCCTGTCACAGCAAGAGGGTGGGATGACCCACCAAAGCCTCCATCAGGGCTGAAAGTGTTCAACAAGGCAGAAGACACCAGCACATTTTCAGGTGGAACTACCATCCCTGGGCCCCTAAAGTCTGCAATCATAATGCAAGCCTTTATTAATTTTGATTGATTACTGGATTTCCTACTCTTTGTACATTCTGTTATTTTTCTCTTCCCTCTCTAAAAAATTTTCTTTTATGCTGTTTTCAAGTAGAGGTTTTTATTTTACCAAATCAATTCTATTAGCTTTTCTTCTAGAAATTTCTATCAGCTATGGAATTCTTTGCTGGTTTCCATTGCTGTTAACAATCTGTTTCTTTAAAATATATATATATATATATATATATATATATATATATATGTTTTCTGCCATTTTTAGTGATTTGGGGTGAGGGGAGTTAGGTGATTGTCAGCTTGCCATCTTGACTTAAATTTCTTGAGCTAGATCTTTTGTTCTATTTGTTCCTTTAAAGAAAAAAGAGTCCTATGTTTTTTTTTGCGGTACGTGGGCCTCTCACTGTTGTGGCCTCTCCCGTTGCGGAGCACAGGTTCCAGACGCGCAGGCTCAGCGGCCATGGTTCACGGGCCCAGCCGCTCTGCGGCATGTGGGATCTTCCTGGACTGGGGCATGAACCCGTGTCCCCTGCATCGGCAGGCGGACTCTCAACCATTGCGCCACCAGGGAAGCCCAAGAGTCCTATGTTTATTTTATAAAGTAACACATACCATCTATAGAAAATTTAGAAAATGTGGTCAAGAAAGATGAGTGACAGTTTTTTAAAAAACAAAATATCGTATGTTTTTATAAGTATCGAATATATTCGATTTTGCCATAAGTTTCCTTCAGTAAAGAAAAGAATATTCATTTCTTAAATTTCAGTAATGCCCTTGTACACTAAAGCAAAAATCTACTTCAAGCTTTATAAATGAAAAAACAATTTGGTACTATTGCTATTGAATTCTAATCACTGTGAAAGATAGTCCTAGGGTCTGTTTAAAATAAATAAGATTAGACAAGTTTGTGTTTGGCTGCATGTAATAGGAAAGTCGGAGTTGCTTTGCTCCACGTGGAGATGCTTAAGAGGGGGTGGTCCAAGTGTGACAGGGCAGCCATGTGATGCCCCTTAGCACAGACCCAGCCATCTCTGCCATCCATCATCCTCATTGGAGCAAGATGCCTGGCAACTCCAGGCTGTCACCTAGAGTGCTGTCATGAGCATGTAGCAGCTGACCCTACTCTTTTTGGTCAGGAAAGCCTTAACTTTTCTGGAGGCACTCTTCTTAATATTACACTTACACCTCATTGACCACACTTGTCACATGATCACTTTTAGCTGCAAAGAAGCCTGGAAATCAAGTTCTCTGGTTTCACACCTCACTCCCTGGAACAAAACCAAGATATTGTTAAGGAAAATGGAATTTGTGGCAGACAAGAGCAGTGTCTGCCACAGGGCCAGGGTCTGTCAGAGGGCCAGGCATTTAGCTGGTTCGCAGTGATGAGCCCTGAAGGGCTGGTGCAATTGCCCATGCCCTGGCAGTCATAACTCTGTGTATTGCCACACATATCTAAATACGTACGCATAGTGGAATACACAAACATGTTAGAAAGTATTTGCCTGAATAAGAATGGTGCTTTCATTTCTCCATTTAGCCAGATGATGCATCTTTCAACATTACTACCCTGTCAGATGGGTCCCAAGATGAAGAAGGGAGTTTTGCAGTTCCCAGGAGTGGCTCCATGGTAAGTCATCACATGCTCAGATGATTGCATGTCAGGGCAAAATTGCAAATTCAAGGCAAGAAGAAGAATTTTTTTCAAACAGATGAGAAAAACTTGAACTAACACTGTGAGGAAACCACAGCTGCCAATAGACCCATCAACCTTATAACAATTAGGAAGAAAGAGACTCAAAACTGAGGAATGAATAGATCAGTTTGAAAGAGGACTCCATAAATTAATACTGATGCAGTGTTCTTTAGGAGCATCAAGCATGGAGCGATTTGTTAACTTTTGTCCCCTTGTCTGAGTTCATACAGATGATCTGTCCTAACTCTGCCATCTTAACTCAGAAGTCCTTTTACCTGCAGGATAAATTAAAATTTCCTCCTCCTGATATTGAAGGCTCCCCACTGTTGCCTTTGTATCCAGCGTTGGATCTCAGGACTCATCCAAACAAACCCTCCACTTACGACAGATTCACTCACGTGGCCTTGAGTAGTAGAACTTCTACTTTTCTTTGTCTCAAACTCTCGTCATTCATCCCCCCGCCCCACCTCCACTGGGAACCCCCAGTTGGTGTTTCTGTGCAGGAGCCCTGGCAGGGTGTGGCATAATGGACCAGAAGTGAGAGACCCTGTTAGATAGGGTAGTGGTTCTCCACTGGCAAGGTGATGGAAGGCAAAAGAGCATGACAAGATGGGCAGATGGAGGGGGCACATTCAACGTCCTCCTGGGCAGTAGTTTCTTGTCTGTTGTCGAGTTTGATATACCGGGTAGTTGATATGCACAACGCACTCCCAGGGCACCCCCATTGTTCAGGGAGATAATGCTGTTAGCCCCATGTGAATGAGTTTTTCTGTTGTGTTTTTAGATTTTTGGTTATGAGGTTGTTTTGTTTTGTTTCATAGTGATCATTTAAGAAGCATAAAGTAATGTGAGTGATTTTTATCAGTAGCACTCACTACAGGTTATAGCACCGATAGGCTAAGGGTTACCCACAGTTTCTGACCTACTGGCTTTAAATTCAGCTGTTACTTTCCCATTTAAGACCATGCATTGGAATGCAAATAAGTGAGAATATCTCTACTTCAGAGATAATCTCCAGTTCACCCCACTTAGCGATGAAAACAAAGTAAGTCATTTGCAAACTGGTAACTCCTAGAAATGAGGAGTTTCCTACAGTAGACCTTACATGGTGTGCTGTCCACCCCCACCCCACCCCGTGACCGAGGATTCCTCTTCTAAGTAAGGCCTTGCCCAGGATATTTCATTTTCAGTCTCAGCTGGAGATACCCATGTGCCCAAGACTCAGCCCCAAGTCTTAGCCTCACCTCTACTTGTCTTCTCTGACACCTGTTGATTTTATCTTGTACACAGTTCTAGAATATGTCTACTCCCCTCTTTTCCTACAACTACTTCCTTAGTACAGAAACTCATCATCTTTCTGTGTTACTGAAGCAGCCGCCTAAGTGATCTCCCGGACTTTAGCTTATACCCTCCATCTCATCCTCGCCGTGGCTGCAAGTCATCGGTCTAAAATGCAAGTCTTGCTCCATGCCTGCAGCAGTTCTCCCCACTTTCTAGTTAGTGTTAGTGTTAGGTAGTTAGAAAGCTTCTGTCTCTGACCTCTCGTCTGTCCGCTAGCTGACCTCACCTGTTCTATAAGCCAACAAGAAAGTACTGTGTGTAGTTCCGTGCACACACCAAGCAGAACTTGAAGCATGGTGTTTGCACCGTTGAGTTGCTAAAGAAGAGGAGGTTGGGTAGGCCTGTTTTCTAGGCTTTTCCATGGCAGCTCTGTGACCACAATGCTTGTGACGTTTTTCTATTTCTTCATTCTTTGCTGATTCATTGATTTATTCATTCACCAAATCTTTATTGAACACGTGTTGTCTACAGATAGGATCCTTGAAAGTTTGACAGTGTAAGAGAAAGAAAATGATCTTGCATGGCAGTTATAGATAGAGCTTCCTGGGGTAAGTTAGTCACTCAGATTTCGTTTTTGTTTTCATTTTGTTTTTCTGAAAACTGATTGAATGTCAATAATGACATAAGTAAAAGTTTCAGCAGTAATGACACTCAAAAAAATTTCATTGGAACCTGTCTCTAGTGTGACTTACTTTGGATTGTTTGTTACTCATAATATCTTTACTTTGAAATGTTAAACAAATTGGTTAGTTGCTAAAGTAGCCCACAGATGCCAACTTCACTCTTTCTGCATCTGTACTGAAAATCATTCTAGAACTTCTCACCGTGACATAAACACATTTTTGACTTCCCTGCTTCTTGATTATAAGGAGCCATGGGCACCCCGGTTTGGTTCCCCAGTTTCTTCTACATGGTGGGATTTCCAGTGATTCAGTGCAGTGGAGGCAAGGGCTTCAGGGGTCCTGGCCATGATGCCTATAAGGCCTGTCAGGGAAAATCTCACTGACTGTTTACTGTTATCTCCAAGACTCCAGAGGCTCTTGACAACTTTCACTATTGGCATTTATGTTGTGGAATGGGATAAAGTAGGTAACCTAACTTTATCTTTTCCAAGGGGATAACCTTGGCTTGACCAACATCTTGTTTTTTCATTCTTTCATCTTTTTTACTTGTTTGATTTGCACCTTTATGATAAGTGAATTCTCTGCGTATACAGGATCTATCCTAATTACTGTGACTCTATGTTTTGTTTATTTAAATTTGTTACAAGTTTGCCATCATTGTTTAGAATCAAAATTTTCTTTCCTCTTCTCAGAAGTTTTTTTCTTTCAGATGAACTTACATTGAGGCTATCACTACCCATTAAATAAAAATCTTGTTAGTACTCCACTAAGAATTTCATTGAATTTAAAGATTGTTGGAGAGAATTCACATCTTAAAATATTGAATCTTCCCACTGAGAAAAAATTGTGTCTTTCCATTCATTTGTATCTTCTATCCTTCAGTAAAATTTCATGATTTCCTCTCATATTTTTTCCTACACATTTTTTCATTTGTTAGTTACTAGGAACTTAATGGCTTTCATTGGTATTTTAAATGATAGGGGTTTTTCATGGTATCTTCTTGTCTGTTTTTGTGGATATACAAGGAAAGTATTTTTGTTACTCACAAAAGTCTCTCTTATAGTTTCCTTTCTGAAAATTCTTTTTTATTTCTTAGAATTTTTCATTTGATTTTATAATTTGTGCAGACATCGTCTGAAATACTGAAAGTTTTATTTGCCCAATCTTTAAAATACAGTTAGCCCTCTTTATTTTTAGGTTCTGCATTCTAGGATTCAACCAACTGCAGGTTGAAAATATTCAGAAAAAAAAAAATCCCAGAAAGTTCCAAAAAGCAAAACTTGAATTTGCTGTGCACCAGCACCTATTTACATAGCATTTACATTGTATTAGGTGTTATAAGTAATCTAGAAATGATTTAAAGTATATGGAAGGATATGCATAGGTTATATGCAAACGCCACAACGTTTTGTATAAGGGACTTGAGCATTTGAGGATTTTGGTGTCCTTGGGGGTCCTGGAACCAATCCCCCATAAATACCAAGGGACGATTGTAGTTATTCATCTTATTTACTTTTCTTATCTTATTGAACCAACCTCAAGCACTTATAACATTGAATAATAATTATGGAGATCTTTTGATACATTTTTGATTTTCTCATGAATTCTTCTAAGTTTCACTATTAAGAAGAATATTTGTTCTGGGTTTCTGAGCCTTGTAGTTACTTTTATCAGGAGTAGAGATTGAGTTATATCAAATGATTGTATCATCTATTAAAATGAATGTATTGTTTTTCTTCTTTAAAAGGCAATTACTTTAGGAAATTACATTGATAGGTTTTTCTAATGTTGAACTATAATTTCATTGCTTAGTTAAACCCTACTTGTGTTATATTATTCTTTTCTTATGCTACTGAATATGATTTGCTACCATTTTAGCATTTTTAACCACTATTCTAGTAAGTGGGGTTAGCCTATGATATATCATTTCTTTTTGTTATTACCAGAGTTATGCTAATCTTGGTACAAACATGTTGAGAACTTTGAATCTTTTTGAGTATTTTGGAGCTATTTATTAAACTTTGGTGTAAACACATATAATCTGTAAAAACTATTGTATACAATTTTATGCCAAGGTCTGGCATCACTGTAGACCTAATGCTTTGATTAATTTTTCAATGGATATGGTTTAGGGATTATATTCCTTTCAATCCCAACTTGTATGAATTTGGTAATGTGTATTTGTTCTAGCAAAACATCAAGTTCATTTAAAATTTCAATATATGTTGGGGGGTGTGTGTGTGTAAACACATATGTACACAAATATATATATGTACATACACACATTTGTTTAGGTGCATAATTTTAAAATTTTCTGTGAAGGTAGCTGTTACTCCTTTTTTCTTCCTAAAATTTATGTCTGTCAGAATGTAAATACTTGCCTGTGTTGGCAGTATTTTTTTTTAAAGTCACTACCTTTAATTAATTAAGCCTACTTTTTCTATCATATTAATTTATTTAATCCTTATTAATTTTTTTCATTCATTCTTGGGTATACTTGGATAATTTTTCCTAGTCTCTTGGATTATAAACATTTTTCTTCTTTTTTTTGAAATATATACTCATTTTAATGTCAGATACAAAAATTTCAGAATATCCCTTTTTAGAAGAATTTGCTCGGAACTTATCCATTACATCAGCAACTTTTTTTTTTCCCTGAATTTTATTTTATTTATTTTTTTATACAGCAGGTTCTTATTAGTCATCAATTTTATACACATCAGTGTATACATGTCAATCCCAATCGCCCAGTTCATCACACCACCACCCCCAGCCTCCTGCCGCTTTCCCCCCTTGGTGTCCATTTATTTTTAAACTTTATTATTTGTGTTTAAGGTTAAGAAGTAATCTGAATAATACTTCGGCTATTCACATGGATTTTTGGAATTTATTACTCTCATTGTCTTTAATATTTAATTTATAATTTCAGATGTCATAGATGGCATCGGAATGCCTTTAAATTCACATTTGGATAGATTTTGTAATTTTTATTTTATTTTTTATTTCAAAATTGGTTACGTATTTGTCAGTGAATGTGGCTTATTTACGTTCATCTCTGGGGAATTTGGCACAGTGGATTCAAGAGGTGGATTTATCAGTTCTGATCTCAGATGCAGAAGAGGAATATGGGGAGCCTTATTGTCTGTAATGACTGAAGCACAGGCAGATTTAGTGTATAGAGTTATAGCACATAGATTGAAACCATGAGAAAAAACCAAGCAACCAGTCAGGAAGGTCAGAAACATCTTTTGAGTCGGTGAGTTTCTCCTGTAAGTAATGAACACGGAAAATATTTGGTATGGTGTTTCTTTAATGTGAAAGAAATATCAGATAGTCGAAGTCTAGTTTTAAGAGAACTCAAGCAGATAGTGCTAACCTTCTAAATGTTGGAATTTAAAATAATAATCCTTCAACCCTTACTCTCCAATCCCAGTGCAGTAGGATTTGGGCAGCAGAGCAAGCGTTGGTAGCTAGGAAGCTTTGCCTCTCCTAAAGCAGCTGAGGCCCCAGTGGGGAACTCTAGTGGTTGGGCATGTAGGGAAATGGTAGGATCCATTATGGACAAGCTAGGGAAGTTTGTTTTAAAGGGGAGTGTCATTTATGTTTGAAATACATTAAAATCACTAGTGAAAATATTTTAAAGATTCTAATATTAATATGTTTAATGAGTAAGTGGATGTTTTAAAATTATGAATACCAAGCACTGAGCCTTTTCATTCAACCTGTTTCAAAACTCATGGTCCCTTTATTGGCAGAGCGATCTTCCTTTTCATTTTCACCAAATCATCCCCCTGCTTTAACACATGAATGTTCTTTTGTTTGTTCTGTTGTGTTTTAACCGTTATGAGTCTAAGTCTGAGAACCTCTACCTGGCTTTCAAAACCTTCTTGACTAACATATTTCTCATATTTTTCTAATACCTTGTCTCAACTCCTGACAAATCAGGCTCTCCTTGATCCTCTCATGAAGCCAAAATGCTTCAAATTTCCATACCTGAAATTTATGATTCCACGTCTGGCCTGAATGCTTTGCCCTCCTCCCTGCCTTTGTAAGTCCTTTTCATCATTCCTTGAGTTTCAGTGCAAGGTCAGCCGCCTCTTCAGTGAAACCTTTTGGGTGGCACCTCCTTCCTCTCCTTTACTCTCCAGTAAACACTAGTAGTGTAGAAATTAGCTCTTAAGAGTGGATTGTCTTTTAATAATGTTCCATAAATGTTACTCTCTTCTCCTCATTATAAATAACTAAAGAGCAAGGGTAACGATTTAAGTTTCTGCTTCCCCCAGGAAAGTCCCAGAATAATTTATATTACAAAAAGTGGGACCTCATTCAATACTATAGACTGGCTGGAGGCCAGTTAAACCAGACAGCAGATGGCACTTCTCCACTTTACGGATTACGAAATTGACATTTAGTCCATTCAAGGATCCCAAGCCATCAGCTTCAAGCCTTACATGAGTGTTTCTCAATTTTCAGGAGTGTTCTCTTCTATAGATGAGTTATTACAAAGTTTAATAAAACATTTCTTTCTAGAAAAACGTAAGGAAACCACTGAAAAGTGTTCCACATCTTTTTAAGGATTTCAGTGTATAGGTAATCTTTAATCTGTAGTGTTAGTTTTTAGAGCCACCAATTACATAATTGAGCATCTGTGTTTTAATAGTTGGCAATATATTCACATTCTGTTTACACAATAAGATATGTTATCTCCTTTGGAGTAAAATAGGAAAGAGAGAACGCAAAGCTCAGCATTCGAGATTCCCTTGTGCAATTTGTAGTACATAATAAAGGATCTTTCATGAAGCAGGTGTTCAGTTCATATTGCTAAATAAATATGAGCGACATCAGGCTCTGGGGGAAAAAGAACAGATTTATGTGTGAAGAGCATAAAAAAGGTTCTTGATGGAATAGCAGATTTTCACCCTCACACATACAGCTGATAACTTCCACGTTAAAATTTATATTGGTAGAAATGGTAGAATTTGTGTGTAAGTTTTTACTAGTACCCATCCAACCTGAGTTAGAGTTCTACAAAGCTCTACAGAGCTCTACAGAGTTAATTACTCAACTTCTGATAACATTGCAGGGGAGTGCAGTGCTTTGGCAGGATTGCAGTGAAGAAAGTAGGAAATTAATTAAGAGAGGACACTGAACTAGAAAACGTACTTAAATTGTTGGTAGTTATTATCACTCTGTATTTCCTAGCAAAGAAGTTAATGTATGAGTATATTAATAGTAGCTAGCCCTCGTGCAGTACTCACTATGTGCCAGATATTGTTCCATGTGATTTATAGTCATTTAAAATTCATAATAACTTGTTGAAATATGTTCTATTATCATCTTCATTTTACAGATCAGGAGATTAAGCAATAGAGAGTCCTGTAACTTGCTTGAAGTCACACGAAGTGGAAGAACCAGGATTAGAATCCAAGCAATCTGGCTCCAGCATCCCTGTTACTAACCATCTAGCTATGTCATGACTTAGAGTTTACGACCAAAATGTGTGACCAGCTGCATCAAGAATAACAAATATAATAATCATCAAACTATGTGACATCAAGCATTGTAATTTTTACGTTAGGAACTGTATGACAACAAACATTTAAGAAGATGTGGTTATTTTGACCTTGACTTAGTTCTCTTTTGAGAAAACTGTGTGAGCTGTACAGGTCTGAACTGAGTGAGAAAAAGGAAATCAGATGCAAGCCCTTCATGGAATCAAGAATTGCTTTTTGTGAAAAGAATTCAAATATACAGCAGAACATAAATCAGGTTGAAACGTAGGGTAGACTGTATTTATGATAAGCTGTTTTGTGTTCGTCTTCCCTTGTTTCACAGTCTATCCTGGAGACTATTCCAGATGTGCCAGCTCATCCCAATGGCTCAGCAGACCCTGGACAGTCGGTGCAGAACGCAGTGAGTGGTGAGTGACACAAACTCCTACTTAACTCAAGCTGTGTCTTTTTGCTTTTGTGCTGGCACTCAATTCAGTGAGAAGTGAATTTCTGAAAGCAAAATGTAAGTGTGTTTTCTCCCCTTTTTGATTCTGTCACCCGGGCCTCTCCTCCCATCACCTCCAAACAGCCCATCTATTATACCAGACGAAACTAATTGAACCACATGGGAAGCAGAATCTTTTCCACCTTTACTCCCATGGCATCATTTAGAAACTACTCACTTAGGCAGTGTCTTTGATTTGGGGCCTCTCTCACAGGTAATCTGGATCTGCTTAACAGTATCAAGCAGACCAGGAAGCAGACCACTTCCAAGAACCTCTAATTATGCTCAAGTAAATGCAGCAGCAGAGCAGCTTGTGATGTACAGAGTAGCAGGGTTAGCTTTTAAATGGGCCTCTTCCACTTGAGCATTGGATACTCTGCATGGACTCAGTATGGAATCTCAAATCCTCCTTGTTAGAAATAGGCCCCTTTAGGCCACACTTTAGTGATTCCTCAAAATTTTCCCTAAGTAATGCACCGTCTTCTCAGATACAGCAGAACCCTATACTTGCAGCATTAGCTTCAAAACTCAAATAAGTTGGGGTGATGAAAATGTTCTAAAATTGATCGATGGTTGTACAACTCTGCAAATATCCTAAAAACCGTTGACTATACACTTCAAATAAGTGAATTCTAGGCATGTGGATTACATTTTAATACAGCTGTTTCCAAAAAAAAAAGAAAAATCGAAGAGAATGGATTTGCTGTAAATTATTCCACATCATTCTATTTGCTGCCATATTGTTATTCAGTTCAACTCATACCACTAAAAGATAAAAGTCTACCTGGAGTAGTCTGGTGATTTGGAGTATCGGCCTGTATAATCAACACTGTCCAAAGAATCTGTCCATAGGTCCTTAAGAAATTAGCATTTTATTTAACAATCTTACTCTGATTTGCATGCAAGCCTCTGTATGATGAGTGAAAATCTTAACTGTGCCCTCATTATTTTCTAAGTTTTTACTGTATCCATTTATTGTGTTTTAATTCAGTATAACTGTTTAGAATTTTAAATTTGTTGATTTACAAATTTCTCTGTTAAACTTTTAATTGAGATTAACTAGGTCTTCTGTCATTTCTATCTTTTGTTCCTTTTGTTCTGTTTGGTTGTCATTTAGTCACTGTCTATAGAAGAGGGTAAAAGAGATGAGCTCTTTTTTTTGTAATCAAATAATTCTTTTCATGACATATGAACAGTTTTGCCAGGCAATGAAACAAGATGGCAAGCCAAACTCTTAGTCAAAAATCAGATTTAGATTTACTCAAATGATTTCACTTGTTTTTGGTAAGGAATCTATTGTCTTAATTTCAGACTTGAGAGAAACATGGATACGGGACAGTACTTGTCACCCATTTAGCTTTGTAATGTGCATCATACAAGGTCAGGTAACGATACAAAATCACAAGAATTAGAATTAATTCACCTGAACAAATCTAGTAGTGAAGGGCAAACTGAATTTGAACAAATCTTAAGAGGCACAGTTCCACAGTTTGGGAAAAACCCAAGAGGAATGAAAGTAGGCAGGAATTTCCTGTGGGGCCTCCACCCTTTCTCCCTCTGCTTTAAGCTTTTGCTTCCCCAATAGCAGCAACGTTGGGTCTGGATGGACTTAATTTTAATATCATGAGAATATATAGAAATATTTCATTTTTGTCTTTCTAATTAATCTTCAATGCTTTTCATGAGACATAAACGTCTAAAATTAAAAACATCAGATTAAATAGAAAGTTTGCTTGGATAATGATTATAGAAGTTTGTTCATGTGGAAATCTGATGACACTACATTAATTGCTTAACTGAAATCATTCTGGGTGAGTCTAATGCTTTTCCTGGATGTAAACATTCTAATGTGCTTATGGATTAACTTGTAAACATTTTGTGCTTACTTTACAGTAAATGGTATTGATTGATTAAATGGCATATTAAATATTCCACATCCTCTGTTCTTTAGATGATGAATATCTGGAAAAGGACATTCCACTACAAGCTGAAGAGCTGTCCTTTGAAGAATCTTATTCAGAAATGGTTACAGAGGCTCCAAAAAGAAATAAATTGAAGAAGTCAGATTTTAAGAAAGAAGACTATGTTTTACCTGTAAGTAAAAACCTTTCATGATTATTCCACTAGCTTCCTGTGACTTCTCTGTGGGACAGACTAGGATTTTTAAAAAAATTTCTTTGTGTGTGCACAAGGGCATGGGGAGAGGCCAGGCATCAGTGTTGCATCACACCAGGGACATTATTTGTTGTGCAGTACACAGCCTGCCTGGCTGTACCTGGCAGCCCTGGGTTGAGGAAGAGTTGCTAGGATATATGCTTGAGTACTGCTTTATAGATGAAATAGGTTTTCCACTTGGCTTGTGTGCTTTCATGCACTTTCTATCCTTACTTTACTTATAGGTTGATGCCAGTTCTAACTGTAACTGTATACCTACTTGTGCATTAGAAGCCACATGTCAGAAAGTCACAGTCATTAACAATAAGAAGTGAGAGCTTATAGGGCAGACACTAAAAACTCATCAAAAATAACTTCAAGAATTTGTAATATTATTATGGGATGGTAAAGTAGAGCGACATACTTCATTAGCCTGAAAGCCTCATTATATATATCCAGGATAATTATATTCTGAAAGCCCAATACAGGAAATATGCTACGCTGATCTATTTGCTACTCATTCAATGCATTTGTGAAGAGTTCAAGATGTGGAGTCCTGAATATTCTGTGCTGATCAGGGCTGGCGGCATGATGAGCAGGGCTCAGGCAGTTTCAGGGCTAGAGGAATGAGTCATCTAGAATCAGGCAGAGGCTTTGCCCCAGGTGGCCTGGACCATTCCTGTGAAGGAGGGGAAGAGGACAGGGCAAGAACTGTAAGACCCACCAGGCGCCTTCTATAGGCCAGACACTGCAGTAGGTATTCTAGTTCTCATCATCCTAGTGATTGCTCCCATTTTACAGTTGAGGAAACTGAGGCCCAAACAAGCTAAGTAACATATCCAAATCTTCACAGCTAATAGGAGGCAGAAACAGAATTTAAACCTACACGTGTCCATCTTCAGAACCCCTCCTGGACCCTATGCAGCCTCTATGTCGGAGGGCACAGTGGCATTCTGGGACAAAAGAGGGAACCCAGCTCTGGGACTCTGGTTGCAGGGGAAGTCCCTCTGAATCTTTGGAGAGAATTGTCCAAGAGAGGATGCTGACCCCCAGTCTCCTCATCATGTCTGTCTCCTCCTGAGTTTGGGCTCACCTGGGGTGCAGGGCAGCCTCCCATGAAGAGCTCTGCATAGGGTATAGCACGTAGTGTCAATAATTGCTCAGTAATGATGGCAGTTCTTGTTGTGTTGCTGTTCTTGTTATGTATTGTTGTCATGTGGGGCCTTGGTCTCAGAAAGAAGGTAAAATAACCAAGTGTTTAATAGCACAAGGTATACCTCAGACCACACCCTATGTTTTGTTGTTTAGCTTTTAAATACTTGGAATTTCAAAGAACAGTTGTTGAATGAATGAATGAATGAATGAATGAATGAATGAATGAATTGGAAGATGCTTTAAAAATCCCAAGGAAGCTCTAGTTTAGGGAACTCCTATGGAGAATGTATACTTACAACTTTGTAATTTAAATAACTATTGTATATTTCTACTTTAGCCATTTTCTTTCAATACCAGGTTTTCTGAGAGCAAAGTATTTGTTATAGATTTTATATATATACTTAAATATAAAATTTATATTTTACTTATTATGTAATTATATATTAACTTGTATAATACTTATATTTTATTATTATTACTTATATGTAATATTTCTGTTATTTATTACAAGAACAATCTCTTGTTTTTTTAAAGGTCTTACTTCTTACAGTCTTCACAATATTTCTGGACTGTTGAAGGGTTTTTTTTTGTTCTTTTAGTGTATTTTGTTTCCTAGTGTGGAAATGGAGAATATAACAATATAATTGGCTTCAAAATGATAGTAGAATTATTTGGCACTTTCTGTGCATTTTTCCTTTTTAAGAATATTCTGAATTACCTAAATTTGATTTTTAAGGTAGAATAACTATTGTCTCAGCAAGCAGGCGCAATCAGTTTCAGTTGAGAAATTACCTACATTCTTTACATCACAGTTGTGATGATGACGTTATGGTATACTTCAGATCACTGTTTTGTTTCAATTTAGTGTAGTAGTGATCTGCAGATGTTCTAAAAATCATATTCATAATCTTTCTGTGATGCAGCATGCTCCTCAGAGATTTTTTTTATGAATAGCATGTCTTGCTGTACAGATTTAGAATGTCCAGGTGGCATTTGAATGAAGGTATAATAATTTTCCTTTGCCATAAAAAATAAATATCCTCAATATGTATTTTAGAAATTTATTGTTCAGAAAACCAGATTTGGCCTAACTGAAGCAGGAGATCTGTCTGCTGACGACATGAAGAAAATCCGCCATCTCTCTCTGATTGAATTGACGGCCTTTTTTGATGCCTTTCGTATTCAACTAAAAAGAAACAAAACGGAGAAAGTAAAAGGACGAGGTATTAAGACTTATTCTGAAAACAAAACAAAACAAAAAGACTTTTTCTGGCTTTAACACTTTGATACATGGGAATAAGACGGTGCTTTTCTGATTCTTTTTTCTTTCTCGCCTATTTTATAATGAAGACAGTGGGATTTTTGGAGTTCCTCTTACAGTCCTGCTGGAAAATGACCGAAGGAAAGATGCTGGAGTGAAAGTTCCCCTTGTGTTACAAAAAGTGAGTTCAATATAAATAAAGGAGGAGTTAATAGAGCCCTGTGCTTGCAATGTGCTATTTGTAAACCCACTAATGAATTTTCCTCTAGATTTAAAGACACTAAAGCCCTATTAGGACTTGGGCCTTGGTGATTTCCAGGTTTCCTCCATACATCCACATGACATCCACAAACACTTGGGCATGTCTGCCTTGCTGAGAACTTCTGGAGCCTGTTTCATTGTCTGATCATAAAGCATCAGGTGATGAGTGCAGATGCTCTGTCACATGGCTTCCTTCAGTTATATTTCTTTGAATATTTAAAAAATGTTATTTGTGTGTATGTTTGTGTTTGTGTGTGTGTGTGTATTTGATTATTCTGTCCTGTATAAGAGATGACTAGCAGTCCATTTACTAATCATACAAGTATTTGCTGAGGTATATCACAGGTCGGGTGTTTTTAAATGTGTATGTATAATTGTTTAGAATTTTCCAGACAAAGCTAAATAAAGTCTAAAAATCAGCTTATTCTGGTGGTGTTTGAGGCATGACTGAGAAGGTATGATCCATTTAGACAAAGAAGAATTTTGGTTTGGGAGGTTTTGAAACTGATATTACCTGAACTATCATATGTGGTTGTCTCTGTGACCATCACTGGTTAATGGCTCATTTGCTTTTGTGTCACGTTTTTTTATAGCCAACAATTTACACTGGTTTAATTATGCATTTATTCAACAGTGACATCCGGTGGCACAAGTAAAATTCCAAGCCCTAAACACAAATCTTGTTGAATTTTCAATTCAGTTTTTAAATGATATGTGAAAATACTGAGTGAGGAAACATACTTACTTTATTCACAATAACAATTCTATGTCTCTTTACTATCTTCCTTAATTTTGCTACCAATACCTCAAATTGAGCTGCTCCTCAAATCAGGTGATTGATTGGCTGCCAATAGGAGCAGGGAGGATGGCAACCAGGGGGCCAGAGGATGCGGGCGACACCCAGTGTGCGTGTCTGTAGGGCACCTCCCCTGCACCCGGCCGTCTGTACTTGTCATGTCTGGACAGCACCGAGCAGCCCCAGGAGGTCGGTGTTATCATCTCCCTTCTACTGGTGAGGCAACGGAGGCATCGTAGGGTGAGGTAACTTGCCCAAGAACACATAAGAGGTAGATGCAAAAAGGAACACAGTATGTATATCCAAGGCCAAGTCCATGGTGACTCTAAGATTTCCTTTCGTTCCTTGAATTAGAACCAGAATAATGCCCTTTGTCCTCTAGTGAAAGGACAGAGTCTGAAGAAAATGCATAAAAATCTAAGACTGAGAAGATTCAACACAAGAATTTATATTGTTAAGTAGGTGCAAAATCCTAGCACATGGAAGGTGCACAGTAAATGCTAGTTAAAACTAAATCTGGGTTTATCTCGTATTAGCATCTCAGTAGGTGCTAGCTCTAGTTACGCTCCTCATTTAAGACAGCTTGAGGCATTGCTCTTCTCCTCCTGTGGGAGAGTCTTTTCTTATGAACGTGTTTCTTCTTCCTAAATATCTACTTCTCTTCATACCTACAGGAGCTACCTTAGCTCCAGGCACCATCATTTCATGAAGGGAAAATGGCAGAGACTCTGGATCCTGCTCTTGCTGTGTGAACGTGGGCAGATCCTTTCTCCTTTCCATGCCTCAGTCTCCTCAACAGTAGAATGGGGATTCCACTAGTACCCGCCTCATAGGATTATTTTGAGGGTTAAGTAAGTTAATGTACGTAAAGTGCTGAGAATATTATCTGACACACAGTAAGTGCACAATCAGTGTTAGTGTTTATTATTATTTAATAATAAACCATCATCATTACCATGAGAGCTCATGAGACCTATAAGCCTTTACAGTATGTAATCCCTTGGTCAGATTTCGAGAATCCCTATAGTTTCTTAGCCAGAATAGTGCAACTAATGATAGTAAATTTAGGATCTTTTCTTATTGGTCAATCTGCAGAAAGAGATACAGTAATCAGATCTTAAAATAGTTAAGTGGCAGTGTAGTTTCTTGGTTAAGAGCACAAGCTTGAGAGAGTTGGTGCCATTACTTTTGAGGTTGACCCTGGGGAAAGTGGAAAACAGCTCTAAGTCTCCATTTCCTCATTTGCAAATTGGAGGCTAATGTTGACCTCCTGGGAGAGTGTGAACATTTAACTAGGCATTCAAGTACCAGGCATGTATATATGCTTGGTAATGTATCGATTGTTTTCATCATCATTATTATTTCAAATGTTTGTAATCATATGGAGGTATTTATTTTTGTAATGTATCATTGCTTTCCAGTTCTTTCAGAAAGTTGAAGAATCGGGTCTGGAATCTGAAGGGATTTTTCGACTTTCAGGATGTACTGCCAAAGTCAAGGTACCAAACATTTTCTCTCTTCCTCGTTAGAGATCTCAGCTAGCTAGACCCGAGTTCACACAGGCATCAGGTGTGTCTAGTTGTTTGTTGTTTTTTTGATACTACCACTTGGCCCTATAGAGCTTTCCTCAATACCTGTGTTCCATGATCCTGAGTTGTGTATTCCTTCAGACTAAAACAACAACAATAAAAAGCCAACAACAGTGAAAGAACACATCAATTCACTATCAAAAACTGCTGCTTGTCTTTAATTTGGTAAAGTTGAAATGTCCCATCATTGTTTTTTGTGTTAAACACTTTAGCTTTTTTGTGTTCCTCTCAGTCATGGAATTCATTAAGCCAGTATTAGATGATCCCTGATTTCCATTGTCAATTGCTTCAAACTTAGAAACATTCTTTGGCTTTCCTTTTAATGGAAGTCCTTATAAGAATTTGTAGGAATGGCTGTAACCACTAGAACACTCACTCAGCAGTTCTAAAACCCAATTCCATTTAAGGTAATGTTAGTTTCTACATATAAAACCACCCATGCAATGTGAATTCCTTTACATTCCTACTTCTGTATGGTGGGAAACTCTTCAAGTACAGCAAAAAAAAAAAAAAAAGAATTGTTAGAAAAGAAAAACTTTTCTCATAAATTTCAAGTAAGATATCCCACTTTGTGTGCCGGTGCGCATCCACAATGAAGCGTCCCTCCCTGCCTTGTACATTCCCCTGGTGGGTGGGCGTGGAAACATGAGCAGTTCTCAATAATGAATCCTTGAGAAAAAAAATCTCAGGGAGAGGGAAAAGTGAACTTGGTTCTGTTTGAACTAGTAAAAGGAATTGTGTAGGGGCAGGAAAGCATCTCTTTACTAATTCATTTGGGCACATGTTTTGGGAAATTCTAGTTGTATCAGAAGTCTCAGAGTTTTTGTATAGACGTATGACGAGATATTTTTCAAAGGGGAAACTGAGAGTAAATAGGCTGTGTCTATTGGAAGCTCCAGAAAGCAGGTGCTGGGACAGAGTTAGGAGTAGAAGATGGTTATCGGGGGACCGTGCTTCTCAAGGATCAAGGGGGAGGAGGTGGGCTTGGGCGGGCTGAGCGTCAGACCGGGTGCAGTTGGGACTCTCTCCCTGTGCCCTGTCAGCCCCACGCTGCACTGTCACTGCTGGGGCTGCCTGCAGGGAAGGGCCTGAGGCCAGTCAGAAGGTGCCAGCACCTGGGGAGTCAGCTACCTGCATTTTTGCTGATGAACAGCCAGTTCTTTTTTGAAGGGAGACCTGAGCAGTGCTCTGCACTTTGCCAGTGACAGAGGGATCAGCACATTTGGGGGGGCTGTGACTTCCCTGGGAGTAGAAATTACTAAATACTGGCACAAGTTCGTTTGGAAGGCAGGAAAATTCCTAGTGGATCCTTAAGGTTTGTCCTCTCTGAATGGGATCTACTTTTTGTTTCAGGTTCTCACAGGTATGGTTTTTATATATACTTCTAAATAAATGTATCCTAAATCTGAGGACAAAAGCTGTTACTAGTTTTGGTTAAGTCTTTGTGGTTATATCTGTAGAGTCAGAGAACCAAAATGAAGTCAGGAAAATGAATTTCCTAAACAGAATTAGACTCCATCCCTCTAAACCTCCCTCTATAATAGGAAAGTTGTATTCGCACATATTCTTACTGACTCTGTGTGTGTGTGTGTGTGTGTGTGTGTGTGTGTAGGGGGAACATAATGGATATGACTTAAAATTCTATTTTTGAAAATAATCAAAAGGAGACAACATTACACAACATTTCTTGTGTGTATGAATTTTAACATCATAGCACAAGTTGCTTTTCTTTAGCTAATCTTTGACTGAAAAATACTTATCAAAGGCCAATAATTCATTTAACGTGTTCTAATAGGCACATGCATTCCTGAACCACATTTAGGTAAAAGTCCCTTTTGGCCCTTAATAGGTTTTATGTAGTTTTAGCCTATTTATTCCATCTCTTATTAGTCCGAAAAATGTAATCCAGATGTTTTCGTGGTTTGAGCTCCAAGAAAGCCAATGTGAAAGAACTCCGGGCCAGTGAACAGAAACGGGGGTATTGCAGTTAGAAAGGCATTGTAACGTGATATAGTAAAGGGGCCTTTATTTCTCTTCTTTGTTCAAACTTTAAACTTTAAAAAAATTTTTCGTCTATGAATGTGCTTGGGGAAAGAAAGTTAAAAAAAAAAAACATTGTAATTATCCTCAAATTGTGCCAAGTGGATGACGCTAACACTAAGGTATCATTATGAAGAAGCCAGCCTGGGTTGTGCTTTCAAGTCCCGGTTAGACTCACAGGGGAGTAGCCCTGGGGGACGCTGCTGGTTTTAGCTGCACGGGGCACGTAACTGCCCAGCCCATTCCTGGATGTGAGGCCTCAGATCATTTGGAACCAATTTAATGCTTTGGTGTTTGCAGTGATTTTCTTTTCCAAAAATGACAGAAATTTGAGCCAAACACCGGGGAATATATTTCATGGAAGAAGGCAGACTGGTTTGACATGCACGGTTTTCTTTTTTGACTCGTGTCAGTTATTCGGAGGCTGCTCTAAATGTTTTATAGTGATGTTACCTGGTCTGCTGGTTTCCCTTCCTGAACTGGTTTTTGAAGCTGAAAGCAGGTTATTTGCATTTTTATAAAGTTACCTCAAAATTGGAAGCAGGTTATATATTTGCTCAGAGGAGATTGAAGGACATGGCTCCTGACCCTTGCCTGGTGTTCTCATTAACAGTGGACAGAAAGCATGACTTTTTTTTAACATGTACACGTCTCTGGCAAGGAAGACTCAGCCCCTGGTTCATAGGGCTTCATGTTTAGGACCACCGTGGACATGTCAGCTCTGCTCCTACTTCCACTGTGCTCTGGTCCAAACTTCTCCATTTGTCTCACGCTGGCCGTCTAGAAAAGACGAGGTGCTGTTATTACCAGAATATCCACACCACATACACATGGGTTTCCTGTAGTAATAATACTAGAGGTTGTAGCAGACCCAGACGAGGGGAGGGTAAGTGCAGCCAGCATTTCCTGAGCGCTCTCTGCATGCAGGCCCTGCCCCCTGAGCTCTACATTGTAGTATCCAATTTAATCTCTGTGAGGTTGTTCTAATATCCATCTTTTAAAAAAAATATGATTGCTCTTGACTTTATTTTATTTATTTATTTTTTAAAATTTTGGCTGCACCACACGACATGTGGGATCTTAGGTCCCCGACCAGGGATCGAACCCACGCCCCCTGCATTGGAAGCTTGGAGTCTTAACCACTGGATCACTGGGGAAATCCCTAATATCCCTCTTATGGAGCAAGAAACCTCACAGGCGTACAACTAGGCAGTTGTGGAATTAGGATAAACACCTAAAGAATGTGGTTATAGAGCCTGCCCTTGACCCTGGTGCCATGTTGCCTCTTAGGTGGCAGGGAAGTAGTGAGAGGTTAGAATCACCTTAGTGTTTCAGGTAGCTTCCTGTGGCACAGGTCTGTGGGCAGTGGATTTGAATTATTCTGCTCTTGCCAATACTTCCTGCCCACTTGCAAAACAGTTTCCCCTTTGCCTTATGGCAGTGGTACCAGGCAGTGGACGGAAAACATTTACTCCTCCCCCTCTATTTCTTGTTAACAACACCTTCATCTGCCCATTACTCCAGCTAGCGATCTGAGAATCATCCTGGACTGTTATTTCTCCCTCTGAGTCTCATGTTCAATCCATTACTGATTCTTGAGAATTTTCCCTCCTAGGCGTTTCTTAAATGCCACCTCTTCTTTCTATCCTACAACTGCTTATCCAGGTTAAGTCCTCGATGATCCATCACCAGAAATGGTGCCCTAGCCCGATAACTGCTTTCTGCATCTCTGGCCTGCTTCCCAGCCAGTGCCGATCTCTGAGCTCCCCCAAATCACTTTTCCGCCTACCTGTCAGGAAAGATAGATCTCACCTTGTCGTTCTCTAGCTTCTCTTACATGTTCAAGGCTGGAAGACTTAGGCATCTCATGAGAATAAAGCAAAGGCCTTAAGGATTTTCAGAGTTTTCACTTTTTTTTTAAGAATCCTTTTTGAAGCAGTTATTGTCAGTTGGGAAACTGACTATAACTGCCTGGTATTACTGGTAAACTCTAATTCAAGGGAGCAGTAGAATGGGGGGCACTGGTCATCAAATGAATTAATAATGTAAAATGTATAACTCAAGTAAAACTTAAGGACGATTAGTGATTGTTTTAAAAAGTATTTACACAGTGTTCCCAACCTTACGAAAGATTGGGCAAACATGCAGACATGTGGAAGACATGTGTACGTCTTGGCATAAAACTTTGCTGTAACTGCTCCAGGAAGATATCATTGGTGTGCATGTTGCAGTGAGGTCAAAGTTCCTTTGCTGGGATATTTCTCATTCTGTATGTGAACTAGCCAAGAGGCATACATTCTTGATCTAATTTAGAAACAGAAGACGGGGTGGCAGAAGTAAGGCATCATTGAAGAAAAGGGGGAAGTGGAGGCTTTGTCAAAATGTAGCAGTGCATTTATGATGTGGGCATAGGCAGTGTTCTGCCAAAACCATATAAATGAAACTATGATCTGAGTAAAGAACTTCTGTATTTGTATAGATGGCAAATTATTTTAAGATTAACATTATTCTAAAAGGATTTTAGAAAACTTTAAAAAGATATATTCAGAAATAGCCATTTCAGTTCTTTAATCATGTTGAAAAAAGATAAGCTTAGTAGATATTAGCTTTTCAATCTAATTACAAAAATAGTTTATGTAATGACAGTTTTTAAAGGGGGAGGATCAGGTGGTAAAACTCACTATTTTCCTTGATTTTCAGCAATACCGTGAAGAACTGGATGCCAAGTTTAATGCTGATAAGTTTAAATGGGAGAAAATGTGCCACAGAGAAGCTGCAGTAATGTTGAAAGCATTTTTCAGAGAACTACCCACCTCTCTCTTCCCTGTGGAATATATACCTGCTTTCATCACTCTAATGGAAAGTAGGTGGAAGAAGTTAAGTGTGAATGGACTAAGTTACAAGGTCAATAAAGTGGCACAGAGCAGAAGAAATATGCATAATCAGATGTGATCATAAATGTATAGATTTGCTATTTCCTGGTACTGCTTGATGAGCTATTGAGTTTGATGGTAAACTGTCATCTCTTCACATGTTTATATTTCTGAGTCTGGTTGATATGATTTAGAGGGTTTTATAATCATTAAAAGGCAGCGAGGGTTACAGAAGGACCTGGCTCTTGAGATTTGAATTCTTGCTCAACCATCTGTTAACTATGCAGTCAACCTTTCTAAGCTTCACTGCTGCACCTGTAAATTACAGATAATAATTACTTGTCAGGGTTGTTGTGGGTATTGAATGAAGACATCTAGGATAGTGCCTGGTGTATAATAGTCCTTCAAAAAATATAAGATCTCTCCCTTCTTTAAATCCGAGGTCCTGGGTCTGACGATGTAGCATGCAGTAAGAAGGTGTTTTGTCTCTGAAAATTACAGTATCACACAGTGTTTCTGAAACTTAAAAAGTCACATAGATGAGACCTTAACTGAGGTACTTGGATAAAAAGTATAGAAACTAGACAGTGTGTGTTGTATTTGGCAGTCAGAAAGTAATTTCATCCTAAAGGTTGAATATTGAAGAAGGTGTGATGAGAGAAATTTAGAAAAGTAGGATGAGGCTACATAGTGTGGGCTTTGACTACCAACCTGAAGAATTCAGGAGTCACAAGTCTAAATATGTATAAGCATGCCAAGTAAGTGATTCTATATGGACAGAAAGGGACTGTGGCCAGATTGAGAGGACATATCCCATATAGAGAGGTTGGCCACTGCTCAGCTCTGGATGATGGTTACCATGCAGGAGTGAAAGCCAAAATCCAGGCTTTAATGACGAAACTCTTCATTTGAAAATGTCAGCCACAAATTCAAATTTTAAAACACTACATGAGCGTAGCAAGTATTGCCCGTATCTGCCAGTTTACAACCTTCTGCAGGTTGACCAGAAGTATAAAATCCTTAAAATCACAATCAGAGAAAATAATAGTCACATCCTAAGTTGTATGACAAAATTTGTCCTAAAAATTAGTTGGTTCTAAATCTTTAAAATTTTTAACTAAACCAGATTCATAAAATAATCCACTGTGTCTTCAGAGAAAAGAATATAAGACAAGGCAGTCCTTTTCTAAGCTTTAATTGACATGCTGTGACCAGTATCTCTTTTCTTTGTATGATGTAGTATTTTTGTTTTATGAAAGAAAGAACTAGTTCTCTTCATTCTTTATTTTATTTAATTTATTTATTTATTTTTTTTTTTTAAAGAAGATGTTGGGGGTAGGAGTTTATTTATTTATTTATTTATTTTTGCTGTGTTGGGTCTTCGTTTCTGTGCAAGGGCTTTCTCTAGTTGTGGCAAGCAGGGGCCACTCTTCATCGCAGTGTGCGGGCCTCTCACTATCACGGCCTCTCTTGTTGTGGAGCACAAGCTCCAGACGTGCAGGCTCAGTAGTTGTGGCTCATGGGCCCAGTTGCTCTGTGGCATGTGGGATCTTCCCAGACCAGGACTCGAATCTTCATTCTTTTTTATTTCAGATATTGTATATTTTCAGTTCTAGAATCTCCAGTTGCTACTTTAAAACTATTTTCTATTTATCTGCTGACATTCCCTATCTTTTCATTCATTGTAAGCATATTTACCTTCATATCATTGAGCATAGTTATGATAGCTGCTTCATAACTAGTTCCAACATCTGGGTCATCTGAGGGTTGGTCTCTGTTGACTATCTCTTCCCTTGAAAATGGGTCACTGTTTATGTCAAGTAAGTTTAAACTGTATCCAGAACCTTGTGAATATTTTTTTGGAAACTCTGTGTTCTGTAATATTTCTCCAAGGAGTGGGGTTTTTTTGGTTAGTTTTGTGTCTTGTTTGTATTTAAGCAGACAATTTGCTATTTAATACTTACCTGTGCTACTCCACATATGCATGGTTTATGGGGTGAGCCATCATTTGGGTGGATTTTACACCAGAATTAGGGCCTTCTATATCTTGACCTTCCCTTTCTGGGATTCCCCATAACTTCCCAGTGTCTGTGGTCCTCCTGAACCCTGCCCTCTCTTTGTTCAGGCCAGAAAGATTGGGATTTTCTTTTGGAATTTCAGCCACCTCATGCCATTACTGTCTATGGCCTGACCTCAAACTAAAAGCCAGGAAATTGGACAGTCTCCCTGTGCCATTCCCTAATGCCAAGTGTCCAATGCCCTCCTAAATCTGCCTGCTTTTGTTCATTCTCCACTGCCTCAGGTAGTTGTTTTTTGTACATTGTCCAGAGTGTACAGTTGTCTTAAGGAGGGTTGATTGGGTAGGAGCTTACTCAGCCATACCAGAAACAGAACTCCCTCCCTCTGTTTCTAAGTCAGAGAAACACAGGATCTTCTGTAAAGTTTGCTGTCCTGGAAAACAGGCTGCAGAAGTCTTAACTTCACTTTGATCTGCAGTTTATATACTGAACAATTCATCAAAACAAATGGTGCCACAGAGGATTTTTTTGTTTTAGTTTTTCTTTTTTTGGTCTTATGGAATTATACAAGGAAGAGTCAATCACCATGTAAAACCTGTTTGGAGAATCATATTTAAGAAGGAAATCATATTAATTAAATCATATTAAGTTTTTCTTAATATCATTATTCAGATGTTGAAGCCAGCGCACTTCAATGAAGGGAGAGAATCTGGAAAATATCCTGAAAAGTTTCACAGGACGATCCGCATTTATTTGTATGACTTTGAAAGTGAAAAATAGTATATTGTCGTGATTGATTTGATAACTAGCCAACCCCACAGGAAGCCCAGCGTTCTGGGCTGCTGCCATCGGGAAGAATGGCCTTTTTGCCACCTGGAGTAAGCTCTCGTTGTAATGAGATTTTCTGAAGGGAAGAACTGTGGACATCTGTGTGTTTAAGCTGCCCCTGTATTTACTCTAAAACGGAGGTCAGAGAATGTAGTCTTTTCCACTAGTGTAATTACTTTCTCTTTTCTCTTTTCAAACTTGGTCCAAAAATTGCCCATAAAATTAAAAGACTAATAGTTCATCAATCAAACCTTAGATACTTTCATGAAAAGTTGAATAACTTTCTGAGAAAATAATGACCTCAGGAGTGAAAAAAATGACTCTTAACCAGGGTGCAATAAACGAATTAACTACAAAACTATTAACCACAAAACAGTGTAGGGCTGGGTTTTCTAAGCAAAATGAAAATGGATTATTTGCCAGTTTAGATTTTTAATCTTAAAGGGGACTTTGTAATTTATCTGGAATTAATGGAAATAGAGAGCCTGCATCTGCATCTATTGTTTCCCCCCAGAGGTTTTTTTGGGTTGCATTGGAAAATTATAGACAGCCCTTAGCCTGCAATTTATGCACTAAAATAATGTCTTATCTGTCCCCAAATGCTTTGTACTGAGATATACTCCTGCTAGTGCCTGTTATTCAGGCAAACTCACATCAGTGTGCATTAGCCATTTTCAAAAACAACCTGGACCTGTGTCATTTTTGTTTACAAATTTGACATAAATTTTTAAAAATCCACATGGGGATTGTGCTGAGACAATATGATATGAGCCTATAAATACTCCTCCCAACTGTTCCTTCATTACGTGGTTACACACAATAATCATGTACTCCTAACTCGGATGCACACGACCTCCTGTGACCTAGTAGTTTGTCACGAGAGTGTTTCCACTACTGTAAAGCTAAGTAACTCTATAGGCAGCTGACTGCCTTTATCCACTGAGTCATAAATGGATAGATTTTCCTTCAACTTGAGAGCTCCCCGGGGGTTACAGAACGTCATGCTTCCCTGCAGGACCTCCCTACCAAGAGACTATTTTGGGGAGAATACAGAAAGAACAGGCAAAGCCTGGATGCTCTGGAATACCCTACGTTTTCAGCACAGCTGGCTGTGAATTATCCAGTTGTGGATAGATTTCCTAAAATCCTTTCCCTAAAATGGGAAAAGAGCCAATATTGAGAACACACAGTAGTAGAATGCCAACTCTCTGGTGCCATCTTCTGGATCTCCAAAGATCCAACTGTGGTTACCTTCCCTTTCATGTCCATTTAAGAGCTAAAATAAACGTCACTGATCATAACAAGAGCAAACACCTATGGAGGTAGCTATGTACAGGTACTGGTGTAAACACTCTGTACATTAGCTCATTTAACCTTCATAATGGCCCAGTGAGGTAGGTATGATGACGATTCCCATTTTATGGATGATAAAATAGAAGCAACAGGGGTTAGATAGCCTGCCCAAGGTCACTCAGTGACTAAATAGTACGTGCAGAATTTGAATCTGGTTCTAGAATCTCTGCTCCTAATTATTATGCTTGGCTGCCTCATTGTACGGAAATAAAATTTATTTTCTCTTGAATTGAACTTCAAACCAACTGTTTATAGCATAAAAGTAAAGATCTATGAAAGTACTTTGAAAAGAGAAATGTTATACAGATCCAGAATAATTTTGAGGATCTCGTTGGCCACCTGCCCCTACAGTGGCATCCTAGGATGCTAAAAAGGAGTTGATAGACTGAGGCTCCTGTCCAAGTGAACAGACTTACATTGTCAGTCACAAAACCTGAGTCTTTACCACTGAAAGCTGTCAGGGTCCTCGTATGCCACCAGATGTTAGCAAGAAATGCTGTCAGAATGCATGAGCGTTGTTCAAAATGTGTGGTTATTTCTGTTTTCTTGTTAGGAGGGCCTCACATCAAAGTACAGTTTCAAGCCTTACACCTCATGATCATGGCACTGCCTGAGGCCAACAGGGACACAGCCCAGGTATGTTGTATCGACCTCATGGTCTGTCATTGACTCTTATTGGTCAGAGGAAATGGCTCAGGTGGAAAAATGAAAACTGAGAGGACAACTTACCAACCAGCTGAGCCTGCAGCAAACCCGCTGCCTTTCCTTGTTCCCACCGCTGTTCTCCTGAGGAAGCCAGGAAAGAATGTGAATCCTGGAATCTTCTTTGAACATTTGTTTCGTTCATTCAACCTGTTAAGAGATGTTGAGCATCTACAGTGTGCCAGGCACTGGGCGAGGGTTAGGAGTAGGAAGAAGAAGCAAAGATGGAAGACTTAAATGGAATAATGTCAGAAGTGAATGAAACCCCTGCTTTAAATAAAATTTCTAGAATGTTCATGTCTTACCATAATCCAATTTAAAGAATTATAGAATCCCAGAAGTTTACAGATCACCTGATAGGACCTTGCCATTTTCCAGATTAAGAAAATTAAGCTCAGAAAAGTGATTTCTCCATTAATATAAAATAGAACATTTGATAGAATTGTATTCCATAGTTCTCCATCCCAAATATCCCTCCTTTTATTTCAAATTCATTTCTCTGCTTTATGTTTGTAAAAATCAAAGTTTCTGTTGCTGTTTTGATAATGATTCTGTATACAATAGGAAATCTGTTATAAGTACAACAAGTGCTTGGAATCTTTTTTTTTTTTTTTTTTTTTGCGGTATGCGGACCTCTCACTGTTGCGGCCTCTCCCGTTGCGGAGCACAGGCTCCGGACGCGCAGGCTCAGCAGCCCCAGATCACGGGCCCAGCCGCTCCGCGGCATGTGGGATCTTCCCGGACCGGGGCATGAACCCACATCCCCTGCATCGGCAGGCGGACTCTCAGCCACCGCGCCACCAGGGAAGCCCCAGGTGCTTGGAATCTTTAAAATGAAATTGAGGTGAGGATGAGTTGGAAAGAGTTATAATTTTGAGGCCAGTAAACATGATGCTGAAAACAAAGATGAGTCTTCGTGCTACCTCTTGTCAGACATTTCAGTTTGGTGAGGACCTTTCCTCCTACCAAGTGAAACCATCTATGTCAATTATATTATATCCTCCACCCAAGAATGGGGACTGGCAAAGGCATAAGAATGTCTGTTTTAATACAATTTGGTATTTTTCAAAAGCTGGAAATTTACTAGCTTTTTTTTGTTTGTTTGTTTGGCTTTGTCTGAACAATGCTTTTTTTTTTTTTTTATCCAAAGGAATGAATCTAGTATCAGATATCTGAGTCAAAGTGTCATTTCCCCTTTCATATAACTAAGAATGTAGCAATTATCAAAGAATTTAGTACATTCCTAACAGAAGATCCTCTCTGTCTCTCTCTCTCTCCCTCCCTCTTCCATTCTGAATTGTGACTGGAATGAAGATTGAAGCTAGTGTGTTGTAGAGATCAAGATGTCTGGCTCAAGAATTAGGCTTCCTTGGATCAGATCCTGGCTCTGCCACTTAATTAAGTGACGCTGGGCACAGCTACTTAATCCCTCCCCATCTTAGTTTCCTCATCTGTAAAACAATAATAGTACCTACCTCACAGGGTTTGGAATGATGATAAAATGAGTAGAAGTATATAAAGTACTAAGAATAATGCCTGGCTCACAGTAAACCCTCAAATAAATGTTAGCTGTTATCACTAGTATGTGCTGTCCATTTTCTCATTACACATACTATAGCAGAATTCAAACTTGGAAAACCAAAGAGCATCTCCTTTTAGGATTTCAGCCCTCTTGGTGAATTTTAGAAAGTTCTGATAGGCATTTATACTTTGGTGGCTCAGCCAAACTTTTATTAAGCTTTCTCAATTTTTTTAATGCTGAGCACAGGTGCATGTAATCATTTCCCTTTGGTCTGCTGAAGATTCCAAAATTGAAAAGCAGTACAAAAATGACACCCAAAAAGTGAAAGTTTTCAGCTTTTTGACTGAGATATTTTTGAAGTGAGGAATGAGATACTTATTTTGTTGTTTTTATTCTTTAATTTTTTTCTTTACTTTATTTTTAAATTTTTTATTGAGGTGTCATTGACATATAACATATTAATTTCAAGTAAGCAACATAATGTTCTGATATTTGTATACGCTGCAACATGATCACCATAGGAAATCTTGTTATCCTCCATCACCATTACAAAAATTTTTTTCTTGAGAGAACTTTTAAGATTTACTCTTTGTAACTTTCAAATATGCAATACCGTAGTATTGACTATAGTCACCATGCTGTATGTTATATCCCCGTGACATTTATTTCATAACTTATTTATTTTAAAACTCATTTTTTTCAATGGACTTTCCATTCCCAAGGAAACAAAATAATTTTTAACAGTAATGCCTTAAATTAAGAGTGAATTACTTTTCTACCTTCACGACAAAACTGCATTTCATGTTTATTTGAGCTGTAGTGCTTTCTCTCCCTTGTTTACTGTTTAATTTTAATATTTGTCAAGCTTGTTTAAGATAAAAGAAAATAAGAAAATGCAAACTATTATTTATAGAGATCCCAACATAACAAATTCCATAAAAATGGAGCTACTTTTATGAAGCAGAGAAATGAAAAAACTCTTCACATTTCTCATTAGTACTTTTAAGCAGTTAGAGGGGACACGTGACACATTCAGCCATTCTGTAGCTCCGACAATTTTCCAGAGGCCCAGTGAACGGGTATGGAAATGAGTGATAGTAATCAGTGATGCCTCTTCCTAATTTACAATGACTAGAGTGACACTGTGCTGTTTCCTATCAGGCCCTCATGACATTCTTCAATAAAGTCATTGCCAACGAATCAAAAAACCGGATGAGTATATGGAACATTTCTACTATAATGGCACCAAATCTTTTCTTCAGTAGAAGCAAACATTCTGACTGTGAAGAATTACTCTTAGCAAACACCGCTGCCCACATCATCCGCTTGATGCTAAAGTACCAGGAGATGTTGTGGAAGGTGAGTGACAATGTGACGACTAGGATGTTCTCATGTCTGCTAGCGCCCAGGAGATGTAAAGACTCATGAGCAAGCACTGCCCTCAGGCACAGGGAGAGGTGGGAGACAGTAATCCCAGGTTGCTGGTGGCATCTTTATCATTCCTTAAGGCTGCTCCCGAACACATTTTCCTTTAAACAGGAATCCTCATAGATTTTCCTAATCTTTATGAGGACAGAACCACAGTTCCTGGTTCCTGGATACTGAGTGGCCAGAAGACAGACTCTACCAGGGAGGTTTAACTCAAGTGTTTTCCTTCTAGTCAAGCTCTGTTTCTTCTCCAGGTTCCATCTTTCTTAATCGCTCAAGTCAGAAGAATGAATGAAGCCACGATGTTGTTAAAGAAACAGCTTCCAAGTGTCAAAAAGCTGCTAAGGAGGAAGACCATAGAACGAGGGGTAATAACTAAATAAATGCACAAATATCATGGCCACCCAGGCTCTTATTTCTCACAGTGATGCACAAAGTAGCTTGTAATTTAGAACCAAAATTGTTATATTCTCATAAAGTGTCAGTCTTATAACTATAAACACTGTGGAAATTGCGTTCATGACAGAGTACTGTGGTCTTTACATTTTGTTGAATTATGTGATTTGCAGTTGAAGTTTTTGAATTATCTCTGTCATGAAGATTACTTAAGGGCAAAATGATTCTTACAAATGCTGAAAGTCAACATTTCAGTCCCTGTGAACTGGATTTAAGGGCAATCCAGTAGTCAATATATCTAATAAGTAGAGATAGAGATTTCTGTAGTGATTGGATACTAAAAGAATATGTAATCCTCAAGTTGTTTTGTGTAAATTCATTACATTTCAAAGAATGTTTGCCTTAGCGCAGTTGTCTGTGTGGAGATGGATAATGGAAACAGGCTTTAGAATTATCTTTATTGCTTTAATTTGAGGATGATCGTGAGGCATAGCATTTGGCCTTGAGGAGGATGTAGAGATACAGGAAACTCACTTTGTCCTTAAAGGAACGTATATCTAGTAGAGAAATATCTGGTAGAGAAATGTACACAAGAGCCATGAATATGCATTCAGTGTGAAACGTGTCGTACAGACAGTGTGCTGGGAATCATGCAGAGGAGAAAGAAATGTGCTCCAACGTGGAAAGTGTGCAGACTTCACGGAGGAAGTGGCATTTGAGCTGCATCTTCAAGGATGGGTAGTAGCATTTGGAAGGGAGAAAGGAGGGGAAAGTTCATTCAGGGAAAGGAGTAGTAAATCCCAAGGCAGTAAGGTAGGAGTATTGCTAATTGATTTATCACAAACAGGCTGAATGGCTGTGTTCCCTCATTGATTATAGGCAAAGTGACTTCAGATCAACTAGAACCAGCACATTAAATTTGGGAAAAAAATTTTGTTTTGAGAAAAAATTCACATAATATAAAAGTTACCATTTTAACTATTTCAAAATGTATAAAATTTAGTATATACTTTTAGTATATTCACAAAGTTGTGCAACCATCACCACTATCTAATTCCAGACTATCTTTACCACCCCCCAAGAGAAACCCCATACCAATTAAGCATTCACTCCCCATTACCCCCTCCCCACAATCCCTGACACATTCTTATCTACTTTCTAGCTCTATGAATTTACCTATCTGGACATTTCATATAAATGGAAGCATGTAGTATGTGGCTTGTTATGTCTGACATCTTTCACTTAGCATAATGTTTTCAAGGTTCATCCATGTTGTAGCATGTATCAGTATTTCACTTCTTATTTTTCATTTGTGTTGCATTTCTCTTGGGCATATGTTGGGTCATATGGCAACTCTATGTTGACTTTCTAGTATTTTGTTGAGAATTTTTGCATCAACTTTTATAAGGGACACTGGTCTGTAGTTTTTCATTTCTTGCTATGTCTTTGTCTGGCTTTGGTATCAGGGTAATACTGGCCTTATAGAATGAGTTGGGAAGTGCTCCTTCCTCTTCAATTTTTTGGAAAAGTTTAAGAAAGATTAGTGTTACTTCTTCTTTAAATGTGTGGTAAAATTCACCAGTGAAACCATCTGGTCCTGGACTTTTCTCTGTAGGAATTTTTTTTTTTTTTTTGGGATTACTGACTTAAGTTCTTTACTTGTTATAGCTCTATTCAGATTTTCTATTTCTTCTTGAGTTAGTATTGACAGTTTGTGTGTTTCTAGGATTTTATCTGTTTTAGCTAGATTATCTAATTTGTTGAAATACAAATTGTTCATAGTATTCTCTTATAATCCTTTTTATTTGTATAAGGTTTGTAGTAATGTCCCCAGTTATACTCTTGATGAATAATTTGAATCCTCTCTCTTTTCTTGGTCAGTCTAACCAAGGGTTTGTCCATTTCATTGGTCTTTTTGAAGAGCCAACTTTTGTTTCATTATTTTCTCTAGTTTTTTGTTATTCTCTAGTCCTTATTAAAACTCAGGTCTGTATTGTTTCCTTCCTTATGCTTGTTTTGAGTTTAGCTGGCTTTTTTAGTTTCTTAAGGCGGAAGGTTAGGCTATTAATTTGAGATCTTTCTTTTTAACATAGGCATTTACATCTATAAATTTTCCTCTGAGGACTACTTCTCCTCCATCCAGTAAGTTTTGGTGTGTTGTGTTTCATTTTTGTTCATTTCAAGGTCTTTTCTAATTTCCCTTAGGTCCATTGGTTATTTAGGTATGTGTTGTTTGATTTCCATATTTGTAAATTTTCTAAGTTTCCTTTTGTTACTGATTTCTAATTTTATTCCATTGTGGTTATGTAACATACTTTGTATTATTTTGATATTTTAAACTTCACTGAGACTTGTTTTGTGGTCCAACATATGTCTATCCTGGACAGTGTTTTATGTGTACTTCAGAATGGATTCTGCTGTCATTGTCCTATATATGTCTGTTAGATCTAGTTGGTTGATAGTGTTGTCTAAGTCTTCTGTTTTCTTTCTGATCTTCTACCTACTTCTTCTATCCATTATTGAAAGTGAAGTATTGAAGTCTCCAACTATTGTAGAACTTTCTATTTTTCCCTTCAGTTATTTAATTTTGGACTATATGTCTTACATGTTTTAATCCTCAGTTTCTCCATTACTGCCTTCATTTGTGTAAAATAGATATTTTCTTGTGTACCACTTTAATTCTTTTGTTGTTGTTTTTTACTATATATTTTTGAATCATCTTTTTAGTGGTTGCCCTGGGGATTATAAGTAACATCTTAATTTATAACAATCTAGTTCATATTAATATACCTTAAGTATATAAAAACTTTCTACCTATATTCTTCTGTCCCCCCACATTATGCTGTTATTGCTGCATATTACAGCTTTATAAATTGTGTGCCCATCGACATAAATTTATAATTGTCATGTACTTGTCTTTTACATTAGATAAGGGAAAAGTGAGGTTATAAACAAAAAATACATTATATTGCCTTTTATATTCTCCTAAGTAATTTCCTTTACTGATATTCTTTATTTCTTCATGTGGATTCGAGTTACTGTCTAGTGTCCTTTCATTTCAGTTTGAAGGACTCTCTTTAGCATTTCTCTTAAGGTAGGTCTGCTAGCAGTGAACTCTCTCAGCTTTTGCTTATCAAGGGAGTGTCTAAATGTTATAGTTTGCATCTACCAACCCCAAACTCCCAGTCTTCATTTTTTAAGGACTGTTTTGCCAGATGGAATTTTGCTTGTCAGTATTTTTTTTTTCTTTCACAATTTTAATATGTCACCCCAGTGTCCTCTGGCTTCCATGGTTTCTGCTGGGAGATCAGCTATTATTATTGAGGAGCTCTTGTACTTGAATTGATTTTTCTCTTAATGCTTTCAAGGGTCTCTCTTTATGTCTGTCTTTTGACAGTGTGATCATGATGTTTCTTGGTGTGGATCTCTTTGATTTTATCCTATTTGGAGTTTGTTGAGCTATTTGGATACATAGATCATTGTCTTTCAGCAAATTTGGGGAGTTTTCAGCCATTGTTCCTTCAAACGTTCTTTCTGTTCCTTTCTCTCTACTCCTTCTGGAACTCTAACTGTGTGTACGTTGGTGTGCTGGTGTTGTTCCACAGTTCCTCTAGGTTCTGTTCATTTTTCTTC
This sequence comes from Grampus griseus, assembly GCF_964374135.1. Lineage (NCBI taxonomy): Eukaryota > Metazoa > Chordata > Mammalia > Artiodactyla > Delphinidae > Grampus > Grampus griseus. The sequence goes on along the minus strand of NC_139006.1, from coordinate 31,574,029 downwards.
ATTTTTTTTTCTTCCTGTTTCAAGACTGGATAACCTCAAATGACCTATCTTCAGATTTGCTGATTTTTTCCTTCTGCTTTTTTTTTGACCACATCGTGCAGCTTGTGGGATCTTAGTTCCTGACCAGGGATTGAACCCAGATCCTCAACAGTGAAAGCGCAGAGTCCTAACCACTGGACCACCAGGGAATTCCCTCTTCTGCTTTCTTAAATCTGCTGTTGAACCTCTGTAGTAGGCTTTTCATTTCAATTGGACTTTTTTTAGCTCCATAATTTCTTTTTGGTTTCTTTTTATGATGTATTCTCTTTATTTGATATTCTCTATTTGGTGAGATATCAGTCTCATGGTTTTCTTTAGTTCTTTAGACACAGTTTCCATTAGTTCTTTTAAAGTATTTAAAATAGCTTTTTCAAGTACGTCCAATGTCTAGGCTTCCTTAAGGAGTTTCTTTTGAAACTATTGACACTAACTTTTTTTTTCCTGTGTATGGGCCATATTTTCTTTTTTTTAAAATTAATTTATTTAATTTATTTATTTTTGGCTGCGTTGGGTCTTCGTTGCTGCACGAGGGCTTTCTCTAGTTGCGACGAGCGGGAGCTACTCTTTGTCGCACTGTGCGGGCTTCTCATTGCAGTGGCTTCTCTTGTTGCGGAGCACGGGCTCTAGGCTTCAGTAGTTGTGGCATGCAGGCTCAGTAGTTGTGGCACACGGGCTTAGTTGCTCTGCGACATGTGGGATCATCCTGGACCAGGGCTCAAACCTGTGTCCCCTGCATTGGCGGGCGGATTCTTAACCACTGTACCACCAGGGAAGTCCGGGCCATATTTTCTTGCCATTTTTTTTGCCTGTCTCATAATTTTTATTGAAGAATGGACATTTTGAATGTTAAAATGTGGCAGCTTTGGATTCTTCCCCCTCCCCCTGGTTGCTGCTTGTTATAGCTGTTATTTATGTGTTCATGACTTTTCTGCTGAACTAATTTTGTTATGTCTATATTCTTTGTTTAGTGTGGCTACTGAAGTCTCTGTTCCATTAGCCTAGTGGTTAGCTGATGTTTGCACAGAGATTATCTTAAATATCTGAAACCAAAAAAATCTCCCAGTCTTTGCAGACGAGCTCTGTGTGTTTGTGTGCTTGACACACCTTCAGTATTCAGCCAGGCAGTTTACAACTTGACCTGAACCTTCAGTTCCTGTTTGGACAGAGCTTAAAGGTCAGCCAGAGGTGAGAGCTTAAGTTCTTTTCAGGTCTTTCCTGAATATGTGTACAGCCCTGGGCATGCCCATGTCCTTCTAGATTCTCAGGTATATGTTGGAGCTGTTCAAAGACCTTATTCCCCAAAGCATCTCATTCTCTAGGCTTGCCTCCCAAGATTTTTTCGTTAGTTATTTTTTCGCCCAACTCTTACCCACTACATCAGGCAGCAGTGATTAAAACATTTGCCTGTAAATGTTTTCAACATTACACCGCTTTAGCACTGGTCAAGTTCCAAGTTAGGCAAGTTAAAGGCAAGCCAGTCTTCCAGGGAACAAATAATTAGAATTTTTTGTGAATGAGGTCCATTCTGCTCCCTTCAGTACCTATACCAGGAACGCAGGCTGTTATTTTTAAGGCTGTCGCTGAACTGTGGAGCTGAGATGGGAAAGTGTAAGTTAAAATGCCACAAATTTCACTCTTATCAAGATTCAACTGTTTTTCTTACGTAAGCACTCCCCAGGCTGCAACTTTTGGGTTAGTTTCCAGAGTTCTGAAGAAGTTGACAATGACAGTTTTTGGCAGTTTGTTCATTACTTTTATGGAGGGACAGACTTTTGGAGTCCTTACTCTGCCATTTTCATTCTGGAAAACTTCAACGGCCTAAGTATGATGTGTGTGGAGCTGAAGCTGGGGTCAGGTCAGTCTTTGTGAGCCAGGGCAAATTAAATTCTTTCTCAGAGCCTCAATATTCTGTCATGCAGAGTGAAGTAAGTCAGAAAGAGAGAAACAAATATCATATATTTACGCATATATGTGGAATATGAAAAAATTGGTATAGAAGATCTTATTTACAAAGCAGAAATAGAGACACAGATGCAGAGAACAAACGTATGGATACCAAGGGGGATGGGGGGTTGTGATGAATTGGAAGATTGGGATTGACATATATACACTATTGATACTATGTGTAAAATAGATAACTAGTGAGAACCTACTGTATAGCACAGGGAGCTCAATGCTCTGTGGTGACCTAAATGGGGAAGAAATAAAAAAAAAAGGGGATATGGGTATACATATAGCTGATTCACTTTGCTGTACAGTAGAAACTAACACAACATTGTAAAGTAACTATACTCCAACAAAATTTTTAAAAAACATTTTCAATTTGGGGAAAAAAGTAATGATATCTATTTCACAGAGTTGTCATTAGCATCAACTCACATAATGTGGGTGTAAAGCACTGGGTCAACTGTATAATGCTATATGAATGTCAGTTGCTTTAATGTTTTAATTATAAATAGAACTAAGTAAAATTTTAAAAGGCTATAAGTACCATGAAAGCAAGCGCTTACAGATGAAGAAATAGTCTTTCTTCAGTTCTGTTGTACTATACTATGTTTTTACTTCCTGACTTTGATTGGAATAGACAATTCATTGACAGTTTACAAAATTCAAAATATTGGAAGGGGAAAAACTATAGAATAAAAGTTGACCATCTCTGACTTCCCCTCCTGAACACAAGTAATGTCGACAACCAATGACAGCATGTGTGTGCACAGGAACACACAGGTACATATATGTCCAGAGAGACACTATGACATACAAGCAAATACGAATATATGGTCTTCCCCCTTTTTTTTACATGAATGATAACATACTTGAAACACTGTCCTGCATCTTCTTTAATGACTTATGAAATCATGGTGATTATTCCACATCAGTCCACAGCCTTCTTCTTTGCTTCTTTTGCATGGTATTCCATAGACACACTGAAACTTATTTAAGTATTCCCGTATCACTGAACAGCTAGATTGTGTCCAATATTTTGCTATTAAAGTTTATGCATTGGTGAATAAACATGTTCATATGTCATTTCTCACAAATGAAGTCTATTTGAAGGATAAAGTTATAGATGTGGAATTGTTGGGTCAGAGTGCATATGCATTTTATAATTTGATAAATATTGCCAAAATGTTATCCATAAAGATTGTACCAGTTTACACTTCCAACAGCAGCATATGCTTGTTTTCTCAACGTTAATCCTAAAGACTAACTGTTTTTTATTTAGGTTATAAGCCCCAAGACTTCAAAGGTACTACAAAAATCACCCTCTACAAGAAGAATGGTAAGAAAACAAATCATTTCCTTTCCTCCCTAATTATTAACTCCTTACACAGTATTCTTTGGCTATATCCACCTCATCTGTGTATAATTTTGCTTATGATACACCTTCAAACTTGACATTTCCAGTGTAGCACATGAAGGAATGTATAAGGACTCAACTAATTGATGACTCAGAATTTGTGGTTAGACATTCTGTTCACAAGAGTGAATACTCTAGAAAGTTAGAGGGAAAATGTGATCATTATAACTGGCTCAATGATATCAGGAGTGTGAAATTTATCTTAAGAGGCTTCTGTGGAGCTGGCAGGGGACGGACGTGAGATGCCCACAGGAGTGTTTTGGGAGGGTGCTTTTGACTGCAGTGAACCAGGGGCTCCCTGCCCCCTCCCAGCTCTAAACCACTCACTGCCATTCCCTGGCATGCTCTCCTGCTTCTCACAGGTAATAGTAGAAAAGTACTGTTAGAACTGACCCTTAAAAAGTAGTTTCCTAGTGCTGCAGTAACAATACCAGGGTGGATTAAAACAATAGAAATTTACTCTCTCACAGTTCTGGAGGCTAAAACTCCGAAATCAAGGTGTTGATTCAGTTGGTTCCTTCTGAAGGTCGTGAAAGGAGGACGTGTTTCTGACATCATTCTTAACTTTGGGTGACGCCAGGAGTCCTTAGCCTTCCTTAGCCTACAGATGATGCATCACTCCAATCTCTGCCTCCATCTTTGTATGGCATTCACCCTGTTTGTGTGTGTGTGTGTGTCCTGTTATACGGACACCAATCACATTGGATTAAGGGCCCGCCGTGCTCCAATTTGAACCTCGTCTTAGCTAATTACATTTGCAATGACCCTATTTCCAAAAAAGGTCATATTCTGAGGTCCTGGGCTTAGGACTTCAACATATTTGGTTGGGGGCGGGAGGGAGGACACAATTCAATCCATAACACATTTTTTCTAGGGGATATACTGAGTCAATTCACATAAAACTACACCAACAGTATTGTCCCTTGAGAACACAGATTTAAAACAATTACCTGAAGAGTAGCCAGATCCTCAAATAGAAATTTATTTCTGCTTATCTCCAAATAGAGAATTAATTTTTAAAACATTCAAGATTTTGAAACAAAAGGAATTTTCCATTCAATTCTAACAAAAGAGACTTTATTGTTAATTAGACAGCACCATTCTTTGAATATTTCATTTAGAGGAGAGCTCTGAGGTCCCCAAGCCAATCAGAGCACCTGAAAGCAGGGACACTCTTCCCCAACAGCTGCCCACACTCCATTCTTCACAGTGTTAATAGGACACTTTGAAGGATCAAGTTTGGTGCCCATCTGGAATTCAATTTGGAGTGACCATTCATTGCTACTGACTAAAGAAAAAGGATATTTGAAAAGCCACATTTTTCAATTAGATCCTTAAATTTTTCAGAAGGTTGATCTTCTTAAAATAAATTGAAATACAGAATTCTGCTTCAAGTAGGCTTATTTAGGACATTGTTCAAGAAAATGCACTGATAAAAACATTAGATTTTTGTTGCGACCCAGATTTTTTTTTTAACATCTTTATTGGAGTATAATTTTTTTTACAATGGTGTGTTAGTTTCTGCTGTGTAACAAAATGAATCAGCTGTATGCATACATATATCCCCATACCCCCTCCCTCTTGCGTCTCCCTCCCACCCTCCCTATCCCACCCCTCTAGGTGGTCACAAAGTACTGAGCTGATCTCCCTATGCTATGCAGCTGCTTCCCACTAGCTATCTATTTTACATTTGGTAGTGTATATATGTCCATGCCACTCTCTCACTTCGTCCCAGCTTACCCTTCCCTATCCCCATGTCAAGTCCATTCTCTACGTCTGTGACTTTATTCCTGTCCTGCCCCTAGGTTCATCAGAACCATTTTTTTTTTTTAGATTCCATATATTTGTGTTAGCATACGGTATTTGTTTTTCTCCTTCTGACTTACTTCACCCTGTATGACAGACTCTAAGTCCATCCACCTCACTACAAATAACTCAATTTCGTTTCTTTTTATGGCTGAATAATATTCCATTGTATATATGTGCCACATCTTGTTTATCCATTCATCTGTCGATGGACACTTAGGTTGTTTCCATGTCCTGGCTATTGTAAGTAGTGCTGCAATGAACACAACCCAGTTTTCTTCCCTCATGATTTTAAGGCATTATAGTGAGACCTAAGCCTGTAACAAAAGTAAAATCACAGATTAAGTTTAGTCATTAGTAAATCTCCTGTTAGGAAGAAAGCAATGTTTCATTCTGGTTAAATCCTGGTCATGTTTACATGTTTCCCTAATTTGGAATGCCACTGATTTTCATGTCTCTTAAGTGTAATCATTGAGTTTAACAGAATGTACCGCATGTTTCCTCCTTGGCAGTCTGACGTGCCGGAGGGAGTCATAAGGATCCACGCGCCCCTTCTCTCCAAGGTGTCCATGGCCATTCAACTCAACAGTCAAACCAAAGCCAAAGACATATTGGCGAAATTTCAATATGAGAACAGGTGAGTAGAAGTGAATATGAGTCTCTGTACAGGAAGATGAACTTTTATCTGATGAGAAACTCCAGGCATTTGAAAACTTGACCTTTTTGAAAACTTAGAACCTGTTACTTTAAGGACTTCACCAGTAAATGAAGAATCAGAAGTAGAGAAAGAAGTAGACCATAGAATTATCAGTAACAAAAGTTTTTTTTCAAGGAATTTCTACAATTGGGATTCTAAAATAGGTATCTTCTGTCCCGGTGTCTTCATTTACTCAATTGGTTTTACTTTTTATTTGAATAAAAAAATTAGCAAGTTAGTTTTGTAGATATCTTGATAGATTTCTAGGAATATCATTATTCCAGGCTCCACTGGGCTTTAACATGACTATATCAAGTAGAGTTTATGTAGTTGAGTGAACATCATAGCTGTTGGTCTCCCTAAAACCTACTACCAATAAACCTTAGGATCAGAGTGATGTTGACAAAATATTTTTTGCATATCTGCCTTAAGTCACGTTAAAGAGCATAAATCATGATAATTTTTGTACAGGCATACTTATTCAGGGATAAACATTTGCCCTCAGGTTTTTTTAAAAGACGAGAAGCACTAGTTTAAATCTAACCATGATAAAGCAGGTACAGTTTGATGGTCTCTAGTACAACTGATGGATATCCTTTAAAAGCAACTTTCCAATCATATTGAAAAGGAGTAGCCATGTTGAGCAAAAAAAGGTTACATATTGCAAGACTTCATTTATATAACATTTTTGAAATGACAAAATTTTAGAAATGCAGGGTAGGTGAGTGATTGCCAGAGGTTGAGGAGAGTGATCATGGAAACTGGTATTGCCTCGATACCAAAACCAGACCAAAATAATACAAAACAAACACTACAGACTAATAGCTGTCATGAACTTAGATACAAAAGCCCTCAACAAATCTAATCCGAAGTATATTAAAAGAATTATACCTAGAACAAGTGGGATTTAGTTCAGGTATGCAAGATTAGTTTAACATTCAAAAATCAATTACTGTAATCCATCATATCAATTGGAGAAAAATCATGTGATCATGTTAAATGATACAGAAAAAGCATTTGACAAAATCCATCACCAATTCATGATAAAAACTCAGCAAATTTAGGAAGAGGAGATCTTCTGCAACTGGATAAAACTTTTAGAAAATAACATAGGAGAAAACCTTTGTGATAGAGGACTAGTGAAGAATTTCTTAAACTTGACATTGTATGACTCATATGAAACAAAAATTGGTAAATTGGACTTCATCAAGATTGAAAACTTGTACACTGAAAGACCCTGTTTAAAAGATGAAAAGACAAGCTAAAGACTTGGAGAAAATATTTATAAAGTACATATCAAATGAAGGACTAGTATCTAGAATGTATAAAGGACACTCAAATCTCAACAGTGCAGAAACAAACAATCCAATTTGAAAATGGGCAAAAGACATGAACAGAAGAAGATATACAAATGACAAATATGCACATGGAAAGATGTTCAGTATTTTTAACCATTAGGGAAATACAAAACCACAATGACATATTAAACACCTATGAAAATGGCTAAAAAGTAATAATAATGACAACACCAAGTACAGGTGAAGATACAAAAAAACTGAATTACTCATACATCGGTGGTGGGAATGTAAAATGGTCTAGTCACTCTGTAGAACAGTTTGACAGTTTCTTATAAAATTGAATATGCAACTGTCGTGTGATGTGGCATTCACACTCCTGGGCATTTATCCCAAAGAAATGAAGATTATGTTTACACAGAAACCTGTACACAAATTCTTATAGCAGCTTTATTTATAATAGTCAAAAACTGGAAAAGAAAAAACCCATGTCCTTCAACAGGTAAATGACTAAACAGGCCGTGGTCCATCCATATCACATGTGCTACGCAGCAGTAGAAATGCAGCAGCCTGGGTGAATCTCCCGGGATCTATGCTGACTGAAAAAAAAAAAAGCCACTACAAAAATGTTCCATACTGTGTGTTTCCATTTATATAACGTTTCTATAAATGACAAGTTTATAGAAATGTAGAATCCAGGGATAAGGGGTGGAGGATGGGGACAGGGGGAGGGAGGTGGGTGTGGCTATAAGGAGAACAAGAAGAGTCTTGTGGGGAAGGAAATGTTCTGTACCTTGACAGAATCCATGTGGCGCTTCTGGTTGTGACATCACACTAGGGTATTGGAAGATTTTACTATTGGGGAAACTAGGTAAAGAGTACACAAGGATGTGTCTGTATATTTTCTTATAACCACATGCAAATCTACAACTATCTCAAATAAAATGTTTAATTAAACAAAGAGGGTGCACGTCCTTCTCCCTCACAGCAGAGAGCCAAAGACCATCTTTTTGAGTAACCAAGCTGACAGTTCTAGTGGGCAGGACAGGAGCTCAGCGATGGTCTTTCCAGACTCTTCTGCCCCGGCAGCCTAGTCTGGGATGGAAGATTAAAATTGGACAATTATTTTCTCTGACTTGCAGAGACATGCAACAAAGGGCAGAGACATGCAACAAAGTCAACGTTAGTTTACAAAGCACTGGGCAAGCTTAGAAATGTGCCATGGGCTGAGGAAAGAATCTCATTCAATTTTTGGCAAATACAGAAATGGAACCTGATGGCTTTTGAACTGACAGTAATGTGGCCCATGACAAGGCAATATTAAACATCCAGCTGCTCCTTGGCCAGCCTTGATGTGTCAGTAAGGTGTCCTCTCTTAAGAGGAGCTGACAGTGGTGGATGGAAGGGCTGGGGTGGCCGTGAAGCCTGGCGGCGTCCAGCTTCCTCTCTGCCTCAGATGCTTGTCTGTGTCAAGCAAAAAAAAAAAAAGATTTTATCATCACTTCAGTCATAATAATGATTTGTGTGGTGTATTTCACCCAAGGCAGAATGATTGTTTGTTGCCATGATTATTTAATCCACAGGTTTACCCCAGATCACAGAGGAGGGTTTAAATTATATTGCTTTCTTCTTTTCTCAGTCATGGTTCATCGGAAGGCATTAAGATCCAGAACCAAAGATTATATGAAATTGGAGGTAATATAGGTAAGCATTCTTTAATGTTTTTACTCCTACATTCTCTGATGACTCTAAAAGAAATATGCTGCTCTTATTGTAAAAGTGTACTTTACAAATTTCTTTAGATAGAAAATCAAAATCACTGTGTCAGATTTTTTAAATCTCACATAAGAACAGTATGACTTTCCGAAAATATTTTCAGAATTTAAATGTAAATAGTTTAGTCGATGTGGAGTAGATTTTTGCGTCTTTTAAATGTGACTCTGAAAGTTGGAGAGTCTGGAGATTCATGCAAACGAAAGGAGAAATTGTGGCACTTTCATCATCTCGACATCCTTTGTGTTGAACTTCCTGCTCAACTCTCAGTCCAGATTCATTCTTCCTATTCCCCTGAAGGGGGACAGAAAGGAGTAAAAAGAAAATTCCGTCCACGTGCCTCTGTGTCCTTACCTTCCTCTTGCCCCCCTTCACAGTTGGGACGAAATACCCGTGCTCCTGTTTAGGGCGGCGCCTCCCTCCTGTGGACGAGGGCTTGGTCAGTCTCCCATCCTCTCCTCTGTCATCAGCTTTTCCCTCCCAACCACACCATTTCTCTCTGCATAAACAGTTTTGTAATTTTTCTCATCTCCACAAAACTCTCTCTTGACCCCCTTCAAGTCTACTCCCATTTCTCTGCTCCACTTATAGCAAAAACTCCTTGGATCATTTGTGTATATACTCCAGTTTCTTCCTCTCCTTCTCTCTTGAAGGCACTCCAGTCAAGCTTTACCCCTCAACACTTCAGAATTGCTCTTTGGTCGAGGTCACCGGAGGACTCTTCTGTTGTGAAATCCAGTGCTTCATTTTGTCTTTACAACTGCCTGGGTTGATCTTTCCCTTCTTTAAGAAAACACTCTCTTCACCTGGTTTCAAGGACCCCCTAAGCTCCTGGCTTTCCCCCCACTTCACAGGCTGCTCCTTCTGAGTCTCTTCGGCCTGTTACTTCTCACCCTCTCAACCTCGGAGCACTGGAACTTCCGTCTGCACTTACCTGCCATGGTGAACTTAGTGCACCTCATTGCTCTGAAGGCACCTGGATGCTGCCATCTCTCAACATCATGTGCAGACTCCCCTGGACACCAGCTTTCATATCCAGTCCCCAGCACATCTTGCCCTGGGCCTTCACATCCGCTTTGACTTTTGCCCTGGATGCTTTCCATTGGATGGTTCCCTCCTCACTCCCTTACCTCTGTCAGGTGTTGGCCGCTGTATCAGCTTCTCAGTGAGACCTTCCTGGATTGGACCCTCTTTCTGCGCCTTCTCCAATTTCTTGTTCTCTCATGTTCTTATCACCATCAGACTTACTTTCTATCATACTTGCTTATTTGCTAGTTGCCTTTTACCACTTTTAGAACGTAAGCACCCCGAGGGCAAGTATTTTTGACTGTCTGATGCATTGCTGTAGCCTCAGCCCGTACAATAGTGCCTGGCACGTAATAACTCAAGAAATATTTGAGAAATGAATGAATGAATCAGGCAAGCAATTAAATATTGCTACTTTTGTTTGAGACTTTAGTATACATTTCGAACACACTGTACATAAGAATTTTCAAATGTATTTGCCCCCATGGAATGATCTTTTTGTTGTTATCAATTCCAGATCTCCTGCCCACAGGAAAAATGAAATGACCTTCCCTAAAATGAACTTGATATTAGTGTCTAGTCCTGGTCAAGTTTCTATCAATAAAACCGTTAGAGGATATGTATTGTCATCTAAATGATCATTAGTGCTCATTATCATATAAATGAATTGATACCTGAAACAGGTTCTTGTCATATTTTTCTAATTGATGTAGTGAGTCTAGGGAACAATTTGCTTGTGATTAGCGTGTCTGTTTGCTCCCCAGTGTCACATGGGATTTATTTGAAGTACTTCATAGTCAGAAGCAAAGAAAAGAGGGGAGGAAGGCTGGCTTTGCTAGGAAACTTTAAAATGTATTCATTTTTGGCTGAGGGAACTATACTGGCCTTATTTGAGCCTTGCAAACACACATACATGCACACATGCACACACACGCACGGAAGTGTGCACTTTTGAAAACATACTCTGATTTTTCTTTCTTTTAGGACAGCACTGCTTGGATCCAGAGGCTTATATATTGGATGTATATCATGTAAATCCCCAGGCAGAATGGGTGATTAAACCCCAATCAAGTGTTTGAAATACCCCCCAAGATGGCAGCTATCGTGCATTACCTGCCAAGAAGTCCTACATTTGGTAGGGAAAAAACAAGACTGCTTTTGACATGTTTGTTCCTAGAACCCTCTTGGTGTTTCTCAGCCCAACTGGTGTCTCCCACTGGTGTCAACACGAATTGTGGAAGAGGAACTGGTTGACCATTTGAGCTGAAGCTTTCTCATGATGGTTCTTTGATAAGAGTGAAGTAAAGAGGATGTGATCCTTCCAGAAGAAAGGCCAATATAGAATATGGAACTCTAATCGTTTCTAATACTTTGACTTCACAGCAGAAATGAATTTGGTCCTCTACCTGGGGATAAGAAGCACTTCTTGATGTAGCAAATGCTACCAAACACAAGAGGTGGAAAAGACTTTTTTTTATATACTTATGTTATATATATATAGACATTTTTGAACAAGGATGCCAGAAATAACAAAAATTTCTGCTCTGAAAAATAATTTAGATCTACTTACCAAAGAGAATCAGTTTCCAGAGTCACACAAACAATGTTTATGCTCTGACTTGCTTCTGAATTGGAGGAGGAGAACCTTCTATTTAAAAACCACTGTGTTGTTATGTATGCTGTACTGTATTGTGGCTGTCTGCATTCTGGTGCAAATGAACGTTTCCCTATCTTGGGCTGTTGAAAACTGACATTCTTAAAGCTTGTTCTCTTATGAGCACAGGTCCCCATAGTTAAGGTTAGGTTGAAAAGGGCTGTTCCTGTGCGTCCATAACCTTTGGTGTAGTCAACGGTCACAGGGCCCCTATTTCCTCATCGTGAATATGGTGCTCAGTGAATAGCTTTGCATGTGCCAGGCACAGATTTCCTTTCCTCATCAAACATATCATTTTTTATATTTCACAGCTGTAGAGAATCACTTCTGCAGCCCCAGTTTTAAACTGCAGAACTGCCTTTGTCCAACTGCTCTTTCTTCAAGAGTGCTGAAAAATACTGTTATATCCAGATTTTGTATGCTGTAAAAACAGGTTTTGTTTCTGTTCATCAATCATAGACTTGGCCAAGCACTGTGGATTAGCATCAGGCTTTAAAATCAGATGAATGTTTGGTGAGCTGAAAACTGCCTCGCTATCAAGATCCCACGGAGCCATTTTCCAGACCTGCAGTTGGTGAGAAAGCACAATTCATGATTCTAATTGAGAGCAAATCTGAAATTTGCTGGGGGGTTGGACAGCCCTACCTTTCATTTGGAGACTGCAGTATAGTCGTTCTAGAGTTGGTTAGAAATGGGGACAGAGGTCTCATTTATCCCGTGTATGTGCTTTGGATTAGAATCTACTAAATAGATTGAGATTTTGATGAATTTACACCAGTTTTAATGAGATTTAACGCCCAAATGACTCTCTCTTGCAAATCAAACAATAGACAAAGTTGCTCACCAATGCAGAATACATTTAATCTACTTACCAAGTCTCAAAACAAAAATGTGATAATAATTTAAGCCTATAGTATAGAAGAAATCTTTTACATGCTCATTATGCCTTGATATCTATAAAAACATAATTTATATTCAACATGTAGATAATTGCATTTCTGGCCATTAGAATTTTGTTATATTTTTATAGAAAACTCAAATATCCATTCATTTTATTTGCTTATTTGAGAATTTTTTATTTCCTTTGCCTGAAAACCCATTAGAAGATAAACATGTGTTCTGTTGGTTCATATTTATTCCTACATTTCATCAGTTTTCAATGTATGGCTAATTGACGGCATGTGAGTTTACATAATGAACTTTGAGGGTCTGAGAAAATGCCGTTATCATTTTTGCAATTCAAGCAACAGGAGTAAACATTTTACTTCATGTAGTTGCTAAGGTCCAAGACATAAGATGGCTGTAATTTATGCCCACATACATGGAAGAAATTCTTCAAATTAGCTGCCTTACACTTCTGTGTATGTATTAAAACAATGACTGATTTTTCTCACTGAATTTCCTATCATTTAGAATATATTCTGTTGTGTTTAGAAAATTCACAGATCTATCCATTTAATTTTTTATTTGGGAATTTTTTTTATTTCTTTTGACTGAAAACACATTAGGACAGATGCATAAGTTCTAAAGGTTTTAAGATTTACTTCATTAGTCATTAGTTTTAAATAAATGGCTAACAGATGACAGATTAAAAAAAACTAAGTTTCTGAATTTCTTATCCACTTTTATGTGGTTTTAGATGTCAAAGGCTTAGCCCAGTCAATAATTTTAATCACTTCAGTGCATCCAAGGTTGTGTGACAACTTTCAAATAACTATATGATATGGAAGCCCACGTCAATACCAATATCATTGGATATAACCTGAATTTTTAGTCATCAAGTTAACAAACTGATTAGAGAAGAATTTCCAGTAGACACACAAACTAATTTTTGTGTGGTTAAAGAAGTTCTTTTTACTAATTTTTACTTTTCTTTTTTTTACTAATCTTATTCTTAATGAATAATTTTATTCTTAATGAATAAACAAACCCCTACAATTAAAACTCAAAATTGCTGGTCACCTAAGTGTTGAAAAAACTGTCTTTGCCTTATGAAGAGTTGTTTTTTAAAATAGTTACAGTAATCTGTAACAGTGAATAGTGTAAAAGCAAACATGAATAGTATATCTGCAAACAAAAGAAGAGTCAGATACTGGGCTTCTAAATTCTTTTCTTGATAGCTTCCCACCTCATCTCTTCCCAAGCGCTCTTGGTGTACAGTTAGGAAAATTATATCTACGAAAACATTAGAGAAAGTTAACGTTTTAGGAACAATTATTCAGAAAAAAAACCCCTAGAACAGGCTCATTCTTTCCTCCATTCTACGAAAGAAGATCCCTTTGCTAAACAGCTCACTTGGGGATATGATTCTTGGAGTCATTGAACAATGAGTTTAGTGAGTTCAAGGAGTGACCTTTGAACAAACTGGAATATTAATCTCTTTACAATGTATATACAATATAAACTACCTCACTTGTCTTTCTTGGGAGAAAAAAATAACAGACGTTAACAATTTTTGTTACAAACTCTTCCTGAATCTTATTATTTAAGTCACTTCAGTTAGCTTTCAGTGTACATTTAATAATATACATTTAATGATGTAAAATATTGTTAGCAAAAGCTTTAAAACCAAATACTCTGTAACTATGATGTGTGGTGTAGACGCTGAGAGAATCCGTGTCCCTTAGTCATTGTCTTGTGTGTTTAACTGTGCTGAATCACAGGTTTTCAAATGTAGGAATTCACTTCATCTTCTTTCATGCATTTTCAACCGCTTTCCCCACATTGCACTTGACTAAAAGTAGCGTGAGATTAAACTTCTTTCTATCAAGCATATTTCAACTGTTTTTCATAAATGTATCACATGTCTGAAAGGAATATATATTACGGGATTGAATAGTTTGTTTTCTGACAGGCACTTTCAACGGTTTTTTTTTTTTCCATAAATATGTCACTTAATAAAAAATAATATGACATGGATTAAAATGTTTCTTTCAAACATTTTCAACAGTTGTACACACACACACACACACACACACACACACACACACACCCCTTAATTTAAAAATAACATCTTTTCTTTTAGGCATTTTCCAACTTTTCTAAAACTATGTGCTTTGATTGAAAAATCATGTTGTCACTAGGTTGCCAATTTTTTATGTTGTCTCCCATCTCAAAAGTTAATGTTCTTTCATCCCATCAGTTTCATTGTTAAGTATAATATGTATGTTGCATTTTATCCATAAAAATAAAGAGGAAAAAACTAAAAACATTATCATGAGAATCCTTATATTCAACTAGTCTGAGGTTACCATGGTGCTGGTGAAAGAAAAGGAGCTTTAAATTCAAAAGGTCTGTGTCTGAGCCCAGTCTCTGTCACCTACTAGCCAGATGGTGGTCTTGTGCAAAAATCACGAGGCACTAAGGTAATGGTGGATGTTTGTGCAAAAACTATTTACTAAACTTGTTTGAGTGCTTTTTAATCTGCACTTAAAAAAAAAAAAAGAATCTTTTCAATTGATACAGAAAAGACATTTGGCAAATTCAGTACTCATTCATGATTTTTTTACACTCAACATTTTACTGTATACCAAAGCAAGGAAAAGAAATAATAAAAGGCATAAAGGTTAGAAAAGAAGAAATAAAATAGTCTCCATTTGCAAATAATATGATTATTTATGTATAAAAGCCTAAGGTATCTTCAACTATTAGAACTAATAAGATAATTTAGCAAGGTCATGGAATACAAGATTATTATATAAAAATCAGTAGTATTTTTTATGCTAGCAGCAAGCCATTGGAAAATAAATTTTTAAAGCTTCCATTTAGAATAGCATCAAAAAACAAATACTTGTGAGTGCCTTTAACAAAATATATGCAAAACATGTATACTGAAAACTACTACTATACTAAAAGCAAAATATTTGTGGTAGAAATGAAAGTAGCTGAGTAAATATATAGATACAGTATGTTTCTAGATGGGAAGAGGTGGGTGGAAGAGAATTGGCAAGATGTCAGTTCTCCACAAATATATCTGTAGATTCAGTGCGATCCCACTGAACCTGGGCCCCCTGTATTGGGAGTGCGGAGTCTTATCCACTGCAGCACCAGGGAAGTCCCTCTCCTCCTGGCTCTTGACTGTGGAGTGGGTGCTCTCCTCTGCTGGCCATCCTGGAAGCTTTTCACCCTGCTTGAGCCCAGTTGCAACCTCTTCCACTACATCAATTTGGAATCCTGTTGGCTGTAACAAGTGATGAAGTACATTAGCTCAATTCCAAAGATCTCTGCAAAATGGGGTTTGACAGCAAAGCATATGAGCAGATGGAAAAGACTCAGGAATTCCCAGGGATGCTGGGGGCTTCCACATACCTGCTTCTCTTATCATCCCAGCAGTAAATGACACCTTTCCTGACAGGCCAGACAGAAGTTGGGAGCAGGTGGAGGGCAGTCACCAAAGGTTCATCTGAGTTTTATCAACTAACAATCACATGCTGACTCCTACAGAGTGTCATCTTGTTTGTGAACTTTTATGCTCTAACACTTCATTCTCAACTGTTGCTCTGCATTTGTGTAACATTTTTATTACTGCACAGCAGCGCAGCCCTTAGCTCCATGTCTTTAGATGACAGATTGGGAACAGGCTTTTCTACCATGTGGCCCTCACTATGTCACACTGCAATGGGGCAGCAAAAAGTTAGCCATAGAAGGAAATAATTGATAAATTGGATCCATAAAATTTTAAGAAACTGAAAACATAGATTTAGTGAAAAATATATAACACACTGGAGAATAAAAAAGGGAGTCTGGGGTGCAATTGTAATTGGTCATATTTTTTCTATAATCGAGGAATTCAACTAACCAGCATTTTATTGAGGATTTTCACATCTAGGTCCAAAAGTAAAATTGATCTATAATTG
This sequence comes from Grampus griseus, assembly GCF_964374135.1. Taxonomy (NCBI): domain Eukaryota; kingdom Metazoa; phylum Chordata; class Mammalia; order Artiodactyla; family Delphinidae; genus Grampus; species Grampus griseus. The sequence continues at coordinate 31,557,522 of NC_139006.1, read as the reverse complement.
TCTTACAATTCCCTTACCTTGTTTTGGAGCCAGGGTTGTACCAGACTTGTTGAATGGGTAGAGTAGCTTTCCTGTTTTTGTCCTCGGCTTTGCAACAGTGTGTGAGGGGTTTCAAGGAGGACTGGGAGGGAGGGGTTGCAAAAGGGCAGGAGGAAACTCGGGGGTGATGGGTATGTTCATTATGCTGAATGTGGTGATGGTCGCAGGGATGGATACATACGCTCAAAGTCATCAAACTGTACACCTTTAAGTATGTGCTGTCAAGTTTATTGTATGTCAGTTATTCCTCAGTAAAGCTGTAAAAGAAACCAACTGCACACACTTAGGCCTGGGCTCTGCGCTTGGGCCCCCAAACATGGTGCCCTGGATTCCCCTGTGACCGGACCCTGGAAAACGGCCAGGCTTCGCCCACCACCATTGCCTGGAAAACAGCACCAGGCAGGACACCAGGGACAACATTTAGATTGTGAGACTGTCCAGAAGGACAGTCAAGAATATCTCCTGTGCAAACTGATGATTTCCATTGGAACAACTTCTGGAAAGAGACCGAATCTTCGCGTGCTCCTTTCCAGGAGTCGGGGGAGTCTGCAGTTCCTCCCGCCAGTGACCTCAAGGTTGGTTTGGAGGGGAGCACGAAGTCTCCACGTTTCTTCAGCAGGTTTGACTGCCGTTGTTGGGCTTCCAGGGGCCATGTCACAGCCAACACTGGACAGTAGTGACAACAGAAATGACTTACAAAGGCTTCCGGATTCCTTGGACACACAGCCTGTTGGGACATGCGGGGGGAAACCAAGATGTTTTACTTCAGCCTTCCCCGGGGTTCCAGATGGATGTGTCGCTGGGCCAGTGTTCCTCTCAGGAGCACTAAGGATCTGAAGTCACAAACCCCACGTTCTTTAAGAAGGAATTACCAAAGCAGCCTTCACTAATTTACAGCGGGAATGAAGCAACACACAGGAGGACCCCTTATCTGATCTGCCTGCAATGGTGGAGGCGTTAAAGGGGATAAACTGTGTTACATTTAATGCCTAGAGAGGGGCTGTTGGTCATTGCTATAATTCTTGAGATATTTCTTAGTCGGATAGTATCACTTGACAGATGTCTTACAACCATCAGGAAATAAAGGCAAAAACACAGTCTCCTTTCAGAATGACTTAGTGGTCAACGTGGTCTCCAGAGAAAACGGCCCCCAACCGCCAGGATAGCAGGCAGGAGATCAGGAGAGCTTGGGCCGCCTGGACAGACCTCAGGCCCCAAGAAGGCTAATTTCTCAAAAATGTTTCCCGGACAAAAATCAGCATTCATACATTGAGGCCTTTGAAAAGGCCTAAAGGTAGGAATAAAGGGAGTTTTCCCAGTTTGTGTTCTCCTACATCTCGACATGGGTAGAGTTGCTAGACAGAGCCTTGGCTTTCCACTCGGCGGAGGAGGACATTGCTGAGCCCAGCACGGCAGGGACCTCTGCAGCCCGTGTCTCTGAAACCAACAGGGAAGGTCCAGTGCTCACCCGGGCAGAGCAGGGCCTGCAGCTGCCCACACACATCGTGTGGATCATGCCCTCCAAATTGGACAGTTCATGGATTCCTCCACTGAGGGGACGTGGTTGCTGCTTCCTCGGGTGGGGAAGGAACCCTGTCCACCTTCCTTCAGTGAATCACAGCTCCTCAAGATGAAATGACAAAAGGCAATCATCCAAATAAGACATATCAGGGAACCAATGTGCCAAATGACATTCCCAGAAGCCTCCATCCTAGGCTAGCCCTCTCTCCCCTAACGCCCACCGCAATAGAGCTCTACCCGCCAGATGCATTAATATCGTTTCGTGAGGAAATGACACGCCTGCCTGCAAAAGAGCAAAGGCTTTCCGGAAAACCCATGGATTCAGCAAACTAACTCTCCGAACCCCACCTGGAGAAATCCCATCAACTCTTACCTTTACTGCAGGAATCCTTTCCAGCCTGTGTCAGCTACATCAAGCTCATCACCAGTTCTGAATAAACCGTCACTGATGGCGACCAAGGACAGTTATCTGAGGTCTGTCAAATCCACAGAGAACTGAAGTCCCTGGTCACCACCTGAACCTGACCTCACAGCAAGGGGACAAGCTGCTACCAGGCCCTGCATGGTGGTCTGTGCATGAAGTGAGGGAACTTGTGAAGGAGGCCGCTCCTCAGACTGTGGCACTCCTGGAAGAGCTCTGCAGTGGACATGGAACTGTCGAAGGTTCCTGAGGGACTGATGTGATGATGCAATTCATGAGACTGAGGCTAGGGTAGCACCAATGCTGGTCCCCACATAAAGAGACATGACAGTCGACAAACTGTGAGTCCATCCAGACTGTATGTACTTCTCAGGCGCACGGATGCCTTCTTAATGTTCAAGTGTGTGTGCTGCCCCAAGCTGTCTTCCTTTAGCAGAAGACCACCCCCCCTAAAAATTGTAAGACTGACATTTAAAATCTACTTCTCTAAAAGCTTCTCAAGGTATTAGTATACACAAATTTGAGTTCTATATATCTTAATTTTTAAAAATTGTACAGTTTACAGATATACTTTGTTCAGGAAAATGGAAGTTTTCTTGATTTAGGTAAATACATTTAGAACAGCTAAATCCCAAAGAGTAAAATATCAGGGATGAACATTTTCCATACGTAAGTCCACAAAAAAGTTTCCTTAGAAGAAAACTTGAAGAGGAAACTACATCGTGCTTTCTCAACCTGGCACTGTTGGTGTTTGGGTCCAGATCATTCTTGGCTGTGCAGGCTGTCCTGGGCATGGTAGGGTGTTAGCAGCACCCCTGGCCTCTCCCCACTAGATGCCAGAAGCCCCTCCCCTTTCTACTCAGTTGTGACAAGTAAAAATATTTCCAGACCAATGTCCCCTAGGGGGCAAAACTGCCTCTGGTTGAGAACCACTCAATTAGATGTACCTTCTCTTTCGTGAACATTCTCTCTGTGTGGTGCTATAATGCTCCATTCATGTACTATTTGTTTCCAGAAAGGGAAGAGCCATATAAAGTACTTCCTTTGCTGTTATTAGTTTATATCCTTTCTTTTTAAAAAAAGAAAAAGCTTGTAAGCTTTGGGGAAAAAAAAAAAAGAAAAAAACTTAGGTTTGCCTGAGTTCAGAGCCTCTGCCATGAGGCTGGAAAATCTAAAGACAGGTCATTGTACCCTAGTTTCTGGAAAGGCTGTAGGGGAGAAACATTTGCAAAGTATTTTTCATAAGAGGCTTTGTGAGCAGCTATAACAATGAAAGCCCCAGATGCTATCAGATGAAGGGCTGGTCTTACAGATCAATCTGTGAAACTCAAAAAGAGAGATGCAATTTCTATTTCAGAAAAAAAAAAAAAAGTAATTTCGGTGTCTGGATATCTCATGAGTTTAATGACTGACTTTCAGGGCACTCAGGAACTTCAAGTACCAAACATGGGCTGCGGTCACACATGTCTGCCTTGAGTGTCCCACCCTCCTCCTCTGAGAACAGATGTGTGTTCCTGACATGCATTTGACATGTAACTTGAGATTCTGCTTCCACGTCTGCCAAGTTGGGGTCTGGGCTGGGAGCAGGGGAAGGACACCGGCTCTGAACTGTCAGACTCATGAAAAGGCATTGCATTATCAGCTCTGTAACAGTGAGGAGACCTCTCCACTCCATCAGCGAATACCTGGCAGTTGGTGATAGGTGTTTCTACTGTTTCTCAACTGCTCTGACACTGGGGTGAGGCGGGGGGACCCCATCCAGATTCAGCACCCACCTTGCCATTTACAATCTCTAATCCCATGGCATCCACTTTGGTGCTGCTGATGCCCAGGAGGACACCTCTGAGGAGGTACGAAACTCCACCATTCTCTGAGGAGGTACGAAACTCCAATGTAATGTTCACATCTGATTGCACTTTGTAGCTTTTTTTTTTTTTTTTTTTTTGTGGTACGCAGGCCTCTCACTGCTGTGGCCTCTCCCGTTGCGGAGCACAGGCTCCGGATGCACAGGCTCAGAGGCCATGGCTCACGGGCCCAGCCGCTCGTAGGCTCAGCAGACATGGCTCACGGGCCCAGCCGCTCCGCGGCATGTGGGATCCTCCCAGACCAGGGCACGAACCCGTGTCCTCCACATCGGCAGGCGGACTCTCAACCACTGCGCCACCAGGGAAGCGCTGTAGCCTCTTTGACTGAAAAACACAAGGAAGACCCCCAGTTGGGGGGAACAGTAGCATATTCTTTTCTTAAGGAAAGAGGAAATACAGGCTTGGAGAATTAAATGATCAATTTAGAACCTTAAGCAGGGAGACGTCTCATTGCCAAAGCCATGCTCTTTTCACTGTCAAGCTCTGCCTGCCTGGCAAATGGTTGCGCAGTGCTAGGAATGGGGATGACCATTGTTCTGGTGGCTGCATCCTTACCTTCAATCAAGTTTAAACTGGCCTCCCTGTAGCTTCCATCTGTTGGGGCTGGCCTTGCTGTCTGAAGCAAGAGAATTAAAAAGGTAGATGACACCTCGAGTTTAGAGGAGACCGTGCCTACCCCCAAATCCACATTAATCGGGAGAGCTTCCCCAGGAGCGGCGGCAGCCCCGGGGCCCCATTTTCAACTTGCCCTCAACTGAAGATCACAAACGGCCTCCTTTTGCTGCTCGCAACCTGTCCCCGCATTCCTGAGCCTTAGAGAATTCTCCTGTTAGAAGGTGCCCATCACGCCTCTAGCAACTGTCCCAGGTGAGCCTGGCCCGTTCCAGGGCTGCTTCACTAACGGCACACGCTCGCCTCCCCTCCTGAGTGGCTTAAGAGCCCCAAGTCCACTGTGGATAAACAGAGTAATTTTACTCCGCTTTCTAATTTACGAAAAGAGATCATGAAATCACGATGTCCAGCTTCTCTGCAAATACCCTCTGGCTTTTGAGCAATCAATCACTGAGCATGACTAGGACAACGCACCGTTCCCAGCTTCTTTCCCCACCTCTCAGGCCTCGCAGGGTCCTTGCTTCTCGGAGCAGATGCTCTTTGCAGCGTGGGGTGGCCGCGGGTTTCTGCTTTCTACCGAGCTGGACAGCCTGGGTATGACTGACCCCGCCCCCGGGGCTGAGACCACACCACCAAACCGTCAACGGCCACCAACCGTCCTACCAAAGTCACAAAAGGCCGGGCAGTCACCTCTGGGCCCTCTAGCAACTTCCCTACTCCGCCCTCCGCCCCGGCTGCAGGTCGACTCCGCCCACTCTGCCAACCACCACGCCCACCGCCAGGCTGGTCCCATCCCTCTGTGCACCTTCCCGCTTCCCCGACCCCGCCCCTCTGAAGAAGGCCAACCCCGCCCATCCCACCCCATCGCCACGCCCACTACCAGGTCGGCCTCACTCCCCTCAAGCCCTGCTTGGAGCTCAGGCCACACCCTCTGACGTGGTAGCTGCGCGCGGCCTTCAGTTCCGGGGCGCACATCCTTTCCCGCCACGTCTAGCGCCCGCGGGCCTGACTGGCGTGATAGACGACGCTTTCCGCACTTCAGGGCGTAGCGCGCGCCTCACAACGCTAACCTGAAAGGTGAAGCTCTGAAGAACTTTGCCCCGGGTTTCCCGGTCTAAGGAGAGGAAAGGGCCCCAGAGAACCATGAAACTGCCCAAGCCGGCGGGGCCGAATATTCCATCAGGAGTCCAAGGCGGGCGAGGGCCGGGCCTCCGACGGAGAACGGCGGCTCCTGGGACTCCCGAGACCCGAGGCCGAGAGTGGCCCGTCCGAGGGGGCGGCTCGGCCGCGGAGGGGCCCAGGCCCCGGCCACTCCGGCCCGGTCCCCGCGCGGCCTCCGGCCGGTCCCCCCGCGTTTTCTCCTCCCGGTTGTTTGCACCGTCCCTTCCGCGAGTAAATGACACCCACGGCCCCGTGACAGTGACCGGGAGGCGTGCACGCGCTGGACCCGGGCTGGGCCGGAGCTGCGGACCCGAGAGGCCGCCGGGGCTCGAGGCGGCGAGGCTTCCAGGTGAGACCCGGGGTCAGGGAACCAAACCCGGGCCGAGGCGGGGCTGCTCCGTGGGTGAGCGGCGGCCGCGCCCGGTAAGAGTCCGGTGCTGGTGGTGGGAGCTCAGGTTCGGCGTGGTCTAGCCGATGCGCCGGGGGACACGGTAGGGCGTCACCGGCGCTGCCCCGGGTGGACGCTCATGGCTGCTGAGCAGAGAAGTGGTCCCGGAGAGGTGACCTTTAGAGTCACCCTGGCCTTCGCTGGTGACCTCAGTGCAGACCGTGTCAGGGGACCTTGGGGTGGACGCTGCATTGAGGAAAGAGGGAGAAAGGGAGGCGGGGGTGGAGACAGCCCTCTAAGAAGCTCAGACTTCTTAGGACGTGCTCCTCCACTCCCATATCTCAGCACCTCTGCGCCAGCTGTCCCTCCTGCCTAACAGCCTTCCAGTGCCACTCTAACCTCCTGCCCCGCAGCAGCAGACCCGTGCTTCATGCTCAGCCGTCAGACCTCAGCGTCTCCATCACGTCCTCAGAGAAGCTTTCTCTGGCCCCCCAGAGGACCAGGTTAGATCAGTCCTCCGAAGCCCCTTCAGGCTGCTAGGACAAAAATGCCATAGCCCGGCTGGCTTATAAACGACATCAGTTTACTTCTCCTAGTTCTGGAGGTGGAAGTCAGATCGGGGTGCCAGCATGGTTTGTAATCATATAGTTTTGTTCTTTTAAAAACTTGATATATATCTCATTCATCCTACACCCTACACACTGGATTGTAAACTCTGTGAGGATGGGAGCAAATACCTGTTTTGCTTACCGTTGGATTCCTAACATCTAACATGGCGGCTGGCGCGCGGTAGTTGCTCAATATATATTTATCGAGGAAGGAATGTTGTCTTTAACACCTTGGAAGTATAAGATTTTGTGGCTCCTTTCTTTTTTTCTGTTGTTCATTATCTACATTTGATCCCTGAGATCCATTTCTGTAATAAACAAAACTCCATCAGCATGACCTTGATTAATAATTTGGCCTAAAAATCCTCCCCTATAGATTACTTTTGGTCTAAGTCATCCAGGGAAAACTTCGTTTGTCAGGTCAGTGCTGCCATTCAGGAAGTAGGTAGCTGTTTCCAAAGGTTTTTAAAACAACATTCGAATTACTTGTGCCTCCTTGTTATTTATTAGGTGTGAAAAGTTTCATAAAGGATTTTGACACTGAGCCTCAGCTTCCTCCTCTGTAAGGTGAAGAACCTTACACTTACTCTGCCTGCTGCCGGGCATCAGTATGGTAACATGAGGTCATATACGTAAGAGCACTTTGAAAATTCTAGAATTCTTTCTAGAACCCTAAAACTCTAGAAACTTGAAGAAATATTTTTGTTATTCTTCCTTTTCAGTAATTGATCCAGGCCCCACTTCTCCAACCTTATGCGTTGTTTACAGCTCACATTACCCATATGGAAGAATGAAAACACACTTTTTTGCTATCCTCCCTTTAAAACTTTGGTTTCTTCTTAAAGACACTTGGTGTCTTCTGAAAGGTTTCTTAAAGGTACTTAGAGTTGCAAGTAATCCTTTTATCATCTGTGCAGGAGCTAAGCTCTCTAATGTTTTATCTGCATCTTACAGTAAATGTAATGCAAAGCACATTTTCTAGTTGCTGCTCAATGGCAAGAAAACAATTCATTTGTGGATTGGAATCTTTAGATATAAAATGTGCCATTCTTGACTATAGTATCTAAAAGCACATTAAACTTGAAGTATTTCTACAGAATGCAGACCAGTGCTCACCTAAGACAACCCATGAGAAGTCTTTCTAATCAGGCATAAATATTGCATAGATGGTCTCATTTACATGATATATGCAGTACCTATAAATTTGTCACAAGCCATACAGAAAAATCCATTTCATTACTTTATAATCTCCCTTAATCACTATAATCATACTTAGTATGGTAATTAAGAGCGAGGGAATAGGGAGAGGTATACAGGTATAAGCACCTCTATTCAGGTTTCACTCTGCTACCTACCAGTTGTATAAGTAAGTGCAAATTATTTAACTTCTGTAAATGTCTTAACCCAAGGCTGGGAGGATGAAGGTGGCCAGGTGGAAAGCGCTGCTGTCCTAGAGGAAATGGGGATAGGGGTATGGGATGGAAATCACCTGAGCAAGTTAGGAGGGGAGTTTGCTTGCACTAGTGTGGCACAGGGTGAATGGGGTAAGGGAAAAGGGAAAAGAAGGATCACTTTTTGGCTAAGCATTCAGCAGCAGGGAGAGACTGGAAGCAATAGGGATTAGACTGAGGCCTAGGCAAAACAGGTGACAGTATTTTCCTAACAAAAACATGAGAACTTGTGGACAAGTACAAAGGAACTTATGCGGATAACGTTACTAAATATCTAATTTGAATAGTTGAAGAAAGTGTGGTGTTTATGGTAGCCATACAATAGGAATGATCATTGGGGTGGGCTTGAAGAGGTGGCCTTTCCTATCCCTTGGTGTCTGTCATCTTTTCCCCATTCCTGGAAATCAACAAATCTTATTTTCTTCCTTTCTCCATCTTTTCTCTCTTTCTAAACAAGCCTTAATAAGGAAATTAAGAATGTTTTTATTATTAGCTTTTATATCTTAAAGAGTGGGAGAATTGAATATTTTACATTTTTCTTCAAATGTCAACTAAGCTATTATTGTATAGACTCTCAAATGATATTTTCCCCTTTGATTGAAGTCTCCTCACTTCTTTCTAACAAAATGTAAACATCCTTTGTTACTGAGCAAGGGCTTACTGCCCAGTGTGAATGGAAGCCAATACTATTGCACCAGGCTTGAGGAAATAAGAGCTTTATTACTAGGTCCACCAGCAAGGAGAACAGGAGTCAGGGCTCAACTCTGTCTTCCTGCTTGGGTTTGGTCAAACTTTTATGAGTTCGGGAGGACAAACTGGTATGCAATTTCTTGCAGTCAGATATATTGCATCAACTATTGTTTAACTTAACTACTTAAGATTGGTGAAAAGACAAACATTTAAAGATAAATAACAATGCAGTTAATAAGGAGTCCTTTGCAATGCAATAGATGCCCCAAGGTAAACCATGATTAATTGCCAGGTATATGTGATAAAATAATTCAGAAGTGGGCAAGAAAGGTTGAAGTGGGCTGGGAAGAATTCACATAAGAGGGGGAATTTAAGAATGTCACATGTAGAGAGATGAGAAGAATAAATTTTAGATGGAGAAGTATAACAGGCAAGAGTAATGAAGTGGGAATGAGCCAAAAGCAAAGATCCAATTTTGGCTGGGACAGAGGGCCCGGGAGATAAGGAGTTTGGGATGGTCCTCTATAGACTGTAGGGGATGGAACTCTAAGAGGGTGGAATTTATCTTACAGAGCCCTTGAGAGGCAAGAGGGGGCATAGTGATATAGCAAAGGAGCCCTTTAGCAGTGCAAGCAGGCTGCATTGAGTAGACAGCCCCCTCAAGCTGGAAGAGACTGACACCAAGGTGGTAGGATAGATGAAGTCAGGAGGGCGTGACTTGGTCTGTTTTGTTCGTACCCCAGGACCAAGAATAGTGCCTCTCATATAGTTATTGCTGTATATGTATTTATTGAATGAGTGGAAAAAGACAAAAACTAGCAAATGGAAATAAAGTTGGGAATGCAAAACACATTTTGAAGGGAAAAGCAGTAACACTGGCTGACTCGTTGGATATGAGTATTAGCATTATCCTGACATTTCTAACAATGGGATAATTTATAACCTATTGAAAGAATAGTAGCACCAATAAAAATAGGGAAATCCAGAGATGAAATTAATTGTGTGGGCTAGAGGTGGGGAGGAAATAGGCATGTTTGGACAAGGTGAGTCTGAGGTGCTGGGTGACACATCCAAGTGGAAATGCCTCGTAGCAGCAGGAACTGGATTTTGAAGGACAAGTCAGGACTGTGAATATTGATTTTTTGAATCTTTTGGAATACTTTGCACCTCGGATATGTTTGAAACCTTATATGTAGATGAGGTCAAAGTTAAAGACAGGAGAAACAGAAAGACAAAGTCAATATTGGAAATTTGGGGAGCATCCACATTTAGGGGATTGGAAGTGAAATTTATTAACTTTATCTGAGAAAAACACACACTGAATGTCTGCAGAGTGTGAAGTCAAGCAAAATGGAATTTTAGTATTTAAAGACTATTTTGTACATGATTAAAAACATAATATTAAGAGTGATAGTGATCGATGACCTGAAATGACTGAAATGAGTTCTCAATGATTTAAGATCAGACTGGTAAGAGAAAAAAATATATAACAAAAATCAAGAACCATGTTTTATTTTTTGTGGGGAAAGCATAGCATAGCAATAAATATTCTCTTAGCCAGCCTTATATTCACCTCCCCCGCTTCTAAGCCCACCCCTTCCCAAGCCCTCAATATTCATTCCCTGGCATATTCTCCTGTTTTCTGCATGGGCGTGTTAGACAGGTCTGAGAATTGTATTTAATTTTAAAAATTTCCTTCCAGAGTGTTTTGGGTCAGATCATATAAGCCTTCTGTCTTTTCTTACCTGCTATTTGTACAGGTTTAAAATGACTACCCTGAGGCCTAGCCAGATCCTCAATCAATTAAAAATTCATTTCTCATCATTTCATAGACAGTAAGTTAATTGGAGAAATCTGAAACACATGGAAATTTGTAGTTAATACTGACATAAGCAGAGATTTCAATTACCTTGAATATTTCACTTAATGAAGAACTGCAAACCCCCCAGGTCCCTGGTCAGTCATGTAAAGTGATTGCAGGGACGGTGTCTTCCCTGCAAGAATGTTCAGTGTTACAAGCATGCTTTGATGTATCACATTCAAATGCCCTTGTGGAATTTAAATTGAGCCTGTTAATAGCCATAGGACTAAAGAGAGAGGATTTGTGTTGTCAACATTTTTTGTTTGTTTGTTTTGTTTTTGTTTTGTTTTTATTTTAAATTAACTAATTTTTTTTTGCTTTACAATGGTGTGTTAGTTTCTGCTTTATAACAAAGTGAATCAGTTATACATATGTTCCCATATCTCTTCCCTCTTGTGTCTCCCTCCCTCCTACCCTCCCTATCCCACCCCTGCAGGCAGTCGCAAAGCACCAAGCTGATCTCCCCGTGCTATGCGGCTGCTTCCCACCAGCTATCTACCTTACCTTTGGTAGTGTATATATGTCCATGCCTCTCTCTCGCTTTGTCACAGCTTACCCTTCCCCCTCCCCATATCCTCAAGTCCATTCTCTAGTAGGTCTGTGTCTTTATTCCTGTTTTAACCCTAGGTTCTTCATGACATTTTTTTTCTTAAATTCCATATATATGTGTTAGCATATGGTATTTGTCTTTCTCTTTCTGACTTACTTCACTCTGTATGACAGACTCTAGGTCTATCCACCTCATTACAAATAGCTCAATTTCGTTTCTTTTTATGGCTGAGTAATAGTCCATTGTATATATGTGCCATCTTTATCCATTCATCCGATGATGGGCACTTAGGTTGTTTCCATCTGCGGGCTGTTGTAAATAGAGCTGAAGTGAACATTTTGGTACATGACTCTTTTTGAATTATGGTTTTCTCAGGGTATATGCCCAGTGGTGGGATTGCTGGGTCATATGGTAGTTCTATTTGTAGTTTTTTAAGGAACCTCCATACTGTTCTCCATAGTGGCTGTATCAATTTACATTCCCACCAACTGTGCAGGAGGGTTCCATTTTCTCCACACCCTCTCCAGCATTTATTGTTTCTAGATTTTTTGATGATGGCCATTCTGACTGGTGTGAGATGATATCTCATTGTAGTTTTGACTTGCATTTCTCTAATGATTAGTGATGTTGAGCATTCTTTCATGTGTTTGTTGGCAGTCTGTATATCTTCTTTGGAGAAATGTCTATTTAGGTCTTCTGCCTATTTTTTGATTGGGTTGTTTTTTTGTTTTTAAGCTGCATGAGCTGCTTATAAATTTTGGAGATTAATCCTTTATCAGTTGCTTCATTTGCAAATATTTTCTCCCATTCTGAGGGTTGTCTTTTGGTCTTGTTTATGGTTTCCTTTGCTGTGCAAAAGCTTTGAAGTTTCACTAGGTCCCATTTGTTTATTTTTGTTTTTATTTCCATTTCTCTAGGAGGTGGGTCAAAAAGGATCTTGCTGTGATTTATGTCATAGAGTGTTTTGCCTGTGTTTTCCTCTAAGAGTTTGATAGTTTCTGGCCTTACATTAAGGTCTTTAATCCATTTTGAGCTTATTTTTGTGTATGGTGTTAGGGAGTGATCTAATCTCATACTTTTACATGTACCTGTCCAGTTTTCACAGCACCACTTATTGAAGAGGCTGTCCTTTCTCCACTTTACATTCCTGCCTCCTTTATCAAAGATAAGGTGACCATATGTGCGTGGGTTTATCTCTGGGCTTTCTATCCTGTTCCATTGATCTATCTTTCTGTTTTTGTGCCAGTACCATACTGTCCTGATTACTGTGGCTTTGTAGTATAGTCTTAAGTCAGGGAGCCTGATTCCTCCAGCTCCGTTTTTTGTTCTCAAGATTGCTTTGGCTATTAAGGGTTTTTTTTGTGTTTCCATACAAATTGTGAAATTTTTTGTTCTAGTTCTGTGAAAAATGCCAGTGGTAGTTTGATAGGGATTGCATTGAATCTGTAGATTGCTTTGGGTAGTAGAGTCATTTTCACAATGTTGATTCTTCCAATCCAAGAACATGGTATATCTCTCCATCTATTTGTATCGTCTTTAATTTCTTTCAGCAGTGTCTTTTTTTTTTTTTTAACATCTTTATTGGGGTATAATTGCTTTACAATGGTGTGTTAGTTTCTGCTTTATAACAAAGTGAATCAGTCATACATAAACATATGTTCCCATATGTCTTCCCTCTTGCGTCTCCCTCCCTCCCATCCTCCCTATCCCACCCCTCCAGGCTGTCACAAAGCACCGAGCCAATATCCCTGTACCATGTGGCTGCTTCCCACTAGCTATCTACCTTACTACGTTTGTTAGTGTGTATATGCCCATGACTCTCTCTCGCCCTGTCACAGCTCACCCTTCCCCCTCCCCATAACCTCAAGTCCGTTCTCTAGGAGGTCTGCGTCTTTATTCCTGCCTTACCCCTAGGTTCTTCATGACATTTTTTTTTCTTAAATTCCATATATATGTGTTAGCATACGGTGTTTGTCTTTTTCTTTCTGACTTACTTCACTCTGTATGACAGACTCTAGGTCTATCCACCTCATTACAAATAGCTCAATTTCGTTTCTTTTTATGGCTGCGTAATATTCCATTTTATATATATGCCACATCTTCTTTATCCATTCATCCGATGATGGGCACTTAGGTTGTTTCCATCTCCGGGCTATTGTAAATAGAGCTCCAATGAACATTTTGGTACATGACTCTTTTTGAATTTTGGTTTTCTCAGGGTATATGCCCAGTAGTGGGATTGCTGGGTCATATGGTAGTTCTATTTGTAGTTTTTTAAGGAACCTCCATACTGTTCTCCATAGTGGCTGAAGCAATTCACATTCCCACCAGCAGTGCAAGAGTGTTCCCTTTTCTCCACACCCTCTCCAGCATTTATTGTTTCTAGATTTTTTGATGATGGCCATTCTGACTGGTGTGAGATGATATCTCATTGTAGTTTTGATTTGCATTTCTCTAATGATTAATGATGTTTAGCATTCTTTCATGTGTTTGTTGGCAGTCTGAATATCTTCTTTGGAGAAATGTCTATTTAGGTCTTCTGCCCATTTTTGGATTGGGTTGTTTGTTTTTTTGTTATTGAGCTGCATAGCTGCTTGTAAATTTTGGAGATTAATCCTTTGTCGGTTGCTTCATTTGCAAATATTTTCTCCCATTCTGAGGGTTGTCTTTTGGTCTTGTTTATGGTTTCCTTTGCTGTGCAAAAGCTTTGAAGTTTCATTAGGTCCCATTTGTTTATTTTTGTTTTTATTTCCATTACTCTAGGAGGTGGGTCGGAAAGGATCTTGCTGTGATTTATGTCATAGAGTGTTCTGCCTATGTTTTCCTCTAAGAGTTTGATAGTTTGGGGCCTTACATTTAGGTCTTTAATACATTTTGACCTTATTTTTGTGTATGGTGTTAGGGAGTGATCTAATCTCATACTTTTACATATACCTGTCCAGTTTTCCCAGCACCACTTATTGAAGAGGCTGTCCTTTCTCCACTGTACATTACTGCCACCTTTATCAAAGATAAGGTGTCCATATGTGCATGGGTTTATCTCTGGGCTTTCTATCCTGTTCCATTGATCTATCTTTCTGTTTTTGTGCCAGTACCATACCGTCTTGATAACTGTAGCTTTGTAGTATAGTCTGAAGTCAGGGAGCCTGATTCCTCCAGTTCCTTCTTTCGTTCTCAAGATTGCTTTGGCTATTTGGGGTCTTTTGTGTTTCCATACAAATTGCAAAATTTTTTGTTCTAGTTCTGTGAAAAATGCCATTGGTAGTTTGATAGGGATTGCATTGAATCTGTAGATTGCTTTGGGTAGTAGAGTCATTTTCACAATGTTGATTCTTCCAATCCAAGAACATGGTATATCTCTCCATCTATTTGTATCATCTTTAATTTCTTTCATCAGTGTCTTATAATTTTCTGCATACAGGTCTTTTGTCTCCTTAGGTAGGTTTATTCCTAGATATTTTATTCTTTTTGTTGCAGTGGTAAATGGGAGTGTTTTCTTGATTTCACTTTCAGATTTTTCATCATTAGTATATAGGAATGCCAGAGATTTCCGTGCATTAATTTTGTATCCTGCCACTTTACCAAATTCATTGATTAGCTCTAGTAGTTTCCTGGTAGCATCTTTAGGATTCTCTATGTATAGGATCATGTCATCTGCAAACAGTGACAGCTTTACTTCTTCTTTTCCAATTTGGATTCCTTTTATTTCCTTTTCTTCTGTGATTGCTGTGGCTAAAACTTCCAAAACTATGTTGAATAAGAGTGGTGAGAGTGGGCAACCTTGTCTTGTTCCTGATCTTAGTGGAAATGCTTTCAGTTTTTCACCATTGAGGATGATGTTTGCTGTGGGCTTGTCATATATGGCCTTTATTATGTTGAGGAAAGTTCCCTCTATGCCTACTTTCTGCAGGGTTTTTATCATAAATGGGTGTTGAATTTTGTCAAAAGCTTTCTCTGCATCTATTGAGATGATCATATGGTTTTTCTCCTTCAATTTGTTAATATGGTTTATCACATTGATAGATTTGCGTATATTGAAGAATCCTTGCATTCCTGGAATAAACCCCACTTGATCATGGTGTATGATTCATTTAATGTGCTGTTGGATTCTGTTTGCTAGTATTTTGTTGAGGATTTTTGCATCTATGTTCATCAGTGATATTGGCTGTAGTTTTCTTTCTTTGTGACATCCTTGTCTGGTTTTGGTATCAAGGTGATGGTGGCCTCGTAGAAGGAGTTTGGGAGTGTTCCTCCCTCTGCTATATTTTGGAAGAGTTTGAGAAGGATAGGTGTTAGCTCTTCTCTAAATGTTTGATAGAATTCTCCTGTGAAGCCATCTGGTCCTGGGCTTTTCTTTGTTGGAAGATTTTTAATCACAGTTTCAATTTCAGTGCTTGTGATTGGTCTGTTCATATTTTCTATTTCTTCCTGATTCAGTCTTGGCAGGTTGTGCATTTCTAAGAATTTGTCCATTTCTTCCAGATTGTCCATTTTATTGGCATAAAGTTGCTTGTAGTAATCTCTCATGATCTCTTTTATTTCTGCAGTGTCAGTTGTTACCTCTCCTTTTTCATTTCTAATTCTATTGATTTGAGTCTTCTCCCTTGTTTTCTTGATGAGTCTGGCTAGTGGTTTATCTATTTTGTTTATCTTCTCAAAGAACCAGCTTTTAGTTTTATTGATCTTTGCTATTGTTTCCTTCATTTCTTTTTCATTTATTTCTGATCTGATTTTTATGATTTCTTTCCTTCTGCTAGCTTTGGGGTTTTTTTGTTCTTCTTTCTCTAATTGCTTTAGGTGCAAGGTTAGGTTGTTTATTCGAGATGTTTCCTGCTTCTTAAGGTGGGCTTGTATTGCTATAAACTTCCCCCTTAGAACTACTTTTGCTGCATCCCACAGGTTTTGGGTCATTGTGTCTCCATTGTCATTTGTTTCTAGGTATTTTTTGATTTCCTCTTTGATTTCTTCAGTGATCACTTCATTATTAAGTAGTGTATTGTTTAGCCTCCATGTGTTTGTATTTTTTACAGATCTTTTCCTGTAATTGATATCTAGTCTCATGGCGTTGTGGTCAGAAAAGATACTTGATGCAATTTCAATTTTCTTAAATTTACCAAGGCTTGATTTTTGACCTAAGATATGATCTATCCTGGAGAATGTTCCATGAGCACTTGAGAAAAATGTGTATTCTGTTGTTTTTGGATGGAGTGTCCTATAAATATCAATTAAGTCCATCTTGTTTAATGTATCATTTAAAGCTTGTGTTTCCTTATTTATTTTCATTTTGGATGATCTGTCCATGGGTGAAAGTGGGGTGTTTAAGTCCCCTACTATGAATGTGTTACTGTCGATTTCCCCTTTTATGGCTGTTAGTATTTGCCTTATGTATTGAGGTGCTCCTATGTTGGGTGCATAAATATTTACAATTGTTATATCTTCTTCTTGGATCGATCCCTTGATCATTATGTAGTGTCCTTCTTTGTCTCTTTTAATAGTCCTTATTTTAAAGTCTATTTTGTCTGATATGAGAATTGCTACTCCAGCTTTCTTTTGGTTTCCATTTGCATGGAATATCTTTTTCCATCCCCTTACTTTCAGTCTGTATGTGTCTCTAGGTCTGAAGTGGGTCTCTTGTAGACAGCATATATAAGGGTCTTGTTTTTGTATCCATTCAGCTAATCTGTGTCTTTTGGTGGGAGCATTTAGTCCATTTATATTAAGGTAATTATCGATATGTATGTTCCTATTCCCATATTCTAAATTGTTTTGGGTTCGTTATTATAGGTCTTTTCCTTCTCTTGTGTTTCTTACCTAGAGAAGATCCTTTAGCAGTTGTTGTAGAGCTGGTTTGGTGGTGCTGAACTCTCAGCTTTTGCTTGTCTGTAAAGGTTTTAATTTCTCCATCAAATCTGAATGAGATCCTTGCTGGGTAGAGTAGTCTTGGCTGCAGGTTTTTCTCCTTCATCACTTTCAGTATGTCCTGCCACTCCCTTCTGGCTTGTAGGGTTTCTGCTGAGAGATCAGCTGTTAACCTTATGGGGATTCCCTTATGTGTTATTTGTTGTTTTTCCCTTGCTGCTTTTAATATGCTTTCTTTGTATTTAATTTTTGACAGTTTGATTAATATGTGTCTTGGCGTATTTCTCCTTGTATTTATCCTGTATGGGACTCTCTGTGCTTCCTGGACTTGATTAACTATTTCCTTTCCCATATTAGGGAAGTTTTCAACTATAATCTCTTCAAATATTTTCTCAGTCCCTTTCTTTTTCTCTTCTTCTTCTGGAACCCCTATAATTCGAATGTTGGTGCGTTTAATGTTGTCCCAGAGGTCTCTGAGACGGTCCTCAGTTCTTTTCATTCTTTTTTCTTTATTCTGCTCTGCAGTAGTTATTTCCACTATTTTATCTTCCAGGTCACTTATCCGTTCTTCTGCCTCAGTTATTCTGCTATTGATCCCATCTAGAGTACTTTTAATTTCATTTATTGTGTTGTTCATCGTTGCTTTTTTCATCTTTAGTTCTTCTAGGTCCTTGTTAACTGATTCTTGCATTTTGTCCATTCTATTGTCCATTCTATCTCCAAGATTTCGGATCAACCTTACTATCATTATTCTGAATTCTTTTTCAGGTAGACTGCCTATTTCCTCTTCATTTGTTAGGTCTGGTGCATTTTTATCTTGCTCCTTTATCTGCTGTGTGTTTTTCTGTCTTCTCATTTTGCTTATCTTACTGTGTTTGGGGTCTCCTTTTTGCAGGCTGCAGGTTCGTAGTTCCTCCTGTTTTTGATGTCTGTCTCCAGTGGCTAAGGTTGGTTCAGTGGGTTGTGTAGGCTTCCTGGTGGAGGGGACTAGTGCCTGTGTTGTGGTGGATGAGGCTGGATCTTGTCTCTCTAGTGGGCAGGTTCACGTCTCGTGGTGTGTTTTGGGGTGTCTGTGGCCTTATTATGATTTTAGGCAGCCTCTCTGCTAATGGGTGGGGTTGTGTTCCTGTTTTGCTATTTGTTTGGCATAGGTTTTCCAGCACTGTGGCTTGCTGGTCATTGAGTGAAGCTGGGTGCTGGTGTTAAGATGGAGGTCTCTGGGAGATTTTCGCCGTTTGATATTATGTGGAGCTGGGAGGTCTCTTGTTGACCAGTGTCCTGAACTTGGCTCTCCTACCTCAGAGGCAGAGCCCTGCCTCCTGGCTGGAGCGCCAAGAGCTTTTCATCCACACGGCTCAGGATATAAGGGCGAAAAAGTAGAGGGAATTAGGAGAAGTATGAGGAAAGAAAGAAGGAAAGGAGGGTAGGAAGGAAGGAAGAAAGAAAGAAAGAAGCAAAGAAGGAAAGGAGGCAAGAAGGAAAGAAAGGAGGGCGGGAGGGAGGGAGGAAGGAAGGAAGGAGGGAAAGAAGGAAAAAAGACAGAAAGAAAGAAGATACAGTAAAAATAAAATAAAGTATAATAAAGTTATTGAATTAAAAAATTCTTATTTAGAAAAAAAAAAAGGACGGATAGAACCTTAGGACAAATGTTGGAAGCAAAGCTATACAGACAAAATCTTACACAGAAGTATACACATACACCCTCACTAAAAGAGGTAAATGGGGAAAAATCATAAATCTTGCTGTCAGAGACCACCTCCTCAATTTGGGATGATTCGTTGTCTAAAGGAGGGAAGGAAGGAAGGAAAGAAAGAAAGAACGAAGGTAAAGTATAATAACGTTATTAAAATTAATTATTAAGGAAAAAAAATTTGAAAATAAACATGGACAGATAGAACCCTAGGACAAATGGTGTAAGCAAGACTATACAGACAAGATCTCACACAGAAGCATACACATACACATTCACAAAAAGAGGAAAGGGGAAAAAATCATAGATCTTGCTCCTAAAGTCCACTTCCTTAATTTGGGATGATTGGTTGTCTATTCAGGTATTCCACAGATGCAGGGTATATCAAGTTGATTGTGGAGCTTTAATCCGCTGCTTCTGAGGCTGCTGGGAGAGATTTCCCTTTCTCCTCTTTGTTCTCACAGCTCCCAGGGCTCAGCTTTGGATTTGGCCCTGCCACTGCGTGTAGGTCGCTGGAGGGCGTCTGTTTTTTGCTCAGACAGGATGGGGTTAAAAGAGCCGCTGATTGGGGGCTCTGGCGCACTCAGGCCGGAGGGGAGGGAGGGGCACGGAGTGCAGGGCGGGCCTGCGGTGGCAAAGGCCGGCGTGACTTTGCACCAGCCTGAGGCGAGCTGTGCGTTCTCCCGGGGAAGTTGTCCCTGGATCCTGGGAACCTGGCAGTGGCAGGCTGCACAGGCTCCGCGGAAGAGGGGTGTGGAGAGTGACCTGTGCTCGCACACAGGCCCCTTGGTGGCGGCAGCAGCAGCCTTAACGTCTCACGCCCGCCTCTGGGGTCCGCGCTTTTAGCCGCGGCTTGCGCCCATCTCTGGATTCCGCGCTTTCAGCCGCGGCTCGCGACTGTCTCTGGATTCCGCGCTTTCAGCCGCGGCTCGCGCCCGTCTCTGGGGTCCGCGCTTTCAGCCGCGGCTTGCGCCCGTCTCTGGGGTCCGCGCTTTCAGCCGCGGCTCACGCCCGTCTCTGGGGTTCGCGCTTTTAGCCGCGGCTCGCGCCCGTCTCTGGAGTTCCTTTAAGCAGCGTTCTTAAACCCCTCTCCTCACGCCCCAGGAAACAAAGAGGGAAGGAAAAGTCTCCTGCCTCTTCGGCAGGTGCAGACTTTTCCCCGGACTCCCTCCCGGCTAGCTGTGGTGCACGAACCCCTTCAGGCTATGTTCAAGCCGCCAACCCCAGTCCTCTCCCTGCGCTCTGTCCGAAACCGAAACCCGAGCCTCAGAGCCTCAGCTCGCAGCCCCGCCCGCCCCGGCGGGTGAGCAGACAAGCCTCTCGGGCTGGTGAGTGCCGGTCGGCACCGATCCTCTGTGCAGGCATCTCCCCGCTTTGCCCTTCGCACCCGTTGCTGTGCACTCCTCCACGGCTTCGAAGCTCCCCCCTCCGCCTCCCGCAGTTTCCGCCCGCGAAGGGGCTTCCTAGTGTGTGGAAACTTTTCCTCCTTCACAGCTCCCTCCCACTGGTGCAGGTGCCGTCCCTATTCTTTTGTCTCTGTTTTTTCTTTTTTTCTTTTGCCCTACCCAGGTACGTGGGGAGTTTCTTGCCTTTTGGGAAGTCTGAGGTCTTCTGACAGCCTTCAGTAAGTGATCTGTAGGAGTTGTTCCACGTGTAGATGTATTTCTGGTGTATCTGTGGGGAGGAAGGTGATCTCCGCGTCTTACTCTTCCGCCAAGTTCCTGCTCTCTCCAGCAGTGTCTTATAGTTTTCTGCATACAGGCCTTTTGTCTCCTTAGGTAGGTTTATTCCTAGATATTTTATTCTTTTTGTTGCAGTGGTAAATGGGAGTGTTTTCTTGATTTCACTTTCAGATTTTTCATCATTAGTGTATAGGAATGCTAGAGATTTCTGTGCATTAATTTTGTATCCTGCTACTTTACCAAATTCATTGATTAGCTCTAGTAGTTTTCTGGTAGCATCTTTAGGATTCTCTATGTATAGTATCGTGTCATCTGCAAACAGTGACAGCTTTACTTCTTTTCCGATTTGGATTCCTTTTATTTCCCTTTCTTCTCTGATTGCTGTGGCTAAAACTTCCAAAACTATGTTGAATAAGAGTGGTGGGAGTGGGCAACCTTGTCTTGTTCCTGATCTTAGTGGAAATGCTTTCAGTTTTTCACCATTGAGGATGATGTTGGCTGTGGGTTTGTCATATATGGCCTTTATTATGTTGAGGAAAGTTCCCTCTATGCCTACTTTCGGCAGGGTTTTTATCATAAATGGGTGTTGAATTTTGTCGAAAGCTTTCTCTGCATCTATTGAGATGATCATATGGTTTTTCTCCTTCAATTTGTTAATATGGTGTATCACGTTGATTGATTTGCGTATATTGAAGAATCCTTGCATTCCTGGAATAAACCCCACTTGATCATAGTGTATGATTCATTTAATGTGCTGTTGGATTCTGTTTGCTAGTATTTTGTTGAGGATTTTTGCATCTATGTTCATCAGTGATATTGGCCTGTAGTTTTCTTCCTTTGTGACATCCTTGTCTGGTTTTGGTATCAGGGTGATGGTGGCCTTGTAGAATGAGTCTGGGAGTGTTCCTTCCTCTGCTATATTTTGGAAGAGTTTGAGAAGGATAGGTGTTAGCTCTTCTCTAAATGTTTGATAGAATTCGCCTGTGAAGCCATCTGGTCCTGGGCTTTTGTTTGTTGGAAGATTTTTAATCACCGTTTCAATTTCAGTGCTTGTGATTGGTCTGTTTATATATTCTATTTCTTCCTGATTCAGTCTTGGCAGGTTGTGCATTTCTAAGAATTTGTCCATTTCTTCCAGATTGTCCATTTTATTGGCATATAGTTGCTTGTAGTAATCTCTCATGATCTTTTGTATTTCTGCAGTGTCCGTTGTAACTTCTCCTTTTACATTTCTAATTCTATTGATTTGAGTCTTCTCCCTTTTTTTCTTGATGAGTCTAGCTAATGGTTTATCAATTTTGTTTATTTTCTCAAAGAACCAGCTTTCAGTTTTATTGATCTTTGCTATCGTTTCCTTCATTTCTTTTTCATTTATTTCTGATCTGATTTTTATGATTTCTTTCCTTCTGCTAACTTTGGGGTTTTTTTGTTCTTCTTTCTCTAATTACTTTAGGTGCAAGGTTAGGTTTTTTATTCGAGATGTTTCCTGTTTCTTAAGGTAGGATTGTATTGCTATAAACTTCCCTCTTAGAACTGCTTTTGCTGCATCCCATAGATTTTGGGTCGTCATGTCTCCATTGTCATTTGTTTCTAGATATATATTTATTTCCTCTTTGATTTCTTCAGTGATCACTTCGTTATTAAGTAGTGTATTGTTTAGCCTCATGTGTTTGTATTTTTTACAGATCTTTTCCTGTAATTGATATCTAGTCTCATAGCGTTGTGGTTGGAAAAGATACTTGATACAATTTCAATTTTCTTAAATTTACCAAGGCTTGATTTGTGACCCAAGATATGATCTATCCTGGAGAATGTTCCATGAGCACTAGAGAAAAATGTGTATTCTGTTGTTTTTGGATGGAGTGTCCTATGAATATCAATTAAGTCCATCTTTTTTAATGTATCATTTAAAGCTTGTGTTTCCTTATTGATTTTCATTTTGGATGATCTGTCCATTGGTGAAAGTGGGGTGTTAAAGTCCCCTACTATGAATGTGTTACTGTCGATTTCCCCTTTTATGGCTGTTAGTATTTGCCTTATGTATTGAGTTGCTCCTATGTTGGGTGCATAAATATTTACAATTGTTATATCTTCTTCTTGGATCGATCCCTTGATCATTATGTAGTGTCCTTCTTTGTCTCTTTTAATAGTCTTTATTTTAAAGTCTATTTTGTCTGATATGAGAATTGCTACTCCAGCTTTCTTTTGGTTTCCATTGCATGGAATATCTTTTTCCATCCCCTTACTTTCAGGCTGTATGTGTCTCTAGGTCTGAAGTGGGTCTCTTGTAGACAGCAAATATATGGGTCTTGTTTTTGTATATGTTCATTTAATCTGTGTCTTTTGGTGGGAGCATTTAGTCCATTTATATTAAGGTAATTATTGATATGTATGTTGCTATTCCCATCTTCTTAATTGTTTTGGGTTCGTTATTGTAGGTCTTTTCCTTCTCTTGTGTTTCTTGCCTAGAGAAGTTCCTTTAGCAGTTGTTGTAGAGCTGGTTTGGTGGTGCTGAACTCTCTCAGCTTTTGCTTGTCTGTAAAGGTTTTAATTTCTCCATCAAATCTGAATGAGATCCTTGCTGGGTAGAGTAATCTTGGTTGCAGGTTTTTCTCCTTCATCACTTTAAATATGTCCTGGCAGTCCCTTCTGGCTTGCAGAGTTTCTGCTGAGAGATCAGCTGTTAACCTTATGAGGATTCCCTTGTGTGTTATTTTTCCCTTGCTGCTTTTAATATGCTTTCTTTGTATTTAATTTTTGACAGTTTGATTAATATGTGTCTTGGCATGTATCTCCTTGGATTTATCTTGTATGGGACTCTCTGTGCTTCCTGGACTTGATTAACTATTTCCTGTCCCATATTAGGGAAGTTTTCAAGTATAATCTCTTCAAATATTTTCTCAGTCCCTTTCTTTTTCTCTTCTTCTTCTGGAACCCCTATAATTCGAATGTTGGTGCGTTTAATGTTGTCCCAGAGGTCTCTGAGACTGTCCTCAGTTCTTTTCATTCTTTTTTCTTTATTCTGCTCTGCAGTAGTTATTTCCACTATTTTATCTTTCAGGTCACTTATCTGTTCTTCTGCCTCAGTTATTCTGCTATTTATCCCATCTAGAGTATTTTTCATTTCATTTATTGTGCTGTTCATCGTTGTTTGTTTCATCTTTAGTTCTTCTAGGTCCTTGTTAAATGTTTCTTGCATTTTGTCTATTTCATTTCCAAGATTTTGGCTCATCTTTACTACCATTCTGAATTATTTTTCAGGTAGACTGCCTATTTCCTCTTCATTTGTTAGGTCTGGTGGGTTTTTATCTTTCTCCTTCATCTGCTCTGTGATTTTCTGTCTTCTCATTTTGCTTATCTTACTGTGTTTGGGGTCTCCTTTTTGCAGGCTGCAGGTTCATAGTTCCTGTTGTTTTTGGTGTGTGTCTCCAGTGGCTAAGCTTGGTTCAGTGGGTTGTGTAGGCTTCCTGGTGGAGGGGACTGGTGCCTGTGTTCTGGTGGATGAGGCTGGATCTTGTCTTTCTGGTGGGCAGATGCGTGTCTGGTGGTGTGTTTTGGGGTGTCAGTGGACTTATTATGATTTTGGGCAGTCTCTCTGCTAATGGGTGGGGCTGTGTTCCTGTCTTGCTAGTTGTTTGGCATAGGATGTCCAGCACTGTAGCTTGCTGGTCGTTGAGTGAAGCTGGGTGCTGGTGTTGAGATGGAGATCTCTGGAAGATTTTTGCCATTTATTATTATGTGGAGCTGGGAGGTCTCTTGTTGACCAGTGTCCTGAAGTTGGCTCTCCCACCTCAGAGGCACAGCACTGACTCCTGGCTGCAGCACTAAGAGCCTTTCATCCACACGGCTCAGAAGAAAAGGGAGAAAAAGTAGAAAGAAAGAATTAGTAGAAGTAGAAAGAAAGAAAAAGAAAGAAAGAAAGGAGGGAGGAAGGGAGGAAGGAAGGAAGGATAAAAAGAGAGAAAGAAGATAAAGTAAAATAAAGTAACATAAAATATAATAAAGTTATTTAAAAAATTATTAAGAGAAAAAAACCCAAAAACAAACAAAAAAACGGACGGATAGAACCCTAGGACAAATGGTGGAAGCAAAGATATACAGACAAAATCTCACACAGAAACATACACACTCACAAAAAGAGGAAAAGGGGAAAAAATCATAAATCTTGCTCTCAAAGTCCACCTCCTGAATTTGGGATGATTCGTTGTCTAAAGGAGGGAAGGAAGGAAAGAAAGAACGATGATAAAGTAAAATAAAATAAAGTTATTAAAATGAAAAGTAATTATTAGAAAAAAATTAAAACAAAACAAAAACGGATGGATAGAACCCTAGGACAAATGGTGGAAGCAAAGCTATACAGACAAAATGTCACATAGAAGCATACACATACACACTCATAAAAAGAGGAAAAGGGGAAAAAATCATAAATCTTGCTCCCAAAGTCCACCTCCTCAATTTGGGATGAGTCGTTGTCGATTCATGTATTCCACAGCTGCAGGGTACATCAAGTTGATTGTGGAGGTTTAATCCGCTACTTCTGAAGCTGCTGGGAGAGATTTCCCTTTCTCTTGTTTGTTCTCACAGCTCCCAGGGGCTCAGCTTTGGATTTGGCCCTGCCTCTACGTGTAGGTCGCTGGAGGGCGTCTGTGTTTTCGCTCAGACCGGACGGGGTTAAAGGAGCCGCTGATTCGGGGGCTCTGGCTCACTGAGGCCGGGGGAGGGAGGGGCACGGAGTGCAGGGCGAGCCTGTGGCGGCAGAGGCCGGCGTGATGTTGCACCAGCCTGAGGCGCGCCGTGCGTTCTCTCGGGGGACTTGTCCCTGGATCCCGGGACCCTGGCAGTGGCAGGCTGCACAGGCTCCCCTGAAGGAGGTGTGGATAGTGACCTGTGCTCGCACACAGGCTTCTTGGTGGCGGCAGCAGCAGCCTTAGCGTCTCATGCCTGTCTCTGGGGTCCGCGGTTTTAGCCGTGGCTCGTGCCCGTCTCTGGAGCTCCTTTAAGCAGCGTTCTTAATCCCCTCTCCTCGTGCACCAGGCTGTGTTGTCAACATTTTTAAATTATTTTTTTTTTACAACTCTCTTGAGGTATATTAAGTACAGTTAAACAGCAGATATGTAAAATGACTGGTTTCGATATATGTATAGACCCATGAAACCATCACCACTAACAAAATAGTCAGCAGTTCCATCACCCCAAAAAGGCTCCTCATGCCAATTTGTAAATCTATTCCTCTCTCCTTGACCTCATTTTCTAGATTTTTATATAAGTGATATCATACAATATGTATTTTTGTGTAAGGCTTTTTTCATTCAGCATAATACTGATATTTCTAAGATTCATCCATGTTGTTGATATATCAATTGTTTATTCCTTGTTATTTCTATGTAATATTCCAGTATGTGAATATACCACACTTTATCAATTCTTATATTGATGGACATCTGGGATGTTTCTAGTTTTTGGCTACTACAAATAAATCTCCTAAGGATGTGTATCTACAAGTCTTTGTGTAGATATATGTTTTTATTTCTCTTTGATAAAAACCAAGAATAGAATAGAATGGACATGTGGTGGGTGTATATTTCACTTTTTAAAGAAATTACCAAACTGTTTTCCAAGGTGGTTGAACCATTGTACATTCCCACCAGCAGTGTGCAAGAGTTACAGTTGCTCAGCATCCTTGTGAACACTTCGCCATTCTAGATGGTATATAGTCGAATCTTTTTGTGGTTTTAATTTACATTTTCCTAATGACTAATGATGATGAGTATCTTTTCTTCTGCATTTGGTCATTCATATTTCTTCTTTTGTGAAGTATCCGTATCTTTTTCTCCTTTGTAATTGGGTTGTTTGTATTACTGTTGAGTTATAAGAGTTCTGTATATATTCTGGATACAAGAGCAGGACTGCTCCTGATGAATTATCTTTGTTTTCTTTCATCTGAGAATGTCCTTATTTCGCTTTTATCTCTGAAAGATACTTTTATATTTTCACCGGATGTAGAATTCTGGGTTGATAAACCCGTTTCTTTTTGTACATTAAAGATGTAGTTCTGCTATCTTCTGGCCTTTGGGATTTCTCCTGAGAAATTCATAGATATTTGAATCATTGTTCCTCGGTATGTAATGTGTACTTTTTTTCTCTAGCTGATTTCAATAATTCTTTAATTATTTTTGGATTTTAGAAGTTTGATTATTGTTGTTGAGGCATTGTTTTCTTTGAAATTTTTCTGTATGGAGTTTGCTGAGTGTCTTGAATCTGTAAATTTATGTATTTCACTAAATTTGGGGGACTTTTTGCCATTCTTGATGAAAAAATTTTTTTTGTTCCAAACACTCTCTCTTCTGCCTATAGGACTCCAATTATGCTATGTTAGATCTGTAGAAGTTATCTACCTGACACTCTGGGGTTTTTTTCAATCTTTTATCTCTCTGTTATGTTGGATAATTTTCATTGTTCTATTTTCAAGTTTGCTGACCCTTTCCTTTATCATCTACATTCTGATACTGAGTCCATCCAGTGATTTTTTTCACTTCAGATATTGTATTTTTCAGTTCAGTAATTTTCAGTTGGTTCCTTTTTCTATTTTCCATTTCTCTGTTGAGAATTTGTATCATTTCATTCATTTCAGATGTGTTTACCCTGACCTTTATGTAGCATAGATATAATCACTGCTTTAAGGTTTTTGTCTGATAGTTCCATTTTGAGGTTGGCATTTTTTTCCCCTTGAGAATTCGCCCTATTTTCCTGGTTGTATATATCAATATGTTGAAAGATTTTGAGTTGTATCCTGGACATAACAAATGTGAATGTTATGTATTGTAGACCCTGGGTCCTATTATACGTCACTGAAGAATTGTTGATGTTTTGTGTTTTAGTAAGAAATCGACTAGATTATGTTCAGACCATAAGTTCTGTCACACTTTCTGTTGGTTATATATCAACTAACACACACACACACACACAAATGCATACCTTTCACTTGACTTCGGGAATTGCTATGAGTCAGCAATAATTCACTGATTTGTCTAGTCACTTTATCAGTTTAGGATTCCTCTCCTTTTTCTCCCCAACTTTACTCAATTCCATTATAACAACGAGAGGAGGAAAAAGTGTTCTCTTTTAGGTTAGCCTATTAAGAAGTGCTTTCTTCAGTTCATTTCTGATCTCACCTAGAAGATTGAAAGATTTTCACAGAGTCTTCTGAGTTTGAACATTTTTTTCCAGCCAGACTTAGTGAGTTTAGCCTGCCAGCTGGTTTTCCACATTTTGCCTTTCTCACTCGTATTTTTTTCTTAAACTCCATGATCAATTTAATCAAACTTCAAAGGTACAGAATTACATTTTTAAAATTTTTTATAAATTTGTTTATTTATTTAGGGCTGCATTGGGTCTTCATTGTTGCGCATGGGCTTTCTCTAGTTGCGGTGAGCGGGGGCTACTCTTTGTTGTGGTGCACGGGCTTCTCATTGCAGTGGCTTCTCTTGTTGTGGAGCACGGGCTCTAGGCACGTGGGCTTCAGTAGTTGTGGCTCGTGGGCTCAGTAGTTGTGGCTTGCAGGCTCTAGAGTGCAGGCTCAGTAGTTGTGGTGCACAGGCTTAGTTGCTCTGCGGCATGTGGGATCTTCCTGGACCAGGGCTCGAACCCGTGTCCCCTGCATTGGCTGGCGGTTTCTTAACCACTGCGCCACCAGGGAAGTCCCAGAATTACATTTAAATCAAACAGTATTAATCAGGCTCATTAATTTCCTAACCACACCTAAATGCTGCTTACCTTTCTAGTCTGGTTGCAAATGGTTACACACCATTTTGGTTACATACCACATGTAACCTCTGGTGTGTCTGTTCCTCACAAGCTCCCATCTGCTCCCTTGACTGATGTTCTTTCCCTAATTGTTCTCTTCTGAGCACCTAATAGCGACACAACTCAGTGCTTTCCAATTTTTATTAAAGCTTTTTACTGTGTTTTTATTCATAACAGACAGTCACATTTGGACTTTGAACACATGCTAAAAATTAAATTGTTGATGAAATGCTTGATGTTTATAATGGTTCTGACTAAAACAAACTGCCATAAACTTTACTCTTTCATGTCAATGAAATTCCTCTAATTATGTAAACAGAGACCACCACAGCTTTACAATATTCAAGATAGGAGTTTGTGTTTTAATAGTTTATAATTAAATATTACCCACTACATATACTCTGAGAAGAAAATATCATTTCTAAATTGTGTTACTCAGAAAAAAATGATTTCCATTATGTTTTCACCCAAGTCCTTGCTTCAGACAACTGTGATGGGTCCCATTGCTGGACCCTGAGAGAGTTTGAAAGGAACATGAGCTATGTCTTTGTCACAGTTTGAAAAAATCGTGATAGTTTTGACACTTCAGAATATTAAGCTGAAAATTTCACTACATATTGATATTATGAAAACTGTTCAGCCTATAGAATTTCTTTTGGGAATATCTTGCAAAAGAGGCTTATTCTGCTTATTTGCTCTGTGCTTTTTAGATGGCTCAGAGGAATTACATTTGCAAAGAACTTTTGAAATTTATAGGAAGAACTACACTGCTGAGGTATTTTTGGAAAAAAATGATAAACTAATATTCAACTCAACAATTATCTACTAATAATCTCCCATAGGTCCTAATTATTTTAGCTCCGGGAGAAATGCCCAAGAAATATCCAACACAATATAGACCTTCCAGGAGCTATGAACCAATTAACAGATTGTTGAGGAGCACATACAATCTGAGGGGGAAAATGAGCATAAATAAGAACCATTAAAAAACAAAAATACTAATTTGAAAAGATACATGCATTCTACTGTAGCACTGCAATATAGCAATGTAGTAGCATTATTTACAGTATCCAAGTTATGGAAGCAACACAAGTGTCCATCAACAGACAAATGGATAAAGAAGATGTGGTACATGTATGTACAGTAGAATACTATTCAGCCATTAAAAATTTAAAAAGAATGAAATTTGCTCTTTTGCAACAACATGGGTGGAATTGGAGGGTATTATGCATAGTGAAATAAATTATACAGAGAAAGATAAATACTGTTTGATATATAAATGACAAAGCTTGCAGTAGTGAGAAGAGTCCTGGGCCAGTCCTTGATCCAGCCAGCTGGCTGAGACACCTCCATTCAGACGTTCTCACCATTCTCTCAAATTCAATACATTCAAAGCTTAAGTTCATAATTTTTCTCAATTTACCTCCTGTCTGTGGAACCACCGTTCTCATTGTCCAGGCTCCCGATCTTTTACTGCCTAAAGCTAATGTACTGCTGGAGCCTCTAACATTCCTATACACCTCTCTTGTCCTTTATCACTGCCCTGGTATCAGCCACCACTCAATTAGTGTTGCTCAACTGGCTGACTCAGGCTGCACTCTCCAGCTAGTTTATGATTTCAAATGCACCGTTTCATCACACCACTCTCCTAATGGAAAACCCTGACACTTCATAAGGCATTGCATCCAGTCTCCTTCCTACCTCCTTAACTTTTGGGCTCTCCATGATTAGGCCCCATCCACTCTGTTCTCTCTCCACCTACCCGTTCTCCCACCTGCCCCCCATTATTCCTAACAGTCCCCTTTCTTTCAGCTGGGCAGCTTAGACCCATGTGTCATGGTTCCACACCTCCTCTCTAGACCCAAACAACACCATGCATAAGAAAGCACTTTGTAAATTGTCTGTGGCCCACAAAAGCCACTGTTGTGCATTCTGCAAAGCCTAGTTACAGCTGCCTCTTTAAACCTTCCCAGACCTGTCTTTCTCATGGTACCACAACTTAGCCCTTGATTTATAGTGTTCTAAGGTGAGAATACACGTGTCTCCTGGCCCATCAATTCTAACAGAGCATTTTATCTATTTTCATCTCAATTTCTGGTTTGGATACTAAATTGGCACTTAATTCATAAGCCTGTGTTGAATATGGTTGTTCCATATCCAGCCACATGTACATCATCCCTAATTATGATGCATCCTTTTAGAGATGGTCGTACAGACAGACAATATAGGAAAATCAATAAGGTATTATATAAATCAGGCTTCATAAAGGTTATACCAGCTGTGTTAAATGCATTGGTTAGTTTTCTTTTTCTTGTTGCTGCTGTTTAATAAAGCTTGTCTTTAAACCAACTGATCCTTGCACTTTTTTTTGCCAGCAGGTGTGACTGAGGATTACATTTCACTGAGGATTAAGGTCAGTGTTATTGGCTTATCCAGATGTTCTCCTTTTTGAGTCAATTTTAGTAATATTTCCAAATATATGCCTTTCCATGGTTGGTATCATAACCACACCTTACAGGTAGAAGATTGAGGCTTAAAAACAGCATTGGAGGGCTTCCCTGGTGGCGCAGTGGTTGAGAGTCCGCCTGCCGATGCAGGGGACACGGGTTCGTGCCCCGATCCGGGAAGATCCCACGTGCCGTGGAGCGGCTGGGCCCGTGAACCATGGCTGCTGAGCCTGCGCGTCCGGAGCCTGTGCTCCGCAACGGGAGAGGCCACAACGGTGAGAGGCGCGTGTACCGCAAAAAAAAAAAAAAAAAAAAAAAGCACTGGATACTATGGGGAAAAAGTATGGTTGTTCCTCAAAAAATTAAAAATAGACTTAGACTTACCGTGTGATCCAGTAATTCCACTTCTAGGTATATACCCAAAAACATCAAAAGTAGGAACTCAAAGAAGTATTTGTTTACCCATATTCAAAGCATTATTCACAATAGCCAAAAGGTGGAAGCAACCCCAGTGCACACTGATGAATGGATAAACAAAATATGGTATATACACATGATGGAATATTACTCAGCCTTAAAAAGGAAGGAAACTAACACATACTACATCATGGATGATCCTGTAGGACATTATGCCAAATGAAATAAGCCAGTCACAGACAGACAAATGCTGAATGACTCCACTTATATGCGGTGACTAGAGTAGTCAAACTCCTACAGACAGAAAGTAAAATGGTGGTTGCCAGGAGCTGGGGAGAGAGGGGAGCTGGGAATTAGTGTTTAATGGGTACACAGTTTGTTTTGCAAGATGAAATGAGTCTTGGAGCTGGATGGTGGTGATGGTTGCATAAGTGTTAAAGTACCTAAAACCAGAGAACTATACACTTAAAAATGTTAAAATAATGGTTAAATAACTTAAAAATGGTTAAGATAGTGGTAAAAATGTTTTTAAAATATATTTATTTTTGACTGTGTTGGGTCTTCGTTGCTGCTTGCGGGCTTTCTCTAGTTGCAGCAAGCGGGGGTTACTCTTGGTTGTGGTGCACGAGCTTCTCATTACGGTGCCTTCTCTTGTTGTGGAGCACAGGCTCTAGGCGTGTGGGCTCAGTAGTTGTGACACATGGGCTCAGTAGTTGTGGCACACGGGCTCTAGAGCGCAGGCTCAGTAGTTGTGGCGCACGGGCTTAGTTGCTCCGCGGCATGTGGGATCTTCCCAGACCAGGGCTTGAACCCGTGTGCCCTGCATTGGCAGGTGGATTCTTAACTACTGCACCACCAGGGAAGCCCCAGTAAAAATGGTTTTATGCTATCTATATTTTACCACAATTTTAAAAAACAGTGATGGATTAACAAACTAAGCAAATGCTTGGGCCACCAAAAATAGGTTTTGAAAATAATCTGATGTTTCAATAAAAGCATCATGGGAAAAATATGATCTTCAACAAATTATGTTACATGTCTTTTAAGATGTAGATTTAAATTTTTTTTTTGAATTATTTGGTAGGGAGGGAAGGGGTATCAATCTTTCTAGGCCCTTGGAGCCTGTAGAGTGGGATTGCCAGATTTAGCAAATAAAAAATATATGATATCATGGAATAGTTAAAAACATGTTCATTGTTTATCTGAAATTCAAATTTAACTGGGTGTCCTGTAGTTTATCTGGCAACCTTACACTAAAGACCTGAATCCTGCCTTGCTGAGAGAGGTTAAGGAACCAGCAGAAGGCCCTGCAGTGAGAGTCAGAGCCAGGTGTCTTAGCTGCAGCCCAGGTTCTTTACCATCACGGGGAGACAGCCAAACCAAGGGTGGCTCTACGCATGCTCTGTAAAGGCCAAAGCGGACAGAGCTGGGTGCTCCCTTGAGGGGGTCTTCTAAGAGAGGCCTTGGGAATAGTTATAACCACAAAAGGCCCAAACTCTGTTTTAGCTTTATTAATAAGTTGGGAGGGGGAGAGAGGGGCAAAAGCCCATGGCAACTCTATAACCTGCTGTCTGTCCTGGTTTGGATCTTTTCCTCACCCAGTGTGATGAACCAAGGTCTAGAATGTCTGAGCCGTCATCTCCCGCTGTAGATGGTTTCCATAGAAACATGAACAGAAAGGCCACCCACGGCACAGTGAGGAGGCCCCTTGTGCATTTTCACTGCTGACATGGCAAATGCCCTTTTCCTAATCCAGCTGTCAAGTGAGCTGCCTTAAGTCTGCAGTTGTCTCAATTCCTTAAATTGCCAGATGCTATAGAACAGACGGCACTCCCGCAGTTGGCTGCTACCTTTCCTAATATCTTCATGCAGTTGTTTACTGGGAAGGAATTGCATCAGCCAGGAGGTGCAGATGGCCACAAGTGTTCAGAAACATGAGCAAGGCGCAGAAGGACAGGGCCCAGGACCACATTTGTCTTCCTTGTTTATGAAATTATTCTCTCTCACAGAAATAGAAATTGAACCTATCACCTTCCATATTATAAAAGCAGGTCATTTCTAAGAGTGGTAGAGACCTCTCTTCAAGTAATCATTTGCAAAGTGCAATCATTTTTCTGAAGCAAATGGAATAGTAGCCATTTTTTTTTAACATCTTTATTGGGGTATAATTGCTTTACAATGGTGTGTTAGTTTCTGCTTTATAACAAAGTGAATCAGTTAAACATATACATATGTTCCCATATCTCTTCCCTCTTGCATCTCCCTCCCTCCCAGCCTCCCTATCCCACCCCTCCAGGCTGTCACAAAGCACTGAGCTGATCTCCCTGTGCCATGCGGCTGCTTCCCACTAGCTATCTAACTTACGATTGGTAGTGTATATATGTCCATGCTTCTCTCTCGCTTTGTCACAGCTCACCCTTCCCCCTCCCCATATCCTCAAGTCCGTTCTCCAGTAGGTCTGTGTCTTTATTCCTGTCTTACCCCTAGGTTCTTCATGACATTTTTTTCCCTTAAATTCCATATATATGTGTTAGTATACGGTATTTGTCTTTCTCTGTCTGACTTACTTCACTCTGTATGACAGACTCTAGGTCTATCCACCTCATTAAAAATAGCTCAATTTCATTTCTTTTTATGGCTGAGTAATATTCCATTTTATATATATGCCACATCTTCTTTATCCATTCATCTGATGATGGGCACTTAGGTTGTTTCCATCTCTGGGCTATTGTAAATAGAGCTGCAATGAACATTTTGGTACATGACTCTTTTTGAATTTTGGTTTTCTCAGGGTATTTGCCCAGTAGTGGGATTGCTGGGTCATATGGTAGTTCTATTTGTAGTTTTTTAAGGAACCTGCATAGTGGCTGAAGCAATTCACATTCCCACCAGCAGTGCAAGAGTGTTCCCTTTTCTCCACACCCTCTCCAGCATTTTGTTTCTAGATTTTTTGATGATGGCCATTCTGACTGGTGTGAGATGATATCTCATTGTAGTTTTGATTTGCATTTCTCTAATGATTAGTGATGTTGAGCATTCTTTAATGTGTTTGTTGGCAGTCTGTATATCTTCTTTGGAGAAATGTCTACTTAGGTCTTCTGTCCATCTTTGGATTGGGTTGTTTGTTTCTTTGTTATTGAGCTGCATGAGCTGCTTGTAAATTTTGGAGATTAATCCTTTATCAGTTGCTTCATTTGCAAATATTTTCTCCCATTCTGAGGGTTGTCTTTTGGTCTTGTTTATGGTTTCCTTTGCTGTGCAAAAGCTTTGAAGTTTCATTAGGTCCCATTTGTTTTTTTTGTTTTTATTTCCATTTCTCTAAGGAGGTGGGTCAAAAAGGATCTTGCTGTGGTTTATGTCATAGAGTGTTCTGCCTATGTTTTCCTCTAAGAGTTTGATAGTTTCTGGCTTTACGTTTAGGTCTTTAATACATTTTGACCTTATTTTTGTGTATGGTGTTACGGAGTGATCTAATCTCATACTTTTACATGTACCTGTCCAGTTTTCCCAGCACCACTTATTGAAGAGGCTGTCCTTTCTCCACTGTACATTACTGCCACCTTTATCAAAGATAAGGTATCCATATGTGTGTGGGTTTATCTCTGGACATTCTATCCTGTTCCATTGATCTATCTTTCTGTTTTTGTGCCAGTACCATACTTTCTTGATTACTGTCGCTTTGTAGTATAGTCTGAAGTCAGGGAGCCTGATTCCTTCAGCTCCGTTTTTCATTCTCAAGATTGCTTTGGCTATTCGGGGTCTTTTGTGTTTCCATACAAATTGTGAAATTTTTTGTTCTAGTTCTGTGAAAAATGCCAGTGGTAGTTTGATAGGGATTGCACTGAATCTGTAGATTGCTTTGGGTAGTAGAGTCATTTTCACAACGTTGATTCTTCCAATCCAAGAACATCGTATATCCCTCCATTTATTTTTTATTATCTTTAATTTCTTTCAGCAGTGTCTTATAATTTTCTGCATACAGGCCTTTTGTCTCCTTAGGTAGGTTTATTCCTAGATATTTTATTCTTTTTGTTGCATTGGTAAATGGGAGTGTTTTCTTATTTTCACTTTCAGATTTTTCATCATTAGTATATAGGAATGCCAGAGATTTCTGTGCATTAATTCTGTATCCTGCTACTTTACCAAATTCATTGATTAGCTCTAGTAGTTTTCTGGTAGCATCTTTAGGATTCTCTATGTATAGTATCGTGTCATCTGCAAACAGTGACAGCTTTACTTCTTCTTTTCCAATTTGGATTCCTTTTCTTCTCTGATTGCTGTGGCTAAAACTTCCAAAACTATGTTGAATAAGAGTGGTGAGAGTGGGCAACCTTGTCTTGTTCCTGATCTTAGTGGAAATGCTTTCAGTTTTTCACCATTGAGGATGATGTTGGCTGTGGGCTTGCCATATATGGCCTTTATTATGTTGAGGAAAGTTCCCTCTATGCCTACTTTCTGCAGGGTTTTTATCATAAATGGGTGTTGAATTTTGTAGAAAGCTTTCTCTGCATCTATTGAGATGATCATATGGTTTTTCTCCTTCAATTTGTTAATATGGTGTATTGATAAATTGCATTGATAAATTGATAAATTTGCATATGTTGAAGAATCCTTGCATTCCTGGAATAAACCCCACTTGATCATGGTGTATGATCCTTTTAATGTGCTGTTGGATTCTGTTTGCTAGTATTTTGTTGAGGATTTTTGCGTCTATGTTCATCAGTGATATTGGCCTGTAGTTTTCTTTCTTTGTGACATCCTTGCCTGGTTTTGGTATCAAGGTGATGGTGGCCTCGTAGAAGGAATTTGGGAGTGTTCCTCCCTCTGCTAAATTTTGGAAGAGTTTGAGAAGGATAGGTGTTAGCTCTTCTCTAAATGTTTGATAGAATTCGCCTGTGAAGCCATCTGGTCCTGGTCTTTTGTTTGTTGGAAATTTTTTTTTTGTTTTTTTTTGCAGTACACGGGCCTCTCACTGTTGTGGCCACTCCCATTGCGGAGCACAGGCTCTGGACACGCAGGCCCAGCGGCCATGGCTCACGGGCCCTGCCTCTCCGTGGCATGTGGAATCCTCCCAGACCAGGGCACGAACCCGTGTCCCCTGCATCGGCAGGCGGACTCTCAACCACTGCGCCACCAGGGAAGCCCTGTTGGAAGATTTTTAATCACCGTTTCAATTTCAGTGCTTGTGATTGGTCTGTTCATATTTTTTTATTTCTTCCTGATCCAGTCTTGGCAGGTTGTGCATTTCTAAGATTTTTGTCCATTTCTTCCAGATTGTCCATTTTATTGGCATATAGTTGCTTGTAGTAATCTCTCATGATCTTTTGTATTTCTGCAGTGTCTGTTGTTACTTCTCCTTTTTCATTTCTAAATCTATTGATTTGAGTCTTCTTCCTTTTTTTCTTGATGAGTCTGGCTAATGGCTTATCAATTTTGTTTATCTTCTCAAAGAACCAGCTTTCAGTTTTATTGATCTTGGCTATCGTTTCCTTCATTTCTTTTCCATTTATTTCTGATCTGATTTTTATGATTTCTTTCCTTCTGCTAACTTTGGGGTTTTTTTGTTCTTCTTTCTCTAATTGCTTTAGGTGCAAGGTTAGGTTTTTTATTTGAGATGTTTCCTGTTACTTAAGGTAGGATTGTATTGCTGTAAACTTCCCCCTTAGAACTGCTTTAGCTGCATCCCATAGGTTTTGGGTCGTTGTGTCTCCATTGTCATGTGTTTCTGGGTATTTTTTGATTTCCTCTTTGATTTCTTCAGTGATCACTTCGTTATTAAGTAGTGTATTGTTAAGCCTCCATGTGGTTGTGTTTTTTACAGATCCTTTCCTGTAATTGATATCTAGTCTCATAGCGTTGTGGTTGGAAAAGATACTTGATACAATTTCAATTTTCTTAAATTTACCAAGGCTTGATTTGTGACCCAAGATATGATCTATCCTGGAGAATGTTCCATGAGCACTAGAGAAAAATGTGTATTCTGTTGTTTTTGGATGGAGTGTCCTATGAATATCAATTAAGTCCATCTTGTTTAATGTATCATTTAAAGCTTGTGTTTCCTTATTGATTTTCATTTTGGATGATCTGTCCATTGGTGAAAGTGGGGTGTTAAAGTCCCCTACTATGAATGTGTTACTGTCGATTTCCCCTTTTATGGCTGTTAGTATTTGCCTTATGTATTGAGTTGCTCCTATGTTGGGTGCATAAATATTTACAATTGTTATATCTTCTTCTTGGATCGATCCCTTTATCATTATGTAGTGTCCTTCTTTGTCTCTTCTAATAGTCTTTATTTTAAAGTCTATTTTGTCTGATATGAGAATTGCTACTCCAGCTTTCTTTTGGTTTCCATTGCATGGAATATCTTTTTCCATCCCCTTACTTTCAGGCTGTATGTGTCTCTAGGTCTGAAGTGGGTCTCTTGTAGACAGCATATATAAGGGTCTTGTTTTTGTATCCATTCAGCTAATCTGTGTCTTTTGGTGGGAGCATTTAGTCCATTTACATTTAAGGTAATTATCAATATGTATGTTCCTATTCCCATTTTCTAAATTGTTTTGGGTTTGTTATTATAGGTCTTTTCCTTTTCTTGTGTTTCTTGTCTAGAGAAGTTCCTTTAGCATTTGCTGTAAAGCTGGTCTGGTGGTGCTGAACTCTCTCAGCTTTTGCTTGTCTGTAAAGGTTTTAATTTCTCCATCAAATTTGAATGAGATCCTTGCTGGGTAGACTAATCTTGGTTGCAGGTTTTTCTCCTTCATCACTTTAAATATATCCTGGCAGTTCTTTCTGGCTTGCAGAGTTTCTGCTGAGAGGTCAGCTGTTAACCTTATGGGGATTCCCTTGTGTGTTATTTGTTGTTTTTCCCTTGCTGCTTTTAATATGCTTTCTTTGTATTTAATTTTTGCCAGTTTGATTAATATGTGTCTTGGCGTATTTCTCCTTGGATTTATCTTTGTATGGGACTCTCTGTGCTTCCTGGACTTAACTATTTCCTGTCCCATATTAGGGAAGTTTTCAAGTATAATCTCTTCAAATATTTTCTCAGTCCCTTTCTTTTTCTCTTCTTCTGGAACCCCTATAATTCGAATGTTGGTGCGTTTAATGTTGTCCCAGAGGTCTCTGAGACTGTCTTCAGTTCTTTTCATTCTTTTTTCTTTATTCTGCTCTGCAGTAGTTATTTCCACTACTTTATCTTCGAGGTCACTTATCCTTTCTTCTGCCTCAGTTATTCTGCTATTATTGATCCCGTCTAGAGGATTTTTAATTTCATTTATTGTGTTGTTCATCGTTGCTTGTTTCATCTTTATTTCTTCTAGGTCCTTGTTAAATGTTTATTGCATTTTGTCCATTCTATTTCCTTGGATCATCTTTACTATCATTATTCTGAATTCTATTTCAGGTAGACTACCTATTTCCTCTTCATTTGTTAGGTCTGGTGGGTTTTTATCTTGCTCCTTCATCTGCTGTGTGTTTTTCTGTCTTCTCATTTTGCTTATCTTACTGTGTTTGGAGTCTCCTTTTTGCAGGCTGAAGGTTCGTAGTTCCTGTTGTTTTTAGTGTCTGTCCCCAGTGGCTAAGGTTGGTTCAGTGGGTTGTGCAGGCTTCCTGGTGGAGGGGACTGGTGCCTGTGTTCTGGTGGATGAGGCTGGATCTTGTCTTTCTGGTGGGCAGGTCCACGTCTGGTGGTGTGTTTTGGGGTGTCTGTGGACTTACTATGATTTTAGGCAGCCTCTCTGCTAATGGGTGGGGTTGTGTTCCTGTTTTGCTAGTTGTTTGGCATAGGTTGTCCAGCTCTGTAGCTTGCTGGTCGTTGAGTGAAGCTGGGTGCTGGTGTTAAGATGGAGGTCTCTGGGAGATTTTCACCGTTTTATATTATGTGGAGCTGGGAGGTCTCTTGTTGACCAGTGTCCTGAAGTTGACTCTCCCACCTCAGAGGCAGAGCCCTGACTCCTGGCTGCAGCACCAAAAGCCTTTCATCCACATGGCTCAGAATAAAAGGGAGAAAAAGTAGAGAGAGTTAGGGGAGGGAAGGAGGGAGGGAGGAAGGAAGGAAGAAAGGAGGGAGGGAGCAAGGAAGGAAAAAGAAAGAAAGAAGATACAGTAAAATAAAATATAATAAAGTTACTGAATTAAAAAATAATTATTTAGGAAAAAAAAGGGACACATAGAACCTTAGGACAAATGGTCGAAGCAAAGCTATACAGACAAAATCTTACACAGAAGCATACACATACACCCTCACTAAAAGAGGTAAAGGGGAAAAAATCATAAATCTTGCTCTCAAAGCCCACCTCCTCAATTTGGGACGATTCGTTGTCTATTCATGTATTCCACAGATGCAGGGTACATCAAGTTGATTGTGGAGCTTTAATCCGCTGCTTCTGAGGCTGCTGGGAGAGATTTCCCTTTCTCTTTGTTCTCACAGCTCACAGAGGCTCAGCTTTGGATTTGGCCCTGCCTCTGCGTGTAGGTCGCTGGAGGGCGTGTTTTTTGCTCAGACAGGACGGGGTTAAAGGAGCCGTTGATTCGGGGGCTTTGGCACACTCAGCCGGGGGGTAGGGAGGGGCATGGCGTGCGGGGCGGGCCTGCGGCAGCAGAGACCGGCGTGACGTTGCAGCAGCCTGAGGCCCGCTGTGCGTTCTCCCGGGGAAGTTGTCCTTGGATCCTGGGAACTTGGCCGTGGCGGGCTGCACAGGCTCCCCGGAAGAGGGGTGTGGATAGTGACCTGTGCTTGCACACAGGCCCCTTGGTGGCGGCAGCAGCAGCCTTAGCGTCTCTCGCCTGTCTCTGGGGGTCCGTTCTTTTAGCCGCGGCTTGCACCCGTCTCTGGGATCCGCGCTTTTAGCCGCGGCTCACGTCCGTCTCTGGTCCATGCTTTTAGCTGCGGCTCGCGCCCGTCTCTGGAGTTCCTTTAAGCAGCGCTCTTAAGCCCCTCTCCTTGCACACCAGGAAACAAAGAGGGAAGAAGTAGTCTCTTGCCTCTTCTGCAGCTCCACACTTTTCCCCGGACTCCCTCCCGGGTAGCCGTGGTGCACTAACCCCTTCAGGCTGTGTTCACGCCGCCAACCCCAGTCCTCTCCCTGCGCTCCGACCGAAACCCAAGCCTCAGCTCCCAGCCCCGCCCACCCCGGCGGTTGAGCAGACAAGCCTCTCAGGCTGGTGAGTGCCGGTCAGCACCGATCCTCTGTGCGGGAATCTCCCCGCTTTGCCCTCCGCACCCCTGTTGCTGTGCTCTCCTCCGCGCCTTTGAAGCTTCCCCCTCTGCCTCCTGCAGTCTCCGCCCGCGAAGGGGCTTCCTAGTGTGTGGAAACCTTTCCTCCTTCACAGCTCCCTCCCACTGGTGCAGGTGCCGTCCCTATTCTTTTGTCTCTGTTTTTTTTTCTTTTGCCCTACCCAGGTACGTGGGGAGTTTCTTGCCTTTTGGGAGGTCTGAGGTCTTCTTCCAGCATTCAGTAGGTGTTGTTCTGTAGGAGTTGTTCCACGTGTAGATGTATTTCTGGTGTATCTGTGGGGAGGAAGGTGATCTCCGCGTCTTACTCTTCCGCCATCTTCCCAGCCAGTAGCCGTTTTGACTCCAGCCACAGCTGCAGAGCAAAACTAAATTATATTTGCAGGGAATTAAATGATCCTTCAGAGATCTTAGTTTAAAACTGCTTAGTTCGTTAAAATGTATTTATGGCTTTAAAATTTTCCTTCTTCTGGAATTTACACACATTCTCCCAGAAAAAGTAGCTGATCAAGGAAAACTGTTTCATCCCAAGGAGTGAAAATAAAATTAACAGTAAAGGAAGAGCTAACTAGTTATGATGCCACTTTTTTTTCTTTTGTCTTGCAAAATACTCCTCTGTTAGGTTAGGTCCTTACCAAACAAGGATATATCTAGAGGAGGCTCTGCCTTCTTCCTGTGTTCCCTTTGCCTGTGACTTGCTGGAGTCTGGTCAAAGTGCTTTTGGGGCAAACAGCTGGTGCCCTCAGCTGGAACGTACCCAGTAGTATTATTGAATACATGTTCTTTGTAGGAACTGGAGCTTAAAATATTGATAAAGAAATGAAAGTATTCATACTCTCCTCTAATCTAATCTATTATCGTCTATAGTGATATTTTATTTTTTAAAAGCTCAAAATGCAAAACATGAAATACTGTCAAGTAATCAATAGAATATTCAACATTTTAAGTTTCATTTAAAAAACTTTCAAGAAAGAGCCAGTGAATTCAATTTACATTTTAAACTATTTAATAGAGGTATTTGTTGTACATGTGGTTTTAGTTTTAGATTTTTTAGAGAAAAAAATTTCTCTCTGGAAACATTTAACCTGAGTTGGAAATGAAATCTGAACTAAAGGTTTTAATCCACCAAATAATTTTCCTCAAAATATAAATGATGATTCCCAACTGAGGAGTTCCCCAAAGTTCAGGACTCAGTCCCAGGACAGGAATGAGGGAAAACTCCTTGTAGGTCAAAAGCTGTGCTGAAGTCATAGGATTGCACTTGTGGGCCCTTAATTAGAGTGAGTTTTCTCAAACAGCCCCGGAAGGAGGTCTGGCTGCTCAGGCAGTTTTGCTTTACATCAGCTGTTTAGGAAAGAAGAGAAGATAGTGTTAAATTTTGCTAAATGACATAGGTAGCACAATAGGAACAAAAATAACTTCTTGTGGTTTCCAGATCAAAATCAGAAGAATATTTTTCTACATAAGTGGCTTCAGTGATAGCAGAATTCATAGAAAACTATTAATAAACAATGTTAAGGTATAGTGACTTAAAAAGTCATAAAAGGGATTTTTATTTTATTAACATTTGTATCAATTACTTGGAACATCTAGAATGCATAATTTAAATCCAAAAAACGATGTGAGAGGATAAGACACATTTTTATCCTCTAAAATGATTACTGACCCCTAAAATGATTCCCAACTTGGGGGTCATCTGAGAAGATGTTTCTCAGTGAAGTCATCCAGCTTCCTGTACATCACATCTGATGTTCTCGGAGTCTTACCTAGTGATTACCTTATATGCGTAGATTATTTTAATTTTTCCAAGAATTCCTAGGAATTTGAAATAGACTTTCTAAAATGGTAAAGGATTTATCACCCAAGCCATGTATTTTTCTTCATCCCTATTCTATATCCACATGAACTAAGACTTTCCCCAGTGGCAATGCCCCTCAAAAGTGAATGAGCAGAGCAGACGACATACGCACCAGGATAGCCACCAACATAAATGGGA
The DNA here is from genome assembly GCF_964374135.1 of Grampus griseus. Lineage (NCBI taxonomy): Eukaryota > Metazoa > Chordata > Mammalia > Artiodactyla > Delphinidae > Grampus > Grampus griseus. The sequence goes on along the minus strand of NC_139006.1, from coordinate 31,515,232 downwards.
TTGTTGGTGTCAGCAGAGGTAGACTGGGTGTGTAGACTTTCAGCTCGAACTGCATTCCCATCGACAATCAGAACCACACGATGTTTGCTTTTGTTTGCCTGAAGTGTGTGCCATCTTCCATCACAGAGAGTATTGGGAGCACTGGGTTCGTATGTGGCTGTTATCCTACCAGCACCATTGTTAACGTGAAACAAGAGCTAAACAAACAATAGACACAAGCAAATATCTTGGTGAATTTTTCCCTATTTAAGGAAACCAGTCCATTCACATAATGTTCTTGTAGTGGAAAACATCAGAGCATTCTTCTAAAAAGGAGGGCTAACTATGAAAAACAAACAATGGTTTTGAAAAATAGCCTCTTAAGGATTCTGATGCTATCCTATGCCCGAGGTTTCAGAATGGAAAATGCCCACCTCCATGGGAACAAGCCTGAGCCACGATCTTAGCATTGCATCCTCAGATCAGTGCCTCATTTTCAGCACAAGAGTGCATGGGTTTACTGAGGGTGTCAGTTCCTAGAAGTTGCTATAGCACCTGTGAAGGAACATTTACTAACTCCCTTCTGACAAACCATAGATGCTCTACTACAGCAAGTGGTAGCACGAAAAACTGGAGACCTGCAGAAGGTGAGAGGGAAGAATTGTGACTATCCTGTTGTAAGGTTCTTATGCTATATGTGAAGCTACTCATTTCAAGGTAGACTGTGACAAATTAAAGAGATATACTGTAAAGACTTGGGCAACCACCAGAAATATTTTTAAAAGAACAATAAATAATAAGCTAATAATAGAAGTAAAATATACAGTACGTCAGAAATTACATTTTTGCAACTTATACTTATAACATTTTTCAGATGTCACATAAAAATGTGCAAATGGGGCTTCCCTGGTGGCGCAGTGGTTAAGAATCTGCCTGCCAAGGCGGGGGGATGCGGATTCGAGCTCTGGTCTGGAAAGATCCCACATGCCATGGAGTAACTAAGCCCATGAGATGCAACTACTGAGCCTGTGCTCTAGAGCCTGTGAGCCACAGCTACTGAAGCCCGCGCGCCTGGAGCCCGTGCTCCACAACAAGAGAAGCCACTGCAATGAGAAGCCCGCACACAGCAGCAAGGAGTAGCCCCCGCTCGCCAGAACTAGAGAAAGCCCACACGCAGCAACAAAGACCCAACGCAGCCAAAAATAAATAAATAAATAAATAAAATAAAAAATTTTTAAATGTACAAATGGATAAAAAAATTTTCAGAATTCTTTTGAAGTACAGCTAAGAAAAGATGTTGGCTATAAGCCACAGTGCAGAGCATCAGCAATAGGATGTAAAGGCACTTTTGTTTCAACATGAAGATGACATAAAGGGGGAGAAGAGGTGAAGGACTTGTGACTTTATTATATCCTCCCCACCCCCATTCTAGGATATCCTAGGGGCCAAAGTCCCAGTGGGGAGTAAGTAGGGAAATGCAAGAAACAAGCTAATAAGTTTGGGAGAATCAAGAGACTTGTTCCTTGCCTTCTAGGAGGCAGTAAGTAGCTCAGGAAGAGTCAAGCATCATAGTCCCACAACATGAGTTGACCACAGTGCAGTAAAAGTGCATTAGGGGGAGAGAGGACCCGAGAGACCACCACCTTGACTCCCCATGTCTGATGAGTGGTATAGCAGACCTTCCCAAGTTCTCATCTGGCCCTCTGGGGATAAGGAAGTTATAGAAAACAATTATGTTTTTGTATTAAAAAAATTAGACTGTTATGCATCCATCTTATGGAATACTCTGCAATAAAAAGAAATGAACTGTCTTCGACATTCACAACAAACCTGGATGAACTGCAAGGAAATGAGACAGTGTAAAAAGCCAATCTCAAGAGAATACATACTACATGACTTACTTTATGTAACAGTTGTGAAATAACAATCAGAGCGACAGAAAGCAGATCAGTGGTTGCCAGGGGTGAGGGAAGCAGGGAGAGAGTCGGCATGGATATGAAGGTGGTGGCTTGAGGGAGCCTTGTGGTAATGGTACCACTGTCCTGATTGTGGTGGTTACATGAAGCTACACATGTGATAAAACTGTGAAGAGCTACACACACTCTGGTAAACACGTATAACTAGCGTAACTGAATAACCTCTGTGGATTGAGCCAATGTCAGTTTCATAGATTTGATATACTAGTTATGCAGGATGCTAACCCTGGAGAAACCTAGGTGAAGGGCGCACAAGGACCTCCCTGTACATTACATTGCAGCTTCTATCATCTATAATGATTTCCAAATAAAAAGTTAACCAATATTAGGGAGAGTGGGGCATTAGGTTGGTAACTTACTTTCAGATGGTTTTCAGGGCAAAAAAAAGTTTTTTGTATTGTAGTTGCAGTTTTGCTTTACATTTTAATTTCTAAAATATAAAAAATTATTCTTAAAAAGCTTTTTTAGGATTATCTGTTTTTAAATATTAATCAGCCTTTTTCTCCATTCCACTAAAGTGAATAATTGGAAATTTGGTTCTAGATATGTCTACTGTTTCTTAACTGCTCTACTGTTTCTTAACTGCTCTGTCTCTGACACTGGGGTGAGGCGGGGGGACCCCATCCAGATTAAGCACCCACCTTGCCATTTACAATCTCTAATCCGATGGCATCCACTTTGGCACTGCTGATCCCCAGGAGGACACCATTCTCTGAGGAGGTACGAAACTCCAGCGTAATGTTCACATCTGATCGTACTTTGTAGCCTTCTTTGACTGAAAAACCAAGGAAGACCCCCAGTTGGTGGTGAGGCCTGCCCTGCCCAGGAAGGCCCAGGCTCAGAATGGCCTCAGGCTGGGCTGGCTGGCTGTGCATTTGGGCTCCTGATGAGGGTCAGGAGAGCTGGCTCCACCTCTTTCTCTGAATCCGGCTCCACCCCCACCAGCAAGTCATTTCCAACCCCCGAGCCTCAGCTTGCACCCCTGTAGGATGAAGCTGACTAGAGCTGAGGTAGGCACATCCTCCCAGCTACAGCCATACAGCCATGTGGGTAAAAAAAATCACAAGGGATTTGATCCGTGTAACTCCATCATCATCTATCCAGGAAGAATGCAATTTATTTTCCCAATATCTACTTACTGGGTATGTCATTATTTGCTGAGTATATTAGTCGGAGTCCACACTAGGCTTTTTTTTAATTGAATGAATTTTTCATTCAGGTGATAAAAAAGCTGAGATAGGTTAGGGATATTAGCAATAGCAGGCAGTTGTTACCGTGCCCAGGGCTGAAGGAAAAATGGGAGAAGGTGGTGCTACTAGATCTTGGAAGCACAGAGTGAAGGAAGGAAGCCTGCTGGCTTTCCCCTCCTCCCTCCCAACCTCAGTCTTCCACTAGAGCCTTCCTGGAAGCCAGGGCAAAGGAGCCCAGAAATTAGTTCTCTGTGATAGAAAAAAGAACAGGGCCAGAGAAGCACGGTTCTGAGTGCGAACAGGAAGTTAATCAGCAAATCAAACATCTAAAATGGGGAGAGAATGTAAGATATATTACAAGGGCTAGTTCTAAGCCTTGAGGACTTTACATTCTAAGGCATTTTAGAGATTTACATTCCTCTACTTATAACTGATTAATATTTCAACAACCTAAATGGGGTTAATTTCTTCATCAAATCTGACTCACATTTGGCTGGCTGGTCCAGACATTTTATGCTACTGATTTTGAATTCAAAGGTCCTAATTAACTTGGACAGGGAAAGTATGCCTTATGTAAATTTGGGGAAAGTACAGATGAAACCAGCACCACATGTTGCACTCCGTCTGGAGTGGCACCACCCCTGGTGGGAGGAAGCCACCTGGATAGCATAAGAGGTGAGAAGGCTTTTACGCCAGAAGCTGAGAAACCAGAATACACTAGAACATTTCACGAAACATGGTCTTGCTGCAGCTTGTGCAGTGGGTCCTGTCCTATCATATAGTTCTTGGACCCATATCATCTTAGGAGTGCAGGTGCGTCCCAGAGATTTCTTTCGAGATTGTTGATTATACATACCAAGGGCTGCATATCCACTTCCTTCAAAGAAAGTTCCTTCCTGGGCTGCTGCATAGCACCTGTTTACTGCAAATGCAGACACTGGGCTGTCCTTGTCCAGCTGTTTGCTGTTCACTGTCACCTCCCCAATGCAAGCAGGGATGCTGTGGGTGATCTAAGCCAAATGATGCAGGAGTAGATGATGGTGAGGACAGTGAGAAGGGCAAGCACAAATTTTCCCTACACGTCAACAAAACACATTAAAATACTGCCTTTCGGTTTTAAAAATCTAATTGCCACAGTACTTCACATGAATGTCTAACTTAAAGCTACTATAATGTAGTAAAAGGGTTTTATATTATTTTGAGTAAATATTGTGGAAATTAAGAATGTGGGGTAATTAAGAATGTGGGGTTTTCTAATCTGCAAATACAAATTTGCCAGACTTTCCTGCACTGTACTGGGGCTAAGTGGCTGTAGAAAGGGAACTGTTTGTTAACTAACCAGCAGGAAGGCTGGTTGGGCTTCAAGGAGGAGCTCCAACACACAATCTAGGAATGTGGATTGAAAGGCTTGCATCTTGCAGCCAAGCCCTGGGCGCAAACAAGATAATTTAAACATAAATATATTCCTCCACAAAACAAACACAACCACAGTAAAGGCAAAATGGGCCCAGAGAGAAAATGCTGCTTACATTTCCAATGTTCCTGGCCCTGTACTCGGAGGGAAGGCCTCCTAGGTACAACTTTCCTTCCACATCCAACGTGGTAGCATCTCCCGCCGTGGTCACCATGGGCGATTCCTGGCCGTCAACTGTCATGAAGCCCTTCCTTTTAAAGTACTCTGTCTTGACCTAGAGCGATGTGAAAACATGCATAATTTCTAAGGAATCTGAGAAATAGCAGTAATAACCTGAATGAAATCCTAAAGGTATGGCTCAGGTTTTCACACAGTTGGTGTTGAGAGGAGGCTGAGCCTGGAGCCGGTTAGAACACAGCATGCTCCAAAAACAGAAATATAGATCAATGGAACAGGATAGAAAGCCCAGAGATAAACCCACGCACCTATGGGCAACTAATCTATGACAATGGAGGCAAGGATATACAATGGAGAAAAGACAGCTTCTTCAATAAGTGGTGCTGGGAAAGCTGGACAGCTACAGGTAAAAGAATGAAATTAGAACACTCCCTAACACCATACAGAAAAGTAAACTCAAAATCGATCAGAGACCTAAATGTAAGACCAGACACTATAAAACTCTTAGAGGAACACATAGGAAGCACACTCTGACATAAATCACAGCAAGATCTTTTTTGATCCACCTCCTAGAGTAATGGAAATAAAAACAAAAATAAACAAACGGGACCTAATGAAACTTAAAAGCTTTTACAAAGCAAAGGAAACTACAAACAAGACAAAAAGACAACCCTCAGAATGGAGGAAAATATTTGCAAATGAATCAACAAAGGATTAATCTCCAAAATATATAAACAGCTCATGCAGCTCAGTATTAAAAAAACAAACAACCCAATCCAAAAATGGGCAGAAGACCTAAATAGACATTTCTCCAGAGAAGCCATACAGATGGCCAAGAGGCACATGAAAAGCTGCTCCACATCACTAGTTATTAGAGAAATGCAAATCAAAACTACAATGAGGTATCACCCCACACCAGTTAGAACAGGCATCATCAGAAAATCTACAAACAACAAATGCTGGAGAGGGTGTGGAGAAAAGGGAACCCTCTTGCACTGTTGGTGGGAATGTAAACTGATACAGCCACTATGGAGGTTCCTTAAAAAACTAAAAATAGAATTACCATATGACTCAGCAATCCCACTACTGGGCATATATCCTGAGAAAACCATAATTCAGAAAGACACATGCACCCCAATGTTCACTGCAGCACTATTTACAATAGCCAGGTCATGGAAGCAATCTAAATGCCCATCGACAGACGAATGGATAAAGAAGATGTGGTACCTATATACAACGGAATATTACTCAGCCATAAAAAGGAACGAAACTGGGTCATTTGTAGAAACATGGATGAATCTAGGGACTGTCATACAGAGTGAAGTAAGTCAGAAAGAGAAAAACAAATATTGTATACTAACGCATATATGTGGAACCTAGAGAAATGGTATAGATGAACAGGTTTGCAGGGCAGAAATTGAGACACAGATGTAGAGAACAAAGGTATGGACACCAAGGGGGGAAAGTGGTGGGGATCGGGGGGTGGTGGTGTGATGAATTGGGCGATGGGGATTGACGTGTATACACTGATATGTATAAAATGGATAACTAATAACCTGCTGTATAGAAAAAAAACAAATTAAATTAAAAAAAAAAAAAAGAATACGGCATGCTCCAGAGTCCTAGTCACAAGAACACAAATGCCATGATGTCAGGTTTGGCCCATTCATGCCACCCTGGGCTTGATTTACTTCTCGTCAAGCCAAGGACATTTCTGGTGCCTTTTTTTCATTTACCAATGTTTGCTGAGTGCCTACTAAGTGTCAGGCACTGAGTGAGGCCCTGGGGATATTTCCAGAAGCAGAAAAGGTCCCTGCCCGCAAGGAGTTTACATTCTATGGGGCAGATGTTAGACACAAAGCAATCTGGAAATCAAAGGGGATGATCCCAGTACCGTGAAATGGAGTGGACACTAGGGACACGTGGAGCAAAACTCAGAACGAGTGATCACAGCTTCCTGAGAGCGTACCGTGTGCCACTGGCCATCACTGAGCAGCGCAGGGTGCGAGACTTTTGTTCTGCCCTTCCCAAGATCGAACATGAAGTGGAGGCGGCCCCCGTGCAGCTGCAGTGTGGCGTAGTCAACCTGGTTTTGATGAGCCATGTAGTAAACCAGGCCACTGGAGGCGAATGTTCGGATACTTAGCTGGACCAAGAGCCTGGAGGGAAGCAAGAGCTCAGCTCTCAGGGATATGCTTTCACTTTTACTCTTTAACCTTAAAGAGAGACCCCAATAAGTGTTTCAACATTTATATTTAACATCTCAGGTCATTCATCCCTTCATTTACTTGTTATCCATTCATTCAACTCATGGTTACTGCGTACCTCCACCTGCCAGGAATGGTTGTAGGAGCAGAGGATCAAGCAGTGGACCGAGGAAGGTCCCTTCCCCGCTGAAACTAATACCAGAAATATATCAGGGTTAAAACTGGGGCATGTGAAGGCCCAAGTGGTGGCTACATTAAGTAGTCAGAGCAGGCGACTCTGAAAGATGGTTATTTCTGAGATCTGAAGGAAAGACAGGAGGAAGCCCCACAGACCTCTGCAGGAAAGGCCTGCATTTCGTTTTCAGACAGTGCAGAGTATGTGAAAACCACCGGTTGATTCTGGTGGTCGGCCAGGAATCCCCAAGGGGGCCACGTGGGAGACGGCCCCACATAGGAGTGGAGGAAGGTTTCGTCTGGGTGTCTTCCCACAGAAGGGAGCACAGGGTCACCGAGGCACACGGGGACAGGGGAAGGAGAGCGTGGCGGATTTCAGTGTAAGTGCAGTGGAAAGTCACGGGAGGATTTTAAGAAGGGGGATGGGCATGGCTGGATTTGTATCTTAAAAAGAACCTGTGATGTGAAAAGCAAATCAGATGGGGCCAGGGTGACAGCAGGTGTCAGGCTGGCAGCTGTTACAAGAGTCCACAGAGGCCAGGTTGGGGCTCAGACCAGGGTGGTTGGGGGGCGGGAATGCAGAGGAGGTGAATTAACACATGAAATGTTCTGGATGAAGAAGCCTCAGGACTTGCTATGGGACTGAATTTGAAGAGCAAGGGAAGGAACAAGCTCTAGACGTGGGCCTTGGGCAGCCAGGTGAATGGTGGTGACGCCTACAGAAATGCAGGTTTCGGGGAGATGGTGAATTCTCTCTGGGTGCACTGAGGCTGAGAGGCCTGTCCCCATCCACGTGGAGATGTCCAGGCAGTTGGGTGTACAGCCCGAGTTCTAGGTGGAGCTCAGAGCTAGTGATGTGGATGCTGGTGCGAATAGATGGCATTTCACAGCCACTGGAACACAGAAGGCGCCGTGGAGGGGAGGTGGGAGGGGCGCTGCCCCCTCTGATAGCAGAGGAGCCGGAGGAGGAGACTGAGCAGCGGGCGGGGCAGGGGTGAGGGGAGCGTGGCGCCTCGGCCGTGAAGGATGCAGAGGGGCCCAGGGCGCTGATGCCGCTGAGCGCCTGGAGGGGGCGGCACCACCACGCACAGACGTGGCCGCAGCAGGGCTCCGACGACCTGGCGAGGAGCGAGGCGAGGCTGACCGGGTGGGGAGAGGAGGGAATGGGAGGTGGGGAAAGACAGACAGCCACGTACGGCAACTCTTCCAAAATGTTCCACTGTGAAGCAGAGCCGGGATATTGAGTGGGGTGGGCTGGGATGTGCAGTGTACCAGAGCATTTCTGTTTTAAAAGTTAGGAACTCCTAGAGAGGAAGTCGGCGCAGTGGTCACAAGCACCTGGGTGGGAGTCTGAGCAGGTGCCTCAATTTCCTGGTCTATAAAATGAAGATAATACCCTCCTCACAGGATAATTATGAGGACTAAGTTGGGGTTTGTGTGTAAAATACCGAGACGGTCTCTGGTACAAGTGTTTGCTCCTTGGTCTCCCTGATGACGGGGTGATGGAGGTGATTCTGTGTGCTGACAGGATCAGGTACGAAAGAGGGAGAAATGGATGCTGCCCGTGTCCTGGGAGGAGGGGTGACGGCTCCAGTGGGCAAGACGAGGACCCTTCCTCCATGTGGCAAGGGAGGGGCGGGGGGACAGAGGCAGGATGCTCTTTCTGATGGTGGACAGAACGGGCTCTTTCTTCTCAGTGACGCAAGACAGCAGCTGGGGCATGAAAGGAGCTGTGGGGATGCATAGAGTTTTGAAAGAAGAGAAGAAGCTGCGAAAAATAAAAAATGTGAAGGTATTAGAGACGTATACTGGCTCCCCATACGTTTGGAGTTTGGAGGCTCCATCTAAGATCTGTGGCCACAGCTTTAAAGTCAAACCAGGTAGAAAAAAGAGATGCATCTCTGCAGCCCTGACCACCAGCTCGGGTTCTGGCATGGATTAGGCCCTGTATGGGCTTTACCTGGGGTCACAGTGAAGAGGAGAGGGTTAAGGGAGTTTGCAGAGGAATACCTGTAATAAAGGCATCAAACCTATCTGGGTAAGGGGGTAAACTGTGCTGTGGGAGATAGAAAAAGGGTGATGATGCTGAGAAAGCATGAGGGCTCAGGGGTCTTGATGCGGTTGAGGGACTGCTGGAGCCGGAAGTAAGGAGGAGGAAGAGGGTTTAGTAGGATGCTTAAGGTAGAGGTTGTGGAGGTGGGGTGGGTACTTATGTAGTACTCAAGGGTGTGAGCATGGGAGAGGGTGGCTCAGAGGGAAGGACGAAAAGACAGATCTAAGCCGGAGGACCTCAAAGATGAGGTGCTGGGCGGCTGCTGAACTCATGGGGAACGATGGCAGGGGCTGCAGAGAGAAGACGCTGAGCCGAGATGTGTACTGGGGCGGTGAGCTCAGATGACACGGCAGAGGCACAAGAGCATGGCAGGCCTGAAGGTGCGGACCTCAGGGCTGAGCCACAGGAAGAGCAGGGAGGACTGTGGGTCCTCGGCCATGAGATCCCTGGGATGTGAGCTGGCTTCACTGAACGGAGAAGGGTACCTGGGACAGGCATGTGTGAGGGCCGGGGGAACGTGCAGACTGGTGTGGGTGTGGCACCAGGAATTTGGGGGCACAGTGAAAGTTTGGGTAGGCAGTTTCATCAGATTAGTGAATGCTTACTGTAGAATGGGGTTCAAAGGCCAGATGATAGATCCAGAGAACCTGGGATTCCAGAAGGAAGGGGGATTTAGATACCTACATGCTTTCCTACATACACACAGACAGGCAGCAACCAGCCATCATCAAGATGGGGTAAAGACAAACCACAGCACCCCACTTAATCACGTTTAAGCATCTGAGGTCCACAGAGGCTGCCTTCCCCTCTTTGCCTTCTCACTGCTGCCCTGTGGTGGCAAGTTGAACACTCCATGGTGAAACACAAGAAGCTTCAAGACCCATTGCTGAAGAATACGTCCTAGACTCATCTAGCAGTGAGATACCTCATGAGGACATTAGAGCAACGCCTACCTCTTTCTGACAGCCAGCTGATTAAAGGGCAGCACCAAGTGGCTGCCTCCTGCGAGGCCGAACTGGCGGGCGTTGGGGACGTACTCCGGGGCTCTGTCCACGGCACACAATTCCTGTAAGACATGCACATGGTTCTCAGCCACACACGACCAGGACCCCCACTAACACTGACGCGTTTTTCCACGAGGGAAACATCTCAGAAGCAACTGTGTCAGAGCACCAGCAACACAAACACACAGCACCGATTTTACCTTCTTTGCTTCGAACAGTTTACTATACATCCCTTTATCTCTCTGAGAAGGCAATTAGAGTTTTTGTTTTTCACCTCAGCCCCACTCAAGTTCACCTAAATTCCCATGAATTTTCATCAGGCCTAAGGGGCAAAGGCCTTGCCCTGCACCCCTGTGCCCCTGAAACCCCTGCTCTGGGGAGGGCCTGAGGATGTCAGCAGTTACAGGAGCACCTGCCTCACAAGCACCGGGCAGCTGTAAGTGCCCACAGGTGACAGGCCGAGCCAGTTCCACCCAGACAGGAGCGGGTGCAGCCAGGAGGAGCTGGCCTGAGGGGCAGGTGCCCTGACTCCGGACCAAGTGAGGCCTTAGACTCAGTTTTCCAGGTTGGTGGACGGATGCTACCAAGACAACTGTCCTGAACTCAAAGATGGGCCCTGCTTGCAAGGTACTGCTTTTGTGTGATTGTGCCATCTAAATCAGAGGGTAAACTTTCAACCAAGGAAGTAGAGAAATCAGAAAAGGGAAAGAATAGTGAAAACTGACAATGGCTGCTGTTAAAAATACTTGGTCAAACTGGCTTTTCCTAGATGAATCAAATCTTTTTTTTTAAAGCAACAATGATACGTACGATGGCCTGTATAAATACTTATTTTCATGTTTCTGACTAAATCCAAAGTGATACTGAGTCCTTATAAAGCCTCTGCCTCAGAGCTGGCTGTGTGGCAACCAAAAGACGCACCCGAGCATTAGAGCTTGCAGCTCGGGACACTCTGCCATGTCTGATACGCTGTTTTCTCAGAGAGCCATCCCGCTTGCCCTGCTGCTTCTCATCACAGACTGGGGGTGACCCTGTAACTCTCCCAGATTCCTTTGGAAAGTGGCTTCCAGCTGGTTCATCCAGCCAATGGAAGGCAGTGCTGGGAGGCTGGAGAGTGAATGGGAGAAGCCGCGTGTCTCTCCCTCCTTCCTGTCTCCCTGGCAGGGCCTGTCTTCTCATGCTCCAGAACCCACTGGGAGACGCTCTGCTCAGACTCGCTCCCTGGGCAGCCCCGGCTCTTCCCTCTGCTCCTGCGGCTTTATCATGAGGTCCCCATTTTAACGTCCTCTGGGTGGTGCTCTTTTTTTCTGACTGGACCTGAACCATAGAATTAAAGAAAGCCCTTCTTACTGGACTTGGTAAAGGCTGGGGCTCTGGCAGGAGTTCGCCGTCCTCTCCGTGGAGAGCCATCTTTGGCCGTTCTGAGAGCAAGCAGGAGTCCAAGTCCACGTGTTCATAGCCAGTGGCACTAGTGAAATCCGAAAGTCTAGATACAAACAAAGTGTTTTCAAAATTAATGGGAGATAATACAAACCAACCCATGAACCAAGGTCATGTGATTATTGAACACTTAAAATCCATTAAAAAACATTAATATACGCGTGCCACAACTACTGAAGCCCGAACGCTTAGAGCCCATGCTCCGCAACAAGAGAAGCCACTGCAAGGAGAAGCCCACGCACCACACAGAAGAGTAGCCCCCACTTGCCGCAACTAGAGAAAGCCCGCATGCAGCAACAAAGACCCAATGCAGCCAAAAATAAATTAATTTTTAAAAAATCTACACACTACAATTCTGAAAGGCAAAACTATAGAGACAGAAATGAGATTAGCAGCTGTCAGGGACTAAGCATGTGGGAGATGACTGACTATAAAGGGGCACAAGGAAACTTTCTGGGGGTGATGGCAATCAAATGTGTAGTAGTTAGGTAACTATGTATTTGTCAAAGCTCATCAAACTGTACACCTAGAAGAGTTAATTTTGCTGTATTTAAATTATACCTCAATAAACCTGACTTTTTAAAAAACAAACATTAATATAATACTCTTAGAGTAACCAAACTGACCGTCTCCCACACTGACTAGAAGTCCACATAACCTCCCTTATCTATTGTCTTGTTTGATTCTTCTGCCTGAAATGGCAGCCCCCTGTCCGCCCGCCCCGCAGCCCATCCCCCCCCGTGTCCACCTGGCCATTCCTGAGTGTCCCTCAGGAGTCGGCTCAAATGCTGTCACCTGCTCCTGCAGCCTTGGCTGGGCTGCCTCAGGGCAAGAAGCTGGCTGTGGCTCCCACAGCGCTGCACAGCAGCCTCCATGAAACACTGGCTTCTTTCTCACAGTTTCCCTTTGCCAGGAAGTCGTGAACTACCCTGGTCATATGTCCCTTTACTCTACAACATGTCCCCTGTCTGCACGTCCTTTGTTGGCACTTTCTGAGGACATGGCTGTGAACAGTAGTACATAGATGTTTCTGCCCTTTCAGGTCCCCGGTCTCACGGCTTTCAGGAACAAGAAGGTCACTCTCCACACCTCCCCTCCCAGGAGCCTGTGCGGCCCACCACTATCAGGGTCCCGTAATCCAGGGACAACTTCCACGGGAGAACACACGGTGTACCTCAGGCTGTTGCAATGTTACGCTGGCCTCTGCCGCTGCAGGCTCGCCCCGCATCCGTACCCCTCCCTACTCCCCCGAGCCGAGTGAGCCAGAGCCCCCACATCAGCTGCTCCTTTAACCCCGTCCTGTCTGGGCAGGGAACTGACACCCTCAGGCGACCTACACGCAGAGGCGGGGCCAAATCCAAAGCTGAACCCCAGGAGCTGTGTGAACAAAGAAGAGAAAGGGAAATCTCTCCCAGCAGTCTCAGGAGCAGTGGATTAAATCTCCACAATCAACTTGATGTACCTTGCATCTCGGGAATACCTGAATAGACAATGAATCATCCCAAAATTGAGGTGGTGGACTTTGGGAGCAACTGTAGACTTGGGGTTTGCTTCCTGCATCTAATTTGTTTCCGGTTTTATGTTTATCTTACTTTAGTAATTAGAGTTTATTATTGTTGGTATATTTGTTAATTGATTTGGTTGCTCTCTTCTTTTTTTTATGTATAGATATATTTTTTTTCCTTTTCCTCTACTTTTTTCTTTTTTTCGTGGCACGTGGGCCTCTCACTGTTGTGGCCTCTCCCGTTGCGGAGCACAGGCTCCGGACGCGCAGGCTCAGCGGCCATGGCTCATGCATGGGCCTAGCCGCTCTGCGGCATGTGGGATCTTCCCGGACCGGGGCACGAACCCATGTCCCCTGCATCAGCAGGCGGACTCTCAACCACTGCGCCACCAGGGAAGCCCTCCTTTTTCTCTTTTTGTGAGTGTGTATGTGTATGCTTCTTTGTGTGATTTTGTCTGTACAGCTTTGCTTTTACCATTTGTCCTAAGGTTCTGTCTGTACATTTTCTTCCTTTTTTTTTTTTTTTTTTAGTTTTTAGCAATTGCTATCATTGGTGGATTTGTTTCTTGGTTTGGTTGCTCTCTTGTTTCTTTTCTTTTACTACTTTTAAATTTTTTTATTTTTAATAATTTAAAAAATTTTTATTTTAAGAACTTTATTTTATTCTTTCTTTTTTTCTCCCTTTTCTTCTGAGCCATGGGGCTAACAGCATCTTGGTGCTCTGGCCACATGTCAGGCCTGTGCCTCTGTGGAGGGGGAGCCGAGTTCAGGACATTGGTCCAGCAGAGACCTCCCGGCTCCACGTAATATCAAACGGCAAAACCTCTCCCAGAGATCTCCATCTCAACGCTAAAACCCAGCTCCACTCAACGACCAGCAAGCTACTGTGCTGGACACACTATGCCAAACAACTAGCAAGACAGGAACACAACCTCACCCATTAGCAGAGAGGCTGCCTAAAATCATAATAAGGTCACAGACACCCCAAAACACACCACTGGACGCAGTCCTGTCCACCAGAGAGACAAAATCCAGCCTCATCCACCAGAACACAGGCACCACTCGCCTCCACCAGGAAGTCTACACAACCCACTGAACCAACCTTAGCCACTGTGGGCAGACACCAAAAACAGTGGGAACTACAAACCTGCAGCCTGCAAAAAGGAGACCCCAAACACAGTAAGTTAAGCAAAATGAGAAGACAGAGAAACACACACAGATGAAGGAGCGAGGTAAAAACCCACCAGACCAAACAAATGAAGAGGAAATAGACAGTCGACCTGAAATAGAATTCAGAGTAACAATAGTAAAGATGACCCAAAATCTTGGAAACAGAATAGAGAAAATACAAGAAACGTTCAACAAGGACCTAGAAGAACTAAAGAGCAAACAAAAATGATGACCAATGCAATAAATGAAATTAAAAATTCTCCAGAAGGAATCAATTGCAGAATAACTGAGGCAGAAGAATAGATAAGTGACCTGGAAGATAAATAGTGGAAATAACTACTGCAGAGCAGAATAAGGAAACAATGAAAAGAATTGAGGACAGTCTCAGAGACCTCTGGGACAACATTAAACGCACCAACATTCGAATTATAGGGGTTCCAGAAGAAGAAGAGAAAAAGAAAGGGACTGAGAAAATATTTGAAGAGATTATACTTGAAAACTTCCCTAATATGGGACAGGAAATAGTTAATCAAGTCCAGGAAGCACAGAGAGTCCCATACAAAGATAAATCCAAGGAGAAAGTTGCCAAGACACATATTAATCAAACTATCAAAACTTAAATACAAAGAAAAAATATTAAAAGCAGCAAGGGAAAAGCAATAAAATAACATACAAGGGAATCCCTATAAGGTTAACAGCTGATCTTTCAGCAGAAAGTCTGCAAGCGAGAAGGGTGTGGCAGGACATATTTAAAGTGATGATGGAGAAAAATCTACAACCAAGATCACTCTACCCAGCAAGGATCTCATTCAGATTTGACAGAGAAATTAAAACCTTCACAGACAAGCAAAAGCTAAGAGAAATCAGCACCACCAAACCAGCTTTACAACAAATGCTAAAGGAACTTCTCTAGGCAGGAAACACAAGAGAAGGGAAAGGCCTACAATAACAAACCCAAAACAATTAAGAAAATGGGAATAGGAACATAAATATCGATAATTACCTTAAATGTAAATGGATTAAATGCTCCAGCCAAAAGACAAAGACTGGCTGAATAGATACAAAAACAAGACCTGTATATATGCTGTCTACAAGAGACCCACTTCAGACCTAGGGACACATACAGACTGAAAAGTAAGGGGATGGAAAAGATATTCCATGCAAAAGGAAATCAAAAGTAAGCTGGAGTAGTAATTCTCATATCAGACAAAATGGACTTTAAAATAAAGACTATTACAAGAGACAAAGAAGGACACTACATAATGATCAAGGGATCAATCCAAGAAGAAGATGTAACAATTGTAAATATTTATGCACCCAACATAGGAGCACCTCAATACATACGGCAAATACTAACAGCCATAAAAGGGGAAATCGACAGTAACACATTCATAGTAGGGGACTTTAACACCCCACTTTCACCAATGGACAGATGATCCAAAATGAAAATAAATAAGGAAACACAAGCTTTAAATGATACATTAAACAAGATGGACTTAACTGATATTTATAGGACATTCCATCCAAAAGCAACAGAATACACATTTTTTTCTAGCGCTCATGGAACATTCTCCAGGATAGACCATATCTTGGGTCACAAATCAAGCCTTGGTAAATTTAAGAAAATTGAAATCGTATCAAGTATCTTTTCTGACTACAATGCTATGAGACTAGATATCAATTACAGGAAAAAATCTGTAAAAAATACAGACACATGGAGGCTAAACAATACACTACTAAATAACCAAGAGATCACTGAAGAGATCAAAGAGGAAATCAAAAAATACCTAGAAATAAATGACAGTGAAAACATGACAACCCAAAACCTATGGCATGCAGCAAAAGCAGTTCTAAGGGGGAAGTTTACAGTAATACAATCCTACCTCAAGAAACAAGAAACATCTCAAATAAACAACCTAACCTAACACCTAAAGCAATTAGAGAAAGAAGAACAGAAAACCCCCAAAGTTAGCAGAAGGAAAGAAATCATAAAGATCAGAAATAAATGAGAAAGGAATGAAGGAAACAATTGCAAAGATCAATAAAACTAAAAGCTGGTTCTTTGAGAAGATAAAAAAAATTGATAAACCATTAGTGAGATTCATCAAGAAAAAAAGGGAGAAGATTCAAATCAATAGAATTAGAAATGAAAAAGGAGAAGTAACAACTGACACTGCAGAAATACAAAATATCATGAGAGATTACTACAAGCAACTCTATGCCGATACAATGGACAACCTGGAAGAAATGGACAAATTGTTAGAAAAGCACAAACTTCTGAGACTGAATCAGGAAGAAATAGAAAATATAAACAGACCAATCACAAGCACTGAAATTGAGACTGTGATTAAAAATCTTCCAACAAACAAAAGCCCAGGACCAGATGGCTTCACAGGCGAATTCTATCAAACATTTAGAGAAGAGCTAACACCTATCCTTCTCAAACTCTTCCAAAATATACCAGAGGAAGGAACACTCACAGACTCATTCTCCAAGGCCACCATCACCCTGATACCAAAACCAGACAAAGATGTCACAAAAAAAGAAAACTACAGGCCAATATCACTGATGAACAAAGATGCAAAAATCCTCAACAAAATACTAGCAAACAGAATCCAACAGAGCACATTAAAAGGATCATACACCATGATTAAGTGGGGTTTATCCCAGGAAGGCAGGGATTCTTCAATATATGCAAATCAATGTGATAAACCATATTAACAAATTGAAGGAGAAAAACCATATGATCATCTCAATAGATGCAGAGAAAGCTTTCGACAAAATTCAACACCCATTTATGATAAAAACCCTCCAGAAAGTAGGCATTGAGGGAACTTACCTCAACATAATAAAGGCCATATGTGACAAACCCACAGCCAACATTGTTCTCAATGGTGAGAAACTGAAAGCATTTCCTTTAAGATCGGGAACAAGACAAGGATGTCCACTCTATTATTATTCAACATAGTTTTGGCAGTTTTAGCCACAGAAATCAGAGAAGAAAAACAAATAAAAGGAATCCAAATTGGAAAAGAAGAAGTAAAGCTGTCACTGTTTGCAGTGACATAGAGAATCCCAAAGATGCTACCAGAAAACTATTAGAGCTAATCAATGAATTTGCTAAAGTACTAGGATACAAAATTAATGCACAGAACTAGCATTCCTATACACTATTGATGAAAAATCTGAAAGAGAAATTAAGGAAACACTCCCATTTACCACTGCAACAAAAAGAATAAAATACCTAGGAATAAACCTACCTAAGGAGACGAAAGACCTGTATGCAGAAAACTATAAGACACTGATGAAGAAATTAAAGATGATACAAACAGATGGAGAGATACACCATGTTCTTGGATTGGTAGAATCAACATTGTGAAAATGACTCTACTACCCAAAGCAATCTACAGATTCAATGCAATCCCCATCAAACTACCAATGGCATTTTTCACAGAACTAGAACAAAAAATTTCACAATTTGTATGGAAACACAAAAGACCCCGAATAGCCAAAGCAATCTTGAGAAAGAAAAATGGAGCTGGAGGAATCAGGCTCCCTGACTTCAGAGTATACTACAAAGCTACAGTAATCAAGACAGTATGGTACTGGCACAAAAACAGAAATATAGATCAATGGAACAGGATAGAAAGCACAGAGATAAACCCATGCACCTACGGTCACTTTATCTTTGATAAAGGAGGCAAGAATATACAATGGAGAAAAGACAGCCTCTTCAATAAGTGGTGCTGGGAAAACTGGACAGCTACATGTAAAAGAATGAAATTAGAACACTCCCTAACACCATACACAAAAATAAACTCAAAATCGATTATAGACCTAAATGTAAGGCCAGACACTATAAAACTCTTAGAGGAAAACATAGGCATAACACTCTATGACATAAATCACAGCAAGATCCTTTTTGACCCACCTCCTAGAGAAATGGAAATAAAAACAAAAATAAACAAATGGGACCTAGTGAAACTTAAGAGCTTTTGCACAGCAGAGGCAAACATAAACAAGATGAAAAGACAACTCTCAGAATGGGTGAAAATATTTGCAAATGAAGCAACTGACAAAGGATTAATCTCCAAAATTTACAAGCAGTACATGCAGCTCAATATCAAAAAAACAAACAACCCAATCCAAAAATGGGCACAAGACCTAAGTAGACATTTTTCCAAAGAAGATATACAGATTGCCAACAAACACATGAAAGGATGCTCAACATCACTAATCATTAGAGAAATGCAAATCAAAACTACAATGAGGTCACACAAGTCAGAATGGCCATCATCAAAAAATGTACAAACAGTAAATGTTGGAGAGGGTGTGGAGAAAAGGGAACCCTCTTGCACTGTTGGTGGGAATGTAAATTGATACAGCCACTATGGAGAATAGTATGGAGGTTCCTTAAAAAACTAAAAATAAAACTACCATATGACCCAGCAATCCCACTACTGGGCATATATCCTGAGAAAACCGTAATTCAAAAAGAGTCATGTACCCCAATGTTCATTGCAGCACTATTTACAATAGCCAGGACATGGAAGCAACCTAAGTGTCCACTGACAGGTGAATGGATAAAGAAGATGTGGCACATATATACAATGGAATATTACTCAGCCATAAAAAGATACGAAATTGAGCTATTTGTAGTGAGGTGGATGGACCCAGAGTCTGTCATACAGCGTGAAGTCAGAAAGAGAAAAACAAATATCATATGCTAACACATAATATGGAATCTTAAAAAAAAATTGGTTCTGAAGAACCTAGGGGCAGGACAGCAATAAACACACAGACGTAGAGAATGGACTTGAGGACATGGGGAGGGGGAAGGGTAAGCTGTGACAAAGTGAGAGAGTGGCATGGACATATATACACTACCAAATGTAAAACAGATAGCTAGTGGGAAGCAGCCACATAGCACAGGGAGATCAGCTTGGTGCTTTGTGACCACCTAGAGGGGTGGGATAGGGAGGATGGGAGGGGGATGCAAGAGGGTGGAGATATGGGGATATATGTATATGTATAGCTGATTCACTTTGTTATAAAGCAGAAACTAACAAACCATTGTAAAGCAATTATACTCCAATAAAGATATTAAAAAAAAGCGCATGCCAAAATGTATTTGACCTCTGCTGTGTGTTGACAGTACTATGGAACTAATGTTTAGTGGTTCTTTTTTTCTCATGCATGATGACCAGATTTTTCCATCATTCTAGTCTAATAAAGCCATTTGGCGGAGTTTATAGAACACGGGATTCACTTGTTATTCGGGAACTTGTAGAATTTGGGGCCATCTCAAACAGCAAAATTACGTTGTAGGTTAGTGTCAGTGCTGGGCATTAAAAGATCAGGAAGTGCAAAATCATGCTGAGAGCACAGTCACACTTACTCCATGTTAAAGATCAGGTTTTGGATACAGCCATGGAATGAGCTTCTCATCTTGAGCATGGGTGTCCCCTCGCCCTCTGGAACACCACCTATGTACAGGTTGGACACACTTATTGTCCTGCTTTCTGCTGATGGGCCCAGCTTCATTTCCACAGGAGCTGTCTCATCCAGTTGGACAGTGATAATTCTAAAAGGTTAAAGGAGAAAATAAAGGTTTTCAAATATAATGAAACATAACTGTCCATTTTAATATCTAATTCCAGCAAGTTCTTACTGAATTATAAAAGTGCCTTGAAGATACATTTTAACATGACATTTAACATGTGTGTGAATAAAAAAGTGAATCTTGAATAATAAAACTTACAGGTAAACGTTCTCCAAAAATGAATGGAATGTGATTAAATATTATTCGGTTCAATTGCTTTTTGGAGAGAATCTTTTACTTCTTTACCTGTGACAAAATGTGCAGTGTTTTTTTTAAAACTTTTGGTCTACAGTTCTGGAGAGAAATTATATAGAAATGTTGATATGACACTGTTTACTATTTCACTGTTTACATTTTACTATTTACTATTTGCTATTTTACCATTCACTATTAGAATTTACTAATACTGTAACACTATTTGACACAGAATTATTCCAGTGTAAAGAAACTTTATGCCGGGTCCCAGAAAGGGCAGGTTTAAGGATGTTCAATTATGAAAATTCTGCAAATATCTTATTACAAAGCAGATCAAATTGTTTTCCAAAGAGGTATTCTATCAAGCTTCTAGAATTATTTTGGAATTATAAAGACTCTGAATGACATCATACTAATTATCCCAATCATTTCACTGCATACAGGCCTCCTACTGGGGAGCCTTCGTAAGGTGACGCAAATACCTCCCGGTCCTTATCAAGGAGATGGAATGCTCTTGACCGTCACCATATGTGCCCGTGGGAGCATGCAGGAGAGCTCTTCTCAGGCTGGTTCCATCCCCAGGATTAACATGCACTTCGATGTGGCCTTCAATTAGCATGATGGAAAAGAAGGGCTGGGAAGGTCACACAGAGAATTCCCAAAGAAAAGACATTACTATAGGATTTAAAGAATTATCATCTTATGAAGGTAATGTGGGAGTATTGGCACCAAGGAAGCAGTTCCTTAAGAATATCACCATCTAACAACTATTTTATACTTTGTATATTGCTTTCTAACCTCTGCTGACATAATTTACATTCTGTATTATGCTATTATCACTAACCATATCAAAGATTTCCATTTCTACAGTCTTCATACTTATTATTTATTGCTACATTATGTACTAACAAACAGTTACATTGTAAGTCATTGATCTGTTTCTCCCTTTCCCATTTTATTGAGATATAATTGACATATACCATTGTGTTAGTCTTAGGTATACAACAGAACCATTGGATATTTGAATATACTGTAAATGATCACCTCATATAGTTACAAAATTTGTTCTTGTAGTGAGAACTTTTTAAGATCTACTCTCTTAGCAACTTTCAAATATGCAATATGATATTGTCACTATAGTCACCATGCTGTACATCACATCCCCAGAACTTATCTTACAACTTGAAGTTTGTACCTTTGACCCCCTTCACCCACTTCTCTCCTGCCCCTACCTCTGGTAACCACTAATCTGTTCTGTCTCTATGAGTTTTTTTTAAGATTCCACATATAAGTGAGATCATACAGTATTTGTCTTTCTCTCTTCGACCTATTTCATTTAACGTAATGCCCTCAAGGTTCATGCATGTTGTTTTCAATGGTAGGATTTCCTCCTATTTTATGGCTGAATAATATTCCACTGTATAAATAAATAAATAGATATTGATAATATGTATACATATACACACACCACGTCTTTATCCATTCGTCTGATAGACACTCAGTTTGTTTCCATGTCTTGACTACAGTAAATAATGTTGCAATGAACAAGAGGATATAGATATCTCTTCAAGGTAGTGATTTCATTTCCTTCAAATATATACCCAGAAGTGGAATTGCTGGATCATATGGGAGTTTGATTTTTAATTTTTTGAGAAAGCCCCATACTGTTTTCCATAGTGGCTGTACCAATATATTATACATTCCCACTAGCAGTGCACAAGGGTTCCCTTTTTTCCACATCCTCACCAGCACTTGTTATCTCTTATCTTTTCTTTTTTTTGTTTTTGCGGTACGCGGGCCTCTCACTGTTGTGGCCTCTCCCGTTGCGGAGCACAGGCTCCGGACATGCAGGCTCAGTGGCCATGGCTCACGGGCCCAGGCGCTCCGTGGCATGTGGGATCTTCCCGGACCGGGGCACAAACCCGTGTCCCCTGCACTGGCAGGCGGACTCTCAACCACTGCGCCACCAGGGAAGCCCATCTCTTATCTTTTTTGATGGTTGCCATTCTCAGAGGTGTGAGATGAAATCTCACTGTGGGATCTATTCCTTTTTTAAAAATGTAGGTAGTTTCTAACTTTTTATTACCATACGTAATGAACATTTAACTGTTTTTTGTTTTTTTTTTTTTTGCCTGTGAAATTTTTCTAAGATTTCTAAAGGTGGGATTAAAGAGTTGAAGGTTTGAAAATGTTTAAAGCTCTTAACACTCTTTTGCCACAATGAGAGAGGTCCACCAGCAGAACTGGAATGGGAGTGTTTCACAAGGTCTTGCCAGCACTGGATGACACCGTTCCTTTTTGCTGACTTAGTAGCAAACTTTGATTTATAAGAGGTCCTATTAAGATTGGTGGAGAAAAACAGTTTGATAGTTCCTCAAGAAGTTAAACATAGAATTCCCATATGACCCAGCAATTCCACCCATAGGTATATACCCAAAAGAATTGAAAACAGGTACTCTAACAAATACTTGTATGCAGATGTTCGTAGCAGCATTATTCACAATAGTCAAAAGGTAGAAACAACCCCAAACGTCCATCAATGAACTAATAAATTATGCTCTGTATACAGTGGGATACCATTCAGCCATGAAAAAGAAGGACGTGCTGATACATGCTACAATGTGGGTGGACCTCGAAAGCATGCTAAGTAAAAGACAGAATATCACTCATATGAGTCCACTTATATGAAATATACAGAATAGGTAAATTCATTCCTAGATACAGAAAGAAGACTGGTGGTTACCAGGGTTCGGGGAGGGGGTGAATGGGGAGTGACTGCTTAACAGGCATAGGCTTCTCTTTTGGGTGATGAAGATGTTTTGGAACTTGATAGAGAAAGTGGCCTCACAACATTATGAAAGCACTAAGTGCCACTGACTGTTTCACCTAAAAATGGTTACTTTTATTTTATGTAAATTTCATCTCAACTTAAAAAAAGGAAAAAAGATTGGTGGAGCCCATAAACCAATCTGTCCTTGTCAGACCTTCACTCAGTGTCTTGTGAGGTATCTGGGGTCTACAGACTGGTGTTCCAGGTCAGGCTCTGAAATAACGGGTGTGTGATCTTGTGCAGGTTAGCCAGGCTCTCTGAATCCATTTCTCCCTCAGCAAAATACAGGAAGCAGCATTCACCCTGAAGTGTGGCTGTAATAATTATACAGCAATGTCTGTAAAATACCTTGCACAGTAGAGAACAGTACTCTGAATTGTAGCTGCATGGCTTCTACTTCATTAATACATTAGTATTCTGTGAATCTCTTCAAATTACATAATATATAAAGTTCAAGCAGACGAAATGTAAATATCACCTATCCTATAAGAATCCTAGGTAGACAGCAAGGATCTTTCTTCTCAATGGCTAAACAAGGAAGATGGATTATGCAACACAAAGAGACCGCTGATTCGTAAGGGAAAGACATTCAGCAATAATCACTTTTGCTTATTAAAAACGCACACCCATTAACAACCAGGCACACATGTTGTAGAATACATGTTATGACTAAGTCATCTTCCATCCAGTGTTTCCTGAAGTCATTTCCTTCCTGAGCTCCTGGCTTGAGAGCCTTTGAGCCACTCACCTTGTGGGCCTGCCGGTGACCTTGCTTCTCCCCATGCTGGCCCAGGGCAGCCAGGATGATGCCGCTGCTGTTCCTGGTGGCAAATGTTGCCAACAATTCCGAATCTGGTGACAAGGACTTGGGTGGCAATTCAACGTAGCCGCCTCTCAAGAAGCTAACGCTTCGGACAGGCTGGTCACAAAGGAGAGGAGAAAGCACCATGAGGCCCACCCGCATGCTGAACCTCCCACCCTGGAGGCTGCTGCCGTTTTCCCCACCACCTCTTTTCTGTTCACACCCCTGGTTTAGATCCTGTTGCCTTATTATGTTAGTAAATCAGTGGGCATTTATAGAAACTCATCCCAATATTAATAAAACACTTCCCACCTCCAGTATACAGCCTTTTCTCACTCCGTAGGAATTTCTGAGTAAATCAAAGGTCGATCTAGATATTTCCAGGTTTTTGATACAGCCCACGTAGCTTTTGCTGGTGACACCTTTCCTGTAGGGAAGGGCAAGAGAACAACAGCAACAAAATTGGATTTTATAACTCCAGTTTTGAAAGAAGAAATAAAAATGGACCTACAAATAAGAAAGATCTCTTTCCTTGTGTCATTCTCATAAATGTCTAGGTCTCCCTCTAACAAGACTACTGATGGTGAGAATTCAGGTCAAACATGTACTCTCCTTAGGACTAAAGAAAGGGATTGAATTTATGAGGCTGATTACCTAGATGGCTACCTAGATAAAAGCATGCTTAATATTTTAAGGGAAACTATTATAGTCAGTACCATTTAGATATACTCACTAAAACAGAGGCTAATTATAAGAGAGACAGTGCACTGCCATAAGGAAATTATAGCATTTAGATTTCAATTCAGTCTCCGTGTAGAGCAAACATTCACCTCCCACGGGGGCAAGCGTGGGCAATGTGATTTCCCAGGATCTCGGTTAGAGACAGCATCGGCTCTTGTCCATACCACATATTCATGAACTTCCTCCTGAAGGAAATAACTGCATTTGGTGAAGTCTGGGATTATCCAGAACCCTTATTTCTTTGATACTAAGCCAATTCCATATTTTTATTAACAGAAATCGCCACTCTGCTGGGTGAGGTGAGCTTCAGTGTACTCAGGCTAACATTTCCAAATGATGGAGACTACTGAACATCTCCCAGTTACACCCTGAAGCATCAGCTAGTGACAGGAGAACTGTGCAGGAACATGGCTTCTTGCTACATGTCATATCTCACTTTTTCTCTGTGCTATGCAATGAGCTGTCGGCCATTAAGAAACCACATGATTTAGGGCAAATTTCAACCTTTCCGAATCTCAGTTTCTTCCATTGTAAATGAGGAGACTGGCCCCGATGACACCCGAGACCCATCTATCATGAAAGTCTGTGATTTGAGATGTCTTCCTAGTAAAGGGACTCTGTCCTTTTCTCCAGGGTCTATGCTGTGTACCATTTAGGTAAAGAACAAATGAATTACAACACAGCTTGTAACCTCAGAAACATCCCCAATGCCACTGTGTTAGGAATGACATCTGTAATCAGGGATTAAG
This sequence comes from Grampus griseus, assembly GCF_964374135.1. NCBI lineage: Eukaryota > Metazoa > Chordata > Mammalia > Artiodactyla > Delphinidae > Grampus > Grampus griseus. The sequence goes on along the minus strand of NC_139006.1, from coordinate 31,490,025 downwards.
GGAGAGGCTTCCAGTCCTGGCTCTGCCTTGGCAGAGGGGTAAGACCTGGGACAAGCGACCAACTCCACTGAAGTTTTGGGACATTTATTTCCAAGACCCTGAAGGTGGGTGACTGTGGTTGTAAACTATGTTCCTTGGAACTTTCACACATTTCTGGCAGAGAAGGGGGTGTGTCAGGAAGTGGATTCTGGGCTGCTCAACCCATAGCAACTGGAGTGGCTGCACTTCTGTATAAGAACCCGGCTTGAAGATGAGGTACTGCTACAAATATACATTTGAAAACCACGGGGCTGAGTGACTCGGTTTGGACATTTGGTGATTCCACTCCCTGGAAGCTAGGCTGCCTTGACTGTTGGCCGTATATGCCTTTTTTATAATGGTGTGAAACTTAGAGCTTACTTTGTCCCCAGTCCAAAATTACAAAACTGAGGACAGTAAACTACAGAAAGTTTATGAAATTATTAAAGTCACAAAGCTAAACAAGAACAAGAATCAGTGCATCTCTCCTCTGCTACCTTTAATCCAACTTGCTGATGCTGGTCTTTAAACTTTCACATACATTATTCATTCTAATCACCAAAAGGGGAATCCAGATAAGTCTGCAGAAAGCATGATTCCTTTCTTTTTGTCACCAAAAAGATTCTACCACTCTAGAATGTCTGGACAAGAGAGTGACGTGTGATGGAAAGTGGGTCTCCAAATATTGCACAGTAACAATTTTTAGATGTTTTATAGGCAATAAACAGAAAATCATAAGTTCTATTGCAGAAGGCTTTCTTTACTTCCCAATTATATGGCATACTAATCAAAACAGAACGTTATAGGTTAAATGGTGTTTCCCCACCTCGACCAAAAGATTTTGAAATCCTAACCCCCAGTACCTGTGAATGTGACCTTATTTGAAAATAGGGTCTTTACAGTTGTAATCAAGTTAAGGTGAGGTCAGTACGGTAGGTCCTAATCCAGTATGACTGGTATCTTTATAAAAAGGGGAAATTTGGACACTGAGAGACACACACAGAGGGAAGACAGCGTGTCCACACAGATAAAGAATGCCACCTACAAGCTGAGCAATGCCTGAAGCTACCAGAAGCTCAGAGAGAAGCATGGAACAGATTCTTTCTCACAATCCTCAGAAGGAAGTGGCCCTGCTGACACCTGATTTTGGAACTGTAGCCTCCAGAACTGTGAGAGAACACATTTCTGTTGTTTAGGCTGCCCAGTCTGTGGAACTTTGTTACGGAAACTAAGGCAGTTGGTAATTAGGGACATGAAAATTCTGCAATGTGATATCATACCTTACAACTCTTGACCTAGGTAATCCACCCACATAAATTGGATCCTTATCTAGACGATTGAGGTCAGAAGATGCTCCTGGAGTTTCCCCTTGCTTGGTTTCTTTGTAGCTGGTGTTATATGCATCAATAACTGCTAGGAGTCCTAGAGAAGATCAAGAGGAATAGACAAGAAAATGAGTCATTTTCTACAATAAAGTAAACACAGACGTCTAACAAAGGTCATTTACAAAGACATATTCTTTTACATTCTGCAAATTTGACCAGGGGATGTTCTTGACTGTTAAAAGACAAATGAAAACCCTCTTTACAAAAGTCAATAAATCCAGAATATACATGCTAAATGGTAGCAGTATGTGTGTCAAAGAAAACAGAATCAATTTTATCCTTGACTCCAATTCAGCATTTAACGTTAAATAATGCATTTGGAAACCATAGACAGAGAATTAGAATATTCCTCCAGCAAAATGTGAATCCTGGTGCTCAGTATTCCAAAGAAAACAATGGCTTTTGATTAGAATATCATTTAAGCATACCTAGAAAGCTAAAGTAAAAAAAGACTGCTGACCTTGGAAAGATTTCTATTCCTATGAGGGCGGCCGGCATTCCGTCCGTCTACCTGTGCATTTACCTTGCTTTCTGTTTCGCTGGAAGGCAATTTTGTACCAGGTTCCATTATTATAGCGTCTGTCAGTAGTAAGAGCAAGAGGCCCAGAACCCAGGTCAACTGTAACTCTAACTCTGCCGTCGACCAAGTCGATGGATAAAAAGTCTTTCTGTAATAAAGAAAAGTTACCCAAGGCTCCATTATTATCACAATATTTCCTTTCTCTTCAAGTCAGGGATGGCGGAAACCTCCTACAGTCAAACTAAGAAAACAGGATCTGGCCCAACAGTCCAAAATTAAAAGTGTCCACAAAGGCTTTCTAGAATAATATACAGACATATGTCAGATAAACTCATGGTCATCAAAATCTACAATGCAGGAAGAGAAGTGGAATCTCTATTTTTTTCATTTAGATTGACAACTGGGCCAATCCTAAAAATAAAACTAGAAGATTGAGAAAAATCAGCAGCACTTAAGATAAAAATAAGAACATGAACTTCCTGCAATGGAATTCAAATAAGGTGGTCAGAGTGAGTAAAACAAGACGTCTTATTCAAGCTCAAAATTTAATAATAAATGTTCAACTGATATTTATAATGATAGGAAGCTATTTTCTACTTGATATGCTTCTATACTTTCCAAACATTCTTCAGTAATTTTGTACTGACAAATCATTTAAAAAGGGGGACTGATATGGCATATATACGTATATATTATCCTAGCATGTGCTCATAAAACAATCATCAAACATAAATATCCTCATAGCAATCCAACTGTATACACACAGTAGGGTGCAGGGCCCCACAGACTCTTACGGTGCCATTTGAAGCCAGGTAGAGAAGCAGCCCATTAGGTGAAAAGGTACTAAAAAGCATAATTATCTGCGTCACAGTAGCCCGGAGCATCTTCTCCACGACAGAATACCCACTCCCATCAAAATGGAAGGAAGCACCTTCATTTTGGGGGCTGCAAGGACAGAAGGTGAAATACAATCCGTTCTTAGGAAGGCAGTTAAATAGAATACATGATACTTCTACTGAGTTCTTCCTCACAAAAGTCGTGATAGAGCATTTATTTCCATAATTTGATAACAAGTGTAAGTCATAATATCTTAAAATATGCTCCCCATGAGATCATGCGAGACAAGCACCCAGTTGCCTTGTAAGGAAATGAAAGTTAACATGGGCAGTGTTCACTGTAGTAAAAAGAAATTCCCTCAAAGGATGGATTACTGCTATAAATAGTTCTACTTAGTGACTAGATTTTCATTTGTTCTAATTCTCTTAATGTGACTTTGATGTCCCTTAATGTCTAGTTTCCTTTAATGTCCTTTCTTAATTCCAGCACTTTCAGAATAAATTTTTTACTGGCATGTATCACCTTATGCTCGTTTTTAACTAATTCAACTAAACTGGACTAATGATGGAAAACAAATATGTACCAATGTGCCAAAAGGATCAGTTTGCAAAAATATCATTGACAAAAAAGAATCTCAAAAATCTGCAGGATAAGCTTACAGCAGTTACATACCATGGACCCCAGCACTTCTTAGGTAAGTGTTTTCCAGTTTTCCCAACGTCTCAAAAAGCTGACTTGATTCACTCTTCAGGTACAAAGTACTTAGAACATATTCTTATGTTCAAAAAGTACTTTTCTGGAACGTCATAGGGCTCGAAAGTGAATTAGATTAGGGTGTTTTGGGGTAAGAATTTGCATTTTTCCCAGCTGAAGGTGCAATAACCACTCTGTGTCACATCTCCAAGCAGGAACAGAATAACCCAACAGTGAAATTGTTTCCATTAACAAAACAAAATGTAGCAGTGCTTTGTAAAACCTGAGGTTTCAAATTTATAGCTTTCTACAGTCCTGCTTTTTCTAAAAATTTCCGTCTTGAGATCTCTTATAAGGAAGTATAACTTTAAGGAAATGCACTCTGCATAAACAAACTGTGGCCTAATTCTCAATTATTTAATCCTTAAAACTTTGGCCTCCTAGAAGCATGTCCCATTGCTTTATCTTTTGGCAACCGGTTTCATGTAGCTAAGGACACACACTCCAGAACCAGATTGCTAGGGTTCAAATCCCAGCTCCCCAACTTACTAGCTGTGTAACCTCAGAGAAGTTACCTAACCCCTCTGTGTCTCATTTCCTTCATTTGTAAAATAGGGGTAACACTAGAACCTCTCTGGAAGAGCTATACATGATTTAATACATGTAAAGTTCTTTAAACGGTGCCTGGTACATAGCAAATGTTCACTCTGGTTTAGCTCTGAGAATTGTACTGTGTTCAGAGGTCCTAGTGGGGTCCCATTTTGCCTATTAAAAGCTGAGCCTCAAAGATTAAGTTCTTGCCCAAGAACACACACAAGAAGATGCAAAGCCAGGTTTCAAACGAAATTCCAGAAATCCGTCTGCCCTCTCCCTCCCCAGAACTCAGGAGTTCTCTGTTCTCAGGAAGGTTGAGTCTTTGCTTCTGGCTTCTCTCCTTCAGCAGGGCCTGCCCCAGTCAGGTGGCCACCAAGAGGGATGAATGCAAAGGAAATGATGACTGAATGCGATTCTCCTGAGAAGGCTCACATCCCTCGGGTCAGCGGCACATTTCTGGGGCTTGTCCCCTGTGGGTCAGACTTCCATTCTATAACCATGAGGCCCATATGCCTTTCCCCAGCTGGGCCTCAGGAAGGCAGCTCCAGGCCCCTGCCTGGGTAAGAGGCCGGGACAAATGACAAAGGGTCTGCCACAGCACTTCATGGCTGGCTCTCCTCCAGCGCCCAGCATTTATGGGAGGCCGGGGGGAGCGCTGCGGTCGGGAGGACCGGGCAGACGCCCTCCCTCCCAGCTCTCAGCCCCGTGACCCTGGAAGAATGACTAGACTGCTCTGATCCAAGCTGGCACCCATGAGATGGGGACCTGTCAGACTCCGTGCAGCTGTCCCGTGAGTGAGGAGGCATCACTCGGGCCCCACGCCCAGGATGCTCTACCTACCAACGCCCCTACAGCGCAGAGCTCTTTTTTATGTTACCACAAAAAAGTATTTTAGGTAATTTTCCGTAGACCATGAGACATTGAAGGAGATAAGCTTGGGTGACTGATGTTGCCATCACCAGTACCGAGCAGAGGGCCCAGAAACAGATGACTGTCCGGTCAAGGTCAGCCATGCAGCCAATGCTCTATTGCAACAGCCTCTCAAAACTAACACAAGAATAAAGGCCTGGGCTTCCCTGGTGGTGCACTGGTTGAGAGTCCGCCTGCCGATGCAGGGGACACGGGTTCGTGCCCCGGTCTGGGAGGATCCCACATGCCGCAGAGCGGCTGTGCCCGTGAGCCATGGCCGCTGAGCCTGCGTGTCCGGAGCCTGTGCTCTGCAACGGGAGAGGCCACAACAGTGAGAGGCCCGCGTACCGCAAAAAAAAAAAAAAGAATAAAGGCCTGTTGACTAAATGGAAGTTTTTTACCCATATTTAGATGTGAACTGTTAGAATCAATGGTTTATTTTATACTATCCTTGAAGGATCTGAGAGATTGTTCATAATTATAAACATATGCTGACACCATGTTAAGAGAAGTGTAAGTATATTCAAAGAAGAATAAAAAAAAATCAGTTAGCTTACTTGGTAATATAAATCAAAGTTAAAGATAAATGATTATATTAAGAAAAAAAGTTTTTAAATCTAAAGGACATCAATGGACCATGCTAATGATTTAATAATGGAAAATTACACACAAAGGTAAAAAGCGCAATGAATTCTAATTACTGGCCCGCTCAAATGGATTCCGTTGCTAGAAGTAGTTTATTAACTCACTGAGCTAAAGTTTTTGGCTAGTAGGTAGGGGCACTTATCTAAAATGAAGACAGTTTTAATCCATTTACAAATGTAGACATAAAGCACCTGTTTGTGTCTACTTCAGCACTTGCGAAGTATGTTCTATGGAACATAAACAGCTCTGGAATGCTCCTTTTTAAAAAGAGATCAGGGTCAAATGAGTTTGGGAAATGCTGCAACTCTAACCTCCTCCCGGGACACTGTTACCGTGCATGTTAGCATCTTATGTGTTACTCATGGGGCACGTTACCTTCCAAAGCAGCCGTGGCACTTTCCCTCCCTTTCAATATAGTTCCATAGGCCAATCGACTGTCCATTCAAGAAGGCCTCTCCCATGCAGCCTTTAAAATGAGTAACCTTCACAGCAGGAGACTTCTAATGTAAACAAACAAACAAACATAATCCAAGTATATTTGTTGAAAAGAAATATATTCTCTAAGTGCACAAAACTCCTCCTTGGGAGCTCAAATCTAACAGATCCAAATTTTGAGAAAACAACATCCAGGAAAATGACCAGTCTGTAATCACTGAACTTCCTTCCAATTATGAATTGGAATCCTAGAATCAACACAGCAGGACAAGATCTCAAAGGTCAGGTCAGTTACTAGGGTCACTGGAGAGAAGGCCCTTTAACTAATGAGGAAAGAGACCCAGAGAATGTGGTCAGTGGTGAGGGCCTGCCGGGAACTGGGACCCTTACTCTCATTTCAGAGCACTGAACCAAGTCCAGGTGAGTGAACTTTATTGGGTGAGAGGGTAACTGGTGTAATAAAATATACGATGGGCTCCTTTGCTAACTGCTAATTAGTATTAGTCCACCACTAGAGTCAGAATAGAGATAAAGGGAGTTTACAGAAATTCATGTGGAATATTGAGTTTCCTCTTTTATTATTGGGGGAAAAAACCAAATAATAAAATGAACCACTGGCTTCTTTTCCATTATGCTATCTATTAAGCATGATCCTTTACAAAACCAACCCAACTCTGCAGATGAACTGTCCTTAAACAAAATAACAGAAGCAGGAAAATCTTCATCTGCCTAGAATATTTTCAAAAATTTAAACATATTCATTTTCTACGTTGGTAAAATCAGCCAATCAGCACTGTTAAGATGAACGTTCAGAAGGTTACCTTGATCTGTCCTCCAAGCCCTCCAACAAACATTAGTGTTGAATTGTTTACATCCAGAACATTAGCTGTTCCAGGGGATTTACTTGTTTTTGGTGGTGGCTTTTGAGATGCGCTCATTTCCTTTACACTCACCGAACCAATGTTTCCAAACCTAAGGGTCACAGAATTGCAAAAAGAGCACCTGCAGAATTGCAAGTTGGTCCACATACACACACATCTGTTTCACACACAGCCTCCACCTGCTTCTGCCCATGTCTCCAACTGGTCTCCCTGCTTCCAGTCTTGCCCATCCTGCCCCTAGTTTGCACTCCAAAATCTTGTGGAGTATTTCTTCTTAAAACATAAATTCCATCATGTTACCTCCTTGCTTAAAATAGTTTCAGATAATGAACTAAATATATTTGGAACGGTCTACTGCCTTTATCATTACCCTATTTTTTCAAATAACAAAGTAAAAATCAGAAATTTCCAATAACACACCATCACCAACCAACTGTGATATTACAGAAAAGTGAAAAGAAAGCTATACCTACAGCCACTTAACAGCAGTTGCCTCTGGAGAGGGGCTTTAAAAGGAAGAATTTTGCTTCGTGCCTGAATTTTGAGAAAACGCATCCCCCACTTGTACCCTCATCTTCTGTCCCACTTGTACCACTGCCAGCCACGTGGCATCTCCACCACGCTGCACTTTACTCCCCTCTGCTGGGGCGCAAACATTTTACTGGGTTGGCTGCCTCAGACTTGGACCTAACATTCTAAAGGCAACATAAACTTTTAACTTTTTTCTTCTGATTGTTGGTTTTGCTAACAAACTTTATTTCTTCTGTAATAATGAAAAAAATTATTTCTATAATCTAAACCAAGTATCCTTTCACTGACTTCCCAGAAATTTCGAAGACAGTTATATGATGTTACAAACATGTAATTACTTATAAGATGCGAGATGCTCAGAGAGAACTTTCTCTGCTACCTGGTTACATAGATACTGTGCCATTTGCTGTCATCAATCGGGAAGTCTGGAAATTCCAAACGTGTGGACCCGGAGCCCAAATCCCAGAGGAAGGCCACTTTCCCTCGCCGCATCTCCACTGCCAGGAAGTCAGCCTGGGGTGCAGGGCATGAGTTGGGATGAGTTCACACGCCAGACTGTGTGCATGACCACCAAAACACTTTAAAAGATGATTCTTACAGCATTTTCTCTACTTTAAAAATTTTTTTTAAGTAGAAAACAAAAAAGATCGTCTTTTGTCTTTAAATGCTCCCCTCCCTGGAGCTGGAGCATGACCTGGAGTATTGGTACTGGAGATGGTGGCCACCGTTGGCCATCAGTGCCCACCACCCTTGCCCAGCATAGCCCTCCATGAAGCCTCCCATGAAGTTCTCCAAGAAAACTTGCTGGGGGTTACCAGCCTCTACCGGGGTCATGAGGGGAGGCATTGCACTTGTTTGTTTGCCTGGTCTGAGAAGGCAATGCACGAACGTGAGATGTACAGCGAGACAGGAGCCATGAAATCGTACATCACGGACTGACCTGTGCTTTGCACCTTGTATCTTAAGAAGACATCTCGATGGCATTTGCGCTTGCTAATATTTTCTGCCCTAACGTACCCAAGGGCTCTGACCTGTTCCCAATGACACAGTCAAATGAATCAGTAGTCTTCCATAGGGGACATGCCCTCTGGGAACCCTGGGAGTCTCGCTGGGTGGAATAGCCTGGGGGGAAGCTTGGCAATTCTGATATGCCCCTTGTGGTGCACACCTCCACTCCTGGTAACAGCGGCCAATGTCCACAGACCCAAAGCATAACTCCGTGGCTTCGGAGGTCACAGGAGACATTAAGAAAAGCTCTGTCCCACAGCTCACAGTTAAGATGGCAGAGGGAGGTACTTTTCATAAATGCCATTCTTCTCCTCACGGGCATTCAGTTCTGTAGTTTGATTATTTTTAATCTAATGTTACCAGTTTAGCAAAAGATTAGTTCTCATAGAAGAATTAGTGATTTCACAAAGGCCCTATTTTTTTTTAACCGATTCAGAGAATATACTCTGTCCCTAAGAGACTCAGCGTTGCTTTTGCGGGTCATACTCACACTGATGCTACTCCCCAGGTAGAAGAGAAGGTTGTCAGGTTCGCTTGTCTTCACATTTAGTGTTAAGCTGTTATAGTTGGTAGAAGAAATCTGAGGCTGGTAGGCCCGGATACAGTCTCTGTCTGCAGACACAGCAACTTTGATCTGTAGAAGGAAAACGGAAGTGTCCCTAAGTGCCTAAAAATCATGTAGGGCCACACGGTGGCAGCACGCCTGGCGCTGAACGGTGCTATTCTGTTCCAGATCGTCACTGCTAGCAGGTTTCCTCTCTGGATGATGCACAATGCTTCGTGTCTCACAAGGTGAAAGTCAGATGATGCTGAAACTTATTTTATTTGGTAAAATATTTTAATGTGGAAAAGTCAGTCAGGTTTTAAAAGGGAATTTTATGTTGGGAACTCTATCATGTGAGATTTAATTCCTTAAAGACAAGGAGCTTATCCAAATCACCTTGGAATCTTATACCTGACACAGGACATTTGATGATCATGTATGGAATAAATGGAGGGTTGATCTACTTACTCAGCAAATATTTATAGAGCAATTATTTCACTTACATATTTCTCTGATAAGTAACTACTTGCATATAATCCTTGTATTAACCTTCAAGATTATAAGTTTACATTAACCAGAGCACTTGGAACCATCCATCGGGTTTACATTTATTTGGTGACTGGAACTAAAACAGATGGAAACCAGAGCTCTTGTAAACCTACAGCCCTTTTCCCAAAGTGAAGTCACTCAGGGATCAAAGAATCCAGAACTCCTTTTTCTTGGCTAGAAACTTCAGGAAGATACTCTTTAGACCAGAGGTCACATCTATTGTCTACAGGTCCCCAGGATCAAGACAAATGATATTCTCTCAAGTTTTATTTCCCTGAAATGCCCCTCCTTTGGCGCACAGCCAATGCCATGTGCCGAGGATGACCAGGAAGCAGTCTCTCAAATTGTGTGTTTTATGCAGTTAGTGACCTGGATTTGTGCAGCATTCATGCAGTTCAAGCTGTTTTGTCAGAATCACAGAGAGGAGGCCCACACTGTATGAACCTTCTGAAGAGTACTTGGATTATGAACACAAAGTTGGTAAAATGATGGAAATAGCACCATACGCAACCAGTGAGACTTACAGGGATGCTGACGCTCAGGCCTAATGTGTTCTGCACCATCTAGCTAATTGGTACAGATCTATAAATCTAGGCCACGATGATAAATGTCCATAAGGACACAGAGATCTCTTTGCTAACAACATTCTGAAACACATCGAAAAAAGCAAGACTCAAAGAAAATGAGACTAATTAAATAGACTTAAATATACTTAGGTAAATATATATAAAACACGGCTTTAAATATACTTGGAGACAAGGCTGTGAGGAATCAGGGGTTACTGAGAGCTGGTTAGTAGAAAGTGTGGCCGAAGGCCCTTTGCACAGGAGGCCTCTGGGACTTGCAGTTCCAGGAGCCTCAGCTGCAGGGGTGCTGGGCACTCACAGACGCTGCTTGCTTCCGGGCCTGGCTGATCAGCAGTTTGATTTCTGATAGGTTTCTGCTCAGGTTCTCTTCTAACATCTTCAAAGGCTTCAGCCGATCAAATAAAAGGTTCGCTTGTGTTTCCACATCTTTGACTTTTCTTCCAGCCAACAAAGCTAAAATATGAGGTGGCGAGAAAGTTGGCAGGAGGGAGGAAACGAGAGAAATGAATTGGTCATTATTAATGCACTGGATAAACCAGAATATCTTAATAATCAAATCCTTGGCATTTTGGTAAATATATGAAAAATGCACCAGCACAAGGCATCAAGGCCCCTCTCTTTTTGTAAGTGCAAATCCAGATGTTGGTGCATTTTTATTTTTTAGGACTGCTGTTTGTGAACAAGGCACCACTGTGGCCTTGGCAAACTCAAACGGCTCGACGCAGACTTTCCTAATGGGAGGGGAGACCACGACCTACTGGTCACTGAGGAGTCACGGAGGAGTTCTTCTGTTTCTCGTAACGTGGCATTAACCCTGGACAGGTCAGTGGACGTATTCAACAGCTTCTGGCCCAATCCCACGACATTCTTTAGAGTGCTCGTAGCGCTCTGATTTGCAGATGTGGCCAGCTCTTTGATTTTGGCGCCTTTGTCTCTGACACCTGAAATAAATTTATACGTAAGCATGCACTCTGGTGGTTATACACAGAGAAAACCAAAAACCCACAACAAATGTAATTTCACATAGACACATGTTACAGAATTTTCTGCTGGTTGTTGAACACAAAAGGGGGCTTCTGTTTTTAATGGCCAATATTAAGGCTGCATATCATACGCTCTACTGCTTCCTTTTATGGATGAACGAAATATTTTTGATGACAACCCTCTGTATTGAAATATGATTTCAGTACACAATGAGATGCCATGTGCTCAGCGTCTTCCATGTTAATAATCTAAACTTCTTTCTTTGGTCCCTTTCCTATCACTCCCTTCTCATGGTCATTAACGCCATCTCCAAATCATTCTGCGTCTAGATAAGAAGGTTTGGGAATTTAAATCTGTAAGTGACATGAAGTATCCTAGGCTAGAGGAAGTGTACCTGCCCACAACATCAACTGGCTGCTGGAAATAACAGTGCAGTAAAAACTAAACGGTCACTAAAGATAAAGTGGAATTCAGTTATTCTAGAAAATCTGGGGGATGGGTTTTTTTAAAGGCACTCGTATTCATTTTTAAAGTGTTTAATCACAAACGGGGCAAAGATTAACACTAGAAGAAGCTGGATGAAGGGTATGCAGGTGTTCTTTTTTTACTCTTCTTGCAACTTTTTGGCAAGTTGGAAATTGCTTCCAAATAAAAAGTTATTTTTGAGTGCTTGATCAACATACACCATGTATCCTTAAAAACAGATAAATAAGAGCAAAAGAAATTTCCATATCAGAAAATGTTCCATTGATTTAAGTCAGTCCAAAGCGCCGCAAGTCCAGCTCCCCACGGTAACTTTCATGCTTATAAGATGAACCAGCAGACGGAAGAACTTTGGAGATGTTTGGCTATCTTATAAGACTTTTAAAATAATCTTATAAAAAAAAGAAAAGGTTGAAGGAGTGTAAAATAAATCACTGCAGCACAACTCGCCTGTTATACTTTTAAAAAGTTAACCTATTAAAAATTTTAATGAACACTGCATTTCCAAACCATCAGTATTCAAGTGATCTATTTTAGAATGCTTATCGCCTCACAAAGGAAGATTTCTTTAATTTCCAAGCAAGAATTCTCTAATTTCCCACATTTGTAATGAATCTAGCATTTCCCCCTAAAGCAGGAACATTCCAGCTTCTTTACCTCCTTGCTTCTTTGAATGGCCCCTCTTTCATCTCAAGCCCATTTTAAAAGTAAGCAATTAATACGGTAGCATAAAGAATCTAAGGCTTTTGTTTTTCAGGTATAATTCTACTACTTCAATGCAGGTGTTCTGATGTTATAAAAAACATAATGATCTTCACTTCCAAACCATATTCCTCTACCAATCTTGGCCTCAATTCGGGTGAGGGGTCTCCATCAGACTTGCGGCAGGTCTTCCTCACACTCATGTGTAAGGGTTTTGCAATGAGAAGATATTAATTAAATCAAGAACCCCCCTTCCACTTACCTTCAGGAATTGCTCTAAGTATCAAAAGTGATTCATTGGTCTGCTTAGTAATTTTATCAGCATTCTCTTGAAATCTCTTTGCAGTATTTTTCAATTCACTCAGTTCCAACGTGATACCTATTCAAAGGGGAAAAAGTGTTCCCTTTTAGGCTAGTCCTAAAAAGTTGCCTAGATGAGAGCTTTATCATTCCTGACCCATCGATAAAATCAGCAGCTTTCTATAGAGACCCCAAATATTGAAAGTTTTTCCAGCAAGACTTACCACCACTCATTATAAAAATTGTGTGTTTTGGGGCTTACTTGATCATCTTTTCTTGTTTCCCTTCGCACTAACATTTCTTCCTAAATTCGTGTCCAATTTAATTAGAGCTCTAGGGTGAAAAGCCGTGTTTAAGTCACTCAGTCTTAATCAGACTTACTAACTTCCTATCCACACCCAAGTCCTGGCCACCTCTGTCCCCTAGGTTGTAAGACCCCAAACATGGGCTCCTGCTCTGGAATCTTCTTCTCAGTCCCCCACCTGCTTCTCAGCCAGGGTCCCTCCCCTACTTTCCTGCTCCCTTCTGACCACCCAATAGGCACTCAACTCGTCCTCCTTCATGTTTGATCAAAGCTGTTGGATCAAAGCTTTTACTTTTAAAATTGCTGTTCATAATACACAATCACATTTGGATTCTGAACACCTGGTTAAAAAATAAATTATTGATAAAATCCACGATGAACATGATGGTTCTGCATAAAATTTTAATTGCCAGAAAGTTCACTATTTTGTGGCCTACAAAACACCTTTAGTTATGTAAACTAAAGCTACCGCCCATCAGCAGCGATGCTAGAGTTTGTGTTTAAAGCTTTATGATTGAGAATTAGGGACTTTTTATATTTTGAGATGAACATAAATTCTAAATTGTGCCACTCACAAAGAAACAAAAAATATGCACCTATCCAAGCCCTTGGCTGTGGAAGGGTCCAGGACTGGACATGGAAGTAGTCTAAGGGGTATGAGCCTTGTTTATGGCCCACCATTTACTCCCATAGGAAAAGACAATATTTTTGTTGTATTAGAGTATATTAAGGTGACAGGTACACTATACGTTATAAAACTTGTATGTTTCTCTTACACAACAGATTCCTCTGCCATTTTGTGTTATGCTTATTGGATAACTCTTACATATGCCAAAACTGCTTACTGAAACTCTTGGGAAAAATGAAACTGCATAGGTATTTTTTTAAATAGATAAATCAATAATGATTTAATTCAGTAATTATTTAATAAGAACCTATCACGAGTCTAACATTACATTAGCCCTATGAAGAAGACACAAGAAGAATCAAACATAATACATCTTGGGCTTCCGTGGTGGCGCAGTGGTTGAGAGTCCACCTGCTGATGCAGGGGACACGGGTTCGTGCCCTGGTCCGGGAAGATCCCGCATGCCACAGAGCGGCTGGGCCCATGAGCCATGGCCGCTAAGCCTGCGCGTCCGGAGCCTATGCTCCGCGGCGGGAGAGGCCACAGCAGTGAGAGGCCCACGTACCGCAAAAAAAAAAAAAAAAAAACCATAATACATCTCTTCAAGAAACTGTGAAACCCTGAGAGATGAATAGAGAAGCACATGAAATCACAGATAACCTGACAAACGCTATGAAGAACAGCCAGGGCTCAGGCACTAAAGCAGCGAGTAGAGATTTTGGTTCTCACGGAAGGATTATCGAGTCTATGGAAGATTGGAGGGGACTGCACATTAAATGAGATATCACTAAAATAAAAATTATATGATGTGTCTATGATAGGAAACTGGAATATTATTGTGACAACGAAATGTTAAGCTTCAAATTGCTCCAGGAAAGATGAATGTTCTGGAAGTATGTTCAGAGATGTGTCCACAATCACTCCGATATCAACACAGTCCAAGCTGGAAACTGACCTCCATGCTTTCTGCTCAGGCTATTGCCTTCTTTTAGAAATTCAGCACTGCGCTGGAGAGCCGCTTTCCCATTAGAAACAAGAGATTCTGAGGCCTGTAAAACAGAACAATTTAAACATAGCAACTGGAGGGCAGGGCGGAGGTGGAGAAAGCAATTCCATTCTATCAGAATAGCCTCCAGTGTAGTTCCAAACAAGGAAGTCAGCGAGATAACAGGCAGGGACAATTTAAACTGTCCTATCTTATGTTTAATATATGTTCCAGTTTGTGGCTGAAGAGAAGGAACACAGCCATTTTTAAATCTATAAACACAAAAACAGCCATTATATGCAGATCTTCACCACAGGTAAGAAAAGCTGTCTCAAGTGGATATCAAGTAGCATTATCATTTTTGTTCTAAGAATTATTTATGACTTAGGAAATGAAAACTTACATCACATGATGACAGAAGCCTTAAACAGATCCCACCAGAAAAAGAATGTTGACAAGCATAGATTTAAGCCACTGCATGTCTGCTCAAGCACCTCATGGCAGGATCGATGCCCCACAGTGCCCAGAAAAGGAAGGCGCACACGGAAGCCCCCAGGGCATTTCTTACCACGCTCGCCTTTCTTTCAGTCCTGAGAGTATCTTTCACCAACTTCTCTGATTCTTCAATCAGGTTCCGGATGTTGGAATGGACATGGGTTGCACTGGTCGCATTTAGGGACACGTGACTAACATTTCCAAGGCCACTGTGAAATCAACATATTTAGAGATGTTATGATCAACTAAATTGAACTACCCCACTATTCTTAAAAGCCTTCCAGTTTCTTCCCCCTTAGAGAATTATCATCAACAAGGAAGACAGGATTTCATGTCAACATGTGGATTCCCCTCAAACTCCAAAAGTAATCTTAAGAAGTGATAACACTAAGAACTGCTGTTTAATTAACACCCAAAGAAGAGATGACTGCTGTGTCCCATCTTTTAAACCATCCATTCTTTGATCTCTGTTCAAACCCCCTGCGTGTGTCTGGGGTGCCGCTGCATGTTTGCATTGGCTGTAATCTCTCCTGCTACGGCATGTGTTAATTTAAAAAAAAACAAAAAAGGCTTTCCTAAGCATATATGAGGATGCTGAATCTTATTCCTCAAATAGTATAGACCGATTTGAGGAAATTCACTAGGGGTTTTGGAGGAGCATCAGATAATATTTCAATCATCTGAACTTTACTCTTGTAAGTGGGCAAATCACTCAAGGAGTTGCCAGCTGGTAATGGTCCAATTTCATCCAGCTCACTCTAGCTTCAAAATGAAATCTGACAATTGACACATCTTTGCCTGCTGAGTAACCTACTTCATTTTCTTCCCGAGGTTATTGAGTTGCGTGATTCCCAAACCAGACACCAGCAGTTATTACTTGTTACTACTTCACTGGCAAAATTCAGTGACTTATAAATAAAAGATAATAATGTTATTTAACTTTACGTATCATACCAAATTACTTTTACTACTCATACTAAGTAATAAAGATTTTGTTGTAGCTATGCCTGTAATCAGAACATTCTTTTGTCTTTTGGGAAACGATGAAAGATGAAGAAAGGAGAAGAAATGAGTATGTAATTCCATTTTCTGATTCCGATGGCAGACACAGGCGGTAGTGCTCAATGCAGCACATAATTTAAGCAATAGTCTATGTTATTCAATACATCGTTTTCAATTGCTTTCATTGTGTGGGCTAATCTTTTATGGCAGCATTCCTCAAACTGGAAAAATATTTATTTTTCTCCTTCCACAAAACACACCCGACACACAGAAACACACATATTCTAGTGTGTCCAGACTTTTTCCACTCATAATTTATAACAGATTCTAAAAGAAATAAATGTACCAACTAACAATATTGTGTAAATCACTGATAAGGCCTAAAACCCCGATTCCCTCATTTGCTGCACATTAGGTCACCTGAGTATCTTAAAAAAAAGGAAAAGTACAGCTCACACCCCACAGTCTTCGGGGGATGGGAGAGAGGCAAGTGGACACAGGCATCAGTATTTTGAAGTTCCCCAGGGTATTGCTGCAACAATTTGGGAACCATTGGCCTAAAGCTGTGCTTCTCATTTAAAGGTATTTCTAACAAGCTGAGGATATATTTGACAAATATCCAAAAATATATGTTAAAATTATGATAGTACAATGGTAGACCTTCAGGTAGTAGAAAGTAATGGAGATGGTATCTTTCAGTAGTTGGAAAATAGATTCCCAACACTTCTAATAGCCCGAGACGGGCAACCACTACCTGCATCCACGCATAAAGCCCGCGGGATCACAAGGTCCAAGAAGACAAGATGTATAAAAATAAATCAATATCTGGTTCTGTCCATAGGCAACCTAACAATAAAGTCCTGAGCACCAGGTAGATACTTAAGGCCTCGATGGCTTGATATCAGAGCATAATATTTGTTTTCATTCCTATCTGGTTCAGTTTGCATTTTTCCATCATACGGTCCTGCTGATGGTCAACCACGTTACCAGACATGGGAGAAAATCCTCCTTGCCATGGAAATAAAAGAGAAGTCTTCATTTTTAGACAAAAAAAGAATTTCACTCAACACTGTGATCAAAATAGCCATGCTTTTTCTCTCTGATCCACAGATCACAACCTGAGAACTCCTGCAAGGTGTGGTCTCACCTGTCCAGAGCACCTGCCAGTCTCTGGAGCTCAGTGGCATGATCCTCCGCTCTGTAGACAAGGTCCAGTGCTCTTCTTTTGGACATCTGCATGACCAGGTCATCTACATGGTGCCTGATTTTGGCAGTCCATAGAAGCAGCTCATCCCGGTGATGCTCTAACTGCTACATAGAGAAATTAACATTGTGACTACATGTGCAACTATTTAACAATGTATCTGAGACGTGGGAAGATTCTTTGGAAACTTTGGGTACTGCAGCTGTGCTGAGTTGGGACTTACTGCTAGAGCCTTTCCTGAAGCATTTGCAGGTGCAGTGGCAGCATCAAGCAGTCCTCTTCCTTCTGCGATTAGCACTGACGTCAAGTTTTGTTCTTCTTGAACACGCAGCTTTTTATCCTGTAGCAAAAATCACCTCTAAGGATGCTTCATAAAAGCAAGTCGGTTTCTGAACCGCGGTGCCTGACACTATGTGCTGAAGTTAGCCTTCGGGGCTCTTTTTTTTTTTGTGTGCGGTACACGGGCCTCTCACTGTTGTGGCCTCTCCCGTTGCAGAGCACAGGCTCCAGACACGCAGGCTCAGCGGCCATGGCTCATGGGCCCAGCCGCTCCGCAGCATGTGGGATCTTCCCGGACCGGGGCACGAACCCGTGTCCCCTGCATCGGCAGGCGGACTCTCAACCACTGCGCCACCAGGGAAGCCCCGGGGCTCAGTTTTTAAGAAGCTAAGACTGGTATCATTTACATGGGAGAATGTGGTACCAGCTCTAATGGAGAGAGAGCTGGTAAGACTCACGCTGAACTCTCGCAGGTTGGCCCTGACAATGAACAGCAGGCGCCTGCTTTCCTGGGTCTTCCTCTCTGCCTCCCTCAGGAGCTCTTCTGCGGCCTGCACTTTACTGCTGTGTCTTGAAAGGAGACTGCTTGCTGCTTCTTTTAACACCTCCAACTCTTGCTGTGGTTTCTGGTAATTTTTCTGAATTTGTGACAATAAATCTTCAGCAGCCCTGGGAAAATAATAGACGGTTCACATGGTAAGAAATGAACAACAAAGCTCGTATCATTGAAATGATAGTGGAAGAAACTTTTTGTTTTATACAGGAGGTTCTTATTAGTTATCCATTTTATACATATTAGTGTATATCTGTCGATCCCAATCTCCCAATTCATCCCACGACCACTCCCCCTGACCCCGATAGTGGAAGAGACTTTTACATAATCGTTCTGAGTTTCTTTGTGACGTCCTAAGTGGTACCTTGTAATCTCTTAAAAAGGGAAACAATTTTTCTAAGACAGCTATTAGTATGGCAGATTTACATTTTATCCTTAATAAACTCTCCTTATTCACAAACTTACTAACGTATTTTAGTAATGGAATTAAAAGAAACCATCTCAGTGAATCTTGATTCAGAAAATTGGGACCATAGTCTGTGAGTGACGGCAACTGAAATCTTTCATTATAATATGGCCAGAAATTGAAAAAAGGAGACTCTTCAGTGATTTGCTCTCAAGTTACCAGTGTATTTATACAACATAAAAGTTTTTCTGCAGCTAGTTAAAAAACAGATTTTATAAAAACTTTCAAATCCAAATTGCCAATAAAGATATAATTTGTACCACTGATAAAAGCAAGCTTTAGGAAATCGAAAGACATTTTCCTCTATTCTTTTGTAAATTGCTATTTCAATCAAACTTAAAGCTCTATAGAATGATACAGTTTTCATACTACAGAACTTTGCAGTGGTTGAATATATCCCATTAACTTCTTGCTTCAATTTGTCAGAAGAACTTTGAAAAATTTCATGGAAAATGCCTTGTAAATCACCCTTAGCTTTCACATATCATCAGATCGCTGGGCTAAACACCACAAAAAACATTTTCCAAAGATACATATTTGAACTCTGACATCATTGAGCATTATCAGGAATTATTTGAACATTCTTATGATTTTTAATGATTATAAAAATGATAGCAAGATGTTGCATTATGATACAGGCAACAAGAACCAAAAAGAGCACATGGGAAACACACAAATAAATCCAATATATTCCTAACATGTGGCCATGAATCTGTCAATTCACATTGTTAAAGAAGGTATCTCTCAAAGAAATTTAAATATAGAGGTCAAGTTTTCATCTATGAAATGAATTTACCACCTAAACTGTGATCAGATGAAATGATATAGTCAGCAGTGACTTGAAAGACTAAAAAGAAAAAACACAAAACCCCTCAGCACTCTTAGCTTCTTCTTGTAAAATTTATTTAGTTAACACAGTAAAACAGTGTTTTTCAAACTGCGTTTCTCCACAACACTAGTGCCGTGAACAGGTAAGCAAGTTCCATGAGAAAGGGTTGCGTGCTGCAGTACATTTAGCTGTGTTCTCCAGGCTCCTTTTGGAGATCCTGAAACATCAGCCTGAAGACTTGTAGTAAAGACCTTGTCTCTCCTTAAGACACTGCATTTACCAAATTATCTAGGCACAGGACACATTTCTTTACTGAAATATCTTTTGAATGGTGTGGGGACACCTGCGTGGAAAACAGTTGGGAAACACAGCTACAAAGGATAATTTACAGGGTGCGGTAAAGGGAAAGATAGCAGGCCGGAGTTGGCTACCCTTAGAAAGGCCTGCTTGCCAGGCTGGCCCTCGGCTGGCGTCTGCAAGTGCTCCCGCTGTCCCCTGACTGGTAAGGGTGGCTCACTGCCTCGACTGTTTGTGCAAACAATGTGGTTTAGGCTGAACACCTGCTTCCCTCCTGGGAGTCTGGAATGTGGGTATGTGCTGGGCAGAGGGAGCCTATGGGACCAGCCCCCACTGAAAACCTCAGATGCTGAACTCTACGGGCTTCCCTGGGCATCACACACAAGCTGCTGCATTTTCATTGCTGAGGGGAGAGTGTGCTCCGTGGTCCCTCCTGGGATGGAGAGAGTGTAGGGAGCCTGCATGGGCTCCTCCCAGCTCCCCTGCATCTTCCTCATGATCCAGCGGTGCATCCTTAATACGCCACTCTAGGAAATCTCAGCCCTGAGTCACAGGAGTCCTGGTGAAACTCTGAATGTGGAGGTGGCCTTGGGGACCCTGACACATGCACAATAAGCAACTAGGTTGTGTGCTAAGTACTCTCACTTACAGGATTGCCGTACTTCAGCATAAATTATCAATCTTCTAAGAATTATAATAAAAAGGCTGAGAAATAAGTCCTAAAATAATCCATGAAATTTGAAATGACTTAAGTACACGGATTATCTATGGAAGAAAGTGGAGGCCTAAGAATGCATTTAAAAATCTTTTTAAAATAAAAGTCTCAGTAGTAATAATTTAACTTACAAATTAAAGAGAGAGTTTAAGAATCTTATTAATAACTTAATTTCAAATAGAAATAGAAGAGCTACAATGACAGAGAAAGGGTGACAGAAGGAAGGCCTAGTGGGGACGAGGGTCAGGGGGCACAGGTGGGGAGAGGGCCCCCTGCCTTCTCAACTGCTACTCAGTAAGTCAACTTTTCCCAGTTGGACTGTGAGCTCCTAGTGGGCAAAAGGCTTTATTGTTCTCTTTTGTGTCCCCAAGTCCTAGCACAATGCGGGACACCTGTGGGCTCAATCCACTTTATTGACCGAATGACATGACCGTGGAAGGTACTGGTGGGGGGAGGACCCCTGCAAAATGACTCCTGGGATCTGCAGGGATTCCCCGTCTGAGGGAGAGACGTGCAGCCGAGGGAGAGAATGAATGAGATGACCGACCACGTGTGGTGCTGGGAGGACCTTGAGTCTAGGATGAGCTGGAGCCGGGTGGATGGGGGGAGATGGTGAGTGAAGAGGGAGGCTGGAATGAATACGTGATGTTTACATGTTGTCCAGGAGGCAGTGGGGAGCTGAGGAAGGTGGGAAGAGAGCAGGGTGCCCTGGGGTGGCTGCCTCAACTGCAGGCGGGTCCTGGGACCACCTGCATGGAGGTATGAGCCTTTCCCTGTGGGGGTCCCCACACCATGCATCCAGTGAAGGGAGGATGCAGGGGAGGGGCTGGGTCAGGGAGAGGTGATTACAATCTAGTGTAGGTACACAGCCATGGTCTCTGAGCTGACCATGGAAATTCCACCCACCCATTTTCTATGGACTGGGTCTAAAGTGTACTTCCTGTTGTTTAGGGCTGGAAAATAACGGTTTAATGTCAGACAGATTTAGGTGTGTAGCCAGATTTCATATTGTCCTGCACGTGGGGCAAGCTACTAATATTCTCTGGGCCTCAGTTTCTCCAGCTGGATATTTCCCACCTAACAAGGTGGCGGGGATGAGCCCCTGCAGTCCATGAGGGGTGCAGTCTACACCACCCAGCACAGAAGAGGTGCTCTGTAGATGGCGGCCCCTTCCCCATCCCCTGGGTCCTCGCCCACTTCTGAGCCCCCCTCGACCAGTCCATAGTCCTCTCAGGGCCCTTCTTGGGCCCTAACAAATGTTCTAGTAATTAGATTATGAGTCCCCTCTCCAAATCCCATGCAACATAAGTTCCTCCTTTTGTTTCTCACAGAACAAATTAACAACGTCAAAAATCCCATTCAATGATGAAAAAAGATGTCTAAGCTCAGCTCTCCCGTGTGTGCCGGTAGAAGTGGATGTTGTTTTTAAAAACGTTTTAGAAAATAATTTGGCAATGCAAGTCGGGAATCCTCAAAATGCAAACTCTTTGGCTAAATGATTTCACTCCTTAACATGTACCCTGATAAAATAATAATGTGAAATACAGAAAAAGATTCTTATCTAAGTTGTTCATTACAACATTATTTAAAATAGTAAAATATATTAAAAATAGTTTAAACATCTCACTATAGAGACTGGAGTTTTGATGGAGTATTATGTGACTAAACCAGTACTTAAGACATTTATCACAACCTGGCAGAGAGATAGCTTTGCTATTACATCAAGTAATTACTGTGTGAAAATACTACGAAAAAAGCCTGAAAGCAAATTACAAGCTCCTAGTGACCATGTCTAACAATTCTTTGTGATCTGTCATTTCACATCATGGGTTTTGATGACAGTGTGCATGACTGAGCTAAATTAATCTGGCATGATGCCAAACTGTCCTAGAGTTCACAGCCTCAGTGGTAGCCACTGCCTGTGTCTGCTTCCATGAGAGTTTACAGCATTACACTTAATCTTCAAGAAAGACAGTATCATGAGGTTTTTTTTTTGTTCACACAAAGTAGAAATGCTGTTTTAGGGTCGCGGAGAAAAACCGAACCTATGACATAATAGCAAAGATAGAAATTCTACTGATCACACTTTTCTCTTGTGGAGGGGCCAGCACCCAGCTCTTCTCCTATGACCTTCTGCCCCACTGAGAGCTTTCTTTCCTTCTCCTCCACTTGCCTCCTTCCCCCTCAGCTTTCAAGTTCCTACCTCTAATTGGTTGTGTCATGAATGGTATTCAGGCACTTACTTGAGTCCAAGAGTGGCATTTTGGTGCAACTGCAGGAAATTCCTTTTCTGAATGATTTCCAGCAACGAAGTAATGTTCTTTTGCATATTCTGAAGAGTAGAACTGGGTAACTGGACATCTTCATCCAAGGTCTGATTTAGAGTTGCTGCCCTTTCGATGATTTCTACGGAGAAAATATATCAATCATTGAGTAAGTTTCTCAAAAATGGACAGTACTAAAATGGAAAAACTTAGAACCTTCTCCAGTAAGGCCTGCTCTGCTCACCTAAACTGGATTGAACCTCTAGCCAGGCCAGGTCAGCCCATATATCCCAATGCACTCTGGACATCCTATGTCAAAACACTCATGGACTTGGGATTACTGGTTTATTTCATGTCTGCTTCCCCAGTACCCATAAACTGTAAGGGCAGGGGCTGTGCCTACCATGCTCACGGCAGCATTCCCTGCCCCTGGCACGAACATCTGCATGTAGAAGCACTCAGTAATATTTACTGCAGAAACAAACCACCAGTACTTGATACTACTCTTTTTTTCTTTTTTTTTTTTTGCGGTACATGGGCCTCCCACTGCCGCGGCCTCTCCCGTTGCAGAGCACAGGCTCCAGACGCGCAGGCCCAGCGGCCACAGCTCACAGGCCCAGCCGCTTCGCGGCATGCGGGATCTTCCCGGACCGGGGCATGAACCCGTGTCCCCTGCATCGGCAGGCGGACTCTCAACCACTGCGCCACCAGGGAAGCCCAATACTACTCTTTTCTAAAAAATATGTCATTTGTTCTAATAATACCCTTACCTTTTGCTCTATAAAGTCTGATTCGTATTGGAGTCTACGCATTTTATGCCCTTACACCATAACCCAAAAAGAAAAGCCAGAATTTCTGGTAGCCAAAAAACTGACAGTAGCATTCTAAAAGCCAGATCAGATGGGACATCCCAGTTGAGTAGGGAGTAAATCACTCTGATATTAGGACATACTTTGGGACCACACTGAAGCTCCAAATCCCATCAGCTCCTATTCTGGGCAGAGATGGTGCTGAGAGTTTAGCTAAGCTACTCTGTGGCACTGCTGCCTCTGTGTCCATTTCATTCAGCTAAGTGGCCTTCAGGGACCTGAAACTAACACTGGCCCCTCATGCAAGCATATGCCCTAGACGCAGCCGCAGAGGCAAAGCAAATGTAAGTTCTAGATATGACTTCCCCAATGGCCCTAGTGATCGACAGTCTTCCTGTCTCCCAGCACCTTCCCCTTCCATGCCCCGTAGATAAGGTCCCTGGGGACTTACCAAAACCCTGCTCTTTTGCTTTGGATTGGCCAATCTGGCCTTAGCCCAGGAACCCCAAAGCTCTCCACGCACAGACCCTAATAAAGGCCTGCGCTCCAGGTACCGTCTCCCACTTTCTGCCTGCACCCTGCCTTGACCACGTCGTGTGGCCCCTTGAGATGGGCTGGCTACTTCCTCAGGCTGGACCCCCCCGAGCAATCAACTGCTCTATCTCATCTTCTCTAGTGGTCTGTTGTTGGACCTCGGCTCACCACTCGGCAAATGTGCTCCGTTTAATGTGTTCATTTGACAAATTCATAATGGATGGGGAGGCACCATATCTATTTGATACTAAGGACCGAAGTGTACGGCATGACGTGGAAAAGAAAAAAGGAAACATCCATTTTTTAAAAGATAAAACTCTCAATGAAAGACAACGATGTGGACACTGGGAAGGCTCCAGGTGTCCAGTCTAGGAGTCTAGGACATGGTTACTCATGTGCTGAGTGAAGCGAATAAGCTTTTCCTACCGAGGAAGCCAGACCCGCCAGACAAGGCTCCGAGGACACTACCTTGGATGTCTGCCTGCAGCTTCTCCGTAAACGTCAGGAGGTCACGGCTCTTGTTGAGGATCCCTTCAGTGGCCCTGGTCACGTGCTGGCTCCGTGTTAACACTCTGTCCAGCTGATGGAAAATAAAGGCCTCAGTTTAGTTTGACTTTGAATACAACGTGAACTTCGGCACTCCAGATGTTGTCTCTTTTAAGCAACAAACATATTCCAGAACACAGAGTGAAGGTGTACACCATCACCTATGCTAAGGTCAACAGTTGGGTTGGAAGTGGACGAGGTCGTTCATGAAATGATTTACTGCTCACTCTGTGTGAGAAAAGGTGGTCTATTTTTTTAAAGGCAACCTAATTGGCCATGAAGCCACAGACTCCCCCAATGTCTCCATTGTGAAGACCTCATGTTCACTTTAGGACCCAAATATGCAGAACCTAGAAAGTAAAATCTTATTAATTTCTACTGACCGTGAGAACTTAGTCAAGGAGTTAAGACATAGAGTTAGGCAAATGGGCCTGCTTCTGCCAGGCTGGAGACCTGGTACTAATACCTCCCAGTTTCATCAGTAACCTGCAGTAATAATGACACTGCCTCACAGGACTTCATGATGATTATATGGGATGATGTCTGTTAGGCCGGCAGTCCAGGGGCTGAGAGCTGCTCTCAGCTGTTATTTTTATTAGGAATGCTCTAATTTGTGAAAAGAAAGGTTTCATAAATTACAAACGTAACTTCCAGGAATGTAAAGTAACTCAGAATGGTTCTAAAAGTGTTTTCGAGTCAAAATCCAAAGAGAATCTTCTTTAATGGATACAAGAATTTATTTTCATCAGCTTATCACTTCCTACCAAATGTTTGCTTGCAGAGGTACTTTAAAGCCCACATATAAACCCTTAAACTCTTCCCAAATCATCATTAATTCCAGGCTAATACATTTTAGGGTGCACGATTGTATACGTGTGTGGATGTTGAGAGACAGAGACAAGATACATATATACACAGATACACTATCATACACATATCAATGTGCATACATGCATACCTATGTGTATGTGCGCGTGCGCACACACACACACACGCAAAATCCATGAGTGAAAATTATAAATTTAGCAATAGGCCTCCCTCACCATCTGCAAATGAGCAGATTCTTTTTTGGTCACCAGAAACCATTTATCTGGCATGGGCTAAACAGAATAAATAACCCCCTGCTGACATCAAAGTCCACAAATCAGAAGCACAGGGCTGAAGCCTGAGTGTTGCCGACACCACACAAGGAGCTGCGCTGGTGTTGGGGGCAGGGGTGGGGACCTCCGTTCTCACCTTGTGCAGTGAATCCAGGACAGGGAAGAAGCCCCATCTTTTCATGCCGCCCACCCCTGGTTCCCAGGAGGAAATGAGAGGTGATGGTAAAGTGGCAGCCCGACTCCTCCCTCAGTGGACAGGACAGCAGAAATTAAATCAGGAGCCTCTTCCCACTAAAGCACAGAAGCTGGCAGCATCAGAACCGATTTGAACACAAAGCACCTGGAGCACAGCTCCTGGGAGGAAGAGGCTGCCCTGGTCTGATCAGAACCTTCCAGGCAGCCACCGGCAAGGGATCACAAGGGCTGGAGTGGGTGGGGGAGCGGGCCCTTTACGTGAAGAACTTACCTTCCTTTGCAAGTCCTCTGTTTGTTCTGAGACACCTTCAAGCTGTATTTTTGCCAGTTCTTTCTGTATATTTTCTTTTAAAAAAGAGTCCTAAAAGAATGAAGAAAACAAATTATAACGCTTCAAAATAAATCTTCTGGTTCTTAACTAACAATCACCTGTTATTACCTTTTTTGTTCATAGAAAGAAATTCTCCTTTCCTTGAAATTGCATTAAAAAATAAAATGAATCCCATTCACTGAAGTTCTGACTTCAGCAACATGGTTCCATACTGCCATCTTTTGCACTGAACTTCCTATGTAGATATGAATTGAAAGTCTGGTGGGTTATGCAGAACTGAACTGCTGCAATTCCTGGGTGAGTCGGGCCGAACTTAACAGTAGAGTCACATAAATTTTAACTATAATTGCTAACACCTCAAAAAATGCTTACTAAGCTAAAATACAAATGTATTAAGTAAAGAAAAGCCTTTATAATTACTAACAACGAGGTGCTTAATTTATGCCAACACTCTTCTAATTTCTTTACTTGTATGACTTTACTCAAACCTTACAACAACACTTGAAGGGGCTAGATTATTGTTTATGGTCAAGACAGTTATCAACTTGCCCAAGTCGCAGTGTAGGTCAACAGTGAAAACAAGAAAAAGTGAAGGGTTCACAACTTTAAACTCCTGAGAACTTTACATAAACATAAAAAGTCATTTAAGGGAATTAACAAGGTGGTTTAAATGAGGGAAGATCACTCAAAAAGAGTTAAAGTTGAAATCAAGTGTTTATTTCACGTGGTAAAAAGAAATATAGTTGTACTGCTGGAGCCCAAACTGACAGAGTAGTACTTACTGACTGCGTCTATAGTGAGTGGAAAAAAAACTTAAACATTTCTTTCCTTCCTTTTTTTTCTTATCTTTCAAAACATTTCGTTCTATTTGAGGAAAAATAATATAGAAACATCTCTTAGAGTTTCCTAACCTTTCTTAACTCCATTATATCTAAAGAGAAAAGACCGGGATTAACAAGAGTGGATCACTGAAGCAGCTGGATTCCACTGTGCGCGCACGCACACACACACGCATTACTGCATAGCACAGTGAATTAAATATCTCAAATTCTAATGCATAGGCTTTAAGCCAAATTAAGAATCACATGTTTTCCCAATTAGAATGAAAAAACACTGTCTAGTAAGTCAATTTCTTACCTTCCCACCTTCTTTTGGACCCAGATCAAAACACAGATTTTAACTAAACATAAAACTATGATTTACCCTCAGAGATTTTCATATAGTCTTCCAGGGAGGAGGAACTTTTGTGCCCTGCAACTCCAGTTAAGAATAATACACTGACAGAAAACAGTTCATCTTCATTCAGCACATTAAAGAAGATGCCATCCTGATTCCTTTTCTGTGTTTGTATTAGGTCTGCTGTTTTCAACTATCCAAAGACCTGTTATAAACAGGGGTGAGTGGACTTTGTCTTATTCCAAAAGGCAGGAGAAAGAGGAACACAGAGGAAGAATCTACAAGGAGGCATCTATGGATCAATTCTTGACCAATTAGAGCTGCCCCACAGTGAAACGAGTTATCATGTGGATGATGCAGTCCCCGGTCAGGTTCAGGGGAAGGCCTGGCGCCTACCAGCGCTGGACACTGGGACTGAGGCTCCTCCACCTATGCGGAGCATGGACAGAAAAAATGACCCCTACTGTCAGGCCAAGTCTTCACCTCCCCATGACACATGTTTCTATCCATCTCTGTATTCCTAGTACCTACCCGGAGATATTTCGTTGTATTTTCCAGGTTTGACAAAATCCCATACGGGACAGGGATGATGCCGGAGAGGTTCACAGACACGATGGCATCACCCACATGGTCCATGTCATTCAGCAGCACGCCTCCACATTCATCGTCACAGGCTACAGGGTAGAGGAAGTTCAAGTTAAAGCAAAGCGGCCGGCACGTTTTCCCGTGCGTGCGCATGGCATCCTGTAATAACAACATCTACAGTGCTTCCGAGGACTCATCCCATCTCATCCTCATGCCAACTGTGCCTCGGGAAGTAAGCAGGTCCCAAGCCCCTGTTCTCAGATGACGACGCCCAGACGCAGGTCACATTAGTGACTCCCCAGGGCCACACAGAAACGCTGCTCCAACCTTTACAGCACGTTTGCCCATCTTTGACCTGGACCTACGGCCATGAATTCCAAGTGCAAGTCCTGTCAGGGCCTGGCCTGTGATTTCCTCAGATAGTTTGCAGACACCTTCAGCAAGTACAAATGAAGGGAAGTGGAGAAAGTAACGGATGTGTCTTGCTAATGACAAACACACGAAGAAAAGCAAAAGAGCTCTGGACTGCCATGATCCTGACCTTGCTTCTTCCCTACCTTCCCCGCGAACCACTGAGGAGACATCCCAAGGTCACTACCTCACGTACTTGCTATTCAAATAAATCAGAACTGGCGAAAAAAAATTCCACAACAGCCAAGAGCTGAGGCCACACGTGAAATCTGGTGACACAAATGAGCAGCCACAGGTGTCCTCTCTGCTCTGACTGACCCTTGGCTCCACTAGAGGGGACATTAACCAGCTGAACCATGAAGCTGGCATTGCTGTGCTGCTGATAGTGATGGAGAGATAAATGCTGTTATCCTAGAACCTTCTCCTCGGCTCCAAACGCACTTCACAGAGTTCAGTTCGGCAGATGCAAAGGAATCTATGATTCGTTAAAATAAAGTAGGACTTTCTCTATCCTGCCAACGCCACTGGGCGCCGTACCAGGAAACCATCTGGGAGGAGAAACCACCTTTCATCCTTGAGAGGAGTTGATACCCACACACACAGTCGCTCTCCACCAGAATGTGCCTTGGTTCACAGTCCTCACAGCGGAGCCCCGTGGCCCCTGGCCTGCAGACGCACTGCCCGGACCCGCGGTCACAGTCACTGTGGACAGAGCCATGCGGGCTGCAGTCACACCTCTGGCAGGTGCCGCCCGGCATCTGAGGGTTCCCACGGTAGCCCAAGGAGCACCTGCAGAAGGAGACACGCAGGACAGACAGGAGGGTCAACACCAGTGAGTAAATACACAGAGCAGCTTCCCAAGGACAGTAATCACTTCTGCCACACGAAGTGCAGAGAACACAGGCCACTCACCTTATTCTGCATTTTATTTCCTGAAAGGAGGATGAGATGGTCACAAGGAAGTGCATTTACCTATTTTGATGCCCGGGGGGTTTCATTTTGCATTATCAATCGCGCACATCCAAACTGATAAGGGCTCCCGATCACGTTCATAAATATGTCCTACGTGTATAAAAGGGGCAGGTGACATACCTTTCACAATATTGTCCTTCGTAGCCTGGAAAACAGGCATCACAGCGAAAATCGTGATCACCTTCCAAGACACAAGTGGGACTAAAACTGGAAGAAAAGAATTTTTTTGAATTTTCAGATACACAACTTCAAATCTTTCTTAGGGTACTTATTCGTTACTCTTAGGGTACATGATACTGTCCTAAAAAACAACTGATGACACTGGACAATTGGACAAGTTTTTTAGAGCTTATACTCTTTGGGGCAAAAAAAAGGAAAATAAACACATAATTGATACAAGCGGTTGCATCTCTTGTATCTAGAAGATACTCACAGATGCCTGTCCAGTGACAACCATGTGAGTGCTGAGGGGATGCAGCCCGATTTACAGAAGACAACTACTTAGTCACCAAACAAGAAAGCTTCCCAGGTGAAAAGGGGCTTGTTCTGAGATGTACGTGAATTATCTGACTTATCAGATGAAAAGGTGGCTGGAGAGAGCTGCACGTGCGCAAACGTGCGGAACAGCAGGGAGAAGGGAGCTGGACCAGCGCTGGGGATACACCTGACTGCAGTGAAAGGCAAGAGGGAAAAGCAGGGGAAAGAAGCAGAGTGAGGGCGGGATCTCAAGGTAACTGGACCTAAAGGTGGGGAGTCGGGCGATGGGCTACAGCAGCAAAAGGACAGAGCACCAAAAACTGGATGATCCACTCAGATTGTGACCCCTCACTCGGGGACTGCAGCTTCTGGCGTGTTCCTTTTTCTCAATAGCCTCTGCCTCCACATTTTAAATCACCAACTAGAGGCTCAGCTGGGTACCTGCAAACCACTAAAGAAACAGCTGGGGTATCTGGCCGGTAAGAGAAGTTCCCAGCATGAGTTACAGGGTTGCTATGAGCCCTGCTTCACTTCTGACTTTTTTCCCTCCTTAAACACTAAAGGGACAGACTTCAGTGAAAACACAAAATATGTAGAAAACAAAGCACGTCTTTCGAGGCCTCTCAGATGCACAGCACACACGGAACGTTCACACTCTCACCGTCTCTTCCTAACAGTGTACTAATTTATTAGCGTGTGTGTGTGTGTGTGTGTGTGTGTGTGTGTGTGTGTGTGTGTGTGTGTGTGTGTGTGTGTGTGTGTGTGTGTGTGTGTAGGGGGTGTGCTGTGGGGACGGTGTGGACTTTCTGTAACTGAAGAAGTAAAATACACAAACAGTATAGAACTGTACAAAGCAGAAGTGTAAAACACCCGTCCAGACATTTCTCTGGGCATGTACAGCTATGGAGCTGTGGACATGGACATACATACGGATATGAATGTTTTCCAAAATGGCATCACACCGTATGTTCAGTTTCATAATTCCATTGGCCATTCCTCCAATTCTGTACATACAGATAATGCCTTATTCTTTTCTCAGTGTTGGTACAATATTTCACTCTAGGTACGTACCACAATACACTCTAGGTATTTAATCAGTCCCGTGTAGGGAGATATTTTAGTGCCCTCCTCCAATTTCTTGTGAGTACAAGCAATGCCCATCTTTATACACATATGCAAGTATTCATATAGCTTAGATTACATGAGTGAAATTGATGATTCAAACTTTATATACAGGTTTTATACAAAAAATAGCAGCAGCAATACATTTTAGGATGCTTGATAGTTTACAGCAGTTTACACAGTGCCTCTCATTAGGTATTCGTTGTCAAGCAACACTTACTTGGAGACAATAAAAGACAGAAGATTAGAATATTAAAAAGAAAACTTCATTTTAGTATACCAAAAGTTGGTATTTGATCTATACATGTTCAATGCCTTGTCAAATATTCTAAGCAATAATGAAATGTTATTTATGAATTACAGTTTTTGTTGCAACCAAAGAGGACCCACGGATATTCCAATTCCCGCCTAAAATCTCTTGTTTCTTTTACGTGTTCATATAACTCTATACAAGCATCATGAGTATGAGGTAGAACCTGGCCCCAATTTCCTTACCATGCAGCATTTCTGCACTTCATCAGACATCAGCATGTATAAATTCTAACCCCATTCCCTTGCATTGAACAAGAACTGAATTCTTCGTATCATTATTCATAAAATTAATAACAATTCATCTCTAGACACACTGGTTCCACAGGTTGGAGGCTAAAATTAGTCTTCAAAAAAACAAAACCTGGGGCTTCCCTGGTGGCACAGTGGTTGAGAGTCCGCCTGCCGATGCAGGGGACACAGGTTCGTGCCCCGGTCCGGGAGGATCCCACATGTGGAGCGGCTGGGCTGCTGAGCCTGCACATCTGGAGCCTGTGCTCCGCAATGGGAGAGGCCACAACAGTGAGAGGCCCGCATAACGCAAAAAAAAAAAAAAAAAAAAATCCTGAAAGTCCTTTCTTTAATGGGTTCCATTCTAACACTCAAAACTAACACACAGATACTTTGCTTTTGAAAAGATTCTCCTCAAATGCTGGAAGAATGAACACTTTTTCTTAAAATTAGCCTTTCTCGACACACACAGCGTATTCATTAAGACAGATCACGTGGAGACCCTGGAAAGTGAAGCTGAGAGTGGAAGCAGCCCGCCTTCAGCAGTGGGTGGTGCGGGCGTGCCAGTGCACCTGCAAGGCTCACCTGGCAGGGAGGCCGTGAGGACAGGTGCAGAGAGAGCAGTCGCTGGCCGAGCCGGTCACCTTCCCGTAGTAGCCGGGGGCACACACATCGCAGTGGTCTCCGGCGGTGTTGTGGCTGCAGTTCTGGGGCCCCATGTTTCAAAAGGAGAGGAAAACAATGGGAAACTTGTTAGAACTCATTCTCATCTGGCAATAGCCCAGCACTACCACGTTTCATATCAGTTGACTTTTTTTAATTCTCAAGGAAGGGTGAGCATTTTTCTTCATATTTTTAAAATCCTGGACACACTGGCAGCTCTGTGGCCTTCGTTCATTATAAGATTGCATTCATCTGACACAACCTAGAAGTTACTGATACATTCTTCTTATAGAAAATATACCCAGTGCGGCCAGCTTTCAGAGCCTTAAAATATGGATCTAAAATGTATAGGGACCCAAACAGCGATGTGAAGCGCACTGATTTGTGCATAGTTGGGGTTCAGTGATCACACTGGAGGGTTGAGAGGGCAGAAGAGAACGGATAGATGATTCAAGAAATCGACGGTGGGTTAAGTGGGCTGTGTTCTTTCCTGAGTATAAGTTGACAGGTCAGCCGCTGACCTGAGAACTTTGTTCTGGTAGGTCAGGAAAGGGAGGGGAATCATTTAATGTCCTAGGAGTACCTAATCTTGTCAAAGTGCTTAGCTGCACCAAGGAAAGATGCAGCATGAAAGAACCAATTAACTTCTCAAACTATCCGTGTGACTTTTGTCCCCGTGATTGGCCAAGGGACCTTCTTAGCTAATTACATCTCACCTGAAGTTGCCTGAAATCAATTCTCCTTAAATTCTTAAATGAGATTTTCTCATTTTCTGTATTAGGACTTTACTTCTGCCCGGAGCGTGAGCTGATTAGAATGAATAACTTTTTTAACAGTGTTGCAGCTATCTGCATCTTCATTAAGTCCACTTTACCTTGAATGACTTGGAATAATTCTTTAATTCCAGATATATAATGAAGTCAGCCAAGGTGAACACACATCTTTTTAACTGAGGAGAACCAAGCAGTGCTTCAGCTTCTAAATTCACCTGGGCACTGCTATGGTTTAACAGCTTTCCCAGTGGAGACTGCCTTTAAATTCCACATATGAAAGATGCTTCCAAACAGAAGAAGATGGATCTGGTGTGGGAACCCTGGTTCCTGTGTTTGGGCCACAGCCAAGATCTCTAAGGCTTTGGTGTCTTTCTTGGTGGGGAGCTCATTTTCCTTCAGTGAGTTATTTTACCTGAAGCAGGTTAGTCTTCGCACAATTTAGACAAGGAACCAATGTTCCCACATGAGTTATCAGAAAGAATGAGGTTTCACGAGTAGGGAAAGAATATCGGGTTATTCTATGTTATCAATAAGGTCTCGTCGGCTTAAGGAAAATCCTGGATGCAAGAGTTTGTCCTCAGGAACACAAGACTTCTGTCTGGGTCACTTGGTCCTTTGCAGTGGTCAGAACTCTCCTTGTGTCCCTGACGGCCTAGGGGTAGGTGGCCAGGAAACAAATGCACACTAAGACCTCTAGGACAACATGTAGTTTTTAACAAATGCAAGGAGAGGGCATCACTTTACACAGAGAAACACATTTTCAACTTTGACATTAACTCGTTTTGAAACCTCCAGGTGACCCTTCAAATTCTATGACAGAAAGTTCTCACGTACTTTGACTACAACCACCAGTACTGCAAGTAAAAACAAGAGACGGGCTTCCCTCGTGGCGCAGTGGTTGGGAGTCCGCCTGTCGATGCAGGGGACGCGGGTTCGTGTCCTGGTCCAGGAAGATCCCACATGCCGTGGAGCGGCCGGGCCCGTGAGCCATGGCCGCTGAGCCTGCGTGTCCGGAGCCTGTGCTCCGCAACGGGAGAGGCCACAGCAGTGAGAGGCCCACGTACCGCAAAAAAAACAACAACAAAAAAAAGAGACACTTGACTAATTCCCAAATTGATGTCCATAAAC
This sequence comes from Grampus griseus, assembly GCF_964374135.1. NCBI lineage: Eukaryota > Metazoa > Chordata > Mammalia > Artiodactyla > Delphinidae > Grampus > Grampus griseus. The sequence goes on along the minus strand of NC_139006.1, from coordinate 31,456,037 downwards.
AGATTCAAGGAAGTAAAATTTATAAGAGAATTTCCACCAACATTATCAGACCACTTAGCTAGACCTTTCTGAAGGAAATATACGTATATCTTACATTTAGCTAAATTTAAACTCTAAATCAAGAAGCTTGTATGACCTCGAACTGGAAATGTAGATGCTCAGGGCCTGCTCTAATTCTAAGCGTCAGGCAAGTACCCAAACAAACCAGCGTACCAAACACTTCCCCGTTTCAGGGTCACAGGTGTCACTGTGTTTGTTGCAATTGCAAGGCACACAGGGAGCCAGCAGAGGGCGCGGTCTCCTGCCATCACCTTCTGGAAGCTTCCCTCTGTGGTAACCAGGTGCGCAGTCCTGAGGGAATGCAAAAGCAAAGGAAATGAACAAGAAACCTGATTAACAAATGCGCAAAGGACTTGAATACACACTTCTCCAAAAAAGAAACACAAATGACTAAACAAGCACATGAAAAGATGCTCATTAACACTAATCATCATGGAAATGCAAATCAAATACCAGCTCACACGCATTAGGATGGCTAGTATCAAAAAAAAAAAAAAAAAAAAAAACCCAAAACAAAAAACCCCCAGAAGATAACATGTTGGCAAGGGTATGGATAGACTGGAAGCCTTGTGCTTTGCTGGAGGGAATTAGAAAGGTGTGGCACTGTGGAGCAGTATGGTGTTTCATCAAAAAGTTAAAAACAGAGTTACCGCATGATCCAGCAATTCTACTTCTGGGTATAAACCCCAAGAACTGAAAGCAGGATCTTGGAGAGATACTGGTACACCCATGTTTGTAGCAGCATTATTCACAATAGCCACAGGTGACAGCAACCCATGTGTCCACTGATGAATGGATGGATGAACACAATGTGGTCCATCCATCCAATGGACTATTATTCAGCTTTAAGAAGGAAGCAAGGAACTTCCCTGGTGGCGCAGTGGTTAAGAATCCACCTGCTGATGCAGGGGACATGGGGTTTGAGTCCTGGTCCGGGAAGATCCCACATGCCACTGAGCAACTAAGCCCGTGCGCCACAGCTACTGACGCTGCGCTCTAGAGCCACTCTGCGCTCTAGCGCTACCGAGGCTGTGCTCTAGAGCCGTGTGCCACAACTACTGAAGCCCGCGTGCCTAGAGCCCGTGCTCCACAAAAGAAGCCACCGCAATGAGAAGCCCGCGCACTGCAACGAAGAGTAGCCCCCGCTCGCCACAGCTAGAGAAAGCCCACAACAAAGACCCAACGCAGCCAAAAATAAATAAATAAATTTATAAAAAAAAGAAGGAAGCAAATTCTGACACGTGCTACAACATGGATCCATCTTTAGGGCATCGTGCTAAGTGAAATAAGCCAGTCACAAAAAGACAAACACTGCATGATTCCACTTACATGAGGGGCCTACAGTAGTAGATTCATAGGGATAGAAAGTACAAGGGTGAGACTGGGGGAGGGCCCAGGGGGGTTAGTGTTTACTGGGTACAGTTTCAGTTTTACCAGATGAAGAATTCTGGAGATTGGTTGTACAGCAGTGTGAGTGTACTTAACGCTACTGAGCTGTACACCTTAGAAATGGTCAAGATGGTGAAGTTTATGTTTATGCCTATTCTACCACAAGTAATTTTTAAAAGGCAAAAATGACGTAATAGAGACACACAGTTCTCTTCATCACTCGGAGCTGCTGTAACAAGCATACTTCAACCCCAAACCAGGAAACGGATGTTAACCACAGTCTCCCTACCTGACATGAGAATCCAGCTGTGCCAGGAGGACAGAGACACTTCTCTAAAAGGGATGCCACCTCCCTCTTGGGGTGCGACTCTTCAGCCTTTCTGCCAACCTCCATAGAAATATTTGAGATTCTGTGAAACCGTTGGGTTAAGAAATGTGAGAGGAGACACTAATATTTAAAAAGACACTTTCTTGAAACAGCACATTACTGAATAATGTTGGCACATATATGAAACCAGAGCTTTCCTGCCAGTTTGAGAGTAGTCCCTACTCACAGCTATAAAGGAAATGGGTAAAAACACACTAAAAGCACACTATTCATTATACAGGGAAGGTCCACAGCCACAAGTTTAGAACTTCAATATAATGTTAGAGAAAGCACACCTAAAAGAATCTGAAGTACGAGCTTGGCCATAACCTAGGCGGCTTTCTTTATGGGAGTAGTACTACATGAGCAGGGGACAGCATTCTTGATGCCCTGTGACAGAGAAATGGGCACTGCAGTTTAAGGGCAGAAAATAGCAGAACTGTTTTGTTGTTTACATAGAAGATATCACCATTACGTACTTACATGTTATATCCACATTAATACAGGAGATGAATAATCTATGTCACTTTTTACATACTTCATAATAATATTAACATTTACTAAAGTTTTGGTGAGGGACAGAAATATATATGATATTAAAGATAGGAGATAAAGGGGGTAAAGTGAATCAAATCCCTTCAGTTTGCTTTCAAATAAGGAATATATTTGGAAACTTCTAGAAGTTTCCAAGTACCTGCTTTGCTGTAATCCTTGGCCATAAGATGCTTTGATGAGGATGTACTCAATGTTGCTAAGAACAGACATAAAATCTGAGCGTGTGACAGGTTCTTCAGAAACAGAGTTAAAGTATTTCCAAAAATTCTGTGGATGAGAAGCACATTCAATTAAATTCAGGGCACAGATCCTCAGAGGCATATGAACTTAATTCCTTTAGAAATTTCTCCAGCAGTGAGCCCAGTTCTAAGTGACACTGAGTTTAAGTGAGGAAGCTCTCATGTCACCTCCCAGGGGTGGCAGCCGCACCATCTCATTTATCAACGGCCTCACATCACCTCTGGCAGCGCTAGCCACGCAGACAGTCAGTAAACATCCGCTGGAGGAAGGAATCCACACTTTCCAAATTCAAGGGCAGCCAAAGACTCCAGACCATCATATCCAAACAGGTTGAGATTCGTGTGCCACGATAAAGGATTTAAGATGCAATTTGCACTAAATTAACATAAGCCTAATATACATTTCTTGAGAATGTGAACTTTGAATTCTGTGTAGAAGTTCTGCTAAACCCACTGGAATTTTGACCCAAAGCCGCCTTCTTCACTCTCTTATTACAGCAGCTTCATGATTTCATTGCATGCAGAGCAGAGTTCCCAGCCCGAGGGGCCTGCATGAAAAGAGTGCTAGGTCACCTCTTTCATCCCCACTTCCTGCTCTTGTCTCAGTCCGTTCTTGGGGGCGGGCGCGTCCACATAGATGACTTGCTTTCTGGTCCGGCCTCCTTTGATGAGCACCTGAGGCTCCAGGTTGGAGGTGCCGATCCCACTGGAAGAATAGAAGGCCACGCTGTACCGTAGTTTGCTGCCGTAGGCCATGAGCTGTCGAAGAGTACAGTGTTGTTTACTTCTCTGGCATAGCACTGGTTTAAAATTATTTTATCATAAGCCTGCTGCCATTTGAAAGAAATCTTGTGTCTTAAAAATACATCACGTGGGTGGAATACGTTGTCTGATATGAGTTTCCTTCTAATTCTACTTAATTATGGATCGTTAAATTGACCTAGGCTATCGTTCCTAAGTAAGCGATCCTTCAAAAGTTTTAAAAACCGCATCATGAAGGTGTGATCGGTTGTAAAAAGCTGTACTTATGTATTGTATACAGGTTGATGGATTTGGGGATAAGTATACACCCATCGGACCACCATCACCAAAGCCACAGCCACAGCCATCACCTCCCAATGTCTCCTCTTGATGATACTAACAAAGGTAAGCTCCAAAGTAACAAAACTGTCATTCTAATTACTTTCAAGCTCCTTTGAATTAAAAATTATGTATAGCCATCAGAGCACATGTTTTCAAGTTTTAAAAATCAGGCTGAATTCATATACAGACTGCTATATTTATATAAACAAAGATGCATATGATGACTTCAAGTCTCTGTCCCCCCCCCCCAAAATGAATGCCCATTTCTTGAGAAGACCCTCTCGGGCCATAGCACCCAAGTTTGCATTGAGCCTCTATTAGTAAAAACAATAAATGTTTGTCGAATGACTGCTTTAAGAAGAAAAAAAATATGTTTTGAACTTTAAAAGACTTTCAAAATTGATGGAGAAATTTAAAGTGCCATTCATCTGGGGGATTTTTACAAGTGTTAACCTTTTCCATCCCCACTTAGAAGAGGAAATTAATAACTACTCCAGTTAGCAATAGGCCAACCCAGGCCACTGTGATTTCAAAGTGCACCCAGGAAATGTGGATGGCTGGAGGCTGGGTGCACGTCTCACCTGGTCTCCCTGAAATTGCCCGGGCAGCCGCCAGTAAAACGGCTCTGTGTGGACATGCCGCCTGACGGTCACGGCATCCAGGAGGACATCAGGGGCCTGGTAATACACTCCCTCGGTCGTACCCTTGAGGTTACTCTGAGAAACCACACGCAGAAGAGGCTGATCTGAGCCCAGCGTTACCTAGTCACGGAGGGGAGGACAAAGCCACTTTAGAATGTGAATTAACGCCGCACCTTTGACCGTCAGATTCTTCCACTGTTTCAGACGAGACAGTTTCATTATTAAAACAGGAATAAGAAAGACTTTTCTTTTCAATTTAAACACCTGGATTAAAATGAACTGAAAATGCCTTTAAACCACTGCATTTAGGGTCAAACTCTTCCTATACTGGGCCAGGTCCAATTACATGAAGGAGACTGCTGAGAGTTTTCTCTTCACTCCGACTAAAGCTGCAGGCAGATTAGCACAGAACGACACTGACGCCCTGGTTCCTGCTCCATTTACTTCCTGGACAGCAGAAGCAGACCTCTGACTCTGGACTAACCCAAATCAGCTTCCTAGAATTTCTGATGCAGTAAGGGCAAAATTTAATGTAAGTACTTGGCTGCCTCTCCCACCCTCACCCAACTCCCAAGGGTAGAGGCTTGCAAACAGAACATTTATCTGCGTGTGTAACCCACCGGCATTCTCACGTAGCCCTCGGCCTCGGAGCAGAGCTGTGACAGCCCAAAGCAGAAGCATGGGGTGCACCCCCGAGGGTCCGCCTCGTCCAGAGCAAAGGTGCCAGCTCGACACTCACTGCATTGAGGGCCAATGACATTTTCCTAAAGGGGACAAAGTGACAGACTCATTTTTACCTGAAAAAAAGAGACACGGTTTATGAACAAACAGAAATGGGAAAAAACACAAAAATAACTTTGGATGAACAAATATGGCTAACTAGCTGCTCTTTAGGCTGGTTCCTTAACCTCTCTGAGCATCAGTTCTCTCAGACTCAGTGATTCCCCAACTCAGCTGATCATCAGAATTGTCTTGGAAGCTTTTGGAAAATGCAGATTCCCTGGTGAGTCTCCAGCAGCGGGCCTGGATCCTCTTGGAGGTCCCAGGTGACCAGTCAGGTGGAGAGCCACGGGCCAGATAATTATTAGGGCAGGTCCTCCTGTGCTGACCATCCGTGGTGAGAACTGCTACCACAGATGTGGTGAACCAAGCACACGTCCACTGATGTTCCCGTTACCCCGCAGCCACATGAGTTTCCCCTTCCTCCTCCCCCACCGCTAATCAACCAGGATTCCATCTCTCAGACCCTGGGAAAGGAACAGAGAAGATGGCCAAGGACCTTCTAATAACAAAGCACAACGGGAAAATGAAAGGAAATACACGGAGTTAAGTATGATGTTGAAATCTAACCTCCTGGGAAAATAATAAACACAAATGCCCTCCAGTCTGGCCAGCACGCACAAGAGAATAATTACTTACCAGGTATAGAATCACAAATCTTCCTGAAGCCCTGTGTTATCTATTTTACCTGTATATTCAAGATAGATAGGCTACTCAGCCAACTGAAACACATGATAGAAAACTCAGCGTGTTTTTCAAATCAGTCCCATCATCTGACACTTGTGATTAACAGTACAAATTCCTTCTAAAGAATCATCCATCATTCTAGAAGAGCATACACAGAATTTAAACCCAGACCCAGAAGGTGGTGCAAACTCATTATGAGAAGCGTCTAAAACCCAAGTGCTTATTTAAATAGTTAAAGCCCCGAAGTCAGAATGGCGAGTGGGAGGGAGGGAGGCAGTGGAACCGGGCGCTAGTACCTTGCAAGAGCAGGTTCCGGTCTCCGGGGCACAGCTGCAGAGACCCTGCTCCTGGCCACAGGTGTCGGCCAGTGTCCCTCTCAGGTCGCAGTCACAGGCCACACAGTCCGGAAAGTCTCTGTACCCCAGGGAGCACTGATGGCAGGTCTGTCCACCAAATGCAGGCTTACATTGGCAATGGCCAGTGAGCACATCGCAGTGATGACTGGCTGACCCCGCGCTACTGCAATTGCAGGCCTGCAAGAAAAATACTGAATAAATAAAAAGGCAGCTTTTATATTTTCATTATGTACACATATGGGGATTACAGGAAAACACTAAACGTGGGGAGATTATACACACAAATGGATCGCTCTCACTATTGCCATATGGACTCACTTTGCCACAAGCCATCAAGAGGCCAGGACTTACGCTGCTGGACGTTAGTGAACCTTTGTGACACATGCAGGCTGGGCCACAACCGTGGCCTGAAATTCAATCTACTTAATAGGACAAAGCAGTCCAGCAAAATTATTTTAGAAGTCCAGTAACACTCCCTCTGTTTCCAAAATGCAAAGTCTAAGTTTAACTGACAAAAGTAACACAGAAATACAGAACCATTGAAGATCGGACATACCTCCCCCACCCCCAATAAAGTGATTTATGTCTTTCTCCCGGAAGATAGCATATATTGCAGAATATATTTAAAGGGCACCAAAATAAATTTTTGATCTTCTAACCATCAATTCCACAGCTAACTCTTGAAGAAAATTTAGAATACTGTATTTTAAGGATGCTGCTTCTTCCACTTTGATTCCTACAATCGGTACTGAGTTCTGAATAGAAACCATCAAGCTACTCAACAGGTTAAAATCAAGCGAACAGATAAAAGAAGAATGAAACCTGACACAGCAAAGTAATTCTCAGTTGAGAAAATGTGCAGGTGACAGTGCACACCTGGCATCCGAGCTCCGGGTCGTGGCCCCAGTATCCGTCTACACACCCCTCGCACGCTGCACCCCGAGTATGAGGCGGGCAGACACACTCCCCTGACTCCGGGTCACAGGTGTTCTGAGTGTGAGCACAGTCACAGGCTACAACAGAGACACAAGGTGTTGTTACAGATCAGGACCGTCGGGTCAAGCGAAGGGGTCAGAGATGATGCTGCAAGTTATTTCCCTTGTGTTAAATAATCTCAATCACTCTTCTAGTTCCTGAAAGAAAACTCGTGATCCCCAACACCCCGCCGTGTCTCACGGGAGGTGAATGCTCCTCCTTGTGGAGAGTTGCTCCTGGATGAGAGAGAATAGGGCACAGTGGGAGAAATAGAGAAAAGACCAGGAAAGGCCTCCACAGGTGGGGAGAACAGAGAGTTAACACTTACCGAGCACTTGTTTGCCAATCGCCATGCTAAGGACTTTAAGCACAACCTTGACGGTAACTCCTGGATGGAGAGAATAATCGACTCCTCCATTTTATAGATGAGGAGACCAAAGCTAAGTAAAGTTAAGTAATTAGTCTAAGCTCACACAGTTAGTACAGCCTGACCAAGGCTTGTGGACTTACCCAGAATAGGGATCAGGAAATAGAAAAAAGGTATGAAATCTTACACGTTCAGAAAAAAGAATGTAAAGGAACTTCACAGAATTAGACAGAAGTCAAAGGAGAGCTCAAAGAAAAGTCTGGGAATTACAATGACGTCTCAAACACTGAATTCAGGAGCTTACGTGTACAGCCACCGTCCTGGTAGGCATGGAAGCCGCGGGCACACCTGTCACACCTCTCCCCAGCTACACCTGGGCCACAGCGACACTGGCCTTCCTCCGTGCAGTCGTTCGACAGGGAGCCCGATGCACTGCAGTTACAGGGCAGGCACCCGAGCCCCGTGTCCAACCCGTAGTAGCCGTGCTGTTTCACAGGGGCAGAGCCACGGAAGACAAAATACATTTTAGTAAGTGGCTAGTATCTACTAGAACACTTCCCAAATCAACAACTGCATGTGTCACAGATTCCTCAAGTGTTCTTGACATCATTCCACTGGTCTCTGTAAACCAAATACATACTCTCCAGGTAGGGCCGCATAGCACTCACCAGCCATGTTGCAGGAACCTGCTCTTTCTGGTGGTCGGGATTCCATTTCATTTGAACCAGTTAAGGCATCATTTATAGACATTAACACTGACACACACGTTAATTGTATGTAATGACCAGGAGGCGTCTTACCAGGCACTGGTTACACTGCTGTCCGGTCACGTGTGGTTTGCAGTCACAGAGTCCAGTCTCAGGATGGCAGGCAGCAGAAAGGGAGCCTTGGCCATGGCATTCACAGGCTAACACACACAGAAGGCATATTTGTGCCCATTTCTGGGTACGGCTGTTATAAAATCCCTTAATCCCCAAAGGAGAATTTTTTTTTCCCCCCAAAAGGAGAAATTTTAACATTCATGTTTCAAATCATGAAACAAAATTATTGCTTTGCAGTAACTTGAAAATTTTAGCATTTTTCTGAAGAGTAAGCCAAAATAAGGTTGGTGAAAGGAACCATCACAGAGAAAAAAAATTACTTGAAGCTGTTAAGATAATAATTGGCAAACGAACTTAACCAATTTCATGAATTCTTTGAAATTTTTAAAATGAGCCACCAATGTATATCAACCAATCTTCATTAAAAAACATGCAAAGAAAATTTCAAAATCAATTTAGCCACTTGCTCATTCCAATCATACATATTTAATATTTTAAAGCTCAGTTATAACGACCTAGATAACTAATACCGTACATCATAACTTAATGAACTATTTCCGTGTTCTGAGTCATGACTCCTTTGAGGTTCTTACCTTCTGGCCAGATGCTTCCGTTTTATCTACAGCCAGAATATTGATGTTTAAAGCCACAAAGTCGCCCCCCCCTTCTCAAAGTGATTCAATTTAACGGGTCCAAGAACCGTTTACTTCGTACCACAGCTGTCAATATGTGCTTCATTTAAAATTTGTAATATGTTCACTGACAAGATATCCCAGGACGTGTACCATTTATGAATGCCTGGGCTCGGAAAATGCACACTCTCCGTCCTATGGTATAACCACGTTAAGAAAAACGTCACGAATTATCTCAAGCCCTAGCACACTTTGTGTGGCAGCCTTTGTGGGGCAGAGCAGGGGTGGGCACTGGAAATTAGAAGGCTGATGGCCAGAGGAAAGGAGGTGGGATTCTGCTTCCTTGGTTGACTATGGCCATGTCACTGGGCCTCTCTCCCCTAGTTTTTCCCTTGTGTGCATGGATCGATGTTCACAGCTCTTGTAGGAGGCTGGTCAAGTGTCATGGGCACCACACAGTGCTGCCCATTCTTGTAGTTTAACTTTTATTTTCTGTTTTTCTGATACTTTGACTTCTGGAGCCTTGCTGACCCTGGAGAGACAGCCACGCCCAGGGCTAGTCAATTTCCAGAGACTGTAAACAGCTCACCTGCTGGAATGCCTTTCATATGCAAACCATCCAATCCAGAGCCCGCACCCCACGCCTTCCTCACTGGCTCTCAGGTTCCTTTGGGCCCTGACATTCCATTGTCCACCAGTCCTAGTCACCCCAGGGCCTGGCATCAGACAAGAGGCACAGTCACTAGGCCCCCGGACCGGCTGAAATGATTCAGACTAGCCAGTCCCAGACCTGCTTACCCTGCCGGCCCTTGTCTTCCTGCAGATAAACGCTCCTGTCCACACTTCCCCTCGTGACCAGCCCAGGTGCTTCCCCGTGTAGCCACCCCCATGCTGTGGGGTGTCCCCTGCGCCCCCGACTCCCCCCTGACCTGGCCTCCAGAGTAACAAACTGCCTTTGTGATGGCGGTCCTCTCCTCATCTGCTGGCCTTGCTGTACCGAAATAATAACAAAGCCTGTATTTAAAACCGTCCTCAGCCTCCCACCACTCTTAACTGTCTCCCAGGGAAAACATCACACACTCACACACATTCACTCACACCCCGCCATCCCCCCCCCCACCGCAAACCCTTAACTCTCTCTAAGTTTCCACCCCCGGCTCTCCCTCCCGTCTCCCTCCCTCCCTCCCTCCCCCTTCACACCACCCAATCTTCCAGCCCAATTCTTGGCCCCTGGGCTGCTACAACTGCTCCTCCTAAAATGTCCAGGGCTCCCGGGTGCAGATCCAGCGAGCAGATCCTGCCTCCGTCCTGATGCATCTTTCGGTGGGACGGGCCATGCACCCCTCTCTCCCTTTTGAACCTCTCTCTTACCAAGGTTTGGGGACCCCTTCCAAACTCTTTGGTTTCCTTCCTCTTTCTCTTGTATTTCCCTCTGATCCTCCCTTTCTGTGCCTTACTCAAACCCCACCCTTCCTCTGGGGAATATTCCAAGTTCACTTCGAGTATGATCATCACCAAATATTGATGATAATAACAAATCACATTTATCACACACCCGTCAGCTCGTGTCTCCATGTTACAGTCAATATATGAAATGAATGAATGAACCTTCATAGCAAACATACGAGGGAAGTACTATAATTTTCTCTATTTTTGGGTGAGAAGTCTAACACTTAGAAAGGTGATGTAGCTAGCCAGAGATCACACTGTTATTTGCAGTTATCCCTCTATAACAACAATTATAATAGCAATTATTAATAAAAATTGTTCATGTTATAAATAATACTAATTTAAAATACCTGGCAATTACCTTCTGCCAGGTTCTTTACAGGTATTTTAATTCTCAGAAGAACCCCACAATATAAAAATTATACCTACTTAAGTTATTTCGCACAAGGTTTCTTTAATATTAGTGCCCAGGAGGCTTCCCACCAACCTTTTCTCCCTCCACACCACTCTCTGCCCTGGACAACTGTGTCCACAGCCACTACTGCATCTATCACACCAAAGCTGATGTCAGTAATACTGAACACTGGCATTTTTACCAGGTTCACCTAATAAAATACGGTATTATGTTATCGTGTGGAGGCTTCTGAGAAGTTCGTAAGAAGGACCCTTATTATAGACCTGGAAAGATTTCTAGTGAAACATTCAGAAACAGTTGTAGGAATTCATCTCGTCAAAGCTAGGAATGGGGGGGAAAAGGAGATAGGAAAAGAATAAAAAGTGTAAATGCTCAGAAACTAGAGAAAGTCAGGCGGGGTCAGCCCATAACCAGTCCAGCTCCCTGGGCCAACAACGAGGACCTAGACCCAAATCCCACCTGTTCTGACCCCCCCACTCCCCCGCACTCTCCACTCATCCCTGAGACCTTCTATTTTATATTTTCCCTTTTATCCCCATGGCAAAATGCTGACGCAGTTTGTCAGCGTGGATGCACATAAAGGAAAACACGATGGAAAACTTTTAAATATGTTTGAACAACGTGGGTGTCTGAATCCATTTCTTCAACATTGAATTTTATGTAATCTAAATACAGATCAAATATTTCTGATGAAAACTTAGCATCCTAATCGAGATGGGCTATAAAACACACACTGAATTTTGAAGACAGTATTAAAAGAAAGAAAACAGTTATTAATACTTTGAAAACTTGATTACATGATAAAATAATACTTCTATATATTGAGTTAAATAAAATGTATTATTAAAATGTATTTCACCTGTTTCTACTTTTTAAAAGGTGGTTACTAGAAAAATTTAAATTACATGTGTGACTTACATTTCTGTTGGACAGCACTGTACAGAAAAATAATAAAAATGACTGCTCTTATTACCAGCAATTGTAATAGCTACCATTTACTGTCTAGAACTTTATTATTATTTTTTTTTTTTGCGGTATGCGGGCCTCTCACTGTTGTGGCCTCTCCCGTTGCGGAGCACAGGTTTCAGACGCGCAGGCTCAGCAGCCATGGCCCACGGGCCCAGCCGCTCCGCGGCATGTAGGATCTTCCCGGACCGGGGCACAAACCCGTGTCCCCTGCATCGGCAGGCGGACTCTCAACCACTGCGCCACCAGGGAAGCCCCTGTCTAGAACTTTAAATTTGTCATCCCATTGACTTTTCAGAAAGGCTTTAGTGTATACGTATAATTATGTCCATTTTATGTATGAAGAAATAGTTGCTAGGAGAGGTTAATAAAATTTGCCTAATGTCACAGGGCTGGTTGGTGACCAATCCTGGACTCTAAACTAGTCAGACTCCAAAGCCCTGAATCCACACACGTGCCTCTCTCCTACACCATTGTGTGTAGCTCCCAAATAGACTTGGGATTTTCAAGTCTGATTAAATAAATTTCCAACTCCAATCACAGTATTTGGCATAGTGCCTGGGAAGTAACAGACACTTAATAAATGACAAATGAACTAAGAAATTAATCATCAAGGTTTGCAGTAAGGATGAAAACAAATGCCATGAGAATTGTGAAAGCATTCCATAAACTTTGAAGCTTTATACAATTACCGGTTATCATAATTATCTACCTATGATAACCAGTCAAGGTGCTGAAGATCGGGTTCATAGGCCCAGAGCAACAGAAGCTTGTCAATCTCTTGACGTGATCCTAGGAAAACATCTTTTCTGGATCTCTTGCTCCCTCTTGTGTCTCCACATTGTAACAGCACAGTAGGACCAGCATTTATAGGAAATTATCAAAATAATTTATAATTGTCACTTTTACTCTTTCATTCCTTTTTCAAGAACTGTGTGAAAAAATCTGAGAGCTGTTATCAGCCCTAAGGCTATAAGTTTGTCATTCTAGGAGTCTGAAAATCTGCTTTTCTAAGTAACTGGTTTTACATGGTCTGTAATTTCAAGGGTCTGAGCAGAGAGCCCTGCCGAGCGACGTGGGGATTGGTGACTCAGGCGCAGACCACTGAGACGCACCAGTTTTGGGGGCTAGGGTCTCCCCATTTCCCATTCCACGTCCTGAAATCCCATCTGCCTCACGAAGCCCGTAGCATCTCCCTGACAAACGGGACAGGCTTCCTTTGCCTCCCTGGTCACTGGGAGCAGTGCCAACACTGTGAAGGACCACTTTCTCCTGAAATGGAAGGGCGCGTGCTTTCTAGGCCACCTGACCTTCATTTGGAGTAACGGATCAAGCTAACCCAGCACAGACCGGATCAACTGACCTCCTGGGCCGAGCGCTTTCTGATGCACGTAAGTAAATGGATGGAGACTTCACAGGGTGATAAGTAATGGACCCGACCGCCAGGTCACACACTCACCGCGGCAGTTTTTCGCAGTCACGGCATCCCCATAGAACCCGTAGGCACACCTCTCACAGTGGGGGCCGTCAGTGTTCCCAAGGCATCTCAGGCATTCTCCGGTGACGGAATCACAGCTCCTGGCCTCCAAGGGGTCCACATTGCCACTGCAGTTACAAGGGACACAGGAATCTCCGGGCACTGTTGGGTTTCCAAAGTAACCGTCTGCACATCTATATAGAAGATTGAGAGAGGGATGCAAACAAATGCGATTACTGTAGACACTACCCCACCATCCAGGGACTCTCTGAGTAGTTAATCAACCACACTGACTCTTTACCGAAGATTTACCGTGAGAGGAATGCTGCTCGAGTTCAGGCATTCACAGATTCCCGTCACTCATTGTGTGGCAGGGGGAGGGCGTCCAAAAGGAGCCACACATCCCGGGGACATGCTCCGGCCCCAGACAATTCGACCCGCATCCCACCACTCAGCGATGTCACCTCCCACGGAGTCCAGCCAGACTTGGCACCGGGACGTACACGTGGGACAGATAACCCTGGCTTCCAGGCGCCAGAAGACAACTATTACATCAAACCACCCCTTGCTTATGGAATCACCCAGAGTAATGGGACATTCAAACGTATGAACAGAAGTACTGACTCCTGGCAGTTTCCTATTGATACTGATGAAAACTGAGATTAGCTCAAAGAGATCAAAAAGTCCCCAGGGACTTCCAACATTAATTTTTTAATCGATCGACTGGTTTTTCTCTGTGATCCGATGGAATAATAATGACATACCAAAGGCTCTAAAGCCACACTTAACCACACATTTAAGAATAAACACATAGAATTTATAGTAAAAAAATGTTTGGAAACCGGTCGAGCGAAGCAAAGTACCTCTCGCACCAATCCCCCGCGTATCCTGGGGCACACTGGTCACAGAACACTTCATCTCCATCGTCGAGGTGGCAGGTGGGGCTGAAACTGACAAAGCAGTAGAAATGAATGCAGTTCTCCAGTGGATGGTGCAGAATTCCTAAATATTAAAATGCTTAGTTTCTACTACTCCTGTCCTTACAAACTTTCACCGCGTGCTCACTCCTTAGCCCAGAACCCAAGGCCCCAGGCCACGCAGCCCGCCCATGGGCACTGGACACTCCCTGCTCGACCCTCGGCCCGGACTGCGCTTCTCCCCATCTGCCCAGGTTCACCGGCTCACCCCCAAGGCCCAGCTCAGCGGTCCCCTCCTCCAGGAGGCCGGCTCTGATGCTCAGGCAGAGTTCCTGTCCTCGAGTTCCCAGGACTGGGCTGCCTGCCTTAGAGCTGCCCACACTGGCCAAGAGTGAGCCCGCTTACAGGACAGAGCCAAGGGGCTCCACACTTCAGTGAGTGTAACCAGCATCCCCCGAGGCCCCCATGCAGCCCGAGGTCCCTTCATACTCCATTCCTGGTCTTGGGAGGACCGCGAAGGGAGGCCTGGGGGCCATAGCGAGGTCCCCACGATTTCACCAGAGCAGCCCTGATTGCTGTTTTGTACACTGGAGTTCCAAATAAAACTCCCCATGGGAGAATCCTCTAGGCGTGGATGGGGGGAGAGTTCTAAAGGGTAAACAGTGAAAGAGACTTTCAGACCGCTGGCCTGGGGGCACACAAGCCCCAGCATGTTGGTCGAGGCCGTGACTGTAACCATCCTCCGCCTCCCCTCGTGCTCTGTGCCCCGGGACCACCTGCAGCTCCGCAAACCGACCTGCCCCTCACGCTGCCAGACCGCGGCACCACTTCTTCCCGCCTAGCAGGCCCTTCTCCTCCACTGCCTTCAAACTCCCTCTCATCCTTCAAGTCTCAGATGGAGAGCTTCCACAAGGAATCGCCCCACACAGATTCCCTCTGCACAGTGGACCCACTTCCTCTGCCCTCGTGACCGCACTGTGGATTCCACGGCGTCGGCAGCCACAGAGGAACAGTTTGACACTCAGGACACCTACCATGATGCCCAGCATATACCAGGCGCTCAGTAAAGATTCGTTAAATTAAACTAAATGAATTCAGCCCATTCTCAATGAGCCTCGTATTTACATATTTTGGTCATTCGCTCAAATACTCCTGAAGCCCAGGAACATGTTTTATTCATCTCTGCATCTCCTCTGCCTCTTAGCACAGTGGTAGGCACACAACATATACGTGTGAAGGAACTGACGGCCAACATTAGACCAAGGGCAAAAAAGGCCATGCAAATGTCCTTGCCTTCACACAACTTGCCTTACGCAATTTAAAACATCAAAGTTTTTGTTTGTTTTTTTTAAGGAAGAGAAAATCTGTTCCTCCATCTCTAATCCCAATTAATTGCCCCAGGGCAAAATTAACACTCTCATCACACACAGGTCTTGCTCTGAAGGTATCAGTGCACGTCTGGATGGAGACCCAGGCCACGCGGGGCAGGACCGGCTGGTGGAGGAGCCCGGCTTACTTGTTGGAGGCCGTGGAGAGCGGGCAGGCACACGGCTGGCAGTCCCCAGGGGTTCCTCGGGAAGGCAGCCCGTAGAAGCCGGGCAGGCAGCGCTCGCAGCGGTCCCCGGTGGTGTTGTGCTGGCATGCCTAGGACACACGCATGGAAAGAAGACTCGGCTCAGGCCTCCTTAAAGGAATCTCAGGTTCACCTTCAAACAACCTGAAGTCCAAGTGAAGAAAAAAGGCAAAACGCTAAAGCAAGTCACCAAACTCTCTTATATGAGGAGGAGTTGCCTGTTTCCAGATCCGCTAATAAAAATTTTTAATTTATGTAAACGGGAAGCATAAGACCTTTCATTTCCAACCGTGTCAGAGTAACTGGCAGCAGACTTGCTCTCTGTAGGGACGGAATACAATACATCAAAGAGCTGCTCTCAGACCCCAGACAGCGGAGATGCAGGATGTGCAGGGAAGGGAGACAGCGGGATGGGTCCTGCAACTGCATGTCTTTCCCCCTGGAGACAGTCCAGGAAATCCTGAATTTATACTACGGCATGGAGAACATCGGAAATGGTAAATACATGAATAAGTACGAAAGATTTCTTATCCTCATTTAAAACACCTCTTTAGAGAGTGAAATTACCCTGCGTCAGGTGTAGGAGGTGTGCGAGAGACGGGCCCCCGGGCGGCTCCTCTCCTGCCCGTTCCTTCCAGGCCCCTCTTCTCCCCTGGCTTGGTCTCCCTATTGCCCCCACCTGGTGCTGATGCCACCCAGAGCTCTCCCCTACAACCTCTGCCCTCCCCTGCCCGTACTCCCAGCCCCAGCCCCAACTGTGGGCCCTCTCCTCTCACTTCCTCTCCCTTGGGGTCTTCCATGTCCTTTTATACCCCTTCTCTTAAAGCCACTCATTTTACACACATTTACTGGACATTTTTCATCTGACTATTCAAATAATATTTCCAGTTGTTAACTACATACTTTTCTATCATTCCTGAGGTTGATAAAAGTTTTCCCATCTGTTCCATTTAATTGTGTTGCATCCTCTATATCACGGTTTCACCAGTTTTATTTAGGGTCATCCCAGACCAGAGCTTCCAAATTTGAATGTGTATACAGATCATGTGGGTTAAATGTTGACTCTGATGCTGCAGGTCTGCGATTTTGAGTTTCTAAAAAAGCTTCCAGATGACGCCCATGCGCTTTTCTTTTTTTCTTTTCATCCCTCATATGACCTTGGTTTTGATCATTAACCCAAATCTACGCAAAATGCAACCGGCCTTGGTAAAGAGCTACATGGTTGTGCTAAAAGAATTATGCAAAATAATTAGTTTCGTTAAAATCTATTTGATTAAGCTCAACTGCAAATGTCTCTGATTTGCTTTCTTTCCTCAAAGGGCCAGACTGGGTCTTCTTTCTCTTTGGGAAAACTACAATGTAGTTCTGTTGAAAAACCTGCTGAAGGTCTGTTTCAATGCTTTCTCAGGCAGGCGCCAACACCCCTTTAAGTGATGATCCCTGTTGGTGGATCTGGAACGTGAAGGGATAGGAATGCTCATCTCCTTGGGGAGTGAGCACATCTTCTCTTGATTGGAAAAGGAAAAACCAGGAGGGCCCAAGACATGCACAACTGCATTTTATGCCCCTGTCTTTCCAAAGAAAAGAAATTGATTCCTCCTTGGAGTAAGAGCAGAGAGAGCTCAGAGAAAATAGTGAGGACACAGGTAAACTGTGGACTCTGGGTGGCTGTGATGTGTCAGCATGGGGTCACTAATTGTAACAAATGCACGACTCTGGGGCGGGGGGGATGTTGATAATGGAGGCGTATGAGCATGGGTGCCCACAGGGGGTAGATCGGAAATCTCTATACCTTCTTCTCAATTTCACTGTAAACCTAAAACTACTCTAAAAATAGTCTTTAAAAAAAGACAAGAATAGGAGCACTAAGAACAACTGGAAACTTCTCTCTAATAAAATGTATATAAGGAGTCAACCCCTAGAATCTAGATAACTATATACAAGGCCAGGGGCTAGTTACAGCTATGCTAAAGGAAGAATTAAAGGTTTCTTTTTAAAATAGAATTTAAAAAGCAAAGCAGATTAAACAGATAAGTGATCTTACAAGTTTTTATATTTCCCTGTATTCCAATCTAAATTTTATTACTTTTCTCCTTTAATTACTTAAAAAAGGAAAAAAAATAATTTTACAGCAGAAAAACCTGGCAGAGACTCCCTTATCCCAGTGACCCAGGCTAATTAACATCCCCCAGAAGCAGCCAGTGGCATCACGGACCCTGACAGCACACACTGGGAGGGCACGTCACCTCAAGGTCCTCTCACCAAAAATGGATAACCTCAACCTCACCACGAGAAAGTGGACCAGCTCCAGCGGAGGGACAGTCCACAGAAGGTCCGAAGATCTCAAATGTGCCCTAGTCCTGAAAACCAGGAACTGTCACAGCCTGAAGGAGGCAAAGCCTCCTCATACTAAATGCAGTATGGGACGGTAGGTTTGATGCTGGAAAGGAAAAGGATGAAACCTGAATGGAATCTGACATTTAGTTGATGGGACTGTGCCATGTTAATTTCTGAGTTTTGATAACCATACAGATTGTGTAAGATGAGCATCCGGGGAAACAGGGCGATGCTCACACGGGAACCCTCTATCCTATTTTTCTAACCTTTCTGTAAATCTAAAATTATTCCTTAAAAAATTTTACACTATAAAAATTATTATCTTCTATACTTAGAGCTTTAAGGCTATTTAGCATCTTCACTTTCACAGGAGAATATATTTTTGGAAATATATATTAACAGAAGCACGTGCAAATCTTCCAGCCTGCCTGTCACTAAAGCCATAGGTGGTACAATCACGACCTGCTGACCACCCCCAAGTGCTGGCAGAGGCCTCCAAACCCAAATGGCAGGGGGAGAGAGGTTTTAAAAAAGCAGCGACCAGGACTTCCCTGGTGGTGCAGTGGTTAAGAATCTGCCTGCCAATGCAGGGTACACGGGTTCGATCCCTGGTCCAGGAAGATCCTACGTGCCGCAGAGCAACTAAGTCCGTGAGCCACAACTACTGAGCCCACACGTCACAACTACTGAAGCCCAAGCACGTAGAGTCCGTGCTCTGCAATAAGAGAAGCCACCACAATGAGAGGCCCATGCACCGCAACTAAGAGTAGCCACTGCTCGCCGCAACTAGAGAAAGCCCGCGCACAGCAACGAAGACCCAACACAGCCAAATAAATAAATTAAAAAAAAAAAAAAAAAGCAGCGACCTCCCTTCCTTGTGGGAAGTTACACCTGAGGAACTTATTCTGGAGGGACCGAGTAGGCGTGCAAACATCATTCCACGCCATCCTACAGACGCTTCACTTACAGAACAAAGACACTGACAAAGAACAAAACAAAACAAAAGCTGTACTTGCAGAGAAAAAGAAAAATTAGGCTCTAGAGAGAAAAAGCAATCAGCGGCATCATGCCGATATCTTCCCCATGGGTCTGATCGTTTATTTTTCCTAACCCTGTGACTCAATCAAGCTCTTTTGGAAAAAGCATGATCCTTTCCCTGTGCAGTGAATAGGGTTCAGCTGATGCATTCACTCCATCTCTGAGCAGTGAATCCACTAGAACCCAGGAGTGTGGCCTGGCTCCCAGGCATAAGAGCCTAAAAGAATTCCTGACTGAAGTTAAAAAACAAGTCTTGCCCTGTATCTGCCCCAAAGTTCATTCTCAAGATTAACTACATATTTGCTAAGCCCTATTTCAACTCCAACTGCATGAAAGAGGTACTTGTTTGCAGAGTTTATCTGAACTAACATCTATGAAGCATTATATATTATACAAAAGAGTGAGATTATTAGAAATTTTTTTTATTCCTCTTACGATATACTATGTAACATAATGTTAAAATCTACTAGCACTTGCGTTTAAAAGATCTGATGATCCTTTTTATTTAATCAGTGGTCGTTTTCTCCCTTTATATTGCTTTTTAATCTTGCAAAGTAAATCATTACTTATTGTTCTAATAAAAAACCTGCAATGAAATCATACATCTTTTTTCTGCTATCACCAAAGCAACTTTTCTTCACAAAAAAAAGAAGGAAAAAAGCAGGAAACATTTTATGACTTAAACTTAAACCTGCAGATTTCCTCTAGGGTCCACAAGGGCAGGGATATTCCCTGTGGAGGAAGCTTCCTTTTTAATCACTTCTGTACAGTGAGGGCTTCAGGGTGGGAGGAGGGCGTGCACTCAAGGTCTCAGCCAGACTCACAAAGCAAACGCCATGAACGTCACACTCAGCTGCATGGCCGTGGCATTCACAGGGCTGACAGATTCCTCCAAAGAGTATTCCATCCACGCGGTAATAGCCAGGGAGACAGGACTGCAAAAGAAGGACGGGTGACTGTCCAGGTTAAGGCAAATTTACAAAAAACGCAAATCATCTTCTTCCCAGTACGTTAGAATCATAAACCGCTCAATTTTCCATGAATGGAAACTTATTTTTTTTGCCCAAACGTGCCATAAAATGCACCCATATTAAGCATACGATTCAATGGGTTTTTTTTAGTAAGTTTACTGAGTTGTGCAACCATCACCATAATCCAGTTCCTTATATATTTTAAAGGTAGAAACATGCACACAAAAATGTAATGGCTATGCAATGAGTCAGCGTACATCATAGCAGTTTTCCACTGCAATATTCTTAGAAATCATGTAACAGCCTTTTAATCAAGGCTGTTTCAATCAAGGGGATTTATTTCTCTCAACACTTTTTCTGTTGCTTAAAATTTAGTAAATGTTGCCATCAAAGTGTTAAATGCAGGTCTGCGTCAAACGGCATCAGTTTAAGAGAGCAAACGTTGCAGGTGAGCTTCCCTCTGGCTATGCGCTGGACAGGCAACATGGGCGTTCAGGGGCAGGGAGCCACCTCGGACACTGTACTTCATGTCGCCCTTGTGACGACCCTGAGAAATCGGCTCTCTATCTGATAGACTCGGAATCCGGAACACGGCGCGTTAGCTACGGTCCATGGCACCCGTGCAGTGATTCCACACCAGGTGTGCACACCTCCAAGATCCATGTCCACGGGCTGCCCAGGGCCACAGCAGACAAGAAACACATCCAGAGTGCAGACCAGGGAGTAATTAATTTGGAGGTTGGCACACTCCCTTGGGGGCATGGGAGGAGGGGGTGTGGATGTGCCTTTTATTGTCCTAAGAATTCTTAAAGAGCATTTCATTATAGTAATAATATATAATGCCTTCATTCACACTGACCTTGGGAAAGTCCCCTGCCACCTCCCCCACGACCCCGCTCCGCAGCCAGACTCCCCCGGGGACAGCGGACTTGTCTACAGACAGGCACTGAGCAGGCAGCTGCCTGGGGGTCCGTGTTGCGGCTACAGGGCTCCCCCAAATTCCATTCCCAACCAGTAGCTGCCTGATTCTTTAAGTCAGCTTCTGAGTAACAGCTGGATAAAAGAATGAGTTCTTCTGCTTAACACAAACTCTTGCAAAGGCGTCTTGACCTGCCTGTGTGATGCTTGAGCCATCAACCCAAGCACACCAGCACTTCTGGGAACAAAGCCCCCCGCGCACTTGTTCTCTAGCAGCAGCTGCTTCCTGCTGTCCCCTCCCAGTCCAGCTGGCTGCGCTCCCACTTCCATGGTTGTCCCTGCTCTACCTGTCGCTCCCCTAAGCCCACATCCACATACTATGAGGTGGTCTGAGGGTCATTTATCCATTAAGCACTAGGCCCGCAGGGATTAGGACTTATGGACATTTGCTGGTCCTAAAAATAAATGAGATGTAAAAATAAGTTCATTGGTCCCAACCCTGTGGCCAAAAAAAATCTTGCAAAATATTTAAAATAGAAATAAAAATATTTAATTAAATATGTACACCACGAAGCTTTAGGCCAACTTTATTACCTACAAACCTAATATTATAGGTTAAATGCTCTCACTTTGTAAAAATGCTTGCCAAGAAATCACAGCCAATGACAAATGTTCACAATCACAGTCATGGGCTCATGAGGCGCAGGACCTCATGGCAATTAGCAGGGATGAAGTTCAATGACCACTTCCTAGCTGTGTGACCTTGGTCAAGTTACTTAACCTCTCTGTGTCTCCGTTTCCTAATCTACGGAACAGAAAGTATATGAAGGGCCTACCTCATAGGATTGTTGTAAGGATTAAATGAGGTAACATATGGAAGGGGCTCAGAATAGTGCCAAATGCATAGAAAGTTCTCAGTAAGAGAGAGTTACTATCAATATGTATGTCCAAATAATTTCAAAAAATATTTCAAAATTTTTAAGCGACAGATTACTTTCATCCATGACTGCAAGTATGGTTTCATATACTGCATATGTGAGGTAGAGCCCACCTAAGTAACATAGCCTGGGGCCATCAAAGGTCTCCAAAAAGGCCTGGCTTGTCTGAAGCTTTCCAGGGTCGCATGTTGGTAATTGGTAAATGTTCAAATACAATCAAATTCAATCCTCCTTAGAAATGCAAAATATGGCATGGGTGTCTCAACTTTCCTGTTGACTAAGCAGGACGGTGACACTTACTTAGAGTATTCCCAGATGCCCCAGAGGAATTAGATTTCCTTAAACAATGTATTTCCAATGTTCCAATAACCTCCAAAAGTCTGATGTTTAGAAACACTGGGTTTCCAAAGTTAAAATTCAAACACGCATTACGACATCACCTTCAATATGCTTTTCCCCCAACCCCGCAGGAAGGAGAAAAGGAAGAAGACGGGAAGGAGGAGGAGTGTTACCTCACAAGAGATGCCCGCATAGCCTTGGGGGCACTCGCAATGCTCCACCTCTGTGGCCAGGGACAGGTCTATAACGTTAGGGCTGGCTGTGTCCAGAGAGACAGAATCCAACCTGCAAACAAACAGGCAGGGCCGTTACAGGACTTACACACTCGCACACGGCATCTAACACCTCAAAGAAGACGAATTCCTAAGAAAGATTTAATTCAAACAAAATGGTGATGTGATTTTTGTAAGTAAGTAAAGATTTTCACAACAGGACACTTTCTGGGAGCTGTTCATTAGTCCCTGGAAATGCCTTGGACATTTGGTACAAGACGAGCTGCTGTCCATACACAGCCGTGGGAAGGCTCTGAGAAGCCCGTTCCGAAGAGTGAACTCCAGAACGAACCCATGCAGCTGAACTCTCTCTAGTGCAGAGAGACTGTCCTGAATGTGCAGTTCTGTTTGCTTTAGCTGCATCCAACATGTATGCTTAGCCTGGCATTGCCAGAAACTGACCTTCTCAGAGTAACAAAACGACTAAGGATGGACTCATGAGCTTAAATAGTTTGTGAAAACCTAAGACCATTAACATCAGGAGGGTGAAAACCAGATGCAACACAGTTAACAACTGTCACCTCATTGGGCATTTCTTAAAAATCCACCCTGAAAGTTTCTGATCCCAATGCCAAGTCTATCTCCTACTAGATACATTTGTCATGGACAACAACTGTTATGCCTTTGATAAAATTATAGTGATAAAAAATAATTCCAAGACAGTTCTGTTAGCTGTGTCCTTAAAATAATCAAGTAAAGTATATTCAGCTTAAAATTGTATGATAATAAAGACAAGATCACCTACGTTTTCCCTCCTTTTCAGTACACACCTGTAAAGAGCCATCTTTGCAGAATTGTAGTCGGCTCTGATCAAGAGATGTGTCACGTTGGCAAGCACGGTCATCAGCTGGTCGCGATCTACCTCCCTCCTGCTATGAAAATCTCGGAAGTGCTCAGGCACGAGTCTAACCACGTTCAAGTGCTCTTCATAGGGCTGCAATAACAGGCCCTCTGCCTGGGTCCTTAAAGTGAGCCCATTCCCCTAACATTTAAAAACAAGAGGAAATATATTCATAATTCAATTTCATGATCAAACACTAAAAGCAGATTTTGTATTCAGCCACGTGGCTTTTCAGTTGTGTGCAGGTTTTTGGCAAACGTGTAATGATGTCCATAGCCCTTGGTCCAGAACGACCAGAGAAAACGTATCACTATCTTCCTCTCAGAGGGATTCGGATAAGTCTAAAGACTGTGCCTGTGCTGGGATCTCAGAAAAGAGACAGTCATGCACTAGCCCACAGTTTCCCTCAAAGCAACCAATCTGACACCTCTAATCTTTTTTTTAATTGAAGCATAGTTGATTTACAGTGTTTCAGGGGTACAGCAAAGGCCAAGGCCTTGCTGGGTCTTTTTGTGATGGGAGTGTGGAAACAGGGACAGAGGTGGAGGACAAAAATGACAATGCATCTCCAGTTCCCACACAGCCAGGCACTGCTGCCTAGTCATTCACATGGGGAGGATGCTACAGGAGGGGAGGAGGGACCCAAAGGGCCTAAAAGGAAGTCCCAACATCGAGGAAAAACTCCTCTCCCTCTAAATTGTGAATAGACAGGTCAGCTACAGGAGCAAGCGAAGAGCTACAGGTGCTGCCCTGAGGCAATTCTGGAAATTCCCAGTCTCAGCGGAGTCCAGACGGGCAAAGCACCGCTGAATGGCCACCTGGCCCTGAGCTCCTGCCACTACGGCCTCGCTTAGCCACCTTCAGTCATAAAACTGCTGCCCCACGAAGCCCTCGGCTCTAGCGAACCGATGCGAAAGCAATTACCTTAATGATGACGTCGGCGTGAGACATGGGGTCACCGTCCGCCATCTCCACTGGGACCTCGTAAGACACCGTGTACTTCAGGAATCCACCAAACGCCGTCAGCTGGAATGTTTAAGTGACAATGAGCACGGAGGGGAAGGATCATAGCCCTTGGCAAGGGGACACGGTCACTAGGATCCACCTGGCAACAACTAGGCTGCGAGGTGTCCCAGAGGCCACAATATGTAAGGATTTCACATTAAAGGCAGTGGAAAGGAAGCACGTTATACGAATGTTCTGTTTAACTGATACCATGAAATGTAGGATACTGTCTAAATGCACAGAAAAAAATGTACTGCTCCTTAGAGATCCCGAGGTAAATTACTCTGAACTTGTGCTAGTCCCACGATAGACCTTTATTTCACTTAAGGACTTTAGGGGGCAGGGAGTGTGATCCAGGACTACAACCTCAACACTGGGGCTCACCGCCCTGCTTATAGGACGGCAACAGCAACACGTGTGATCAGCTAAAGGAAGGACTAAGGATTTCCTTCCTGATCAGACATCCTTTAATGTAAAAGAGAGATTTTCTTTCTGCCAGCTATGGTACAACGTTCAGAATCCAATCTTTGCACCATAAAATTGGAGAGGTGCTCCCCAGACATGAAAACAAAACTATTGAATTTTGGTGATAAGATCCCATTCTAAATAGAAAATGTCTTCTAAGATTATAATTTGATGGGAAAAGTAATCATTTTCAAAAATAAACACTACTGGGCTTCCCTGGTGGCGCAGTGGTTGAGAGTCTGCCTGCCGATGCAGGGGACACAGGTTCGTGCCCTGGTCCAGGAAGATCCCACATGCCGCGGAGCGGCTGGGCCCGTGAGCCATGGCCACTGAGCCTGCGCGTCCGGAGCCTGTGCTCCGCAACGGGAGAGGCCACAAGAGTGAGAGGCCCGTGTACCGAAAAAAATAAAAAATAAAAAAAATAAACACTACTTAAATATACACAAAACAGCTATAAAATTAAAATATAACCAACAAATTAACTGGAAACGTACCATGGTACGAGACCTACACTACATATACCATGACTTCAAACAAACCAAAGGCCTGGATAAGGTGAGCAGGGAGCTGTAGGTATTGAGAGAGATTCCATTGGATATATTTTCAGATCGATCAGAGTCTGGAGGGAAGCTGCCTAATTGGTGAGGAGGGACAGGACCATGTCATTGAAGGGAGAGGTTAAATCGTAGCCACCAACTTCCCACTTTGTGGAATCACCTTTGAGCGTTTTCTTACAGTGGAAAGTATTCTACCTGTTCTTAAACACGCACTTCACGTGAGCAACAAGCATAATAAAGAAGAAGGGGGCAGTGCAAGGGTTCCTGCACACCTTTCCCAGGGGTGTTCTATACGCCAGGTAAGACAGGTACACGGCTGGCTCCACAGGGCAGGGATGCGAGGGACCTTCACAAAGGCCCAGGTGACCCAGGAACCCAGAGCAAAACAGAAGGTCTGTCAGGGAGGGGACAAGATTTCATACAACAGACCACCTTCGACGGGGCCAAGAAAGACATAGGTTCATATTTTAAAGATGCAGTAAAGTCTAACAAGGATAAAAAGACCGTGTGAGTCAGGTGTCAGTAAACGCTGTGTGATATTCTGCTAAACTCAAAAAAGACCAACGACAGTACTTGAAAAGCCAACACAAGGTCTTCCTTAATGTGCTCTGAGATCTCTGCCCCAGACACCGGCCCTGGAAGTACCTTGTTTCCCAGGTAGGCCTCCGGGGCCGACCAGTAATACTGGGAGGTCAGCCTCTGCACCACCGCCGAGCTGTTGATGCTGATCTGGTGACGCCCACCCAGCATGTCCTGCTGGGACCGGAGCTGGCTGGAACTGACCAAGTCGGTGACCAGCCAGCCGGACATATCTTTCACCTTAAAAAAGATCCAAGAATTTTAGAACATGAAATTGAAGTCACCTTAGGTTTCACCCAGCCCAGTGTTAGTATCTTCACCGTGAAGGGACAGACCCAGAAAGCACGGCGAGGACGGAGCTAACACACGGTGGCCCTTGCACTCGTCAAAGGACCCGGAAAACCTGAGAACGAGTCACACGTCCCCCAAACCCAGGTCAATTAGAAGCAAATAATGAGCAAAACCATAAAGGCCACGGGTATATAACTTAGATTAAAAAACAGCAAAGAACTCAATAAACGCATTGAACACAGTGTCTCTGGCTAACTCTGACTTCGTTGTTGCCCCCTGCTTCTTAGCCAAATGCCAAAAACCGTATAAAACGACCTCCAGATCCTATCCTCCCAATTTGTCATCTACATAGAGATGACAGGAGATCACGCACAGGAACGCACCCCATTCTCAAGTACTGATCCGAATCCCTCCTCCCCATACGCTGGTGAGGAGGGAGGAGGGAGGAGAGGAGGGAGGGTCAGGGACTAGCCCTAACCTCCAGCCATCACCCTGTCCTCCCTAGAACCCACTCAGCACTCACCCAGAACTCGTTCCCCCAGAATTCTCGATTCCCCAAACAAAGGGAGTACCTGCCTCTCCTCATAAACTGTGCCACCTGCTGCGTTCCCACCTCGCCTGCTTCTTCGAGCTAGAAAATTCTGCATGTCCCCAGGTCCTGCTATGCTTCCCGGCCTGAGACCGGGGTGGGGCTGGTGGGGTAAGATTTGACCCCACAACTCCATGCATTTCCCCACAGAAGAAATTTACACACGATGCATTCTGCAATGCCGCAGCATCCTATTGCTTCCATAGGAAAATGTATGAGGGAACAAACACATGATCTAAGAATTTTAGTGACACTTTGGTAAGTGGGCAGCCTTTGATCCACGTCGACGTCGGTCCAAAGGATGAGAGTGGTGTTACAGAAAAGACAGCCTCATCGCTTTCTGACACAGTTCCTGGCTCTCAAAGGATTCCCTCACCTGACTGATTGGCCAGGAGAGGCTGTCGCAAACGTCAGAGACACCAAAGCAGAAGCATTCCGAGCAGCCCTGGGGGTTCCTTTCCTCCAAGTTATAGAATCCTGGTTTGCATCGATCACAATGTTTCCCCTCAACATTCTCCTGCAAATTGGAGTAAAAAGTTAGCTTTTGAAACCAATAGGTAGGCAGACTACAATGACATTAACATGACATTAGCAAGAAAGATGTCTGGCGATCCAGAGACACAGGTAAACAAAAAGACACTCAAAGTCAATGCGAAGCCTCATGATGTCACGATTTCCAGATAGTCTGAAATACGTATCATTTGATTTTCTAGTCAAGACTGAGGCTAGGGATCTTAGAGCTCGGTCCTCATATTTAAATGGCTTTTTCGTGTTGCTTTGTTTTAAATCTTTTATGTCTGCAGATCTTTCAAGCATTTTAAAATCTGAAGAGGACTATGTAATTGTCTTGTTAATAAATGCTCAAGATAATTTTCCATCGTATGTAACGTACCTAAGACTCTGCTTACATGGGAAGGAACACAAGACACAGCTGGAAGTCCGCTGAATTACGGGGAGATGGTTATTAGTGTCAGATAGCCAGAAAACGCCTCCCTGGTACCAGATTCATGCATTTCTTATCATTGTTCAATTCCTTTTTAAGAGAAGTCCAAAAGAATCTATCTGCCTTTAATTAATGTTCTTAGAAATGTAGTGTTTACTTGCTTCTCCTCTAAACATAAAGCTTAAAAAGGATGTCACAGAAGAGGCATTAGGCCAAGGCCTAAGAAAAGCAGTATTTGGTTTCAACCAGGAAGTCACAGAAATACTTCTGGAGTATCTGGCCATCACCCAGAAGGCACCAAAAAAGAAAATCAGGTGCCCATCTAAGTCCAAGGATATATTCTCTGGCCAGTTCACTGTGACATAATGTCATGCTTCTCAGGAAGGCTCAGGGGAAGGGAGAGTTCCACTTTCACCTCGATGCTTTGCTTAGGACCTGATCATCTGAGCCAACGAAATGCATCCCATTTTCAGGACATCTCAAAGGAAACTCTGGGGCAGCTTTAACCTCCACACATACCTTACAGAGACAAGCCTCGGAGCAGGGTTCCTCATTCACGCTGCCGGCTGGGTTACAGTCACAGGGCACACACGCAGGGTAACCCTTATAACCAAACTGGCAGCGATCACATTTTTCTCCTGCGTAACCTTCCTTGCACGGACACTGACCCGGCCACTTCCCTGCGAAGAAAAATGGCAAAATGACCCAACAGGAAGGTAAAAGAGGTTTAAAGCAGGGGTTGGCCAACTATTTCTATAAAGGGTCAGCGAGTAAATATTTTAGGCTTTCTGGCCAGAGACTCTGTTGCAACTATTCAACTTTGCCCGTATTGCTTGAAAGCAGCCACAGATGATACATAAATAGATGGGTACAGCTTTATTTATAAAAAACAGTGGTGCCAGATATGGCCCATAGACCATAGTTTGACAACTCCTGGTTTAAAGAAAGAACAAGACAGATGGAAAGCACAGAGGCTGGTGGGAATGTAAAATGGTGCAGAAGCTTTGCAAAAACATTTAGTACTTCTTCAAAATGCTAAGCATAGTGTGACCATAAGATCCAGCAATACCATACCTAAGTATTTAGCCAAGAAAAATGGAAACACACATCCTCCCAAAAACTTGTACATAAATGTTTGTAGCAGCATTATTCACAATAGACAAAAAGTCAAAACCACCCAAATATTCATCAACCGATGAGTGGATAAGTTAAACGTGCATGCAATGGAGTATTATTCAGCAATCAAAAGCACTGAAGTACTGACACGTGCTACATGGATGAACCCTGAAAACATTATGCTCCGTGAAAGAAGCCAGTCACTAAAGACCACATAGTGTATGGTTCTATTTATACGAAATGGCCAGAATAAGCAAATCTCTAGAGAAAAATTACATCCGTGGCTGCCTAGAGCTTGGAGCTGGGGCAAAGGGATGGAGGAAAACAGGCAACAACTGCCAGTGGGGAAGGGGTTTCTTTATGGGGAGATGAAAATGTACCAATATTGGATTGTGGTGATGGCTGCACCCATGAATATGCCGAAACACGATGAATTGTACACTTTAAATGGGTGTACTGTATGGTAGTCAATCATATCACAAAATCAAGCTTTCTTTTTTTTTTAAAGCACATAAGCCAGTGGTGGAGGACAATAAGCACTGTCTTTGCTTCTAATGCCAGCTTTGAAAGTTGTGTACTCTTGGCCAAGGTTCTTAAGTACTCTGAGCTACAGTTTCCTTGCCTATAAATTGGGTAAAATAATTTTTATTGGCCATGATTTGAAGTCGAAATGAGGGATTCCCTGGTGGCGCAGTGGTTGAGAGTCCGCCTGCTGATGCAGGGGACATGGGTTCGTGCCCCGGTCCGGGAAGATCCCACATGCCGCAGAGCGGCTGGGCCCGTGAGCCATGGCCGCTGAGCCTGCGCATCCGGAGCCTGTGCTTCGCAACGGGAGAGGCCACAGTAGTGAGAGGCCCGCGTACCCCCCCCACAAAAAAAAAGTTGAAATGATATATATTTGAAAATGAACCCAATCAAGGGTGATTGTCATCAGCCCCAGCATCTCATCACGCGTTGCGGGTAAGAATCAACTCCCTCCTGTAATTTACCCTCCCCCTTGTCAGCAGGGCCCACAGACAGCACATCCCTCCCTGCTGAGCAATATCCATCCTCACTGCTAGTGATGGGGCACTGGAGGGGGTCACAGGGGTCTCTGGACAGATGCCACCTCCTCAGGAGACTCTGGTATTTGCAAGTCCATTTGCCAGTTTTTGAAATGGAAAGAACACTGACATTTACAAAGTTAACTGGGGGATCTGATTGCTTTGTGGGAGGATGTATGCTAAAGGCTCTGCATGTCTTCTGAGCGCTAAGTAGAGTGATTGCTATTTACTGTTTCACGTATGACTTGAAACCGAGCCTTATTTCCTCTTTCGTCAAAAGCTAATTAACCTCTCAAATGTCATTTCATTGTCCCAACATTGCCATTTCCACCCTCTACCTCCCTCCCATCACGATTCCTAATTTTGCTTTATGCCCAGGGCACCGATTCCTACCTGGCTTTATATTATTTATGTACTTGTTCGTTTATTGTCTGCTTGTGAGCAGGGACCTTGGTCATCTTGTTCGAGGATATATATGTTCCTAGGTCCTAGAAAACTGCCTGACACGTAGTAGGTGCTTAGTAAATATTTGGTGAGTGAAACAATCAATAGAGAATCACACCACTAAATTATTACACAATGGTAACAGTCTCACTAGGTACAAATCTTACACACATACACACACACACACACACAAATCAATTACAAGCACAAAAATGAATCAAGTACTCACCTCTGTGTAAGTCAGAATGAAGGTCATTCTTAATACAGACAGAACTGAGGGACCCCAGAGGGTCACAGTCACAGGGATGACAAGGGTTGTCATCATAAGGTGACACCTGAAAGGCAGAGGTTGCCCTAGATTATCTTGCTAGAAATAACAGCAATATTAGTATTAACATTGAGAATAATACCAATGACAAGGTATTGACTTTTTATCCAAGATGTGACTATCACAATGATTCTGTGTACCCAGTGGGTGTAGGTCAAGCCAGAAAAAAAGTGCAAACATCTTTTTGACAGTGACAGCAGCTGGCGTCATTAGCAAAGTGTCATCCTTCTTCATTATCACTGCTACCCGTCCCCTCACTCTGCCATCTCTTGGAGACATGTAGAAGCCTCTCCTATGACTTAGCCACCATGGGATTCCCGTGACAGCTACATATGGTGTCAACTGAGGAGTGAGCACTTCCTACTGGCAAGATACAGCTGCTTTAGTTATTGGCTGACTCTCCACAGGGACACTTACTATCACAAAACTCTGAGATGACGCAGCCAGTAGACCCACAATTCAAGTTAAGTAATGGTGAACATCCTACCCTGAGCAAGAAAACAGGATGGATAGAGCAGGAAACTGATATCTGAAGAACACTACCAGCATATTGTAAGAATACAGATGAAATGTTGCAAAAGGAAATGTCTTCAATACAGAGACTGATGCGTGGCGGCCTGAATGTCTTTTCTACCGCAAAGCTGGGCGACAGTTGAGGCGCTCTTACCCTGTGTGGTCTGTAATATCCATCCACGCAGGTTTCACAGTTGATGCCCATGGTTTTCTGCAGGCAATCAATACAAACCCCTCCTCCTCTGAATTGTCCGGCAGTATTCAGACTTCTCTTCTGATTCGCCACATTTTCATCATAGTAACAGTCTTTGGCTTTATTGTGGCAATTGCATTCTAGGAAAATATTTTAACATCTCAATTAATACAGATACCGTGGCCTAGATAAAGAAAAGCCTTCCCTCCTTTAGTAAATTTTGATGACTATAAATTAAATTAAAATTATAGAAGTCATTTTAGTAGCAATCTTTCAGAGGCATTGGGGAGTAGCTATCTGAATTATACGTATGCATATCCACTTGATTCATCAACCTGTCTTCTGGGATCATATCTTGCAGAAGCACTTGCTCACTTGTCAATGACAAAGGTGAATTACTGCACCATTGCTTGTGTTAACAAAGGACTTGTAACAAGCAAAATACCACGGGTAGGTAGCTGTTTTGATTATGTTACATCCATATAATGGAGTTCAGTGCAACTGCTTTTAAAACAGCATTTCATAGTGTTAATATGGAGATGTTTCATTTAAGATATATTGTTAAATATAAAAGTAATGCATAGAATGGCACGCATAGCACATCAGGTTCTGTGTACAAACAGTGTGATGTGTTGGAATATACTAACTTATGCTTTACTTGTAAAAACATTTCAGGAAGAACCTACCAGGAAATAATAAAAAGTAGGAAGGATGGAAACAGAAATATATAAATATACTTTTATATACTGTAGATATTGGAACCTTGTGAATATATTGCCTATTTAAAATTTAAATCCAAATTTATA
Organism: Grampus griseus; assembly: GCF_964374135.1. NCBI lineage: Eukaryota > Metazoa > Chordata > Mammalia > Artiodactyla > Delphinidae > Grampus > Grampus griseus. Next base: position 31,423,762 of record NC_139006.1, on the reverse strand, counting down.
AAGAATAAATTAATATATGGGAAGTGGAATCTTAGAGAAATAGCAAATTGATAATCAATGCATTCGGGTCTCAATCCTTTAAATTTTATTAAGGTAGTCTGCCTCTTTGTGAACTACTTGAATAACTAAGAAAACCAGTTATTTACTACTTACAGATGTTAAGTCACCATAAACTGAAGCATATGAAGGGGGAAAACTTCACATCCTTGCAATTCTCAGTGAACTTACCTTCACACGTGTTACCAGAGGAAACAGTGCCGGGCCTCCAGGGCTGCTGACGGTACCCAGGACAACACCGATTGCAGCTGTCACCACACGTATTATGTTCACACTGACACTGGAATTTCTAGGCGTAAAGAATATAAAATTGCATCTGAAAATTTACCTGTATGTTTTTCTTAATTTTATTTAGGAAGAACCCATCACAGTCAAATACACAGCAAGAGTTTACAATCAAGCAAACTAGCATTTAATTTTTAGAGAAAAAAAAAAACATATGACCTGGTTACAAACAGAAATGAGAAGGAATAAACCAAAACTAACATATGGCTTAACAAAAAAGAACTTTTCAAAAGAGACACATTGACCTGAAAGGTTTGGAAGCTCCTACTAGTAACTTTCTTGATACTCATCTCTGTTTTTTCAGCAATAATAAAAGTCCTAGGCTTCCCTGGTGGTGCAGTGGTTAAGAATCCGCCTGCCAATGCAGAGGACACAGGTTCGATCCCTGGTCCAGGAAGATCTCACATGCCACGGAGGAACTAAGCCCGTGCACCACAACTACTGAGCCTGTGCTCTAGAGCCCGTAAGCCACAACTACTGAGACCGCAAGCCACAACAACTGAGCCCAGGTACCCCAACTACTGAAGCCCGCGCGCCGAGAGCCTGTGCTTCGCAACAAGAGAAGCCACCGCAATGAGAAGCCCACGCACCAAAAGGAAGAGTAGCCCCTGCTTGCCGCAACTAGAGAAAGCCCATGTGCAGCAACAAAGACCCAACGCAGCCAAAAATAAATAAACAAAAATTAAAAAAAAAAATCCGATTCAGGAGTTAAATTATTACGAAGATTGGGTAAAAATAAGTAGCTTCGTGTAAGTTTTAAAAGAAGAAAAGAGGATGCCTTCTTCTTCACTTAATACTACGTTAAAAGAGGGAAACTTTATTTTACCTTGATTTACCACCACAAAAAAAGAAAGAGGGTGAAGTCAGAAGAAGCGGAATCCTTCTTTTAAAAAGTATAGCAGACGAGGGAAAGATGGCGGAAAGACGAGGGGAAGATGGCGGAGAGACGAGGGGAAGATGGCGGAGAGACGAGGGGAAGATGGCGGAGAGACGAGGGGAAGATGGCGGAGAGACGAGGGGAAGATGGCGGAAGAGTAAGACGCGGAGATCACCTTCCTCCCCACAGATACACCAGAAATACATCTACACGTGGAACAACTCCTACAGAACACCTTCTGAACGCTGGCAGAAGACCTCAGACCTCCCAAAAGGCAAGAAACTCCCCACGTACCTGGGTAGGGCAAAAGAAAAAACCGAGACAAAAGAATAGGGATGGGACCTGCACCAGTGGGAGGGAGCTGTGAAGGAGGAAAAGTTTCCACACACTAGGAAGCCCCTTCGTGGGCGGAGACTGCGGGTGGCGGAGGTCGGGGGAGCTTCGGAGCCGCGGAGGAGAGCGCAGCAACAGGGGTGCGGAGGGCAAAGCGGGGAGATTCCCGCACAGAGGATCAGGGCCGACCGGCACGCACCAGCCCGAGGCTTGTCTGCTCACCTGCCAGGGCGGGCGGGGCTGCGAGCTGAGGCTCGGGCTTTGGTCGGAGCGCAGGGAGAGGACTGGGGTTGGCGGCGTGAACACAGCCTGCAGGGGATTAGTGCACCACAGCTAGCCGGGAGAGAGTCCGGGAAAAGTCTGGACCTGCCGAAGAGGCAAGAGACTTTTTCTTCCCTCTTTGTTTCCTGGTGCGCAAGGAGAGGGGATTAAGAACGCTACTTAAAGGAGCTCCAGAGGCTGCGCGAGCCGCGGCTAAAAGCGCGGACCCCAGAGACGGGCATGAGACGCTAAGGCTGCTGCTTCCACCACCAAGAAGCCTGTGTGCGAGCACAGCTCACTATCCACACCTCCTTTCCGGGGAGCCTGTGCAGGCCCCCACTGCCAGGTTCCCAGGATCCAGGGACAACTTCCTCGGGAGAATGCACGGCGCCTCAGGCTGCTGCAACGTCACGCCGTCCTCTGCCGCAACGTCATGCCCTCCTCTGCCGCAACGTCATGCCGTCCTCTGCCGCAACGTCACGCCGTCCTCTGCCGCAACGTCATGCCGTCCTCTGCCGCCGCAGGCCCGCCCCGCACTCCGCGCCCCTCCCTCCTCCCGGCCTGAGTGAGCCAGAGCCCCCGAATCAGCGGCTCATTTAACCCCGTCCTGTCTGAGCGGAAAAACAGAAGCCCTCCAGCAACCTACATGCAGAGGCGGGGCCAAATCCAAAGCTGAGCCCCTGGGAGCTGTGAGAACAAAGAAGAGAAAGGGAAATCTCTCCCAGCAGCTTCAGAAGCAGCGGATTAAAGCTCCACAATCAACTTGATGTACCCTGCATCTGTGGAATAAATGAATAGACTAACGCATCATCCCAAATTGAAGAGGTGGACTTTGAGAGCAAGATTTATGATTTTTTCCCCTTTTCCTCTTTTTGTGAGTGTGTATGTGTATGCTTCTGTGTGAGATTTTGTCTGTATAGCTTTGCTTCCACCATTTGTACTAGAGTTCTATCCGTCCCTTTTTTTTCTTAATAATTAATTCTAATAACTTTTATTTTACTTTATCTTCTTTCTTTCTTTCTTTCTTTCTTTCTTTCTTTCTTTCTTTCTTTCTTTCTTTCTTTCCTTCCTTCCTTCTTTCCTTCCTTCCTTCCCTCCTTTAGAAAACAAATATTCCCAAATTGAGGAGGTGGACTTTGAGAGCAAGATTTATGATCTTTTCCCCTTTTCCTCTTTTTGTGAGTGTGTATGTGTATGCTTCTGTGTGAGATTTTGTCTATATAGCTTTGCTTCCACCATTTGTCCTAAGGTTCTATCCATCCGTTTTTGTTTTTCTTTACATTTTTTCTTAATAATTATATTTTAATTTAATAACTTTATATTTTACTTTATTTTACTTTATCTTCTTTCTTTCTTTTTTTCCTTCCTTCCTTCCTCCCACTGTCCCTCCCTCCCTCCCTCCTTTCTTTCTTTCTTTCCTTCTTTCCTTCTTTTCTTCTTTCTTTTTCTTCCTTCCTTCCTTCCTTCCTTCCCTCCTTTCTTTCTTTCTTTCTTTATTGCTACTTCTACTAATTCGTTCTCTCTACTTTTTCTCCCTTTTATTCTGAGCCATGTGGATGAAAGGCTCTTGGTGGTGCAGCCAGGAGTCAGTGCTGTGCCTCTGAGGTGGGAGAGCCAACTTCAGTACATTGGTCAGCAAGAGACCTCCCAGCTCCACATAATGTCAAATGGCGAAAATCTCCCAGATCTCCATCTCAACACCAGCACCCAGCTTCACTCAACGACCAGCAAGCTACAGTGCTGGACAACCTATGCCAAACAACTAGCAAAACAGGAACACAACCCCACCCATTAGCAGAGAGGCTGCCTAAAATCATAATAAGTCCACAGACATCCCAAAACACACCACCAGACATGAACCTGCCCACCAGAGAGACAAGATCCAGCCTCATCCACCAGAACACAGGCACTAGTCCCCTCCACCAGGAAGCACACACAACCCACTGAACCAATCTTAGCCACTGGGGACAGACACCAAAAACAACGGGAACTACGAACCTGCAGCCTGCGAAAAAGAGACCCCAAACACAGTAAGATAAGCAAAATGAGAAGACAGAAAAACACACCGCAGATGAAGGAGCAATATAAAAACCCACCAGAACTAACAAATGAAGAGTAAATAGGCAGTCTACCTGAAAAAGAATTCAGAATAATGATAGTAAAGATGATCCAAAATCTTGGAAATAGAATAGACAAAATGCAAGAAACACTTAACAAGGACCTAGAAGAACTAAAGATGAAACAAACAATGATGAACAACACAATAAATGAAATGGAAAATACTCTAGACGGGATCAATAGCAGAATAACTGAAGCAGAAGAACGGATAAGTGACCTGGAAGATAAAATAGTGGAAATAACTACTGCAGAACAGAATAAAGAAAAAAGAATGAAAAGAACTGAGGACAGTCTTAGAGACCTCTGGGACAACATTAAATGCACCAACATTCAAATTATAGGGGTTCCAGAAGAAGCAGAGAAAAAGAAAGGGACTGAGAAAATATTTGAAAAGATTATAATTGAAAACTTCCCTAATATGGGAAAGGAAATAGTTAATCAAGTCCAGGAAGCACAGAGAGTCCCATACAGGATAAATCCAAGGAGAAATATGCCAAGACACATATTAATCAAACTATCAAAAATTAAATACAAAGAAAAAATATTAAAAGCAGCAAGGGAAAAACAACAAATAACACACAAGGGAATCCCCATCAGGTTAACAGCTGATCTCTCAGCAGAAACTCTTAAAGCCAGAAGGGAGTGGCAGGACATATTTAAAGTGATGAAGGAGAAAAACCTGCAACCAAGATTACTCTACCCAGCAAGGATCTCATTCAGATTTGATGGAGAAATTAAAATCTTTACAGACAAGCAAAAGCTGAGAGAGTTCAGCACCACCAAACCAGCTGTACAACAAATGCTAAAGGAACTTCTCTAGGCAGGAAACACAAGAGAACGAAAAGACCTACAATAATGAACCCAAAGCAATTTAGAAAATGGGAATAGGAACATACATATCGATAACTGCCTTAAATGTAAATGGACTAAATGCTCCCACCAAAAGACACAGATTGGCTGAATGGATACAAAAACAAGACCTATATATATGCCGTCTACAAGAGACCCACTTCAGACATAGAGACACATACAGACTGAAAGTAAGGGGATGGAAAAAGACATTCCATGCAAATGGAAACCAAAAGAAAGCTGGAGTAGCAATTCTCATATCAGACAAAATAGAAATTAAATAGACTCTATTACAAGAAACAAAGAAGGACACTACATAATGATCAAGGGATCGATCCAAGAAGAAGATATAACAATTGTAAATATTTATGCACCCAACATAGGAGCACCTCAATACATAAGGCAAATACTAACAGCCATAAAAGGGGAAATCGACAGTAACACATTCATAGTAGGGGACTTTAACACCCCATTTTCACCAATGGACAGATCATCCAAAATGAAAATCAATAAGGAAACACAAGCTTTAAATGATACATTAAACAAGATGGACTTAATTGATATTTATAGGACACTCCATCCAAATACAACAGAATACACATTTTTCTCAAGTGCTCATGGAACATTCTCCAGGATAGATCATATCTTGGGTCACAAATCAAGCCTTAGTAAATTTAAGAAAATTGAAATTGTATCAGGTACCTTTTCCGACCACAACGCCATGAGACTAGATATCAATTACAGGAAAAGATCTGTAAAAAATACAAACACATGGAGGCTAAACAATACACTACTTAATAACAAAGTGATCACTGAAGAAATCAAAGAGGAAATCAAAAAATACCTAGAAACAAATGACAATGAAGACACGACGACCCAAAATCTATGGGATGCAGCAAAAGCAGTTCTAAGAGGGAAGTTTATAGCAATACAAGCCCACCTTAAGAAACAGGAAACATCTCGAATAAAAAACCTAACCTTGCACCTAAAGCAATTAGAGAAAGAAGAACAAAAAAACCCAAAGTTAGGAGAAGGAAAGAAATCATAAAAATCAGATCAGAAATAAATGAAGGAAACAATAGCAAAGATCAATAAAACTAAAAGCTGGTGCTTTGAGAAGATAAAATAGATAAACCATTAGCCAGACTAATCAAGAAAAAGAGGGAGAGGACTCAAATCAATAAATGAAAAAGGAGAAGTTATAACAGACACCGCAGAAATACAAAGCATCCTAAGAGACTACTACAAGCAACACTATGCCAATAAAATGGACAGCCTGAAAGAAATGGACAGATTCTTATAAATGTATAAACTTCGAAGACTGAACCAGGAAGAAATAGAAAATATGAACCGACCAATCGCAAGTAATGAAATTGAAACTGTGATTAAAAACCTTCCAACAAACAAAAGCCCAGGACCAGATGGCTTCACAGGCGAATTTTATCAAACATTTAGAGAAGAGCTAACACCTAACCTTCTCAAACTCTTCCAAAATATAGTAGAGGGAGGAACACTCCCAAATTCATTCTACAAGGCCACCATCACCTTGATACCAAAACCAGACAAGGATGTCACAAAGAAAGAAAACTACAGGCCAATATCACTGATGAACATAGATGCAAAAATCCTCAACAAAATACTAGCAAACTGAATCCAACAGCACATTAAAAGGATCATACACCATGATCAAGTGGGGTTTATTCCAGGAATGCAAGGATTCTTCAGTATACGCAAATCAATCAATGTGATAAACCATATTAACAAATTGAAGGAGAAAAACCATATGATCATCTCAATAGATGCAGAGAAAGCTTTTGACAAAATTCAACACCCATTTATGATAAAAACCCTGCAGAAAGTAGACACAGAGGGAACTTTCCTCAACATAATAAAGGCCATATATGATAAACCCACAGCCAACATCATCCTCAATGGTGAAAAACTGAAAGCATTTCCACTAAGATCAGGAACAAGACAAGGTTGCCCACTCTCACCACTCTTATTCAACATAGTTTTGGAAGTTTAAGCCACAGCAATCAGAGGAGAAAAGGAAATAAAAGGAATCCAAATCGGAAAAGAAGAAGTAAAGCTGTCACTGTTTGCAGATGACATGATACTATACATAGAGGATCCTAAAGATGCTACCAGAAAACTACTAGAGCTAATCAATGAATTTGGTAAAGTTGAAGGATACAAAATTAATGCACGGAAGTCTCTTGCATTTCTATACACTAGTGATGAAAAATCTGAAAGTGAAATCAAGAAAACACTCCCATCTACCATTGCAACAAAAAGAGTAAAATATCTAGGAATAAACCTACCTAAGGAGACAAAAGACCTGTATGCAGAAAATTATAAGACACTGATGAAAGAAGTTAAAGATGATACAAATAGATGGAGAGATATACCATGTTCTTGGATTGGAAGAATCAACATTTTGAAAATGATTCTACTACCCAAAGCAATCTACAGATTCAATGCAATCCCTATCAAACTACCAATGGCATTTTTCACAGAACTAGAACAAAAAATTTCACAATTTGTATGGAAACACAAATGACCCCGAATAGCCAAAGCAATCTTGAGAAAGAAAAACAGAGCTGAAGGAATCAGGCTCCCTGACTTCAGACTATACTACAAAGCTACAGTAACCAAGACAGTATAGTACTGGCACATAAACAGAAAGATAGATCAATGGAACAGGATAGAAAGCCCAGAGATAAACCCACGCACATATGGTCACCTTATCTTTGATAAAGGAGGCAGGAATATACAGTGGAGAAAGGACAGCCTCTTCAATAAGTGGTGCTGGGAAAACTGGACAGGTATATGTAAAAGTATGAGATTAGATCACTCCGTAACACCATACACAAAAATAAGGTCAAAATGGATTAAAGACCTAAATGTAAGGCCAGAAACTATCAAACTCTTAGAGGAAAACATAGGCAGAACACTCTATGACATAAATCACAGCAAGATCCTTTTTGACCCACCTCCTAGAGAAATGGGAAAAAAAACAAAAAAACAAATGGGACCTCATGAAACTTCAACGCTTTTGCACAGCAAAGGAAACCATAAACAAGACCAAAAGACAACCCTCAGAATGGGAGAAAATATTTGCAAATGAAGCAACTGACAAAGGATTAATTTCCAAAATTTACAAGCAGCTCATGCAGCTCAATAACAAAAAACCAAACAACCCAATCCAAAAATGGGCAGAAGACCTAAATAGACATTTCTCCAAAGAAGATATACAGACTGCCAACAAACACATGAAAGAATGCTCAACATCATTAATCATTAGAGAAATGCAAATCAAAACTACAATGAGATATCATCTCACACCAGTCAGAATGGCCATCATCAAAAAATCTAGAAACAATAAGTGCTGGAGAGGGTGTGGAGAAAAGGAAACACTCTTGCACTGTTGGTGCAAATGTAAATTGGTACAGCCACTACGGAGAACAGTATGGAGGTTCCTTAAAAAACTACAAATAGAACTACCATATGACCCAGCAATCCCACTACTGGGCATAGACCCTGAGAAAACCATAATTCAAAAAGAGTCATGTACCAAAATGTTCACTTCAGCTCTATTTACAATAGCCCGGAGATAGAAACAACCTAAGTGCCCATCATCGGATGAATGGATAAAGAAGATGTGGCACATATATACAATGGAATATTACTCAGCCATAAAAAGAAACAAAATTGAGCTATTTGTAATGAGGTGGATAGACCTAGAGTCTGTCATACAGAGTGAAGTAAGTCAGAAAGAGAAAGACAAATACCGTATACTAACACATATATATGGAATTTAAGAAAAAAAAATGTCATGAAGAACCTAGGGGTAAGACAGGAATAAAGACACAGACCTACTGGAGAACGGACTTGAGGATATGGGGAGGGGGAAGGGTGAGCTGTGACAAAGCGAGAGAGAGGCATGGACATATATACACTACCAAATGTAAGGTAGATAGCTAGTGGGAAGCAGCTTCATAGCACAGGGAGATCAGCTCGGTGCTTTGTAACCGCCTGAAGGGGTGGGATAGGGAGGGTGGGAGGGAGGGAGACGCAAGAGGGAAGAGATATGGGAACATATGTATATGTATAACTGATTCACTTTGTTATAAAGCAGAAAGTAACACACCATTGTAAATCAATTATACCCCAATATAGATGTTAAAAAAAAAAAGTATAAACATGATTTCTAACTGCACGTGATTTTCACTTGACTATCTTATAGAGAAGAGCTTCAAAATTCAAAAGGTTACTGAATTGCACACTTAAGAACGATTAAAATGGTAAATTTTACGTTACCTTTTTTTTAAACACCTCCAAAAAAAAAATTTATGGAAAGAATTTAATTAGAAACATATTCTCCTACCAACACAAAATTAAATTGTTTAAAAAAATTAAACCAGTTAAATTATCTGAAAATCTTTTTTTGTGGCTTGATTTTATAACTTTCAACACATGCCTGAATAAAAAAGTGCAATGCAAATATTATAGCTACAAGTGCTATTTTGAATTTTTAGTAAAATGTGAAATACTATAACTCACCTTTATAGTTTCATCCCATGGGCAGCTACTAGCATGGCCATAACAAATACACATTCCTCCAACAGAAATGTCTTTTATTGAATAGTAATACTAAGGAAAAAGAAAGTAACAAGCAAAAATTAAAACCTCTTCTATTTCAGTGAGAAGAAAATGTTGGCACTCCAACAAATATCTCAGTTGTTATTGGTAATCAAAAACACAGATATGCATTTTAAACTATATTTCATGCACAAGTAAATATAAATAAAATATTTATGTTCAATTAATGTAAACAATGTTCAGGGCTTCCCTGGTGGCGCAGTGGTTGAGAGTCCGCCTGCCGATGCAGGGGACACGGGTTTGAGCCCTGGTCTGGGAAGATCCCACATGCCACGGAGCAACTGGGCCCATGAGCCACAATTACTGAGCCTGTGCGTCTGGAGCCTGTGCTCTGCAACAAGAGAGGCCAGAACAGTGAGAGGCCCAGGCACTGCGATGAAGAGTGGCCCCTGCTTGCCACAACTAGAGAAAGCCCTCGCACAGAAACGAAGACCCAACACAGCCATAAATAAATAAATTATTCATTAAAAAAAAATGTTCAAATTAGCTCATCAACAGAAACCAAAGGAGTTTAAAAAGAATTTCTCAACTGGGCTGCATCTTAAACCGAGGCAGTCATATTCAAAGGCCATGTTACTGAAAACCCTAAAAATATTCCTAAATTGAACACAGCCCTATATAAAAAGGAATAACTCATGACCAATTAGGATTTATCCCATCGGTGCAGAGTTAATTTAACACACAAAAAAATCAATAAATGTAAATCACCACATTAACAGAATAAAGGAGAAAAATCATATGATCATTTCATTAGATGCACAAAAAGCATTTTACAGAAGGCAACACCATCAATTAAAAAACAACTCAGCAAACCAGAAGTAGAAGAGAACTTCTTCAGTCTAATGCAGGCGTGTCTATGGAAAACCTAGAGCTAACAGTGAAAGATTAAGTGCTTTCCTCTTGAAATCTGCTCTTACCATTTCTATTCAACATTCTATGGGAGGTGCCAGCCAGTTCAATAATGCAAGAAAAAAGAAGTCAAAAGCAAACAGAGTGCACAGTAAGACTAAACTGTCATTATCTGTAGATGACATGATTGTGTACACAGAAAATCTATCAAAAACTACTAGAATATGTGAATTTGGCAATGTCTCAATCAACAAAAATTAATTGTACTTCTATACACTAGCAATGAACAAATGGAAAATAAATGTTAGAAAGCAAACCATTAACACTAATATTCAAAAACATGAAATACTTAAAAATAAACTGAACAAAAGATTGACAAATAAACAAATAATAGATCATTGCCAAGAGGAACTTAAGAAGACAGAGATAAGTGGGGAGGTATAGCACATTCATGGACTAGATGATCCAATATTGTCAAAATGTCTTCCAAAATTCCTCCTAACTCGATCTATGGAATCAATGGAATCCCAATGAAAGTCTTAGCAGGATTTCTTTCTTCCCTTCTTTCTTTATTTCTTTCCTACTTTCTTTCCTTCTTTCTTTCCCTCTTTTTGGTATTAATTGACAAACTGATTCTAAAATTTATAAGGAAACACAATGAACTTGGAACAGCCTAACCAATCTTGAAAAAGGACTGAGTTGGACTATCATGGTACCTGACTTCAAGATTTACTGCAGTAATCAAGAAAGACTGTTATTGGCATAAGGATAGACAAATAGATCATTGGGACAGTATAGAGTCCAGAAACGCACCCACAATGATACGGTCAAGTAATTTTCAACAGGGCACCAAAACAATTTAAAGGGAGAAAGGAAAGTATTTTCAACACATGGTGCTGGAACAATTGTATATACACATGGGGAAAAAACAACCTTCGCCTCTACCTCACACCAAATACAAAAATTAACAAGAAAAGGATAATAAACGTGAAAGCTGAAACTATAAAGCTATTATAAGAAAGCATCGGAAAATATTTGTGTAAACTTGCGATAAGCAAATATTTTTCAGAAAGGAATAGAAAGCACTAACTATAAAAGAAAAACGATAAACTGGACTTTATCAAAATTAAACCATCTACTCCTCAGAAGTCATAGTTAGGAAAAGCAGATAAGCAAGAGACAAACCAGGGCAGGAGAAGGGATTTGCAGTATAGACACAACTGACAAAGGATTTCTACACAGCATACATAGAGATCTTTTATAACTCAGGAATAAGGAGATGGATAACCCAATTTAAAAATGGATAGAAATGTCATCAGATACAAATAAGGACACGCTCAACATCAGTCATCAGGGAAATACGAATTAATACCCCGAGGAGATGCCACCGCATGCACATCAGCACGGCTGAGGTGACAGTGACCGACGCCCCGATGTGTGAAAGTGTGCGGTGCACCCAGAGCCCTCACACACTGCTGGTCTGTAAAATGACACAGCTGCTTCCGATAAGGCTTAGAAAATTCCTAAAAATTAAACACATAGCTATCCTGTAACTAAGTAATCCCACTCCTACTTTATCCAAGGGATTTGGAAATGTTTGTCGCCACAAGCCTTATACGTTTACTATACACTGAAAATATGTACGTTTTCCTGGATGTAGCTTATATCTCAAACTTTAAAATTTTCTTCTAAGTGGGAAAAAACTCCAGCCATTCTCACTTGCTTGATCAGATGTAGAGCCAGATTAGAAGGTGAAGAAATGACCACTACATCTGCTGCATGATGGCGTTATGGGATGGGTGGGGACAGGGGGACCTGAGGGCACCACGTCAGAACCATAACCTCGTTTAAAGGTGGCATTTTTAACAAAGCATAACTAACGTTCTTCAACAAAAATAAGAAAAAAAGGCCAACCTGGGAGGAAAAGTCTATTTCCCTGAAACAACATAAACTTTTCAGCGGTCAGGAGCCCTGCCACACTCACTCGTCTTGTGACAATAGGGTCGAGGTCTTTAGGGTCCAGGTGGCTGAGGGTCATAAGATCGGCATTGAGGGTTCGAATGCGCTGTAAGCGCAGGCGGATGTATCGTGCAGAAGTAAATTCCAACAACTTGGGTGAAAGATCATCAGAGCTTGGTCTGCCATTGATTAGCGATGTATGAATCTAGAGATAAAGAAATCAAAATAAACAAATATCAATTTTAAGCATGCAAAAAATAACCCTGATTGTTTACATTCAGGACATAATCTTTACAGATACTATCTAAAATCAAACCAAACAATGGGGTTCTTATAGAAATCTGTCTAATATTCATTGACACTTGTGAACAGCATGATCACAGCCCAAGTTCAGTTTATTGAAGTTATTCGTTGCAGTGTCTCAGAGATTGCGGGAAACTTTTAAACAGGACCACTTCTCCCAGTGAGGTGAGGGCATTTTGACGTGTATCCACAGGCTTCTCTGAAACAGATTCTAAATGTCATGAATAGACTGGGGAGAGTGGGGGAAAGTGCCAGAAAGCTTTGTAACTCCCATTTTCTCATCTCTGCTCTTGAAACAATGCAGGGCTTGCTGCAGAGTTCCTGCTGTGAAAAGCACTTGCAGGGTTTTTGTAGTTTTAGCTCATCAAGGTATGCTACCAAGGCATGACTTGTTTTTGATTACACTCTGACCTAAGGATGTGTGTGCAGTCCGGGCATGGAGAGCACGGAGCTGGAATATTTCATGAACCATCTCCAACCCTGAACACCTCCAGGGACAGGGAGAACTTCCCAGAGAAAACTGGGAGCTCTATATTTGAGAAGCATTTTCACTCTCTTTAATATTTTAACAAATCTTGTTGCCTTGGTGTCATGAGAAAGATGCTCTGAGAATGATCTGATGGAGTTATTAAATCACAGCACAGTGAAGGTTGAGGGATCTCCCTGAAGGGAAGAAATCAATAAAGTAAAATGTGTCAGTGGTGACATTAATCATCAGTAGACACCAGTCAATGGCACCTTAACTACAGCAGCTAGATAGTTAAAGATCTCTGTGATCTGTACCAGGAGAGCTCTATTTTGAGTGTTTCCTGTTGGCTCTGTGATGGCTAGGTTGTCCCTGGAGGTGACACTGATGAAAAAACAGACCTCCTGGCCAGCAGGGGGCGCCATACCTCTCCGTGCTCAAGCGGCACCAGCCTGGAGTAATAGGAGGTGCAGATCACTTCGTCATCTGCCCTGTAAGTGGGCGGCCCCCGTCTTGGAGTGATATTGTAATGAGTCAAACATTCCGTGTCACTAACTGCATAGTACTGCCAGGGGCTGAACTCCATGCCGTCCAGAGAATGCTCCAAGATCCAGTTTCCAGGCCGAGGGGCATTAGCAGCTTTGATGATGACATAAGCGACTTGAAAGACCTGGAACAAAGATATTGAAAACTGTCCATCGAAAATCGGTAACAAGTGCTCAAAAACCAAAGTGCCTCTTGAGAGCGTTGCCACCCGATGAGGGCCAGTGTCTCTCACTGCTCTTGAGGCTAACTGCTCATAAATGTTAATCAGAAATGTATCTTGTAAATGTTTTCCTGGTGGCATTTGTCTTCAAAATAAACTCAAAAAATACTCACAAATAAATTTGTATTATTATTATTGTTGTTGTTATTAACAGTATTAATATTGACATAAGTGCTTGTTTTCTTGTTTCCAATGTCTTTTTCCATCAGGATTCTGAATGATAATAGTTGTATTATATTTCATTAGTAGTCGTGTTAAATGTATTTCTCATATAGTGATTTGGAGATAACACAGCTGAATATGAGAAAAAAAGTCAGCCCATTACACACTTATCACGATGGTTAAAATCCACAACACTGACAACACCAGATGTTGGTGAAGATGTGGAGCAACAGGAACTCTCATTCGTTGCTGGTGGGAATGCAAAATGGTACAGCCACTTGGGAAGACACTTTGGTGATCTCTTAAAAAATTAAACACAGTCTTACCATATAATCCAGCAATCATACTCCTTGGTATTTACCCAAAGGAGGTGAAAACTTCCATAGGTGAATGGATAAAGGAAGTGTGACACATCCATACAACAGAATATTATTGTGATTAAAAAAATGAACTCTTAATACACAAAAAGACATAGAGTAAACTTAAATGCATATTGCTAAGTGAAAGAAGCCAATCTGAAAAGGCTATTTACAGGATGATTCCAACTATATTGCCTCTAGGCTTGTTGTTTTTTTATTTTTGGTTTTAAGCTTCTCCCCATCTTAGCCCTCACCAATTCTAGCAACACAAGAGCCCCTTAAAATTAACCCAGCTGGGGCTTCCCTGGTGGCGCAGTGGTTGAGAGTCCGCCTGCCGATGCAGGGGACACGGGTTCGTGCCCCGGTTCGGGAGGATCCCACATGCCGCGGAGCAGCTGGGCCCGTGAGCCATGGCCGCTGAGCCTGCGCGTCCAGAGCCTGTGCTCTGCAATGGAAGAGGCCACAACAGTGAGAGGCCCGCATACCACCAAAAAAAAAAAAAAAATTAACCCAGCTGAAGCCACAATATTTCACATTTATCTACGAATTATTCCCTGCAAAGGACGGTTTTATCTCATTATAATAACTCTGTTCACCTACAAGAAATGTCTCCCAATAAAATTTAGTCTATAAATGGTGTAAGTGTGAAATGTTGAGTACCCATGTTCATGTGCAATTTTCCTCTAGAACACAATCACTGTTTCTAAAAAAGCACATTAAAAGCAAAATGATGTTCTCAGATTTCAATAATCAGGAAAATCAGGAACTGTGTATCTGTTATGAAAGTTTATATCTGGAGCTGAATGTCCAATGTTTAAAAATCTAGAACCGTCTTCATCGATTTAAACCACTTTTTTTTTTTTTTTTTTTTTGTGGTACGTGGGCCTCTCACTGTTGTGGCCTCTCCCGTTGCGGAGCACAGACTCCGGACGCACAGGCTCAGCGGCCATGGCTCACGGGCCCAGCCGCTCCGCGGCATGTGGGATCTTCCCGGACCGGGGTACGAACCCATGTCCCCTGCATCAGCAGGCAGACTCTCAACCACTGCGCCACCAGGGAAGCCCTAAACCACTTTTTTAAAAATTAAAATAATGCAAAGGCCATTTTGTCCTAGCATAAATATCTCCAGAACATTCTCCTATGAACATAATTACATTTTTTTCTGATTGGAAGTTTATTTTTAAAAAAAACCCTTTTCCGCAATTTTGTAATTCATATATTCCATAATTTATATTTTTAAAGTCTACTATTTTTTAATATTACTGGAAAACCAAACACTTCTCAGAAATACCTGGCAATTAATCTTACTGTCTCCTCTACAGCTAGTCCTGAAGAACATCAGGGTTTTTTTTAATACAGCTTGGGGGAGGTTAGTTTCACCTTTGCAAAGTTCCAGCACTGTCCCAGAACACCATGATGGAAACCGGCCTAAGTAGCTTTCCATTTGGTTTTCATACTGATGCCCAAGCTAACTGGAGGGAGGACACCCTCTTCTTTACTCATCACTGTCCAATTGCCTTGCAACTATTTTCACCATAAAAGGAGAAGTCTATGAGCATGTGGACCACTGTGGAATATGTTAAAATAGACTTCACAAATTGCAGGTGCCAGGTGAGATGGCATGATCAGGCAGCCCATTTGAGAGGGACGGAAATCAAGGTCATTTACAAATGGACTGACTGCATTTACCTTCTGTTTTCCAATTTCACATTTGAAAATGGACAGAACCAACAGGTTCACCTCCTGTGTGCTAAGAACTTCATGTATATCATCCCATTTAACTCCAAACAACCCCATGAGTTTCAAGTCATTGTGGTTCCCATTTTACATATTTGGAAACTGATACTTAGAGAGGTTAAAAGACAAACTACTGAGAGTTGCAGGTCCCAATGAGAAACCAGGGGTCTCACTCCAGAGTCATTAGCATCCACTAGACACCCCCCAAATGTCCACACACACTAAGGTCATTGAATTTTCTTTTTGTAACCCCAGAAAAAGACTCCTACATACACTTGGGTGCTGGGTTCATGTCTAAACAGGCACCGTGGCAATTGTTTCTGTTAACTCTGCAGTTTCTGTTGTGACGGCCCAGGATGTGTGGCGGGGAGGGGATGGAGAGTGTGCAAGGAACAAAAACGAATGCTATGTAGCGCCCGCTATGGCCAAGGACAATGCTAAGTCCTTTTTTAGAATGACTAGTCTTCAGACCCTTCCAACTACGTTCTTCTTATGAAATATGTACTGTCACTTCCCCTACTTTACAGATGAGGAAACCGAGGCACAGAAAGGTTACATAATCTTCCCAGGATCTCACATGTACTAATATGTAAACCACACTTCTACAGATTGCAAGGAAAAAGAATGAAACTCCCAGCTGAGCAGCTGGTGGGTACCAATCTGGTTTTCCAAACCACTGACCTCAACCAGTAGCAATTATTTCAATACCATGTTCTTGTACTTTCATCAAACCCTTGTCAGCTTTTAGACGGACAGCTTAGTCACATGTAACAAAACGTAACCCAGTGGAAGAACCACCATAACAGGAAAACTTCAGGACCATCCCTCCAAGGATCAAGGTCTTCAGCTATGAAGCTGGGCGTTGTTCTCACAGTGTCTCACTAGTTCTCTAGGTCCCCAAATTGGAGACTAGGAAACAAGCCAAGAAAGGGACTATGAAATATAAATCTGCAAAAGAGGAAGAGGAAGCCATGAAATATCTAAACGCTATTTGTTTTCACTTAAGTCACGTTATTGGCTGACTTATGTCTCCCCAAAATTCACAGGCTGAAGTCCTAACCCTTAGTACCTCAGAATGTGACTGTATCTGGAGAGAGGGTCTTTAAAGAGATAATCAAGGTCAAATGAGGTCAAATGGGTGAGCCCTAATCTCATCTGACTGGTGTCCTTTTAAGAAGAGAAGATTAGGACCCAGACGTAGGGGCAACCCTGTGAGGATACAGTGAGAAAATGGCCATCTGCAAGCCAACGGGCAAGGTCTCAGAAGGAATCAACCCTGCCAACACCTTGCTCTTGGACTTCCAGCTTCCAGAACTGTTTGCTAATAAATTTCTGTTGTTTAAGCCCCCAGGTTTCGGTATGTGCTACGGCGGCCCTAAGCAAATGAACACAAGCTAGTCTAATTCACCAATTGTGTGTTGACAGACTAGTCTTAACACCCCCTACAGAAAAAGTAAGGAATTCTCTGTTAATATATAGAATTTTAAACCTTTGCCCAAATGAAATCCGTGATATTTCTGTTGCTGCTTTTTAGCATGGTTGACTAAAGTGCCTTTTCTCTCCATATAAGGTTGGCTGAACACAAAGTGATGATGCAGGGCTTTCACTAAATGCAGAGTCACTGAGGTCTTGCCAAACCTGCAGCTGATACAGCCACTTTCAAATCCACTTTCATCAGGGTTTTCTACCAAGAGGCCTTTGTTAATGATCACTGGAATGCTCATAAACAGTGCCACATAAATAAAGCACACATACACCAAACACCGCTTTCTACACAGGAATCCAGACAGGAATTTCCATGTGGGCCTCAACCTTAAATATATTAAAACCCCCTCAGGCACAGAGATAAGAAAAATACACAGAGCGTAATTCTCCAATATCAGGGGCCAGCTTCAGACGTGCTCAGGGAAGCAAAGTGCTTCTTCTCCACAGAAAGCTCAGCTGCATAAGCTGCAGGGGCCCAGATACCACACGGGACCCCTGGCTGGAAATTCTCCACACAAGCACTTACCTGCCTCCAAGGCCATAATGAAACAGTGAATGGAGAATTGTTTTCTCTTACCCGATGGGAAAAACCTTTTCACAGGCAAAAGAGGTTTAGTTTTAACAGTCAAATTAAACTTTTAAAAAAGAGTTCGGTCTATTTGGTAAGTAACATTGCTCAGTTATCCCTATAAAAGTGGTGAATCTGTGCTCTGTCAGCGTTATTTCTTAGGACCTTATTAGACAATAAGATTCAAAATGATCGTTTGAGCTAACGTTTATTACTCAAGAATAAAGAAATAACTATTTATTAGAAGTCTAATTACTAATGCAGCTATGACTCCCTTGTGGTTTTACAGAGTATGGATCACGGAACTAACTAATCAATTGATAATCATGTGAAGTAGCAACAAACACTTGGCAGAACAAGAGAAGTTTGGGGCTTGGACGTTCACTTGGCACGTAGGATCCGTGGGATACACATTTTAGGTAAATCTCTTACGGGCAATGATCTTGAAATGTCATTTCTATTTGATTTTAGTGGCTGTTTTACCATTATTGCCTCGGTTTAGGACCAGTATACAAAATTAACAGACAAAAGGAAATAGCTTCATGAGTGAGAAGAGAAGTGTGGAATAAAATAGGTTTGTTTCTCTTTAAATTTGCTGCTGTCAATAGAAGTGCGGGATAAACACGTCAGAATCCAGTCTCTCTCCCCCCCTTTCTTTTCTTCTTGCTTTTTCCTTTTATTGAGGGCAGGAGGGACTGGCTACTTGTAATGGCAAATTTAGATCAAGTAGGGTTTTTTCCTTAAAATTCTTAAGCTTCGTGTCTCAGGAAATCAAGGAAGGCTCACTTCGGAAGCAAGCTCAGATTCTTCAGGTGGACCCTGAGGAAAAGCCAGGGTGAGAAAGATGATGAACAAGGAAGGAAGCGCAGAGAGACGGGCCCATCACAGAAGTACAGGGGAACCAGGACCAGTTACCTGAAGGTGGGAAAGGGGTATTTAAAGCTCCTTCAGAAGGAGTTCTGTTTCTCAACAACTAGAAAAGTTACCTCAAAAAGAGCCCACGGGGCTGCCCTGGTGGCGCAGTGGTTGAGAGTCCGCCTGCCGATGCAGGGGACATGGGTTCGTGCCCCGGTCCGGGAGGATCCCACATGCCGCCGAGCAGCTGGGCCCGTGAGCCATGGCCCGTGAGCCTGCGCGTCCGGAGCCGGTGCTCCGCAGCGGGAGAGGCCACAACAGTGAGAGGCCCGCGTACCGCCAAAAAAAAAAGAGCCCACGATAAGCTGTCCCATGGTCCATGAGCCACTAGTTCCGTCTCAGGATGCTAGGGGGATTATCTCAAAGGATACGTGTTGCGCTACATTAAGAATCAAAACTGGAAAGTAAGAGGCTGGTTTCCGTCCTTAGTCTCCATGGATCTCCCTGTAGAATTGCTCCCAAAGTTCAATTTCACCAAGGGTTCTGGGAAGATTTTGCTAGGTTTTGTGGGAGGTGAGTTGGAACGACCTCAAAAGCACAGCCAGGCAGGTCACCAAATGTCCTTTGTGGGGATCTTCACTGATTTCCCCCACCTGTAGGTGCCGGGTGACAGCTGAGCCCCAAGAATGAGATAAACCCGCTGCAAAATGCAGTTACCGGCCATTCTAGGACCTGGGAAATGCAAAGAGCGGCTTTCCCATCCCCCGACTCCTGACCACCGGTCAGCCGGAGCCATCGGTTTTCACCCAGGAACATCTCAGTCTTTGAAGTTACATTGGGCTTTTCCCCCAAATGCAGTGCAGTTTGTTCACAGGGGAACAGAGGGGGCAGTAAATACCATTCCTTCCTTTCCCTCCCGAATGTGAAGGGGGCTTGGGAGTCCATCATGGAGATGGAAGGAAGTCAGCAACGTTCCAGGAAAAAGCAAAGCTGGAGGCAGCGGCCTCGACGGTGGCTGCAGAGGTCAGCCTGACACTTTGCCTCTGGTGGCACAGGCTGAGTGGACACACGCTCGGTGGCCTTGTCCTGTGGGTCAGGGACCTGGGCCTCCTGAGAACAGCCTGCCCGGAAGAGAGACAGATGGAGCCCCGGAGTGATGCGGTCAGCTCGTCTCCCAGTTAGAAAAATGACTGCCCCTCTCCTGGGGGGAGGGCAGGCAGCAGAGATGTTACTGTCAGAGAAGCTCGCCTTCCTCCCCCAACCAGGACACAGGACACTGGGACCAAGGACGCCCCTAACACCTTTTCACTGGAGATCCATTCAGTGAACACTGATTGAGCAGCTGCTTTGGAACAGGACCGTGGCGGGTGCCACAAAGACAGCGGTGAAGTGGGGGACACGGTCACGGTGGCCTGGATGCCCCGATGGGGAGACACAGGTGGGCCAAGTCCCCCGGGAGAAGGACGGAAGGCGGCCAGGGTGTCTGGCGGGGGCCAGCCTAGTCTGGAGAAGGGGTGGTCAGGGAAGGCTTGCCTGGAAAGTGGGGGAGACTGAGTAGGAGATGTCTAGGTAAAGAGAGGGATGTCAGAGGGATGGAGAGTGGGACCCTGCGGGGCCAGAGCATGGAGTGTGGGACATAGCAGGAGGCCCGGCTGGCTTGAGTGTCGAGACGGGAGGGGACTGGACAGGGCAGGGCTCTCTGCGAAACGTTAAAACTTCTAGACCATTCGAAGACCCTAAACCAGGGAGTTACCAGGTCACCAGGGATGAAAAGATTGGGTGCCGGAACTGGATGCTGGTGCCAGGAAATCGTGAGAGCTGGTGGTGTTGACACAGTGAAGACCAAGACTAAAGTAGAGAAAAAAGCCAGCGGGTCTTAAAGAGTTTGCCAGAAGGTCCAGTGTGAGTGAGAAAGAAAACACGGAGGCCCAGCGGGGCTTTCCAGCTTTGGCCAGACCCCCTCTCCACCTCAGGAAGATGGGACAGGTCTCCCCGACATGGCCCCAAAGCCCACACTTTGCCCTTCTTCCCTCAGTCCCAGAGAATGTCTGGCTGAAAACATGTGAAAGCTTCTTTTCACTTCCTCTCTTGGTCCTCACGTTGACCTATGGTGCCCGGCAGGTCCAGCAATGGTTAGCAGCAAACCGCCTGACAGCTCTCTTTTCATCCCTCATCGTGAGAAAACAGTTCAATTGCACCTCAGAAAGTAAAAGGGGCCCCAATCATTAAGCCTCACAAATCCAACTGGCGACACCGTCTAGAAAAGCTGTGCAAATCTGCACTTGACTAACTCCATTAAACATTAACCTGTGAGTTACACATTTACAGCCTCTAGACACAATAATTATGTGTTTCTTTCACTAAATCTAGCTGAATCGCTTATAGTTTTAGCCCTAGAGAGATTAGAAAGCATTTTTTGTTTATGCAAGATTTCACTCAGTACATGGAACCTTGGTCTACATGCTATTTGAAGATTCTCATCTTTCTTTAGGTACCTCTACCTTCACTGAGCATCTATCATTCGTCAGGCATCAAGCTGACACATCATCACATTTAAAGCTTTTTGTAAAAAGGAATATCTAAACAAAGGTCTTATACAGGAAGGCTTTTGTTTATTTAAAAAAGTGCGGCAGGAAGCTAAGTGGCGCAGCTGCATGGAAAACAAGATGGCGGTTCCTCAAGAAAGAAACTTAGAATTACCATGTGATCCAGCAATTCCACTCTGGGTATATACCTACAAGAACTGAAAGCAGGGACTCAACAACAGATATCTGGACAACAATGTCTATTGAAGCACTATTCACAGTAGCCAAAAGATGGAAACAAACCAGATGTCTACCACGGATAAATGGCTAAACAAACTCTGGGATACAGGGGAATATTATTCAGGTGTGAAAGTTTGATACCTGCTACAACATAGATAAAGCTGGAGGACATTATGCTAAATGAAGTAAGCAAGACACAAAAGGACAAATACTGCATGATTCCACTTAAATGAGTTACCTAGAATAGTCGAATTCATCGAGACCCAAATCAGAATTGCGGAAAATGGGGGCAGGGGAGGGGAGGATGGGAAGGTAGTGTCTAATGGGGACAGAGTTTCAGTATGAGATGATGGGAAAGTTCTAGAGAGGGATGGTGGCGATGGCTGCACAACAATGTAAATGCACTTAGTGCCAGTGAACTGTACACCTAGAAATGGTTTAAATGGTAAATTTTATGTTACGTATATTTTACCACAAGAAAAAAAAAGATGTGAAAATAAGGAGAGAAAAGTGAATGATACAAAGACTCAACTTTTTGTGGAAGATGGAGATTTCTAAATTGAAAATGACGAGGGACCAACCCTGGAGAAGCCAACCGAGCCATCTGGAGGGCAAGCTAGCAGCTCAGAGGGGATGCGTGAAACCCTGTCTTTCCCATGACCCCATTTCTGTCAGTTTCTTACTAAGCTCTAGTGGGGCCTGATGACACGTCACAAAATACAAAACTGGAGCCCAAACTGTTAGGGTTTGAGAGTGAAAGGAGACCCCTGAGTGACGTGGCTGGAGACTCTCAGCTCAGAGGGCGGCATCTCCTCCTGGTGACGTTGACTAAGTGCCCGGCTGACCTCTGGGCCGCCCTATTCTTGGCCTGGCCCTGGAGTCTGGTACAGCATTGTAAATGATCCTAAATGGTGAGCATCTCAATGGAGGCCTAAGAAACAGTTATTTCACGGGCTTTCTTGTGCTTCTAGCACCTGAAGAACAAAGATAAATATCTTCTGATTGTATGCCATAAAATAGAGAAAACAAAATTTTAAATTATAAGACTGACAATTCTCATGGTCACCTAATAGCGGGGAAAATGTATTGGACACTATTAAAACAACACTAGATAGGTCACTTTATGATCTTACTTTTAGAAAGATGATTAAGAATAACTCAAATTTGATTAAAAAAAACTATTATAGAGGGGGTATATGGAAACTCCATTTTTCTGTAAATCTAAAACGTCGCTATAAAATAAAGTCTATTAATTTAAAAAGACACACAAAACAAAGGAACAGGACTATTTACACATGTTATAATAGTTATCAGTTATTCTAAGAAAGCTTAAACCCCTCCGGTTGGCTGCACAGAAGCTAATAAGTGGTTTTCAGGCTTCACCAAACTTCTCAGGTATGTGGGCTTCGATAGCTGTGGCATCCCAGCTAATTATCTGCAGGTTTTAAATTGATCGCACAGTTTTCCCAGCCTTCATTTCCGGACCTTATGGGGCATGGAGGCCACCAAGCCAGGGCGAGCCAGTGCTCTCCAAGTATCTGTGCAGAAATGTCAAAGGAGAACAGAGCTGAATGCACTGGCACAAGCAGGCCCAGTCCCTGAAGAGTTTCCACCTTTGTCACTACGTTGGCAGCCTCCTCACCTCACCAAGGCCAATGCTTGCAGAGTCAGACTTCCAGAATTACTCTCCACCCTCCTCCCAAAAAGGTAGTGATTAACAGATCTTAAATTTCTTACAATCCAGAGAATTACAGAAGGAAATTTAATGTTTCCCAGGATTCAGGCTTAAAGTGATAAATTCAGCTGTGTTCTCTACACCCCACTGCATTACTCACAACGAATACTGTGACTACGGATCTACATGTTATTCCGATTTCTCACATTGTAAGTGTGAAATAACAAATAGAAAAACACTTTATAAAATGCACGATACAGATGTAAGGTATCACTATCAGATTTGTAATCACTTTCCCTAAGCGCCATAGTTATTCTGCTGACCACTGGCACCTCTCAAGATGATATTTGCAGTTCATTCAATTTTTTTCTCATTTGTTATGACTTGAAAATTCTGTCCTGCCTCTTACACTGACTTTCAAATATCTAAAACTGTCACCACCATTTGACAAAGCATTTGCCTCATCAGAGGTAAATAATCATGGCATAATTTACACATGTGAAGGTGATAAACAAGACCAAACAAATATTGTCTAAGCATCTGAAGTCAGCCCAGCGCTCCCAAATATATGTTCAATACAGTGACCAAATGTAAATAAATGAATATATGCTATATCTGAATGAATGAGTGAATGAATGAATAAGTAAATTCCTTGCTATTCAATTAACAGAGAACAAAGAAAGAACCTTTTAGTCTCCATGCTGCTGAGAGGTTGTGAGACACACTCTTTTATTCACTGTTAGTGAGTATATAAATCGAGCAATATTTTTGAAAAAAAAATAAAACAATAAAAATTAATTTTCAAAAATGTTTAAGCTCTTTTGGTTTTGTTTTTTTTTTTGTTGTTGTTGTTGAATGAGTGAATTTATTGCATGTTTCCTTATATAAGCACCACTTAGCAACATCATAAGCGAATTCAGTAAGCTTTACAGAATTTGTAGACATTCTCACCATTGGGCCATTTTTTTGTGCTGACCCTTGCTAACACCAAGGGTTTTAACAATAAAATGGAAAACATCTTTAGGGGGTTAATTAATGAAACCTTGGTAAACATCTTTTTTAGTGATTAACCTTAATAAAAGACAATCTCAAGTACTTGAGAAATGTAAGGATAACATGTACATACTCTTGAGTAATTTCCTCAAATATTTATTAGTCAAGTTTCTCACAGGAGCTGGACGATGGTCCGTTCAAGTCTGGAGTATCTATGCTGCTAAATTAAAATCTTCATGCTTTGGCTATCCAATGCACAGGTGACAAGACTGACGTTGTTTTGGAGGTTAAGAAATTGTATGTAATTTCCTCTGAGGGGACAAAAGATTTCTTCTCCTTAGGAAACAACTTTTAGACTTATTCAAGAGCTGAAACAAAACTCAGCTGACTAGTTTTGTAAAATGTAGTATTACAGAAATTGCTTTAGTCTGGAAAAAATGTAAACATAGTTTATTACCAGTTTGTACCTTCACCATAGAAAAACCTTAAAATCATTCTTGTGGAATGTCTGATTTTCAGTGGCATTGTCAGATGGTTGAGTAGCGAGTCTGAAGAGACAAAGCTGGGGCCAGTATATGGAAGGCTGAACTTTATAAGGTATTCAACAGGATCTGCTGAAAATATTTCAGCAGAAAAATGAAAGACAGTTCTTGTGGCAGTGATGTGAGGAATGGCCTAAAGTTGGGGAAGATGAGGTAGCGGATGGGAGGTAATAAAGTCTTTTACTGGAGTGATGGCTACGAATATATTTAAGAAATGAATGCGACTAATATTCAAACAATTAACAGGACCCAGTAAGAGGCTAGATAGAAAGAATGGAGAATCCCTGACTAGAATGGGAGAAAGCAGCAACCCCTGAGTAAAAGCTTACTATCAGAGACAAAGCCAAAGGTAGAGCTCTGATCTCCTGATTCCCCATCCAATTCTCTTTCCACTGTAGCTGTTGACTGATTTGGAATGTTAAAGCTGGTCTGAAAGACCACAAGCTTCAGTAGGCAACCTGATATGGCATAACAAAAACTCAGTAAAATTACTTTGAGGATTTTTTTTTCTTAGACCATGGTTATAATTCTAGCTTTTGTGCTAACTAGCTTTAATCTTGGGCAAATCATTTGCCTTTGACACCTCTTACGTTTTTATATGAATTTATTTCTTTTGTTAATATTGCACAGACGTTTTTCTTGTCTCCCACAATAAATAATTTCTTTGAGGGCAGTAATATGGACTATAGGTGGATCCTCTACCGTTGATTGTTTATCATACCTAAGCAGTGGCTCTGTGAAATGGTGTCAAATTAATGAATATAAATAGTTGAGAACATCTTGTTAGAAACAACACGAAATGTTAATAGAAACACAAACAGGGCTTCCCTGGTGGCGCAGTGGTTGAGAGTCCGCCTGCCGATGCAGGGGACACAGGTTCGTGCCCCGGTCCGGGAAGATCCCACATGCCGCGGAGCGGCTGGGACCGTGAGCCATGGCCGCTGAGCCTGCGCATCCGGAGCCTGTGCTCCGCAACGGGAGAGGCCACAACAGTGAGAGGCCCACGTACCGCAAACAAAACAAAACAAAACAAAAGAACCCCACACAAACAGAACCTGAACTGTTCACATTAATTTCGGCTAGTGGGGAAGCTTCCCTACCTTTTATTAGACCTCTGGCTACTTAAAATGAGTTTCTAGCATTCATAAGTACCTGATAGCCACCGCCATGTTATACTTTATCAGGAGAAGAAAATGTCCCATTTCACAGGAGAACCATTTCCCCATACTCTTCTTCATCCTTCCTCCCAAAGATTTCATGGGGCAGCAACGAAGGGCAAGGGGCACCCTGAAAACGACCTTTCCATTTTTAAGTTAACACAAACAATGGCTTGGTTTGGCTTCTGTGACCTTCACTGGAGAAAAATGTTGTACGGTATATATGTAAGTTTCTTAGCTGCTTGTGATAACGCCAGTATTCAGTCCTTACTCCTGTGCAAACTACTTTGGGGCACTTACAGGCAGGCAGGCAGCCCACAGAGGAAGGCTTTTGGATTCGCAGAACTCTCCCTATACAGCACTCGGCGTCAGTATAACCTGAAAGTTCTTGCCCCAGGAACTCTGGCCAGCACACCCTTTTCTGGGGCTTCTTAGGTTATTGGCTCCAGCATAGGTGGGTAGGAGAGCTAAATCAGCAGAAGAAAAGCAAAACTGAGGAAGGAAGAGGGGAGAGGTCATAAGAACAAGGGAGCAGAGTCTGCGACTAATAAACACTGAGATGGCTTTTTTATGTGATTTGTAAAATGTCTTTAGAGGCAATTCCAAAAGAAAAGTTTCAAAAATATTCTAAGTAATATCAGCATCACTACAATAAGTGCATGGCCTCCCAAGGGTACCATTTTAAAGGATAATCATTTGATTCTATGAGTTATATGATTGTTTTAAAAAAATATTAGAGTTTATTTTAAAATTCAATATAAAAAGCACTGCTTAAGTGATGGCTGTGACCCACAAATATAAGGAAATTTGTAGGATGTGTGGGTGGGATGGAAACGCTATTAATTTTATAGTCTAAGGACTAAATTCAGCGCTATGTACTTCTGCACTGGCCACCATTAAGAACTGAGGCTGCTGGACATTTGATGAGGAAACACAAGATTTTAAGAAAAGTGAAAATGAACGGCATGTGTAATTTCAAAGCAAGCCTGCTTCACAGAATATATGGGTGTTTGGGTGAAGCAGAGCGAATAGTCCATCTCAATTTTAATATACAGAAGCAACACAGTATGAGAGTAACAGAAGTTTTTGTAGCTCAACAGACCTAGTTTACATCCTGGCTTCACCCTTTTGTAGTTGAATAACCCTCTGCAAATTATTTAGCTTCTCTGAGACCCAGTGTCCTTACCTGTAAAATGTCTAGTGAAGGGCCTGGCAAACAGAAAATATTCCATAAATAACAGTTCCTCTGTAAGGGTGGGGTTTTTTTTTCAAACTAAGGGTCAAAACCCTTTGGTAGATTATGAAATCAATTTAGCAGGTTACAACTAGCATCTTTTAAAAACTAAAACAATAAAAAACATCAGAGTGCACTGCACATAATGGTAAGTATTGTTCCATAATGCATATGCTGAGTTTTGATATAAATGCTTTTTTACTGTGGATTACAACCAAAAAGTTTCAAAGTCTCTGTTCTACAGAGAAATTATCAGATTATTATATTAAAAAGGCTTTAAGAGTGCTGCCTTTATCCAAATGAGACTCTGTAAATTTTAAGAACTTAATCAAAGTGTTCCTTACCTTCTAACTTGTTGCAGTAAAAATAAGACATGAATCATAGAGAAGATAAATTTAATCTGCTACTGTAGGGCATTAAATTCCATTTTAAGATTGGTTTCTGTGTTATATTGACTAATTTATACTTCTAAACACTTTATAGTTTATACGTATATCATTTATAGTTGACTAAACACATCTAGAAATTTCTACAAAAGGTTGGCTATTAGCTTCTATTATGGGGAAATTAGATACAATTTCTAAATAATTTTAAATTATAAAACTTTTAAAAAGGATTGCAACTTGCCTAAGCATGAAGACTGCTAGAGTAATATTCCCATCCTGATGAGTAGTAAAACTCAAAGGCCTCTATGAGCACATACAGTGATGTCCCACACTGGCTCAGTAAAAAGGAGAGCTCCCAAAACAAACTGTGAGGGTCGATAACAGGCCTCTTTTCTCCTTCAGGTCTTGATGTAGAACCAGCCTGACAGTAGAATGAGTCCCTAGTGCTGTTAAGATGGTGAGCTAGCCAATTTTGGGTTGGCAGAATAGGAATTTTAGGTTGGCTGAAGGGTAGAATACTAGAAATTACAGGATTCAATGATACAGCTGAATCTTGATATAACTGTAACTTAAATTTATAATTTTAGCTGACCAGGCCAGATTGGCTATTATTAGAACCTATGGGACTGAAGTTTAGGAATCTTGTTTTAAATTAGCGCCCTGGGCAATTCTGATCCTCATTCTGGTTTGAACGCCCTGTGTTAAAGGGACAGCAAGGATCCAAAAATACAAAAAGATGGAGTTCAAAAGTATTTATCCCAACCTTACAGGTATCCAATGTCAAATACTGGATCAGACTCTGACACTCAAAGTACTTCCTTCTTGGTATTATATTAAAGATATGAGTCAGCAGGTAGAAATACTTGATGTTTTCCAGTTATTTAAGAACAATAAGAAATGGTATGCTGCTTCATTGGAATTCACTGGTGAGAAGCAAAAAGTATGAATGAGACAGGTCTCTTTAGATTAGACATAGAAGTAAAAGGTAGCAATCAATAAAAGTTATTAAGAGTAAACTCAGCAAGAGAGAAGTGATAAATCATTCAACAGCTTGATGAATCCATTTGGCGCCTGAGCAGAGATCTCATACCTTTTGTGGTGTAGGTGCCCTTTCCTCTGTCCTCAGAAAAGAATAAGGCAAACGGTGGTTCCTTCCTATTTCAAATGAGGTGAGAGTACAGGATAAGTCTGCCTATAATCTTAAGTTCTTTTTTCCTAAATTTAAAACTTTTCTGCTATTTGAGATAGACATTGGGTTGGGCTGAGCCATGCTTGCTGTCAATGTCAAGTGTTGAGATTAGCACCACAAATCCTCCACCAGGACTGAGTCTTGGCATCAGGCTTTGTCCACCATCAACCTTGAATGTGAGAAAAGGCAAGCATGAATGCCATTCTTGGGAAGAAACAGCAGCTGTGCAAGGTGAAAGAAATCACAGGAGACAGCAAAGCCTGGGGAAAAGGATGGTAGTAACAGCAGTGAGGTAGAAAGCTAGTCCTTAGCTCCTCCAACTGCCAGCTGAAGAGACTTAGGGTCAAACACTCCCTGCACGGCAAGTACATGAGTCCCCTGAAATTGTAAGATGCCCCAAGAAATGATCTGCTGTTCCCCCCTTGCTTATTTTTTAGCTCAAACTCTAACAACGTTGAAAGTATTTGGAGACTGACACCTCTCTCTCACTTTCTTTTTTACCTAGAGGTTACAGTAGAGGATGAACAGAGATGGCAGCCAATACCAAAAAGAACCAAAACAACAGCAACAAAAAACAAACAAAAAAACCAAAACAGATTATGAGAAAAGTCTGCATTACACATGGGTAGAATTCACCCCATAAGTCAAAGAACTTTTCAAAATTACAAGGCAGGGAAGGCAGAGGGGACTAGATATTTGAGGTGTTAAGAGACAGGCTGTTAAAGTCCCCCACTATTATTGTGTCACTGTCAATTTCCTCTTTTATAGCTGTTAGCAGTTGCCTTATGCATTGAGGCGCTCCTATGTTGGATGCATATATATTTATAATTGTTGTATCTTCTTCTTGGATTGATTCCTTGATCATTATGTAGTGTCCTTCCTTGTCTCTTGTAACATTCTTTACTTTAAAGTCTATTTTATCTGATATGAGTATTGCTACTCCAGCTTTCTTTTGATTTCCATTTGCATGGAATATCTTTTTCCATCCCCTCACTTTCAGTCTCTATGTGTCCCTAGGTCTGAAGTGGGTCTCTTGTAGACAGCATATATATGGGTCTTGTTTTTGTATTCATTCAGCGAGCCTGTGTCCTTTGGTTGGAGCTGTATAAAAAAATAAATAAAATAAAATTCAAAAATTAAAAAAAGGGGCTGACAGAGCAAGCTTAGTGACTGGCCTTATAAGTCTACCACTTGAGACTGTGTTCTTTATTTACAGAGAGGCAGAAAAAAGAGTTCAGAGAAGAGGCCAGTGTCACAAATTAAGATATCTGAAAGAGAAGTCGGGCCTTTCTTTCCATTTTCTTACACTATTTGTTTCCTTCACTTGAAACTATGGTTAGAACAAATTGCAATAGGGTTCACCAAATGGACTCCATTAATGCAATTCAATTGTGCCCCTTGCTAGCTCCTGATTTCCCTATTTGATACAAAAAGCTACTGAACTTCCATTCTTTCCTCTGCTAAAATGCCTAACTAATCTATATTTAGGAGATAAAGAAGCATATTTACAATAGGCTTAGCCTTGGAGTCTCCATGTCAGAGTTATGGAAGAAACTGTTCTGAAAACTGTCCTTCTGTAACCCAACATGTTCACACATCGCAAGTCCTTATCAAAGTGATGGGTTGGGTTTCCACATTTCCAGGTAAAAAGTCTGCTCCCTGGCAGTCCTTAAAGTTTACCTGCCAAACACTGTACACCCTCAGTCCAGGCTTCTCAGTATCTAACATCCCCATTAACACCCCAGCAAATGACAAAATATATGCACTTATCACAGTTCAATCCCACTTGAGCATCGATAGCCACTATTTTGATATAATCATGTTCATGTTCCAAAAGCTGATGAGTATCCAACGCAGCAAAGGATAGACATGTTGGCACCAATAATACTGAAGTTTGGTTTTTAACTGCATTTTTTGTCAGTTTGGCTGGAAAGACTTGGACAGCTGGAAGTGAACTTCTGCATCACTTTCTGTTTCTTTCTTTGTAACAATTTTCCACCTGTGAAGCCCACCACCCCACCACCAAGCGCAGCTGCAATTCCTGCCACTCTGAAGCCTGCAAGGAGGCCAGTCGGGCCCCCACCATTCCTCTGATGAGAGCACCTGCCACAGGCAGAGCTGCCAGCTTGTACTTTGCAGCCTTCCCCAAGTTTTTGGTTCCCTCTTCAACACTCACAGCAGCACTGTTGATATGGTCTTCAACGCTGTCAATCTTCTCCTGCTGAGAATTCACTAGGAGAGAGAAATCAGTGACCAGTTGGCTAAGTTCAGTTAAGTTCGCCTCTAAGGTTTCCCATGATTCTGCAGCATTTTGATCTCGAGGAATTTCAGGCAACACATATATCTGAGTCATACTCTGAGGATTAGCTTCATCTTTAGGAGCGTGAAATGTTCCACCAACAGCCATGGATCTGGTCAAAGAAGGCTGTAATAAGGTTTCTTCATCATTAAATTGTTTCTTAAGTTCTTCCACAGATTCTAGATGGAGTTGAAGAAATTCTGCTGTGGCTGCTGATGCTTCTTCTTTAACAGGAGCTATCATTCTCTTCAGAAGTCCTAGGCCATCCCTTTGGACTTTCAAACGAAGCTTCTCCATTTCTCGGATACTGGAGTGGAGTTGCTGAACTGTACGTCCTGCATTGATATGCTCTTCATGCAACTTGTCCCAGACTCTGCACCTCTGATACTTCTCAATATTTAGCTGGTGCATTCTTAACCTCTCCAGGTCTGTTGGGATTACTATCTTAGTAAATTTCTGAAGAGCTGGTTCAAGACGGCATAAAAATTTCACTTTTTATTCATCTTCAGACATCCTAAAAAAAAGTTGTGTCTCTTCTACTTGCAACAACTACCTCCTCCACTCATGTAGAATAACCTGGTGCCCTGCTTCCTGCGGGGCGACCCTCCCGCGCGCGGGGCTGGCACCCAGCCCACATTGCGGCCAGGGCCCGACGCCCCCAAGGCGGCCTCTCGCGATCCTGTTTAAGCTCTTTGACCCAGAAATCCCATTTCCTGGAATCTACGCTAAAACATAATCAGCACTGCAGCCGCAAAACTATTCAGATGTTTGTTGCAGTGTAATTTATAAAATTACAATCACCTTAAATGTTCAACAGTGTGAGCAGGTTAAACAAATCTCTGTATACCCAGATGATGACATTATTCTGCCATTAAAAATTGTTACAGAAATTCAGATACCAGCCATGAAGAAGAAATTGGTACTGCCTAGCCCTCTGGCAATAAACAACTAGAAACTGGACAAAGGGTTTTCTACTGAAGCCACTTTCTAGGCTGGTGTGTCCATGTCTTACAAAGTTAAATGTGCACACGTCCACTGGCCAAGCAATTTCACTCCTTAAGAAATAAAAACGTATGTCCAGAAAGACTTTTATAGAATGTTCACTGCAGCTTTATTTACAATAGACAAAACTGTAGCAACTAGTAGACTAAAAAGTTCTGGAGAGCTAATGCACAATATTGTGATTATAGTCAACAATACTGGATTATAAACGTCAGAGTTGGAATTATTTACAATACAGAAAAAGAAATGATAATTATGTGGTGTGATAAAGGTGTTAGCTAACACTGCTGTAGTAATCATATTGCAATATATAAACCTATCAAACCAACGTGTTTTGTACCTCAAACCTACACAACGTTATTTTCAATTATATCTAAATAGATGAATAAAACAGAATAAAATAAAATAGGCACTGACAGAAGAAATTATAATAACCCAAACACCCTAACAAGAGGATGGATAAACAAAGTGTGGTATATTCACGGAGTGAAATATTGCTCAGAAATAAAGGAACAAACCACTAAAAGCAACAATGGGGGAATCTCGCAGACATAATGCCAAGAGAAAGAAGACAGACACAAGAAAGACAGGTTGTGTGATTGCATTTATATGACGTTATATAACAGGCAAAGCCAATCTAAGTGAAAAAATATTCAGAACAGTGGTTCCTCTGGCCAGCGGGTGTCGGGGAGGGGAGCTGGTGAACGGAACGGGATGGACACAGGGGAACATTCTGGGTGATGGAAATGCTCTGCATCTTGATGGCGGTGAGGCTTATACATGTGACTGTATTTGTCAAAGTGCATCCAACTATACCCTTAAGATGTGCGCACATCAGTGCATGTAAATTGTATCTCAATAGAAAGAAGAAATGAAAGACAACTGTTATGATCACACTGGATGAACTATTTTGGCTCCACAAACAGGCCTTTTCTATGATGCTCTCTCCCAGGTACCTTTCCTCCACCTGGTCCTACATTCGGGTCGTTTCTCTGATGCTCTGAGCTGCCCTTCCTATATGTGCCCCATACCTGCTCAGCTCCCCTGACCCCCATATCAGCCAGCAGAAGTGATCGGCTTACCTGCCTCTTTCCCCAGCTAGCCCAGAAGCCCCTGAGGACCACGGTCAGCCTTAAGCAACAACTGAAGTACAGTGATGATACCAACATTTATATGGAACCTACGGTTTGTTGAATACTTTCCCTGGATGTCGCTACTGTCTTGTTCATCAAGGAATCCTGAGACCCCTGCCGTCAATAAGCAGACGTTATGAATTATTAAATACAGGCAATGCTCTCAGATATGCTGGAACGGATCAGAAGATAATTCCTGGTTGTTAGGATCACAAGGGAGTTTTTTTAACAATTCTTTTCTTATGTTAAAAAATTTCTGCTTCTGTATCATAATAAAGGAAGTTCTATATAGAGAAAAGTTCCACTGAAGACACAAGAAGCACATGAGTTATTCTGAGGTATAGCAGAGGTATTCAGGAGCTACTTTGTTTTTTTACTTTGTTACAGCTTTCTTTTTAAAGATGAAGATGTTAGATGTTTCAATTTGAATACACTGCTAAGTAAAAAGCAGAAAGAAAAAAAAAAGCAAACACTAGAATGGATTCCAAAACGTATTTTTCAAAGAAAAATTTTTTCAGAAACTAAAACATCTTTTTTTTAGCTTTA
Source organism: Grampus griseus (assembly GCF_964374135.1). NCBI lineage: Eukaryota > Metazoa > Chordata > Mammalia > Artiodactyla > Delphinidae > Grampus > Grampus griseus. Next base: position 31,389,890 of record NC_139006.1, on the reverse strand, counting down.
CTATAACAGGAAGAAATAATTCCAGAACAGACCTCCCTTTCTTTCCATAAATATACAAAAAGCTTTATTTTGAAGCCAAAACAGTTGGAGATATGAAAAGTATATTTTGACAGAGTCCTGCAAAACTCTCTTCGCTCATTTCCCAGAACCCTCCCAAGGCCGATCTAAGAAGCCCTGTAGAGCAAGCAACACTGTAACAGTATGGCCAACCCTCTGCCATTCAAAACAGAAAAAGAAAAAAGGGGGAAGGTTTGGTAAACTAAGTTGTGCTAACTGGAAAAATGGTTATGCTTGACTGTTTGGCAGACCACCGTTCATGACAGACAAAGGATAAAGCTTAAAAATAAATCTTGCCAGGAAAGGAAGCTCCACATATGGCCTCAATTATTTTCATGTATTCAGCTCACTAGTCATTAACATTGAACAATTTAAGGTACAATATCTGTATTGCCACTTGGCCCTATAGCTCTTTACATCACCTAAAGATAAAGGTATAGCCCCTAAAAGGTAAGCTATGGAAGACCAGCAGAGAGAAGCCTCTTTTCAGAAGTGTGAGGAGGCAATGGGGGGTTCAGACGTGTCTCAAAGTCTTTACCCCTCGTCCTGTGGCAGGCTGGGGTTGCCTCATGTTTTCTCCACTTGAATCTTTGCCCACTTCAGAGACTGGGAGGTCCAAAGAGCACAGAGGAAGATGCTGTGTGACACTGAGGCCAGGTCTTAAAGGGATGCAACTTCTGCCTCTTTCTCTGGAACACTTGTGCTGGAGCCCTGAACTGCCCTATTCACAATGCTGCCTTAGGGCTGCCATGCTGTGAGGAAGCCCCTAGCCCACAAGGAGAGTCCACACAGACAAGCCCAGAGACCACATGAAGGGAGAGCCTTGGCCAGCCCTCAGCTGCCCCAGCGCCCCCTCCCCCAGCAGCTCCATCCCAAGGACTGCAGCCTGAGATACAACCACTCACAGTCAAGCCCTTCCTGAAACCTTGACCCCCAGAAACAAACCCATAAAGATATAAGATGAATGTTGCTTTAAGCCATAAAGTTTGGCAGTGGTCTCTTACAAAGCAGTAGATAATTGGAAAAGCCGCTGTGTAGGAGAAAACAAAATGAGATAACAAAAATGTGAAAACAAAAGACAGACATATCTCTGAGACAAGCAGCTTCATGGAGAATAGGACGGAAAAGATAAAAATGAAGGAGAAGAATTTCATGTGGCTTACTTCCAAATAGTAATGAAGGGCTTGATTTCTTCCAATCTATTCATTTTGCCAAACAAATTCAAGAAAAATTTGAAATTGGTTGAGCCCAGTATGAAGTAATATAAAATTGAAATAAAATCATTTTGAATAAATACAAGTACACAGTCATGGTCATTTCTACCAGGGTTTCCAGGAACAATTTCTGCCTGAACTCTTTTAACAAACACCCAAGACTCATTTGTAATGAGAAGCTCCAATTTACATGCAACTCTTGTTCTAAAAGTCTTTCAAGATTTTCTGCCTTAAGAATGTGAAAGCTGCCTGTTCTTTTTTTATTTACTGTGCCAATGTGCTTAGCAAACACTCTACTTATGGACGATACAATAATAAACCTCAATCCAGCTCTGGCCAATTTTTCAGAAATTTTTTGGGGAAAAAAGACAACAGCAGACGTCCAGATTAATGAGGTTTTATAAAACCCAGCAAACAAGCAGCTCTTGTCTAAAGGTTTGCATAAAACAAAGGCCCTTCTGTGATTATGTGCCCACAACAAAGTGTTACTTCCTAATTAAACCTACACAGAGTATAGAGCACTGCTTCAAAAAAGCAGCCTTTATTTTCAATGCCATAGGAAACGTTTTCTTTTTTATGAAACACACTTTGTCTTCTAAAGGGACATTACACATTTTTACTCACAAATCTGACCACTCCCAGCGAACATTTTGCCCAGGTTTAAACATTTTGAAAGGAGATTACTAAACATTGATTCATTTTCCTGCTTCTTGGCCAAAAATCACGTTAGACAGCACCCAGATTTACCATGAGAGAAGCGTTGATACTCTGCCCCATTCCCAGGTGAGAGGACCCCATTGAGTGACAAAAAAAACAGGGGTTTAGGAAGAACCCAGACACTCCCAAATCAGAAGGAAATTGTCAGAACTCCTGCCAGCATCCCCAGGAAATCGTAACAGAAAGTGAAACAATGATGGGAGACTGGGAACAAATGAGGTGAGACTGTGTGGGTGGTGTGGAAGGAACCAGAAGTCGTGGTGTCCGGCCCCAGTTGCAGCAGGTACAGCCATGTGACACTGGGCAAGCCAGTGGACCACTCTGCACTGCCACTTCTTCACCTGCAAAGAGGGGGCCATCTCCTCTCCAGGATTGTTGGAGATGAAGTAACATGGATGAGAAAAAAAATGCTGTAGAGTCTATAACCTATACCTATATAGATACCTATATATATGTATATAGACACACATATGCATAGTATATGAATATATAATATATAGGTTGAGTGTTCATATACATATGTAGATTCTATATGCTGCGTAGATAATATACTGTATATATTCTATATACTATATTACTAAATTCTATATTATTCTAAATTCTATAATACTAAATTCTATATATTACATATAGATTCCTATACATATACACGATATATATGAATATATGTATAGATTCCTATACACAACAGGCAATGAACATTTCTTTTGAAAGGGATACTCAAAACTAAACAGAAACTTGCCATATGAGCCTTGAAACTGATTTGTATGCACTGCACTCCTTCACTGGCATGCAATCCTTTTTCACTGAAACCTCAAGTTATTATCCATAACAGAAAAGCAACCAACATGTCAGGCATGGGAGCTATTATGCAAATCATGGGTAAGCCATAGAGTAGGATGTTAACGCAGCTTTAAAATTATTAATAATGATTTTAGTTATATTGGGAAATGATCATGCTATCAAGTTAACTAAAACATCAGGACACAAACGTATTTGTCACAAACCTCAGCCGGAAGGATGATATCGTCCAAGAATGCAGACAGGGATGAGTTCTACCCTTGAATTACTTCAACTAAGGCTCAGTTCTGCCATTTGTCAAAAGGAGATAATGCAGAACCAAACTCATAGTGTGATTACGAGGGTTCCATGCGCTAGTCCAGAGCAAGGGTTCCACAGAAAGCCTGGCCTGCAGGAGTATGGAATAAACGGCAGCCCTATGACTGCATTGTTAATTTAAATACATAGACATGCATGCAAAAGTCTAAAAGCAAGTACACTGATGTCATTGGTGATTGTGTCAGCGTGAAGGGATGACAGGTTTTTCTGTCTCTTTACACTTATCTGTACTTTCCAGTTTTTCTACAGTGAGCCTATATTACTTCCCTAATTAAGAAAAAAATAAGAATTATTGACTTATGAGTTTATTTTCTGGAAATCTGCATAATTGCACTTCTTAGCTAACCCTATTAGCTAACTCTAATTAGATTGTATCTTGCTTAATGTTTCCCATGTGATATCTGAAGATTTTTAGGACTCCTAAGTCATTTGTGGACTACCAGTGTGACGGGGGAAAGGAAACATATTTTTTATAAGGAATTTGTCAGGTGCTCAACCAGGAACCCTCCTTCATTTTTTTTTTTAAATTGAAGTACAGTTGATTTACAATGTTGTATCAGTTTCAGGTATAGAGCAACGTGGTTCAGTTTCATATGTTTATTCTTTTTCAGATTCTTTTCCATTAAGTTATTATAAGACCTTGAATATAGTTTCCTGTGCTATACATATACAGTAGGTCTCTGTTGCTTATCCATTTTATATAGAGTAGTGTTGCATTTTACTTTGTAAGCTGTCCGACAGCATAGCACCCAACCACCCTTGATGCATCTCTGCCACGATGCCACACGATCAAAAAGGAATAATAAATAAATACATACAGAAATAAATAGAACTGCTTCCACTTCCCCCACCACTGTCCTTAAAGTCACAGTGTCACCTACGGCAGCCTCTCAGCTGAGATCCCAGGACGCCTAGTCTGTCCACGTATTAGAAGGCAGTCCATGATTTCGCCATGAGGATTATGAATTTTGCATTTTCATTCCAAAGTTAATCTAAAAACTTATAAAAGCATACTCAGAATCTGGCTGACCACTGTATAACAAAATTCTTACCCAGGATTTCAAGGCTGCCGATCTGTGTTCATGTCACTGCCCTGGCACAGTGATCACCTACTGAGATGACAGTATTACTGCCGGTTGCAAAGTGACTGCAAATCCACCTGCTGTACTCTGCTTCTCGGGGTTTGAAGGCACTAGTGGGAGGCAGGGAGGCCAGAGGAGGGAGGCAGGGAGGCCGGAGGAGGGAGGCTGGAGGAGGGAGACTGGGAGGCTGGAGGCAGGGAGGCTGGAGGAGGGAGGGAGGATATTTCCCCTCTGTCTACTTGCTGTTCCGGTCAATGTCTTTCGCCCAGCAGCAGTTGGCCCCAGTCTTTGGCTTTCCAGAACTCCCCACATGAGCCTCCTCACCCCGGCTCAGAGGTGGGGTACTCTCCTGCAAGCCTCCAGCTGTGAGTAACCCCAATCGCCTCCCTTAGTTCCTCCTCAGTGGTTAACTCTCAGTTAGCTAGGGACTCTCTTTCCCAGTTCTCTCCCACCCATTAACCAGTTCCTCCTACTAGACCTGTCCTTTTAAATAACTGCTGTGGTTTCTGTTTTCCTGATTGGACCCTGGCTGATAGAAAACAGCATGTATTTCACAATATTTTAACATTTTTTAATTGTGGTAAAATATATATAACATTAAAATGACCATTCCAGCCATTTTAAGTGCACAGTTCAGTGGCATCAGGTGCATTCACATAGTTGTGCAACCATCACCACCATCCGTTTCCAGAACCTCATCATCTTCCCAAACTGAAACTCTGCACCCATTACCACTCACTCCCCATCCCCCTCCAATCAGCACCTGGTGCCTTCTGCCTCCATAGACATGACTATTCTAGGAACTGCATGTACGTGGAATCATACAGTGTTTGTCCTTTTGTGTCTGGCTCATTTCACTTAACACACTTTCAAGGTTCATCCACGTTGTTCATATATCACAATCTGCTTCCTTTTTAAGGCAAAATAATCCATGCTACGTACAGACCACATTTTGTTTATCGATTCACTGTTGATGGACACTTGGTTCCTTCCACCTTTCAGCTACTGTGAATAGGCTGCCATAACACATGGGTGTGCAAATATCATTTTGAATTCCTGCTTTCAATTCCTTTGGGGATATAGCTAGAAGCGGAACTGCTGGATCATATGGAAATTCTGTTTAACTTTTTGAGAAGCCACCACACTGTTTTCCATAGTGTTGCACCATTTTACGTTCCCAACCAGCAATGCACAAGGGTTCCAATCTCTCCACACCCTCACCAAACTTTATTTTCTGTTTTTGGATAATAGCCATGTTAATGGGTGAAAAGTGGTATCTCATTGTGGATTTTCTTTTCTCTAATGATGAAAGATGTTGAACATCTTTTTATCTGCCCAGTGTCTTAACTTAGAGTATCTCAAACTGGAAATCCTTGAGTTCTTAAGTTGAGAAACTCTACCATAGGAATACATTTTAATATATTTAATAGAATATATACAGTTTAATATAATTAACAACTAAAATAATGCTGACAATCACAAAATTCACGATCTATCAAATGGGTATGCTCCCTCTCTCAGAATGATTTCTTTAAAATTTTAAGTTATCACAGGAGATCCTGGGCTCATGTCCATGGTATCATGCTAGGTCATTGGACAGTGAGCAATAGTTTACGACTGGACACCACCCATGTATATGTTAGTTTTACATTTGTTAAAGTGACTCGTCAGTTTTATTTTTTTTCTTAAAACTACCGCACTCATTCAATTCCCACAGACTGTTTTCTTTTTAAGTAAGACATTGCTAGATATCAGTGTAAATTCTAAAATATGGTGAATCGATGCAAGAAATGAATAGCAGGCATTACTTTAAAGAAGTAAAGAAATAAATCTAATCGTTCCTCTTGTAATGTGTTACTAAAGCAAACACTCTGTAGTTAAATCTTATTGCAAACCACACAACATTTATGGACTTTCTGATAACACCACTTTTTATCTTTTCTTTAGTTTATCTTTCAGGTAACCAAACATTATATACAGAGGCTAAAATGTCATAATTTCTACAGCCGTCATCAACTAGAGAATGAAGAATGGTATCAATGTCTTTGGCATTTGCCAAAACAGAACGAAACTGACTGATTTGGTCATAAAACCTCAGGGGCTGACATATTTATTAAGTTACATGAACACATTTACAACATGAAATTGTTGATTCCTGATAACACTGAGGTCTGCCTAATTTTACTTTAGAGACCTGTACTTCAGAGTTTATATTATATATATATATTTTTTTGCGGTACGCAGACCTCTCACCGTTCTGGCCTCTCCCGTTGCGGAGCACAGGCTCCGGACGCGCAGGCTCAGCGGCCATGGCTCACGGGCCCAGCCGCTCCGCGGCATGTGGGATCTTCCCAGACCAGGGCACGAACCCGTGTCCCCTGCATCGGCAGGCGGACTCTCAACCACTGCGCCACCAGGGAAGCCCCCAGAGTGTACGTTTTTAAAGGAGTGAAACAAAGCAGTCAATGGGTTATTAGTTGATGGTCATCTTTTAATCAGGCTGTGAACCAAAAAAAGGAGGGGAGTGTGAAAATAAAGCACTGATTCACAGTGTGATTACACACTCACTGCCTCACCTCTGCCGACGTCAGGCTGTGAAGTCAAGCCTCCATAAACGTTAACAGGGAAGGAAAAGGGAAGAGGAAGAAGAAAGGAGGAAGCAGACAGCTGTGGTCCCTGCCCTCATGGGGTGTATAATCTAGAAATTAACTAGCAGCTGGTGAATTGTTGGCCTGACAGGGAAATACACAGACTTTGACGACAGAAAAGTCATCAGAAGGTATAACCACATTCTAGAGCTGAGTGTCAATGAGGCCCAGGAAACAAGGATGAGATGAGGCGGAAGGGAGCCATCCAGCTGTCAATACCTAAGCAGGACCCAAATATAGCCTCACTCCTCATGGGACAACCAGCTCTGGATGCAACAGAGCAGCCAGGATCGCCAACGGTGGGTTCTGGCCAAAAATATTTAACTGGAAAGTAATCAAGACTTTAGAGCTGAGTTTAGTTCATAAGAAATAGAGGGCATAAAGGAACATGGTAACAAAATCACAATGAAACCACCAGACAAATCCAGAATGTAGGATATTCTACAAGACAACTGGCCTCATCTATTCAAAAATTGAATATCATTTTTAAAAACATAAGAGAGGACAATTCAGATTAGAAGAGATTTAACAAGCACATAACAGGCATCAAATGCTATGAGTGTTCCTTACTGATCCTGGTTTGAAAGAGAAAAATAAAAGCTATAAAAGACATCGGTGGCTAAAGTGGGACAACTGGATATGGGTGGAGAAATAGTTACTAGGAAATTACTGTTAGTTTTGTTAGCTAATGGCCTGGTGCCTATTCAGAACAAATGTCCTATTTTCTGAAGATACAAAAAATCTTGTATTGGTCCAATGTCACCATGACTGCAATTCACTTGCAGAGTGTTCCCAAGATGAAACAAATGTGACAAACTGCTTAAAAATTCCTGAATCTCGGGGGTGGGTATGTGTGTGTCACAATAATACTGTTTTCTACATATTCAAACATTTTCACAATAAAAAGACTCAATAAATAAATATCTGAGAAAGGTTTGCTCAGCGATAATCATATTGCACTTTTTTTAAACTGAAAGCACAGTAGAAACTTTACGTTGTGTAAAAGGTAAAGAAAATTCTGAGTATTTTGTTATTTTAAATAATCTCAATTTAGAAGCTTATGTAAAAACACTAGAAAGTACTTAGAAGCCTATAATTCTGTGTGTATGCTTGTGTTTGAATATGCCTTAAAGACCTAAAAGTGAGGCCCCCGAATTCCTCAAGCTGATTCAGTCCAACTTACAGCAAAAAGATCTCCTGTTAGGAGAAGTCAAAATTGACAAATTGCATGACAAATTGCAAGATAAACAACAGTTGAACATGGATGTGAAGTCTATTCGTAAAATGTCCAGCTGTTAATTTGGCCAAACGCACGTAGTATTGCATTTGTAATGATGAAAATGTTGTAGTTTTTCCCTTCAAGAAGGAAAATACATTGAAAAGATGATGAGAAAACCAACATTTCCTGCAGAAGCATCCTTACCACTGAAACAAAAACAAAAACCAGGGCAAAAAGGGGTTTTTTTCTCTCTTCCTTCAGGCAGATTTGAAAATACAAAGGCATGACATATTAATTCAGGATTCGTGGCTGGAAACACCCAGAAGTATTATTTCACTTACGTTGATACTATGAACCTGAACTTTAAAAATGTCTTCTGAACTTCACATTTTACTACCTCATTTACTGTTACGATTAGAGCTCAAAAGTTCCTTGTGCACAAACAGACACAGTATTGTCTTGTTTTCTACTTAAAATCCTACTTTTTTTTTTTTGCGATATGCGGGCCTCTCACTGCTGTGTCCTCTCCCGTTGCGGAGCACAGGCTCCGGACACGCAGGCCCAGCGGCCATGGCTCACGGGCCCAGCCGCTCCGCAGCATGTGGGATCTTCCCGGACCGGGGCATGAACCTGCGACCCCTGCTTCGGCAGGCGGACTCTCAACCACTGCGCCACCAGGGAAGCCCCCTACGTATTTTTTAATGATCACTTATTCAAAGAATTATGACTTTTCATCATAAGATCTCCAAAATTCCTATTTCCATCCTACAGTGCACATTTCAACTAGTCGTCTCTTTCAAGGATATTTCACACAACAGTGATGAGTTCTAACCCAAGAGAAACGGAATGGACATAAACAAGAAGGCTATGCCATCACTTTTCTGGAGAACTGAAATCAGAAATTTGACAATAGCTGCCACCTTTCTTTTTCATCCTTTCCACTCAGATTTCTTTCCTTCTCCTTCCCTTCCCCAGAAATATGTGGAGCAGCCAGAGCCCGTACCATGTTTCTCTCCATTCTCCTATGTGGTCTTAAAGCAAAGCAAGGGGATGCAAGTGGGGTCCGAGCCATTTAAACGCTGCCTGTCCCAGCTCGTGCTGAAGGCTTGCTCACAGCAGTAATGGACAACCCCAGGTACTCACAGCCCTCGCAGACGGTGTGACGGGGTGAGGCTGTGTCCAGAGGTTTAAGACTATCCTCTTTTGTTTCCAAGCTTTGTTTTCTATGTAGAACCCTCTTACAACAGCTGCATAGCGATAACAGCAAGATAACAAGCTCAAAAGGCCGGAAATGCATGCGTTTTGTGACGTCACCTGCAGTGTGTGTGGACACCTGGGTACCGCCTGGCGTGGCATCCTGGGCGGATGGACGATCAGCGTCCCGTCCCGACATGGCTTCTAAGAACATCAGACCACGTGGAAACACTCCACTCACCTCCCCAAGGATACCTGGGCACGATAAACGTGACAAGAAACGGTACCAAGGACAACTTCTGTGTCTCACTTAAATTCACCGGGTGGAAAAGCAGTGAGACCAGAATGTAAATGTATTAAGAAACAAGTGGACTTTCCGGAGCTCATGAGATTACAACCCAGCCACCCACAGGCCTCCTGCAGGGGCTCTGGCCTTACCCACCTGTCTCAAGTCCAGAGTGATTGTGACCCAGTGGTACTCTCTCCCGTTTTGGATGCTAGGACTCTGCCACCAGCTATTCGTGCCATCGATGGCATTTGATATGGGATGGCGTTCTGTTGAAAGAAAACAAGAACACGCAATGCTCTCAGCTTCTGGTTTCAGTTTTTTAACTTCTAAACTGTAAAATCAGTGGAAATGGACAGGTGAGGAGAACGCAGGTCTGTGGCTCCCTAACACAAGTCTCCAGTAGTCGGCTCAGAAGGTGTACATTTCCACGGGTCCTCCCAAAGGGGGCGCCACTTGCCTTTGGGGTTGGCACTGCTGCCGTCGCAGAGCCGGCACTGGGCGTTGCGCATGGCCCTCCTGGGCACGTGCTCCACCAGCTTGCAGTATGTCTCCGGCCCCTTCTCCCCGCAGGTCGCGTTGGTGCTGATGTGGGCATTGCTGGCAAGGTTGAGAATGGCAGGGAACAGCCCTGAAAGTCAAAAGGCACCAGATCAGCTCCGCCACTTGAAACCAAAAGGTCAGATCACTTCATCTCACTTTGCAAGTAAATCAGAAAGAGATGGCAAACTTACAGTTACCAAAGGGGAAAGGAGGGGAGAGGGATGAATTAAGAATTTGGGATTAACAGATACACACTACTGTATATAAAACAGAGAGACAATCAGGACCTACTGTATAGCACAGGGAACTCTACTCAATATCACAGAATAACCTATAATGGAAAAGAATCTGAAAAAGAATATATCTATATATATAAATGAATCATTTCACACCTGAAACATTGTAAATCAACTATACTTCAATTAAAAAAAAAAAAAGGAGGGGAGTTCCATGGTGGCCTAGTAGTTAGGACTTGGCACTTTTACTGCCGTGGCCCGGGTACAATCCCTGGTTGGGGAACTGAGATCCCACAAGCCGCGCAGTGTGGCCAAAAAAAAAATAATAATAAAATAATTTTAAAAAATAAAATAATAAACAGAAAGAAAAAAAAGAAAAAGATGGTAAGTTCACATGCTGAGCGGAGGGAGCCCTATAGGAAAGCAGTATATACGTCAATTTCATTTATATGAAATTCTAGGACAAGCAAAGCTCATCTATAGGAAAAACCGAAGAGCAGTTGCAAAGGATGCGGACTAACCATGAAGGGACTGGAGGGAATTTTGTGGGGTTGGGCTCCATTCTCTACCTGATAAAGGTTTGCGTTGCACAGGCACACGCAGGTGTGAAAAATCACAGAATGCACAAGGTTTGGGTAGATTTGTGTATTCCGCTATAGGTTGATGTGACCTCAAAAAATAAAAGTCATAAAAAAATTTTTTAAAAAAGAGTCATAAAAATATTGATGCAAATGCTGAACAGTTTAGGAGCAAAGTATACTTAGGTCTTTAACTCACTTGGAAATGCATCAAAAAATTAACCTGGATTGAAGGGTAGAGATGGATACATGGACGGACAGGTGAGGAAGAGAGTAGGTAAATGTTCGTTGCAGAATCTAGGTAGGAGCACAGATGTTCACTGTACAGTTCTTTCCACTTTTCTGATTGAAAATGTTCATAATAAAATGTTGGGAAAGTAGGTTTTAAGACAAGGTTCAAATGACCCAAAACCCGTATTTGCCACTGAAATTCAAGCAACTTTCACTTAGGACATCCATCCTGTGTTCACTTTGTTCCAGGTGCCTCTGCTAATACTTACGAGGTCTTTCCTATGATTAACTAGGATTTCTCTCTCTTTGCTTTCTTTACTGCCTGTCTGTTTTGGTGAAGAAAACATTAGAACACAAAGATCCAGTTTTCAAAATTCTCTTCAAGTCAGTATGAATCTGTCTTTGTATAATCTCTTTGTCTCCAGAGATTTTTATCTTTAAGCAGCTGATCCAAACTCTTCAGAAAACAGCCTTTGGATGACTGTGAGAAAAATAACTCCATTGGGTTCTTTAGAGATTTGACTTTATCTTGGTAAAGAGGATCATAGCAGTGAAGATTCTATAAACTTCTAGAAAGGATGGGGCAGGTGATACAGAAGAGGTGTTCTTCACGAATGGATGTTGTGAACTCAGGTAGTGTGAGAAGGAGGGGTTTCAGTTAAGCGAGCTTCCTCTAATTTACCAGAACTTGACTCAAGGTCACAGAAGATAAACTTTTCTTTATAAAGGGCATAGAATCAATATTATCTCTAAAATATTTCTTTTCCAGTGAAATTTGAAAAAGCACAATATAATTTTAGTAATCTAGAAGGAATTCATGTATTTAATTTTTATTTTTTAGGTACTGCTTAATATTTTCAATGACCTTTACTTTTTTTTTTTTTCCTTTGGCCACACCTCATGGCTTGTGGGATGTGGGATCTTAGTTCCCCCAACCAGCAGTTGAATCCAGGCCCTCAGCAGTGAGAACGCGGAGTCCTAACCACTGAACCACAAGGGAGTTCCCAACCTTTTCTATTACAAATATTTTAATAATTTAAATTATAAAATAAAAATGGTTATTTTTATGAGTTTCTATATTTAAAAAAACTCATCATGCAACTATTAAAAAAAATAACTTATGGTTCAGTCAAAATAAAAAGAAATATAAATAGAAAAAAAATAACTTATTAGGTAGTCTTCCAAAGACTTTCCACATAAAACAGAGCTATCTATTAGCAGTTCTATCCTAGGAGAATGGCCCTACTCAAATCAATAGACCCTTAGCCTCTCAATAGAAAATAGTTATGGAATATTGTATTCTAGAGCATTACTCTTAATTTTGAAACATAACACGGACTTACATCATATAAAGTTTTAATATGTTGTGTATTTTTTTGTTTTTAAAGTTGGTCATTTTTATCATATTCTTTTAAAGGGATTTCTTTGTCAATTAAAAAGGCTTTATGAAAAAATAGATGCACCTTTACATTTAATTATGCAGGTCCCCAAATTATTATTTTTCTCAACCGGTAGTTAGACACTTACATTTTAGGCAATGATCTAGTTCCTAAAGTGACATGTAATTCTTGGGAGTCGTACTTACATGGGGGGAGGAGCTGATATTTATTCTGTTTGGTACCGAGGTAAATATTAATTTTAATAACTGTGGTGTTACATCCAAATAGCTGCAGTGGTGTTTTCCAGGCTCTGGATCATGTCTATGCATTTCGATTTGCAGTGCAATCAACTCTACCCCTTCCCTTCTCACAGACTAGCCAAGCAAGGAGAAGAAAAAAAGTCACAGGAACTAATTTAACAATGCATTTCTCTATCAACAAATCCTTTACCAGTTAACTAAAAACATGTTCCCACTTTCTCTTTTTTTCTCCCCCTCCAGTTGCTGGACATCAAGAGAACAGCCCACTTCCTGCCCGGAGCTCCCCCCACCCCGACCTGCAAGAGCCTTGAGTTATTGGGGAGGTGGAGGGTGAAGGGGGCGGGGGTCAGGAGGGCACCTGCCTCTTTACTCAGGAGCCTGTGCTCTGAGTCACTGAGAAAAAGAAGTTTAAACCTTGTGAACACAACATAACTTTGGTGAATAATATCTCAATTGTAGGAATCAGGTAGGTCTTACACTAGACAGGTTTTAAAGCACTTCCACACCTCCTTACCTGGCTGGTATTTTAAAAACACTTTTAATAAAAAGAAAGATAAGTCCCTTCGTTAGCATGGTTGTGTAGAAACACCTTGAACTGACTAATTTCTAAAATCTATAGGGTTGCCATTCACTAAAACTAAATCTTTCTTCTCAGATAAGCTCATATTTGGGAAAAAAAATTCACTAAAAATTATTCCTTACCTATTACATTTGCTCTCACTTCATAGTTCTAGAATAATTATTATTCCTTGTTGCATATGACCACAGCTGCTAGAATATGAAAGAAAGTTGGAAATTTGTACTGGAGGAAGCATGTTTGAAGAAGAATTTTTAAAAATTCCTCAGGTTGCTGAACCTTTTCAAAGACTACTGAAATATTTCAATAAAGGGCAACTAACGTGAGCTTCAGGTAGGGGGAGAAATAGGAAATCAAACGGTCAGAAAGGGCGCTGGGATCAAGAACCTGCCAAGAACAAAAGTTCGGCTTTACACATAAAAATCAAAGGCAGAACGAGGTCTGCAGCAGGCACATGTGACACAGTTTCCCATCACTTGGCCGTGCACTTAATATATTAGACGACTATACATTTTTGTTGAGAGACATTATTTACTTTAGTTAGTGTTAACTGTGATTTGTACTTTTGCCCCCATTCGGGACACACAATGGAATCATTTTTCCACCCCTATACTTAACCAGTAGCTAAAGACTTCATGACACCAAACTCCATCGAGCATGAAATAAATTCCTTCTCACTCACCAGTAGTTCCTTTTCTTTTTTAAAACCCTTTATTCACAGTCTGGGTCCACTTGGCCTTCTTAAATGCATTTTAGGACCACTTTCATCTACTGGAAACTCCCTCATTAATAGTAGGTGAAAACTACCATGAAACTGAGGGCAAAAAAATGCTACTGCACATGATTAGCGCAGTTTTTAGCTGAGATACTTTCCACATTGAATAATTTGTTTTTAAAAGTTTCTGGGCTTTTTCCCAGTAAAAAATATTTTTGCTATCTTAAAAATAGGGTATCTAAAACACTGACTAGCGCCAAGGTGCAAGGCTCACTGCAGCAATTTCTTTATCAATATTTCTCAAATTATTCGGGGCCAACCGTTCGTGGCTTTAATGCATTTGGGGTGTAAGAGAAGCATGAGTTTTTTCTAATGAGTTTTTTTTTTCTTTTTTGGAAAAAAAAAATTTGGGGGTTCTACCAAATGTTATATTTGTCTAATCCATACTCAGAGTCATTGTGATATTCTGAAAAGGAAACGATTTGCAATTCTAAGGTAAAGTATCTGGGAAAATATGTTCAGATCGTTTTTAATGGCATATTTAATATCTAACCTGGAGGTGTCCAGGCTTAAAATGGACTGTCCATTCTAATCATGGGTTTACTATCACCTCTATTAGAATCACTAGTGCCTGTAACAGCAGCTTTGGGTAAGAAGTGAGCATGTGGGATTTTGAGTCAGAAAGCCCTTGGCTTGAATTCCGGGTCTACCAGTTGCCTGCTGAGGGCTTCCCCTCTTGAGTCTCCTTGTCTGTGTAATGAGAAGCACTATGCCTGGGAATATTTATGAGCATTAAATGAGACTGTGTCATAAAGGGCCTAATACAATGTATGAAGGGCTCAATAAATAATTGCTATGATTATTTTCATATTATCATTGGATATCACTAATACAAATATAATTAGACTTTCATGGTTATATTTCATCTATTGGAGTCTCTGTATCTCTGATTAAGTTTTAGATGAAGTAGTTGGTTTGCATTTAAGGGTCACCAAGTACGAAAAGGATCTACCTTTAAAGAGAAGAACCATGCAGCCCAGAAAGCTGTGCATCACGAAAGAGGCGTGGAGGAAACTCAGACCCTCGGGTCACCCCACCCTCCTCCAAGGCAGGGGGTCCCTGCACAGAAGGCTGAGCAGGAGTGTTCGCCCGACTCACTCATCCCACCTCACCCTCCGGCCCTCCCTCTCCTCTTTTCCTTCTTATTATTCTTTCTGTTGTTGCCTTTGCAACACTGTATAGCTGGATCCAAGTTAAACGTACATTTGTAAACAGCGATCCCCTCCTCTCATTTTTCTGTAAGCTGACAGGGAAGGCATCTCTGGGGTGACATTTGAGAAGCTGCCTCAAAAATAAGAAGGGACTAGCCATGCAGGGGTAGCACTATCGTTTAACACATCTGGCTTTCTTTGTATTCTCCTTGCATTAAAAACATGCTGAGAATAGGTCTGTGAGCTTTGTCAAAGGGGTCCACTGGCGCCAAAAGGTCAAGCACCCAGGCAGGGAAAGCACTTCGGCTACAGTGCTGGGAGCCAGGAGTTCATGGCGTAGGTGACTCTGTAAGTCTGCTTTCCCACCTCCTCTGCCAGGAACCTAGCTCATCCCTGGACAAGGGCAGCCAGGAGGATCCAGGTGGATTGTGAAGGTGAGAGGGGCTTGGACCAAGGCAGGAGTTAATGTCCTGCTCAGGTGAAGTCCTCAGCCACCTGACCAGGTGGCCTGGAGAAGCAGCTGCCTCCAGCTCAGGGGCCCCAAGTGGAAAATGAGTCCTTAATGCCAGCTAGGTTGCAGGACCAGAAGACGAGATGCCTTGAGGAAACTAATGAAAACTTTCCCTCTCTCCCAGGGAATATAATCACCCTCATGAGATGTAGGTTATCATCTGATTTCCCACATTTGGCACACGAGCGTATTTTCAGGGCACGCTCTCTGTGGATGCTAAGGACCACACATGAAAGGAGAGAGGGGTAGAGACAGAGGAACGTTTAAACTGAAATTACGTAACAGTAATGCATCCCAACCCCTAAGATATGTTCAGGAGGCTCTTGACAAGCTGTGGCACAATTCATCTTAACTCAAACTTTTTTTCCCAGAAAACAATACAAATATACCTGTATATTATGAAGTAGGTGTATTTGAAAAATATTATAAATTAAACTGTTTTCCCACTTTTACTTCTAATTCATCAGCCATTGACAGCGGCTTCTGACAATAAGGGATTCCTTATTCCTGTTTCTTTCCCACAAGAAACCTACAACCAACATTTTGCCAAACAGAACTATACCATTTAAAGACATTCTATTTCAAGTTATTTATTATAAATTAAAACCACTTTAATCATTACTTGTTTTGTTTATCAAATACCAATAGTTTCAGAATGTTGAAACAATAAAACATCGACACTAAAGTTGAAATAGATGAAAGTTTTGCTTGCTTTGTGTCAAACAGGGCTTCTGTTTCCGATGAGAATTCTGCAAACTTACCAGTTATTTTATTTATCAAAAAACTACCACTTGGGAGCACTTGTGAAGGAAAGTGACTTGAGTCCCCTGTGGGCTGTAGTGGACCCCTTTCAGCCAAGACAGAGAATGAATGGCCCCTCCCTCCATTCCCAAAAAGCAAATACTTGGTTTTTGGACGAAACCTATTTAATCATTGGTGGCTGTTAGTAAAAGAAAAAGCTTTAAAATATTCTAGGGATTCCAAGGCCCTTTCCAGCACAGTGGGAAAAAAAAAAAAAAAAAAAAAGATGGGAAAGAGAGAGAGAAAGACCCCACAGGAACTTGAGGGAGAAGTCAAATCCCAGCTCCTGGGAGTATGGCATTTAACACCCTTGACTTTTTTTCTCACGTGGGAAGATGAGAAGAAATTTAATCTCAGAAAACCCAGATGGGGTGGTGGGCAAAAGGCCTTGGAAGGGTTTTGCCAGAGTCCATTTCCATAGCAATGGGCTCGAGGTGTCCTTGACAAAGACAGAGGTTTTCACTGTAAGATAAACAAGCTATGAGGACCTAGGCCTGAACACTGTCTGTAGAAACTAACACCTTATCAAGACCGCCTCCTCCTGCCACAAAGGTTCCTTAATGCTTATATTTGATGACACTGCGGGTTTTGACTCAATACCCGAGTTTAGTTGCAGAGACCATAACTACAATTCATCCATCAAGAGGTTTTCTCTTTTGTTGCCACAAAACTGAAATTTAAGGGCAACAATTAAAAAGCTCTACAGGATCGAAATCACTATAGCACACAGGCAAAGTGCAAAAGCACCTCAACATCCATAAGTATTTTGATATTTCATATTATTCCCATTACCCTGGGAAGCCACTGCCCCTCCTCCCTCCTCTAGTTTCTTACAGGAGGGAACTCAGCTTAAAGGGAAATCAAAAAGCAAGTGCAGCCTTTAGGTGGAATATTGACAGCTCTGTTGAATGAAAATGCAGTTATATTCTGCTTGTATCAATATCATTTATCATGTCTACAATGTTGATATCATTTGCTTAAATACCTAAAAGCATCAATTAATTCAACATTTCCTAACCAGCTAAACGCTTCCAAAAACCACCAACTCTTCTACGAACGCTTCAAGGTCTTAGTTATTTCTTCCCCCTTCTTCTGCCACTTCTGTGCTCCATTATATAAATTTTACTTGCTTATGCTTTAAAGCTTTGGCATGCTCTTTAGGGACGTACCCAAGGCCACTTCATGGGTGTGCAGGTGCCCTTGGTTTACAGCCCTGTTGACACTGTCTTGAAATTTCTCATAATGTAAACAAGGGGGCCCACATTTTCACTTTGCACCAGCTCTTAAAATTACGTAGTTGGTTCTGGATATGCCTTGTGAAAGCGTCAGTCAGGGACTGTCCTCGCGAGCATCCGTGGACCTCTGATTGGATCACCTGGCATTCGAGATGCCCGATGCGTTACCGCCTCTAACACCAGGACAATGACCCCGAGGAGGCTGGATCCACCGGATTACAGCTCCATTTATTCCAGAACATACTGAGAGGGACAGCTTACAAACCACGAAAGCATTTGCAATATCTTCCACCTCAGAGTCCAACAGCAGACAAACACATCTGACAGCTAGAGTAAACACCCCAATCAAAAGTCCAGAGTCACATTATCTTGGTATCATTCTCACTGGGGCTGATAACACTGTACTTTCTGAGTTCTGGTACCATTGTTTTTTCTGAGATTGGGCTGCTTCTTTATCTAGATACATACGCTTAATGGGATAATCTATTTTTTTAGAGCTATTACTAAGTCAAGGATGTATATGAGAATCGTGATCACTCTCTTCAGTTCCTGGCCTCACGCTGGCTCTTCACTCAACTTCAGTTCGGATTCTTCTCCTTTAAATCACTCAAAATGCCCTCGTCAAGGTCTCCATCCCCAGCGTGCAGTTCACCTGCAGTTTACTGGACCTCACGGTAGCTTTTGTAAACAAGGACCCTTCTCTCTGGTTTAAACCCCTCTTCTTTTGGCCCTGTCATAACTGCAGACACCTAGTTCTTCCCTCTGTCACAGCAGCTTGCTGGCCGTCTCTGCCAGTGATCCAGACTCTCCCCATGACCCGATGTCCCAAGGAAAGCAGAAGAGGCCCATCCCCCATACAGGCACATTCTCAGGGGGAAAGCGGGAGGCGTATACTTTCCCCCAAAACTATGTACAAACACTATTTCGGTTTTCCACCCCACGTGCCCAGCACTCCCTTGTTCGATATGATTAGTCCCCATGTGGATAACAACAGAACAAGGCATCACACGCATGGGAAGTGAACACACTGTGTCCTGGAATGAGTGGAATCTCAACAGTGGCTAAAATAAATCCAGTATAAGTTTCACAGGGATAGATGCAGGACCTTCCACGTTTCCCCAAACCCACCTGCAAGCACAGCGCAATCTGGGTGAAGACGGAAAAGATGCTCTAGTTCCTGGTGACAGGGACACACAACATGAAAACGGTGCTATGAGAAAAGTGAACATGACCTAAGGTTGAATTAATAGAAAATGACCCTTGGCATCCACAGATTTGATCTTTATAATTGAACTATGCACAAGATTTACGAAAGTCATTCTGTGCTCAACTGGGCAAAGAGAGGGTTGGAGCAGAGCTTCTCAAACTTTTATCAAATCAGCTGGAGATCTTGTTACAAATGCAGATTCTGATTCTGCAGGGCAGGGCTGGAGCTGAGCTACTTCCTGGTTAAGTATCTCCCTGGGGCTGCTACTCTGACTTCAGCAGATGAAATGGTCTCTTGGGGTTTTTCCAGCTCTAACTCTCTGGGGTTGGCCTATTCAGCCGCGCCCTGGAACAAAGTTCATCAGACTGATGAGTAAGATCACACTTCCTCCAGAGTCTTCTGTCACTATTTAACCAGAACTCCAGATTCCCCGCACTGCATTTATGTTTTGGAAACCTTTGGCAATTATTTTTAGAGGGAATTCGGGACTTTGGTTAAAACAAAGTGTTTTGGCTTATTGTAAAGAGGGAAAAAAGGTGAAGGCCTCCAAAATTAAAGATGTAACATACAAACAAGGTCACCTGAGCATCAACCAGGACAATCTATTAATCCAGTGTTTTGATTCCTCAGTCCTGTTCGACCCGAGTGATGCTGCCACTGGCTGGTTCATCCATGTTGAAAATGATGCTATTGAAGACATGGTGAAATGCTTCGATGATGTTAAGTTTTAAAGAAGGCTATGTACCTGCGCTGCCTATTGCTGACAGAGACCCAGCCCTTGCAGCCTGTCCTGTCCTGATGGTGCTGGTATTCTGACCTGATGTCTTTTCACAGAGGCCTGGAGGGGGCTTTACACACTGGGGTCGGGTGGGCCAGAGGGGACAGCATGGCATCCATCCCCTGGCTGCCCTGGGACCTTGCCTTTGAGCTTCCGGGACATGGTCCAGGTCTAGGTGATAGAGGAGAGGAAGCATTTTCGAAAGAGCCTCTGAGCAAAAAAAGGGCCATCCTCAGAAGGTGGGGCCGTCTCCCCATCCTAGCGAGGAAGACAGCTGGAGAGACTTGGGAAAGGTCAAGGACACAGCAGTGCCCTTGAGCCCTCCGCCCCCATCATGTTAAAGTAAGATTTCTAATATTATTTTTCTTTCATTTTCTGAATTTTTCCCTATATTTTCATTATGATAATAGGGAAAATTTAGTCTATTTCCACACATTAGTAGTGAGTCAGAACCCAGCCTGGACTGCATGAATAGGTGACTCTCAAACAGGCCACATATATACAACTTCTCTTTTTATATTTTAAATTGAAGTATAGTTGATTTACAATGTTTCAGGCGTACAGCAAAGTGATTCAGTTTTATATATATATGTACGTGTATGTGTGTGTGTGTGTGTGTGTTCTTTTTCAGATTCTTTTCCATTATAGGCTATTATAAGATATTGAATATAGTTCCCTGTGCTATATAGTAGGTCCTCGTTTCATATTCATCTTCTTTAATACATTTTCTTTTCAAACAAACCAGTAAAAACCAAATAGCCTGTCTTTCCTGCACACTGCAGTAGGATTCACATATAGATCCCCCACTTTGAGCAAAGTACACATCTTCAACCAATGGACTGTGGACGGTGAGTTCTCTGTTTTAGTCCTAAGTGGCACTTTCCATACTTGCCCCTCCCCCTCGGGTCAGCACCTCAGCACAGACCTCCCCCTGCTGACTCTCCAATCCTCTGCCCTTTACACTGGACAAGCTGGCATGGTTAGGAGCCTAATTTGTTTACAGGAGGATGTTAGCCCTTCTTTCAACCTCTGAGATTGGTTCCCCACTGGCCAGTCCAGAACTTCTGTGAGTGCGGCAATTGTTCCCTCCTGGGGGTTGCAATTTCCAGAGCCCTGCCTGACTTGAATGTCTTGAAATCGAGGATGTAAACTGATTGACTCAAGATGAGCATCCTCTAAACATAAACGGTAACTAGTACAGTGTCTGAAATTAAGAAACTTCAATATAAAGACAGTGACTTGATGCATGTGATATCGTGTGTGTGTGTGTGTGTGTGTGTGTGTGTGTGTGTGTGTATGTGTGTGTGTGTGTGTTACTTAGGTTAAACTACCCATTTGCAGCTGGTATTAAAATCAATGATGCATCTCTTGGGGTGGTCAGGGCGTATTCCAATAAGGAAGACTGTCCAGGGTCGGGGCACTCACCATAATGTTCTCTGTCTCCATCAACACCAATACTTTGCTAATCAGCGAGGAAAATATGTAAAATGGGCTATTAGTAAAATTAGTGGATTGTTAACAGAATCAAAACAACAGAAATAGAATCTCATAAAGAGAATTTCATGGTAGTCAAGATATTTATATAAATTAAAATATTTTAGTGGGACTTCTGGCTATGGTAAGTAAAGAGATTGAAAAAAACAGTTATATAACTGAACAAAATTTTCAGAAACAACCATTTCAGGATTCTGAAACTAACCAACAACAAACAAGCTGGGAAGCTTTTCTTTATGAAAAGCTACTCTCTCTCTCAGACTATGAGAGAGAGAGTAGCTTTCTGCCTGGGTCTACTCCATACTCACCCCCGCTCCCAGGGCAGGGTGAGCCCTGAAAACCAGCAGCTTTAGTGCTGGAGATGGACAGCTGACTTGATTTGGAGCAGAGAGTGGAAACAGATGCTCCGTGATGCTGACAAAGTTGTAAACTCAGTAGAAAACAAATGGGAACACCCTGTAGTTCGGCTAGCTGAGGTTGCCATCCTAGTAGGAGAAGATACAGATGGCTAGACCAGTCAAACACTTAACAGGGGATCCTGGGCACACGGGCATCAAAGAAGGACCAGATCAGCTCTCCATACTTCCCAGGCTTTTTTAATTGAAAAAGAATAAAATAGTTAAGAAAAGATTTAACAAAGGAAATTCAAGACCAATACACTGAAAACTGAAACATTTCTAAGAGAAATTAAATAATATCTAAATGAATGAAGACAGGTTTCTTATTCATAGACAGGAAGAGTCAATATTATTAGACAGCACTTCTCCCCAAACTGATCTACAGATTCAATCTAATTCCTATCAAAATCCCAGCTGGCTCTTTTGTAAAAATTGACAAGCTGATACTAATGGAAATGCAAAGGACCTAGAACTATCAAAGCAATTTAGCAAAAGTGAATTGTGGAATGGCTTAAATCACCGAGTTCAAAACTTATTACAAAGCCAAAGGAATCCAGACAGTGTGATGTTAGCACAGGGACAGACACGTGGATCAAAAGAACAAAAGAGGGTCCAGGAATATACGCTGAAAATCTATCTGATTCCTTCAAATATTATTTCAGAATTATTTGAATACTGAATTTGAAATTACTTCATTTACAGAAAACTGTCTTATGCACAAATTTTCGGGGAATGTTTGACCACAGAAAACAAGGCACATCTTAACTTAGTCAATTTTAATAATTAAAACTAAACCAACCAGGTTGGAAACTACTAAAGGCACACTAGATGTTATGCTCATATTTCTAAAGAGAATAGGCCATTCTTCCATTCAGTAATAAGTGATGTTTATCACACAAAAATCCATCTGTGACATAAATTCTGTATGCCTTTGTTCTGTTCCTGAGAAGACCAGGCTGGCCTAGCCCAAAATGCCTGGAGGAGAACAGCTGTTCCCCACTTAAACGAGGTCCTCCAAAGGCAGGCAGGTAGAGTTCCTTTAAACAAAAACTCTATATAAAAATGTAACTCCAAGAGCTAGTCAACAAATGCCAAAAAGACCGAAGTCAAGACAAAATAGAGTGTTCTACAGTCACAGTCTTCAAACTAACAGGAAACACATTGCAGTAGAAATGCAGTGTTTACTCAGAGCTCTCTCTCTGTTTACAGTGACACTATTTTACAGCAATAAGTGGGGTGATAATGGTGGTCCAGGCATTCAGAAACAAAAATCCCTCCAAATTTGAACTGATGGACACACGTAGCCTCGGATTCCTTGGGCACTTCTTGTGCCTGCTTGACTACAGCTCTAGGGGTTCAAGGACCAGGGTGCAGAACTCTAGAAACTCAACAAATACCTATTGAATATGTGAGTTAATGAGTTGTGGGCTTGAGATGCCTAGAAGTCAGTGGCCCCAAATCTAGAAATAAGATTTTGTTAAATATAATCTGGGCTTCAAGCCTTATTCGTCATTCAATATTATTTCAATTACAAAAACGTAATCCTTTTTTCTCCTTTGTACTGAATTGGTATATGGGGAAAAAAAGGTGAATGATCTCTTCAAGCTGCCAAGCCCCTCCTGATTTCCAGATTCTGTGGCTCTTCTCTCTCTGTATTGGACCCCGTCTGCGAGCAGGGAAAGTATCTGGATTCAGTGTTTCTGCTACTAGGTTGTCCCTGGTCATGTGTTTTGGTTCAGAATGTGAGCTTTGGTCCCCAGAATGTCTGACCATCTCCTACCGTAGCTTGGCTACCTGCATTCTTGTTCCCCATCCCTGCATCCTGTCTGGGTACCTGCTAAGGCCTCCCAGCCTTCTCGAGCTGGCATCTGCCCTTTCCCAGCCCATCTGTGCCCAGGAATCATCACTCTGCCTCTTCATTAGGGACTTTTCCAAATCCCAACCGCCTGTCTGTCTGAACCTCTCAATACTATCCATCCACTGGGTTCCCTCACAATCCCTGGTGCTTGTCTGAATTGGGACTTTCATTCATTCATCCAACCAATATTTACAGAATCAACACAACGCCAGACGCTGAGTAGGTATTAGAAATAAGAACAAAAATCTCTGCCCTCCAGGAGAGACAGGCAAGGTAACAAACCATTACAAAATGACGTGCTGGCCAGAGGTATGCACAGATTGCTATGGCAGGAGCAGGAGGCACACCTGGATGACTGGGTGGACCAGAATAAGGCAGTGTCACAGGTGAACCACCATGTCACATTATGGGAACCACGGATGCGTCAGAATGGCCCGAAGAGGGTACGCAGTGGGAGAAGCAGCTGTGGAGAGGCTGCAGCAGGGCCAGACCACAGAGGGCCGAGTAAGTCCTGCTCAGTAGAGTGAGAAGCCACTGTAACAGTTCCACAGGGACAGGATGACCCCATTAGCTTCATGGCCTGCTAACCCCTGGGAGGCTTCGGATGCCAATGGCTTTCTGGGCCCTGGGGAAACTTTTATTGGCCACATTAGACTCATCCCAGCATCTGCAGCCCGGCTATCCATTCCTGCAGAACCTGCCTCAACCCAGCAGATGGGCCGGATCCAGATTCCAGCTCCATCAGTCTGGGGTTAGTCCAATACAGCACCCTCCAGTACCGTTAAGCCTTTAGGTGGGCGCTGGTCTGCAGGTCAGTGTAGGTGGGTTGTGGGTGTGTGTGGTGTGCGTGTGGTATGTCTGGTGTGTGTGTCTGTGGTGTGTCTGGTGTGTGTGGTGTGTGTGTGGTGTGTGTGATATGTGTCTGTTGTGTGTCTGTTGTGTCTGGTGTGTGTGTGGTGTGTATTTGTGGTGTGTGTGGTGTGTGTGGTGTGTGGTGTGTGTCTGTGGTATGTGTGGTGTGTGGTATGTGTGTGGGGTGTGTCTGTTGTGTGGTGTGTGTGGTGTGTGTCTGTTGTGTGGTGTGTGTCTGTGGTGTGTGTGGTGTGTCTGTGGTGTGTGTGGTGTGTGTGGTGTGTCTGTGGTGTATGTGGTGTGTGTAGTGTGGGGTGTGGTGTGTGTTAGGGACGTAGAAGGTAGAAAGGCTCTTATTTTGCTGTTGGAGCTTGAAGGGAAGTCATAAGCCAAACACTGAAAAACCCTTCTAACATGCAAATGACCAGGCCCCACCCCACCCCACATAAATGGTAGTCCCTGCGGGGGGGGGGGGGGGGGGGGGGGCGGCCCTGGGCATTCATGGGATTAAAATCTAACGCGCAGCCCAGACGGAGAATTTCTGAATTAATTGTACCTGCTCTCCAGGCACAAAGAGCTGGCCAAGCAGGAGAGCTGTGAGGCCCCCTGAGACAAAGGAAGTCTGGAGGAGTAGATGTCACCCAGCAGGGGGTTTGGCAAGGAAGCTAAGGCAGGGCACTCGCTGCCCCTCCCCTCTCCCCACCCCCCCCACCCCCACCCCAGCCCCACGGGGCCTGCTTGCTGCAACCTGAACTTATGTGACGCGGAGCAAGCAAAATACAGATGCTAACTTCCACCTGTGCTACTTGAATCCCCTCAACCATGGTTTCTCATGGAGAACGTTTCTTTCTAGCTATGCACTGGGACTTCCTCAAAAACAATTCCATCAAGAATGTCCAGGGCTGCCCTGTTGGCGCAGTGGTTGAGAGTCCGCCTGCAGATGCAGGGGACACGGGTTCGTGCCCCGGTCCGGGAAGATCCCACGTGCCGCGGAGCAGCTGGGCCCGTGAGCCATGGCCGCTGAGCCTGCGCGTCAGGAGCCTGTGCTCTGCAACGGGAGAGGCCACAACAGTGAGAGGCCCGCGTACCGCAAAAAAAAAGAAAAAAAAAAAAGAATGTCCATAGTGGAATCATAATGAGGAAAGCAGCTGAGAAGGACCTCAGGACACACCCCGACTTGGGGCCTGGAAGGTTGAGGGTCCACCACACGTTTGGTGCATGAAACTGAGCAAGTAAGTGAATGAGCAAACACAGGGGAAAATCTATAAACACTGACTAGAAATGACAACAATCCCACAAGAAAACATTATTCCCTACCCCAAGAAGGTGTCAAGGACTTAAAATGCCAACTCCCTTACAAGGAAAGCAGTGGGAGCTCCCAAAGACACTTCACAACGTTCATGAGTATCTCAAACTCTCCCCACCCCAAACTTCTAGAATGAACAAAAGTGCAGCCATGAAGCCAGGGCAGAGTTGTAAAGAGCTGGGAAAACTAGATCACGTACAAAAACAAAGACAGAAATGCCTGAATTGGAGATTCAGAAGGAAGGGGCTGAAGGATGGACAGTGGGAATTTTGAGGATGGGGAAAGAGGACTAGCCCACCACAGGACAGAGCAACAGGTACAGAAACTACACCAAGTGGCAAAGATAGTTCTGGAAACAACTATGTAAACTAGAAACCCAACAGGCTCAGCTTGAAGGCCAGTTGGAAAATTCCTTCTGCCTCTGGTATCCAGATAGGAATAAGGTTTCCTAAAACAGATTCTAGATCCTACTCAGACCTGTGGAATCCTAATTCCCTCCAGTGGTACGAAATCTAGGAAGCTGGAGGACCTCCTGCCCCGAGAGGAGCTGGGCTCAGGGCTGGGTTTGCAATCCAGGGGCTGGGTAAGGGTTTCATCGTTGTTAAGGCAACCCCGTTGCCTCTGCGGGGGGCTGGGGGGATGGTGTGTTGGCGTTACTGCCCTCTCACTGCCTAGGGCTCAGGTCCCAGCACTAGAACCTGTGCCCCCAAGTTATCTGTGTGTGGAAAGAAATGTGGGGAGCTAAGGTTTTGCTCTTTGAAAGAACAATGTCCCCTCTTTTTGACCTTGATCGATGGCATTCTGGGCAAGCCATCCACAAGAGGACCAGATGGCAACTCTGGCTGGATGGGAACCCCGATTGATCACAAAATACAATGCAAGTTCAAAAACGGCCATAGAGGCCATAAAAACAAGTCTGCCCTGGGGCGGGGACCAACTGGCCATGGGGGGTCGGCTGAGGTTTCAGGTAGAGAGTGGGGATGCCACTCAAGTGAGGGAGTCATGGGAACAAATCACACAGCCCAGAGTCAATACCTGACTTTGTGAATCTGGGGGGATGACGGACGGCTGTGGCCAGCGGGTGAAGCCAGGGGGTGCATTATGAAGACAGTGGTTAAGGAGCACCAGTCTCACCGCCATGTGGGACTAGACTAGATGAGCGGATGCTGCCATCAGAGACTTATTCCAAGTGGCTGGCTATAGTCTTCTGGACAGACAGTGATCATCTGCAGTGTAACAAAGAGGAACAAAGGCAAAAAAAACCAAAAAAAAATCAGGGACCTTTTTAAAGGAAGAAACAAAAATGCAGAGGGATGATTTAGATAGGGGGAATACCAAAAAAAGAAAAGAAAGAAAAGGAAGATGAAACCAAGGCGACCGAAAGAATGCCATAAACTGGGAGAAACAGGGAAAGAAGTCATTGGAGCAGGAAAGAATTCCTGTGCTGGGCCTGAGATAACAAGAGAATCGCTTTTAGTGAGTAAAATCCTGCCATTACAAAGAGGTTGGAAGACATTTAAAAGTGGGGTGTACAATAATCAGCATCGTGGAGCGAGGTTTTTCTCCTTTCTGAATGTCCCCTCTTAACTAAAAATGATCTGCTAAACTTAAGCATCTTTTATATTGTTGTAAAGAGTTTCCTGAGGTTCTGGCAGGAAATTATGGAGCAATGCCACAAAATGCAGGAAATCCTTCAGGGAATGGGAAAAGACGGCACTTTCCATAAATACTCATGGAGCTAAATCTGACATTCCCATCAGCAAGGCAGGAGGTTCTCTTGCACAAGAACTGGAGTCATACTGCCTGCTGGGCCAGCAGATCTGACTTCAAAGATAAGTTCAGGAATGAAGAGATTCGGACTTCAAATGGTTGAATCAAAAAAGGGAAAAAATGCACACACACGCTGAAATCAGGATCTGATGTGTTTCCACAGCATCGTTTCTGGATTAACCTCTGAGGTAAATGCTTACCTAGGCAAGAATGTTATCCACCACGCTGGTGTGGAATCTCAGTGTTTCCATTGTCTGTCTCCTGCCCCTAAGCAAGACAGAAAATCACTGGGAACGAGTTACCCCAAAGAAAGCTCTCCCGATCCAGCCCTGAGAAAACAAAGACGCTGGTGGCAAGCATCTGTGCCGTGAAATGGTTACTCTGAGCGCTGTCACCTCAGTACAAAGGACATGAAGATGCAATGAACCCAGCTGGAGTGCAGCATTTTACACTGAAATAGCTCCCTGGCGGGCATGTCCCAACAGAACCCAAGTTCACGAACTTACCTAAATTACTTCTGTAAAGGAGTTTCTTCTCCTCATTAATTTTGAAATGCATTTATTTACTCAATTGTCCATGGATACACGCTAGGATTTTAGAAATAAGACGAGTAAAATCATTATTTGCAAGCATGTAAATAAGCTACATACATCCTTCTTAGGAGACTATAGTTTATCTTGTTCATCCAAACATTTCTGAGGAATATCAGTAACAGGTTCAGCTAAGGTCTCAGAGCAAGAGTTCTCTCTGGTTATCTCCACTTAACTTTGTATTCAAGGTACAGGTACAGGCTTAACTTTATTCATCAGGAATTATTATTATTACTTGTTGATGTTGTTTTTGTTGTTTTGCGGTACGCGGGCCTCTCACCGCCGCGGCCTCTCCCGCTGTGGAGCACAGGCTCCGGACGCGCAGGCTCAGCGGCCATGGCTCACGGGCCTAGCCGCTCCGCGGCATGTGGGATCCTCCCGGACCGGGGCACGAACCCGTGTCCCCTGCATCGGCAGGCGGATGCTCAACCACTGCGCCACCAGGGAAGCCCAGGAATTATTTTTAAAATTTAAGTTTTTCTGTGTCTGCCATTGTCGTTCCAGTAATAAATCATACTTTTTAGAAAAATAAATAACACACTATCCTTAACTTCTGATAGAGTTATTCTTAAACTTAACCTCTCTACATCATAAATCGTCTAAATATATATTTTTTTAATTATTTACAGCTTCAGGAATAGCTTATTAATGCTACAGTAAGCAATACTTTCAGAAGGAGTACAGGGTCATGAAAGCAATCAATGAGCTAGTTTTTAAATTCCAAAAGATCTAGGAAACAAGGCTCTAATACCGTCTGTCAAAGGCCACGTTGAAAGGGACAAGTTGGAAAGTGAAAAGTCGGTAAGTGTAGACATTGATTAAGTGATGCATTTAACATCCGGCAGCAGGGATATTAAAGAAATAGCATGAAGGAAGAGCAGTGGAGATAGGAAGAGTGTTTCCTGTTTTATCAGGAAATAACTAGTACCTTTCTTATACTATTAGGAAGTGCTAGGGAGGAAGCAGGTTTTAGGAAGTAGCTTGCTTTTAGGAGTTACATGAAGAAACATGTAAGGAAAGATACTCAAGAAACTCAAAACTGTAGTTGCCTCAGAAGTAGGTGACTTAACCTTTTCTATATACTCTTTGGTATCTTTTGAACTTTGTACCATGGGCATGGATTACCTATTCAAAAATAGTTTTTAAAGTTACTTGATTCGTGAATAAAGATATTAATCTCAATGTGGCTCAACCAAGACAGGTGGTTAGTAACCACCAGGAACATGGCACAGCGATGGACATCCAGTTGGGAATAAAACAGCCCCTGCCCTCAGGAAGCCCAGGTCAGTGGGTGAGACAGATCAGTGAGCGACTTGCTTAGGCCACCAGGAGAAGGACAACAATAGTGCTAAGGGACCAGAGCACCAGGAGTCCAGGGAAGGGCACATCATAAATACTTCAGCAATGACGGTACCGGGGAGGTTTCTGGGGGTTTTAGACTGCAAATGGGAGGCTTGTCCAGCACTGAATAGCCCATGTGCCCGGCATCACTGGTCAGCTATGAACAGGGGCACGTTCGTCCCCAGGTAACACCCTGAGCTCTGGGCCAGCAGGCCAGCTGGGTCCCAGCCTCCTCCTTTAGCCCCATGGGATTCTCCAATGTCATTTTGTGTGTCTGTGTTATGAAATCAGGAGTTTGAGAGGCGTTAGTCCAAGCCTATAGGGTGGTACTTCTAGAAAAATCACGGTGATGGTGGTGCCGAAGATGGAGAGGAGAGGAAGAGGGAGGCCCAATGAGAGAATCGTCACAATATTTCATGGGAAAGACAAACAGTTCCTGAGCCTAGTCAGCAGTGGGGACAAAAATGGGAGATGGATTGCACAGATTTTCAAGAGATAAAATCAACAAGTCTTAATGCCCAAATGAATGTGGGTCCAGGATGGTGAGGACGCACCACAGGCGGGACAGTTAAGACCATCACCATGGACTGCGTGCCTATGATGCTGACATGCCCAACGCTGGCCAATTTTCTCCCTGTGTTACTGAATCACATCAGTTCTCTGCATTTCACAGATCCAGAGATGCTGAGAAACTTAACCAACATCACGGCTCGTCAAAGTGACAGGTCTGGCATTTGAGCCCAAGACTACTTGATTCCAAACCCAGACTCCAAATTCCAGAGAATACAGCTGGCAAGAGGGCCTCCCAATAGTTCTGTGCAAAACAGTAATAATGATGCTTAGATAATGCTTATTGAGGGCTGATCCTGGGTTAGGCACTGTTCTAAGAACTTATCTTGCATTCTTTCATTTCATCATGAACAGCCTCTCCAAGGAGGCACCATTACTACTCCCACTTACAGATGGTGAAACCAAAGCACAGAGAGGTTAAGTAACTTGCCCAATTTCCCACAGCTTGTAAAGCCAAAAAGTAAAACACCTAAAGCTTAAAGGCAAATCTTGTCCTTTCTCCATAAAAACCTACTGTAGGGCTTCCCTGGTGGCGCACTGGTTGAGAGTCTGCCTGCCGATGCAGGGGACACGGGTTCATGCCCCGGTCCGGGAGGATCCCACATGCCGTGGAGCGGCTGGGCCCGTGAGCCATGGCTGCTGAGCCTGTGCGTCCGGAGCCTGTGCTCTGCAACGGGAGAGGCCACAACAGTGAGAGGCCCACGTACCGCAAAAAAACAGAACAAAACAAAACAAAAAAACCTACTGTAGATGATAATGAATATCTGTAGAAACTTATGAATTATTCTAAAATTGTAGGGTGTCTCAAGGAAGATTACCTTGAAATAAGTGGTCATATAAACATTTTACAATACTCGCGATTCTAAGAGTGGCACGAGACACTAGGGAACAGCATGTGTTTATTTCACATCCTTGTTGCATTTGAATTCTCGATCGTGCTATATTAACTACAGATGTAGGCTTTATATTAATGTCTGGAAAAGTGGAAGAGAAAAAAGGAATGGGCCAAAGTCTGGGATACATAGGAAGTGGGCAGTGATGTTTTTATTACACAATCCTTGTTTCCAACTGCTAAAATAAGTATTTTTTCTTGGCCCTTACTTGGGGAATACAGCTACAGGAAAGAAAAATGCACCTTTGAAAGCCATTCAGGTACACACTTCACTGGAGAGCACATACACGCTAAATTTGAATGCTATATCATTTATGAGAATGAAGTAAATTTCTTCTAGTCATAGTACAGATTTTTTCCCCTATCCTTGGAATTGTCTATTTTTACTAAGAAAAAAAAAAAAAAAACCAGTTCAAAACAAGAGTTGCTGAGCTGACCTGTGAAGCAACTATAATCCATGTAATTGCCAGCTGTGGACGTAACACAACATCATTGTTAGAAATATACCACCTAGTATTTTATACTT
Organism: Grampus griseus; assembly: GCF_964374135.1. Classification (NCBI taxonomy): domain Eukaryota; kingdom Metazoa; phylum Chordata; class Mammalia; order Artiodactyla; family Delphinidae; genus Grampus; species Grampus griseus. Next base: position 31,358,495 of record NC_139006.1, on the reverse strand, counting down.
AGGAATAGCTCACTTTGCACAGGTTACATCTCAGAGGAACTGAGCTATTGGGTCACATACCATGAGATGTAAAGTAATCCAGAGAGGCTGTGAAATGATAGAGAATTCCTAATAATCTGAACGCTATGATTGCTTTAAAAAATATAAGCACCACATAACTAACTCACTGATGATGCTAGTCAGAATTATTTTATTATTATATTATGACCAGATTACACCATTTCACTAGTCATTCATGCTATATACATGGGGTCCCAACTTATATTTTAAAAAGTCAAAACTCCCTTAAAGGCGCCTGTTAGGAAGGGTGATGGTTGTGGGGTAAGGACTGAAAATCTGGAAGGTAGTGTGAAGGATTCAAAGGCTCCCACGCAGTGGGTGGTTTTCCGCAGCATCTTAAAGCAGGAAAGCCCCACGCGGTCCCACTTTCTCCAAACACGATTCACAGCCGCCCAGGCCAAGTGCTGAGCCCAGAGGGGGACGGAAAACACTCAGGGCATCTCCCCAGTCCAGGACTTTCAATTTCTTAGAACAAGGAAGCTGAGTCCAGCTGCTCTCCCTCCACCCTGTGGGAAACCAGGCTTTTCACTGTCAGCAAAACGAGAGAAAGGCGCTCAGCTCGAAGAGTCCAAGCCCGCTCTCCCGCAAGGCCGGCCCCTTTCTTCCCGGGATAACTATGTAAATTCCCTGCATCCCAGCCCCCGCCTCGCGCAGAACGGACGCCCAGCCATTCAAAGCGTGTCGCTCGCTCCGGTCCAGCGCTTCCACCACGAATGCGCCAATGAATGCGACGGGCTGCAGAGTTCACAGCTCAGCACGATGCCAAACACCCATCTTTCCCACGGGGTATTTCGTGTTCTGCTTGCCTACTTTTTTTTTTTTAATTGGAGTTTAGTTGCTTTACAATGTTGTGTTAGTTTCTACTGTACAGCAAAGTAAATCAGCTATACGTATACATATATCCCTTCTTTTTTGGATTTCCTTCCCTTTTAGGTCACCACAGAGCCTTGAGTAGAGTTCCCTGTGCTATACAGTCGGTTCTCATTAGTTATGTGTTTTATACATAGTAGTGTATTGGCATATATACACCGCCTACCTACTTTTGGCCTGTACTTTCCTCCGTTTTTAATGGCACGTGTATTTGTAGGAGCATGCCCGCGGTCACGTATTGCATACATTAAGACGTTTTCAACAAATATTTGTGACCGCCTAGCCAACAGCCGGCGCCTAGAAGCCTTAGCCTCTGGGGAAAGCGGGCACGGTGTTGTCCACAGAAACCGGAGGGGGGTTTCCCTTGCTCTGGGGCACTGACAGAAGCTTTGAAAGTTCGCTTCGGGTTTCTGTTCTTCACCAACGTTGCTCCGCGAGTCAGCTTGTCCGCGCAGCCAGCCAGCGTCCAAGTTCCCGCTCCCACACCCCGAAGTGACCACCGTCTATGCTGCGAGGGAACGGCCGGTTCGGTCACTTCGGGGCCTGCACCCAGCGCGCCCGAGAGGCGCGTCCGGGCCCTGTACGCCGCCCGCGGCCGGTTCCCACGTCCTCTCCTCCCCGCGCACTACCCGCGCGCCGGCCCGCCCCGAGTGGCCATGGGACCGCCCCCTTTCCCGGCCGCGGACCACCAGCTTTCCGCCGCCGGTCAGTGGCGGGGACTCTGTGGGCGCCTTTCCCATTCATTCTCCGCCCACCCGCCGCAGCCCAGACCGAGAGCCGGGCCAGCGCGGCTCTCCATAGGGGCTCCCGGGTCGCCAAGCCAGACCCGGGGACCCAGAGCCCGAGGAGGGGAAGCCCGAGGCGCGGATGAGGGGGCTGCGTCCGTCAGGGGTGCTCCCCCAGCCCTCTCCCCACCCCGGCCGGGCGACCTTTCCAGGGGCCGCGCGGGAGACCCACGTGTCTGGTCCCCGCTCAGGGGTGAACGCGGATGCGCGCACCGACCTCAGGCGCGGCCAGGCGTAGGGCTTTGTCCCGTAGCCTCCCGCCCGCCAGGGGACCGGGACGCGACCCGGGCTCACCTCTCTGCTGGCCCTGCACGGCGACCCAGAGCAGCGAGGCCAGGAGCGCCAGCCCCGCGCCGCCGCCACGCATCTCGTCTCTGCCGTTCGGGTGGCTCCGGGGAAAAAGCGGCGACCGCGCGCCGGGACTCGGCGGAGCGCGAGTCTGCGCTCCTGCGGGCCCCTCGGACACACCCCCGCCGACCTCCGCCGCGCCCGGCCCCGCCCCGCGGCCTTCATCGGAGACCCCTCCCCCTGGAGACCTCCTCCCCCAGCCCGGAGACCCCTCTCCAAGGAGACCTCCCACCCACTCCGAGAGCCCTCCCCATGGAGGCTCCTCCCCCCGGAGACCTCCCCCCGCCCCGAGAGCTTTCCTCCCCCTCTCCAGAGACCCCTCCCCACAGAGACTCCCTTCCCCCAAGGCCCCTCACCCCCGAGGCTCCCGCGCTCGGCCCGCGGGGACCGCCAGAGCCATCCCACAACTCGGAGGTGGCGTGGGGGTCGACCCGCTGCAGCCGCGGGCTCGGAGTTGGGGGGCGGGCGGAGAAAGTGGGATGGAGGGGGTGCGGGGGAGATCTGCCGAAGTTGGCCGAGGCGGATGGATCCGAGAAAGTATTTGCCCTGTTGACCTTTCCCGCCCCAGCGCGGCCCTGCAGCCGAGCCCCCGCCGACGCCGCCGCTGCCCCTGCCGCCGCCGCCGCCGCCGGGACCGCCGCTCTTCTAGTCCGCGCCCGAGGGGCCCCGGCCTCGCCCCGAGGATGGGACCCCGGGCCTACTGACCGGCGCCCCTGTCCCCCAGGGGGTGGTGGCTCGGGCCTGGCCGAGAGCCTCCCCTCCCAGGAAGGGACTCTCTGGGGCTTTTAGCTGCCAGCTTCCCCGCTCTGCCGTTGGCAAAGGATTTTGTGAAGATTTTTCTGAAAATGAGTTGTAATTTGTTTCCCACTTTGCCTAAGAAAAGCAAGAAGGATTGCTTGGATTTAATTATCATTAGCATACCCTTACTGTTCAAGAAAGAGGGCTTATGGAGGGGAGCGGAGTTCAGTCTTAACAGGAGATTTCAACAGCTTTGTTCTTTTTTTAAAACTACATCTGGTCCCCGTTAAAGAATTTTTAATTTCCTCTGATTTTTTTCCTATTGAAAGTATTCATAACACTTTGCAGATCTCACTTTCTCACAATATAAACATGCAAGATAACGTAAGTCACTTATTACGGCCCACGCTCTCATTTTTGTCTTTTTTTTTCTTTTTTGCCTCATAGGGAGATAATTTTATTTCAGTTGTGTCAATCAATTTGACAACCTCACCAATTACATTTTTCTCAAGACATATCCTTCCGCACTTAATAAAATATCATTATAATATTAGCAATTATTATTACTTTTAATCATAGAAGTACAGAACAAAAAGGTAGAATTTGGCCCTTTAAAAAGGATGCAATATGGCTGGGTAAGAAGGTACTCATCACAGTACTGAATTTAAAATGCAGACGTTCTTAACTATTAAAATATTTAAGTATTAAAGTATTAAGTATTTAACAAATCAATGATGACATTCAGTCATCATTTAATAAGTAATCAAGGATTGAGCATTTAATATTAAAAGAATTACAAGTGTTTCTGCACTGAAATAACTTTGTATTTACATTATACACATACAGATATATCTTTTTGAGTGTCTTAAGAGCATTCATGTAGATTAGCTCATGGGATCTTCCCAATTCTAAAAGATGCAATTACCCTTGTATGAGAGATGAGGAAGTGAGTTCAGGGGGTTTAGGTCCCAATGTCAGTGAATGTCCCGTCCAGAGCTAGTCCCCAGATCCGATTTCTGGTCCTGCGTTCTCTCCCTAGCTGCACTGAGACCGTGGAGGATGAGCTGAAAGGCAACAGGGGAATCACGAGGGGTCACCTGTCCCCCCCATATCCTGGGTTCCTAGAAAGTCCCTCCGGACTTCAATCAGACCTTGTCTTTGAACTGCAGACAGGGAACTCAGGCTCCTGATTTAGGGAAACGAAGGGTCAGCACATCTGAGGAGTGAATAAGAAGCATCAAAAGTTGCCAAGTTGGCCTGTTCTGTCACTGCTCAAAATTAAGCAGAAAGATTTCAGCGAAAGAAGAATTTCAGAAGCCACTTTAATGACTTGGATAAGATAATGACTTTAATGACTTGGATAAGATAAATCTTGGATAAGATGGAACAGTAAAAATGTCACAATTCTACGTGTCTTATGAAACCCTGCAGTGCAAATGTTCCCATTCTTTAGCAGGCTTGGAAATATCTAAATTAGCTACAGCACCATGGAAGGTCAGAGGTGGCCTGTTCAAGGTGAAAACGATATAAGAATGTTCATGTTTTGTGAGAAAGTAGAAATTCAGCTCAACCAGGCACCCAAAGATGCTGGCTTCAATGTCACCTGTAAATAAAGAACAAGGACAATGCCTAAATGCTAGGCAAGGGTTAAATGGTTAATAATTTATAGTAATCAAGTGATAAGCTAATATGTACCCATTTTTAAAGTATGAAAACTTTAAAAACTTACAAAAAACATTAAGTAAGAAAAGCAAAATTCCAGTTAACATGGGCATCCTGGTTATAATTATATAAAATAGCACATGTGTAAACAAGACACTAGAAGGCAGGTTACAGAAGAAAACTGTTGTGTTCAGCTGATAAGAGGGCAAATGGTGGGGTAGGTGCTTCTAACAATGATAAAGAACTTGAGCCAGGCTCAGAGACGGCTCTCATTCCCCCTCACTTACTAGAAATGACATTGTGGGCAAGTTTCCTCATCCGTAACATAGGAATAATAATAGTGCCAACTTCCTTCATTCAACAAATACTTTTTGAGTGCCTGTTAAGTATCAGGTGCGATGGATTCACCATTAAACTAGACAGGGTCTCACCTCTGTGGAGTATTCAGTCTGACAGTTAAGACAGAAAGAAAAGTATACTAAAATTATAAACGTAATAAGTTCTGTAAAGGAAACAACAGTTCACTGAGATAGAGAATTTGAGACCAAGCATTGATCGGGCAGTTTGGGAAGGTTTTGCTGAGAAACTTCGTCGTAAGGATTCAACGATACAATGTCTATAAATCACCCACACTCTGCCTAACATACACTAAATGCTCAAGAAAGATGAATTATTATTTCAATTTTTTTCTAATACTACTATATTTTTCAATTAAAAGAAAAAAAAAAACCCTGCTCGATTATGAACATGTTTCAGAACAAGAGTTCAGACAGAGTGAGACGGGCTAGATCAGAGCTTTCAGAACCACTTGGGGGATCTTGTTAAAATGCAGACTCCAGTGCAGTAGGGCTGGGATTGGAGGCCTGAGTTTCTGCATCTCTAACAAGCTCCTGGGTGATGCTGATGCTGTTGGTAGGCAGAGCTCACCTTGAACAGAAGTCCCTGGCTTGCCTGTCCTTGATCTTGCCTGCAAATTGGAATCAATGGAGGAGTTTGAAAAGATACTGATGTTCATTTCTACTCCCAGAGATTCAGGTTCAGTTGGTAAGGGGTGCAGTCTAGACATTAAAATATTTTAAGGCTCTCCAGGTGCTAACGTGCAACAAAATTGGAGAAACCCTGGGCTAGACTGGCCAGCTCCTGCAGGGAAGTTAATCCAGGTCTAGTCATTGGTGGCTGGGCAGGCTGGAGGAGCCAGTCTCAGAGAAGTATGGTCACAGGCAAGAGGAGGAAGCACGGCCTGACAGATGTTTTCCCTCGAGGACAGACAGCCACGTAGCAGGAACCCAGCCAGTGATGCCCAGAGCATGAGGCAGGACCGTTTCTCTGGAGGCTTGGAATAAGCAAGGCTGCCCTTTAGTTCTAAAGGAATTTAGATTCCAGGCAGGGACATCATACTAGGATCTAGGCACCAAGCCTGGAGTATACAGCTGGGGGGGTTAATTACCAGGAAAGAGGTAAGAGGTCAGTCACTAAAATTGGGTTATGGTGTCAGAATCTGATCCAAGGCAAAGCTAAAGAGGCTGAGTGTAAGCTAAGCTTCTTAACGTCCCGCGGCAATAAATAAGGTGATTAGGAGACTAAGCCTTAGGCAGGGGTGAGGGGTGCTGGTCCAGCAGACAGAGTAAGCAAATTAGGGATGGAGGCCGAATAGTGCACCCCAAAGATGTGCACGTCCTAATGGCTGGAACCTGGGAGGATGTTATGCTACGTGACAAAATGCATGAAAAGTTGTAGCATGATTCAATAGGAATTTTTACAATAACTTTATCTATTGATATTTATTCATTCATAACCCCAAACTGGAACCAAGCCACGTGTCCATCTCCAGGAGAATGGATTTTAAAATGTTGGATGTTTTGCAATGGCATGTTACTTGATAGTAAAGCAGAATGAACTACTGGCTCACACACCACTTGAATGCATTTAAAAAAGAATTTTGCTGGGCTTCCCTGGTAGCTCAGTGGTTAACAATCTGCCTGCCAATGCAGGGGACGCAGGTTCGAGTCCTCATCTGGGAAGATCCCACATGCCGCAGAGCAACTAAGCCCGTGCGCCACAACTACTGAGCCTGCGCTCTAGAGCCCACGAGACACAACTACTGAGCCTGCATGCCACAGCTACTGAAGCCTGTGAGCTACAACTACTGAGCCCATGCACCTAGAGCCCGTGCTCTGCCACAAGAGAAGCCACCACAATGAGAAGCCCACACACTGCAATGAAGAGTAGCTTCTGCTCGCCTCAACTAGAGAAAGCCCACGTGCAGCAACGAAGACCCAACGCAGCCAAAAATTTAAAAATAAATAAAAAATTAAAAAAACATTATGGTAAGAGAAAGAAGCCAGACCCAAAAGAGTCTATTAAGGGAAGCTTAGCAACAGGCAAAACTAATCAAAAGAGTGCTTGCCTATGGAGAGAGTGAAGATTGACTGGAAAAAAACAAAAGGGAACCTGGGGTCATGGAAATGTTCTGTATCCTGGTTGGGGTGTTGGTTTTATGCATACAAACATTCACCAAAATTCATTCAATTATATAGATTTAGGGTCCATGCATTTCTCTGAATAAATAAGGATCTTGAGATGAAGTGATTTTCCTGGGTTTTCTGGGTGGGCCCAATGTAATCCCAGAGGTCCCTGTAAGTGAAACGGGAGGTGGGAGGGGAGGGGAGGAGAATCAGGGAGATTTAGGGTGACACAACCGAACCTGCCATTGATGGCTTTGAAGACAGGGGAAGGGGACCGTGTTCCAGAAATTCGGCAGCTTCTAGAGGCTGGAAAGGCAGGGAAACACATTCTCCCCCAGAGGCTCCGGAAAGAACCAGCTCTGAGGACACATTGACTTCAGCCAAGTGAAAGTCCATTTCGGACTTCAGACTTCCAGAACTGTAAGACAATAAATTCCAGTTGTTTTAAGGCACTAAATTTATGGGGATTTGTGATAGCTGCAATGGGGAACCAAGATACTAGGTAAAGACTGTGGCCCAGAAATCAGATATAGATGATATTAGGGGGGAAAAATAATAAGTAGCTAAAATCTAAGCAGATAAAAATTGAGATCTAAGCAGATACTGAAGATTCCATTCGTGTCCATGATAAAGAAAGATCAGGAAAAGGAATAATTTGAAGAAATTACATGAATTATTAAGGAGAAGGGAAATAAAGAATAGAAGGTCTCAGAGCTCAGCAGTAGAGGAGGGCCTGGGGCCTGGGGAGGGACAGGACTGCTTTTCTGAGGGACTGTGAGGTTTATAAGCTTTGGTCTTCGGGTAAGAACTGATGTTCTATAAACTCTGTAAACGAGTGGGCAAAGCAGGTATAAAGTGACAGGCAGGACTCTGCTTGTAGCCCAAGGGGACAGATAGCTACTTGCCTCCTGAGATCCAGGCTTCTCTTCTGAACACATGGTCACCCAGGTGGGACTACATTTCCAGCCTCCCTTGCAGCTAGGCAGAAATAGTATTAGTCTGCCCAGGCTGCTGTAACAGAATACCACGGACTGGAGGCTTAAGCAACATGAATTTATTTTCTCACAGATCTGAAGTCCAAGATCAGGATTCCAGCTTATTCTGTTCCTGGTGAGACCTCTCCCAGCCTAGTAAATGGCCAGTCTTCTTGCTGTGTTTCCATATGGCCTTTCCTGTGTGTGCAGATAGAAAGCTCTCTGCTATCTCTTCCTACAAGGACATAGTCCTATTGGATCAGGGTCCCACCCTATTAACTTCATTTAACCTTAATTACTTCCTGAGAGGCCCCATCTGCAAGTACAGCCACACTTAGGGGTTAGGGCTTCAATAAGGAATTTGAAGAGGACACAAACATTCAGTCCATAACAGACTCTGACCAGGTTCAAGCCAACAGGATATGAGCAGAGGTGAAGTGTATGACTTCAGTCCACCTTCAACTGAAGACCTCCTTGCCCTGCATGCTGGGTCGGCCCCTGTTCCACCGGCTTAAACTCACATGTTGTTTTGCCATGAAGCTTCTACCCCACAACAGGGGGCCAGTCCAGGAGGATGGCAAAGGAACATAAATAACTTCATGAAAGAGAGCTGCCTTGCTGCCAGGACTGCATTTTGGAAGAAAGAAATAAAATGTTGTTAAGCTAAGCCACTGTATTTTGAAGTCCTTTATAAAGCCAACATAGTCTTACCCTAATACATCCTATAACCCCCCAAAACAGGCTCTCTATGTAGTTAACAGAAGTAACTCATCATGACTTTCCACCAGATTATTTTAAAATTAAAATAGAAAATTTTTAAGATAGCTAAGCTTACTTAATGAACTAGCCACTCCACAAGAGTCAGCTTCAAAAGAAGTTAAGAGGGCTTCCCTGGTGGCACAGTGGTTGAGAGTCCGCCTGCCGATGCAGGGGCCACGGGTTCGTGCCCCGGTCCGGGAAGATCCCACATGCCTCGGAGCGGCTGGGCCCGTGAGCCATGGCCGCTGAGCCTGTGCGTCCGGAGCCTGTGCTCTGCAATGGGAGAGGCCACAACAGTGAGAGGCCCGCGTACCGCAAAAAAATGTTAAGATAAATACCATCTCAAAGCCGAAACTTACCCTCAGTGTGCTCCAGGCCTGAGTAGAAAGCTACTTTCTCCCTCACCCTGAATTTCTTAACTTTGAATTAATTTTGATTCAAATAGTATGTCCTCATTACTTCTTACAAGATTTTTCTCTCTTGTTTTGGCTAGTCATAGCTTTTTCTTTTGCCTCAAACATTGTGTCTTATATCTGCTTCAATGTCAGGGAAAGTTTTACTTTTCAAAACTCTGTTATTAATATTTGTTTGCAAGAGTACAGAACCACATGAGTAGAATTATAATTAATGTCAGGAGCCTATCATGCCTTGCCTGGTCTAGAACTGCCTTATCAAATGAGAACATTTCTCACCGTTCAATTTAGGCCTGTACTTTTGACAACATTTCTTAGAAAACATTTCTTAAGGAAATTTCCTAGCTTCTCCACTGTCTTTGTAGACATGGATGGGATAGTTTAACCACACTCCCACACACTCTCTGAGAACTACCTTCCCATGGTTCTGTTGTTACCGCAAGAAGACCCAGTTTGCACCACATGACCTTATTCTACCCACCCATATCCAGGCCACCACTCCCCACCTCACCCCCCGTGGCTTGGCCAATCACAGTCACTGTCTGAGACCCCACCTAGGTGGTGTACCTGAATCTTGGCACCATCTTGGTTTTTCAGCCTTCCTTACATCCACCTGCCAATAAACTCTCCTCTTTAACTATTTTGAGTTGGGTTTTTGTCACTTGAAACTGAGTCTCAATGCACTTTTTAAATATTTATATACCTTCCATTACTGATCATAGAGAATGTCAGGTAGCATCTGCTTTCTGACCCTTAATGGTTTCTTAAAGTGCTTGTATCATTTTACATTTGCAAATCTAAGTTTTCAGAGCATACTTAAAAAATACATTTAATTAGACTTTCACAAGAATTTCATACACAAAACAAGCCATGGCAAAAAATACAGGAATCAGACAGCCTAAGACCAAATACCAGTTCCCACATTTACTTAATTGGGTGATCACTGGGAAATTATTTGGCTTTCTTGTCCTTAGTTTCCTCATCTGTACGCATAGAAGACCTATATCAAAAGATGAGAATCGGGCTTCCTTGGTGGCGCAGTGGTTGAGAGTCTGCCTGCTGATGCAGGGGACGCAGGTTCGTGCCCCGGTCTGGGAAGATCCCACATGCCGCGGAGCGTCTGGGCCCGTGAGCCATGGTCTCTGAGCCTGCGCGTCCAGAGCCTGTGCTCTGCAGCGGGAGAGGCCACAACAGTGAGAGGCCCGCGTACAGCAAAAAACAAACAAACAAACAAACAAAAAAAGATGAGAAGGTTCTTAGCATAGTGCCCAGTATCAAGTCAAGTAAGTGTCCAATAATTATTTTCTTCGATTATTGTCATCATCATCATCAGAGGATTAGAAAGCAATGTTGTTACAGCCACTGTCATGAAGATGGGCAGATTTGTCAGCACAGGCTTATAAAAGGCAGTTGGACACACGTGAAGAGATAAACCATTTTTCATCTTCTTATTTATACGGAAGAAGCACAAGAGACCCTAAGGGGAAAGGCAAACTAGAAACGAACATCTTCCTGAAAGCCAAGTAGTAGATAGCGATTAATGTAAAAGAGCGACCAGCTACAGCAAAACCCAAAAAGATTTTTTAAGAATTTTGGCAGGGAATTGGTCATTAGGGAACTTGGTAAGTGTGTTTTTTCTTTCATCAAGGAAGAGGAAGCCAAATTGGGAGGTGGGGGGTGGTCTGGAAGACAGCTGTTCATAAGGACATGTAAACAACATTTGTCCCCCAGACCCTGCAGGACATCCCTGCCTGCTGGGTATTTGTAACAATGAAAACCTTCAACAGGAAAGTTAGATTTTGAAATCAAGGTTTGCAGCACACAAGAAATTTAAAGCTGGACACAAATTATCTGAAAATTAGGAAATGGATGTTTATTTTAAAATTTATTTTATTGAAGTATTTACAATGTTGTGGTAATTTCTGCTGTACAGCAAAGTGATTCGGTTATACATATATATACATTCTTTTTCATATTCTTTTCCATTATGGTTTATCACAGGATTCTGAATATAGTTCCCTGTGCTATACAGTAGGACCTTGTTGTTTATCCATTCTGTACATAATAGTTTGCATCAGGAAATAGATGTTTATAAAGATACTTGCCGTGTCATTTTCATCCGCCCTGGTTTGGGAGAAGACGCCTACAAACCATCACTGCTTCTGTTTTTTATTAAGGTCGCCTTCTATTCACTCCTTGTGGAGGCAGATATTCTACAATATTCTGCACTTTCAGTTCTCAGAGCATTTCCTTTCTCCATGTTTACCTCCAGATTCCCGTCTTTCCTCTCTTTATAACACCTTCTACATACGTTTCATCAGGAAGTCAATTTACAGTCAAATAATCTAGAAACCTGGTAGTGATCCAGTGGCAGAGACAATATTCAAATTTTAGGAAGAAGACGTTACTAAGAAATAGGATTTGCGGTAGGAATAGACAGCATTCTTCCATCAAAAGGTCCTTTACAGGATTCAGGAAGTAGTTAACTCTGGAAGGCAACGTTGTATATTGGAAATTCAGAAGATCTAAGATTAAAATTGTGTTTCTGGAAAATGTGAGCTATTTGACTCTTGGACAGGTCAATTACCTTCTCTGAGCCTCAGTATTTCTCCTCTGTAAAATCTGGAAAACAACAGATGTTGTAATTACTGCCTCTAATGACAGCAATAATAATAACAGCTACCAGGTACTGAATGTTGAAAGGGTACTTTACACCCGTGATCTCCTGTATTCTGCTTCAGTCTCTGTCCCAGGACTGCATCATGTCCGCTGGACTGCATCATGTCTGCGGAATGAGGCTAGAGAACTACACTGACCAGTGTCTCTTCAACACATGCCCACAGTCGTTAAAGTCGACCTTTAGAATTGCCTGGAGATCTCAGGACCTGCTCTAAACTGTTCACATGTCACTGATTGACCCCATCCTTTCAGAGCTCAGCCGCATTTTCCTCCGGCTAGGATGCCCATCTCTTCCTTTTCCTCCTGTTGAATTGCTGGCCATCCTTCAAGACCCACCTCAAACATCCCAACCCCTAGGCAGCCTTCTGTGATTGGTCCAGTGCTCAAGGACTGCTTTCTCCTTTTTGTCACCAGCGTACCTTGTAATGCAGTCTCCTTCATAACCAACCTGTGGATTTTATTAACCTCTTTTTCACATTAAGCAACGAATGTCTGCCCCTTTCTATTTTATTTTGTCTTACACTTCCCACAGTGTCTGAAACTAGACAAATTCTTGTTGAAAATGATAATAATGTTGCTGCATTCAACACTATGTAATAATGTTGGTGCAGTTCCTGCGTTATGCTAACACGTCACATAAGCTATCTCCAAGTACTCTAAACATCCCAAGGTGGCAGAAGGCAATGTAAGCTACTAAGTATAAACAGAGTTCTCAGTTACAAGCAACACAAGCTGACCCTGGTCACCTTAAAAAGGGCAAGTTAATTCCGGAGATATTTGTGGAGTGGGGAGAATGGGGGTCACAGAATCCACAGGAACCTGGAGGATGGGGCTTGGAGAACGGGTAGGAACCGAGAGAGTTCCAGACGCTCGGCAACAGGCCCAAGGGCAAGGTCTCCCATCCAAACAGAACAGCTGACGCGGACTACAGCCCAAGAGCCATCTGACCTTCAAATGCCCGCTTCATCTTTGTTTTTCTAGCTCAACTTCCAAAACCTGGGGAACCAGTCACTGGCAGAGCTTAAATCCTGTGCCCATGTAGTTTTTTTTTTTTGCGGTACGCGGGCCTCTCACTGTTGTGGCCTCTCCCGTTGCAGAGCACAGGCTCCGGACGGGCAGGCTCAGCGGCCATGGCTCACGGGCCCAGCCGCTCCGCGGCATGTGGGATCCTCCCGGACCAGGGCACGAACCCGTGTCCCCTGCATCGGCAGGCGGACTCTCACTGCGCCACCAGGGAAGCCCTCCAGTAGTTTTGACCAATGGGAAATAGAAGACAAATGAGCCAGACTGAGACGCCCTCTTGCTTCTCTCTACCAGGAACTGCGGGAAGGCCCGGGGCCTCCTTCTCCGCCCAGAGAAGCCGGCAGGCAGACGGGCCTGCTGAGCGCCCGTGAGCTGCTCTGGCTCATGCAGAAGCAGAATCAGCCCTGGCCTCACTCTGCTGCCTCCCCCTCTCCCACCTCTCTTCATTCTCCTCTTCTCCGTTGCCATGGATTTCACCTCCCAGCTAGAGTATCAGCATTTTAATCTTTGCCTCTGCATCTGTGTCTGAGATGCTGGGCTCGGAACAGAGCAACTAGGGACAAGTGGGAAGTTGGTTTGGCTACAGCAGTGAGACCACGGTGTGTAGGGAGAAACTGGGGCGAGGAATTTGAGCTTGAAACAGAAGTGATGGGAAGGGATTATAGATTCTTAAGCAGAGAAACAAGAGTGAAGTCTTTCTTAGAGAAGTCTGTCTGCTGGCAGTGAACAGAAAGTGGAATCAAGCGAAATGGAAGGTGGGTGACTAGGGAGGTGATGGAGGTGAGGTGGGGAGAACGGAGAAGAGAGGGAATGGGGAAAAGTAGGATAAAACGAGATTTCAAAAGAAGAAACACGACTTAGTAACTAATTGGATACAGATGATCAAGGAAATAGGGGATTTACATTTTTCTTTCCAAAACCACAAAAAACTGGTTACATGGGCAGGTGAGCCACTGACAGAGGAAATCACGAGTCCAGTTGTTTGTTGTAGTTTTGATGTTACAAGAGAGTCCAAGGGAGATGTTAGAAAAACAGCTGGAAATTCGAGACAGATGGAGAGTTCCATTCTCTGCATGATCGTGAAGCCACAGACAGAAGTGAGCTCACAAAGTGGGATGCTCAGAGAGAGAGGTAGTGAGGACTCAAGTGAGAACAAGGCGAGGAGGGGCTCCTGGCAGATGGCCGAAGCCTTCTGTGGAAAGGAGGTGCAGAATCATCCACGGAAGGTGAGAGCTAGAGGAAGGAGATTCGAGGAAGGAATAGGACAGAGGGTGAACTAATGGCTATGGTGAGCACTCCAGGAAGCTGTAGGGAAGATGAGTGACACCCACTTTACTGAGCAGTCATGACGCCAGCTGCTTAACCCTCACGTGCAGAATCCACATTTCATTTGTTGAAATGATTGTTCACTTCAATCATCCATTTCAAGGGTAAAACAATAAGAGGCTCCGAGAGGTTAACCAACTTGCTCGAAGTCACACACCTAACATGTATATCAGTTCGTTTCTGCTATGGTCACAAACCACCCCCAAACGTAATGGCTTAGAGCAATCATCATTTCTTTTCCTCCAGATGATTCTGTGGGTGGGCAGGTGGTCCAGTTCAGCGGGGAGCTTTTCCTGCTGGTCTTCCCTGGGCACGTTCACAAGGAACTAGTGATTTAGGGGGTGCCACGGTCGGGATGCCTGGAGCTAAACCACAGGAGAGCAGCATGGTCCGAGGATGCTAATAGATTCCGTGACTTAGAAATTAATAAATTTAGAAGAGATGAAATTAAAATGAGAACAAAATATCCAAAGTAACAGGAACGGAGAGCGAATCTAATGTGTGGTAGAGAGCAGCTGCGTACAGCACATGGTAATAACAACAATGATTAGAGCTAATGGCTGTTGAGCATTTGCAGTGGGCCAGGCACTGCTCTGAGGGCTTTTATGCATGATCTCATTTAATCCCCACCGCAATCCGATCCGGCACGGTCGTTAGCTTTATCTTTCAGTGAGGAAACAGGCTCAACATGCCTGGTAGCTTAACCAAGATGAATCCAGGCAGAGGGGTCAGGAGTTTGGAATTTGGAAGAAAGGTTTGATTGAGTGATTACAGTCTTGGTGTAGATGTCTTAGAATAATGAATTCCAGGACGTGAGCCTGTTGGATGCTGACTAATACAAAGAAAAGTTTTAAAGGTAATGAGGACACAACTATGAGCCGAAGATATTGAAGGTCATGAACTTGGCTGTGGAAGTCAAAAAGAATAACGATGGGGCTTCCCTGGTGGCGCGGTGGTTGAGAATCCACCTGCCGATGCAGGGGACACGGGTTCGTGCCCCGGTCCGGGAGGATCCCACATGCCGCCGAGCGGCTGGGCCCGTGAGCCATGGCCGCTGAGCCTGCGCGTCCGGAGCCTGTGCTCCGCAACGGGAGAGGCCACAACAGTGAGAGGCCCGCGTACCGCAAAAAACAAAACAAAACAAAAAACAAAAATAATAACGATGGATAGATAATAAGGCAAAAAATTTAAAAAAGAATGCAAACCAAGTCCTGAAGGCTCCAGTAAAATACAGGATGTGAAAAGTTTATACAATACTGTGAAACAAAAATAATAGACAAACACAGGAGAGGACGTATTGTCTGGACATGCCAGCTGTACTGTAGTAACAAACAACTCCCGAACCTCAGAAGAGAAAATAACCAAGGTATCTTTCCTGACCAACCATGGTGAGTTAGCTGTGGGTTCTGTTCACCCTTGTAACTCAGGTATCCAAGGTGACGGAGGCTTCATTCAATGCCTGCTTCCACAGGGAGATCAGCTGGGTGCTTTGTGACCACCTAGAGGGGTGGGATAGGGAGGGTGGGAGGGAGGGAGACGCAAGAGGGAGGGGATAGGGGGATGTATGTATATGTATAGCTGATTCACTTTGTGATACAGCAGCAACTAACACAACATGGTAAAGCGATTATACTCCAATAAAGATGTTAAAAAAAAACAAAACCAAAAAACACGTGCTTCCATAATCACTGTGTCCGCAAAAGAGGTACATCGCAGGCCAGCTCTTAAAGTTTCCATTTGCATGTTTTGGGCCAAGGCAAGTCACTGGGCCATACTAGCCTCAGGGGAATCTTATTGTGTGCCTGTAAGTGGAGAAGACCCAGAAATACTTGGAGAAAGGCTGCTAATGACAACCGCGGATACATTCTTGAGGATTCTGCTACGACATGAGACACATAACTAGAACACAGGTGTGGTATAGTCTAGGGATAGCACAGGGACACCAGCTGAGTATGCAGAATGAAATGGGGTGCAAGGGAGACAGAGCCGGGTGGTGAGGCCAGGTGAGGGGCAGCGGGATCAAAGCACAGTCAGGGTCACTCTCCAAACGGCAGCTGTGCGGATGGAAGATGCTGCAAACAGGGAAGCTTACTGTTAGAGCAGCTTGGAGTTCTCCTGAGCTCTCTCCTATTCAGGAAACTCTATTCCGTATTAGGATGAGAAGGTTCTTTTCCTTTTGGTCCAGCCATTCTCCAAGTCTGCCCTGGGATAAAGTATTAGCAATTCAAGGGTGGGGTGAGAACTTCACTGGGGACAAGAAAGGCCTTAAGTAGAAGTGGCCAGAATCATGTTATCCCCAGGGCCCAGGGCTCCATAGCTGGGCATGTGCCAGACTGTTAGAAAAACAAACATATCAGCTGTTAATAGGTGTCTAAGCTGGGCTCATCGTTACAATTCTTCAGAAGGTTTTAACTTTATGTTTCCTAACAACCAACACAAAAATGAAAATGCCCCGAGCTACATAGTTTTCATTTTCTAATAAAAGAAAACATGGCTATTTATCTGCAAAGACAAACATTTAAGTGTACATACATTCCAGGATGAATTTACTATTTGTGAATTACTGGCATAACGGACAATATTTTTCGTTACAGGTTTCCAAGTGACAGTGCTATTCAGAGATTGTTATATTCACCTACTTGAGTGTCCAGGGCACAGCTTCACATCTGTCACTCTGGGAGGGCTTTTAAGGAAGGAAAGGGACTTTTGAGATAACGTTTGTTTGTTTTTTGATTACCTACATTCCTAAGGTATTTAGGACCTAAAGAAAGTAGAAGAATGCATTGATTATTTTTCTACTAGATTGTCTTTCTTACATATCAGATGTTTCAGCTAAGCTTGTACTAGATCTCAGTCAATTTATGCGTGAATTCTTTGACAGCTACCAGGAACGCATCATGAGTAGAGAAGTTATGCACAGTCCTGTAACTCACCCATAAAGAGCTTTGTTCCTGAAATCTAGATAGCAGCAGGGACCAGCCTAGGCCTATTTTAATGAGAACTGTTGGTGCAAGGCAGACTTCTTAAATTGCAGCACAGACATCAGAAATGGAAGCAAAACCTATGTAGTGGGGAAAAATAAACAGATTTTAAGAGCAAAGCGGCATATTCTTTCCTCTCTGAGAGTTTGGCCAGAAATGTCCTCCCTTCAAAGCCAGCAGGACAAGCAAAGTAGCCAAGGATTGAAAACAAAACAACTCAGATGAAGGGAATGAAAAGAGACGTTTAAAGAAGGTCACTCACCACATGTGCCGGTCACAATATCACAGCTCGTTCAAGGGGAGCTTCATCTTCTCTTCCCTGAAGTGCCAGCTCATGGAGCTGCAGGATTCGCTTGACACGTGTCTTTTCATTGAAGAGCTGTTATTCAGTAACATCTACACACTTTGGGTCCTCGGGAAGGGTTCAACACGTAATTACCTATTCATGAAAGGCTGCGCTGTAATTATGAGATGATCATGTATAGTTAATTCGAATAAGGATGTTAGTGTTCTCTGAAGCCTGTAGATCTGACCTTGGGTAGAAGACACACCTGGTTGTAACCCCACCTTCCTTCTTGCTAACAAACCCCCAGTTAATCCAGGTTTCAGATGGTCTGTGTTTGAGGGAAGGTGAGCTCTTTCCCCACCCCAGGGCGTGAATCTCGATAAACCCAGATCCATCAGAGAATTCTATTCTGTTCACCAGGGATTGGCTTAGATAAGGCTCCTGACTCAGTTCTTTTCTTAATCAGCATTAGTGAGGTATCTACTTCTACACATAATAAAATCCAGCAATTTTAAGTGCACAATTTGAAAAGATCGACAAACGTAAACAGCCCTGTAACCACTGCCAGGTTCACGACATACATTTTCCTCACCCCCAGAAGTTTCCTGTTGTCTTTGTGCAGTCGGCTCCTTCCCCCACCTTCTAGAAACAACTGCTCTGCTTTATGTCACTATGGATTGGCCTTCGCTAAGTCATCACGTGTATGGAATCGTACAGTATGAGGTCTGTGTACCTTCTTTCACTTAACCTAACGCCCTGAGACTCTTCCATGATGCTCGGTGATTCAGTGGCCTCTTCGACACGTGGCTGAGCGGCTCTCCCCTGGACACCTCTAGTACCATAATTTACTTGTCAGTTTGGATGGCTGGCAGACTTTGGGCTCATACTTGCAAAGCTGTTGTGAACATCCAAGGACAAATTTTTGCGTGGATCTGTGTCGCCATTTCTCAGTAAACACCTAGGAGTGAGATTGCTGAGTCATAGGCAGGTATATGAGAACTCTGTAAGAGGCTGCAAAAGTGTTTCCAAAGCGGCGTTGCCATCAACAATTCTTGATTTCCAAGATTTTCGGTTGTTACACATCCTCGCTTACATTCGGTATTGTTCCTCTTTTTTTTTTTTTTTTTTTTTTGCGGTACGCGGGCCTCTCACTTTTGTGGCCTCTCCCGTTGCGGAGCACTGGCTCCGGACGCGCAGACTCAGCGGCCATGGCTCACGGGCCCAGCCGCTCCGCGGCATGTGGGATCTTCCTGGACCGGGGCACGAACCCGTGTCCCCTTCATCGGCAGGAGGACTCTCAACCACTGCACCACCAGGATAGCCCCTGTTCCTCTTTTAAATAGCAATGATTCCAGCGGTGGGAATTCAGTGTAGTTTAATTTGCATTTACCAGTGACAACAGATGATATGATAATCATTTTTTCACGTGCTTATTTGTCATTTGTACCTCTTCTTTGGTGACATGTCTGTTCAAATCATTTGTCTTTTAAAAAAAAAAAACTCAGTTTATCTTCTTAATATTGAATTGTCAAAGTTCTTTATGTATTCTGGATATCAATCCTTTAGCAGATATGCTTCAAAAACATTTTCTACCAGCATATGGTTGTCTTTTCATTTTCTGAATAGTTTACTTTTTAAATGAAAAGATTTTCATTTTTAGAACACTTTTAGATTTACAGGAAAAGTGAGCACCTCTCATTTCCTCACCCCACAAAGCTCCTTGAACACTGGTGGGCATGGAGCAGTCTTTTTCTGAAGAAACTATAGGAGAATTAACATTAATAAGGGTAAGTATCCTAGTCCACGAAACACCCTACATCTCTCTAGGAATGTCTGCAGGGGACAAAACGCCAGGTGACATAAGTGAGCTGACTCCTGACAAGCCCCCTACTGCGTTATCTGGTACATTCTATTAAATATTGTGCAAATTTAAATTAAATGAGGGAGCAAAATGAAACAAAAGAGCAAAACCCTCCCAAATAATAAGTTTACTCATAATTGTCATAATTATATTTTCACTTCTAACATAGGCCTAACAATAGATTTTAAATATATATATAATATTATATATATATATATATATATATATATATATATAAAATATATATCCTTCTGCTGGTATTGCTTATTTATTTCAATTGACGGAAAAATCCTAAAGAGATTCCCTCACATTTTGAAAGCAAGCATCAAACATTTTATTAGGGAAGTTATTACTGTTATCCTCTTGTTTTCTAAATTAGGGATGGTCAAGAATATAATTGAGTCCTTTTGTGGAAAAAATCACGCCTGGCAAACTATGAAGGAGCTGGACTTCGCTTGTCCTAAGAACCTAATCTAACAAAGCAACTTCTTTTCCCCTTATGTGTGGAACTGGTTGAAACACGTCTACAGACCTGCTTGAGATGATGTGGAAAATGTGACAGAAAAATCACCAGAGTCGTACGTTAAAGGGGACTATTTCTCAATACCCGAGGGAAAAGAGAAAGAGTAACTACAGCCAGGAAATCCAGGAGCGCCTTGGAAAGGGATCCAGAAAGGCCTGGTGATGGCAGACAGGGGAGATTTTGGCAGGAGTGCCAACTGGACACGAGGAAGTAGATGGCTGTGGAGGATCGCCTCTGGCACACAGACAGTTAAAATGCAGGGGGCAGGGGCTTCCCTGGTGGCGCAGTGGTTGAGAGTCTACCTGCCAATGCGGGGGACGCGGGTTCGAGCCCTGGTCTGGGAAGATCCCACATGCCGCGGAGCAACTGGGCCCGTGAGCCACAACTACTGAGCCTGTGCGTCTGGAGCCTGTGCTCCGCAACAATAGAGGCCGCGACAGTGAGAGGCCAGCGTACCGCGACGAAGAGGGGCCCCCGCTTGCCGCAACTAGAGAAAGCGCTTGCCGCAACTAGAGAAAGCCCTCGCACAGAAACGAAGACCCAACACAGCCAAAAAAATAAATAAATAAATTTTAAAAAGAATTTACAGAAATACAAAAAAAAAAAATTCAGGGAGCAGGACAATCTCCCTATTATCTATTTTCGGGGGAGAAGACAAACATTCAAGAAGCGTGTACGTCCCAATGATGCTCTTGGCAGGAAGAGTGGGATCCAAGCAAAATGGTGGCAGGTGGGGCCACGAGGGAATGAGCATGGGGTGAGGGTCTCTCCGTAACCGTGGAGAAACTGAACAACGGTGATGTGTTCCGGTAACTTGTTTAAAAACCCTAAGACGGACTTTTCTTCAGAAAAAGACTGTTCCATGCCAGTCTTAGAGGAGTTTTGTGGAGTGAGGAGAGAGGGACGGTGTCCGGGGTTAGGAGGAGGATGGAGATGGAGGGAGGACGTGATGGTGTGTGTGTGGGGGGGTGACACAGAGGATGATGGAGAATTCCTCGGAGCAGAGAGTCTGAACAGGAAGTGACCCAGGGGCCGTGAGGGAATCCTTCAGAGAAGCTCCAGAAGAGGTGGCAGGGCCCAGACTTGCTACCCTAGATGGGGTGGGGACTGCTTCATTTCAATGTGCTCCTAAAGAAGAAACAGTCCTCAAAGGAAGGGGGATTTGAGGACATCGGTGGGACAGACACATAGTGAAACAGAGGTAAAAAACAGCCCCTCCTTATGGTTTGTCTATTAACCTGATCAGGCCTTCACCGCTTTGCCCTTTGTGCAGTGCACAGAACTACCTTCCAGACTTTCTCTTCTGTACATCATTTACCGCGTTTGATCTTACATCTGTTTACATCAAATTCAACTGCATATAACAGAAAAAGCAAAATAATTGTATTTTCTCACAAAGAATTTTGGAGGAGCCAGTTCAGGACTGGTTTGGAGATTCCAGAAAGTCTTCAGAATGTTTCTGCTCCATCGTTCTCTCTCTGAGGCTTCTTTCTTGAAGGTTACCTCATGGCCCAATAATGACACTGGAGTTTTGGGTGCCTGCAGGTCATCTTTGGGGAGATGACTGATGGGTGTTAGGAAATGTGGAGGGAGACTGGGAAGGGCTGTAGTGTATGAGTCACCAGCATAGACGCTGCAGCTAAAGTCGAGGGTCTAGGGGAACATGGGCTGAGGACAGCTCCCAGGGGGGCACCTGTAGTCAAGGAGAGTAGGGAGTAGCAGAAATGAGCCTACCATTGGGATGGCACCGATAATACTAATACTCAAAACTAAAAAATTTTAAATTAGGACGTTCCTTGTATATCAAAAAATGCAGACCTTTGAGTGTTCTAGAAAATTGTAGACACTCAAGATTGTCTCTCTATAATTTCCTAGGATGCAAATGTGTGAAGCAGATTCTCTGAAATATGAGGGGGTGCCCACACAAGACTATGCATTTCTCACGAAGGCAGGGTTTTGTGGTACCCCCACTGCAGCCCAGGGAGGGTCTGGTACACATTCAATATCTGTCAAATGATAAAATGTTGTTCCAGCCAAAGATCCCTGTTTCCTCCCTTCACTCCTCCCAAAAGTCTTTTCTCTTCAAAGCTATACCCTAATCTGGAATAAATTAAGTTGAACACATGCATACGGAGTCGAAGAGTTGGAAGGGAAAGAGGACGTGGGTCCTTACCTGTTCCGGACCACGGGCAGTTTGTTCGGGGAGCCACTAGATGGCGGTGCGTATCCACTCATCAGGAGAAACCCGCACTCTCTGAGCCAGTTTCCAAACGTCTAATTCAAATGTAACAGGTGTAAATTCCTGGATGAGATCACAAAGCGAGTCTACCATTTCATTTGTCTTTAGTAACAGTCTGATTCACTAAACAAAAAAACACTACCTCCTGATAATGGGTAGCACGCCGAACACAATCAACTATCAAACCCTATCCCCCAAGCCCGGGTCCTTTTCCTGAGGTTTCCCAAACAACAGCAGAAGGCTACCTTCCCTTCAGTTAAGTAGACGCCTAGAATTTCCTCCTTTTCCTTCTTTCCCATCTACCTCTCTCTTCCTCAAAACCCTACTGCTGTCCTAAAAGAGCCAGAGCCCTTGACCTCTCATCCTAGGGACCCACGCCCTTCGTCAGCCATCTGCCAGGACCACCTGCAAACACCTGGCCTGACTCTGGAAGCCACCAGAGGTGATGCTGAGCTTGAACCAGAAGAGTTCACTCAGCGGAGGGTTGGGGATGGGTGGGGAGGCCCACAGCGACCATCCCATGCAGCCCGACTAAGAAGTTCCCCAAGCTTGAGTGTAGAGTCAGTGGGAGGGTGGCTGATTGTAAGATGGGAGGGACTCCTGAGGATGGACCGTGTGTGCCCCTCTGACATTGAAACCTAAACACTCTGAGCTATGAGGAGCCGGCAAAGGCTTTCCAGGTCTGTTACGGGTTGAACTGTGTCTCCCCCTCAAAAGATATGAAGTCTGGACCCCAGTCCCTTTGAGTGTGAGCTTGTTTGGAAGAAGGACGTTGCAGATGTAATTGGTTAAGGTAAGATGAGGTCCAACATGGCTGGCGTCCTCGGGAGAGAAGAGACACATGCACGTGACGAGGGAGACAGAGACTGGAGCCCCGTGGCTGCGAGCCAAGAGAGGGACACCAAAGATGGTCCCCAAACACCGGAGGCTGCAGGAGGCAAGGAAGGCCCCCCCCCTGCAGATCAGAGGGAGTACAGCCCCGCTGACCCCTTGGCTTTGGACTTCTGGCCTCCAGACCCGTGGGGAAGTACCTTTCTGTTGCTGTAAGCCCCCCAGTCTGTGGTGCTTCGTGACAGCAGCCCTAGGAAATGAATACAAGGTCATTGGAATGTCTGCTGGCCACTGGAGCCTGGCCTGGAAGGCTCACCCTGGCCTCACTCCTTCCCCGCTCTCCTATCTGTGCTTCAGGGATGGACTCGAAGCCCACCTGTCCCTTCAGGGAGCAGCAGCCTTAGACGTCCGTCCCAGGTGTGTATGTCTGAGCCCCGCAAGAGCAGCCATGGGACTAGCCCTCATCCTGGGACTCCTGCCACAGGCAGGGAGGGAGGACTTCACCCAGCAGCTCCTTCCTCCTCCCTGACTCCATCCTGCCCCTGCCCTGTGAGTTCCCAAACCCCGCCAGGCCTGAGCTGTGGAAAGCTTTGACTTGAAGGACAGACTTACATTTTGAGTCACAAGGGTCTTGACTTCTCAAGGTCTGAAAATGAGACGGTTCTAATCCTTGAAAGCGACAGGAAAAGCTTAGGGACATCCTCAGGCCTTGGAAATAGGGATCAGATCCTACAGGTGTGAAGACAGTGGGGTGGGAGGGGAAAAAGTTCCCCTTTCCTTGCTCTGAACAAGGTCAGTTCATTCAATAAATGAGTTAAACACACCGAACGTTTTCTCCCTACTGACTTTATTAGTTTTTGAAGAGTTGGCATCTTAAGTGATCCTAATGACACCAAATCTATCTTAATTATAACCCTTCCTCTCAGGGCACAGAGATGTCTATTGGAGAATTTTCTAAATTTCTTAATGAACCTGCCCTGACTTTATGTTGCCAAAGATTGTGCTCTGAAACCATTATGAGATATTCTATATAGGCTACCCCAGAGTAGTTAAAAAAAATTTTTTTTAACACCATAAAGCAAACAAAGTATAGCAATAACCTGCTCAGTGACTAAAGGTCAGAAAGACTAAAGAAAACAGGCAACGATCAGAATTTAAAGGTCAAGGGTTATAGAGATTCATATTCTGCAACATCATTTCCAAGGGAATGTTTGAAGATAGATTTTTTTTTTAACCTGCCCCAGATCTAATGTTTGATGGTGAGGGTTTTATAAGCAAGCTTGAATTCATTAATATGTGGCTGTTTACTCTCTACTTTATCTTTCAAAGAAAGCACTTAATCCTTCATCTAAACAGAGACCAGACCTGGAGTTTAATGAGCAGAGGTTTAACTGGGAGGAAAACTCATCTTTTCCCCTGTTTCCCTTTAAGCTCTGGTCCCTCTCAGCAAGAGGAGGACTTACCTGCAGACGTAATGAACCTGCAGCTCCTTCCTCCGGTCCCTTGTGAGGCCTGAGAGGGACCCACGCTAGTGTCACATGGCTTTAATGGCCTATCCGACTGACAAAATTAAGATGATTTAACTGCGGTGGGTCAAGAGCATCCTAACTTTTCACTCCAGCTTGTCCTTTCCGAAAGTTTCTTTAAGGTCAGGTGGCACTGGGGAGGCCGTGGACCCAACTAAGGCAAAGTCGAGCTAGTGTGGGTTCAGGGGGCAGGGCTCTGAGGTGTTACTGGGGGAACCTCTGGCCTCTGGCTGGTTCTTGGTGGCTGCTGCCCTGGGGAGGGTCCCTGGGCCGCCAGGGCCGTCTGAGGCCCACACAGGTTGCCTCTCTGACCCCTCCGAGGGCCCTGGGGTCTTCTGCCTCCCCCCACTGTGGGCCCGGGCCCCTCTTCACCTGCATGACTCCTGGGTACCTTCTCCTCCAGACCCTCCTGGGTGTCTCCTTGCTCTGTCCCTGGGGCCACACAGGCCACTCAGCACTCCCCCTGGGGAGAGCACCCCAAATTCCTGTCTGGAGCTACCACCAAGGCCATGCCAACCTGGAGATTATACCACTGAAACCACTGTCATTGCTTTTCTAGAACTCTGCCCCAGGGGGATAGTAGTGGGTGGAGAGCAACAGTTCCTTTCTTTGCTTCCTGAGCTTCCCTGAGAGAGGAAATGAGGAGCCTTAGCTGCACCAGACCCTCATCAGGCCTCCCGGGCAGGAGCCTGCCCCAGTGGGGATGAGGGTTCATAACCGCTGCACTAAAGGATGCTGGAAATCCACCCGGAAACAATTTCCTACTGGAGGAGACTGCTGACCACCTCCTGCCAGCCCTTCCCCTTAGTCCAGAGACTCAGAGAAGAAGGCAGCCTACCCCAGCCCCCCGAATGCACACACACACGCATGTACATATATATATACAACACAACACAGACCACACGCACACAGTGCGCATAAAACACGTACAGACATGCGCGTACAACACGCACACCAAAAACTCTTAGTAAACAACACCTTAATACGATATTTTCAAAAATCAAAATTAACATAAAAATTCCTGATGAACAACATATTAAAATTCTAAAGATCGGGTTCGACCCTGTGTTTGCACAACCTCACTTGCCTCGTGCTCATCCCAGCTCTGAAATAAAACGTTATTTATGAAAAGAGGGGGCCAGCCTGGGAGCCGTGGTTTGCTAACGTGACTTCTTTTTATAAATTTATTTATTTTATTTATTTATTTTTGGCCGCGTTGGGTCTTCGTTGCTGCGCGCGGGCTTTCTCTACTTGCAGCGAACGGGGGCTACTCTTCGTTATGGTGCGCGTGCTTCTCGCTGCAGTATCTTCTCTCGTTGCAAAGCATGGGCTCTAGGCGCGCGGGCTTCAGTAGTGCTAACACGACTTTTTAAAATACTGCATTAAGATGGTATCTGTCCTGATTAATGAGTTGTCTGGAAGCCTCTTAAATTCTGTGCCCAAGGCCAGGGCCTCCGTCTCCTTACCCTGGTCCTGCCCTGGGTAGTGGAGTCAGGATCTGAACACAGAAAGCCTGGCCCTGAGCCTGTGCTCTCAAACACTGGGCTCACCTTCCCTTAAAAGGTCTGGAGGGGAAGGAGCATTGGACCATCCTTGAGGTCAGAGACCTGGGGATGTGAGGAAGCCATTCCTTCATTTACCCGTCCTGGTCCTGGCTAACTTGAGAAAACATCTCTACATGGCCTACACTATGCTCTTAAAATTTTTTTTTTAAACTGGCTCATTTTTAAGATATGGAAACAGATTCAGTGATATCTGAAGCAATTTGCCTAAGTTTACTCAGCTGGTAAGGGGAGGGGCCAGGGTTCACCCTAGGACTCTGCTTCCAAAGCCAAGCTCTTTGACCAGGACCGCCTGGAGTGCTTGTAATCTATGATACATGTATTTAGTGAAATTAGACAAATGTAGGCCTGGAATAGAGATTTTACCCTGAAATGAAGCCCAAGACACACAAAGAGATAAATAGAGACACAGGAAGAGATGGGTGGGGGATGGGTGGGGAGGGGAGGAAAGGTGGAGGAGGGATGTAAGGGCGATGGGGGAGGAGAGGTGGGGAAAGTGCAGGGCAGGCCCCAGAAGGATGCGCTCATTAAAAGAGGACGTTTGACGGACAGGACGGTTTGTCCTTCCATCTCAGGGACAGCCCTGTGAGGTACACAGAAGAGATGGCACAGGTGGGAAGTGAGAGGTGAGACGCTGGGTGACTCGTCCAAGGTCAGGCACTCAGTTGTGATGTCAGGACCCGCCGGGAGGCGAGCCTGGCGCCCTCAGCTCCAGGCCTGCTGCTCTTTCTATTTTATCAGACGACTGTGTTTGGGAAAGAGACAGGGCTGGAAATGCGTGGCCATCAGAGCCTCCATCTGAGCTTGGAGTGGGGACCGTCGAGGGAGGAGTCGTGGAGGCTGACAGCAATGATTTCCCAAATCCCCTCAATGAAGAGATGCCTCTCCCTCAGCCCACCAACCCCACTTCCTTTAAAGCTCAGCTCACTGGCCTGTTGATTCCTGGAGCTCCTAGAAACCCCTGCTTCCCACCCCGGCCTCTCCTATGTGACCTTCAACTCCAGGAATGCTGGAGGTCTTTGAGGGCTCAGGAGAGAGTCTGATAACATTAGAGCGAGGACGCATTATCTCCCAGGCACTGAGGTTGGGTAACTTGCCCAAACCCCTTGCAGAATAAGTGCAGAGCCAGCGCCCGCTCTCTCCAAGCCAGGCTCTCCCCGGACTGAGACCTGGAAGGAAGTGTCTCCAGTTGCCAGCTCGCTGTCTGCATTACCATGACTCCAAGGTCCTCCCCAAAGTGTTTCCTATTCCAGGAAGCTCTCACCCAGGAAGCTACCGATTACTTTGGCTTCCCAAATCTTCTTCAGAGACCCATCAGCTTTTCAATCAAGAGCATCAGAAATAGCTCACAGCCCAAGACGCTTTCAACCTCTGCCTCTCTAATCCTTGCCTTGCGGTGCCCAGCTGTCCTAAGGGGTGGGGTTAGTGAGCTCACCCTACCTTAATCCAGGCTCCTTCCCATGAAAACCTACCTCAACCAGCCTTCAGAATCTCGGTGAGGATCCTGGCTTTGGCCTCCTTCCTGTGACTCTCCTCCCCGCTTCCCCCGCACAGTAAGAATAAACACAGCTGGGTCTGCTAATCAGCAGATTGTTTGGGTGATATTTTTTGCGGAGCTGGAATTTGATAACAGGAAGAAAAGAGGAAAAGAGAAGTAAGAGTTCTCTGTGCTATACAGTAAGTGCTTATTATCAATAGTTATTTTATATATGGTAGTGTATGGGACAAGAATCTAAAAAAAAGTGGATCTATGTGTATGTATAACTGATTCACTTTGCTGTACACCTGAAACTAACACAACACTGTAAATCAACTATATTGCAATAACAAAAATAGCAATATAAAAAAAAGAGAAATAAGACAAAGAAGGGCGAATAGGGACATTTCACTGGGGACCAGGGACCAGCTCATGCAGCAGCAGGACATCCTGGGGCCCCGGGCCCACAGGGAACTCGGGCCTTGATGGACAGCAGAAGTGGAGGCAGCTACGTGGAATCCCAGGGTTAAATCTGCGGCCCTCCTGTGGCCTGTGTAGGCAGATCGCAAACTTGGTTCCCCATCCGCCAGGTGGAAGGGAAAGCTGCGTCTGCTAAAGAACCATCTTTCAGTCTCCTTTCCGGGAAAGGTTCAGGGTTTCAGGTTCCACAGCCCACGTCTCCCTCCCCAGGATGCTGTCCGTCTGGCCAAGGGGAGCCTGCTGAGCCCCAGGGCCTCGACGGTCCTCAGCCGTGGCCACTACTCACTCTGTGGGCATTTGCTGCCAGTGGTCCAACCCCGACTCAGCTGGGCCTGGTGTGCTCCCTGCTAGCCTGGCCTCACCGCCCTCTCCCAGGAACAAGGTCTGAACTTGACTCTCATTTGCCCCCTGCAGGGAGTCCAATCTGCCGTCTTCCTAGAGTCCGACCTCCTCTGCCCGCCCAGGTGACTGTCCTCCGGCGTGGGTGCTGCCTGCCCCGCCCTCCGCGGGGCCCACACAGCGGAAGCCACTCTCCAGCCCAGCTCTGGACTCATGGCACGCAGGCGGAACCCCTACACTAGATCGAGGTCTTGTGGAGGTTTTCTGCCCAGAACCCCAGAATGTCCAGACAACAAATGACCTGCCGTCAGCCTCCCCTCAGCCTGTTCACACATCATCCCTTCTCCAGACATCAGCCAGGAGAGGGAGGCCGGGGCCTGTGTTACCACCAACTGGGCGCTCAGCCAGCAGAAGCCTATTGTCTCCCGGTGCGGGTGCTCGAAGTTGAAGAGCAGGGTGTGGGCAGGGCTGGCTTCCTCTGAGGCCCCTCTCCTGGGCTCGCAGATGGCCGTCTCCCCGCTGTGTCCTCACTGGTCGTCCCTCTGTGCCTGTCGGTGTCATAAATGCCTCTTTTTAAATTTTTTTTCCTTTTTGAATTCCATTTTACTTTTTTTTTTTAAATACAGCAGGTGCCCATCAGTCATCCATTCCACACATACTAGTGTATACATGCCAATCCCAATCTCCCAATCCACCCCCCGCCCCTGCTTTTCCCCCCTTGGTGCCTCTCTTATAACGACACCAGCCATACAGGATCAGGGCCCACCCATAGGGCCTCATTTTACCCCAGTCACCTCTTTAAAGGCCCTGTCTCCAAATGCAATCACACCCCGAGGTGCTGGGGGTTAGGACGTCGATATATGAAATTGGGGTGTGGGACACAATTCAGCCCCAAGAACACGGCTCTCCTCTGCTGTTTCCCTCACGTTCCATTCTGTTCTCTTCCAATCCCCAGGGGCCAGAATCCCCGCCTGCCCATTTCTTTTTTCTTTCCAGATGGGAGTTTTCTCATCACGTCCTCTTTCTAATCTGCCGTCTCCCCTTCCATAATGGGGAAAAGGTGACCATGGGACATGACTTTGAGGGGAAAGATGAGAAGTCCTTTGACTTCACATTGTCAAAGTCTTCTCTTCCTTAGCTTTATGTGGAGGTCGAGGATCCCCGTGGATAAGCCTGGCAAGATGGTGAGGAAAGGAGGTTGACAGAACTGAGGAGCAAGAGGAAGGGCAGGGTGAGCAAAGGAGGGTGAGCTCGCCTGGGCTCCAGGATGCCTGGTGCTCTGCTCCCTCAGCCTTTCCTGCCCGGGCCCCTGCAGCACGTTTACATCCTGGGAGGAAAGGCTCTGTGCCAGTGGGGAGAGTTTGCTCCCTGCTTCCGTAATCATTTGGACCCCAGGAGAAGTTAGAACCGTAAAGGAGGGAGCCTTTTCCCCACCTGGAGAGACTGCTGGGGCTCTCAGATTCTAGAACAGCGGGAGCACTTCCCAATGGGGCCAAGATTCCACAGTGACAAAATGGGTCGAGCAAGCCACTGAAAATCTCAGTGATCATGTGAACTCTTTTGCACCCTCAAGCTGTGAGGGTTAGGAAGATCCAGATTCTTTGAAGTGGATTGGAAAGAAAAAAAGTAAAAAAAAAAAAAAAAGGAAGCTAATGGACAACATTTTCGTGGTAGTCTGTTCTTTAATAGGCAGTATTGAGACCACTTACCATGTCCCTTTTGACCTACCATTCCTTTCGACTGTAATGAAATGAGTTTGTTGTATGGAATTTTTATAATTCTACTTTCTATGTTAGAGTGGTTAGTACTTGATGATGGGCCTGAAGCCAGCTGAACATCCTTTAGAAGTTTTCAAGGTATCTGACTGAGTTTATCAGCTTCTCTTTTGAAGCTTCTTTACTGCCTCTCTGAATGATTAGAGAGTTTTTTTATAATTGTGCAGAGCTTGACGTGATAATGAGACAATCAGAAAGTAGCTGCACAGACAGGGCAGAGCCACTGCTGCTTTACTGAGCAATGAAGGACCAACAGCTCTCCCTAGTGAAGTAACAGAGGTACTAAACGTTTCTATGAGCCACCTTAAAAACCCCATTCAATCGGCACAAAGTCGGGATCAAACCTCTTTCTACTGCAGATCTTCACAAGGAGAATCGAAACGTATCAGTAAAACTTCTGATTATCAGTTAGGAATAAGTTAAACAATATATCAATTATTATATTTGTGACTGAAAGACTTTATAATATGCCCTTATTTAAAGTCTTAAATCTGAAAAAAACAGATAAAAGTGAATTTAATTGTCTCAGAACAATCATTCATCTTAACTTATCAAAACATAATTATAAGGGCTTATTAAAAGAATAGCAAATATTGATAGACTACTGGTAAGACCAAAAATATTTTGACTGGATTTTCATGAGAAATTGATAAATATGGTTAAGAAACTGCCACTAATACATTTGGGGAAAATTATAAAATGCCAAGAAAGAAACCCATATTCAATTTTTCTTTTCTCCAGGTGTGAACAATGCTTAGTAGAGACTGGGATATTCATGAAGATCTTCCCTACTTGCTTCATTCATGCAAATGGAAAGTTATTCTGCATAATTCTCAGTTAATGCACCACGGGAGAGGAGAGATTCCCAGAAGACTTTGAAAATTAAATGGAAAGAGACCCAAAGGCCAATATTACATGGAGCCACAAATTGCAGACAGAAGTCAAGTCAGTAAGATTTGATAATCTAATGGAAAAGGCTTGATAGAGAAGAAATTACTTCTTTCAGATTCTACTAATTGTTGAATAGAACACGTATTCATGGGATTCATTCACAATCTAAGTGCATTCACTTGATGGGTTAGAGGAAAGCTCTTAACAAATTAAATTTTTAAATGTAAGCTGTATATGGTTGGTTAACATTTAATATTAACCCACCATTTTGAGGCATTCGGTGAAAAGAACAAAGAGAAGTTCAAGCTTTGAACCAGGAAGTGAAAAGTTCAGAGTTGTTTGGATTTTTCAGGCAGAAATATATGTGGTGACCCAGATGGGTGGGGTGGGGGAGTGGGGTGGGAAGGAGGTCCAAGAGGGAGGGGATATATGTATACATATGTCTGATTCGCTTCGTTGTACAGCAGAAACTAACACAGCACTGTAAAGCAACTATACTCCAATTTTTAAAAAATTGAAGAATCCATGGTTAAGCATAGAGTTTCTGATATAGAGACCTAGAAAAATGAGTTTCAAAGCAATTGGTTTTCATTAACAGAATGTGATGGGTCATAAAAACCCCATCTAAATGGGTATAATGTCTGGAATGGGATCTAAATTTGGATCCCCGCTAATGTGCAGCAGTGGTTATTTGGGCCTCTTTATCCTCCCAAGCCTCTTCAAATGCACCTGTCCTGACCACGGAAATGCCTGGAAGTGAGGAGAGCTTGCTGTTTCCAGCTCAGGAGTTAATATCCTGTCTCCCACTTGCCTGCTTTTAATCCTTTGTGTCTCCCTGGTGACCTTGGTTCTTTGATTCTGTTGTTGTTTTTTCTCCCCTCTCTCTACAATATTTGCTCTCAAAAACTTAGCTATGGGGACAAGAAAAGGAAGCATATTTTCCCAAAGTAGCATCTTTTCAATCATTGTGAATGAGACTATGTTGACACAATATAATCACTGTTAAGATAACAATGAAAAGACAGTAGAAGTCTTGTGATTCCAACACTCAGGGGTGCGAGAGACCCTGACCAGTTCTTCCACTTACATAAACTAAGTCTGCTGGGCTACACAATAATTAAATGTATTGACAAACTAATAAGAATCTTCAGAAAATGATGCAAATGAACTTACTTACAAAACAGAAATTGACTCACAGACATAGAAAAAACTTATGGTTACCAAAGGGGAAGGGTGGGCGAGGGATAAATTAGAACTTTGGGATTAACATACACACAATACTATATATACAACACATAAACAACAAAGACGTGCTGTATAGCGCATGGAACTCTACTCAATATCTTGTAATAACCTATAAGGGAAAAGAATATATATATTAAAAAATATATATATATATATTTAAAAAAGAGAAAAACAAGTCTTAAAAAAAAAGAAATTAAGGCCAAAAACTAAGTGAAAGTGGAATGTGAAATAGAAAGTACATTGCAAGCAGGTTTTAGCCCTGGGTTCATTTGCCAAACCTGGTGCCTTGGTCTTTGGCTTTTATGGCTGGTCCAAGAAGGAGAATGTAATAGGAGACCCCCTTGGTTTTTTTAATTGATGTGTAGTTGATTTATAATGTCATGCTAGTTTCAGGTGAATAGCAAAGTGATTCGGATGTATATATATATATATATATAGAGAGAGAGAGAGAGAGAGAGAGAGAGAGAGAGAGAGAAAGAGAGAGAGGCTCTACTACCATAGGAATGGGTCAAAGGGAACGTTTGAAGAAATAATTGTGGCGGATTTTTCAGAACTAATAAAAAATTTCAATTCAAAGTTTAAACCCAACAATTTCCAAACACAATTAAAGAGAAAAGAAATCAACATTTAGTTGCATCCCAATGAGACAAAGCGATCTTCTCAAAGCTAGAGAGAAAACGCATATTATCAACAATGGCATGAGATTTATTCTGATGATTTTTATTCTGATATTTATTCTGAGATCTGATTTTTCACAGCCCAGGAGAGTGAAACTCTATTTTTAGTACACTTAGAGAAAACAGATGTAAACTTAAATAATTTTCAGATCAATAAAAAAGCCAATAGGGCTTCCCTGGTAGCACAGTAGTAAAGAATCTGCCTGCCAATGCAGGGGACATGGGTTTGAGCCCTGGTCTGGGAGGATCCCACATGCCACAGAGCAACTAAGCCCGTGCACCACAACTACTGAGCCCACGCGCCACAACTTCTGAAGCCCGCAGCCTAGAGCCCATGCTCCGCAACAAGAGAAGCCACTGCAATGAGAAGCCTGTGCACTGCAACGAAGACCCAACACAGCCAAAAATAAAAAAATAAAATACATAAAACAAAAAAATATGTAAAAAAATTAAAAAGCCAATAGCTTTTGTTAAGGAAATTCTGAAGGAAGTGTTTCATGAAAAGGAAAAGGACCCCAAATATAGATCTGAGATGTAAGAGGGAACATTGAGAAAGCATACATTTATGCAAACACTGACTGTATAAAATAATATCAATCAACCCTGCTGGATGAAATAAAAACAAGACAGAAAAAGGCACTACAAAAAAAGGAATAATCAAAGTTATGGTGTTCCAAGTTTCTCGTATAATTTAGCAAAACTATGGAGCCATTGCTTGGCTTTAAACTTGGTTAAGTTAAACAATATGTCAACCGTGGAGTTGGTGAGAGACACGGGTGGGATTCCCAAGGTCGTGGTAATTAGTCATTTCTTAATCTAAGCTGTGGGCACACAGTTGTGCATTGTATCCCTATTCTTTTCTCTTACACATCTTGGTATCTGCTCAGTGCTATGAATTAGCCAGGAGAGAGGTTCATGTGATTAGAAAGTTGAGTGAAATGCAATACTGCCTTCAAGGTGCTTTCTCTGCAGTGAAGGAAATACACATGTAGGAACTGAAAAGCCACTAGGAATGTGCACATCAAATATAAAGTGATAAGAGAGGGCAGAGAGCAAAATGGGGCTCATTAAGTGGCCAGAGAAGATTTGTAAAAGGGGTGGCCCTGGAAATGAGGCTTAGAGGAAGAGTGCCTGCAATGGGGTGGCTGATTCTAGGAAGGACCTGGTGAGGAGAGGCCCTGGAGTCACATGGAGCAGACAGGGAAGAGAGTTGTCATTGTAGATGGGAATACAGCTGAAAACACATAAAAGGGATGAATATTCTGTCTAGTTCTCAAATTGCATAGACCAGTTTGGGGTAGGTAATTGAAAATAAAAGCACTGATTGTTAGTGATGCTTTACCCACTTTTCTTCATTTCCTAGAGAGACTCTGATTGGAAGGCCAACACCGTTCCATTCTCAGACATCCCTATTTAGCAAGGAATCTGCCCTTTGATACAACTTGAAAATTTCTTCATACCCCTTGGTAATTTTTGCTCCTCTCTGCTTTCCTTCTTCCTTTCTCATCTAGAAGAATTTTCTTCCTTTTCCCTCTCTTATTGCATTGGCAAGGACCTTTAGTAAATGTTGAATAGAAGTGGTGAAGTGGGCATCCTTTCCTTGTTTCTGATCTTAGGGAGAAAGACTTTAATCTTTAGCCATTGAGTGTGATTTTATCTGTAGGTGTTTTCTAGATGCTCTTTATCAGGTCAAGGAAGTTTCCTTCTATTAGTTTGTAGACTTTTTTTTTATTTTTATTTTTATTTTTAATCAGGAATGGTTGTTGAACTTTGCCAAATGATTTATCTGCATTTATTGAGATGATCATGTAGTTTTCTTTTTTAGCTTGTTAATATGTGAACTATATTGATTTTCAAATGTTAAATCGACCTTGCATTTCTAGAATAAACCCCACTTGGACATGATATATTACCCTTTTAATATATTGCTTGATTAAATTTGCTACAGTTTTGTTAAGGATTTTTACATCTATGTTCTTGAGGGTTATCGGTCTGTAGTTTTCTTTCCTGTAATACTTTTGTCTGGTTTTGGTATCTGAGTAATGCTGCCCTCATAGAATGAGTTGTTAAGTATTCCCTCCTCTGCAATTTCACTGAGGAGTTTGTATAGAATTAGTATTATTTCTTCCGTAAGTGCTAGATCTGCAAAGGGGTCCCCTCCAGTCTGCAGCTGAGTCATATTTTCTTACTTCTTTGCCTACCTAGCATTTTCTGATTGGATAACAATAAAGTTGTGATTTTTACCTTGTTAGAGTCTGGATATTGTGTTACTATAAATATTTTTGAGCTTTGTTCTGGAATGCCGTTCATTTCCTTGAAAAGGATTCTATCCTTTTGTGACTTGCTTGTAGGTTTGTTGACTGGGTACAAGCACATCTGCTTTTGAAGTTTGTCCACTACTGAGGCAATACTACATGAGTCCTTTAACTGATGTAGTATATATTTTTAAAATTTATGTTGTTGAAGTATAGTTGATTTATAATGTTGGGTTAATTTCTGCTGTACAGCAAAGTGATTCAATTTTATATATATATATATATATATATATATTCTTTTTCATATTCTTTTCCATTATGGTTTATCACAGGATATTGAATATAGTTCCCTGTGCTGTACAGTAAAACCTTTTTATTTACCCATTCTATATATAATAGTTTGCATCTGCTAATCTCAAACTCCCAATCCATCCCTCCCCCACCCCCCTCCCCCAACTGACGTGTATAAATGGCAAGGGTTCCACTCTGGAGCAAAAACGATGGCTGGTCCTGTGTGAGTTGAAGCAGCTGTTCTCTGTAATCCTTTCCGGTGGTTCTTTTCCTGGCCTCGGGTCATTTCATGACGTGCCTATGATGACTGGTGCTCTGCAGACAGAGGGAAAGGGGCCGTTTGTAGATTTCTAGAGCTCTCTCTGTGGAGCTCTTGCCTCTCTGGTTCTCTGCCCTGAAAACTCCATCCCTTTGACCTCCTCTTCCTCCCAACATCTTCTCCTGAACTCAAGGAGGCTGCCCAGCTCTTCCTGGCTGCCCTCCCCTCCAGGTGATGGTGGGACTCACCTTGTTTGTTTCTCCTATCTCAGGAATCTCTGTCCTTTGCTTTTGTCCAATGTCTAAAGATCATTGTTTCATGGATTTTGTCCTCTTTTTTAGACATCCCATCTTGACTAGACGTGAAAGTCTCAAATTTACTATCTACACTAATTTCGATTTACATGATTCTGTCTTTTCTGCTTGCCTTTCCACTTCTAATCAGATGCTAGGATTTCATGAAACCAAAGTCATGTCAAATGAGAATCCAGGGTTTGGAGGAAAGAAGGAACAGAGAATTAATCAAGTTAAAGATAAAACTAGTTCAATACCTTCACTGGGTTCCTCCTACCTGTGAAGCATCATGCTTGGTGTCAAGCAGGTATTAGACGTTTGCAAAAGCCATAGTCCCCTATGGATTTAGAGTTGAATGCAGTTAAGAAACAGGTTTTCTGAGATTTCAGGATTACTCTTTGAAACAGAGAATACCCCTACCCATTTCTTTTTTTCCTCTGCTTCTCCCTCCATTCATTTCCTAAGCCTCCTAGAAAACTATTTCCCCAGCAAGACGGCCTGTGTTTGCCACTTGGAAGCTCTGCAAGCGTCCTTCCCTGGTTGCTAGGGGCTTCCTAAGGCTTCCTACTCAACTGTTCAGCCCTGATCTGAGAAGAAACGAGGAAGCCATTAGCCGCATCCACTCAGGGATGATCTTACAAAACCTGGCTCTTGTCTGCATCTCAGTTCATTTATGCGTTCTGTTTGTCCTGTAGTTGCTGATGCTTTATTTATGTTGGGCATTCAGGCAGCTGTGCTGGCCTTGTTAGAGAGGCTGGTGCCCTTGCGGGAGCATTCCATTCTGCTACATTTGTGTCATACTTTTGCAACACACTGGAAGGCTGAATCTGGGAGGTTCAAGGAAATGTCAGCCCGTGATGTGTGTGAGGCTCAGCTGTGCTTCTCCATCTACCAGAAGAAACATTACTAATTGATTTGTCATTTGCAAAACCACAATCCTAATAAAAGTTTCATGAGAGGGTGCTACCAACTTTGACTGCAACACTGGTGGTCTCTGCAGGCTCCAAATCTGACATGAGCTGATTTTTAAACTTTTGCTTATTTTTTGAGCTGCCCATCGAATCATAGAGTAACTTCTCCTTAATAGAAGCTTAGCCAAAGAAAGGGCTATATCTTCCTGGTGGGGGTAGTCACGATGCTCAACTGTGCCCTCCCACATGAAAGAGAAGCCTAGGAAGATGTTTAGAAGGAGTAGAGACAAGTGAGAACCTACTAAGTGCTCGGACCCAGGTACCGAGAAGCAAACTCCTCCCTCCCCCATCTCTTCACACAGGTCTACAGTTAGGATGCAACCTCTGATTGTGTTCCTTGTGTTTATGTACCTTGTCTGGCTCCTCCGTGAGGCTGAGACCTGAATGTGTGGCTTTAGGTGACAGGTGAGGTGCAGAGCAGTGGTTCCCCCAGATGGTACCCCTCACCTGCCAGGTCTGTCTGTACACAGCATCTCCATCCCTGGAACCAGCCCGGATGCTCACCTCAGCTCTGTGAGTTCAGGTGAAAGCCCTCGTGAGCACTGTCAGCTTTAGTGAACGTTGTGGGGTGGGGGGGTGGGGGGGGGCTAGATCACGTGCTCCTCAGCAAAGAACTCGAAAGTCCTACCTTGACATTGACACTGATGTTCTCCAAAGTGATTTCTCAGCCATATGGCTAGCTGCAAAAACCCTCTTCTTCCCGTTACCCTATATCAGCCTCTCTGGCATCTTTCCCCTCAAATGCCTTTCCTTTCTGTCATGGAAAGAACTTGGCTCTGTGCCGGCAACTGCCCTCCAAACTTGCATCCCTGAACTAGTCACCGTTCTCCAGCAGAGCTATGAGCTGTCCAGGGAGCAGCTCCATCCTCTTCAGAAGGCAGCTGGTGGCCAGCTCTTGTTACTGATTCATTCTTTTCAATCTCACTTTTAATCCAAGAAGATTTTCAAGTGATTTTCCCAAAGGGGGTTCTGGTGGAGTAAATCTGCTCCATCGCTTTCCGTCAGAGTTCAAAGTATGACTAGGACATGGAAGGACCAGAGAAGGTGTTAAAGAGAAGGTGGGAATGGAGTTGGACCTTGACACAAAAGTAGACTTAATGGGTGGGGATGAAAACAGAGGACCACTTCAAGCTATTTTCTGAACTTCCAAGCTATTCACATGTTAACTCTTCCCAAATAGAAACATGACAAAAAGAGCTGATATTCTCTTCACATTCTCCGTAGAAGTTGACTAGGAAGGGTTCTAAATCTTTCGTCTGGCTTTTTTAGGTCCCTTATATAGGTGATATCATACAGTATTTGTCTTTCTCTGACTTATTTCATTTAGCATGTCCTCAAGCATATCCATGTTGTCACAAACAGCAGGATGTCTTTCTAATGGCTGAATAATATTCCATTGTATGAATACATACTACATCTTCTTTATCCATGTATTCATTGACAGACATTTAGATGATTTCCATATTTTGGCTATTGTAAAAAATGCTGCAATGAACATGGGAGCGCAGATAACTGTTTAAGATCCTGTTTCCATTTTTCTTTGGATAAATACCCAGAAGTAGAACTGCTGGGTAGTTCTATTTTTAATTTTTTTGAGGAACCTCCAAACTGTTTTCCATAGTGGCTGCACCAGTTTACATTCCCACCAGCAGTACACATGGGTTCTCTTTCCTCCACACCCTGGCCAACATGTCATTTCTTGTCTTATTGATAACAGCCACTCTAACAGATGTGAGTTTTGATTTGCATTTCCCTGATGGTTTGTGATGTTTGTCTGAGGAAATCTAGCTTCCATTGTTTCATTCACAGCCGACACTCCAGTGAATTCACCTGAATTAAGTTACTGAATATGCACAGATCCTTCTTTTCCTTGGTTAGGACTGCTTTGTCCTTTTCTCCATCATTCTCATTTCTAGCCTTTCACCATCTGCCACTGTTGATTTATGCTCTTCCTCATTTCCATTTCATAATTTTTAAAAATACTGACTTCTGACCACAGTTTCATACCTCCAAAGCCCTTAACTGTTTTTTTTAAGCTAGTAAGGAATACTAAAAAATAACATTACCAAATAACGACATAAAATAAAAACCAAATACCAAGAGCTGTTGGGTAAACTAATAAAACATTACAACTTTTCATCCAAACCAGAATGGATCATGGTGGGTGATTTCTCAAATCCAGATCACCTTTCCTTGGCGGCTGGGTCTCTAAAAAGATCACAAAGTCAGGGAAACCCAACTGAAAACGCAAACATCCTTGTGCACAGGGAGAGCTGCAGGGTTAGTGACAGTTATCCAAACAGAGGGGGTCCTTGCGGGTGGGTGGGACTGGGAGGGGCAAGCTCACTTGAAGACCCGGAGGAGAAAGGAAATATGAGAAAGCCTAGAGAAAAGGTTTGAAAAGCGATTTAACAAAGGCCAGAAAAGAAGAAGGAGAAGAAGAAGGAGAAGAATGAGGAGGAGGGGGAGAGAGGAAGGGGGAGGGGGAGGGGGAAGGAAATAAGGAAGTACATTAGGAAAATTAGGTAGTCAACATCAAAGGAATTGAGTCTGCTTCACCTTTTCTAATTCTTCCCTTTCCAATCTGCCTGTGTGTATTTACTACACTACATACTTAGTGTTTCTAGTCCTCTGTCTCTTATTCAATCCAGCATCACTGCTGAGTATCAGACACTTTGGCATCTGCTAGGGCAGCGGCACCAGGATGTGGACCCTGCCCTGAGCAGCAGCCAGAAGGAGGAGGCGGTGATGGGGGAGGGCAGGTGGGACATTGAAGATGTCATTGCAGGGCCGAATAGACTTTTGACAGGGTAATGGTTTTTATTAACTAATTACAAGGCTTAACATAATCCCAAGAATGACATTTTACAGGTTTAACAGATTCAGCAGTTCTATCAACTAGCTAGATTAGCCCCAATGTCACAATAAAACTCTTCTGTTTACTGAAAGTCTGTAAGACATTGAGCCCTAGGCGTTTTCCCAAAGAGTAGAATAGACAGTGAAACTAAATGGAATAGAAAATAAATGGAGAAAAGCAGGGGGTGGGGAGGGAACAGGAGGGAAAGAATAAACAGAGAAAGTGCATGGAGTAAATATGAAAAGGACGCAGGGTTTGATGACTACTGAGAATAAGAGCTAGAGGGCTTTGGGAAGGTTATCGTCTTTGAAAGTCATTGTAGGAGCACGTTTGCACTCAGAATCAAGTTGACACAGCAACCTCTTTTCCTACAAGAGTATTCAAGAAAGATTTTGTCTTCAGCACCATCAACAAGCTTCATTTGAAATGGCCTAACCACAGTCAAGTCCTTCCATATAACATCCTGCCAAAAAGTTTCACAACTATCGTTTTGGAGCCAAGTAAATTATTTTTAACCAGTAGACACCAAAGACTCTTTCAAGTAGGTCATCAAACAGAAGTCTGTGTTCTTCCGCTGCTGATTCTAACCTCATAATTCAAAACAGTTGAAAGGTCTAAACATCAACAATGAACATACAAAATGCTTAACAAAAACCTAGCTCCTAAAGTGGGGAGGACTCCCGGGTCTCTGGTTTACCGCCTCTGGATTTATAGACAGTTGAACTGAGATGTGGTGCCCTTGAGTGATGCTCTCAGAGCTACACAGCTGATAGCAAAGCGGGGGCTGAACTTGAATCCCAGCATCCAGACTCCTGACAGCAGCATCTCCCCCCCACCACACCGCCCTCTCCTCGTGAAGAAATAGTTTCAATCTCCTCTTTTTCTGCAGCCCCTCTGCTTTCAGGATTCTCCCGAGATTCCATATAAGGTCATAAGAGTAAGACTCGTGCATTGAACAGTCTGAGCTCGGGCACAAAAGTGAAATGTTTTTATTTTCTCCAACTGCTGCCTTTAACTATGCTTTCCTCTTCTTATCGCTTAAACACATCTTGGGTAAATTCCTCAGTTCTTTTGTTCATTTTATGTATTAAAAAATGTCCACTACCATTTAAAACTTCAATTTCTTGTCTTCTTGCCAACCCACCACTGAATGATTCTTACAATTTACTTCACACGGAGAGAATAATTGCAACTTATTTAATTGTTCATCTTTACCATTTTTGTTGCATGTTCCATTACTTAAAAAAAAATTTAAACACTTTAATTTGAAATAATTTTGGACAGAGACAAGTTTCAAAATGGTACAAACAATTCCTACATATTCTTAGCCCATAATCCCCCAGTGATAATATTTTACTTCTTTGGCTTTATTATTCGGTTTTTTATATATTTTAAAAATACACTTATATGCACATTTTCCTAACCATCTGAGAGTAAGTTGTAGACGTTATGCTTCTTTGCTCCTAAATACTTCACTGTGTGTTTCTTTTTTAAAAATGACATTCTCCTATATAACCATGCAATGATTTTCAAAGCATAAAATTGACATTGATGCAACACTACAATCTAATCTACAGGCCTTATTCAAATTTCAGAATTATCTCACTAATGTCCTTAAAATAAAATGAGAAAATTAATTTCTTTCTGGTTCAAGATCCAATCAAGCATCACTCATTGCATTTAGTTGTCGTTTCTCTTTTGGCTTCTCTTATCTGGAACAATTCCTTAGTCAGGTGTGGGTGTGTCCGGGCGGAAGAGTGGGACGTAAGACTGCGGTTGTGCCATGGCCTGGGGGTGGGGGGATGGGGGGGGGAGTGGATGGACTACAGAGGGTTCCGGGAGGGTAGCACCAGGTGCCCTGCTACTCACTTTGCTAGTGTCATCCCATCCAGCCTCACTACAGGTCAGTGAGGAGGAAGCATAATCACCATCTACAGACGGGGACATGGAGGGGCTGCACCTCAGCTGCCCAATGCCCTGCGGCTCGCAGGAGGGTGGGACCAGGACCTTCCTGAGACAGCACCGAGGCCTCCTCTGAGAGAGAGACTAGACTCGGCTTGTGGGACAAAGCTTTGTTCAAGGAACTGCTGCCATGGCGGTTAGATCGGGGATTCTGAAAAAGCAAAACACGAAAGACTGAGCTCATAGACACAGAGAACAGAGTGGTGGTTGCCAGAGGTGAGGGTGGGCGAAATGGGTGGAGGGGGTCAAAAGGTACAAACCTCCAGTGATGAAATAAATGTCCTGGGGATAAAATGTACACCCTGGTGACTAGAGTTAACTTTGCGTTGCATGTTTGAAAGCTGCTAAAAGAGTAGATCTTGTAAGTTCTCACCACAAGAAAATAAAACTGTAACTATGTGTGGTGATGGGTGTTAACGAGACTCAGTATGGTTATCACGTCACAGTATGTACGGATGTTGAATCATGTGGTACACCTGAAAGTAATATAATGTTATATGTCAATAAATATGTCAATAAATTATAGGTCAATAAAAACAATTCTGGATTATGTGATGAGCCCATGCACACAGGACGCGGGTAAATGGAGGGGTGCATTAAACAGACAAATGTCAAAATATAGTAACAGAGAAGCGATTAAAGGCAAACGGGATACTACTACTCAGCCATAAAAAAGAATGAAAGTTTGCCATTTGCAGCAACATGGATGGCCTTGGAGGGCATTATGCTAAGTGAAATAAGTGAGACAGAAAGACAAATACTGGATGATATCACTTCTATGTGGAATTTTAAAAATTACAACAAACTAGGGAATATAACAAAAAAGAAACAGACTCACAGATGCAGAGAACAAACTGTGGTTACCTGTGGGGAGAGGGAAGGGGGAGGGGCAGTGTAGGGGGAGGGGAGTAAGAGGTACAAACTATTACATATAAAATAAGCTACAGGGCTTCCCTGGCGGTGCAGTGGTTAAGAATCTGCCTGCCGATGCAGGGGACACGGGTTCATTCCCTGGTCTGGGAAGATCCCACATGCCATGGGTCAACTAAGCCCGTGAGCCACAACTACTGAGCCTGCACTCTAGAGCCAGCGAGCCACAACTACTGAGCCCGCAAGCCACACTACTGAGCCTGTGCACATAGAGCCTGTACTCCGCAACAATAGAAGCCACCGCAATGAGAAGCCTGCACAATGCAACGAAGAGTATCCCTTGCTCGCCACAGCTAGAGAAACCCCACACACAGCAATGAAGACCCAACACAGCCAAAAATACATTTAAAAAATTAAATAAATAAAATTTTTTAAAAAGTGAAAATAAAATAAAATAAGCTACAGGGATATATTGTACAACATGGGGAATATAGCCAGTATTTTATAACAACTATAAATGGAGTATAACATTTTAAAATTATGAATCACTATGTCGTACACCTGTAACTTACATAATATTGTATATCAACTATACATCAATCAATCAATCAATAAAAACAATACACAAATAAACAAACAGGAAAGTCAGGTGCCTTCTCTGTTGTTTTTTTTCCTCACATCAGATTTCCATCAGCACCCAGATGTTTGTTCCTTTCAGTGAGCATTTATTGAGCACCTACTGTGTCCTCAGAATTGTTTCAGGGATCTGGGGAGATAAGGAGCTTGAAATCTACCTGAGCTGAAGGAACAGACTGAGACAGTGAACAAATCTGCGGATAAGCGGGTTTGGAAGAGGAGCCTGACATTGAGGGAAAGCAGTTGCGCTTGGATCTGCCCCAGGACCCCCCTGCTCACCAGGAGAACATGCTGTGACCTGGAAAGAGCTGACTGTTGGCACAGCTTGGCTAAGAGGAAGGTCCAGGAGAGGAAAGGACCAGGCTCGCCCTGCACGGATGAAGTTCCTGGCACTCGAGCCCCGGGGCAGCCGTGGAATTGGCCGTCTTTCCTGTGCTCTGTCTAGTATCCATTCATGGGCTACCTATGGAGATGGGTCCTATGCGTTTTATGTGTATTAAGCCATTTAATTCTCACAGCACCCTTATAAAATACTGTGATTATCTCCACTTGACATATGAAGAAATGGAAATACATACAAGCTAAGTACCTTGCCCCGGTTCACATGGCCTTTCAGTAATAAATCTAGGATGACAACCCAAGATGCTCAGTGGCAACCAGGGCTCACGACATTGACCACCAGGCTGGGCTGCCTCTCACTGCGGTGGCTCTGAGCTGGCAGGCGGGGGCATGCTCTAATCAGAGTAGTAATAAGCCACTTTACTAAGAAGAAAAGCTGTGCAGAGGGATGCTGGCTAGTCACATGGTAGAAAGAGAACAGGATTTAGATCAGAAGACCAGGTGTTGATTGAACTCTGATACTAACTAGTTATGCAACAGTTAACCCCACTGACTCTCAACTTCCTCATATTTAACCTAAGGTTAACAATATCTACCTCACGAGTCTTCTGAATAGCAGATAGACTGTATAACTGTGTCTAAAACAGCTCCTGGCACT
Source organism: Grampus griseus (assembly GCF_964374135.1). Taxonomy (NCBI): domain Eukaryota; kingdom Metazoa; phylum Chordata; class Mammalia; order Artiodactyla; family Delphinidae; genus Grampus; species Grampus griseus. The sequence goes on along the minus strand of NC_139006.1, from coordinate 31,314,309 downwards.
AAGTAAATACGCGGTAAACAGAAGGTGAGTGAAAGATCAGTGAGAGATGCTTCATAGACACAGGTCTGATTGCCCTTGACGAGAGTGTGAAGTTCATGAACAAGGACAAAATAAGCGTCAAACGTGTGGGGATGTTCAGTGAATGAATCTAGGGGTGTCTGTGGGGGAGGGCGGGTGGTCTATATGTATAATAGCTGCCATTCATGGGGCAACTGTCATTTACTGAGGTCACCATGAACCTTCAATGTACCATTAATAACCATGAATTAAGGCATTTTGTTATGTACTTTGCGTTTCACCGTTACATGCATTTTACAGATGCTTAAGCAGGGACTGTTCTGAGACATGGTGGTCCAGCCACCGTGCACATGTCTATGAAACCTAGCAACAGGCAGGCCTTGCTGCAAAGATGTGGCCAACTTAGCCCCAGAGCTCCTGCCTCCAGCTATGCTACTGAGGAAACCTGGGCTAAAACAGATGAAAAGAAATTTTTTTTGGTACAAGAAAATACATTGAAGTAGATATGTATAGGAAAAAGCTCGAAATTTACATATGCAAAACATTAACTGGATTGTCTCCATACTTTTCTATACTTTCTATTTTAAAAACTTTAAATCAATAAAATGGTTATTTTAGCAAACGGTTGAAACAAGCACATTTCTTTCTTCCAAAATTAACAGACATGATCTGTAGACATAAGCTGAAAAGCCATAGTGACAATAAAGAGATTTTCAATGGATGTCCCATTAGTGTAAATTCAGGAGAAGCTCTGGGTGTTTTCATAACCTACTATTTTATACTCTCCTCGTTTCAGTTGTATTTTATTGAGGGTTAAGGAAATAAGAAATGTTGATTTTCATATGTTGAACAAGAATCACTTGGAATATATAACAATGTAGTCAACATGGCAGGCTTATTAAATATGTTTCTATAATCCTATAACTTCTTTAGGTTTTAAAGACAGTCAAATTACTTACACGCCCTGGAATTTCAAAAACTTGTCAACAATGCTGCCCTCTGAGGCTTACGCCAAACTAAAATCCACTCAGCCTCAAAGAGTCTCTTTTGGCAAAAATTGGATGTGTAGGCTTAATAGTAAGTCCCAAAGCCCCACAGCATTTCCTGTTACTGTTTATTCCCCAGGGACCAAACTTAATGTGAGGAAAATAAAAGCTGCCTTGGATTTTTCCTGCTTTCACCAGAAGGCGTTAAGTCTGACTTTCATTTTCCTACAACGGTCTCACTTGTAGTGAGAATCTTGACTCGCAGGGTAGGAAGGGGCTCCGGGAAATCACCGCCTACAAACGGCCCACATCATAGACAAGGACACGACCCAGAGACTATGACCATCCCCTCTGTGAACCTGCTCTGACTGGAGCTTGGACTGGATCACCATGGTTAATAAGAGGCATCATCCATGTTTCAAAAACTTAGAAGAAACAGTCAGCTATCCACACAACTCATCCATTTGATATATGAGAATCTCGCTAAAGAACTGAACTATTGATAGCTGGGGAAGATGGCGGAAGAGTAAAACGCGAAGATCACCTTCCTCCCCACAGATACACCAGAAATACATCTACACGTGGAACAACTCCTACAGAACACCTACTGAACGCTGGCAGAAGACCTCAGACCTCCCAAAAGGCAAGAAACTCCCCCACGTACCTGGGTAGGGCAAAAGAAAAGAAGAATAAACAGAGACAAAAGAATAGGGACGGCACCTGCACCAGTGGGAGGGAGCTGTGAAGGAGGAAAAGTTTCCACACACTAGGAAGCCCCTTCGCGGGCGGAGACTGCGGGTGGCGGAGGGGAAAGCTTCGAAGCCGCGGAGCAGAGCGCAGCAACAGGGGTGCGGAGAGCAAAGCGGGGAGATTCCCGCGCAGAGGATCGGGGCCGACCGGCACTCACCAGGCCGAGAGGCTTGTCTGCTCACCTGCCAGGGCGGGCGGGGCTGGGAGCTGAGGCTCGGGCTTTGGTCGGAGCACCGGGAGAGGGCTGGGTTTGGCAGCGTGAACACAGCCTGCAGGACGTTAGTGCGCCACGGCTAGCCGGGAGGGAGTCCGGGGAAAAGTCTGGAGCTGCCGAAGAGGCGAGAGACTTCTTCTTCCCTCTTTGTTTCCTGGTGCGCGAGGAGAGCGGATTAAGAGCGCTACTTAAAGGAGCTCCAGAGACTGCGCGAGCCGCGGCTAACAGCGCGGACCCCAGAGACGGGCATGAGACGCTAAGGCTGTTGCTGCCGCCACCAAGAAGCCTGTGTGTGAGCACAGGTCACTATCCACACCTCCTTTCCGGGGAGCCTGTGCAGGCCCCCACTGCCAGGTTCCCGGGATCCAGGGACAACTTCCTCAGGAGAACGCACGGCGCCTCAGGCTGCTGCAACGTCACGCCGTCCTCTGCCGCAACGTCATGCCGTCCTCTGCCGCAATGTCACGCCGTCCTCTGCCGCCGCAGGCCCGCCCCGCACTCCGCGCCCCTCCCTCCCCCCGGCCTGAGTGAGCCAGAGACCCCAAATCAGCGGCTCCTTTAACTCCGTCCTGTCTGAGCGGAAAAACAGACGCCCTCCAGCGACCTACATACAGAGGCGGGGCCAAATCCAAAGCTGAGCCCCTGGGAGCTGTGAGAACAAAGAAGAGAAAGGGAAATCTCTCCCAGCAGCTTCAGAAGCAGCGGATTAAAGCTCCACAATCAACTTGATGTACCCTGCATCTGTGGAATAAATGAATAGACTAACGCATCATCCCAAATTGAGGAGGTGGACTTTGAGAGCAAGATTTATGATTTTTTCCCCTTTTCCTCTTTTTGTGAGTGTGTATGTGTATGCTTCTGTGTGAGATTTTGTCTGTATAGCTTTGCTTCCACCATTTGTACTAGGGTTCTATCCGTCCGTTTTTTTTTTCTTTTTTTTCTTATAAATTATTTTTTTATTTTAATAACTTTATTATATTTTATCTTACTTTATGTTATTTCACTTTATCTTCTTTCTTTCTTTTTTTCCTTCCCTCCTTCCTTCCTTCCTCCCTCCCTCCCTCCCTTCTTTCTTTCTTTCTTTCTACTTCTACTAATTCTTTCCTTCTACTTTACCTCCCTTTTATTCTGAGCCGAGTGGATGAAAGGCTCTTGGTGCTGCAGCCAGGAGTCAGGGCTCTGCCTCTGAGGTGGAAGAGCCAACTTCAGGACACTGGTCAACAAGAGACCTCCCAGCTCCACATAATATCAAACAGTGAAAATCTCCAAGAGACCTCCATCTCAACACCAGCACCCAGCTTCACTCAACGACCAGCAAGCTACAGTGCTGGACATCCTATGCCAAACAACTAACAAGCCAGGAATACCACCCCACCCATTAGCAGAAAGGCTGCCTAAAATCATAAAAAGTCCACAGACACCCCAAAACACACCACCAGACGTGGACCTGCCCACCAGAAAGACAAGATCCAGCCTCATCCACCAGAACACAGGCACTAGTCCCCTCCACCAGGAAGCCTACACAACCCACTGAACCAACCTTAGCCACTGGGGACAGACACCAAAAACAATGGGAACTATGAACCTGCAGCCTACAAAAAGGAGGCCCCAAACACAGTAAGATAAGCAAAATGAGAAGTTAGAAAAATACACAGCGGATGAAGGAGCAAGATAAAAGCCCACCAGACCTAACAAATGAAGAGGAAATAGGCAGTCTACCTGAAAAATAATTCAGAATAATGATAGTAAAGATGATCCAGAATCTTGGAAATAGAATAGACAAAATGCAAGAAACCTTTAACAAGGACCTAGAAGAACTAAAGATGAAACAAACAACAATGAACAACACAATAAATGACATTAAAAATACCCTAGATGGGATCAATAGCAGAATAACTGAGGCAGAAGAACGGATAAGTGACCTGGAAGATAAAATAGTGGAAATAACTACTGCAGAGCAGAATAAAGAAAAAAGAATGAAAAGAACTGAGGACAGTCTCAGAGACCTCTGGGACAACATTAAACGCACCAACTTTCAAATTATAGGGGTTCCAGAAGAAAAAGAGAAAAAGAAAGGGACTGAGAAAATATTGGAAGAGATTATAGTTGAAAACTTCCCTAATATGGGAAAGGAAATAGTTAATCAAGTCCAGGAAGCACAGAGAGTCCCATACAGGATAAATACAAGGAGAAATATGCCAAGACACATATTAATCAAACTGGCAAAAATTAAATACAAAGAAAGCATATTAAAAGCAGCAAGGGAAAAACAACAAATAACACACAAGGGAATCCCCATAAGGTTAACAGCTGATCTTTCAGCTGAAACTCTGCAAGCCAGAAGGGACTGGCAGGACATAGTTAAAGTGATGAAGGAGAAAAACCTGCAACCAAGATTACTCTACCCAGTAAGGATCTCATTCAGATTTGATGGAGAAATTAAATCCTTTACAGACAAGCAAAAGCTGAGAGAGTTCAGCAACACCAAACCAGCTTTACAACAAATGCTAAAGGAACTTCTCTAGGCAGGAAACACAAAAGAAGGAAAAGACCTACAATAATGAACCCAAAACAATTAAGAAAATGGGAATAGGAACATACATATCGATAATTACCTTAAATGTAAATGGACTAAATGCTCCCACCAAAAGACACAGATTGGCTGAATGGATACAAAAACAAGACCCACATATTTGCTGTCTACAAGAGACCCACTTCACACCTAGAGACACATACAGACTGAAAGTTAGGGGATGGAAAAAGATATTTCATGCAAATGGAAACCAAAAGAAAGCTGGAGTAGCAGTACTCATATCAGACAAAATAGACTTTAAAATAAAGACTATTAGAAGAGAAAAGAAGGACACTACATAATGATCAAGGGATAAATCCAAGAAGAAGATATAACAATTGTAAATATTTATGCACCCAACATAGGAGCACCTCAATACATAAGGCAAATACTAACAGCCATAAAAGGGGAAATCGACAGTAACACATTCATAGTAGGGGACTTTAACACCCCACTTTCACCAATGGACAGATCATCCAAAATGAAAATCAATAAGGAAACACAAGCTTTAAATGATACATTAAACAAGATGGACTTAATTTATATTTATAGGACATTCCATCCAAAAACAACAGAATACACATTCTTCTCAAGTGCTCATGGAACATTCTCCAGGATAGATCATATCTTCGGTCACAAATCAAGCCTTGGTAAATTTAAGAAAATTGAAATTTTATCAAGTATCTTTTCTGACCATAACTCTATGAGACTAGATGTCAATTACAGGAGAAGATCTGTAAAAATTACAAGCACATGGAGGCTACACAATACACTACTTAATAACGAAGTGATCACTGAAGAAATCAAAGAGGAAATCAAAAAATACCTAGAAACAAATGACAATGGAGACACGACCACCCAAAATCTATGGGATGCAGCAAAAGCAGTTCTAAGAGGGAAGTTTATAGCAATACAATCCTACCTTAAGAAACAGGAAACATCTCGAATAAACAACCTAACCTTACACCTAAAGCAATTAGAGAAAGAAGAACAAAAAAACCCCAAAGTTAGCAGAAGGAAAGAAATCATAAAAATCAGATCAGAAATAAATGAAAAAGAAATGAAGGAAATGATAGCAAAGATCAATAAAATTAAAAGCTGGTTCTTTGAGAAGATAAACCAAATTGATAAATCATTAACCAGATCATCAAGAAAAAAAGGGAGAAGACTCAAATCAATAGAATTAGAAATGAAAAAGAAGAAGTAACGACTGACACTGCAGAAATACAAAAGATCATGAGAGATTACTACAAGCAACTCTATGCCAATAAAATGGACAACCTGGAAGAAATGGACAAATTCTTAGAAATGCACAACCTGCCAAGACTGAATCAGGAAGAAATAGAAAATATGAACAGACAAATCACAAGCTCTGAAATTGAAACTGTGATTAAAAATCTTCCAACAAACAAAAGCCCAGGACCAGATGTCTTCACAGGCGAATTCTATCAAACATTTAGAGAAGAGCTAACACCTAACCTTCTCAAACTCTTCCAGAATATAGCAGAGGGAGGAACACTCCCAAACTCATTCTACGAGGCCACCATCACCCTGATACCAAAGCCAGACAAGGATGTCACAAAGAAAGAAAACTACAGACCAATATCACTGATGAACATAGATGCAAAAATCCTCAACAAAATACTAGCAAACAGAATCCAACAGCACATTAAAAGGATCATACAACATGATCAAGTGGGGTTTAGCCCAGGAATGCAAGGATTCTTCAATATACGCAAAACAATTAATGTGATACACCATATTAACAAATTGAAGGAGAAATACCGTAAGATCATCTCAATAGATGCAGAGAAAGCCTTCGACAAAATTCAACACCCATTTATGATAAAAAACCCTGCAGAAAGTAGGCATAGAGGGAAGTCTCCTCAGCATAATAAAGGCCATATATGACAAACCCACAGCCAACATCATCCTCAATGGTGAAAAACTGAAAGCATTTCCACTAAGATCAGGAACAAGACAAGGTTGCCCACTCCCACCACTCTTATTCAACATAGTTTTGGAAGTTTTAGCCACAGCAATCAGAGAAGAAAAGGAAATAAAAGGAATCCAAATCAGAAAAGAAGAAGTAAAGCTGTCATTGTTTGCAGATGACATGATACTATACATAGAGGATCCTAAAGATGCTACCAGAAAACTACTAGAGCTAATCAATTAATTTGGTAAAATAGCAGGATACAAAATTAATGCGCAGAAATCTCTGGCATTCCTATACACTAATGATGAAAAATCTGAAAGTGAAATCAAGAAAACACTCCCATTTACCACTGCAACAAAAAGAATAAAATATCTAGGAATAAACCTACCTAAGGAGACAAAAGACCTGTATGCAGAAAATTATAAGACACTGATGAAAGAAATTAAAGATGATACAAATAGATGGAGAGATATACCATGTTCTTGGATTGGAAGAATCAACATTGTGAAAATGACTCTACTACCCAAAGCAATCTACAGATTCAATGCAATCCCTATCAAACTACCACTGCCATTTTTTACAGAACCAGAACAAAAAATTTCACAATTTGTATGGAAACACAAAAGGCCCCAAATAGCCAAAGCAATCTTGAGAACGAAAAACGGAGCTGGAGGAATCAGGCTCCCTGACTTCAGACTATACTATAAAGCTACAGTAATCAAGACAGTATGGTACTGGCACAGAAACAGAAAGATAGATCAATGGAACAGGATAGAAAGCCCAGAGATAAACCCATGCACATATGGTCACCTTATCTTTGATAAAGGAGGCAGGAATATACAGTGGAGAAAGGACAGCCTCTTCAATAAGTGGTGCTGGGAAACTGGACAGGTATATGTAAAAGTATGAGATTAGATCACTCCGTAACACCATACACAAAAATAAGGTCAAAATGGATTAAAGACCTAAATGTAAGGCCAGAAACTATCAAACTCTTAGAGGAAAACATAGGCAGAACACGCTATGACATAAATCACAGCAAGATCCTTTTTGACCCACCTCCTAGGGAAATGGAAATAAAAACAAAAATAAACAAATGGGACCTAATGAAACTTCAAAGCTTTTGCACAGCAAAGGAAACCATAAACAAGACCAAAAGACAACCCTCAGAATGGGAGAAAATATTTGCAAATGAAGCAACTGACAAAGGATTAATCTCCAAACTTTATAAGCAGCTCATGCAGATCAATAACAAAAAAACAAACAACCCAATCCAAAAATGGGCAGAAGACCTAAATAGACATTTCTCCAAAGAAGATATACAGATAGCCAACAAACACATGAAAGAATGCTCAACATCATTAATCATTAGAGAAATGCAAATCAAAACTACAATGAGATATCATGTCACACCAGTCAGAATGGCCATCATCAAAAAATCTAGAAACAATAAATGCTGGAGAGGGTGTGGAGAAAAGGGAACCCTCTTGCACTGTTGGTGGGAATGTAAATTGATACAGCCACTATGGAGAACAGTATGGAGGTTCCGTAAAAAACTACAAATAGAACCCAGCAATCCCAATATGACCCAGCAATCCCACTACTGGGCATAGACCCTGAGAAAACCATAATTCAAAAAGACTCATGTACCAAAATGTTCATTGCAGCTCTATTTACAATAGCCCGGAGATGGAAACAACCTAAGTGCCCATCATCGGATGAATGGATAAAGAAGATGTGGGCCATATATACAATGGAATATTACTCAGCCATAAAAAGAAACAAAATTGAGCTATTTGTAATGAGGTGGATAGACCTAGAGTCTGTCATACAGAGTGAAGTAAGTCAGAAAGCGAAAGACAAATACCGTATGCTAACACATATATATGGAATTTAAGAAAAAAATAATGTCATGAAGAACCTAGGGGTAAGACAGGAATAAAGACACAGACCTACTAGAGAATGGACTTGAGGATATGGGGAGGGTGAAAGGTAAGCTGTGACAAAGCGAGAGAGAGGCATGGACATATACACACTACCAAATGTAAGGTAGATAGCTAGTGGGAAGCAGCCGCATAGCACAGGGAGATCAGCTCGGTGCTTTGTGACCGCCTGGAGGGGTGGGATAGGGAGGGTGGGAGGGAGGGCGATGCAAGAGGGAAGAGATATGGGGACATATGTATATGTATAACTGATTTACTTTGTTATAAAGCAGAAACTAACACACCATTGTAAAGCAATTATACTCCAATAAAGATGTAAAAAAAAAAAAGAACTGAACTATTTTGGGGAGGGGATTAAATCCATTATGCGAAAGTCTTTGGGAATGGTATTTTAACTTTGGCTTCTCCTAGTTGTGTTGGGGGAGAGAAAGTAGGGTTAATGCCTAATTATGTAGTTATTTCTATTATGTGGTTACAGAGTCATTTCTTTACCTATGTTCTCTCCAGACCTACTCCATAGAAGCTTGAAAACAGAAAACCATATCCTAGCCACAGTTATTCCAGCTCTGTATACGTTTAAGCCCAGAGTTTTCTTATGGTTCCAGCCAGGGCTGTTGAGTCAGACTAACTGGGTTTGAATTCTGGTCCTGCCATTGAGTAGATACTTGAAGTTGGGCAAGCAACTTGATCTTGCATTAGCAACTTGACCTCTCTCTGGCTTCCTTTTCCTCATATTAAAATGGAGTTAATTTTAATATTCATCTTCTATGTAAAGTGCCTAGTGCAGTGCATTTCACATAGTAAATATTCGATCAATATTGGCTATTGATAAGTGCTCAAAAAGTATTTATTGGAAAGAATGTATTAAGGGGAAAGAGAGAGAATTGTCACAAAGAAGAAAGCCATGACTCTTTCTCAAACCACTCCAGCTCCTGCTGGTCTCAACATTTCAGATATTCTAGCATAATTTATCAGGCTCATGGAAGCAGAAGAATTCTATTGTCACATGAAATTTACATATATAAGGTGTGATCTGCTCCAAAAACCTAGGATACAAATTTAGTCACGTTACTCCCCCACCCCCTTCCCCAATTAATACCTATGGTATACTCAGATATACCATAAAAAAAAGTCTAGAGTGGGCTTCCCTGGTGGCGCAGTGGTTGAGAGTCCGCCTGCCGATGCAGGGGACACGGGTTCGTGCCCCAGTCCGGGAAGATCCCACATGCCGCGGAGCGGCTGGGCCCGTGAGCTGTGGCCGCTGAGCCTGCGCGTCCGGAGCCTGTGCTCCGCAACGGGAGAGGCCACAACAGTGAGAGGCCCGCATACAGAAAGAAAAAAAAAGTCTAGAGTGTCCACCTTTGTCCAGGAATGCCTGGGGCTTAATCAGTTGAAAGGGGTCAGAGTGCTCTCAAATGCCAAGTGGGGCAGAGATGGCCTGGCACTGTCTTACACTTCCTGCCGCTCCACCTCAGTGGATGGGCCTGCAGCTTCCCCGGGGCGGCACCCAGCCAGAGCCCAGCTCAAGGTCCTGGCTTGGTGATGACTGTTCTGAGACCACAGTCAGAGGACCGGCACTGCTGTCCAGGAGGCCCAACTGCTATGCCACGGCTGTGTCAGCAAAAGCCGCAGGCCTGCGGGCCACGCCAGCCGTTGCAAAGCCCATACGCCCTTTTCTCAGAAACTGGGCCATCAACCTCGATATCTCTTCTCCCCTTAACCACAACTTATTTTTAGGATTATTTCACCTATGCAGATGTGTCCGCCTGTGCCCCCGCCTGTGAGTTTGCCAGGGCCGTCACACAGAGCTCCACAGACTTGGCCGGTGGGGGAGCTTAAACAGCAGAAATTTATTTTCCACAATTCTGGAGGCCGCAAATCTAAGAGAAGGTGTTGGCAGGTAGGTTGCTTCTGAGGCCTCTCTCCTTGGCTTGCAGATGGCCGTCTTCTTCCTGTGTCCTCATGTGGCCTTGTCTCCAAACACGGTCACATTCTGAGTTACTGGAAGTTAGGATTTCATTGTTGGGTATTTGGGAGCGGGGGCACAGTTCAGCCCACGACACCAACAACTGACTACCTACTTAGGATGTAAGCTAACTTGTTCAGTGAGAGAGATGGAGAGAGAGAGATGGAGAGAGGTGTGTACCCAGGGAGGCCTCTCCAGGCTACTTTCCAGGACAATAGGTACCATGCTTTCCTTACTAAGTGGACAGTCAAGGGCTGTCCAAACATTTACAGAGCACCCTACCAAACCCAGGAGCTCTCTGTAGAACAGAGGACCCCAGAGCTTCTCTGGGAGAAAATGGGAGTGTGGTCAAGACCCCTTCACCCTCTCCTCAAGGAATCACCTCTGACCAGTACCGTGTAAAACCCCATCCTGGAGGATTCCAGGTGTCCCGGCTCCTTCTGTTACTTTTTCACAACGACATGCTTCACTGCGGTTTGCATCGGTATGTATGTTATGTCTGCCGATCCTTAACTTTGGGAGCATAACTCTGCGACTCACATTCAGCCTGGCTTCGCTCCACGGTCCGGATAAGCCTGAGACCTGCAGACACCCTGGCTTTATTTTTCCCCTTGGCTTCTTTTCGGAGACGGGCTGGTTAATCGCCCTGCTCAGCTGTGACACCCAGAAAAGCAGAGACAGGAAAGTCAGACACGGCCTCCCCTTGACCTGTTTGCACACACCAGACCAATAAAGTGCGGGCAGAATGACAGTGACAGCTGCCCCGTGGTGTTCAGAGGGACCCGAGAGGTTCAGTTCTGCAGCCTCAGGGACAAGGGTATCATTACAGCCCGGCTGCTCCGAGAGAAGCCACTTCAACCCAGCCTGGAAGACGGGCGGCTCTCGGCGGCGCAGCTAGACATCTGGGACCCCGAGGACCAGGCATCTGGGACCCTGAGAGCCGGGGATCTGGGACCTCCCCCCAAGTCCTACTCACCCTGCGGCACCACCGGCCACGGCTCCCATCACCCGATCGGCTCCCTGCCGGGCTTCAGCAGCTGGGCTGGGAGCCCATCCCCACCTGTGGCGACAGAGGGGCACGAGGAAGGCAGGTAAATGGGGGCCAGGCAGTCTGGTGCCCGCTGCAAGGACAAGGGCCTCCCGGGGCGGGGCGTCCTGCGGGGGAGGCAGAAGTTCTCCCCGTGGGACGATGCTCTGCTCTCGGGGAGGGACCCGCGGTGTCTGCTGAAGCGGGGCCTGCGGCACGTCAGTTTCAGCCTGGTCACCAAGGGCATGACAGATGCTCCCGACTTCCTGTGGAGCCTGTCAGAGGTGCAGAAGCTCAACCTGTCCCACAACCAGCTCCGGGCCCTCCCGCCCGAGGTGGGGAAGCTGACACGGCTGGTGGTCTTGAACTTGTGCGGGAACCGCCTGAAGACCCTGCCCCGGGAGGTCAGCCTCCTCCAGAGTCTCAAGGTCCTGTTTGTGCACATGAACTGCCTGACGGAGCTGCCGGCAGAGCTGAGCGCCTGCCGGAACCTGGAGGTCCTGAGCCTGTCGCACAACTTCCTGTCCCAGCTCCCCGCCAGCCTCGCCGACCTCTCCCGGCTGCGCAAGCTGAACCTCAGCCACAACCGCTTTGCGCACATCCCTGTCTGCGTGTTCTCGCTCAGGGAGCTGGACTTCCTGCACGTGGGCTCCAACCGCCTGGAGAACATTGCCGAGAGCATCCAGTGCCTGGCCAGCCTGCAGATCTTCATTGCCGAGAGTAACAACATCCACACCTTCCCCCGCTCCCTCTGCCTGCTCACGAGCCTGGAGCTGCTGAACTTGAACAACAATGACATCCAGACCCTCCCCGAGGAGCTCTACCTGCTGTGCAGACTGGCCAGGATCGCTTGGAACCCCATGGACAAAGGGCTTCACATTTCCCACAACCCTTTATCCAAACCTCTGCCCGAGCTGCTGGAGGGGGGTCTGGAGATGCTCTTTAGCTACCTGAAGGACAAAAAACACACCTGACGTGGGCGCCGGAGACACCAACAGACTTAGCCGGGTACTTTCCTGGTCTAAACCTTCTCCTCTTCCTGTTTCTGTGGGTCGATGCTTGTGCTATTATTTGCTAAATCACACTGAACGCCCCTTCTAAGGAGGCGTTTGCTTTTAGCTCTATGTTCTTAATAACCCGCATAATACTATGTTCATCTCCTTCTAAACATTAATTGAAAGAGGACTTGGGTTTTCCCCAAAGAGAAATAATTCTGATTCTTCTGGGGAGCGGTGGGATTCAGCCTTTGGAAGGGAGGACAGCAGGTCTGATTCAAAGTCAATCAAAAGTGAAATATTTGCTAAGTATGTGCAGTGGGCCAGGTACGATATAGGAGGCATTGACACCATCTGGTTTCAGCCCCTGAATTGGCAACGTGGGTAGCAATGGCAAGACATGCTCCCACCTCAGCCGCCATCAAGCATCACTTGGGACCAAAGAGCAAGCTGGGGCCCTGCCCTCCCGGTAATGACCAAATCAGCCAGAGCTTCCCCACGAGTCCCTGGGGGAAACAGCCACAGGAACTTTGCCTCCAGAATGACTGTTGGGTAACAATCCAGCCGCTCATGCTGACGTCTGGTGGTGAGTGACGGGGGTACAGAGTGATGGCTTTCAGAGAATAAATACAAACGAAAACTAACATTCAGTGTCCACCTTCTTTCCCAATCCTCCTCTTGCACTCACGGTCACATCCTTGAGCTTTTCTAGAGACACTTGCCAGTGGTTACATTATCCTTTAATAATTTCATTATTCCTCCCGTATACATTTGCCTTCTCAGAGATGAGCTAATAATAGGGGAAAAAATGGCCAAAAGGCAGGAAGGAGGAGGTAAGGCAAAGACAGGCCACCCAAAAAAGTCATTACCTTTTTCACATTCAGAGAAGGGGGATATTTGCCACTTGGCTTTCCCATATGGACATTTAAAGATGAGTTTGCAACACGCAAAACTCTTTAGACAAAAGGATCTGTAAAAATATGGTTTGTTTTGTTTTTAATTCTGAGAGTACACAGCTGTCAGTTAAATGCAGAATCAGGACGAGGAATTACAGAGCTCCTGCCACGAGAGTCCCTGAACCTCACTGTTGTCACAGCAGCCAAGAGCCCCTGAGACATCACTATGTGGTGACAGTTCAAGAATTAGAATGAAAAGGTGGCAGTGAACCTACAGTACCTTCAGATCAGTGGAAGTCCAAGCATTCGGGTTTCCTGGCACGTTTGTTTACAGGACACAACGAATAATAGCAAGACAGGAATGGGGGTTGCTGCTAGGATTTATCTAACTTCCTACTACCCTTAGTTTAATTCAGTTAAATTTATATTGATTAGCACCTTCCCTGGGCAAGGACCTCGAGAGGAATGACGCTCAGCTCCTTCTACCAAGGAGCTCAAAGTCTGGTGAAAGAGACAGACCCACGTGGGTTTCCACAATGTGGCAAGTTGTGATCCCCACTAAAGAGAAAGGACTGAAGCAAAGATAACACACTAGATGGCGTAGAGCAGACTGAGTCCCGGGTTTCAGAAACCAAAGGACACGATCAGGATGAATCAGTCAAACCCCCATTCTAGCAGTCGTCTCACCCTAATTCCCCCTTCTGCCTTCACCCCATGTGGGGAAGGGCCACAAAGCCTGGGGCAGTGGGTGGCTCTTTCTCAGGTTGACTCAGGCAGCTTTAGTATGGGGGACTGCGGTCTTACGTCTTCTAAGGGCTGCTCAAGGCGGGGGCGGGGGGGCGGGGGCTGGTGGTGGTCCATGTAACTTATTCACAGGACAAGTGATTTTTCCAGCAGACCCCAACATCAATTTCCCATCCAGCAAAGAAGGCAGCCAATTCCTGCCTTTACCATCAGACACCATCGTTCCATGAGCACCTTAGTGCATGAGCTCTTGTGTTGAACCACTGCAAACAGATCTTACCAGTGTCACTGGGAGGCAACTGCAGTCTCCTCCAGAGCTCCCTCCACAGCCCCCTCCAGCAGCAACCGGAGACCTGCTTATCCCCGCCAGGCACACACAGGCACACTCAGTAACCACACCCACGTTTGCTTGCTGGAGCCAAGACTATTTAAAGACATCAGAGGAATTCTTACTTGATCTCATGACTCAGTGGGAAATTGTGGGACGCACCTTCCTCTGCAGAGCAGGACTGAGGCTGGAGCTGGAGCCCATATATGCAGCTGTCACACAAACACCACTTGTGCCAGGATCGCGCTCGTGGTGTCTGCTGCTGAAGACCCACTTGGGCTCACGCTGAATTTCCAATGACCTTTGCTCTGGCGGAGAGGCAGGCTGGAACACCACCATCACGCTTTTCCTGCTGAGCAATCATTTTATTTCTTCTCCTTGCTTTTTCAGTCACTTGATACCTCACAGTAACTCTATTCCAGGGAAAGAACGTAAGCATATTTTGAAGGTGACCCAAGAGCTTATTATACTTCTTGAGGAAAAAGTGCTCTCAATGTGGTTGCCAGCATCTGTTGGTGCCTTTCAGAGTATAGAAGCGAGGTTTTCTTTGTTAAAGCTCGGCATTGAGGACATCATAAAAGTAATTGCAGCTGCCTGATGAACTTTAGATATTGATTCTTTGTGAATGCTCCTTTTTATCGATAAAGGGAAGTGCTGAGCAAAAACCTGGCTAACGAGCTTGGTTATTCAAAACATTAACGTGGAGGGAATTTGACACAATCCTGGGTGTCTGCTCTCAAATCCTGCAGTTTGCTGACGGGCTGTGAAATGCTTTCTGCTTATCTTTTGTAGTTCTGATACTGCCACATTCAAATAACTCCCAGGTATTTCTAAGGCTTCCAAATCAAAGCATTGAGGCTCACTGCATTGGCTGAGGAGTACGTTTAGCAAAAGAATACGAGCTAATTGGGTGCTTGATGTGGGGAGCTGGCTGTTCACATCCTGATGATGGGTTGGTTTGCATATCACTGGGCCCTCTGTAAGGAAGGATCTCAGTGGTGTGTTCAGAGACACCTTTTGAAGCAGCTTACAAGCATACAATTAAGAAATCCTCTGTTCCTAGGAAAGGAAGACAGCTTTGAAAAGACACATCTGTTCAAAGAATAATACCGCTAAATGCATAAAACTGCTGCACATTAGAAAGAAGAGTGTCGTCATTAGTTACTTGTTGACTTAATAAATGGTTAATAGTAGAAATGGGCTCCATTCTCAGGCTTTAGTTAATGCACTGCGTCTCTATATTAACCAGAGAGACAATCAGGGTGCACGTGTACTTCACAGCCAGGCATGCCTGCAAAGAGATGGAGAGGGAAAGCTGTCATTATTGGCAGGGATACTTTAAACCCTTTTCTTGTGGGAATGGATTATTGCATTTTAAAATTCCATTTCCTATGCCTCAAAGCACAGACTGAGTATGCATGTGGATGGCTATGCATTACACACAGAGGAAGATGAAAGCACTGTGGGCTTGGTCACTGGAAGACGATGCAGGTATCAACACCCTGAGATGACCAGGGTGAGTGAGGCTCAAAGCTGGGCTGGGGTGCCTCTCATCAGTAACATACATTGGTGAGGGAGAGTCTGGACAAAGTCCAGACTTTCACTACAAACAGTGAAAAACAGAAGATGAGTTCAGGAAATGGTCTTTTTTAAAAAAGCAAACATTAAATCTGTTAGATTTTAGCTAATAGGAAGATACTACTCCATGACTCCATCAATACCTCCTTAAGTATCCACATGTATTCTATCTTCTTATCCCACCAAAGAATTATTTTCAGCACTGTGTGAGATATAGAGAAACACAAAACCCCCAGCCTAGATTAAATGCGCAACTAAGTACTGGTACCCGTGATGTAATTATAATTAATCCAAGAGCATAAAAATACAACTTTTCATAGATTTTAAGAAAATGAAACAAAATTCAGAGGAACATGAAAGCTATTATAAACAATAATGGGAACAGTCTTGACCTTGTTGAGAAAAGAACTTTTGACGAGTGTTCCTTTGATGGTACCCATCAAGTTATATGTTGAATCCAAAGCATTACTAATTAAAAAAAAAAATGACAGCATAGTAATAAAAGGGAAGCAGAGAGGGCTCATAATGAATCTGTAAGAGCTTGGGCATCATTAGGCGAGCATAACTGAAAGCTATTAGCATCAAGCTTGCTATGCAGATTTTTTTTAAACATCTTTATTAGAGTATAATTGCTTTACCAGATTTTTTTTAGTAGTGTCGTAGGCATCTATTTGCAAGGAGAGAGCTTATCTCCCATTGCTTAAACTTACTTCTCTTTTTTTTTTAACTCTTTATTTTATATTGGAGTATAGCCGATTAACAATGCTGTGATAGTTTCAGGTACACAGCAGAGACTCAGCCATACATATACATGTATCCATTCTCCCCCAAACTCCTACTGTCTAGGACAGGGAACTCTGCTCAATGTTATGTGGCAGCCTGGATGGGAGGGGAGTTTAAATTTACTTCTTATTTCAGCACAGGACAGAAAATGAAAGGGAACTTGAGTCCATCAGGAAAGTGTCAAAGTATTTCTGGACACTCTGGAGAGAAGCCTACATTATGAAATTCACAGGACTACTAGCTTCTGCAGAATGAGCTAGAGCAGCCTATGGAACATCATAGAGTCCCCCATATTCTTTGGTCTTCAGCGACTTGAGTTCCCCAGAAGAGCCAGGACATGCCACTGGGGGCAAATCCACACTCCAGCCTCAGTGGCTTCTTTGGTGTTGCTGGTTCTCTGATTGCAAAGCCACTGGAATTTGTCTTCTTGGCTGACTTAGATCTTCGCATCCAGCTTAGGGAAGAGATTCAATCATAATGCATTCATTGAATAGATGAGAAAGTGAACGAGTATGTACAGGTGACTTCACCTGTCCAGGCCTCAGTTTTCTATAAAGTGAGGCGACTGAATTCACTTTAAAGTAAACTCACTTTAAGCCTTTTTTAGCTTTGAAATTCAGACTGTATTTTTTTTGTCTTTCCCTTGTCTAATGCCTCAGTAAATAGCTACCTGAGATAAGAATTGTTGTGATGACTCAAGAAAAGCCAAAAACATGGATGAAATGCGTCAAGATCACTACCTCCTTGCAGTACCATAAAAAAATATCATTTAATTTTCGTTGACTTTCAAAAATATGAAAAGAGCTAAGCCTTTATTCAGGGTGAGTCTAGGAGTTTGCAGACCTGTAGATTGTCTGGATTCCATCTCTAACTTTTTATTGGATTGGAGGCTCAGAGGGAGTATTTCTCTTTGGCTTTGTTTGAAAGATTTGAAGCTCCTCTTACGTTTCTGGAAGAGAAGGAATTCCTAATTATCTGTTTCCCAGTAAAAAAAAGAACGAATTGGATTTGATGAAATAATATCATTTGGGTACGCAGAGCTGACATCTTTTCTCTTATAAAAGAGGAAGCATAATGTGTTTCAAAGCTTGAGTTGAACTCTTGTCATGAGTCATGCCTTCTCTACATCCCAGTCCACATACATATGTGAGTCAAACTTGAATTTTGCTATAAATTTTCCAAAGCAACTCCTGCAGGTGGACACGCAGAAAGCTACAAAACAGCTCTTCCTTTGGTTTCTTTGATTCTTAATAGAATTGCTCCTCTCTCTGCCTCTACTGTTTTAATCAAAGCCACAAATGGGTGATATTTACAGTGTGGAAATTAGAAATTAATGACTATAATTTGGTTTTTGACTACCTCTCCTTCTAGAAAGTCAAATTACAATTGTGTTGGGTAAGAAGTCCTGAATAATTTTGTTGCCATAAGTACTTTGAAAATTCAATGGATGGTTCTGGTATTATCCTCCTCAGCCTAGGATTATGAGTGAAGGTTCAGGAACATTTTCACTCTGGAAACCACAGGAGTAGTGTAAGTTAAGAATCTAGCAAGAAGGATAAATGTCTACTTTATGTTTTATTGTTTTATACTTTCTTCTTATCATGATTAAGTGTCTATGGTAAATAATCAAGAAATCTGTTTATTCTCTCAGAAATGTATATGTTTGTTATAGAAAATTTTAATTGTTCAACTAACCACGTAATATGTTGGTTATAGAATAATTGAGTTGACCCACTTTATTTGTACATGAACTTGCCAGGGTCTCACGGATTCATCCACTACTGTCATTTTGGCTGGCTTTCTTCTGTGGCTGAAGAGGGAATGTAATCCTTTCTGATCAGAATGAACAGGTTCCTTTTCTTCTGCCACTGAGGTTGTGTCCTTCATGGTCATCATCTATTGTGCAAAGGCCAAGGATGCATTTGACAAAACCACACGGCATGTGTGCAGTAAAGGTCTGACTCAGCAGTTCTTGGGTGTTGAAACTCTGTACATTTCAAAGAAAGGTCTGGCCTTTGACCAACTCCTGGGAAATAACCTCTAAGCTTTTAGGATACCCTGTCTGATAAGGGCATCTTTGTTTACCGGGGGCCATGGGTCACACCAGACAGTCTGGGCTCACCGTGTGATTTATGGTGAGGTCTTGGGCTATACAACAGCTGTGTAACCTCTGGAGAGGCTGAGAACTGAGGTACTAAGTTCAGCCACGGGGAGCTCCATGCCTCCAAGACACACTCCCAACAAAAACCCTGGACACCAAGGCTCAGGTGAGCTTCCCTGGTTGGCAGTACTCCATGCACGTCAAATATCATTGTTGGGAGAATTAAGCAATGATCATCAAATTACTCCATTAGGAGAGGACAGGGGGAAGCTGTGCCTGATCTCTCCTGGACTCTGCCTGGAGGCACTCCTTTTATCTTTGCTGATTTTGACTTGTGTCCTTTCGCTGTAATAAACCATAATCATGAATATGAGAGATTGTCTGAATTTTATGAGTCCTTCTAGCAAATTGTTGAAGCTGAGGGTGCTCCTGTGGACTCCAAAAAGCATGAGCTGAAAAGTAGACTTTATTAAGAAAGCAAGAGAATGAATAAAGAAGATATGTGGTACATATACATATATACAATGGAATATGACTCAGCCATAAAAAGGAATGAAATTGGGTCATTTGTAGAGATGTGGATGGACCTAGAGTCTGTCATACAGAGTGAAGTGAGTCAGAAAGAGAAAAACAAATATCATACATTAATGCATATATGTGGAATCTAGAAAAATGGTCCAGATGAACCTATTTTCAGGGCAAGAATAGAGACGCAGACATAGAGAACGGACGTGTGGACACAGCAGGGGAAGGGGAGGGTGGGATGAATTGGGAGATTAGGTTTGACAAATACACTACCATGTGTAAAATAGAAAGCTAGTGGGAACCTGCTGTATAGCACAGGGAGCTCAGCTCGGTGCTCTATGATGACCTAGATGGGTGGGATGGGGGGGCGAGGGAAGTCCAAGAGAGAGGGGATATATATATATATATATATATATATATATATACACACATATAGCTGATTCACTTCATTGTACAGCAGAAACTAACACAACATTGTAAAGCAATTATATTCTAAAAAAAAAAAAGAATACTTGCTGGAAAAAAAAGCAAGAAAAGGGAAGCGAGAGGTCCTCACATTCCTCCTCCATGTCAGCCGCATGTGGGGTCTGCCCTCCTGGGAGTTAACTCACCTGCTGTATAGTTCCTTCTTTTTATAGGGAAATCCTGAGCACAGTATCCAGACACCTTTGGTGTCTGCCTGTCTGGTTTTGATTCTGGGAGTTGTCTAAGAAAGCCAGCTGCAGAGCATCCCAATTTTGGGGGCATGATGGATTTGCCACAAGCAATGGATATCGTGAGTTCCAGAGAAGACAGCCTGGGGTACCATTCCCTCCTCTGCTCCCACTCACTCCAAGCAGCCCGGTGGGAGCTGCCACATCATTTTGGACATTCTTGTTCCTCACACAAACTTCTGAGAATCTATTAGGCATATCACAATTTCCCCCCAGGTGGAATAATTCTACTCTATTCGGAAGTCATTTATAGGTCCATCTCAGTTATTCAGGATATAGCTAAGATCCCAGAGTTAACATCATACATTTTACACATTTATTCATAGGTAAGAGCTTTAAGCCATAAGAATAATGAATGAATGAATGAATCCATCCATCCGTCCACCCATATTATGTTATATAATGATACATGTATGGAAGAAAAATAAAGCAGTGAGAGGGAATATGGCGGGAAAGGTATTTGTTATAAGGTGGTTGGGAAAGTTGCCAACAGCATCCTGTTGGAACAGAGAGACCTGTAGAAAGTGAGGACATTGTCACGTAGGTATTGTAGGATAAAATATTCCAAACAGAAGAGAAAGCATATGGAAAGATAGAGTGTGTTTGGCATGTCCATGGACTGAGGTGGATGCAGGGGAGGGCACTGAGGTCACTTTGGTGTCAGGATGGCTCATGGACAGCTTTGGGCCATTGGAAGGACTTAGGATTTCGCTCTGAGTGAGGTGGGACGCCATTGGAGGTTTTAGGTAGAGAAGAAACACATACTGACTTACATTTCAGAGGTGTTACTTTGACTACTGTTGAGAATAGACTGTAGGGGCAAGAATAAAGCATGGAGACTAGTTAGGAATCTGTTGCAGTATTTCAAGGGACAGGTGATGGTGGCTTGAACCAGGGCAGAAGTGGTAGAGGTGATCTCATTGTGGAGATATTTTGATAATAGCAGTAACAGAAATTGCTGATGAATTGGATATGAGGGGGGAGAGAGAGAGAGAGAGAGAGAGAGAGAGAGAGAGAGAGAGAGAGAGAGAGGTACAGAATAACCTCAATGGGTTTGACTTTAGCCACTGGAATAGTAGAATTGTCATTTACTGAGAGAAGAAGGGTTTAAGAGAGATCAACATGTTAATTTTGAGATGATTAATAGATTTTCAAATGGGTCTGCTAAGTAGGTACTTAGATAAAGAACATAGGGTTCAGGGAGAAGTGTCCATTGGAGATTTAGGAATCACCAGCAAAACACACAGGAAGAAGTAAGGAAAAAATGTATCTCTTGTGAAGGGCTTCAATCAAAATTGGTGATTCTTTTTCCTTAAGTTTTGGTACTCAACGTGCTACGCAAAGTGCTATGAAAATTCCATGTTTGGTGATGCTTGTTTTTTCCAGGTGCTGGATAAATAGGATGTTACTATATCTAGATCTCAGAGCTGTATTTGTGAAAACCCTTGAAATCATCGGTTAACAGGAAGAGATGCTTTCTCTAGTCACATAGAAATCAGAGCACAGAAAGGCAAGTTCTGAGTGGACACCTGATGCCCCATTTGCCTTCCTTCTGCTAAATTACCAGCCACAGTCCTACCTGGCAGGTGATTTTAATCAATCATCAAGTAGACAAATATGTCGGTATTGCTCAAGATTCACGGAAATACAGTTGGAAAAGCCTCAATTTGTCTTCCTTCACCCTTTTTCCTTCTCTGTGTGTTTTAATTTGTTTAGATCTTAAGGAACATGATTAAGATTGTTTAAAACAAGGGTGAGGGGGAGCACTTGCATTTGATTTCCTCTCCAAACTTTGGAAATGAAATTTTTACTCCAATCTATTGTTCTAATAAAAACATTTTAGAGTGCACAATGTGACAAATATAATTGATGAGCTGGCCCTGCATTTTCTTTTACCTGTGTACTGCACATACCTGCTTCACCTCATGGCATCTGGGTGGGTCCACAGACAAGGACCCCAGAAGGCTTCTCTGTTACTCTCTGGTGTCCTATGTATTCTACTGTTTTTCTTGATCTGAATTACTAATGCCCCTCCTATTTAAGCAGAACCAAAGAGCTTTCTTTTGGAACTCTAACTAAATCTGATCTTTTATTTTGGCCTCGTTTCATATTCTCTCCACAGGCATGGAAACACCATGAAGTCAGGTACAAGGAAAAACTATGGTACTTTAGATGATGATTCTTACATGTAAAACAGAGAAACTGCCCCATACATTCTGATCCGGTTTTACGTAAGTCATAGAGAGAAAGGATGCCTCTTCTGGGATCAATGCAGGATGTGATCCATTGCCCCCCCCCAACCCCTTTTCTTTTTGCACAGGGTATTTGAAAGAAAATAAAACAAAATGCTGAACAGTTTTGAAAAACAAAGAAAAAGTCCTACTGGCATGTACGTGCTCTCATTTTACCCACATATTGGTCCATAACCTCATTGTCCTCTGCATCTTGCAAACACAAGTCTTTTTGAACATGTTGTATGCTCCGAGCTCAAACCGCTCCCAACTCAAACCAGATAGCCCACAGAATTTTATCTTCTCTCTGGGAAATTATTTTTTCCACATATGTTTTGATGATGACAGCCCTTTTAACGTCTTGCTTTTCCTCCTCCTTGGGGGAACAGAAATGTAAGGAATAATTTCCTATTTGATACTTGCTTTCTACCCATGTACCACTGCAGTTTGAAGACTGTCCACATACCTGCTAATAACTTATTTTAAATCTATACTTTGGGAAGATGAGAGACAAAGGGGAAGAGAAGAAGGAACTTAAAATAACACGTTTGAGAAAATATGTGTAATATTTGGAAGAAAGGATGATTCACTAATTCTACTGGCTGTATCACATTCTATAAAGTTACATCCATGGGGGCTGGGCAAGCTCATTTCTAAGCTAAATTCCGTAATTCTGCTACATAGGAAGAATGATAGAATCTCACTCTAAGTGAGGATGTTTTCCTGTATACATCACCTAATTCAAAACTGTCGTAGTTCATCATTCATTTGAGAAAAGAATGATCAGTATTTCAGTTTACCTGCTAAAATGACACAGCCATAGGAAAGTAACAGACACACAATTCAAAATTCACAGGATTAGTCACCTTTGAAATTAAAATTCCTGATTTTTCTTTTATTAAACTATAGTTGATTTACAATATTGTGTTAGTTTCAGGGGTACAGCAAAGTGAATTCTTTTCAGATTCTTTTCCATCATAGGTTATTACTGGATATTGAATATAGTTCCTGGTGTTATACAGTAAATCATTGTTGTTTATCTATTTTATATATAGTAGTGTGTATCTGTTAATCCCTCCCCACCCTTTGCCTTTTGGGAACCATAAGTTTGTTTTCTATGTCTGTGAGTCTGTTTCTGTTTTGTAAATAAGTTCACTTGTATTATCTTTTAGATTACACAGATAAGTGATATAGTATAATATCTGTCTTTGTCTGACTTACTTCACTTAGTATAATCTCTAGGTCCATCCACGTTGCTGCAAAATGCATTATTTCATTCTTTTTTATGGCTAATATTCCATTTGGTGTGTGTGTGTGTGTGTGTGTGTGTGTGTGTATACATATCACATCTTCTTTATCCATTCATCTGTTGATGCAAAATTCTTAATGTTTTTTAACTTAGAGGATTGACATTTTGAATTTTGTGCAAGAAATGAGGCATTGTTATTAATGTCACCACATTATTTCAAATCTATAAAACTCAAATTTTCATATAATATAACAATATTGTATAACTCAGAGACGTGTCAATTATTTTGGTATTGAAGGTAATAGAAAACTGTACCTTGTACCCAATTCCATAGGTCAAGAGATGGCCAAGCATTTGTGTTTTTTCTCTTAATACTACCAGGCTGCCATCTAACCAATACTTGCAAACTCTAGAATTAGAACAAATGAATCTTAAAATTCATCTCATCTAAATTTCTCCCCCATATGTAAAAAACCACTTTAAAAAAACCACTTATGCTCAAACACTCTTCAGCGACAGGGGGCTCACCCATGTGCAAATGGTCCAGTCCATGGATTTCTTGATATGTCTTCTCCTTGTTCTCCATCTCAATAAATGGAACCTCGGGCTTCCCTGGTGGCGCAGTGGTTGAGAGTCCGCCTGCCGATGCAGGGGACGCGCGTTCGAGTCCTGGTTCAGGAAGATCCCACATGCCGCGGAGCGGCTGGGCCCGTGAGTCATGGCCGCTGAGCCTGCGCGTCCGGAGCCTGTGCTCCGCAACGGGAGAGGCCACAGCTGTGAGAGGCCCGCGTACCGGAAAAAAAAAAAAAAAAAGGAACCTCCACCCACCCAGAAACCTGAGATGCATTTTAGCCTTCTCCCCGTCTTAGTCCTTCATCTAATCTCTCACCCAATCCTGAGATTCTGCCTCCAAAATCCTCTTTCCACATCCTCCTATTGTCCTATTCAAGCCACCACTGGGCCTCATTCTGGCCTCCATATTCATTCCTTTGGCCCCTTTTTCATCCATACTTCACACAGGCACCAAGAGGGACTTTTTATTTTATTTTATTTTTTTTGCCGTACGCGGGCCTCTCACTGTTGTGGCCTCTCCCGCAACAGTGAGGATGTGTGCCCATCCTGGCCCTCTTCAGTTCCTGAAGATTCTGAACACTGTCCTGTCTTAGGACTTTCAAGCACACTCTCTCCTCTCCTTGGGATGACCTTGATGGCTAACACCTGCTTGCCCTCCGGGTTTCAGATCAAAAGCACTTTCTCAGAGAAGCTTTCCCTGGCCTTTCACTTTTTTTCCTTCCTAGCGCCTACCACAGTTGAAATTACATGCATGTGTGTGTAACTCTGCGTACATACAATTAAATGCATGTCGTCACACATATACACACGTACAACTAGTAAGGATCTATCTCCCACCCCCCATGACAGCACGCAGTATATTTTCCTTATTTCACGGCTGCATTGCCCCACATGTAACTTTCTTTCTGGGCCACATTAAGTACTTAATGCATTGTACAGAATGCATTCATATCTAATTATTCAAAATCATTAATTTGAAAATCATGCCTTAGTTGAAATTTGTTTTATCAACCAGATGAAATAAAATGATGTATGTGTATCCATCATGAAAAAGTGCTTTTCGGTACAAAACAAAGTTACATTCATTTAAAAATATCGTACTTGAGAAGCAAAGAATAAACAGATGAGAGTGGTCATCACTTATTTAGGTTAACGCTAACATTAACGGTGCATAATTAATCACGCAGTCATGAGTTAAATGAATAAATGATGACCTTGGGGACCGAATGGCCACCGCGCACAGTATCATCTCATTCACTGTGTGTCTGGTGGATGACATTACCTAGTTGCTGCAGTTTAGTTACATATGTTTCTTAGTTGGTAGTATGTGGAATAAATAATAATTATTTAATGTGATATTGTAAAAAATATAGATAACATTCCTTGAGTACTTACTCTGAGTCAGATTTATTTAATTCTTATAAGATCTCTATTACATAGATATCATCTTCCCACTTTACAGGTTGGAAAACTGAGACTTGGAGAGCTTAAATTACTTGTCAGTCTAGCAATGGAAGAGGCAGGGCATCAACCCCAGGTCTGTCTGACTCCACTGTTCTGTCTTCTCTTGGGTACGTTTCCCTGACCTGCCCAGGGAGGGCACAGGGGACCACCTTCCTTTCTGTTTAGATATCTCCCCTTAATAGCACACAGAAGATTTCTTAACTCAGCTTGATGAGAAAAGACTGAAGTAAAGAGAGCTATGTAGTTTACTGATGATTAAATCCTGTTTGTGCACTTGAACGTGTATTTAAGAAAGAGATTAATATTCAAGCTTGTGCACGGTAGTTCCTGGCATTACTACCAAATTCCCCAATATTGGTATTGGTGAGGCCTCATCTAGGAACTGATCCCCACTGGGTAACACTATAGTGACTTATATCTCTTAATTAATCTCTACAACAACTCTATGAATTAGGTATTTTCCATAAGTAAGGAAAGTGGGGCAAACACTGTGTCCAAGTCATGGAGCAGCCAGCCTGGAGCGAGTGGATGCCTCCTCCCCACCTCCTGGGGATGCTGGGCGCATCCCTGCTTCCTTAGGGAAACGTCAAGAGTCAGGACCATCATGAACAGGGGGCGCCACCGAGGCAGGGACTGTTGTGGGGTTGATCAGAAGTCAGTGTGAGTCCAAGCTGCAACCAATAAGAGAAAGGAGGGGTGAGCTGTGCGAGTGAAGCCAGAGGGGGCTGGATGTCCAAGCTTCCGGCACAGGTGCTGAGCAGGTAAATGGGTCCGAGGGCGCTGGCCAGGGGGGCAGACCCCTGCCCATCCTCGTGCCTCCGGCCACCAGCCAGGAGCCTTGGGGGCAGTCTTGTCTGCTTCTGGGAAGGCCTCCCCCTCACCTCCCTGCTCGCCGGCACTGTCCCTGCTGTCACCGTTAGAGTGGACCCTCCTGAACCAAAACCAGCTCCTCTAAGGAAGCTGTTCATTTTGAGCTGTGATGGCCTGCGGTCACATCCTCCAAGGACAGACTTTGCACTTTAGCTGCACGGAGTGTGTATCACCACCCTCCCTCACCGTCACGTTTCTCCCACAGATGATCTTTGAGTTCCTAGTGGTTGATGCCCCAACTCGCAGCCCTGGGGAGTCAAGGTGCCTCTGATGTGGGCCTCCCACCCCAGGCTCCAGAGCAACCTTGGCTCCTGTGGGCATCTTGTTCCCAGACTTCCCTGGTGTTTTCCGGTGAAGAAATTCTCACGTGGGTTGCGTGCTTGCAGAAAGGGCTCTGTCCTTGCCCCGGTGGCCCATCCTCTCTCTCCCCACAAGCATCCTCTGTCTGACTCTGGGCTGAGGCTGACAGCCGTGGTCTCCCAGGTGGAACGCAATCTGTGACACACTTCCAAACCACAGTCAAAGCTGACCAGTGCTAAGCCCCCTGCATCCCGGGCTCCAGAGCAACTTTATCGTTCAGGGCTTCAAATGTCAATGTGTCCGCCTAGAAAGTCTATCATTTCTGACTCAAACATTGTAGTAAGCTCCACAAGACATTGTAGTAAGGCTTTACTGATTATTTTTTTCCAATAAACGAATGCAAACATTTTTACACCCTGGTTTCAGTTCCAGTAACTGTGTTAAAATATTTGGCTGAGAAAATCGAAGACAGTTGAAAGAGTATTGTAGACATCAACTCAGCCCTTCAACAATGCGTTCAATACCTCGAAAAGCAAGAGGAAATCAAGGATGAAATGGAATAGTAAACAGAGCGAAGGCAGATTTCACATATGGTGGCAGCTCTGTCATTTCAAGCCTCAGATGGAACAGTGGATCAAAATGCCGAACGTGATGGATGAGGCTTGTGTGTCCCAGATGAGTTGCTTTGGCTGCTGACGCAGAGCATGCTTTTTGCACAATGTATTCTAAGTCGGAAGGAAAAGAAATTTAATGTCTGACAAAGTTTAGTCTCATCCCACGGGAACTTCCATGCCCTGGGATATCCTTGCAAGAGATGGGAGTCCAGGCACGCTATTCAGTGTTGAGCCCCTCAATGGGAGAGACAAACAACAAAGAGATCAACAGCTCTGCCAGGCACCCCGGGTTGGTCCCTTGCAGGATCCTCCCGGGCCATGCCCACCTCTCAGATACTGATTCTGCCCTGTCTCACCAGCAGAGTCCTCTCAAGCCCAAGGCCCAGGCGTCCCTCATGTGTCCTAAAGTCTCCATATGGTAGAGCTTCATTTCCTACCCACTGCAGTGGTTCCTAGTTCCATTTCTGGCTCTGGTTTCCATGCAGAGTCCTCTGAAGCTATCTCCCTCTGCTGGACGAAACATTATTTGTGGAGGAACAGGGTCCGCCACTGGCTTCTCTGATCCCAGGACTGTGTGGGAGCCCCCTCTCCACTTCCCAAGACGTGGTCATGGGATCATCTATCCCCCACGAGCTGCAGGTGAGACGTGGTCCAGGCCATCCTTGTTAAGTGGCTGAAGGGGATTAGTGTCACTCGCCTCTCAGGCTCTTTGAAATGTGCCTCTAATTTCAGAAGTCATGAAGTAGAGCCGCCTGTCCTGCACTATATTTATCATGTATTTCAACAAGGCTAATCCCTGTACTGTACAAGGAAACACCTGTGTCCACAGCCTCTGGCTCTGGTGTCCCAGCAGCGCCCAAGCACAGTCGTAGGTATGTGCCTGTGAGGGACACTTGTCCAAAGATGCCATCTGATTGAGTGACCAGAACCTTTTGTGCCTTCTGTGGGTGACAGGAGATTTGTGGCCTCGTGGACGCTGTCCAGCGATGTGTGAATTACCTGGCATAGCCCACTTCTGCCTGAAACCATTCCTGACATGCCATCCGTTGCCACAGAGACCATGTCGCAGTGTTTGTTATATCTTTCTCTCTCTATCATGGGTCTTAACCTCCTTTCATCACTTTTTCTCTCTGGACTGAATTCTAAAACATCTCTTCAGGTCTATCTTTTCGTTTGTTAATTTCTCTTCCTCTGAGTCTGGGTCAGTTAAATAGCATTCACTGAATTTTAAATTTCAGTGCTTATATTTTTCACTTCTAGACATTCTACATGGCTCTTAATCCAATCTCCTAGGTCTTTCTTTCTAATCTCTTCTTCATTACTATTTTTGATCCCTTTTCTTTCCGTGTCATTGAACTTATCCAATGTATTTGTTTTAATGTCTGTTGTCTGATAATCCAACATCTAATATCTTATTCCAGTTCTGCTGAATTTTGTTTCTGCCTCATGCTCATAGGCCTAGCTTCCCTGTACATTTCACGATTTTTAACCATGAAGCTTTATCTGAAGGAACTGAAAGTATCCTTTGAAAACTAGGTTAAAGGTGGGAAGGAGATTCTTTCAGAGAGGATCTGCATTTGCTTCTGTTGGTTCCCGGGTGCCTTACCTACCAGGGATGGCTTTCAGCTAATGTATAGGGTTAAAGTTTTGGACTACCCATATAAGACTCACCTGCTTGAGGCCTGGCTTGTCCTTACGAATACGAGGTGGAAATTTTCTTTCTCTACCCAGCTCAAATCTTTAAAATTGGACATTTCTCTAGCTGTCCCCTGGGGAGAGGAATGTGGGTTTATTTCCAGTTCACCTTTATGTTGAGGGCTGGCAATCTGGTTGAAGTTGCGCTCTTGTGGGGCAGGGGGAGACTTCTCACCTTGGACAGACCCCTGGTTTTGTTTCCTTCTCCTTATGCCCTAAAAAGCTATGGACATGTAAGCTCAGGTTCATCTAGGTTTGGCAAATACTTTAGTTTGGCAAATACCTGCTTTGGTAATTCCTGTCTTTCTCTAAATCCCCACTTTCCAGGTCTCTGCAGCATCGAAAACATTTTTAAAAATACAACACCTTAGGGCTTCCCTGGTGGCGCAGTGGGTGAGAGTCTGCCTGCCGATGCAGGGGACACGGGTTTGTGCCCTGGTCTGGGAAAATCCCACATGCCGCGGAGCAGCTGGGCCCGTGAGCCATGGCTGCTGAGCCTGTGCATCCAGAGCCTGTGCTCCACAATGGGAGAGGCCACAACAGTGAGAGGCCTGCGTACCGCAAAAAAAATAAAATAAAATAAAGTAAAATAAAATACAACACCCAGGAGTTCCATGGTGGTGCAGTGGTTAAGAATCCGCCTGCCAATTCAGGGGACACTGGTTTGAGCCCTGGTCTGGGAAGATCCCATATGCCTAGGAACAGATAAGCCTGTGCGCCACAACTACTGAGCCTGCGCTCTTGAGTCCACAAGCCACAACTCCTGAGCCCTCGTGCCACAACTCCTGAAGCCCATGCGCCTAGAGCCCCTACTGCACAACAAGAGAAACCACTGCAATGAGAAGCCTGCGCACCAACGAAGAGTAGCCCCCACTTGCCGCAACTAGAGAAAGACTGTGTGCAGCAACAAAGACCCAACACAGCTAAAAATAAATAAATAAATAATATAAATAAATTTAAAAAAAAACAATACCCAGAATTTGTACCTGTTTTATATGGAATCAGTTGGGTTTGGCCATGTGCTAGAGACAAAAACCTGGAATTCAGACTTTATGGAAACGTCAGTTTACATCTCTAGCATTCAAGTAACTCTATGCGTGTATAACATACAGTTTTAATGTGCGTGTTTTGGGTAACATTTCAGAAATTAAGATTGAACAAAATGTTTATTGCCTTTGTTCTGATTATAACAACATTATATGCTCACAGCAGACACTAAATGAAATGGAAAAGTATCGATAAGGAGGTTAATATCACGACTAATCCCACCATCCAGAAGTAGCTGCTATTCATATTTTGTTATATCTATTTTTATTCAGCTTCGATAGGCTATTCTATTTTTAAATAGTTGAAAATTGTTTTCAAATAGATTTATTTAACTGGAAGATGATCATTCTTTTTTGAGAGGTAAGTCACAGGACAGCTTTATTTCTCTCCTTTCTATTCTGAGGTCGCAGCAGATCAGTTAACTGGCTTGTAAGATACACTACATTCCTCAGTGTAATCTAGCCTGGTGCATCTAATCAAAGGAATCCACTTAGAGCACCACGGGGGAGTAGTAACTGAAGAAACAGTGCCACTCGGTGAGGGGTGCAAAGTGTCCAGCTGTAAAGGACTGAGGCAGAAATGACCTTATCATCATTTAAATACTGCTGTAGGCTGTGTTTGAGCTCCGAGGAATGGAAAGGGGGATATGGTGGAACAGGGCCAGGATTGAAAGTGTCATTTGTATTTTACAAATAAAAATGCTTCGATATAATAATCTAATTATAATTACAGAAGTTTCACATTAGCTCAGACCTCCAGGGCCTGTCTCTGAGACAGGGAAAGAGGTGTACCCACCTCACACCCCAGGCATCTTGAATGTGACCATCTGGACTCCCTGGGTAGATAGGGGCTCTTTATCCAAGATGCTAAAGTCTCTGAAAAATGACAAAGATTTCCAGTTGAGCTGAAATACTTTGGTCTGTAACCATGCTTTCCTGTCCACTAAAACCTGGAAGGGAGCCTCCCTGAGTGAACATGGACCCAATTTCCCGGTGCGGGGAGGTGTAAGGAGTGCAGAACATGGGAGAGGATTCCAACAAAAGAACCCAAGGCCACAGGTGTCAGCAAGGCCAAGGAAATACAAGTACCTCTCGTTAGATCCCAGGAGCACAGAAGGTGGAGGGTCATTTTTTGACTCATTTAGAAGTCCTAGCTGGGTGTACGCTACCTTTTGACTCAGAGTCAGACGAAGGATAATACATTGAGCTTTATTTAGGGTGAGTTGGACCCCTTTCCATGACAAAAAGCACAGGCTCTGGTGTCAGAGATGATCAGAGTCTAGGTGCTAAGTCAGCAGCTCCGTGGCTGTGTGAACTCACAAGAGATACTTACCGTGTCCTCTATAACATGGTGATGATAATCCCTATCGTTGCTGGGGTGCTGGCAGGATTGAAGGTGATCTCTCTACCTGGCACAGGTAACCAGCAGTGATTTCACCTGACTGTGTAGGTCCATGTGTTCTGGAGTCATACTTTGATCATGGTTGCTCCTAAAATAGCTAGCACATAGTAATTTTTTATGTTCCAGTAAAACTTTATTAAAAAAAAAAAGCAGGTGGCAGCTGGATTTGGCTTACTTGTCAGTTTTTTTAATTTTTAATTTTATATTGGAGTATAGTTGATTTACAATGTTGTGTTAGTTTCAGGTGTACAGCAAATTGATTTTTTTTTTTCCGGTACGTGGGCCTCTCACTGTTGTGGCCTCTCCCGTTGCGGAGCACAGGCTCCAGAAGCGCAGGCTCAGTGGCTGTGGCTCACGGGTCCAGCCCCTCCGCAGCATGTGGGATTCTCCCAGACCGGGGCACGAACCCGTGTCTCCTGCATCGGCAGGCAGACTCTCAACCACTGTGCCACCAGGGAAGCCCTAGATTCCTTGTATTTTGAGGAGAGGTGTGTCCAGGTGCAAGCACTGCAGCAAAAGCTCCCAGGTCCCAGCTGGTCTCATTCCCCCCGAGAGACTACATCCTTATTCTTAAGGGGTAAGGGGCCGAAGGTCTCTGCTTCTGAAACTTCTTCCTGCTGGACAGGGGCCGCAGACCGTAGCCTACCCTAGAGGTGTAGAAGTCCCTCACTGACTGTTCCAAGGACCTGGAGGGACCTGGGCTGCTTTCCACTGGAATGCGCTGACTGGGACGTTCCAACAGCTCCAAGCTTCTGAGTTGTGCGCTCAGTGTCTGCACAGGCATCTGGACCTGGGGGTGGCCCCTTATCTCCAAGCCTTTTGCCTGAGTCCTGATTCTGTCCACGAGACTGACCAGATGTCCGTCCATACCGGCTTTTGATGCACCCCTCCTCCCCTTGACACCTCAGCCTGTCCATCTGCTCCGCTCACGTAGCCGGGATTCCCCACAAACACGTGCACCTGCGGGGAATTGGAAACGGAAGCAGAAAGGAAGACACAAGTTTGCAGGTGTGGCAGAAAGAGGGCGTTGAAAGTTGAGTCCCCCTGTGAAAAACGATCAAGTCGTTTTACCTGGAGGCTGATTTAATAAATGATAGCCGTGGGCTTCCCTGGTGGCGCAGTGGTTGAGAGTCCGCCTGCCGATGTAGGGGACACGGGTTCGTGCCCCGGTCCGGGAAGATCCCAAATGCCTCGGAGCGGCTGGACCTGTGAGCCATGGCCGCTGAGCCTGCGCGTCCGGAGCCTGTGCTCCGCAACGGGAGAGGCCACAACAGTGAGAGGCCGGCGTACCGCAAAAAATTAAATAAATAAAATAAATACGTAAATAAATAAATGATAGCTGTGAGTCAGTAGGGTGGTGTCAGATAAATGAAATATTTAACACGATGTAATAATCCCTCCACTAATGTTAGAATGCTCGCATTTGTTAATCCAAGCACCCCCTGATGAGATTGGCTGAGTGGCTGAACATTCTGGAAAGCTGCTCACTAAATCATGGGACCCCCTTGAGTCAGGGGAGGGAGGTCCTTCTTTCCTGGTCCTCTCAGGGAACCCGGTGTGCTTTCTTCCAATTAACAAACCATGGATTTAAGGACACCTAGAAAATTACTCTCTCTCTCTCTCTCTCTCTCTCTCTCTCTCTCTCTCACCCCATTGTGGACAGAATTTGCACAGGCCTCCTGCAAACTCCCTTCTCGGGTGGAGGATGCTGGTAAAAGTACCTCCTCTTATCTCCCACCTTGTATTTTGATATCTGCTGTGAACAGAGGGACAGACAATAGACCTTCCCCAGCACGGCGGTTGGTTTGCTTGTTCACAAAACTGGGGTCAGCTGAGGCTTTGTCAACTTTTGGCTTTCTGATGAGCAGCATAAAAGAAAAAAAAAAAAGAAAAAAAAAGAGAAAGAAGAACTTTTATTCAGAATTCCCAGGCTCACAATAGAGTTGTTAATTCAAGACCAAACTGCTTAGATAAATCGACTCATGGCACCCTATTAATTTATATGTTAAGTACTCAGTATCCATTTCTGGATTATTTTCATTCGATGATCAAACAGTACTACCTCTAAGGGAGACAAAACTGTTGTATTGTTCCTGTGTCCCAGAGGCCCCTTTCACTGGCTAAGCCTTCTTCAGCACCACTGCAAACTCACCGAGGACCAGACTGGCTGCACGTGACACGGACGGGTCTTTGCTCCGGCCACCTGTCAATCACTCTGGGAAATATATGTGAAGTCATATTTTTAAAGCTTCAAAGAAAGCTCTTGTTCGATTTCAAATAGGATGACTTCCAAATCTTTGGGAAAGATATGAGCAGGAAGAACCTCGTGCACTAACAGAAAACTTGAAACACAAACCTTAGCAAAGAGCCACGAAAAACAGTCAGTTTTTAAGGACGGGGGAAAATATGCAGAACTTTATATATACAGTGCGATTCAAATTTTAATACGTGCACAGGCATGCATGTGGGTAGATGTTAGAAAAAAGACCAAGGAGAAATGAGCCAGAATGTGTTGGTTTCTATATGAACATATGTTGCTTTCATATTTAGAGAAAACAATGTAACAGCAACAACTACAAAATAAGAAGGTGGGACCAGATGTGTAGACAGATGTGCAGGACATCCCCAGACCAAACCGCTGGTCAGCCTTAGGGGCTGATGGGCATGACGTCTTCCCAAGGGGCTGGGTTAGCAGACCTGCCCAGCCCACCTCTGCTCCCAGCACCCCGTCTCTTTGTCAGGGATGTGTTTCACCATACGAGACACATCATTTGGTAGGAGATGAATGAGTTGAGAAGATATATAGGGCTTAGAAAATGTTTCATTTTTAGAAATGTATCATGCATAGCAATTAAAGGCACCTCATACCTTTCAACAATCATTTTGCATCAACGGGAAACAACCAGGTTTAACCTAAAATGGAAAAAAATAAGCCAGTATAAAAAAACTCCCAAATATTGACATAGATTTTTTTCAGCCATCATTCCTGGGTCAACATATAATTATTGAAGACCTCCTTTGTGCTTCTAGTCACTGACTGAGGTTTCAGAAGAGAATAAGAAGTCTCTCCCCTCATGGACCTTACCTTCTTCTGGGAGGAGACAGGAAACCAACGAGGAAGGAAAGCATGACGGGGGTGTGTTCATGGTTGTCCAATATTTTAGTTTGCTTTATAACCGCTATATATGATTTCAGAGAGTGTTAACTGCTATAGAGTAAAATTAATCCAGGCTAACGGTGTAGATGGTAATATGGGGGGAAGCAGCTGCAGAAGGAGGCAGGTTTGGACCAAGAATGCAGAGAAGGTAAGACCCCATCTTATTCACTCTTCTTCCCCCAGACGGCTGAGCACAGTCTGAGGAACTACAGACTAATAGTTTTCTTAGTCAATGTTATCAACATCATAAAAATATCTATTACGACTGACATGTTTTAATAATTTTTTGAGATTTACCTTAAGGAACATTTCTCTGGCCCAGAAAGCCTCAGATTATCACTGAAATGAAAATGTCACATCAGCATGAAATGAAAATGTCATATCAGAAATTAATTTGCCTTTCTAGGCTCCTATTGCAAACGATGTGTGAACACACTTAGGAGAGAAATTCTGGTCAGCTGATACTCGGGTTAACAGGGAACCACCAGATGTCACACTTAGCAAGGCTGATATGCAATGTTAGGAAATTGGGTCACGGGAAAATAGACTTGATACTAGAATCTCATAGAGTGTAACCCAACCATTGA
Source organism: Grampus griseus (assembly GCF_964374135.1). Lineage (NCBI taxonomy): Eukaryota > Metazoa > Chordata > Mammalia > Artiodactyla > Delphinidae > Grampus > Grampus griseus. Next base: position 31,279,043 of record NC_139006.1, on the reverse strand, counting down.
TGGTTCAGAGCACCTTGGGGTCTTGTGGTGTCTGCTGTGACGACCCCTTGATTCTGCCCGTGTGCCAGTGAATCACGATGGATTATTTGGTCCACTGCAGAGAGAGATGGCATGAATACACGGGGACAAGAATGGGGACTCTTATTGGTGGTAGGACAGGGGATAAGTCACGTTTCCCCCGCCCCAGTTGTGAAATAAGTCCCACACGAAGTAAAAACAAAGCAGTAAAAAGTTGAAAGATGAAACTTGACAGAAAAAAACCCTCTTACGTTGGAGACCATAGTGTTAAGTTATCAGAGGTTATACATGTCCTTGTCTTTGTAAGCCGGGCTGTGGCTCCCACGGCCCCTCTTCACTTTCCCGGGCTGCCAGACAGAGAGGCTGAGCTGGCAGGAAAAGAATGAGGCTTGTCCCCCTCCCAACTTAGCAGGTCTGAGAGCACCTGTCCTGATCACGTGTCCTTGGTCTGATACCACCCTAGTCTTTTGTGCTTCCTTCTGCCCCCTTGATATGATCGCCGTGGTCAACCCTTTTTTTTTTTTTTAAATTTTTAGCTCACCCATGCTAGATAACCCCTGCCCTCACATCTCTCCAAAACTTATTTCAGGAAAGAACTTAACTTAAAACCCTTTGCTGTTTGGAGAAACACATGTGAGTCTGTGTTTTCTTGTTTTCTGTGGTATTTGCATTTTAGTACTCACCTTGAATTTTTTCTAAAAGAGCTATGTCTCTTTTTTAGGGTTTTCAGAAACTAAGAATGGTGGTCTTGTATATACACTACCAAAAGTAAAATGGATGGCTAGTGGGAAGCAGCCGCATAGCACAGGGACATCAGTTCGATGCTTTGTGACCACTTAGAGGGGTGGGATAGGGAGGGTGGGAGGGAGACCCAAGAGGGAGGGGACATGGGGATATATGTATACATATAGCTGATTCACTTTGTTTTGTTTTGCTTTGTTTTTAAATTTTATTTATTTATTTTTGGCTGCATTGGGTCTTCGTTGCTGTGCGCGGGCTTTCTCTAGCTGCGGCGAGCAGGGGCTACTCTTCATTGCGGTGTGCGGGCTTCTCCTTGCGGTGGCTTCTCTTGTTGTGGAGCACGGGGTCTAGGTGTGAGGGCTTCAGTAGTTGTGGCACATGGGCTCAGTAGTTGTGGCACACAGGCTTAGTTGCTCGGCGTCATGTGAAATCTCCCCAGACCAGGGATCGAACCCATGTTCCCTGCATTGGCAGGTGGATTCTTAACCACTGTGCCACCCAGGGAAGTCCCTGATTCACTTTGTTGTACAGCAGAAACTAACACAGCATTGTAAAGGAATTATACTCCAGTAAAGATATAAAAAAAATAAAATAAAAGGGAAAATAAATAAATAAATAAGTAAATAAAATGTGTTAAGAAGCAAAAAAAAAAAAAGGTGGTCTTTTTGTCCCTCATCTAGGGAGTGAGTTAACAAAAAATATTTATTATTATCATCATCATAATGACCACTATAGACTTTCAAAACTCTTCCATAGGCACCATTCTTTCCAGGACCCTACAATGGCATCTATAAGTTGTCAATCATGTCACCTACCCTTGAGGCTTGCTACGGTTCTTGAAAAAAAATATTCGAAGATCCTTCCTAGTTCTAACATCCTGCAGTTGACCTGTTCCATGGAACAGGCTCCTGCAACCTTCTTTTTCTGTCTAATCCACAGACATAACTATTTATTTCGATACAATAACTGTTCATTTTCAGTTGCATCTGCCAGGAGTGTTGCCATAAAGTGTGGCATACTTCCAATCTTCGGGCGATGCGCCTCTTTAAAGACCCAGATGCTGGAGAACATGCATCCCTTGGAATCACTGTGGACGTGTGGTACGTTTACCTGCTCTGAGCTGGGCCAAGCCTGTTGTGGGAACTACGTGATGTAGGCATCATGCATGTATGGCTTCGTGCAACGTTAACATAGAATGTTTGTCCACATCTGGCCGTGTGCTTTGAAATACACACTACTTGCAGGTTCTGACCATAGACAGCAGATGGCGCGCTCGTTTTAGGATTCCAGCTCCTAAGTGCGGCAGTAACCACGGAAAATTTCAGGTGCATATAAAAATTTATGCATTTTTTTCCCTCTGCCAAGCCAGAAATGTACTCCATTTTCTTTAATCGGGTTCATTTGCTTCCTACTGTGTTACTTCAATTGGGTAATAGTCAACCCGGCTTCTCCTCTGGCTATCTTCTTTCCTAGAGTAGGGTATGAGGTTTGAGATTTGCCGGAGTTGAGGGTTAGTGGTCAGTGCAGGTCTGGCAGAGACATTAAGTGCTGTATTTTCCTGCAGGGCTAGGCTGGGTGTCCTCCCTGACAGTTGCAAGTGACCTCGTGCAGACACCGTCTTGACGGGAGCATGTTTGCCCTGGGTGTCTGCTCCCCGGTCTGAGGCAAGGGAGCCTGGAGCCGGGAAAAGGCTTCCCCAGAAAGTTGGGAGGGCGTCTGTGCCAGGCAAGGAGTGTGCTGGGGGCAATTCCCAGGGGCACCCAGCTGACCTCCCGGGAGGCACCTGTGCTCATTCCCAGTGATGGAGCGTGAGCACGCCTTTGGTCAGCTACCGGGGAATGGTTCATTCACTCATTCCTGCAATCATTCATTCAGTAAACACAAGGCCTCCTGTATGCCCAAAGTGCTGTTTGCCCATGTATTAGTCATAGGGTCCAATCAGGAGACAAAAACCACATCAGCTATTTTAAGAGAGAGAATTTAATCTAAAGAACTGTAAACTCTGCATAAACTGTTAACCAGGCAACCAAATAGACAAAAGAAGAGCAAGGTATCCTCCGGCGGTGGTGATGGGAGGAGTGGCTGTCCCCTGGAGGTGGGGATGGGGGTGGGTACCATTTCTGGAAGCCCCGGCCAGTCCTGCTGGGTCGTAGCTCTGAGAAGTCTCCGCTCAGCTGGTGCGGGTCTCTGAGCCTGTGTGATGAGAGCGGTTCTGTGAGTGTTAGAAAAACTGCAAACTTGAGTCGGCCGCTGCTGTGGACAGGAAATGCCACCATCGGGGTGAAGAAACGCAGCCAGCAGGGATGCTCAGAGGAATGGGGAGCTCTGGGAGGATCAAGTCCCAGCTTCGTGCTCCCTCCTTGCCGTCTCCCTCTAGCGGCCCCCACTGGCAGGTCGGGGCCAGCGCACAACAGTGATGCGCAGTCAGGGCTCCTGCCTCTGGGGCAAGGTGTAGAGACACTGCCGAGTCACGCGTGGAACTTCATTCCCACCCCCATGGGCTGAACTTAGACGGCGAGCAGGGCCCATTTCCTCTTGTTGCTCCAATGGGACATAAAATTTCACTAAACGTAACATAACTTATTTCCTCTCTTTTGCTTGAAGATTCAGATGAAATTTCCTCACTCCCATCTTTTCACCTCCCTCCCATCATTACATACTCCTGTTTCCTTAGCCTGGTCTTACTCTTCACAAAAATCAGATATAAGAGCAAGAAAAGTATGTCACAATGTCATCGTGGGTCTTTTGTTGAATGTAAATGGATGTGTTGGATTGAATTAATGCACTTTGAAACTAGACAGAGCGACTACACTTTCAACAGCTTCCATTATGACGGTAACGTCTTGTTATCAGATCTAATCCATTTGACATATATTGGCGTTCCCGTTCTTTGTTAGAATGTTGACTTATGCATTTTTTTTTAAATCAAGCAAAGTAGAAGTGGAAGGTATTGTGGAGGTTTGGGTCCAAAGGAGAGGAAATAGAATTGAATGGAGAATTATTTTGAAGACCACCTGGTCATTGCTTTTCATCCAGAAAATGCATTTATCAAGGACAATAAGTATCAGAGGACAAGCCCCAGTCCAAACTGTACAGAGACTGAAAGTTAGGAAGGCAGGTGGTTGGTGAAGGAAGGGTACCAAACTAGAAGTACTGAAGATAGAGGTTGGGCTAGGAATTATCTGTTGGCAGTACATCTCCTGCTGTTGTTTCTCATGGTTCACAGGCCAGAAATTTGCAAACTGCATTTCCCCTCCTCCCTGGCCAGGAGTGCTTGGCATACATTTAACATTCCATCAGTGAGATGAGCTCAGTTGATATTTGGAAAGCGGGAGGAGGATGTTTCTCCCTCTGGAAGCCATGGTTGTGCTTCCAGCAGATGAGTTATCAGCAATTTCAGCCCTGACATTTGTATCAGCCTGCAGAGGTTCATCTAGGGGACCCACAGCAATTCTCTGTAGGTTCCTGACCTGGGGCGACAGCACCTCTTTGGTCTCTAACAGCAAATCTGAAAGTTATGGTGGTGCCTGATTCCCCCTCTTTCAGGCTTCCAGTGGTTTTATAAGCACCTAATTTCCTCTCTTCAATCCTTTCCTGCTTGATCTACTAAAGTGGTCTCTACTTTCCTGAGCAAACTCATACTTAATTCAGAGGTGTGAGGGGAGCACAGTCCAAAAGGCACATTCCTTTATAAAGTCATTTTCTCTGATGAGTAAGTCTTATGCCACCATGTTTACCATCTGGACGAGTTTCAAGGAGCTCAGAGATTATATTCGCTATATTTTTTGATGACCAAACTTACGTTGGGACAAATCTTGATAGCTTCAGAAACCTCTTCTTCCTGATCCAGAATTAAATATCCTTCCAGTACCTGTAATGTACAAGGGACAGCTGAGGTGACTATTATGAGGAAATGTCTGCCTTTTTTGCTGGTATGAACCAGACAATCCAAATTAGGAACAAGCAGACAGTGCCCTCTTTCCTGTGGACGAAGGTAAATGAGAATCACTTTTCACACAGTAAATCTGACTCAAGTCTTTTATGAAAGGTGAAATTTAATATTCATCCCTGGAATGAAGATTCATCTCTTTAAAAGCTGTTCACTGTCTCAGGGTGTTAGTACTCATGTGGGATGGATTGAGATGGTTCCATCAATTCTGTCTTCCCAGGGGTCCTTGATCTGCAGGAAAAGAATTTAGTCCCTGAAACGGAATTATTTTGAACAGTCCTTGTCACAAATAGATTCTTTCTCTTTGCTCTGTCTCCCACTATTTATACTTTTTTCTAGTTTTAATTTGTCTTAAATCTGCATTATATTATGAGTTTATAAATGTAAAATTTTATAAATTGCAGAGGGTTCAATAAATGCTTTGTTATCATTTCCCATTCTCAATTTCTTGAATAAGTTCTTTCCTTGTAAATACTGAAAAGTGGAAGGATCTATAGCATTGTTGGTCAGAATAACAGTCTAAATGGAGACGACTCGGTCCATCTGGTCGCGGCATTTCTGAGCAAGGACTGTGCTGACCCATGCAGACAAAATCTACAAGTCTATTGTCCTTTCATTTGAGTGGTGTGTTTGGTATTTGAGTGAGAGACATTGATTGATAATGCTTAGTATTTGCTGTTCTTTAGTGCTACTACACAGATGATCTTATTGGTTGGTCACAAAGATACGGGGAGGTAAGGAGAACAAGTAGGAACATGCCTCCATTTGACCACTTTGGAAAGACACACACTTTTCCCTGCAGCTGTGACAGCCAGGCACCCCAGTTTGGCCCAGACCAGAATTAGTGCAGAGTCTGCCCTGCTCTCTTGGCCTGGCCCTGATAATCCTTAGGGCAACAAAAGGGTAAGACAGAAAGAAATACCAAAAAAGACAAAAAGACATTTCTCCAAAGAAGACATACAGATGGCCAAGAGGCACAAGAAAAGATGCTCAACATCATTAATCATTAGAGAAATGCAAATCAAAACAACAATGAGGTATCACCTCACACCGGTCAGAATGGCCATCATCAAAAAAAATCTACAAACAATAAATGCTGGAGAGGGTGTGGAGAAAAGGGAACCCTCTTGCACTGTTGGTGGGAATGTAAATTGGTGCAGCCACTATGGAAAACAGTATGGAGTTTCCTTAAAAAACTAAAAATAGAATTACCATATGACCCAGCAATCCCACTACTGGGCATATACCCAGAGAAAACCATAATTCAAAAAGACACATGCACCCCAATGTTCATTGCAGCACTATTTGCAATAGCCAGGTCACAGAAGCAACTTAAATGCCCATCAACAGATGAATGGATAAAGAAGATGTGGTACATATATACAATGGAATATTACTCAGCCATTAAAAAGGAACGAAATTGGGTCATTTGTAGAGATGTGGATGGACTTAGAGACTGTCATACAGAGTGAAGTAAGTCAGAAAGAGAAAAACAAATATCGTATATTAATGCATATATGTGGAATGTAGAAAAATGGTGCAGAGGAACCTGTTTGCAAGGCAGAAATAGAGACACAGACATAGAGAACAAACGTATGAACACCAAGGGGGTAGAGCAGGGGCTGAGAAGTGGGGGGTGGGATGAACTGGGAGATTGGGATTGACGTATATACACTAATATGTATAAAATAGATAACAAATGAGAACCTGCTGTATAGCACAGGGAACTCTACTTCACTTCGCTGTACAGTAGAAACTAACACAACATTGTAAAACAACTATACTCCAATTTAAAAAAAAGACTAATTTACAATGAGTTGAATAAATTGGTTATCAATATGAAAAAAAAAAACAAGAAAGTTGACCAACCACTGTTTTAGAGGCTTTAAAGTTTTAGATTTTATGTTCCTGTCTATGAGCTAATTCACATTACTTTTTGTGTGTGATATGAGTAGGAATGAAGATCCATTTGTTTACCAGTTGTCTCAACACATTTAACATGACTTTATTTTCCACACTGAATGGGTAGGTCATTACCTGAACTTCAGTTTCATTGATCTATTTGTTTATCCTGACATCAGCATCAAACTCTGCTCGATTACTGTAGCTTTGTATAAGTCTTGCAATCAGGGGCTGTTAGTTCTCCAAAACTGCTCACCTATTTCAGGATCTTTTTTGCTCTTCTAGATTCATTGCATTTTCACATAACTTTAAGAATCTGTGTGTCAGTGTTATAAAAATTTCCATTGTGATTTTGAATGGGATGGCATTAAATCGATAAATCAGTTCAGGGAGAATAAGACCTTTCATACTTCCATTCATTGAACATGGTATGTATAGATCTTCATTTAGGTCTTTATTTCTGTCAGTCGTATTTTGTAGTTTTCAGTGTAGAGGTCTTAAATATCTTCCATTAATTTTTTTCTGTGTATTTTGTTATCCAATGATACTATAAATATAATTGTATTTAAATTTTGGTTCTGCAAATTTGAAGACAAAATAAGAGTCTATTACAATGAGTCAAAAAAATAAAGACATGTTTTTGGTGTAGAAGTTATTATTACAAATTACCTTATAATTCTATGATTTCTACCAAGTGGACATATTTGCTTATGTTGCCACCTCACCCGTATTTTGTTGCTGTTGTTCTTAATAGATGGCAATATTTGCATGTGATTCTGGTATACTAAAAATAAAATTTTCCTTTTAAAGAAAAAAAAAAGAAACCTTCAAGAAAAGTAGAAATAAAGCTTGTCCAGCTATTCTAAAAGTCTAAGAGGTGGAGAGAATAAATTTATCCTGTCACTTAAAGAGTTGGGATTCTATAGAGTTGCCACATGATCCAGAAATCCCACTTCTGAGCATATATCTGGACAAAACTATAATTCGAAAGGGTACATGCACCCCTATGTTCGTAGCAGCACTATTTATAATACCCAAGACATGGAACCAGCCTAAATGTCCAGTGACAGATGAAAGGCTAAAGAAAATGTGATGTACATACATACATATATATATGAATATTACTCAGCCATAAAAAAGAATGAAATAATGCCATTTGCAGCTACATGGAGGGACCCAGATATTATCATACTAAGTGAAGTGAGTCAGAAAGAGAAAGACAAATACCAAATGATATCATTTATATGTAGGATGTAAAATAAGACACAAATGAACTTATCTATGAAACAGAAACAGACTCACAGACATAGACAACAGACTTGTGGTTGCCAAGGGGGAGGAGGGGTACAGGAGGGATGATTTGGGAGTTGGGGATTAGCAGATGCAAACTATGATATATAGGATGGATAAACAACAAGGTCCTACTGCATAGCACAGGGAACTGTATTCAGTATCCTGTAATAAAAACCATAATGGAAACAAATTTTAGAAAAAGAGCCGGGATTCTATTTGACTAAAACTCTAGCTGGCCTTCCAAGCCGCTGATCAAGAACCACGACCACCAAGCGCCGTCAACACAATGAGCCTGCCCCGCATGTTGGTCGGCTGACGCAGGTGCCCTAGAAGGTTCTCCGTATCTCTGAGTGTCTTGTCCCATCTCCTTGACTAGATTGGAAGAGTCTTGGACAGAAACTAGGAACCAGAGAGCCACACACAGCCACCGTGCCTCTCCTGCCTGGCAGCCCAGCTCCCGTGAGGCTGACCAAAACACCACGTGGTCACTTCTGACCCTCCAGACAGCGTTCCCTGGCAGATCCAAGCACGACTCCTGTGTGGGGAGGGAAAGAGGCAGCCCTCCGGTGAGAGAGTGTCCCCGCTTTCCACACCCACACCCGCACCCTCTTCCCCAGGAGCTTCTCTTCATCCTAATACAGATCAATACATGGGATCAATTGTGTGACTGTGCACTTGTGGGACTGCGAAGACAGTGGGAGCAATGGCCTTAGGGAATGCTAGATGCAGTGATGCAAATAATGTCATCATTCTCTCTCTCTCTCTCTCCCGCTCTCTTTCTCTCTCTCTCCAGCTTGTCTTTGCTTATTTTGGTAGGTTGGCTTGTTCTTTCCCTTCTAATCCAAACAATTTATATTCACTTGGCATGGGGCACTGCCGAAACCAGGCTTACGTCGTGTCAGTGCAGCAACCTCAGAGGAGAGGAGCATCTTCCTCCTCCTGAAGCTCTCTCGTGGGCCTCACGTGGGGGACACGCTCACTGCAGTGACCAGCCCCTGGGACGGGGCCGGTGCTATGTGTCCCCAGGCAGGCTCCCAGGAACCACGATTGGTAGCCCCACTGGAAACAAGAGCTGTGGACAGGCAGCTCTCCAGAGGGAGGTACCCACCCCGAGTGTCTATGATGGTGATTCCCCTGAAGAATCAACACATCATCTGTGCAGCAAATTCCTCCTCCTATGGATAAAGGGAACAATGAGAGTGAGTATTTGATCCCATAGCCATACATCTCTGCACAACCACCCACGGGCGAGTTCTCCTGGGGTGAGCAGTGGAATTCAGGCCAGAAGTCATCCTCTTTGGCAGAAGCCGACAGGGAGGCATCCCCCGTGGCCATTTCAGCCGTTGGTATTATGTCTGGCTCAAGCCAACATTATCTGTCATTCAGTTTCAGGAACATCTGACACACCTTTCCATGCTGAGAGCTAATTGCCCTATTTTCAAACCTGGAACTGTCCCTCTTGTGATGTTTTTCCAATTGCAGTGATCTATTTGTCTAGCCAGCAAGCACAGCCAAAGCCAGAGCTATTCTCGAGCGTAGTCGGAGTAGTGAGCAGGGGAATTATTCAGCCACACGGTAAACAAAGGGAAATTCTCTCTGAATCAAAAGTTCCAAAGCAATAGCATCCTTTCCATAACCACACATATATGATGATAAAAATGATTTGCTATCCATTCTTAATCTTCATGAAATGAATGCACTCCATCATGAAAGTTGTGCAGGAGCTCCTTACTTCAAATAAGGCCATGAATACATTACCAAAGTAATTAAGTGAGAACCCAAGTGAAATAGAGCGGTGTTCCCTACCAACAGTTCTCTGTAACCAGATAAAAAAACAAAACAATCCACAGGTTAGACACAGGAGATAGAGAAATAAAAACCAAGGCAATAGACACGTAAAAATAAATAAGATCCACTGCAGAACATTGAGCTGAATCTCACGTTTCTAAAACCCCTCGTCATATTATTTTTATTACCTAGGAAAGAAGAAACAATAGGGACTCACTTTAACCTGAACTTTGAGTTATTACTTTAATATTAATAGTTATTGATCACTTGCTATGTATAAAGCCTTCTGGCAAGAAGTATAGAGAATACAAAAAAAGGGGCATAAACTATTGATCCTGTCCTCCAGGAGATCAGAGTCTAGCTGAGGAATTAAGTTATATCCAGTGCACACAAAACTATGAAACTAGATGACGAGGGTTCTGTGTCCTATAAGTAGAATATATGCAATTTTCCTCTGGATTTTAGAAGAAAAGAGAAATTAAGGCAAGGCTTCTTGGAGGTGCCATTTGGCCTTGGCCTCGGCACGTGCACCAAGGTGTCATAAAAGGGGATGTTAAGTGGAGGGAGGGAAGGGGTGTGCTCCGGAAAAACATGGTGAGGTCTGGAAAAGAGTGGCGTATGCAAGGAGCAGAAATGCAGATAGGAAGAGCAGGAAGATGCAGCTGGAAATGGAGGTGGTAACAAACCAGTGCAAGCCTTCAACGCTAGGATGAAGCTCTCCAGACCTTCTGCACAGGGACGAAGAGGCTGTCAGAACCTTTTGAGAAGGGGTGTGCTGTAGTCAATGGGGTGATGTAGGAAAATCATTCTTGGTCGTGCAGAAGGACATTGGCATTGGAAGAGGATAGACTGGGGGCATGGAAAGTGGTCAGTAAGCTAATTAGAGCTTGGGTGTTTTGTTCGTTTGCTAGGGCTGCCGTAACCAAGTATCCCAGGCTGGGGAGCTTAAACAACAGACGTGGATTTTCACAGTCCCGGAGGCTAGAAATCTGAGATCAAGGTGTCGGCATGGTTGGTTTCCTCTGAGGCTTCTCTCCTTGGCTTGTAGGTGGTTGTCTTCTCCCTCTGTCTTCGCACGGTCTTTCGTGTGTGTGTGTGTATGTGTGTGTGTGTATCTTAATCTCTTCATATAAAGACATGGTCGTATTAGATGAGGGCCCACCATAATGATCTCATTTTATCTTAATTACCCCTTAGATGCCCTATGTCCAAATACAGTCACATTGTGTGGTACTTGGAATTAGGACTTCAAGCTGTGAGTTTGGGGGGTGGGCACACTTCAGTCCGTAACAGGCATAATAAGGGCTTGAATGAAGATGGTTTCCTTGGGTGTGAAGAAGAAGAAAAAAATCTGGAGGCATCATGAAGGCAGAACTAAAACTCTTAGTGAAATGCTGGAAGTGTGGGGAAGGGAGAAGATGCCGTGGAGACCACGTTTCCTAAAAGGTAAGGGATGGAGGGGAAGGAAGAAGAAGGATGAACAAGGTAACCACAGATAAAAGTTGTTTTTCGTATAGAGGAGAGTTTAACACAAAAGGTAAACAAAGGGAAAGGAGGCAGGAGACAAAGAAACCAAAGGTGGTCTCGGGCAGGTGGAAGAGGGAGAAACGCGAGCCACTGAATTCAGTCTACCTATGGGAGGGGTCATCGTTTCCTTTTAGTTAAGACAAGAGAAAATTTAGAGAGTACAGAAGATTGTGAAGACACGTCAAAATGCAGAAGATGGAAAACAAGGGAATTCCCACCAAGTGGTCTCAATTTTCTTGGTAAAACTCAAGGCAAGATATAGTGGAAACATCTAGATAAGTTAATGAACTGAAGTTTTTTGTTTGGGAATCAAAAAAAGGTGTTGGGGTCCCAGCTCTGCTGTGAGACCCTGAGCTCCTCCTTCCCTGTTTGCTGCTTTTCTAGAACAGGAAGTCTACCTCCCTGAGTGCACCTGAAATATGAATGTAAAAGTGTCTTACAAGTTGGAAAGTCCTCTGAAGCCATGGGCTGTTAATCATTGTTTTGTTTATTTATTATGTGGGCAGGAAGATCACCCATCAAGCAGACCCTTTAGGACCATACTGGGTCCAAATGGACCTCAACCTTCATATGCCCTGGGGCCCCGTCCTCAGACCAGATTGAGCTGAAATAGACCTATTCTCCAATATGCTGGACAGACTCCCCTTCCCCAGAGCTTCCCACCTTCGACCATTGGACCCTGAACTTGGTACTTTCCTAAAAAGTTACTGATGTGTCTCACCACGGTGTCCAAAATAATTCACTGCCCACCCAGTAGAGTGAATGTGAAGTTAGCTGGCCCTTCATAAATCACTTCCGTTCTTGCATTTTTTATATCAGGATGTCATATTCCCTTCTAATCTCATATATCACTTCAGGACACAATGTCACTCGCAGATTTTTGAAAAATTGTAGAAAAGATCTTCACTTCTTTGATACGTATCAACGATTCTCATTATTCAGAAATTGTCACTATTACTCTTCGATTGATGAACAGCTTGGTTTCCAAAAGTTTGTTTGAAGTCCACTGTTTTGCCCAAGATGAATATTTTCTATTATAAAAATGATATACGTCAGTTAGGTTTATAGGTCGACCTACAAGAATCTATATAACCGTAAAAGAGAATGGACACCATAGCCTTACATCACTCTGTCCAAGCTACGGGAAAGCGTTTCGTCTCCCAGCTTCCTCAGAAGCAGAGAGAAGATTCTTTCTCAGAAACACACATCTCAGGACCCCGAATTGGGTCATGTGTCCGTTTTTAAACACTTTCTCTGGGACAGGGTATGTTCATTGACTTCAGCCAATCAGGAGGTGGGGGTGATGTAAGACCTCCCTGAAACTCCTGGACTGATGGGGGAAGGACCAATCAATACCGGAATAAAGGAAAAAAGAGGAAGGGAGTCTGGATTCTGGACAGCCAGGTACATCACCCCCATTCACCACACATGTGCTACAGAAAGAAGCAAGAGCAAGAAGTGTTTTCTCTCTGTTCTTTGTATGATGCCAGCTTGGAAACCTCCAACTTCACCTTTCCTCCCTAAATCCCAGCTGCCAGCATACCCAGGCTTCCACTGAGGCCAAAGGGGTCCATAGCAGACCTCATGTTTGGAAGCCTAGTGCAGAATAACCCGTTCAATCCCCCCAGTTCTTCATGCCAACCATTCCCCTATCCCACGCCCTCCCCCTACACCAACATTGGTGTTGCTGATCTCAGTTGACTAGTAAGAAGTTGCTAGATACACTAAGACACACTGAGGTCGACGAGTCACTAACTCAGGTATTTGTGTCGTTAAAGTAGGTGATTATTTCTAACCCCAACATTCCAGTAAATCACGGATTGGTGAAATTTCAGGTTGCATAAACAGAGAGAGATAATAAAAAGAGGAGGAAATGGAAGTAGGTAAGTAAGCCAGCTGTGCCTGGGTCCAGCTGTGCCTGGGTCCAGCTGTGCCTGGGTCCAGCTGTGTCTAGGTGTCTTCCTTTGGATGCACTTTTCTTACTATTCCTTCTATTTCATCTATGAACATACATGGCAGTAGCAGCAGGAGGAAGGAACATGGTGGGGACTGTCGCATTTTCATATGTTACGGACGCCTTCCACATTCATTTGTTAAGTGAAGGCCGCTGCATGGAGTCATAGATGAGTTACTAGACAGGCAGGTGACGAATGATAGAGACCAACACACTGTATTCCGTCATCGTCCATTATAGGAAGCACTATTATTACGTAACACTAAGAAAGGGAAGAAATACTGCCAATTATAAGAGTCATCAGTGTTAAAAATGAAAAAAAAAAAGTGCATTTCGAATTGATGGAATACAGTATGCACCTTCTTTCCCAAACTAGGTTATTTTCTAACTCATTTAAGTGCAGTTTGGAATAAGGAGGTAGAAGCATCAGAGATCTGAAGATGAAGATTTGAGGAATTCATTTTCCTTTCTACCAAAAATACAGGCAGGGTATCCCATTCCTGGGTCTTTTAGACCATCCATTCAAAAACCCATTGATAGTATATGAGCAGAGGCCGTGCACAAGGCACTCTGCTCGGCGCCGTGGGGCACAGAGAGATGTAAACCATGACAACAAGCCTCAAGACGTCGTCTTTATGACTTAGTCGAGAAGAGGAATCACAGAGAATAGAAAAGAAAACCTTAAACAGAAGAAGCCATCATATTGTGTTCCAGATAATTCTGGAAGGATCACTGGGGTCTGGCGCCATAGGGAAGACTTTGGACTTGAACTGGATCTTGTGGAATGGATACAGTCTAGAAAGCAGTGGCGGTGTTCTGTGCTCCGCTACCGGGCAAGAGCAGAGTGCTCTGATGTAAAAAGGTCCTGAAGAACCTAGGGGTAAGACGGGAATAAACACGCAGACCTACTAGAGAATGGACTTGAGCATAAGAGGAGGGGGAAGGGTAAGCTGTGACAAAGTGAGAGAGTGGCATCGACATATATACACTACCAAATGTAAAATAGATAGCTAGTGGGAAGCAGCCGCATAGCACAGGGAGATCAGCTTGGCGCTTTGTGACCACCTAGAGGGGTGGGATAGGGAGGGTGGGAGGGAGACGCAAGAGGGAGGGGATATGGGGACATGTGTATGTGTATAACTGATTCACTTTGTTATGAAGCAGAAACTAACACACCATTGTAAAGCAATTATACTCCAATAACGATGTTTAAAAAAAAAAAAGCTGAAAAAAAAAATTCATCGGAGACCTCCCTAGAGCCAGCCACATGCTAATGCCCTCCCTCCAGCCTCGTTAGGGAACAGTACACTGATTTAGTTTCCTCTGCCTTCACTGCATTGATTCTCTCTGTGATCTTCCAGCCAGTGAATCTAAACCAGGTTCTTCTCATTCAGTTCTTAGCCATGCATCTTGGTGGACTGAATTCTCTTTATGCCCCAACTATCAATATCCTGGGACCGATTGGTAGAGTTGTTATACGGGGAATGGTATTCTGAGAGCACTTACTCAGGGAGCCAGGACTACTAAAACCCAACCCATCATCACAACTCTCTCCTAAGTCTCTGAGGTTCAAGGACGATGATAATTATATTAAGGGCTAAGGATGTTGGCACTGCCTTTGGTTTTGACCCAAATCCCAGTGTAGAACTCCAATAGGCTGGGCTGGATCTTGACAAAGACTCAGTTGTCCAGGACTGATGCCCGAGTAGTCACATTTCTCTCTTTCCAAACCTAAATTTCAGATTATACTGTTGCACAAAGAAAAGCCATATATTTATATCCCTGACAGATAAGAACTAGAACAGAGAGTCCTCATTTCCTTGTAAGAATTTATGCTCATCTCCAAGTTCAACCCGCCCGAGAATGGGGCCTGATCCGCTGGCTTTGATCATTTCTTCCTTGACCGTGGAGTCAGGCAGGGAGACATCTCTCCCCTGGAAAGTCTCAGGAGTTACCCTCGTTTCTGATCTGCAAAGTAGAATACATGGGACGGCAAAGGAATGAAAACAAAATCACATAGGATTCCCTTTCCAATGAATATCATTTACTGAAAAGAATAAATGATGTGAAACTCTAGGCACTGCAAAGCCCAGGGAAGAGGTGAAATATTCAGAGAATTTTTATATACGTAAAGCAAACAGAATGTTTCACATTAAGATAAAAGAAAGTATTTTTTTTTTTCAAAAGCAAGTTGGGGAGGGGAATCATGGAGACATGCTTCAATATCAGAATTACTGCAGCAGCTCTGGACTTGTCTTTGTCCTTTGGGCCATCTGAACACAGACAACGGGGTCAGCTCCCAGCTTGAAAGGCCCGCTCTCTCCTCTCCGTCCCCTCCTCATTGGCCTCTATCGTGACTCAGCATCTCTGACTTTTCCTGCAATGTTAAATAGTAAAAGGCCCCAGAAAGTTCTTGATTTACTCTTTGTCTTAGACCCATCAACCAGTTCTAGAAAATAACGCTACACGTCATGTCGTTCTATGGTAACAACAAACGATGGGTCGTTAGTCTCAAAGACCAAAAAAAAAAAGGTTCTAGCCAAAGTTTTGACTTCCTGCTACATTAAAAAAATGGAGCCAGGGAGACTCCCGTTATTCCGCATGCAGTCCTGCACAGTCCCAAGCTCCACCCACTAGAAACTGAACCAAATCTCCAGCCCAGAATGTGATTAGCTGATCAGCAGAGGGTTGAGTGATGGGTGGGGACTTGAGACCAGGTGGCTTTCTTCCTTCTCAAAGCCAAATGCTGATCTCAAAGGGAGACGCTTGGCAAGCCAAGGCCAAACTCACATCCCTCTGAGGCCCCATTTCCCATCACACACACTCTCACTTCCACTCCCACTCCCCCATTGCCCACCACTTTTCATTCCCTGCTTCTCTCAGCCCCTTCAGCCTGAGGGTTCCTGCCTCGGCTGGGGGCTCCTTGCCACGTCCATGGCCACCACGGTCGGGTCAGAGGGTCATGGGAAAACTACATAGAATTAGTCTTAAACACACAGGCACACGCATGCACACACACACACCCCCTACGTAAGCATACATGCATGCACACACATACACACACAAGCACACATGCACATACAAGTGTACACACACACAAATTCTTTTTTAAAAATTCATTAGAATGCTTTTTTTCAGACCCACCCAGATTCCTCGCTCTCCCTCCCAGCATTTCCTGTTTGAGTTTACAGTTGACAGTGTTACAGTCAAACGCTGTAAATAATAGTCTCCCACTAAATGACACCTGTTAGAAAGTTCCTTCTTTATGGGTTTCAGAACACAGGGTTGGGGTAGCGAGAGGATGAGAGATGGATTCAAGCTCTTCAAACATCACTCTATTGATCTATGTATGAAAAAATATGGAATCTGTCAAGCAAACAGCACTCTGTTCAATGTAAAATGTAATACCAGCTGTGGTAGCCACTGCTGCCAGTACATATATTTCAGGAAGTCAATTTACTTTTAAATGGAATTTTAACATTGGTGAAAGGAGTCACACTGGAACCTTTTTTTTTTTTTTATTTTGTGGTACGCGGGCCTCTCACTGTTGTGGCCTCTCCCATTGCAGAGCACAGGCTCCGGACGTGCAGGCTCAGCGGCCATGGTTCACGGGCCCAGCCGCTCCGTGGCATGTGGGATCTTCTCAGACCGGGGCACGAACCCGTGTCCCCTGCACCGGCAGGCAGACTCTCAACCACTGCGCCACCATGGAAGCCCCACACTGGAACCTTTATTTATGTGAAAACTTCTTCAGCAGTGAGGAACAATGCACACGCTCACAGTCTGCAGAGACGGAAACTACACAAACCTCAGGAGACATGTTTGTTTTCTCAATCATCTATTTACCTGCGGATGCAGTGGGCAAAGACGGAGAAGGAGGTGGGGGGCAGGGAGGTTCCATGGTACAGGCCTGCCAGCTTACCAGCTCCTGGAGGTCCATGATCAGTGTGAGTGATCCCCTCTTTGGGGCCTGGGGAGCTACCTTCCTTGGGAGAAAGGGGGAAAGGTGACGATGGCAGAGCCACATCACCCTGCTGAAGGTCTACATGGAAGGGAGGTCCATTCTCTACATCACCTCTGAATTAGAGCTATGTGATCATGGGCCTTTTGCTTAACCTCTCTGGGCTCAGTTTCTTCATCTGTAAAGTAGAGATGGCAACCCTTACCTGTCGGGATTTCGTGAGAGTTAAATAAGAGGACATATGTACAAGTGGCGTCGGGGTAGCTAGTCAACAATGAAAAGGTAGTATTTCCCTTTTCTCTTCTTTTTTCCCCCTGAAGTGAAGACTTGTGTCTTGTTCAAGGTCCAAGGGTAAGGTGGATGGGGCCAACCCACCTTTCTGATTCACGGCACGACCAAGGAAGCCTCTCCCTTCCTTACAGGCAGGAGCTGAGGAGGGTCTGAGACTGGTTCGTGCTAACGAGTGGGGTAAACTTACTGGTTAAGGCTTCTTGCTCAGTTAGCAGAGGTGCTGATCTGTCTTGGCCCAGGGGGACTTGTTCTAAGAGCTTAAAAACTGTATGAATAGTAAGCCAAGAAATGCCTGTGGCTGGGCTGGAGACTATCTAAGTAAACAGCAATTCTGCTGATGGCGCATTTTCGGCACCTAGAAGGGGTCCTCTTCTTAGGCAGGACAGCAAGTCCTGTCTCTCCCCACCTTGCGGAGCAGGGAGTTGCCCGTGGGGGAAAGTCACAGAATAACCTCTTCAGGAACAATAGTTTCCGACCGTCACGGAGCCATGAGGGAATTTAAGGTCATCTGTCCAGCTCCCATCAGATGTCTGATCCCCCGCGTCCTGTGGGCATCTCGGGTGACCTGCCCGTTGGTGAGGCTTCTGGAGCTGTGTGTGCGTCACGCACAGGCCTGTCCTCGGGGCCTGCGGACGGGGGACTCACTGGAGAAACCCCGTTCTCTCGGATCGCCCACTTTGGCTCCCTGACTCCTTCGGACGTGACACGAGAAAAGAGTTTTATTAATATTATAATGTACCAGATAATACATGTTAGTTAACAAGAATCCACACAGCTCATTTGGGTTCTAATTAACATCTGAAAATACATTCTCCACTGTAAAATCCGTATCATTTAATCACCGAATTACATATCCCGTCCATGTTCGTAGTTCCCAGATTGTGGTGCCTTTGATACAAATATCATTATAGAATGGATTACATGCTTTTAGTTTGATATCATGAACACTGATATGTGCTTGGGGAAAGATTATAAAGAAATCACTTGAGCACCACGACACCCCTACCCCCCGGCCCTGCCACATAAGCTCTGGGGAGATCCACACAAGGGCACAAGAAAAATGGACCCCTGACTCTCCTCAACGCCAGAACAGCTTTTAACACATTTATGATTACAGTTTCCCTTTCCCTCTCCCTCTCCCTCTATTTGTCTTTTAAGGCGAAATAGAATCCCCCTTCAAATAACTTTTTTTTTTCAAAAAGCTCACATCCATTTGTGTCCTAGGAAATTTAGGGTCAATTCTTCCTGTGTTTTTTTTTTCCCCTTCCTTTTTACGCTGCAGGTGCCTTAGTATATATTGTATTATATAAGTGGATTAATTTTCTCCCTTTTGGCTCTAAAACATTTCATTCAACTTGTTTTGGATTTCAAAGCTCAGTCTTTCTGGGTAGGCAGCACTCTGAGTTTTCAAAACAGACTTCTCACAGGATATTATTTTTGGTCTTTAATCACAGGGAAACAAAACGTGGATTCGGGGCCACGCCCTCCATCCCTCTTTCCGCTCTTCCCCTACCAACCTTGCACCTGGAAAATGCAAGACAAATACAAAATCTAACCTAGCAAAGACCCAGAAATATGCCCGGTGCCGTCTTTGTTTTAAGTGAGACCTTCATCTGCACCCACGCCCCTGGAGTCAGGAGAGGGACCCGTCTGCTGTAGGCTTCCCTCCCGGAGTAGCCCTCGCCTGTATCTCCCAGCTGTACCCCTATTGGCTGAGTGATGAACAGGGTAACTTAACCTTTCTCAGCCTCAATTTTCTCATGTCTTAAATGATGATATGGTACCTGAGTCATAGGGTTCTTATGAGAATTAAATGAGGGGCCCATGGAACATGGCAGGCACATGGTAAGCATCCTTAGGGCACCATCATCACCCCTCTGAAGGTTCCTTCCCCAACATGTTACAGAGCGCTCCCCACCCCAGTCTCCTCCCGGCCCTGACAGCCAACACAGCCACTCTCATCCCTTCACTCTCTATTCCTACTTCCTACCGGGGCAGGGAGGCCATTACTTGAAGACAACCTCTCCTGTAACCGACCAGGGCCCTTGGACTCTTTAATCAATAGAAACTGATAAGAGGCCAGAGGAGAATTTCAGGTGGGCAGGATAGGAACTTGGACCTGGCATTTGTTTCAAGTCACCTGTGACAGGTGTGACAAAGCCAGGAAGGATGGAGAAGAGACAGAGGTCACGGGGAAGCCAGGGGGGCCAGAACCTCTCCTTGCAGGGCTCACAGTGGGTGACTTTCTCAGGGATGCCTGAGACGGTTCAGTCAAGGTCAAATCCATCCTGCCCCTCCTTTCATAACGTGGTGGTTTGGGGACAACTTCATCTCACCCCCAAGAGCAGCGTGTGGCTCTGTCCTTAGCGTGTGGTCACTCTTCTCATCTCTCCTTCTTCAAAATCATTCCTGTAGCAAAGGTGCTCGTGGATACTTTTTAGAAACCAGTAAGGCTCTGTCAGTAATGTTTCCTGGAGGACTGCAAATTTGAGCCAGTGTCCAAAATACAGTAACCTGGTAATAAATCATTATATCTTCTTTTCCAAAGAAAAGTCACTTCCAGGACAGATCTCTGCTTTTGCTTCTCCACAAAATGATGAATGGCTCCGTACAAAGACAGACATTATATTAACCAAGCCAGATCTGGGTGCGCAGCCGGGGCAGAGCTTAGGGGACTGCATGAATGCAACGTCCAGCCTCGACACAGCTCCACTCACCGCATCTCCCCCAAGACCCCCTCATCCCCCCACCCTGTGCCCCCCTTGGACTGGAGGCCCCCTTCCCTACAAGCCCTCCCATTGTTCGTCCTCGCCCCGGTGTTTCAGGGAATAATGAAAGAAGCTGGCTTGTAACCCATACGATTTTGTCCTGACAGCACCTCCCTGTGTTCCCTCTGGCTGCAGGCTCTCTACGGCAGTCTGGAGAAACTTCTGAAATCTCTCTTCAGACCCATTAACTGGAGAGTGATACAGTTCTGAACCAGAATACTGGATGATTTGTTATCCCAGAAATATTTCATTTTAATTTTTAAGAAATTGCTCTGGGTGATTCTTGGGGAAAAAGAAAAAAAAAACCCTGAAAAACTATAGTTAAATGCTTTCACAGTCAAAACCACTTGCTGTTAAAATCATTGACTACATTTTTTTTGGAATGCTTGACTGATTACATGCTCTCTTCTTTAGATATATTGACAGATTCTCAGGCTGGGTTGGTTCCCCAAGCACACATAACGCATAATCCTTGGCAAAATTACTAAAGGAATCATTTATATGGGCTGGAAGACTGCAGTTCTACCTGGAGAATTGCATTATTTCTTATCTCAACTACCCCGCTGTCATTCTCAAAGTGAGCTCGCTGCATGGCTCCCCAGGGACCTGCCACCGGGAGGCTGGGACGCTGGCGGCAGCAGCCACCTCCCGAGATGCTGAGCCCGGGGTGTGGGATAGAGAGCGGATGCCAGGTCACTCCTTCCCTCCAGAGAGAGCTTCTGCTCTGTCCTGTGGACACCGAGGCCCCCTGGGCCCCAAAGTGACACTTGAGTGACAGAGAAATGGCTCAGAGGGTGGGTTCAGGACCGGTGCAGGCCTGGCCTTGGCCGAGTTAGGTAGCATCTGGCTAAGCCTGGCATCCGCATCTAGAGTATGGTACCCACCTTGTTTGATTCTATGAGGATGAAATCAGATCAAGCAGCCGAAGAGGCAAGCACGAGGCCCTCAAGTCGCCCTCAAGTCGTAAGCCATCCAGAAACATGAGCCATCCAGCAACGGTCCTGTTCATTCCGCTGCTTCATGACCACATTCTCTGCGAGGCTAACACACTTGTGCTCCCGAACCAAACTGGAAACTCATATTGTTTCATCCCAAGCCTGCTTTTCTGCAAGACTGGAAAGATGGCTGAGATATCCACACCCACCTCCCCCTCGTCTCCCTTAGGAGTGAGGACGTCCTTCCCCGATGCCCCCCTGCTGAATCCCCCTCCCTCCTCATTAGCCCAAGTAGGTGTAGGCTTGTCTGTTCTGAGCCACTTCCTGACAAGGGGAATGGAGCCAATAGAAGGGTCTAGTATAATCCCCGGGCGGGCGGATGTTGGAGGCTCCTGGGATCTCACTCTTAGAAGAGCACTGCACAAGTTCAAGGAGCCAAAAGAAGCCCAGTGAACAAGGGGGCAGGCGTAGGAGGTGAGTTTAGAGAAGGAATCACAGAGGGACTTGTATGGGAGCTACCCCGGGGGTTAAGTAGGGGAATGATAGAATCCAACTTGTATTTTAAAAAGAGCGTCCTCAACACTCACGCGCCAAATGGCACAGAACCAGAGCAGCCTGGAAGGGAGGAGAAGGCAGGAACCTGGATGAGGTGATGTTTCCCTGTCAGGTGTGAGGAAAAGAGTGAGTTTAACACATGCCACAAAGAGGAGAAATCCTTCTGACTTCTCCGAAGAAAGTAGAACTACTGAGTTAAAGGATGATAATATAATTTCCTAAATTAGGTAACCTTAATGATGCAGGGTAATGCAACGTCTACTTTAATAACAAAGTCACATAGTCAGGATTATTCTTGGTAGACAGCTGGCCCACGACATCCTTCTAGAAAAAACCAACAGTCAAACCAAAGAATGCTGGATGGTGACACGAAGCATACAAGAGCGTGGACCAAAATGTCCTCAGTTTGGACCAGGAAAAGATGCTAAGATATAAAAACAGGTGAATTAGAGGAGCAGAAGCACATTGGCGGGATGAGGGGGAAAGATGGGGAATGATTATGGGAAACAAGCTGCCAGGACCCAGGATCTCAGAAGACGTGGTTTATAGGAGGGAGGCCAGACACGAGCTGTTCTTTCAAAGTTCCTGCAAAGCCGCTCTCTAAGCAGAGCACATGGGGGCCTCTCCATGGGTTGAGAGGTGCCGATGGTGGCCCCAGTGTGGGTCATTTCTGTACACACTGAGCACTTTCCCCCCAGGATGGCAGGCCGGGCTCAGCTGTCTGCAGTGATCACCTGTGTAGTCTGCAGTGATCACCTGCGTATCAGATCCTGGGAACACGAAGTGAAGACATGTAACGAAAAGAAGCTGGGTTTCAGACCTAAGAGCCCATGAAAGGAAAACAAATAGATTTAGGTTGTTTTCATTTTTCTCAAAAAAAAAAAAAAAAGTCACCACTTGTCTGAACCGGCACACAAAGTGGTTTCCCAATCAATCCATCAGCAGCTCTAAAAATCCATGCTGATCCACTCCAGAAAATCTGAAGAAGAAAGCCTCTTGAGAGAAGGAATGATTTGCTTGCTCTCTAAATAGACTGTTTGCTATGTCTTTTAACACCAGCTAATGTTTGCAGAACATCACTGAGGTCAAATTGGATAAAACATATTTAAATACAATCAGATCGTTCTGTATTCAAAACAACTTCGAGGAGAAAGGCAGCCTGCTGTCCTGGGATTGGAACCTTCTAGGGAAACGCGACTGAGGATTTGCAGGGTTACTTGGCCTGTATGCTGAATGTTTATGCTGTCGCTGTGTGTTTATGCAGTCCTGACTTCCGGGTGATGTGCAGAGACTCCAGGAAGATCTGCACAAAGGCTGTTTAAGCAGATGGCAAAGCTGGACTTGGGCAGAAAGGGAACTTATTTGTCTCTTTTGTTCTATGTTCTTCACTCCTTTCCAGAATTCTCTATTCTCCACCATCGTAGAGTCTTAGAAGCCCATAGTCTCCTCATATTTGCTTCTGTTTTCTCCAACCTGACTCCCTCCCATGCAAATAGGAGGTTGATATGACGGGCAGGGTCTGGGAGCCAGTGTTGAGTGCTCTGCCCTATGTTAGTGTCTCCTTATTCATCCTCTGTGCCTCAGTTTCCCCATCTATAAAGCAGTGGAAATGAAAGTACCCACCTAGCAAGGCTGCAGCTAAGATCAACTGAGCTGATCAGGATGAAGCAATCAGGCAGTGCTGGGGTCTGGTAAACACCCAGTAGAGGCAGGTGAGACTATTACCATTCTTATCCTTCTCCCAAGAGATTTTCATGGTTTCCCCCTTCCCTTCAAAAACTTTTCATCATTTCAGGTCCTCGCTGCTGAGGGAGGGCTTCACTCAGCAGTATAGCATTCCAAGCTCTGTCAGTGTCTCTTGATGTCCCCAACCTAATTTTTCACTTCTGTCCTTAAAGCTCATTTGCATCCCGCAGACTCTCTGCCTCATTCAACGTTTGTAGAAATTGCATTTTGTGCCAGGCTCTGTGCTGGGGGAGGTGAAATAAAATGAATGACATTTCCCTAATCTCCCAGGAGATAACAGAGCTTCTCCCATGCTGCTCTGCCTTATCACGAGTCACCGGTGGTCTCTGTTTCGCATTTTTGGGGATGGATGCATTGGTACAGAGCCGCCGCCATCCATCCGCTGCGGGAAGAGGTGGACTGTTGGTCACAGCACTGATCACGATGACAAAGTAAGTGAGTGGATAGCAGATTTGTAGCGAGACAGCTGAGTGGCTATGCCCTTCTGGGTGTATGTTTGTTCTTCTCTCAAGGAGCTCTGGTGTTGAAGTCTAATGTGTGATTTCACTGAGGTTTACAAAGAAGCAACGGTTCACGGAGGCACATTAACTGCACATCTGGATTTGACCTTGGATCTTGCCAGCGATCTTAGGGGAGGAGAGTGGTGGCAAGTCTACAGCCCCTTCCTCTGTGCCCCCAGCACACAGCACTTGGCACGCTGCCCTAGTGACCCCTAGAGTCCACTAGTGGACTCTCAACCACTGCGCCACCAGGGAAGTCCCCCAGATGCAGATTTTTAAGCAGGGAAGAAGGGAAAGGATTGTGACAGTAGGAAGAGGGTGAAAATCATTATAGAACTGTTTTTTCCTCTTTGCCTTGGATGTAGTTCCATCCTAAATCAGAGGTTGTAATGTTTAGTCCAATCTGCGTTTCTTTAGCATTTAGACATTTACTGATGTTACTTAACTTTGGAAACCTTGTCAGAAGGGGATGGGCTTCAATTTATTTATTCAGTGTAACAGACATAGTCTCAGGCCTCGCAGAGTTTCTCTCTCAAAATAGGCTGCTGGGCTTCCCTGGTGGCGCAGTGGTTGAGAGTCCGCCTGCCGATGCAGGGGACAGAGTTCGTGCCCCGGTCCGGGAAGATCCCACATGCCGCGGAGTGGCTGCGCCCATGAGCTATGGCCGCTGAGCCTGCGCGTCCGGAGCCTGTTGCTCCGCAACGGGAGAGGCCACAACAGTGGGAGGCCCGCGTACCGCAAAAAAAATAAAAAAAAAATAAAAAAACAAAATAGGCTGCTGAGAAAGATTTGTCCCCTGGAATGCCTCCCTTCCCCGAGCTCAAGGTCCACTTGGGTACCGAGCATCTAGAGGGCAGGCGTGATCTTTATTCCCTGGTACCTGTGTGGGTCAAGGGGCCAGGACATCTCCTCCTCAGTCCCAAATGTCTTGTCTTCCTCTCTGTTAAAATTTGAGCAGCATTAAAACCCCACATGCCATGATAAAGCCATCATGATGATGAACAGTGGCCTTAACTGCGTATTAAAGGATATTTATGTTGGGATGACGAAGTTAAAACCCCTAATTGATTGGAGACACTTGAGTAACGGGATCCACGGAGCCCCATTAGTATCACATTGACATACTCGCTTATCTTGGTAGCTGATGGCTAAAGGATGCAGATGAGAACCTTGCCCCGCATCACATCGAGGGTAAGCTTTCTGACCTTAGATTTATGTTTGCTAAAGCAGCAAACCCAGCTGCTGACTTCATGGTCTGAATTACAGATTTTTCATTTAGCTGGACGACATGAATCTGTGGCTCCGATTATGTCTGCACTTACAGCCCCCCCGAGTGCCCACCACATTCTAATGCACTTGTTTACCTCCCCCCACCCTTGGAGTAAAAGTACATCTGCAGCGTCCGTCCCCTTGTCCCTCATCCCTCGGCAGAGCTGTCACTAGACAGATGCCTGGACCCCTCTCAGCAGCGCCTTCCCCTGTTGTTCTGCTCCTTGCTGCCTTTGTCTCTTCCAAGGAGGCTTCCTTCCATCAGAACTTTCCAATCTAAGAAATAATGAACTCGATCCTCCCCCCCTGTTCAGGGAATGCGCAGAGCAGAGCAGAGCAGAGAAGAGCTTTTTAAATTTAACAAGCTTTGACTGAGCCCTGCCTTGCACTGGGCACTAGAGCCCCCTTCCCAGTTTTGGGGTGGAGGGTTGCTCATGTTCTGTGCAACCAGCGATGTATCTGGTCCCAGCCTTTTTCTCCCAAACTTTCCTTCCAGCTGATTGGCTTTGGTCCTGGAATTTTGAGACCTAGTCTGCATCCTACATCCAGACTCTGGTCTTTCCTTTTTCCTTCCTTTTTTTTCTTAAATGAAAATATAATCATCCTATACATGCTGTTTTATAATCTGCTTAAAAATTTTTTTTTAATTAATTGCAGTGGCGATACATACTTTGTTTGAGAGTTCATATGTTACCTAAATATGTAAAGTTAAGTCTTCAAAGAATATTTCCAGACTTTTTCAATGCAGAGAGAAACACAAGCATTAAACTATAAATGTACAATTAAAATGAAATTTTAATATACATCTTTTCTTGAAAATTATTTTTTATTTTTATTTAGCACATGGTGGATATTTTCCACATCAACAAATTACATCTATATTATTCTAGATGCACAGGTCAGATGTAACATCATTTATTTAATGTACCCATTATTGTTAGATATTTAGAATATTTTCTATATTTTGCGATCATAAACAATTATTGGATGAACATTCTTTTAGCTGAATCATTTTTCCTTTTTTTCTTTTTATTATGGAAAATTTCATCCATACACAAACTAAAGTGAATAATATAATAAACCCCAAACCCAGTACCTAAGTTCAAAATTATCAACATTGTGTCCCTCTTGTTTCATCTGTTTCCCTCCCCAACACACACACACACACACACACACACACACACACACACACACACTTTTTGTTTCCCTAGAGTACTTTAAAACAAATATGACACTTTCTAAATTCTTTCTAAAAGACAGGAAGAGAAGTATAAAAAAGGATCACCAGATAAGACCTCCTTCCTTCCTTTCCTGTCTCACCCCCACCGCTCTGAGGGCCCTAGTTTCTGGGAGGTTAAGCCCTGTCTCCTGCTTTTCCTACGAGGTTAGAATGGCAGGCGTGTTGCACACCTATTTTATAAGGTACGTCATGTCTCACTCATCGTCTTTCTGAATTGAATCGAGTTACTTGGCCTTTCTAAGCTCGAGGGTTGAAATAATAATAATAAGCAGATTGTACGGTTGTCCTGGGCGGTGAATGGGATCATGAAGGTGGGTAGGGAGGCAAGCACAGTGCTGGCATGGAGGAAAAGACACATGGTCCATGCTAAGCCCTTGCCCTTAGGAAAGCAGGTCAAGCAGAGCCTCTGAGCACCTGAGACCAGCAGCCTGGCCTTGACCTTGAGGAAGGTGGCTCTACAGCACCAGTATGTGTCCTGACTCGTCTCCACGAAAATAGGCACCCCAGTGCATGTCTCTGCATCGAGACTATGCCGGACCGTCCATGTGACTGTGGCATCATCAATCCTCTAAAAGCCAAATGTCTGACCAGACTGTAGTGGGTTAAATCAAGTCCTCTGTGACCCGCATTTCCTTGGTGGGTCTCACATGGGTTCCAGTCCCTGCTCTGGGGCCTGCGACACCAGGTAAGTCATGGTACATCTCTGGGTCATTGTCTCACCTGGGGGACCAGAGCGCTGGATCCCAACATCCCTGAAGGCTATTCCAGCACAGAGGGCACACTTAGAACCTGGAAACACCTTCTCTCCGGATAGGCTGGAGGCTGGTTGTAGGATGGAGGGTGCACCCGGCGTGCGTGGTGGGGCTGCAGGGCTGGGAGGGCCCAGGGTTTACAGTCACAGACCTGCACCCAAGGCTCCTTCTTCACCAGCTCCATGAGTCACGGAAAGTCTCACCCTCACTAGGTTTCTGCGTCCCCAGCTGGGACGCAGACATCATAACGCTGCCTCACAGGGTTAGTCGTTCACTCACTAGCTCCTTCACTCATTCACTCTCCAAACTCCATTGAGTGCCTACAAGGCACGATGTCCCCGCCTGGTCGCTGAGAAGACATCAGTGAACAGAACAACGGAACTCCCTGCCTGCTTTCTTGTGGGGATGCATAGAACAGAGGCAACATCCTTTATTTAGCTTACCCATCACTGATAGATATTTAGAATATTTCCTATTTTAAGGTCACAAATGATTATAGGATGTGGTTGGGAGTAGAGGAGAAGTGAACAAAAATGAATTGTAAAATAAGTCGTAAATTGGATGGAGATAAACGCTAAGGAGAAAATGAAGTGGAGGCAGGGATAAGGGTGATCGATGGACCAGTGAGAGAGGCGACAGGATGGCAGTTTTAGAGAGGTAGCCAGGCAAGACCATGGAGAAGGTGACACTGAGGGATGTGAAGGAGTGAGCCGTGAAGACACCAGGGGGAAGAGCTTCTGGGCTGAGGAAACAGAAAGGGCAAAGGTCCTGAGGCAGGACCATAGTTTAGGGCTGGAAAGGAAGCTACTACGGCAGGAACAGAGGAAGGAGAGGGCCAGGCCAGGCAGGGAACAGGACAGATCATACTGGTCCCCGATAAGATAGATGGATCTTGCCTTTTATTCTTCCTGTGTTTGGGAGCCACTGAGGGGTCCGGGAGGAGGCATGGTATCATCTAACTTAGCACTTTTCGAAGCATAGTCTCCTATCTCCTGGGAGTCCCTGAGACCTTTTCAGGGACCCTCATGAAGTCAAAATATTTTCATAGTTGTGTAAGGCTTAATTTTCCCTCTCCATTCCCATCTTCTCATGAGTATACAGTGGAGTTTTGCAGAGGCTACATGACATATAACCTTTAATTGCTTGAAAGCAGAGGCAAATCAGAGAATCCAACTAAATTCTATTAAGCCAGACCTTAAGGAGATCTGCAAAACATACTTTTCAAACTGTATACTGTTACGTTTCTCACTGCATTGTTTTTGTTTTAGAAAATGTTATTTTTCATAAAATTATTTGTGTTAATGTGCAATGGGTGTGTTATTTTTTTACTGAATTATTTTAAAATTTTCAGTTTTAAATCACGATACGGTAAATATCAACGGGTATACCTGAGGTAGCAAAGCTTTTGGAGGTCGTCAATTATTTCTAAGGACATAAAGTGTTCTGAGACCAAACATGTGAGCCCCACTGGTCTAAGAAAGGTTTGCACGGACCTCGTGTGTGGTGTCGAGACGGAGAAAGTGATTTCAATAACAGGACGGAGGGTGACTAGGATGGTGGCGCTGGGGCCGTTGAGGAGCGTGTAGATTCTGGATGTATTTTGAAGGTAAAACTGACAGAAATTGCTGATTGGACCATACGTAGATTTGAGAGAAAGAGTCAAGAATTCCTCCTTGGTTGGGACCTGATCAACCAGAAGGATAGCGCTGCTGTTGATGAAGTGAGGGGGGCAGTGTGGTGGGGGGGCAGGATCGAGGCGGGGGAGGGGAGGGATGGGAGGTCAGGAGCTCGGCCATGGACATGACAGCTGTTAGATGTCTGCAGGTATCCAGCCAGAAATTTCAAGCCGGTCAATGTACATACAAGTCTGATATCCAAGAGAGGCATCCAGGCTGGAGATATAAATTTGGGGTGTCATCAGAATATACGTGGACTTAAAGTCATGCACTGGCTGAACTCTCCCAGGGTATGAGTGTAGATAGAAGAAAGCACCCAAAGATGCTGCAACATCCAGGGGGATGAGAAGAGGAAATAGCAAAGGAGACTGAGCAGGAAGGGGAGAACGAGAGAAGCTGTGGGGTTCTGGGTTCCAAGTGAAGAAAGTGTATAAAGAAGGAAAAGTGGTCGACAACCTCGAGCAGTGAGCAGTACTGACTACTGAGTTCACACCTGGAGTTCACAGTGCCTTGGATCCGGGCAGTTTCTGTGATGGCGTGGATGAATGTGGACTGGAGTGAGTGGGTGAAAGATGAGGATGGACAGCTCTGCTGAGGAGTTTGCCGTAACGGGATGGAGAGAAATCAGGTGGTAGAGGAGGAGAAGCAAGGTCCAGAGAGAGTTTTTATTTCTTTTCCTTTGATATTGAAGCGGAAAGATAGTATATTCCCTCTTTTGATGAGGACACAAGAGTAGAAAGGCAGGCTTTGACAGGAGAGGAAAGAGCGGGGAAGATGAAGGAATGAAGGAATTCTAGGAAGGAGAGGGGGTGGGATCCTGTGAAAAGAGGGGAGCTGGTCCTGACCACAGTGATGGGACAGAGGCAGGGAATGTGGGCGCAAGTGCAGAGGATGCAGTGTGTGTCCACTCTCTCTGTTTCTACTTTCTCAGTGAGAGTGGAAGCAAGTGCATCACGGGGTAGTGTTAGTGTAGGAGGAGATGGAGGCTTAAAGAAAGAGAGGGTGTGAGATAGTAATCTTGGTAACGGTAAGACCACATGAGCTATTCTCCACTGCGGGATAGACGCTTGACGCTCTTTCTTGTTAACTATAGATGCAGGAAGACACAGCTATTTTTCACTGGGTCTCATGTGTCCCCAGCGTAGAGGGGATTATTGCTCTCTATAGGTCGAATGCACACATTTAGTAATATTTGTGTTCATGTCGTCACCCTCCCAAATCTCCCATGAGAATCCTCAGGTCTGCAGGGACACTTTATGTAGTCACTTTACTGTAGTGTTGATGACTGATGATGAGAAATGGATTCTCTTAGGTTCCGTACCTCCTGCGGCCCATACTCACCCATCAAAGAGCCTGATGGAATTAGGTAAAGTAAGTAATCCAGTGCAATGTCTCTTGGATTATGGAGGACGTGCCTGGAAAATGCTGCCTGATCTGTACATCCAGAGCCACGGTACCCGCAGACAGAGGAGGGGAGGGGTGCCAAGTGGGGGGTGGGAAGGGCATTAAGCCATGTGTTCTCTTTCCAGTCAATTTCTCCACGAGGCCCCGAGGGCTTTCTTCCAGCCCAGGCAACTAGCAGCGATTCATCACTGTCTAAGGGGGAAGTTGCCTTTGCAGAACCAAACAAAGGCATTAAATTCTTAACTTTTAAGTTCAAAAGGCTTCTTTTTCCCTCTCCCTCCTCTAAGCTGGGGGAGAGGAAAAGCAAGATAGGTGGGCACTGGCTGCCTCCCCCTCTACCTGTAATGGGGGTGGTGGTAAGGGGGAGAGCCCAGCTGGGCACAAGGACCCAGTGACCGAGGGAAATGACACCAGCTTGCGTCGCCAGCAGTGGACAGGAACAGAGCAGGGTGCGTCCGGGCCAGGAGAGTCTGTCTCCATCTCAGAGAAGACAGGGAGCAAGTTCTCAAGTTTCCTACGTCCCAGAGGAGTCTGTGGTCAGGACAAGGAAAATGCAGAGTGGCGAAAGCCCTTTTGAAGTGACGGTAGAACCCAGCGGACGCGTCAGGGAGAAGTCCACAGGAGAAGCAAAGAGCATGCTCACATGACACCGCGGGTACCAGCACAAGGAGTACCAAGTCCCAACGACCACTGCTGCTCCCTCCTGAAAGGCATCACAGCGCTGTGTACACGTCCCAGGACTGAGCGAGGAATCCTGAATTGAACTGAGTGCATCCAATCCCCAAGATGACCAAGTCTATCCATTAGGTAGATTGTATTTCTGCCATCAGGAAGCATGAATGAGAGATTAATTGGGTCACAGAAGAAAAGAGAAATGGACATTTCTGCCTGTCTGCATAGCTCTTCCTTGGTTCCACTTACAACATGGAAATATTCATCAAAGAAATACATTTAAGTCACTAACATCTTAGTCTGAATGATCTAATCACTGTGGTTCCCAAATGTGGAAGATTGCGCTCCCAGGGGACTTTGGTAATGTCTGGAGGCATTTTTGATTGTCACAGCTTGGGGAGAGGGGTTGGTTGTTGCTGGTATCTAGTGGGATGAGGGCAGGGAGGCGGTTGGACATCCTATAACACAAGGGTCAGACTCCACAAGAAAGACCGATCCAGTACTGAATGTCGATAGCACTGAGGTTGAGAAGCCCTCCATTTCTCTCCTGAATCAAAAGATAGTTTCATCATTAAAGGACTGAATTCCTCAAGGAGGAAGGTCGTGCAGATGGGGAAGAATAGAAATTGAAACTGAGACAGAAAATAAATCCTAGCCTACTCCAGATTTGGAAGGGCCCATAGTTTCAGCACAGTCATTGATTATATGTACCACCAAGAGAAGCAGGAACGTCAGGTTAATTGCATGCTACTTTCAAAAGTACACAAGACAAAGATTCCAAATACTAATAGTATGAGGGGAGAAATAAATTAGGATTTGGGGATTAGCAGATACACACTATTATATATAAAATAGGTAAACAGGGCTTCCCTGGTGGCGCAGTGGTTGAGAGTCCGCCTGCCGATGCAGGGGACGTGGGTTCGTGCCCCGGTCCGGGAAGATCTCACATGCCGCGTAGCGGCTGGGCCCGTGAGCCATGGCCGCTGAGCCTGCGCGTCCGGAGCCTGTGCTTTGCAACGGGAGAGGCCACAGCAGTGAGAGGTCCGCGTACCGCAAAAAAAAAAAAAAAGGTAAACAACAAGGACCTACTTTATAGCACAGGGAACTCTGCTCAGTATCTTATATTAAACTATAATGGAAAAGAATCTGAAAAAGAATATATATGTATATACATATATATATATAATATGTATATGTATAACTGAATCACTTCGCTGTACACCAGGAACTAACACAACATTGTAATTCAACTAAACTTCAATGAAAATAAAAAATAGTAATAGACACACAATATGACAACCACACTGAGATTTCATTTCATCCCCACCTGGCACGCACAGCCTACACTGAATCTGGGTGAGATTCAGGCCAAGTTAGGCTTACAGATTAGCAAAATCCTACCCTTGGAGGTCAGCGAGTCGCCTTCAATAGTCAAAGGTGAGATAAGCCTTACAGTTCTTATCTACTCCCATTCTGAGGGAGTTGCTTGATCACTTTTCTTTTAAAAAACCTAGTTCAGTGGAAGCTCCAGGCAGAAGTGACCCCTGGCACACACACACAGCCTTTCTCACTCCTGTGTCAGCCGGTCCACCTCCAGAGCCACCAGCGGCCTTCAGGTGGGCTGCTGCCCCCAGAGCAGGAGCCTGGGACACAATCCCCACACCAGGCAGAACACTGCCAGGAACTTGACATCTGTCCTTATCAAACAAATGGGCCACCATTTGTGCTTGGGTTGGTGAGCTGGTACGAGGGAAACCTTTCTGACGATGGAGAAATTCACAGGCATGCAGTTGGGTCAGAAGCCACCAATCCAGCATTGGTGACTGTCCCCCTCTAGCCCCACTTCTCCAGAGTGTCCTGCGCTCAAAAGCCGGTCATTCTCTTGTCTCTTGCCTGGTTTTCGCGATGCTGTCATTTGGTTTCTTCCTAACCCAATGTTCCTCTTGGGGCTGTCCGACCTCCCCTTCCTCCTGCTATGTCCTTATTTGTTCTTTAACTCTCATCCTCTGCTTTGCTCTCTGTTTGGCAACCTGCCTGGACCTCTCAGCCTCTGCTACCTCTTCTTGGTGGATAATTTCTGGATTCTTGTCTCCCTTCTGAATTCCCTCCTGAGGTCAAGGTCTGAATTTTCAACTATTTACTACTCATATGACTCTCTGCCCAGTTTCATCCTCCATAAAATGAGGATAATAATAGTGTCCACCTCATGGTGTCATTGTGAAGAATAAATGGGTAATAGCTTGCCACGGGGGAAGTACTCAGGGACTGTTGGCTATTGTTATTATTACTGTTATTATTGTTATCTATTCCTACTTAGAAGCCCAAACACTACCTCAAACTTAGTATGTCCACAACCAGACTCATTTTCCTCCTAAACCTGATTCTTTTTCTCTATCCCACCTTTCCAGTTACTCCGCTTTAACTAGAGTGATTCTATCATTTATTGTGCAAACTGGTACACTTGTAAAGAGAGAGGTCTTCATAATCACACCAGAACAGCAGGCTGAGGGCACGAGAGTCCCAGGCAGCCTGGAGGCTGTGTGATCCTTCTGTCCTGAAACCGCTTCTCTGGACCACCATCCCCTCTAGTTTGCATTAGTAACAGACTCTCCTCACTGAGTCCTCTCCCCTCCAGCTCTCCTCCCATTTTCCCCTACGTATCTTTCCCTCCTGCAAAACTTGCAATGTTTTCTAAGAACTTAAGGAATAGGGCAGGAATTATGCAACCCAGAGTTCAAGGCTTTCTGAGATCTCAGCCAGCGTTTATAACCTCATGACTCAGAACCAAGTCAAACAAATGGGCCACCCACTGCCCGGGGACCTACCCGCCACCTTCCCCTCCCCACTCCTGCCTTTGCTCTGGAATGTTCCTCCAGACTCCCACCCCCAGCCCATCTTCATAGATCCACGTCCTACTTACTCACCACCCAGACTCCTCCACAAAGCCTTCCTACAACAAGCATTGAGAGCGTAAGGGCGTCTGATTTCCTAGCCACCAGTAACTTTCTCTCCTTTGAACTAATATGATACTTTTGTATCCCTTTTGTGGCATTTATCCCCTCTGACCTTGAATTGGAATTGGAACTACTCGGATTCATGCATTTATCTTCCCATAATATACTGCAAATTCCTTCAGAACAAGGACGTGAATTCAATTTATCCAAGGAACTTAGCACTCGGTAGGAGCTCAGCAGGTATCTGTGATCCTTCCACAGGATCTCTTGAATACTTTTTTACCGACTGCATGTAAAAGTACGTTGACTGAACTTCCTTCCTGTTTTTGTCATCAAATAGTTTCAGCCTATGTACAGTCCCCAGAAGCTGGTTAAAGCTCTCGTTTCCCTTTTTTCCCTGGGGGGAGGGCAGTATGACATGAGGGATGCTTCGAGAGAGCTGGAAAGAGAATGCGAAGGTCATTAATGTTCATACGAAGTCAGTTGCCATCAGGCAGTGACAGTGGGGTTTGCAGACAGGCAAACTGAGAATTGGGAAGTATAATACAGCTTCGCTGACCGACACCCAGGAGAGGTGCCGAAGGGGCTCCGAAGGGCTGTCTCAAGCACCCCCTTCACTTTACCCAGAAGAAACAGCGACACAGAGGGGTGAGCAAGGTGGCTGCGGGGTCACAGACCACGTGTGACATTCAGAACCCCTATCTCCCACCCTTGATGTTTGTATCTTTAGACCCATATTCATGTAAAAGAGATGAGTCACTGGGTTGTATCCCTGGGAAGCAGAAGGGAAACATTCGAACTTGTGTTATCTCTGTAAGTGGAGAACGGTTCCTCACTGACGGGCAGGGTTGGCTTGAGGAGACAGGGTGGCCTGGCACCTGTCCGGCTGGCCGGTCACTGCCTGGGGGTCCACCCCGTAGCCCGCAGCCCGAGGGAAGATGTGCTGGGTCACGTGGCAGCCCCCCTTGCTGAGGTGCACTGAGGGCCAGGCAGGCTCCTTCCAGAGGCTTCTTACCTGTCCTCACAACGTGTAACTTATCTGCACACAGATGAAGATGAGCAGGGTCAGCCTTCTTCATGCCCATGTCAGAGCTGTTGTTCATGGTAGAAGTTCAAGGAATGGGAAGTAGCGAATGGATTTGTGGGGAGTCATCCCCTGGGGTGTATATGTTCATATACGATACTTGTAAGTCACAAGGCAGGCCCACCTGGAATCCCATCCAAGAGGCTATGGAAACTATTACAGCTGCTTTAGCACCAAAAAAGCCTCTAGATAAACTTGCTAGAAGATGGTCCCATGACAACGACCCCAGGACAGCTTGAATCAGATCCAACAAGTGTCCATTTCAGTCTGAGTAAGTGGCTGTACTCCCTCCATTTTACTAGGAAAGCCTGGGCATGACTAACTCGCTCTGTTCTAACATGTTCACCAACATCCTACTATCACAAAGGATGACTTTCGGGCTTCTTTTCTGCTATTTCACTGCTAAGAGCCCTGAGATATAGGTCCTCAGCCCCTGCCACTCTTATCATGGGACTTAGGACCGTTCATTCACGGTGGTGGAATGGGCTCTAACGCACAGCTGTGGCTGGTCATTGTACCGTAATCTTACCTTTCACTTAACTCATGACCCTCTCTGTGAGCACATGTTCAAAATGAGCATCAGTGCAGCTGTATTATGTACAGCATACACGGCTTTGATACATCCTCGTTCCACTTGTTGCCTGGATGGCATTGGGTCTGCAGAGCACAGGAGCGTCTCCAGAGAGACAGATGCAAGGCAGCACCAATCCTGTTTTCCACCTCAGTTGCAAAGGAATATTAGAGCTCTTAGTACGTCCTCTAGAACATGTTCAGGCCAGACAGTGTTTTGCAAGGTTTGAATTTAAAGATTTCTGGAATGATCCAAACCAGTGGTTCTAGAAATATCTTGGTAAAGGACCAGTTTGTTTTTGTTTTGCTTTTTTTTTTTTACTATTTATAATTCATTGCACCCTGAGACATATTTTAAATGTGATAAAAATGAATTACTAGAAAAATTACATGAAAAAGGACATAAAAATATAAGCCCTAAGTTTAAATTAGATTCAGCAAGCATAAAATGACTCTGTCAAGTTCCTATAAAATTTTCTAAATGCTTATTCTCAGTCTGTACTCATCTCATGGACCTGAAACAAATTATTGAGGGCCACCTTCCTGGGATGACGATTTGAGGATGTGTATGTTTCCATGGACCAGGACGTGCTCTCAGGACCTTCACCCTCCCCTCTCTGACAGCCGGAGTTCTGTGTCTATCTTAAGACCCTGAGCCTGGAGTATCACCTTTGGCTCTTATATTATGACCCTGATTGTATCAGTATCTGGTCCAAGAGCACACCTGACTGTTATCTACTCCATTCACGAACACACAAATCACAGCTTTCCTCTCTGGTTCCTTAAGAAGGGATGCCTTGCTGCTCTGATTAATTATGCATCAGTTAATTAATTTGTTGGCTTTAGTGAATTGAATCAATTATTTTAAATGGCTTTTAATTGTTCATATATGCATTATAACAAAAGACAAAAGCGGTTAATAGAATTCAACATGAAAACCTCCCAGGACAGGGGATGGCCTTGTAAAATAAATTATTTAAAGTTTCCCAAAGTGTCTTTGTGACTTCCAAAAAGCCAGTGGTATCTGAAGCAAGACAGGATTCTGTGTAAGCATCCTTTCAGAAGTAATCCTAAATGTGGTGTGAGAATATATTGAAAGATCACTGCGACTCATACAACTGCCTCTAAGCTCCTGCGTGCAGGTCTTTCAGGAAAACTCAATGGCTCCTTGGGGACAGGATCGCCTCCGTCCACCAGTGTGATCGGTGAGGTGGGCATTGAACGTCTGTTAACAAGAATGGGTGGCTGGGAGGGTTCTAGATTCTCTCTTGTTTCAGGGAAGAAGTGAGAAGGTAGAGTCTGGACAGCACTGGCTGGGGGTGGGGACAGGAGGGATGCTTCAAGGGTCACTTCCTCATCTCAGCCAGTCTAGAAACCTGAAACCCAGAAACCAGTGCAGGAAAGACATCCACACAGCTTGCAGCCTCCTGGGAGGGGCAGGGATACACTCAGCCACTCTCTTCCCTCTAGGGCCTTCCTCAGCCGCCACAAGGAAGATCTTCCATAATGAGCCGAAGTAGCTCTTGGGCTCAACTTCAATATTTTTACTAGGAAGTCCAGCTCATCCATAAATAAGCCTCATTTCACAGGCTGATTCCTGCTTTTGAAAACTGTCTGTCCGATGTTCAAAAGGGGTGGCTGGTAACCAGTAGAATAAAATTGGGTTGGGGTATTTTTTAAACCATTATTTTTTTTAAGAGTTTTTAAAAAAGATATTTATTTATTTATTTGGCTGCACTGGGTCTTAGTTGCGGCATGCAGGATCTTTAGTTGAAGCATGCGGGATCTAGTTGCCTGACCAGGGATCGAACCAAGCCCTGCATTGGGAGCACAGAGTCTTAACCACTGGACCACCAGGGAAGTCCGAAACCATTTGATTAATTCATTTACTGTCCAAACGTTTGAGAACCCCCTATATGCCAAGCTGTATGCTAGGTGCTGGGGAAAGAGAGAAAGCTGTCTGTCTATACTCTCAACAGGATAAGTCTCTGGTCACAGACATTTACAGCACTGTGTGATGAATGTTACAAAAGGCAAATACTGAGGGCTATAATAATATACTGAAATGCCACTTAACCCAGGCTAGCAGAGTCCTGGAGCTTTCATAAAGGAGGTGAATCTGGAAGGACAGGGCAGGAAGCATCAGCGAAGCAAAAACTCAGGTCAGAGAGGAAAGGCATGTGGCAGAGAAAGAACCAGAAGACCTGTGAAAAGCGGCACCATTTCTGAGGAGTTTGTCAGGGCCAGGGTGTAGGGTACTGGAGGTCCAGACTGAACCACACAGGTGATGAGAAGCCATCGTGTGGTTTTAAAATGAAGAATGGCACGACTGGGTCTGTGTTTAGAAAGTGCATCATGGCAGCTGTGTGGAAAATGGATTGGAAATGGGTGAAGAAGGTGAGCAGAAAAACTAGGACCCTGCTGCAGTGATTCAGGAGAAAAGTGATGAGAACCCCAAATAACGAACCCACGTGGCTGGTGATGGAGATGAGGGGTGGCAGTGATGTGGACTCTGTGCTGTGTCACCCAAATGCCCTGTCGGAGAAGGACTTGTTGCCCTGTTACTGGGAACACTGTGGCTGGGCCCTCAGGGATTGTACCTGGAGCGGCACAGAGCCCCTCCCCGAGGTCACTCCCCGTCCCACTGTGGACTGATGGCTGGGTGATGGGAGCGGGTGCAGGCTTGGCCAAAGTGGTTTAATTCAGGGCCACCCTGGAGGGCTGTTCCAGCCCATTTATTCTGATTTCACTTAAGAAAGCATAATGAGCTCCTGCTCTAAATCTGGCATCACTCTAGGAGCTCAGAGGAGGCAGGATGGATAACAAATGGTCTCTTCCTTCCGCAAATTCTCAATTTAGTGGAGACTAGCACTTAAATAATAGTGAAGCAGTGTGATGAAATCTCAATGCAGACAGAGGTGTTTACAGAGTACAGAGTAGAAAGGTTATTTTTGTCAACTCTTTCTGAGGTACTACCATCTGGCCCCAACCTGCCCATCCAATCTAGTTTTCCCACTCCCCACATTTGTGTGCTCACTGCCTGTGGGAGGTAACGAGCCTCCAGAGACCCTTGACTTCAGAAATTCATGCCCCCCTCCCCAAAACACACCCATTGGTGAGGGCTGCTTTCTCTAACCAGCAGGATTTTGTGGACATGATGAGGTGTAACTTCTGAGGCCAGGTCGTAAGACATCATACTTTTTGTGAAAATACACCATGTGCTGGTTTTCAGGACACTGGACATCAGTCATGAAGGACAGTGATTGCCATGAGTTGGGAAGCAAGTGATGGGGGCCCTGCAACCACCTGAGTTTACTGCCTTGAGAGAGTCCCCAGGGCACATCACAGGAAGGGGGCGACCAGGAGGCTCACTGACTTGAGGAGACAGAGCTGAGAATCTAGAGAAGAAGGTGGCCAGAGTTTACAGGACAGACTTTGGGAGGACAGAGTGGCATTGAAGGAGAACTCCAGAGATCTGCAGGTCACCCCTGCATGTTCAGCTGAGTACTGAACAGTGCGTGTGGGTGAGGAAAACAACCCAGACACAGGGAAAGAACCACCCTTTCTTCTCTTAAAGGATGACAAGGACTTGTAATTGACATTCAGAGAGAGCCAGGAATGGTACCTGTTCCCACCAGTAAGAATGGAAAATCTCATAATTCACAGAGCACTGGGTAAAACATTCAGAAGAGTCTTGCCTCAGTGGGGGATGGCACTACTCTTGTCCCACATAACAAATCGTACATGCAAGACCTGAAACAACCAAACTATTTCTAAACAACTTAATTATATCCCAAAACAAAGCTCAAGAAAAAACTGATAGGAATGCAAAATATCAAGTACCCCAAAAGGCAAAATTCATAATTTCTGGCATCCCATTAAAAAAATTACCAAGCATGCAGAGAGCAGGATAATATGATTCATAATGAAGAGAAATCTCAGTCGATCAAAACTGACCTAGAACTGACACACGTGTTAGAATTAGCAGACAAGGACAAGCAGTTGTTAAAAGTGTATTTTATATGTTCAAAAAGTTAAGCAGAGACATACAAGGTATAAAAACAACCAAACCCGACTTCTAGAGATGAAAACTAACCTGTCTGTGTTGAAAATACATTGAATGGGATTAGTGGCAGGTTAGCTATCGCAGAAGAAAAGATCAATACACTTGAAGGCAGAAACTATCCACACGACCATAGAAACAGTATTTTTTAAAAACAAAAGGAGCATCACTGAGCTGTGAGACAACTTAAAGCACCTTAATATACACGGCATTGGAATCTCCAAGGGAGAGCAGGGGAGAAAAATTATTTAAGGAAGCAATGGCCAAGGCTTCCCTGGTGGCGCAGTGGTTGAGAGTCCGCCTGCCGATGCAGGGGACACGGGTTCGTGCCCCGGTCCGGGAGGATCCCACATGCCGCGGAGTGGCTGGGCCCGTGAGCCATGGCTGCTGAGCCTGTGTGTCCAGAGCCTGTGCTCTGCAACGGGAGAGGCCACAACAGTGAGAGGCCCGCGTAACGCAAAAAAAAAAAAAAGAAAAAAAGAAGCAATGGCCAACAATTTTTCAAAATTGAAAACTGTAAACTTAGTGTCCCAAGAAGTTCAATGAACTCAAAGCACAGTGAATATGAATTAAACTACACTGACAAATCAAGACAAAATTGCTCAAAAATAGTGATAAAGAAAATTTTAAAATCATCCAGAGAAAAATGATACATATGTACATGTACAGAGGCACATGCTTAAGAATGACAGCAGATTTCTTGTCAGAGCCAATGTCAGAGATAAGACAATGGAGAAACATCTCTAAAGGCAATGAGTCAACCTAAAATCTACGTCCAAAAAAAATCTTTCAAAAATGAAAACAAAATAAAGATATTTTTAGACATACAAAAGCTGAATGTGTTCATCACCCCAGGAGACTCATCCTGCAAGAAATGCTATTAAAAGAAGTCCTTCAGACCAAAGGAAAAGGATGCCAGATGAAAATCTGGATCTGCACAAAGAAATGAGGAGCCTCAGAAAATAGTAACTAATGGTTAAATAGATGATGGTTTTTTTCCTGTTGTTTAATTATCTTTAAAGATAAACGATTGTTTAAACAAATCTAACCTGGCTATGCAGCCAGCCTCCCTAAGGACTGCATAAGTGACTGTTGCAGTCCTTCTCTGCCAGAGTGTGTTTGGGTAGAGGGTCCAGAGGATCACTCTTCTGCCTACACTGCAGACAGAGAGTAGTTCTCTTTTATTGCTATGTTCAACCCTACGGCCTGCAGCCTCCACTCTGTTGTGCTAAAGACAATGAGCCCCATATTGGACCATTTGAGGTGCTGCAAGCTCCTCCTTAAGGAAGGGTTACGAGCTGTGGCCTACCCCTTCTGTCCTCCTGGCACCCTAGTTCTTGCCTCAAGTTCAGCAGTGAATACACATCTATCTTATGAGTGAATGAACAAATGAATGCTTAATGTAAAAAACACAAATTTCCAGGTGATTCTACTACATAATAATATGCACAGTATGAACAGGCTGTAATCTAAATCTTGATTCTAAGAAAGTTATTTAGAATTAGCAACATATTTGCCTACATAAAAAATGAGAGCTAACATTTATCATACATCAGCTATGCTAGACACTTTTCTAACTTTTTTAAAAGCATTTTTTAAATTGAAGTATAGTTAATTTACAATGTTGTGTTAGTTTCAGGTGTACGGCAAAGTGATTCAGATATAGTTCCCTGTGCTCTACAGTAGGTCTTTGTTGTTTATCTCTTTTATATATGGTAGTGCATATATGTTAATGTGAACCTCCTAATCTATCCCTCACAGCCCCACATGCTATCCCTTCTGGTAACCATAAGTTTGTTTTCTATGTCTGTGAGTCTACTTCTCTTTTGTAAATAAGTTCATTTTTATCATTTTTTAAGGTTTCATATATAAGCAATATCATATATTTGTCTTTCTCTGACTTCACTTAATATGATCATCTCCACTTAATATGATTATCTCCAGGTCCATTTGGAGGCATATCTCCAAATACAATAATGCAAATAGCATTATTTCATTATTTTTATGGCTGAGTAATATTCCATTGTATATATACACCACATCTTCTGTATCCATTTCGTCTGTTGATGGACACTTAGATTTCTTTCATGTCTTGGCTATTGTGCATAGTGCTGCTATGAACATTGGGGTGCATGTATCTTTTCAAATTAGAGTTTTCTCCAGATATATGCCCAAGAGTGGGATTGCAGAATCATATGGCAACACTATTTTCAGTTTTTTAAGGGACCTCCATACTGTTCTCCATAGTGGCTGTATCAATTTCCATTCCCACCGACAGTGCAAGAGGGTTCCCTTCTCTCCACACCATATCCAGTGTTTATTATTTGTAGACTTTTTGATGATGGCCATTCTGACTGCTGTGAGGTGATACCTCATTGTGGTTTTGATTTGCATTTCTCTAATAATTAGTGAGGTTGAGCATCTTTTGACTCACGCTTCATCTCATGGAATCCCCCAAAAGCACCCATATTAGTTTGCTAGGGCTACCTTAATAAAATACCACAGATCGGGGAGCTTAAAGAATAGACATTTATTTTCTCACACTTCTGGAGTCTAGGAGTCCAAGATCAAGGCGTCAGCAGGGTTAATTTCTTCTGAGGCCTCTCTCCTTGGCTTGTAGACGGCCATCTTCTCCCTGTGTCTTTACATGGGCCTTCATTTTGTGTGTGTCTTTGTCCTAATTTCCTCTTCTTATAAGGAAACTAGTCGTATTGGATTAGGGCCCACCCATAGGACCTCATTTGATTCAACTATCCCATTAAAGGCATATCTCCAAATACATCACATTCTGAGGTCCTGGGGGTTACAATCTCAACATAAGAATTTTAAGGGGACACAATTCAGCCCATAATAGTACCTATAAGATCAGTTATAACTATTGTTTTCATTTTACAGAGAAGAACACTGAGGCAAAGTGTCGCTGAACTGTCCAAGCTCACACCTTAAACCAATGTCAGAGCCTGGAAGTTAACACAGGTGGTCTGAGGCTTCCAGAACCACATTCTTACTAAACACGCTGCCCTGAGTCACAACTGATCCAACTGTTCTCAGGGTGGGCACATGCTCAGGCTCACCGTCAAAGCCTGATTCGTCAGTTGGAATGGTCCAAAGACCTGAGTGCCGGAGGTATTCAGGCATAAAGGGGAGACACTGAGATTGGAAATTAGCAAAGGGGGCTCCACAAGCAGCAGCTCTGGAGTGTTGGTAGGGTGAGTGGCAACCGGAATATTTGGTGGCCGCAGCCCTTGTGACATTGTGAGGGGTCAGAGGACCAATGGCTGTTTCTATGTTTCTATGTATTCATCAAGTGGTTTACTTCTGAAGCTGCCTGTATTTACAAAAGAGACCAATGAATAGAGCAGAAGACATAATTAATATGCCACTGGGATCTCAAAATAATATGTGGATTGTTTTAGGCCTTTTAATTTACTTTAACTTTCTTAATGTACTGTAATATACTACACAGATATATGCAATATAATTTAAAATCACTGGAGGCTTTCTTTTCTGATAGTAATTAATTTCACAGCGCAGCAGTATTTGACTAAATCTCTCAGGCAGCCAACGGCACGGATTCCTCTTTTCCTCCACTTAAAATGCTCTCAGGAACCTGTCTATTTCTCTAGGCCATTTTTTTTCCTGGCCTGTTTGTATCCTGTGCAATATTTAGATGTGTCAACCCCAGCTTTTGTTTTGTCTTTATTATGAAGTAATGCACACTCTGAAAGGTTTTTATGAAAGAGCCTATGTGAAACCTAGGGCATTGAAGGATACCCCCCATCCATGTGGTTTCATTCAACAAATATTTAGGCACGATTCTAGGCATTGGAAATGCAGCTGTGAAAAAGTTGTCTCGATGACCAGTGATGTATGACAGGTAAGGACAGGCCTCCAACCTAATCATGACTCTTCTCTTGGCCACTGGAGAAGATGATCCCTGCAGAGGAAATGCCCAGGTACAGGAAAGCCGAACTGGGTCTGCTGGGGAGAAAGTCCAGAATATGAAATTTGCCTGGCCCTGGAAACGCTCTCTGCCCAGGGCTGACCCAGCACCTGGCCCTCCAAGCCCAGTGGTCCCTGCATGGTGGCTTTCAGCCTGTGTGCGTGGGTAGAGAACACATCTGGCTAATTTCTCCTCCACCAGAGGCATGGGAGTTACATTTTATGCGTGTAACCCAAAGAAATCTAAACCTTCAAGTTCTCAGTACAGCATCACATGCCGAAGAAACACCAGTCAGACATCAAAAGGAGCAATTCAAAGCAATTAAAAAATCTGAACACATTTTCAAAAAAGACCAAGAAGGGATTTCATTCATAAATGTGAGCAAAGCTGTTAAAAATCCATTTTTACCATCTGTCTCCCCAAAGCCCCACTCATCGCACAGCAGCTGCCTCCGTCGGCTTCTCAAGGTTCTAAAGGAGACGGGGTGGAGACAAAGAGCTGCATCTGAACTTTTCACCAAGCCTGGCTCGGGACAGAACAGGAGCCTCTGACTTCTGTGCCAATCTCCTGCTCTGGGAGATCACTGCCTGACTCCCGACCCGGTCCCGTAGAGGATGGGTCCTGCCCGTGCTGCGGGCTGCCCTCCCCTTGGAGGCCTGCTATGCTGTCCTTTTCTCCCGGTGGAGTTTTGGCGAGGGGAATGCAATCACTGGAGGCTTCTTTCCTGAGAGCAGTTGACTTCATAGCACGGCGCTATTTCTTGAGCTGAATCTCTCAGGCAGCAGATGGCATGGATTCCCTCGTGATTCTCTTCACTCGGCTTTGCCTACACCTAAAGGAAAACTGGCTCATGGCGGGGAGACAGGCATAGTATGGGGACGGCAGGACTAGGCTTTGTCCTGTCTGGTACCAAGTGACATCTTAGCTCAGGCTGGAGTGTAAACGTGTCCTGGGCTTTCCAGGATGCCTTCCAGCACTGGGTCAGCAGGAACAGGGGGACGCTTCTGTTGGTCCATCTTCTCCCCATTCTTATTCTGTCCCTTCCCATCATTCATGACTATTAAGATACGTTACTTTGGAGGACTCAGCCTCTCTTCTCCCTGCAATCCTTCTCTCCCTCCGTGCCATCAACTCTTAATTAGATCTTCCCTCCCACCCTTAAGTCTACAATCCATAAATTTGTAAGCCAAGAGTACCTTTGCATCAAGCTCCTCTACACCCAAGACACCTGATCATG
This sequence comes from Grampus griseus, assembly GCF_964374135.1. Lineage (NCBI taxonomy): Eukaryota > Metazoa > Chordata > Mammalia > Artiodactyla > Delphinidae > Grampus > Grampus griseus. Next base: position 31,234,251 of record NC_139006.1, on the reverse strand, counting down.
TTTGGTATCTGCTTCTAGGCCATCGTCAAAAGCCAAGGAACAGGAGGGTTTGGGAAGCCTCATTGAAAACCTTTATTTCTTAACAAGAATGAGTGATATTATGTATAAGAAGTTTAAATATTTTATATTAATTGTATTAAGAATGTTAATTTTATACTGATTATAGATTTTTTAATTTTGATTTTTTATTGAAATATAGTTGATTTACAATGTTGTGTTAGTTTCAGGTATACAGCAAAGTGATTCAGATATGTGTATATATATATATATTTTAGATTCTTTTCCCTTATAGGTTACTGCAAAATATTGAGTATAGTTCCATTTGCTATACTGTAGGTCCCTGTTTTTATATATAGATATATTTATATATTAAATATAGATATATTTATATATGTATTTATATATTTAATATCTATATTAAATATAGATATATTTATATATGTATACAAATAGATATATTTATCTATTTTATATATAGCAGTGTGTATCTCTTAATCCCAAATTCCTAATTTATCCCTCCCCCCACTTCCCCTTTGGTAACCATAAGTTTGTTTCCTATGTCTGTGGGTGTATTTCTGTTTTGTAAATAAGTTCATTTGTATCTTTTTTTTTTTTTAGATCCCACATATAAGTGATGTCATATGATATTTGTCTTTGTCTGTCTTACTTCACTTAGTATGATAATCTCTAGGTCCATCCATGTTGCTGCAAATGGCATTATTTCATTATTTTTATGGCTGAGTAATATTCCATTGTATATATATACCACATCTTCTTTATCCATTCCTCTGTCAATGGACATTTAGGTTGCTTCCATGTCTTGGCTATTGTAAATAGAGCTGCTATGAACATTGGGGTGCATGTATCACTGTTGGTGAGAATGTAAATTGGTACAGCCACTATGGAGAACAGTATAGAGGTTCCTGATTATAGACTTTTTGATACTGATTATAGATTTTTTTTTTAAACTAACAGAACAAGAAAGGAGAAAAATTTTCAAAATTGTATGGGGTTCCCACCACTTTTGCATAGTACAAAAATAACCATGTATCTCATTGAGTATGCCAAATTAACTTTGTTATAAGTTTCATTTTACTACAAAAGAAAATAAAGGCGTATTTATTATGGAGAGAGACCTAAAGTTGATACATTTCTACAGTGTTTCATTATATATGTATAATATAAATCTATATGTGTATATTTGTCATAGTTTGGTGTATATCTATCATGAGTTCTGCTATTGCAGTTGTATTTTCTGCTCAAAACTATAAAAAAATTAGAGGAGAGACTACCCTGGTGACACAGTTGTTAAGAATCCAACTACCAGTTCAATATCAAAAAAACAAACAACCCAATCCAAAAATGGGCAGAAGACCTAAATAGACATTTCTCCAAAGAAGACATACAGATGGCCAACAAACATATGAAAGGCTGCTCAACATCACTAGTCATTAGAGAAATGCAAATCAAAACTACAGTGAGGTATCACCTCACACCAGTCAGAATGGCCATCATCAAAAAATCTACAAACAATAAATGCTGGAGAGGGTGTGGAGAAAAGGGAACCCTCTTGCACTATTGATGGGAATGTAAATTGATACAGCCACTATGGAGAACAGTATGGAGGTACCTTAAAAAACTAAAAGTAGAACCACCATATGATCCAGCAATCCCACTACTGGGCATATACCCTGAGAAAACCATAATTCAAAAAGAGTCATGTACCACAATGTTCATTGCAGCACTATTTACAATAGCCCGGAGATGGAAACAACCTAAGTGTCCATCATCGGATGAATGGATAAAGAAGATGTGGCACATATATACAATGGAATATTACTCAGCCATAAAAAGAAACGAAATTGAGTTATTTGTAGTGAGGTGGATGGACCTAGAGACTGTCATACAGAGTGAAGTAAGTCAGAAAGAGAAAAACAAATACCATATGTTAACACATATATATGGAATCTAAGAAAAAAAAAAGGCTCTGAAGAACCTATGGGCAGAACAGAAATAAAGACGCAGATATAGAGAATGGACTTGAGGACACGGGGAGGGGGAAGGGTAAGCCGGGACAAAGTGAGAGAGTGGCATGGAATTATATACACTACCAAATGTAAAACAGATAGCTAGTGGGAAGCAGCTGCATAGCACTGGGAGATCAGCTCAGTGCTTTATGACCACCTGGAGGGGTGGGATAGGGAGGGTGGGAGGCAGACGCAAGAGGGAGGGGATATGGGGTATACGTATGCATATACCTGATTCACTTTGTTATACAGCAGGAACTAACACAACATTGTAAAGCAATTATACTCCAATAAAGATGTTATATATAAAAAAAAACCTAGCAGTGGGTTAAAAAAATAATAATAATAAAATAAATAAATAAATAAAAGAATCTGACTGCTAATTCAGGGGACATGGGTTTGAGCCCTGGTCCGGGAAGATCCCACATGCCGCGGAGCAGCTAAGCCTGTGCGCCACAACTACTGAAGCCCGTGCGCCTAGAGCCCGTGCTCCGCAACAAGAGAAGCCATCACAATGAGAAGCCTATGCACCACAACAAAGAGTAGCCCCCGCTCGCCACAACTAGAGAAAGCCTGCGTGCAGCAACGAAGACCCAACGCAGCCAAAAATAAATAAATATAAATAAATAAATTTATTTAAAAAAATTTAGAGGAAAAAGAGTTTGTTAGTTGCTAATTAGCAGCTAATTGGATAAACTAATTTTAGCAGTGGATTTAATAGCTGATAATGGCTAAGGGCTTGCCACACCCAGATAATATGCTGCATTTTAATAAATGCCCTCAACATCTTATCTAATGACTGAACAGGAGAAGAAACTTAATTATCTATATTAGGCTAATTTGGAGATATTTTGTAGGATTTTCCAGTACACTGCCAGTCCTACTACAAAGACAACTCAGAAGCATATTTCAGAAGACATATTTCCCTATCCATATGGAACTGGTCTTATCCTAAGAAAAACAATGTATCACAGCATGCCAGGGAACCTTCTGATAAGATGATCTTTTCAGTTTTTCTAATCTCTTGCAATTTGACAAGTGAAAACTTGAAATGAGACCTCAGTATTTAATCTTGCATATCTTTGACCATTAATGGAATTCAACATTTTAATATATCTTTGGTCATCTATGTTTCTTTTTGTAAGGTGTCTTTTCATAGTCCTTGCTCAGTTTTTAAAGAGTATTTGCCTTCTTTTGGATTTATACAAGTTCTTTATATGGTAAAGGTTATTATGATATTTTAGTCAATATAAAGCCCAATATAAAGTTACTACTTATGTAGTAACATAAGTTTCTGCTTTTGTAAATTTGCAGGGATGGGGATTGACTGCAACTGAATGCAATACTTCTGTTCATCTTGAATTCTGCCTTCTATTGTTGGATTACCTGTCTCCCCAAAGGACTGCACATGACATTGTTCTTCCTGGTCTTTGACATTTAAAATATTTATAATTTGGCCAAGATAAAAAGACTAGAAAAGAAAACATATCAGTTTCTCAAAGTGAATCACCCACAAGAGATTTTTCCACTGTGTGACTGGCATTGTATTTGCATAAAGTGAGAGGTAAGACGTACGAAGTGTATGATTCATCAGCAAAAAGAATTTCCAAATGTCACATTTAAGCTGCCTTTTACTGATAGCCGAATATGTAATACGGCAGGACCTCATACTTTGGACAAACCATTCTAAGGGGATCTTAGGATCCTTCCCCAGCTCCGTGGCCCCCTTGCCTTTTGCTTTCCTATGCTAAATTCATCTTTGTCACCTACCTCTCTCTCTTACTTGTTAGGAAACATTTTAGACATCAAAAACACGCAGAGACTAAGTAGCAAATATCAGTTTGTCCCTACTCAGCTTAACCAACGACTATCAAAAGCAGTGGAAACACCCTGTATTGTTCTTCATCCAAAATATCCTGTTTCCTCCCCACCCAGAAGTCACTGCAATCCTGGATGGGGTATTTATTCATCCAATGCGTGACTATACTTACGTTACGTGGTCATGAACCTTTAAACAATATATAGAACTAACTGGCTTCCATGGTTTTCTAAAGTTTATGTAAACAATATAATGCAACATGTAACTTTTATTCAACGTTGTTTCTGCGATTTATCCATGTGGTTACTTGTAGCTCTAGTTATTTTCACTGAGCATGGTATTCCATTGTAAGACTTTTATTTGACTTTTTCTCCTTGAAATTCATCTCCCACCTTCATTTTCCTTTATAAAGCCAGGAAGTGTTCAGTGTCCCCCATCCATTTTCACCCCCATAATTCCAGAGCATTCAAAAGAGGAAACGCTTTCTCCACCATTAACTTTTCAAAATATTTTTCAGCGTGTGCTGCCTTTGTGCTACTATATTACCCTTTTGCATTATCTGCTATTATCTCTTCTTCATTCTCTATCACTTTATACACAGAGGGAGAAATGAAATGGAAACTTTTCTTTTTTTTTTTAGAAGTCCTGACTCTTATCACCGCTCCCTCATTTGGGTACAGTTCAGTATTTACTGACAAGCAGGGCCTCGAAGTTCCCAGGCAGATTCATACTTTACTCCTACTCCAGCCATACTGATATCCCGCCCTTGACCTCTGACTCACTGCCACCAGGCACAAAGTTATGAAATGGATGAAGTTTGTCTCCAGGAACATAAGCTTTCCTGATTTGGGGGGGCTCTTTCTCTCATTCAAAGTCTTAAAAAGTTTTGCTTTTGATCACAAATGAAAGCCTGTAGTGTTTTCGGTTCTATCAGAACTTCTGGCCTCTACAAACAGGAGTGGGGGGGGGGGTCCAGGGGGCTGTCTTTGGCCTGGCATCATTGTTCCCTGGATAGTTCATGGGTGTTGGGATCAGAGAAAGCCATCTCCCATCCCAGCCTTGTTACTTGCCAGCTCTAAGGCAGTGGCAAGTGACTTATCCTCCCTCTCTCAGCCTACATCTCCTCATTAAAAAAAATAAGTAAACTTGCTCCCAGGATTGAATAGAATTAATCATACTGGATATGCAGAAGCAGGCACCTAGAGCAAATACTAAATAACTTAGTTTTCTCATTTTCTTTCTTCCTTGATGGTTCTCCCCAAAGTTCCATTCACACCCAGGTGGATCTGATTACCTCCCCACCCCAGCATCCACAGGGCTGGGAGCAGAATTTGACTGCATCCCGATCTTCAGAAAGGTCCTCCCTGGTTTCTTAAAACTTGGCTAGAAAAAAATCATAGAAAAAACTAAATGAAAGTGAATGTGCTATATGGACTCAATTTCATTGGAAATAGCCTACATCATGGCTCTTGCCGGAGACGACACAGGAAATAACCATCCCAATGCTGAGCTCCTGGAGTCATGTGGGATGGCTCAGACTTGGGACTTCAGGGCGCACCCCTCAGTCCCCTCTCCCTAAATGGTTTCCGACACCCTGGAGAACCATGCTCCTAATCTTATCTTGGCTCTTAGCCAAAGATCCAGACATCTGTCCATTTCCTCGACGCCTCCCTGGTCTGGATCCACGGATCAACTTCTCTCACATGTTTGTAACAGTGCACCTGCTTGCTTCTCCATCCGGGTGCCAGAGTTGCATTTCTCCAGAAGACTATTTGAGAAAAAAAAAAAGAAAACAAATATATAAGAATTGTTTCATTCATAAGTGAAGTAAAGTCAACTCAAATCAGCCCAGGGCAAAACAGTATGAGTTGAGGCTTTATGGGGTCCTGCAACTTTGAAGGCCAAGGGTAGGCTGGATTAGATGTGGTTGCATCCAAGGGGCACCCCCCCCCACACACACACACCTGCAACTAGAGAAAGCCCGAAGCAGCCAAAAATAAAATAAAAAATAAATAAATGTAAACACAAAACAAAGCTGCTGAAAGAGGACTGGAAAGCAGTTTGTTTCATGGAGCATAAGGGGTGATTTGAGTGCAAGCATTAAAGCAGTTACCCTGGAGCAATTATGGATGTAAGTGACCTCAGACAGGCTCTGAATTAGCAAGGGATCTCGCCCAGGAAGCCTGAGGTTGGAAGGCGTGCCATCTATTCTTTATGGCGGCAACGCCTCTTTTGTCCTTTTACACACAAACAGAGAAGGAAATACTTCCAGGGCTACTTCTCACAACTGCGGGGGAAATGTGTCTGCATTCCTGCGCTGGCCATTGTGGCCGTTATGATAATAGACAATAGAGGATGCCCTGCAGCTGGAGCGTGGGCTGGGGAAGCAGTGTTCAGACTCCCATCGGGAGAAAGACAGTCCGTGAAAGAGCCAACAACGGTGACAGCTGACGAGTACTCATCTCAGCGTCCGGGCTGGGCCCTGTGCAAAGCGATTTCCAGCGAGATTTCACGGGAGCTTCATGACAACCTCCGGGGCGAACGATTTGATTATCCCCGTCCTACAGATGAGGAAACGGGCTGTAGCTGATGTAAGCTCTCTCAGTAGCTAAGTGGCAAAGCCAGCGTTTGAGCCCGTGTGCTGCTGGCTGCGGACTACACCCGGGTCTCAGGCCAGACCAAGGCCCTGCTGCTGCTCCTCTGCTGTCCAAGTAGCACGTCCACACCCGGCTTGGCCTCAGGCTTTCATTCCTGGGAAGATTTGGGTGGCCCTGCGAAGGGGATAGCAGCAACCCAATTTAGGGGCAGAATTAACAGGCTGTGGTGACCCCAGGGCCCCCTTCTACCCCCTTGGCCACCTCTCATTTTGGCTGCTGCTGCAGGAGATGGTCCTTGCAATGCTGCCCGTGGGACCACTCCAGGTGCCCACGGCACCTTCAGCTTTTCCAGCCTCAGGTCTTTCTCCAAGGCCCCCAGAGCTCACTCAGCCCAGAGACAAGGGAAACCAGACATGGGAGAAGGATTTGGAAGAGGGAGGCAGCCCTCAGCCATCAGGACTGCAAGTGGGTGAGGAGAAGGGAATGGAAGGAGAATCCTGCGTGTTCCTTAGCAGGTCCCTGGAGGACTGAGCCCAGCCGCCCCGGGTAGGACCCCTCAACAGTGCCCGCAGGTGGCTTTTCCTCGTCCCCCACCTTTGTCTTCCCATTTCTTACTCCCATTCCCTGGCATCACCTAAGAAAGCCCTGTACCCAATGCTTGACTCAGGCTCTGCTTTGGGGGAAACCAAACTAAGACAGGAAGTATTTGGGGTGCAGCCCTTCCCTGGCAAGGACAGCAGTGGAGAAACAACAGGAGCGGCTGCAGGCCTCTCCCTGGGCCTCCCCTCCCCACACTCCCCTGGGACCCTTCTCTGTGTACTGCCCTCGGCTCTCTGGAGCAGACGCTGAGATGAAGAACAAGGCGTGGAGTGGAGATGGGCCCCTGTGAAAGGAAAGCGCTCGGCTGGACTGGAAACCAGGAGGCAGCTGCAGTCCAGGCCCCCGGAGCCTTGACCAACCCTGCGGGCTCCTCTCTGAGTCACTGGATGCTACTGCCCAGGAAGGGCGTGACCTTGGACCCAGCTCTCTGATCTGGACAGCAAGCTCTTCCCTGCACGGAGAGCTGGGCGAACGGCCCTGCGTCTGCCGCGCTGCGGGATGGTACCGTTTGCTCGTGGGCCCATCTGTACCCCCGTGTGCAGGGCACACCCCTCAAAGGCAATGGCCTGAGCTGTTTGGTTCAACAGCCAGCATGTCACCTGACACAAATAGGCAACCCAGAGCTGTTAAATGATTGAATATCTAATAATGATTAGAAAAGCTCCTAGTGTGTCCTCCATTTTACAGGAAGAACGAGCTGGAGCCCAGAGGGATTCAGTGACCTGCCCAAGGTCATAGCCAGGGAGAGGGAGGGGTGGAGCGGCTTTAAATGCAGGATCTTGACCCTGAGTCCACTGGTCCTTCTATCTGCTCTCAGAAATCTGGACGGGTAGTGTTAGGTTTTCTCATTTTGATTCTCTGCAGGATACATACAGCTGGGCAGATTTCCAGCCATATTAAAAATAATAATGAAGAAAAAATCCAGAACCGTTAACCACCTAGGAGCTTCGGGGCTAGAAGGACACAGTGACAGTGCTCTGTCCCCAACACGGAGGGGAGAGGCTGAGTTGTTGCCTCGTGCGCTGGGCGGAGCCAATAGGCATATTTCCTGAAAGGTGATCCCAAGCTCTACTTTTAGAAAAGACTGTTCTAGATCACGCCCACCTGCCCATTTCTAATCCTGCCTCTGGGTGGATGAAATGACCCACTTTGTACACTACCCTCCGACTCTGGGGAGTCACACTTACAGGAGGACAGGTCCTTTGGGACAAAACTATAGCTGAGCTAGGGATGCCCAAGGATCAGGCAGGGTGGCGTTTTATCCACCTGGAGCGAGCCAGGGAGCAAGATGTGCTCTTGTGTCTTCCTGATCACCTAGGCAGAACCTCAGCGTGATAGAGATGCCGTCTCTCACAGCCCAAACCCCAAATGCCGCCTTATCAAGCCACCAGCTGCCGTTCCAGAGGAATCTGGTAATTAGTTCCTAAGTTTGGCCAGCTGCAGGATGTAAGAAGAATAGAAGGAAGCTGGGGCCTTGGCGGCCACATTTATAATTAGCAATGTGCTGATTCTCAGGGTGCTCTCAGGATGGAACTCGAATCTCCGTGCTGCACTACTATATTGTGATCCGGGGCTTGGTAGTTACAGCCCTTTGCAGAGAGCCAAGCACCTATTCCTGTTAAGGAAGCGACACAGGGGGCCCGTGCGGCTTCCGCATCCAGGTTAGCAGAATTACCGGGACAGGCAGGCAGGAGGGCCCATAAGTCACAGCCTGAAAGGGCACTTGGTGTATTTATTACACGTACATCTTGGGTCCCTTGTCATTTATGCACTCGTTACTTTGTACTCAACCTCACCTCTCTGAAATATTTCTGAATCTGGGCAAAAAAAAAGAAGCTAGAACACAGCTGGATACCTCTACCTCTCTGGTAGCAACCATCAGAAAAGTTTGCCAGCTGCTCACCTCCCAGTGTCGGCCAGTGAGGCATACGTGTCACAACTCTTCACGCACCTGCTGTCAAGGTGGCTCTTGCCCTGGGCTGCTCTCCAGCCCCCATCTGTGCGTCAGCTCTGCCCTCCTCCCTGCCTCCCCTTCTAGAACTTTCTGCTTGGATCCCTCATTGGCCTCATTAATGACATGTAAATATCACTGATGACTTTCTTCTTGTAATTTGTTCCCTGGCATCTTCTGCAAAGTATTCAATTGAAACCGAATTGGAGATCAGAAAGGCCTGGGCAGACAGACTTGCTAGATTTTCCTGCCTGGGGGAGAAGCAGCATTCTCACCGTGTTCAACCCCAGAAACGCAGGCTGGGAACGCCAGCCCCGCCGGGAACTGGTGCCAGGGCTACCTTGAGCCACTGCCCTCAGAAAACCAAGCCGGCGCTGACTCTGGTGGGAGTGCAGCCCAAGAAGAGAAGAAAGTAATCTCCTTTCAGGAAAAGACGTCATTTTCTCCCTGCAGCTGATGGGAGGCGGGGTGGCGTGGAATTCATCAGCACAGCACAGCCAGATCTGACCGGGGTTTTGAACAAACATCTTGGGGGTTGTTTAAATTGGAGACAGTCACAGATAAAGACGTATTTGGTCCAGCTGTTTGCTCAGGACTCAGCCCTACTAGCTCAAACGCTGCTCATTGTTTTGAAGGCTTTATATTCCGAAGTTGCTCCCAAGCATATCTGCAGGGGAAGAAGCAGAGCGCTGATCGCATGGGTGAGCTGTGAGGGCCTGGCTGGACTCAGGAAAGAGACGGAGATAAACGCCAGAGTAGGGGACCGCTTATAGTGACCGGATTTTGTGCAGAGGGCGAGACCTCAGGGGACACAGCCACTCCCAGCGGCCCCCAGTTCTCGCTGAGTGGAGGGGCCGGAGCATCTGGGATCACCGAGGCCTTTTCCGGAGCCGGGCTTTGGCATTGAGGTCAGATGGAGGGAGAGGAAGGGGAGTGGCTTCCTGTCTGCCTGTGTGTCTCCCAGAGTGGGGCTCCCTGGCCCTGGGCAGGAAAAAGATGGCCTTCTCTGATAGGAATGCTGTTGAATTGTTTGGAACAATAGATTAGGGTCTTGGTAAAGGCATTATTTGAACTCAACTGTTTTGTCGTGTTCTGAAAAAAGGTTATGATGTGATTTCCATCTGATTAGCGTAGGATGGGGCTAAGCAATCGTTTTTCTGAAACACCAAAGTCACAACAAGCCTGGCTGTCGTCTTGGCAGCCGTGCCCTGGGATGTCTGAGACTGCCAAGGGCGAAGGGCAAAGCAATATATTCAGAAGAGAGGGATGAGATATATTTTGTGGTCGAACCCCATCCCTACACATCCACGCAAAGGCTCCTGACGGTCCAAGAGCCCAAGAGGGTGTGAGAGAGAAACGCATCGCCTGCTGAGGAAGAGGAAAGTGGGCGTGAGAACGCGGAGTCAGAAGCAGCCCAGGATTCGGGCCACTCTTTCCTTTTCCCTGAAGGGGAGAGACAGAATTGAGGTGTCCTTCTGGGAAGCCACCTGGCTTCTCTGGGCACCAGTGGGTCCCAGACCCAGTTCTCCTTATCCCAGAACAGTGCTCATGGCAAAGTAGGCCAAGCAACCAGGGCTCCTGGGAGCTGGCTGGAGGGTGGAGCCTGGTGGATGAGGGTGAGCTTGTTGAGAGAAAGAGAGACAAACTGGATTGTGTTCCGGTTGCAAAGGGCAGATTGGAGATGAAGACAGGAACATACCTACAGAATGAGGAGCTAAGCCAGGAGGAGGGGTCAGCAGGGGTAGGGATGGAGAAGGGCTGTCAGCGGGATAGTTCTTTTTTTAAAAAAATTTTATGGAAGTCTAGTTGATTTACAGTGTTGTGTTAATTTCTGCTATACAGCAGAATGATTCAGTTATACATATATATACATTCTTTTTCATATTCTTTTCCATTATGGTTTATCACAGGATATTAAATATAGTTCCCTTTGCTGTACAGTAGGACCTTGTTTATCCATACTATATATACTAGTTTGCATCTGCTAATCCCACACTCAATCCTTCCCTCCCCCACTTCCCCTCCCCCCACTTGGCAGCCACAAGTCTGTTCTCTATGTCTGTGAGTCTGTTTCTGTTTCATAGATAAGTATTTGTGTCAGATTTTAGATTCCACATGTAAGTGATATCACATGGTATTTGCCTTTCTCTGTCTGGCTTCCTTCACTTAGCATGATCATCTCTAGGTCCATCCTTGTTGCTGCAAATGGCAAGCGGGATGGTTCTTAGCAGGTCACCACAGGTTACGGTGAAAAGGCCTGGATTCTACCCCACCATGGTATGGCCAAGGAGGGACCACAGTACCCCATTGTGAAACAGCTTCATTTAACCTCTTTTGAGAAGTCTTTTGAAGAAGTGTGAAGCAAACCTAGTTGTTAAAGTGAAAAACAATTTAACTACTATTCCTAAGACCTGTTTGAAGGGGCATCTATAGGGCCCAGGAACCCATCTCTGTGGTAGGGAATGATTAGCGAAGGGCTGGAAATTTTTCTTCTTTCCCCAGGAAGAAAACATTTGTTCCATGGAAGCCAACTGTATGTGTGTGTGTGCACCATGAATATTCATGATGGATAAATGCCTGTTGAGACAGGTGCTTGACAGCAAGTACCCAACAAGGACAAAACTCCAAAATGGGAAGTCCCCAACTCACATGCCTGCCTACTGGGGCCGGGCAGAAGTCAGTAGAAGGGGGATTATAATCCTCATAAGGACTCGATTTTGGCCTTCTTTTGCTGTATAACAAACCACGCCCGGACTTAAAGGCTTCAAACAGCAGCTTATTATTTTCTCTCAAGTCTCTATGGGTTGACTTGACTCAAAGGAGACCTTGCCCCAGGAGTCCCAGAATGTTCCTTCTACATTTTATTAGCCAAGCAAATCCCTCAGATCAGCCCGGATTCAAGTCTCCTTGTTACTTTCTACATTCTTGCATCTGAACAGCTTGCCTTTATCTCCAACGTCCCTTTTGAATTTGACCACCGGTTGGATTCCCAATCTCTCTCTCAAGCTTGCATTCCCCCATGAGGCATCACTCTAGAAGAAGCCTGCTTCCACTGTAACTTGGCTCCCTTTTACTTTGACATGAGCACTGTGCTGGGATCAGAGGAACCGGGCCTGGGATCTGGTCGTACTGCAGGTTACCTGAGTGGCTTCAGAGCAAGCCCCTCCACCTGTGTCTCCTCAACTGTAAACGCCCCATGTTGTTGAGGGGTGACCAGTCACATTACAGGAGAGCCTATCGGGTGGAGACAACGCCACAGCCATCTTTGGAATAACCATTCCCCACAGCGTCTTAAACTGTCCTCTTTCCAAATGGACTGTCTTTGCTTTGCACATTGATTGTATAGGCACCATATGCAAATAAATGATCACTATACTCTCTCCTAGTTTTCTTGAAACATACAACCCTCCCAGGTCTAGTTTTCGTTTTCCTTCTTTGGGTGGAGACCTAGTACAATCAAGATTCCACTTTCCTTTGAAGACATCTGTGAAAGAAATAACAGAGCAAACACGGTGACAAAGGGCAGCCGACGCTCTGGCAGGGAGACTCTAGGGAGCGGTGGGGACTATGGTGAAATGGGCCCGTGGGCCCGTCCCTCAGAGTGGCTGAGTATCATCACGTGAGAAAGACTGTTGATTCTATCGCCTCTAATTTCCTTCAAAATACTTCAGTGCATTCGGTAGGATTCATATGTGTGTACGGTTTCATTTTAATCAACGCCCTAGGTGCAGTTAACATGAAAGGACCCTTCAAATTAGAAATCCATACTCCAGGTGTGGTTAGTTAGCATTTGAAAGACCCCAGTCAAAAGTCAACATTCCAGACACAAACACTTCAGATATTGCATCTGGATCTGGGCCAAAGGCTTCAGTAATCACCCTGAAAGTGGTGACTCTGCCTCCTGGGGTCTTGGGTGTATACCTGCTGTTTGGGGACCATCATACATGAGGTGTGTGCCCATCTGGTCTCTGCAACTGCAGGATTCCCTCAGCTTCACTGAAATCAAGGAGCCCATTTGAACGACCAGATCCCCTGCGTTCACACCTGGCCTACAAAAAGGGGCAACCCTAGAGCTTTTCATGGACGTGGGCGTTTCCCCTCATTGATACAAGTCTCTATGTCTTAGTGCAGAGTGTCTTCCAGAACTTCCTGAGGCAGCTGGGCGGGGGGGGGGGGGGAAGGGGGGGGACGGATGCGCAGGTCACACATGATTAGTCCAGATCCAAGCTCCTACCTCCCTGAGTCTCGGATTCCCTCCTCTACATTGTGCCCCAAATCTCCCAATTTGTAAGTGTTGGCAAGTGAATTTGGTCCATGATGTTGGCCAAATAAATCCACATCGTGTGACTATGGGCAGTTACTTCACCGCTCTGTGCCTTTGTTTCCTTATCCGTCAAAGGGGGATCATAATAATAATACTCACAAGGCTGTGTCATGGGCTAAGATGAGTATATATTGAACATTTCGCAGGGACTGACCACACGATAAGCACTATGTGTGTGGACAATTTAAAAATAACTGAGTGCATTTCCGCCAGTCAGATGTCCAGGAGCTGCCTACTCTTGACCTCCCCTCAGTTTTCCTGTTGCCCATTTGCACTGTCCTCTTAGCCTCATGGAGGGGGGCAGAAGTATGACCTGTAATAAAAAGTGCACTAAAGGAAGCCACTTTACCAATGAGCTGGACAAATATACACCCTGGAAGAGATGTTCAGAGCTCACGACATCACTGCCTTCTCTTCCGCCATCTCCAGGCTAAAGGCAAACGTGGCTATTGCCGCCACCAGACACTCAGAGTTGATCCAGTCCAGATCCGGGCACAGGGTAGGTGCTTAACAAAAGTGTTGACTTATCTGGACACAGTTAATGCCAGCTGCCTCATCTGGAAGCCAACTTTCCCTGGCAGAAATGTTGGCCCAACAGTCTGGCATGAAAGCACCAGAAATCAGCCTAGTAATTTCTCTTCAAGCCTGGCCCACTGGTTAATATCTTGAAGTTCAAATCGAAGCTTCTAATCTTTCCCCCATCACAGTTGGAGTTGCTACCTTAGGAGCAGATGTGTCTGAACTTGAGCACAGGTAGAGGACCGTGGCTTCTTTAGGAAACCCTATTGCTTTTCCTTTTCCTCAAGCCTTCTGTCTCTGAGAACTGAAGAAAGATCAGAGGTGAAGGGAAGAGAGAAAAGGAGCTTGTTGCCTACTAGGTGGCTTGGTACCAGTGACAGAAGGGATTTTTAGAGGAGGCAGGATGTCTCTGAGCAAGGCTTAGGCTCATGGGGAGATGGGAGACAGCAGGGCCCCCATAGGCCCCAGGGGGAGGTCATCCACGGGGTGTCTCCTTCCTGGAGTGACCGTCCCAAAGCCTCATACCCTCAAGTGGGTGCCGTCGTGATGTGGCAATTGTACCCAGAAGCCTGGACTAACTGATATGCCTTCTCCATCTTCCCATGGGGTCAGCCTGTCCGTCCTCTCTGTACTCTCTGTAAATATGGTCCCTGCACATTTCAGACACTTTTCCTCTGGGCGCTGTCTCAGCCCCCAACTTACGCTTAACATTTTGAGCTAATGCCTTTTTCTGCCACCGTGTTTGGGGGTAAACAGGAAAGAAGTTCTCATTTCCAATCCTCACATCCATACCCTACGCTGAACGCTTACACAGCATTCCAGAACCAGAGACAAAGTCCATTAAAAGGGTTATGGCTAGAAAGAGAGAGGGACCTCTTACAAGGGAGGGCTTTTCCTAAAACCCTTCCCACCACAGCTGACCCCCCATCCTGAAAAGACCCGAGACGCCTTTGTTCACAAGATGCAGTTGGCTCTCTGGGTCCAGGTCCTCAGAAGAAAGTGAAAATTTCCCTGAAGGGAAAAAGTCTCTGAAATTCACTCCCTCCTATGCAGAGTTAATGACACAAATCTGGCAGGACTATGTGATTCTCACTGGAAGAAAATTTCAGGCGAAAACAATCACAATACCATATTTTAGCTCAATTTCGACTCTACAAAGAGTAGCTTATTGATTCAAAGGCTGGATTTGAAAGTCGGTCTGTCCAGGTTTGCACCCTCACTCTACCACTTCCTAATTATGGGGTAGACTTCACTCCTCTACACCTTGGTTGCCTTATCTTTGGAGTGAGCACATTAATCGTTCCTCCTCCATCGGGTTCTGGCGATAATTAAGGGAAATAAGAAATATAGGCTTAGGACAGCGCCTGGCACACAGCAAGTGCTCAGTAAGTGTTGGCCATCGCTGTTCTTGTGGTTGCTACAGCTCCAGCTTCACTGGTAACTATTTTCTAGTTGGGTAAGATGAACCACAGTTCTGTGTAGGGAAAAAACCTGTGGGTCTATGTGTGGATGTGCTGACTTGAACATCCAGGCACAGAGTTTAAAATAAAATAGGAGAAATAGAGGAAAGGAAACCATAAATAGTTGAAAACCATTGAACTGGATGTAAAAAGACTCGTGGATGTTTTTTTAATAGAACAGATATGTACGAGCTGACTAGATGCTCGGAATGCGCTCTATGCTGGGAATTAAAAAATGAACAAAATATAGAGTCAGCCTCCTTCAGGGAGCCTGTGGTCTTGTACGGGGGACTCAGGGGTAAACGGGCCGTTACAGCAGAGCCCCATGTGTGGGGAGGGTCTGAGGTGCTGGCTTGGGAGCCAAGGCTTCTGAGGTCCTTTCAGGATGGGAGGTCAGCTGCGGTGGGGGGCGGGCATTTAGGAAAAGTCCTTACTTGTAGGAGGTCCCCCCCCCATCGTGATCCTTCTCATTGGCCTGATCTCTGGGGTCGGGAGTGCTCAGTGAGCATTATATGAGGGGTCTATCGGAAGGGTATTTGGCCCACCTGGAGGGTTTTTGAGCAGAAAGAGCTTCTTCAAAGAAGTAGCATCTAAGTCAGAAATTGCAGGTTGAATTAGAATTAGGTGTAGAGCGAGGAAGATAGGTGCTGGTAGGAAGAAAAACGCAAGCAAAGACCACTTAACGGACAGGGATGGTTTGAGGAAGTGCGGAGAATTCACGACAGCCAGGACATTGGAGCTGCCGGGGACGTGAGAGGAATCAGACCGCAAAGCCTTCCAGGTCACGTGACAGGCCTGCCCCTCATCTGAAGGTGGTGTGACTCTCAATGTCACTCTTCGTTGCACGGGCAGATTGGGTCGGAGGGCCAGACTGGGGGCTGCTTGCAGGAATCCTGGTTAGAAGGGCAGCCTGAGTCGAGCTGATGGCAAGAGGAATAGAGAACAGTGCAAGGATGGAGAGGGTGTTGATAAGTCAGAATCCAAGTGACCGGTGATTCAGTGGATGTGGACTGACAGCCAAGGAAACAGGGTGGGAGGAGGGGTATCAGTATTTCAGGTTTGGGCAGCTGAGCACATGATTTTCCTGTTTTAAAAAAAGTTTTGGGGCTTCCCTGGTGGCGCAGTGGTTGAGAGTCTGCCTACCGAGGAAGGGGACACGGGTTCGTGCCCTGGTCCGGGAAGAGCCCACATGCCGTGGAGCAGCTGGGCCCGTGAGCCATGGCCGCTGAGCCTGCGCATCTGGAGCCTGTGCTCCGCAACGGGAGGGGTCGCAGCAGTAAGAGGCCCGTGTGCTGCAAAAACAAACAAACAAACAAAAACAAAACAAAACAAAAGTTTTATTGAAGTAGAGTTGATTTACACTGTTGTGTTAATTTCTGCTGTACAGAAAAGTGTCTCGGTTACACACATATATATCCTTTTTCATATTCTTCCCTCTGCTATACAGTAGGACCTTGTTGTTAATCCATCCTATATATAATAGTTTGCATCTGCTAATCCCAAATAGCACATGATTTTCTCAAATAAGGAGAAAGAAAGAAGGAATTTGGAAAGGATATGGGGTGGGTTTTGAGGATGCTGTGTTAAAGGTGCTTTGGGACATCAGTAGAGTGAGATGTAGGCCATCAGATATAGGGCTCTGAAGGGCAGGATGGAGTGCTGGCTGAGAAATCACACACACACACACACACACACACACACACACACACACACACGCACGCATGTCTTGGCTCTGTTCCCAAGACTCTATGGAAGGCTGTCATCAAGGGCGTTGGGATTTTGATTGCTGAATGAGTACCGCTTCCTTCCAGAACCCACCCCTCTGGGACAGGATGGGAACACAGCTGGTGCCCAGCAGCTCACATGCCCTGACTCTGGGCACGCCCCCCGGGGGATGGGCTCCCATCGGTTTCGGCTGTGTTGCGCCTTCCTTGTTCGTAGGGGATGAAGATGCAGACTCAGCCTGTCTGCTCCAGAGTGGGGGGCTCCCTGCACTCTCCTCCGTAACTGCAGACGGAGATGAGTATCTTCCTCCGCCAACATGAAAGCATGTTCAATGTTGGAGGGGATGCTCGCTTTGGTGCTTATAACTCACTCCCACCAAACACTCACCAGGGCATCCAGGGGAAAAATAACCCCCTTGCCATCCACCAGGTGCGTTTATTTCAGGGAAAGAAAAGCCTAAGCAAACCTCACCAAGTGGTCAGAATCTTAACAAGGACGCAATTCCCTTAACATTCAGGTACAGCATTTACCGCATCCATAAGCCAAATTGAAAAACAGCAGAAATAATAATAAAAAGGAGATATTTACGGCGGCAATGTAGGAGAGGGGATAGTAAAGAGAGTCCCCTCCCCCATCCTCAGCCCCTGAGTTCCGGGGTCCTGAAGGACTGGAGACCTTCCATCCTCCTAAACCCCAAACACTCACCTTCCCAGCGCAAAGCCTTGGGATCCTTACGGAAAGATGCCATGACCAGCCTGCGTACATTGGGACAGAAGATGAAAGTCGCCTCTATAAAAGTCAGCTTTTATTCTAAAGCAGAAATTTTCCCCGTGTTTATGGAAAATCACCATCTCTGTATGTGTTTTAAAGTTTTCGTTTAATGAATGAGCAAAAATGTCAGGTCGGCTCAAGGGGCAGTCCCTGTGCTGTCAGGGCAACCGGCCACCCTCTGAAGGACACGGGAAGCCGGAGGCTTGGTGGCGTGGATGTTGCCGGATGAGCTGCAACAGTTTCTGAACAAAAACCTGGATAAGGGTGTACAGTGAGGAACAACGGGGCTGGGACAGAAGTGTGAGAGAAATAACAACAATGCTTTGTGTTCAGATCACAGCTTTTGGTCTCGATTTCAAAGCCCTGCATGCATACGTTAAATCTCCAACATTCACCCGAGGTCAACATCCTTACCCCATTTCACAGATGGGGAGAGCCGTCCAGCGAGGGCCGAGAGCAGCCACACCCACAGGACAGCAACGAATACAGCCTCTTTCTTTCCCACCCAGGCTGCATCCTTCCTTCTGCGTCGGAGTCACAGCCAAAAGCTGAGACTGGAACAGAAGCAAAATCAGCTCAGCCTTTCCTCCTTCAGAGGGAATCCAGGCTCATCCCTGGCCGCTGCACATGGAGGTGTCCCTGGAAGAAGACCTTGCAGAAGCAGGGCTCCCATCTGCTCTCTGTGGACATTTAGTATCCTGGGGACATTTCCGCAAAGTTTATCCCAGGCCCTGGGCTGGATGCTCCTTTCATGACACGCAGGGGCTTTGCGCTGTTTGTGTTCCTGGCCGTGGCTCTCCCAGCCCTGATGACCCTGGATGAGAAGCCCATCAGGTGGTTTCTGTGTGCTGGTGGCTTAGACATGGAGAGGGGCGGCAGACACAGAGATGGAACCCCCATCTTTAATCCTGTACCAGCGCCAGCACAGTTGGTAACTTGCCTCTCTGGAACTTTGGTTTCTGAGGGGACGATTCCATTTAAAAAGGACACAGTGTTTTCCCATCAGGCTGATGAAATGGACTTCCCTCAATGGTAGGAGGCTCCGCAAATCTGAAAACAGGAAAGCATTTTGCTTTGCTGCAATTCATTTTTTGGTTAAAGAGTATTCAAAGAGGTAGGGAGATAAAACTCATTTTGTCATTTACCAGCCCTGAGGGGAAAAAAAGGAGGGGGGTAGGGTGGGAGCAAAATATGGAAAATAATGCAGTTGTCAAATAGAGCCCCAATGCTGGTCTTGGCTCCCTCTCATTTCCTAAGAAATCTTTAAGCCTCCACTTCATAAACCCAGAGTCTGAAACAGACTCTGATTTTGACACTGTCGGTTGGTGTGGCGTGTGACGAGAAACGAAAATCATAGTGCAACTCTTTGGCAGTAATCGTCCGAACACTTGAAGTGCTGCAGGAATGATTTGCCAGGCCCTGTGAGGAGTATTGGGCTGCTCTCCACCAGGACGTTGGAGGCTGTTTGATTGTCTGTGTTTTTTCCTCTTTCCTGTTTGTTTTCCAAGCAGAGGGGTCAAATGCAGAGCAGCGAAGCAGACAGAAAACACATTTGGATTTTTTGGGTCCCACTTCCTGCTTGTTTCTCTCCTCCCTTCTGTGAGTTTCCCTCTTAAACTCTGTAAACATTGCCTCCCCAATAACATGTCCATCATTTCTATCTTCAGATGCTTGCCTTCTTCCCTGCTTTACCAACACAGTATATCTCCCTCCGTTCCTCTCTAGATGGAAGCCATTCTAGCTTAAAAAAATAAGGAAGGTTTTGGAAGGTCAGGATGGCGCTCCCCACACTCAGCAGAATTTTCTCCCGTCATAGAAGACATAGGGGCAACTAGGAAGAAATGCTTCCCCAGACCGCTGGCACCTCCAGGAAAGTAGCTTCAAGCACAGATTTCACCCGTGGTAAAAATTATAAAACAATGACACCGTGAACGGCCTTGCCACCCGAGCTGTTATAACCTGCAGACCAGAGGCACTGAAGCAAACCTGCTGGGTCCTGCTTGAGCAGTACACACTGGACTTTCAAAACAATGCATCCAGATGGAATGAGTAAACGGACATAGGAAGGCCAAGTAGTGGAGGGAGTAATGAAAGCTTCTCAAGGGCAAATCTGTACCTACCTGAGATTCTTGGTCTCTGCTTGAAGGAAGACAAGATGTTTTTTGCATGAAGATCTGTCGTGGAACAGCTGTGCTTGGGATGCACGTGTGGATGAGACGGGCCTGCTGGAAACAGTACCAGGACCCTGCTGAGCAACTGGGGTGGAGTTCTCAGACATGCCCTGTCTTAGGTTGGGCATCCCAGATGTAATCCCCTGGACGGACAAAGGTTCAAGTGCAATTAACCCTTGAGAGGGCACCCGGGAAGCAGCTTTAGGACAGAAAGTGAACAGAGAAGAAAAGATAGCTAAGAAAGAGCAAGGTAGTTCCCGTGGCAGGTGCCTGGAGCTCCATCCTGCTGTAGAAACCAGGAGCCAGTGTAGAAGACACACTTCCAGACATCCACCAGCTGTTATTGGTTGAGGGCTGCTCCTGGACTCACGGTCCCTCGGCACTTTGGCTTTTACCATGGGTGGATAAAGTTCACTCTGGAGGCCAGTGAATGCTTCCAGAAAGGAAATCTGGGTGCTGAGAGCTGTAAACCCAGTGTACTGAAGTGGAGAGGGCCATGGATACAGGTGGGGTGCTGCAATGGCCCCTCATGCCTTCTCATTTCTATATCACAAGAACATATATACATATTTTTTCTACCAAGCCTCATGGCTTGCAGGATCTTAGGTCCCCTGACCAGGGATCGAATCCAGTCCCCCTGCAGGGGAAGCTCAGAGTCCTATCCGCTAGACTACCAGGGAATTCCACAATAGTATATTAAGTGGAACTTAGAGAGTCACGTGGCTCTTTGGTGAGTGATGCTCCTAAGTGGTGGCCCAGGGTTATGTAGATGAGGAATACTAAGGATTTAGAAGATTAGTCGCTGAGTGGCCCGTGGAAGGGAAAGCCTTGTCTGAGAGGGGCTTGGGTCAAAGTATCCCTATAGATCCTACAGAATAACAGGTCGTATACCAATTGCATATCTATTCCTAAGCAGGCAGATGAACAGAGGAGGATGAAGGGCCTTTTCCAGAAAGGAAGCCTCCTCCTAATTCAACAGCTGGAGTGTTCACTATGCTCTCCAAATACCTGAGCCTTCTTTTTTATAAAAGCCAGTCCTTAGCGCATGGGCACATTCTTTGCATCCTTGTTTCCACAACATACTTTGACCCAGCACTGGGCACATAGTAAGGGTATCCAAGAGATGTTTGATAAGTCAGTGAGTGAGTGAATGAAGAGTCATATCTCTCTAACAAAAAGCCTGGTCTTTGACAGTTTGTCAGTGACCTTCCCTGCAGGTTTAATATAATTTGGTGTAACCAGAGTGACATAGGACAGCAACAACCATAAGCTTTTGGCTAGTACGTCCATCAGACATGAGGTTAAGCCTGTGAGGGCAGGGACAGTGCTATGTCACACACCAGTGAATTTCCAGGGCCTTGCAACTGGATTTCTTGGATGAACGAATGAATGAACAACCAATGTAAAGGCACAGGGTGGAATAGCTGCTAAGAGCATAGACTTGGGAATTATGTGGCTTGTGTTCAACTATCAGCTTTGTCCTTTACTGGCTCTGTGACTTTGAGCAAGTTATCTAAACTCCTTGTGCCTTGGTTCCCTCAACTGTAAAATGAGGTTAATAATAGTATCTAGACCATAAGGCTGTTGTGAGGATTAAATGACTTAATGCATTTAAATCATTTACGATAGTGCCTATAGCAAATAGTAAACCTTATTTAGAGTTTTACTGTTGTTCTGGAATCTCAGAGCCCCCTAAACATTAAGAATTATTTTCCTAAAAAATGAAAATATGGCCAATGTGGCCATTGCCTTTTAAGAAAATTCTAAGTCCTGCTTTCATTGTCTGCAGAACTTTGGAGATTTCACAGCGTACCAGGCAAATGAGTTTCTTCAACCTCAAAAACTTTCAAATATGCAATCCCTATCAAAATCTCAGTGACTTTTTTACAGTCATAGAAAAAAAAATTCTAAAATTCATATGGAATTTCAAGGGACTCTGAATAGCCAAAACAATCTTGAAGAAAGAACAAAGTTGGAGATCTTGCATTTCCTGATTTTAAAACTTATTATCAAAACAGTATGGTACAGGAATAGAATAGAGAGCCCAGAAATAAACCCTCACATATATGATCAAATGATTTTTGAGGAAGGTGCCATTCAACAGGGAAAGGACAGTATTTTCTACAATGGTTTTGGGAAGCTAGATATTCACATGTAAAGGAATGAAAGTGGACCCTTACCTTATGCCACATATGAAAATTAACTCAAGTGGATAAAGAGCTAAACATAAGAGACAAAACTATAGAACTGTTAGAAGAAAATGTAGGAAGAAAGCTTCATGACATTGGATTTCACAATGACTTATTGGATATGACACCAAAACACAGTCAACAAAAGTAAAAAAAGATAAGTTGGACTGTAACATAATTAAAAACTTGTGTCAAAGGAAACAACCAACAGAGTGAAAAGGCAACCCATGGAATGGGGGGAAATATTTGCAAATCTTATATCTGATAAGGGATTAAGATCCAGCATATATAAAGAACTCCTACACCCAACAACAATAACAAAACCTGATCAAAAAATGGTCAAAGAACTTGAAGAGACATTTCTCCAAAGAACATATACATATGGCTAATATATATATGAAAATAAGCTCAACCATGAATTATTAGAGAAGTGCAAATCAAAACCACCGTAAGACGCCACTTCATACTCATTAGAATGGCTGCCATCAAAATACACAAAATAACAAGCGTTTAAGAGGATGTGTGCACAGTCCCTTGTGCACCGTGGGTGGGAATGTAAAATGGTGCAGCCACTATGGAAAACAGTGTGGAGGTTCCTCCAAAAATTAAACAGAATTATCACATGTTTCAGCAATTCTGGTTCTGAATACCTAGCCCAAAGAATTGAAAACAGACTGTTGAAGACATATTTGTACACCTTTGTTCATAGCATTTTTCACAATAGTGAAAAGGTGGAAGCAACTCAAATGTCCAGTGACTAGTGAATGGATAAACAAAGGTGGTCTATCCATACAATTCAGCCTCAGAAAGGAAGGAAATTCTAACAAATGTTACCACATGGATGAACTTGGAGAACCTTATGCTAAGTTAAATAAGCCAGTCGCAAAAAGATGAATACTGTATGGTTCCACTTAGAGGCGGTTCCTAGAGTACTCAGATTCATAGAGACAGAAAGCACAGCGGTGATGGCCAGGTGCTGGGTGGGGGGATGCCGAGGGATGGAGAGGTGTCATTTAATGTGAATTAGATTTCAATTTGGGAAGATGAAAATGTTATAGACATTGTTTGTACAACAATGTGAATGAACTTAACACTATTGAACTGGAAACTTAAAAATAGCTTAAGATGGTAAATTTTATGTTACGTTAAATGTTATGTTATTTACCACAGTTAAAAAGCTTAAAAACACACACACAGAATTGAAAAATACAGTTGAATGAATGGAAAGCTAGACCAGGGATCAGGAGATTTGGATTCCTATTCTGAGTTTGGTTCATGCATATCTTAGCTCGACTTAGCTAAAAGATAAGTGAGAAGCAGTACTGAAAAAGCACTTTGAGCATTTTTATTTATTTATTCATTTATTAAAATAAATTTATTTATTTTTGGCTGCTTTGGGTCTTCGTTGCTGTGCGTGGGCTTTCTCTAGTTGCGGCAAGCGGGGGCTACTCTTTGTTGTGGTGCGCGGACTTCTCATTGCGGTGGCTTCTCTTGTTGCGGAGCACGGGCTCTAGGTGCGTGGGCTTCAGTAGTTGTGGTGCACGGGCTCAGTAGCTCCGCGGCACATGGGATTCTCCTGGACAAGGGCTCGAACCCGTGTCCCCTGCATTGGCAGGCGGATTCTTAACCACTGCACCACCAGGGAAGTCCCTGAGCACTTTTAAAAAGGATGGTATTGTTATTGAGGACCATTGGCTAATTACGTTATTAAAACACTGCACTAGCAAAACAAACGTTTTTGCCCTGACAAATTGTAGGCAAAAAACAGATGACTGAGAAGTTATCTTGTCGGCTCATATTAACACTCTAATAGTAGAAAGAGGGCAAACCTGAAAAAAGGCAGTCATTTACTTAAAAGCAATTTTAAAAGGAAAAAAATAATAACAGTAAATCTGTGACCCAGACTTCATTTGCTATTAGGAATGAATTTGGATGGGTCTTGCACTGTTGCATCACGAAACAAAACTAATTTGAGTTTGGATGATTTTCTGTTTCATATGGTGTATTTAACTCTTATCAGATGGATATATGGACAAATAAGTATTGACATGTGCACAGTAAATTAAGCTAAAGCCATTTTCTTCCGTTAGGAATTTAATGCAGGGAAAGCATTACGCAGGGATGGTTTCTTCAGACACTCGCCCTTGTCAGAGAAAGCTATAGACCTGAGTTATCAACATAGTAGAAAAGGAGAAATGTGGTCCTCACACCCGCGTGCTCGCCCTGAGCCGTGTTGACTGGACTCCGGTATGCCCTGTGTAATGGGCTTGTTGCTAGGTAACAGACACAGGGACCCTGGAAAGCCTTTCCTCGGGGCTGCATATATTTTCTACTAAAGCGCCGGCTTCTGTGGTCTGGAAACTGTTTCCATTAGTCATTGTCTCTGTTGCTCTTCCTCCAATTTGTTTTTGTTCACAGATTCTAATTTAACAAATGAGTTCATACATCTTATGCCATTAAACAGCCGTGTAAAATAGAGACACCGCTTTAATGGTCCTGGTTTACTCCAACAGGTAATTTAATAAAGAACATTTGGCTACTTGTATTTGTCCCTACTTCGTACAAGGAGAGGCGCTGGGAAAAGCATGCAACCAAATGAAAATGTTTCCTAACAATAGAACGCTGTCTTAACTGTGGGTTCAACCAAGCAAATAAATAAATCAATAAAATTGCTCTTTGACAACGGTTTGGGGGAAAGTGGAGAAATTTGAACATGAACTAGGCATTCGATGCTTTTAAGGAATCTTGTTAATACGTTAGAGGCGGAAGTTGCTTTGTGGTTATGTACAAGAACGTCCTCACTTGTTGAACATGATGCTCAAGGTATAAGTGCCATAATACCTGTGAATTACTTTCAAATGGTCCAGACAAAACTATAGATGAAGCAAATATGACAAAATATTAACAATGATTAGATCTGGATGGTGTAATGTATGGATGTTCATTGTCTGTTCTTTTTTTATTTTTCTGAAATTTTTCATAATGAAAAGTAATTTATAGTAGAAACAAACAGACAAAGAAACCCACAACTACTACCTTAGGAGGAAGGTTTTACTTATAACATGGAAGGTCCATGTTTTCTGCTCCTGCAAAGAATGAGAAGAATTTTAAAGTTAGGGGTGGAGTAGCAAAGTAGGAGGAAAGAGATGGGGGACACAGGGAGGAAAAAGTGTGATGCTGAGGACCCTGTGACGTGAACTGCCATTAAAAAACCCACTGTTGAGTGAACAAGGACTTGTGGTGTTCGGTCTGAAACCGTCATGCTTCTGAAATATTATTCACTCCTCTTGAATCACAATCATTCAGTAAATTGAGCTACACTCAGAATGGGTTGTGAGAGTGAAAAATGAGTCAGGTGTCAACTTCTATGTTGCAGAAAGATCCGACTCACCCATTTCCATGGAAGCTGGGGTCAGAGGTGAGCATGAGAATCTGGTTCCCTGGGAACTCATGGAAATCTTTGGAAAGGGTTTGAACCCTACAAAGAATGGAATTGGATTGGAAGCAATCTCATCTCGATCTCAGGGCTCAGCTGACATTGGGCCAAGAAATTTTAATCTTTTGTCAAGTCTAAGAAGACTGAAATAAAGTGTTATGTTACCCCATTTGTAACAACGTAGGACATACATTAGTTGATCAGTTAATCAGATCATAGAATAAGTAGAATACATTTACTGTGACAGTCATTCAATACCTATTTATGGAACATATACTGCATTCTAGGTATATGTTTAGGAGCTGAAGACCATGCAGCAGTAGGGGGTTTTATTTTGGCATGGCATTATAAAAGAAGGCTCTAGACATCCCTTGAAGACAGAGCAAAAGAATTTGCTGATGGACTAGATGTGAGATAGCAGAGAAAGAGGGGAGTAAATGGTGACAGTAAATGATACAGGGAGATTGGGGGAGGGGCAGGTTGGGGGCAATAGTAGGAGATCAGGGCCTGGATATAAGCATTGACATCTGCTATCTGACTTCTAGTGAAGATGGTCAGAAGGCAGGTGTTCACGGTCTGGGTAGAGACGAAGAGTTTGGGGTGAGTGTGTGTGTATGAATGTGTGTGTGTGTGTGTGTGTGTGTGTGTGTGTGTGGTTATTGCTGTTTTAAGGGTATCTGGGATTTGTTTTAATCAGGTATGGTAAGACACACAGACACAGAAATAATTATCATGAAGGAAGAGTTTATTATACTCACAGTTCTGTAGAAGCAGGAATCATGGCATGTAGGGCCACGGGGGAAGCACCAAGGTGAGATGGGTGGGCAGACAGAAAGAGAAGGAAGTTGTGGGAAAGAGCCTTTATTGTGGTTTCCATGAGAAAGAAAGGGCAAAGCAGGGTAAGCAGGTTCAGGGCTGGCTGGTTGGAATAACTTCAATGGGCGCTGGGGCAGAGGCTGTGTCTATATGTCTGGTACCTGGCCCCAGGATGATTAGGGCAGGTGGATAGTGGCTCTAGATCGGTTGGTTTGCATTTGAAAGGTGGACTCTGAGGCAGGAGAGCTGTTTACTACAACTCGGAATCTGCCAGCCCCGGGAGGGGCAGTCCCTCCAGGGTCAGCAAAGCCCCAGATGTCAAGGCATCCACATGCAGGAACTAAAAAACATGGTTATTACAATAATATTTAAGGCCATGAGCATGGATGAGATCACAAAGGGTTGGGACCCCGTGCACTTCAAGCAAGAGGTCAGCAAGATGAAAAGAATCTTGCAAAGAGAACTGGTAAAAGGAAAAGAAAGCCAGCAGAGAATTTCAAGGGAACCAGCAGAACATGGTAGCCCCAAAGTCAAGTGGATGGAGTGAGAAACTGGGCCAGTGCTACTGATAAAACAAGAAAATGACATGGGGGCCATTGGTAACCTTTGCAAGAACAGTTTTGGTGCAGAAGTGGGGACAAAAACTCAAATGAATCAGATTCAAGAGAGAATAGGAAGGAGGATGTGAGACAGAGTGTCCTCTTCTGGGGTCTTTTGCTGTAAAGGGAGTGCAGAGATGAAGCAGGAACTGGAGTGGGGCCAGTTTTAAGATGGGAAGAAAACCTGTTTGCGTCTGATCAAAGGAACAGGAAGAGGCAGAAGCTTCACGGGAGAGATGCCCAGGGGTAGACGAGAGGGGCCTGAGAGGAGAGTCCAGCTTCGGAGAGGAGCAGGGCCAACTCTGCCAGAGCCTCGGGGGCAGGCTGAGGACCCGGGCACAGGTGCTGGCCGTCGTGAAGATGCGGTGATGGGAGCGGGTGGAAGAGTGTCCACTGGCTTCTTCTTCTTCAGTGGTGATTAGCTTGAAGCTTGTTCTTTTTTCTGATGCTGATTTGATGCTCTTGACTAGATGGGAGACACCATCTGATTCATAGGGAGTGCAGGAGCCTGGCCCACCTCCTTTTTATTTTGGCATGGCATTGTGTACGAAGGAAATTGCAAGAAAGAAATGTAAATCTCTAAATACAGTGACATAAACCAGAAGAATGTGATCCTGATTAAATGGCTCATCCCATGTTGTGAACAAATGTTCGGGAGAAGAAAAAGACCCGCATGTGATAACAGTACACATTTTAACCCTCCTTCCAGTAAGCAAAAAGTTACTGACTTACCAGAGTATTCTAGAGGTACAAGAGAGAGGGGAAAAGAGTGGATTCAGCATTTGACATTACATCAGCAAGGGCTTAACAGCCTCCAAGGGAGTCCTTAAGAAAGTGGTTTAGGAGGAAGACATGTGCGTGCACACGCAAACCCCGTACACTCAACACGCTGACCCTCCCCCGCCCCGGCAGAGCACAGTCTTGGGAGTTACGCTCCAGGCACTGGGACGCCTTTATTCCAACAGCTTATTTTTTTGACCTGGCAGTTGTTTTGTGCCGGTCACAATGACACGTCCCCTGCTCCTCTATTATAAATAAAGGCAATTCACAGTGCTCAAAGACACCTATTTTTTCTTTTTTTCCCACGTTCGTAATTTAATCCTCTAAGTGGGCACGGTAGACTTCATGGAGATCACAGGATTCTGAGCCCGATAAGAAATCATCACTGCTCCCGCCGCAGGTGAAGAGCATCCCTGAGAGTCCCTGGTCCAGGGTGCAGGTGCAGTGACAGAACGCCCTGGGCGCCCTAGGCTACGCCGTTGCCCACTGATTCTCCCGGAGACCTTCCCAGGGGTTGGGCCTCACCGGGTCTGGGCTGCCACTCCCCGTCAAGGGTCTACAAGGAGTTTCATGAGCAACGGCTGTTCTTGCCTCATTTAGTGAACTCCCCACCACCTCCCAGCACCTACAAGCTTTTCAGATGCCCTGTGAGCATTTATTCACCTCCGTTGGGGGAACGCTTGGCATTCAAATTCAAGGCGACTCACTCGGGCCCTGAAAGTCATGCAACCTTGATTTCTTCCATTTGCTGCTGAGGAGACAGCCACCGTCAAAATTTCTGGCCTGGGTCGTGCCTGGCTCTCAGAGAGACAAATTGTAGTTAGCTCCATCATCAGAAGAGATCTGGCAGGCAGAAGGTTGTTATTTGTACAGAAGGCCCCTGTGTTATCTGTTATGCTGGTCACAACTCTTTTTTCTTTTTTTCCAGGCCTCCTTCTCTATCATGAAAATGTATCATAGTTAAGAAAGCTCCCGCATCTGGGGTCCTCTGAGGCCCTAACTGATTTAAACCCTGCGCCGACTTTGCTGTTTGCTCTTTCTTCCCACGGAAACAGAATCCACACTGTATGGCCAGGGTTCAGGGGAGGGAGTTATTGGTGTTTACCACAGGGATAGCCAGCACTGCTTCCCAGCTCTCCTCTTCCAGGTCTAGATTACGGATGAATCTTGATTCAGGCGCAGAAACCCTTGATTTATGTCACTAATAAGTATGTGCTTTGTGTTGCAGTCACTGTGAACCGCTCAGAATACGTGATTTGCTGGTCTTAAATTGATAACCATCTGTTGTAGATCATGGGCAGCTCAGAAAAAGGAGACAAGGATGGGAATCAAATACATACGATATGACCGGAACTCAAGATGCAAATCCCAGCCTCTGGGTCAGGGCGTCTCAGCCGAGTCCAAATTACCCAGCACATCATCAACATCGACTTCTTGAGGTCACCAAGAACACACAGACCCTCTTTCGCTTTGTCAATGTCTTGCTTATGCATCCAACTATACACAAAGAACCCTGATCGCACAAATGAAAAATTGCTCCATTATCTGCCTGCCTTATGGGGAAAGGAAGGTCCCACTGCATTAAGAAACAGGTACATTTCAAACACGACATGAGTAAACTTTGACTCCATACTGAAGGGTGCAATGCCTTTTCCCTGCATCTGCACAGAAAAATACATCCTTTCCACGTGAGAAGCTGCAAGGTCCATGGGGAGTCCAGCAGAGCCCAGCACGTGGCCCTTACTCTCTTCCTTCAGTCCCTCGTCCTAGTTCACTTGCTTTCACTAATCAAGATCTCGAAGAAATGTGTCCTCTTAAAGCTTCAGTTTGGTTAATCACTTCATTGGGTTACTTTTCAGAAAGTATTCTTGATAGTCCTTGAAATGGAACATGATTAATGGAAGTTCACCGGAAATATTAATGAGGTTGAAATGCCTTTACATCCATCTTGGAATTCTGGTACCTCCCCAACCCCCGGGAACTGCATTTTAGTCTAGGCGGCAAGGTAATTGAGCTTTGCACAGTGAATGGCATGAGATGGGTGCTTGTGGGCTCTGATAAGTTCATGGAGGAAGGGTGATCCTTGACGTGATGACACTCTAAAATTTGCCTAATTTTTAGAATCTTCTGGGAGCGATTTTTACAGTTTGTATCAGTAACTGTTTTCCCCAGAAAACAGAGGGAGGGGGTCATCAAATATCTGGCTGTCCTTTTACATTGTGCACCAGGTAGAGACAATCCCACTTCCCCTAAAGTTCTGAATCGTGACATTAAATAGCGCAAGGAAGTAAAAGCATGGCACTCCACCAGGACTGTCAGCTGAGATAGAAAACCCAATTAGCAGCAGCTTTGGCACCTGAGATGCCTGCAAATGGAATGAATTGCCGAAGGCGTGTCTCGCTGAGAGAACACTGCCTTTTCATTCAGTTATAGCAGGAGTATGTGCTACTTGATATGGTGCATTAACTGTTTTCTTAGGAAGCGGCAGTCTAAATATAATTTTTAGTACGTGCTTTGGTAAGAGGCATTTTATGTAGCTGGATCTATATATCATCGTTGACTATTTTATTAAATGCTAAAACTTTTCAAGCGATTGTGCCATATTTACAAATTATCTAGACTAGCAAAAACCATATAGGGGCGTGCTCAGGTTAATTACTGCCTGGGAGATTTGGGGGGTCTTGACATATTTTCAATTTCAGTAGGAAAAACTCAACATTGCTAAGAGCATTATGCCAGTAACTAATTCCCATAGACGCGGACATGTTGTATGAAACTCAGCTGTCAAGATGGATGGTCTGGATCCACGGCCACGCAACTTAGGAAAGGAGGAATTTTAAATGAAAACTTCTGGAAGACAAGGAAAATTCAGCTAGTCTATTCCTCTCACTGTCACCACAGCGACTACATC
Source organism: Grampus griseus (assembly GCF_964374135.1). Lineage (NCBI taxonomy): Eukaryota > Metazoa > Chordata > Mammalia > Artiodactyla > Delphinidae > Grampus > Grampus griseus. The sequence goes on along the minus strand of NC_139006.1, from coordinate 31,203,556 downwards.
CCAAACATTTGTTTCTTGTTTCCTTATAAAGTTAAATTTGAGGCCCAGGTGACTACCACCTCTGGTAAAGGGTAGGGAGGGGGTGAGTAAAATTAAAAATCTAGCATCGGATATATTTGATACGGCATTTTTGTCTTTGTTTTGTGAAATGACGTCATTTTCCACCTGCCCTCCCAGAGTACTAAGGTCTGCTAGAGATGTGTTAGGGACCATTATAGGAACCAACTGGGGAGACCACACAAAGTTTGGGATTAGCAGATGCCAACTAGTATGTATAGGATGGACAAACAAGGTCCTACTATACAGCACAGGGAACTATGTTCAATATCCTGTGATAAACCATCATGGAAAAGCATATGAAAAAGTAGATATGTATCTATAACGGAGTCACTTTGCCGTACAGGAGAAATGAACGAAACATTCTAAATCAACTCTACTTCAATAAAATTTCAAATATTTCTCATTATGCCCCCTGCTCCCTGCTCTGAAAAGATCAGCTCCACGTGAATCTCCCTGTAATACCAAGGTTTAAGAAAGAAGTATTGGGCTTCCCTGGTGGCGCGTGATTGAGAGTCCGCCTGCCGATGCAGGGGACACGGGTTCGTGCCCCGGTCCGGGAGGATCCCACATGCCGCGGAGCAGCTGGGCCCGTGAGCCATGGCCGCTGAGCCTGCGCGTCCGGAGCCTGTGCTCCGCAACGGGAGAGGCCACAACAGTGAGAGGCCCGCGTACCGCAAAAAAAAAAAAAAACCAAAAAACAAAAACTTTTTACAGGGAATTCCCTGGCAGTCCAGTGGTTAGGGCCAGGCGCTTTCACTGCCGGGGTCCAGGTTCGATCCCTGGTCGGGGAACTAAGATCCAGCAAGCTGCACAGCATAGCCTGAAAACAAAACAAAACAAAACAAAATGTTACACAAATCAGAATAGAATACTAAAAGATGTTCAAATAAACCCCAGGAAGGCAGAAAAGTGGAATAGAAGAAAGGAAAATGAACAGAACATAATTATAAAAAATGTTCAAATAAACCCCAGGAAGGCAGAAAAAGTGCAATAAAGGAAAAGAGGACAAACAGTAAAGTGGTAGAATTAAGCCTTAACATACTAATAATTAAATTAAGCATAAATTCAGTTCATCTTAAAACACCAATTAAAAGACAGAGATGGGCAGACTGAATTTATTTAACAACCCAGCTATATACTGTTTAAAATAAACATCAAATATATTTGTGTGTAGGTAGGTTGAAAGAAAAAAATGGGAAGAGACGTATCATGTCAACATGAATCGAAAGAAAGCAGAAATTAACCTCCGATCGGGCAGATTTTAGAGAAAGGTGCAAGTTCCCCAGGCTGCCTTCCACCTTCCAGAATCTTCCTGTGCTGTCCACGGATTTGTAGTTAAGAGCAAGGAAGGCTGGTGGGAGTAGGAAACAACAGGACCACTGCATCTTGGCCAGAATTGAAGTCCTCAGTACTTTTCTTATTTCTAAAATAAACTAAGCTAGATATTTAAGTAGTTTATTTAAAGAATATTTAAATTATTAAAATAAATTCTCTATGAGAGAACTTAGAACTTACACTGAATTGCAAATCAAAGTGATTTTTACTTTTGTGAATTTCAATTTTGAAAATTTTATTGATTCATTCTCCAAAAATATTCTTGATCGAGGATATTCTTGAATATTCATTCATTCTCCAAAAATATTCTTGAATAAAGCTAATGTGTGTGCCCACGGTCACCCAATAGGTACGTAGCAGAGTCTGATTGCTTTCCAGGGAAGTCTGGCTTCAAAGCCCACGTCCTTCCCTTGGCTGGCCCCATTCCACCTCTCCTACACACCAGCATAAAACAAGAATGCTGGCTTATGACATTTGCCATGATTTGTATGTTTATCCCTCCCCCCCCCCTTTTTTTTTCCCGGTATGCGGGCCTCTCACTGTTGTGGCCTCTGCCGTTGCGGAGCACAGGCTCCGGACGCGCAGGCTCAGCGACCATGGCTCACGGGCCCAGCTGCTCCGTGGCATGTGGGATCCTCCCGGACCGGGGCACGAACCCGTGTCCCCTGCATTGGCAGGTGGACTCTCAACCACTGCGCCACCAGGGAAGCCCTGCTTATCCCCTTTTTGATCTCCATTCCACCCTCAGGCACATCCCTCCTTATGTCCATCCTTTATGTTCATAGATGAAATATATATCAGTAGAGAAAAAAATTGCATAAAACATGGCAGCCTTTTATGAAAATACACCAGATCAAAGGGAAAAATAAACCACTACACAAAGAATCATTGATAACACTAGGGAAAGGGCTTCAGAGAGAGAAAAATCTAGCTTGTTTACCTAATTTCTGATCATTAAATTGCTTATGGTCCTGAATTCTCATGAGTCACACTTATAAACAGGTGAGCTTCTACAGGAAAAGAAAAGAAGTGAGCCAGGGCAGAAGGAAAGGTGTCCTGGACTGGCCGGCAGAAGAGATGAGGAAGCCAGGGGCAGGTCCTCCTGTCCCCAAGTGTGGGTGGGCAAGACCCTATTTCTTGCCCTCTGTGTCCTGCTTCTGCAAGGGGACAGCATCTTCCCCAGAGGGTGTTCTGCTCTGTTACGGAGAGACCCAACCGCATTGGCAAAGGGCCTAACTGGTCTTACTTGCTCTTAGCTGTGCGAAGTTCCACCCATTTAATGTAGGAAACCTGTAATTCTCCCATTTTGTATCACATACTCTCCATGGTCTTACAGGAGAAGTATAGAGGCCTTTTCAGCTGCCTTGACTCTGTGCCTTTCACACCAAACCTCATCCAAGATCGAAGAGATAGGCTCAAGTTTAAGAGCATTAAGTTGCACAAAAATAGGGCACTGCATTTAGACGCTCTCCCCAGAGACTCTGGCAGAGGCAATGGGAAATGGCGAGCTGAAATGTAGAAGTGAACTGGTGGATTTAAGATAGTTGACCAGACTGTGGGTTCATTACCTGCCGTGATGGACAAAGGCAGACTAGGGCACGGCTATATATTTTTAGATATCAGGTCAAATGGAAAATAAGTAAAGTAGTAAGCTTTTAAAAGGTATTTCTTTTTTTGCCTGTGCACTGAGTGGACATTCCAGTCAGTAAAGAAGTAAAAAGATAGGGCTTCTTCCTTCTCACAACCGTGAAGATCAGTTTTCAGTCCTTTCCTGTGTAGGAAACGGACGAATCCTGAACTGAATGACACAGCCTTATATGTTAGGACATGCTGATGATCAGAAATCTTTCATTTCCCATATCGTATAAAGAGGCGATGCTGTTTTCTTAAAATTACCTTCTGACAATCTTGTTAAACCTACATCAAACAATAATAGAGCCTATTTTATTCATTCGATAACAAGAGAAACATTCATTCAGAAGCTTTTATCGTAGGATTCCTATGATAGGAATTTAAGTAGTTTTCCTAAACTCTACTTTATGGAGAAATTATGTTCAAAAACCCAATCCATGGAAAGTGCCTCATGCCCTGAGTTTAACAGTTACGTCACCCTCAGGAGATTCCTTCTGCCCCTCTACAGCCCATCCCTCCGTCTACCCACAGACACAGCCAGCCATTCACCTTTTTCCCACAATTTTTTTTTAAGCCACAAATGTGTGTTTCCACTTATGGTGAGGAGTGAAAGAGGGCCACAGGGGTATAAAGAACTTTCGGGGTTATTTTGAAAGATCGTCCAGGGTCTATGTCATGCACAAGTACTATCCATGAAAGGTTAGTATGCGCTCCTTCATTTGCCTAATGCCAGGGAGGGGCAGATAGGGCTGGGGTTAAGCTTAGCTCTGAGTCTTTGAGAAAAGAGGCACAGTGGGGAGACCAGATACGCCCTCTCTTTTTCTCCAGAACCTCGGACAATGCAAATTTGATAGAAGTGTTAGCGCATGTGTATGTGCTGGGGGCGGGGCAGAGCGCTGGGCTAAGCCCTGTGGTTTCCACCTGTGTGGTTTCAGGTAAGTGATTCTGCTCCCAATTTCCCTCACTTCTCCAGTAAAGTGAGAAGGCAGGATTGAATGATCTCTAAAGACTCTTCCGGGTCTACAAATCCGTGTTCAATCATAAACAAGGTCTTTAAAACACCACTGACTGTGAGTTGTTTTAATCAGTTGGACTAAAAACAGAGAACGAAAAATTTGTAAAAGAAATAACTTTACAGTTCTCTGTATCTCTTGCAGACATTTTCCTACACCTGGGTGGTCTGGCACAAGCATTAGTTCAATTGTCTCTTTTAGCTCTTTTTAACCATTATTTTAATGATTCTGTCACTGTGATCTTTGAAAATTAAGAGGAAAATGCATAAAAAGTAAACAACATCAATGTCTCTGTATCATGTTGAAAAATACGGTTTTCCTGGAGGAGGTATTAGGTTTACTTTTTAAAGACTGTGGTGTTTTAAGTTCTGGGTCACTTTCATTTAAAGAGGCTTTTGAAACTAATTAATACAAAAATTATAATTTTCTAACACTGATTTTAGCAATTAGAAGAAAAACAGAAAAATACTTGAGGTCTTTCAGAATATTCCAAACAGATTACCGATAGAGGCAACCGTAATACTATTTCAAGTTGAGTTATAACAAAAGTTATAACACCTACTTTCTTTTAATAAGAAAAATATTCAGGGAAGGGGCAAGTCAAGAAAAATATTCAGGGAAGGGGCAAGTCAATTTTCTTCTAATTCTTACACAGTGGATACATGAATCTTGCAAATGTTAAACACAATTATTTTGGGGTTTCTGATCCAGTTTGTAGATTATATCACTTTTTCCCTTCTTTGCAATTACCCTCTGATACCACAAATAAAAGCTCAAATAAGTCCATTTTACTACTTATTATTGTAGAATATTTAATGGAAGAAACTAGAATCTTTAAATTATAATGAAATTCATGGGTTTTTGGCAGCAACTTTTATGGAACCAAAAGAAGTCCTGTGCACCTTTTAGAGTCTCCATCTAAACCAACTGAAAATGTCATAACTTTTTTTAAATTTAACTCAATTCAGCAAACTGAAAACAATGAGAAAACACATTTCAAACAGCAAGTAAACTTGAAACTTTTCTAACATAATTGTGGAACCTGAAAATAATTTCTGAACTTGAACCAAGCTGATAGTTATTTGATTTGCATCTCAGCTCTATAGATCTATAATTTTGTTTATTCATTATCTCATTTAAAAGTTATCATGGATATATCATCTTCAAAAGCTAACCATAAATGGACTTCCCTGGTGGCGCAGTGGTTAAGAATCTGCCTGCCAATGCAGGGGACACGGGTTTGAGCCCTGGTCCGGGAAGATCCCACATGCCGCGGAGCAACTAAGCCCGTGTACCACAACTACTGAGCCTGCGCTCTAGGGCCCTTGAGCCACAACTACTGAAGCCTGTGCGCCTAGAGCCTGTGCTCCGCAACAAGAGAAGCGACCGCAATGAGAAGCCCGCACACTGCAACGAAGAGTAGCACCCGCTGGCCACAACTAGAGAAAGCCCGCGCACAACAACGAAGATCCAAAGCAACCAAAATTTAATTAATTAATTAAGTTTTTAGAAAGCTAACCGTGTAGATTTTGTTTTAAATGATACATATTAGTGTAGATTGTGCTTATATAGCAAAGTTGTATATCGTTTCAGTAACTTATACATACATGGTTATATGTGTATATATAGATACATGTATAATGTATATGTCTATACAGATATAATGTAATATATACCATAATGTAATACTGCTATACCTCACAGGTAGCTTAAAAACTATCAAATATTTTAACCATTATATATTTATAATATTTCATATATATATATAACATTTTTTTCTTTTTTTAAACCTTTCTTTCCCTGGTGGCAGGCTGTGGAGTGTGTTTTAAATTTTTAGTTAAATCCTTACTTGTCCATTAGTTCATTTTAGATCAGCTCAATTTCTTTCAAATCCTGAGCATATAAACCTCTGCTAATTTGCATAGCTGTGCATGCAACCTTAAATGTGAAGGAAATTAACGGTAGGAAATTGGAACGTACTGGAGGAGGGGTCAGCAACTTTGGTTGGCCCATTACCCCTGGGACAGGGGACGGCAGTGTCTCAGGTGTCGGGTGTCACCTCTGTGACTGGTTGGAGACAGACAGCGGCTGAACCCTCAGCCACCAGCTACTCCAAGTCCAAGAAGCAGAGGTCCCAACAATACCTTCATTCACAGCTTCCACATACTAACTGGGGACAAAGTCCCACTGAAGGTCAAGAGGGGCTGTAGCTATCAAGACAGGCGGGCTCAAGTGTCACATCGAAGCCAAAAACTTGTACCTGCTGCAATTACAGTGATCAGGGCAGGTCCCCATCCTGGCAGGGCCTCTGTCCTGAGAGGGGCCTTGTGGGCTGGGAGGTTCTGTGTGTGGTCCCCAGTCTCTGGTTCACTGGCCACTGGTGAAGCCATAGTTTAAGCTGTATTTAAACTGTCAAGGAAGAGAAAGCGTTCATTAGAAAACTAGGAACATTCTCCCAAGGTGGTCACATCCTCTGTGCAATGTGCCTGGAGAGACAGGATTTAGGCTTCCTGGAATGCTTGTGACATTCGTGATGAAAAAAGTCCATTAGATTTTTCATAGAACTATTTGAGTGTTTGCTATAAAATGAGAACATTTATTGAGTATTGGCTATAAAATGTGAAGTCCACGAGCTTTTGAGATGTGTGTGCGTGTGTGTGCGTGACTTCTGTCTCTGGTCCACTGTTGTTTCCCATAATGCTAAGCCCTGGCCCATAGGCACTAAGTAAGTATTTGCTGAATGAGGGATTGTTTCAAGCACTATCCGTAGGATCTCATAGTTTACATATAACACGTCACTTAAATGTCAACAACCCAAATAACACAGATGGTGCTCACACCCCAGCTGACAGATAAGAAAACCTGTCGCAGGGAGTTAAGTGACTTGCCCTCCATCACACACACAGAGGTGACAGGCTCAGCATTCGAACCCTGGTGCTGTCTTTGCAGAGTCTGTTCTCTTCATCACATCTCACGATCTCAAAGAGTCAGTGCTTCACGCTTACTCTATACTAAAACATAACCAACCTTACCCCAGATATTTCATGGCCAGACTGGTTTCCCTGCTTCTAGCATGTTCTGACACTCGGGAAATAATTTCCTTTCAGATGTGCCATTCTTGTCTGTCTGCTCCTTTAACTGGCCGTGTCTGAGTCTGCCGGAATTGATCAATCTGATGTCACAAGCCTGTAAAAGGCTAACGATAGATTTCAGGATATGGCCGTACTCTCCTTACCTGGGGAGCCCTGACTTGCACCTGCATTACCTACTTGTACGAGGGGATGATGGGTTACTTTTCTTTCAGTGCCCCTGAATGAGTTTAGCTCCGAAGGTAGATGTTGTATGGAAATCCCTGGAGAAACAGTTTCTTCACTTCATGCTTACAAGGGACTGTGGGGCAGAGGTACAGTCTGTTACAACCAATGAGCCCACACCTACCCTGAAGGGCGAGCACCTCAGCTTCCACGACTGCTCCCTCCTAAGCCAATGGAGGCTGCCAATGGCTTTGGTCGCACGGGCGCTTGAATTAGGAGCTGGGCTGAGACCAGACGGGCAGCAGATTGGCTATAAAACAATGTGATTACTTTCAGCTATGATAGGATTGGACCATGGGAGCTGCCGGTGAGCCTCTCGATTTTATCCATTTTCCATATGAAGGTCTGGCTAACTTTTAAAATTTTTTCCTTAAAGGATTACCTTCGCATTAATATTGCCTTTTTGAAAAAGTTTTATAACTTGTCTCATTTGCAGTAAACTTCATTTATGTTCTGGGGATGAGCATAATAATGCAGAATCAAATGGAAGGTAAGGATTATAATCTACCTCCAGGGCTCTTTTGAGTAACAGTCAAGATATATAGAGAGAGGAATAGGCTATTTTCACCCACAGAATTCATGTCCTGCTGGAAACAATATGAACTGGGCAATAACGTTCGCAATAACTATTTGTATTTTGGACATGTTCAATGCATAGAGATTAGAGAAGAAAAATATATTCCAATTGAGCAGCCCACAGCCATTAAAATAAAGTATTCTGTCTGAAAGTTGGCCTGAACTATTCTCCTCTATCTTATTTCCCCCAACGGCCCAAAAATCTAAGAGGGCAATTTAGAAAGTTAAGCTGGAGAGGGGCTAAAGTGAATTCAAGATCTTATGAAATAAATATTACAGGATACAGGGACAAAGAAGCATGGGTGTGCTCTCATCAAGATGTAATTGTTTGTGTCCCAGAGAGAACATGACACTTGCCATCTTGAAAAGACAGCATTGGGTGTTGGGGGTCCATGAGCAGTTTTCTGAGGAGAGGATTCATAACTTCATCAGGCTCCCATCCGTGGGTATAGTTTATTAGGTTATGAAGCATTGTTTTAGCAAAGTATTGAATTTTTCACACTATGACAACATCTGCCTTTTGGTCCTTTAACTAGGATGTCTGAAGGTTTAGATTCCCCAGGGCTCCCAATTGCTTCTAGGAAGAGAGTCAGACCTGGATCTGGGGCGAACAAACTATACCATGGGAGTAAAATGATCTCAAATGAGGCAACATATGTAAACTTCTCAGGCTGCTGTTGAACACACAGAAGAAAATGCATTGTATGGTAGCTGGTTGCCCTAAAAAAAAGTATATCTCCTCATCTGATGAGCAGGTCACTCAGAGACACTTCCAAGTCTCATTCTGACTCTCCCTGGACAAAGTGCAAAGAACTCAAGAGTGAGGATGATTTCTCCTCCCAGCACCTCCAGCACTCTCTTGCCCAGCGATGGCAGCCCATCATCTGCTGGATCTTCCAGGGCATCGTTCTTTGTTTCACTCATTACTTGGTCCAGCTTAAATCCCCCCAAAGTAGTTGAAGACATAAAACTTTGTGCAAGGAGCAGTTTCACTGGGTATTAAGACACAGCTAGAGTATGAAGACACAGATCAGCTATAGTTGATCTGAAACTATAGACCTCTCAGAGCATTTATTGACAGTCATGGACAACTGCCACAGAAAAGTGCACACTGGCCTCAACTAGACCTTATAATGTTTAGGTGGGTTACTGGATCCTCACAGCCCATCTCTGAGTCCATGGTTCTCAGATTAAGAAGCCCTACTCTAAAACACAAATGCCATACGATATCACTTGTATGTGGAATCTAAAATATTATACAAATGAACTTATCTACGAGAAAGAAACAGACTCACAGACGTAGAGAACAGACTTGTGGTTGCCAAGGGGGAGGGGGTGGGGGAGGGAAGGATTGGGAGTTTGGGATTAGCAGATGCAAACTATTATATATAGGGTGGATAAATAACAAGGTCCTACTGTATAGCACAGGGAACTATATTCAATATCCTGTGATAAACCATAATGGAAATGAATATGAAAAAGAATCTATATCTCTGTCTATCCATCTATCTATATAACTGAATCACTTTGCTATACAGCAGAAATGGACACAACCTTGTAAATCAACTATACTTCAATAAAATAAATTTTAAAAAGACAAGCCCTACTCTAGAGCAGGAGTTCTCAACCTCGACACTCACATTTGGGGCTGGAAGAGTTTTTGTTGAGGGCTGTCCTGTGCATTGTGGGATGTTTGGCAGCGTCCCTGGTCTCTACTCACTAGATGCCAGGAGCCCCCTCCCTCCATCTGTGGCAACCAGAAGTGTCTCCAGACATTGTCCCTCCCCAGGTGAGAACCACTAGGGTGGACACATCCCAGTGGGACTCTATGAAATCATAATGTCGCCAGACTGTCTAGATTCACAAGGGGAACAGGAGCCCGCGTTCGTGTGATATTTTTACCTTCATGCACTCACTTAGCTACACAAACACCCAGTGAAATAGTGGCCACCAATGTAATAAGCAGCAAGTTCAGGTTTAAAGCCGAGTCTTCTGTTGCCAAATCCAGTGCTCTTTCCAGATGCACAATAAGATAATTGGACTATAATTCAAAGTTCTAGTGGGGGGTCTGGCCCTTAATCAGCCACGTAAGCCCTTAAATTGTCTACGACTCAGGCTTGCGTGGCTCAGCTGCGTAACATGAAGGGTACCTCCGCCTGCTTCCCGGCAAAGTTAGAGGAACAGACTGCTGAGTGATAGCAATTAAAGACGACCCACACCAGTTTAAAGGTAAGGTGTTATTAAATTGAAAAGTATCCATTAGTCTATAAGAATTACATGGGCATTGGCGCTCTGAAATCTCCTTTATGAATAAAATCTTGAAAAATGATGATGCTTGTGGAATATTAAAAACTGAAATGGCCCAGGGATTGGCTGTCATACATGGCATTAATTTCCTTTTGTACGGTACTGTAGAGCAGGCATATTCAAAACCGGTTGTTCTGTGTTCCAAAAAGAAGCCACTCTAAGAAGAAATAAAATGAGCTAACAATAACTGACTATTATTTTTTTTTTTTTGTCGATTTCCAAACCCTTCATTGGATGTGCAGCCCAACAAGGATGCTATTTGAGTAGAATAAAAATATCCTGACTTGAATCTGTAAAGAATTATAAATGAGTTACGTCTTGCTCTTGCTTAAAAGCAGAAAGCCCACATGACTCTGAAAAATGGGTGTAAAGGAAGATGAACTGGTAGTGGTGGGTCTTGGCTACAATCACCTCACTGCTTGTTATGGAGCCGCCAGGGACAGTCACCCCATCATGAAGGTAATTGGTTCTTCCCCACAAAACGTGTGGGAGGGAGGCAGAAGAAATCACATCCCTTGCTAGCTTCTGGGATTCAGTGATGCAGGGCATCAGCAGCCCGTCCGGGCATCAGCAGCTGTCCGGGCATCAGATGTTGGTCCCTCATCCTAGGGCTGCGGCATCTTCACAATGATAATTGGAATAATTCTTATTCAGTTGCTCTTGCGGGCCCATGAGGACAGAAAAATTATGCTTAGCCCCAGAGGTCACTTGCTTGGCTAATTTTTCACTAATTATTTCTTAGTTTCTTCTTTTTTTTCAGGACAGAGGGAAACAAAGCGTTCTCTTCTAGGGTTTTATGAAGAAGAGTTTAGAGCCTTTACAAAAGTGCAGGATTCATAGGACTAGGGCTTTTATTTTATTTTTTAAATTTATTTATTTTATTTACTTATAATTTTTGGCTGCGTTGGGTCTTCGTTGCTGCGCGTGGGCTTCTCATCGCGGTGGCTTCTCTTGTTGTGGAGCCCGGGCTCTAGGCGCGTGGGCTTCACTAGTTGCAGCACACGGGCTCAGTAGTTGTGACTCGCAGGCTCTAGAGCACAGGCTCAGTAGTTGTGGTGCACGGGCTTAGTTGCTCCATGGCATGTGGGATCTTCCCGGACCAGGGATCGAACCTGTGTCCCCTGCATTGGTAGGCGGGCTCTTAACTACTGTACCACAAGGGAAGTCCCAGGACTAGGGCTTTAAAAAAGAGGTCAGGACATATACGGTACACTGAAATTGGTCAAGACAGCACCACGCCTACAATATAATTTTTTAAAAGATGAGACTTGGCAGGGTGAGGCACGGCAGGTGAGGGATGATAAGTGATGGGGTGAGAGTAGGCGGACTTGGTCCAGAGATGGCTATGAGGCTAGTTAGGTAATAATAAAAGGACCCTGAGTGAGGCTGGATTCTGAGGTTTATTGAAACACAGATGGAGAAACACTTAGTAGGAACTAGCTAGTCTGAGCATCGCGCAAAGTGGACTGAGCTACTGATAGCTCTCATAAATTGCTATTTAAGACTTAACAACCCGGACTTTGGTACTTGTCCTGTTATCTGATTAGTGTGATTCTGTTGTTGGAAGCACAGGGTCAGAAGGAACCTGTAAGGAGTGAGGGTGAAGAGTTTCCTCCTAAGGGAATTGATGGTCTTGCTGTCACTCACCCCGGACGGGTGCCTATCCCAGGGCAGAAAATGTGGTCGGAAGTAAACATAGGACCAGAGGGCGAAGATGAGCCTCTTCATCTCCCTGGGACCAGGGGTGAGTTTGGCGCTGTGATGGGTGTGCAGCCGCGTGGCACTCAAGGTGGTGGAGACGGGCCGGGGGAGTCAGGGCCGAGGAGATGGGGTGGGTGTAAGTTAACCAGCGTCAGTCTCTTCTGCTGTTTTTGAAACTTCAGTAAAGTCTGATGGAAAGCATGGCAGGATCAAGTTCTGAGAAGATAAGAACTGTTTTTCCCCCACGTCATCTTTTGTGGGATTCACCCTCTATCCATTCCAGCAGTGACACCCACTGCTGCGAGGTGTCAGACACACCAAGAACAAAGACGTCAACGGAATGTTTGAATACGTTTTTTTTTTCACTGATAACAGAGATGCCGAAGGCTGAGGATTTCTGTTGCCAAGAGTTAGGTTGTGGGGATGCTGAGAAGGATTTATGAGCCCCCAAGGCTGCGACAAGTCAGAGAGAATGTAGGGTGACATTTTGGCAGTGCTTTTACCCAAAAGATAAAAAAGATCAAGCAACCGATGGGAGAAAAGGTTCTAGAGCAGAGCACGGCCAGAGCGCATGTGGCAGGGGTGCCTCGGGAAGGCCCCTTCTCCCTGACCCTCTGGGCTAAGCACCAGGGGAAGAGAGAATAGCCCCCCTGAGGTTGGGGGCATCTCAGCAGTAGAGCCTGAGAAGCAGCTGGTCTTGAAGTAAAGGAGCAGCCTGCAGACAAGGTGTGGCTTGTAGAAACAGATCAGGGGTTTTCAGCAGAGAGGAGCTGGACGTGTACCTCTTCTTTGCTCCAAACCTCTCCCAACTCCAGAGCAGTTAGAGAGTAAAGTCGATTGTGTTATTTGCACCCTTGTGCCTGGATCCCAATGATACGAGGACATCAGTCAAAGCCGCAGCTGATAACCTTTATTGTTGCAAGCCAGTGGGGTTTTAGTGGGGAGGTTGCTTGTCACAAGCTAATGCAGAAAGCCCATCCCAAAGCTTTCCAAGCCCACAAGAAGGACAGGGAAGGACTGGTGGGCAGGGGACGCTTGAAGAGGCCTTGTGATTCTGAGCAGGGCTAGGATGACACAGAGAGACATGGGTCGACCTGAAGACCAAAACACAGTAGAACATGGGACCCTCAGCGGTAGACCAAGCACGGGAGAATTCAATGAAGAAATGGATGGGACGTTGGCCATGGATGCAATATTGAACTGAGCCGAATAAAGAAGAAATGAATGCTCCCTGCTGTTGAAGCCACAGTGGTTCTTAGATTATGCATGGGGGAAGGTGCTGAGAAGGGAGAGGAAAACATCCCCAAGGATGTACACAAAATAGAGCGAGGAATCCTTAGAACATACTCTCTATTCATTCGGCAATAGCAAGTTTTCTGCCATCTGCGGAAATGGGGCTCAAGAGCTCCATTTATAGAGAAGTCAAGTCTCCCTTTTACACACTTGACTTGGTGACTATGGAATTCAGACCTGCGTGTGTGTGTGTTTTGCGCTGTGGGGATGAATCCCATTGGTGGCAGAGAGGGTGGGGTTGCAGCTGCGCTCCTGGGGACACCTCTGACCTTGAGGCCACGGAGGCCACGTGCAGGGGTAATGCCTGATCCATGTTCCCGGGACCCCTCACATCCCTGAGGAACGTCTTCAGAGACTAATTTCTAGCAATCAAGCTGCTGGGGCGGGTGCCACAGTTACTCGTTGTAATCCGGTTTGCACAGTGACGGCAGCCATGCTTTATCAGGGGGTCTACTGAGCACCACCCACTTTGAATACAGAGAAGGTTTGCATCTTCTGGCCATTTCCTCAAGGATGCAAGACATTAGAACAGGCTTCGTTGTTCTAGAACTCAAGCTCCGTTTCAAGTCCCATTCTGCCCGATGGCAGAAAATGTAGTCTTAGGCAATGACAGCTTTTCTCCATCCCTTCAGGCGTGAACTTCCCTCTGGGGTGGCAGTGGCCACAAGCATATCCCCACTTTGGAACCCTCTCTGGGTTCCCTCACCACTTTTCTGCACATCATTTCTGCAGCCCTCTGCCCTCTCCACAAATTGTCTTTCTGGGGCAGGAAAATTTTTCAAACAATCCACCTTTCTTAGGGCACAGAAGATTCAGGGGGCTGTCCTGTGTCCTCTGCATCCAGACCCACCCAGCTACAACTTGACCTACATAGCTACCCCACAGGCATGCCCAGACAGGAAAGATGCTGGCGGTGCGGGGCGGGGGGGTGGGGACTGGGGCCTCAATTGCTTCGAGGTAAAAAGGAGTGTGTGTGTGTGTGTGTGTGTGTGTGTGTGTGTGTGTGTGAGAGAGAGAGAGAGAGAGAGAGAGAGAGAGAGAGAGGGAAAATTTGGGGGTATACTTCAACTAACACTTCTCAAAATAATCTTGCCATATATCATATCATTTAATCCTCACTGAAATGCCATAAGGAAAATATTATTACCCTAATTTTACAGAAGATAGAACTGAGGTTCAGAGACAGTAAATAGCATGTAAATAAATAGCGTGCGACTAAGTAGCATCTAAATAGCTCGCAAAGGTGGTCGATGGTTTATCCGGAGCCCAAGTGCAGATCTGTCAGATTCCAAAGCCTCTGTGTTTTCCACGTTAGCACATTTCAGTTGTTCCCTTTCCTGGGAACTTTTCTTCCATGTTCCAGACAGGGTGCTGGTGTCTCATCTTCCTCCTCCTATTACCTTAGCTTCACCGGCTAGTAGATCGAACATCCATTGCAGAGTTTACTACAGATGCCGTCAGAATGGCCAACAGGCTGCTCCGGGGAGGAGGACTGAGGATTCTCTCTACGGGGGTCACGTGTATTTTCTGCTTAGAACCTATAGCCCACCCTATAGATATATCCTGCAAGGTCCCATCAGCGACTATAACCGTGCTCCCATTTCGTAGCCCCAAACGTGTCCTAGCTCCCATCGGCGTCTGATGGTACACACAGGGGCATAACCAAACCCGGCAACCTTTCATTCTTTAATCCATCCATTAGGCAATACTTTCTCCTGCAAGAGCAAAAAGACCATCTTAGGTGTGTTTTCGAGTCGCTGACACTGAGAGTAAATTGTCGCCTTGAAAGCTCTGGGGCACCCCAAGATGCCACCCGCCCGTCTGGAGCAAGTGCACACATTTACAGATGCCTGTGGTTTGCCTAATTACTTTTTCACAAGCCCTCAGAAACCACTGAGGGCTTCAGCTGCACCATGCGTGTGGTTTAATGAGGTTTCCGGACTCCGTGTTATGAAATTGTCACCAGTTATTTGTCAGGAAACAAGCTGCCTTGTGAATAGAGCAGACTTAAAACTTGGGGTACCCACATTTTAATAACAATTCTTTGTAATTACAAAAACATCACATGACTTCAGTTACACGCAACAGATATTTTCTGGGCATTTGTTTTTCATGCACCTGAGTTTTCCAGGTTTTGTGTTCCTCTGAGCGTCTTTGAGGGATTGAACGTGACAGGCACTGCTACCCTCATCCTTAAATTTGAGAAAGAAATAATGGTTTTCTCATGGAAATAGAGCTCTCCAGTTGATCAATGTTGATTTTCTTTCCTTGAAGATGGATTAACTACTGTACGCTATTATGTTTACCCTCTTCACAACTCATAGTATTTTATCATAGTCATTGCATTCATTTTTTTCTAAAGCGTATTTAATGTAAGTACTATCATCCCTTGGTTATTAAAGGGATTGATTGGTTATTAAGGGGGTGATGATCTGGTGAGTGGATTATTCTTGCCTTTGGCTGGTAGGTTATTTCTCCTTCCTTCTATCTCTTTGGGCTCCTTGCTATGTAACCCCGCTGTTGCTAATTACGAGTTCTCCACACCAGCTGGAGCGTCACTACGGCCTCATCCATCCCTGCCCAGGTCTGATAACACCCCTGTGGCCAGGGGAGCCTCCCATTCCCTGGAGCCACCAGGCCTCCTCTCAGAGTCAGGGAGCTTAGTACCGGGGCCTCTTACCCGCTAGCAGGTGGGGTTTGGAAATAAACTTCTACCAGGGTTTGTCCTCAGGTCAAACTGCCTGAGCTTATTCAACTCTCACGATTCACAAAGCCCCCGTGTAGAACTTCTCCAGCCTTTGGGGGAGGGATATCTCGCTGTCCATATTCCTACTCCAGGAATCTCCCGGGTTTCTCTGTTCTGCTCTAGGGAGAACCCAGTCCGTACTCCGGAAAGTAATTAAGTTAAATTACTAATACACGTTCACTGTACAACATTTGGAAAATGCAGAAAAATAAGCACACACAAAACAAGGGTAATGTCATGACCCAGAGATATCCCCAGTTTTTAATCTCCGTGTATATGTCTATGTCTATTTTATGAAAAGGGATTATATCATAATACTGTTTTGTTAACTGATTTCTTAAATTAACAATATCTTATTATTTTCACATTGCTAAGTAATGCATCATACGACTGCATCATTACTTACTTAACAAATCTTCTAATGCTGCCTATTTAGAGTGATTTCTTTTTTTATGACAGATAAGGGGCAATATAAAAAGATTTCCAAGGATATGGATGTATATCTTATTATTTCCTTATGATCAATTTCTAGAATTGGAATTGCTGTGTCAAAAGGTAAAGTGAGGGCTCTCTTCTTGACCTGGTTCTACCAGTTCTGCTTCCCACTCCTAGGTTTTCCTAGTCCTGTGTTTGTCAGTTCTGATACTCAGACCCCCTTCAGCAGAATTAGATGCAGATTCTTTTTTTAATTTTATCTTTTTTGGGGTATGCGGGCCTCTCACTGTTGTGGCGTCTCCCATTGAGGAGCACAGGCTCCGGATGCGCAGGCTCAGCGGCCATGGCTCACGGGCCCAGCCGCTCTGCGGCATGTGGGATCCTCCCGGACCGGGGCACGAACCCGTGTCCCCTGCATCGGCAGGCGGACTCTCAGCCACTGCGCCACCAGGGAAGCCTTAGGTGCAGATTCTTGATTGCCCCACCCCCGTGACAGGAGCTGCAGATCGAGTCTGCATACCTAACCCACGGCACAGTTTGGGAACAGGAAAATCAGGCTCCTCCAACCCGTCTCATGTGACTAGGAACCCTGTATGTTAAAAATGTACTGGGCTTTGTTTTATTTTTAGTTTTTATAAATTTATTTATTTATTTTTGGCTGTGTTGGGTCTCTGTTGCTATGCGTCGGCTTTCTCTAGCTGTGGCGAGCGGGGGCTACTTTTCGTTGCGGTGCGCGGGCTTCTCATCGCGGTGGCTTCTCTCGTTGCGGAGCACAGGCTCTAGGTGCGGGCTTCAGTAGTTGTGGCACGTGGGCTCAGTAGTTGTGGCGCATGGGCTTTGTTGCTCCACAGCACGTGGAATCTTTCTGGACCAGGGCTCGAACCAGTGTCCCCTGCATTGGCAGGTGGATTCTTAACCACTGCGCCACCAGGGAAGTCCCTGGGCTTTGCTTTAGTCACATATAGTAAGATGGCAGACGTGGAAATGAGTGTCACGAAGAAGTTTATACTCACAGATCCTTAGAAAAGGATGCACACCAAGCCACCAGGGCCACATGGGGAAGCACCAGGACTCATCCAGAGACAGAAGAGGACTGGAGAGAGCATGGCCCAGAGCCTGTATTGGGGTTTCCTTGGGAAGGAATGGCGAGGCGGGGTAGGCACACTGAGTAGACTTAGAATTGGACAGTTGGAATAATTTTGGCAGCCCAGGGGCTATAGGGGTGGTCCCTAGCTGTCTGCTACCTGGTCCTGGACTAATTCAGGGCGAGGGGACTGTATGATGACAACCTCCTTTGGAAATAGGTATTTACTAGAATTGAATTAGAATTTTGCTAACCTCTTCAGACTTAATTACAGCTCCACCCTCCCAGATTTCCTGATGACTAGCCCTAGGATTCAGCTTCTAGTAACGCCCACCAAAGTCTCCTGACGCCCAGAATAGTCCCTAAATGAGCCTGCCTCCAGCTGAAACAAGATCACCAGGACTCTGCTGAATTCTCCTCTGTGTCAGTTCACCCAACATCAGGCACAGCAAAGCTGAAGCACCCGAGCCCAAAACAGGTTAGCTTAGTTCAATGTTCTATGTAGAGAGGTCTGCTTGGGGAGAGGCTGAAACTCTTGGCGAGATAATATTTACGAATTAGCTGTGAATTTCAAATATCCCTGCATCCATCTCACTTCATTAGTATGGAATCAAAAATTATAATTATGGAGTAAATGTTTTTCAAAGAGGAGAGAAAAAGCATTTTTGCCACAATCCTTGTTATTTCTCTTTTGTAGGGAAATCTAAAATTGGACCAGAAAAAACGGGACTATGAGATTTCAAAACTCTCCCTGTGACGGGATTACTACATATTATTATTTCTATTCATAGTTTCATTGCTTCTGATAGAGCTGTTATTACTGGAAACAAAAACACAACAATAACCCTCTGAAATCTTTTCCAGCAAATTCTCTAAATAGGTAGGCATCTTCCTACTTCGTCTCAGTTCTTTTCTAGGGGGTCAGCTAATTTTACCTTTTAAAACCATTGATATTCAAATCCACTATTTCTTTAATATCGAGTTGCTTGCCAAGAATTGTCCAACCTCTTCTTGAGCACATAAGTGAAAATGTCCTTATCTATTGTTAAGGAAGCAACTGTTCTCTGTGATACCCACTGAGGAGGTGGGGACGACTTCCCCCCTTCATCAGCATCCTTCTGTTCATGGGCCGTTTGTTCCTGCCTCACCTGACTCTCCTCAGATGTGTGCAGGAGCTGTAAGTTCCCTGTGGCATCAGCCTGAAGCCTCTGTGCCCTTCCTCAGCGTGACAGCCCTGGGCCAGGGAGAGACATCCTTCGCACAGCTGCAGGGAGGTTTGGTCCTCATTAGCCCTCCGAAAGCTGCCAGCTCATCCTCCTGCCCTTTCATGGACAGGCAACAGGTGACATCCTGCAGCAGCCGTGGCGCTGATAGAACTCCTTGCTCTGGGTCACTGTTGTCACCTGGCGTTTCACTGGTGTTGATCACGTGGGCACAGTTCGCCTTACTAAGACCCTAGGCATGCATTGTGCATTCTGTTCTAGCCCTGCAGGCCAGGCGCTGGGCTGGAGCCATTTTCCACCTCACTGCATGGAAATCAGGGCAGGAAGGAGCAGCAGAGACCCACTTTAAACAGTCTCTCAAAGCTACAATGATGTAGCAACGTCATTGTCAGAGATCAGCTTCTCTGGTCCCTTTATGCACCGATGGAAAGTTCTGGAATGGTCACCGCAAGAAAGCTTTTCTCTCTCCTAGCCCCTGCCAATCATTGTGTGGATCCCTGGTGTTCTTCTAAGGCGGGCCTCCCACCGCTGGCTCCCTCTGTCCCTTTGATGGCCAACCTGGGTGTAGATGCCTGTCTATTCCAGCTGCCCTCCTTCTCAAGACTTTTTCTAAAATGTGAAATGCTGAACTCTAGCCAGCATGATGCCATCTCATTTTACTTCAGCCAGACCCCAATACTAAAGCTCTGACAAAGACACTCAAACTGTGTTTTAGAAATGAGAGGAAGAAATCCAAGTTTTAGAGCACCACGCAGGAGTGAACGTTAGCTCTTTGCAAAGTCAGTTTGGACTTGTACTCGGAATGGATTGAAAGACAATACAGACTGGATGCAGCTACAGAAAATGGTATGAAAAGTCCCAGACGCAACTTTATGCAGAATATCTAAAACCTCACAGAGAGGGCTTCTAGTGGGATTTTCCCACTGCTTATAAAATGTGTACACTCATGCCAAGAGAAAGAAAAGACAAGCGGGACCACCTCTTCTGTCCGATGGGGTAGCCCATTTCTTCACTCTCTTCTTGATAGTTGGCTCCGCAAACACCAGCATCATGTCAGCTGCTGGTTCTACAACGAGAAACGCTCTGTACGGATTTCAGTGGCAAACAGGTAATCAATCGTCCCGGGGGCAAAAGGGGGTGCTCTCCGAAATCTGCACACGACTTGTTTCTCTGTCTCCTTTGAAAGAATATCCGTGTTCAGAGACATCTCGGGTCTCATCTGCAGCCTATGTGGAAAGGTACACACGTGGAAACGACACATTTTCTCCAAACATGTGACAAAACTAAGTGATGCTCTGGGGACTGTGCTTGGGAGGGAAGGAGGGAGAGAGCTGTTCCCCGGCAGGCAGTTTGCTGAAACATTTCCTTTCCTGTTCTGTGGCTTGGGAGAAAGAGGAAGCAAAAGCCAGATTGCAGGAGGAAGCCTTCTTTTCTGGAGCCCGCTTGTTTGTCAGCCTTGCAATGCAGAATAATGTTTGTGACTTGGGGTAAGAAGCAAAGGCTGGGACATGTGACTTTTGCAGGCGTCTTTGGTTGGGTAGGTGGGGCTCTCCAGGGCTCTTTGCCCCCTGTTAGTGCCTTAAAGTTTGTCATCTTTGCCACCCAACCCGCCTGGCCCATCAGTCTTTTTCGATCTGAAGTCCTTATTATTTTATATTTTGTTTGGGTGATGGCTGTCTCCACACTCCTGGGGAAGCCGTGCTAAGGAATTCCGTGTCCTGGACTCCAGGAAATAGGGCAGGAACTTGCATTTTGCACAAAGGGTTTGAAAATGAAGCAAAAACAAAAACCCAAAACACGTATTTCCTAAAACTTTGCGGTCATGATGATTTCCATTACTGTAGCATATGTCAATTTGTTTCTTTTTTCTATAAATAACAATAAATGTGTTGGAGAACCGTGTCATTTCTAGCATTGTTTAAAATTTTGCAAATTCAAAAATGATGGGGGCTTCCTTGGTGGCGCAGTGGTTGAGAGTCCGCCTGCCGATGCAGGGGGCGCGGGTTCGTGTCCCAGTCCGGGAAGATCCCACATGCCGCGGAGCGACTGTGCCCGTGAGCCGTGGCCGCTGAGCCTGCGCGTCCAGAGCCTGTGCTCCGCAACGGGAGAGGCCACAACAGTGAGAGGCCCTCGTACCACAAAAAAAAAAAAAAAAAAGATGAATATTTAAGCAATTAGATGGAACTGATGATACATATTTTGTCAGATGAAAGACGTGTGATTGAGTAAATGTGGTTTTCTCTAGGCAGTTGGTAAAGCACAACATTTCTAGCTGGGGAAAGCAGAGTCATTCACATCCCATGGTACCACTGCTGAGCGCAGTTCACTCTCTAGCCCAGGGCACATTACGGGGTCGGGGTGCCCACTTAGTAACTGGGGCTCTCACTCGGAGCTTGCAAATGAACACTCAAGGATGAGCTCCATCAGGTGGCTGGAGGCATGGGCTCAGGTGTGAGTGATGCACAGTTTGCAGCCAGAGTTAAAAAGTTTCATTCTAGGTCAATTACACCTCCATTAAAAAAAATTATAACCCAATATACCGGTAGGATTATGGAAAGAGTGAATGATGTTTGACTTATAAGGATGAATACCTAGAAGCTGGTAAAAATTTTAAGTTCTTAAGTTCACAGAAATCAAACTGAAATCATCCTTTCGTGACTTTGAAGGTGTAATCATAGCAACATAGTCTGTTATATGTTTTTAATGTCCAGGAAATAGTCCTTTGTGTGTTGTCAAAACAATCCAAATAAAAAACGCTACAGTCGAGTTAAGTGTGATACACTTTCTATGTATTTGTATTATTTTGTTTTGTTCCCACACATGGGGCAGAACGTATACCCAGAATAAAAATGACTGATACTTTTTAAGGATTTAGTTTTAAAAAAAAAAGAGTTTCAAAATGTTCAGCAGTGGATAGGAGAGACTCACGTTTACAGCATCTTCACATCACCCTTCTCCCTTTCATGTTTCCTGATTCTCTCTAAATTTGGAATGGTATAAAGACAAAAGACGGAAACAAGCGGGTATGTCTAATAACTGGGCTGTATTTTAACAGGTTAATTCTCCACCAATATCTGGGCTGCCAGTCTAGCTGCTACCTGGCTTCATTTCACAAAACAGCCCCCAGGAAGATCCTTTCTAAAGACAAAGCAGAGTGGCATCTTCCAGCAGAAGAAGGAAAGACCTGTCTCTCAAAGCTGCTTTTTCTATGGACAACGTAGCTACAATCAGAAAAATTGGAAATACCAGGCAGGATTAAGAAATCAATAAATTTTTCCCCTTACAAAAGAGCCTGTGATTGTGAACAGCTTCACATGGCTTAATTTTTGGTCGTGTAAATGGAATTTAAACTGCAGGCAATAAATCAGGGACACCTTTGATTCATTATAGGTAATCGAGAGGAAGCTCTTCTGATACTCAGTGTCAATGGAGTCATAGCTCCAATTTCCTTCAAACTCTACCATCAGTCAAAAGAAGGGACTGGCCCCCGGTGGGGTGGGGACAGTACTGGGCAGTGGGTCACTGCCACCCTCTGTCCAGAGCCTCCTGGGAGCCAGGCACTTACAGATCCATTTTACTGCAGCCCCTGTGGTAGATGGCGTAACCCTCCGGGGTGCAGGCAGCGTGACCAGGGAAGTTATTTACCTTCCGGGGGCCTCATACGCCTGTACAGGTAGCACCCACTTTCAGCTCATCCTGAAGACTGCTTTCCCCCTTCCCACTCCCACCCCCCACCCCGGGCCCCCAAAACCCCTGCTGCCATCTGACTGCAGGCCGTTCCACCAGCCCAGATGTGTGGTCCAGTGCCCACCCTTCACGCTCACCATGCAAGCCTGTCTTCCTCATCACAGAGAGAGACCGATGTCACTCAGGTCGTGTCCGCAGCCCTCCCGGTCACATAGGGCCATCCTCCTCACGTGCACAGGGGCTCTCGTGGCCCTGGGCCCTTGCACTGACCCTCGGTCTCTTGGGCTCTTCACCAGCCTCCCTCATGCCACCCCATAGCTTCTTTCTTGGGGATCCTATGGCTTTTCCTGCCATTTTAATTTTTGTCTTTGAAAGCCCAGGCTGTGCTAAGGTTCCTGCCCATTTTCTTCCAGGCAGTTCCACAGACTAGCTTAAGTTCCATTTTCCTCTGAGATGCTTCTCTGCTTCTTCCCATTTCCACACGTTCATATCCGTGACAGCACGAAACGCCTTGATAGTGTTTTGCAGTTACAACTAGCGGCAACTTTTTGAATTAATGCTGCGCTAGGTAATGGCACATTCTACAACTGATGGCATCTTAGATTTAATAAAATACAGCAAAGGGAGGCAAAGAAGATGCAAAGCAGTGCCCAGGGCGAAGGGGCTGCCCCTGTATCATTGGTACAGAGCACCCAGGCCCCAACACAGCGGTCAGGTCAGGAAGACGAGCTGCCACCCGTCCCCAACCAGGGCACAAGAACCTCTGCTTGGCCACCAATATTTCCCCTTATTTCCTTAGGAATTGTGAGCCTGTGAGTCAAAGGCTTTCATAGCTATCATCACACAAAGGGGGAGAGTTGCTGTCTAGACATAGACTATAATTACTAGTATTATTTAAAGTCACTGAAATGCCTGAATGACAGAAAGGAGCAAAGGGTCTCCTATAAGCAAAAGCCCGACAATGGGCCCCAGCGAACGCCTCCCTGGAGGATACGCACCTACTCCAGGCTTTGTTGGGGGTAGGGTGTGCCTGGTAAAAAGAAGCTGCAGTGGATATAAACTGTAGGCAGTATTTCTTTCTTTTTTTAAGTTCTCTTAATTTGGTTTCCTCTGAGGTCAATTAAAATCTTGAAAAGCTTCTGCAAGGCAGCACGGGTGCCCACAGAAGCTAAGAACTTGTCAGTAAGTCATTACATTTGTGAAACTGTCAACAGATCCTACCTACCGCCCCTCCTTTTATACTTTAAGAAGTACAACTTATGGTTCATTCTTAGATCTACACTCGTCAAAGCACAGTATTTGGAAAAAAACCATAAGACTGTGGCAGTGTTTATAAACAGTGCAAGCTTTTAACAAAATAATCCGGCTTCCAACATTTTCTATTTAACCACCTTTAATCATATTTACCAACATGTTTGCTCTTCTTACTCACATCCGTATCCTTTTACTGTTTCTCACAACTGCAAAAATACCCTCCCTCCTGGGCAGGATGGAGGATTTGGATGTGGGCTGGGGAGACGCCCAGACCACCAGAGTGGTCCTCCATGGAACCCTGGACTCGCCTCAGCCGTGGCTTCCCTTCTAGGCCACGGCTGTCACCTGCTCCCATGGCGGGCAAGGCCATCTTCCCTGGACAAGCCCAAATCTAAAAAGACATAGGTTGATCTCTGGGGGCTACACACTAGCCATACTCCTGCCAGGGGGCTCTGGTTCCAACACCCAAGGTTGTCCCTCTGCTTCCACTCTTATACTTGGATATTGGACCTTGACAGGCTGCCTCAGCCCATCTGACTCCTGGACCTCAGCCCATTTGACTTTCCCACCTCCATTTTCAGGGCCTGGGTCTCTCTTTCCTGAGCCGCAGCTGGTGGCTTGAGTTCTTCATCCATATCTGTCATCTTGACATCTTGGCTTGGATGTCTACTATCCTGACTCTAACTGTACAATCTCCTCCCACGGCCAGACACATCCATCTCCCGATCTTCTGCATCTCATTAGTGGTCCTATATTCATTCCATTCTTCAAGCCAATATACTAGGACTCATATTTGATTTGACAGTATTAGATCCTTGGGTCTCCCTCTCCCTTCTCTGCTCCCTCCTCTCTCCTCCCCTCCCTCTCCCCTCCCCTCCCCTCCCCCTCCCTTCCCCCTCCCCTCCTTCCCTCCCCCTCCCCTTCTTCCCTCCCCTTGCCTTCTGTGCAGCCACACCACATGGGCATTCTTGCTGTTTCCCCTGAGTTCTCCGGCTCCCTGTGCCAGGCCCCTCATCCTCCAGGACAACCACGTGCCTCTCACCTTCACCTCCTTCAAATGTCACCTCCCAGTCAGGCCCTCTGACCAACCTATTTAACATTGTGACCCAGCTCCATCCTATAGGGCCTTCCCCCTCTCTGAGCAATGGTCACCTCTCAAAACACGGTGTAACTTACTCTTTATATTCTGGTAACTGATCATCTGCCTCCTTGAGAACATCATCCCCCTAGAGGCGCGGCTTCTCTCCCTCTTGTTCACGACACATCCACACACCCCGTATAGTGCCAGCATGTGGTAGGAGCTCCATATATATTTGCTGAGGGAATGAATTCAACAAATCCACGTCCTGAGGAAAAGGGATGTGAATGACCAACACCAGGAAACATTTCGGTAAATTTCCAGGACACATTTTGAAATTTCCAATTTCATAAAAGGAATCCAATGGGGATCCAGGCAGAAGAAGAAAATATATAAAGGGGGCAGGGGGAGCATGCCCCCTGGGTCATCAGTGCCAGACCATAGCGGGCCATGCAACATTCAGCGGGACAGAACAGGCCACCAATCTTATGTAAGAAGCCAAGTTTTCCTTTGGATATAGATGCAGCAGACTGTCCGAACCAGGCAAGAACCCAGAGGAGCTAGCACCACCCAGCCATCTCTTCTTGCACAAGTCTGCTGAGAACCGCTCATAGGAAGGACAGGCCGTGCTTGGCTGTGCGCCGTCTCTGCTTCCCGAGAGCTGTCACAATGCCACTTCAGCCCCAGGCCACAAGGCTGTCATCTATTGAGTGATGGATCCCCCTGGGCCAGGGCTTTTCACCTCCTGCCCAATGAAAACCTGACACCCCCATTTAGGAGATAGACGGCCCCATTTTATACATGAGAAATCCAACGTGGACCAAGTTAAGCTACTCCCCACAGTACACAGGGGTAGAACCAGGATTTCAACCCAGGCACAGTAGCAACCCAGGCCTTACACTACATTGCATTATAAACATTAACCTGGCATCTATCAAACTGCTGGGTCAACAGTACCCACTGGCCTCCTCATAAAGCTGAGAACTCCATCCTGCAAAAGTAGTTTCCAAATCTCTGTTTTTCTGCTTTTCCTACAGTTCAAGAAAATGTCAGAAAGCAGAGTCCCCTCCCACAATCAATACAAAAAGTATTGGGACCTTCCATCCGGAAAAGATAATACGAATAAAGGACCTCATGAATACAATCTTTAATATTCTGAGTGTCATGGATATAGTTGATGTACTTTGAAACTTGAGACCAATTAAGAAATAAGTAGAATGGTGGTTACCAGAGGCTGGTGGGGGATGTGGGGTGTTGGGGAGGTGTTTTGGGGTGTTCACTTGGAACTAGTAGATAAATAAGCCCTGGAGAGCTAACGCACAACATCATGATTATAGTCAACAACACTGTAGTATAAACTTCAAAGCGGCTAAGAGACTAGCTCTTAATTGTTCCCACCACAAAAAATAAATGATAATTATGCGATATGACAGAGGTGTTAGCTATGGTGCTAATTGTTTTGCAACACACAAATGTATCAAATCAACACGGTTTATACCTTAAACTGACACAATGTTATATGTCAATTATATTTCAATTTAAAAAAATGAAAGAAGAGGAAGGGGTCTTAACAGTCTATGATAAACCTTTAATGTTCTTACTCAGAAAGGTGAGAGTGGGAGGGAATGAAAATAGATTCAACCTGTTTGGACTCTGTGAGGAATCTCATGCCCTAAAAATCTATTTCCCATGTGAGGATGAAATCATGGACTTGGAATCAGAAAGACCTGCATTTGAGACCTTTCCCTTATTTAAACATGTCTTCACTTACCCCACACTCTCGCTGTCAGAACAGAGCAATGATTTGTTTCCCTCTGCTCTGAGGACTGGCTTCATTTAATTTGCAAGGAATTATTTGCCTCTGTTTCTGTTGCTACTTGATAAAGAAACATTGCATCTTTTAAGAAATGGTTGGAAGCTCAGACAACAAAACAATAAAGAGAATAGAAAAATAGCAAGAATGAACTAGAACTAATTAGACTTGAACCTGACATCACTTTCCATAGCTAACGCCATATATTAGTGCAAAAGGGAGAATAACGGTTTTTCATTTACCTTCATATTTATGTTCATTATGAAAAATCACATAACATATTTAGGGAAATCCTTGGTTTAAGCCAGTGTATAAAAAGCTTTTTATTTGAAGTATATTACACTGGTCTGCTTCTGAGCAAGTAATTTTTTCTGCATAAGGAAAATATTTTTGCAAAGAAAATATTACAAGCACGGTTCTTTTTTATTTTAGAATTATATATTTTCAAATAATGAATACAATATCTACTACTGTTCCACAATATTCTCATTATTTCTATATCATCAGAGAGTATCCTTCTGGGGGTAAAATTTCAGAAATTACCAGAACATGGAGGAACACTTTGTTGTACCGTCATCCTTTAAACACATTTTGTTGAGTAAGCCACAATGGAATTGGGCTTATTTTTGCTTTCCTTAACTGGATCTGTATTGTGAAATGAGGTTTGCATCTTACTACTTCTTACTGTTGCATTCTTTAAAAAAATTTTTTTAAATTTAAGCTTATGAATTTTATTATAAGCAGCATAACTAAAATGAGGTAAGACATCATTACTCACAGCACTCTGGTTCCTCAGTTGGGGAACTCCACACCTCCTGCCTGAGAAGGGAGAACAGATAGATACACAGCCGACCCTGAACTTGTCCCCAGAGCCACCACTCTGGATGCAGCCTGGCTCCCGTCAGGCCTTCAATCCCAGACTCATCTCCACATCACCTCCCCGCAGCCAGGGCCATCAGGTGGGTACCTCAGGCAGCAGCTGTTCTTAAAGGCTTTGAGGGCCATAAGTGCCCAAGGACCTATGACCGTCGTAGGCTCGTGGGGCAGTTGGGGAACCTACCCACGTGCCCCAGCCTCTGTTGTCCCCATCATCCCTGAGGGAGCCCCTGACCATGTCGTGCTCAGAGTCACCCTCCAGACAAACACAAGTTTTACAACTTCCTCTCTTGGCCAGACCTGCCTGATGGAAGCATGCCAGCAACATGGGGTGGGGGAGGTCCAGAGTCAGCAGGGTGCCCCCCTCAGGGTGCTGTAGACATAAAGCAGCCGCTAGCCACTGTGGTTTTTCAAATGTCAAATTATTAAATGTAAAAAAGTTTAAAACTCAGTTCTTCAGTTTCACTATCTCACATACACAACAGTCACACGTGGCCAGCGGCTACCATATTGGACAGCAGAGAGTGTGGAAGATCTCAGCCATTGCAGAAAGTTCTCTTGGGCAGCTCTGCTCTAGAAAGCATCATATTTCTCCCAGCTGTTGATTCTGGGTGAGGAGTCCCGCTGGGTCAGCCTGAGTGGAAGAAATCCCAATCTTGTTCTGGCTCTGTCACCAACCTGCTATGGATCAGGGCAGGTCACCTCCTTACCTGTGAGGCCTTCCTGGAATTAGATTTTGGTTTGTAATGGAAGAAGGGCAGACCTCACATGACCCAAGGGTCCCAGGTTACTTGTCTCTGCTGTGGCATTTTGTAGAATCACTTTTATTGAATGTTAGTTTTGCATCATGCTTTCTACTTATGTAAGGACAATCACATACAATTCAGTACTGTGTTCATTTTGGGGAACATTTGAAAAATTATATTACATAGTATTCTCTTTATGAAACCCAACTGGAAAAATTCTCTCAAGTCTCAGGACCAGGACAAAATGTGTTCCACATAAGCAAATAGTGGGCATTTAGGTTTCAAAACAACGTGAATATTGTAACTAATCTAATTTTCCTCTTTGTTTTCACAGCAAGGAGGCTCAGAACAATCCCATTAGAAGCAGTTAGACTGAATCTTATGGTCTACATTTTTCTTCCTAATTGTATCTCTAATAAAAGCTATTGGGAAGCCATCAGAATATTTTTGGGAATGAATTGGAATAAATTATTTTATGAATTGAGGGAAACATATGTTCAGAACCCCCGAATCTTTAAACACATCATGAAAATGCATAACCTAAATCCATGCTAAGAGAATCCATCTACTGGGAAGATATCCTTAGAAAGACATCTTCTAACCAGACTTGACCTTGGATTTGGAAATTGGGTAGACATGTATTTCTGGAGTATAATAAAAGACCAAAAGATATTAGGGGGCCTGAAGTAAGAAACTCAGATGTTCTAAAGACTGAAAAATGAAAATACATAACTGTTTTTAAGAAGAAGGCTTCATTGCTGTTGTTAAAAAAAAAAAAAGTTGGAAGTTTCCAAAACTGTCGTATTAACAGAGTTCTCACTCCTCCCACGTTAAGCATGACTCTATAATCGAAAAACACCTCTTGATGGAAGAATAAATTAGTAAAAGTAAAAGCATCTCACCTCTCAAAACACTTCCATCCTTTTTTGTTGTTTGTTTTGATCACTGTCAAAAGTATACTTTTTATGTAAAATCATATTTTTCAAATAAAAAAGTGTCATAGAAAACTAAATAACTTTCCACTTGGAGTTGTATTGTCATTGTATCAGACTTCATGAAAAAGGAAAAATAAATGTCCTGGAATCAAATTTGAAAATCCAGACTAGAGTGTACCCAGATATAGTATATAAGGATTATCTGGACATCACCGGATTTGTGCGTCCTTACAGTACAGAGCCCCCAAAGAATCTCCTAAACAAACACAACTGTAGGGCTCCAACATGAACATGTGCTCTGTAGTAATCATGTAACAGGGATTGTTTTCAAGAAGAAATGGTATTCAGCCTTATACTGAAGCATAAAAAACAACACTGAGTGTTCTTTTCACTAAACATCTGAGAGTCTCTTCCTTCCATATGTATCACACAAATATATGATCATTAGTATATCTATGTCTTCTCAATCATTTTGTCAAGTAAAAGGCACAATAAAGGAGGATTATTTAAGTAATAATAAACGCTGTTTATTGGGAATTTACTATGTGCCAGGCACTCTGACCCTCATTCCTGATGGATTCTCTTATTAACAAACTGTGGGGTAGATACTGTTTCTGTCCTCATTACACAGTGGAGGAAACTTGAAAGTAACTTTTCCAGAGTCCACAGCCACGCAGCAATGGATGGGACCCCAAACTGAGATAGCTTGGCCAGGACCCCGAAAGTCCTCTGCAGAGGGGAGGGGACCTGGCTGCAAGTTAATGGTGGAGCTGAGAGAAAATCCAGGGAGAGGGACCCAGATCTCAGCAACCCTCGCTTCGAGAGCTCTCCCAAGCTCCTTCTCCACTGCCCAGAGAGGATGAGAGGGACCATGTCCTTGGAACAACAGGCATGGACAGGGGGACCCAGGACAGATGGCTTCCCCAATATCTGGGAGAGAGAATTCTGACCTGGCTTCTTATCAGCTAATGGTGAAATTTTTCATTTTGCTTCTCCCTGAAGAGAGGACAAATTTGTTTTCACTTACACATGGCTAATTTGCCTGTAGTGTGTTTAATAACCATCATTCTAATTATCAGAATATTCTGACACCAGATCATTGTGACCCCAAGAGGCTCAGGTCTCCTGTCTCTCTGCTTCCAATTCTATTAAACAAGGACGGATCAAAGCCTTTCTTATCAAAGTACCTTTGATTATGACTGCAACAAACAGACACTGAGCTGCCTTGATATCCAGCTTAAATGGCCAGGCATTGTCCACTCACAGCTCCATCCACAGTGAAAGGCCTCATCCAGACACAGATTCTAGACAGAATAAGTAAGACATCCTATTTGAGACCAATATGCTAACATTCACAAATAATTAAATACTAACAACTGGCTGGGCATCTTTGTATGGTTTGTGGTCACTTCAACTTAAAGATGCCTTAGTAACATATACACACTACTATGTATAAAATAGATAACCAACAAGGACCTACTGTAGAGCACAGGGAACTCTACTCAATATATTGTAATAACCTATAAGGGAAAAGAATCTGAAAAAGAAAAAAGAAATATATGTATGAATTGCTGTGCTGCATACCTGAAACTTACACGATATTATAAATCAACTATACTTCAATAAAATTTTTTTAAATAAATAAAAAAATTGTAGTGCTAAAAAAAGGATATATAACTGTGAAGTTGTAAAAGAAAAAAAAGAAGATGCCTTAGTTATCCGTAGAATGAACATAGGTGGACGCATCCTCCTTTCCAGGTTGAGTAGAAGTGGCTGGAGTGGAGGGAGGGTGGATCAGATGTTTCCCCTTATCTGGAACAAAAGCATCTCAGCTTGAAGACTGAGGCTCTGCAGGCTGCCCAACCCTGTACCTCTGCCCCAGGGGATGCGGTTAACAGGATGGGGCCACCTCCTTGATGAGGGAGGATGCCCAGCTGGGCTTGCCCAAACCCTGGGTCCTGGCAGCCGCCTCCTACCCTATGAAGACTCTGGCCAGCCTGCAGGATTACTGGGTAAGCAGCCCCAGAGGAGCTATAATTCAAGCATTTTTATGATATTTTTCAGCTCTCTTGGGATCCCCCTCACCATATTTAGACGTTGGCTTTCATTACGCATTCCATGTGAAAGTACGTGACTGCCTGGATTTCGGTTTAAGATTACAATTGCTGTTTATAAATGTCATTGACCTATTCTTGTTTGTAAATATGTGTATAGCTTGTTTAGATACATTTATTTGATTAACACACTTGGGTTCCCTTTATATGTGTTACTTTACATTCTCTCTTGAACGTGAAGGAAAATAGCGTTCCCTCGTCTCCCCCTCTTTCTTTCGCTCTGGTCCAAAGGCAAACAAAACTTGCCTCTCGTTGACTAGCTACTGGGCACCTGGGCTTGCTGATATGATTTCCCATCCCCTCATCAGCCCCCACCTCCCACCCTCACCCTACACTGGCTGTTTAAAGACAAGTGTGTTGACAAACAGGCCCTGGACTTTCCGTCCGTTCGTGCTTTGTCAAGTCCAGCAGGTTTGCCGTAGAGCAAGGTGTGGGATGATGAGCCAATGTAAACAAGAACTAGAGGTCGTAAGAGGGTCTTCTGGAGGGTTTGCCATCCAAGGGCCCTCAGCAGACCCGGACGCTCCTTCCAAGCAAACGGGCAGATCAAAAGCAAAATGATCAAACAGAGTCTTAACAAAGACCTTGAGCTCAGTGTGGTGAAGTGTGAATTGCAGAAGCTCTGCTTCCCGGTCCAGCTCCCCGGGGAGTCAGGTACAAAGGCAAATTTTATTGCAGTAATGAAAAAAGCCATTGATTTACATGGATCTGGAAATGCATCCAGCCAGATGAAAGAACACAAAGGAAACAAGAGATAACACGCTCTCCTCCCAACTCCTCCCTCCCCCTCCCCTCATGGACGTGGATTTTGGGTAAAATATGATTTGTGGATGAGGCAGAGAGAGGGGCTGAACATCAGATGCTGCCTGGTCCCACCGGTGGAATCGTCCAGCTGGTCATCAATATGGGCCGCATGGCAGGGGGACAGCCTCTTGCCAAGCCTAGCCATCCTCATCCCGGCCTTAGACTATGTTTTTGACAATTACTTGGATAAAGATATAAAATGCATGGAGAGTGTATATTTGTCTTTTTTTTTCCCCCTGCTGGGCCTGTGAACCTCCTTCTTGTAATTGCTTACAGAACAAGCCCTGCTGGGAGCAGGGCTCACCTTCGACACCCGATCCTGAAAGAACCAGACGCCTGTGTTCCCGGCCTTCCTTGCTGCTGGGGGGTGGCGAGGCGAGCTAGGACCAGCCGCTCGGCCTCACACCCCCAGCTCTGAACCAGAGGATGGGGGCTCAGAGCAGTGACTGGGGGCAACCCCTGCTGGTGGCAGGAGATGGGCTGCATTGTTAGCTCCAGGTTTCTGGGCCGCACTGGCACACCCACCGTAGGGCCATGTCCCTGGTCCAGGGCCAGAGGCTGGGGAAGCTGTGCATCCAGGCACAAGGGGCAGCCACGTCCTCCCAGTGGGTTTTCGTAGACTGGTTTGTGATGGTATCTTTCCTGCAGCTCAGCCCGCCCTTTCTATGCCTTGGCCCATGGTTCTTCTGTGGCCTTCCCGGTGAAACTCTGAGCCACCCCAAATCTTTACAATCAATTACTTCTCTGCTCGCATCAGCCAGAGTTGATTTTGTTGCAGGCAACTAAGAACATTGACTTTGTGGTATCCTTTCCAAATCTGCTGTCCATTAGATGACAGAATTGAGAAGAAAAACGTCCTCAGGAATGCAACCTATTAAGAGGACATCAAGCCGGGATAGCTGTGTGACCCTACAGTTGGGCCCAAGAGCCAACTCCGTGAGATCAGACTGCAGTTGGAGACACTTCTCCAGCCTGAGTTGGAAAACACAGACACTTTGAAGAAACAGAGGGACACCCTCTGGGTCGATAAAAAAAAATTTTTTTTTACCACATTGCTAGTCAAATATAAAGAAACATAAAATTAGGTATAAACGCCTTAAGATTGTGGCCCATTTACAGTTATAAAACCAAAACAAATTTACAAATTAATTACCAGCAGAACTACAAAAGCAATAACATTAAAATTAACATCATTAATTTAATGCAAGAGGCGATGATGTTTTGCTGAAACTGGTTCATTGCTCACCACACGGTTCGGCACCAACCGCTGAGGCTCAGGGGGCTTCTAGGCGGGGACGGCCCATCTGCAGCCCTGAAGCTAGCAATCCACTGAGCCCTGGGTGCCCTCACATCCATCACTCTTCAGCTTCCTCTGGATCTTCAGCAAGAGGATTCTCTCCAGGCAGCTGGGCTTCTGTCTCATTGCTCTGACTTAATGCACTGAAATTCCTTCTTCCTCCAAATCAATCCTTCCTTAACCGAGTCCTAACACCCTGGCATTGAACTCACTGGCCCAGCATCAATTCAATATTGACCCTAGTCAAGCCAACTGAGGCTAGGAGGCAAGATCAAATGGTACTAAGATGATGGTTCGCTCAGCATGCATGTTCACAGTGCGGTGCCAGATACCACTTCAGAGAGTAAAAGCACATGGTGAAGCCCTGCTTTTCATTCTGGTGCAAATGTCATGGAAATTAGGATGTGTACCCATCAGGGTCCATGTCTGAGGATGTTCAGCGAAGCACTGTCTATGGTGGCAGGAGGTTGGAGGTGACCTAGTTCCCTTCACTGGGAAGGTGACCCGTGGCAGGTGCATACTGTGCTCTACTGTGCAAAAATTAGACCCCATGGAAGTTCACATATCAACCTGCATGAACCTAAGAACCATGGTAGAATGAGATTTAAAATACTATTTACGGGCTTCCCTGGTGGCGCAGTGGTTGAGAGTCCCCCTGCCGATGCGGGGGACGCGGGTTCGAGCCCCGGTCCAGGAGGATCCCACGTGCCGCGGAGCGGCTGGGCCCGTGAGCCATGGCCGCTGAGCCTGTGCGTCCGGAGCCTGTGCTCCACAACGGGAGGGCCCACAACAGTGAGAGGCCCTCGTACCGCAAAAAAAAAAAAAAAAAAATACTATTTACATTAGCTAAAGATAACTAAAAAAAAAAAAAAAATGCATTTTGCAAGAAGGCATGCAAATACAAAGATGCATATTACGTTTAAATATTTGCCTGTAACAGTATGACAGGAAGGGTAGTGAAAGATGCTGATAAAAGAGACTAAATATGAAAACAACCAAACTTACTCACTCACTCACTAGCAAATGACAGTACAGCCTTACATGGGCCAATGATAATGTCCATGAATAGTAAGGCTTAATAAACGCTTAAGTCAACACTCTGTACCCAAAGCAAAAAAGAAGAAAGAGAGAGGGGAGGAAAAGAGAAGGGAGGGAGGAAGAAAAGGAATGCTGATACTGCAGGAATCTGCCACATACGCAGATTACAAAGTTTCTGGTAAAAATCTTATTTCACGTGATGAGAAAAAAGTCTTTTGAAAGTTGCAATTAGAAAATCTGGCTTTAAAAGACAATAAGAACATTGTTTGATACAGAGTAATGAACAGCTATTAGGATTTGGGCAGTTCCTCCCAGAAGCCTCCTTCTGTCCCACAGATCCACATCTTTAAAAGTAACCCAGGGGCTTCCCTGGTGGCGCAGTGGTTAAGAATCTGCCTGCCAACGCAGGGGACACGGGTTTGAGCCCTGGTCTAGGAAGATCTCATATGCCGCGGAGCAACTAAGCCCGTGAGCCACCACTACTGAGCCCACTCGCCACAACTAGTGAAGCCCACACCTAGAGCCTATGCTCCACAACAAGAGAAGCCACCACAATGAGAAGCCCGTGCACCGCATTGAAGAGTAGCCCCTACTCACCACAACTAGAGAAAGCCCACGTGCAGCAATGAAGACCCAACACAGCCAAAAATAAATAAATAAATTTATATATTAAAAAAAAGTAACCCAGCCATTACCCTGACTCCAACTTATCCAATGGAAGTCTCCCAAGCGTGATTTGAACGTAATGAACATGGCGCTTTTCTTTACTGCATAATAAGTTTGCACACAGCTTTATCTTTTCAAGCCAGAATAGGCTATGCTATTTCAGTTACATTTGAGTGAAATACCCAAGTCATGATTCATGAAAACATTTCATTAACTGATTATAGATCTTGTCGCTTCAGCGGGGGAGCCAAGAAGAGTACTCTGACCTGAAATTCCTTCAGTGGAGGTTGAGTGACACACCAAGTGTTAGAATTCCTTGTCCAATTTCTAGTAAGAGAGGCTAAGAAAGTGACATTTCTTTCTAACCAGGCATCGACCACATATTAAAAAGGGAGGTGAGTTCCATAGCCATCTTGGGATACACGAAAATCCTTTAAGACTTGGCAAATACATTTTAAAAATAGTGGCTTTGTGTCCACAAGAATCAGCACCTGTTGATTCTTTTTCTTTTTTCCATCTTTACTGGAGTATAATTGCTTTACAATGGTGTGTTAGTTTCTTCTTTATAACAAAGTGAATCAGTTATACATATACATATGTTCCTATATCTCTTCCCTCTTGCGTCTCCCTCCCTCCCACTCTCCCTATCCCACCCCTCCAGGCGGTCACAAAGCACCCAGCTGATCTCCCTGTGCCATGCGGCTGCTTCCCACTAGCTATCTATCTTACGTTTGG
Source organism: Grampus griseus (assembly GCF_964374135.1). Classification (NCBI taxonomy): domain Eukaryota; kingdom Metazoa; phylum Chordata; class Mammalia; order Artiodactyla; family Delphinidae; genus Grampus; species Grampus griseus. Next base: position 31,167,794 of record NC_139006.1, on the reverse strand, counting down.
TAGTGTATATATGTCCATGCCTCTCTCTTGCTTTGTCACAGCTTACCCTTCCCCCTCCCCATATCCTCAAGTCCATTCTCTAGTAGGTCTGTGTCTTTATTCATGTCTTACCCCTAGATTCTTCATGACATTTTTTCCCCTTAAATTCCATATATATGTGTTAGCATACGGTACTTGTCTTTCTCTTTCTGACTTACTTCACTCTGTATGACAGACTCTAGCTCTATCCACTTCATTGCAAATAGCTCAATTTCGTTTCTTTTTATGGCTGAGTAATATTCCATTGTATACATGTGCCACATCTTCTTTATCCATTCATCTGATGATGGGCACTTAGGTTGTTTCCATCTCTGGGCTATTGTAAATAGAGCTGCAATGAAGATTTTGGTACATGACTCTTTTTGAATTATGGTTTTCTCAGGGTATATGCCCAGTAGTGGGATTGCTGGGTCATATGGTAGTTCTATTTGTAGTTTTTTAAGGAACCTCCATACTGTTCTCCATAGTGGCTGTATCAATTTACATTCCCACCAGCAGTGCAAGAGGGTTCCCTTTTCTCCACACCCTCACCAGCATTTATTGTTTCTAGATTTTTTGATGATGGCCATTCTGACTGGTGTGAGATGATATCTCATTGTAGTTTGGATTTGCATTTCTCTAATGATTAATGATGTTGAGCATTCTTTCATGTGTTTGTTGGCAGTCTGTATATCTTCTTTGGAGAAATGTCTATTTAGGTCTTCTGCCCATTTTTGGATTGGATTTTTGGTTTTTTGTTATTGAGCTGCATGAGCTGCTTACAAATTTTGGACATTAATTCTTTGTCAGCTGCTTCATTTGCAAATATATTCTCCCATTCTGAGGGTTGTCTTTTGGTCTTGTTTATGGTTTCCTTTGCTGTGCAAAAGCTTTTAAGTTTCAATAGGTCCCATTTGTTTATTTTTGTTTTTATTTCCATTTCTCTAAGAGGTGGGTCAAAAAGGATCTTGCTGTGATTTATGTCATAGAGTGTTATGCCTGTTTTCCTCTAAGAGTTTGATAGTTTCTGGCCTTACATTTAGGTCTTTAATCCATTTTGACCTTATTTTTGTGTATGGTGTTAGGGAGTGATCTAATCTCATACTTTTACATGTACCTGTCCAGTTTTCCCAGCACCACTTATTGAAGAGGCTGTCCTTTCTCCACTGAATATTCCTGCCTCCTTTATCAAAGATAAGGTGACCATATGTGCATGGGTTTACCTCTGGGCTTTCTATCCTGTTCCATTGATCTATCTTTCTGTTTTTGTGCCACTACCATACTGTCTTGAATACTGTAGCTTTGTAGTATAGTCTGAAGTCAGGGAGCCTGATTCCTCCAGCTCCATTTTTTGTTCTCAAGATTGCTTTGGCTATTCGGGGTCTTGTGTGTTTCCATTCAAATTATGAACTTTTTTGTTCTAGTTCTGTGAAAAATGCCAGTGGTAGTTTGATAGGGATTGCACTGAATCTGTAGATTGCTTTGGGTAGTAGAGTCATTTTCACAATGTTGATTCTTCCAATCCAAGAACATGGTATATCTCTCCATCTATTTGTATCATCTTTAATTTCTTTCAGCAGTGTCTTATAATTTTCTGCATACAGGTCTTTTGTCTCCTTAGGTAGGTTTATTCCTAGATATTTTATTCTTTTTATTGCAATGGTAAATGGGAGTGTTTTCTTGATTTCACTTTCAGATTTTTCATCATTAGTGTATAGGAATGCCAGAGATTTCTGTGCATAAATTTTGTATCCTGCTACTTTACCAATTCATTGATTAGCTCTAGTAGTTTTCTGGTAGCATCTTTAGGATTCTCTATGTGTAGTATCATGTCATCTACAAACAGTGACAGCTTTACTTCTTCTTTTCCGATTTGGATTCCTTTTATTTCCTTTTCTTCTCTGATTGCTGTGGCTAAAACTTCCAAAACTATGTTGAATAAGAGTGGTGAGAGTGGGTAACCTTGTCTTGTTCCTGATCTTAGTGGAAATGCTTTCAGTTTTTCACCATTGAGGATGATGTTGGCTGTGGCTTTGTCATATATGGCCTTTATTATGTTCAGGTAAGTACGCTGTATGCCCACTTTCTGGAGGGTTTTTATCATAAATAGGTGTTGAATTTTGTCAAAAGCTTTTTCTCCATCTATTGAGATGATCATATTGTTTTTCTCCTTCAATTTGTTAATATGGTGTATCACGTTGATTGATTTGCGTATATTGAAGAATCCTTGCATTCCTGGAATAAACCCCACTTGATCATGGTGTATGATCCATTTAATGTGCTGTTGGATTCTGTTTGCTAGTATATTCTTGAGGATTTTTGCATCTATGTTCATCAGTGATATTGGCCTGTAGTTTTCTTTCTTTGTGACATCCTTGTCTGGTTTTGGTATCAGGGTGATGGTGACCTTGTAGAATGAGTTTGGGAGTGTTCCTCCCTCTGCTATATTTTGGAAGAGTTTGAGAAGAATAGGTGTTAGCTCTTCTCTAAATGTTTGATAGAATACGCCTGTGAAGCCATCTGGTCCTGGGCTTTTGTTTGTTGGAAGATTTTTAATCACAGTTTCAATATCAGTGCTTGTGATTGGTCTATTCATATTTTCTATTTCTTCCTGATTTATTTTTGGCAGGTTGTGCATTTCTAAGAATTTGTCCATTTCCTCCAGGTTGTCCATTTTATTGGCATAGAGTTGCTTGTAGTAATCTCTCATGATCTTTGGTATTTCTGCAGTGTCAGTTGTTACTTCTTTTTCATTTCTAATTCTATTGATCTGAGTCTTCTCCCTTTTATTCTTGATGATCTGGCTAATGGTTTATCAATTTGATTTATCTTCTCAAAGAACCAGCTTTTCGTTTTATTGATCTTTGCTATCATTTCCTTCATTTCTTTTTCATTTATTTCTGATGTGATTTTTATGATTTCTTTCCTTCTGCTAACTTTGGGATTTTTTGTTCTTCTTTCTTTAATTGCTTTAGGTGCAGGGTTAGGTTGTTTATTCGAGATGTTTCCTGTTTCACAAGGTAGGATTGTATTGCTATAAACTTCCCTCTTAGAACTGCTTTTGTTGCATCCCATATATTTTGGGTCGTCGTGTCTCCATTGTCATTTGATTCTAGGCATTTTTTAATTTCCTCTTTGATTTCTTCAGTGATCACTTCGTTATTAAGTAGTGTATTGTTTAGCCTCCATGTGATTGTATTTTTTACAGATCTTTTCCTATAATTGATGTCTAGTCTCATAGCATTTTGGTCAGAAAAGATACTTGATACAATTTCAATTTTCTTAAATTTACCAAGGCTTGATTTGTGACCCAAGATATGATCTATCCTGGAGAATGTTCCACGAGCACTTGAGAAAAATTTGTATTCTGTTGTTTTTGGATTGAATGTCCTATAAATATCAATTAAGTCCAACTTGTTTAATGTATCATTTAAAGCTTGTGTTTCCTTATTTATTTTCATTTTGGATGATCTGTCCATTGGTGAAACTGGAGTGTTAAAGTCCCCTACTCTGAATGTGTTACTGTCGATTTCTCCTTTTATGGCTATTAGTATTTGCCTTATGTATTGAGGTGCTCCTATGTTGGGTGCATAAATATTTACAATTGTTATATCTTCTTCTTGGATCAATCCCTTGATCATTATGTAGTGTCCTTCTTTGTCTCTTCTAATAGTCTTTATTTTAAAGTCTATTTTGTCTGATATGAGAATTGCTACTCCAGCTTTCTTTTGGTTTCCATTTGCATGAAATATCTATTTCCATCTCCTCACTTTCAGTCTGTATGTGTCTCTAGGTCTGAAGCGGGTCTCTTGTAGACAGCAAATATCTGGGTCTTGTTTTTGTATCCATTCAGCCAATCTGTGTCTTTTGGTGGGAGCATTTAGTCCATTTACATTTAAGGTAATTATCGATATGTATGTTCCTATTCCCATTTTCTTAACTGTTTTGGGTTCTTTATTGTAGGTTTTTTCCTTCTCTTGTGTTTCCTGCCTAGAGAAATTCCTTTAGCATTTGTTGTAAAGCTGGTTTGGTGGTGCTGAACTCTCTCAGCTTTTGCTTGTCTGTAAAGGTTTTAATTTCTCCATCAAATCTGAATGAGATCCTTGCTGGGTAGAGTAATCTTGGTTGCAGGTTTTTCTCCTTCATCACTTTAAATATGTCCTGCCACTCCCTTCTGGCTTGCAGAGTTTCTGCTGAAAGATCAGCTGTTATCCTTATGGGGATTTCCTTGTGTGTTATTTATTGTTTTTCCCTTGCTGCTTTTAATATGTTTTCTTTGTATTTAATTTTTGACAGTTTGATTAATACATGTCTTGGCGTATTTCTCCTTGGATTTATTCTGTATGGGACTCTCTGTGCTTCCTGGACTTAATTAACTATTTCCTTTCCCACATTAGGGAAGTTTTCAACTATAATCTCTTCCAATATTTTCTCAGTCCCTTTCTTTTTCTCTTCTTCTTCTGGAACCCCTATAATTCGAATGTTGGTGCAATTGATATTGTCCCAGAGGTCTCTGAGACTGTCCTCAAGTCTTTTCATTCTTTTTTCTTTATTCTGCTCTGCAGTAGTTATTTCCACTATTTTATCTTCCAGGTCACTTATCCGTTCTTCTGCCTCAGTTATTCTGCTATTGATCCCATCTAGAGTATTTTTAATTTCATTTATTGTGTTGTTCATCGTTGTTTGTTTCATCTTTAGTTCTTCTAGGTCCTTCTTAAATGTTTCTTGCATTTTGTCTATTCTATTTCCAAGATTTTGGATCATCTTTACTATCATTATTCTGAATTCTTTTTCAGGTAGACTGCCTATTTCCTCTTCATTTGTTAGGTCTGGTGGGTTTTTATCTTTCTCCTTCATCTGCTGTGTGTTTTTCTGTCTTCTCATTTTTCTTATCTTACTGTGTTTGGGGTCTCCTTTTTGCAGGCTGCAGGTTGGTAATTCCTGTTGTTTTTGGTGTCTGTCCCCAGTGGCTAAGGTTGGTTCAGTGGGCTGTGTAGGCTTCGTGGTGGAGGGGACTAGTGCCTGTGTTCTAGTGGATGAGGCTGGATCTTGTCTTTCTGGTGGGCAGGTCCACGTCTGGTGGTGTGTTTTGGGGTGTCTGTGGACTTATTATGATTTTAGGCAGCCTCTCTGCTAATGGGTGGGGTTGTGTTCCTGTCTTGCTAGTTGTTTGGCATAGGATGTCCAGCACTGTAGCTTGCTGGTCGTTGAGTGAAGCTGGGTGCTGGTGTTGAGATGGAGATCTCTGGGAGATTTTCACCGTTTGATATTATGTGGAGCTGGGAGGTCTCTTGTGGACAAGTGTCCTGAAGTTGGCTCTCCCTCCTCAGAGGCACAGCACTGACTCCTGGCTGCTGCACCAAGAGCCTTTCATCCACATGGCTCAGAATAAAAGGGAGAAAAAGTAGAAAGAAAGAATTAGTAGAAGTAGAAAGAGAGAAAGAAAGAAAGAAAGAAAGGAGGGAGGGAGGAAGGAAGGAAGGAGGGAAGGAAGGAAAAAAAAGAAAGGAGATAAAGTAAAATAAAATAAAGTATGATAAAATATAATAAAGTTATTAAAATAAAAAATAATAATTAAGAGAAAGAAAAAAAATTAAAAAACAACAACAAAAAAAACGGACGGATAGAACCCTAGGACAAATGGTAGAAGCAAAGCTATATAGACAAAATCTCACACAGAAACATACACATACACTCACAAAAAGAGGAAAAGGGGAAAAAATCATAAATCTTGCTCTCAAAGTCCACCTCCTTAATTTGGGATGATGCGTTGTCTATTCAGGTATTCCACAGATGCAGGGTACATCAAGTTGATTGTGGAGCTTTAATCCGCTGCTTCTGAGGCTGCTGGGAGAGATTTCCCTTTCTCTTCTTTGTTCTCACAGCTCCCAGGGGCTCGGCTTTGGATTTGGCCCCGCCTCTGTATGTAGGTCGCCTGAGGGCGTCTGTTCTTCGCTCAGACAGGACGGGGTTAAAGGAGCCGCTGATTCGGGGGCTCTGGCTCACTCAGGCCGGGGAGAGGGAGGGGCGCGGAGTGCGGGGCGGGCCTGCGGCGGCAGAGGACGGCGTGACGTTGCGGCAGAGGAGGGCATGACGTTGCGGCAGAGGACGGCGTGACGTTGCAGTAGCTGAGGCGCCGTGAGTTCTACCGAGGAAGTTGTCCCTGGATCCCGGGACCCCGGCAGTGGCGGGCTGCACAGGGTCCCCGGAAAGGAGGAGTGGATAGTGACTTGTGCTCGCACACAGGCTTCTTGGTGGCGGCAGCAACAGCCTTAGCGTCTCATGCCCGTCTCTGGGGTCCGCGCTTTTAGCCGCGGCTCGCGCCCGTCTCTGGAGCTCCTTTAAGCAGCGCTCTTAATCCCCTGTCCTCGCGCACCAGGAAACAAAGAGGTAAGAAAAAAGTCTCTTGCCTCTTCGGCAGGTCCAGATTTTTCCCGGACTCCCTCCCGGCTAGCCGTGGTGCACTAACCCCTTCAGGCTGTGTTCACGCCGCCAACCCCAGTCCTCTCCCGGGCCCTCCGACCGAAGCCCGAGCCTCAGCTTCCAGCCCCGCCCGCCCCGGCGGGTGAGCAGACAAGCCTCTCGGCCTGGTGAGTGCCGGTCGGAACCGATCCTCTGTGCGGGAATCTCTCCGCTTTGCCCTCCGCACCTCTGTTGCTGCGCTCTCCTCCGTGGCTCCGAAGCTTCCCCCTTCGCCACCCGCAGTCTCCGCCCGCGAAGGGGCTTCCTAGTGTGTGGAAACATTTTCTCCTTCACAGCTCCCTTCTACTGGTGCAGGTCCCGTCCCTATTCTTTTGTCTCGGTTTTTTCTTTTGCCCTACCCAGGTACGGGGGGAGTTTCTTGCCTTTTGGGAGATCTGAGGTCTTCTGCCAGCGTTCAGTAGGTGTTCTGTAGGAGTTGTTCCACGTGTAGATGTATTTCTGGTGTGTCTGTGGAGAGGAAGGTGATCTCCGCGTCTTACTCTTCCGCTATCTTCCCGGAAGCGTCAACACCTATTGATTCTTAACTCCAAGGCATAAAATAAGCTTGTTATGGTTTGGCATTGAATTGAGCTGTCACCTTAAATGAAATCACAGTAAGGAGATAATTATTCTCAATTCTGCAAATAGATGATGTGACATCTCTCGGTGGTATGAAACAGCTACTATCTTGAAACTACTGTCTGACCATCATCCTAGGTGAGGTCAACCAATCTGCGTGACTGTGAGTTATTCATGATACAAATTTTTGCTTCAAAATCTATATGCTTTCCCAAATTTTGCAGTTAGCCAGGGCCTTGGGAGTTTCTCTGCTCAAAAGGCTGTGAGTGGGAGTGATGGGTGTCACGTCTGATCTGAGGAACTGAAGACCTAGAGTGAGTTTCCCGCTCTCTCAACTCCCCACTACGATGACCACAGAGCTCACCTGTGAGGTGTGCAGTGTCCGTCAGACGGGTTCTCCGGGGGATGATGAGGGGCAAGCTCCCCAGACACCTGTACTGGGTGAGGAGCACGGATAAGAAAGAAGCTTCTGCTCCATTAAGCCACTGAGATCTGAGGGTCACTTGGTCACTGCAGCGACCTAGTCTATACAGACTAATATTCATATATATATATATATATATATATTTTTTTTTTTTTTCAGTACGCGGGCCTCTCACTGTTGTGGCCTCTCCCGTTGCGGAGCACAGGCTCCGGACGCGCAGGCTCAGCGGCCATGGCTCACGGGCCCAGCCGCTCCGGGGCATGTCGGATCTTCCCGGACCGGGGCACGAACCCGTGTCCCCTGCATCGGCAGGCGGACTCTCAACCACTGCGCCACCGGGGAAGCCCTACAGACTAATATTCATATTGAATGACTTAATTAACAATAACCTAATTTATCACATCTTGGCAGGAACAAAAACAAATTTAAAAGATAACTATCATTGGAGTGTTAAGCAAAAACAAAAAAATTTAAAGAAATTTTTTAAATTCAGAGGAAGAATATCTGGAGGCTGTATCATAGGATGAGGGGAAAAGTAAGTGATCCCAAGAGCAAGTGCTCCTAATTCAGAGGGGGTGTCAGTGGGCTATAGTGTTAACAGAAGAAGGTGGATAAATTGGGTGATTGGGAATGACATATATACACTACTATATATAAAATAGATAACTAATAAAAACCTACTGTATAGCACAGGGAACTCTACTCATTACTCTGCAATGATCTATATGGGAAAAGAATCTAAAAAAGAATATGTATATATATATATATATATATATCTAATTCACTTTGCTGTACAGCAGAAACTAACACAACATTGTAAACCAACTATATTCCAATAAAACTTAATTTAAAAAAATTAAATTAAATTTAAAAAAAAACAGAAGAAGGTGGGTTGTGAGCCAAGCCTTGTAATTTAGGCCCAATTTGAGAAGCTAGAGCAAGGAAGTGAGGGAAGATCTGAAATTAAGATTGGGCCTGGACTGGTTCAAGACAGTGAAAAGAGAGGTGTATTTAGGAGAATAATTGGAAATACAATTTGAAAGTATTTTAATACCGTGATGTGAAGTCCACTGAAAGTCAAGCTAAGGATTTTGTATTTATATTAAAGGCAATAGAGAGTAACTTGGCTTTTCAGATATTCGACTGGAGAGAGAGAAAAAGAGAGAGACACAGAGAAGCAGGGAGGGGAGGTGTGACATCAACTCACATCAGTGTTCAGGGTGGATTTCAGAGCAGACTGAGGGGAAGTTGGGAGACCTGTCTCCAGGCAGAAGGTGCACTGGGTTGTGATGATGACCAGGAAAAGGAAAGGAAAAGCCTCATGAAGAATTTACAGATATTGGTGAGTGAGTAGATGCAGAAAGCAAACGAGAAGGATGGCTAGCAAGTCATTCATTCATGCATTCATTCATTCAGCAAATACAGACTAAGTACCCACCATGTGCCAGGCACTATTCCAGTCACCTGGAACACAGCTGCAAACAAAACCAAGTCCCTGCTGTTATGGGATTTAAATACTAGTCGAGAGATGCAGACGATAAGCAGATAATAAGGCACCAGAGGTTATGTCGAGGCGGGGGGCGGGGAGAAAATAAAAGAACTGGGTGAGGGATAAAGAAGGACAGAGGCAGATCTCCCTGGAAACCTGAGGAGCATCTGAAAAAAGTAAGGAAGCAAACGTATTTAGGAAAGAGAATATATAGACCACCTAGTTCTCTTTAGGTAATTACTTCTAGGAATAGGTATTCCATGCACATGCAAGAAAAGTCAAAAAGTGCAGCAGGTGCACTCTGGAAATTCAGTCTCCTTCCCTCCCAGCACCACCCAGTATTCCCAATGGAGCCAACCAATACGGAGGAATGAATGCATAGAAATAAAGTGTTAACTAGTCATACGTCTACCATTGACATAATTGTTTAATCCTTAAATATTACTATGGCTACTGAGCTAATAATTGAAAATAAACGAGAGCAAATTAAACAGGCAAGTTCATATCACATCTAAACATCACAGTACAAAAAGGGAGCGTTGAAACGTCTCCATTGAAAACAGACGTTATTTTCAGTAATTTCTAACATGACTTAATAAGCAGAATTTCAATATGATATTCAGATTAACTTAAATTTCCTTTGCTGTGTCTTTTTTTGACTAAGATATAAGCATCTGAGAGTGCTAAATATACTCCTTGAGGGATGAATTTTAAAGCAAATCAGCTCTGGCGAATGAGTCATTGTGTGTGACCGCAGGTCTGGATGTTTAATTGCTAGCATTTTGTTTGCTGTTCTCCTTTGCAGAAGTTGTGCTTGGTGTTTGTTCCTCATTTCTTTCTTTGTCTCGGTCCCTTTTCATTCAGAATCAGAAACAAAGATTGTCACTTCACAGGGAGAAAGGAAGCAAAGAGGTCAAACCACAATAATACAGAGTCTATTTCAAAATTGGAATTAAGTGTAGATAGGGGCTGATTTTCCAAATGAGTCTGTCTCCTTTTACTGCTAGTATAAACTAATAGCTTAACCAAGATAAATGTTTAAAATATTTATAACCCGCAAGCCTTACATATTTTTTGCAGTCAGGTAACTCGTATTTGTTCATTAAAAACAACGATCTTTTATCCTAGTTTACGTTATGCATCATATTTATCTTAAAGTTTTAAATTCATTTAAAATGAAATGTTTTGTTTTTTCTCCCCGCAAGTCCAAAATAGTGGGATTTTAGTGTATTAACTTTTCCAGGAATTTGCCTTTTTGTCTCTTTGTAGTACATATATGTGTGTGTGTATATATATATACACACACACATATATACACACACACATATATACACACACACACATATATATACACATATACATATATATTTAATTACACAAAGATATGTGTTCATTATAGAAATAATAGGAAATACAGCTTAAGTTTTAAAACATTTAAAAGATCTGAAGGTCTGAACTTGAACCATCAGGTGAATAATCAAGATTATTTATAATGAAGATATTCATAAGAGATATTAAAGTTAGACTTCAGTTCATCCCCCAGGATTTAGTTAGGTAATTAGAACACACAAATTTATCACCCACCTTCATTTCATTTAAAAATGAATGCATGGGAGGCTTCCCTAGTGGTGCAGTGGTTGAGAGTCTGCCTGCCGATGCAGGGGACGTGGGTTTGTGCCCCGGTCTGGGAGGATCCCGCATGCCGCAGAGCGGCTGGGCCCATGAACCATGGCCACTGGGCCTGTGCGTCCAGAGCCTGTGCTCCGCAGCGGGAGAGGCCACAGCAGTGACAGGCCTGTGTTCCGAAAAAAAAAAAAAAAAAGAATGCATGGTGACTGTGACACTCAAAATTGATATTAGTTTTTTTCTCTACTAACCAAATAGAGAAGATATTGACTAATTCAACCCACAGCTGAACTATACCTAACTAGTCAGAAATAAGAGGTTGAAATTCCATTTGTAAAATATCCAAAGGAGAAGACTCCCAGTTTTCCCGAATCACCTGTTACTAAATTTCCTTCCTGCTCTGAATAGCTTTACTGTAAAGAAGCTCTTCACTGCAGTGAATTCAAATCTCTTAAGCCATAACTTTAACTCTACTTCTTCTCCTGGGACCAGTTGTGTTTGACTCTATCACCTGTGATGTTCACTTCTCTCCAGGCATCTGTCTTGATTTCTAGGCTGTTTTGGTTTTCCCTTGCCTGTAATTCACTTGTGCTCATTTGTTTGACAGGGACAACTGTTTGAGTTGTGTACTTGTAACACACAAGGACAAGTACACACACCCTCAAACTCAATTTCCAAAATGGTTATGACCAGTGGGGGCACTTTTTTGGTAAAAATTTGTAAAACCTTGTGAAAATTACCTAAGAAATGCCAAATTCATCCTTACTGTAAAAGATTAAAAAATATAGAGTCAAACACCAATACTTGCTCTCACCTAACTTCACTTACTTCATATCCAACCCTTTCACTGTCTATACTTTGAGTCAATTCTTTGGCATTCTGTCAGCCTGTGTTGACTTTTTCCCCCAAGATTCAATTTGGCCTTATTTTCTCTGTCTGTGTAGCAATAGAACAAATACAGATCCATAGAATCAAAATACAGTTAATCATCAATAGGAAAAATGTCTTACATCTTCTTATAGAGGCTGGAGACTCAGATCTGGTAGCTGCTACTTGACCAGCCATCTGAGTCATACCAGTGACTGGTGTGTAGTCGCTGGTAATCCACCAGGATACACTCAGACAGAAGAGTGTGATGGACATCTTCAGCAAAGCCCCACTTTATCCCCCCACAGAAAGCCCGACTTAACCTCAACAACCTTTCACAGACCTATTACTTTTAAATGGTCTTTCAGGGCATTAAAGGGCCCACTCACTAGCTGAGTGACTTTGGGAACCTCGTTTATCATGATTAAGTCAGGTAGTCGTATTAAACCACTTCTGAGGGCTTCCCTGGTGGCACAGTGGTTGAGAGTCCGCCTGCCGATGCAGGGGACGCGGGTTCGTGCCCCGGTCCGGGAAGATCCCACATGCCGCGGAGCGGCTGGGCCTGTGAGCCGTGGCTGCTGGGCCTGCGTGTCCGGAGCCTGTGCTCTGCAACGGGAGAGGCCACGGCAGTGAGAGGCCCGCGTACCGGGAAACAAAACAAAACAAAACACTTCTGAATTTCTTCCCTGCTTCTAAATTCTTTTATATCCTTTATTTTCTTCAAATAAAAGGCTAACCTAAGATAATTATATTAGCAAGGATATTCCCCCCAAAATAGCAAGCATTTTCCACTGGGAATTTTCTCCCTGTTTTCCTATTTAAAATACTGGTTGAGGCTAACACACCGTTGTGAATCAACTATACTCCAATAAAATTTTTAAAAAAAGAATACTGGTTGAGAGACCTTGACATCCACAACCTAGAATGATTCCTATTCCAGGATCAGAAAGAACCAAGGTATCTTCCCTGAACTATGAAGTCCCTGGCAGGAAAACTTTTCAAAAATCAAGTTCCACAGATGAGGCCAGGCCATAAAGGAGAAAGAAAAATATATTGCAAAAGAGACCAGAAATAGACTGGGTATGAGAGTGGGAAAAAAATATAGTGTCATGGGGTAGAGAGTTGGAGGCTCTTTGAGTTCTGTATTGGTTATCTATTGCTGGGATAACAGTTTACCCCAAAGTTAGCTGCTTGAAACAACTAAGAGTTATTTTCTCTTACTCTTTCTGTGGGCCGGGGAGCTGGGAATGACTTAGCGGGGAGTTCTGGCTCAGGGTCTCTTATGAGGTTGCGATCAAGCTGTTGGCTGCGCCTGCAGTTTCTGAGTTCTTGACAAGGGCTGGAGGATCCACGTCCAGGCTCACTGACATGGCGTTGGCAAGAGGCTTCTCTCCGTGTGGGCTTCTCTGCAGAGCTGATCACAGCACGATTTCCACAAACCAAGTGATCTCCAGGGAGAAGGCAAGAAAGAGATCAAACTAAGAACAGCGCCTTTTATAATGTAATCTCAGAAATGGCATAAAATCATTTTCACCTTATTTTTCTGGTCACAAACACCATCCTAGCGCAACGTGAGAGGGGAGCATACAGGGTGTGAATGCCAGGATCACCGGGGCCATCCAGGGCTGGTTACTTGGCTACCACACGTCCCATGTCACAGCCCCTCTGTTTGGAGATGGCTTTTTGGCATAAAGGAAAGAAAAACTCAGTGTGGACTTTTAATATAAACAAAAGCTTCACAGAGTATGAGGAGCTAAGGTCAGACTCAAAGGTCACTAATGCTAGAGGCTAGGGGAGGTGGGCATAACGAAGTTCCTAAATGTCCATCGACAGATGAATGGATGAAGATGTCATATGTACAATGGAATATTACTCAGCCATAAAAAAGAATGAAGTAATGCCATTTGCAGCAACATGGATGGACCTAGAGATTATCATACTAAGTGAAGTAAGTCAGACAGAGAAAGACAAATATCATATGATATTACTGATATGTGGAATCTAAAAAAACGATACAAATTAATTTATTTACAAAACAAAAACAGACTCACAGACATAGAAAACAAACTTATGTTACCAAAGGGTAAAGGTGGTGGGGGAGAGATAAATTAGGAATTTGGGAGTAACATATGCACACTACTATATAAAAAAGAGATAACCAACAAGGACCTATTGTATAGCACTGGGAACTATATTCAATATTTTGTAATAACCTATGTGGGAAGAGAATCTGAAAAAGAAAATATATATATATATAAAAAACTGAATCACTTTGCTGAACACCTGAAACTAACACAAAATTGTAAATCAACTACACTTCAATAAAAAAATAGTTAACAGTTAATCAGAGCAGAAGTTGTCAAACTTCTTCTGGAAAAGGCCAGATAATAAATTTCTCAGGCTTAATCTCCAAAATATGCAAACAGCTCATACAACTCAACAACAAAAAAACAAACAACCCAATTGATAAATGGGCAGAAGATCTTAACAGACATTTCTCCAAAGAAGACATACAGATGGCCAGTAGGCACGTGAAAAGATGCTCAACATCACTAATTATTAGAGAAATACAAATCAAAACTACAGTGAGGTACCACCTCACACTGGTCAGAAGAGCCATCATTAAAAAGTCTACAAATAACAAATGCTGGAGAGGGCGTGGAAGAAAAGGAACCCTCTTACACTGATAGTGGGAATGTAAATTGGTACAGCCACTATGGATAACAGTATGGAGGTTCCTCAGAAAACTAAAAATAGAATTACCAAATGATCCAGCAATTCCACTCCTGGGAATATGCCCAGACAAAACTATAAGTTGAAAAGATACGTGCACCACTGTGTTCATAGCAGCACTGTTCACAATAGCCAAAACAACCTAAATGTCCATCAACAGATGAATGGGTAAAGAAGATGTGGTACATATATACAATGGAATACTACTCAGCCATAAAAAAGAACAAAATAATGCCATTTGCATCAACATGGATGCAACTAGAGATTATCATACTAAGTGAAGTAAGTCAGAAAGAGAAAGACAAATACCATGTGATATGACTTATATGTGGAATCTAAAATATGGCACAAATGAATCTATCTGCAAAAGAGAAACAGACTCATAGACTTAGAGAACAGGCTTGTGGTTGCCAAGGGGGAGGTGGGGAGGGAGAGGGATAGAAAGGGAGTTTGGAGTCAGTAGACACAAACTATTACTTTTAGAATGGATAAACAACAAGGTCCTACTGTATAGCACAGGGAACTATATTCAATATCCTGTGAAAAACCAAAATGGAAAAGAATATTAAAAAAGAGAATGTATATATATGTATAACTGAGTCACTTTGCTGCACAGTAGAGATTGACACAACATTGTAAATCAACTATACTATATACAATTATTTTTAAATTATTAATTTAAAAATTAAAAAATAGATTTCTCAGGCTTTGTGGGCCATAAGGTCTCTGTTGCAATGACTCAACTCTGTCATCATAGTCTAAGAGCAGCCACAGATAGTATATACAAGGATGAGCATGAAGGTGGACCAATAAACTTTATTTGTGGCTGCTGACATTTGAATTTTATGTAGTTTTCTTGCAACACAAAATATTATCTTTTTATCTTTTAAACAATTTAAAAATGTAAAAATTGTTCTTAGCTCATGCGCTATACAACTGTGGGCCAACTTGGTCCATGGCCTGTGGCTAGCAGATCCCTGAGGCAGAATGAATGTGATGGTGAAGCTGAGTGAGACCTGATTGAAACAGGAGTAATATAGCACAGTGCTGTTTTCCAAGATAAGTTTTCATCTTAATAATATGGTGAATACTTAATGCTCCTCATTAAGTAATCAAACCTCAAAATATATACGATCCCCTGAAAATGCTTATAAGCAACTTTAAACTCCTGATGTTTTAGTTAATTGGAGGAAATGGAATCAGACCAGATATATAGGAGACCAAGATTTAACTCAAAATTTATATCATCTTTTAAAAACAAAAATCTGAAAGTTCTTTTTTCTTAGCACTTGCTATGTAAATATTTCATCTGATCATATTTACTTGTTGAGAATCCTTTTCCCATCCTTCAATAAAATAATTAAAAAATAATTTGACACACGATTAAGAGGCTGTATACAATTTAAGCCAAAGGTATTTCGCTAGGGAAAGCAAAGACAGCCATAGGAATTTGAGATTAGGAACTAATCTTTAAGGGACTGAAATTGTGAGACCAATGTGACTCCTAAACAATAGACACTGAATTCATGAAACGTCATTAGTAAAACTGTAAGTAACAGAAGGGCCGGACCAGGCCCTGAACATTATCAAGTCTGCTGTGATGGGTCAGGAGAAAGTTAGTGCTGAGGTCTGAACTCTTGCTCTTTTGAATTTTATTTCATCTGTTAAAAAGATGAGGAATACAATAAGGACAAATTATTTTGCATATTATTTGTGTTTTCCAAATTGGAAAAAAAATGGAATCAGTCTGTTTCCTTTAATGATTACTTAGATTTCATTTCAAGAGCAGGCTGAATGCAGGTCCCTTTAATACAATAATAGGACATAAGCCATCCACTGGGCAGTCTCTTCCTAACTGCCAGTGGCCTCAAAGCACAGCCTTCTGAGCTGTTGCCAGGGTCACTCAACTGAGAAGAAGTGTCCCTGAACTGGCCAGATCACCACATGACCATGCCGTCCATTTCTCGATCTCATGCATGCCCTGCTTCCTAGTTCGTCCAGCCATTCAAACATCTATGTTTGAGTTTCTGTAATTTTCCCGGCCCCAAGCTCCGCATAAGAGAGCTTCTACCCAGTGCATATATGACTGAATCCCAGCAAGGCTACGTACGGAGCCCCTCACCTCTAAAAATTCTCCTCAGTTGTACAGTCAGAGAAACTCAATCTAACCATTTCCTCTGACATTTATAATAATAAAATACAGAGCCTTTTTTCATTGATTTTATCTTTGTTGTTTTCAAATGTAAGTAGCAGCCAAAGCTAAAAAAAAAGCCCAATAGCATATTCTTATACTGATTAAGAAATGAACCTAATATTTATTCTACATAAAGAGTTGCTAAGTAATAACTGTATTATTAAATTAGAAAAACAAAATGGTGCTTTTAATATTTGTCTTTTAATCACGTCCAAATAGGATGTTGCGTATTAAGGAAAATACATTTCTGATCACTGTATAGCATCCTTAGTTCAGAGAATCCGTGCTCATACATGGACAAAAGCACTACCTGGATATGATGCGCAGGGCTGTTCTCACTTCTCACATCCGGGAACCCAGCGTGACATCTCAAAGGCATGAGAAAAAGTGCCAGCTAGAGTAGAGGATGCTGCTCATAAACTGTACAACCGTTGTCAGTGGTCAGAAGGAGTTGTTTTCGTCGGAGAGACTATAGGAATGCCCCAGCGAGGTCTGATTCTTTACTGATTTCATTTGGGCAGAAGACACACTGCCCTATGAACCACTGCTTTCATTCTTAGGAGGGAGCACAATTAGTTAGAAAGGAAAGAAGTGTACGCCCTGAAAGACAGATCATAAGAAGGGACATTCCCTTGCTTGAACTACTAACCATCCGTTAGAGATCTAATAAAAGTTGGCACTTGTTGTGATGTCTGAGCTGGGGTGAAGCATGGAAGGCGGGCCCCTGTGTCATCGCTGCGTGGGACGCTCTCCGTTTTCCCACTCAAGCCTGAGAGGTCATTAACCAACATTCTCTCTCTCAAACCTCTTTCCGCCCGACTCTGGCCTCTGGAAAATTAGGTGTGCTAATGCTTTAGGACATTTGTCAAAATGGTAGTTCGAACTGATTTAATAAGAAAGGATGCATATAATTTTAAAAGATTTCTTTTCCATGTGTGATATATTTACTCATAGTCATAACTGAATGAGCAGAAGAAGGAGTGTCATTCTCAAGCAGGGAAAGAAACGCTTTTAGGATTAGCAAAAAGAGATATAAATGGTAAGCACCTAATTGCACATCAAAGAGACTTACACGATCTTATTTCCTGTCTTGCCCATTCTGAGTGGAAATCATGCAGATGAAATCGAAACTTCAGCATAAAAGCAATAAACCAATGCATGAATATGCAGAGCCTTATTTACATCCAATTCAAGTCAAAAATGATTTAACGATAGGGATTATGAAGAGTAGTTTTTCTGGGGTGAGACTAGTGAGGTTGAACATACAATTTCAATTCCAGTCAGGAGGGAGAAGTTTTAAACTCTTCTTAATCAATACAGAATTTTCCCTATGTATCAATACCTAAGACAAGCTATTACGGGTGTTGGGAAAACTGGACAACCACATGCAAAAGAATGAAACTGGACCTTTTTACACCATACACACAAATGAACTCAAAATGGATTGAAGACTTGAACTAAGACCTGAAACCATACAACTCCTTGCAGAAACCATAGAGTGTAAGATCCTTAACATCAGTCTTGGTGATGATGTTTTTGGATTTGACACCAATCAAAGACAGCAAAAGCAAAAATAAACATGTGGGACTACATCAGCCTAAAAAGTTTCTGCACAGCAAAGGAAACCATCAACAAAATGAAAAATCAACCTACCAAATGGGAGAAAATATTTGCAAATCATGTATCTGATGAGGGGTCAATATTCAAAATATGTCGTACAACCTAATAGCCAAGAAAGAAAACAAATGATCCAATTTAAAAATAAGCAGAGGAGCTGAACGGACATTTTTTCAAGGAAGACATACAAATGGCTAAGTGCTCAACATCACTAATCATCAGGGAAATGCAAATCAAAACCGAATGAGATATCGCCTCAAACTCGTTAGAATGGCCATCACCAAAAAGTCAAGAGATAACAAGTGTTGGCAAGGATGTGGAGAAAAACCCTTGTGCACCGTTGGTGCAACCTCTATCGAAAACAGTACGGAGGTCCTTCAAGAAATTAAAAATTGAACCACTGTGTGATCCAGCAATTTACTTTTGGGTACATTTCCAAAGGAAACAAAATCACTATCTCAAAGATATATCTGCACCCCCATGTTCATTGCAGCATTATTTACAATAGCCAAGACTTAGGAAACAACCTAAGTGTCCATGGATGGATGGATAAAGAGGATGTGATATACATATATAGTGGAATATTATGATTATGCGGCCATAAGAAAGAAGGAAATTCTGCCATTTTAGACAACATGGATGCACCTTCAGGGCATTTCGCTAAATGAAATGATAGATAAAGACAAACCCTGTATGATCTCACATATATATACAGGATCTTAAAAAAACAAATTCACAGGAACAGATTGGTGGTTGCCAGAGGCAGGGGTGGGGGGTTGGGGGAAATGGTGAAGGGGCTCAAAAGGTACCATCTTTTAGTTATAAGATAGATAAGTCCTGGAGATGGAATGTAGAGTACGCTGACCATAATTAACAATATTATATTGTATATTTGAAAGTTACTAAGGGAGTAGATCTTACAAGTTCTCATCACAAGAAAAAAAAGTGTGACTTATTTTGGTGATCATTTTGCAGATATACATATATCCAATCATTATGTTGTGCACCTAAAAGTAATACAACATTACGTGTCAATTATACCTCAATAAACCCTGACAGCATAGGAAGTCCTTTCTTTGCCTGCTAATCTGTCTTGAAGAGATCAAATTGCCCAGGTGACAGATTTGCTTTAGCTTCCATGGAAGCTTACTGTGCCCAGGTTAAAGAAATCTTCTACGGGGAACCTAAGTTTTCAACCCATTAGAGCTTAGAGTGATGGGGTAGATGTGTACTGAGAGTGATGGTCAAAGAGTCAATCCTACTTTCACCCCTTAGCTTCTGCACCCATGAAGTCAAGCTATCTTTATACCAGCCAGTAATTCAACACATATACCCCATCCTGAAAGACAGCATCCCCAAGCTCATGCTGTTTTGGAACCTTTAATAAGCCATTCCAACATTCTTATTGCTTCCAGGTAATGAGATGTATGGGAGAGCCCACTGCATGCCGTGGTCACGTGCCCATTGTCACATATCTTTGCCATCAAATGGGTCCTTTGGTGCAAGACAAAGCTTTTTGGATTCTGTGCCTATAACTGCATCATTCTGTAAGCTCTCAGACAGTGGTGCTTGCAGAGGCACTGCAGGGGTGGATTGCAAAGAGATAGATGTCACTTCTAATAAGGACAAATCACTCCTCCTTCCAGAGTTGAACGTGTCCAGCGTAACTGACTGTATGGCTGGCAGCTCAGACATATCAAAATAGAGCTCCTGATACTCTCCCTCAAACCTGCTTTCCCTCAGTCGTCTCCCTCATAATTAATGGCAACTCCATCCTTCTGGTTGTTCAGGCCAAAAACCTCAGGAAAAGCATTTCCTCGCATTCTACCTCTGACCTGTTAGTAAATCATGTTGGCTCTGCCTTCAAAATACATCCAGAATTCGTCCTCTCCTTCTCCATTGCCACCACCTTGCACTTACCACTGTCGACTTTCACCTGGATTATTGGAATAACCTCCTAAATCATCTCCCTGCTTCTGCCCTTGGCCCCCTGAAGTCTATTCTCAACCCATCATCTGAGTGAGCCTGTGAAAGCACAGCTCATATCACATCATCTCTCAGTTCAAAACCTTCTAATGGCTCCCAGTCTCACTCAGAGAAAAAGGCAAAGTCCTTACAAGGGTCCATATATCCCTGTGTGACCCGAGTCCTGGTAGCAGACAGGCTCTAAGGTGGTCCCATGATCCCCCGTTCTGGGATGCCCTGCCCTTGAGTGTGGGTGGGGGCACCATGACTGGTTTCTAACCAACAGGATACAGAGAAGTGTTGGATGTCATTCTTGTAATTACATTGTTTTGTACAACATTCTCTCTTGCTGACAGACTCTTTCTCACTCTCCCGCTGGGCTTGAAAAAGCAAGCTGCCATGTAGTGAATGGCCGGTGGAGGGGCCATGCAGAAGGGAGTTCTATGTAGCCCTAAAAGTTGAGGGTGGCTTCACGGACACCCAGCAAAAAAAAAAAACAAACCCTGAAGCTTGCAGTCTTACAGATGCAGGGGAATAGATTCTGCCAACAGCCCAAGAGAGCTTGAAAATGGACGCTTCCCTAGTTGAGCCTCCAGATGAGAACACAGCCCAGCTGACACCTGGACTGTTGCCTTGTAAGACCTGAGCTGAGGACCTAGGTAAGCTGCCCCTGGACTCCTGACCCAAGGAAACTGTGAGCTAATAAATGGGTGTTTTTGAGCCTCTAAGTTTGCTGTAATTTGTTATGGGACAACAGACCATTGATATAGTCCTGTTACTTCTCTGATATCCCTCCAATACTGTTCCTTCATCCACGCTGCTTGAGCTACACAGGCCCCCTTTCTGTGTCCCAGATGAGCCAGACACAAACCCATCAGGAGGCCTTTGCATTCGCTGTGTTCCCTCAGCTTGGGATGTTCTTCCCCAAGATACACACATGGTTTTCTGCCCTCACTCACTTCCTGTTTTCACATGAAAACCATCTGCTTGGTAGGCGTTCCCTGGCCACCTTATCTAATATTTCACATCCCTCCCTCATATCTTAACTTCCTTCCCTGCTTTAATTTTTCCTCCTTAGAATTTATCACTCTCTAATTTATGTTTTAATTATTTATCTTGCTTCTTGCCTTTTTTCTCCACCAGGACAGGGATTTGTGTCAGGTTTGCTGTTATTATTATTATTATTTTGCGGTACGCGGGCCTCTCACTGTTGTGGCCTCTCCCGTTGCGGAGCACAGGCTCTGGACGCGCAGGCTCAGCAGCCATGGCTCACGGGCCCAGCCGCTCTGCGGCATGTGGGATCTTCCCGGACTGGGGCATGAACCCATGTCCCCTGCATCGGCAGGCGGACTCTCAACCACTGCGCCACCAGGGAAGCCCTGCTGTTATTTTTTGTACAGTGAATCCAGTCCCTGTGGGTGTGTGATTCTCTTCTGCCACATTTAATGCTCGGCAGTGGGTACCAATTCAGAGGATGTTTGGGTTTAGCCAGGGTTGGAGTACGATGAGGAGATGGGGGCCCATGGGCTCTGTGTGTTTTCTGGGGACTAGTTCTGGTGCTAGATCATGGAGTCTAGGAGAGAAGTGGGGCATGAAGGTCTGGGGTATGGCTTTGTGAGTGGCTGGTTGAAGTCAAGTGGAATAAAAGATTACTGGGTCCAAAAGACTAAGGAACTGGGAGGCCAAGGTATTGGATAAACCATTTCTTAAATTCTGAAGTCTCCAAGAATGCTGACTGGGTTAAGAGTGAAGTGACTCAGGTCATCTAAGAAGAAGGGAACATACAGAGAGGTTGGCAATTGACAGCCCTGACCTTGGAAAGTTCAAGATGGAAAAGCAGCCTTCACCCCAAAGCTGAGGATAGTAGGACCCCATGGAGTAGCTGAGTTCCTGTCAGAGCAAGGGTCAGAAAACTACCAAGTCCAGCCTGCCCCCTGATTTTGTAAATAAACTTCTACCGGAATACAGTCACGCTTGTTTAAATGCTTCCTAGGCTGCTTTTGCGGTAGCGTGGCAGAGTTAAGTATGCAACAGGTGCAAGAGACAGTATGGCCCTTGATGCCTGAAATATGTACTTCTCTGTCCTTCACAGGGAAGGTTTGCTAATGCCTGAGTTAGAGCAAGAAGGGGAGTGGAATATTCAGGCGAGTAATTGAAGATACTCTGGGACTTTGTTGACGGTGGACCATGAATTTCAAAGGGACCTTTGGAATGATGTGGGAGAATGGAAACGGTAGAGGGTGAGGTCAGACTAAGGGCATATTCAGGGCAACCTGGCCAGTGATGGTGATCTGGAGGCTTGGACTTCCAGCAGTGACTGAGGTAGCCGGGGAGGTGGGAGGCTTAATGGGCTGAACCCCAGGATGCTCCAGGTTGGGGTGGCTGCCCGTGGGTGGAGGTGGCAGCTGGTGGAGCCAACAGCAACCGAAGACCTTGGAGGGTTGACTTGCCCTCGGCTGACGCAGGGGACACGCAGCCGTGAAGGCCTGCGTGGGCTGGACTTGTTAGCCTGTGGTCTGGGGGCAGGGCAACCCCTGGAGCGCAAGCACTGCCCAGTTCCTGGACGGGTGCCTGGAATATAGGCGAAGGAAGGGGGGGACGGGGAAAGGCAGGGAGGCAAGCAGATGAGCCACAGGAATAAAAGTTAAGATGATAACTCTGGGTTACATGCATTAGTTCTAGAAATTCATAAACCAGGTAAAATATTAACATGCTTTTCATATTAAAACGTGTCTTATGACCCGAGACAATCAAAGTAAGAAATCTTATTATCAGTGCTAAGGCCTCTTCGGGTCCTAAAAATCCATGGTTCAACAATAGCAAGGTACACTGTGTATCTTTTTTTTAATTGCATTATAGTTGCTTTACAATATCATGTTAGTTTCAGGTGTACAACACAGTGATTCAGTTATACACACACACACATATATATTTATATATATATACAATATATATGTGTGCATATATATATATATATATATATATATTCCTTTCCAGATTCTTTTCCCTTATAGGTTATTACAAAATATTGAGTATAGTTCCCTGTGCTATACAGTAGGTCCTTGTTGGTTATCTCTTTTAAATATAGTAGTGTGTATATGTTAATCCCAACCTCCTAATTTATCCCTCCCTCCACCCCCCTTTCCCCTTTGGGGACCATAAGTTTGTTTTCTATGTCTGTGACTGTCTGTCTGTTTTGGAAATAAGTTCACTTGTATCATTACACTGTGTATCTCATTCCTTCTTAATTTAGTATTCTTCTAATCAACTACCTACAGCCGTCACCGGTGATTAGAGCGCTTCTTTAAAACTTACCTGGATTCTCGTGTCAAAACTCTTGCCTCCTAAATGAGTAACACATGGCCGCTGGCGAGCCCTGGTGGAACTGCTCCCACCCCACCACCCCACCCCGTTAACGACTTCTACCTGCCTCAGCCACGGGCAACCTTCCTCACCTTCCATCAAAATAATGACGGGGAAGACATTTCTTCTCCCATCTCTGCTCCACTCTGCTAGGAAGATCCACGCCCCGCAGCTGCCATTCCTCCTCTTTCCCAGCTTCCCATGAGGATGTATAGTTTTGTTATAGCCTCAGAGAAACTTAACCCAAATTCCCAGTAGGTCAGGGCCAATTCTAGAACATTGCACCAGTTAATGACTGCATTTTAATACATCTTTTCATAAGAGCAGAACAACCCTCCTCCTCTTTCAGTCTGGGAGCTGCCTGCCTGATTTGCATACTGTTAAATATTTCTCAGCTCGGATGCCTTTAGCAAAGGTTTTTTTCCGTGTAAACTTCCTTCTACCAAAGGGCCACCCCTAACAGGAGAAATAAAAACAAGATTCTCAAAAGAAGATTTAATAGCAATTCCGCGCAGAGCTGATCTGGTTTCATCATCGAATCCTTGACATTCCATGGGGAAGAAGCCTAATTGAAGGGTGGAGAGGGAAGGAACTCTGATAGCCAAAAGTTCTGAGAGCCAGAAATGAAATCTAAAAATAATATTTGTCAATGTACCCAGAGGCTATTGCATGATGGGTGCCCACAGGAGAAGGGCTCCAGGCAGCTGCCTCTGCCTCTGCCTCGGGCTGCTTATGTTGATTCGCCAGAAATAGCAACAGCAAGCGTTCACCTAAGGCTTCTGCCATCATCCTCCCAGCTACAAATGTAACTCTCAACCTGAGGATCAGACCGATTCTTACAAAGAACGTCTTCCGTCGCCTTTGTGGGCAAGTCTGAATTTTGCTGCAGTGCTCGGTCTGTTTTCTTTGGAATCAATGAATTTCTAATATTCTTCTAGCTGCTGTCTCTTGTGTTACTACATTTATTTACTTCCTCCTTTCCGTGTGCTTTCTCTACTTTTCCTGCCTTTATTTATTCTTCTTTCTCTGGGCTCTGGAACCCCAGAGGAGGAGCAATTCCAATATGGGAATTCTCGGGAAGACTTCACAGAATGTTTAACATTCTAGGGAAAGGAAACAGTACAATCAAAGCCACTTGGTATGTTCTGGGACCTATGAGCAGTTTATTGTGGCTAAAGCAACGGCTACATCAAAGCTCAGTCAGACTATGAACCTTTGTCCTAGAGGCAATTGTCAGCCACAGAAGATTCTATGCCTGTGACATGACTGTTGGAACAATTAATGCTATAGAACAATTAATCTTTATATCACGGAGGTCTGCAATAATTATCTATGTCTGCACGACAAATTATCCCCAAACTTGAAGACTTCAAAGTTACTATCTTATGGTTTCTGTGGGGAGGAATCCAGCACAGCTGGTGTCAGCCGAGATGGAGGTCCTCTCAAGGCTAGGCTGTGGGGATCCAGTTCCCAGGTAACTCAAGGGGCTGTTGGCAGGCTCAGTTCCTTGCTGGCTGTTACTTGGATGTCTACCCTGGTTCCCTGAGGCTTTGCTCTGGGTTTCTCCATGGAAAACCCACTTCCTGTCAGCTTCTCCACAGAGCAGCTCACAATATGGCAACTGGCCCCATCAGAGAGGACAAATGCGCAAGCAAGAGAGGGACACCGAGACGGAAGCTGGGGTCCTTGGGGACCTACTCTCAGAAGGGACATCCTATTCTCCCGATTGTGGTGTCTTCTGGTCATTAGAAGGAGGTCCTTAGGTCCAGGCCCCACTCAGGGGAAGGCACTACACAAGGACACAAATACCAAGGGGTGGCAATCATGGGAAGTCACCCAAAATAGGAGGAGAATCTGAAGACGGTGGTGTCCGTCACTTGCGGCACAGAGTCAATGCCCTCCAGCCAGAGCCGCCAGGAGCCCGCTTGCAGCTGAACAAGCTAATCATGTATTTAAGTGTTGCAAGGGGGAGGCCACACCCCGGGGGAACCTCGCAGTGTCTCAGAAGGTGGAGTCAGATCCCGCTACAGGGTCTGGGCCTCGGTTGGGTGATTGGAAGGCATCTAAGGAAGCAGAGCTCACTGTGGCCTGGGTGCTGTTGAGAGCGGGGGCCCTTCTGTGACTGAGTGTCTCAGTGAATCTTACCCACAGGGAAGAGGGGACTGGGAACGGGATAGAGCTGTAGGTGGTGAAGAAGAAGCAGTCTCTCATTTTGGCTGGGGTGGGGGCGGGGAGGGGGTATGGTACTTTGTGGTGTCACCGTGACCTTGCTCTTGCCTGTTCTTTGGCAAAATTATGAAGTGGCCTTGTTTTGGCTCCTTTACCAGGGTCTGAGGCCGTTTACTCTAATGGGAGAATGACAGGATCAGCCATGAGTGCCAGGCCAGCTTCAGAGTGTCAGGGGCTGCCCTTTCCTCCTTCTCAGTGGTCAAGTGAAAAGAGGCCATTGATACTGCAGTTAAGACAAATGGTGGTTGAGAACATGACTCTGCAGCTAGACTGTCTGGATTCAAGTCCTGACTTCACTGTTTACAAGCAATAGGACCTGGGCCCATTAGTGAACCTCCCTGGACTTCAGTTTTCCAAACTTAGAGTGGAAATAATAAGAGTGTTTATCTCATTGGCTTGTTCTGATGATTCAGGAGTTAACATACATGTCAAGTAACTAGGACAAAACTGGCATATGAGTATCATCTGTGATCCTTGAAGGAGCAATTCTGTCAGAGTGGCAGAAGCCAGAAGCCAGGCTGCAATGGCCAAAGATAAATAGCGATTGATGAAGTAAGTTCGTTATGTGCCGAATAGCCCTTCGAGAGGGATCCTGACAGAAAAATCTGGAAATCACACAGATAAGGGAAAGGGAATTGGTTTATCCAAGGTCGTACAGAGCAGTGCTTCTCAAAGTGTTAGAAATGCAAAATCCCCAGCCCTCCAGGTGACTTTTTTTTTTTAACAGTTTTGCTAAAATATAATTGACATACAGTAAATCGCATTGACCTAAAATGTACAATTTGGTAAGTTTTGACACGTGCACCCAACATAAAACCATCACCACAGTCGACAAATTCATCACCCCTGGTAATCCCTCCCTCCTGTCCCCCCACCATCCCCAAGAGATTCTGATGCTAATGTGTGAGAACCACTTTGGTCTCGAGACAAAGCATGTCCTTGGGAGGACCTGAAGTCATGGTCCCCAAAATAGTAATAAAGATGAAATTGTAACTGTGAGGAAAGGAAGAAAATGGGAGGTAATTGGCAAAATCAATGCATGGGAAAGGCAGCCCCAGGCTCACAGACCAGGTGAGGATTGTCAGACTCAAGGCTGTGAACAGAGCACATACTCAGTTCTCTCACTGGGCAACAGGGCCGGGGGCAGTGGGGACGTAGGACTTTTGGAAGGTCACCGTCTCATACTTCTGCTAGGAAAGTGTTTCAACTCCAGGTCTGTGGTCATGGCACATCCCTGTCAAGAACCCTTAATGGGGACTTACCTGGCGGTCCAGTGGTTAAGATTCTGCGTTTCCACCGCAGGGGGCGTGGATCCGATCCCTGGTCAGGGGAGTTAAGATCCCTCATGCTGCACGGCCAAAAATTTTTAAATTAAATAAATAATTAAAATAAGCCATGGCTTCCTCTTTAAAAAAAAAAAAAGAAAAGAAGAAAAAAAACCCCTTAATGGACTCCTTTTTCTATAAGATGCAGTAAAAACAGACAGACAGGAACAAGCTGCAGCAGAGCCATCTCAGCCTGGCTTTCAAGCAGTCTGACCCCAACCACCCTTCCAACACTATCTTCCCTCTTTCCGCTCCAGTTAGCTCTGGTCGCGTCCCAGGGGGTTGCTTCCTGTTCTGCCTAATTGCTCTCCTTTTCCTCCCTTCAGAGAGCACATCCTCCTCTGCGGGTCCACAGCCCGTCCACTGAAACACTGCTGTTTCCTGAAGCCTCCCCCGGTGGCACACCTGGGATTACTGTCTTTTTGCTTGGAATGGTTATATCATACATGATGGCGTTCTTGTCGAAAGTGGCAAATTCTTAAAGGCAAGGATTGTGTGCATCTCATCTTTGTGTTCTAGCACCTGGCGTGCACTGAAACATACCCTGAATGTTTGCTGATGAGATGGATGGATGAACCAATGAATTTGCCCAGAATTCTTCGTCTTTCATTTATATGGCTGAGTCAGGGTACCAGGGTTTCTCAAGCTTGTCACTTTTGACATTTTAGTCCAGATAATTCCTTGGGGTGGGGTTCTGTCCTGTGCTGTTGGGTCTTTAGGAGCATCCTGGCCTCTGCTCACTAGTTGCCAGTAGCATTCCTTTCCCGTTGTGACAACCAAAAAAGTTTTTCACACATTGCTAAATATCCCCTTTGTGTGTGGTAAGGGGAGGGTTTGGGGGAGAAGGATAATTCTGTTTGAGACACTTGAACATTAACTCCCCAGGTGTTCCTATTAAATATTCATTAAGAAAAGGATAGTGGTAATGATCTAATTCAGGTCAAGGAAAGAAGGAAAGTGATTAACACTTGGAAACCTCCTAAGTCCTAGGAAACTCCCTACATGTTCTAAGTGGCTTCCTTCCCCCATCTCCCCCATTCCCTCCCCGTTGCCTGCTACTTAGTACTTTATTCCGATAGACCGTCCATCAGTTCCTTTTAATAGCAAAGAAAAATATGTCCTAAACCAGAGTAGTGAAGCTTTAAGAATGGAATGACTTGGGCTTCCCTGGTGGCGCAGTGGTTGGGAGTCCGCCTGCCGATGCAGGGGACACGGGTTCGTGCCCCCGTCCGGGAAGATCCCACGTGCCGCGGAGTGGGTGGGCCCGTGAGCCATGGCCGCTGAGCCTGCACGTCCGGAGCCTGTGCTCCGCAACGGGAGGGGCCACAACGGTGAGAGATAAAACCTTTACCATCTTGACTTCATGTGGACAAGTTCTAAAAGTGAGAAAGTCAGGAAGCATGTCATACTCCATCTCCCTGAGCTCTATAGATGCTTACAACCTTAAGTGTTTCCCCCTCCATCTTTTAGATGCAGTCTTAGTTTTAATACATTTTCTTCCTTATTATAATATGATCTATGGTGTTCATTTTGCAAGTCTAATTCAATGGACCATTTGCTAAAAATGGGCTACTAAAACAGAAGAGCGTCATGGAACCCTAAGCCTCTGTCCAATCAGGCTAAGCCCTCAGCATACCTCCTGTGGGTACCACTCACTGCCCCATCATTTCCCCCTCCCCTGCTGTAGGCAGGTGGCTGCCTCTCTCCTTCACAGCCTCTTCTTTCCACTTCTCCCCTTTCTTCTTTCTTCTCCATCTACCTCACGCTGACATTTTCCTTTGATCCTTTCATGCTTTATAGACCCTTTGTCTCTGTTCTCACACTCAGCTTCTGTCTGTGCTGTGTGCTTCAATTTCAAATCACCGGGAACATAAGCTGTATATCACTGTTCCCCTCCTTAAGTCACAACAGCAAAGAAAAAAAAAAGAAAAAGAACTCATCTTTCTGCCTGAGCGAAGCCTTATTCATGCAGTTAGTTGGTGGGTCTATTGCTCAGTACCAGCTGGAGCGAACCCTGGACACGATCCTCTTAATGAGAGAACTTCTGATGCAAGTGAAAAGCATATGCTTGTAGGGAGTAGCCTGGAAAATATGGTAAGATACCCACCAGTAGGAAAATCAGATTTCATCATGGTATTCTTATTGTTTTGATATCCTCACAATACTTAGCTTTCCATAAAATTCTAGAATGTGTCCTGGAAGCAATGACATTGGATTTATGTATTAATTTTGAGTGTGTCTCACACAAATGGGAAATATCTTTGATTTGGGTCCTTAACAATCAGTGAGGGATTCAGCAAGATTGCCTCTAGGAAGTCGGCCCCAGGGTGAAGGATTCTGCCATTCTAGGCAGGTCACTGCGACTACATCCATCTGTTTCTTTCCCTCATTGTTAGGAGGAGCATCTATGGCTGTAGATAAACAGAAATGGACATATAACCAGAGGTGTGGATTTGAGTGTACCTATAATAGCTGCTTAACAAATGTTACAAACAAGTTTGGGGAACAGTGATCCATGGTTCCTTCCTAGAAAAGCATTTAGTTCTTTCTGTCTGTGGTCCTCTGTTCTCTTTTGAACTCTTATTGACTCATCAATGTTCCCTGATTACCTGTGCAGCCTGCAGAACTTAGAAGGAAAGACAGTCCAGGTTCTTACTCCCAACTACCAGAAAAGTCTTTCCAAAACAGAAAAATGCTTATTTATCTCTTCAAACCCCAGGGAAAGTTGAGAACTTAACAGACAAGCAAGTTGAGAAAGGCAAATGTGCTTTGCCTAAAACTGAAAGGTGTTGGCAACTTTTGCAAAAATGGAATTAGAGACTGGAGTGATCAGAGAACCAGAGATAAAATATGGAGACCTTATTAATTCCTCCTGAGTGGATCTTCACAATATGGTCTCAGTATTTCATTTGATATGAATTCCCTGAATAACGAATATACCCAAATTCATGTTGCAGTTCAAAATGTATTTTCCAAAGCCGTATACAAATAATCTTGAGTATCCATAACTCTATTATTTTTCAAAAAAAGAATATATTCTTCTTCATGCTTTTATTAAAGACATTTTAAAAACCAGGCTGCTTTTTTTTTCAAATTTATAATTTCATAACATAATATAAAAGGAGTATGCTTCTGTAAACGATACCTCATCTTTTTTTTTATAAATTTATTTATTTGTTTTGTTTTTATTTTTGGCTGCATTGGGTCTTCGTTGCTGCTCGCAGGCTTTTCTCTAGTTGCGGTGAGCGGGGGCTATTCTTCGTCGTGGTGTGAGGGCTTCTCATTGTGGTGGCTTCTCTTGTTGCGGAACACAGGCTCTAGGCACGCGGGCTTCAGTAGTTGTGGCACGTGGGCTCAGTAGTTGTGGCTTGTGGGCTCTAGAACGCAGGCTCAATAGTTGTGGTGCATGGGCTTAGTTGCTCTGCGGCATATGGGATCTTCCCGGACCCGGGCTCAAACCCGTGTCTCCTGCATTGGTAGGTGGATTCTTAACCACTGCACCACCAGGGAAATACTCCACATCTTTATACTGACATTGACATTTCTTTTCCTGAAGAGAGGCACGATAATGCCAATAATATTTTAGCCTTTCGCCCTTATGAACTCAATGAATTCATAAAGGTAAATGTCATAAACAGAGATCAGCAATCATATAGTATATATTACAAGGGATTTCATTTTGATCTGGTGAGAGGTATTGCTTTGCAGTACTTTAAAGATTATTATAAAAATATGGAGGGTTCTTGTTTTTAATATTAACTCTTTAGTTAATGTAACATTTTCTGTCTCTATTCTCTTACAACTTTTCTCCTTTTTTATTCTCTGAATCACATTTGTTGTGACTGCATCTCCACTGGATGTCCACAAATATATTATCAATGTTTTTCCCCATTTTCAGTCATAATAGATCCTTGAATTGTAACCTTTTGGGAGATAAGATTCACCAGTCCATAATTTCAGGTAGTCTTCATGATATTCTGAAGTAAAAATATGGCAAATTATCAGATCTGGAAGTGAGACAGGCTTCTGACAAAATCCAACACCATTTCATTATATAAAAAAATCCCTTGATAAACTAGAAACAGAAAGCAACTTTCTCAACATGATAAAGACCATATCTGAAAAACTCACATCTAACATCACAGGTAATGGTGAAAGACTAGGTGTTTTCCCCCCTTGGTCAGGAGCAAGACGAGGGTGTCTGCTCTTACCACTTCTATTCAACCTTGTACTTGAGGTTCTTACCAGGGCGATTAGACAAGAAAAAATAATTTAAAAGCATCTAGATAGGAAAGGAAGATGTACAACTATCTTCATTCACAGTTGACATGATCTTGTATATAGAAAATCCTAAGGAATCCACTTTAAAAAAGCTAGTAAATTGGTTCTGCAAGGTTTCAGGATGAAAGATCAGTATACAAACATCAATTGTATTTCTATACACTTGAACGATCTGAAAAAGAATTCAAGATCTAAATAATTGGAAAAATATCTCGTGTTCGTGGATCAGAAGACTTAATATTGTTAGGATGGCAATACTCCCCAAACTAGTCTACAGATTCGATGCAATCCCGATCAGAATCCCAGCTGAATTCTTTGTAGAAATTGACAAGCTTATTTTAATTTTTTTTTTTTTTGGCTGCGCCAAACAGCATGCAGGATCTTAGTTCCCTGACCAGGGATCGAACCCGCTGCCCCTGCATTGGAAGCGCAGTCTTAACCGCTGGACCACCAGGGAAGTCCTGACAAGCTTATTTTAAAATTTATATGGAACTGCAAGGGACCCAGATTAGCAAAAACTATCTTGAACAAGAAGAACAAAGTAGGAAGACTCACACTTCCCAATTTCAGTGCTTACAACAAAGCAATATTAATTAAGCCAGTGGTGGTACTAACACAAGAGATTAAGAGAATAGAAATTAGAGTCCACAAATAAACCCGTGCATCTACTGTCAATTGATTTTCAAGAAAGGTGTCAAGATTATCGAATGGCAAAGAACATTCTTTTCAACAAATGCTAGTGGGGAAACTGGATAATCATATGGAAAAGAATGAAGTTGGGATATATAAAAAAATATAACTCAGGGCTTCCCTGGTGGCGCAGTGGTTGGGAGTCCACCTGCCGATGCAGGGGACACGGGTTCGTGCCCCGGTCTGGGAGGATCCCACATGCCGCGGAGCGGCTGGGCCCTGGAGCCATGGCCGCTGAGCCTGCGCGTCTGGAGCCTGTGCTCCACAACGGGAGAGGCCACAACAGTGAGAGGCCCGCATACCACACACACAAAAAAACCCCCCACAAAACAACAACAACTCAAAATGCATCAAAGGCCTAAGTGTAAGAGCTGAAACTAAAAAACTCTTAGAGGAAAACACAGGGACAAATCTTTTTGACCTTGGGTTTGGCAAAGGATTCTTAGATATGACACCAAGAGCATGAGGGACAAAAGAAAAAATAGATCAATTGTGCTTCATCAAAATAAAAGCTTTTGTGCTTTAAAAGACATTATCAAGAAAATGAAAAGGCAACCAACAGAATGGAAGAAAATATTTACAAAGTATATATCTGAAAAAGGACTTGTATCCAGAATATATAAAGAACGCTTGCAATTCAATAACAATAAGACAAATAACACAGTTTAAAAATGAGCAAAGTATCTGAACAGACATTCCTTCAAGGAAGAATATAGAAAATGAATAGAGTAGTAGAATTTGTCAGTGTGCCCTCACAACCTGTAGGGAAGGAAATATGCTGATTCTAAAGACTATTAGGGAGTATCTTAGGAACGTTCCTAGGATGAACAAAGAACCATTCTTCTTGTTGCATAGTTAGATAGCCCCTAATTACAGCCAGATCTATCTGTTCTTATTCTATGTTCACTAATCAGTCTGCTGATCCAACAGATGACTAACAACCAACTCCTATCTGAGTGGCCCGAGAGTCAGGTGCGAAGGACCACAGTCATCCTATTAGGTACAATTCCCAAGATCAATTAATGGATGAATATGCTCATTTCCAAACCACTCAGTGAGCTGGATCAAGGGAATTGATCCCCTAGAGTCTGCTAATCTTAGATGACTAATAAAATAAACGCACATTCTACATGTGTGGCTCTCATTCAAGTTCAGGTATATCAAGACATGGGGCATAGGGGCTTCCCTGGTGGTCCAGTGGTTAAAACTTTACCTTCCAATGCAGGGGGTGTGGGTTCGATCCCTAGTTGAGGAGCTAAGATCCCACATGCCTTGGGGCCAAAAAACCAAAACACAAAACAGGAGCAATATTGTAACAAACGCAGTAAAGACTTTAAAAATGGTCCACATCAAAAAAATCTAAAATAAAAAAAAAAAAGACATGAGGCATAAACAACCAGTTTCTTTTCTCTTTCTCTCTCTCATGCTTTTTTTAATCCCCCCAACTTCATTCATTTCCCATTCACTCAGGCTCAATATCTTAAAGACTTTCTTTGAATTCTCTATCTACATCCTATTCTAACACTCATCAGAGCCAATGGATTTTTCCTTCTTATCCTTTCTCCCACCTAAGTCTAGCCATGAGGACAGCATAATTAGTGGGAGAAAATTATTTCAAAGTACCAATTGTTGTGCCCACTCATCCCACTCCTACTCCCACGTCAGTCATTCATTTGTTCCCTAAGTGCCCCCTGTAGATCAGAACTAGACAGGAGATGCCCATCGTCACCAGGGAACCAGGAAAAGACAAGGCAACAAAAGCAGAAAACTCTTGATTCTTAAGTTCAAATCCTTGGGGTAATGCTGAGTCAGATCCACATCTGTGACTCCCCTACCTAGACTGAAAAAAAAAGAATCTCCAGGCTGAAAAAGAGAGAAATGAGGAGACTGGTTGGCAGAGAAAAAGAAGTAGAGTTAAACGTGAGTGTGAGAGTTTGCCATGCCTTCTGCCTGCTCAGCATGAGTCCTGAGAGAGGACATAACTGATCTTCTTCTTAAGTTTGGGGACCCATGAAAAGAAAGTATTTCTGATAGAGTGGGGCTGGGAGATAGCAGACAGCAAAACTCAGAGAGAGAAGTCCCTCCCCAGTCCTGCCCATCTATCCTGCCATCATTGAGAAGAAGCTGGGGGTGGGGCTCAGATGCTGTGACAGCTAGGAACAATCCACCTGGTGCCCTACGGGCTGGTGTGGATGGTGTCTGGAGGATCCCAAAGTCTTCCAGTTCTGGAAACCAGGGTTATCTAAGGGAGGGTCTGTAGGGGCTCTCACAGTCAGAATGAGGGAGCTCTCAAAGAAGGATTCTATGGGGACAATCTCTGCTCCCAATGACTGTCCAGCCTTTGTCTGAGGGACCATGATCCCACGCCCACACAGGACAGATGAGACGAGTGACACTGGGATCAGTTTCCACCATAGTATGGAGAAGGTTAACGTGAATGTCTCTCATGTCCTCCTGCCCCACTCCTTCCGCCCCCTCCTGAAATGGTGGAGCTCACAACCCTGAGGACTTGTTTTACCTGGAAGTGACTAGAGTACAATTCTTCAGCAAGCAGAATGGAGATTTAGCACCAGAAATTGAAATGAATTCTAGAGAATGAGGGCAGTTACGGGTTTTGTTTATGTTCTTGTTGCCCACTTGAGTAGGACCTTTCAAATCAGTACCTGCTCTCCTCATATGACTAAAATATCTTTTTAATAAGCTCCCTGCATCCGTCTTACGTGCAGCTGCCAGGTTAATCTTCCTAAATGCCCACTTTAACAGCGCATTCGAAGGCTTCCTGTTGCTTTAGGATGAAGTCCAAACTCTTCATCGCGGAGGCATGGTGAAAGGCCCTACGCCATCTGCTCCCCAACTACTTGTGAATATTTTGCTTTCTGCCATTTTCATTCAGGATCCTCTGTTTCCAGAAAGTCATCCCTCTGACCTCCAGCCTCTATGCCTTTGTTTATCTTCTTCTCCAACTACCTTCACCATATCGTAAATGTTCTCCCTGCTACTTTTTTTAAAAAATATGAATCTGAAGTTACCCCATCATTTGCTTAACAAACAGCTTTTACAGATCATTCTCGTAGGTTTCTAAACACACCTATCCATTTTCAGTCTGCTATGTTATAAGAAGAGTAGTGATGAGTTGCCATGGGAAACGAGAGGAAGGGGAGATTAGCGCAAGATGGGGCTGTCAGGGAAGGCTTCATAGAAGGTATGCACATGTGCTGGGTCATTAAAGCAGGTAAGATTTAGATATACAGAGATAGTAAATGTGGGGGAAGAGGAGTCTGCAAGGAAGAGATAAAACTATGAACAAGGAAATGACCCATACATTTAGGGATTGTTGAATGGTTGAATCCAGCACAAGCTGAGTTCCATTTTCTTAACTCCTAAAATACTTTTTGTCTGTACCACTTATTTTGTATGTAGCTGATCTCTATAGCTATGCCGTATCATCTCTCTGTATATACCATATTAAATAAGCTATCTATCAACCTATCTATTGGAATGATTCATGCACATGACTTGTCTCCAAGTAGAAAAACATTACCTGGGTGTGGGTGGCATGTCTTAAGGATCACAGATAATTTCTGACTGGGTTGCACCACCTTTATTAATGACAAGACATGAAAAATTAAGGAAACTTAGATACTGGACCTGAGCATTGAGTTCTCTGTGGAGCTAAATGCCATTTCTTTATCATTTAGAATGTTTCTAGGAAATGAAACATTTAAAGTGACAGATGCACAGATGCTGAGACTTAACAATGATGATTACAGAATCTGAGTATAATAAAAGAAACTACAGCAGACATAGTAGACACGGAAGAGAGAACAAGAAGATCCAAAGTAAGGGTAATTGGTGTTCCAGATGCAGAGAACTAAACCAAAACAAACAAGATGGTTCAAGCATATAGCAAGGACTTTTTAAAAATGCATAACTATATGCTCCATTACTCAGTGGAGCCTCTGATGCCCTATATCATTGCTAGAGTCAGTTATTCCAGGCAGGATATTGAGCTTCTAACATTACAAATTGGAAAACTGGATCTTTTTTTTTAATTAAAAAAAAAAATTTTTTTTAAATTTATTTTTGGCTGTGTTGGGTCTTTGTTGTGGTGTGCTGGCTTCTCATTGTGGTAGCTTCTCTTGTTGCGGAGCATGGGCTCTAGGCACGCGGGCTTCAGTAGTTGTGGCTCAAGGGCTCTAGAGCGCAGGCTCAGTAGTTGTGGTGCACGGGCTTAGTTGCTTTGCAGCATGTAGGATATTCCTGGACCAGGGCTCAAATCCGTGTCCCCTGCATTGGCAGGCGAATTCTTAACCACTGCACCACCAGGGAAGCCCTGGATCTTTCTTCACATAGAAAAAATAAATAGTGGTTAAATTATTTTAGAATTAATTCAAGTAAATTTTGAGTTTAATGGGATTTTGTAGGCTGATTTAGGTACAGAGTCAGTGTTTTTAGTATTGTTTCAATGTGGAAATGCATTCTGAGTGAGAAGGCCCTAACTTAGAAATAAACTCCTAGAACATAAATCACTTTTTCATTTGGGAACTATCTGTATTTTTTTTGTAATAGCTTCAGAGCCTCACAGAAAACTATACTCAGAACAGGAGTCTAGTAAACACCTGTTGGAAAAAGAACAGATGTATGTAGGTGATGAAATCTGAATTCACTTGTAAGAAGAATAGTAGTTTGTGTACTGGATAGGAAACCCTCATGTTCTTCAAGTGATAATTATGAGGAATCACAAGCACAAGATAGTTACTACACACTAAAAATGATAGTAAATCTTGTCACAACAGGGCAGAGATGGTGGTTCCACCCATCTCTTGGAAGTTGTATATGGGACAAAACTTTGACCGATGTCCACAAAATGAAAGGATTCAAAGGACCTTGGAAGTGAAAGTGACTTGTGATTGCACAGTTCTCTTGGAAACTATTTAACAATTTCCACCCTTAACCTACATTTCATTCACTTATTCATTAATTCATTGTTATTCATTTATTTATGTAGTTCCAGTTACTTATTCAGCCAATGTATGAATTTTCTACTGCTACAGTTGCCAGTAACACAAATTTAGCAGCTTAAATCAATGCAAATGTATTATTTCACAGTTATGTAGGTCAGAATGAAGGCATCAACCAGCCAGGGTCTTATCTGGAGGCTCAGATGGGAGTCCATTTGGGTTGTTGGCAGAATCCGGTTCCTTACAGATATAGAGCCAGGTCCTCATTTCCTTCCTTTCTGGCTGCTGGCGGGGGGCTGCCCTCAGCACCTAGAGGTCCCCTCTCCCAGTCCTTCCATGTGAGCCTCTGAACATAAGAGCCAACAAGAAGGCATTGATTCTTCTCATACCTGGAATCTTTCTGACTTCCTGTTACCAGAATAATTCAGAACAGCACCCACCCTATCTTAAGATCGATTACCTTCATTATATCTGCAAAGTCCCTTTTGCCATGAATTGTAACACGTTCACAGGATCCAGGGATCTGGGTGTGAACTTCTTTACGGGGCCATTCTGCTTACCACAGCCAACAATAATTATTGTTGTTACAGACCTTTTTCATTTTTAATAAATTCTCTACTCAGTGAAAGTTGCAGGGAAGAAAAAAGCTGATCATTAACCTTGTTGAAACCCCACCAAGAAGTGATCTCTTAGTCACATGGTTCACGAGTAACCTAATTTTTTAGCCTTAAAAAAAATCATTTCCAACCCTTAACTATATTAGTGGCTCTCCACTGCTTACTTTGCAAATTATCAAATGTATTTTTTTATGATGGAATCATGAACAGCATAGAGAAATTGCACACAAATATATAACAAGGATATGATCTATGTAACTAATTTACTGCTAAAGTTTCTACCATGTGGAGAGATGAGCATTTGCATTCACTGGTGTTGAGAAGTAAATTTCTGGAGGGTGATTTCACATATAGAAAAGCCCGAAAATATGCATATTCTTTGACACATAAATTGCCCTTCTAGAAATTTCTCTTGAATAAATAATAATGGAATGGATAAAGCTCTCACTACAAAAATATTCAAGACAGCATAACATGATAGTAAACGATTAATGCAATCTAAATATATAAACAAGAAAATGGTTAAGTAAATCATACTTCTTTCATACAATGAAATGTTTTCTGGAGATATTTGGAGATCTGACCTCGCAGGGGACCTCCCAGGTCAGGGCCAAACCTGGGAGAACTAGAAAGGGCTTGGATTTTTCCGTGCCCAATAAATGCAGGGACAGAAGAAACATCTGCATAGTGAATGCAGACCAAGTTCCAATATGGAGCAGGGAGCATAATTTCCCCTGTCCCTGGGTGGGACTTAGTTGTGGTGAAAGACCTCAGACTATGAGAGGTTTCCATAATTCCAGAGCAACACAGGCAACATGCCCAAGGTTTCCGACATAGAGCCAGACCTGGGGAGACTGTGGCAGGTGAGGGCGCAGGTCCATGCAAGCTCCCTGGAGCTTTCAGGTACAACCCCAGGGCAAGGGGAAATCATGAAGTGAGATTAGTTCTTGCTCCCAGTAGACTGAGAGTTAGAAATAAAAATTAAGGTGAACTTTATTTACATTTCTTAGATACCTGAGATTTCTACACACAACACATGAACAGAGAAAGTCTAGATACTCTATAATAGTAATGGTAGTTACCCCTCTAGGTGTTACTGTTATGAGTTATCCTAACTTGATTCTTTGAGATTTTCTATAATTTCCATTTGTTAAGATAATGGAATAGGTATGAGTCTTACATGTGGAAGAAATATGATCATTCTTTATTTTCTGTTAGTCTAATATAGAGTCTAAGCACCAGCCGTATAGCAGGTAATTCTACCCCAGCTATTCTGGAACTCTCTCCTACATCTAATCAGGCTTCTGGAGCAGATGCTGTATTAAGGTGTGTGAATGCCTGGGGAGAAAAGGGTCCCTAGTATCACCATGTCTGTCCACACTGGATCCCACTGTGTCATGAATGAGGTGGGAGATCTGTGGTCTTCCCGTTACCCACACCTGAAACAGGCCTTGAAAGTGTGCTTGTCCTGAAGGAGACATCACTGTGTAGCTGAGAGCACATCCGTGAGTTCTAGATTCTGCTCCCAGGAAGAAACAAATACCACCCCCTCTTGAGCCGATCCTATGACTCTGAGCCTACTTCAATGCCAAAGACTATGACCTAAAGTTGCAAAAGATGACTTAGGTGGAAGTGTGCCTTTTATAGACGTGGTAGGTATGGAAGCCAAGTTTAATCTCTTTTAATGTTTGCACTGCATAGAAGCTTCTCTTTGGATCCATGCCACATGGGAGACTTTTCTCTGTGCTGCGATGAACTCTTATTTCACACACGAGGTCTACTGGTTTGCAGCTCTGATCAAGTGAAAAGGAATACATTCTGAGTTAAGGTGTGAAGTAGTAAGAACAACGTGAAGAAGAGGCAGAGCCCAGAGCAGGTTACAAATTCTGGGCCATTCTCTGCAAGCCTGGGTCTTTTTGTTTTGACTAAACAAATCACAGAGAAGGAATTACTAAGATCCCTTCCTAAGGGGCTTTCCGGCTTAGCGTCC
The DNA here is from genome assembly GCF_964374135.1 of Grampus griseus. Taxonomy (NCBI): domain Eukaryota; kingdom Metazoa; phylum Chordata; class Mammalia; order Artiodactyla; family Delphinidae; genus Grampus; species Grampus griseus. The sequence continues at coordinate 31,128,364 of NC_139006.1, read as the reverse complement.
ACACAGATAAAACCAGGAAAATTAACTACACTCCACATCTGGCACGTGGCCCAGACTCTCTGTGGGAGAATGATGAGGCCTGGCTTGGGTTACAAAGATCACTGATTAGGTTTTCAGGTGGGGACAACTAAGAAAAAGCAGTAAGACAGTACACGATATATCTAATTGTGATCTTTCTTGATGCAAATAACTCCTTGAAAATAAGGGCATAGACATGTATACCTATCTTTAATTTCTTGATAGAAAAGTGGGATAAAATATATGAGAAAACATGAAAAAATACTTATACCAAGGCAGAATAAAATTTATAACTGTTACAGTTTGACAGTCATCAATGCATTTAATATAAATGGATTTTTCTCATCGGGGCTAAATAGACAATAAACCCTACAGTCAGTTGGAGTCTCTATGTACACTCAGAAACTTCTTGGTTCTGCTTGTTCATTATGTGGTGTTTGAAGACTTTAGAGCAATAGGATATAAAAATGTGTCACTTTGGTCTACTTTGCCTTCGAGTGACAGAGCCTGTATTATCTGCTAATTTTAATTACTGTGGGTCGGTCCTTATCTGTGCCTTGCTGATCTTACGCCTCTAGTCATGGTCTTGAGTGACACTGGCTGACATTCAGAAGACACCCGATGTTTTCTTTTCTAGGGCTTAGAATTCCTCTACCCAGATAAGAGGGCAACAAGCCAGGAGACCCCTCCCTGGAAAGGTCTCTCTCCTCCTAACTGGGGGGCTTACTTGGCAACCGCATGTGTGCACCACTCCTTCACTAGAACTGGACTTAACCATTGGAATTGCTTTGTTCAGTCCTGAGTGCCCATATTTTACAATCATTCACACTTTTACACAATCGCTTTTTACCCTCAGGGAGTTTTGCCCTTTTGAAAAATTTGAACCATAGTTTTATTATTCAACCTCAGAGAGGAAATACTCATGAATATTCTGCTTTCTCATATTCACATTCATTTGTGAATTCCAGAAACTTTTGGCTGTAATCCAAATGTCCCTGTGTCCATGATACTAGTTCCTCACCATTCAAAGGGACCTTTCATCTCCAGTTGGCTATTAGCAGTGAAGTCAGACTCTCAGAAGAGCTAAGAGAAAACATAAATCGGTGTTCTTTTAAGTCATTCTTGCTTCTTACTGGTGTAAGCCCTCCAGTCTGGGTACTAGAATATGACAGTTTTTGGTGAAATTTGGAACAGAGTCAAAAGGATGACTTCTTTGCTAAACAATGAGAAAAAAATAGATAATTGGGAAAATAGATATACATTTCTAAGGTAATGCCCCCCACCACCAAATGAATACAAATACTTATTAAGTAAGGGATAATTGCATTCTACTGTGTGAATATGAAACTTTAATTAAACAGTTTTCTGTTCTTGGATATATTTCCAGTTTTAACTTATAAAACGAACATGGCAATGCATATTCATGATTGTTGTTTCTTTAAAAAGTTCTTTCTTTCTTAAAAATATTGATCAAAATTTTCATATTATAAATATGACATTTGTTAAATATAAAAATTTTAAGAAATATGCCTAGGGAAAAAAATTTAAATTACTCATAATCCAGCTACTTTTAGGATTTGGGGGTTTGGAATATCTGTCTCCAGAATGCATGGTATTCACAGGTGAAATCTTGTGATACTTCACAAGGTGTAATAATAAATACAAGGTGGATAAAATTCCCCATTAAGTGGTAAGTTCCCATTATTTAAATTTTATTTAAATTCTATCAAACATTTAAATTCTATCTGTGAAGGTCATCTCTCTGTATTTCATCTCTATGTCTCCCTAAGGTCCCTGAAGCCCGGTAAAATCTAGTCACTTTAGATGTGGTTTATGCTGGGAATGACAACTACCCTGAATATAAATAGATATCCATTAAGTAACAATGGTCAGAAATCAAAGGTCTACGAGGGCTCTGCCAATGGGTTCTAAATTTCCTGGGCTAAGATAGGGTAATACAAACACTCCAAACTTGCCCAGCCTGGCCATCGGTTTCCCAAATATCCGGAGGGAACTCAGAGCTGCTGTGACATTGCTCCCCAGGAGACAAAGCAGCTCATGGGCGCAGCAAATCAGGGGCTAATCTGTGCCCTAATTGGGGACTTCTCTTCCCTGTGGATCAAACAAAGCCAGCTTTCCTCTTCCCTCCAGCAAAATGTGTATAAAGGGAAATTATGCCTGACTTATACTAGCGTTTTTGAGAGTAAATAATGAAAGAGCAAAGGGAAAACTAATAGATCCAATGAACTTAAACCTTCCAAATAAAATCTGACAGTTTCAAAAGAAAGGCAAATGAGCCATGTCAGGTTGGGTTGGGGGCTGTGATATTCGGTCCTATCAGAGACATTTTGTTAGCATGGAAAACTCTTTGGGAATAAATAAAAAGGTAGAACTCTGCCTGGTTCAGCACTGAAACTGGTCTTATTGTCAATTTTACAAAGTTTCAAAAAAGGGGAGAATATGGTGAAACGTCCCAATGTGCACTTGACATCAGGCTCTCCTGCAAAGAAATGGGCCGAGCCAAATGGAAATGACGTGTAGACCTTTTGAAGTGGAAATGAGTCACTGAAAGGGCTTCAGTTTGGATAAGAAGAGGGCCAATTATAGGAATAATGATCTAAACTGTGCTTATTGATTACAGCTTCATAACAGAACCTTACTAGCATTTGTTAGATGCTTTCACACATATTTTTCAGATAATCTTCCAAACAAATCCTGTAAAATGATGTATCCTCACTTTACCTATGGAGAAACTGACATTAGGCAAGTGTAAGTGACTTAGCTGAGGTCATAAACTCATAAGAGGCAGAGCTACCCCTGACAGTCTGCAAAGGCCGGGCAGTTATTATCCAAGAAGGCGGTGTGGAAAGTACTGTGGGCACACACCACAGTCTCGGGCACAAGCTCTTACTGTAGCAAACACTGTTAATACAAGTTTTTAGACATAATCAGAAAGAATATTAAAAAATAAATACAAAATATTATCCTAACTTTATATCAGAGTACACTCCTCTTTGGAATGATATGTGTGATCTTTACGTTCAACTTTTCCAAAAGGAGAAAAGTCAGAGCTGCAGAAGGTCCAGTGATCGGGAATAAAAACAAATCTGCTCTGAGCAAGTGGTGTCTCTTCAACTCAGTGTATCCCTGAGAAGACATTGTCATCACAGCAACAAAATGAGTTCAAGTGGGGCTTCCCTGGTGGCGCAGTGGTTGAGAGCCCGCCTGCCGATGCAGGGGACACGGGTTCGTGCCCCGATCCGGGAAGATCCCACATGGCGCGGAGCGGCTGGGCTCCTGAGCCATGGCCGCTGAGCCTGCGCATCCGGAGCCTGTGCTCCACAACGGGAGAGGCCACGGCAGTGAGAGGCCAGAGTACCGAAAAAAAAAAAAAAAAGAGTTAAAGTGCACTGATGTTAAGTCTTGCGTGTATATGTTAACTTTGTCCTCTCTTCTGTCTTCTCCTTTCAAACATGAAGCAGATATCTGCTAGTGTTTTGCCCCTTCTCCCCAACCCTCATCCATTTCCAGCTGTGCTTCCCTTTTGGGGAACCTCCCCCTCCTGCACTTGGAGTTCATTTGCCCTTGAAAGTCTCTGCCTGTACTCCAAGGATGAGATGGATAAGCCAGCTGACCTGACAGTGCTCAGTGATTGGTTCAGAGTTGGTCGTGTGACTCAGGGTGTTACAACCAGAGCAACCTGCTTTATCTGATGTATTAGTGTCCTGTGGCTGCTGTACCCAGTGAACACAAACCTGGTGGCTTAAAACAACAGAAACTTAGTCTCTCACAGTTTTGGAAGCTAGAGCCTGACATCTGTTTCCCTGAGCCACAGTCAAGGTGTCTGCAGGGCCATGGTCCCTCTAGGGGCTGCCAGCATTCCTAGACTCCTGGACGCATCACTGCCATCCCCACCTCCATGGTCACATGGTCTCCTCCTCCTCTGTGTGTGTGGTGTCTCCCTCCACTTTCTCTTATCAGGAATTATTATGTTATTGCGTTTGAGGTCCACCTGGAGAATCTAGAATAATGTCCCCACGTCAAGACTCTTAACCTAATCATATCTGCAAAGACCTTTTTTCCCTTATAAGATAACATTTACTGGCTTGAGGGATGCCGACCTTCCATCTTTGGGTGGCCATTACTCAGCCTGCTGCATCTGGGCAGAATTAATGACAGGAAACACATCTTTTTCATACTGGACTTGGGCTTGCTTCCAGTGGCCAAGCCTGTAGAATTCTTGCCTGAGACGGGCCCAGCAGGCGAAGTGGAGCAGAACACAGGTCTTGATGACATCCTTTCAGGATTCAGCCAGGCCCCAAACTAGGCCAGCCTCTGGACTACAAGTTATTTTCGCCTCTAAATTCCCTTTTTCCTTAAGCCAGATTTTTTTTTTCCACAGATAAAGCAATATAAATTACATCTCCACTATTAGAATACATCTTCTGGAAAAGTGTCTCACATTGAGCCCATTTCATAATCTAGGGGAGTGGAAATTTTCTACTTAAACCCAATCCTTTGGAATATCCATGTGTGCATTTTATGATCGTTTACTTTGAGTCAAAGGTAGAATCAAGTTGTTTCTGAGAATTCCTGTTCGTTTTTTTTTTTTCTCTTTTTCCATTGTCTGGAGGTGTTTCTTATCCCCTCCTTTCATGCTGTTTTTCTTTCCACTTCACCTGACTCTCACTCCATTTCTTTTCCTTTCTCACTTCAAAGGTCTCCTAACTAAAATGTGCTGAGGCACTTGAAATGTGGTACCTTGGCGAATTACTGTCAGACACTGTAACCTTTGGATCAGCTAGAATCTTGCTGTGAGAGGAGACAGCAGGTATTGATGGAAGCTTAGAAAAAAGAATCATTAGAAAGTTCACATTGGTAAAGTTCTTCTATGAAGAGAAAATAATAGAAAAGAGTTAAGTTGTAAAATGGGCAATTAGCTGTTGACAATTAAAATGTTTGGCATAAAATATTCTGAGCATATAAAGTAAAATATATGTTGCAGATACAGAGATTTGGGGTCATGAAGCAATGTAGCTTTCAAGATTTAATTTCAAGAAGATGGATTTTTAAAAAGTTTCTTATGGTGTCTCTGCTAACAGGATGGGGAAACTTGGGCTGAACAGTTGGATATGTGCTGAGTGTGTGGCCAGGTGAAAACTAGATTGAAGCGGGTGATGACCCATGTTTATCCAGACATGGATAACAGCAGTTTTAGAAGATCTGCTAAAGGCTCTCTTTCATTTGATGTGTTTATTAGTAACTTCACTCAGGCATGTTTATCAAGTTCAAGTATGACATGAGCTGGGAGAGACAGAGATGAATATACTGAGTGATAGAACCCAAAATGAAACTGTCAAGCTGGATCTTGAACTAAATCTAATGAAACCAAAGTTAAGTGGCCTCTATATTAGGTTCACATTCAAGTTCACAAACTCAAGATGAGGGAACTATGGCTTAACAGCACTTTCAGGAAAAAACCAGTTATTTTTGGTTAATGGCTAGAGCCAAAAATTTTTTTAAGTTGCCAGAAGAGTTCACTGAATCTTGGTTGTCTTGCGACTAACAGAATCTGGAACCGGGGAGATAACCATGACCCTCAGCCCATAGCAATCACTGTGCTTTCAGTGAGAACCAGGTAAACTGCCTTTGGTCCAAAGGATAGGGACCAGGTGATGAGTGGCAGGAGGAAGTACTGAAAAGATGCTTAAGATGCTTAGTGAGAAAAAATATAATTCCAAAGTCATAAGGTGTGTGTTCAACATTTGAAGCCATACAGAGTCCCAGGCCGCATTTCAGAAATTTAGATTCAGTAGTTAGGAAAGAGACTTCAGTAATGTATCTTTTTACAAACCTCCCCAGGTGATGATTAGACGGACTAATTTTTAAAACTCAGATTCTAGATTCTAGAGCAGCTTCCAACTTTTTACGCACCTAAGAATTTTTGCTTTCCAAATCGTCCACATCTTTTAAAGTATTCCTTAAAATCGATCCATCCTCAAATACACATCATGTGTTTATCTTTTGCCAGATACAGAGTTGGAGAACACGGGGATCACTGCTGCTCTCATCCCCAACCTCCAATCACATCAAGAGCTTTAGGAAATGCCCCACCCCCATCTCCAGCCTCAGGGATGATAAATACAGGCCTGGGAAACTGTCATTCCGAAAAAGCTTCCACGATAAGCTGAATGTGACATTCAACAAGGCTTTCTTTTGCTCAAGAATTCCGTCTTCCATAAATTGACAAGTTTTATTTCAGGAAGTGCTAGGGAAGGAATGATGTAGGTAGAAACAAAGGCTGGAAAGAATCATTGACACCAGCTGGCTAATGAGTTACGATTCCACCTCTCCCGATGTGGTGGGCATACACCCACCCTCTGCACATCTGCATGTGACACAGGAGGCCCTGGGGGACCAGACCCATCATTTGTGTCCCTAACGGGTTCTCAGAATTTCACGCATGTCACCCCATTTCTGCTCATGCGAGCTTGTATGCACTTAGGCTAGGGAAGAGATCCCTGTTAACTGTGGGATTCTGTATTTGAAAATAAAAGACATGCTGAATGTTTCAGACTTTTGTGAAGGCTTCCTGGCAGCCTTATTAATTTGTTCTTATTTTGGTACTCACTGTTCTTTCGTCTGAGTGGTTATTTTAAAATGGGAAAGGAACCTAAATTAGTATTATACATTTTAAGACATACATTTGCATACATCATGAACTTTAATTTATAGTTGGGCCAAATAATTTTAACAGTTGCTGTAAAATCCGTTATTTAATAATAGTTTTTACTACCATACTGAATGCAGCAGTAGACAAGCTTAATAGCCTCGTGTCCACAACAAATTTCCAGCTATTATGTGTACATCCCGCGTGCCTTTGACAACTCCATGGACCAGTCAAATTCCCACTGATTGCATTATTTGAATCTTGCTAGAAACTAGTTCACCATGTGCGCACAGTAGTTTTTTAGTGAATACATCTGTTTTTCCGACCTCAATTTCTTTTGCTTTCTCAGATTTACATCATTATAAAAACGACTGTTATTTTCAATAGAATAATTTTCCATAATCATATATGTACCCCTTCATAGGGCATCTGCGATTCAGTTCTAAAGCACAAAGAGGAAAATGTGCATAAATTAACGACATTTAACATTTATACTTCTGGTAGTAAACATAAGAGAAGATTTCAAGGGGGTTAAAAAAAAACATATTTTAGACATATACCAAGGTAGTTAAGTAAGGAAATTTAAATTGGGCCATTGGAGAGAAAATGTAAAAAGTATAAAAATATAACACTAACTTGATCCCTGTTTTTGGCAACTTGCTTTTTAAAGTTATGTTTATTTTCTTAAAAGTGTGACTGTGGTTTTAATTGAGTTACCTAAACTTGAGGTAGTTTTGATTATCTGAATTTAAGAAACTCTAAAAGTATTAAATCTGATTATGCTAAATACTCCATTTATCTCATTTATCTTTGTACCAGCCTCAGTTAACAATAGACTTGTTTTTTGTTGGCTTAATTTTCTAATCATTTAATTTCTATCACCAATTCATTCCAAACTCTACCTACAAATATCTAAGTCTCCTCCCAATATGTTTAAACATAGCATTCTATTAATTTCATCTTCTTGGAGACATCTCTCTTGGACTCCTGACCCAGTGCAGTCTTCTCTGGATCTTCCACATGGCTGTTCTCCTAGATGTCCCTATGCTTTAATCCTGAGAATTCTGTCTTTTCTGTGTTGCTTCCCTTGTTATCCCAAATTCTATGCTTTTGAAATTATTGGTTTGCTTATCTGTCAGTAGTTTCCTTAGAAGGAGTTAATTTTTCTGAAACTTTGCATATTTGAACAGGTTTTTATTTCACCCTTATTGCAGTATGGCTGAGAATGTGATTCCAAATAGGAAATAATTCACTTTCAGAATTTTGAAGGCTTTGCTCTGTTGTTTTCCGGCCCTTCTGAGCGCTACTGAGAAGTCGAAGTCATTGTGCGTCACACTGCATTTTCTGAAGCCGTTTTTTCCTCTCTGGAAGCTCATGGGGTATTTTCTCTGTCCAATTGTTCTGAAATTTCACAATGATGTGCTGTGGTTTGGATCTATTTTCCTCTATTATGCTGAGCACTCAAAGGGCCCTTTCAATCTGGAGGCCCTTCTTTTCTTGGAAATTTTCTTGGTTTATTTTCTGATTATTTCTTTCCCACTGTTTTCTCTTTTCTTTCCCCTTGGAACTTCATTATCTAGATAATGAATGTTCCTGGCCTAATCCTGTGATTTTCATCTCGTCTTTCTGTTCTACTTTAATGGAAATTAAATTTTTTCTACTTTAACGCATAAATTCATCAATTTTATTTTCCATCCTTTCTACTGAATCTTTCATTTCTGCTATTACATTTTTAATTTCTCAGAATTCATTTCTATTATCTGGATATTCCTTTTCTCCAACATCCTGTTCTCATTTTAAAGAGGCTCTGTCTCATTGCCCTAAGAGTGTTATTGATAGATTTTTTTCTTGTAGTTTTCATGTCTCTGTCCAATATCTGGTATCGGTTTTTTTTTTCTGTTTATTATTTATGGGTTTCATAGTAGAGATTTTCCTCTGCTTTTTATTAGTCACTGGTTCTCTCCTCATATTTAGAAGTGGGGCTTTATTTTATGGTTGTGAGTTATACCTCAGTAGGGCTCTAAACAGAGAGGGGTATTATGGGGTATGGGGTATTATGAAGCTCCAAGCACATGGGTGAGTCTTGTCAATTTCAGTGAGCTCCTGGATGGTTTCACTGGGAGAACTCCAATGTCAGACTCCACGTCATGTCTCCTGGGCTGGTCAGATTGCTCAGAGAAGAATCTTCCCATCTTCCATCTGGAAGGTGAAAGCCTGGTTGTCAGTGTTCTAGAAGCTGAGTGGGGGAAAAAATGGTTGAGGTGTTTCAAAATTCATTATTTACACTGTCCCTTAAGCTCCATTTTCAACCTGGTATTCCCAACCTCAGTGGTGCCGAATGTCCCCAAGCTGTGTCACCTCCTGTCGTGACTTTGCCTGAACCTTAACCTCTTGTCTTCCGCCAGAGCCGATGAGAAGCCGTCGCCTGCGGAAGCTGACGAAGGATGATTTGGCCGGGGGCTGTTAGCTACATTTGAACAAACTCTTAGCCAATCCTCCTGTTTGCAGTCCACCTAGACCCCTACTTCCTAAAGCCTTTGGGACTTCGGGTGCTTCTTGAATTTCTTAAATGCCAGCGTAGGGTTTGTTTTTCCTTGTTCCGCTGGGTAAATTGCCATTCTTCTTTGCACTTTTCCACTTTCAAAATTTTGTTGCCCTTGCCCCCTCTCCCATTTATTGTCTTTGGGGTTTAATTCTTTTTTCCCCCTTATCCCTTTTTTTAAGGTTTCAATATTTCATTCAAGTTTTATTTATTTATTTATTTATTTAGCGGTACGCGGGCCTCTCACTGTTGTGGCCTCTCCCGTTGCGGAGCACAGGCTCCGGATGCGCAGGCTCAGCGGCCATGGCTCACGGGCCCAGCCGCTCCGCGGCACGTGGGATCTTCCCGGACCGGGGCACGAACCCGTATCCCCTACATCGGCAGGCGGACTCTCAACCACTGCGCCACCAGGGAAGCCCTCAAGTTTTATTTTAAGCGATGTTAATTACAGCATTTGAAGGGGAGGATCTAATTCCACACAGAATGGAAGACTCTAAAATGTACCCATTAAACTGCTTAAAAATGAACTGAATGGCGAGAATACAACAGAAGTCCAATTTAGATTCTGAGTGTGCTCACCACGTGATTATCATTATTTGAGGCTTCCGGGAGGAGGCAAAGGTACACGTGTGGGTTCAATATACTAGCTTTAACCCAAAGGACTGATACATTTATGGGTCTTTCTGCCTGCAGTATCTTTTCCTATAAAAGGGGGATAAATATAGGCTCATGATACTATTTATAAGACATAATCACTTTCATCTCTGCATTGCTTTACACTGTATAAAGCGTTTCACATATATCTCCTTTCGTCCTCCTGATACTTTTATAAGTCAGTTAGGGCAGGTGCTGTTAGTCCTTTTACTTAAGTAAACTGAGGAGCACAGAGGTTCCTTTGCCAGAGGTCACATGCCAGCCAGGGATGGAGTTGGACATGCAGTGCTTCTGGGTGCCTGGGGGTCTGATGGAGCTATTTGAACAGAACAGACAGCAAGGAGAGGAGCACAGCTGATTCTGGAAGCTGACTGAATGTTTACATAATTCAGAAGAAAATGAACGTGTTAGGCAGGGATAAGAGATCTCAGTTTCTATCAAGCAAATGGTTAAAAAAAAATTCCAGGCGAATCTGTGGTTAGGGAAACAGAATGAAACCTAGAAATTTAATCAAGATTTCAAGACATCAAGTTAGATTCCCTGGTAAGGATACGTATGACACAAGTCATTATCTCAGCACAAAGCCCTATTTCTTAAGGTTAAATACTGATTTTCTTATCTTGGATGTCCTCTGGAAATCTTATTACCCTCATGGCTATTCTTCTGTATTAAAGGAGCATGGAAACACAGAAGGCAGCACACAGTATCTGCAATCACCGTCTACTAGCATCTCTCTCCTCTGCTGAGCTGTACGGCCCCTTTGGAAGAAAAATACAGGAAACCTTCGGACTTATCATCCTCTTTTTCATGCTAATTCTGTCATGTTTATCTTTAGCCCCTTATTTAATGAATTAACAAATAGCCATGGAGTCCCTTGGTAGGTGGCCCCAGAGGAGATACAAAGAGGGAAAAGGCAACCTCTGTCCTGAAGAAGTCATCATTTTTGAGGGAATAAGACATCAGATCATAGCAGTGAGGTCGAGATATCAGATCTTACCAAAATATGGGATATTCACGTCCTGTCCAAATATGTCATTCAAAATCATTCATTCATTCAACACAATCTGGCTACTTTCCCGGGCAGCTGTTGAGCGATGGTGGCTGACCCGGCTGGATTAGGGCCATGTTGGACTTGGGATTTCTGCAAGAGGCATGCCATCTTCTTACACTGTCTCTGAAATCGGGCCATTGACTCCACCATTCTTGGGCAGCTCTGCCTTGATGTCTGGCCTCTTAGTTCTACCTTCATACCCTTTATTTATTTATTTATTTATGGCTGTGTTGGTTCTTCATTGCTGCGCGTGGGCTTTGTCTAGTTATGGCGAGCGGGGCATACTCTTTGTTGCAGTGTGCAGGCTTCTCATTGTGGTGGCTTCTCTTGCTGTGGAGCATGGGCTCTAGGTGTGCAGGCTCAGTAGTTGTGGCTCGCGGGCTCTAGAGTTCAGGCTCAGTAGTTGTGGCGCACGGGCTTAGTTGCTCTGTGGCATGTGGGATCTTCCCAGACCAGGGATTGAACCCATCCATGTCCCCTGCATTGGCAGGCAGATTCTTAAGCACTGCACCACCAGGGAAGTCCCCACATCCTTTTTTCTTCCAATGTTCCACCGCGGCAGGAAGGGTATGGCTCTCTACCTACTGTTCTCTTTGACGTGGACTCTCACATACATCCTCCTCCCTCCTGAGGGGACTGCATCCTGCCCTCGTAGCAGGGGACACAGTAGTGTACCATAGGCAGGGAGAAAGCCCTGCTTGTTGAGAATAAAAAAAAAAAAAATCATCCCTCTTACCCTGCCGATTGAATTAAGCATCATGAAGGAAATAAACAGAGTATGAAAAAGAGGATAAGAAGAGATACCTGGATTCATTCATGAGAGAATTCCTTCCCCAGGGGAAGGCATTCACTGGAACCTGAAGGATGAGAAAAACCAACATGCAAAAGGCAGAGGGAACCATAAATGAAATCCGAAGCAATGGTAAGTCATGTCCATTAAGCTGATAATTAGGGAGGACAAGCAGATGGGAGGTGAGCTGGGTCTTCTCGGTGTTCCTAGAAATCAGTTCACCCAACAACCATTCCCAGCCATCTTCTCCTATGCTTCCTCCACTAGAGAGGCTGGGAAACTGCGACTGAAATTCCCAGCACCCTGGGAGCAAGACGTGGCCATAGGACACCATTTTTGCTGATGAGCTGTAGCAGAAAGTCCTTTTGGGGTCCTTCCCTTCCCCAGAAAAAGTCAAAAGCCCCCAAGAAGAAGTCATCTTGTCCCTTGCCATTCCTCTTCCTCCCTTCCTGGAGTGCAGAAGGAGGCACTTATGTTTCACAAGGCTGGGAATGAGCAGTAAGACCGGAGGAACATAAGCCCTGCATGGCGTGGTGGTGGGGCTGCATCACCTGGGCTACCCATCTCCAGGTGAGAAACTATAGCATGGTAACTTCTTCTTTTTTAAACATTTTCTGAGCAGTTTACTTGAATTCATAGTTAAACCTCATAAGAATTTAAAAAAAGTAGGTGCCGTTGTCATCCCAGTTTTTAGATGAGGAAGTTGAGGCATGGAAAGGTTGCATAATTTACCCAAGAGACTCGGTTGGTCAGTGGAAGAAGTTGGACTTTGAACACAGGCAGTGTGTACCTCAATCCCATCCCCTTGACCACTGGCTACATGCCAGTGTTGGCCGGGTTTTCTGTTACCCACAGATGACTGTAACCCTAACCTATCCATCCTTGAAGGATGGATAAAGTTTAGACAGCAGCTTTCAGATCATCGTATCAGTACATGTCGGTGCAGTGTGTGCCAGAGGAGGGCAAGAGAGACAACAATTTGATGAAGAATTTAGGCTAGGTAAAGAGACAAAGGTGAAGACAGAAAATACAGCACAGTGAAAAGACAAATACCATATGATATCACTTATATGCGGAGTCGAAAATATGACACAAATGAACTTATCTACAAAGCAGAAACAGACTCACAGACATAGAGAACAAACTTGTGGTTGCCAAGGGGGAGAAGAGGTTGGGGAGGGATGGAGTGGGAGTTTGGGGTTAGCAGATGCAAACTATTATATATAGGATGGATAAGCAACAAGGCCCTACTGAAGAGCACAGGGAACTATATTCAATATCCTGTGATAAACCATAATGGAAAAGAATATGAAAAAGAATGTATATATACATGTATAACTAAATATATAGTTATATACATGTATATATATGTATATGAAAAAGAATGTATATACACATGTATAACTAAATCACTTTGCTGTACGCCAGAAGCTAACACAACACTGCAAATCAACTACACTTCAGTAAAATAAATTAAAAAAAAAAAGAAAATATAGCAGAGTGAACTAGAAAGGGAACTACAAGTCACAGATCTACTGGCTACGCCTGACTGTGGCTTAATTATACTGCCTTATCTTTAGCAGATCTAAGTCATTCTGTCTTTAAGCCTCAGTTTCCTCATCTTTCAAATGGGCATAATAATCATACACGTCTTTTAGAGTTTCAATGCCCTAGCAAAATGCTCTGCTCCGAGTAAGACTTCAGTAAATATTAGGCCCCAAAACATAGTGAGATAAAATCAAATGTTTTCCTCTGTGGCTTGTCTCATCTTCACAGTAATGACTGTCTGGAATCTTCAATTCAAAATGCAACATTTGGAAACTTAAAAATATTAAAGATGAAGAGAAAGTAAAGATGATCTTTTCTTTGATGTGAGCGGTGAAATGTTTTTTCTTTTTTTTCATATTCTAGTGAAAACCTGGCCTTATTACAGATCACAGGCCCCTGCACCCCATTGTTGCAATAACTTAATCTGAGGGAGGATTCTGACTTTGTCAGTGCAATGTTTCTTAATAGTATTAGTCAAGCAGAGCTTGAAGGAACGTACCTATTGACTTCAAAGGATTTGTTTTCAAGAAAGTGAAATAAAAAGGAAATAAGAATTCATGGGAACTGGATTGGGTACCATGATTTCCACACCGAGTTTAGGAAAAGCTCCCTAACCTCCAAACTGTGTTCTGAGAAAACAGTTGTCTGGTACAAAGGCACGAGAACTGGTATAAAACGTTAGTTCAAAGCCTTTGGGGAAAAAAAGAGGGACCCAAAGACAGTCATTCTCTCCTTTAATGAACCCCCATGTGGAGAGTGGCTGCTCCGTGGGGAGCTGGTGCCTTTGAAGTGACTGTGAATCAGACAACCAAGTGCCACCTCACGGCCTCTGACTGAGCTAGCAGATTTCCAAGGCTTCACAGCTCCAAAAGAGCCTGCACAAAGCATTTTCTTCCAGGACTGCTTGCAGACTTAAACAAAAGACGCAGAGAGTGACTGTACAGGGACCACCAGTGGACTCTGAAAAAATCTTCAGAAATCAGGGTTGTTTTTTTTTTTTTCTTTGTTTTTTTCCATATTCAATGAACCAGCCTGAAAACTATGGCTGACGTGTGTGTGGAAGGCTGTTACCGCGTCTCTAATGTTGCTGCTTCCAACAGGAAAAGCATGCTGCTGGCTCTCCATCCCCAGGGACAGGGCAGACAGGCTTTTCTGGTCAGCGGGGTGCTGCTCTGCAGGCAGTTGTTTCCCCTAGTCCAGGATGCAGGGGTGGAAGGAAAGGGTACAGCATGGCTTGTTTCCCCAGAGGGCCCCTCGGTGTGCAGCAGCCTGAGCATCCTGCCCTCCCAGCGCAGGGAAGGCCCCAGAGAGCTGTGTCCTTCCCCGCAGAACATACAGAACAGCCCGCAGAGGCGACAGACTTTCTGGAGATCAGATGGTTGCCAGGGACTCTCCGGCAGAGCGCTTCCTGTATCTGCCGTTCCGGGAACACACGTTTGGACGTGGCTGTAATAAGCATATTTTCTAGTACCTTGACGTCACCATGTGGGGTCCACCTTGCTACAGACCCCACGAGTAAGCAGGGAATGTTTTGAGACTATCAACCTACCATTTTACCTAAAATAAAGCAAAAGGAAAAAGTTCCATAGAAACAGATTGTTATAAAAATATGACCTATTTGCAAATCGCGAACTTATAGTCCCACCTGGTAAGATGAAAGAGAAGAGCTGCATAGTAAACTAAAAGTTTAGTCATCGGGGGCCTGTTTATAAAGAACTTGTACCCGACAATGTCGTTGACACTCTTACAACACAATGGGATAGACAGGACAGAAATTATTATTCTCATTTTGCCGAGGAGCAAACGAGAAAGGGCTGTCATGATAAATATTGTGGTTCCCTTGGATGTGGCCTGGTGTTGGGTCTGGCAGCTGATATAAACTCAAATGTGCCCAAAAGCAGAGGCTGTTGAGAAAAGATGGAGGGGAAGCCCTGCTGAAGATCGTCCCATCTAAATGGTAATTGGGCCCAATTAGGTGTTTCTGTCCCATCTCCCTGCGCAGAACCCCAGCACAGAACTTCGTGCAGAGTTGATTCTCTTTAGTATTTGATTTTAAAACCAGCGCTTAATAACTTAATAACTACCTCTAATGATGTGCCAGGAACTATTCTGAACACTTTATATCACTATCTCATTTAATCCTCTCAACAACTCAGTAAAGTGGGTACAATTATTACCTTCATTGTACAGGTAAGGAAACCGAAGCACAGAGAGGTTAAGTGACTTGCCCAGTGTCACACAGACTAACGGTGTCAGAGTTAAGATTTTTAAAAAGAATAGGCAAATGCATTGTCCTAGTATCAGCATTTCAGGAGCTTAATTTCTATTCTGAGGGTAATGTGGGCAAAGCAAAGAACTGAAACCTATTCCCTCTCCCCTTTTAATTAGGCCTCGAGAAGGAATTCCTGGGGCATCTAAAAATCCAAAAAATTTAAGCCTTTATGCACAAGTGGCTTTGAAGTCTGCTTGGAGGAGCCTTGCCTTTTGCTGGTGACAGGTTCTGGCCTCAGGTAGGATACAAACAACTTCAAAAAAGAGCACCTGCCCCCATTCTTTCTTCTGTGCAGGTGAGAACCGGGCTTCACTGCTTAAAGTTTAAATGCCCTGGTTTCTTCTGGCCCCCGTGAACTGCTAATGTGTTTTTCACACACATTCAGAAGGTGAGTGAAGCTGTGAAGTCCTGACTGAGTAAGCCGACTCTGATGGCGAGGGCGTGCACCCAGCAGGGATCTTCTCATCTCTGCGTCCACTCTCCCCACCCCCCAGCGCTGCCCGCGGCTCACGTGCTTCTCCAGGTAGCGACAAGTGGGGGCGGGGGCGGGGGGGGGCGGGCAGAGACTGGGATGCACTCTACGCCCTTAGGGCTTTACTTCATCAGAGAGGTTTGTTCAGGGCCTCAGATGCACGCAGAGCTGCCACGTGTAATGCCATTTCTGCAAGCCAGGAAATGGAAACTAATTTAAATCACACAGTTGGGACTCAATCAAGCTGGACTCCAAATTCCAAGCTAGCTCTGTCTCCCACTCCCTCTCTTTCCCCCTTCTCCCTTCCTTCTTTCCTTCCTTCCTTCCTCCTTACCCCCCTCCTTCCTTCCCTTTGTTTTCTCTTCAACGACATACTATCTTTGATCAATGAAAGAATACATCATTGTGAAACCCATACGAGGGGGCTTATTTACATTTTCCATTTATTATCTCAAAATACACTTCCACAATCTCAACGTGCCTCTAAAAAGGGAATTAATTATTGCAGCAGGGCCTAGAGAACAAAACGTGAGTTTTCTAGGACAATGTTTTCCGTTTCTGCTGGGTCCTGTTAACCCCAGTTGAGCCACCTGGGAGGTATTTAAATGATTCTTTTGTCGATGCTTTTCGGCAGGTGTGATAGATACTTTTGATGGATCAGGAACTTTCTGCCTGTGGTTAACCAACAAATTCAACCTAACATTGAGGATAGGTGGGGATAGGTTATGGTCAGTTTTCTTTTTTTATTTACATTTTGACTTTCAGGAGGTTGGGACAAATGTCACAAACAGAGTTACTGATGCTAAAAACACCATCACAGTGCAGACAGTGGGCAGCGTGGGCTCCTGCCCTGGGCCCGGGCCTTCCAGGACCCTGGGGATCACTAACCTATAAAAATAAATGTACTAAGGGGCACGTGGTCACGTCTGTCACTAGGTATCTGGTGCTCAGTGTTGAGAGACCATAAACCATAACCCTAAACATCCAATCTCAAAACCAGCTCTGTGCTGGCTTCAGAGAAACGCTTCACCCTGACTTTTGTCCCCTGGCCTTGGAAGGGCACTGTGAAGATTTCCAGGGTGTGCTGCCACTGACACGCACATGGACACACCGAGGTGTGCGGAAAATGTCACGGCAGAAGCACTTCGTTGAAAGTCCAATCAATTAAAAATCAAATCCTTGCTTTCAGGTAGCAGGAAAAGAAAACAGTCTTAAATGTGAGTGAGTGGGGTTTCCTCGTAATGCCAACCACCAATTTTCTTGCTTCGCTTTGGGTTCCAAGTCTGTAAGAAGTCACACACTAGTGTAGTATTTGCATGTGTGAAACTGGGTGATTGAGGAACATCTTTCAAAATGAAATGATTAATATTACTGTTAAAATGGTAGATATGTAGTTATACGTGAAACAGGACACTGATTCTTTACATTGACAACTAGGTGGACATTGAATGCTCACATGGCTAATAGGTTTCTGTTTATTCAAAATTCATCATGTATCACTGAATTTAAAATATTAAAGAAAATGTTAAGCTTTTTATGAATCTTTTTTTTTTTTTTTTTTGGGGGGGGTACGCAGGCCTCTCACTGTTGTGGCCTCTCCCGTTGCGGAGCACAGGCTCAGCGGCCAATGGCTCACAGGCCCAGCCGCTCCGCGGCATGTGGGATCTTCCCGGACCGGGGCATGAACCCGTGTCCCCTGCCTCGGCAGGCGGACTCGTGCCACCAGGGAAGCCCTATGAATCATTTTATTTCAGTCTTGGTATTCATAATCCTAATTTGTAGTTTGCATTTTACTTCTAGCAGATATCTTTGAATCATTGGGAAGAAAGGAATCTTCAGCAACTATAGGAAAGTAAGTTTAATTTTCTGATTAAAAAATTTTGAATTTATGTTTTTGATGAAAATATATACTCAAATTTTGCATAATTTGAATACACTAATCCTTTCTCAGTGTTTTCCCAAAGAGCTTTCTATGATGACGGAAATGTTCTATATCTGTGCTGTCCACATGTGGCTACTGAATGCTTGCAAGCACCACTGAGGAACAAAACTGGGTGAAATGTGGCTATAAATGTTCCATACAGAACAGATCATTGCTATCACTAGGACAAAAATTATTTGACAGTCTCGATTATGGCAACATATGAGCGATTTTACTAAAATAAAGGTAGTATTTATGCAGTATTGTTATCTTTGTCAAAGTAGGAACATATAACATATTATATAATAGTTTGCCAGCTTGATGAATAACTTCGAAATATTTAGACATATGATGGGGGCTGGCTTGACAGCACCCCTAACTGTGACCAGCCATTCTGCATATGTCACCGTTGTCCCCAGAGAGACAGGAGTGTCATGTGGTTGGATTAAAATTTAAAAAACCTCCCCTGCTGGGAAAAAAAAAAAGTGACAAGAAATGTCCCATTGGAAGGACTCCTACAGCATCCTTTCCTTAGAGGAAGTCCAATCCATTCCTTTTGAAGAGAGGCCTTCCATTTGGGCTCAGTGCTGCTTTGGCCAGTTACCTGGAAGAGGGAGTGAAGAAACAGTAGCTTAGCTGTTAGAATTGCCAGGGAAGGAACTGCTGGCAAAAACCCCACCACTGTTTGCAATGTGGATTTCAGGCTAATAAGGGCAGAGTTGGCTTAACACTGTCATGTTTAGAGATCAGAGATAATAGAAATTCATTGGGTCTCCCACTGAGCTTTAAGTAACCTGAGGAAGGGACCGGGCACCTTCTGGTTACCAGGGTAACAGCACTGGGAATCCCTACATGGCTTTCTCCCCACTGGTGAAGGGACCCCTATCTGCGCAGCTGACTCCCATGCCCCCACCCAGCCACCTCACACACGTCCTTGCCCCGGGGTGGGGTGCTCCAGCTCTAAGGCTGTTCCGTACTTTCTCCTGGGGGTCCCCAGGGCAGTGAGCCCCAGTTGCCCACAGTGGCAACCTGCTCATTCATACACCCTATATTGACTCCACCTCACCCTTCTGTCTCACTTTCCCATTCCTCTTGTACTGCTTCCTGGGATTACTTCCTCAATAAAACCTAAAACCACTTACACTTAAATCCTTAACTTCAGGCCTGTTCCTGGGGCAGCCCAGCGTAAGACAACCTCCAGCCCATAGCTCAGTGCCTGGCAGATATATGGCCTTCTTAGATATTTGCTGAAAGAACTCACATACTTTGCAAATGAAATCATACCTTAATATTAACTTCTTCACCCGACTCAAAGAAGGAAAATGACTAGATTGACATCTCCTTATGTGGATCCATCTCACATCTACTAATATAACAGCTCCACTGGAAAGCACATGACCATTCAAATAAAGGAAATTTGGGCTCCATCACATCACAGGACCTCAGCACCAGGGAAAGCCCAGGTGACAGACCCTCACTGCTGATCCTTGGAGGTGTGTGACCCCCCTGCCTCTCCATACTTCAAAAGTTATTTTGCAATCGAGATAAGGCTCAACAAGTACCTATTTGGGAGAAGAAGCAGGATGATGTAAGGTCCGTAGTATTAAAACGTCAATGATTAATACAGAGCCTTCGAAAGAGCACTTCTGATAAGGATCTAATAAGTGGAATTTTGCAAGAAAGAGGAGCTGTTCGTTGGGCACCAAAATCAAAAGTCCAGTCCCTCAATTTGCCCCGGGGAGGTGACAGCTGTGACATATCCTTGTCTGTTGGTTCTAGGGTCCACTGGAGACAGGGTCGAGGTGAGCGTGGGATCAATGCACTTTCTGGGCCTTTGTCAGTACCGGAGGGAGCCCGGGGCCCACTTGCTTCATGGGTTTGCCCTCTTGCTGGCGCGGTTCCCCGCCCTAGAACACCGTGCAACTCACCGGTAGTTACTTGGTTTCTAATTTAACCTCTTCCCAGGCCTTCTACTGCTTTCAATTAGCTAGGCCTGGCGCCTGCAGCTCCATGTGTGTTATTCCAAAGGAAATAGAAGGATTGCCCCCCGCTTCCCCACCTTTTTCTTTTTTTTCAATTTTACAAACTGAACCTCTTTACTGATGCATTGGAAGCTATTTTATCCACTTAATGAAATAGGCATTCCACACCCCAAATGGTAAATTATATATTTCAAGACATCATTTGATTCATTACCCACGCCTCCTCCCGCGTTCCCCAACACTTTGCACCAGACACAGAAATCACAGGTTACGTAGGTCCGTGTGACCGCCGCCTTCCGTGCACGGCCCGCGGCTCGCTCGGGCCCACCAGGGACGGCTGGGACGCAATGAAGCGGCCGAGCGTGTCCTGCTCAGAGGGTGCGAGGTTCCGGGTGCAGGAGCGCGGGTGGCCCGCGGGGCTGCCGGTGCGCTGCGGGGTCTCGGTGGCCGCAGCTAGCTGCCCGGGCGCCCGCCAACTTCGCGGCGCCCCCGGCGCGGAGAAGCCGCAGACCCTCGCAGCCCCGGGATCTGCCGGCTCGCCTGGACCGCAGCCGCCGGGGAGCGCGGGCCCCGCGACTCCCGGTGCCTCCGGCCCTGCCCGCCGACACTGCCGTCCGGCGCCGGGATCGGAGCCGCCTCGCCCGCGGGGCCGCAGACCGCTGTCCCGCCCGCCGCGCTCGCCAACTCCCGGCGGCCCGTGACCCGGGACAAACTTCTGGCCCAGGCGCGGCCCCTGCGCGGTCACCCTCCCGGAAGCCGGCCGCGAAACCGAAGCTGCGGCGGGAGGGGAGCGGGAGGGAGCGGGTGGCACCGCCCGGCCGCCGCTCTCCGAGCGGTGACGCCGCCCCCGCGGCCACCCCCCGCCCAGCTCCCCCCGAGGCGCCGCGGCCGCCGAGCGCCGGGCGCGGGCCGGCGGGGCCGGGCGCTCACGCCCTCTAGCGGGCCGCGGCGGCGCGGGCGGCCGTGACGTGGGCGCTCCCTTCAGCCGGCCTGCGGGGCACCGCCAGTCAGTCGGGGAGCAGGAGCCCCGCTTGCAGCCGGCGCGGGCTCGGCCATCGGCGCGCCGCCGCCCGGGGGCTGGCTCGCCTGGCGGCGCAGAGGCGGCGGGCGGGACGCGCGAGGCCACGGCCCCGGCCCCGGCCACCGCGGCGCCGGAGGCTCGGGTCCCGAGCCGGGGAAGGAGAGCGGCGGCCAGCGCAGCCGCCGGCACGGAGGGCGGATTTTGGCTCCACGGGCGCGCCCTCCGCTCCCTCTCGCAGCGGCGCAGCTCCGAGCGGGGCCGGCTGTAGGGCGGGAGGACCCAGGACCCTCGTCCCCGGCCCCGGGAGCCGCCGGAGTTGGGACTTCTGCAACTGTTAGCACTTTGGGCGTCTGGTTCTGGTTTTGGCTGTTCACCCTCCTCTTCTTGCCGCCTTGGAGGCAAAGCTCCCGGCCGCACTCCGCCCTCGCGCCCACCCAGTGCTGCCGGGAGCGGCCCGGCGCGCACTCAGCACCATGGGGAGACTTGGGACTTGCCTGGCGACTTTGACCGGACTTTTGCTAACTGCGGCGGGGGACACGTTTTCAGGTACGCGGGGCTGCGTCTGCCGGGGCCTGGGGCGCGCGGGCCGGAGGGGGCCCGGGACGCGGGCAGCTCCCAGTGGGAGAGCCCCAGCGGCGAACGGCAGGACCGGGCAGGGGGCGCGGCGGGCCGGGCACCGCGTCTGCTCGTCCCCGGCGCCGGCGCGGGGCCGGCGGCGAGGGCGGGCACCTAGCGCTCCGGCGGGCCGAGCGGACGAGCCCCGGAGCCTGGCCCCCGTCTCGGCACCCGCCCCTCCGCGGCCTGGGCGCGTGTTGGGGCGGACGGCGCTACTCGGAATCCCGGGTAGGTTCCGAGAGCGACAGCAGAAAACTTTGCCTGAAGTTGGGAGTTGCAGCCGCCGGCCGCCGGGCGTGGGCGCTGCGCGGTCCTTCCCACGGCGAGCGGCGGCCGGGCCGGGTCGCAGTGCCCGCTGCGCCCGCGCGATCGCCCGACCAGCCAGCGGCACGGGCGGCGGCGGCGATTGTCGGTCCTCCCCCCGCCGCCCGGCTCGCGGCGGCCTTGACCCCGGCTCGTCCCGGCGGCTGCGCTGCTGCCCGGGAGAGCCGAGGCGGCGTCCTCGTCGGTCCCGGCGGGAGGACCGGCGGCCCGGAGGGAGTGGCCGGCCCGCAGGCCCTGGGCCGCCGTGGCTGTGCCCCGCTGGGCTCCCCCTCCGAACCCTCGGCCCCGCGGAACGCCCGACCGGGGGCAGCGGTCAGCCCACCTCTCGGCCCGCGGTGCCGCGTGGGGAGGAAAGGGAGTGGCGGGGAGGTGCCTGCTGCGCGCTGGCGGTCCGAGCTCGGAGAGCTCCTTGCCGGAGGACGCGTGGCCGGGAGTCGGGGGTCTGGAGGGGCGCCAACCCCGCATGGTGTTAACCTGGAACACACGTGGATGGACAGCCGGCGCTTGCACACCCGCACACTAGCACACTTTCTCGTGTGTGTCAGTTTCATTAAGGTCCACGTAGAATGGTGGCACTGGGCTTGTTTTTCTTTTAATAAAAAGCCCGCTATTTGGCCTTGAACTTAGGTTGCAAAATAGGTTTCTATGTTTATTCGGGAGGAATGAGTAAGTTGAACTTTTTGTTTGTTTTTTAAATTTCATGAAGGACACTTTCACTGACGGTAAAGCGCATATTTTAAAACGTTTCAAACGTTTGCCTCTGACTGTCAGATCTGTGGAAACCTACATCTTTACTTTCCCGGAGCCCAAGGGACATGCAGGCGCACAGGCCGTGCCCCGGTCGTCCCTGAGCCCAAGGACCCTTGACCACAGTTGGCCGCCGCCAGGAAGCCGAGCGTGGAGTTGGCTGCTCGCTCTATGCTGTCAACTTCAGTAGAGAAATACCCTTTTCCCAAGTTTAATATGTCATTAACTGTCTGGTAATTGCACGTGCGCCGGAGGATTTAACAAATTGATCCACTGCTGTCTGCTATGAACTTGATGCAGATATTGGCCTGCGTTCTTTCTTATTAGTGAATTATGGAGTAGACTCGCCAGTTGTAGAGCCTTGTAACTCATTAGTGTTAGAAGCCAAGGATGAGGGCCTTAGTTGATGGTTTTCTCTTTATTAAGAATCCATAGCTCCCTGCCTGGGATTTGTTTCAAGTTAAGCTGTGTCAGAAAGCATTTGGATGGATTTTCAAGTTGTGGTCGAGGGGGTGGAAAGAAATATTTATGTAGCTTATTTAAATGATCGTTTTCTCATCATTAAAAGGGACTTAAGCCTAGGTAGTACTGGCCTGTGTCCTTGTTAATACTTATGTAAATTAATAGTCAAACCGAAAGAGACTTTTTTTTAAACTCAATTTTAGCCAGATTTTTCTTTCAGAGGAAATATGTCATTCTGTTTGTTTGTTATCATACCATTCATTGAACTGTGCCTCCTTTTCATTTGGAAGCCAGAGTTATCCTAGTATGTTAGAGGGTTAAGAGGAAATGAAGGGCAGTATCCCAGAGAGAATGCTTAGCAACAATGAAATTAAAAAAATTGAAGTTGGCAAAATTTGTGTGTGCAAGGATCAGATAAACTGCAGTGCATTATGCTTTTTCGCTTCACTTTGGGTTTTAGGTAGAACATGTGGGAAGCACTTAATGCTTTGGAAAAGTCTTTTTTTTTTTCTTTGTATGTTGGGAAAGTTAATTCTGATGTTATGAGTGACACTGACACTTGTTTCGCTTTACGAGTCTTCTGGACATTGAAATACTTGGCTGCTGTCCCCTGACATGGGGATCCTTTTAGAGACAGAGGAGCTCGATGGTAAGTGGCTTGAGGGCAAAGGCAGTTATTTTTCCTTCTTGGTTCTGATAAAGCACTTACATTCACTGTTTGTTGAATAAATTAGTGATGTGACTTCTGATTATTTGCAAACATTCAAATTGTTTGTGAACTGACTGACCCAGAAGGGAGGGAGAGGAGAGATTGTGAGATTGGCTTGCATCGTCCCTTCTTTTGAAATTAACATTTTCATCGCGGATTCTTCTTAGGGCACCCAATGGACTGAATCCCGAGGTTTTATGTAATCAGTGGAGGTTTCTTTTTTGTGTGTGTGTGTGTGTGTAACTAAGATTTATACACAAGATACTTTGCTGTTTCCCCTCTGCATCCTCATATCCTCTTTTGGAATGCATTCAGAATTGATATGATTGTTGATTAATCATTTCTGGAAGGTACTACACATAATTTGAATGCCAGATATCAGAAATAGAGTGCTAAACATATTGGAAGAAAAAAGAAAAGAATTAGGTTTTTTGTCCAGGAGGACTTTTATTTAGTATATATAAACATTCCATTTTAAACATCACTTTCCATGTTTACAATTTCTAACTTGTTAGGCAAAGTATTGGAGGCTCACTTTCTGCCTTCTATGTAGGCTTTGCATGGTCATTCAAAATAACTCCTGTAAAACGATATACAAGTAAGAAGCAAGGAAGAAAGTGGAATCATTCTTGCTTCTGCTTGAAATTCTCTTTTCCACATTGAGAAGCCGCATAGCTGGGAAGTCATTCCTCTTTGACCCATTTTCTCAAAAGCCAAGTTGTAATATATCCTATGCAAGGAAGTGTTTGGTTTTATATAATAATGAGACTGATATGGTAAGGTCTGGTAAGCAAGGCTTGGTTTGCAGAAGTAGAAATGCAAACAGATTGGTCCTTTGCTTCCACCTCAGTATTTGGAATAGATTAAACCTTAATATAATCTTGTGAATTTGAAACTCTTCTTGAGAAATTTCTTTTTTAAAGTACTCTTTTAAGGACATTCTTGGGAAAACATAATCTGAATGGAGTCTGTAGTTGAGTTAGTAGACCTGTACCAATATTTAGTTTCTTAGTTTTGGATAATTCGACTCTGATTAAGTCAGATGTCAACACTAGGCGAAGGCGGGCGAAACATGTACTGAAATCTTTGTACTGTTTTGACAATAAGTTGAAAATTATTTCAGAATACAAGATTGTACAGTACCCTTTACAAAGAGTGTGAATAGATTTGTTTAGCAGTTTGATTAATTTTTTTCTTTTTCAGGTAACTAGAGTCATGACATTTTATATTTTTATGGTGCTTTAGTGAGATTGTTCGTGGACGTGATGAAAAGGTCTCAAGTTTAAATCGGGGTGCAGGATAGCAATATGCCGAGAAATCACTGACATTTTTAGTGTTATGTGGATGTAAAGAAGTATTGCTTGAGCTTAATCAATTGTTCTGATCTGGAAAAATCACCGGTTTTAGTCTCTGATGTTCTCAAAGGGTTATTTTACAGATTTTCAGTAGAGAAGTTACTTACATATACTGATATGTAGATACGTGTGTATGCAATTTGAGTAATTCTAAACGAACACGTAATGAACAAGTAATCTGAATTATGTCTTCACATGATATGAACCCCACCTGAGTCTCAAGCATAGCCTTTAGTTTTGGGAAAAGTTGGTTTTAGAATTTAGATACTTCTGTGACAATTCGATAAAAGTTGATGGCTTTATTGGAAATTGTCGTAGTTTTATAACAATTGTAATTCATTCCAGGAATTGATAGGCTGTACGTATCTGTTTCAGTAGAGGCACTGTTTTGGATTAAGCGTTGTTTTCTCTCGGTTTTTGTTTTAGGTTTAGTTTTCTCGAATAAGCGTGTATTATCTAAATATCCTAAGACAGTTTTTAGTTAGGGGTCAGGCATTTTAATAAGTAGTTACGTACTTTTTCAACAGTATAACTTTTTTTTTTTAAGGTGGTGTCTATCATGCTTTGTAGTTCTAGGATTCTTCTCTTTGAAAACCAACCTTCCCACAAACTTTTCTCCAGGGGCTTCTTATCTTTATGACCACAACCTATTAATAAGCTTATTTTGTAAGTGAGAGAAGGTTTCATTACTAATGTTTTTCAAACTCACTAATGAAAAGTTTAAAGAAGATGCAAAAGCACATAACCCTCCCATCAGAAGAGGATGCTGCTTCTCCGGTTCCTAAGATACTGCCGTGGTTTAGCGTTTAGTCATCAGAAAGCCTGCATTTATACTGTTGCTCCGAAAATCAGTAGGTAGGGCTGGTGTTAGGTGGGGAGCAGGAAAGCTTTAGTCATTACCCTTGGTAGCCTGTGGTCCCCCCGCCATCCAGGGAGGGCGGCTGGCAAGGCCAGAGCCTGATAAAGGGGTGGGAACGTGGGAGAGGAGAACGAAAGAAGAACACAGGCCTGAGAAGGGAAGGGTTGTGTGTGCTCACCTGTAAGAACACAGCTCTGCAGATCCCGGCAGGCAGGGTCGCTGCTCTTCCCCTCTCTTTGCTGTTAAGGGTGAAACGTATGGAGAGTTTAGGGAGGAGGATCAAAAGAGTGACAAACGGGCAGGGAGAGCAGGTGACAATCCTACACGTTGGTGGCTTTAGGTGGCCTGGGGGAGGGCGTGGGGTGTGTTCAGCCTGTGCTGCTGGTGAGCTATGTGTATGCCTGTGATGCTCAAAAACCAGGCGTGCCCGAGGGTCACCGGGAGTGGTCCTTCCCGACTTGGTCTCTATGGCCGGCATGGTGACTCTGATGTCCAAGGCCCCTGGCGGGTCCCACAGCATCCCCAGGTGATCCTGGCCATCTTTCGAGAAATGTTGTTCCAAAAGAACAGTTCTTAAAGTGTTGTTCTTGGACTAGAAGCCTCAGCATCACTCAGGAACTTGTAGACAGGCAGACTCCTGCCCCCTCCCCCCCACCCCCAGGGGGACAGAATCAGAAAGTCCTGGGGGGAGCTGGGGGTGGGGGCAGCAGTAGGTGCTAGAACTAGCCCTTCAGGAGCTTGGGATGCCAGACATAGAGTGTGAGTTCTAAAAGGCCTGGCATCCTCATTCTGCATTTTCAGCCTCCCTTAACAAGAGCTGAAAGGACCTAGGGATGAAAATATAACTCACGTCCATGCACTTGTGAACACCCCTGCCCCCCATCAGCACGGCCCAGGTTATGAACAGGCCGATGGGATGGTGCTGTGACTCTCAGCCTGTTAGGGGAAACCACCAGCGTGATGTTTCAAATAATGGTCTTATCTGGGGAAGATATTGGATCCAGCCAGTTGTGAAACGAAAATGAAAAAAAGTCTCCTCTAATTTTACTTACCACAGTGTAAAGTTTTAATTAAATCTTGCAGTCACGATTAGCCACTGGAAATTTCTCTGGGTTGCTACTGTGTTTCGAAGATATTTGTTGGCTTGTTGTAAGAAGGGCGTAGCCCAGTGCACTTATTAAAATGATGCTTTTAATTCAAGTGGGTGTTTATTGAGCACTTACTGTTGGGAAGGCCCCTTTAGGGGGTCGGGGAGGCATTGGGGGTGGTAATGGGCAAAGAACGGAAAGATACAGTTAACCGTACTTTGGAAAGTTGTCCAATTATTAAAAGTTTCAAAATCTACTGAAATCGAAAGAAGCAAGGACTGTCTTAGGCGAGAATGAGAAGTTTGCATAAAATTTGGAATTTTAATATGGAAATGTGACACTTTGCCTTTGGAAATGAACTTCACTTCCAAACAGAAAAGAGAAGCTTTTCAATATATACCTCTTTAAAGTACTGATAATGTACTTTAATGTATCTCCTAAGATAGAGCCTCGTTTCTCTGTTAGCCACAAAAGACAATCCCTGACTCTCTGTCATTTAATGCTCCAGGTAAACAAAATCTATTGTGATGTCATTAAACAGATATTTATCTTAAAAACACTGTCGCCAGACTTTCAGAGAATCAGTGGCAGGTGGAGTGCTTTCCACGTGGCAGGCAGGCCTCCCGCTCCCTGCCCCTCCGGCTGCCATCCCCAGCCCATCACTAGATGTAGCTGCATCCCCAAACCCACCTGCCTGCCTCACCCGCAA
The DNA here is from genome assembly GCF_964374135.1 of Grampus griseus. Taxonomy (NCBI): domain Eukaryota; kingdom Metazoa; phylum Chordata; class Mammalia; order Artiodactyla; family Delphinidae; genus Grampus; species Grampus griseus. Next base: position 31,100,555 of record NC_139006.1, on the reverse strand, counting down.
GGCTTCCCGGATGCATCTACTTACAGCTGAAGGAAGGCACGCTCTTGATGGGCCTTCACCTGCTTGTAACTCATTCACATCAAAAGAAATTCTTTAGTGGAAGTTGCTGCATTAGTCGCACTTCTCAACACCGACCTCAAGACAGCTTTAGGCTCTGCCGTGATTTCTTCTTTTTCTGGCCGTGTCATAAATGGCTGCTATTCTGTGTATAGCAGTGGGACTTGGAGAAGTAGTATATCTGGCAACTACCTCAGAGTTCATGGTAACCACTGGTGCCTTCACCATCAGGCCTTTTGGTAACTGACCAGAAGAGTGGCCACGAGCAGGTGTGTGTGACGTGTTCACGAGGAATGGGGGTACCGCGCTTACATCTGCAGGAGACGCCTTCTCCAGCATCACCGGTTCACGTATATAATTCAGGAAGTCATTGAAATTTGGACATCTGGATTCAGTCCATTTTTCTGCTTAAAACTGAGAAGACTCCTGAGTCGTTGAAAACTTTTTCTATGAAGCAGAAAGTTTGGGCCCCGATTTGGAGGCAGGGCGAGGGTGGAGGATCTGATGCAAGGCTGTGTCACTTACCTTCAGGCTGGGGCTCCAGGGGAGGGAAACTGTGGTGGTCAATGATCCAGGACCTGCAGCCGAGACCAGATGGGAGTAAAGTTGTCAGAGACTTGTCAAAATGGAGAAGTTTTTAGACCTTCCCTTGGAGAAGGAGACTAGCGTTTAACAGAATGATTTATTTAAAAATACAACAGCCTAAGCAGAAGCAAAGCGTTTGCTTTGTATGGGGCACAGAGCAGAAACACTTACAGAGCATCGGTTTTTCTTCAGATGGGTGAATGCTCACTTTCATCTCTTTCCTATTCAATATGCAGAAAGCAGATTTATTTCAGACAGTGAAAAGAAGATGTTTTCGTTTGGGTTACTGTGGATGTCAGAGGCCCGGTACTTCTCCCCGGTTCCAGTGGTGGAATCAGAACCGGGTCTCTGGTGGGCTTCTGACCATGGGTGAGGGGGCTGGAACACATCCCTGCAGTCCAGTCTCGACGGGTTCTGTTTGATTTCTCTTCTCAGCTGGTGTAGTTTGAGACATTTTAAATCATGTCATAACCACGTGCTTGAAGTTGGCTTGTGATATTCTCTTTAGACACAAAACTATAAAGTTGTCTAAAGCATTTCTTTTAAAATAAATACTCATAGTATATAAAATCAAGTTACTGAACAGTGTTTAGCATGTAGTAATCACATAGTAAATTAATGAAGTTAATAAATATTTGTTGAAGGAATGAATAAATGATTGAATAAATTTCCCTTAGGGAAGAAAAAATATCAAATTACTTCTGCTTACTGCTGTTTTTTCAATCTTTCTATCAAGTTTGATTTTTTTTTAAAGCATTTGTAATCATCTTAACAGTAGGCCCAGGTTGTGGGTTCGGTGCTTGATACCCTTAGCAATTTATAGGGGCATAGAGATTCAGTCGCTAAATTTAAAGGAAAACAGTTACCTTTTGTTAATTAAATGTGCAAAAGTGAGCCTATAATTTTATCGTGTATAATAAAAATTTATAAATCAGTTATGGCCATAAAGTAGAATTTTGGTATAATACTGATCTCTAAAAAAAAAGAAATTTACTATGAGGTAGATTGACCATGTTTCTACTCTAGGAGCATTCGATTTTAGTTACTGGAGTATTAAAAGAACCATGTATCACCAGTAAGAAGTTTCCGTGACAGGCAATAGTATGTATCATCTCCTGTTTTTATTTCTGTTATAGAATGAAATTAATTGCACCTGCTCAGAGCTCAGCCCGCACCTTTCCATCAGCTCATGTCTGATTCGCAGGCAGGCTCTCATTCCTTCTTCATTCACTGTGGCATATTCTCAGGTGATGAAACTTCATAAAATGAGGCTGCTTTGACAACAATCTTGTGATCTGTTCTCCACTTCCTAGACTTTGGACACCTAGGCCTAGGAACGTGGTGTGAAGTCTCCACGATTGACATCCGTTGGCATATGTCCTGTGTGTATGTTATGGGGGCTCTGGCCCTATTTTCTCTGTCAGTTACCATTTCATCCTGTTCGTGTGGCTTTTTAGAGAGCCTCTCCCTTTGTTGCTAGCCCCTGTGGGGAGCTTGCTGAGAGGCCTGTGTTATCGACCTCGGAAGGTTTGGAGCGGGGGTCCGGCCATCACAGTGGGACTTGGATAACTGGAGGGTGTTGTGGCCTGATGTCAGCTCTGGGGCCCCTGGGGGAGGAAAGAAGGGCAGAGGTGCCCCGGCACGTCAGGTGTTCCTGATTTCAAGTTCTGTTTCTGCCCCTGAACAGCCATGTGGTCTTGGACATGCTGTTGGATTTTTCTGAGGCTTAGTTTTCTTTTCTGGAAAAAATACCTTTTAGGAGTATCCTAAAGACTAAACAAGTGGACCAATGCCACGAGGTTAGGAGGCCTCATGAGGAAAAGAGGGGACCAGTCAGCTCTGCTATCGCCCCTTGTAGGTGTAAGCACGCGAACTCCCTGTTTTTCTGTCACAAAGGCTTAAATATTGGCAATGTCATATGGTTCAAACTCATAGATCCCCTTTCTGGGTCCAAGGCTTTGTTATTTGAGTTGCCTGGGGGCTCTGTGGGTGGTGTGTATGTAGATGTGCTTATACACATATTTATGTTATAAACATATGGCCAACATTATGTTTTAAAGAAAAAAAAAAACCCTTGAAAGTTACAAAATGGCCCCCTCAGAATTGGCACCGTGAAGAGCCAGCACCGCTTGGTGCTGGAAGGCAGTGTCGGACACCTGCATTGGAATCACCTGAAGCCCTTCTTATAAATGCAGATGTGGAGCCACAGAAACTGGTAAAGGAACACCTCTGATGATCTTTTTTTAAAAAAATTAATTAATTAATTTTGTTTTGGCTGAGTTGGGTCTTTGTTGCTGCGCACGGGCTTTTTCTAGTTGTGGTGAGCGGGGGGCTACTCCTTGTTGCCGTGCGCGGGCTTCTCATGGCGGTGGCCTCTCTTGTTGCGGAGCACGGGCTCTAGGCGTGTGGGCTACAGTAGTTGAGGCTCACGGGCTCTAGAGCGCAGTCCCAGTAGTTGTGGCGCACGGGCTTAGTTGCTCCGTGGCATGTGGGAATCTTCGCGGACCAGGGCTTGAACCCGTGTCCCTTGCATTGGCAGGCGGATTCTTAACCACTGCGCCACCAGGGAAGCCCCCTCCGATGATCTTGATGCTCGTTAAAGTTGAAAGCGTACTGGCAGGACGTTAGCAATGACTCAGAGACCCTGCCCTTTGGAGAATTTATCACATCTTTTCTGACTAGTGTTAAGAAAGCATCTGAGGATGGTTACATGAAGTTTCACGTACCACACTATAATTGACTGGAGACTATTTCTCTTAAGAAGCAGAGGCTTTCTGGTGTCAGAAGAGAAAATGAATTACAAAACACGGTATTTTATAGAAACTAAGCCACTTTGTACCCCGTCTTTCAACTTGGTGACCTCCAGTAAATGTGACATCCATCTGGAATTTTTAGGGTATAATAAAAGAATAAAGATATTTCAGAGAATCAGAACACAGATCATTTTAGATCTTTAGATTTGCAGCTGTGAGCCGAATTTTGAGATGACTCATTCAGAGAAGGTAACAAGACATGATGACATTGGGGAGGTAATTTTCCAGCACTTATTTCTATCTGACATTCATTGAAACATGGACACTGTAGAAGAATCGGTCTTAGGGGCCCCGTAAGCAGGGGCCAAAAGCGTGGCACTTTCATTGTAGTCGTTCCTAAAAGACTTGCTAACCTCAAAATGGGCATCCCCGTCTGTTACAGCACTTGAAGTTTCCACCAGCTCATCATTTTGACCAAGGAAGAAAGATGCTTGTTGAAATGACATCTCTGGGAGTGGTGGCTCATTAAGTCATCTTAAATATGACATCCCCAACTCGCTATCACCTCAATAAGTTAATATCCTTAGATGTCAGATTTCTCCCTCGTAAAATGAAGACGTTTGATTCAAGGATCTGTAGGGTCTCTCCAAATACTTAGAGAGTCTGAGGATTGTCACCTGAGTTCACGTTAGTTTGTCAGGTAGCACGGTGTAAGGGAATGAGACCTGGATCCTTGGGTCATGTTTGATAGATGAGGATGAGAGGGTCCAATCTGATGCAGCAGGAAGGTGCTTGTTAACAGGAAGTGGGTGTAGCAGGGATGTTGGAAGGATTTTAGGCGCTTCCCACGTCTGCCATCGGCTGCCTCTGCTCAGATGTGCACAGATGAAGCCTACTCTTTTCCTCCATACTTGGGGATGTAGCTGCCATCTACAGCTGCCACCAAAGGCTCTGCAGCAACAAGGATGTTTAGGCCGGGCTTTTCTGCGTAAATCTTGGCAACATAGATAAGCCTTATTTCAGGGGCTTAGAATTGATAGTAATAAGTGATAACTATATATTGGGCATTCATTGTGTGCTGGGTACCGTGCTGAGAGGCTATGATATTCTCAAACCTACCGCTGCCCACTAGCTAGTCAAAGCTTGGCTGAAGTCTTTGGTGGGAGCTTTGGGAGGTAAAGTGGTCTCCATTCCTAACAAAGCCAGGTTCCCTGAGCACGGGGTGCGTGCACTGTATTGTCTCTCTCTTCCCCTCCCGGTGCGCACAGATGCAGGTTGCCTTTTCCTGATTTATGCCTTGATTTGATGCCATCCACCTGTACTGAGGTGTGCTCTGTGCAAAAGCATTTCAAATGGAGTGTCGAGTCAGTTAGAAAGATGCTGGGTGATGTTTTATTATGTGATGTAGAATCTTTATAATGACCTTCTGGGGAGTTTCCTTCGGGGTCACAGTTCCAGGAAAAAGTTTGAGTTTCCTTGTGATCTTCCTTCTTGTGGACACAGTGAATTATATAACGCGTCACGTTTTCCTCTTTACGTGGGCTGTTAGGATGCCAGATTCACATATGTGTGCTGTAGTAGTTAGAACTTTTTTGAACAGAAAAGCTCAGTCAAACTGGACTTCATCAAACAGGGGATTTGTGGGCTCTTGCAACAGAGAAGGCTCTGGGTAGCCCAGCTGGTCCTAGTGGCTCAAGGCAGTCAGGAGAGTTCTGCGTCTCCCGGGCTGAGTCCTCCAGCTCCAAGCCCAGTGGAAAGAGAAATTCCCTCCCCGCCAGCCGTACAGACCACTCCTGCCGCGGGGCTTGTGGAGTCAGCTCACATCACCTGTCCCCACTTTAACCTCGTGCCCAGCTTGGCCCGCCCACTGGGCCAGGCGTGGGGTCCGCCCGCAGTAGCCACAGGGAACGAGAGTGCGGAAATTGAGGCTTCTCCACGGAAACTCAGGCTCTGTTACCCGCTGGATAGAGTGGCTGCTGCCTGGGCCTAAAGCCGCAAAACACCGAGAGCCACGATCTCTGCAATAGAGCCTTAATTCTGGCTCCTTTCCTGGGCCTGAGTCTTAGTACCCCTCCTCACTTGTCTCACCTCACGCCCCTTTATCATGCTGTGTTTTATATATCATGATAAGTGCATTGAGACTTTTGGAACTGGGTGGTGGTGATGGCAGAAAATAAATGAGTTCCAAGTCTTAGCATCTGAGCATTCAGAACGCAACTTTTGTGTGTGTGCACTTCTTTTACGTCCTAGTGACACCAGGAACATGGTCTCAGCTCATTAACAATGAAGAACACGGGTGTGGGAAGACGTCGGGGGGGGGGTGTATGATAGCCGGGTTCAGTAGTTCCCCAACTTATTGTTTAAAGCATCAAAACCTTTTGGTTAAGCAAAATCTTACATAGGTAGAAAAGCTTAAAAATCTTTTGGTTAAACAGAATTTGATGTGGGCAGGTTTAAAAAATGACTCTCCAAATTGGAAAAGCGGGTGTCTGATGAGCTACTGCCCAGCAACAGATGCCCCCAGGCTTGGTGGCTTGAACGACAGCCATCTACTGTTCTTCCTGTTCTGTGGAGGGGACGCGTGTCTGCTGGTTGGCCGGCTTCAGGCGGGTCTAGGATTGGCCTCGGCTGGGCTGCCCTTCACGTGGTCCTCCACCCTCCAGCAGGGAGAGTTTCCAAAGAGAGAGCAGAGGGTTGCCAAGGCCTCTTGGCTTACGCTTGGGGAGGGCATGTTGTCACCTCTACCTCATATCCTTCTGGTCACAGCCAGTCACATGGCCAGTCTGGAATCTAGGGTGGGGAAATAGACCTCGCCCTTGGTGTGCGGGGTGGCAGGGCCACGTTCTGAAGGGTGGACACAAGGAGAAGGGGAGAATGGGGCCCTACACAGGGCTCTGCCAGGCCCCAGGGCCTGCGTCCCGAGTTGCCTCTGCTTTGCAGAACACAGTTGGGAAATCATTGGCCCATGAAAAAAGGGAATATAGAATTGCAAGGCCTGCATTCGAGGGCCCACCGGCCACTTGCTGTCCTCCGAGGGGAAACTGTTGAGCTTGGTGGACCCAGTTCCTTATCTGTGAAGAGGGTCGTTCTGGGATGTTCTGATTCAGAGGTTGGCTTCAGAGATCGCATATGTTAATGGATGGTATACAAAGGAACTTTTACAAAGTGCTGGGTCTCTGGGTGTATTCTGGAGGTGATTAGAGTTTGCTTAAACCTGAGTTCTCATCCTGGCTGTGTCATTCGTCAGCGGGACAGTCACTTGGCTTCTCTGAGGCTGTTTCTTCATCTGTGGAGAGCGATGCTGTCTTCCCCCTTGGTCACCCTGGGGAGAACACAGCGCCCCATCTGTAAGAGCCACAGCCCCTGTTCCTCTTAGAGGCCCGTGACCACAGGATAACCTTGAGCCGTTGTCTGGTGTGTTTCCTTTATGTCTGCAAGCCCCAAAGGGTGTGGGTCCCCAAGCCCCAGGTTTTCTTCGATTTGTAATTGGATTTATCAGCTTATTGCTACATCCTCTGGCTTCTCAGGAGCAAGGGAAGAGGAAATAGGAATATAGGTGTCGGTCCTTCACGTGTTCGTTACCTCCCAAAACAGTCCTGTCAGGTGAAATGGTGTCTCTGCCATTTGATGGTTTTTTGGAACTGAGGCCCCAACATTTCAGGATGTGGCACAGACAATGGGTACAGCTCTTTGTGGATCCCAGGGGACTCCATCCCTCCAGAGCCTCTGGGGTCCAAAGCACAAGGCGTAATTTTTAAGTGTGCTTAAGTATTTCATACAGTTTCTCATTTTGGTGTTAAGGACGATTGTAAAGTTGGTGTAACCCAGCAGTGCACTGTAGCCACTGCTATTTCATAGCCTCTGAAATAGCAAATTAGAAGGAAACGTACTCAGCTTCTAAGTAACTTGCACGAAATGAATGGATGAGAGCCGTTATCCATATTTTTCACAAGCAGAGGAGGGGTGAGTGCTGTTTTCTCCATGGTTTGAAATCCTCTAGATAGAATCGTATTTTTGTAATTTCTTGTGTTTAGCATTTGGAGATCGGATTGAGGTGAAAAGTATAAAAACCTTCGCAAAGCTCTTGTCCGTGTGTGTTCGTGGTCTCAGGGGCAAAATGCCACTAAGGTCAGTGAGATTTTATTTAAGACTTTTCACTTCAGGTGGAGGTGAACAGGCCTTTGGAGATGGTTGTTAATCACCTTCTTTAGAACAAATTGCATTTGCTTTTGAGGTTGGACAAAGGCAAAGATAGCACGTAGATCCCTACTGGAAGATTGAAAACACTTCAATGAGTCAGGTCTGATTGCAGTCATCACGGGAAGGAACTATTTGGTATATAATAGTTTACAAGGGTTAGGTACTTTGCTTATTTAAATCACTTTTTTTGTTGCAACATCATTGGGGAGATCTATGCCAAAATAAACCGTGCATTAATAAAAGTAGAATAGTGAATATTAAGAGGTTACTAGCATCTTACAGAGTGACTTTTTTTTTTTTTTTTTTTTTTTTTTGCGGTACGTGGGTCTCTCACTGTTGTGGCCTCTCCCATTGCGGAGCACAGGCTCCGGACGCGCAGGCTCAGCGGCCATGGCTCACGGGCCCAGCCGCTCCACGGCATGTGGGATCTTCCCGCACCGGGGCACGAACCCGCTTCCCCTGCATCAGCAGGCGGACTCCCAAACACTGCGCCACTAGGGAAGCCCTTACAGAGTGTTTTTTAAGAAATTAAGGATTTAGGTTTTTTTAACAGAAGTATTTGTGAAATGATTGTCATTGTTAACAGATGCAAATTTACATGTAAGTACCTATTTTGGAAAGATTCCTGAGCAGCTGGAGGTAAAATGAGGGGGTCTATCCATTGCTAGGGATGAGGGAGAAGCCAGGACTGGACCTTGGGATTCTGATGTTTGGTTCTACCCCCAGGTGGCACGTGATTTGGATCAGGTCTCCTAATTGTGACTCAGGTCCCAGAAGAATAAAATGGATATTATAATAACTCCTTCGAGTGCCTAAATGATGAGGATCAGATTAAATAATTTAAACATTTGCTTTCTCAGCTGCAAAGTCTTGGCCACTTGTGGTCATCACACACCTGGGTTGGTTGTCGGGGTTGCAGCCTGAGTCAGGACCTCCTGGGGGGCTAATCTGTGTGCCTGCAACCCCCCTCCCAGGCTGGTGTTTAGTGAAAATCAAAAAGCTGCCAGCCCCGCGTGGTTCTCCTTTTGCTCTTTATAGATGGGAAACTGCGGTTAAGTTGGCATCTTTTCTCCTTGGGATGCTTTCTGAGCGCATCCCGTTTGTTCTCTTCTGGACCAGCCCTCATGTGCCAGGATTATCATTGATGCCTCAGTTCTATGGACCGAACCCGAACACGGGGTGAGGCATCTTCCATGGTGGGGAGGATAGTTCAAGAGTTGTTTGTAGGGCATCCTTTTCCAGAAACGAATAATTATCGAGGACTAAGCCTGGACTGAGGCAGGATGAGATCCTCCGCCAGAGGAAGTGGCTGTGGCCTCGAGGTTGAGGATTCGTGGGCTGCTTTGCGCTCAGCCCTTGGGGTCCAGGGGTGTCCAAGATGAGGGCTGGCTCACAGGCACCCACAGAAAAACTCGATGGGCACAGGCAGGTGGAGGGCTGGCCTGCAGGGAGCTTGAAGCTGACTCTGCAGGAAGGGAGACCCTTGAGGGCAACTCCCAAGCCCACAGGGGTGGGTGTTGGTGGAGATAGGACCCCCCAGGGGGCCTGTGGGCACTCCTAGGTGTTATTCAGAGGGAAGGGAGAGAAGTGACTTCCAAATATCATCTTTAAATGTTTGGGTTTTTTTTTTTTTTCTCTCTTTAAATGGCATGTCTCCTAAGCAATTAAGTTTTTGAGGTGGTGGTTGTCTACCTAGAGTAGATGCAGAAGGGAAAAGGCCTGGGGAGTTGGGGAGAGGAACCCACTTTTCATAAGTTTTTAAATTGGAAGATCATTTTGTGGCTGATGTGGTGTCTCTCCCTCTGTCCCCAGGCTGTGGGGCCTGTTTGCTGCTATGTTTAAGGGTCTCTGTGCGGGGTGGGAGTTTGGCCACAAGTAAGAAAATGTGGGGTGTTAGGGAACATTCAGGAACCAATAATTTCTTCTTTATTACCACACTTGGTACCACTGTCCCAGGCTTTCTCTTTTTCCTTTTCGTCTTTCCTCCTCCATCTACATCTCCTGTAATAGGTGGGTTTTAAATGAAAGTGGAGAACAGGTATCTGTACCCCGCTGGACCATCATCCCTCTTACTGTTGAGAAATTATCAGTGACAGGCTACTTGGTGTCCTGTTACTCCTCTGAAGGGTGAGGACAGGACAGAGGGTGTTGGTCCCAACAGAGGGAAGTGGTGAGTGAAAGCATGACCATGGCCATGCCTGTCAGGCAGTGGTGGGTGCTTTCTCTGTTTTATTTCTAATCAGCACAGCAGTTCTTAAGGGTTAAAAGATTATAATACAATGAAGGGACAGCCAATGGTTATTGAATACTTGAAATGTCTAGGCATTATTCTAAGTGCTTTTTATATGTATTAGCTGGTTTAATACTGATAAGCACCTAAATGACCCCCATTTCACAGGCCAAGGAATAAGCTCAGAGGCTAAGCAAAGGGGCACCTAGCTCAGGCAGGTTGCACGGGCAAAGCCTGAGTCTGAAGCCGCCGAGCCACAGAACCTGCCAGTTCTTTGTATCCGACACAGTCAGAATCCCCCTGCACACACCATGCATGTAACCTGCTTCTATTTCAAGACTCCTCATCTCTTTGTATGTATCCCTTTGACTGATTCGCTGGGAGTCCAGGAGGGTGGACAGATGCTTCAGGCAGACAGGGCAGTGGTCCCTGAATGACAGGCTGAAGGGACGGAGGAGAATCCCAGCTCTCGGGATGACTTTCCCAACAGAGTCAACGGGTGGATTTACTCATTCTGGAGACAGTGTTGTAACATAACCAGCAAAACTGGTAAGAGTCAGGAACAAGGTTTGCAAAACTGGTAAGAGTCAGGAACAAGGTTTAGATCCTGCTTTATGAGCTCTTGCTCTAGTTAAATGTTTTTGCTGAACCAGGAGCCAATGCCGGTAAGTTCCAGGATTTGTGGAACTTGTGTGTCCAGAGGTAAAAATGATCAGACACTTCCTTGCACGTTGATAAACTCACATCTGAAATTTTGCATCATATGTTTATACAGTTGAGGAGGAAATTTATGCCCTATGGTAAATACTGACATTTTAAGGTAAGACTTTTACAAAAATCTTATAAAGGCATCCATCAGAGAGAGAATCCAAATACCAAAGGCATTTGATACGTCCATTGGCCATTTAAAAATACATGAACGAGGTTTTCTTTAATTGAGAGAAATTTTACCTAATTTTTCTTCCTGAGCTGTTATTTACATTTTATTTCTCCATAGAATCTTATCCTGTTATAACATGTTTAAACTTGAGAGTCTTTTAGTGATGACTTATCAAACTTCTCTGCAATAAAAAACACGTATAAGAATGAAATTTTAATTCTATTTAATTTCATTTTATCTATTTTAATTTCTAGCAACAGAAATTATTCTTAATGACTTATACGTTGACAGCTTGATTAGTTTCATTCCCCAAATTGTTCAAAGCAAAAAATTGGAAACGAACTAGTCTCTAAAGGATTTGTTGTCCAGTCCTGCACCTTCTCATTTGCTGGCAGGTAAACCGAGTAGATCACATCTGTGGGTTTTTAACTTAAAGGCAGCTTATTTAACCAGAATTATAGAAATATTCAGAAGTGGTTCTGAAAACAAAAATAATTTTAATATACTTTATAGTCAATGCATGCTTTAAATATACATGTATATTATGTAAATATATATATACATATATATATTGGGTTGGCCAAAAAAGTTCGTTCGGGTTTTTCCATACATCTTATGGAAAAACCCGAATGAACTTTTTTGGCCAACCCAATATTATGTTAAAGAAATATATATGTATATACACATATACACGATTTTTGGTGAAACCTTAGAAATGAAGATTTAGGCTAATCGGTGCATGAAAAAATCTATGATATCATTCCATTTATCATAGCAGTCCTCATCAAAGCTGTCATTCAAATCAACCTTACTTTCTATCAGAGAAAGTCTAACAGTTTTTAATTTTAAATAAGTGTTAATTTGCATTTTGAGGAAAAGATTTAAAAACAGCAAAAAGAAATATGACAGATTATTAAAAGCAGTTTAGTCAAGTTTAAAATGATGTAGATTTAATAGAATTAATTATATTCTGTAATAGGTTATAAAACCATGGCAAATCTATACTGTTTCTCATTAATTTATGGGAATGTAATATAATGGTCAACTAAAATTATGAGGTATTATAAAGTGACGATTAGGGTTAAAAAAGGATGTGCTGTTTTTCTGTTAAATGCATGTGGATGTGTGTATTGAACTCTGGTGTTTTACCTCTGGGAATAAAGAATTATGGACATACTTTGAAAAATAACTACATCAATTTCTGAAGATATAGGGATCCAGTTTTTCCTATGGATGTAAAAGAGAGAAGTACGTGCTACTCAAAATAAATTGACATGGCAGCAAACTAAAACATAGCATGTTTTTGTTAAGAGAAAATACTAAATATTTGCGGGGGTTGACTTTCATTGAAAAACTTGCTTTATAAATAAATGTTTGATAAAGTAGATATTAACTGTTTTACTGTATAATGCAAACAGAGCCTAAACTAAATCTCAAGGATTTTTATTTGTGAATTTTTCCTGTGTAATTTGAAAAATGTGGAAAGTGTTGCAATTATATTGAAAAGAATCAGCGTCAGGAACGTCCACATTTTTACTTGTTTGACAGTTGTTTTATTTCCAGCTAATATCATGCTTGAGTGTGAGTATATTTGCTAAAAAAGAATCATTATATTTAAAACTAATTTTTTGCATTATTATTTACTGGTATCATTTTTAAAAAAATTTTCACCAGTTCTTTGGCTGTGAAGTGACTTCTTTATGGTCAAGGGAAGGAAGATGTGTGGTCGTTAAATTTATAATATATCTGATTTTATAACGTTCCACAAGGGCTAAAATATTCTATCTGTAGTACGGTACATTTTCTTACCTTTAAATGAAATATGGATACAACAGGGAAGGTCATGGAGCCCTACAGTGAGTGGCTGGTGTTTGAGTCATCATTAAAGAAGGCTTCCTTGACAGTTACAGCTCACATTGTTTCTTTGAAGCTCTGGATGTTTTTATACTGGGAAAGTGTGCCTTCCTTTTGTATGGTGTGACATCTGTTGAGAAAAGGCGGGCAGGAAAGGAGGACCTACCTGATGCTAGGACGGGAGTTGGTGCCCTTTCCGCCGTCAGCGCTGTGTACGCCTTAATTTTCCCATAGCCTTAGCTGGGAGGTCCCCTGCTCCGTGGCTCTGTTGGAACTTTCACACTGACACTGGAAATGATGGGGCCGGGCCCTATGACTGGGGGTCCGTAGCCTTTATCTTTCTAGCTAGAGATCTTAATTTTAAAAAAAAGACAATTTTTTAGAGCAGTTTTGAGTTCACACCAACATGAAGAGGAAGGTACAGAGATTTCCCATATGCTGCTGCCACCACGCATGCGTGGCCTCCCCCATCATTGACATCCCCCACCAGATGGTATATTTGTTACAGTCGATGAACTTGCACTGACACATCCTTATCACCCGAAGTCCATAGTTTACATTAGGATTCCCTCTTGGTGTTGTGCGTCCTATGGGTTTGGACAAATGTGTAATGACATGTATATGCAGTTACGTATCACTGCCCTAAGAGTCCTCTGTGCTCAGCCTGTCTCTCCCCGTGCCCCTCCCCTGACAGGAAGAGGCGGAAACCCAGCTGGTGAACTTGGGTTTACAGTAAGTCCATTCTAGTCTTGACTAAGTCTGTGACTAGACAAATATTTTATGTTTCTCTGCTTCAGCTCCCCCTCCTGAGATGGAAACAAGTCATTACAATTTAAAAATAATTTAGATGGACTTTAGCTTCTGTTATTAATAATTATTATATGAATACCAAACAATAAACTCCTGATTTGACATGAAAGAATCTTGCAAAAACATTAGTTTCCCATTGTGTAACTAAATCTGCTGGACAATTGGTGGTTTCCTGTTGAATTCTCACAACTTGGAGGGAACAAGAGACACAGGGGGCTGTAGCCATCCTTCAAACCGCCTGCATGTCTCCAAGGCACTGTATTTATTTGAGATTTCCTTCTCCACTTTGTGTGGCCTTTTAGTGGGATGTTTCTTTAGTGGGATGTGGGTAGGAATTGTCTTACTACCTGGATCTTGAAGCACAGGCTAAATGGTTTGTTCAGGCCCTAGAGAAAGCCAGGGCTCTGGTTTCCTGTGAGTTCTAAAGCCAGGCAGCAAAGCTTTTGTGAACCCACTACTTGGGGAAATGATGAAGCATATTATCCCTTTACTAAGAGGAAGGCACATTTCTCCTTTGAATTGCTTTCAGAAAATAGAACACCAGCAGCTAGTCATTTTTTTTTTTAGTAATTTTCATACATAAAGATATTTATAATGTGTTTTGAGTGAGACTGGAAAACATGGCAGGATGGTGGGTTATTTGAGATCAACCCATGGGCCAGGGGTTGTTTCCAGAATGATGACCCTCTAAAGCACAGGTCTCTAGAATGTGCACCCCTGGAGTGTGGAAAGGTGATACATCAGTATGCAAAAGGGGGACAACTTTATTTAAATGTGAAAAAAATCCATCCTAAGGGAATGAGTGGCTATGTATGGAGAATCCCCTGAAAGCAATTCGTTAAAGCGTTATTTAGAGTAGTGAAAAGTTGGGAACTCCGGAAATATCCAACAGTAGAGAATGGATTAAGGCATGGTCTATTCCTATGAGAGAATGTCATACTGATCACAGTATAGAGATGTGAGGCAAAAACTAGTGGCAAAATCATGTGTATAGGATAATGCCAACTTTATCAGATGATTCAATATGTTTTTTTAAAAAATCTATGGAAATGTATAAAGTAAAAGCAACATATTAATAGTGGTTCTTTCTGGATAGCGGATTTGTTGGTTTTTTGCTTTCTTTTAACTCTTTTATGTTTGCTAGATTTCCTTCGATGTGTTTATATATCCATCTTATGTTGGGAGAAAGTTATTTAAAATAGTTGTTAGGGGCTTCCCTGGTGGTGCAGTGGTTGAGGGTCCGCCTGCCGATGCAGGGGACACGGGTTTAGTGCCCTGGTCCGGGAAGATCCCACATGCCGCAGAGCGGCTGGGCCCGTGAGCCATGGCCGCTGAGCCTGCGCGTCCGGAGCCTGTGCTCCGCAACGGGAGAGGCCACAATGGTGAGAGGCCCGCGTACCGCAAAAAAAAAAAAAAAAAGTTGTTAGGTAAGAGTTGATTCCATGAGTAGTTAACTCAGTAAAGAAATGTGATGATTTGGGGAGTATGAACCAGCAGAGAGGAACCGAACAAGGGAAGGAGGAAAATTCTCAGAGGACACAATCTACCTCCACTTTCCCTTGCTCTAAAATGTGTAAAACACAAACCATATAAACGTAGGTGTGAGAACACACTGCAGTGTGATTTTTAAAAACAGATTGTACCCTTAGCCAGCTGTCTCCTAATCCTCACTTGGCTGGCTTTTCTGTTGGAATTGTTTCTTTGCTAGAATGTTAATGGATTGGTTAATTTGTGAGCGGCACTCCTAATTGTATTAAATCTCTACAACCTTATTAAGCATTTGTGCAGAATTAGATCAGAGAGTTTGGGGAAGCAGCGTGCCAGTGGTCGGAGGGAGGGAGAGACAGGCTAGCAAGTGGGTCTGACCCCATCCCCAAATAATACAGCACAGAGTGAAAACCCCACTGCTGGAAGTTCAGAAGGATTCTAAGGCACATAAAACAGCCTCCTTGCTGTATATTTAAACACCACTAATGAGAGAGAGCGAGAGAGAAAACCAGAACCAGCTTGTTCTTTTTATTTAGATCTGTTAGGATTTACTTTTATTTGGGGGAAAAGAAATGAGTAAGAACTAACAACATGTCAAGAGTACTAGGTTTTTAATTCTGGTCGCCTGTGTTTCTATTTAGATACCAGGGTAAAGGTATTCTGTGCTTAAAGAGAGAGAAACGGTTTCAGAAAATAGAGTTGGACCATGTTTATTTTGAAAACTAAAGCCCCAATGGACTGAAATATACTGCTGCTTAAAATCCATGGTGGGCAGCTACTTTCTGCTGCAAGTAAGGGGGGTGCATTCGGCCCCTGAGAAGGCTTAGCGCACCTTCCAGCAGTGGGTTTGGGGAGGATGGTTGAGGAAGCTTTAACATTGACCTCTGGGCATCCTGACTGTGTCCCATTGCTTATCTGTAACTATCGGTGTACGTTTCCCCCCAAAGTTGAAAGTTTATTACTCAGGATTATCGCAACAGTAATGGAAAACCAAGTAAAACTTTTTAGCAGCCTTTTGTTAGATTTAAAGTTATCGATTCCTTGTATTGTGTATTTAGCACTTTCAAAGGATACTGAAGTACTCTTAAGGATGAAGACGGTTCAAACCCAGAAGCAGTCAGAAGTTTTAGTTTCTTGATAGCTCCACAGTACTGCGCTAAGAGTGTTTTTCTCGTCACTGTGGTTTTAAATTGGATGGTCCCACAGGTTTCAAGAGTCACGTGGAAAATAGAAAAATAAAGGCTCTCGTTAATTTTAGAAGTTGTACATAATCATGTTTGTGCCGGGGATATGGGCTTGGAGTGTGAGAATAAGGCAGGTAGGACATTAAGGAAAGAGAGGGGGATGAGATGCTGCCTTTCCAGCTCCTGGGGAGCTCAGCTCAGCGTGTCTGTCACACGCCAGGTCAGGAAATCTGTAGGGATGTCCCAGGGTGTCCCCCAAAGCGTTCCTCGCCTCCACTAGGCAGGGTCTGCCGTTTCCCCTGCCTGGATGCCATGGGGATGGCCCTGCCCTGGTTGCCACCAGCACAGGGTAGCCTTGTGGCCCTCCCTCCTTGCTGGCTGCAGTGTCCCACCTGCTCTGGACCGTTCCTACCCCCTGATGTGGGGAGCGTTACACCCAGCTAGTGGCTGCCAGCCTCCCATCTCAGAGGCAAGGGAAGCGGCTCCTTATTTTAGCCCCTGCTCCTGGGCTGTCGGTGAATTGGCCTGACGTTTGTAGTCAACGGGGTCCTAGAATAGGGGAGTTAAAAGATTGGAGTGTGTGTTATAAAAAAGGGTTTAATTAGTAAATGCAAAGGTGGTGAACTGTGTGTGTGTGTGTGTGTGTGTGTGTGTGTGTGTCTGTGTCTGTGCACACATGTGCTGTGGCTGGGGGTTGAACTGCAGATAAAGGGGCCCTTTGCTTCGGAGCCCTTCCATGGGGGGTGGGGCGGTGTGGAGGCAGAGAGTTGCTGGAGGAACTTTCCATGTTTGTGAGAGGTGAGCAGGGGGTGTGGCTTCCCCTCCCACCTCGATCTGAACATTTTCCAGACATGTACAGCAGGTTCCTCCCAGATTTTCTAGGTCCTTGTAATAATGTGAGCACATTTCATGTTGTTACTCAGTTAAATATATAGGATGCTTCCTGGAATAAAATTGGTGGCAAGGAACGTCTGCCGACTGACTGCTTAGTTAATAATTGCTGGTGTGGAGCGTTCTTTTACTTTGCTTTTTTCCCCTTAATTGGCTGAGTATTAATAAACTCCTGGTTTGTTTCAATGGCGCAGCCAGTTTTTAATGGTTGTACAGAAATTTCAGGAAGAAAGCTAAAGAATTAACATAATAAATAATTATTGTTTCCAGAATTTTTTTGCTGTTAAGATTATAAAATGTGTTAAAAAACAAAGCCACTTGAGCAGAAAGTAATTGCCCTGACAAGCACGGTGCCAGCAGCGTTCATAATGGAGCAGCCCTTCCCTCAATGTCAGGCAGATTTGCGTCCCACGGAAACGTTTCCTCACATTATGGAAATGTTCTTTTCCCATCAGCAGTGGAGAATGAAACTCCAGGCTTCTAATTAATCTTGGCTGACGTTTGATTTCATACCCAAGTTCAAGGCAAGAGGTGGTGGGGTCTCCCCGCTCCTGCCATGTACATGACCACAGGCAAATTTCTCCATTAATGTCAGAACACATCTGTGTGGCTCATTGTCACTGCCACACGTCAGTCATTAATGCATTAGCAGTCACTTCCGTCCACTTGCTTCCCGCTCATTCCCTGCTGGAGGAAAGAGCATGGCAGGAATTTTACTTTGCAGGCCTTTAACCTTGAACCTCTGTGTTCATGACATAAAGAGCTTGTAATGCTTTACAGATTATAACTTGTAACGCTCATATGTTTTCTCCCAGCTGTGAATCTCAACAGCTTGGTGAGGAAGGCCCTACACCCTCAGTTCACAAAGGTGGGGACCAAGATTCAGAAAACCTATGTGGCTTTTGTTCCTAAGTCAGATGGAATGACGTTGTTCCTGAGAGGGTTAGAGGGCTCCTATGAGGATAGAATTGTCTTCACCATGTCTCTCTATGACACCCCTCTCACCTCTTGCCCAGTCTAGTTCCTGAAGATGTTAGGGAAGCAGTAGACATTTTTGATTGTCCAAAGGAAAAAGAAAATCAGATGTATAGAAGAAATGGTAAGATCAATTCCCATTAATTAATTTGAAGTGGGACATCCAAGGATAAGAAAATTACTAACATAAGAATGGAAAATAACCTGTATGTACCGTTAGATATCGGTTGTGAGCTCCCTGGCGATCAGTGGAAGAGGGAAATGATTAGGAAAAGATTACCTAATCTTGCTCTGAGAGAGAAACCCTTTTCCTGCGCCTGGGTTTCCGCCGAGGGCTCCGTGTCAGCAGATCCAGTGATGTAATGGGCCATCCTTCTCATGGACAGTTTCAGAGTCATTCTGGCAGCGTAACGCACGCAGCTATTTTTTCCTTTCAACCTGACCTCCAGTTTGAAGGAATAACTTAAAACAAGTCAGCGAAGGCAACCCTGTGGGAGGTACAGAGGATGCCTGGCTGATTTGATTGAGGGACAGAAATCAGCATACCTCGCTGAGGGAAAAACTGCTTCTTTCTTGAGTGATCGTCCTCAAAGCCCACTGCTCTACACTGCGTGTTGACGGCCGAGACCTCAGCAGCCCTGTCGCTGCGCTGTGGACTTCTAGAGCCTTCCAGTCTCTGAATGGCCAGGCTGGACTTGGACAGGAGCCAGGGTGCCCTTGAGGCGCAGACAGGACTTGGCTGTGATCCCAGAGAGCCCCACTGTTGCTGATGGCAGGGGCTTTGGAGCAGGCAGTCACCACGGCTGTAGGAAAACCTCAGGAAGGCGCCTGTGAACTATCAAAATCTAAGCAACCTCAAGGCTTTCCTGATGTGCCTCGGAGGAGGAATCAGCTGCAAATAGCCCCTCTAGGAAGGAAACAGATTGACCTGCATGTGGAATGGCTTTTTTTTATTGGCTCCTTAAGTGCTGGGGAATATCTATCAAACAGTGACTTTTGTTCTGTTCAGCACTTTCAAGGGGGATAGTAATTAGGCAAAGGTTGTTTGGGAACACCTGTTCATGACAGTGTCACCCTAGGAGATGCAGCGTGGCTGAGGGATGCTTTTTGCCCCACAGAGAAGTCGCAGGTGGTTGCATCCATAGAAGAAAGTGGGGCACAGATACTTCAATAGTGATGTTGCTCTATCTGCACTTTTAATATGTTCACCGTCACTGATAGATAGAGGGCTTCCCTCTTGATGGTATTGTGAATGCTTCTGGTCCCATTTTTGGGTCTTTGCCACGTTCTGTCGTTCATCTGTGAATATTTGAATTTGATGTACATCTCCTATCCTGAGGCCACTTGAAGCAGTGAAGTCTTCATTTACCAAGATAATAATAAAACCTAACATTTTCATAGTTTTGCAGTTTTTATTTTTTCCTTCTCCCCCAAACTAATTGTGTCCTAAAAAAATAATCCCATGAGATTGATAAATAGCTGTCGCATTTTAAAGTTAGGGAAATATACTTAGGCCTGGAAGGGCTAATAACTAGGATGTGAACAGTGGCCTTTGGGGTCCACACCCAGTATTCTTCCCATGACCCCATAGAAAATGTATCAAAAAAAGATGATAGGAAAATTTCCCCAGCCATCTGTTAGTTACAGACTAGGAGAATAAATACTCATGTGTTAAAACGTCGAATTCAAGTTTTTTACTTCTAAATGATTAAAGATATTGAAACGGAAATTCAGAAGTGAACAAAAGCAAATTGAAATGTAATACATTATTTTCAGTTACCTTTTTAAAAATATTGTATTTTCTTTCTAGATTTCCAATTATGAAATACTTTTCCACTAAATATTTAACCTTTAATTGGGACTAAATATATAAACTTGATACTTAAGGTGGGTGAGTTTTTTTTAAAAGAATTACTGAGAAGGGTTGCTCAGGTAAAATCCCATTTGCTATTTTTAGAAAATGACCTAATTTCTCTCTTTCATTTTGGAGGTAAGCGCTAGAGTATTATTTCTTTCTGTGCATGGACTTTTTCCAAGGCGTTATGTTTCTTCCCCCTTCCCCTAATAAGCAGGAGGGTGCTTCTTGGTCATCCCAGTGAAGATTCTCACCAGATAGGCACCTCATTTATAATTAGGTTAATTGTTTTTAATTGAACTTGATCATTCTCTGTCCCCGATCCCTGGAATGCTATGTGGCATATATAGGACACTAATTTCTTCAATAAGTGAATGAGTTTCATAAATTATTGCATTGGACACCTCACCTTTTACCCTAAAACATCGCTAGCAGAAATCTCATTACGTAGATAACGTTTTACACTTGATCTTAGCCAAAAGGCCAGGAAGCGATGGTAGATAACCTTTTTAAAATGGGTTTGGCACACATACTTTGAATTTAAATCTTCTAAGAACATTTTAGTAGAATCATTTTTTTGTAGTTTCTTTAATTTTTTTATATGATACAGTTTCCCCTGTAATTTCTTTTTGTTAAAGATAATATTTCTTTTTTCAGAGAGCAAGTTTGGAAAATAGTAAAAATTACAGGAAGAAGAAAAAAATGTTTATAATACTGTCATTCATCCTTACCATAATTCAGTATTTTTCTTTCCAGTTTGTTTGCAAATTGTGTATGTTTTTAAGAATTAGAGTCATAGAAATTTCATCCTTTTCTTTTTTTAACTTAACCTTAAATTGTGACCTTGAATTAAATTAGCCCTAAATAATCTTAAACTCTATTTTCCTTATATCCTTAACATTTAAGAAGACATCTGAGAGCATATTTCCACGGCTGCATAATACTCCTTGCTATCGAAGTGTGTTTTTTATGCATCAATGAACACTGAAATGTTCAAAACCTGGAACAATGACATTTCTAAGTGTGTTGCATTTACCAGCATGGGATATTTTGCGTTTTCAAAAATGGACTTTATTGAAAGGGCCCTTTTGAAATGAACGAGAAGTTCTAGACATCACATGAGATCAGATTCTTAACTAAAACAAAGGCTTGTATTTGAAAAACTTCCACATATACGAAACTAAAACAAGATGAAATTCTTTTGATCTTAATTGGAATATATATTGGCTGAAATTTTTTTTGTGTCTGAGCTCGGAATTACCAAGAAAATCTTTGGTTTTGCAAAACTCAAAATGTTTATTGCCAGCAGCCAAATAATGCCTTCTAGTAAATAGCATGGCTCAAAATTGCGTTCCTGTGTTTATCTAACTGAAATCTGAATGGAGTGCTGTGATCCTATTCTGAGTTGTACATACTTTCATAGGAATGAACACAAAGCATAATTATGAGGTTAAGATAAATGTGTTCAGTGTTCATGAAACTATGTCTACTCATGTAGTCTACATGCATTTATTGAGCACCTACTGTATGCTCAATTCAGTGCTTAATTCTTTCAGGGGAGAGAGAGGAAGTTAGGCACTCAGAATTTTCCAGAATTAAGTAATGTCATCTTTCAGGCAGGTATAAAATAGTGCTGATCTGGTGTCCTTTTCTAACAGGGTTCCAACAACCATTGTCGAGCTTTGCTGTACTAACAGTGTCGCTGATGTCAGCACTTTCTTGGAAGAAGTCTTTTTTGCTTATTCAACTTTGGCCTCCTGTTAGATTTTTTTTTCTGCTAAACATTGCTGTTATCTTAGCTTTTTTTGTTGTTGTTGTTGACTAGCTCTGTGGCCTGAGAATTCAGTTTTGAACTCTTTCTTTTTTTAAAGCAACATAGGTAAGCAAGCCACTGTGTGTACAGTTTAAGATGATTTATACCCACTTACTTGGTAGTCAAGTCTCATTCCTAAAGGATAAACTCTGTATTCCTAGTAGGGACCCTCACGTTGTTGGAAGTCTGTACATGGTAAAGCATGAGTATCAAGTTTTGGGCCAAACAAAAATATTCTGTCTCCTAATTTTTGCCATTCTGAAACACAGTGGCCTTCTGTGGCTCAAGTAGTTTCATCAAGTGTTTAGAATTTCTTGGCTGCAACCTGTTTCTGAGAAGTTTAACTCAGCTTTTGTTGAGAGAGGTCATTCTTCAGTCACTATGAAGCTATTGTAAAAGTATGTTAAGAGCTGGTAAAGAAAAAGGAACTTGAAGTCTTGATTAGAAAATAAGATGCCCTCCTTGTGCTTTAGGTTTTGAGATGTAGCTAAAATACATATTTTTAATTGCTACAGGGCTGTATTCAAACTTGAAATAAAAAAATGTCTCAGGGGGGGTCGGTGGGGAGGGATAAATTAGGAGGTTGGGATTAGCAGATACACACTACTATATAGAAAAGAGAGAACCAGCAAGGACCTACTGTATAGCACAGGGAGCTATACTCAATATTTTGTAATAACCTATAAAAGAAAAGAATCCAAAAAGAATCCAAAAGAAGCCTATAAAAGAAAAGAATCCAATATTTTGTAACAACCTATAAAATATATGTGAGTGTGTATATGTATACACATATATATAAAACTGAATCACTGTGCTGTACACCTCACCCTGTCCTCTTGCCCAGGTTCCCGTGTGGGATTCACCCCATGTTCCTCTTGGCAGTCTTCTCGTCTTCCATAGTCTAATCTCAGGTCACCTTTCACTGTACTTTTCTCCTCCAGCACACCCTACTGTGGTGGGAGGGCCATCACTCCCCTTTTCTGTGTTCTCAGAGGGCTTTACCCAATTCTTGAATCCTTTTTCGAACCTATTACAGGGCTTGAGGGCAGGACTCTGGAGCCCAAGTGCCTGGATTTGAAGCCTGGCTAATAATAACAACTACAGAAACAGTACAGTTTTTTGAGCCCTTCCTATATGCTGTTGCTGTGCCATTACAGTGCCCTGGGGGAGAGGTGTTACCACGATCCCCATTTTCCTGATGAGGTGACAGAGGCCTGGAGCATTTAAGTAGCTTGCTAAGGTCTGCTTAGCAAATGGCACAGTCGGCCATATACTCCAGGCGGTAGCCTTCAGAATCTGTGCTCTTAAATATGGTCAGCATCTGTAACCGTATAACAGATTCACTTTGCTGTATACCTGAAGCTAACACAACATTGTAAATCAACTATACTCCAGTAAAAATTAAAAAAAAAAAAAAAGAAAAGATGGTCAGGGCTGCAGAGAGGTGGCCTCAAGTAAGGGCAGGGCAGGGGGTCCCGGTGCACTAGTTTCTAGCACTAACGTGCTGTTAGACCATGGGTGAGTTGGTCCACCTCTGTGAAAATGGTGAGATGGAGTCCTTTTACTTGTCCAGTAAAAGGACTATGGAAAGGGAATTAATAGGAGGGAAATATCAAAAGAAAGCCAGTGAGAAGCTCTGGACAAAGGTTTGGTTGGCTTTGGTGGAATTCCACGTTAACTGTTTGGGTTATCTGGGAAATTTGACGGTGACAAAGCTTCTATAAAAAGCACCGTGTAAACTGTTAGGCAGTATACAAATGTTAAATGATTCTGTTACTCACTTAGTCCCATTTCTGCTTGTACTGTCAGCTTGGAACCTTAAAAATAAACTTGGAATAAAAAAAAGGGGGGGAATGCTTCAGTGAGTTTCAATATATATATGTTGATATTTGACATTAAAACTATTGGGAGAGGGCTTCCCTGGTGGTGCAGTGGTTGAGAGTCTGCCTGCCAATGCAGGGGACATGGGTTCGTGCCCCGGTCCGGGAAGATCCCACATGCCACGGAGCGGCTGGGCCCGTGAGCCATGGCCGCTGAGCCTGCGTGTCCGGAGCCTGTGCTCCGCAACGGGAGAGGCCACAACAGTGAGAGGCCCGCGTACTGCAAAAAAAAAAAAAAAAAAAAAAAAAACCAAACTATTTGGAGAAAAAGATAAAGTATTACAAAAACGTTTGAGAACAATGTCTTTGGAATAACTTTTATAACCTTTGTCCATGCTCTCCCTTACCTTTATGGTGAAGAAAAAAGTTGAGATTGCAAAACTCCCCAAAATACCTTCTTGTAACTCCATTTTAGGAGAGTCGTTTGGCATCTTTTTGGGCGTATTTGATTTGGATGTTAAGCTGGCTTTTGCTGAGAGCTCCTGCCTGTTAATGTCTGCCAGGCCTTGGCTTGCCCGGCTTTTCCTCCTCCCCCTAGGCCGGGGCTCTGCGAGATCAACGTGAGATGCTGTGGGTGCAGGACCTCCCGTTTCTACCTCCCTCTCTGCTTTGCTGTAGGACAGTTTGTTGGGGGCCCAGAAATACTCCCCCTTCCTCCATCTTCCTTTCTTTCTACTGCTGGCTGGTGGGTTTGGCTTTAAAACGGACAAACTCCCTGCTCCCCTGTCTCAG
Source organism: Grampus griseus (assembly GCF_964374135.1). NCBI lineage: Eukaryota > Metazoa > Chordata > Mammalia > Artiodactyla > Delphinidae > Grampus > Grampus griseus. The sequence continues at coordinate 31,076,368 of NC_139006.1, read as the reverse complement.
AATTAGTGATTTCTGCCCTTTCAGGGAGCCGCTGTGAACACACAGTGGCCTGTTGAGTTTCTGCTAAGCCTGCGGATTCACAATGAAGCATTGATGCCGGGGCTGCAGCAGCCCAGCCTGAGCTCCGGCCAGACGCACTTCCAGTGGGTGTTTGGATTTGTCACGTCGGCTTTTGTTTGTAGTCAGATGGCGGGGGGGCTTGCTCCCCCTTCATCTCCATCCTTTATAACGTGGTGATCAGCCGCCTCATAGGTTTTGATGCCAACATAATCCTTTATGAAATCATCACATCACATCACACTTGCTGATTTTTTCCTCATAGGAGAAATGGTTTTCAGGGGACGTATTGATTGGTGTAGTTCCTGTGAATTGTGCCTGATCTTTTATTTGAGATTCACTAAAATGGTCACTCTCTTTGGGAGACCAAAAAATGATTCAGGTTGCGAATGAGTTGTTCCAAGTCTTTTCATGCCGAGCAAGTCTCCATGCTAAATTTTGGACCTCAGGAGACAGATTTAGGGTCCCAAGAGTTAAGAGCGAGACATGGTGGCTGCCTGGCCACGTGCCAGAAGCCGGGAGGTGAGGCTGGTGGTTCGTGGCAGGGCTTGGACGTAGCAGATGCTCTGTCAAAGCAAAACGAAACAAAAAACAAACTCCACCTTGATTTGTGTGGAGTATGTGCTAAAATCTAGAAAACCGAGATTCTCTGGTGTGGGAAGTCCCGTGGAGTTCCCAGCATGCGTGGTAGCGCCTGGAAGTACTCATTTCAATTCAGATATGTCTGAAGTGGGCCCTGTAAGGGGCTGCAGAGGGGAATTTGCAAGTGGTGTTTGTTTCGGGAATAAGTATTGATGGTGATACCAAAAGTAGGAATATTGAAGGAATGTGTCTACTCAGGAAGAGGAAATAAAAGGACTTTGAAATTTTCGTTTGATATTACCATCCTGTGAGATGCATGGTCTAGCAGAAACTGTAAGCAAAGAGAGAGGTGACAGAGGGCTTGGCTCCTGGCAGATGTCCGGAGGTGTCCTGTCTGCCTGGTGCCACATTTATTTCCACGGGAATGCGTGGGTGGTGAGTGTCACTGCCAGCCCAGGTTTCCTTCAGCTGAGGTTGGAAGAGAAACATTTCTCCTAACTTAGTTCTGGATGGAATGGCAAAACAGTTCAAGTACGCGCCTATTTCTCAGTGGTATTACACAGTAATTTTCAATTTACATTACATTAAAGCTGTCCTAGGCCTCCAAAACAGAGTTCTGGCTTTTCTCTTTGGTGCTACTGCTGTGTTAACATTCAGAATACCGAGAGAAACTTCTAACACAGATGAATTTTTAATGTGATCAACGACTTCAGTTTTACTCACTAGAATCTTAATAAATATTGTGCAGCAAAAAGGCTGTGCTTCTATAAAACTTCAATGATCAAGTCTTAGAAATTAGCTGTATTTATCACCCCCCCTTTTTTTTTAAGATATCGGCAAAAATGTCCCCCTTCCCCCTTCTCTTTGGTAGCATGCTTCATAACAAAAAGTTTTAGGAAAGTAAAGATATTCTTGTTCATAGCACATCAACATTCTTTTCTCCAGCAGAGGTAGAAGGAAGGCACGGTGAAAATCAGATTGTCTTTTCAAGACCTTGCAGGGGATCGAGCCAAATCTTCTCAGTTACTTGAAGGATTAGATTAGTTCCTTGGTTTCTCTGGGAGCTGAATCGCCTGCAGTGAGTTGATGTTGAGCAGGCCTCGCTCCTTCTGTTGTTGCCTCTTCTGCACAGTTTCAGTTCTGTTTCGGTTCTGAGGCCTGTGGTAGGGATTTGGGGAGGGGTCTGCTGTGTTGCTAGCCCAGCTGGCCCAGGCCAGCTCCCTATGGCCTATTTGGGCCCAGACTGAGAGATGGCATGGGGGGAGGTGGTATGTGTGTGGGGTCTGCTCCTCCCCTTGGGATAAGCCTTTGCAGAACAGAAGACACAGGCAGAGGCTGCAGTTTGGAACCAAGGAAGTGCTTCTGGGGATGAGCAGAGCTGGGAATGGGGAAGGTGGGATGCTCTCCTGGATCCCCCCTCAGAGCAGCCATTCCCTTCACTTGTCCTTTGGATGGATCAAGATGGGGGGGTGGGGAGGAGGCCTTCAGCCCCTTCCCAGGACTGAACGGGGCGGGGAGGTAGCTGCCTTGCTGCCTGCTACCTGCCCTTGATACCTCCCTAGCCTTGCTGCCACCTGCTCTGTTTCTGGACTGAAGACCTGGACCATCCTTAAAACCCCTGAGGATCTGGTGGCCTGCATTGGGCACTGGGGAAGAGACTTCTCTGGCTAATGGTGTTGAGGCTGGAGAATCAAGCAGGCGATTTGGAGGCCTTTGGGGTGGGCCTAGCTCCAGGAAGAAAACACACCCAAGCCGTGGCTGCTTCCGGGTCCATCGCACTCCTTCCTTGAAAGATGCAGATCAACCTTAGGCTCTGATCCTGGATGGGTGGGGGGCAGACGGGGAGGGGGCCGCGGGAACACTGCTTCTCGTTCTCTACCAACCAGAAATCAGATGTGCAGGTGAAGAGCACCTGATCCTAGGGTCCAGTTCTGAAGTCAGCAGAGAAGGTAAAAATCTTCTGGTTTTTTTCTCAGGGCAGATTTTGAATTGTCGAATTCACCCAAGGATTACGGTTCCTCTGTGCGTTGTATGGACACACAGTCATGCATACTACATGCTAGCGGAGTGTGACGCTGTCTCACAGCGCCTGCCTTTTGGAGGTTGGCAGAGTGGTGCTGTGTTGTTTGGCTAGTTTCTATGGGTTTAAAGCCCAAAGAGGCTCCTCAAGCCCTCCTGCCCTCAGATACCTTCCTGGTTCCTAAGCTTTTCTCCAGACACAGAGCCTGGCTCTCGTTGGATGTGTCTTTTGTCATCTGTACCCTGTCCTGTAGTTGCTGGGGGAAGCTCCCTTGTCAGTTTTGGGTCCCTGGATTCAGAAGCAGATTTGTCTGACCTTCTCGGCCTGGGTTTTTCCACACATGCTTCTGCCTCATTTTGATTGAAGCTGCTCTGTCGAAGCCCCCTGACCCGCCAGCTCGTCCAGTGGCTCCCTGTATTCTCCTTCTTGGCCATCACTGACTTCTTTCTGCTGCTTCCATCTTGCCTTGGAGGTTCCTAACCCGCATGTGGAGTCTCCCATTCGAACTTCACAAATGTTCTGGGGAAGGTGGAACCGGGAGCCGGGTGTGTGCAAGGCCCCGGGTGCAATGCTGTACACGTGCTGCTTCATCAGATGTTCCCACCAGCTGCTGAGGGGAGGGGCTGCTGTCATCACCGTTTCAGTGACGTAGAAACTGAGATTCGGAGCTGCAAGGAACAGAGATGTCTTTTGCACTTTTATTCTGGAAATTCTCACGGCAGCCAGCCGATGCTTCCTTTCTTTGCTCTTTGCATGTGGAAAAGCCCGTAGATAAACCAAGGCCAGAGTGAGTGACGTGCTCAGCTGTGCCCAACTGTCTCCTCTGTGCGTATCTCCCACCTGAGGGAGGCAACCTGGTGGAGGGTTTAGATCAGAGCTTACACCCTGGGGACGGATTTCTGGCTCCAAGACTTACTGTGTGACCTGGGGCAAATGACTCAACCTCTCTGTGCCTCGCTACGAGAGATATTGGTTAACTAAATTGAGCATTTGAGTACAATTCTAATAGTCTCCTACCAGAAAAGGAGTAAAGATTTCTCTGGCCTGTGCCAGCCTGATCTGGTAGAGGACAGGGCTGCGGGGCCTTCTTTAGGGTAGGCTTGAGGCTGTTCAGTTTCAAGTTGCTGACTGCCTGCTGAAGGCTAAGATGTCGCTTTCCTAAAATAAGAATCCTGGATGCCATAGGTAAGCTGCTCATTCCTGGCTCTGCTGTCCTCAGAGAACTGATCATCCTGTCTACATAGGTCAGAGTCCTTGTGGGTGCTTCAGCCCCACCCTACCCCCCAAACGTGATTTTCTTCCGCCTGCCTCTGAAATTGAATCCTAAATGGTATGGCACTGGGCTGGGGGGCGGGGGGGGGGGTTAGGGGGGGATGGGCAGCCCCGTAGCTGGCCTGTTACCATCTTAGCCTTACCAGCTGCCCATGTGCTGGCCTTTTAGGGACATCAGGTCCTCTTGCTCTGCAGGATCTGTCCCCCACCTGTTCAGTAATGAATGAAACTGTAAAGCTTCCACTCCCTGGTGAGAGAAGAGGCTGGACAGGCCAGCACTCCTGGGAGAGGCATCACATCGACTGATAGTTGCATCAAAGGAATGAGAATCCCCTTTGCTTCCGAACAGATCTTTTTGGAGACCACAGGATAGAAGTGCCCTGAGAATATTGAAATGGAATGGGAAAGAGAAGCAGGGAGAGTCTGGAGGGACTAAGAATCATTTTTCCTGATTCAAGTTTTATTTCAGGCTGGCAGGCTCCTGCACACTCCTGACATCACACCAATTTACATACAGCTTGTCCAAGACAAGAAAAGGTTCTACTAATGTTTTACATTCCACTTTTACGAAAAATCTCAGCGTTCCAGGCAAAAGACAGTCTTGTTGATCTGTAAGATTGCATTAAGAAACCACTCTATTGGTTATCTGATTTTTTTTTCCCTTGAAGCTCCACAATTGGTCTCTGGAATTAGTGTCTGAACTTTCAAGGTCCCTAAAATGAGAATGGGAAGGACATGGCTCTTCTCCATCGCTGAGAATCCAGATTTCCTTCCGATTTTTCCTTGAGTCTAAAAGCACTCAAAATTTCCATATAGGGCTAAAGGCACTAGAATTTTCCATTCGTGGGTCCCATGCTTGAGCCACAGAGATTTGGGGATGAACTGGAGTGCAAAAAATCGTAGTAGTGTTGGCAGTTCTGAAACAGCTTGAAGAATTTGAGGGGAACTCTCTTGGGAACTGGGGTGGGGCTGTCTGAGTGAAGAGTAGCCTCTCCCAGTTAGAACAGATGTAAGGAGAGAGAGCAAGTCCAGGAACATCTGGAAAACCCTGGAAGTGCAGACTAGCCCCCGTGGGCCGAGAAGGTTGGCAGATCAGCAGCTATGGAGGCAGATGTCAAGGTTAGCTATCTGGGAACCTCTTCACAATCCTTGTTTACTCCCCCAGGGTCCATTTGTGCTGTTATTAAATGAAGACATACTTGTCCATGCCTGTCTAGAGTGTCCTTTCTAGCTAATGTCATTTAAAACTAAAAATAATTCTATACCCCTTAGAGTTCCTGAGATTTTTTTTTTCTGCCCAGCCCTCTTTCTTTCTTCTTCTGAGATTTTGGTCTTCTGAAATCATAGTGAATTTTGACCTTGTGATCTTTTTTGGCCTTGCTCTAAATGATGGGAGTTTCTGGGTTTTTAACTAATTAATTAATTAATTTTTAATCGAAGGGTAGTTGACATGCAATATTATATTTAGTTAATTCCCTGTGATCATTATAAATTAAGAAGAACCTTTAATTTAAGAGTTAAACACAATTGAGCCCTTACTTATATATTGTCTCAGTCCCTTTTGTTTCATTCAGTAGGCACTCAATAAATAATGTTTGCAGCTGATGCCGACCTAGTCACCTTGTCTCTTCCAAGGAATTGAAACACCCCTGAGAGCTGGGGCCATGTTGCTCGTGCAGTTATTGATCAGGACGTAAATGTTTGGTTGATTTCAGTGCAATGGAGAGGTGACCCTGTTTGATTAATCTCCTGGGATCAGCAGATGACTACTGTCAACGCCAAGAGGGCTAACAATTTTTTTCATTTGAACCAGGTGAATAAATTGCCCTGTTGCTTAGATGCAGAAGAAGGTTGAGTGGAAATCTGAATTTTCCCTGGTAACGTTCATAGCTTTATTGGGGCTGCTACATAGTTACTGGAAACAGGAAGGTGGCACATGGGTGAATCAGTGGGAGATTGATGGATCTGGCTCACTGAGGCTGTAGGGTTTGCAGTGGGGAGCGGCGCATCACAGTGGAGAAAAACCTTCATTTTCTGCAGAATGATTTAGGGCAAGAAGCAGAACCAGAGAACGTGTGTTAATCAGAATCCAAATCAGACCTACCAATTGTGCAGATGATTTAAGGGTTATTGTGGAAATTTACTTAAACCACCAACTCAGCATAAAACAGCATAAACAGGAGGCAAAGCTGGTGTTGCCATAGTGATAAAGTACACACAGGGCAATGAGCCTACAGTATATGTAAGGCAATCAAGTACATCTGGAATGCTGGTTTCAGAAATAGAAGAAGATGCTACAGGTTTGATTTTATGAGATCAAAGATCATTTCGAAGCCGAGGAACTGAAAGAATATTAAAGAACCCAGAAATGTTCATGTTTGAGGTGATGAGAGCTTCTTGTACGCTTAGAAGGAGGGAGTGAATGATAAGTGATCCTACAAAGAACAAAATAGTTTGTTGTCACTCTGAAGGGATGTCTTTTTCTTTTTTTTTGCTGTACGCGGGCCTCTCACTGCTGTGGCCTCTCCCATTGCGGAGCACAGGCTCCGGACACGCAGGCTCAGCAGCCATGGCTCACGGGCCCAGCCGCGGGGATCCTCCTAGACCGGGGCATGAACCCATGTCCCCTGCATTAGCAGGTGGACTCTCAACCACTGCGCCACCAGGGAAGCCCGGGATGTCTTTTTCTTTAGAGAAAATTGGATCACTTATAGGCAGTTGATCTAGTTAATAATCTGAATTTTATCCGCTCCAACCAAATCATCTGGGTGAACATTTCTTGCCTTTCCTGCCTAATGTGAAACACTAGTTCAGTGTACCTCTCCTTTTTCATAAAGAAATTGTCAGTTGCTAGTGACAAGCAGCTAATGAGTTTGACACGGGATCAGTATTGCCATCAGTCTTTAGCACAGACATGTATTTATCCCATGATGTGGCTTCCTAAAGCATGGACTTAAAGAGTTGTTTTCTACTCCAGGGACATATAAATAAACTTCATTCTAACCACTATTCTTAGAAGATTCATCAAATTTTTAAGAGAGATGATCAGTCTTTAACTGTTTTTACACATCAGGATGAGCCTGGAGTTGAGGATTTGACTCTGACCCATACTTGGCCCTCCTTCACCAACGTACGATATTACAATAGGATTCAACCGATGGCTTTTTCTTTCTGTTTTACAATTTGAGGTTGATGTTAACGTTGAGAATTTTCAGGAAGCTTATCTTCAAAATCACTTGTGGCTTAACTCTGATAATTTTTCAATTTGGGGAGCTGGTTTGATTTTGCTTGAAAAATACCTCCACATTTAGATACTTACAGTATTTTAAACTGTAATTTTAAGGTAACAGTAGACAAAATTTGGGACTTCTAAGAGAAAAAAAAAAGTTAGTCATGATCTTACCACCGTAATGAAATCACTGTAGTCATTTGTATATTTCCATTCTGGTTTTTAAAGGAGGATGGTTTATTTCATATTCTCTGCTCTTTGGGTTTATTTGTTCTCAGTGTACCTGTACAACATTCAGTGACTGGGTGTCAGGTGCAGAGATGACCCTGGCCCTGCGGATTATCTGTGACCATCCCTTCACGTATGGCATGGGGGTGACTGGCGTGGGGTTTAGGGTCAGGAATTGGCACAGGGGAGAGGCCTGAAATTTATTCTTATGCCCACCGAGGAGGGTGCCAAAGCCTCAGGACCACCAGGGACAGTTGGGCCTCCCCCAGGATGTGGTCACTCGGTGGCAGAGGCTCCGGAAGATGGTGCATCCTGGGGCGGAGCTCTCTAGAAATTTCTGCTGAAAGTCATCTTGACTCGTAAGATTTTCCCTGTATGTCTGAAAAGTTACCTGTGTATCGATACTTGCTGTGCAGGTGTTTTTACCCACACCTTGGAGCTGCAAAACCTAATTGGCTGAACCAGGCCCCACCAGCCAACAAAGGCGCCACATAGAATGTAATATTTTCCAGAAGAAGTCTGGCTTCGCTTTTGAAGTCACACCCGTGTGTGAATCGGTGCCTCTGGTGGCCTCTCATGTCTGCATTCTCATCCTGAAATAGGAGTGGAGGCACCTAGGACTCTGTTGGAGCTTCCCACCCCCTCTGTCTCTCTCTGAAGTTCTCTTTCATTTGCATCCCAGTGACCTTGCACAGAAAGTATGGGTTGGGGATGAGGGGATCCCTAATCACCGTAAGATTAGGGGTCCTGAGAGGGTTTTGCGCAGGGGCTGGGAAGCAGTGGAGGACATACGGGTGGGTGGGGGGATGGAGCATTGCAGCCCAGGCAGACGTGGACCAGCATTGGGAAGGACACACTGAAATATGCTCTTGTCCACCACGAGTACTTTCTGGAAAGGCTTTGACTGTCCCTCCCCCACAGTACAGAGACCCCTCTTGGAAAGATCTCTGTGCTTCCCTGACAGACTCTCCACATGCTGCTGAATTAGGGAGCAGGAAGTAGTTTGAGATGGCCTGGCCTTCTTAGAGTCAACCTTTATTCTTAAAGTCCCATCCCTTTACTTTGACGAGCATCGTAAAATGCAGACCAGAGATCTTCAAGATGGTGGAGCAGTAAGATGTGGAGATCACCTTCCTCCCCACAGATACACCAGAAATACATCTACATGTGGAACACCTCCTACAGAACACCTACTGAACGCTGGCAGAAGACCTCAGACTTCCCAAAAGGCAAGAAACTCCTCACCTACCTGGGTAGGGCAAAAGAAAAAAGAATAAACAGAGACAAAGAATTGGAACGGGACCTGCACCAGTGGGAGGGAGCTGTGAAGGAGGAAAGGCTTCCACACGCTAGGAAGCCCCTTCGCAGCGGGTGGCGGAGGTGGCGATGCTTCAGAGCCATGGAGGAGAGCACAGCAACAGGGGTGCAGGGGACAAAGTGGAGAGATTCCCGCACAGAGGATCGGTGCCGACCAGCACTCACCAGCCTGAGAGGCTTGTCTGCTCACCCGCCGGGGCGGGCGGGGTTGGGAGCTGAGGCTCGGGCTTCGGAGGTCAGATCCCAGGGAGAGGACTGGGGTTGGCTGCGTGAACACAGCCTGAAGGGGGCTAGTGTGCCACAGCTAGCCAGGAGGGAGTTCGGGAAAAAGTCTGGACCTGCCTAAGAGGCAAGAGACCATTGTTTCAGGGTGCGCAAGGAGAGGGGATTCAGAGCACCACCTAAACAAGCTTCAGAGACGGGCGTGAGCCGCAGCTATCATCTCAGACCCCAGAGGCAGGAACAGACCACTACTGCTGCTGCCGCTGTCACCAAGAATCCTGTGTGCAAGCACAGGTCATTACCCACACCCCTCCAGGAGCCTGTGCAGCCCGCCACTGCCAGGGTCCTGTGATCCAGGACAACTTCCCCGGGAGAACGCATGGCGCGCCTCAGGCTGTTGCAATGTCATGCTGGCCTCTGCCACCGCAGGCTCGCCCCACATTCCGTACCCCTCCCTCCCCCAGCCGTGAGTGAGCAAGAAGCCCTAATAAGCTGCTGCTTTAACCCCCATCTGTCTGGGCGGGAACAGATGCCTGAGGGAGACCTACACGGAGAGGTGGGGGCAAATCCAAAGCTGAACCCCGGGAGCTGTGCGAACAAAGAAGAGAAAGGGAACTCTCTCCCAGCAGCCTCAGGAGCCGCGGATTAAATGCCCGCAATCGGCTTGATAAACCCTGCATCTGTGGAATACCTGAATAGACAACGAATGTTCCCAGAATTGAGGCGGTGGACTTTAGGAGCAACTGTTAACTTGGGGTTTGCTTTCTGCGTTTGATTATTTTTGGTTTTATGTTTATCTTAGTTTTTAGTGCTTGTGTTCATTGGTGGGTTTGTTTATTCATTTGTTTGCTCTCTTCCTTTTTTCTTTTTGTCTTTTTGTGAGTGTGTGTGTGTGTGTATGTTTCTTTGAGTGATTTTTTCTGTTTAGTTTTGCTTTTACCATTTGTCTTGGGGTTCTGTCCGTTTTTTGTTTTTCTTTTTATGAGTGTGTGAGTGTATGTGTCTTTGTGTGATTTGGTCGGTGTAGTTTTGCTTTTACCATTTGTTTTGGGGTTCTGTCTTTTCTTTTTTTTGTTCTTTTGTTTTTCTTCCTTTTCTTCCGGCCTTGTGGCTGGCAGGGTCTTGCTGCTGTGGCCACGTGTTGCGCCTGAGCCTCCAAGGTGGAATAGCCGAGTCTAGGACATTGCACCACCAGAGACCTCCCAGCCCCACATAATATTAATTGGTGAGAGCTCTCCCAGAGATCTCCATCTCAAAACTAAGACCCAGCTCCACCCAACAGCCAGGAAGCTCCAGTGCTGGATGCCCCATGCCAAACAACTAGCAAGACAGGAGCACAACCCCACCCATTAGCAGAGAGGCTAAAATAAAAACAAAAATAAACAAATGGGACCTAATGAAACTTAAAAGCTTTTGCATAGCAAAGGCAACCATAAACAAGATGAAAAGACAGCCCTCAGAATGGGAGAAAGTATTTGCAAACGAAGCAACTGACAAAAGATTAAGTGCCAAAATATACAAGCAGCTCATGCAGCTCAATATCAATAAAACAAACAACGCCACCTAGAGGGGTGGGATAGGGAGGGTGGGAGGGAGGTGCAAGAGGGAGGAGATATGGGACTGTATGTATACGTATAGCTGATTCACTTTGTTATATAGCAGAAACTAACACACCATTGTAAAGCAATTGTACTCCAATGAAGATGTTTAAAAAAAAAAATCCAGTCGAAAAATGGGTCTAAGACTTAAACAGACATTTCTCCAAAGAAGATATACAGGTTGCCAACAAGCACATGAAAAGATGCTCAACATCACTAATCATTAGAGAAATGCAAATCAAAACTACAGTGAGGTATCACCTCACACCGGTCAGAATGGCCATCATCAAAATATCTACAAACAATAAATGCTGAAGAGGGTGTGGAGAAAAGGGAACCCTCTTGCACTGTTGGTGGGAATGTAAATTGATACAGCCACTATGGAGAACAGTATGGAGGTTCCTTAAAAAAACTAAGAATAGAACTACCGTACGACCCAGCAATCCCATTACTGGGCACATACACTGAGAAAACCGTAATTCAAAAAGAGTCATGTACCCCAATGTTCATTGCAGCTCTATTTACAATAGCCAGGACATGGAAGCAACCTAAGTGTCCATTGACAGATGAATAGATGAAGAAGATGTGGCACACATATACAATGGAGTATTACTCAGCCATAAAAAGAAATGAAATTGAGTTATTTGTAGTGAGGTGGATGGACCTGGAGTCTGTCATACAGAGTGAAGTAAGTCAGAAAGAGAAAAACAAATACCGTATGCTAACACATATATATGGAATCTAAAAAAAAAAAAAAAAAGGTTCTGATGAACCTATGGGCAGGACAGGAATAAAGACTTCCCTCGTGGTCCAGTGGTTAAGAATCTGCCTTCCAATGCAGGGGATGTGGGTTCCATTCCTGTCGGGGAACTAAGGTCCCACATGCTGCGGGACAACTAAGCTCGCACGCTGCAACTAGAGAAGGCCATGCGCCCCAACGAAGACGCAGCGCAGCCAAAAAAAACAAGAACAGGATTCTTTCTTGAAGGCCGCTAAGTGAACTCAGTGCTGGAGCCCCTGGGGACGCGCTCGGGAATGTGCTGGGTGATGGAGTATGAGGTGCCAGCCACTGGCCAAGCCTGTGGGCTCTTGTGCTGTGGTTATGGAGGGGATGCCCTGGGCCCTTTCTAAAGTCCCACGTGTGCTTTGATGAAACGGGGACACGGGCAAAGGAAGAAAGATTGTATGTCATGGAAAGCAGCAGGTTTGGACCCGGGCCAGGGGTCATGTTTGTGTTTGCTTCTTGTCGCTCAGAGGAGGGGCATTTTGGTGGGAGGAAAGTCTCCTTCCGACCCCAGGAGCCACCCTATCACATCAGGGGTGGCCACAGAGGCACAGAAGGCCTTTGCCTGGGGTCAAAGGCTGGGGTGCCAAGTAGCAGGAGAAGGAGGAAGGGCCACCTGTTCTCCCTTCCCTTCCCTCGAGGTGCTCTGGTGGGATCCTTCCTCCCTTCTTGTAAGGGGACTCCTGTTAGGGATGCCACCTGTGTTTCAGACGCACAGAGTAAGGCCCTTCTGCAGCCATCAGATTCCCACAGACTTGACCCAAAGTAACAGCTGTAAAGCCTTGGGGACTGCTTGCTGATTTCCTTTGGTTTGGGTTCTGGGTCTCAGAAAGGCCCGTGTGCAGGGCAGAGCTTTGGTCCTCTCTCCAGGTACCGGAGTGCGCGGCAGGGATGGGCTCCGGAGCATCCCTCCCTCTTTGGCCTCGTCCTCCTTCCTCCCGTCCTGGGCTGGCTTCCCAGAGGGCTGGGAAGAGAGTGTGGTTGTCCTGGCTTCTCCCCCTTTCCCTCCCTGCCCACTCCCAGGAGGGAGCTGCTGGTGGCTTCTGGGGCCAGGATTTATGGGAGGCCAAGGTGACCCGCCCGTCTGCACTCATGCGGCCAAGTGGAACCCGGCGTCTCTTTCACGTCTGGCCTGCTTTCCTGGCTGGGGCCCAGGACGTGGTTTCTTAGTGTTTCCACATGTGAGAGGCTGGGCTGGAGCCTCTGACATTGTTCTTACCATCAGCACCTCTTTGATCAGAAGAAGTGCAGAGAGGGAGGTTCTGTATTTACACAAAAAGCAAAAGGGAATTTAAAATAGTATGTTTGAGTAGGTGCCTTGGAAGTGAAATTCACAGCTGAACAGGGCCTCTGGCATGTTCTGAAGCTACCCAACCATGTCAGTCAGTGGATGTGCAGGGATCACTGTTCTGACAGCAGGATCTTGTATGGGGATTTTATAGTTTTAATGGGGATTTTATAGTTTTAAGGTAAGTTTGGAAAGGAAAATTTGGAAAACTTGAAGCAATGGGGAAGCCATTTTTATTCGTAGGTTGAAGAATCAAAATCGTCCTCAGTTTTCAAGTCCTTGCTTAAATGTCACCTCTTCCCTGAAGCCTCCCTGGATTCTCCCTGACTAGCACTAATATCCCCCTGCTTGATGATTTTCTAGTGCCCAGAATATATGACCTTTATACATTGCAGCACTTACTGTTATTTGTTTAAGTGACTTTGTCCTCCGTTTATCTGTAAACTCTTTGAAGGCATAACCTCCCTTTTTCCATTCTGTTTCCCTGGAGCATAATTACATCCTCAATAATAAAGATTTATTCAATGGAATCAAAATATATCAGATAGCATTTCTCGTTCTGTGTATGGGAAAAATGTAGTTTTCCTGAGTAAATTTAGAAGATAGCTGTTTCAATGAAAAAACTTAAGGCTTAATTAGAAAACTTATTTTCAAAGAGGGTTTGCATCAAGCTTGGACACTGGGCGTATATAACTATACATCTATTTCACTGTAAGCCTTTTGTGAGAAGACGGTCATCGTTAACCATGTGACTAGCGCGTGTGGCGGAATGTCTGGGAAGTGGGAGGTTCAGGAATGCCGCAGCGATGAATACATTGAGAACATTTCTGGTTTCAATTTGGTTTACCTACTCTCGGTCTGGAAGATCTGGAACGCTGCCCTGGACTTTTGGCTCTGCGTGAATTGGCTGTGAGGAAGAGGAGGAATTCTGAGCTTCAGGGGCTGGGATCATGAGAAGTAAGTGGACAGGAATCTTCTCTAAGACGAAGCCATTGAGTCTGCCTTGCTGATGACAGCCCAGGGTTGGAACTATTCTTCCATCATTCATAAAAAAGGTTTTATTTTCACATGCAACTTGCTCATAACATGGCTCGAAGCCCTGAAACAAACAAACCAAAAAAACAAAACAAAACAAAAAACCCCCCCAAAAAAACCACAAAAATTTTCTGGAAGGGATTACTTAACAGTTCCCATTTCATAGACAGTTGAATAAAACAATGTTGTCTTTCCTTCCCTGAGGGAACTGGGGGTGGGGGACAGTGAGCTTGAATCTCTGAAGGTATCACCGTCAAGGAAGTCTGAGGCTTGTTACTTTCCCTTCCTTCTCCTCATCACCTCCACTTCTGTTCTTCTCATTTAATATTTATTCCACTAGAATAGTACTTTTTTAAAGTGTATTTTTCTCCCTTGCTTTCACTCTGACTTGACACATTTTGGAACTTCTGTTTAATGTGTTCATGAAGTTAGCTTGAGTACGAGTCCTTGGTCTAAGATGTAACATCCAGGCTGAGTGAACAGATTGGCTAAGAATTGTGTCTGGAGAGTTGGTGGTGCTTTGCTTTTGATTCTCAGGCTCTTATACAAGAAAACAAGTCCTTTTCACTGGCTCCAGCCCTGACACAGACCTTCCCCCTTTCTCCTCTGTATAGCACGGTGGCCAGCAGAGTCAACAGGGCAGGGTGGGCAAGGCGAGAGGTGGCCCCCTTCCCAGCAGGAAGGTCAGTTCTCCCCGACAAGGATCACACACTATGGATAATGACCACCAGACCCCTTCAACTTCAGACACACTTGCTCACCTCCTAAGTTATTTCAGTTTGGTCTCGTTCAAATGAGTTTGTCACATTGAAATGGATTAAGGAGAGAGGGGTGCCCACAAGTGGTAAATGAGGAGGAGAAGCCAGATGAGGATTAAAAATATATCTTGAGGGCATTATGCTAAGTGAAATAAGTCAGACAGAGAAAGATAAATACTGAATGATATGGCTTATTGTGGAATCTAAAAAAGTATGACAAACTAGTGAACATAACATAAAAGAAGCAGACTCGGGCTTCCCTGGTGGCGCAGTGGTTGAGAGTCCGCCTGCCGATGCAGGGGACACAGGTTCGTGCCCCGGTCCGGGAGGATCCCACATGCCGCGGAGCGGCTGGGCCCGTGAGCCATGGCCGCTGGGCCTGCGCATCCGGAGCCTGTGCTCCGCAACGGGAGAGGCCACAACAGTGAGAAGCCCGTGTACCGCAACAAAACAAAACAAAACAAAACAAAATTTTATAAAAATAAAAAATTTTAAAAATTGAATCTTTTAACCCATAAAAATATGTGTCTTGAATGATGAGGTGACCTGATCAAATAGCACGTGTTTGTAGTCAGGATATTATTGAGAACAACCTCAAGACGTTTTACTAGGGTGTTTCTGAATCTTTTGGTCAGGAATTGAAAGCACTCACTTCATATTTTCACTGCTCATAATAACACAGCTAAAACGGGCTCTTCATAGTAAAATATTATGTTGTTAGAAGCAAACCCAATATAAAGTGCTGTGAAAGAAAAAGGAAATGATGATCTGTATTTGACTGTTGACCTACAGAATACCTGGAGGTAAAAACAAAACAAAACAAGCTAAAAGTAATTGCTCTCTCATGATTTGAAAATGCTGTCTTTTCAAGTTGATATGTATGGACTTATAAAGGATGTCTTCCAACTGTTGGTCAGCCTATAGGGTGTACCCTAATCGAAGCCATCTTTAACATACCAGTAAAGAGTAGAAGATGTATATTTGGGGAAAATAAGGTCCCAGACTCCTAGGAAGTACAATGGCTCTTTAATTTAGGGAGATAGGCACAGGATAAGGTATTGCTAATATAGATAGTGTGTCATCATTGTTCCTCCCCCAATATTCATTCTTCCTTTCTTTCTCCCTCCCTCCCTCTCTCCCTCCCTCCCTCCCTCTCTCCCTCCCTCCCTCCCTCCCTCCCTCTCTCCCTCCCTCCCTGTCTCCCTCCCTCCCTCCTTTCCTCCCTCTTTCTCTCTCTTTCTTATATTGGAGTATAGTTGATTTCCAATGTTGTGTTAATTTCAGGTGCATAGCAAAGTGATTCTGTCACACATATACATAAATCCATTCTTTTTCAGATTCTTTTCCCATATAGGTTGTTACAGAATATTGAGTAGAGTTTCCTGTGCTATACAGTAGGTCCTTGTTGATTATCTATTTTATATTTAGAAGTATGTATATGTTATCATTGTTTTTCAAGTCAAGATCCCAGTAGGTACCAACTATTTTTTACACCACAGCAAAATTAACAAAGAAAGCCTTTCTTATAAATGGCCGACAGCAGAAACTGCTTTTATGGAGAGAGACACCTAGGTAGCCTCTTCAGTAATTAGGGAAGAGCTTGGTTACCTGGTGTGTAAAGAGAGGTCATCTTCATAAAGGAACATAACTTGGGAAATTCATCATTGGTGGTTCACTGAATAATCTTGCTCCAAGATTTTCCATGAAGGAAGTAGTATCTTGATGACTGCAGTGTGTGGTGGTTTGTTATGGTCATGATGGGGCAAGTATTGGAGATCATAGGGTCGTTGAAAACCATTGCTTTAAGGCACTGGTTTTCCAAATTCTCCTCTGCTGGTTCTCAGAAGTTTTACAAGCACCTACATTACTAAAGGCTAAAAAGAAAACAAAACAAAACAAAAACTTGAGAGAAAAAAATCCAAAAGAAATCCCAAATCCTTATATCCCATACCTACTATCTTTCAAAACCAAATAATAAGAACCTCAGTTCTGCAACATCTTTCATCATTCTTCTTTTCATAGTTTGGTGTCGCTTTTGATTTGAGTTCAAAACTAAATGTTAGTGCCAGCTTAAATACACACACACACACACACACACACACACACACACACCCACCTGGAACTGTTCTTTTGAATCATCTTAAAAAAAGAAAAACTTAAAAAAAAAAAACTCTTCAAACTGTATGATCGGACTTCACCCCTGTGACATTTAGGATGTATGTTATAAAAAAATACAGGAGCTGGCAAACCAGCTCCAGAGCCCTTGTTAAGCTTTTTCCATTCTTCAAAGGCAACAGAAGTGATTGCATTAAATCCTTGCCTGGCAATTTTGTGTGGGACTGGGTATTGAAATGCAGCAAAGCAAATAATGAAGGCATATGTTTACCTATAATTCTTTTTACCTTGGGAGAAGGATTAAATAGGAACAGTTTGGTTGTTGTCAAATTCTTAGCAGTTGCTTTCAAGCATGAAACAGTCCCTGGGCTCTCGGAGGATTTACTTAGCAGTTTGAATAGAGAGGTCTTTACTGCTAATGGAACTGAGATGGCAGGCTTAAGCAATGGGGTGCTTTATAGCCTCTTTAGCCACTTGAGAAGATGTAACATCAAACAGCTGAAACCAGCTCAGTCTCCATTGGTGTTTAGGAAGTTGTGCAAAATTGGTGAATAAATAATTCAGGGTTCGACGAGTGTCTGGATGCCAAAAGTGTTGAGAGTCTCTGAAAGCCCGATTCACGGAAGGTTTCTTTCTGGGAGGAACTCTGGAAGCGCCTACCTGAGCTTGGCCCCAGGGAACAGTTACAGATGATGACATTTTCTATGAAAGAAAGAGTTTTCGCTTGGGATTGACGGAGCTTTGTAAAGAAACATTTCACTGGGGACTCCAATCCTGGAAAAGTGTTATTCATTAAAAAAAAAAGAATATTTTATTTTCAGTACAGATGGTTGGCAATGACTGCTTGTGTATGGAGGCATGGATGTGTGTTTAAATGATAGGATAGGGGCTTCCCTGGTGGCGCAGCGGTTGGGAGTCCGCCTGCCGATGCAGGGGACGCGGGTTCGTGCCCCGGTCCGGGAGGATCCCACATGCCACGGAGCGGCTGGGCCCGTGAGCCATGGCCGCTGAGCCTGTGCATCCGGAGCCTCTGCTCCACAGCAGGAGAGGCCACAACAGTGAGAGGCCCGCGTACTGCAAAAATAAATAAATAAATAAAATATAGGATAGTGATGATTGCTTAGAGTCTTAAGTAACTTTAAGCTCTTTGCTATTTGATGGTTAGGATTTAAGAAAATACCTTTTGATGGGGTGGGAGAGAATGAGTCACAGTTTGGCTCACGGTAGCTGGTCGAAGCTTCTGCTTCACCCTGTAGTCGGTCTGTTCGTGATCATGATGGAGACATATCTGGAACGTGTTCTCTAGTGAGCAGGTGGAAAGCAGGTGTTGGGCACCGGCTGGATGGATGCATGGATGTTTGCAAACATCCTGACTCTCCTTCTTGGCAGAGTAAGTAGACCTGTGCTTCCACGTCCATTTGAACATAGGTGGGCACGTGACTTGCTTAGGCCAATTAAATGTGTCACTTCTGGGCAGAAGCATGAAGAGCCAGCGTATGCCTCACCACATCCCATGCCCCCTGCCAGAGCAAACTGCAATATTTTGGCCCCAGGTGAGGGCTCAGGGCTCAGGGGTTAGGGCTCTCATATGAGAGGAATTGATACTGGGCTTCCTTTGGTCTATACTAGGCACTCTGGTTCATACTGGACTCCCTGTGGTCTATACCGGGCTCCCTGTGGTCTGTATTGGGCTCCCTGTGGTCTACACTGGGCCCCCTGTGGTCTATAGTGGGATCCCTATGGTCTGTACTAGGCCCCCTGTGGTCTATACTGGGACCCCTGTGGTCTGTGCTGGGCTCCCTATGGTCTGTGCTGGGCTCCCTAATTTATTGGTTTTGTCCTTTCGAAAGGAGCTGTTGATGCAGCTGTTTTCTGTAGGATGAAAACAATTGGAGGAAAAGACCAAGAGTGGTAGTGAACTTGGGACCATGCCTGAGATTTGTGAGTCTAGGTGAGGTGCTGTCAGGGGGACCCTGGAGGCACAAATGCAGCTGAGACAGGCCTGGCTGACACATCTGCTGGGGGCCGCACTGTGTCTGGGCCCCAGGTCAGGGTGGTGAGGGAGCGGCAAGCCCAAAGGTGGGCTGGCAGCCCTCATGCAGGTGTAGGGCTGGTGAGGGGCTGGGGCAGGGACAGGCCCCAGGCCAGCTGCAGCACTGAGTGAGACGGGGCCTCCGTGGTGGCTGAAGCAGCAAGCATGCTAGGCTCCTGGGCAAAGCTGCACCCTTTTCACCCAAGAGTCGAGAATCAAATGCTCGACTTGGCCAGTCTGTGTGTGTGTGTGTGTGTGTGTGTGCGCGCGCGTGCGTGCGTGTGTGCGTGTGTGTGTGTGCACGTGTGCGCGTCTGTGCATCTGTGTTGAGGGAGAGAAAGAAAACAAGAATGGGGCTGTTGAAACAAGCCAAAGTTTGGCCAAGTTCTCCTCCAAATCTTTAATCCCTCCAGGATACTTTTTCCAGGCCTAAGAGGAAAAATCATTTTCTAAAACTCTGTCTTCCTGATTTCTCTGTGATTCCGGGGGGTCACTTGTGGAGCATTTTCATCTCTAAGTTCTCTGTATGTTAAACTTGCTTTAGTGCTATTTGAATTTCTGGAAATGATCATTTTTTCTATTTTCCTTTTTTGGTGTTAGGTCGTTTCTTGTTGGGATGATAGTTTACGGTTTAGTTCCTTAAAAATAGTTTTGCTTACAGTGTTAATTTCACCTTTATTTGAAAAATGTATGTTTGTTCTTAGTTGGAAATCACTTTCCGTTGTTAACCCTTTTTTCTGATTACGTGAGTCCTGCATCGTCATAGGATAAACCAGAAACTACCACAAGATATCAAAAAGAAAGTAAAACATAATCCAGTTACTTAAAGAAGTACTATTAACAAGTTTTTGTCTTTTTTTCCAGATTTCTGTGTATGTATATATGCTTTATACATGTGTACTTACACGCAAAATAGTGCATACGCTACATACGTAGTTTTTACAGCTTGCTTTGTTCAGTGACCAAGATCAGCATTATTTTTCCAGGCTGAAAAATAATCCTGGAAAACATGATTTTGAATAGCCGCCTACGATTTTAATACTATTCCGTAATTTATATGTTCTTACTTTTTGCAGTGTTCGCCATTTGGGTTGTTGGCAGTCTTTCACTATTAATGATGCTGTGTTGAGGGTCTTTGTTTCCATGTGAGTTGAGAGATGATGAAGGCCTAGAGTAAAAAAATAACTCCTGTTCCTAAGCTCCTCCCGTGACCGGCTATGTACCCAAGAGCAACCCAGTGAGGGAATTAGCATTGTTCCCCACAGAGAAACAGGCAGACCGACCCATCCGGTGCCCACAGCTGCAGGCCAGGGAGCTGGGATGTGAACCCAGTTCCTTGGGGATCCAGGCCCAGCTCTTCCCCACCTCTCATTCTGGCGTGGGGAGCGCTGAGACCAAATGATGAAAGAAGGACTCTTGGCTTATATGTGGAATCTAAAAAAAAAAGATGCAAATGAACTTATTTACAAAACAGAAATAGACCCACAGACATAGAAAACAAATTTATGGTTACCAGAGGGGAAAGTTTGGGGGGAGGATAAATTAGGAGGTTGGGATTATTAACATATACATGCTACCATATATAAAATAGACAGCCAACAAGGACCTACTGTAGAGCACAAGGAACTATACTCAATAATTTGTAATAACCTATAAGGGAAAAGAATCTGAAAAAGTATATATGTATCTGTGTGTGTGTGTGTGTGTGTGTGTGTGTATATATATATATATATATATATATATAACTGAATCACTGCTGTATACCTGAAACTAACACAATATTGTAAATCAATGTACTTCAATTAAAAAAATAAATTAATTTAAAAAAATGAAATAGAAAAGGAAATTGTGTGGGAAAAGCTATTATGATTAACAAGAACCTGCCCATGCTGATCAGACCTGAATATATGGGAAACTATCAAACAAACCCTCCTTCCCCAGCCTTGGCATTTTAGATGAAAAAAAGAAGGCCTGGAGTGGTTTGCCTGAGACCTCTGATTCTCTGTAGCTGTGAGTGCACCACAGCCCCGAGGTTGGTCCCCCATGTTCTTTCCTTCCACTGTGCTGGACTCTTCAGGCCTCCTTAAGACTAAAGGGTGAGGGTCCCAATTCTCTATTCATCAGGGGGGCAGATTACATCTGTAAAGGGGCTTCTCCCCACATTACCTAGTTTGAAATCAGTATCTTCCAAAGTCCAAGGGTGGCCGTCCTGCAGACGGCTGGATTGGAATTCCACCTCCACCTTTTCCCAGCCCCGTGGCCTGGGCAAGTCATTTCACTTCTCTGAGTCTCAGTTTCCTCTTCTGTAAAATGGAGACAGCAAGAGGGTCCGCCCCACGGGCTTGTTGTGAAGACAACACTAGCGACAGGGCAGCTGAGATCTTCAAGGACGTTGAAGGAATCATTTTTTCTTTGCCTCTAACAAAATATATAGAAACTGCAAGAACTTGAAATATACCTATAGCCGTCATTGAGAGTATATATTTCAGAAGAGTATTAAGATAAAAGTGTTGGTGAAAAAAGCTTTTAGAAGACTAAGAAAACTCCAAGTTCAAAGGCTTTTTTTAAGCCGGCACTAGAATGTCATCTCAAATATGCTTCCTTTGTTTTCGGATATGAAAGTTGTTGGAAAAACACAAAACGAAACAAGCTCATCACATATCAATAAGCCAGAGTTCCTGATTTGGCTTCACCTACTAGTAATTTTCCAGCTCTTGGAAATTGAATGAACGCAGATAGATGTGTTTAAAACATCTAGTTTTAAAACATCTCGTTTCCCACACGATTTGATTCAGTTCGCTATTCTGGGCATGAAAATGAAGAAGGGATAAGGCCTAATCCTGGCCTGATGGTAACGTCACACTGCAAGGTACAAGAATAGGGAAGGAAGCTTCCGTTGTAACTGCTCCATGCCCTTCTGGAATGGAAACACTGGGCCACAGCAAGGGGGTTGAGGCTCACCAAGATGCATGTGTTCTGTCTCTGTCAGTCAGTGGAGAAGTGGCAGTGATACCAGCGGTGGTGGGCGGTGTGTGACATTGGCAGTCACGGGCCTGGGTTTGAAACCCAAGCCTGCCGTATGCACCTAGAACAGGTCACCCCCACGTCTCCCAGCTTCTATTTTATGTACGAGAGAGAGTCCTTCCTCCTGTGAGGATTGAGTTAACATTTGTGAGCGCATGTGATGGAAGGAGGGCTCCCGGGATTCCCCGGATGTGCTTCACCTGGGAAAGGGGGCTGCATGGATCAATCATCAGGACTTCATTCTCCGCAACAGGATCATGTTCTAGGTTTCCTTTCAAACTAGGTAATTTTGTTATACTATGCAAGCAGGTGATGTGAATATGAATTGGTGTGCCCTCTGTGAGACAAGCACTCACTTTAGAAACGTTTGTCCCCCCCCCCGCCCCTCTTTTAAAAGGGCTTAACAATCCTTGGACCTTGGCAGGTCCATGGAGTGTAGGCCTGATGTACAGAGTTTAGGCAGCAAGAAGATTTCCATTTCACAATCTCATATGTAGGGACCGAAAAACTGCAGCTAGCAACCTGGAGGTCACGACCAGAAGAGCATGTGGGGGGAGATGTCATGGGGAATGGGAGGGAGCCTACACCTCGCCCCCTGTGCCCGTGATAAAGCTGGGGGCTTTTAACGGCCTGCTGGCCACGAACAGTAGTGTGGATAGCTGTGCCCCTGCCCGGGATCTGAGCCTGACCTGGGCTCCTCCAGATCCTGCTCTAGGTTGCTTGGATACAGCTGTGAGATTTGGGACCGGCTCTGGTGCGCTATCCAGTCAGATCCCCTGGTGGGAATTGATGGTACTCAGCTGCCCCTCCCTTGGACACCTGACTCTGGCCTCCCCACCCTGTGTGGGCAGCTTAGTGTCCTTCCTGTCTGCAGGGGGAACTCCTGGGTCCCCTCCTCTTCTGGTGGCTCTGGGATGACTCACACTACAATCTGGGTGGAATTAGGAGTCCTCCTGGAAACTTTCTACCACCTCCTGACCCCATCGACCTGCACAGTCAGCCACTCAGTCCGCACTCTGGGCAGGGCCTGCTCCCTGCTCAGTTTTGTGGCCATCAAACATCATAGTCACTTGGAGCCTCAGACCTTGGCCTTTCCCTTGTCAGGGTCACAGCTCCCTCCCTCGAGGGCCTGGTGAAGCCCTGAAGCTGGACAGGGAAAGCGGTTTACTCTTCACTAACGAGGCTCACGTGTCCTGTCCTCGACCCCCTGGTCATCCTGTCCTTGGCCTCCCAGCCCCTGGGAGTGGGATCCTGTCTGCCCAGGGCTGGACTCCAGGCCTTGGGGTCCCCTAGGAGGGAGGCTTTGGGATACAGAACGCCCAGGGACCTGTGGTGATGCTCGGTTCATGCCAGCCAATGTTTAGGAAGCACCTCCTCCCTGCTGGGCCTGTGCTGGATCCTGAGGGAGGATGAGGCCCCTGGGTGGGTACCAGGCGCACAAGCCTTCCTGTGCGTGGGCTGGGCTTACCCTCAGTGCCCTTGGAAATGTTTCAGATGGGGGGATTTTGTGACAGGGAGTAGAACTGAACTTTAACCCAGTTATTTTCCCTCTAAAAGGAGTAGGAAGGAAACCAATAGTACAGCTTAGTTAGGAAGCAGGTTAGGGAGGGAACCCTGCTACAGTGAGCAGAATTCCATTTATTCCAAATCAGAGGCCCTTATTTGTGTAAATGGGAATCCCGGTGTGGGCAGCTCCCCTGCCTCCTCTATTTGAAAAGAAAAAAGCCAACTGGTTTTTTTCTAAAAGAATTTGCAATATTTTCCAATGGCCATATGGCAAGTATACTAAATATATTTCATATTTATTTCAATAGCAATATAAAAAGTATGTATGTCAGGATACATGTTCTAAGAGCCACTATTAGGTTTCTGTATGCCAGGCTGGACTTTTTAAAGTATCTGAAGCATTCACTGCTTTTCACTTTAATATAAAAACATTAAAGTAATTCAGAAACAAAAAATGTTAAGTCATTTAATGATACTACTTAAAATTAATGCAACTGATTTAGTGTATTTCTGTTATCCCCTGGTGTCCTATTGTTGCACAGTAGTTATTATCTTTGAAATGAGAGTTGAAAAAGATAACATCGCTTTCTATCTGTGTCTTTCATAACATTGCAAATCTGGTGCAAAAACTTGTTTCTAAATCAGACATGTCTTATTCCATTTTATTTAATAGAATAACATATTTAAATCACTGTGTGATACGCCAGAACCATTAGTTGGCATTTTAAGAGTCATTTAAAGAATGTACTTTAATTTACATCAGAAGGAAAACTAAATTAGAATTCAATTCCATCTTACTTCTGTTTTTTTTTACTATATTCAAAATGAAAACTTTTCTTATTTTAAATGCTAGTTTTGTCCATGACTGTTAATACAGTCGTTCAACAAATAATTGGGTGCCCACTCTGTGTCAGGCACTGTTCTAGATGCTAGCAGTGCGAAACAAAGCAAAGTTGACATGAAGCTCTGTCCTCAGGGAGTCCCCATTCTATTTATGGACACATGTGTGGGCCAGGCACCAGGCTGTGTGCTTTCCATGCAGGAACCATTTTAGCCCTTGTATCAGTCCAAAGAGGAAAGCACTATTATTGTTTCCGTTTATGGAATGAGGACACAGAGGCTTGATGTGGTTTGCAGTCTCCAGGCTCATAGGTGACAGGCTGGGTTTCCAGCCCCTTTCCATGTGCCCTCGTGCTGGTTTTGTGACCACTGTGCAGTGGGAGAGTCCTCAACTAGGTTAGCTTCAGGGAGGACCTGGAACCATCTAAATACGGTGTTAGGAACTAAGCTTAAAAAGAGTGGTGGGGGCTTCCTTGGTGGCGCAGTGGTTGAGAGTCCGCCTGCCGATGCAGGGGACACAGGTTCGTGCCCTGGTCTGGGAAGATCCCACATGCTGCGGAGCGGCTGGGCCCGTGAGCCATGGCCGCTGAGCCTGCGCGTCCGGAGCCTGTGCTCCGCAACGGGAGAGGCCACAACAGTGAGAGGCCCGCGTAACACACACACACAAAAGAGTGGTGGGCTGTGGACTCCAGGTGATGGTGATGTGTCAGTGCAGGTCATCAGTCGGCGGGATGGGGGTGGGTGTTGATCATGGGGTAGGCTGTCCATGTGTGGAGGCAGGGAAATCTCTGTACGTTTCCCTCAGTTTTGCTATGAACCTAAAACTACTCTAAAAATGAAAATTCTTTAAAAAAAAAAAAGAAGAAAGAAAGTATGGAAGCAGCCTCAGAGGAAGGCCATTGAGATGCTGAGGGCGCCAGCATCTTATAAAGGGGATTTTAAGGAATTACTGAATTAGGATCAATGGGAAGAAGGTTCCAGAAGGCAGGTTCCAGGTCAATATAAGAAGAGCTGTCACCTGCCCACGGAGGGATGGATGGCCTCATTAATGGAGACCCCAGGCCTGTGGGCATGGTCAGGACTCAAGTGTTAGATGCATTCTGGCCTCCTGGAGATGCTTTGATTCTTTAGGTTTAGGTGGGGCCTGATCCTCTGAATTTCCAGTCAACATAATAGATGATCCATTTGTGGGGTGGGAGTCGTGGTGGTGTGGCAGAGGTCACAGAGGTCCAAAAGCCCTTTTTTGAGGAGAGTACATGGATTGTATTAGAAACTGAAATGCCAACGTGGCTGAAACACAGAGAGTAAAGCGAGCATTGAATTAGGAAAACGTGGAGGAGTAGGTCGGGGTGTGTGTGCAGAAAGGGGAGGGTTTGCTGAACCCTGGGAAGGATCTTCCCTGTAACTGGAAATCTTTTAGCCTCAAGCAGCGCAGGGTAACAGGATTATATATGTGTGTGTGGAGTGTACACACACACACACACGTACACACACACACACACACACACACATACACACACAGATACACACAGTATTTTTAAAGCTGACTCGGGCTGTGAAGAGGATGGATTTAAAAGTGTGGATGGAGAGGGGCAGGAGTAGATGGCTGCAGATGAGTCCGTAGACTGGGGAAGCATCCCAGGTGAATGAAGATGGACAATGAGGAGGGTTTGGGAGCTAAAGTCAGGAGGACTTGACGATAGATTGGATAATGTGGGTGAGGGAAAGGGAAGAATTAAGGGGGGAGGTGGGGAGAATTAAGAGGGGAGGTTGGGAGAAAGGGGATGGGATGAATTGGGAGATTGGGATTGATATATATACACTACTATATATAAAACAGATAACTAATGAGAACTGACTGTATAGCACAGGGAACTCTACTCAATGATCTGTGATGACCTAAATGGGAAGGAAATCCAAGAAAAGGGGGATATATGTATATGTATGGCTGATTCACTTTGCTGTACAGCAGAAACTAACACAACATTGTAAAGCAATTATACTCCAATTAAAAAAGGGTGGAGGTTAATGGCAGTTAGTCATGGAGGGAACCCTGGAGGAGGAGACCCAGGGTTGGGGTAGTGTTTTGAATGTAGGGGATCTGAGATGGCTAATGGGAGCTCAGAGGGGGAGGTTGGGCGACGGAGGCCCAGGGGCTGGAGAAAACTGGGGAGCGAGAATAGCCTTACCCAAGGTCCAGGGGTAAAGAAAGGCAGAAGTGCCTGATGCTGCCTGCCTGGCGGGGGAGGAGTACCAGGGCGGAGAGAGTGAGTCAGGACAGGAGGGGAGATGAGGCATGAAGGGGATGGCCTTCGACTCCCTGGCTGGAGGTGGCCGGGTCTTCGGGGACAGCCCTTGAGGTGCAGCGTGGAGGCTGCAGATGCTGGAGGAGACAGGAACTGGGAGGACCCTTTCTGAGAAATTGGGTTACGAAAAGGAGCAGAGAAGTAGGGCAATGGCTCAAAGGAGATGTGGAAGGGAGGTTTGAAAACAGTTTAAAACTTGGGAGAGACTTTTGGCCTCTTTGCTGATTTATTTGAGAATTGGAGGGGATGAATTAAAGAAAAGAAAATTTG
This sequence comes from Grampus griseus, assembly GCF_964374135.1. NCBI lineage: Eukaryota > Metazoa > Chordata > Mammalia > Artiodactyla > Delphinidae > Grampus > Grampus griseus. Next base: position 31,049,885 of record NC_139006.1, on the reverse strand, counting down.
GAGTAATGCTTTTAAAATTTCAACTTGGTTCCTTTAAAACGTTTTCCGTCGTGAACTCTGAAGCCATCTTTGAGGGGATGATGGATTTCTGTTGCCAGTCTCTTCACAGGTGAGCCCTGGATAAGGGACTTCTTTGAGACCACAGCTTTGTTTTTCTCCCCTAGAGATAAGATAAAGGCACCGTGAACACCACTCTCTGCCTTATTATCTAAGAAGGGGGGTGGTTTCAGATGCATATTGTAGTTTTAAGAGGTACCAGTGGATTTGTACCCGGACCCTGAGATCTGCTCACTTTACATCCTCTGAAAGTGAGACCCTACGGCCGGGATCTGATTTTCCTCTTTAATTGAGCATCACATTAAAATCTGGAGCCCCAGGGACTACCATGCAGAACCATTTTCCCCTCCTCCTGATTTGTTTTTCTGGTCTGCAAATCTGTGTCCTGTTTCATTGAAAACAAATGGATCTCTTTAATTAAGAAGGTTTTAAAGTCATGAGATTGCAAAGTAATCTTGAATCCAATCCTCTGGAATTTTTAACCAAATCACCCAATATCTTTAAGCTCTAAGAATCTGTTCAGCTTTAAATTGAAACTGAATCCCACGAGAAAATGTTACCAGGTCTCATCAAAACCTGTGTTAATTTTCTTCTTTGTTTTCACTTTTCCTGTCTTAAATAATCAATCAGCTTGCTTTTTTATGGCAGTGAGTCTCAAGTTGGGTAACTGTGATAAGATATAATTCTTCCCATTAACTTGACTGTAATAACACTTTATATTCATAATGGCCAGGAGTTAAGTGACAGAGGGCTGACATTTTAATTTTGTAACACACCAGGGCATTCCTTGTGGAGCTCCTGAGGATGGTAGGGTCCAGTATGGGATTTAGATAATGGCCTGGAGAAACAGATCTGTTTCCTATGTAGATGGGTGGTTTTTCTAATACTGTCCCCGTCTCCCAAGTGTGCGCTTTTCCCTGCGATTGTTCTAATGCTATATATCCATCAGGGGTGAGGCAGTAACATTAGCTGTGGACCTTAATGGATTTTTTCCAACTTTACTGAGGTATAATTGACAAATAAAAATTGTGTATATTTAAGGTATTCTCATACATGTACATTTGGTATATGTATACATTGTGAAATAATTACCACAGTCAAGCTAATTATAACATGCCTATTACCTCACATAATTACCACTTATTTATTTGTTTATTGTGGTGAGAATATTTAAGATCTACTCTCTCAGGAAACTCCAAGTATACAATACAGTATTATTAACCGTAGTCATCGTGCTGCAATATATCTCCAGAACTTACCCTGCATAACTGAGACTTTGGACCCTTTGACCCACATCTCCCCATTTTCCATCCCCTCCCATCCCTGCCCTGCATTCTTGCCCAGGCTCTAGAAACCACCATTCTACTCTCTGCTTCTACGAGTTCCACGTTTTTAGATTCCATATGTAAGTCAGACCGTGGAGTATTTGTCTTTCTGTGCTCAGCTTACTTCACTTAGCATAATGTGTTTTGGGTTCTGGACGTTAATGAAATTTGATTGTCAATATATCCTGTGCTGATTGTACTCACTCAAGTTAAACAAAATTGTAAGGTGCAGGTGGATAAAAACCCAAATGTCAAATGCTGGCTGACCAGTTTACAGTGAGAATGTGATATAGCGTTCTGTGATGGACACGTGGTACCCAGATCTAAATGGTCTCCGGGGAAGCCAGGTGAGAAGGTTGGGTGCCTATGGAATCAGCACAGGGGATGATGTCAGTGGCCACTTGTCATCCGCTGTTTGACATAGTGTATCCATTTCTATTGTAGCGACACACGTATGGCAAGAACCAGACCATGACATTTCTGTGGCTGTGCCGTTTTCCTAGCAGTGCTCTATTGGACATTTTATATGCAAAGACATGAATGATATCCTCAGTTTATAGATGAAGAAAGTGAGCCTCAGAGAGGTTGTGTATTGGCCTAAAAGTTGCACAGATCATAAGGGTCGGAATTAGAATTGGAGCTCACATTTAATTCTAAAGGCTGTGTTTCTATTTACTGTGCCGTACTCCTGAGATGTGGGTGGCCCATAGGTCTTCAGTGACATAAATCATCTCTAAGAAACCTCAGTGCCTCAGCACCTGATGGCCTTTCCAGGAGCAGAGCATCTGGTTCACTTTGCTGAGGCCTTTTCTGAGCCTGGGCAGCTGAAAAAGGCTCCCAGCTGCCACTGGGGACCACTTCCGCTCTAATCAGGGATGTGTAAAATTCTAGCCATCAACTGGGCCTGGAGTCTGGATAAAGTGAATATTACAGGTGATAAATGATCCCAGGCAATTTATCCAGATTTAGGGATGGTTTTGGGGAAGGAGTTGTAGAGAAGAACTGATGAAGGCGCGTTTTAATGGCCTCTCACCAAAGCTGTGTGCTGTTTACTGTTGGAATTAGTATGACTGATTCGTACAGTGCTCTGAAAAGCTGCGAAAACGGCTAGAAAAATTCTGTGATTGCCTCGGTGCCCTAAATAGCCTTATGTCAGCAACTAGCATTAACAGTCTTTCGTTAATCCATCGGATTTCTGACGCCGCACATCCTAAAGCAGGAGAATCCTCAGGATTAGCCAGGGATGCATCACACGGCAGCTTGTCATTACAGTAGCGGTGTTGAGACAGCGCGTGGAAACAGAAGCGCCAGAGCGAGATGCTTCTCTCAAAGCAGTAGTGCTCCCCTTTCTTCATTCAGTCCAGGGATCCAGAGAACATGGGCACATTACTAAACAGCAGTCTCTATCATGGACTCTTACACTCTTCGGAGGCAACTGGGCTTTTTAGTTGTATTAATAAGACGTTGTATAAACAACATTCCAAGTGCCTCTTGGAAAGCGGACCGTCGCTGCTAAATTCCCAGTGGTTCAGAGTGGGCAACCGCTCCTTGCTGAAATGGCCTCTCCGTCTATTTTGTGAGCACGTGATCTATTCTGAGCCTCCGTCTCCACGTGCTTTGCCCTTCCTTTAATTCGTCTTGGGTCGATTCTGTATCAGAATCACCCAGCAAGTAGTCACGTCTTTTCTGGTTTCTTCAAGCCCCCAAATGCCTCCCTGTCCCGTGTTGCTGGTACCCTGCCCTGCCTTCTGTTCAATAACTTCCCCTCCCATCTGCCCTTCCCTCTGCTCAGAATTCTTCATATCCCATGTTGGTTCTTGCATCTCAGGCTTTATCAAGGCTGAACAGAGAGTGTGCGGGTGTTGGAGTTTGGCAGATGTGGTTTCAGATCTGACCTGCTCTATACATCATTCCGGCAGAGGAACCAGGCACCGCCCACGCATAACTCTGGATTCTCCCATCTTTCTCTCCGGAGACTCCTCCTGCATCTTTCCCATCTCAGTCAGTGACAGTGCCGTTTCAGGCCCCCCAAATCTTGGAGCACTCCTTGCTTCCTCTTTCCCTCTGCCCCACCTTCAACCTGTTAGCAAATGCTGTGGGTTCTACCTTCAGCATATGTCTGACCACCTTCCTTGCCATCATGCGGGACTTGGTTGGTGAGATCCTTCTCCGGGATTATTGCCTTACTAACTGGGCTTACCTGCTCCCCACATGGCCCCATGGTGGTCCACTCATACTTCCAAAGTGTGAACCAATCATGGAATCTTCGGTGGCTTTCTGTTTCATTGGGAAAAATCCAGAATCCTTGTCAAGGCCCCAGGTGCTGTGTGATCTGCTCCCCACACTTCTTTGGTTTCATCTCCTGCTCTTCTCTCGGTCCCTCCTCCCGACACAGGCCCCCCTGTCGTAACCACAGCTTCACACACTTCCTCCTGGGAGCCTGTTCTGGATGCTTCCTCTGCCTGGAATACATACCCCCAGTATTCCTCACAGCTTTTCTCAATTCCTTTAGATCAGATGCCACCCATATCAAAATACTCACCCTATTTATTTTATTTTTATTAAAGCCATTTTTAAAATGAAGTATAGTTGATTTACAGTGTTGTGACTACCCTTGTATTATCCATCAAAATACCATTTATTTTTAGCAGTTTATATCCTCCGAGAGGATGTTCTCAATAAAGAACAGGATTTGTTTTTTTCATTCTGTTCACTGCTGCATCGGTCCCCTCTGTCCCTCTGCCCTGTCACCCCTCTCCCATTTGACAAACGCAGACCGGTTAAATAAAGTGCAGACCCCTTCCTGTGGCATTTGGTTGAGACTGCAGTGCCCAGGTCCTTATTTAATTTAGGCCATTACAGTGAGCACCCCAGCTACACCCGCGTGTTTACTGGACTCCAGGTTTGTATTGGCTGAGTCTTTGTTCCTGTGGCCGTGAAGGTCTTTTCTCAGTTTTGCTTGTCCACGGCCCATCTTGACTCCCACCCACAGAAAAATGTCTTGGTTTTCTCCCAATAAAATGTATCTCTCTCTGCTCTGAAGTCTGCTGCCACTTATACAGCATCCATCCCATTGGGCCTTATGGAAGTGGTGGATGAGTAGCTATCTCCTCGTTATCCTTGAAAGCTCCTTCAGGACGGATTTATTTTCATTTCATGTTTGAGTCTTGTATCCTTAGTTGTCACCTTGTGGCCTGTGTTGACCCAACTTGCTGATAGAAACAGTTCTCAATTCATATTTCAAATGATCTCAGTGAGTGTGGAAAGTATATGAAGTACTTACTTGAACAAGGAATAACATGCATATAATAAATGAGAATGTGTTATTTTCTTATTATCTTAGGATAATAAACAGTGAATTATTAATAACACACCAGCATATATTTTATTTAAGTTTTATGTGTTTAAAATATAAAAACAAAACTAAATTGGACTTATTATTGGTCCTAAAAGGGTGTTTTTAGGATTTGGGGGGAAATGAGTATTTTTACTTACAAAGAAATCACTAGTTTAAGAAAAAAAATTTAAATGTGCGTTGTGCCCTCTAAAATGTTGCCATGTATTTGGAATGTGTGCTCTAAATGTATTTGGAATGAACATTCTATGTATGTGAGAGTTTTAAATATTTTTTTACAAAAGTATAGAAAAAATAGAAAAAAATGGACTTCTGTTCATTGTGAAATCAACCTTTATTTTATCTTCCTAAATTTAAAGTTCTTCTGATTTGAACGGCAAAGGCAATTTTATAATACCGGGTCCAAATCTCATTTTCTTCTTATCTTTTCTTCCCACCAAATAAGTAGCACCTCATGATTTAATGTACTAATATTTAGCATAAAGTGCATATTACTTTAATACAGAGTAAGCACTCTGTGTTAGCTTTTATTATTCATAAAATGTGACATTCCCTTTTCAGACTCTTTCTTGACTTAGGATTCATCATATACAGCCTTATGTGATACTTATTTTTGTATATCTCTTCTAGCTAACTATTCCTTAAGATGGTAGAGAATTTTGTGCATGGTAAGGGATGAATACATAATTTATCCACCGAAAAAATAATGAACTTGTGAACATTCTTTTAAAATTCAAGTTGCTTTGATTATTTGATGTTCCATAACACGGAGCCCAAACATGGGGAAACACCTGAGCTCAGACAAGTTAATTCCTAAAGGATCCCAGAAAAGCCACTGGAGACAGAAGGAGCCCTTGGGAACTAAGCAGGAGTCCCACCTGCCTGTCTACAGCTTCCTGGCCGGGAAAGTTCTCCTAAATTACTAGGGGATGTATTACAGCCTTCCGAGACCTCCAAGGCACCGTAAAACCCACAGAAGGCCCTCTTCAACTGAATTTTATAGACTTGCCCATTTGGTTAAGATTAGTTACTCAGTTTATTTATGGTGACTGACTCATTTGGCTTCTATTTGTCCAGCAAAGGTAGGAGGGAATGTCAGAGACAGCACAACAGGCAGCGGCTTCTGTTTCCCAGCTGTGCAGTCACAGGCAAGAAAGGGGCCTTTTTCAGAGCTTTTGCTGGGGTCCCTCACGTTTAAGATGAGAGCAGTTGATTTTTCAGAGCCTGGACCTGGCCTGTAACCCGTTCTTTTTTGTGTACTCATTAACCATCACAAGACTGGGAATTTAGCAGGCATTCAAGGCATCCTTGGAGGGCTGGCTAGTTGATAGACTGTGGCTCACCTGCTGAACTTGCTCCATGCGAGTCTTCATTTGGTTCTCCCAAGGCTCTGTGTTTGGCCTGCAGCGTCAATCATTTTCAGATCAATGAACGGAATTGATCATTATATTACATTAATTGTATTGTATCATACCATTTACTTTCAAGTCAAAGTGGTCTTCCCCGTCATGATGATATTTATTTTATTTATTCTCGTAATGATTCAAACCTACTGTGTATCTCAGAATTGTTAAGTCACTCTGCTGAGAAATAGCAGGGTCACACCTACACAAGAGGCATCTTCTGAGCTGCTTGCAGCCCAGGAGGAGACGGGACCTGCCCGCATCACTGTCAGGACCAGAGGGCAGGCCTGTTACCTGCTGAGAGGTTTAAGAGGAGGGAATGTTTTTGTAGAACTGGAGAAATCCAGGGGACTTCAGAGAAGAAGGTGCATTTTGAACGAGGCTTGGAAGGAAACTTCGGATTTAAAGAAATGGCTTAGGTGGGAGATTTCAAGTGTAGACATTATAGTAAGAGAAGGAAGTGGGCATGGTTATTAGTAACTGTGTGGCCATGTCAATGAAGTTATGTAATTCAAAGTGTTAAACTTTTAAACATTAAAAATAAGTTAACTCTTCATCCACGTGTAGGTATCTAAGTACAGTGATGTATTTTGTCAAATTTAAGCTAAATTTGATTTTTCCCCTTTCGTCTCCTTTTGGTGCAGGACATATTTCAGAATAGTTTCGTGTTGTTCAGGTTTTTTTGTTCTTTTACTGTTTTATTTCTTTTATGTGTTGGGATTCTTCATAGTCAAAATAGAAAAGGGAGTATCAGATGCTGTGCTGTCCTTTGAAGGTAGGTTGCACGGTGTCCCTGGTGGAGGTAAGGACATCAGTGTTTACTCCGTAATGAGTACACGCCGCCTCTTTCCCACTGGCCTTGGAGCCGTGTCATTCATTTGTTCACTCATTCAAAAACTATTAAGCACCTACTATGTGCCCCAGACACTGTCTGGTGTCTGTAAATGTGCACGCATGGCTTATGCTATGTTTTATATTTTTTTTCTTTCTCCTATTCCATTAACATTTCTTTGGGGAATATGCTAGGTTCCTAAATATCATCATATGAGTGCGTGTCAAAAAATCTCAGAAGGGAATAAGGACATTGATGAGCAAGATGGGCCGGTTGAAAATGCCATTCCTGTTTTGGACTTGAGTGCAAATATTAAGCACTCTGTTTCATAACACCTCTAACATAGAGGTGTTAGAACAGAATGCGTTGATACTTTTGAAACATTCCTGGTGCTTTGTATTAATTTAACAGATAATTCCACAGATGAATCAGAGCAGCGTTCAAAAACTTAATTTTTCTTTTTGGTTAATCTTCCTACCTACTGGGGTTTTGGTAGTGACTTAAGCTTGAAGGACTTTTCTTGGCTTTTGACAGAAGAATAGATATTTAAAGATTTTTATACATTTATTAATGCTAAACTTTCTTTAGCCCATTTCAGCTCTTCTCTGATTTGAAGGTGAGTCAAAGACCATTCAGTCAACCAAACAGAAAACTAGAGGTCAGTTAGTTAAAGCCTCACAGGGTATGTCTTCTCTACCCTACCCCATGCTCCCAGTTAATGCCATTCCTGGAGAGACCCAGCCAAACGAGATTAGTAGAAAGAGGCCCAGAATAAAATGATAAAGAGCATTGTATCTATACGAGGAAGCTCTTTTGGAAGACAGAAGTTGAAGGCTAATAGCTTTGACTGTATATGATTAATCTAGTTTCTTTCATTAAAAATTTTGTGCTTCTTGATGTTTTCATCTAGGGCTCAAGGTTTTGGAAGTGGAGAAAGGCAGTGTATGCATACAATTAAAGTTTCAAATTCTGTTATAAAGAGAACAGTCAGTGTTTCTGCCTGCCCTGTGTTGTACAAACTTCTCGGTGGCTTTTAATGTCCTAAACAGGGGTCTAATGACGTGTGCCTTCAGGCATCCACCTTTGTGTCTGTTGCAGTCTTTTCATGATTTTAAGTTCATTTTTATTGGTTGAGAATGAGACTGTCTTCTGAGGCAAAATCATGAAGTAGTACATGACTGTATTAAGTTATTTAAATTAGAATTGCAGTTTTAATGCATTTGCTATTTGAGTATTATTAGGTTGATTCTTATGTTAATTTTAGATTTATTAACAGATGTGCTTGAGTCTGAGAGTAATTAATTTTTTCTCTTGATTCAGCAATCATTTGTATAGTCCAAAATGCAGATGGATTTCTTATGGTCTTTTAGAAAATGGTTTTCTTTTGATTTTATCATTTGGTACAAGACATGTTTCATTAGTAACACTTCTAAATTTAATTAAATATTACATTATTCCATAAGCAATAATCATTTCTAACTCTTTTCCTCACAGTGGAAAAGTTGATCTTCTTAAATAAACTTAACCACGTTTGTTTCTCTAACACTGTAGTATTTTACCTTGTAAGTGTTTTTTTTTTCCAGGTGATGCATTTAAACTAGGTATCTCATTTCCACTTTTTTTTTTTGGTTTTTTGTGTGTTTTTTTGCGGTACGCGGGCCTCTCACTGTTGTGGCCTCTCCCATTGCGGAGCACAGGCTCCGGACGCGCAGGCTCAGCGGCCATGGCTCACGGGCCCAGCTGCTCCGCGGCATGTGGGATCTTCCCGGACCGGGGCACGAACCCGTGCCCCCTGCATCGGCAGGCGGACTCTCAACCACTGCGCCACCAGGGAAGCCCTCATTTCTACTTTTAAAGCATTTTTTTTTTTTCTGATTTGAGTGACTCGTCCTGTTCTGAATTCTTTTACTTCTTATAGATGTGGAGTTAGCAGATCCTTCTATTGTGGGGCTTATGCAGTTGCTTGGTGTTTCCATTGACTGATTTCCTGTGAACAAATCAAATGTCTTTACATTAGTGTTCATGTCCCAGTTAGAATATATCTGTGCTTGAACACTTACCCAGAGAATGCTGCCACCTCTTTTCTTTTTTTTAAGTTTTTTTTTTTAAAGAGATGTGTGCAATTTATTTGTATTTATTTAAAAATTTTTTTGGCTGCACCCCGAGGCATGTGGGATCTTAGTTCCTGACCAGGGATCAAACCCGCGCCCCCCGCATTGAAAGGCAGAGTCTTAACCACTGGACCGCCAAGGAAGTCCCTGCTGCCATCTCTTAACAAGGGGATCAGTAATGTAGGAAACAGCCTTGTTATCATGCTGTATTTTACTTGTACCCAGATACAAGTTCCTAAGTCATTCAAAAGAAGTGAATATCAGTCTTTTCCATAGAATTTATTTGGTGGGAATAGTGGGGTAGAGGTGGTCTACAGTTAAAGATGAACGGTAGGATGGAGAAACAATTGGCCATGATAGATACTGACCTGAGAAAGGAAAATGATACTTCAAATAAGTTTCCTGTATCTTCTAAGGTCAAAAAAATGTCATATACTTTCTACTTTATTATACTGATGATTAGCATTTGGGAGTCTTTCTTCTGAACCAGTACAGATAAGCAAGTTTGAAAACCAGAATTATCAGGAAGTAACCCGATTTTCCAGCCTTGGGTCGTCTGCAGATCTCCCAGCCGATTGGGTTGAGTATCATAATTTAGGTTGTGTCCTCATTCCGAAGATGCCGTGGGAGAAGGACACATACGTAATGGCAGGGCCACTAGACCTACCTGGAAGGGGAGAGGCAGGTCTCTGAAAAAGGAAGCAAACCCACCCACCTAGCGGAGTGGTACGATTGATGGCTAGTGGGGTCTGGCTTTTCGACTTCCAAGCCAAGGTCATTGCCATCAAAACCTTAATGCATGGTCAAAAGGGATGGATTAATTAGAAGGATGCCTGACTCAGTGGAGAATGTTGTCAATTTAATTCTCACTTCGAGAAGTTTGAGTTCCAGAACCTTGACTCGAAGCCAATAAAAGCTTGTAATTACAGTCTTTTGGCACATAGGGCTCTTATAAAACAAATTCATTGTCAGTGATGTGATAAACGTAGACCAGAATAAAGCGTGAATCTGCTTTAAAAACTTTTTATTTTTCTAAATGAGAGTGTAAATAACTCCTGAGGGCATATAAGCTGTGATCTGTTCCACAGGCAGGTCCCTTCAGCCTTTCCCTCCCCCAGCACACCTGGGCCTGGCCCCATGCCTCTTCCTGGGGCTGCTGTCCTGGCCTTTTCATAAGTCATATCCTCATGGGCTCCAACCCACCCACGCTTTCCAGCTCCAGGGCCCTTTTGTTATCTTCCCAACCACTTTCTGTTCATTTCAATAGATGTTCCCATTTCTTTCACCAGGTGTTAAATTCCTTGAAAGCAGGGCCCGTCTTAAGTTTTTCTGTATTCTTCATTTTCCCAAGGAGAGAGTGCTGAGAATGAAGTAGGAGTTTCATAAGTACTTGTTGTGTTTCTTATTTGATTTGCTATCGGAAGCATCTTTTATATTGAAGGGCCCATGCTAGGTTGAATTGTATTCAACCAGTTCTTCATTTCCTTAGTCATATAAAAGTTCCTGTGTTATTTATCCAAAAGGAAGTCTGAATTACTAAGAAGAGAGGTTATCCAAAGTATAATTCATAGACAGGTTTCCTTAGCCAGTAGATTTAATTTGTCTTTTTATGTTAAATACTGTGTGTTTATATATGTGTGTATATTAAATTTACATTTGATTTTTCCTAATTGTTCTTGGTGAGTTGTTATAAATGTGATCAGAAATATTCCATAGTATCAGAAAGGAGAGGAAGAGACAAGAAAAGTCTTTGTTAATCCCTAAACTGCATAATAACAATGTAGGATTGCTATCATGTAACAAGAGAATGTTTAAATTCTCTCATTCAAGATGTACATATCTTTCAGATATTAATAACAGAAATGTGTGTACTTTAATCATACCCTGTATATAAAACCAGAGGGAGAGTGTGAATCTTAAGAAGAAGGTAATTACCCAAGTCTGTATTTCTGTATCAGATAGGCTGCTCTAATCACTAAACATTTTTATAGAAGTTCATATGATACTGAGAATGTAGTGATTAATCAAAGGTAATTTTATTTTTAAAAATTTTTTTTTGAAGTATAGTTGAATTACAGTGTTGTGTTCATTACTGCGGTACAGCAAAGAGACTCAGTTATACATATATATATATTCTTTTTCATATTGTTTTCCATTATGGTTTATCACAGGATATACAATATAGTTCCCTGTGCTATACAGTAGGACCTTGTTGTTTATCCATTCTGTATATATGTATCAAAGGTAATTTTAAAATGGAAGACTTTTATTTATAGATATTGGTGTTTTAGGATCAGAGAATAGGGTAGTAAGATATAGGTGAACATTTTATTGAATACTCACTCTGGGTCCTGCACTGTGTTTTCATGCATGAGAATCAATGTTCCCTTCCATCCATGAAGCAAGCACTATTTTAACTAATACTCTACTTTACAGATGTGGAAACTGAGGCTTCGAAGGGTCAGTAAATGATGTAAGGTGAATCCAGCCCTGACCCCAGGCCCTTGGGGTACTATGAGGGATGTAGAGCACTGTCTGGGAGCACTGAATACATAAGGTGCATACTAAGGGCAGGCATCTGACTTTGCAGCCATCTGTTCTTCTGCCTGCATCCATGGCAGACACTGCCCCAAATACCTTAGGATCTAAAAGCAAGTAGCTCTGCTAGGCTTATTGACTCTGTTCCGTGAAGAAAAGAAAATTAGACATTTGTTTCTGAGAAAGATTCCACCGAAGTAGAGAGTGCCCTTAAATCGTATCGACTTTTAAGAAGTGTTTTAGGCAAGGAGGGTCTCCAGCTTTTTCCCCAAGAAATGCTCCACAGCATTGTACCCTGGGAGGAATGGAATATAGATTAACCTCCTTCCAGAGAACCATTTGTTCTCTTTCAGAGATGAAGTCTGCTCTTACAAGTTGGGCAGACTTCACACCTAATTATTCTACTGTCATTACAATTTCCTCCCCTAATCCTCAACCTCGTGGAGGTTTTATTACATGGGTTGGTGGCATTAGCCTGTCAACAGCTGGATGAGACAGAAGTTAGAAAATGAACTTTTCAAGGTCAGGAAGCTAAGCGGCCAGAAAAACCAATTTGTCAACTTAAATCATCTTGGGAATGGAAAAAATTATTCCACAGCGTGGGAGAGAAAAGGCTGCAGTGAGCCCCTGCTTTGTTTTTTGCTGTCTCCTGTTGGTTTTTTTTTTTTTTTTTTTTTTTTTAATAGCAGCATCATGTCTGGATCACAGACGGTTTAAGTGTTGACTTGATTTGTCAGAAGCTGTGGTGTGTGGTCACTTGCGGTGCTTATCTGAACGTTGATCATGAAAATCGTGGGCTCTTTTTACCCTTCTGGCTTAATTACCTGCAGACACATCAGCCTGCAAACACATGAAAAGTAAAGGGGCCTGAGCATTCAGTAATAGCCTCTCAATCGACGTTTTGTTACTTTTTAAAAGACTTTCACCTTTGTATTCGTTATCTTTTAATAATGAGATGTTAATCCATTTTCCATATTTGGGGTGACAGCATATGTGGAAGGAATTTCACTTACTGGTTTTATAAAAATTATTCTTTCACAATATTTAGGAATATATGATATAGTATTTTATAAAATTTAAATAGAATCTTCTCTTAAAATAGATATTCCTTGTGCTCTAAGAGCAAAGACATGGATTCCTTTTTGAAACCATGAGATGGGGGTGTTCACAACAGCAAAAACACATGTTCCCTCATGACGCTTCCATTCAATTTCTTGAGCTTTGTTTTTCCTTCATATAAGTCTTCATAAAAATACAATTTTTTGTATATTGCCATGGCATGAAATAAAAGCCATTATTGGAAAGCCTCTGTTTCTTAACAAGGCTCAAAGCTATGTTTCTTTTATTTTCAGTATGAATCCATGTTTTTCAGGTTATTTCAATGGACTGAGAAATCCAAATTACTGTTTCATTAAATAGTAAAGCAAATATGCAATTTAAAATAATCTGGGCTTTTAATTTCTTTTTTAGAAGCCCAAAGAAAAGTTGTTAATTTTTACTCAGCTTATCTCTTTCTTTCTTACGTTGCGTTTGTACGTATAAATACAATTCATGAATGGATAATCTATTGATGAATTTCAAAATATCATTCTGTTATTAAAACAATTTAATATATTGATGAAACCAAATTTTTAAAAAAGTTTTTAAAACTTTTTAAAATGCAAGAAAAGTTGTAATAACCAGGCAGCACATATTTAAATGTAATAATTCTGTAGGAATTTGTTTTTAAAAAATTTCCTGTACACTACTATTACTTATTATAAGAAGAATGTTTTTCTCTTAAAGGTTGCATATTCACTGAAATGCCGTAAATAGAGTATTTTGTAATAGTCTGGGGCTTTCCATGACTAAAGATGCTCTGAGATGAATTCGTTTGCAAAATGAGGACTGGGTTTTAAAAATAAACACCCTGTTAATTGTGTTTCTAAATTTAGATCGTTATATACTGGATTATCTTTTCTTAGAGTGAAGAGCACTTTATTTTATTTTCAAGTCAGAAGATTTTTATTTACTGTGGAAACATTTTTAACACAGATGACCAATGAATAATCTCCCTTACTTCTGTAAAACATGCTAATTCATGTCCATCTCATGCTCAACACAGTAGGATTGTGTGTCCAGGAAGAGTCACTTGTATATATTCTCAGCCCTGTTTATGCAGGTTGTATTTGTAATCTAATTAATGTACCAAATTACTCTATCAAGAAAATTGATGAGAGTGGGTAGGGGATAGAAAGAGAGTTGTCCTATAATAAAAAACTTAGTTGAATCCTTTGGAACAAACAAGGGTGAGCTGTTTCAGGGCAAAAAAAAAATTAAAAAGTTACAGCACTAAAGTAAGCAAACCAGCTGAAAAAAAGAATTAGAAAAGGAATAGCAGAAACCTAGACTGGAAATCTGAGAGAAAAGCATAAATGGTTGAGGTTTATGCAAAACAGATGAGGGGAACCTCTAATTGGCAAATCCAGGAAAAGGCTTTGGCAATACCCCAGAGGATTAGAGGATGACATGCACGTCTGTCATTTAACTTCAAAATAAATTGTTTAATTTCTTTATTATTTTTTAATTCTCATTTTGAAACTCCTTTCCAATTAACTAAAAAAGTAAGCATTCCTGAAGGTTGTACAACTGGACTTCTACTTTGGCGGTTATTATTAAATATATGTTTAGATATTTTGTAAACATATTTAAGTATATTTAAATATAATTTTAAAATTTATATATGTTATATATTATATAAAATGTTATATATGTATAATATGAATGTTATATATTATATATAATTTAAACTATAAATAAAGTTGATATATGTATATATAAATATATAATTTAAAAATATATATATTTAAATTTTATAGACATTTAAATATATATTATTATAATTTACTATATATTAAAGTATATAACTATATTTAAAATAACCATATATTTCATTTCACTTAATATGTCTACATACAACTTTTGTCAGTTCTTTCAAACAGTTATGCATCTTCTATCATATTAAGGTAGTTAAATAGAAAAAGAATGTGTTTCTCCCTAAAACTCTTAAAAACCTTGTGTGATTAAACTTTGCAGTAGTTTTGTTGGAAATGTTATGTTTTTAAGTGAAAGCCAGCAATCATTTAATTAAATATTAAATATTTAATTGGGATAAAACCCAGTGTAATTTAATTATATAAAAGCGATTTTTAAATAACCCACCTCATTTGACACTATTTATCGGGAGAGCAAGCATCAGGTGCATTAGCATGCCTGTGATTTAATCATGCTTCCATTCTACATATGTAGCCATTTCAGCTATTCCAGGAAAATCTTAGTGTTTAGAAATGAAATTGACTCACGACCCATCCATTTTATCCAAGGGGCAAGTGTTGGTTTGCTTTTGGCGTACTTCTAATCGTGAAAAAATAAGAGACACTTTGAGAAAGCATGTGGAAATAAAACTTAAAGCCGTTTTAGTGGTAGGATGCTGACATGCATCTTGGCAAAGCATTAAAACGCACACATGCTACTCTAAAGCATGTAGAAGCAGTAAATGCCCGAGCTTCTTCCCTGCCTCTGCGGAATACTGCTCATTTGGCCATCAGACCAATGACAACTCAGTAGACAATGCAGATGAAGGCCAGCCATGGTGCCATCACTTCTGGATTTAAAACGCCTGCAGAAATTAAAAGAAAAAGTCCATCTAGTGAGTGACATTGTAGAGCAGTAGACCATTGAGCTGCCCAGATCATCCTGAGAGGGCAGTGTCTCAGATCCAGAATCTGGCCTCTGGTCTTGGAAGAAACATAAGTCGGATTTTGTCAGTTCTGCAGAATTGGGTCTGTCCCAAGCTAGAGTCATGTTGGTATTTTATTATTTATCATGAGCAAATACGGCAGACTTGAAAAGAACTGGGTGCCCACACCCTTTAGCCAGGACGGCCTTTCTTTGTTGGCAAGCGCTGTGCGGACCCATTAGAATCACACTGTTCTTGGTGGACCTGGAATGGAATGTACTAGGAGGCTTAGGTTTCTTCCGTAAACATGGGCCCGGTTTACACTCGCCCATGTGAACATTAGCAGGAATGCATCCGTGTCCAGTGCCTGTGTCCAGCATAGACGGATGAGCTGTCAGGCAGGAGTCCTGTACTTACTGAGCTTGCAGTGTAGACGGGAGGCATCTTGGTCACATACTGAGGCTCCATGAGTGCAGGTGATGGAGGCGGCAAGCCCGGTCTCAGGTCCTTGAGGACTTGACAGCCATCTGAGACCAGAAGGAAGAGAGGGGTTCCTCCTGCGAAAGGAGGGGTGAAGAGCACCGTGGGGAGAGGAAGCCCGTGTGTAGAGGCCCTGGGATGCAGGGGACCGGGTTTCCATGGAAAGGGCAGGGGGCTGGTGCTGGGAGGGAGGCCGGGGAAGGAAGGGGAGGGACTGTGGGGCTGGGGAGAGGCGGGCCACTGTCCACTGTCACCCTGGGCATCCTTGTGCTCAGCCTTACTGCCTGCTTGGGTACCCCCGCTTCCTCCACCCTGCCCCGTGTGCCCACCTGAGGCCGTTCTCCTTCTGTTCTTGCCTTTTATTAGACAGGATCCAAATCAGCAGGGTTGGTGGCCAGAGTTGTCAGTGACACGTCTTTGTTTCCTTAGAACCTTCTTTGCGTAGAACTTGCCCTTGAGTTAGCGTGAGGTTGAACCAGGAGTCCCGTCTCAGCAGCTGTATCATGGCACTGGGGACCGTCTCTGTTTTGACAAGGGAGGTGGCCTTGCCGTTTCTCCATTCTTCAGCCTCCCTACAGGATCCTCGGTTTTTCTTTTTATGCAAGTAGATTTCTGATGAGCTGCCCCTCACCCCACAGTCCATCTTGAAATCGTATTGTTGGTGGTGGGGGGGAGCATGGGATCCTTGTTGGGGTGTCTCCTGCATCCATTGCCAGAGTGGCACACTTCTGCGATCCCCACACCTAGAGGCCAGGTGTCCCGGGGCATCCTCTCCTCTCCTGTGGCCTCGATGGGCGTGGCCAGTGTCTGCCTCGAGAATCTCCGTGGATGACAAAGTGACAACGATGGATCCTTTGATGTGTTTCTTTTAAAGCTTACTTTGCGTATCTTTAGACATTTTGGGTTGAATTGTGACGTTTTTGACTTTCAAGTGGCCGTCTCAATTGCCAAGCCTCCCAGTTCTGAGGCTTCACTTCCCTCCCTGGTCAGGCTTTCATCCTCCCTCTACTGGTTAGTCATCCCGGTCCCTTCTTAATGCCCAGAAAATAAAGGATCGTTTTTTCATTTTTTTTTTTTTTGGCTAGAAGCTCTCCAAAGCCATTTAACATTTATCTGGAACTAGGCATAGTTCCATACTGGTACTTCTATATGTTAGTCAGTTCCTAATGCCTTTAGTTCCTAATCTGTAAAACGGGAAGTTCAAATTTTTTTAGGATTGGTATAAGGCTCGTACAACATCTGTGTAAAAAACACGTCCACTGCCACGTTTGGGGTAAATGCCAGTTTTCTTCTCTTTTTCTCCAGTCTGGGCTCTTCCAGGATTGCTGCCTGCTGTCCTGCTGTGTTTCTGACTGTGTTTCCCAGGCAGGGCACGGGGCCCTCACACCCTGGGCTCACTTGCTCTTTGGAGAGGAAGCTGTGAACCGGGCATGTTCGTTTTTCGTTACCTGGCTTTGCCTTTCACTATGCCCACCTCTCTGCTGAGGCCCTTCTCCTACTCTCCCTGTGCTGAGACCTTCTTCTCCTTCAAGGGCCCCGAGTCACCTTGCCTGTCTCATCTGAGCAGGACTGGCGGCCCAGTGCACTTTGTCCTGATTCTGGGCTGACACTGGCCGCTTCCTCACACTGTGATGTTGTTTGCGTATCTTCGGTAGATGGAGAGTCTTTACGAGTGACTTGTGTTTACTTCCGCCTTGCTTCCTCCAAGTTGGAATGTTTGGGGAGGTCTCTGTTTGTATATCTTTAGGAGTAGAGGCAGCGTTCTAGAGGGGAGAATGTCACAGATGGAGGAGAAATGGGTTTCTGTTCCTCCTTTAAGATATGATCTCTAGTACTTTTTGTCCTATGTCTTGAGCACTTTCTGAGGCCACTACAAGCTCTTTTTATCTTTAGCAACTTGGTGATGAGACAAGTTCTGGTGATACCAGGGCTGAGTGAAATAAATTTAAGGTATCATTTTCTTATATATTAAGAGAAACAAGTTAAAATGAGAGGGCTTCCCTGGTGGTGCAGTGGTTAAGAATCCGCCTGCAAATGCAGGGGACACAGGTTCGAGCCCTGGTCCGGGAAGATCCCACATGCCGCGGAGCAACTGAGCCTGCGCTCTAGAGCCCGCGAGCCACAGCTACTGAGCCCTCACGCCTAGAGCCCGTGCTCCGGAACAAGAGAAGCCACCGCAATGAGAAGCCCGCGCACCGCAGCAAAGAGTAGACCCGCTCACCGCAACTCGAGAAAGCCCGTGCACAGCAACGAAGACCCAACGCAGCCAAAAATAAAATAAAGTTATTAAAAAAATTTAGGGCTTCCCTGGTGGCGCAGTGGTTGAGAATCTGCCTGCCAATGCAGGACACACGTGTTCGAGCCCTGGTCTGGGAGGATCCCACATGCCGCGGAGCAACTAGGCCCGTGAGCCACAACTACTGAGCCTGCGCGTCTGGAGCCTGTGCTCCGCAACAAGAGAGGCCGCGACAGTCAGAGGCCAGCGCACCGCGATGAAGAGTGGACCCCACTCGCTGTAACTAGAGAAAGCCCATGCACAGAAACGAAGACCCAACACAGCCAAAAATAAATTAAAAAACAAAAATTTTTAAAATGAGAAATGATTTTAAGACGCACATTGAGGGTAAAGATTTATCCTTAAATCAACCAAGCAAAACTCTGATGAACTGTGAACCAGTAGTTTCCTGTCAAGTGCAAGAATTCCATTGAAAAACCCAATCTCCTCAGGGTCAGTTCAGATTGTTTCTCGGATGGTTGAAAATAAAATCCAGTCATAAAATCTTATGTTAGATTTTTAAAGTGTCTCTCTCTAATATATGATAGTTCTGGGCTTTTCCTTTACTTCTTGTGAAAGTGAGAGTGAGAAAATGATTAGATTATCAGTACTCAGAGGCAGCATTCCAGATGAGGGTTCCTTCTAGATAAGGGATGTGTATCAGGGACAGTGAGAGGTAATGTGAACCTGTGAAGATGTTGTTTTCTACGAGAGGTTGTCACGTGTTTCTATTTCAGTTTTAGCCTAACAAGGAAATACGGTACAGTCAGAGGTGGTCTAGATTTGAAAGGCTCCCCGGGTGTGTCTTGGCCACATCCCTAGCCAGCTCTCTCTTGAGTCTGCCTCTTAACAGGTTGGAATCTGGCAAATGGTGACGAAGGCTGCTTGCCTCCTTGACTTCGAAGCGTGATTGAGGTTGTTGTGTAGGATACAGCAGTGGTTCTCAAACTTTAGTGGGCGTCAGAACTACCAGGAGGGCTTGTTAAAATACAGATTGCTGGACCTCACCCCCAAACTGGGGTAGGGCTTGATAACTTGCATTTCTGACAAGCTCTCACGTGGTGCTGATGCTGGTCTGTGGATGTTTTGGGAGAACCATTGGTGTATAGATAGGTATGTTGAAGTGCTTTGGAAGCTAAGTTTCTATAATATTCTTGGAATAAAAGGTAGATTTTGATCTCCTTACATTAGCCCTATATTTGTTCAGGATAAAAAGGACAAAACCAATGATTGTTTTGCTTGAGGAAATTCTTAATGAAAAAACATCTTGTTTTGTGTCTTCTGTCCCTTACTGAAACAGCATAGAAGTGTCAGATTTCCCCCAATCCATAATTTATTGTGGTATTTGGCACGAAGACTTAAAAATTAATAGGAAGCTCAGATATCTTAGCTTAAAAATATTTAATTCTTGGATTAAAGATCCTTTAAAGTTGATCTGACATGGGTGACAGTCTTTTTTCTTTACCTTTACCTGTGACCAACCCATATTCTCTTAGTGCTAGAAAGAAGACTTTCTGTATATAGTGCCACAGTGATATGGAAATTCAGGATCCACACTGGTCTGAAGCACCAGCATCCCACATCCCGTTTATTCATTCACCGTCTGTCAGCACAGAAGGTAGAAGGAACATTATGAAAAACACATGGGTCTTGTCAACAGTGGTGCCGGAACAACTGGACATCCCCATGCTGTTTTTACCGACCAGGGTTCTTGGCCTCCTTAATCAATAGAAATTGATCAGAGGCCAGACAAGAAATTCAGGCCAGGCTTTATTGGGGCCCCTGCTGCAGCAGGGGGAAGCAAGAACAAACAACAGGTTCCCTTGCTCGTTCGCCACCCGCCCCCACAAGGTGGTGAGCTGGGGTGAGGGTAGGGGCAGGTCCAGGGGTCAGGCTGGAGGCGTGGCTTAGGTGGTCTGCCCACCCCTTAGGTGGTGCTGTGTGCAGGGGGCATGTGCAGTACCCTGCTTTTGCTCCCAGCTCTTCAGAACTAGCAGTTGGTTTTTTGGTCCCTTTGTATCTTCTTGTCCATAATTTGCGCACAAGTGTGCATGCACTCGGTTTTTAGTCCCTCGTCGTTTCTTTGTATTTTGTTGCTTGAGGAGACGTTTGTCCAGGTGCAAGCGCTGCAGCAAAGGGTCCCAGGTCCCAGCCTGTCTCAGTGCCACAGATGAACATAGACACTGACATTTTCTTTTGCAAAATTTTACTCAAAATGGATCATAGACCTAAACGTAAAATGCAGAACTATAAACTCCTGGAAGATATCGTCGGAGAACGTTTAGGTGACCTTGGGTTTGGTGTGATACCTTTTTAGATACAACACCAAAAGCGTGATCCATGAAAGAAAAAAAATTGATAAGTTGAACTGAATTAAAATGTAAAAATTCTGCTCTGGAAAAAAAAACATTCTTAGGAGAATAAAAAAAGACAAGCCACAGACTAGGGGAAAATATTTACAAACACATATCTGATAAAGGGCTAATATCCAAAATATACGAAGAACTCTCAAAACTCAACAGTAGGAGAACAAACAACCCAATTAAAAAGTGGGCAAAAGATCTGAATACACACCTCACCACAGAAGATGTACAGATGGCAAATAAGCACATGAACAGATGCTTGAGCAGTATACCGTGCAGTTAGGAAATTGCAAATTAAAACAGCAGAGATGCCATCATACACCCATGGCATCCAGAATGCTGACAGCACCAAAGACTGGCAAGGCTATGGAGGAACAGGAACGCTCATTCATTGCTGGTAGGAAGGCAGAGTGGTACAGCCACTGTGGAAGACAGGCTGGCGGTTTCTTACACAGCTAAACATAGTCCTACCAAATGGTTTAGCAGCTGTGCTCCTAGGTACGAGTTGAAAACTTATGTTCATACAAGACCTTGCACGTGCCTGTTTATAGCAGCATGATTCATAATTGCCAAAAATTGAAAGCAATAAAGATGCCGTTCAGTAGATGAAATGCATAAACAAACTGTTTTACATCTAGACAACGGAATATTATTGAGCTAAAAAGAAATAAGCTACCAATCCACAAAAAGACCTGGAGGAACCTTAATTGCATATTACTAAGTGAAAGAAAGTCTGAAGTCTACATACTGTATAATTCCAATTGTATGACAGTCTAGAAAAGGCAAACCTCTAGAGACAGTAAAAACATCAATAATACCTTACTATCCAAAAAGATTTTTTTAAAAAATAAAATAGTGGGTGTTGGTGAAGACATGAAGAAATTTGAACCCTTGTACACTGTTGGTGGGAATGTAAATTGGTGCAGCCACTATGGAGAACAGTATGGAGTTTCCTCAAAAAGCTAAAAATAGAACTACCATATGATCCACAATTCCACTTCTGGGTCTATCTCCATAATAGTAGAAATAATAGAGATTTGTGCACTCATGTTCATAGTAGCATTATTTTCAGTAGCCAGGAGGTAGAAGCAACCCAAGTGTCCATCGGCAGGTGAATGGATCAAACAAAATGTGGTTTTTACGAATAATGGACTATTATTCGGCCTTAAAATGGAATGAAATTCTGACACCTGCTAAACCATGAATGAACCTTGAAAGCATTAGACTTAGTGAAATAAACCAGTCACAGAAGGACAGATACTGTATGATCCCTTTCTATGAGGTCCCTAGAGGAGTCAAACTGATAGAGTCAGAAAGTAGAAGGGTGGTTCAGAAAGTAGAAGGGTGGTTCCCGGGGGCTGGGGGAGGGTTGGAGAGGGATGGGGAGTTACTGTTTAATGGGGACAGAGTTTCAGTTTTGCAAGATGGAGAGAGTTGTGGTGATGGTTGCACAACAATATGAATGTAATTAACACTACTGAACCGTACGCTTAAAATAGCTAAGATTGTATGTTTTATGTTATGCATATGTTACCGCAATTTAAAGCAGGAAAAAAAAGATCAGTGTTTGCTTGGGGCTGGGGCTGGGGCTTGGGGAGGGGTGAACAGGGCAGCGAAACTGCCCTAACCATGGGTATATGACATTATAC
Source organism: Grampus griseus (assembly GCF_964374135.1). Lineage (NCBI taxonomy): Eukaryota > Metazoa > Chordata > Mammalia > Artiodactyla > Delphinidae > Grampus > Grampus griseus. Next base: position 31,027,779 of record NC_139006.1, on the reverse strand, counting down.
ATTTACCAGAACTCATTGTGGGTCCATCACAGGGTGAGCACTAATGTAAACGTGGACTTAGTTAATAGTAGTGTGTCAATATTAGCTTCTCAATTGTGCAGACGTAGCACACCCCGGCAAGGTGTTCATAGTAGGGGAAACTGAGGGTGGAGGAAGAGAAAGGAAAGAGGTAGGAACTCTATTTTCTGCTCAATTTTTCTGTAAACGTAAACCTGCTCCAAAAAATAAAGCCTGTTCATTAAAACAAGCAAAGAAACTTAAAAAACACATGGGGCTAAACCACCAAATGGTACAATTGGGCTCGTTTTTGAAGTAATTCCCATACTGGAAATAGTCCCGGTGAAATCAACTACCTGGGATCATTGGATCGTTAATACAAATATACGGTTAATCTTTCTCTGTGCATCTCACCCCTCCTGCCGCCATCACTGCACAGATGCCCCGGGAAGAATTCAGTGCCACGTTGGAAATAGAACAAGGGCTCGACCTTAGCTTATGTGTTAAATAGGGACATACGTTAGGAGCACAGTGAGAACCGCCTTGGAGGTGCAGCTGGTTACTCGCCTTCCTTTTCAGGGCTGATTGGCTGGATTTCCCTTTTCTTTGAGAGAATTAGGAAAGTTTTCCTTGTTTCCCTGTTTCCTTCATGGAGGGGACTCACTTGTGCAATGGTTTTCTCTTCCCTCCAACCTGGTACCGTGTCCTCATACTGGGGAGAGCAGTGGGCCTGTCCCAGCAGCATCGTTACCGTAGAGTGACGGTCTGGTCCCCTTCCCATCCTCCCTCCTCTCTCTCCTCCCACTCTCTCAGGTGGATGTGGGATTAGGAAGCAGAGACAACCCCATTTCCCTTTGGAATCTTCCCGCTTTTTAGTAGCCTCACATTTTCAGATGTGCGGTGACCATTTCTGCTAAACTCAGGGTTCTTAACTGAACGGAAGATTGAGAGGAGGTGGTTGTGCCCCGGTCCATTTACTATTCCTTTAAAAGATTCTAAACACGACCGTCTTTACCCCGTGAGCCCAGCGATGCCACATCGTTGGAAGGTTTGAAGGCCAGGCGTCCCCGTGTGCTGCTATTTGTGGATTTCTCATTGACAGCAGCCGGATTACAGTGAAGCCCGTAAACTGACAGTTCCGGACAGGACCGCGATTGCCGTAGGCAGTCAGAGACAGCAGGCCTCTCCGTGCTCCTGACTCAGGACAGGCATTCCTCCTGAGGTGCCTTGTCCTTTCTGATGATGGATTGAGAGAGACAAGCGGCACACGGGCAGGCAGACACCCCGCCCAGGCATTTGGTGCCATTTAACAGCTTCCTCCCGCTCCTGACATTTTCATTTCCCTCCTTCGCCCCGCGCATCACTAACTGTTTGCATCTTTTCTTCTTTACACAGCAGTAATGCAAAATGACAGAAGCCACATCCAAGCTCCATTCCTCATTTCCTCGCTTTGTTCTAGTTCAGTTACACAGTGGGTTTTCCACGAGCTGAGCCACGAAAGGCACATTCCAGCTTTAATTGTACCCTGTATGGGGTGGAGAAGGGGCATCCTTCAAGATAGCCTGAAATTTGCATGAACCATCGCTGCTCAAAAAGCAGCGGGGAAACAGAAAGGTGTTGTATCTGTAAGTTGCTCACGCCGGCTTGGGCTTGCCTTGCTGGTTAGGAAGCCTCTTTCCCAGGAAAGAACAATGAGGATTTTCAGTCGTATCCCTTTGAGAAGAGGACTGATGTCTGCTGTTCGTTCTTGAGTGCTGTTGTGGGCTGTGCGGTGACTCAAGTGTAGCTTCGCAGAATTTGTCTCTTTATCTCTGGAACGATCCCTAGGAGGCTTGAGAATCTATTTAAAACTTTGAGACTTCCTTTCTTTAAAAAAGGTAGCGCTGGGCTTCCCTGGTGGCGCAGTGGTTGAGAGTCCGCCTGCCGATGCAGGGGACACGGGTTCGTGCCCCGGTCCGGGAAGATCCCACATGCCGCGGAGCGGCTGGGCCCCTGAGCCATGGCCGCTGAGCCTGCGTGTTCGGAGCCTGTGCTCCGCAACGGGAGAGGCCACAACAGTGAGAGGCCCGCGTACCACTGGATTGGGGGTGGATGAGGGTTCACCCACCTCAAGTCACTTGTCACACGTGCTATGGCTGCCAGCTTAGGGGGGTCCAGCCCCTGCCGTGCTGTGCCCTGAAACATCACAGGATACACCCCTATGTTGCTGCCCAGGCCACAGCTTGGAGCAGAGGAGGTGGTGGTCACTGGCTGAGGGTGGGCAGAGGAGCCAGGAGTTGGAGGGGTGGGCAGCTGGGGACCTGCCCCAGGGACCACTCAGGAGCCCAGGCTCCAAGTCCCCTGCTCCTGTTTCCTTGTCTCATGAAGTTTCATGTACAGCATACGAACTCAAAGGTAAAGTTGTTGGGAATTGCAAGATGGTGACCACAGAGCATTAAAGCCAAGTGCAAGTCCACGTGAGCCCAGGGCCCGGGTGACAGCACCGATCCCACATCCTCTGCCGTTGGCAGGAGGAGGTGCTTCTTGGTGACTTGCCCAGTGGAGAGCAGGTTGGTGGTGGCTGTCGGCTGGGAGCTCAGTCCAGGCTGAGACGGGCCGAGGGAGGGGCGAGGGCCTCTTCTTTGTGGCATGGTGGCTGGATTCCAAGAACTAGGGTCCCGAGGAAGCCAGGCGGAAGCTGCATGGCATTTTATGATCTAGCTTTGGAAATCACGTAGCATCACTCCCACCGTTAGTGGGGGCGATCACAAAGGCCCACCCAGGTTACCAGTGAGACTCCACCTACTGATGGAATCATGGAGGTTCCAGGGGAACTTGGGTCTGGATGTATCGTTGGAGCTGTATTTGTAGAAAACATCATCTGCCCCAGTAAGAGAGCTTGTGAGTCAGGGATTAGTGCTGTGAAACAAGTAAGCAGAGCCAGGCAGAAAAGGAGCCTTGGTGAGGGTGAGGTAGTTTACACCATTGAATAGAGGTCAGGTAGTGCTTGTCTGACCTTTAGGGAAAGCTGGAGGTGGAGCCACGCAGGTATCTGGGGAAAGGATGTTCCAGGCAGAAGAGAGAACCTGTGTAGGGTGAATTATGAAAGCAGAGGGGCAGATGCAAAGTGAGAGTGGAGGAGAGAAGTAGGAGAGGGTTTCAGGAAGGGAGCAGGGGACAGTCCTTTCACGTCTCGGAGGTTGATGTAGAGCTTTTCCTTGTGTGTACGGAAAAGCCATTGTTTTTGAGCGATAGTGCTGTACGTCCTGGCTCACTTTTTAAAGAGATCCCTCTGGCTGTTTTTTTATAGAACAGATGGTACAGGGACAAAGGTGGAAGCAGGCTGACCCATTAGGAAGCTATTGACATATTCAATGCAAGTGTTGATGGTTGCTTGGACCAGGTGGTCACGGTGGAGGTGATGGAGTGACCAGCCTCCGGATGTATTTTTCAAGGTAGAACCAGTAGGATTTGGTGACGTGTTGGATTTGAGTTAGGCAGAGTTCAGGGGCACGCTCGTTATTTTGAGTTGAAGCACATTTTTAATAAATAATCCTGGGGACCGACTCTGGAATATGCCCGGCTGGGGGAGATGAAGCACAGTTACTTGACTGATAATGACGCCAGATAGTTTCAGGTGTTAGAATGTCGTTAAGACGGCGTGTTGTCTCTCACTGTACGGTTTAGATTTTGTTAGGTGTTTCAAATTAATCACGAGCATAATTCATAGTTGTAGTAATTAGATTACCACTTTGTGATGATCTGCAGTGCAAGAGAGAATGTGAGGAAACAAGAAAAAGGAAGACCTCGCAGGTCTGTGTCCTCGGTGTCCTCGGTATGAGAGACATCAAAACAGGTCCCCTCTGAGCATTTACATATTGGTGCCTCATGACAGGTTGGTATGTTACAACAGCTCAATACGGAGACAATTTTAATGTAAAGTGGAACTCTCCTAGGGCCCTTTGGTCCCAAGCCACCAAAAAAGAATTGTTTACGAGGATACTAACATTATAACAATAGTTCTAGTTGAAGTGTGGGTTACTTTGGATAACTGTGGAGAAACCAGGAAGCAAATACATGATTTTACGTTCCTTCAAAGCTGAATTCAGTTAAGGATCAGTATGCATAATCTAACAAAAATAAGAAAGTTCCGCATTTTAGAACTTTAATGAATTACTGAACGTATATCAGGCAGAAGATTGTTAAATAGCGTTTTGAACAGTTCTTGTTAACCTGAAGAGACACTTAACAAACTATCCATAGACTGATAGAAAAAGGATATTTGCATAGAAGTCCCTTTTCTGCCATGGTTCGCCCTGGAATGATTTTGAAAGTTTGCATAATGAGGGCAAAAAGTTGCAGGGCTACATAGAAACTGCATGCTACTTAATACATTATTCATGTTAGCCTAAAGGTGTAATTATTCAGTGAATTGAGAACTAAAAAATTAGCTCTGTATTAGTATTTATTTATACTGTTTTTTTTTTTTTTTTTTAACATGCTCACCTTTTCCTGCCAGAGGTAATCCAAAGGCAATTCACATAAAATGTTGAATCAGGTTTTGCAATTCCCGGGTCTGTTGTGTTCATCCTTTTCTATTTTTGTTGTTGTCTTTTGTTTGCTTTTAGAGAAAGTTTCTTTCATGTAGAAAGAAAAGTCAAACTCTCATTAAAGCTGTCCTTCTGCAAAGGAGGAGAGCAGTAACGCTCTTCACCGCAGGCATGCCTGCAGCCCAGGCTGGGGTCTCCCACATCTGCTCTGGAGTGAAGAAGGGTCACAGTGACACAGTTTTGTGTCCTGGTGGTCCTGGGTTCCCCCACTTCCCCGACCTCCCACAGTCCAGGTCAGAAACCATGATTCTTATCCTTCTTTGTCTCAATTGTTATGACTTAGTTTTCAGTTGCAACAGTGTTTAACACATTTTAGTTCAAGAGTCTGTGCTTCTACCCTTGACCTCTAGAGTATCCAGAACAATAGGCAGGGTGGTTCCTTCGAAGCAAATGTCAGAGCAAATCATTTCTCCACTTAAAAGCTTCCAGCAGGTTCTCATCTCAGAGTGAAAACAGAACTCCTCACCATGGCCCAGAGTCCTGTATGGTCTGTCCTGTTTCCTCTGTGCCCTTGTGTCACTCGGCCCCTCCCTGCAGTTGACTGCTGCCACACTGGCCGCCTTCCTGCCTGTGGACCAGGCCAACTGTGCTCCCCACAGAGGGCCCGGATGCCTCAGCCCCATTCCAGGATGCCTGCTCTGCTCACTTCTTCACCCTGGACCCTGGGGGGGTCTGTGTAGGCGCCACCTTCCCAATGAGGCTCACGCTGACTGCTTGCTCCCTGTAACCACTGCTCTGAGCATCCTCGGTCCCAGGCTCCCCCTTACCTTTGTCCCGGTCTGAGATTTTCCTGCTTAGCATTCGCCAGTATTTGTTGAATGAATGACTGTTGTATATCTTGAAACTCTTTTGTGGAAATGCTAAATGTGCTGTCTCCAACGTTTATTAGAGAGCATGCAAAGCCACCTTGTGAAGGCCCCACGACCACCAGGAGTGTCCAGTTAGAGAAGAAATCTGGGCGGGAAGCAGTTGAAGCAGTGGAGAGCTTTTGTAGGCTTAGGTCTGGGACTCAGCACATGCACATAACCCCGTTCCACCCCTGTTTAGTGGTCATGATAACAGGATGAGAATGGCACAGGTGGCTTGAGTGGGTGGCCTGACATGTGTGGATGTCCTGCTTGTGTTTAACCTGAGGGAATTTCATGCACAGGTGTCTGTCCCTTCCCAGACCTGTTTGAGTCCCAGTTTCTAGAGCAGTGGTGGCTGCCATAGCTCGAGGGATCCGTGAAGTGTGTGCTTGCCTCCTGGGAGACTGGGTCACCATTTGCTTGGAAACTTTCACAGCAGGAAGCATTGAAGCAGAGGAAATTTTTGGAAGACTTAAATGTCAAGAGATAAGGCTAAAGGCAACGAGTTGAATCTTTTGTTTCAGAGACCTTCCTGATGGGCAGCTTTGCAATTCCAGCCCTCTGCAACACACAGACACACAGACACGCACACACACACACACACACACACACACACACACGAAAGTTAGGGAGAAAATGCATGTTACCTTATACCTTCATTTGATTTAGTGGATGGTTGAATTGCCTCTTAGACTATTTCAACACTGTCCAATAAAAATATAATATGAGCCAAAATTACAATGTAACATTTTCTAGTAGCTACATTTAAAAAGTAAAAAATTTTAATATCATTTCATTATATATTTTAATACATTTTATTTACCCGAAACATTGTCATTTCAAAATGTCATCAATATAAAATTGATTAACGAGAGATTTTACATTTTTTTAAACCAAGCTTTCAAAATTTGGTATGTATTTTAGACTTGCGTCTCAATTTGGACTGGCCACCTCTCAGGGGTTCAGTAGCCGTATGTGGCTGGCGGCTGCTCTGTTGGACAGTATTGGCAGCTATAAGGAGTTGGCTGTAAGATAAAAAACTTCCTATGTATGGATTCTCTTTTAAAATGAATTCTCTCTCTTTTAAAAAAGTTTGTTTTGATTCAACGTGTATTCTCAGTCTATTAATTATGTTGTAGCAAGCTTGATGTGATGAATCAGACTATGGAAGAGAGAAAAAATGTGTACTTATAGATGATCATGAACGTGGTTATTAGTGATGACAGTTATATTTCACCTTAATCCTTGGTGAATCAAGTAGCAAAGATATAAACAATAGAAACAGCAGATAAGAAGTGGGATCCACGCACACATTCACGTAGCAGTCTGATACAGCTTTCTGTTTTGGTACATGCGAATTTATAGAGGTCTGGCTTAAGAAGTCATGTACCAGTGAGTGCTCTTTCGTATATGGCAAGATTATCATCTTTTCAAAACTGAGCTGAAGCTTATATAAAGCAGTTATATTTTGGTCCTCTTCCAAGGAATTGTAGCTACTAAACACCCCACATGAGTTCTGAAGATAATATTCTAAGGATGCTTGCAGTACTGCAGGGAACTCGACTGACTCTGAAAGATGATTGGAGGGTGTAATGCCTGCTAAGGGTGGTCTTGGATGCCCGTGATAAATAAGACGAAGAAGGGAGCTCTTCACATCAGAATAAATGGCATTACATTTTGTTCTTATCCTTCTGAGCAAAACAAAGGTGACAACCTTTATACTTAAAACAAAAAACCTATTACTTAAAGATGATAAAATTAAAAAAAAATAGCATTGGAAAGAATCCCTGAGTCTCAGCATCCTCCAGTTCATTCCCTTCTGTGGAGCACTTTGTCCCTGCTTGTGCTGTTTTCCACTCCCCACCCCCAATTCAGAGAGACAAGTAATTATATACACACCAGCTAAATGTCTGGTGAAATCTCCGGGCAAAACTGAGTTGACTCGTGTGGAACTGAATTTAAAAATACTTGATGGAATATTGCTGCAGTCTCTGCCTCCTTGTCAGGTTGTATTTCCTGCCTTGCCTCGCTCGCAAGACCTGTGCTTTGGTCCTGAGCGCTGTTGCTTTGCCCAGCCTCTCCTCTTCCCTTCTTCCCCACCACGTAACGCTAGCTTCTGAGGGCTCGCCACCTAGCCGTCCTTCATTTTGTCACTCTCACTTAGAAAAGAATATAATCATAGCCTATTTGAAATTTTTGTTTCATACCTAGACAACTGTCTTTTTTAGGAAGAACATATTTACATAGTAAAATAGAGGAATGTTTCATTATTGTGTAAGTGGCAGTGGAATAAAAATAATGCACTGCATTAAAAGTCTGTCCAGATCTATAGATCTGCTTTGGTAAGCTCTTCCTTCTGTTTCTGCCGATGCATAGAAATGAAGCCAAACACTGTCCTTTTGATCAGTTTAATGGAAAAGAAATGACTTTTAGTTCTCATGGTTCAAAAATATAAGTAGGGGGCTTCCCTGGTGGCACAGTGGTTGGGAGTCCGCCTGCCGATGCAGGGGGCGCAGGTTCGTGCCCCGGTCCGGGAGGATCCCATGTGCCGCGGGGCGGCTGGGCCTATGGGCCATGGCCGCTGGGCCTGCGCGTCTAGAGCCTGTGCTCCGCGATGGGAGGGGCCCCAGCAGTGAGAGGCCCGCGTACCGCAAAAAAAAAAAAAAAAAAAAAAAGTAGGAGTAGCTAAAGACCCAGGCTCTCTCCCTAAAGTGACACATTTTGTCCTACATCTAGTGTGTGATTTGCAGTAGAGAGCCTTGCGTGTTGGCATGGTAATAATTACGTGTTGAAACAATGTGCATACTCAAGCTATATCTAGAAATATCATTCTCGTCAACCTGGAGTAAAACATAAACGAAATCAGTTTTAATAAAATAATCCTGCCATATAAATATTGCAAATAGAAATGTATTCTTCTTTTGGGGTGTTATTAACAGGATCCTTGGATTAGAGATTTTCATTTTAGTTTAGGGGCTTCATTCTTTCAGTGTATTGTAAACACTGTTTCAATACTGCTCAGGTAGTTTTCAGTGTATTGTAAACACTGTTTCAATACTGCTCAGGTAGTTTGCATTTCATTTCATTTTTTCTTTTTCATTTTTTAAATTGAGATATCATTGACATACAGCACTGTGTAAGTTTGTGTACAGTATAATGACTTGACTTAAATACATCATGAAGTGATTACCACAAGAAGTTTAGTGAACATCCATCATCTCATATAGATACAACATTAAAGAAATAGAGAAGAAAAATTTTCCTTGAGATGAGAACTCTTAGGATTTACTTTCTTAACAATTTTCATGTATGACGTACAGCAGTGTTAGTTATATTTATCATGTTGTATGTTACATCCCTCGTACTTATTTATCTTCTAACTGGAAGCTGGTACCTTCTGACCAGCTTCATCCATTAGTTTGCATTTTAAATCATCTCACATAACTTGTTGGAACCTGTAATCAGTGCTGAGGACACTGTGATATTTTAAGGGAATACTGAATGGCATTCGATGTGTGAGGGAGGTGCCTGGTTTGCTGGACCCACTGGAAGAACGTGGGGCTTAAATTCATGGCGAGGAGCCAGCTGAGAGCCCAGGCCTTTTGAGGACAAGAAAAGTGTATAAAAAAGTTAAATCCAAAGCACGCATGCGGCGTCAAGCGTCTCTGAGAGTTTCCTGTTATCACAACTTCTTTCCATTCCAGTGGTGAGGACAGAATAAACATCGGCTGTTTGGACTTGTTTTCAGAACCACTTCCTGATCTTCTTTTCACCTGGTGAAGAACCACTGACCTTTTCCCTAACTTGGACCCTTCTTCACACACTTACTTCTGCAGAGAATCAGCAGGAGGTACACCTTGGTGGCTGGTGGGATGAAGTCGTTTACTTTTTCACTCAGTACATTTTTCTGTTGTGAAACTGCTAAGTGTGTGGCGCTGTGCTAGGCTCCAAGGGATGAAGACATAGTTCGGACTTGGCTCTGGTTCTCCAGAACTGGGTTCTAAGCTTGTAGAAGCTCCGGGAAGCAGAGGCATTTTTCTTCGCTTACTTCTTGAGTGTTTCCACTCCATAGCATTCTTCTGGGATTTAAAGAGTTTCCTTTTCTCTTGATTTTTCTCTAGCTGATGCTTTCTAGTCAGACTACATTTAATATGCTACTCATCCCAAACACCCTTCACTTCTCCTCTTAAGATCTTTCTCTTTCCATTCTGATAAAGCAGTTGTGTAAACCTGTATGTCATTTCTAGAATTGCTTCAAGGCCCCCAACGATTACACTTTGCTTACAGTTTATAAAACCCCACTGGACTCTATCTGAACATGAGCTTTTAGAACTGTTGGGAGATTAATACGTGCATCGTGTCAGGGAACTCCTTTACTTTTTCAGCAGTAGTATTGGATGCTTGCAACCCCAAATGACAAGCGATTACTGGTTTAACAGCTGTATGTTTCAGCAGATATAGCAAAACAATACGTTTCAGTCTCTACGTGGAGAGATGGCAATCCACCAGAGCTTAAGTTTTTTTCCCTCTTATCCTCAGCAAGAGAAGCAGATGGACCACAGTTTAAAAGGGAGTGATGAGAGGTGCCTTCCTTAGAAGGCCTTTATTTCGCTGGTTGATTAATATCTTACTGTCCCCTTTAGACACCAGTTCCATCAACACAGAGGCTGCTCTGTGTCTGCTCACCACGTGGCAGTGTTCTTGGCACATTTACTTGGCTCGTTTTTCGGAGGAAAACCCAAAGTCCTCCCTACCCGAGCAGACCCACTGCTTCCCCTGGGCTCACTCCTTGAGTGCCAGGCTCTCTTTGGGAGCCCTTGCCTGCCCTTTCTCCTGCCCGAAAGGCTCTGCCCCCTTTCGTTGAATCTCTGCTTAGATGCTAACTCATCAGCGTTATTAAAGAGCTCCCCCAGATTTAAGAGCTACCTTCGTCCCACCGTCCCTGTGCCCCTAACTTGTCTTATTTTTCTCCTTGGGACTTAGCACTCAACCGATGACATATTGATTCCTTTCTTTATTGTCTGTCTACCCTAAGCAAGATGCGATCTCCACAGAGACAGGGTCTCTGGGCTCAGCACTGTTTTATCTCTGGTGCCTGAGTGAATGGCAGGCACTTGGTTATTCTTTGAAGGAGTGAATGAAGGATTAGGGGCGCTTGGTGGGTATCTGTGGGATGAATGAGGGAGGGAGGACATGGCTCATTTGGTACCTAAGTGTGGAAGGACTTGGACACTGTCCCTTAGAAAGTAGGTGGTGATTGTACTGAGTAGAGGGATACAGCCATCCCTGAAGAGGGTTTACCATGAGGAAAGGGGTTGCTTACCCTGTCATGGCTCAATGCTCCTGGGTAGATGACTGTAGGTCTGTTTTTCCTTTCATACACCTATCTTCTAGCCTAATATCTAATAGCACCCGCTTTCATTCTCAGAAGTTTCCTGGGTTGGATGGTAAAATATGTGGCCATCCTACTTAAGAGATCCGATTGCATCCAGGGTTGCAGTTCTGTTATGAGCACGGACAGTGGGAAGCGCTCAGAGAAGCAACTCTGTGGGCAGCCCTGGCTGGACAGGGCCCTAGGGGAAAGGGAAGGTCTTCCTTCAAAGGACCACTGAGCGTGTGCAGTTCTGGACCAGCAAATGCTATGACATCGCCCATCCTGTTGAAGGGGAGACTCAGGAACAGTAGTGACCAGAGGAGATTCTAGTCAGTCCTTGTGGCCTCTGTGCAATCCAGGCGCTCCCCACCAACCTCATCCTGCAAGTCCCCACCCTGGCCAGTTTCAGCTGTGGGTCAGGGACCATTTTCCTACTCATAGGAAATTTGTGCCATTAAATGACAAACACCAACAGGGTGGGACTAGGAGTCTATCCTGAGATTGGGGAGCAGCTGATGTCAGGCAGATACCCAAGAAGAGTGTCACATGGGCTATATTTGTTACAGGTATCAGGTAATGATATTTAACTAAAAAATTATCTGAATATGCTCACTTATAGTAAATGTAATATGTCAGTCTAAACTTCATCTCATACCTCTCAACTCTTCTTCTTACTTTGCTTATAAAAACATAATTTCAACTTGCTGTTAGAAGAGTTAAGTCTTCTTTCCCTTGTCAACCCAGCCTTCTTGAGGTTTTCAAAGTTACCACTTTGGTTTATGTCTTTCTACATATTTTCTCTGCTTATGCAAAGGTATATGAATATGTACATATATCTAAAGCTCACCCCTCTGTTTTATTTTATAGATATGGCATTATGTTATACCCAAGGCTTACCAAAGTCTTTTTCGCTTAGCATTTTCAGAACATCTTTGCTGGTCAGTACATCCTGATCTTCTTCATTCCTTTTAATTGCAGCGTAATATTCTATAGATGGATATCTCATCGTTTATTCGGCCATGTCTCTGCTGACGTGCTTCAGGCTATTTTCATTTTTTACCATTACAAATAATTTTTTAAACTACATATATCTTTTGTACCTACCTTTAAGTGTTGATGCTTTAATTTCTATGGAACAGATTCATGCCAGCAGGACTGCTGAGTCAAAGGGCATTTAAAATTTTAACTGTCATCACAGACACTTTCCCCAAAGGATGTACAGTTCATTCTCCCTGTAGCAACGTAGAGCATGCCTGTTTTCTCACACCTTTGCCAGCAATGTATGCTCAAATCTTTTTATTTTTTTCTAATCCTTTAGGTAAAAAAAAATGAGATTATCTCTTACTTTTGCCCTTTATTTTTGAGTATGTATTTTATCATATAGTCAAGTGTTTTGTTGCATCTTACCTCCAAGATATGTAGCGATTACTAACTGCTGATCTTCATTAAAGGTAATATAGAAAATTAGGAAGATATACTGTTTAAAGTTTAAAAATCAATTTCTTGTTCATATGCCATATTTTATCAGTTATTTCACTTATGAGGTAATTTTTTTTTACATATTTCTAGGTTTTATTTCTAAGTATGGCTAATAAAGAAGTTTCGGGTCAAGGTTTATAATTGGAAAGTTTTTTCTTTTCTCAGAGATCTGTAGGTAAAATTTTAGCATTCGAAGTTTTGTGGTGAATTATGACAGTCTCTAGTAGATTTTGTGCGCCTACAACAATATGGAAAGTCCTAAGACCTTAACAGACATCTCACCAAAGAAGAGATACAGATGGCAAATAAGCATATACAAAGGTGCTCTGCACCATATGTCCTCAGGGAAATGCAAATTCAGATGACAATGAGATACCACTATACACGTTGTAGAATTACCAAATTCTGAAACACCGACAACATCAGATGCTGGTGAGGATGTGGAGCAGCAGGAACTCTCATTCAGTGCTGGTGGGAACGCACAGTGATACGGACACTTTGGTAGATGGTCTGGCAGTTTCTTACAAAACTAAACATGCTCTTACTGTATGATTCAGCAGTTGTGTTTACTCAAAGGAGTTGAAGACTTCTGTCCACACAAAAACCTGCTCATGGATGTTTATAGCAGTTTTATTCATAATTGCCAAAACTTGGAAGCAATCATGATATCCTTCAGTAGGTGACTGGATAAACTCTGGTCCATCCAGACAATGGAATATTATTCAGAGCTAAAAAGAAGTGAGCTATCAAGCCATGAAGAGACATGGAGGAGACTTAAATGCATATTACCAAGTGAAAGAAGCCAATCCGAGAAGGCTACCTACTGTGTGATTCCAACTACAGGTCACCCTTGGACCACATGGGTGTGAACTGCACGAGTCCACTTAGATGAGGATCTTTTTCCACAGTAAATACTACAGTACTACCCAATACATGGTTGGTTGAATCCGTGGATGCAGACCTGGGCTACAGAGGAACCATGTACAGGGAGGGCTGACTATAAGTTTTATGTGGGCTTTCAACAGTGCAGAGAATCAGTGCCCTTACCCCCTGCATTGATCAAGGGTCAACTCTCTATGACAGTCTGGAAAAGGCAAAACTGTATAGGCAATGACAAGATCATAGTGGTTTCCAGGGGTGGAAGTGGAGGGAAAGATGAATGGGCAGAACACAGAGGATTTTTAGGGCAGTGAAGATACTCTGTATGATATTTTAATGGTGGATACATGTTACTCTGCATCTGTCGAATCCCATAGTATGTGCAACACCAAGAGTGACCTGCAATGTAAACTGTGGACTCGGGATGATTACGATGTGTCTGGGGATTCATCCTGGGTGACATATGTGCCAGCCTGATGGGGGACGTCAAAAGTGGGGGAGACCCTGCATATGTGGGAGCAAAGAATATGTGAGAAATCTCTGAACGTTGCTCTCAATTTTGTTGTAAGCCTAAAACTATTCTAGTGAAATAGAAACATTGACAAAACAAACAGTATGGAAAACTGCGATCCATTAATTGGTCATGTAATTTTTAAGTTAATAACTAACTTTGGCCACAGACTTTATTTACCCATTATTGAAGCATGATTTAGTAGAAGCTATGCATTCTAAATATTTCCCATCAGAAGGCATCAGATGTGACGAGGTGGGGCAAATCCATGAGTGATGGTGCACTTGGGCCATGTGTGATTCTGTGCTAGTGATAATGGCTTTCTTGTCCCTTGAACCAAAAGCAACCATGTAAACAGCGACTTGATTAGAGCAGTGTGCTATAGTCAGGGTGCAGGTTTCTTTCTCCAAGGGCCTTAACGTGTCATGAAACCTTCACTGATTGATGCTCGAAATGTTGCAGCACAAAATAAAAATATGTTGCCGTCTGGTAGTGATGGAGGGACTTGTGTGCCTGCACTACATGAGGGATTACATTTTTGAGTAGACGTAGAAAAAATGTCCCCACATGTTAGAACTGCTGTATGTTTCCTCTGTCCAAATGCACATAGACAAGGGACCGAGGTGTGTGGGAAGTGCTTCTCTACTGCTTTTCCTGGGGAAATGGGCATTTTTTTGCTTGCACAGGGAAAACTGAACAGATACCTATTATCTTATAGCTTTGTGGTGTCATTGAAAATATTGAAATGTCTCCTTCTCTTTGGTCCTCACACCCTGCACTGGCCTCGGCCTCATCTACCTGTGTGCCATGCGGGTGTCACTCGTCCTTCCTCTGCCTCCCCAAGAATAGCCACCCTTGATTCTGCCCTGGGTGCTGCCTTAGCATGTGGCTCAGCCCCTAGTGGACCTGCCAGCCTAGCCCATGGGAGATGACCATGTCCCCTGTTCTCTAGATGGCGCAGACACGTTCGGACCTAGGAGTCCAGCATGGAAAGTTTGATGGCGTTGAGGGGACATGTGTGTGAACTGGATCCAGAGGTCATTCTTGAGCTCAGAGGAAAGACTGCCCACTGTGCTTTGGAAACCCTTACATCTCTGAGGGTTGACATGTGCAGAAAAGAATTAATTCATCTTGAGGGTGTTTTCTCCTTTTGTGATATAGATATATATCACAAAAAAAGATATATATCATAAAAAAAGATGTATCTTTTTTTAATGTGAATCTCAGAATTGCCTGGATAATAATAATGATAATAATAATAATGGATACACTTAATGAGACCTTCTTATTAATTATGTTTTATCTCATTTAATCCTCATAACTATGAGAAGATACTCATAGTATCCGTTTCGTTGTTGAAGAAACTGACATTTAGTGGGTTGAAAGGAGCTTGCCAAGTTAAGCATAGCTAGAAAGTAGAGGGTCTGTCTGCGTATAGGACTTTGCTGAAAGCAGTTTTTCTTAATGAGCAAATTTGTAACTGTTGGTTAGCGGGTAAGTGGAGCCTCTTGTCAGATGCCGTCAAATCTCTCTTTGTAATTTTGTTTTTAGCATCGGTCGGATGATGCATATCTCTGCCCCATACCCTCTCACTTCCTGTGTTTTGGAATTAAAATGGTGTTACATTTTGAAAAAGAATGCTTCTTTGTGTCCAGAAGTGGCTCCCAAGTGCATTGCTGGTTTAGCTAGTAAATGTTGCTAATTGGCCCTGCCTTGCAGATGGCTCGCCTCACCAGGCACGTCACCTACTTGGTTCTTGCTTACTTTTCCTTGCATAACAACTCTGAAGTTTTTATATTCATTTTACATTCATTTTGAGTTTCCATATATGTACTAAAAATGAGGTCCTCTCCTACTTGTGGCTGGAGATGAGTATATTTGTGGTTTAATTGGGCAGATGTAGGGATGGGGGACCCTGGACGAGAAATTCCCAGAAGTCTCTCCGGATTCCTCTTTGTGTGCTGGCAGTGGCCGTAGAGGAGAGTTTGTTATGATAGAGCAGAACATTCTCGAGCTGATACTTACAACCATGCCTCGCACCTCATGAGCCCTATGTAAGTGCTCACCTTACTTTCTACACCTTATGGTGCCGGTCCTCTTAGGTTCTTCACTTTCCAGAAGAGGGAGCAGGTTGTGTATCGTTTCTTCTCAAGGCCTAGCGGCTAGTAAGTGGCAGAGCTGGGTTTCCAATTCAGTTTGGTCAGATTCTTGAGCCCAGTTTGTTACCCATAGGCTTTTAGCCTTATCCTGGTTCACATGTTTTTTTTTTTTTTTCAGTAAAACTTAAAAAAAACAGGTGGCAGCTGGATTTGGCTTACTTGTCAGTTTTGCCAATCACTGGAATAGACCATTTGCCTAGTGGTTTTTTTTTAAAAAAAATTATTGAAATATAGTTGATTTCCAATGTTGTGTTAGTTTCAGGAATACAGCAAAGTGATTCATTATATATATGTATATTCTTTTTTAGGTTCTTTTCCCCTATAGATTATTATAAGATATTGAGTGTAGTCCCCTGTGCTATCTAGGAGGGCCTTTTTTGGTTATCTATTTCGTGTATATAGCAGTGTGTATATTTTCATCTCAAACTCCTAATTTATCTGTTCCCTCCTCTCTTCTTTGGTAACCATAAGTTTGTTTTCTATGTCTGTGAGTCTGTTTCTGTTTTGTAAATAAGATCCTTGTACTTAAATATTCCGGCTGGAGGATATCTCAGAGCTATTTTGAGGGAATGTCTAAGAAGATATATGAAGCATCTTGAAGTCATATATTTCATCAACCCTACAGTTACACCACAATGGGTCTTTTTTGTTTGTTTGTTTTTTGGCATCTCTAACAAATAGAGCTGTTGAAATACTTTCTACTGGTAAATGCGAATGAAGGAGACACTGTACCAATCATGTAATTGTCCCATATCCTGGAAAAGCTAGAATAAATCAGGGAGAGCTTAATAAAAGTCAGGGGGCAGCACTGAGTGAAATTTAAGATGCTACAGGCCTCTTTATTCCTTTTTTTCCAAGAAAATGTATCATCTTGACGACATAGACCCCATAGCCAAAGGATTCCAAATACAATCGCCAGTTAGTGTGTTTTTTAATGCTGGTTTCTCAATCAAGATGTTTCAAGAAGTTTTATAATGTACCGTAAAATTAGACATTAGTTATTTATAAGAAATGACAAATTTTTCAGGCTTACAGATAATTTGCTTATGGGCTTGGGGCAAGTCCTTTGGGATTTTTCATTTTAAATGGTGCTGTGAAGCTCTGATTTCCTTTTGTCTCAGGCATTGTGAGGTTTTGGCTAGAGGGCCCTGGGACGGAGACCTACTCTTTGGGTTTCTTTAGCATCCTTGTGGCTTTGCGTCCTGCAGTAGTTGTCGGGTATGTGTAATTTGGGATCAATTTCATAGTAAAAACCCAGTTTAGAGAACAGCTTGTTTCTAGTTTGCTTTCATCTGCAGCTGTGTAGCTTTGACCTTCTATGTAACCTAGTATCTGCGGGGCTTAGTTTTTCCTTCAATGAAACAAGGATGCATTCTCTGCCACCAGGATGCCCTTTTAACATCCTGGGCACTGAAGCATCGCTCCTTAAGTGTTGCCATCCTTTCCCTTATCTCTTCCCCTTCAGTGACAACTAGAGGATCGTATTGGGTGCAGGAGGTTGGCAGAGGAACTTGGAGAATGATTTCCCAGAGACACCTTCTCTTCCACTGGAAGAGACCTAGAAGCCCTGGTCTGAGAAGTAACTTTCACTGACCCAGAGTTTTCTGATGTATTCACATTCTCTGGTTGCCTAGCAACCACAGACTCAGCAGATGAAGACACCAGGCACTTCTTAGCTCATACTTCTCTGTTGGAAGGCTGGGCTGGCTGGCTGTGCTAAGCTCATCACCAGGCCAAAATCAAGGTGTCCCCTGGCCAAGCGCTGGTCTGCAAGATCTGGGGAAGAAGTCACTTCCAGGCTCGTTCATGTTGCTGGCAATCCAGTTGCCTGTGGCTCTGGTCTGAGATCCCTATTTCCTGACTGGCATGGGGCAGGGGGTGCTCTCAGCTTCTTGAAGTCTATCTGCCTTCCTTCTTGTGCCCCTCCAACTTCAGGGCCACCAATTTCTCATCCTGTTAAATCTCTCTGATTTCCCCTTTTGCCACCAGCCCTAGACAGCCCTCTCCTTTTAGGGCTCAAGAGAATAGATCAGACTCAGAGATTAGAATGTCCTACTCTTAAGGTCAGCCGTGTCATATGACAACATGGCATCAGCATGTTTTCATAATCGTCATCGTGTGTGTGATGATAAAGGTAACAGTGAGTATAATCCCAGGAGTGACATGTCTTCATATTTACAAGTTCTACACGGTGTGGAATCTGGGGGTACCTGCATTTTTAGGATCCCACCCACCACGAGGGCTATCTCCGAGTGCCCCCGGCTCCATCTGCACCCTGCTGGAGTAATCACCAGTCTGGACCATTATTCAGTGACCCAGCAAACATCTTATTTCTGTAGGTTTGGCTAATCTCACTTGGTTTTAAGAAATTACCAACAGCAGTTTCACCTAAAGTATAATCATTATCTTGATCCTCGAAGGGTGTTAAAGATTCCTCGCGATGATAGTAAACCTATTAGAAAAGACGGCATTGTTCCAGACTTACAGGGCTCTGGATGTGCAGACTCTTAACTGTCTCACAGGCGAAACAAAGACATGGGTCAGTTCACTGCTCATTTTATTGTGGGAATGAGTCTGCGGAACTGGTTTATTCGGGGTTCCTGCAAATATAATTGAGATTATAGGTCATGAATTAGAAGGTCTGTTATATAAATGGGCAAATGCAGCATTACCTTATTGATCAGTTCCCGAAGTCCTAGGGTGAAAAGCAGTAGCACAAGCCTTAGAAGCCGTTTACCTAATGCTATTGATTTTTTTGAGTTTGCCGCCTAAGGAGTCCTCGGGGCCACCAGGCAAGGTCAGGCAATAATTCATGTCTGGGAAGAGCACCTGGAATGGAGTCAATGTCTGTTACTTCATCATAGAGATAATCACACAAAAAGGGCACCTGTATCAGTTAGAGTTCTTTGGTTGCAAGCAATAAAATTGGACCACAGTTAATTTAAAGCAGAAAAGGAGTTTATTGTAAGGACATCAGGAAACTCACAGAATCCAGTGGCAGACCAGGGAGCTGGGCTGAAGATAAAGGTCAGGAGAGATCCAGAGCAGTTTTAGGGAGAAGATTTATTACCTAACTACTGCCCTGTCTTTTCAGGGCATGCCGCAGGGAACAAGATGGATATTTTTTTCTCTCCTTGGGCACCACACTAATCAAGACTGAAAGCCCTGGAGAGACTGTCCTGTGGACCTTTCCAGAAAGGCAGGGACCCAGAGCCTGCACCCACTGGTGGAGGGATGCACACCTGGAAGGGATGCAGGATGCAGTTACCAAGCAGGGAGGGAGCGGCTGCTGGGGAAGTACCCTAAAACAAAAAACCGACCTTCACTCTGAAATCCTTTTGCTTAAAATGCTTTCTTAAAAACTATCCTAGGGGGCTTCCCTCGTGGCGCAGTGGTTGAGAGTCCGCCTGCCGATGCAGGGGACACGGGTTCGGGCCCCGGTCCGGGAAGATCCCACATACTGCGGAGCGGCTGGGCCCGTGAGCCATGGCCGCTGAGCCTGCGCGTCCGGAGCCTGTGCTCCGCAACGGGAGAGGCCACAGCAGTGAGAGGCCCGCGTACCGCAAAAAAAACCCCCAAAAAAACTGTCCTAAAAAAATGTATTGGGTGGTCAT
Source organism: Grampus griseus (assembly GCF_964374135.1). NCBI lineage: Eukaryota > Metazoa > Chordata > Mammalia > Artiodactyla > Delphinidae > Grampus > Grampus griseus. Next base: position 31,008,329 of record NC_139006.1, on the reverse strand, counting down.
TTCAAAAACACACTTTTGCCTTAAACAAGATTGTCTTCTATTGCTACATAAATGCTGCCTTCAATCATAGAAATCCAAAATCCCCAAATGCTAATGTGAAATTAGAATATTTCAGGCGTATCCCCGTATTTGCATAATATCAATGACATCCTTTGACTAGGTGGATAAGAAGGGCCCATTTAGCATATCCCAGTGAAAACCTGTGACCAAAAAAAAAAACCAATCTGCAAGCAAATAACACAGGAGGAGAAATCATTGTTTGTTGTCCAGGAGTCATGTTTACTGATTATTTGTAAAGTGAATACAAACTACGAAAATAATCCACATTCTATTTGTTGCATGATAATAGCTTTTAAAATGAACAACATTTGTGTCTAACCTAAAAAACCCTCTGTATCTGACAATTTATGGGTAAGTGATCATGTTGTAATAGCATTGTATCAAAAGCTGCTTTTCTTTATAAGCCCTTATATTTAATCCCTCCAACCAGCCAACAAGCTACATGCTTCCCAGGGAATGAAAGATTGAAGGTAAAAAAAAGAGGGCAAAGTTAACGACATCAAAGAGAAAGCACCTGAAAGAGGTAATAGTTTCAAAAAGAATTTTGACTGTTTTATAAAACAAATATAAGCTGCTGTAGAAAGAATTGGTGTAAAATGAGGTTATTGCTTTTGACTTACTCGAAATGATTTTTTTCTAGTGTATAACCTCAGCTAATCTTGTAAAAAATGTTTTAAAGTAAAATTTTAATGGGAGCATTGGGAATGACACTGACTAGTTTTACTATTAGATCACAAAAAATGTTTTAAATATTGATAATGTAATTTTGACAAGAGCAAATCATTACTTGTGATAGCATAGAATTTTTATACTTAAAATATGAGATTTCTAAATGGATAAATAGGCAAAAGGGGGTTTGTTGGTGAGTTAGGTAGAATCTAAGATTGAATTCTGTTCTGACAAGGAAATAAAATAATGGCATGAAACCACCAGGGAAAATTAAAAAGTGATACTTTTAGTGAATGTTCTCCATTTTAAATAAAAACCTTGCCACGTCATGACTTACACCTATAGTGGAATTGAAGCAACATATTATTTACACATTTAATCTTATTTTGATTTACTCTGATTTATCTGATATGGGCAGCCTGTTAGATGATAATTTAAAAATCCACTGCTACCGTAATTACTTTAGGAAACCTTCCTAATGGTAATTTTATTCCCCAGAATAATTTAACTTTCCATTTAAAATGCACCTGTAAACACGATGAAGTATGTATTGGCAACAGAAGATGTTTATGTTCATGTAGAATGCTAATTTCCTTAATGGACAGCAATACAGTGCTTCATATTCTATGGTGATGGAGGTGGACTAAAATTACTTTTTACTACAGGTACCTTCTATGTTTGTGTGTAGCATGAACAAGGAGTTTTAAGAGTTGAAAACTTGAAAAAAATTCCCCAGAAGTGCCTTCGTGGAGGCAACTGAGATTATGATGTCATATTTTGTCAGTTCTCACTCATACTCCAGTTCAAGCTACTTGCCCAGCATGGTCGCACTTTCGAAGACCCTACATCTGGCTTTTTCCTCAGAAGGTGGGTAGGACTGGTTCTTTCTCAGAAGTATGGCACTCTATTTCTGAATCTTCACTGCACACCTGAGAGATACAGTCCTCTCCTGCCCTGGACCGTGGCTTCCTTGCTGTAAGCTTTATTCCACAGGGAAGAAATGACAGAAAAGTCCTTGAGTTTACCCTCCCTAGAAGAAAGGAGAGGGAAGATGGAAAATCTTCCAAGGAAAGATGGTGTTGGAAATACGGAGATAGTCCTTCCAGAAAAGCTCTGGGGATGGTGTTACCCCCAAGCGTCTGAGGATGCTCTCTGAGTGTCCTCTGCCAGTCACTGTAGGACGGAGCCTTCTAACTCTATTCTGCAAATGTTGAGGACAGGTACAGGTGTTGGGGAAAATAAATCCTAGGTGACGGCATTCAGGAGACCCCCAAGGTCAGCCTGTGATGGAGGAAGGTTGAGAAGACTTCATGCCTAAGGTGTCAACAGCAGGTGTCTAATCAAGTTACGAACAAAGGAGCCAGCACTTCCAAATCCTGCGGGTTTGCCATAGGGTGAAGACATAGGGCAATAGTTGCCCCAAGAATCTCTCACCCTGTGCTTTTTACTTTTGGTGGAGCATGTAGCCCAGTTGGTTATGGCCTAGTTGGCAGGATATGTTTATTCCGGGAATTTGACTTGGTGGACTGAAGCAAATTTATGCAGGTAGAGCTGCTGAAGTAGAAATCCCTCAGAAGGGGCCAATGCTCCTGGCCAGCCCATGGGCATCGTGCTTGTCCAGCACAGGAAGAGACATTCCGCTGTGGTGACTTTGGAGGAGGTCTTAGTGACTAGATGCAAATTAGCATACTACTCCTTCCCAGACTTCTAGAATAAAGTAATTTCAGGAGTTATCTGTTAAGTATTTCTTTTTTTTGAACCCATTATTCTGAACAAGATTTGAACCAGGCGTATGACACGTCCCTGTCCTCAAGCATGTCATAATTTTATGGAAAAAAATAAGATAGATATTGAGGCAGTTCCAGTATAAATGTTATATTCGTGGAATATAAAGTAAGTAGAATTGATGTGAAAAAGAGCTGCTTCCTGGTTGAAGTGAATTGCAAAGAAAATGCATCCGCGTTTCTGCAAGAAGCAGAAGGTACCTTTGAAATGGGTGATTGAGGAGGATATAGAGAAACTGATTACAGAAGTGGAGCCAGGGTTAAGATACCCTACGAGGGGATGGGGAAGCACCCGTCCACCTATCGGGATTGGAGAGGGCTGTTGAAGGGAATCAGGCATAGGAACGGTGACTTTCATAGATGAATTCAGCTGGTGCCGAACCAGGGACTTCAGGGTTGGAGGCTGTGGATGAAAATGCCAGACCTCTCCTTCCTTGAGCCTTCCGACCTCCTCCTGATGCCCCTGCTTGGAATCAGAAGCAGAGCCCATGTACATTGGCCTCCCGGTCATGGAGGGTGGATTTGGAGTAGCCAGTGGGGAATATCGAGCACAGGCTTTATATCAAAGTTTGAAGTACACAAATTTACATACCATTCCATGTTGTGATGAATAGTTTAAAGCACAGTGAATCGCACGTGAGGTTTACAGATAATATTTAGTTGGTAAAACCTCAATCTTGTCTTTCATTCTTCGGACTAGGTAATCAGAGGAATTCATCATTCGGTGTTTTTCCTGACACTCCAGAGCACGTCGAGAGGTGTAGGGGTACTGAGCACATATAGAATCCAGACCCAACGGTGGAAGTCTACTGACATCTGTGGGTGTAGGGAAGAGGGATGGATGCTGAGCTACGTATTGGAGACACTGAGCTGTAATAACCTCTCTTCATCCTTTTTTGGCATTATACTTTTTTTTTGTTTTTGCGGTACGCGGGCCTCTCACTGTTGTGGCCTCTCCCGTTGCGGAGCGCAGGCTCCGGACGCATAGGCTCAGCGGTCATGGCTCACGGGCCCAGCCCCTCTGCGGCATGTGGGATCTTCCCGGACCGGGGCACGAACCCGTGTCCCCTGCATCGGCAGGCGGACTCTCAACCACTGTGCCACCAGGGAAGCCCTGGCATTATACTTTATTTGGCTGTGTTGGGTCTTCGTTTCTGTGCGTGGGCTTTCTCTAGTTGCGGCGAGAGGGGGCCACTCTTCATCGCGGTGCGCGGGCCTCTCACTGTCGCGGCCTCTCGTTGCGGAGCACGGGCTCCACACACGCAGGCTCAGTAGCTGTGGCTCACGGGCTTAGTTGCTCTGCGGCATGTGGGATCTTCCCAGACCAGGGCTCGAACCCGTGTCCCCTGCATTGGCAGGCAGATTCTCAACCACTGTGCCACCAGGGAAGCCCCTGGCATTATACTTTTAAAAGGTGTGAAGTTACTAGAAGCTGTGCTGTGGTAAGCTTTAAAAATGCCAAGGAATCTTGTAAACAGATGAGGGCCATGACATGGAGCATTTGAATGGAGAATTAAAGCCCTGAAGACAGAGACAGAGAGATACAGACCCCATAGCTCAAGGTGATTGTAACTTTCTCCTTTGACTGTGGCGACCTCATGAATTGTTCATATATAGAGATTTTTTACCCCTTTGCCTCTAGTATTTATAGGCACACTGTTAACTCATAGCTTTAATATATTACTCAGAGGAGTATTGTGGGTTACTTCAAATTTCGGAGATGCTGCAGAAAACCATTTTTAATTTGAGAAACAACATATAAAGTGTATCCAATGTAACACAAGGGAGAAATGTTCTTAGGTAAATTATTTAAGTATCCTAAGAAAATAACTCAGGACATGATAGAACAGTATCAAGGTGCTGGAAGAACGTTTTTATTATTCAGAATAACTCCTGAATAATATCATTTTATGTGTATCTCTTAAATACAATAATAAAAATACGATCTTTAAAATATGGTACAATGGAAATGAAGCTAGTGAGCAATCATGCAAGAAAGCCTTGTACTTTCATGTGGACTGAGTCCAACAAATACTGATACCAAGCAGGTATGATAAATAACAGTTATTTGGTTTTAGGGATAAGGAAGACTGTTACAGAGGAAGGCAACCTTGTGTCACCTTTATCCTAAAAAGAAAACGTTTTAAAATGTGCTTTTAACGCAACTCAAAGATAATTTGTGTGCTAAACATTTGAGCTAAATTCGTGAGCTAAATATTTGAGCTAAATAGAGGAATTTTAAAACAGAAAGTTTATGCTTCTTAAATCTTGGTTATCTGAAGCTGAAGTAATTGTTGCATGGTGTTAATTTAGTAAATTATTTGAAAAAAGTTAGTAGGGTATGCATGACAGCTGAGATCTAGTCATCCTCTTCCTTTATTGAAAAGGGTTGTAAAATAGATAAAAGGACACAAGCTTGTGCCATAAATAATTATTTTTAAAAAAGCTCCCTGTGTGTGTGTGTGTGTGTGTGTGTGTGTGTGTGTGTGTTAACAAAGTGAGCCAAATGTGACTTCCTTGGAGTATTTTCTGATTTTCATCTAAGTCAAAGCAAGTTCAGTAATAGTATTTGTACTTTCATTACTTTCTTTACAATCTACCTGTATCAGAATTTCCTCAATAAATCTAAACATGTAGACATAGAAGGGGTCACATATTGTCTTGGCCTGACTGTACTCTCCTTGGAGGTTCAGGGGAGTGGAGAGCACATGTTTAGTGCACTGAAGGTCATGGTCATCTAATCCATACAGTGTAGATGGTGAATCGATGTGTTGGGGGAGAGTTTCTGGAGAAAAATAGAAAACACCAAAACTCTCTTCTTTAGTTGTTCATGCTGTCATCTCTGGTAAGCATAAAATACTACCTTATAATTCTCAGTGTGAATAAAATACAATGATCAGAGTAACTTTCCTGATAATAAGTAAGTAATCGATGTATAGATTTTTGCCTAACTTGCTTACTTGAATCAAGCTTAAATGAGCCTCTGTGCCTCCTTCTGTTTAAATTTTGCTGTGTATGGTGCGTTTCTGGGGGACCTGTTCATTGAGAAATGATGGATGCCAGTAAGAGAATGGCAAATTGAAAGAAAATTCATTCAACTTTTAGAGGGAGAAAAACTGTTTCTCTTATTCTTCCCACCAATGGGCCCAGCATGACTGACTTCAGTGGAAATTTCAGTGGGATTCAGAGACAACTTCCAGCTCTCTCTACTGTTCTGGACAGACACTGACAGTTTCCATCTTTTATTCTTACCATAGCCTGACTTGAGTAATTCATAAGCACAAATTGTGAGATGATGAAACCCTAAAATGACACAATCGAAACCACAAGTTATAATATCCTGAGATAATTTCCAAGTTTACTTGCCAATGAGTGAATGCATCTTTAATGTTGATTTTTATTCTATTCTATTTTGAGATTTAAAATGCCAGGTTTTCAAAACTACAAATGCTCTATAATTTAAACTAATTATAAATACTTGAAGATACTTCTGTCTTATACTTTGATGTAAACTTAATAAGCATGGGATATTCAGTAGGTTAAGAATACAAGAGGCTTGGTTTAAAATGCCGTGATTTTAGGGTACGAAGCTGGAAATCAGTTTCTCAGTCTATTCCACATTTAACACTGACTGAATAGGTATTTCCTGAATGTTTATAATACACAGGCCATTTTATTACATACTATGAGGAATTAAGGAATGAATTAGATGGATATCCTGTCCTTATGTAGCTTACAACCTAGTCTGTGAGACAGATTTCATAAAAGTATGAAGCTTTTATAATTTGAAATAATAAATTCCAGAAAAGACTTAAAGATGTGTTAACGCACTGAACATGCCTAATGGGAATGTATTTTGTGTGAGTACTGTGCTGGACGCATTGTAATCATGTTTACATGGCTTTGGGTATGGAGTGCCCGGGGAGCCTGGACAGGTAGTTAGAAAGGTTGCTTGGGGTCATGATTCAGAAGAAAGAGAAAGGAAAGATCATATAGCATAATATAATATTTTACTGTACGATGTGTTTAGTAGACTTTAATATTAGTAATATTTAGTAGACTATAATGTAATACCATATAATATCATATTGCATAAAACTATATATATATGTATATATATATATACACATATATATATATATAGAGAGAGAGAGAGTAAGGAATTTAGGCTTTAAAGGCATGGAGGAGCCACCGGACTCTTTTGAGCAGGACATTGACTTGATCTGAGTAAGATTAATCTGAAAACCAATGCGACAGGGATTAATGCAAAGAAGAGAAGTTAAACAAGAAGCTGGTTGGCATCCGTACCTGAGTTCTGCATGGTGTGACCTCAGACCACGGCAGATCAGACTCCAGGGGCAGGAAAGAGGTCTCATACCCAACCATGTTGAGTGCGTTTGCCCACCCAGTGCTTCAGGACCTGTGATCCACACGGCCCTTGGACCTGGGGTGGCCCCAAGCCCCTCATCCCTGTCTTTGAGGCAGCTCTTGGATTTTCTCCCCGCCCAGAAAAGCCCCTCGTACACAGGAAACACTACACTTTCATACTCCAAATCCTGTCTACTCTGGGGCTATCCTTAGGACCTCCCACTTCCTTTTTCACTGACTTGATCTTAGATCTGAAATGAATGAGGAAGGTCTCATCATGTTGTGGGTTATTTCTCCAGGCAGGTCTTCTGGAATTATTTGTCCACCCCTCTGGGCTTGGTGGTTTCCTGGTTTGGAACCATGTCTCACCCAGCTGCACGGCATCGAGAAAATGATGTTGACTTATGTGTAGGCTGCCTGACAGCACAAGAATGCCGCCATCAGCAGTATGACCATCCTTTGTAAATTGCAAAGCCCTTTTATGTAAATTATCCCCTTTGATTCTTCAAACAACCTACCTCTGGGGCAGGTGAGATTCCTGAGCTTAGTTGAGAGTTGAGACAAGTGAGAGATGGTGACAGGTGTGAGGTTTCCCAGTAAGTGATGAAGCAGGGGTGTCGCACAAAGTACAGGTACCTGAACAGTCAGGACCGAAAACTTATGGGGCAGGAACAATGAAAGACAAGCACAATTTTATTGCATTTCTAAGTACCAGGCTTTGTGCTAAGCAAATGGCTTATGTGCTCACCTAATCTTCATCACAGCCCACAGGATAGATAAGGAAACAATGTATCAGATAAGGAAACAATGTATCAGATAAGGAAAAATGTATCAGAAATCTAAATGTGACCCGGACCCTCCCACTCTGCACCCCACACTCTCAGCACATAGCTCAGTGCCCGGCCCCAGGCTCCGAGACCACACCTGGTGTGCTGTTTCTTTGTAGTGTCAAGGAGCAAAGGGGCCTAGCACAGACCAGCAATGCCAATGTGTGCTGTTCTTACGTGAGGGAATCAGGTAAATGGTGCGAATGTGAACCTGAAATTAACAGTGATCTACTGAAAACTTTACAGACCAATGTCAGAAAATAAGCAACCAGTGAGGCCTACTTTGTGAATTTACTTTCCTGGCTATAGTCTTATTTATTCCACTCATTAAAGTTATAATTAGTAGCAAGTACCTTTTAATTAAAAAAACCTCATTTTCTTAGCTCATATGGGTGGTTTATACTCAGTGTTTTTACTTGAATAATATACCTTCCTAAGAGGGGTTTATTTGCCTTGATGGTGATAAATCATTATCCTTTATCACTGTACCACAAAGGGCCCAATTAAATGAGTGCCAGCTCTATTATTTTTCCCATTCGGGTACCTTAGATTGTACCGTACGAACTGACACTCTGTTTGTTGGTCAAGTATCTGCAGAAATCAGAGAGGGAACTGTTTGCCCAATGGGTACAATCAGGATCTTTTATTAACAGCTGTGGAATTTCATGTCAGCCAAAGTAAAGTCTGCCTTGTGATAGATGAACAGAAGCGACAGGCGGCTGGATAGCTCTCTGCTGTTTCTATCTGGAAAGGCATATATAAGTAGACATAGATCCACAGTGGCCCTCTGGTCAGCAGAGGACCCCAGCGTGGAGCAGAAGGCTGCATTTCTACAAGGTAATTTGTTAGTTGTTGAGAATGGCTTTGGAAGGGAAATCATCTTTTAAACTGTGGTTGAGCTCTGAGGCCAGCTCCCAAAGTGCGTATTTACCCATTGTGCATTCTTCCATTGCTCTGTGTTGTTTATATTATTACGTTTATCACGTTATATTATACCTGCTTTCATTTTTTGGTTTTGCTTATTGGGCTGAGAATTCCGTATGAGCAGGGATGGTGTGTCTCAGAAAGTACTTAGGCCTATTCCTGGCACATAGGAGTCACTAAGAATTTTCTTTTTGGGGAATGAAAATATTGGGTTGGCCAAAAGGTTCGTTTGGGATTTTCCGTAACGTCTTATGGAAAATACTGAATGAACTTTTTGGCCAATCCAATACAATGTTTAGTAGGTTCTAGAAAACTACATGGATCATAAATGTTTTTGAGAGAGAAATCTATTCAGAATTCCAAGTCTGGAAGCCAGGAAATACTCCTGGCACAGTAAATTGGAGAATGTCTGCAAGCAGTATAATTCAGTATTTTAAAATGAAGGGTGTAGGGACTTCCCTGTGGGCGCGGTGGTTGGGAGTCTGCCTGCCAGTGCAGGGGACACGGGTTCGAGCCCTGTCTGGGAAGATCCCACATGCCGTGGAGCAGCTAAGCCCATGTGCCACAACTACTGAGCCTGTCCTCTAGAGCCTACGAGCCACAACTACTGAGCCCACGTGCCACAACTACTGAAGCCTGTGTGCCTGGAGCCCGTGCTCCACAACAAGAGAAGCCACCGCAATGAGAAGCCCACGCACTGCAACGAAGAGTAGCCTCCGCTCGCCATGACTAGAGAAAGCCGGAGCGCAGCAACAAAGACCCAACGCAGCCAAAAATAAATAAATAAATAAAATAAAATTTATTAAAATGAAAAAAATAAAATGAAGGGTGTTACTAAAGTTCATTAATTCTAACCGCCTTGATAAAACCCTTTAGGAAAAGCTTAACCTTTCTTCAGTCACATAGTAATCAGAAATAAAGGGTTCAGGGCAGGCCTTCTTCAAATCTATAATTCTAATCCAAAGGGAAATTAAATTATGATTATATGTTGAGTTATTTGTTTTCTGGCATTTTAATGGAATGTGAATAATGCTATTACAATAGATCTCAAAAGCAAAGTCCTATGACCCAGAAAGATACTTACCTTTTTTCACTTTGAGGATGAATATTTCTTAGATACCACATCTCCATTGATTAAGTAATTTTAGAAAGAGAATGGTTCAGTGAATGTTTTGATTGTACATTTTTGTATTTTTGAGACCTCTGATTACTTTAGCCAACTTCCTCGTAGGGGAAAATAAGAAAATCAGAGGGCTTTTATGTTTGGAAATATGGGAAGTAAAAGTTCTAAAATCTTGTGTTGACTATGTGGGAACAACATGGAAATTTTTGAACAGTGCTTAATAAAAACCTGAATCAGGTTGTATGTTTGTATTTTGAGATTTGAATCTCTGTTACACTGGCCCGCTTTCTGACTGTAAGACCCTTGAGGAGGGATCACGCCATAATTTTCTTTTTACCCAAACTGACTTTCACAGAGTCTGAAATATAATAGAAATTACTGATGTTTGTGGAATGAATGAATTATGAAAAATTGACTCAGGCATGTTAAAAACCAAGTTAAATATTTTTTGCCCTCTCTTTCTGGGCTGCTATACCTCATGCAGTCCTAACTATATATCAAAACCCATGACAGTACCTTTGATCAAGCCTGAAGGGTATTAAATGGCTTTAAAAAGTCAGTGTGGCTAGCAGAACACCTTAACAGGAGCAGACAGTGTATTGCTATAATGGCATTATTAAGGAACACCAACATTTTCATTTTGAATGATAATGATGTGGAAACAATTGGGCAATTAGAAACATTGAAGTGATTTGTAAGGCCAATCATATTTTTTTATGTATCTTTACTGGAGTATAATTGCTTTACAATGTTGTGTTAGTTTCTGTTGTACAACAAAGTGAATCAGCTATAACTATGCATATATCCCCATATCCCCTCCCTCTTGAGACTCACTGCCTCCCATCCTCCCTATCCCACCCCTCTAGGTGGTCACAAAGCACCGAGCTGATCTCCCTGTGCTATGCAGCAGCTTCCCATTAGCCATCCATTTTAATTTGGTAGTGTATATATGCCAATGCTACTCTCTCACTTCATCCCAGCTTCCCCTTCCCCTGCTGTGTCCTCAAGTCCGTTCTCTACATCTGCGTCTTTATTCCTGCCCTGCCACTAGGTTCATCAGTACTGTTTTTCTAGATTCCATGTATATGTGTTAGCATACAGTATTTGTTTTTCTCTTTCTGACTTACTTCACTCTGTATGACAGACTCCAGGTCCATCCACATCATTACAAATAACTCAATTTCATTCCTTTTTATGGCTGAGTAATATTCCATTGTATATATGTGCCACATCTTTATCCATTCATCTGTCGATGGACATTTAGGTTGTTTCCATGTCCTGGCAATTGTAAATAGTGCTGCAGTGAACATTGCGGTGCATGTCTCTTTTTGAATTATGGTTTTCTCAGGGTATGTGCCCAGTAGTGGGATTGCTGGGTCATATGGTAGTTCTATTTTTAGTTTTTAAGGAACCTCCATACTGTTCTCCATAGTGGCTGTATCAATTTACATTCCACCAACAGTGCAAGAGGGTTCCCTTTTCTCCACACCCTCTCCAGCATTTACCGTTTGTAGATTTTTTGATGACGGCCATTCTGACTGGTGTGAGGTGATAACTCATTGTAGTTTTGATTTGCATTTCTCTAATGATTAGTGATGTTGAGCGTCTTTTCACGTGTTTGTTGGCAACCTGTATATCTGCTTTGGAGAAATGTCTGTTTAGGTCTTAGGCCTATTTTTGGATTGGGTTGGTTGTTTTTTTGATATTGAGCTGCATGAGCTGCTTGTATATTTTGGCATTTAATTCTTTGTCAGTTGCTTAGTTTGCAAATAGTTTCTTCCATTCTGAGGGTTGTCTTTTCATCTTGTTTACTGTTTCCTTTGCTGTGCAAAAGCTTTTAAGTTTCATTAGGTCCCATTTTTTTATTTTTTTATTTTATTTCCATTAGGAGGTGGGTCAAAAAGGATCGTGCTGTGATTTATGTCATAGAGTGTTCTGCCTATGTTTTCCTCTAAGAGTTTGATAGTGTCTGGCCTTACATTTAGGTCTTTGATCCATTTTGAGTTTATTTTTGTGTATGGTGTTAGGGAGTGTTCTAATTTCATTCTTTTACATGCAGCTGTCCAGTTTTCCCAGCACCACTTATTGAAGAGGCTGTCTTTTCTCCATTGTATATTCTTGCCTCCTGTGTCAAAGATAAGGTGACCATAGGTGTATGGGTTTACCTCTGGGCTTTCTGTCCTGTTCCATTGATCTATATTTCTGTTTTTGTGCCAGTGTCTTGATTACTGTAGCTTTGTAGTATAGTCTGAAGTCAGGGAGCCTGATTCCTCCAGCTCCGTTTTTCTTTTTCAACATTGCTTTAGCTCTTCGGGATCTCTAGTGTTTCCATACAAATTGTAAAATTTTGTGTTCTAGTTCTGTGAAAAATGCCATTGGTGATTTGATAGGGATTGCATTGAATCTGTAGATTGCTTTGGGTAGTATAGTCATTTTCACAGTGTTGATTCTTCCAATCCAGGAACACAGGCCAACCACATTTAATCTTGAGTTTCATGCGTGAAGGCTGCTCTAGTCATAATGTTCTGTCTTCCCCTATTTTTGCTGGTTAAAACCAAATTTTCTTTGTTTTTCTGATGATACCAGGAGCATGCTATCCCTGTGTCCACAGAATACACAGATTATCTGAGGATTGGAGAGAAATACGGTGACTCAGGAAATGGCATTATTGTGTAGTATGCATGCATGAGAGATTTGGGTGGAAGAGGTATATTTGTCCTTCCTTAATTACCTTGTCAATAAGAAAGAGAGAGTTGGAGAACAAAACCTTGAAAGTTACAGAGGGATCTGAAGAAATAAGATCTCCTGGAATTAGTTTGCTTCTGCTTTGGAAGTAGTATTTCTGGGGCACTGAGTTCACATTATCATCATAGCAAATTCTCAGGCATTGCCTTGAACTGGTGTAAATCCTGTAAATGTTCACTCTGAAGGTGGGTGGGTGATGGTACTGGCAGGCTGAGATGGGACTTCCTTGCTTTGACATTGCTCATTTTATTTTTATAAAAACACATGAATGTGTTTTTATGAAAATATTAATAACTAACATTGGAGGGGGGTGACCGCTCGCTAAGCATTCCACCCGTGTGACCTTATTCTATTTCCTACTGGCCCTATGAAGGTAGGAGCTGGTGTCATCCACTTTCATGTGAGACTTTCATGTCTCATTTTTTGGGAGTAACTTGCCCACAGTTCCACAGCTAAGATGTGGCAGAACTAGGATGGAAAACCAGGCAGTCTGATCCCGAAGGCTAACCTTTGCTATTACTACTATTTTGCAATGCCTTCCTGTTCTAGAACTATTAAAAGGCCAATGAACAGAAATAAACAGAGACATGGTACATGAGTAACCAATAAGATATGCTTAACATTTAACTTAATTCACTTTTTCTGCCAAAAAAATGTGTTGACTCTCTACCATGGGAAATGCTGTGTGGGAAATATGAGGATGAGTTCCACATGAGGTTTTCTGCTCAGGAAGTAAGAGGGTATGATAGAAGCCATCTAGAATATCAGTAAACAGCTCAGATTCAAAGTGGGAAATAAGTGCTTTCTAAAGGTTATAAAAAGAGTAATTACACCTGAAGAAAGTCTAGGAAGGCATTGTAGAGGATGTGGCATTTGCACTGGGATTTGGAAGACCAGGTAGTTATCAGGAATGCAGACTCGGGTTGGGGATGCGGGGAATCAGGCTCAAAGGGGAGGGGGACATACGTGAGTAAGTATCGGGAAAGGAAGAGATGCGGCTGGAGTTTTCAAAAATGAGATTTGAATTGTCATGTGCTGTAGAAAGAGATTTGGTGGTGCCAGATGTTAGAAAGCCCTAGGACCTGAGCAGTGATCAGTAGGCAGCGGGGTGTCACAGAAAGCCTTGGGGTTAAGTTGACTTGGGCATGGCTGGTTTCCACTGTGTCAGTCTAATGATCAAGGCCTGGAGCCAGTGATCCCAGAGGCGTGGTAGCTTGTCTTCTGGGGGTGTGGTCTTCCTGAAGCTGGTCAGACTCCTCCTCTAGCCATATTGCCTTTCCTTTGTGTTGTCAACTTCCCTTAAATCGGAAGACTTATCGGCCCCAGATCATAGGAGGGGCGTGCTTGTAATCTTAATAAATCCCATATGTCTCGTGTTTCTGGAGTCATTTTCCAGTCTGCAAAATGTCGTGAGAAGATACACATGATGATCTGTAATGATGACTCTTCCTCCTAAAGAACAATGCTTTGGAAAACACTTTGAATTTGATCAGGTGTGGACAGTGAATAGTACAGGAAGCACAGGAAACAGTATTAAATACAAAGAGAAGGAATAAGACATAAGAAAGTGTTCACGAAAGGTTATAGCTCTTTTATAGAATGTGCTGAGTTTCTAATGGTCAGAATAAATATGTTTAAAGCAGTAGTTTAAAAATTGAGGTTGAAAAAAAAGACTTAAAGAAAAGGGAAACAGAAACAAAGCTTTCTTGAAGCTTACTAAAAACAGTCTTTGTGCTGAGTTTTTCCTAAGTATCGTCTCAATTAATCCTGGCAGTAGCCCTGAGCTGGAGGGTTGCATTATCTCCATTTGCACATGAGGAAGCAGAGGCTTAGAGAATTTGAGCGACTTGACCAGTGGGAGGGAAGTGCTCACAAGTGGCAGAGTGGGGGCATGAATCCCGGTCAGATGACTCCAGAGGCTGCTGTTCTCCAGCTAAATGGAGGGTCAGAGCTCATCCTGTTAGTAAAATCTCCTAGCAAGACATGCAAACCAAAAAGGATCCCAGACCCTTTGAGTTATTCAGAAACATACATGCACCCCAGTGTTCATAGCAGCACTATTTACAATAGCATGTAAAGCTATTGTAAGACATGAAAGCAGCCTAAATGTTCATCAACAGATGAATGGATAAAGATGTGGTACATATATACAATGAAATATTACTCAGCCTGAAAAAAGAATAAATAATGTCATTTGCAGCAACGTGGGTGGACCTAGAGATGATCATACTAAGTGAAGTAAGTCAGACAGAGAAAGACAAATATATGATATGGCTTACATGTGGAATCTAAAAAAATGATACAGATGAACTTATTTATGAAGCAAAAATAGACTCACAGACATAGAGAACGAACTTATGGTTACCAAAGGGAAGAGGTGAGGGAGGGATAAATTAGGAGTTTGAGACTGACACATACACACTACTATACATAAAATAGACAACCAACAAGGATCTACTGTAGAGCATAGAGAACTCTACTCAATTATCTTGTAATAATCTATAATGGAAAAGTATCTGACAACGAATCATTTTGCTGTACACCTGAAACTAGCACAGCATTGTAAATCAATTACTGTATATTTCAATTTAAAAATAAATTTAAAAAAGAAGAAAAGTAATTTTTAAGTGTCAGACTGGTTTTGATAATACTTCCCCCCTTGCTGTTGTGGGTTGTGTTTACGGGGGCACAATGAAGCGTGAGGCGTGGGCTCCCTTTAGCTGATGGAGACGGGCTGCCACACAGTCATTTGTGCTACTGTATCGTGTGTCATTCAATGGCACTTAGCGCTGGGATGGGACGTGCTGGGGTTGTCAGGGTGGATACACTGCCTTGCAGTCATTTCTGAAAGTTTTGAGTGCATTCAGTCGTCCAGTAAGTTTATGACAATTTACCTGATCTTTCTGTGCGTCATCATGTAATTTTAAGCTTTAAAAATGCCCTGGTGGGGCTTCCCTGGTGGCGCAGTGGTTGAGAGTCCACCTGCTGATGCAGGGGACGTGGGTTCGTGCCCCGGTCTGGGAAGATCCCACATACCGCGGAGCGGCTGGGCCCGTGAGCCATGGCCGCTGAGCCTGCACGTCCGGAGCCTGTGCTCCACAACGGGAGAGGCCACAGCAGTGAGAGGCCCGCGTGCCGCAAAAAAAAAAAGCCCTGGTGTATCTTTGACATATAGTTTATTTTCGATGTACTTGGTATTTCTTGTTTAGAGTTTGCCTACCTCAGAGGGCTTTTATTTAGAATTAGCTGCTCTGACCATTGGCTTCTGGAAAGTTAATAGGAACAGTGGTGTTTGGTGCCATGCTGCCTGTTAAGGTGGTTCAGGTGATATGGGCCATGCCTTGTGGCCACCCTCCCATCAAAGCGCAGCTTCGCTGTCTACCTTCACTAAAGCACATGGGTTTTGACAGGAATTGACATTGCTCTCATGATGGTTTGAAGATAAATTGGTAAAAATGTTGTTTAAACTCCTTAATGTAAAATATTTTTATAAAAGTTCCTTTCTCAGGGCTCCAATGACACTGACAGCATTGTTAATACTCAGTATTCTACTGTCAGCAATTATTTGATGTCAGTTTAATCATTTCACTGGTTAATGTTGGCTTTTTAGCATGATCATTCAAATATACCAAAAGTTTGGGTTGATTATTCCTCACCAAGTAGATTTATTTTAAAGTCAAGAGAATTGCATCACTTGTAACATCAGGTATGCCTTTTCCAGGATTCTCCTTTAAATCAAGTCATTATAACTTATTGTTCTGATACTTAGTCATTGATCTGTTTTGACTTGTTTTGTTTCTTAATAGGATCATGAAAAGTCATTTTGCAAATTAGGCCTTCAGAAAATGAAAACAATCATGTTCCCCTGATTCTAACAGCACTCCTAAAGTTTAGCACGCAACATCTCAATTTCAGCCTTCCTCTGTAGAAACAGGTTTCCTGAGTAGATTTCTTTTCATGCACGGTAGTCTGTTGTATCTGTACCACAGATAATTGTTTGTATCAGATGTCTCACTTTCTGGCATACTTTGAAATAGTAATGCATAGGAATGTGTAAATGTTTCGTCAGCTACAGAAGGTGCAAATGTACCATATAAGAATGGTTTGAAAACTTCTAAGAGCATCTGTGTTTTCACAGTTACCAGTTCATGCCGGTCAGCCTATTGCCGGGTCTTTTTTATGCCTGTTTCTCTGCAGAGCCTGTTCGCAGGGCTGTCCTAACTGTGCAGGCTTTATCTTTATGGATGATCCATAGACACACAAACGAGGAATTGTAGCAGCAATGTTTCATTCTTAAGGCTGAATGATGACAGGCATAATTACTGAGGCTAACATCTGGAGTATTTTATTAAAGGAAACCTGCCAAGATTGTTAGCATATACCAAACAGCATTATCCATATGTGCCATTTTATCACTGTTGAATGTCAGGGTGTGTTCATAGGAAAGGAAATGGATAAAATCCAGCAAAGGATCACTACTAACATATCTTTCCAGACCGGATTGTAGTTTAGCTCAGTGGAGCAGTTTGCTAGAGATTTTCAAGATCATGAACATCACCCATCTGGAGAGTTCCTAGATAGACCAGTAGTACCTAGTTACTTGGTCTTCCCAGAATTAAAATGTACCCTTCATTAAAATCCTGCTGAGTTTTTTTTTTTTTTAATGTTCTTCAAATCCTTAAAAGGAATAAAGACTATCATTAAAAAATAAACAAGATCGGGCTTCCCTGGTGGCGCAGTGGTTGAGAGTCCGCCCGCCGATGCAGGGGACGCGGGTTCGTGCCCCGGTCCGGGAGGATCCCACATGCCGCGGAGCGGCTGGGTCCGTGAGCCGTGGCCGCTGAGCCTGCGTGTCCAGAGCCTGTGCTCCGCAGTGGGAGAGGCCACAACAGTGAGAGGCCCGCATACCGCAAAAAAAAAAAAACAAGATTAACAGATTTTGAGGGCCTACTGTGTGTTCCATCTTTTTGAAAGCTTGGTACACACACTTGAGGAGTGTAGTAGGGATCTCGTCCAGTCGGGTGTTAAAAGAGCACTCTGGTGCAATTATCAAATTTCTTGGAGTAGTACGGAATTACTGTTCACTCTTCTCCTTAGCAGACAACTCTACAGTCGAATAGAGGGTATTAAGTCGGCAGATTGGTCCTTATCAAACTGTAAGAGGTTCGATTCCTATGAATACTGCAGTTCTTGTAATAATCTTGCAATTCAGTTTATTTAAATAGTAATCTAGAGAGAGAGGCTACCCCACCCTGGCATGGTCATAGTTTGCCTCCTTAGGCACGAGTGGAGGGAATCGTGCCCGTCTGTATTCTGTACCCAGGAATTGAGAAAAAGACAGATCTTCAAAAATCATACCCAGATAGTTTTTGATGGAAGGAAGAAAAATCTGGTCCCCAGAAAATGCTCCTAGTTTGTCCTCTCTACCAATCACTGCAGATGCTGAAGGCTGAAAAAGGAGTGAGAACATGGCCATCGTTTGGTTCTAGTGCCATCTGGGTGATGGATTGTGTTTATGAATAATATCTGCTAATAGTTCGTCAGTTGGGTGGTGGAGGTCCATGCAGGGGCACAGGGAACGCTGGAGGAGATAAGTGCTTTATTGTGCCTGTTGGACAGATCTGCCTACCACAAAATTGCATCTCCTTCTCTTGGAACCAGACAGCAAACTCCCTTCCACACCCCACATGCTGTTCCCTCACCTGGTGCAGATACTCCCTTTACAATGTCTGCACTGAAAGCAAAGTCTTCCTCCCCACCTGGGTCCTGCTACCCTGCCTTCACTTCCTCATTGGCCCCTCCAGCACCCGCAGCCACAGCATCGGGGCAGCATCAGGGCAGCCCATCCTGTCTGGGTCTTTGAAGTTGGCTCTGGCTTTGGCTTTGGCTTTGGCTTTGGCTTTGGCTCTGTTCTTCCTTTGCTCCCAGACATCTGCCGCGTTGCTGTCATCCCTGCAGGGCACACGTCACCCCTTACAGAAAACCCAGACTCCTTGGGAAGACCCAGTGGCCTTCTGCCACCCCTCTCACCCTCTCACTGCAGCCAAGACGTCTGCCCTTCTGACACTTTGCCTCTGCCCTTCCTCCTGCCTGGAGGGCTCTTCCCACTTGGGTGGATTTCTTGTTAATCTTCAAAGGGACAGCCAGGCCTTAACATTTTAGTTTCCGGGTGATGGATCCTCCTCCTCAGAGTCTAGTGCCTCTTTCATTCCCTAGGGATGCACGGATCCCATGGCATTTCAGCATTCTGTCTCCTGCGGTAGAAGGACCAGGAAGATTTGTCAGAAATGAGTACTGAGTAATATGCATTCACCATTAGACAAACGGAGGCAGACCCCTCACTTTTAAAAATGTGTTTTAGCAGAATAGACGTCCTGCAGGTAGATTGGAAAGCAGGCTGTGCATGAACCCTGCAGGGAGAGGTGGGATTTTGCCGCTGTTGTGTTCCTGCAGTATTACAAGTCTGTGTCTTAAATATGTGCAAAAAAATCTGTCACACAGTAGTGTTGACTTGAAGCTTTTTACTCATAACTTTGATATTTGGCTTGTTTGATTTTCAGACATTCTCATTTCTGTAGTACTATTTTGCAGTTTTAAAATGCACCAATCACCAGTGCCTTAGTGTTTCCCATGTATGCATGCACACACACACACACACACACACACGTACGTAAGGATTTACAGTCAAGTCATAGCATCTATAAACATTTTCATGTTTCTGAATGTATGTATACTCTGTAGAGGGAGAAGGTTGCTAAGATCATCTAATCCCAAGTGTCACCCTGAAGACAGAAATATACCATCGGTAAATACGCACAATTAAAGAGACACTAAGTTGGGACTTAGAGGGACTTTGAGGCTGTGGGAATGGAGGCATCTGAATTTGTTGTGGGCATTTTGCCATCCCCAATAATGGGCATCTTTTCTGGCTTCCTTTCTTGCGTGAAACTGCTTCCTGACCCTCCTCCCCTGCACTCTCCTTTGCTAATCCCTGCCAGTGCCCCTCCCCACCAACCCCTGCATATTGTCTGTTGCCTCCTAGTGACATGAGAGCTGGGAAGACTAAGCAGTAAGCAGTCAAGTCCGACCAGAAGCGATGCTGCTACACAGCCTGGCACGTAGGAGGACTCTGGGAGGCTCACGTAGTGACTTATTGACCATGTAGACATCCAGGTTGCTAGTTGGGGAATGCAGGAATGTGCCCAGAGAAACCAGAGCAACTGACTCAGACTGCATCTCCCACTGAATTTTTGTTCTTGAAGCAGGTTGGTGGAAGGGAGTTGATCTGCATTTTTTGGATTGATAGTGAATTTGAACATCATCTAAACTTTCATTGTTGATTTCTGTTCCTTCTTTTTAATGTCTTTTGCCCATTTTTCTCTGTGACTTTAGTAAGAGACAGAGCATTTGGATTTCCTACAAAAGAACTACTTACTTTGTGTATGCCTTGTAGCTGTGAGTAGCTAAGTACGTAAGCTGGCTGGGGCAGGATGTTGCCTGGGATGGCTGAGAATAAAACAGGGAGTTTCAAATTTTCTGAATGTCCTGATTGGTTGACGTTTAGAAGTCAGCTACAGGGATTGAGGTGGAAAATATGTACATATTCTGTCTTTTCTGCTTCTATTGAATATCAATAGTGTGAGTCCAGCCTTACTCTAGAATGGCCCTCGAGATGTAGCTTCGTTTCCTTGGTGGTTTTCTTGTTTTGTTTTGTTTTACTTTTTTTTTGTAATGGCTTTCCAGAGAAATAACTTCAGGCTCAAATTACTCATTCTAATCCCAGGATTTCCCTGTTTCACCTGGTTCAGTGCAGTCAACATTTCATAGTTCATATGAATACCTTACCCATCCAGCATCATGATAAAAGGAAGGATATATTTAACATGAGTAAACATTTCTTGGATGATTGAAACTTATCTCAAAGTATAAAATTTTGCATTTTAACCATTCTATGGGAAAATTACCTAAAATATATTCCCTGTATCAGACTTCTAAGATCTTAGTATAATCATTATTTTCTGATGGGTGTATATCAAGAAGTGGAATTAATGAATCATAGAGTATGCGTATGCTTTGCTTCAGTAGACATGATCAAACAGTTTTCCAGTGGAATTGTACCAATTTACACTCCTTTAACAGTGTAAGAGTGTTTTGGTTTTCCCACCTGCTCACCAACATTTGGTCTGTCATTTTGATGTTATCTATTTTGGTGGTTGTGTGGTATTGTCACATTGCAGTGTTGGTTTGCAGTTCTTTGGTGAATAAGGAGGCCCATAACCTTTTCATATATTCCTAGCCATTTGAATATCTTTGTGTGAAGAGTCTGTTCAAGTCTCTTACACCATGTTTCCTTTGGATAAACTATCTTTTAAGTACTCATTGGGGTAGTTTTTCTAACTTCTGGATTTAAGTCCTTTGTTGGATACGTTTATTGCAAATACAGTTTTCCACTGGTTATGTTGCATTCTTACTCTCTAAATGATGTCTTTTGATAAACAGAAGCTCTTGATTTTAAGAAGTCTAAATTATGTTATTCCTATAATAGTTAACATTTTCTGTGGCCTCTTTGAGAATTTTTTTGCCTATGCCAAGGTTACTAAGATGTTTTTCTATAAACACTTTATTGTTTTATCTTTTACATTGATATTTTCAGTCTTCTGGAATTGAGTTTTGTGAATTGTGTGAGGTAAGGCCAAGTTATGTGGCTTCCAATTGACCTAGCACCATTGACTGAAAAAAGAAGCATCCTTTCCCCCATTGCACTTAAGTGTCATTGCTGTAATAAATCAGTCTGTTGTGCTGTCTTCATTGTGAAACACTCTGATGGGGACTTACAGAATTTTATACATCTCACAAGTTTTCTTCTGAAAAATGTATAGGTTAGAATATGCTATCAGAGTGAGTTGCTGTGGAAGGGCCCTTATCTTTCCATTCTAACATGAAAACAATAGATAAAAATATTTTATAAAGTTAGATATATAGCTGAGATTGAAAACAAGGAAAGAAAATCTGTAGATGCTCAAAATGAAGTGAGGATTCTTGATGGTGAGAGGAATTGAATCCACATGGCTGATAAGGATAACTGGACCAGAGAAACCCTTTATATGATGGAGTTTTAATGCCTCACAGAACCAAGTTAGTATGAGCAGGAATTAACTTACCTGGATAAATCCAATAACCAGGAAAAGGTGACTCAGCAGAATTCTGCTTGCTGGCTAAAGGATAAACATAGAAACTGAAGTCCTAGGCAGTGGATGTAAACAATACAAATTATGGAACATTGGATCTCCTAGATTGTGCAGTGACTGGATTTGGAACTGAATTCATCCTCTGATTATTCTGGAGAAGCCCTGGACTAAGAAGCCAACATAAAATCTGACCAAGTATTCTACAGTCACATTGGGCTGGGGTAAAGGCAGCCAGAAAAACATTCCAAAGGAATGCCTCCTAAGACTCTAGAAGAAGACAGTTTTTAGTAAAGATGAACTCATGGTAAAATTTTACAAAGACCTTCAAGGAAAGAGGGAGAATAATAAGAACTTTCAAAGAAAAAAAAGAAGACTGACTACAGACTTTTCATCGGTAATACCAGATGAAAGAGACATTGGAATTTAAAGTGCTAAGAGAAAATAAATGTTAACCTAGAATTTTATACCCAGCTAAATTATCACTTGGGATTAAGGATGAAATTAATACATTTTGACATGAAATAAAAGGTAATTTTCTAAAGAAAAATACAAATAGTTAATGCACACTAGTAAGAAATCAACCATGCTAATAATTGCAGAGATAAATATTAAAATAACAATTATTTACTTACTTATTTCAGTCCATCAAAAGTGAGATAGTAGACAATCATGTTGACAAGGATTTTAGGACATGTAAGAGTCTCACACTTAGCTGCTAAGTTTACATTGCTACATTTTTGGAGAACAGGTTGGCAAAGGCCTTGAAATTGTGCAAGGTCTTTGAACCAGCAGTTACACTTAAGGAATATATCTTAAGGTAGTACAGTTGACCCTTGAACAATGTGGGGGTTAGGAGTGCTGTCCATACATGCAGTTGAAAATCCACATGTAACTTTACATTTGGCCCTTCATATCTGCAGTTCTACTTCTGTGGATTCAGCTAGCATTGGATCATTTAGAATTGTAGTATGTATTTAGTGAAAAAAAATTCATGTGTAAGTGGACCCACGCTATTCAAACCTGTGTTGTTCAACTGTAGTTGAAATTATATTTATTTAGTTACTATATTGTTCATCCTAGTGTTTTTAAGAGCTCAAAGCTGAAAATAAAGTATGTGTCCAACATGAGATGATTGGTGAAATAAATTATTGAATCTGTATAATAGAATACTGTATAGTCATTAGAAACAACATTTCATAATACATCAATTGACAAGAAAAAATACATTAAATGAAATAAATATACCAAATAAAAATATTGTAAAATGTGAATGACATGATCTATTTTTATAAAAGCAAATAATCATTGTACCTAAAATATTTGAAAATATATAAACATCTATATCTATATGTATTTCTATATATTCCTCAAAGTGGTTGTACTTGGGTCGTTAGTATTGTGTGGTTTTAAAATATTCTTTTTATTGTCTCTGTTTTGTTATTTTTCCAAGGTTAGATTGTAATATTTTATAAGGAAAAGAAAGAAGGAAATCTCATGTTGGAGGAAACACACAAAACACCATTGTAAGCATTATGTAGTATTTATCATACGCAGCAACTTCACAGTACTGGTGATCAGCAGAGTCCAATCAGCTATGTCTCTTTTTTTCCTTGATTATAAGAGTTAAGTTGAAGTTACTTCTGCATTTTAAATTCCAGTAAATAATTATAACTTTTTAAATTTTCTTTAAAAACTCAAAGGATAAAAGAGCACTATATTGATTATTCAATATATAGAATGTATGGATCTTATTTCTCTTTATGATTCTCTACTCGTATAATTCCTTTTGTATGTTTTTTTCTTTCTAGACAACCAAAGGACATTGCTTTGGGTCCAGATAATGTGAAAGTGACATATGGCGACCCTATAGTGATTATAGACATGAGGGTATGAGAGAAGTAAAAAAAAAAAAAAGGCATTAATAGAGGGTTTTTTGTGGGGGACATTTTTTTTATTTTCTCACTGAGATTTTGAAATAGTTCAAGAGAGGTACCTGTTTCAGATAGAAGATAACTTCAAAAGTGCTGGAAGCCAAGATTCGGATACGGAGAAACAGACTGTTCTAGTGGAACACAATGCAAACTACACCCTTGTTCTTGCCAATAAAAAAGCAGAGTTGCTTCTACTTACGTAAAAGAGATTATCCTGAAAATAGATGCTGCACATATTGAGAATTTTGAGGGTGTTAGGAATGAGTTTTGATTTAAAACAAAAAAATATGAAAAGGAACTATAAATTATTGGCCATCTAGCCTTTAAACTTACCTAGGAAATAATTTTTTTGAGGCTACCCATGTAAAACTGTTTCAAGATTTGGGGGTCGGGGAGGAATGGAGTAGGAGTGGAACAAATACAAAATTTAACTTTTAAGGCAGTAATTTTTAGATCATTGATAATTGGTGACCCTTTGATGCCTGAATTCCTTTTGGAGATAATTGTGGAATCAGTTTTAAAAACCCACCTCATGTTGGAGAGAACATTTATAAATCTCTTTATAGGCAAATATATACAAAACACTATTTATTACTTGAGACCATATCCTTTTAACTTTGTATTATATGACATAAGATTATGAAGGAAAGAAAAATATTTTATTAATCTCCTGCAGGCTCTTTTGAAATGACTCAAAGGAACTTTACTTCTGGGTCTTTAAGGAAAATATAAATTGACATCCAGTGCCAGCTACCTAAAAATACACTGTGTCATTCTTTACAATTTGTGTCCCATATTTTCTGTGTTAACTGTGGTTTAGAGAGAGAAACAGAAAAAGTGGGAAACCCAAAACTAGTTCTGGCTCTACTAAAAACTAGACATGTGGCTTGGAAAATCACTTATCCTCCTTGAGTTCAGTTTTTTTTCCTATTATGTGAGAGGGTTGAATTTATTAGTAGGTGATCTTCAGAGTCCTTGCTACTACAATATTCTATTTGTGTGTTCAGACACAATGATCCAAAAGTTGATACCCTATTTATTTTCCAGCAATAATTACATTAGCACTAGAATAGTGTGGAATATGCTGTTGAAAAGTGTTTTTGATTATTTATACCCAACTTCTTTATTCAGCTCTTGAGTTGGCTTTCAGAAAACATAGGGTAAGCCTTTTAAATAAAGTGATTATCTGGACTATAGAAAGATAAATTAAGCAGAAGATCAAGAATATATATTTTTGGTAATATATCAGACTTTCACAATATCATATTGAGATCCTTAATTGTAACCAAGTAATGTTCCCAGTCTGTGTTTAACTATACATCAACTCGGTGGATGGTTCATGAAGAATATAATTGACAGCTAGTAAAACCCGTGCAAAAATGAATCAGCTTTTAACTTTGTATTAAATTATCCTTTTCTAGAAGATTGAAAACTATAATCAAGTTCCTTCTGTGTAATTTGCTATAGATTACTACTCTAAGAGAATAACATCCTTTGTTAAAAAGGCTTTTCTATTATTGGCTAATGGTGTCCCCTCCTCCCACTGAATTAAAGCTTTCAGCCTCCTGTCAGATGCCCTGAGCTTTTCACCTGAACATTTTTACAATGAGGTCATAATGAATGTTGGAACTGGTATAGATTATTTAAAATAGGCTTACATTAACTGTCTATCGCTGTTCTTGACCTCCAGAGAGAGAGAGAAGAAACAAGTTCCTTAGTACAGAGATGGAATTTTTATCAAATGCTTTAAAGCTTAAACTGTACAGGTGAAGTCTGTAGCCTCCTACTGCTAGTTTTTCTTTATTTCTCGGGTCCACTTATTAGATGAGCAAGTATGGGTATTCTGACAGTTATAATGTGCCCATTGTATATCATAAACACTAGAAAACAATATAATAATATGTTATACAGAAGAATTAGGAACTTAGAACTGCACTTTCATGCATTTATCAAAAATAATACTAAACTTTTATGTATTAACATTCTGTAGATGGGGTGTTGAAAAATGCAGCAAAGGTCCCTGCCTTCATGGATAACAGTCAAAACCTTTATTATGATTCTCTTTATAGAGGCTAAGTGTAGGCCTTTCAAAAAATTTAGCGCCCATTCCTGACTTAAAAAAAACACTCAATAAAATAGGCACTGGTGACCAATTCTTTAACATTAGATAAAGTATTTAGATTGAAGAAATAAGGTTTACATGTTTCTTCATGTTGAGATATAAGAAGCATTCCCATTAGCCCCCAAACAATGCAAGGATGACACCATCTTCACCTGGTCACCTTTTTATTGGAAGTATTAGCCAATGAGATAGGACAAGGAAAGAAAATTAAAGGCATAAGAACAGTACAAGGGGAAGTAAAACTATCCCTTTGCAGGTGATACCTGAAAAATCCAAAAGAAGCAATGAGAAAACTAACACAAACAATAAAAAATTCAGTAAAAAACCAGGATATACAATTAACTTACAAAAATCAAACATTAACTGATCAAAAGATAAAATGGAATAGAAAACCCTATTTACAATAGCAGCAACAAGAAAATAAAATACCTGGGAGTAATATTAAACATATATGTACAAAATCTATATAAGGAAAGTTACAAACCTTTCCTGAAAGGTCTGAAAGTAGATTTGAATAAATGGATAGTCCTAACCCGTACTTGGATAGGAAAACGCAACACTGTAAAGATGTCATTTATGTTCAAGTTAATAAATTGAATGCAACCAGTAAAAGTGACAAGTTTTTATTTTGAACCTGACAGTTTGATTTTCATGTTCACATAGGAACTAAACATGCAAGAATATCTAGGAAAACCTGAAAGGGGAAGAGTCAAGGGGGATTTGCTTTCTCTGATCTTCAAGCCTCTGTAATGAAATAGTGAGGTGCTGACTAATATATCTGTTGGCCACTGGGGGAAGATAAAAATAGACCCTAGAACGCATGATAATTCAGTGTACTGAAAGTGGATTCTCAAATCTGGGAAAAGATAGACTTAAAAAATTTAGACATTATTTATTGTATTTTTCATACTGGCAAAATACACGTAACATAAAATTTACCATCTTAAACATTGTTTTGGTATATAGTTTAGTAGTGTTAAGTACATTCACATCAGTGTGACCAATTACCAGAAATCTTCATCTTGCAAAACTGAAATTCTGTATACATTAAGTAATAACTCCTCCCCTCCCCTCCCTGACCCCCCAGCCCCTGGCAACCACCATCGTATTTTCTGTCTCTATGAATTTGACTAGGGACCTCATCTAAGTAGAATCATATAGTATTTGTCTTTTGTGACTGGCTTATTTTACTTAGCATAATGTCCTCAAAGTTTATCCTTGTTGTAGCATGTATTAGCTTTTTTAAGGCTGAATAATACTCCATTGTATGCATATCCTACATTTTGTTTATCCATTCATCCATCCACGGACACTGGGGTTGCTGCCACCCTTTGGCTGTTGTGAATAATGCTGCAATGAACGTAGGTGAAAAAATACCTCTTTGAGACCTTGATTTCAATTTTGGGGAGTGTATACCTAGGAGTAGAATTGCTGGATCATATGGTAATTCTAGTTTTTATTTGAGGACCACCTTACTGTTTTCACAGCAGCTGTACCATTTTACATTCCCACCAACTATGGATAAAGGTTCGTTTGTCTACCTTGTTGCCAATACTTATTACCTTCTGTTTTCACACATGTATTTGCTTATTTTTGTATAAAGGAACATTGGGAAGATAAACCATAAAGTATTAAAAATGATTACTTGGGAGGTAGGTGGAAAGAGTCAGGATGGGGGGGTGAGATTTCTCTTAGTACATCTTCTGCTCCTGGCCAAGATGGAGTAATAGGAACTGGATTTGCCCTTCTACTTGAAGCAGCCTACAAACCCCACAAAAGCACAAAATACACACACAAACAAAACAAAGAAAAGAAGACAAAAATACAAAAAAGGAAGGTAAACTGAAACAAAGGTTTTCAAGGCTTGGACATTGGGCAGCGAAGGACAGTGAGCCCTGAGAGAGGGCATACCAAGGAGGCAACCCTGTGGTGGCCTCTGCTGAGTCACGGGGAGAATTTCCAGAGCACGGTGCAGGGCAGCCTGCGTGGAGCCTTGCCGAGTCACTGAGTTGAGGAGATGGAGATAGGAGTCTGGGGAGAGCAAGGCGGCTGGAGTTCACAGTAGAGTCCTGGACAGGAGGGAGCGCCCAGGGGAGGACCCCAGGGCTGTGCAGTGTGCCCCTCTGGTTCACAGCAGCTCAGCACACGCAGGTGAGGAGACTTGGCCAGCTCTGGGAAAGGAACCATCAGGAAGGATGGGAAAGATTGGAAGGAACGGTGCCTGGCAGCACACACGGGGCCGGGAATGGAGCCTGTGCCATCAACCAGGCTGAGGAACCTTCTGGACTCAGAATCAGGGAATCAGCAACCCTACACTGACCTCCGTCTCAGACCCGCCTAACAAATCATTAATGCAAGACCTACAAGGATCAAACTGTCCAGGTGACTTCACTGCTTCCCAGGTCAAAGCAAAGAAGGTTTGTAGAATGTTCATACAGTTCTGATTTTTGAACAGTGTAATACTTTAAATATTCACATTTAAAGTTAAAATGTCAAGGAATGAAAAAAGCAAACCAGAAAATTGAAATCAAACAAATGGACCTGAGGATGACATAACCACGCAGAAGAAAAGGCTAATTCAGGTAAATCTTGGACTCCATACAGTATATATTCTCTAGGAGAAAAACACACACAACTGCAAAGAAATCTTGAGCTCTCCTTGGTGGTACTGATGTAGGCACTCTGAATTATATTTGTGTATCGTTGGATAGAGTGATTGAGTAAATATATTGATGTTATTGAGAACCAGGGCTACATCGTCGGATGGGGAGATAAAAGTATGGAATGCATAGATCTTGATATTTGACAAAGCTTTTCTGAGGCTATATTGATTCAATACATATTATTAAAATGTTCAGAAATGTTGGATTGTCTAAATGCAGTAAGTTAAATCTTCCTTACACCTACCTTCTAGTGACTGAAATTGAAATGTGTCTGGGCAGTAAGGCTCTACTCCTAGTACTCTCCAAAAGTGACCTGTTCCTGATTTCCTATTGATTTACCTATTTATTTTCAATAAAATCCATAAAAAATATTGTTTATGTTTGGCATAAACTCCTGGAGAACAGTTGGGCCTTTGCCCAAAGCTGTCACTCATACGTATCTGTTGAATGGAAAGTAATGACACTTTTCTGCTTTTTCATCCCATCATATATTTCATCCCATATATATACTAGTGTGATAGTTATAAAACATCATATATATATATATTTGTTTTAATCAACCACCATGTTAGGAATTGCAGGTAAAAAGACAATCATGATGGTTTCTATTGTTGGAGAAGTGTGGCTTTAACTATTTTTCCCATTTCTAATTTTAAAATAAAAAAGTGAAAGCAAAATTGACCCAGTAAAACCTGATTTAAATTAGACCAAGCCTAGAGGAAACCTGGCCCTTGACAAGTAGTGACTATATCATAAAAGAAGACTGATTCATTTATGCTGTCGTCACTCCTGAAGACTGCTGGTGCATTCCATGGTTTTCCACCAGGATCAATTCCTTGATCTTGAGTGTGAAGATTTTTCAGAATCGAGCTGTGAACTTTCATGGTTATTTTTTAGCAGGACATATATGATTCCCCTTGGTCAGAGCGCATACACTCAGATAAAACCAAAGGCAGTTTACTGTTCAATGCAAGACAGAGAAATTAGCAAAAATTAAGAAAGTAGTATTAAAGGTTGGCTACTCCTGATATATACATATGTGTTAAATGAACTTAAAAAATTGTAGGGTGATAGCACCCTGGCTCATATGTTATTTTTACTTCTAACTATTTATTGTTATAGTAGTGTTACTGAAGGATGCGTTGAATTAAAATGTTCTTATTTTTCATACACTTGTCAGTTAACAGACTGGGAGTAATTTAGAGTTGCATTTGAACCTAGATCTCAACAGATCCAAATGGCTTATCTCAACTGTAAGGTGTTGCGTCTGTGGCGCTTACTCAGCTTCTCCATGTGGTCTTCAGCAGTGAGAGGGCTCATTCTGGTCATTGGCCACATCTGAAGGATGGACTGTGCTCTTTAACTCTGCCCCCGGATTTAACTTGCTTATTCTTCTAAGCATTGATGTTTAAGTCTCCCTTCTGAAATGACAGAGCGCCATTTTTTCTTCTTAAAGAAACACAGCTTTATTGATACATACTCCACACACCATACAATTCACTGATTTAAAGTGTACAGTTCAGGTGTACACCTGGTGGCGCAGTGGTTAAGGATCTGCCTGCCAGTGCAGGGGACACGGGTTCGAGCCCTGGGAAGATCCCACATGCCGCGGAGCAGCTAGTCCCGTGAGCCACAGCTACTGAGCCTGCGCGTCTGGAGCCTGTGCTCCGCAACGAGAGAGGCCGCAATAGTGAGAGGCCCGCGCACTGCGATGAAGAGTGGCCCCCGCTCGCCGCAACTAGAGAAAGCCCTCGCACAGGAACGAAGACCCAACACAGCCAAAAAATAAATTAATTAATTAATTTAAAAAAATGTTTAAAGTGTACAGTTCAATGGTTTTTGTATATCCAACGAGTTGTACAACCGTCACCACAATCTAGCTTTAGAGCATTTTCATCACCCCAGAAGTTCTGTACCCATTAGCAGTCAATCCCTGTTTCTGCTCCCCAGTCCAGCCCTAGGCAACTACTACTGTACTTTGTGTTTCTACAGATTTGCTTATTATGGGTATTTCATCTCAATGGAATCATGCGATACATAGTCTTTTGTGATTGGCTTCTTTCACTTAGAATAATGTTCTCAAGTTTCATCCTTGTAGTACATATCAGTGCTTTATTCTTTTTTATGACTTAATCCATTGTGTGGCTATACCACATCTTAACGTCTTATATGTCTATTCATCAGTTAATAGGCATCTGGGTTATTTTTTCTGGCTATTTATGAATAATTCTGCTATGAACATTGGTGTGTAAGATTTTGTACGGATGTATGTTTTCATTTCTCTTAGTTATATACCTGGGAGTAGAATTCCTGGATCATATACTAACTCTGTGTTTATGTTTTAGAAAAACTGCAGGGCTTTTCCAAAAAACTGTACCATTCTTATTTCTACCTGCAATGTATGAGGGTTCCAATCTCTCCACATTCTTGCCAGTGCTTTTTTTTTGTCCATCTTTTTGATTCTAGCCATCCTGATGGTGAGAAGCAGTTCTCAGCATTCCCTTAATGACTAATGATGTTGAGCATCTTTTCATGTGCTTCTTGGCCATTTGTGTATCTTCTTCCAAGATCATCTCTTTAGATCCTTTGCCTGTTTTTAATAGGGTTATTTATTTCCTGAGTTTTAAGAGTTCTTTATATATTCTGGTTATCAGTCTCTTATTAGATATGGTTTGAAAATACTTCTCCCATTCTGTGGACTGTTGAGAGTATTTTTATTTTTACTTTTAAACCCTCATCATCTTTCAAATATTTAAAGATTACTGATCTGTGACTTGCACAGTGCTGGTACCAGAAAGTCTTCCGCAGAGGTTTATGAGTAAATGAACGATGTGTCTTCACATCCCCTCTCAGCACCCTAACTATACTTCATTCCCCAGTTGAGTCCATATTCTGCCATCTCTCAATCTCTCACTGAGTGGGCAATGGCCATCCTACGGGAATCTGCTGATTTTCCCTAATGCGGCATCAGAGGTGTGGGTGTACTGGAACCATCACCTCCTTTGAACTTGACACTGCTTTTCTCTTCACTCAGCCTGAGGTTTCCTGACTTTTGAACGCAACTCTGTTATTTTTTGCAAATAAACAAACTGTAATCATCTGTCTTGGAATAACAGATCTGAGCGACACAAAACTCTGCCTTTAGTTTAAGAAGAATGAGTACGTAAGTGCAGAGCAGAGGATGTCAGCCTTGACAGCAGTTCCATGAAAAGACCTGGCCTTTTCAGTTAGCTCATTCCATACAATTCACTAGTAGGACAAAGTTTTTTGTTTTGTTTTTGCTGTTGTTGTTGTTTGGGGTTTCTGGTTGGTTTTAATGAAGAGCTTCCCATCATTTAGAGCTCTGAAACAATGGAACGGGTGATTTAAGGGAGGGACAGTATGTAAACAGCATCACTGACAGTTTGTAAGTAGTGGCTGGTTGAACGGTGGTCAGGGATACAGTAGGAGGGACACTTGACTGCGAGGGACTATGGACTGAGTAACTCTTAAGAGCAACCTCTCTCTCCTCTAATCCTTTTCTGTGACAAAGATACTTAGGAGAAAGGCGTTTGTGTGCATTCTGAGGTTATATTTTCAATTTATAGAAATTTTCAATTTATTTTTTCATCAGATACTTTTTAACCGTAAAAGATCACTTTTATTCTTTACTCAATTATTTTGGCTTCTAAGGAAAGCATGTCATTCTTAGTATTAATCCTTAATGAAGTTAAGTGTATGCTCAGATAAATTTTTGCTTAGTTGTGTATTTTCACTTTTTTTGTCATTAAGTCTTACAGCTGTATTTAGTAAAGTCTTTTGAGAGACGGCCAAGTAGCTGATTTTTTTTTTTTTTTTTGGTGCGGCAAGCCAATAGCATGTCAAAATTTGAATTTATGTTGAAAAGCTGTTTTGCAGACATAGAAGTCCAAGTAAACAGCCAAAATACTATTTCTCCCCAATTTGCTTGTGGGAAAGTGAGTATGTATTTGGCTTTTCCTTCTAGAATAACTTGAGAATGGATAAACAGTTTTTCCTATGTGCTGTGTTAAGCATTTGCAATTTTGCAGCAAATCCAAATGTAAGAAATTTAACCCCAATTAATTATGTTAAGTGGTTGAAAAAATATCCATTACTTAGGGTCATCATCTGTGTGCTAGATGTTTTACAAATGATATTTTTTCAAATGTAATCCCCACAATAGCACTGTAGGTATTACAGTCATTTCTATAGTATAGGCACTAAAATCAAGGGCATCAGAGTTTAAGGTAATTTGGTCAAGGCCACAGAATCAGTAAATATGAATAACAAATTTGGGATTTGAACCCAAACCTTCTTGGCTCCAATCTCAGACCTTTTCTTAAAGCTTCTCCAAGTTATTCCAGTTTCTGTTCTTTTGTACCATAACATGAGATACTTAACATTCAGATATTTTGTTGTTTTAAAATATCACTTCAGATTCATTACTCTGGTTTTTCATGACTACCTAATATCCAAAACAGCAGCATTTCTCCTATTTTAGTTGCTAGAAACAGGAATGATTTATCTGTGCCCTGGACTCTCCGTGACTCCAACCTCAATTTCTATGTTTATTCATAGATTAAAAAACTGAAGGATCATCAAGAAACTAGCTATTAATCATTTTTAAAATTAAGTTCTCTCCAACTTTCTATGTGTGGTTTTCCTGAATGAAATGCCTTCATGTTTGTTGTACATCAGAGAAATGGAGAAATGCTCCCTTATGGCTTAAGTTGTTTCCCCAGAGGACTTCGCAAGGATGGTTTGTGTGTCCCTGATTCAGGGCACGTGGATCTCCTTTGGGCAGTGAAGTGGACGATCATCACAGGGTAGATTACGGAATCATGCTCAGGGCTGATCTCTGGGTGGAATGTTACCTGTTTTCCCATTTTACCGTTATTCTTTAATTTTCTGCTACAGCAGAACTTCTATTGTATCTAAAAAGCAGCATCTATTTGATAGGAAGGATTAAAAAAAACAAGCAGTGAAAAACATTGGAAAGAGTATAGTCAAGGTAGAGTTCATGTCAGAAAAAAGGTATAGCATTCATCGAAGTAAAGCCATTAAAAGTGATATTGGGACTCTTAGTTTTACTTTCCGTACCGTTGGTTATAAAACCGCTCTTAAGTGTTTTTCCCTTATCGTCCCAAAGCACACATTTGAGTTTCTTACTTAAGTTATTATCTTTACCAGCTGCTTCGATTTTTTTAAATCCCTCTGACTTAAGGGATTTTTAAAACCTCTAATCATATGGAACCATATAAATGTAACCTAACTTTAAATCCTGGTCTTATTTTTATCTTAATGGCAAAATAATGAATTAAAACCAAGCTTTGGGCATTCTGTGTTGTTGAAGTTACCTCTCGTGTACTCCAGGAATGAAAAATATGTACTCTCAACATATGTTAATGCTCATATGAAATCCCTTTCAAGTGTCAAATGTTTACGGAAAAAAAATCTACTTTGACTCTGAATTTTTATTATGCCTGAAACCTCACAGTAACATTATCTTTAGATTGTGTAGGCGGGGAGGGGCCATTGTTATGAATATTTGGCACTTACACAATAAGATCTGTTCTGTAAGGACCAGGGTGGACTCTTGTGTGTGAAAATGGCTCTCAGTATTATGCTGAAACACAATCACTTTAAAGAATCTGCGTTCCCAGGTTTTTGAAAGTATGTCACCTTTGGATGATTAATGCTGAAAATGAGCCACGTCCTGCATTTAAAAAACCTGTTTATTTAAAAAGTTGGCACATCCATTATTTACTTAGCTCTTTGAGTATTTAACTGCCATTCATTTCTATGTGAGTTTCTGCTTTCCCTCCCCAAGTTGTAAATTTGTGTTTTTACCGGGTAGCAGAGAAGGGTCTCTATTACCGTAAACCATACATAATTAGAAACATAAATGTGGTTAATACCCAGAGACTAAGTAAAGAACTACATTGTTGCTGTAAGTACAAATGAGTATTTTTGGATTATATACGGTTTTGCTGATCTGTGATCCTCTTCATTCAAATTTAGACAGGTAACTAAAAGTCATTTATGTGGGATTGCTGTATTACTCAGGAAATAGGGGACATTGAAATGTAAAGTTTCTGTGCCTCACAGTAAATTCTTTCCCTAAAGACAAATAATTGCAGAGCCAGAAGCATTTTCTTTCCCTGGGGGGTGGGGGGAGTTTGCTGAGAAAGCTTACTTAGAAGTCCAAAATACCGCAAATTTGTTGAGACAGTTTCGCTTAGTTGACATGTTGATTGCATGTCACATCAGACACAATACCCAGGGACTTATTCTGTAAGGTTTCTGGCCTTCCTCTTTATCATAATTGTGGAGTGTCACACTGGTGTGATGGAGACAGATTTAGAACAATTGTTGATTGGAAGCTCTTGATAAAGACAGGGAGTTCAAACACAGGCCCTGTCTGGAAATTCAGCAGTGAACATCACTCATCGATCATAATTTAACAAATGGGAAAGATTAAGACAACCTGCCATCCATCACATCCATTTAACTGTACTCCAGAGTGGATTCAATTGTATTTAACAACTTTTCTCTTACAGGATTTACATACTCCGAAAAGGGAGTAACACTTCTTCATCAAGCTTTTGTTTTCTGTTTATCAACGTGAGATTTTGAAATTTTGTTCCAGAACATTCAGTATCTGGTAGATTCTTTTCAAAGTCTTTATGGCCCTTAATTTTCTCCAAAATTTGTTTTTAACAGTAAGCATGAATAACAAGTTAGTAGAATAGCAAAGGAAACATAGCCTTAGGATACAGTGGTATAAAATAGTAAATTATTCTTAAATATGAGTGTTCTGAGTTGAAACACGTTTGACTGGTACTGCGGGTATTAATTTGGAGCCCTTGAAGAAACTTTAAGGGGCATAGTTTTAAGACCATAGCACCCTAGGGTTAGAGAGCACCTCAAGCTGTCACCCAGTCCCTTTAGTTCACAGCTAAGAAGATGCGGCCCTAAGAGGTCAGTGACTATCACAGCACGGTCACTGCGATTTCCTGCAACAGTACCAGGATAAGAATCAGGTTTCCTGACTCCCAGGAATAGCTTCTCTTTTCATTTCCACTGTACATCGTCATGTATCGATTCTACACGAATTCTGTGAACCTCTAGTCTTATCAGCATCTTGGGGATTTAAGGGTGAGGGGAAGGATGATCATGGTGAGAACAAATATCACTGACTCTTAAAACTTGATACTATCAGTTTGAGTTAAAGAGGAAATGTGTGGGAGAACATAAGGGAAAGGAGATCACTCCTGTTCTTGTGTCTCTTCAGCTTACTTAACACTTGTGAGCTGATGAAAAATTTATTCATGAATTTTGCTAATGCAGTTCCTATGTGTTGCCCTCTTAGATAATTTCTACATCTGCGGAGGCAAAGACAAAATACTTAAGTTTTCTTTTTGAAGAGCAAGAAAATCCAAAAAGAAAACATTTTCTAACATCTTGATGGATGTTATTGGTATAAAACGTTATGTATTAATTAGGATTAGATCCAGCCCAAGGTGGTGGAAAACACAAATAAGAATGTTGTAAGCAAGTAGAATTTTATTTTTCCTTTCCAGTAAAAGGAGTGTGGAAGTAAGTAGACCCTGACCGGGGGGATGGGCAGCCTCCTTCTTTCTGGATCCCTATACCATCCTAATGTGGCACCTCAAGGTTCAAGATGACTGCTCGAGCTCCAGCCATCACTTCCTAATTTTAACTAACATGAATTAAGTGATGAAGAACAGAAGCAGGGAGAGGGGAAAAGGGCCAGGGTGAGCTGGTTTATAAGGTAGTTTCTGGAAGCAGACACATAACACTTACATTTCATTTTCATTGATCAGAACTTAGTTATGAGAACACTTCTTGCTGCAAAGAAGACTGGAAATTTTGGAATGATTTTGGAAAATTCAGTTTCTATTCTGAGTGGCAAGGAATCCAGCTAAATCAGCCTTAAATTATTCTAGTTGATTTTGATAAATTACAGTATTTGAATTTGAAAGTTTTATCTGCTGTTTTTTAATTGGCATAAGCTTAGCATGTCAGGCTGGAGACTCTGACATTTGTGTCCAGTGGTGCCACTAAAGCTTTGACTATTAACCACCTTTTCCATCTCACATTCTCTCTGTAAAGTCCGTGTTTATAGTCAATGCATTTTCCCTGGACCAGTACATTTGCCTTTTTTTTTTTTCTCTCATGAGCCTAAAGAATGAAAAGTACTTGGTACATGCCCTACGACTTCTAAGAAAATGCCTCAAAGAGAAATTTTTTGGAACATCTGTATTTATGTTTCAGTTGTCTTTGATTGTCTCTGACTTGAGATGAAAGGTGCAAGCTAATGACAAGTCAGGCTCTGGGAAGGATTTCTGGGGGACCATCTCCCCACACTGATACCAGCCCATCACTAGACAGACCCATGCACACAAGGCACAAGGCTATCATATAGAGGAAGGGTCTCTTTCAAGCTCTGCTTTGCTATAAAATATATCTTCAGACTTCCTTTCTCCCCACCCAGACCCTTGGATCCTCCTCTGTATTCACATGCTGCCTCTTCGCCTCCCCGTAGCCTTGACCTTGCTGCATCCTTGAAAGAGGAGGTTCGATGTAGCTCAAACCAGCAGGGGACATTGCTTCTTTAATCCATCTGATCTTCGGAAATTCCTGGGGGGGTGTTTTCACAGTGTGGACTCTTGGGTCTCATACCTGAACCACTGAATCAGAACCTCTGGGCATAAAGCTTATGGGTTCATTTTCCAAAGCTTTCCCAGGGCTCCCTAGGCAGCCAGCTTCCTGCTGTGTTTAGGAATCTTTTCACAGCAATACAGGCACTAGACATAAACCCCCTCCCTCCAAAAATAAAATACTTTCCACACTAAACGTTTCACACCTGTGAAGGGCTTGAAACTCCCAGTCCTCTGTTCCACACCTGCACCAAAGCCAAAGGAGGCCCAGTCCAGCTTGGCATTAAGCGTGCCAGAGCCTTTTCTGAGCCATCTATGCCCATGGGCCCAGAGGACACGTGATTAGTATTAATATCCAGCGCCACAAAGAAGGACAAAGATGGGGCACCCCAAATCTGTGTGCATCAAGGGAGGGGCTTGGAGAGGGGCCCGTAGGAGGAAAAGGAACAAGGAGGGATATTGCTTCTGTCCAAGGCGAATGAGGCTTCAGCATAAATGCAGCATGTTTGCCCAGCATCTGTGATATTTCACCTTTAAACTAGGTTTTGGTTTAGCTAATAAATCTGGAATATATTTATGTAATTGTGATTTTATGTATACTTAAGAGTTTACGTTTTAATTAAGTTGCCACTAGTGTTCTAAGTCCTAAATCAAGGATAGCATGGAATTCTGTGAACAGATAAAAATTTCGGGGGGAGAGGGCAGGCAAGTCTGGATTCTAGCAGAGTTGATACTAAAAATTAATCAGAGTTGTAGTTTCTTTCTTAAGAAGTGAGGCAAAAAAAAAAAAAGAAGTGAGGCAGACTACAGATCTATTATGGACATTAATTAGAAAAGGAGAGGAAATGGTTTGGGATTTTACTACTGCTCAGAAAAGCCTTAATGGCATTAATGTTCTCGGAAGTATTGTGACATTGCTCAAGTTCAGTTGAAAATAGTCTGTGGTAGCCCTACTGGCATGTGGGGAAAAGTTAATTCTCTGAAGAGTGATAGTTCCAAATTCATCAGGACAAAGACTCCCTGCCTTCCTCTGGTGTTTATTTTTACTTCAGCTGAGCTCCCGTCTTAGCTGCAGTCCTGCTTTGTAGCAGGCACATCTAACGGTCCACGGCAAGGGCCCTAAACCCAGGTGACTTCCTGGGTGAGTGACAAGTGACATGAGTGAGCGAGGGCTCAGAGAAGAGGGGCTGCTAGTCAGTTCCATGTGGGAATATGGGCCCAGCTTTGCCAGATCTGTTGAGTCTGGAATTTCCAAAGTGAAAATTTCATGATCTATGTGGCCAAGCCATGCAGAGGAAATAAAATACAAAGAATTGGGTGCTGGATGCTGTGAAACCTGAATGCGGCCCTCGGGCCACGTGTTTGCTTCCTCTGCCCAATGGTGGGAGGTTTCGTCTGACCCCACAGATTCGACAAGGCTGCAGACTCTCATGTTCAACTGGTCTGCATCTGGTTATTAAAATGTTAAGGGTCGGTGAGTCACAGGGCCTGGGGTGGGTGCTCCTGGGAGCTTTGTGTGTGACGGATGTGCTGGCCTGTGCCCTCCCCTTGTCTGCTAGCCTGTCCAGGGCAGTTCCTCTGCCCCGTCCCCCATCCTGTGTTCCCTTTGGACCATGCGGACCAGACCCTAATGGGGACGTGGCATTCCCAGTGGAGTGGCCATGAGACACACTGAAGGATAAACATCCGCTCCCCCAGCCCAGGCAACGGCCATGGCTGCCCGTTGGCCCACCCCGTGTTGCCCTCGTGTGGCC
This sequence comes from Grampus griseus, assembly GCF_964374135.1. Classification (NCBI taxonomy): domain Eukaryota; kingdom Metazoa; phylum Chordata; class Mammalia; order Artiodactyla; family Delphinidae; genus Grampus; species Grampus griseus. The sequence continues at coordinate 30,969,487 of NC_139006.1, read as the reverse complement.
TATTGTAGGTGCTCTAGCTTCCCTAGTGACCACGCTCGTAGCATATGTGGGGCTTCACTCTGCCGTCGGCAACGCGTGCATCTCAGAAATGCTTTCTCACGATATTTTGCCTTTGTCTTAGAATTATTCCTTCCCGTGGACACATACTTCTATTTTTCGTTCCTCTGTATTAGTGATGCTTTTCCCTTTGCCTTTTCACACCTGAACCTTGTGATTTAGTGGGGAATGCACACAATAAACAGCTTAACAACGGACTAGATTTTCCTCGTCTCTTACGTTATTGTGCCATGTTCTCTGCGTTTTACATCTTCCCATGTTTAATCATCCAGCCACACGGGGCTGGTGACAGAACTCTCATGCTTGCTTATCGTTTCCTTGTCTTTGCTTGTCCTACTCCCTTTGCTTAGAAAATTCTTCTTGCTTCCACCACCTGCGCTGGTGTGGTCAAATCGATTTGATTTTTTACAGTAAGAGACAATATCTTCTTCCTTGAATTTTGGAAGGAAGAGCCTTCGTCTGAATGTCTCATAGAGCAGGGGTCCCCAATCCCCGGGCCGTGGACCGGTACATGTTAGGAACCAGGTCGCACAGCAGGAGGTGAGTGGAGGGTGAGTAAGCAAAGCTTCATCTGCAGCTCCCCGTCACTCGCATTACAGCCTGGACCATCCCCCGCACACACAGCCCACCCTGGTCCATGGAAAAATTGTCTTCCATGAAGCCAGTCCCTGGTGCCCAAAAGGTTGGGGACCGCTGTCATAGAGAATTCACCCCTTTATATTTCCTGTCCCATATGGACACCTATGAGAAAAAGTGTTTTCTCTCTCTTAAACTCTAAGGCTGTCCGCTATGGGAGCTGTTAGCCACATTGGGCTATTTAAATCTAAAAGAATAAAAATTAAGTAAAATTGGGATTGACATATACATACTACAATATGTAAAATAGATAACTAATAAGGACCTACTGTATAGCACAGGGAACTCTACTTTTAATACTCTGTAATGGCCTATATGGGAAAAGAATTTTTAAAAGAACGGATATATGTACATGTATAACTGAATCACTTTGCTGTACACCTGAAACTTACACAACATTCTAAATCAACTACACTCCAATAAAAATGATAAAAATATATATATAAATAAAAATTTTATTCCTCAGTCCATCCCACTAGCCACATATCAAGTACTCGGTAGCCACAAGTGGCTGGTGGGTACAGGGTTGGACAGTTTTGAACATTTCCTTCATTGGAGAAGCTTCTGTGAAACTGCTCAGGTCTCTGAGGGCTTTGATTGGTTTTCTCCATCCCACTTTCAGCTCCATCCCTATTCTTGGTGGGTGGGGTTTCAGAGGAAGCCGTGTGGGGCAGTGGTGAGTGTGTAGGCTGGAGTTTAATAGCTTGGCTTGGTGAACTGGAGCAAGGTGCTGATAATCTTTCTTGGCCTTGGTTTCTTCATTGATAAATGGGAATAATCATTATATATGTGTGTATATACATGCATATGGGCTATTCTGACTGCAAAATGAGGTCCTTCATGAAAAGTTCTTAGTGTGGCGGTGACCACACACTGGGTGTTCAGTGAATGTTGCTTGTCTACAGTAGATGTTCGGTGGGCATCACACCACATCACACCACGCCTCCCCACCTCGGCTGTACTCATGCTGTGACATGGGGGCGGGGGGCCACCTGGGTCTGTGGTCCAAGGGTTCAGTTTTACTCAGGACAGGAAGAGCCCATCCTCCCTGCTATGCCTGCCTCACTCCAAGGGTGAAGCCAATGTTTGTCATTGCCACTGAGCAAGGGCCCAAACTGAATAACTTTGCTGTAAGCCAGAAACTAATGCAACATTGTAAATCAACTATACTCCAGTATAAAATACAAATTAAAAAAAAAAGCTAACCCAGAAACAATGAGTCCCTGTAGCAGTTATTTTTTGGCCTTGAAACCCTATTTCACCACTAAAAGAAACCAAGTTCCTTGGAGAAATGGTTAATTCCTGGTCTGAAGAATGGAATGTATAAAAGGAGCTCAGAACATCTTGTCCTGTCAGATCATAATTCATATTACAGACGAAATAGCACAGTGTCCAAGAAACTCAAGAGACAAACTGAAGAGAATTCCACAGGCCACAGATAGAAAATTTTGAGCAAAAAAAGGGATAATAATTGCAATGGACTGAAACACATAAAATATGATGAAATTAGTGAGAGTGTAAAGATACTAAAGAAAAATAACTAATCATCTTTGGAGGATAATAAGAAACCAAGTTATTATTTTGAAAATTAGAAAATGAAGGTGATGTGTTTTTATCTGAACTGTGGTGGTGGATACACAAATCTACACATGCGGTACAATTGCATTAGAGGAAATGTACACACACACACACAAATGTGTGTACATAAAACTGGGGAAATCTGAAAAAAATAACTAAAATATTGGCAGCAAGTAACTTATTGTGCCCAGAAAAATTTATTTTCCTGATTTTTAATAGACCATTATCTTTGTTGGTCACTAATATTTTCAGTTAATGGAAACACAGAGGAATGGTTCTGTGTTTCCCCTATGACATCTGTGAAGCACTGAATGTGGTCATTTCTGATAAAACCGTTAAAACTCTTAATAAGTGACTGACCTTTAAGGCTGGGAAACTACATCTTAAGGGATTTTCATCTCGATAAGATGCCTGTGCCTCTGATTAGATTGGATTCGTCTTTCAGGTTCTATTCTGAAAGAAACCATGAATTCCTTTAGTGTAAATGAAACATTATCCCTGGCTTCGCCTCAACAGATGCAGGGGAAATCAGCCTTTTTGTCCTGTAATTGCTTTCATCAGCTCTCTAAGGCAACAGCCAAATTATAGATCCCAGGGGAGGAAGTTTTCCTGCAGGGAAGTTCCTGTTTACAGGAGTGGCTGTGCACCCATTTGTCAAGAGCTGTTCTTCTCCTGACTGCCACCTCCATTCCTCCCAGTTCTATAAAAAACACATCTTTTAGAACCTAATTACTTATGTCATTAACACATTGTCCCCCACTGAAGTTTCCCAGAGTTCGAAGGAAGACAAGCTATGGGTGTGTGGGAAATGTATACGTATGGCTGATTCACTTCACTGTACAGCAGAAACTAGCACAACGTTGTAAAGCAGCTATACCCCAATAAATAAAAAATCTTCAGATATCTAAAACTAAAGGGGATAAACTTGGAATTACTTGGAAAAAGGTGATATATAATAGCATAGTATAAAGGAATCCTACATGCAGTTTTCATCTTCCCATTTTTAAGGCGTCATATACATTGAAAGAAGAACTTAAGGTGCAGGGAGTGAAATATATGTTGGCTGTTTCCAACAACTTTAAAAAATAATACAACACAGAATTTTGGATAAATGGATGCAAAAATGAGCTTGTCATTTCTTTTCTTAGGCTTCTGGGATTATCTCAGTCTGATTCTTCAAAATAATTGAGTCCCTGAACTTCTCCTATCCTGTGGTGTGTCTTTCTAGTCATCATTTCATTTATTCACCCAGCTGTTTATTCATCATTTCTATTTAAGGTATTGCATTAGGAAATTAAATGTATAAAAAGATGTATATTTCTTTATAAAGAAATGTATATTTGAGAAAAGTGGTTCTGTCTTTTAAGAGGACTCCTTTCGTTTGAAGGAGACCCTGGGTTTCCGTGTAGCAGATCAGAGTTTGGGCACTGAACAAGACTCTGAAGCATCCTTGAATCCTGTAAGACAGAAGTGTGAGAAATAGCCAGAGATAGGTTATGGTGAGCCTGCATTTGTAAAATTGTTAATAATTTCTACTGAAAGTAGAAATTTAACTTGAAAATTGAGAATTCAGTTGCACTGATTTATATAGGAGAGTATTGGCCCATTGCATGGGCACCAGTGTCAATGCTCTATGTGCTTTTCCTGATTGAATTCTGATAACAGTACAGTAAAACCAGTGATCATATTCCCATTTGACTGATGGGAAAAGAGAGGGCAAAGATGTTAATTAGCATATCAAATTGTCACCTAACCCTGAGTATCCAAACCTAGGTCCAAAAGATTAGAGTCCAGTGCTTAGGCCTTAAGTTATTCCAAGTAGTAAGGAAAAGGGTCCAAATATCAATTCTGTATTATCACCTGTGTGGCCATTGATTGTCCCTTAACTTTTCTCTGCCTTTTGTCACCTATAAGAATGGTAATGGTAACGCCTGTCTTATGAAATTTAAAACGCTGTTATGGGGATGTTGTGGAGTAACACATATAAAAATGTTGAGTGTAACGCATCATGTTCTATCAATGAAGCTAATATTCTTATACTTATTCCATTGCATTTTTACATGGAATCTTTCACAACACTCTGAGAAATTCTTCTGTCCTGGATCACAGCCGTGACTTGTTAATTTGTACCTGAGTGTTTACTGGGTGATTACTGTGGAATACCAGAGTGGTAGAAATAGATACAATTCCTTGACTCATTTTGAATAATATTGTATTCTTAAAAGAAAAAGGGAAAGGCTGGCTGACACCTGGTATTTTAACAAACTAGGCAAATGGAACTCTTGCCTTATTTAAGAGATAGATGAAAGCCTTTCTCACTATAGGATTAAGAAAGTAGCTGGGTAGGTCTGTGAATCTTCCCTTGAATATTTTGGACACAAAACAAAAAAAGGGAATTTATATGTAGTATAGATTATTCCTTACATACATTTTGGCTTGTAAACTGGTTTACATAGAAACCTATGTTCTTCTTTTAAATTGGAGATTAAGAATACCCATAGAAGCTATCAAAATTAATAATACTTTTGTTTACAAGAAAGCAGGAATACATTATTCAGCAGCTCTTGTTCTGAGCTTAGTGTGTTCTTATCTGAGAAGCTTCACGAGTATTCTGAAATTACTGTAAAATTCATCAGACAAATGGCAATAATTACCATGAAATCAGGCTTCTGACTTAGGTTTTTCTGCAATTAGTGGGAAAGCCTCATACTTGGATTTATGTTATTTAGACTGGGGAAATCCTTTTTTGTGTGTTTGTTTTTAACATCTTTATTGGAGTATAATTGCTTTACAATGGTGTGTTAGTTTCTGCTTTATAACAAAGTGAATCAGCTATACATATACATATATCCCCATATCTCCTCCCTCTTGCGTCTCCCTCCCACTCTCCCTATCCCACCCCTCTAGATGGTCACAAAGCACCGAGCTGATCTCCCTGTGCTATGTGGCTGCTTCCCACTAGCTAGCTATTTTACATTTGGTAGTGTATATATGTCCATGCCACTCTCTCACTTCGTCCCAGCTTACCCTTCCCCTCCCCATGTCTTCAAGTCCATTCTCTATGTCTGCGTCTTTATTCCTATCCTGCCCATAGGTTCTTCAGAACCATTTTTTTTTTATGGTTTCATATATATGTGTTGGCATATGGTATTTGTTTTTCTCTTTCTGACTTACTTCACTCTGTATGACAGATTCTAGGTCCATCCATCTCACGACAAATAACTCAATTTCATTTCTTTTCATGGCTGAGTAATATTCCATTGTATATATGTGCCATATCTTCTTTATCCATTCATCTGTTGATGGACACTTAGGTTGCTTCCATGTCCTGGCTATTATAAATAGAGCTGCAGTGAACATTGTGAATTATGGTTTTCTCAGGGTATATGCCCAGTAGTGGGATTGCTGTGTTGTATGGTAGTTCTATTTTTAGTTTTTAAGGAACCTCCATACTGTTCTCCATAGTGGCTGTATCAATTTACATTCCCACCAAAAGTGCAGGAGGGTTCCCTTTTCTCCACACCCTCTCCAGAATTTATTGTTAATAGATTTTTTGATGATGGCCATTCTGACTGCTGTGAGGTGATACCTCATTGTAGTTTTGATTTGCATTTCTCTAATGATTAGCGATGTTGAGCATTCTTTCATGTGTCTGTTGGCAATCTGTATATCTTCTTTGGAGAAATGTCTGTTTAGGTCTTCTGCCCACTTTTGGATTGGGTTGTTTGTTTTTTTTTTGATATTGAGCTGCATGAGCTGCTTGTAAATTTTGGAGATTAACCCTTTGTCAGTTGCTTCGTTTGAAAATATTTTCTCCCATTCTGAGGGTTGTCTTTTCATCTTGTTTATGGTTTCCTTTTCTGTGCAAAAGCTTTTAAGTTTCATTAGGTCCCATTTGTTTATTTTTATTTTATTTCATTAGGTCCCTCATTGTTTATTTTTGTTTTTATTTCCATTTCTCTAGGAGCTGGGTAAAAAAGGATCTTGCTGTGATTTATGTCATAGAGTGTTCTGCCTATGTTTTCCTCTAAGAGATTTATAGTGTCTGGCCTTACTTAGGTCTTTAATCCATTTTGAGTTTATTTTTGTGTATGGTGTTAAGGAGTGTTCTAATTTCATTCTTTTACATGTAGCTGTCCAGTTTTCCAAGCACCACTTATTGAAGAGGATGTCTTTTGTCCATTATATGTTCTTGCCTCCTTTATCAAAAATAAGGTGACCATATGTGCATGGGTTTATCTCTGGGCTTTCTATCCTGTACCATTGATCTATATTTCTGTTTTTGTGCCAGTACCATACTGTCTTAATTACTGTAGCTTTGTAGTATAGTCTGAAGTACAGGAGCCTGATTCCTCCAGCTCCGTTTTTCTTTCTCAAGATTGCTTTGGCTATTCGGGGACTTTTGTGTTTCCATACAAATTGTGGAAGTTTTTGTTCTAGTTCTGTGAAATTTTCCATTGGTACTTTGAAAGGGATTGCGCTGAATCTGTAGATTGCTTTGGGTAGTAGAGTCATTTTCACAATGTTGATTCTTCCAATCCAAGGGCATGGTATGTCTCTCCATCTGTTGGTATAATCTTTAATTTCTTTCATCAGTGTCTTATACTTTTCTGCATACAGGTCTTTTGTCTCCTTAGGTAGGTTTATTCCTAGGTATTTTATTCTTTTTGTTGCAATGGTAAATGGGAGTGTTTCCTTAATTGCTCTTTCAGATTTTTCATCATTACTGTATAGGAATGCAAGAGATTTCTGTGCATTAATTTTGTATCCTGCTACTTTACCAAATTCATTGATTAGCTCTAGTAGTTTTCTGGTAGCCTCTTTAGGATTCTCTACGTATAGTGTCATGTCATCTGCAAACAGTGACAGCTTTACTTCTTCTTTTCTAATTTGGATTCCTTTTATTTCTTTTTCTTCGCTGATAGCTGTGGCTAAAACTTCCAAAACTATGTTGAATAAGAGTGGTGAGAGTGGGCAATCTTGTCTTGTTCCTGATCTTAATGGTAATGGTTTCAGTTTTTCACCATTGAGAAAGATGTTGGCTGTGGGTTTGTCATATATGGCCTTTATTATGTTGAGGTAAGTTCCCTCTATGCCTAATTTCTGGAGGGATTTTTATCATAAACGGGTGTTGAATTTTGTCAAAAGCTTTTTCTGCTATCTTTTGAGATGATCATATAGTTTTTCTCCTTCAGTTTGTTAATATGGTGTATCACATTGATTGATGTGCGTATATTGAAGAATCCTTGCATTCCTGGGCTAAACCCCACTTGATCATGGTGTATGATCCTTTTAATGTGCTGTTGGATTCTGTTTGCTAGTATTTTGTTGAGGATTTTTGCATCTATGTTCATCAGTGATATTGGCTGTAGTTTTCTTTCTTTGTAACATCTTTGTCTGCTTTTGGTATCAGGGTGATGGTGCCCTTATAGAATGGTTTTGGGAGTGTTCCTTCCTCTGCTATATTTTGGAAGAGTTTGAGAAGGATAGGTGTTAGTTTTTCTCTAAGTGTTTAATAGAATTCACCTGTGAAGCCATCTGGTCTGGTCTTTTGATTTCCATTTGCATGGAATATCTTTTTCCATCCCCTCAGTTTCAGTCTGTATGTGTCCCTAGATCTGATGTGGGTCTTGTAAGCAGCATATATATATGGGTCTTGTTTTTGTATCCATTCAGCCAGTCTATGTCTTTTAGTTGGAGCACTTAATCAATTTACATTTAAGTTAATTATTGATATGTACGTTCCTATTATCATTTTCTTAATTGTTTTGAGTTCGTTATTGTAGGTCTTTTCCTTCTCTTGTGTTTCCTGCCTAGAGAAGTTCCGTTAGCATTTGTTATAAAGATGGTTTGGTGGTGCTGAATTCTCTTAGCTTTTGCTTGTCTGTAAAGGTTTTAATTTCTCTGTCAAATCTGAATGAGATCCTTGCTGGGTAGAGTAATCTTTGTTGTAATATTTTCCCTTTCATTACTTCTGGCTTGCAGAGTTTCTGCTGAAAGATCAGCTGTTAACCTTATGGGGATTCCCTTGTATGTTATTTGTTGTTTTTCCCTTGCTGCGTTTAATATTTTTTCTTTGTATTTAAGTTTTGATAGTTTGATTAATATGTGTCTTGGCGTATTTCTCCTTGGATTTATCCTGTATGGGACACTCTGCACTTCCTGGACTTGATTAACTCTTTCCTTTCCCATATTAGGGAAGTTTTCAACTATAATCTTTTCAAATATTTTCTCAGTCCCTTTCTTTTTCTCTTCTTTTCTGAGACCCCTATAATTCAAATGTTGGCACGTTTAATGTAGTCCCAGAGGTCTCTGAGACTGTCCTCAATTCTTTTCATTCTTTTTTCTTTATTCTGCTCTGTGGTAGTTATTTACACTATTTTACGTTACACTTATCCATTCTTCTGCTTCAGTTATTCTGCAATTGGTTCATTCTAGAGAATTTTTAATTTCATTCATTGTGTTGTTCACCATTGTTTGTTTGCTCTTTAGTTCTCCTAGGTCCTTGTTAAACGTTTCTTGTATTTTCTCCATTCTATTTCCAAGATTCTGGATCATCTTTACTATCATTACTCTGAATTCTTTTTCAGGTAGACTATCTATTTCCTCTTCATTTGTTTGGTCTGGTAGGTTTTTATCTTGCTCCTTCATCTGCTGTGTGTTTCTCTGTCTTCTCACTTTGCTTAACTTACTGTGTTTGGGGTCTCCTTTTCGCAGGCTGCAGTTTCGTGGTTCCTGTTATTTTTGTTGTCTGCCCCCAGTGGCTAAGGTTGGTTCAGTGAGTTGTGTAGGCTTCCTGGTGGAGGGGACTGGTGCCTGTGTCCTGGTGGATGAGGCTGGATCTTGTCTTTCTGGTGGGCAGGACCGTGGCTGGTGGTATGTCTTGGTGTGTGGCTGTGACCTTATTATGATTTTAGGCAGCCTCTCTGCTAATGGGTGGGGTTGTGTTCCTGTCTTGCTAGTTGTTTGGCATAGGATGTCCAGCACTGTAGCTTGCTGGTCGTTGAGTGGAGCTGGGTCTTAGCGTTGAGATGGGGATTTCTGGGAGAACTTTCGCCGTTTGATATTACATGGAGCTGGGAGGTCTCTGGTAGACCAATTTCCTGAACTCAGCTCTCCCACCTGACACCCGGCCAGAGCACCAAGTCCCTGTCAGCCACACAGCTCAGAAGAAAAGGGATGAAAAAAGAAAGAAAGAAAGAGAGAAAGAGAGAGGGAGAGAGGGAGGGAGGGAGGGAGAAAGGAAGGAAGAAAATAAAGTTATTAAAATAAATATTAAAAATAAAAAGTAATAAAAAAAGAAATAAGGAAAGAAGAGAGCAACCAAACCATAAAACAAATCCACCAATGATAACAAGTACTAAAAACTATACTAAGAAAAACAAAACAAAACCAAAAAAACGGACAGATAGAACCCTAGGACAAATGATAAAAGCAAAGCTATAGAGACAAAATCCCACAAAGAAGCATACACATACACCCTCACAAAAAGAGAGAAAGGAAACAAATATATATATATATATATATAAAGGAAGAGAGCAACCAAATCAACAAAGAAATCTACCAGTGTTAATAAGCTCTAAATACTAAACTAAGGTAAACATAAAACCAGAAACAAATTAGATGTAGAAAGCAAACCCCAAGTCTACAGTTGCTCCCAAAGTCCACTGCCTCAATTTGGGGATGATTTGTTGTCTATTCAGGTATTCCACAGATGCAGGTACATCAAGTTGATTGTGGAGATTTAATCCCCTGCTTCTGAGGCTGCTGGGAGAGACTTCCCTTTCTCTTCTTTGTTCTTACAGCTTCCGGGGTTCAGTTTTGGATTGGCCCCGACTCTGCCTGTAGGTTGCCTGAGGGCATCTGTTCCCCGCCCAGACAGGACGGTGTTAAAGGAGCAGCTGATTAGGGGGCTCTGGTTCACTCAGGCGGGGTGGGGGGGGGAGGGTGGGGTACGGAATGCAGGGCGAGCCTGCGGTGGCAGAGGCCAGCATGATGTTGCACCAGCCTGAGGTGCGCCATGCATTCTCCCCGGGAAGTTGTCCCTGGATGACGGGACCCTGGCAGTGGCGGGCTGCACAGGCTCCCAGGAGGGGAGGTGTGGATAGTGACCTGTGCTCGCACACAGGCTTCTTGGTGGCGGCAGCAGCAGCCTTAGCGTCTCACGCCAGTCTCTGGGGGTCCATGCTTTTAGCCGCGACTCGCGCCCGTCTCTGGAGCTCCTTTAAGCGGCACTCTTAATCCCCTCTCCTCGCCCACCAGGAAAGAAAGAGGCAAGAAAAAGTCTCTTGTCTCTTCAGCAGCTCCAGACCTTTTCCCGGGCTCCCTCCCGACTAGCTGTGGCGTACTAGCCCCCTTCAGGCTGTGTTCACGCAGCCAACCACAGTCCTCTCCCTGGGATCCGACCGAAGCCCGAGCCTCAGCTCCCAGCCCCCGCCCATCCTGGCGGGTGAGCAGACAATCCTCTTGGGCTGATGAATGCTGGTCAGCACCGATCTTCTGTGCGGGAATCTCTCCTCTGCTGTTTGCACCCCTGTTGCTAAGCTCTCCTCTGGGGCTCCGAAGCTTCCCCCCTCCGCCATCCTCAGTCTCAGCCAGTGAAGGGGCTTCCTAGTGTGTGGAAACCTTTCCTCCTTCACAGCTCCCTCCCACTGGTGCAGGTCCCGTCCCTATTCTTTTGCCTTTGTTTTTTCTTTTTTCTTCTGCCCTACCCAGGTACGTGGGGAGTTTCTTGACTTTTGGGAAGTTTGAGGTCTTCTTCCAGTATTCAGTAGGAGTTGTTCCACATGTAGATGTATTTCTGACGCACTTGTGGGGAGGAAGGTGATCTCCACGTCTTACTCTTCCACCATCTTGAAGGTCTCCTTTCAATCAGGAAATCCTTTTTAAAGCCTAAACCAGACTATAGTTTCAAGAATTACTCAGTAGAACTTCTTTAAAAGGTTTTGTGAAAAATAAGTAAAATCAGATTTGAAAAAAATCGGACTCCATGTCTGCAGATTTGGGGCTCATAAAGGCCGCAGTGTGGAGAATAGCAGATTCTGTTGCAGAAGAATAATTTATGTATTTATTTTCCTGCAAGTCATAAAGGCATGGTAGTTACTCATAATGGATATTGAGTGCTAAAGGTTTTGCCCAAGGGCATTCTGGAAACTAAATTGGCAGGTGAAAGAAGGTTCAGTTATTCTGTAAAGAAGCATGTCTTTATGATGAATGGAGTGGGAGTGAGGTGGAGTAATTATCAACAGTATTTTAGCAAATCTTTTGTAAAAGTAAAATCCTGCAACCTTCCCTTTATCTCCTGTTCTGCCCTCCCAGTCCTTTTACACGGCTCTATTTTCCCCCATAGAACTTAGGAGCTGTATAATTGGCCTATGTGTGATGTTTATGTTTGTATTCTGTTTACTCTATTAAAATATATCCAAGTGCCTAGAAAATTGCCTGGCCTGTAGTAGGTAATAGATAAATACTTTTTGGATGAATAAATGAGCCCAAAGACGGTCTTTATTTTGTGGTCTTCAGTTTGTCTAAAGAATGAGAACTATATGAGATTACCCTCCCCTCCAGCATTTTCCCAGAGCATCTATGAGGATAATTGTGACCATATACATTATCTTATTGTCAACTGAGATGTGATTGTATCTCAAAATATCTTTTGATTCAATTTAGAATGTATTCTCTCATAGGAAAAGACAAAAGCTAAATGTATTTGGATTCTAAACTCCAGTAGAAAGACTACCAGAGAGATGGGATTTTGAAGTCAGAAGTCTTGCTCTGACCCCAGCATGCCATTTTCTATGTCTTTCTATCACGTAGGTTATATTAAGGATAAAATCAGAGAAAGTATAATAAATAGTGGTTAAGAGACTCAACTCTGAAGTTCTGTTGAATTGGACTCCAATCCTGATTTTGTCTTTTGGAAGCTGATGAACCTGGGTAAATCATCAAAATTCTCTAATCATCCATCTTCTCTACTATAAAATGCCAATAATAAGTGGTACTTCTTGGGATGTAAGGATGGAAAGAAAAGGTTATCAGCCCATCAGTCAGTAGTAATAGGACTAAGTTGTTTTAGGTTAACAGTTTTGCTGAGAACAGTTAGAAAACTGGACTATATATATATAGCCTTCTCTTCAAAGTCAGAGGCCTTCTAAAGAGTAGTTGTGTGATCCAGGAAGCTCAGAGCTGTGTGAGTCCTGCATGTAAGGTCACTTTCCTCCCCAAGAACAAGACTGAGTGTCTCAGCCTCTTAGCCTGCACTTTGGTAACTGGCAATATCAAAGAGCAGAGCTTTCAACTTAAGAGCTGGGGGTAGGGCCACTAGATTGGAGCTGAGGGTCTATCAGGGAGAAGGTAAGTACCCCAGGCTTGGGGACCCCAAAGGCTATGTCCTAGGTGTTAGGGTGAATAGGAAGGAGACTAGCTCAAGTCAGCTCAATCACTGATTAGATTAAGGGGCCTGGAATTGCTACTACCCCAGACCTCTCTGCCTGTCAGAAGCCCATCAGAAATAACCAGGCATATGAAGAGATGGCAAACCCGTGACCAAAAACCAAGAGAAAACACAGACAGTAGAAACAGATCTACAGGTTATCTCCAAAAAGGAATTGAGATTTATTATGTGCTTTAAAATAACTATGATTAATATGTTAGAGGAAGTCAAAGACAAGTGTGAGAATTTTGATATGTTACTAGAAATTCTAAAAATAAAAAGTACCATAGTTAAAATTAAAAACTCAATAAATGATTTAAACATATGAAAAGTAGTGAAAAGACAGAATGAAATATCCAGACTGATGAAAAGAGAGACAAAAGATGGAAAATACAGAGAAGAGCCTAAGAAATATATGGACATGGTAGATACATGTAACTAAACATGGCAGAAAAAGCAGAGAGAAGAATGGGAAAGGAACAATGTCTGAAGAGATGGTGCCTGAGAATTTCCAAAATTGATAAAAGGCATCAAGCAGACATTTGGGAAAATTTCAAACCTCAACAAGATAAACACAAAGAACCGAGGCACATCACGGTCAAATTCCTGAAGATCAAAGACAAAGAACGGACTTCTCTGGTGGCTCAGTGGTTAAGAATCCATCTGCTAATGCAGGGGACATAGGTTTGATCCCTGCTCCGGGAGGATCCCACATGCTGAAGAGCAACTAAGCCTGTGTGCCACAACTACTGAGCCTGCACTCTAGAGCCCATGGGCCACAGCTGCTGAGCCCATGCACCACAACTTCTGAAGCCCGCGTGCCCTAGAGCCCATGTGCTGCAACTACTGAAGCCTGTGCTCCACAACAAGAGAAGCCACTGCAATGAGTGGCTCCGTTTACACACCACAATGAGGAGTAGCCCCCACTTGCTGCAACTAGAGAAAGGCCGCACGCAGCAATGAAGACCAATTGCAGCCAATAATTTTTTAAAAATTTTAAAAAAAAGACAAAGAGAAAATGCTAGAAGCTTTCAGAGGAAAAAAGACATCTGATCTTCAAAAAGCAGCAATAAGATTTTGAGTTGATTTCTCAACAGAAACAGTGGCATCCAGAAGACAGTGACATGATATTTTTGAAGTCCTGGAAGGATTCTGCCAGTCTAGAATTCCACATCCAATGATGGTAGCCTTCAAAAGTGAGGACATAGGGCTTCCCTTGTGGCACAGTGGTTGAGAGTCCGCCTGCCAATGCAGGGGACACGGGTTCATGCCCCGGTCCGGGAAGATCCCACATTCTGTGGAGCGGCTGGGCCTGTGAGCCATGGCCGCGGAGCCTGTGCTCCGCAGTGGGACAGGCCACAACCGTGAGAGGCCCGCGTACAGCAAAAGCAAAAAAAAAAAAAAAAAAAAAAAAGTGAGGACATAAATCAGCTATTTTCAAACATATACAATTTTATCAGTCCACTGATTTCTTTAGCACCTGGAATAGACCCAAAGAATCGTATTTAAAAAAAAAAAAGAATCGTATTTTAAATCATTAGAACCAGACCGCCATATACAGTGATCTTTCTGTAAAATCATGCTCAGAGTTCCTACCTGGGATATTGGAATACCTCTCCCTTCTGCCTTTTCACCCCATTATTACTTTGACCAGCCGGATGGAAATGTCTGGTGACTGTTTCCATGGAGAGCTGGGTCCAGCCAAGGAGGATGGGGGGTGGGGGAGAAGGGCGTCAGGGGCTGGTATCTGTGCGTTCAGGGAGAGCAAGAGGGAAGATGATGGGACCTCAGTGACTCCAGGGGCTCTTACAGGCTTTGCCCACACTTGAATTAATCGGTGGCCAGTAGCCCTGGACTGAATGCCCTTCTCCCCCGTCCTCCATCCTTCCGCCAGAAATGAGAAAGAGCTGGATGGATGGAGCCCCATCTCCACACTGAGGTCAAGGCCACCCCTTTGGACTGTGGAACCTCGGGCTGGAGGGATTCGGCTCTCTGGGGACATTGTGGAGCATAGCTGTCATATCCGCCCTGGGCACTTACACAGACTTCATCTGTTTGGGAGGGGGAATCTCTGGTGTTTTGTTAACCCACTGACATTTGGGTTTTCCTGCCCTGTTTGACTCATCTAATCCCCATTAATACAGGAGGCAAAAGCCAAGTGTAATTTCCCAGCCTCATTAGTGATGGTGACAGGTTAGTATTTTATAGCACCCAGCATCCTCGTGGTCACCGTTAAAACAAACCACTTTGTAAACAGGAGGCAGAGTTCTTGACTTGGGGACCCCAGCCTTCTATTCCCATGATTGGAGATGGTGCTGATAAGGAAGCCCCTTCCCCCCACAGTGGAAGTAATCCCCGCCATGGATGTGATATGCTAGAAACTTCAGTACAAAGCTTAGAGCCACTGGCCAATGTTTCACCCTAGGGTAAGTTTAGAATTCCTCAGTTGATGTTTCCTGATAACAAATTAAATGGTCCAAGTCTGCTTAGGACGAGATCTCTTCCAGTAAGGAGTTATTTCAATGAATGTGACATGCTTTGAAGGTCTTCCAGCCTCTCTCACGTTTGCCTTTGGGGTTCTTTGCCCAAACGGGGCCCCCAAATGGCCTTGTTAAGAACAGGAATCTGCAGGGTTGGGAAAGGGATGTGGCCAAGTGGCTCGCTGCTGGAGCGGAGTCCTTGGGAGGGGGTGGGATGCATCCTTTGGCCCCCACCCCCGTTACAGCCCCATTTGAGCTGACAGACTCACCACCCACCTTTTTTGTTGGCAACACTACTGCCAGATGTGTGTGTGTGTGAAAAACCACCATTTTTTTTGGTCAAGCTGTTTTGACGGGGGTTTGGTTTCTAAATAGTAATTGATCATTAATTGCATTTCTTCCTACAAACCAGCACCTGCCTAGTATCCCTGTATACTTTGGACTATCCAGATGTAAATTAATACGATTTTTATTTTATCTGAGATTATGGGTGTGTTAAAAACAATTCCATGGGGCCATGTGGGAAACGCATGGGAGGACTTGGAGCCCTATTTAGGTGTAATTACAGTCTGACCCCATTTGCTCCTAAGAGCCTGAGCTGTCAGCATGGGATGGCAGACCGTTTGTGCTCATAGGGTCACAGGCAGAAAGATGGGGCTTGCTGGGAGAGCCCCTCACTTTAACGATGATTTACCTGAATCTAGCGTTCTGTGGTTTATAAAGCCTAGGTATATATTCTCATTCCCTGTGTCAGGAATATTAAAAAAATATCTCTTCAGAAATCCCTAGGGTTAAAAAATTCTGTTTTTTAAGTGAAGTTGCCTGGAGAATCTAGCTCTGCTCTGCTTTGTCAAGCATTACAAAATTCATTTAAAGCAAGTCGGATAAAAGCCCGTGTTTGCAGAGGGCTTAGGAAGCCTGGTATCTGGTGTTGTAATGGCAGTTAAAGTCAGTTAACTGTTGCTTTTTTGACTTCTAAAGCAAGGTCCGTATTCACTTTAGGTTTTAAGACCTGGTGTCCTACGTGATAAGAGTTTGCATATAAGTCCCCCGATACATAATCTCTCTCGGGGTTTTGCTAAGAAAATTGGAATTACAGGATAGTTTCGTGACTAAAGGATATTTTCCTCTTATCGTTTAAATAAATGTAAAAGGAAATACCATGGGGGTAAGTTCCGATAAGCTACATTTAAATTTATATCTTTTGTTCACTTTTAGATTCCGTAGTTTTGTTTTTAAAAGAACATTCAAATGATTTCTAAGCCTCTTAGTGAAACAAGCTTGCTATTTTTGAACACACCATCTTTTATATTGCCACATCTTCCTCCAAAATACTTTGTGGATTTAACCGTTTCTCCTAATTTGGAAGCCACCTGTGTGCTCCTGGGCGATGGTTAGTCTCTCTTCTGTTCTGGTTCATACCGTGCAGCTGCAGATTGAATTTTATTCCTTGCATCCATCTCCGCTCAGGAGTCCAGAATGGCTCTTTATTGGCCATGAGAGCAAATAAAAGTTTTCTGTTAGATGTGGAAGACACTCTAGCACTCTAAGACCTGGCATTCTTACCTGGACTATGCCACACCCCCATTTTCTTCCACCCACCTTTGGTCATTCCTGGAACAGTTCCACAAATCTGGATGGAGCGTGTGCCGTCTCATGACTGCAGTTTTTTGCATCCGATTTCTTCATTTGTGGATGAGTGCCTTTCCACTAGAATTGCCTCCTGCACAGCCTCTGTCCCCAACAAAACTGAATTCTAGTATAACTGAAACATTCTATGTCCAGGGTTGAACATCCAAGACCAGAAGTGATAAGATGGAAGCAAGTGCCCTTGGGTTTGAGTGTATTTGTTTTTTGTTTTTTTTAAATTTTTATAGATTATACTCCATTTTTTTTTTTGATAAATTGATTGCTTTTTTGGCTGCATTGGGTCCTCGTTGCTGCACCCGGGCTTTCTCTAGTTGCAGCGAGCGGGGGCTACTCTTCGTTGCAGTGTGCGGGCTTCTCGTTGCAGTGGCTTTTCTTATTGTGGAGCATCGCCTCTAGGCGCACGGGCTTCAGTAGTTGTGTCACGTGGGCTCAGTAGTTGTGGCTCGCAGGCTCTAGAGCACAGGCTCAGTAGTTGTGGCACACAGCTTTAGTTGCTGTGCGGCATGTGGAATCTTCCCGGACCAGGGCTCGAACCAGTGTCCCCTGCGTTGGCAGGCAGATTCTTAACTACTGAGCCACCAGGGAAGTCCCGTTGAGTGTATTTGTTGAATGAATGATTTTTTCATCTGGCATTTACCAAGCCTAAGAACAATTTTTAAATTATTTTCCTCCTTCCTGTTCCCCCTCCAAGTTTCCCTTTGATTATATGTATATAATCAAATGAATTAAGTGTTTTTTGGTTTCAGCCAACTTCAACTCTTCCTGAAAATCATCTTGTAAGGATTCACCAAGTTTTCTGCCTAAGTTAATAAACCAAGTTAAAGTCTGCTGAACGCATTTCTGTGTTTTTTGGATGTTGTCATCTCTGCAGTGTGATTCTGAGCGTCATTTGTGCTTGGCCTGTATGACATTCTAGAAAAGTACCTTGAGTACTTCTCTTTTAATATTTCTGTGATTTCTAGAAGTAGGAAACATGACAGTAATGGCTACGTTTAGGTTTTATTAAGGTTGCACATGAACTTGTGAGCAATGTAAATAATACTCAGAGAAAACTACCTACTCAGCTCCGATGTCCTTTGGCGTCTTAGCTGTGACCACTTGGCAAAAAGTGCTCCTGCAAAGCTTATTAGGGACTTCAGTGGATGCTCTTCGCTTAAAGTCTTTCTTGTTTATTTTTTGTAAGTATTCTTAATTTTCTAATGCCTCTTGAAAGGAAAAAGTCATTTAGGAGTTTAATAATTGGGAAGGGGTGGATTCTGGAAATGTTATGATGAACAGGAAATGGAGGAACAGATCTTCGGTTTAGTAGAGAGTTGAAGACAGTTTGTCAGGGGATGCAGCTCTTTTTCTACCCGTATAAATTTGATTGAACGTATTTGGAAATTAGTAATTTTGTAAAACATCCATGGAGAAGTAGCCAGTGATCTCCCTGTATCCCATCCAATACTCGTGAAAGGAAAAAAATTGAGGTGAGTAAGTTTCGAAAACAGCCACATACTGACTTGATGTCTAGTTACCGTTATTGACGTGCTTATATCATCCTGAGAAATTTATCTCTGCCAGCTTTCGTTTGCTTCTCAGTTGAAAGAGCACGATCCTTCCTAGATGGTGGGGTTGTTAAGTATGCGTGTTCAGTGGGGTATGTCAAGTCACTGTTACATAGCAGGGGGTCAGTAGCATCAAATTCCCTTCTCATCCCCTATGTGTAATATAACCAGGGTTTAAATCAACACACTGAGTTAGTTCATATATGACTGCGCACCAGCTTTGTTGTACTACCTTTAAGATGTTTCAAATGGTTAAATTTGCTTCTCTTTGAAATGCCATTTTTATCATTGTTCACATAATTTTGTTTTGGCTGTGTGGGCTCATGTTTTTGGTGGAATCACACCATTTTCTGTTGGTTTGATGTATAATTCTATTTTCTTTTTGGCTGTATGCATACTCTCTCATTTTGGGACCCATGGCACTGTTGGATTTTTGGCTTCGCTCACCTTTTTTTCCCCCTTCTCCTCTTTGGCCCATCTCTTCCTGTTTCATTTTGACACCGCTAACATAACTGTTCACGCGTGTTTTGTAAGTCTTCCCAGTACATCTTTAATGGCGCAGTATTCCTTTTTATTCTTTTTTATTTTTCAAAATGACAAGCTTATATTTCAAGTATGTGAAAATGCCTTAGAACACCATGTTGAATATTGATTAGTGGGCATTTAAAATCTTAACCAGGGTTGTGTAGTTCTGTTTTGGTTTTCTATTTCTTCTTTACATTTTTTTAATCATATACCTGATAGTTTTTGTCAGCAGCGAATGATTCCTAAGGATCCTTCTGTGCATAGCACTGTGTTGGGTCTTGCAGGAAGCATTTTAAAAGAGACCCTATGCAATGAATCCCCATTTCCTGTGAGTTTTTGTAGGCAGAGTTTCATAGAATATGATTGTCATCTTCTGGGTGCTTGAATCTAAAACAAATACGGACACAGAGCCCAAGTAGATATTTGAACGAGAGTATGTACATAGTAAACAAATAGACATTCGCATCCCTTACCGTGGACTAGACTCGGACTCCCCCTATTCCCACTCCTCATTTCCTCCAAGTGTTGAGATGTTAGGCTGCTCTCCACATCACCTGGAATAATTTCTAGGCAGTTGTACCACTTGAAAACAAGGTAACACGTCCTTTGATTGGACAGGCTGTTGCACTTCCTGTGATGGATAGCATCTTTGCAGCAGGTTGCTTTATGCTTTCCAGTTTGTCCTCTGGAGAGATAAGCAGCAGGAATGGACATCGATGGTTCGGGGATCTCAGGGCAAGAGGGAGGCAGGCTCACCTCCCTCTGAGGGGGCCAAGCTGGGATGGAGGCCCCTGCCTTCTCCTGGCAGCTGGAATGTGGACATGTCGACGTGCAGCCAACCTAGAAGCTTAACGCAGGAAATGTGAACCTTGAGGGAATGACCAGGGGAGTGAGTTAGAGATGATTCCCTGTGTGGCTTTGGCAGAGGGCAGAGTGCCGTGAGAGTCCAGTGGTCCTAGGCGGACTGCCCCTGGGGCCCAGTCCTGTCTGCGTCTCTCCAGGTCACCGCCAGAGCATGGCTCTCCCAGCTACCATTTCTTAGTTACCCTTCTCATGAATGGCTCTTTGTTTAAATTGACCAGGGTACACTTTGTGATATTTGGAGCAGAGAATCTGAAGATAACAGTCAGACAAATCAAACAAGTGGTCATAGTGGAGGACGTGCACCCTTACAGGAAAGGGTAGAATTATCCATGAAGAAACAGGCAAACAAGAGATTGGCCTGGAAAACAAAAAGACCATCCAGAAGGATTCAAGGTAGATCTATTAGAGGTGAGAAGGGAAGTTTAGGGCTGATTTACAGGACTTAACAAAGAAGAAAACAAGCTTCGTTTTTCATCTCGAAGGTCCTTTGAGGAGGTGGATACTGTGATCTTGTTAAACAGCCTGGCTCTTTTTCACAGTGAGAAGGACCAGAAATAAGAAGATGAATAGGAAAATGGCAACACATCCTTTCAGAGTGTGGGTAGGGGTGGGCTTCTTGCTACAGGGAGGAGAAGAACCTGTATGACCCATACAGAGGAATCATTGAAATTAGGTCCATAGCAAACCCAGGACTTGAAGACAGTGCAAGAATTTGGTGCCGTGTGGGTCATTTGGCTTTTAAACTGATCCAAAATAAAATGAGATGAAAACACTCTGCTCCCATCTGTGTCTTTTCTTAAGTATTGTCGGCCCAGTGTGTGGCCAGACCTTTTTAATATAGAAAATCCTGCCTTAAAAAATGATAGGATACAATCAATTATCTTTGTGCTCTTCCACAATTTTTTAATTTTGTGGTTCCTTTGCCACTTTCTGTGTGGGAGACTAAGGTAAGGATTTGAAGAATAGGAGTTTTGAACTGCTCTGGTCACATCCATTTCAATGCAAACCTCGCTCGCTCTCTCTCTCGTTTCACTTGCACAGATTTGTTGCATTTTGGGGTCTTTGTAAGATCTGTCTTCATTTCCTCTGTCCCTGTCAGACTCCTATATTTCCTTGTCCTTTTTGGCCAAACACCATTGTTTTCATCCTCCTTGTGGAGCAGTAGATGCTCTTCGAGCTTTGATGTTAATTTCCTTTCTCTCACAGCAGCTTGGAGCTGGCAAGCACTAACGTCTCTTTCCAATTTTGAAGGGAGATTTGATCTCTCAGCACCCTGCCACCGTGTCTGTGTTTTCTTTCTTTCTTTTTTTTTTTTTTATATTCTTTGTTTCTTTATTGAGGTATAACCGACATACAATATACTGCACATATTTAAACTGTACAAGTGGTAAGTCTCTGCATATGTGAAACCATCACCAAAATCAAGATAGTGAACATACTCATCGGCCCCAAATTTCCCTTGCGCCCTTTATAATACCTTCATCCTGTCCCCAGCGACCCACAGATCTTCTGTCACATTAGTTTGCAATTCCTAGAAGGTATGATTCCTGGCATCATACAATATGTCCTCTTTTAATTTTTTTTAATCTGGCTTCTTTCACTTAGCATCATCATTCTGAGATTCACCCATGTTGCATGCAATGCACGTCCAGTCTTTTTAATTGCAGAGTTGTATTCTATTGTGTGGCTATACCAGAGTGTGCTTATCCATTTCTCTGTTGGTAGACATTTGAGTGATATCCAGTTTCTGGCTGTTAGAAATAAAGCCACTAAGAACATCTGTGTACAAATCTTTGTTTAGACGCAGGCTTTCGTTTCTCTTGGGTAGACGCCTAGGAATGGGATGGCTAAATCATATGGTGGGCTATATATTGAACTTTTTAGGAAACTGCCAACTGTTCTGCAAAGTGGTTGTATCATTTTACATTTCCACCAATAGTGTAAGAAGGTTCCAATTGCTCCAGATACTTGTTAACACTTGGCATGGTCAGTTTTCACCTTTAGCCATTCTAATAGGTGTATATTTGTACCTCATCTTTTCATGTGCTTATTTGCCATCCTACATCTTCTTTGGTGAAATGTCTATTCAAATATGTTGCCCATATATATATATATATTTTTTTGGTACGCGGGCCTCTCACTGTTGTGACCTCTCCTGTTGTGAAGCACAGGCTCCGGACGCGCAGGCTCAGCGGCCATGGCTCACGGGCCCAGCCGCTCCGCGGCATGTGGGATCTTCCCGGACCGGGGCACAAACCCGTGTCCCCTGCATCGGCAGGCGCACTCTCAACCACTGCGCCACCAGGGAAGCCCTGTTGCCCATATTTTTAATTGGGTTATTTGAGTCTTATGATTGACCTTTGAGAGTTCTTTATATTTTCTGAGTATAAGTCTTTTTTCAGATCCATGAATATTTTCTCCAGTCTGTGGCTTGTCTTTTCATTCCCTTAACAGTGTCTTTTTTTAAAAAAATTTTTTTAACATCTTTATTGGAGGATAATTGCTTTACAATGGTTGTTAGTTTCTGCTTTATAACAAAGTGAATCAGCTATACATATACATATATCCCCATATCTCCTCCCTCTTGTGTCTCCCTCCCACCCTCCCTATCCCACCCCTCTAGGTGGTCACAAAGCACGGAGCTGATCTCCCTGTGCTATGCGGCTGCTTCACACTAGCTAGCTATTTTACATTTGGTAGTGTATACATGTCCATGCCACTCTCTCACTTCTGTGTTTTCATGATGGTTCGTTGTGGTTGCTTTCAGTGCAAGGTTGGATTTCTGATGCAAATGGAAAAACGAACAAGCAGTTAATTCTGTGCATCCTTTTGTCTTCCTGTAAACACACCTGCCACGGCGTGTTACCCCTCTAAGCGCTCCTGCTTAACGTGCTTCGGTTTGTCAAGAATTGATTTGTTTGGCAGAATTATTCATAGTTGATTCTAGGAGTAAATTTTCCCCGGTATCTATCTGTAGAAATAAATCTCACTTCTCCGTGCCTTTCTTTAATTAGCTTGTTTCTGTTGTCATCAAATATTCATTTAATGAGTCTATAAAGGATCTTCAGTAGTGTTAAGTTGTCAGTGCTGTTTGGGGATAAAATTCAAGATTGACATCAAACGTGTCCATTTTAGTAAAGATGCAATTGACTTAAGTAGTATAAATGGGAGGGGTATCCATGAAGCAGTCGTCCTGCTGTAATCATGTGTAACGATTACACTGTAAGGAAAACCTGCCTAGAGGAATTGCGAAACCAAGGGTCAAGTTCACCTCTGCCGTCACCTGCCTCCCTACTGTTGGCAAGTCAGAGCAATGGTCTGACCCAGGGTTCCCCAGGAACCGGGCGGCACAGCAGGAGGTGAGTGGCGGGCGAGCCAGCGAAGCTTCATCTGCCGCCCCCCCCCCCCCCCCCCCGCGGTCGCTCGCATTACCGCCTGCACCATCCTCTCCTCCCCTCCGCCCCGTCCGAGGAAAAATTGTCTTTCATGAAACCAGTCCCTGGTGCCAAAAAAGTTGGGAACTGCTGGTCTAACCTATTCCTTTGTCTGTAAGATGGGATAACATTTTTGCCCTCCTTTTTCACCTGGCAGTTGTGGCGACCACATGGAATCATGAATGTGGCAGTGCGGTCATCCCATTCCTGCCCTGGGAGGACCCCAGCTGGGGGTTATTCTGCTCTGCTCGGCCTTTGCAGCCTGGTCTTCATCCCTCCTTTGTACTCTTCGCGCTAAGCAGCCTTCTCACAGGTCCCCCTCCCTCTGTGTTTATACTCTCCGGAGTCCCTCTGACTGCCCCTCAAGGCTGGAGCCATCTTCCTGACTACCTTAAATGCCTTCTCCCCTGTGGATTCTCCCTTGTTCATCCTGATCTGCAATAGCCTCGTAGTGATCTCTGGTCCTCCATCACCTTAGCGACCTGTGGCTCTCTGTCGTCACGATGCTGGATCATCGTTGGTCCCATATGTGTCCTGGATTGCTAACAAGATGAAAATCGAGGGTCAGGATCCTGAGTCTTGCACTCTGTTACCACACTGCACAGAACCCTGGTATGGATCAGGGGTTACTGGATGCTGACTGGAGTGGCTTTGATAAATCAGGGAAACCCCGCAGACTCAGTTTCCTTCCTTGCATAGTACTTCGGGTGCTCTGTGTGCCTGGGTAGAGATGTAAGTTGGCCATCCTTAAGTCTTACTACAGATAGTTAAGGGGTGACCACCCTGGGCAGCCAGGTGCCAGGCTCTGTGTCTGTAATAAGATCGGGGTGCTCGCTGTGTGGCTGGGGAGACCAGCGCTCGAGTGTACACCGTCCAGAGCAAGAAGAGGGATGTGGTGTCACATGGGAGAGTTACGGGCGTTCAGTGAAGAGCCAATACACTGGGAATAGGGTGAGGGCTGGCACATGCTGCGGCAGTGGGTCTTTATGGACGAGTGAGCAAGGGTTTGCTGGGAAGGTGCGTGGGACGTGCCCCCTGGCGAATGTACAGGAGCGTCCAGGAGCCTGCTGTGCATGGGGGCCAGTGTGGTTGTGTGTGGAACCCGGTGTGCAAGAGCAGGTGAGGATGCAGAGGGAGATGCCCTTTGGTCATGTGGAAATGAGAACTGGGCTCCTTAGGAGAGAGGCACGTGGGAGCCAGAGGAGCCTCGACTTTAGGACCAGCCGATGTCACAAGGGGCGAGGAGAATGGCCATGGTGGAGGGTCTTCCCTGCTGTTCAGTCAGTGGCAGCATCACAGGGAAGAGACCTAAAATTCAAAGCCCCAGCATTACTTCCAACAATTCTGATTCTGCAGGTCTGGGGTGGGGCTCAGCATCTGTGTCTTAAGAAACTATCCAGGTGATCTGATGCAGGGGATCATTGACCCACCCTTTGAGTAAATGCTGAATTGTCCCTAAAGAGCTTTGTAAATCCAAACAATTATCAGATTTGCACGTTATCCATTTGTCCTGGCAGGCAGGTCATGGATAGCTCTGTTCGGAGTCTCAAAGGATCCGTACATTCTATAAAGCTTAAAATCACTGAGCTAGGAAAAAATAACGTAAGACAGAATGAGAACAGTGCTATAGCCAGAATACAGGAGAGTGGTAACCTTTAAAGAAACATTTTGTGATATAGGGAAAGTTGATGTTTACAAGAACCCGACTATAACACATTAGGAAAGGGAAGGCTTGGCATCCCGTTTGTAAATCAGGATTTATGTTTGGGTGAATATCTCAATGTTTAAAGGAGATACAGTGCTTGGTGGATGTAGAGATTTCACGATTTATCTACAATAGGTTTTTTTTAAAACAATTTTTTCCCTGACCTAATTAAATCATCTGCTTTCCCCTGAGTTTTATTTTTTTAATTTTGAAGTTAGCAATATATAAAAGTTCAGTATCATGAAGGTCTTTACTGAGAATTTTTAGTACCGGTGCCACATTTTGCTCTCCTGCGGTGAAGGTCACGCCTGCATTTCTATGATAAACATCTTTCTGAAATTTATGAAGGAAAAAATTGATATTGATGCAACTTGGTTTTCACTCCCAACCCGAGAGCTTTCACGTCAGTCAAGTGTACAGCTGAAAAGTGGTACCTGCTCCGTCTTTTCTTCCTAAACCCAAAGTGGGCATATGGTTGATCCTGGCAACACAAGTACCAGGAATGGGATGCAGTAACTCTAGGGTGGAGGCTCTGATCAAGGATGCACTTCCCAGTGATGGTTGAGGCTGAGGGATCCACTGGTAACCACAGTTGTTCTTGGTAGTGGGGTTTGGCTCCTGGAGTCCCATATTTAATCATTGGCTTAAACATTACATGAAAGGTTACTATTTCTTAAGCCCAGTCAATATTCTATTGATCCACAAGGGTTTATTCTCCATTCATATGGTACCCAGCACTAGGTTAGATATTGTCCATATGGCCAAGCGCCAGGGCCAACAATTAGCTTACTGAAGAGTGTCCCATAAGAGAGACCCAGGCCACGTGTGATCAAATGCAAAATTACACACTCAGATGATTAAAACCAATTATGCAACAACACTTTGATTAACTAATCCCAGTGACCACAGCTTCTTGTAACAACTCAGCCAGATTGAAAGAAAAAAATGTTTCATGAGAAGCAGAGTTCTCCACTTTCCTGACTTTATATTAAAAATATCCCAATGGGGCTTCCCTGGTGGCGCAGTGGTTGAGAGTCCGCCTGCCGATGCAGGGGACACGGGTTCGTGCCCTGGTCCAGGAAGATCCCACATGCCGTGGAGTGGCTGGGCCCGTGAGCCATGGCCGCTGAGCCTGCGCGTCCGGAGCCTGTGCTCCGCAACGGGAGAGGCCACAGCAGTGAGAGGCCCGCATACAGGGGGAAAAAAAAAAATCCCAATGAATCATTTCTGAAGCAAATAGGGCTCATTGCAGGCATATTATGAAGTCATTGACCTTGATATTATATTCTTTTTTGGAACCTTTCTCCATCAGCGTTTTCTATGTCTAGTGTTATCTTTACCAAGATAAGAAATATATCTTGTTCTTTGTACTTGTGGATTTTTTGCCTAGGCTACACACCCTAGGTCTAAATAAATACTTTTTGGAGTGGGTGTGGTTAGAGAACCAGTTGTAGGAATACATTTTGGTTAGTGTTTGTTTGAGTTTTAGATTTTGAGCCTCTTTGCTAGAGACTGAAAAATGTAAACTGGTTCAGATAATTTTAGTCATGAGTCCGCAGGTGCCAAGGAGTGGGGTATGTTGAGAAGAGTCCTACTGAAATTATATTGGCTATTCTCAAATAATCCTTTCAGCACATATGATGTAATCTTTTGGTAGTATGCTTGGATAGGAACGATCACCCCAAATTGGTCCCAGCCCACATAGGGTCAAGAATGGTGGGTGCCTGGTCCTATGATTTGGGTTCTCTGCTCTTCCCAGCCCTCACATCCACGTTCATATCAATAGGGTTTCTTCTACCTCCTCACTATGTCGTCCTAAACATTCTCCTCTCTTTAACGTTGGGCTCAGCCATCCTTTTGCTTACATTATTTAACATTATCTCATTTAGTTTTTAGATGATAATCAGACCCCCCCCAACCATACACCTTGGCTACACACCAACACATTTTAACCTCCATTGTGTTCCTGATAAAGAAGTATTGTATTTAAGAGAAGAGAGAGAAAAATAATAGGATGTATACCTTTAGAATGGAAATACAGTTGAGTGACATGGGGGGTTAGGGGCACCAACCCTCCACGCACTTGGAAATCCAGGTACGATTTATGGTGGACCCTTCATATCTGGGGTTCATCCGTATCCAGGGTTCCTCTGTATCTAAGGTTCATCTGTATCCCTGGTCCTGTGTCCCTAGATTCAACTAGCCAGGCCAGATCGTGTAGTGCTGTAGTATTTACTACTGAAAAACATCCGAGCATAAGTGGGCCCATGCAATTCAAATCCCTGTTGTTCAAGGGGTCCACTGTATTATCTTAGGGATCATCTAGACCTGGATTTGTTAAATATTGTTAACTATTAGATTTTGATGGTACAAGTCTTTTGTTGGAACCCCAACATTTAAAGTAAATAAAAGTTGACTATATCAGGTAGACTCAGGGTTTAGAATGACCTGGAATGGGTCTGGAAGAACCTTCACAATCTGAGGGTTCTGAGGATTACAGTGTGAAAAACCAGCAATCTAGTTCCTCCTGCTCTTTTATATAGATCAGGACGCTGAGGAAGGGGAGCCAACATTGACCTATTTACCAGATAAGAAGGTAGGTAAGTGGATAGGTAAGTAGGTAGGTGGGTAGGCAGTGTAATATGTATGTGTGTATATAAACACATATACTGTATATATACAAAGTCGTTTAATCCTTATAACATTCTAGAAGGTAGATGGTTTTACAGGTGATTAGATGAGGAAAGCTTTTAAGTTGACAGAGTTGGGGCTCACCTTAGGTCTTTTTGGCGGCAAATCTACATTCTTTGCATCATACCTTCACGCTGCCGGATGGCGCTCCACCTGAAGCCACACGGGCAGGGACAGGACTGGGACCCAGGCCCCTGCATCCTGGTCCAGGGCTGTCCCCCTAGACCACCTTTTCTCTTTAGTCAGTGGCCAAATAGTACCTGCTAAAAGAGTAACGGGAATATTGAGGAAGCAGTTAAAAAGATGGACACTCCAGCAGTGCTGACCTTGAGAAGAGTTAATGTTCTTAGTT
Organism: Grampus griseus; assembly: GCF_964374135.1. Classification (NCBI taxonomy): domain Eukaryota; kingdom Metazoa; phylum Chordata; class Mammalia; order Artiodactyla; family Delphinidae; genus Grampus; species Grampus griseus. The sequence goes on along the minus strand of NC_139006.1, from coordinate 30,941,536 downwards.
CCCTGTGTTTTAGCAACTAATTGGTCATGTAAAATGACTGGAAGGAAGCTGATTCACAAGTGATTTTTGTGCTCTCTCAGTATTGTTCTTAGCTCAGAGAATTTTCCATGGAATCCAGCTTCCTAATTTAAAACATTATATGATGAATTATTTTTCTTCAAAATACTCTCTTTATGGCCTGAGAATTGAAGTTTGATGTTGAATTTTCAAGTATTCACTACTTTAATGTTTCATGAACTTGAAAGGTACAGAACACGTAATCATTAACATTTTTTTTAGGTTTCGTATATAAAATCAAACATGAACGATTGAAGCATTAAACCAGAGTTCCAGTACAATACCCAGAAAATCCCTCTGCTTTTTGTTGACTTATGCTGAGGCCTTATTATGCAGATGCTTAGAATAACGGGCCGTGGATATCTTAGCTTCTTGCCTCTCGTTGCTGACTCCGATTTTCTTTTTCTCTGGAGCGTTTAGGGACAGGAGATCTTCAGGATGAGTTTTGTTTTTCTCTTGGCTCCTGCAGCATTTTCCATCTTTCTCCTTTGTAACTACTTCCTTGGCCCCCGAGTTGTCTTCCTGGAGGACCAGGGCATCTTTATCACCCTCCACATCTTTCCCGTAACCCTCGCCCCTTCCCGCCAGGGCCCTATGTAACATCCGGCACACAGTGAGATGGGGGAGGAAAGAGATGCTGTGAGTCAGATCAGAAAGGCAGGAGCTCCAGAAGCAGGATTTCTTCTTTCCTTGCTGTAGCCAGTGTGGTTAGTGAATAGAGACCATTAGTATTTCTTTTTCACTGTTTCTAATAAAGATAGAAAAGTGAACAATTTTCCATCTTACTTTTGTTACACAGATCTTTAAGAAATTCCATTAAACCCAGTAGGTCTGTAATGAGTAGTAAGCAGCTTCCAAGGACTGGGGATGCGGAGGTGAAGAGAGTATTTCTAGGCCCAAAGAAGCTCATGGTTCAGTAGAGAAGATAAACAGATCACAATCGTATTGCTGTATAGGTGATACGGACGTCTGCAAGACCTATATGTCTTGTGATGGTACAGCGGCAGGAGTGGTTGATTTTATCTGTGAAACAGGTACCCAGGAGAGGTGGCCTGTGAGCTGGGATTTGCACAGAAGAGAATAGGAGTCTGCCAGCCATACTCTGGGCTGGGGATGCAGGGACACAGGGAGAGCACGTGGGCAGCAGCATCATTGAGGTGGATCTCCAGACAGTCGGGGATTACTAGATTATACTCTGAAAGGGAAGCGGCGGCAGGAAATGAAGATAAAGAGGTAGGCAAGGTCAAGTCCGGAAAAACCCCCGGGTTACATGATAACATTTGCACATTATCCCGTGGGCAACGAGGTACCCATGGTATAACACAGGGGATAACACATAAAACAGCTGTGTGCTTTATGAAAGGTCAGCTTGCTGGGCGTGTGTGGGGTAAACTGGAGAGGGCAGAGCCTAGACATGAGAGGATGGGCCAAGTTCAGTGGGGACGTGAGCTGAAACTCCAGTTGTGGTGTGGTGGGGATGGGAGACTGATAGGAGAAGCTTTTAGGAAGTTTTGGGGGAAGGTGTTGGGCAGACTCCTGGCTGACTCACAGAGTTTTGGCTCGAGCCTCTGGCTTGTGGTTCCACCAGCGAAAGTCGGCTGTATCCACACAGAGCCACCTGGCACTTTAACTTCCTGTTTCAGGTACCATGTCCCCACGCCTGGCTGTGGCCCCCTTTGATGTTCATCATCTTGTAACAGTGAGTGCACTTTCCCATCTGCCACCAAGTCCAACCATCACCCTCTCCTTGGAGATAGATCATAAATATTACAAAAGTGTCATATCTTCCATAGGCATTAAATCCTCGGGGATTTGCCTATGGTCAGAATTGCCCTCTGAAAATCCTTCAGGAAACTTCTGGGTTGAAGACCAGCATTCTGTTTGTCAAAAGACTGTAGGTCTTTAAACATGAGAATGATGCTGAACCCAAGAGATGTATGCACTTAGAAAGGAAAGACTTCTGTCTGTCATCCTCCCATTTTCATGGTTGAAACCACACACGTTAATTGTACCTATGATGTAAGCCCTGCATATGCCCTTTTTGTACGGTGAGCAAGACACGCCATCTGTGACCTGCCCAGAGATAGAATAGGTAGCTGACGGATCCAGGACTTAATGAATCCCGGGTCTCAGATTCCCGTGAGGTTGAATGAGTCTTACAAGTTCCCAATTTTTGTTGTAGAATAAGTACTCCTAATAATAGGAAATTGGAATGAATGCTTTACCAAGAGGATATAGGAAATTGTATTTACTTTTTCCTTATACATAATTTGATTCTACCCAATGAATGGGATGTATAGAAAAAATGTTCATTGAGGGAAATATATTTGGTTGAGTTTGGGTTAATCAGTGAAAATAAACAATTGGCTGGCTGTTTTAAGCTGAATAACACAGCTTGGCTGTACTGCCTATTGGTGAGTTCAGGAGTTTATTTTATCACCTGTCCCAGATAATGATTTTATGCTAATAAAATCATCAAGAGATGAATTTGTAAATCATACTAAACTGGCAGGAGCACTACGGGGCATAAAATTAAATTCTGTCCTTTATTAATTTCCTGGGTATCTCTGACCAACAACCAGGATCGTTTTCTACTTAGGATACCTCTTCTTGTTGAGTAGTTCCACTTAGGAGAAAAATTACAGATTGGGAGTTTCTTAGCATGAAATTAGAGAATGGAATTCAGTGCTTTCATCAAGCAGTGTTATTCTGTTGCCCTTATTCACCTGAGAGATATTTATAACTTAAAAAGAGTTATTTAGAGCAGTGATCTCCAAAAGGCTTTCTCCATGCCCTTTGAGGCATATAATACACAATCTGTTGATGTATGGAAGAAAATAATTGAACTTAATTTGTATTTATTTTCTAGTTTGTACTTTAAAAGGTCAATTATATGTGTGTCTAATAATCTGAATATGTGGAGTACTACATTATATAATTTATAAGTAAAATGGGATGGTTGGGCCTTTTAATTTTTATTTATTTATTAATTTTTAAAATCTTAAAATCCAAAATGTTTATTTAACTTTTTAAATTGAAGTATAGTTAATTTACAATGTGTTAGTTTCAAGTGTACAGCAAAGTGATTCAGTTATATATAATCTATCTATATATATATTTATATATAGTGTATATATATATATTCTTTTCCGTTATAGGTTATTACAAGATATTGAGCATAGTTCCCTGTGCTATACAGTATGCCCTTGTTGTTTATCTATTTTATACATAGTAATGTGTATCTGTTAATCCCAAACTCCTAATTTATCTCTTGCTGCCACCTCTCCTATCCCCTTTGGTAAACATAAGTTTGTTTTCTATGTCTGAGTCTATTTCTGTTTTGTACATAAGTTTATCTGTATCATTTTTTTTTAGATTCCACCTGTAAGTGATATCATATGATATCACTTTCTCTGTCTGACTTACTTTACTTAGTATGATAATCTCTAGTTCCATCCATGTTGCTGCAGACGGCATCATTTCATTCTTTTTTATAGCTGAGTAAAAGGTTGTGCCTTTTTAAAAATCTGAAGTTACCTTTACCTTCCTCAAAGTGTTTGAAACTACTGATCTAGAGCACTTTTCTAAAATGGGTCAAGGATTAGTTTATTCTGGGACCTCTTTTAAGACCCCCCTCTTCCTGAAGATCCTGGTTAAATAGGTCAGACTAGAACAGTGGTTATCAAACCTAAGTGTGCATCAGAATTACCTGGGGGTCTGGCTTGTTAAAACACAGAGTACCGATGCTGGGCCCCCCAGAGTTTCTGATGCAGTAGGTTGGAGGTGGGACCTGAGAACTTATATTTTCAACAGAATTCAGGGAACCACTTTGAGAACCTCAGCTCCCACCTGGGACTCGGGACACAGGCGATGCCCAAAATGAGGCGATGATTACTGATCTGGATTTTGTTCTTGCAGATACTCCAGCATTTTGTTTTCCTTTCCTACTCCTATTGCTCCCATAGAGGCAGACAGCTGCTTTTCACACTATGCTTTTCAATACTGGCATGGAGGATAAAAGCGCCAGTGTGATATTAAGGGAGATTCAAATGTACAGGGAATTCGTATGAGTGGTTTACTTAAATCCTCCCTGAGGTACTTATTTGTATGTGAAAACTGAGACAGGTTACAAATGATTTGGCTGTATCTGTACAATATTTTGGAGTAGAAATAACACCATTACCCATTTTTAAAAAAACAGATTTTGAGGGGCTTCTGTGGTGGCGCAGTGGTTGAGAGCCCGCCTGCCGATGCAGGGGACGCGGGTTCGTGTCCCGGTCCGGGAAGATCCCACATGCCGCGGAGCGGCTGGGCCCGCGAGCCATGGCCGCTGAGCCTGCGCGTCCGGAGCCTGTGCTCCGCAACGGGAGAGGCCACAACAGTGAGAGGCCCACGTACCGCAAAACAAAACAAAACAAAGCAAAACGAAACAAAACAAAACAAAAACCCAGATTTTGAGATGAATAAGAAAAATACATGGTTGGTTGTTGCCTTTTTAAAATCAGGCCTTTTTAAAAATTAGGAATTAATAGACTGATATGAAATGAAGAATGCAGTAAGCGTGATAAGCCATAGAAACTTGGACAAGACAACTCATATCCTTTGAATTGTATAAAGGATATCTATCGGCAAATAGCATTTTTTTTACCGTAGAGTGCGGCATGAGCCATTTAAATGCCCGTGCCATGTGTAAAAACTGCTTGCTAGATTAAATTATGTGGAAGAGCATTCTGTAATGCTTAGTGTCCGATTCACTAATCATCAGTGGGGCATTCAAAGTTTAAGAGGCATTGTATGCTTTCATTGTTGGCAGGCAATTAAATGTAGATGTCACTGGGATTGATTTACAAGAAGAAAGCAGTGGCTTAGCTATATTGGTGCAGGGTTTTTTTTCACTCTTAAAACAGTTATGTATATTATAGCTCACTTCTGTTTATCCTTTGAAAAATGTAGTTTATAGCCATTTGTCTCACAGTTCTAAATTTGAAATAAATGGAAAGGACCACCTGAGATTATGTGTATTTTAGGAAAATAGAGCATATAACATTAATTCTTTTAGCACTAGTTTTTGATCTGCCCTCTCTGTAGAGAGTCCCATTTAATACTTTATGCATTTGATAAAGGCTGCCTTAAATGGGGTCACTCTGTATTTAGAACAAATGAGAAAAATGTTCCAGAAATCTCCTCAAGGAGTATTACAGTCTTTTTACAAAATGACTTTTAAAAGGGCTGTAATTATAACAAGGAGAATGATTGCCGGAGTATATAAATCAATTTAACCTGTTAAAGTCAGAACAACTCAAAATGTGTGTGAATCTTACAAAGAGTGTGAAATTGACATTGGATTGTCCTCCATTAGCTCCTTAGAAACGGCACTTTCAGGAGCTTATTTACAATGCAATTCATGTAACAATCATCATATCAATACTACAGGTTGCTGTTTACTTATTTTACAGGGGCAGATTAAGGGTGAAGATGTGTAGACTTGAGAGAGTATGAACTCTGGACGCAGACTCTGCTTGGACTGCGAGTCCTACACCAAACTCTGCGTGACGTGGGCAATATTTGACCGCGCCAAACTGCCCTCTGTAAAAACAGGGCTGTGTCCATCAAGGTCCAATCAGGAGACAGAGAACAGGCAGTAATTTGAACAGGGAGAGTTTAATATAAAGAATGTAACAGCAGATTAGAATGGAGAGGTTGGCTGGTGGAAAGAGTGCTTTAAAGAATAAAGGAATAGCAGATGTGAGGGGCGGCCCCTGCTCCAGGGCAGAAATGAAGTCCAAGGAGAAGATCCATCCGGAGCTGAGATCCAGGGCCCGGTGGATGGCAGGGAAGTCACTGTGGGGCCACACGCATAGAACTTGGAGGAAACGTGTCCTCTAGGGCAGCCGGGAAAGCTGTTCATAGGGGTGTCCTTCTGGGGCCGTCTCTCACAGAGTCGCAGAGGGGAGCTCTGGCAAGCGCTGTCTGCAGGGCCTTGCTGGCCACTGTGCACTGGAGAAGCTGGGCCTGGGAAGCCCCTGCCTTGTGGGCCTGGGGCTCCTGAAGCTGTGTGCTAGGGAGCCTTCCAGGGACCTCTGCAAGCGCCATCCTTCCTCCTGGACCCTCTACTGGCAAAGCTTAAAGTCTTGCCAGCTGGGACAGGAAGTGTATTCAGAGGGCCTGGCTATATTTTTGCAGAGGAAGCAATGAAAAGTGAGTTTAGGGCTCAGAGGTAATACATCAATACTTGGCAAAAGGATATTGATGCCCGCCTTTAGACTTCGTGAGATTAAATAATACACGTAGACATTTGCGTGGGTTTTGTTATGTGACAGTTTCTTTGATCAGACGTATTGAGACCACAGTCTTACACTGGTTGTGACGATTAAACGAAGTAATGACTGTCTGTTGTCTGAAGCAGAGTCTGGCTGGCATGTAGTGGATGTTCAGGAAATGTTTGCAGATCACATGGTGCTCACATCATAGAGTTGACTAGTAACTTCAAGCTGAACAAAGGGTCCCAGGTAATGGTTCTCACCCTGAGACCTTAAAGGCTACAGGTAGCACCCTTTGATGGATCGTGAAGTCCGTTTTGTGGACCCAGACCCAACCTTTTACAAAATCGAATAGAACAGAAATGAAAAAGGCCGGTGTATCTCAGTGGCCATAAATGTGGTTTGTGAAATGTACATATACATGTGCTGGGTTACGATGTCATGACTGTGGGTCACAATAAAAAAAAAAATTGCTTAAATACTGCTCTACAGAGTGCGCTCTAATCCTTGTCCGTTTGGTTTCCTTTGTCTTCTCTCTAGTCCTGAAGGTTTAGTAGGATGTAGAATGGTCATGTGAAAGAACTTATAAGGTTTCCTTTGGGGAAAAAGTGGACCATCCTCTCCTTTATAGCTCCTGTCCTAATGATGTCATGCTACTTTTGGATCTACTGAATAATTCTCTGCTGTTCCAAAAAAAGAAGAAAGATAAATTCCCTCCAATATGCAAATGACAATATTTTATTTTCATAAATCATGGATGACCTTTATAGACAACTAGCCTTCCTATCTAATTATGGTCGGGAAAAAAATAAGAGTTCAACTTTTCTAAAACAAAAGTCGTAATTTGTGGAGACTTCATTAACGTTTAACTGGCTTATAGTTTTCAACCATAATAAAACATGAACATGTTCAATGATTTAGTCACATTTGGAGCTGATTCATCTTGGAATACACCAGGACAGGACTGGGTATTTTGTGGGGCTCAACTGAGGTAGTTTTCATTGTTTAAGTGGATAGTACCTTACACTTAGAAAAAAATTTTAAGCAAAATTATTGCAGCCAAATTCTGCATAGAATTTTGGGAAATTCATTACCCATTTTTCTGAAGAAGCATTTATTGGGTACCTACCATGTACCGGCTCTAGGAAATGTCAAGACGACTAGGAGTTATCATCAAAATGACTTTTGAGCAGAATTCCTAAGCTTTTAGACACCCGTTCCTTTTAAACTCCATAGTTTTCATGAAAAAAAAAATAACATGGTTTCATCTGATTTCTAAAGCGCGTGGCATCACGCTTCAGTAATAGCACAGATAGCCTGTACTTTTTAGTTGGGGGGTAAATACTCAAACTCACGGCAGCCCATTAAGACTTTGTTGAGAGAAGCAATATTCATAAAGACTGTTTCAAAGAATATTACAGTTTTATCCTAGAATGCACTGATCTCCCACTAAATCACGTTTATCCAATCAAAGTTGGATGCCGTGCTATCCTGACATGTTACTGAATAAACCCTAAAACCCATTGCTTTGCTGTGGTGACCGCTCCTGAGAACTATGTTCATTAACTCATGTTGATTGTTTCATACGAGGGCCCTGGGAACATATTTTCCTCTGGATTTAGGATTAGGAGTTGTGTTTCTTTCAAGTTTTCAGTTTGGGAGATAGTGTCGCATAGTGTTCAGAATATGGGTTTGAAAGACGGGATCCCTGGGTACAAATCTCTGCATCACTGTCTTCCAGCTTTGGGACCTTGTGTGCAAGCTCTGTAACCCTTCTGTGCCTCAGTTTCTGTGTGTGTAAAACTAGTACCTTGGTACCTACTTTATAGGCTTGGCCTGAGGATTAAACACGTCCCCAGTGAATATAAGCCCCTGTTATTAGTTTTGGTATTAATGTTATCGTCTCATAGATACTGTGAATTGTGTAATCATTTTTTCCTCTTGGCACTGGCTACCCCAAAGCTTACAGTGAAATGTGTGGCCAATGCCCCGTGAATGAGCCTAGTAATATTTTTTATTACTTGGCGATAATGGTGGAGTCCTAGTTATAATCCTGATATCATCTTGTCCTTTTTTTTTTTTTCCTGCTCTACTTTCCTTGCTTTTTAACTTTCACTTCTCCTCAATTTTATCAATTTAATTGTCATGTTATTGTGCACTGCCTGTCCTGGAACAGGCCATACAATCATCATTCTTGGTCAGAAGCCATCATCCTTGTTGTCCATTACCTGGGTATTTGACACCCATTGACACTTCCTTTCACATAATAACTCCTTCTTATTCCAGCACAAGTTGTGTGTTGTGTTCAAATTTGCTAAGGAAAAGCCTTTCTCAAGGTATGATGGAAGCAGGTGGGCAGGCACGTGTGTGTGTGTGTGTGTGTGTATTTATGTAAGAGAGAGAGAATAAGAGTGATGCAGGCCACCACCCACCCGGCTTGCATCACCTTTCCTCCATCTCTTGTATGACCTTTGGTTTAGTCCTGATTCCCCTCCACAAAAGAGAAATAATTTACCTTGATTGAGGAGTGAATATGGCCCAGCCATGAGCTGCTGGGCATCGGTCCAAGTAAGACAATTCTGGGGAAACCTTGGCAATTCGTTGCTAACTGTATGCCTCTACATGATGGCAAACGGTCTGTGTTATCCTGAAAAATGCAGGAGACTTATTTTTGGAAATGCTTCATTTCATGATGTTTCAGGGACTTTGCTCCCTTATCACATTCTTCACTGGCCCTAAGGCACTCACTTGAAAAGCCCAGCTGGCCTCTGTTCTTTGCTCCTGTAGTGCCACAGAAGAGCCCACACATTTCACCTCTTTACAAAGTACACATTAAATTTTCCAATTCTGTGTTCCAACTCTTTGCAACGGAGTGAACTCCTCAGAGTCCTTGTAGGAGGTACAGATGGCAAGGACAATTTAAGATCTAGTAATAGCTGGTACTGGTGGACTTGCCTGACTCTGTTAGACCAGCCACACTTGCTGCCTTACTGATTCATCAGAAACACCAGGTGAGGGACATGTTATGTTTGTTTTATAGGTAAAGACATTGGGGTTCCGAGAGGCTAAATGATTTGTCTACAAACACAAAGCCAGCAGGGCAAGAATGAGGAAGCGCCAGGCGTCTGACCCCGGAACCGGTTCACTTCACCTCTACGCAATGTTGCCTTGAAACCTAAAACCTTCATTTTGCTCTCTTGAGTTGGTTATATCCCATTGCTTTTTACCTTAATTGCCTTATTTTAGCTCAATAAACCACCTTTGCTATTTTAGGGTCTTGAATCTGTTGGATGAAGGCCAGTAGTGGATCTGAAAATTGATGTGCAGGGGGCCATATCTTTGGGCAACAGGAAATTCACAGTCTGTCCTATTTTCCAGTGTTTCCATAATCCTAGATGGGTCTACGAGGAACCATGGCATTCTTTTTATGTTTCCTTTCAAGTGATAAAAACAGCTTTATGTAATGGGAAAATTATATCCTTGCACCAATGTTGTATTAGTCTTTGGGGTTTGCTGTCAGTCATGCAAGCTCTCGCCTTTATATTTGGTTATATCTGCAGTGCCAAGAATTGTTTCCTAAACCAGATCTTTAACCAGACTTGAGCTGTTTTGCAGATGCCCCCCGCCCCCCGCCCCCCGCAAGCTATTTCTCACTGTTTAAGATTGCACTGCAGGACTTTCATCAAAGTGCTATCTATGCTTCTATTTGGGGGGGGGTTCCCTTTTCTGTCAAAATTCATGGTTCTTTCATTCTTTTGAATATTATTAGTGCTACTGCTGTTTGGGCTTATTCCTACAGCACTGAAGCTATTTTCTATATCAAAATTAGGATTTGCAACCAAGGGAGAATATTTCTCATAAATGTTTGCGTGGCCTTCTAACATTTCTTATCCCAAATTAGAAAGTTGTTAGTATTATGTGCTTAAAACAAATCCACTGTGTTTCTGGACTTGTTAAAGCTGAGTAAGAGGGAAGTATAAATTACCAATTGTTGTCAAGGTGAAGTATTGAGTTAATGCTGTATCTTTATAATGAGTTTTCTGTTCCCAGCAGAATGTTTAATTGGCCAGTTCTGTTAAAAGTGTTACAGAGGATGGTGTCCAGGGTCACTGATTTCACCATCATGCCTAGAGCCAGTGACTAAGACAAAAGCAGAAAGCTGGGGGACACCTCTTAAAATGGCCCGAGGAAAATGGCCCGAGATCCCTTGTCTCTGCCCTGTTGAACATTTTTTCTCAGTGATTTGGAGGCAGACAGAAAGCATGCTTAATCAAATTGGCAAATCACCCAAATCTAGGTAGGAAGACTGACACCCAAATGGCAAAATCAGGATCCCAAAAGCTCTCAACAGGCTGGAGAGATGCCCTGCAAACATTATATGGGGTTTAGAAAGGATAAATGTACAGAAAGTCACTTCCCTTATTGCAAAGGGGAGAAATGGCTCCATGGCAGTGGTATAAGGAAGACATGTGGGATTCCAGGCTCTAGGAATCTCGGGATAGACCAGCAGTCAGCTCAGACTGTTGACAGTCTGAGGTCAAGGGAAGTAGCCAGTTGAATTCGGGCTGCAGTACTGGGAGTCATTGGTTTGGAAGAGTGCTGATGAACTGGACAGTGTTCAGAACACCTGCCAGGATGGCAAACATCTGAGAACCTTGTAGTGGGAGGGAGGGAGGGGGAGCAAAGCATGTTTTGCCTGGAGAAGCAAAAGTATAGAACTTGATGGCTCTTTTCAAATAGTTAGCTTTCCCGTGTAAGAGCTGAGATTTTTTCACTGTTTCTTCACAGGGAAGAGCTGAGATAAATGGGTATACATTTCAAGAAGCTGTGTTTGGGCCTTTTTAAGGGGAATTGTCTACATGTGAGGTATGCTTTTCTAAATGCTGGGTGCCCACCTGTTCAGAAGCTGTCTGTCTGTCTAGAAGGTTGTAGAACTGATGGAAGCATGTGGATGGAAATTGGACCAGGTGACCCTACCTCTGAGTTTGTGCAGTTGCTTTATTATTATTGTTTTATTTATTTTCTTGCTGCCAGGGCATACAGTACAGCCATAGGGTAATTATATTCTTATGTTTGTGTTTTCTTGACCAGACCCTTAATTCTTATCATTGGCAAGTGATTATAATTAATCTTTTAAATTGATATAATTAATAGCATTATATAATGGGCAGTAGAATTTTCATGATATTAAGATGATTGATATAATCCTTCACTTTGGCAATGTGAAACATTGGGGGAAAGATTTGATGCTATAATAATTTAAAGTCAACAGGAGACACTTAAGAAGATGTGGGGTGGGACTTAAAATCATCACAGTGCCCAGGGTGCTGCAACAGCGGACCTGCTTTGCATATACTGCATTTTCTTTTATTCTTTGTTTAAGTTGCTTCATTTTTAGCATCGACATCAAGCAGATGTTTACCACATGTGTAGTTGTGAATTTATTCTTGCCTTTCAAAATTGTGTGGACTGTAGGCAAATTTATAATCTCTTTTAATTTTGAGACCTCAAATCTCCAAAGTATTAAAGCAAAACCTGTTTCTATGTTCGATTCAGAATAATCCTTAGAAAAATATTTTGCAAGCTAGGTCCATAATATTTACTGTGTTTTGTCCTCTACCAGTGGTATGGTGGAAGTATCTCTCTTCATTTTTTTGGACAAATTATAATGGGTTTTTTTTCTATTGAAAACACATTGAACACCTAGGATGGTTCTATTAAAGTTTTGAACACAAGATCAATGATGCCTAATTCATATGAATCTGGAGAATATGGGTTATAAATCTGCTTAGGTCTTACTTTCAGTTGGATTATACAGATGTTTGATTCTTTTGGGAGAACAGTATAATATAGAATTATTGACAAGGCATGGTGAATACTCAGCTAGCACTTCGCAAGGATGCAATGGAGTCAGGATCCACAGTTCCTGAGCAAAAAGGCCAAATCAAATCACTTTGAGCATCGAGTAGGTTTATGGTTCCCTGCAGTCATCATAGCTTACCCCAGACCTCTGGTCATTATTTATTAATGCTACTCTTCCTTCTTTTACATTTTAGGTGGTTGCCTCTTTGATGAGCCTTATAGCACGTGTGGATACAGTCAGGCTGAAGATGATGACTTCAACTGGGAACAAGTGAACACCTTGACCAAACCAACCTCTGATCCATGGATGCCATCAGGTTTGCTTTTAAAGTTCCCTTTTTAAAACCAAAGATGCACAGGAGTCTTAATCACAGTAAATGTTCACTGGGTATTGGTTGAATGAGTGAGGGTGTTGGTCTTGGAGTCTGGTGGCAAAGGCTGATTAGCTGGTGGGGATGGTATGTGAGGACCAATGACAAAGAGTTGACCCTTGTATCTCTCCCTTTAAAATGTAAAGCTTACTTCCTTTATTGTTAGATACACCTGAGCTAGATTAATGGCCATTACCCAATTGATCCTTTCCCAAGTAGCAGAACATATGGGAAATAGATCGATGTCTCTTCTGGCAGATGAGTTTGGTGATTGGAACTCTAGCTGGGGAATCCAAATAACAAAGTCTCCATCACAAATAGACCTTGGGAGGTGACTCATCTGGCACCTGGGGGATCTGGAGGTTACTAGTGATCTTCAAAGCATTCTGATAAAATGGTTTTGCATGCATGTGGATCCTTTTTCCACTGTAGAAGCACTTAGTAAATTTTCTGATGAGTGAGAAACATTTGGTCCACGGAACACCAGCAAGAGTTCTACTTCCTTAGTTGGAAGATCAGGAAGATGGTGACTCATGGACTCTAATCAGATTGGCGCTTGATCATTTTAATAGACACCATTTTTAGGCTGCGGTGTTGCATATCCATTTAAAATTTTAGATTTGCAGATTCACTTGACAGATGGGGTGATGACTGTGTCCCATTCAGGATTCAAACTGGAAGATATGAAGGAGGGGGAGGTATAGCTTCTTGTTACCATCTTGTCCTTTACTTCTTTCTGATGTCCCATAATACCATCTCAGACCAAGATGTCCAAGCTTTAAATATAGAAAGGATGGGTTTCTAGTAGAGGCCATTACAAAAATGGTTACACGTATCAGAGACCAGTTGCGCCCTGGAATAGTCAGTTGGGTAATTGAAGCAACACAGGAAGAGTGACCTTGCAAGTATTTGGCCTTTGAAGGCCCTCCTGCCTTTGGAAGAATGAAGTGGGGGCATTAAACATTCTGCTTGAATTTATTTTTCTTCTGTTGACTTATAGAATACTTGGTGATTAATATTAGGACTTTGTAACTTAAGATCTCTGAATGTTATCTTTTCTAACACTTTTGTCAATTCCGTCTGGTTTCTGATGGTTACATAAGATGTATCCTCAACACCTACCCCCAAACATGTGCAAGTTTTGGGTTAGGGTTAGGACATGTGGGTGGTTTGGGTATCAGCAGGTCTGGAGGGAGTTGGGGGAAGACTAGCAGTGGGTCGTCTCTCCTCTGACTCTGCCTATGGACATGGGTCCAGATAAGGCTCCTGAAAATGGATAGTTCTTCCACCACATTAAAATGTTTACCAAGGGCTTCCCTGGTGGCGCAGTGGTTGAGAGTCCGCCTACCGATGCAGGGGGTCCGGGAGGATCCCACATGCTGCGGAGCGGCTGGGCCCGTGAGCCATGGCCACTGAACCTGCGCTGTGCTCCGCAACGGGAGAGGCCACAACAGTGAGAGGCCCGCGTACCACAAAAAAAAAAAAAAAAAAAAAGTTTACCCAAACTGCAAATACGTGTATTTTTTCCTACTATTTATTAAACAAACTTTAGTTATTAAAAAAAAATTCTTTGAGCCCTAGTGTATACTAATCATGATTACTGAGGGAGATGAAGGATTATGAAATGATTCTTTCTAGGAACTTACCTACTTGGGAAAGAGGGTTACAAAAATACAACTAGCGAGCAATCTAAAAGTGCATAGAATTAAGTGTGGTATAGACTAGAAGTATTCTAAGAGCAGTTTTCTTACTGTAAGCCCAGTGTTTTTGGAGGACGTGGACTTGGGCCCAGCTGACCTACCCTCCAAAAATGAGAAGTTAAGTTCTCAATGAAATGTCATTGTTAGAAGTTACCGTCTTGTAAACGTGCATATACTATCCTGAGGTATGGATGTGAAAACTGAGTTTCCAATATGTCTATACAGCCATGAGTTTTAAATACTCTTCCATTTCAGGATTTTGCCTCTTCCTCCTCCTCCCTTTTCATTAATAGGTATAAAATTTATTCCTTTCACAACCAAATTCCAAGGCTGGCCTTCGTACACTAAAACAGAAACTAGTTTTATGAATTTCTCAGGGTAAATGGGTGGCAAGATCAGATACAACCATAACTTTATAAGGGTTAATTTTTAAAAACCTTTATTTAAAATATTGTTGGATTTGTTCTCACATGTGTATTTGTATTTGGTCTTGCACGTGCAGGCTGGTTCTGTGATGCCTTAGACCCAGGGTTGGCAAACTATATCCTGCCAGCCACAGCCAGTTAGCTGCTGTTTTTTGGTGTGGCTTACATGCTAGGAATGGTTTTTACATTTTTATTTTTTATTATTTTTTAAAAACTTTATTTATTTATTTATTTACTTACTTACTTACTTATGGCTGCATTGGGTCCTCGTTGCTGCGTGCAGGTCCCCTTTATGTGCGGCAAGCGGGGGCTACTCCTTGCCTAGGTGCGTGGGCCTCTCACTGCGGTGGCCTCTCCCATTGCAGAGCATGAGCTCCAGGCGCGTGGGCTTCAGTACTTGTGGGTCGCGGGCTCTAGAGCGCAGGCTCAGCAGCCATGGCACATGGGCTCAGCCACTCCGCGGCATGTGGGATGTTCCCAGACCAGGGCTCAAACCCGTGCCCCCTGCATTGGCAGGTGGACACCCAACCACTGTGCCACTAGGGAAGTCCCCGTTTTTACATTTTTAAATGGTTTTTTTATTTATTTATTATAAATTTATTTATTTATTATTTTTGGCTGCGTTGGGTCTTCGTTGCAGCCTGTGGGCTTTTCTCTAGTTGCGGCGTGCAGGGGCTACTCTTTGTTGTTGTGTGCGGGCTTCTCATTGCGGTGACTTCTCTTGTTGTGGAACATGGGCTCTAGGCACGTGGGCTCAGTAGTTGTGGCTCGTGGGCTCTAGAGCGCAGGCTCAGTAGCTGTGGCGCATGGGCTTAGTTGCTCCGCGGCATATGGGATCTCCCAGGACCAGGGATCAAACTGATGTCCCCTGCATTGGCAGGCGGATTCTTAACCACTGTGCCACCAGGGAAGTCCTAAATGGTTTTTTAAAATCAAAATAATAATAATACTATTTTGTGACACACGAAATTCCAATTTCAGTGTCCATAAACGAAGTTTTGTTGGCACACGGCCATGCCCATTTGTTACATATTGTCTGTGCCTGCTTTTGGGCCGCAGTGACAGAGCTGAGTAGTCTGAGTAGTTGGAACAGAGGCTGTAGGGTTCACAAAGCCTAGATATCTAGTTTCTGGACCTTTCCACACAATTATACTAACTTCTGTCTTAGACCATTTTGGCATCAGCTTTAATTGTTGTTTTGGACTCCTGGCTTACACTGTAATGATTTTCTGTATTCATATTATAACTATTAACATAATAAACATTTTTTCACATTTTCTTTCACTTTCAGATGACTTCTTTTCCAAACATTGGGCTATTAAAATCAGTAAGAAAAAAAAATGTGATGATCAGGGATTTTCTCTATCTTTCCCATAAATTTGCTATCTATTGGAAAGCACCGTGACATTCTTTACTGTTTAGTACCAATATCCTTGTGGAACTCTTGTGATTCTAATAAGCAAATAATCTACCAAGATGAATTTAACAATTATGATGGTGATATAGACTAAAATTTTTACTCTGATTTTTAAATTTACTGTAATTAAAGTTTACTTTTTCTGTGTCTTTTTGGAAAATGATGCTTCAGTGTGCAGAGTTTGTTTCTCTGTATCTTCGTGTGTGAGGTTATTTTTTAACCACGTTTAAACTATTTAAATACAGTCTGGAGCTTTATACAAGCTGGTTGATAACTATTCTGATGCTGTGATGTTAGCTATGGAAATACATAGTTAGGGAAAATAAATACCAAATGTCATTTAATTTTTTTGTATTTCAAGCCAACATTTATGTGATAGTTGATGATACTTTTGCAGCTAGCTCTGAACCACACAGTTCTCCTGATGGTGAAAGCATGCTACCTGTGATTTCTCTTTTATTGGAGAGCACGTGGTTCATTTCATATTCATTGAGCTCCATTAGCAATGGGCAACTCTCTTAAACTTTACCATAAGGATTATACTCTGAGCACAAGAACCCTTGATTAAGTAACCAAATGATAACCTCGTACATTTTGATAGTACCATTGCTTCTATCACTTTATATAGAGCAGCGCCTTGTATGATTATCCCTATAGACTAAGAAGTGTTTGATTAGGAGTGTTTCGTGGTGTAAAAACATGTGCACAGTTTGAGAATAGTTGATGTGTTTACATGTTGTTAAAGTATTCGTGTTTGGACCCTAGTGCTCCAGTTCTATGAAATGGATAGTTAACATATTCCATATCTTATGTATTAGAAAATGTGATCCTGTTTAATTTAAAAAATTAGCAATAAATTCATCCATAATATTAAAAATGTAAAGGTAGCTTACAACCATAGCCATTTGATACTTATAAAATTGACATTTATTTATAACCCCTGTGGTCCCCGTAAAACATCATACCTCTAAAAAGGCTGTAATGAAGTAAATTGGGCCCTTAGTGCTGGGAGAATGTAATACTCTTCCAGGTTGTATAGTGCTCCTATACAGGTTGTATAGTGTGCATCCTGGGCAACCTCACTTGGCCTCCACATCTTGGTTTTACATAATGCAGATTGGGAGTGGTGGGGTTGCCGATCTTTGTGGAGATGTTGTGACTGAGGATTGAGTCATTTCCGAGGGTATCCATGTGAAAGGCAGAGAGAGGGCCATGCAGGATGAAGGAGCAATGTGGACTCTTAGTGTGATGCCCCAGAAAATGGAAAAAAAGTGACTGCATGTATTTGTTTTGGGAAAGATGATGGATTGACAGACAAAGGAATTGCAGTTTCCTCTTGGGGTGCGTTCACCAGGCATGTTTTCCTCCTGGGGAAGACGTCCTATGTATTCACACTTCAGGGCTTATGCAAAGTCTTCTGCTCTTTGAGTGACAAAGAGCAGAAAACTTTGGGCTTGAAAAGACATTTTTCCTCCTTAAATTTCAGTGTGTATCTAGTGAGTAATATTTTTGGCAAAGAACATTCGCACAGTTGTTTAATTATTTCTTTCATTCTTTGAATCTGTCAACATTCAACAAATATGTATTGAACACCTGCTACGTGCGAGGCATCGTTCAAGATGCTTGGGCTCCATTGCTGAACGAACCAAATAAGGATCCCCTCCCTGGCGATGCACCTACATTCTCAGTCTAGTGAGATCATTCTTGGATTGCCAAAAGATCAGATCCTGGGAGACCATGTTTCCCCTCATTAATTAATGACTTTCTAGATGTAAAAACGTAAAAGGTAATATGAAATTTAGTTCATCAGACTCAGCACACCATAGCATCAAATTTAGCTTTCTTGGCTGTGCTGTGTCTTAAAAACACACAAAAAGCAAAAAGCAAGAGCAAAAACATTGAAATCCCAGGCAAGTGGCAGTGCAGTACCTTCTGATAATTCTCCCTCATAAACCAAAGTAATCTTGTACACGTACATGACTCCTAGCAGCTGACAAAAGTTGCTTCTTTGCTGTGTATCCTCTGATCCTCATGACAACCCTGGGAGATCAGACGGCGTTATATCTGTTTTACACCCAAGAGGACTGAAGTTCAGAGAAGTACACCTGCCCCAGGCTTATAGGAGAGAAAAGCCCCCATGTTTGCTTTTCTGAGTGCCAGGGAGGCAACTTCCCACCCGAGCACTTGCATCTAGTGAGGGGGGCACGGGCAGCCTTCTTCCCAGGTGGCAACTATTTGGATCTTCTGGAAATGAATTGGAAGGCTCTCCCCGTGGGGTTGCTTCCCACTCCCGGGTCAGATTCTGGCTCTGTAGCTTCACAGCTGTGGACCTTGGCCGACTCTTCAGCTCTCAGGTCCTCAGGCTCCTCATGGGTGTAGGATTAGTTCGGGATACATGTTCGTGGAGTGATGTCCGGGGGCCTGGCGCTAGGAGCTGGGGCGACAATAATGGAGTCTGTGCTCTGGCTGACTGTGAGGCATGCGGGCTGTGATAAGCAGACAGACTTAGAGTGTGATGGGGAGACATTCTAGGGCTGTGAAGAAAAACTAAATCAGGACAAGGGCTTAGTAAGGGATGGGAGCGGCAGACAGGAGCAGCCGCTCTGTGAGCAGAGAGGGGGTCCTACCAGGGACAAGGAGGCCTGGAGGCTGAGTGGTCCTCCCAGAGGGAAGAGCAGGGGCAGAGCTGAGGCAGGGGGAACTCTGCTGGGGGAGGGGGCTGTCAGCCCTACAGGATCCCGAAGGTGTTGGAAAGGCATTTAGAACCTGCCTCATGGGGTTATTGACCAAGGGAGACAAAATTATCCACTTCAGAGACTTAGCCTCCTACCTGGTCCAGCACAGAATTCAAGAAACGTCCTCCTTTTATTACTAAGTAACTTTCCAGGATCAGTTGGTAGGAATTCATCTTTTAGTTTAATTTGGACTCTCTGTGAAGCGGGCAGTTCATGCCGATTTCCTATTTTCCCTTCTAAGTGATACCAAATAAGAAACAAAAGGTATAGATCTTCATATAATTTTTGAATGGATCGAAAAGCAAGTTGAGAGAAGTCCATTAAAATATGAACTTTTTTTGCCAGGATGGTAGGATTGGGGGTAATTGTCCTGTCACTTCTACATTACACATTTTCTTTATGATTAAGTGTAACTTTGTAATAAAAAGTATTATAAAATACTTTAAAAATGTGGGGGAGGTCTTTGAATTTGGTGTTATTTTAGTTGATTCTGAATATTTCTGCTCCAGAACTCAGGAAATGACACGTTTTATTGTCTTTGAGCATCTTATTCACGTGTCCCACAGTGAGGTCCCTGCCTGACATCCAAGGTGTAGGATGGTCCTTGATGAGCATCCTCTCTGGATCTCACTCATATCACCCTGGTGATGCTCAAAATGGGTTTCCAGTAGCTTTGAAACCGTGAATGATGAGACACGGTGAAAGGAACTGGACCGGAATTGCATCCTGCCAGCAGTTTCTAAGTTACAAAATTTAGAAAAATAACTTTAGGTGATAACAAAAGAACCCCATTTCAGATCAGTGATCTTTGGGGAGTTCTTAGTTAAACAGCAGAGGGCTCTGGGTGGACTCATTTTAACATGAGTGTAGACAGTGTGCTCCATTCAGAGGTAAAAACATGTAACATACAATTTACCATGTTTTTTAAAGATTTGTTTGGTGTGGACCATTTTTGTAAAAGTCTTTACTGAATTTGTTACAATATTGCTTCTGTTTTATGTTTTGGGTTTTTTGGCCTTGGGGCATGTGGGATCTTACCTCCCTGACCAGGGATGGAACCAGCACCCCCTGCATTGGAAGGCAAAGTCTGGACCACCAGGGAAGTCCCCAATTTACCGTTTTTAAGGTTAGAGTCTGGGCTTCCCTGGTGGCGCAGTGGTTGAGAGTCCGCCTGCCGATGCAGGGGACACGGGTTCGTGCCCCGGTCCGGGAAGATCCCACATGCCGCGGAGCGGCTAGGCCCGTGAGCCATGGCCGCTGAGCCTGGGCATCCGGAGCCTGTGCTCCGCAACGGGAGAGGCCACAACAGTGAGAGGCCTGCGTACCGCAAAAAAAAAAAAAAAAAAGAGTACAGTTCTGTGGCATTAAGTACAGTCACACTGCCGTGCAACCATCACCACCATCCATCTCCAGAAACTTTTTCGTCTTCCCAAACTGAAACTTTGTAGCCATTAAACACTAACTCCCCGTCCCCCCTCTCCCCAGCCCCTGGCCACCACCATCCTCCTTCCTGTCTCTATGAATTGGTCCACTCCGGGTACCCTATGCAAGAGGCATCATGCAATAGTGGTTCTTTTGTGTCTCTCTTATTTCATTCCGCATAATGTTTCCTATGATTCAGTTTTTATTCAAGATCAGGGCAGTCATTCTTTTTTTGAAAAGTGTCTTGATTTTTAATAGTTAAGTGTTTCAAGGGGACCAGCGTATTCTGTATGAACACTTATTTCAATAGTTTATATTCAGTGTTCCACAAATGTTCTCCTTTAGATTTGTTCTACATTCCTGTCTTGACTGATTGGGAAACTGTTACAAAAAGGAAGAACAGTGGCTGACTATTTTTTAAATATTTGCTAAAAAGTATACAAGTGAGCCTGTACATATAAATATGTTTGTTTGTGTTTTTTAAAATTAATTAATTTAAGGCTGCATTGGGTCTTCGTTGCTGCACACAGGCTTTCTCTAGTTGTGGTGAGATTGCAGTGGCTTCTCTTGTTTCAGAGCATTGGCTCTAGGTGTGCAGGCTCAGTAGTTGTGGCGCATGGGCTTAGTTGCTCCGCAGCACGTGGGATCTTCCCAGACCAGGGATCGAACCCATGTCCCCTGCGTTGGCAGGCGGATTCTTAACCACTGCGCCACCAGGGAAGTCCCAATATGTGTTTTTAAAATAGGTTTATTTCTTGCTTAATTTCCTGTAAAATTGTACGAGATGACACCATAAGAGTTATGTGAAACCAAGTAATGGAATAAACACGCAGGCCAATCGTGACAGATGCTGTAAATCTCTCCGTGGCTGAGTTGAGGAGGGGCTGAGGGTCCAGGGCGGGGTCCAGGGCCATGGGTCCACTGGGCAGTTGTGATGCCAGGCTGAGAAATTCACACCCAGGTGCTGGCTGGTGCCCACGTACTCTGTGTTCTGTGTGCAGGTGCCCTGGAGCTGGGCCTGGCCGTGTTGTTGGAAGGAAGGAGGGTGGGGAGAAGGGACAGCAGGTTTTGATGGGACACTTGGAGACAGTCTTACCATCTTTTGAGATACCTTGGACTACAAAGGGGCGGCGAGTGGGGCTGGACCGAAGACCAGAGAACCCTAGACCTGAGGAAGACTTACCAGTCGGGTCCAGGGAGTGGCAGCCTCTCTTAATGGAAGGCAGGGTCTTTGGGTCAGAGGAGTTTTGGGTGGGCCGCTGGTGTGCTAGCTGGCAGCTTGTTGGTGGCATGAAGCTGTCCTCACACAGACACCAGCGTGGGGAAGGCCTGGGCCATTCTGTGTGGTGCCGGGGTCCGGTCACCCCTGTCTCCAGCCTGCCACAGACCAGACCGTCACAGAGGAAAGGCCCCTTTTCAGCCCCTTCGGGGCCTCCCATGGTCCAAGAAATGGAAGAGATGAATACATTTAAAGAAGAACTAGTTAAGCCTGGGTTGTTCTTTTTGCCATAGACCAGGAGGAGATGGAAGGCCCTTCCCTCTTTGGGCCTCCAACTGTGTGAGGCCCTGTGTGTGCTCCGGGCACTGGGAGGTAGCGATGACCCAGAGCCAGTCTTCCAGAACAGAAGTGGTGGGCCCAGTACCCTGGTGGGGGCCAGGCTGCTGCCCAGACAGAGGCCAGGAGTGAGGGCAAGCAGAAGGTCTGTTGGAGGAGGTGGCACCTGAGAGGGGCCAGGCAAGCATGAGGAGTGGGACCGGAGCAGGTGGGCCTGCCGGGCAGAAGGATCGCCCTGTCCCGCGGCAGTGCTGGCCAGCGGGGGGCACAGGCTTGCCCAGGGCTGCTCAGGAGCAGACAGTGTCGGGACTGCAGGCACTGCGGATGGGGAGGAAAGGGGCGAGGCTGGAGGAAAGACTCCCAAAGGCCGTCCTGAGCTGGTGCAGGATGCACAGCAAGGAGGCCATTTGACTCGATTTCTGACAAAGGGAACGAGAAAGGAATTGACTCTGTTTGCAGAGAGGAAAAGAAAGAACTGCTCATACGAGGGATCAGGAAAAGATGTAAGAAGGAAGTTTGAGATATGGGGACATATGTATATGTATAGCTGATTCACTTTGTTATACAGCAGAAACTAACACACCATTGTAAAGCAATTTTACTCCAATAAAGTTGTTAAAAAAAAAAAAGAAGGAAGTTTGGTTAGTAAATAAGTATCCTATCACAAAGCATAGGAATATGGAGGAGAATTTCCTTGTTCTTGGGAGATTCATGTTAAAAAGTGTGTGTGTGTGTGTGTGTGTGTGTGTGTGTGTGTGTGACAGTATGTGTGCAAATGTGGTGAGATGTTAACAGTTGTTAAGCCTGGGTGAAGTATGTATAAACATTTATCATACTACTTTTTCAACTTTTCTATAGTTTTAAAACTAAGCAAAATTTGTACTATAAACGTGGGAAACAAAAGACACATAGAGCTTCACTGTCTTAGTGCCAATGAGATTCTTATCCACAGATGCCTTTTAGGCAAAAATCTATCCTGTCAAATTACACTGAAAATATTTATATTTAAGAAGCCTAGGTTGACTCCCATTTTCCCTTCTGAGCATCTCGGGTTGATTCCTTGGTCTTCACCGGAGAAGTTTAGTGGAGCTGATGGGCCCATGTACAGTGACACACTTCAGGGATATAATTTTAGGACTTTCTAAAATAGGACAGATGCTTCACGCTGCGGTCTTATGCCTTGGTGGGTGAATCAAGTATAAAGATCGTTATCCTATTGGTAGATATTTTGGTGGCTAACTGGAACTTCGTAAGAAGACGCATAAGGAATTATTACATTTTATTTTTGGGTACATGCTTGAATTCATTTGTATCTCATCCATAATGTGGGGCTGAACACAGAAAAATTCATAAAGGATTTCTTGGCAAGCTTCATGAAATGATTGAGCGGATCATTAAATAAGTGGACTTTAATTCATAGTTGACAGATATTTTATCCTAGGAGATTGTGATAAATTATATCTTAAAGTGATATTTAAAAGCTTTAAGTGGTTGAAAGGGAAATAAATATGGCTATTTAATTAATTGCCGGCTGGACATCCTAACTCCTTTCTGTGGTGGACGACACATCCAGACAACCCATTATGCAACTGACTGTACCCCGTATGTGCGGGGTAGCACGTGAATACAGCAGTGCCCTCTGAGAGGATACCACAGGGAGCTGTTTTTTCCAATGCCCTGTTCTTTTTTGAATGCTTCAGGTGTCCGAATACAGAGGTGCTTCTTAATTTTATTTCTCCTGGTTCCTTCTAGAGAACATCTTTTCTTCTGTGACCCAGAGAAAATGTACAAAATATTGAAATCTTTGGCATAAGACTTGGAGACATAGGCTGGGTTTGATCCAGGCAAGTTTAAGGCAAATAGGAATCAGTAGGTTTCTGGGGGCGTCTTGGGAAATGATGAGACCTCTCTTATAGTCATTCCTTTCATGCTGCTTCCTCTTCCCATCTCTGTTGACCGTGACACCCGTCCTGTTAAACACACACCTTGTGGAAATGGTGTCACCTCCCCAATTGTACTGTATAAACACAACGTGCCTGAGTCCCCCCCCCCATGGTCCTGGCTCCCTGCGGAGTGACAGGCTGCAATTTACCAGCAGCTCAGTGACTGAGCTGATGACGAGTGACCTTTCTAACACTGCAATCAATGCTTGTTATTTGGAAAACAAAATGATAGTTTGTATTTTTCAGCAGACGGGTCATTGGGGCAGCCCCCACTGACATGTGAATGTGTTACTTGGGCTGGATGATGAGTCGTTTCAGACAGGAATGTTAATTTATTTGAATTGATCTGGGTCTTGCTCTTATAAAAAGGTGTTGGACATTTGTTGATGGCACAAATTATTATAAATAATTGGTTTTACATGTCGGTCAAACAGAGGCATTTAATGCCCATTTTACACAATAGCACTGTATACTAGCTTTGGCAAGCCTTTACCATCCATATTCTGTTTAGATTTGATGTTTTGCAATTGTTTTGAAATAGAAAACAATTGAAATACGTGAACCTGTGTATGTCGTATTTCAGTAGCGTCTCTCCGCATGTTTCCTGAAATGGTTTGTGAGGCCCCATTAATACGTGGTCATGAGGGTGAATAACTCTGGGACAAGATGCTGGGAAGTGGAGAGCCGCCTGAAGGGAGAACCCTGTGGTATTTGTGGGGAGGGTGTTGAGTCACTGCTTCCAGCTCCCATGTTCTAGAAACAGGGAAGCATGTGCACCTCTGTGCCCTCTGATGTAGATGTGGCCACACCTGCTGTGGCTGGTGACTGTGCGTTCAAGTGACACGTGTCGCTTTCAGGCAGAAGCTTTTAGAGCCAGATTCCCTGTGTTCTCTTCCCTTGTTCCTGCCTTGGTGATTGCGATGCTTTTAGCCTGGGTGCCTGAGTGACAAAATGTAGAAACGACTCCTCCTGAAACCCAACCCTGCTCCCAACACACACACACACACACACACACACACACACACACACACACACACACACACACACACACACACACACACACACACACACGCACACGCACGCACGCACGCAACTGAGTGCAGGGGTCATGTGCCTGAGTGAGAGAAAAACTTCCTGTGTGAAGCCACTGAGATTTTGGGGTTGTTGAATGGTTCTCAAACTCTTTGGTCGTAGAACCCCTTTACACCCTTAAAATTGTTTTTGCAATATCCAAAGAACTTCTGATCATGTGGGAAGTTTCTATTTATATTTTCTGGGTTGAATGAAAACTGAATAATTTTGAAAACAGAGTACATCAGAGTACGTGCACTCCGTTAGCCATCAGAGCAATGATGTACACCTGTTAGTAACTGAGAGAAAAATGGGAATAATAAAGTCAAATAATGGCCTATTACTCTCAGGAAAACAGTTTTGACCTTGTGGACTCCCTGTAAGTAACTTGGGGATTTCAGGGGTCCCTAGAAGATACTTTGAGAACCGCTGAAGTAGATCATCTTAAGAGATATGCCTCCCTTGATGATTGACAATTAAAGGCTTGGAGGAGTCTGGAAGGAAAAGAAAGAAGGGGAAACGGTTTTGTAAATACAGTTGATCCTTGACAGCATGAGTTTGAACTGTGTGGTTCCACTTATATGCAGATGTTTTTCAATAGTAAACACTACAGTGCCACATGACCCATGGTTGGTTGAATCGCGGGTGCCCAACTGAATCGTGTATACAGAAGGACCACCTCTAAGTTATACCCAGAATTTTTGTCTGAGCGGAGGGTTGGTGCCCCTAACCCCTGCATTGTTCGACGGTCAACTATTGCAAAAAAGGATATCCTTGAGTGTTATAATTCACATTTTTTTTCTGAATAAAGACAATATAAATAGTTTGTTCCTATTGTTGGAAAGTATTTTCTTTTCACTAATAAATACTCATTCTAAATGAAATAATACACAAAGTTACATTGTATGAAGCCACACAACTGTGAATATTACAAATTGTATGAAGTGGAGTTTATGAAATCTCGTGCTCTAGAAGAATTTGAGAGTAGGATTAATATTCATAGATTTGAAATTGTGTGTAGGCTTTCTGGACAGCTGTGGGTTGGATAAAGTGAATTATTTAAACTTATTCCTTATGAATAAGCCTGTATAAAGTCGTTCAGTAGTGCTGCTTCTCAGATTTTTAATTGTGGAACTGTCGTATATATTGTCGTGATAAAATAATGTCAACCCCTTTATCATGAAGTGCATAGCGACACAGTGTTATAAAGATGGCTGAGCATTATTCAGGGAGACTTAGAAATTGTGCTTGATAGAAATTGCATATGAATTGATAACAAATTCTTAGGTGAACTTACCAGTCACACATCTCCTATCAATAGCCCTGTTATGTAAGATAACACATTTATTTCCAAAGACATGAGTTCTAACAGAATTTGCTAATATTTAAAAGGCATGACGGGGAAACATTTTTTGAGTTTAATAATAATTTAGCCGTGGAAAGAGTTAACAGGGGAATCTGGTAATCTTTATAGATTTTTACAGCTATGAGAGGTAGTTAATACTTAATCTTGAGGAAGAAGACAGACGTGGATGACCTTTCTAGCTCTTTCTAGTGCTAGAAACTTTTCTCCTTTTTCAATAAATCCTTAGGAAGCACCTGCTGTGGGCAGGCACTGTTTTTGTATCCTAAGAGGTAAAGAACATCGTGGACAACCTAAAGTATCAATACAAGGAGGCTGCCTTGCCTTTCAGAAAGACCAAGTATTAAGATAGAATAATGTGCTGAACGGAAGAAAAGAAAATTAAATTCATGAAGTGGCAGAGACTTACTAAGGATTAATTTAATCTACTAATTGCTTACCCATTATGGTGGCTTTTGAAGCCTGGGACTCACTTTAGAAAGTCCTTGTTATTTGGAGTCCCCTGCAGGCTGAGAACACTTTAACGAGGCTTCCTAAGAAGGTCTGATGGATGTGATGTAGAGCCAGAAGTCGCCATCTGCCCGTCGGCTGTGGCTGGGCTCCACAGCTGCCCCAAGATGCCGAGATACACCCTTCTCCTTTCTCAAGTACAATTGCGTGGAGGGAAGGGCAGCCTCACTCATGGAGAGTATGTCTCTATAAAATGCCTATACTTGGTTCATACATTGTTTGCCCTGACACTGATCAAAGAAATGGAGTGTTATTTGTTTCATTGAAACCTTTAAGTGACAAAAATATGTAGCTGTGACTGGTATGGCCAGTCACACTTTCTTATCCCTGAAATGAGGTGGTAGTTTCTTTTCTTATTTAATGTATCTTTTAAAAACACTTTTAAGTTAATTTTTATTTTAATTGGAGTATAGTTTTTTTTTTTTTTAAACATTTATTTATTTTTGGCTGTGTTGGGTCTTCATTGCTGCACGTGGGCTTTCTCTAGTTGCAGTGAGCAGGGGCTACTCTTCGTTGTGGTGCGCAGGCTTCCCATTGCGGTGGCTTCTCTTGTTGCGGAGCACGGGCTCTAGGCACATGGGCTTCAGTAGTTGTGGCACGCAGGCTCAGTAGTTGTGGCTCGCCGGCTCTAGAGCGCAGGCTCAGTAGTTGTGGCGCACGGGCTTAGTTGCTCCGTGGCATGTGGGATCTTCCCGGACCAGGGCTCGAACCCATGTCCCCTGCATTGGCAGGCGGATTCTTAACCACTGTGCCACCAGGGAAGCCCTGGAGTATAGTTGATTTACAATGTTGTGTCAGTTTCAGGTGTACAGCAAAGTGATTCAGTGTGTCTTTAATAAGAATTTTAATCAGCATAAAGCCAAGTCACTTTCTAATTTGGGCAGTTCCTCAAGTCCCCCAGCAGATGGAGACGTGCAATTCTTTGCTCTTTCATTGGACGGACTGCTTCTTGCCCCTGTGACATTGCTGCACTTATAAAATGCAGTGTCAAGTTCTGCAAATGAGCTAACAGCCATGCCCTCTGCTCCCCTTCCCTTTCTCTCCTTCGGCCCGGTTAAGAGCTGGTATTTATTCCTGTGTTTCATAAGGTCTTCATCATTAGCGACCTTCCCCAGCACATAAGAACAATATTTTCTTTGATGACATATGCACGGCAAAGCAAAGAGCAGAGAACCCCCTGCACCCCCAGGGAGCAGGTTTAAACCCTCTGTGATCCCTCTGCAGGCCACAGCCTTCTGTGATTCAGCGTAAATCCCAGGGGTCAGATATTTTTTCAGCCGGCAGGGTAAACTTTGGTCACAGATTTTTTCTGAGATCAGCATGGGAAGTAGAGAGAGGCTATCCTCATTTGCCTCTTTCCATAAAACTCACACGAAGAGAAATTGTAAAACAGTCTTGGTTCCAAGGAGTCTTTTTTTTTTTTTTTGCGGTACACGGGCCTCTCACTGTTGTGGCCTCTCCCGTTGCGGAGCACAGGCTCCGGGCGCGCAGGCCCAGTGGCCATGGCTCACGGGCCCAGCTGCTCCACGGCATGTGGGATCCTCCTGGACCGGGGCACGAACCTGTGTCCCTTGCATCGGCAGGCGGACTCTCAACCACTGCGCCACCAGGGAAGCCCCAAGGAGTCTTTTGATTCAAGTGATTTTTTTCTTTTCTTTCCTTCTTGATTAACTTATACCATTCAGTTCCAGTGAGTTAAAGAAGGGATTGCTCATCTAAGACCCCATCTTTGACAAGCTCAACAAAACCTTCCAAAAATATTAATTGTTGTGAAGCCCTTTAACATCATGATATTTGTTGCATTTCTTGCTATTTCTACTAATCAATGGGGGAAAATGATTGGTTTTCACATTCTTAAGTCCAGTGCTTTCTGAGCTGATGAATTTTCCTCTAGTGCATTAAAAAGGAAAGAAAGGTAACATCCTGGGGTCATTCATGGGAGCAGCTGCTAACACTTGAGAATTGCAAGTGAGAATTGGTTAACAAAAAATGGAAAACAACTCGACTCCCAAACAAGTAAATAAAAACCCCAATTGTGACCAAAAGCATTGTTCTTTAAGGAGCTAGTAGTTTATCATATTTTTGTAGTGTTAGACTTTCTCTATAATTTGAAGACACAGTTTACAAATAGGTTGTTTTCCAAGTCAAATCATTAATTACATTCATGGGAGGCATTTTCCCTTACTTTGTAAAGCAAGTGCAGTGATGATGCCACAAATGTCTATTGACTTACTGAATGAGTTCTGAGAATAGGACTCATCCAAACTCAATAGATCCTGTGATCTAATCTAGTTCCTTATTTTCAAATTAAAGAGCTTTCTAAAGAAAATGAAGCTCTTTGTTTTTTGCTAAGAATTTATAGAGTACAAAGATGTAGTAGATACCATGACAAATAAATCTCAAAATCCTAGTGCCTTAACACTGGAGATGTTTATTTTCCACGTATATAATAGTCTAGAGTGGTTCCGGTTTGGAGGTTTTGGGGTTGGGAACCCCGTTCCAGACAAACGTCCAGATTGAAAAGGACTCTGCCAGCTTTATTTTTTTAAAGTAATTAATTAATTTTTGGCTGCGTTGGGTCTTCGTTGCTGCGTGCGGGCTTTCTCTAGTTGCGGCAAGCAGGGGCTACTCTACGTTGCGGTGCGCAGGCTTCTCACTGCAGTGGCTTCTCTTGTTGCGGAGCACGGGCTCTAAGCGCACGGGTTCAGTAGTTGTGGCTCGTGGACTCTAGAGCACAGGCTCAGTAGTTGTGGTGCACGGGCTTAGTTGCTCCACGGCATGTGGGATCTTCCCAGACCAGGGCTCAAACCCATGTCCCCTGCATTGGCAGGCGGATTCTTAACCACTGTGCCACCAGGAAAGCCCAAAAATGACTCTGCCATCTTTAACATGCATTCTCCAAGATTGCCCTCAAGTGGACATCTAGACGGCAAAGGGGAAAGTCCGTGGAGGATCCACATGGGAAGTTTCTATGGACCAGACTTGGAAGGAGAGAGAAAAA
This sequence comes from Grampus griseus, assembly GCF_964374135.1. Taxonomy (NCBI): domain Eukaryota; kingdom Metazoa; phylum Chordata; class Mammalia; order Artiodactyla; family Delphinidae; genus Grampus; species Grampus griseus. The sequence goes on along the minus strand of NC_139006.1, from coordinate 30,911,844 downwards.
ACTCAGGGGGGGTCCCTGCAACCTGCAACGGCAGCTGGGGGTACAGTTTAGTGAGATTCCCCTGCAGAAGGAAATATAGAACATTGAGTGACTAGCCTGTAGCCCCTGCCACACTTGGCCTTAGAGGATTTCATTTAAGAAAAGGTCATAGAGTACTTCCTGGTAAATTATTATATGAGAAAATTACTTGAAATTGAATATAATGTTGGCTTTCTTTTCTTTCTTTTTTTTTTTTTTTTGCGGTATGCGGACCTCTCACTGCTGTGGCCTCTCCCGTTGCGGAGCACAGGTTCCGGGCGCGCAGGGTCAGTGGCCATGGCTCACGGGCCCAGCCGCTTCACGGCATGTGGGATCCTCCCAGACCGGGGCACGAACCCGCGTCCCCTGCATCGGCAGGCGGACTCTCAACTACTGCGCCACCAGGGAAGCTCTCTTTTTCTTTAAAGAAGTGCCATCTTTAAAAATTCCAGTTAATTTACTAAAATAAGTTTTGAGAATTAACTTTAGCTTCATGGTGTTTTGATATAAAAGTCAGTGAAGAATTAATCCATAATTGATAGATTTTACACACGTAGAGCCTTTCCTAAGCCCTGTGTTATTAAACCATGCCCTAATATTTCTATAAAACAGATATTCTCTTACCTTAACTCTGAGAAGATAAGTTCCCAGATACCGCAAAGATATATGAGCATATATTGCTACTTAATTCAGTAAAGTAAATATCATTGAATAAATGTCAGCTTTTCCAGGGAAATCACTGCTTATGACCTCTCTGGATAATATATTTATCAAAAAAAATCAATACTAAGAGTAAACAGATTTTTAATACATCTGAAGGAGCTTCCTAATAAACCAAAATGCCAACTCATAATTTAAAGGTATTGATAGCAGTGGGTATTTACAGATGACATCATCATAATTTTTGTAGAGTATTCTTCATAGTGGTCTGATGTGATATATTAAATTCAGTTTTAACCTTGGGCCTGGGAGAAGTGGTGTATTGTAGAAGTATGTAAAGACCACTCTGACTTTTCTTTCTATGTAGGAAAACTCCAGTGGGTACAGAGCCCATGGTGCTTCTGTTCTCTTCCATTCTGTTCTGCTCTGTCAGTGCTGCGTGGTTTCGCTCCCCTCTCCCCGCACCTGCCATTCCTCTGACAACATCTGTGCTCAGCTTCCTGGGATTCATTCCTCTCATTACATGGGCTTGTATGTCTCAGACTTTTGGTGCCCACTGATTATATGACTGACATATGATACCTTTCTTTTTAATGTCAATCACAAATTTTATTTTATTTTATTTAAAATTTTTATTTTATATTGGAGTATAGTTGATTTACAATGTTGTATTAGTTTCAGGTGTACAGCAAGGTAATTCAGTTATACATATACATATATCTATTCTTTTTCAAATTCTTTTCCCATTTAGGTTATTACAGAATACTGAGTAGAGAAACTGAATGTTGTATTTTACATTGGCAAAAATAAAAATGGCTTCTTTCCTGCAAAAGATTTTTTTTAACTTTATTTTCAACTTATGTACAAAGCTGGCCCTTGAGATTTCTCCCCAGCCTATGCGAGCAACATCTCACAACTGAAAGCTGGACGTTTGGATATTTCAAAGCTTGGAGATAATACGTAGATCCCCAAACCACAATTTGGTTGCACTCAGCTTTAGAAAATGTTTTCTGATTCTATTGAAGTATCAGTGTGGGTTCTGTTTCTCTCTGAATTATGCCCAATGGGAAGGCAGCTGTTAGCATACGTTGAAGGAGCTCCCTGACTTCAATCCCCTGACTCTAGGACCTTGTTCAAGCTACTTGACCTCTCTAAGCCTCAACGTCTTCATCTGTAAAATAAGGATATTACTTACGTTATAATGTTGTTGGAAGAATTAAATGAGAGAGAACAACGTTTGGTGCAGAGTCCAGTGAATCGTTTTCTCCTTTTATGGAGCATGCTTTTGGTGTTGTACCTCAAGATCAGATGGATTTTCTCTTATGTTTCCTCTCAAAAAAGTTCAGCATCTACTTTCTTCCTACATGTTTTCCATTTAGGTTCAGGATCCATTCTGGTTTATTGTTGTATATGGTGTGAGGTAAGGGTCTAAGTTGATTACTTTTTTGGCACTTGTATATCCAAAAGGCCCAATCCCATTTGTTGAAAAGACCATCTGTTGTGGACTGAATTATGACCCCTGCCCTCACCCCCCACCCAAATCCATGTGTTGAAGTTTTACCCCCTAAGGGTAACTGTATTTGGAGATTAGGTCTTTAATCCCATGTGACTGGTGTCCTTAAGAGAAGAGGAAGAGACATAAGGAACGTGCTGGCACAGGGGACAGGCCCTGTGAAGACACGGCAAGAAGAAAGCCACCCGCGAGCCCAGAGAGAGGGTTCAGAATGAAGCATCCCTGCCAGCACCTTCATCTTAGACTTGCAAACTCCAGAACTCCAAACATTTAAAATAACGCCATTTCTTTCACTTAAGTCCCCCAGTTTGTGGTATTTTTTATGGCAGCTGTGGTAAACAAATGCACCATCCTTTCCCTCATTGAACTATCTTGGCACTTCTGTGGGTTTGCTTTGAACTCCCAGTTACAGAGAAATCAGCTGCTCACAATACTGAATCTGTTGCTGAAACCGGGGACTTGACTTTGCCACGAGAAGGAGTAGACTATCTTTACCGGCACATCTATGACCTACCAGGACATTTCATTGTAGCAAGTGGTTCTTTTTCTCCATGCACAGAGGAAATGCTGGAAATGTGGTTAAAATTTGGTCATTTCCCCTTCCCACTCTTTTATTCAGCCATGCACCAAGATCGGGAGGCTTAAAATGCTGAGTCCACTGGGAATGTCACGGGTGAGGGTGGAGGGACAGGAGAGCCATAGGCCCAAGCTCCACACTTAGACTCTCCACATTATCTTCAAAAAAGGATAAACTTCAGGGCAAAGAGACACAAGACTGAAAGTAGAATGTATTCCTCATATGGCCAAATCTATGTCTCACTGCTAGATCACACCACTTACAGTGTACCCAAAATTAGTATTTTTAATCTCTTTTATTCTCTTCTGAATAGCAAAACTATATCGGCTTATAATGTACTTAGTGTTTGAAGTATTCATATGTAAACAATTAAAATAACACCATTGAAAGATTATACCTTGGCATCTCTGCATTTTTTAATGCTGCGGGGTTCTCAAAAATAGCGCTGACGTGGGACACATTAGCCCTGAGTTGCCTGGTGCCAACTGCTGCCAGTGAATAAATCAGGGTGTGGAGGGATTGTCCGAGGCAGCTCCAAGCTCCTTGATGGCAGCCTGGCCAGGCCTCCAGTAGGACGACCTCAGAGCCCTTTTCCAAGTCTACACCACGCCATAGAAAGCAAGCCTCCAATACATCCAGCAAAATGCTCAACCCCAAAGTTGTAGAAAGTTCTTCCTGTAACCCAGCCTGTTCTAAGAGCTGGTTCAAAGGCTGCCTTCGGTGGTTATCTCCTCCTGGAAGGTACTGTGGGGAGCAATCCTCATTCTCCACTGTACAACTTCGATTTTCTATGGCCGTTATATCTTGGTGGTAGATTGGTGGCCGGTAGTGTCATTTGATGTAGGGATTCTGCCAGGAGACTCTTCTGCTTTCTCTCTGCACATAATCTGGTCCATCAGCCTTGCAGCTGGTTTCGGGAGGGCCTCGAGGTGTGATATACATTTATTTTTCCTGTGGGAATAATTTTGAATAGTGCCTCTGTAACTGAGGGTTTCTCTTTCTATCAGGACATCATTTAGGTTGACAGAGGAAATTAATGTGCTCATTCTGGAAAATCCCTATTGGATTACCCAGAGATGCCACATGGAAAATGTTGCAAACTTTTTGTCGTGTCATTGTTTGTGAAAGATTTATGACGATCCCCTTCCTGAGAACTGGGGGCAAATGCACTGTGCACAGGACAAGTCAAATCTGCCTTTCCTCTGCAATTGTCACATCTCCATGGACCGTTTTGGTCGCCCCCGCACTGGGTATCACCAGACGGAGTTAAATGCTCTGTGAGGCCAGCTGCCACGTGCAGAATCACCACCACACATCTCTCTGCCCTCTTTCTGCCCTGAGCCACTAGGTTTCTAGTTTCTCTGGAATGAAGATGGACTACCTAGTACTTGAATAGAGCACCCAGGACTGGGCTTTAGTCCTCCCTCCTCCTTGCTCCACCGTCCTGAGCACTTGCAGGTGCCTGACTTTGCCCGTCTCCAGTACGATTGCTGCTCGAGACCCCCTTCCTGTGAAGCCCGCTTACCCCCTGATGTCCCCCGAGTTTGTTCTAGTCCTTTGGGCTCCTGGTACTTCCCGCGGGGGTTTCTATGGCGCTGCTGTTCTTGCTCTGAATGGTGAGATGTCCCCCCATCTGATGTGGTCTCTCCCTGATACCAGGGGTGCACCTCCACTCAGAGAAGGTGTGTTTGTTTAGCATGCAGTGGTCCTCTGTCATTGCAGATCACAGCATTGAGAAGTGTTAATGGTGCACATCATCCCTGTGGCTTACCAGCTGCTCAGATGCCTATGAACTGTTGTAGGTTTGTGGGCTGTTGCCTGGTGCCTTGGAAAGTACTTAACTGGGCATAGCCCTCGCTTCCCCTGGCCTCTAGGTGTGGGTGAGCACCACCAAGGAGAATGCAGGGAATCTCAGGAACAGTAGAAGCCCTGGGACTTAAGCCCCCAGAAGGCTGCCTTTTTCCTGGCAAGGGCTCTGGGGCTTCTGCAGTGTTCTGGGACGTCCGTCCGGTGGGTTCTTAAGCCACAGTCTTAGAAGCAGCTAATCCCAGGTTCAAGGTCTACAGCTCCTGTTGCTGTGGCCCCTGACAGCAACACCCTCCCACTGAGGATTCCCAGCAGGGCCACTAGGCTTGATTTTGACATTGATGCCCTCTGCTGCTTTCACTGAAGCAGGGGAGGACTCTCCCATTCAAGTTAGGACTTGAATTAGATTCATTAAAAGGTCTCGGAGCTTTGTGACCACCTAGAGCGGTGGGATAGGGAGGGTGGGAGGGAGATGCAAGAGGGAGGGGATATGGGGATATATGTATACGTATAGCTGATTCACTTTGTTATACAGCAGAAACTAACACACCATTGTAAAGCAATTATACCCCAATAAAGATGTTAAAAAAAAGAAAAAAAAAAAAGATCATCCTGTTGTCTGCTGGTTAGAGTTACCCTGGGGTTAGAACTCTGTTTCTTGACAAAGAGACAGAATGACAGAAATGAGTGAGTTTGTGATGTGCTTTCTTAGCATAAAAGGGGAAATAAAACATCCATGAAGGTTGGTAGTTTAAGAAAAAAAATCATGGAGATGTTTGAACAGCAATGTGAACTGCACACTTAAAATGGCTAAGATGGTAAATTTTATGTTAATGTGAATTTTAGCACAATTAAAATTTTTTTTAATTTTAAAAATCATCTGCAAGTCTCTTCCAGGCTTCCCAAGGTTGGTGATGAATGAGGATTCAGAAGCTTATTTATTAATCATTTCAGCAGGCTAAAAGAGGTTTCTCCAAACCCAATCAATATGCATTTTAAAAGTTAATTTTCCTACCATTTGCTCATAATAATCTTGATGTTTTTGTATTAGTGAGAATTTATATAATATTTCATAAATATTCATTGTTCTTTTACCACCAGTTGGCTTCTGGCTTCTGGTTATAAATATTTAGGCTATATTTCTCTCTGCAATCAGATTTATATTTTTAGTTGCCAACTAGACAGATACTTCAAACTCAAGGGGTTCAATGTTGCACTTACGTTCTGTCTTGTATTTGCCAGTCTCTGATACTAGATGAAAACACCTAGTGGTCAAGACAACAAAGGGGTTAAAAATAAACATTTGGTTTTGATTTATAAAATCAGAGGAAAATTAGAGCACTTGGAAGTATTTTTAGTGGAAGATTTTTTTTTTTTGGTTTGTGTTTAAGTTCTAGTATTCATATTTTTTATTGTGGTAAAATACATTCACAGTGTGTCTATCCATCACCACTGTGAAGTTCCAGAACATTCTCATCACCCCAAAGGAAACCCTGGGCCCATTAGCAGTCACTTTCCATCCCCACCCCAGCATCCCCAGCCCCCGGAAACTACTAGTCTTCTTTCTGTCTCTATGGATTTGCGTATTCTGGACATTGCCTACAAAGGCACGGTATTAATTTAATTGAGATTAGTCTTCAGACAGGTAAACCTGTTCTCACTCATTTTGTGGTTTGCTGTTTAAAAAGAATCTCAATGTCCAGCCACTTGGGGTTGGTTAAACTTTGTCTGGGGTGTCCCTGTATTAGAATATGCTAAATGCTAAAGCCATTAAAGGGGGCTGTAGGTACACGTTTGTTGACCTTTAGAACTATTTATATTATTTACTAAGGGAGAAGTTAGATTAAATTATAGGGTGTGATTGCATTCTGCAAAAATGCAGGCGCACAGGCAGTGTCTAGAAGGAGATAACCAAGGTATTGACAATGACAGTTTAAGGTAGATAGCTTGAGTTTTCTCAATGATCTTTCTATAGGTCTTTAATTTCTGCTTTGTGTGAACATTTGCTTAAATGAGAAATAAAGGGTTATCTGTTGCCTCAATCAGCACTAAAATGATTAGTGTAAGACTTCTTGGTATTTAAAAAATCTAACTACAGTATATTACTGTTCTTTTAATTAATTATCTTAGACAAAAATTTATTGCCCATACAATCTTGAAAATGAAAATACCGCAAGTGCATTAGTATTGAACCACATCAGTCTATCTTCACAGAATGCAGTTGGGGCAGAAATCAGTGTTTGAATATTTTAAAGTGTTTTAAAAATAGTTGTATAGATTAGCTTGACTAATGCAATTTCCAGAAAAGGGCAGACAACTCAACCAAGCAGTAAAATAAAGGATTTGGACCAGATAAGTTAAAGCTCTTTAATTCTGCAATTATTTGGCATAGTGATTTTAACACTCATGTTACCTGTTTTTTGTGACTGTAAAAAAAGGAACTTCTAATTATGTGCCTTTTACGATAGTCACAAAACTGGCAAAATGATTGAATTAAAAGAAAAGCTAGTTGAGAAACCTATTAAATGATCCCTTTATGTTATCCTGATGGAGAATGCAACATCTTTTCAGAGATAGATTTGAGATGAAAACTCTATTTTAGTCTAAATTCTTTTATCCATTATTTGTCTTTAAGATTATTGTGTGTTCTCAGATTCTTTTTTCTTAATTATTCTTTTTTTAAATTAATTAATTTATTTATTTTTGGCTGCGTTGGGTCTTCATTGCTGCTCATGGGCTTCCTCTAGTTGCAGTGAGCGGGGGCTACTCTTCATTGCGGTGCGTGGGCTTCTCATTGCGGTGGCTTCTCTTGTTGTGGAGCATGGGCTCTAGGCACGTGGCCTTCAGTAGTTGCAGCACGCGGGCTCAGTGGCTGTGGCTCACGGGCTCTAGAGTGCAGGCTCAGTAGTTGTGGCGCACGGGCTTAGTTGCTCCTCAGCATGTGGGATCTTCCCAGACCAGGGATCGAACACATGTCCCCTGCGTTGGCAGGCGGGTTCTTAACCACTGCACCACCAGGTAAGTCCCTGTTATCAGATTCTTGACACATTTTAGTATTGCACATATACTAGCCATGCCTCTCTTCAGCTAATTTACATTGATCATGTGTCGTGTTCTGATGTTATTTTCACCATATAATATTTGACAATAATGATATTAAGAGCTGACATATTTCATGCTTTCCATACCTACACATTCTCTGCCTCTGATTTGCCTTCCTAAGACCCTCACTTCAGCCACTATTTAATTTTGTGCTACCCATGATCATACATGATGATCACTCATTTTTGTTACTTTATGTATATTTTTAATAACTTAAATAAGGAAATTTGAGGAAACAGTATATAGTATTCAAGGTGCCTTGGTGTAGGGTCTCACAGAATATGCTACATATTTATGTGATTTATTGAAGTTTTGGTTTTTGCAAAGCATTTTCATTGTGAAATATGCTTACAATAAAGTGATTAAAGTATGAATGTACCGTTAAACCGCTATGATGCTATTATCTACTTAACCATCAACCAGAAACAGAACATTGTCCAAATCAAAGAAGTCCTATATCAAAGAAGTTATCCTTTCTATTCACAGTTGCCTTCCTCTCCCCAGAGGTAACAAGTGTCTTGAGTTTACCTTCCTAACTTTATTGCTTTAGTAAAAAAAATTTTATCGCTTATGCATACACCACACTCAATTTTAATTTTGCCTGCTTTTGAGCTTTGTCTAAATGGAATCTTACTCTCTCTGCTAGCTTATATCTTAGATGTTTTTTCGCCAACATTAAGATTCAAGATTGTTCTTGAGAAAGAAAAACGGAGTTGGAGGAATAAGACTTCCTGATTTCAGACTATACTACAAAGCTACAGTAATCAAGAGAGTATGGTACTGGCACAAAAACAGAAATATAGGTCAATGGAACATGATAGAAAGCCTAGAGATAACCCATGCACATATGGTCACCTTATTTTTGATAAAGGTGGCAAGAATATACAATGGAGAAAAGACAGCCTCTTCAATAAGTGGTGCTGGGAAAACTGGACAGCTACACGTAAAAGAATGAAATTAGAACACTCCCTAACACCATACACAAAAATAAACTCAAAATGGATTAAAGACCTAAATGTAAGGCCAGACACTATAAAACTCTTAGAGGAAAACTAGGCAGAACACTCCATGACATAAATCACAGCAAGATCCCTTTTGACCCACCTCCTAGAGAAATGAAAATAAAAACAAAAACAAATGGGACCTAATGAAACTTAAAAGCTTTTGTACAGAAAAGGAAACCATAAACAAGATGAAAAGACAACCCTCAGAATGGGAGAAAATATTTGCAAACAAAGTAACTGACAAAGGGTTAATCTCCAAAATATACAAGCAGCTCATGCAGCTCAGTATCAAAAAGACAAACAACCCAATCCAAAAATGGGCAGAAGACCTAAATAGACATTTTTTCAAAGAAGACATACAGATTGCTAACAAACACATGAAAGGGTGCTCAACATCACTAATCATTAGAGAAATGCAAATCAAAACTACAGTGAGGTATCAACTCACACTGGTCTGAATGGCCATAATCAAAAAATCTACAAACAAATGCTGGAGAGGGTGTGGGGAAAAGGGAGCCCTCTTGCACTGTTGGTGGGAATGTAAATTGATATCGCCTCTATGGAGAACAGTATGCAGGTTCCTTAAAAAACTAAAAATAGAAAAACTAAAAAGAGTCATGTACCACAATGTCCATTGCAGCTCTATTTATAATAGCCAGGGCATGGAAACAACCTAAGTGTCCATCGACAGATGAATGGATAAAAAAGATGTGGCACATATATACAATGGAATATTACTCAGCCATAAAAATAAATGAAATTGAGTTATTTGTAGTGAGGTGGATGGACCTAGAGACTGTCATACAGAGTGAAGTAAGTCAGAAAGAGAAAAATAGATACCGTATGCTAACACATGTATATGGAACCGTAAAAAACAAAAATGGTTCTGAAGAACCTAGGGGCAGGACAGGAATAAAGATACAGACATAGAGAATGGACTTGAGGATGTGGGGAGGGGGAAGGGTAAGCTTGGATGAAGTGAGAGAGTGGCATGGACTTATATATACTACCAAATGTAAAATCGATAGCTAGTGGGAAGCAGCAGCATAGCACAGGGAGATCAGCTCAGTGCTTTGTGACCACCTAGAGGGGTGGGATAGGGAGAGTGGGAGGGAGACGCAAGAGGGAGGAGATATGGGGATACATGTTTATGTATAGGTGATTCACTTTGTTATAAAGCAGAAACTAACACACCATTGTAAAGCAATCATACTCCAATAAAGATGTTAAAAAATAAATTAAAAAGAAAAGATTCAAGGTTGTTATGTAACTGTAGTTAGTTCATCTATATTGCTTAAAGATCTTCCTGTATGAAAATGCCTCATTTTGTTTATTCATTTTACTCTTGCTGGACGTTTGGGTTATTTCTGCTTTTAGGCTGTCATGGAACGATGCTGCTACAAATATCCTTGTGTACTAAGTACCTAAGAACATAATTACACAAAGACTGGAACTGAGTACAGAGTACGTGTGACTTCTACCTTATTATCGGTACTGACCGATTTTTTCCAAGATAGTTGTACTCATTTACATCCTCAGTAACAACTTATGAGAGTTACCCTTGTGGTACTTCTTTCTAATGCAGGGTATTGTCAATTCAAATTATTATTATTTTTTTAAAGACTTTTTTTTTTGATGTGGACCATTTTTTCTTTAAGTCTTTATTGAATTTGTTACAGTACTGCTTCCGATTTTATGTTTTGTTTTTTTTGGCTATCAGCCATGTCGGACCTTAGCTCCCTGACCAGGGATCGAACCCGTACCCTCTGCACTGGAAGGCGAAGTCTTAACCACTAGACCGTCAGGGAAGTCTCCAGTTCAGATTATTAACTTAAATTACCAAGATGTTAGGTATGCCATAGAATCCCATGTGGTTGAAATGTACATTTCCCTTATTGCCAGTTAGGTTGAACACAATTTCATGCATATGGCCATTCGGTTATCCTCTTTTGTGAAGCCCTTTTCTCATTGGTTTGTCCTAGTTCTTTAAATATTTTTTATAAGTCCTTTGTTAGTTGTGTGTTAACTATCTTCTGTCATTCTGTGCCTTGTTTTTCACTTCCTGCCTGGTGTTTTTGAATGAATAGAATTTTTACCTTAGTCAGACTTGTTAAATTTTGTCTTTTATGTTTAAGACTTTTTGTGTACTATTTAAGGAATCTTTCTGTATACCAAGGTCTAGAAGATATTCTTCTATATTATCTTATAGAACCACTATGTATTTTCCTCTCTATTTTGTTGTTTAATCAACTTAGACTTTATTTCTGTGCATGATGGAAGGGCCACATTCTGTTTTCCTCTATCTTCCTTTCTCCTTCCTTCCCTTCTTTCCTTACCACTAACTTCCAATATGGAAACCTGATTTCCCCAATACCGTTATGTAAAAGATTCTCTTTTCTCCTGTGCCACCTTTGCCATAAATCAACATAAAGACAATAACCATATGCATATATGTAGTTATGAATCTGGGCTCTCTATTCTGTTGCACCAGTCAGGTTGTCCATTTCTGCACCAGCAACTACACAGTCTTGACCACAACGGTTATGTATTATGTTTTCACATCTGCTAGGACAAGTCCTACCTTGTCCTTTCCAAGTTTTCTAAGAGTATTTTGGAACATTTCCATTCATATTTCAAAATCAGCTTGTCAAGTTCTACAAAAATACCTGTTGAGGTTTTGACTGGGATTGTCTTAAATCTATAGATCAATTTGGGAGAGGTTTAGTATCTTCAGTATATCATGCCTCTTAGTCAGTGAACATGATGATGTCTCCATGTATTTAGATCTCCTCTAGTCTTGCTCAGTGAAGTTTTATAATATAACTTAGAGAGACCTTGAACAGCTTCGGTTCAGGGTACTTGATATTTTTTAATGCTATAATAAAGTTATATAAAAAAATTCAATTGTTGCTGGTACCTATAAATATATTCCTCTTTTGTGTGTAGACTTTGTATCTACCTACCTTCTTAAATTCACTTATTAACTCTAAAAGTTTTTCTGTAGGTTCTTTTGTATTTTCTATATGTATAGCATTCTTTTCTTATCAATGCACCTTCATTAATCGTTATTAAAATCAGTGGAGTTCACTGAGACTCCCCGATTGCTGTCCTCACCTGTGATTGGGGAACGTACCATCTGTGAATGTATCTGTGAATGTGAGATGATCCTCCCCTGCCCCAGACCTTTTAAGGAGTGTGGGATACTTGGATTTGGGCATCTTGCAAAATATGAGTCTAGCTAGAACCTGATCAATAAAATTGTCCCACTTACCCCAGGCCCTTAAAGTTAATTGTGCATATTATTAAGATGATGAGAAGCTATTGAAATCCGACACTGACAGCATTAAACTCCCCCCTCCCTAGTTGCTAGCAGTCACACTCAATAGGCAGTGAGCCCCCGAACATGTACCAACTCTATTATGGCGCCGCCGGATAGACCTTCTTCTGATGGTGGAAATGTTTTATGTCTGTGCTGTCCTGTATGGTAAACACCGACCACGTGTGGCTGTTGAGTACTTGAAATCTGGCCAGTGCAACTGGGGAGCTAAGCTTTTAGTTAATTGAAATTTAAATTTACATAGACGCAATTGGCTAATGGTTACTGCTCTGGGGAGTGCTGTAGAGAACCCACATTTAGAAATATCCTAATCCTTTCCTTCTCGTAAGTCTGGCAGCCTTTAGCCAGAAGAACTTTTGCTTCCTCCTGTCTCCTTTCTCTGAGGCTTTCTTTTACCTTTCCTAGTTCGAGGCACCTTTTTAGCTTCATTTGCTGGGCCCTGTGTCCTGAGGACTCTGACCTTGGGCATCTTACCCTGGTTACCCATTTCCCATTTTCTGATATTTCTACATGACAGCCCGCCGATACTATCACAAATGGGCAGTATTTCATCTGTATTGCAGTTTGGAAAGACATGTAGATAAATCCAAGCACTTGATCAACATTGATGTCAGTTTTGAACTCAGCCTCTTAGTAAATTGAGTTCTGCCTGTAATAAGACAGCTAGTCTACTTGAGTTCTACAGAGAGTACTACATCTCTTTATTGATTCATTGATTCATTCATTGATTATGTCATTCGTTCACTCAAATAATTATTGAAAAACTATTATGGGGGCTTCCCTGGTGGCTCAGTGGTTGAGAGTCTGCCTGCCGATGCAGGGGACACGGGTTTCGTGCCCCGGTCCGGGAGGATCCCACGTGCCGCGGAGCGGCTGGGCCCGTGAGCCATGGCCGCTGAGCCTGCGCGTCCGGAGCCTGTGCTCCACAACGGGAGAGGCCACAACAGTGAGAGGCCCGCGTACCGCAAAAAAAAAAAAAAAAAAAAGAGAAAAAGAAAAACTATTATGTATCTGGTAGGTAGTGCATATTCAACAGTAAACAGACTCAGGAGGGTTACAATTTATTGAGGAATATAGGCAAGTATAGAGGTAATTCCAATTGTATAATGGCAGTTAGAATTATAGAAGAGCAATGCTGGGAACACAGGGTGCTGTGGAGACACAGAAGAAAGGGTACCCGACGTCGGATGCTTGTACAAAGCTTCAGAGAGGAAGTGAGGTCTAATCGGAGAGCTGGAGGATGGTAAGGATTTATGGCGAGAGGATGGGGAATGAAGCCTGTTCTAGACAGATACATTAGTTCCCTGTTGTTGCTGTAATAAATCACCACACATTTCATGCCTTAAAATAAGAAAAACTATCTTATAGTCCTAGCGGTCAGAAGTCCCCACATGGATCTCACTGGGGTGAAATCAGGGTGTCAGTACTGCATTCCTTCTGGAGGCTGTAGGAGAGAATTAACTTCTTTGTTTTCTCCAGCTTCTAGAGGCTTCCTGATTTCCTTGTCTCGTCCATCTGCGAGGCCAGCAACCTGGCTTCTTCCTGTCTCCACCTCTGACCTCTTGCCTCCCTCTGCCACTTGTAAGGACTTTTTTGTGATGACGTTGGGCCCACCCGATAATGCAGGACAATCTGCCCATCAGGGTCAGCTGATTCGAAACCTTAATTGCACTTGCAGTCTTAATTTCCCCTTTTCCATGCAACTGAACACAGTCACAGAGGGGATTAGGGGATTAGGACATGGACATCATTGGGGGTGGGGGAGGGCTTTATTTTGCCTTCCACAGAAGAGGAATAATACAGCATATTCAGAAGGTGGAAAGAAATTCAGAATGGCCGAAAGCTTAGCCCATGCAGGAGCAAATAACAGGAGAACGGATGAAGAGGGAAAGCATGAAAAACGTGACTGAATTCATCCTAAAGAAAATGGGGAGGGGTGGTTAGATTAAAGGGAAATAATTAGATTTGGGTTATTGAAAACTTCCTCTGCCTACACTTGGAGGCTCATAACTGATAACACGTGCCTCCTTCATTGGCTATGAATTGAAACTTGTTAATTTAAATTATCAGAACTTAATCTGAAATGTGAAAGAGTAAGAAAAAATGAATTGGCCTGTATATAGGCAGAGCACCAAAAATGCAATGCTGAAAATAATTTGATGGGAGGCTATTCAAAATACTGGTTAAGTATTTAGATGTGGACTCTTCCATCTAGTGAATACCCATCAAAGGTGGACCCAAACTACATAGGAGGATTTGTTGGTTTATGTAAGTGAAAATTGTAAGAGTAATCTTTCAGGCATACTGGGTCCAGGGGCTCAAATAATGCCCTTTGTCATCCATCAATATGTCCTACAGGAGCTCCAGGCTGTAACCCTACTGGACAGTCACCCCAGCACCAAGCGGGGGGCCAGGAGTTCAAATACAAGTCCTAGGATTTAGTCCCGTGCTCATCTCTGAACCCGTCTCTGTGGCCAGGGACATGTGATATACAAATTGGGCAGTTCAGAGTAATAGTTGTGTACTCTGATTTTTAGGCAATGATATTTTGAAAGTTTGCATCTGAAAGTAACAGTATGTTTTAAGAGTTGTAAGGAACTTTGTAACCAAATTTCAATTAAACCAGCTCAGGGCTTCCCTGGTGGCGCAGTGGTTGTGAGTCTGCGTGCTGAAGCAGGGGACGTGGGTTCGTGCCCCGGTCCGGGAGGATCCCACGTTCCGCGGGGCGCCTGGGCCTGTGGGCCATGGCCGCTGGGCCTGCGCGTCCAGAGCCTGTGCTCCACGACGGGAGAGGCCACAACAGTGGGAGGCCCGCGTACCGCAAAAAAAAAAAACCAAAACAATTAAACCAGCTCAGATGGGTACATTGTCTAAATTTCTTTGTCCCATGTTACCATCAGTGTGGATCTGAAATCTATGTTATTGCTAGTCTCTGATTGCATTCTACAGATGGACCTGGATTTGAAATCTTAAGATGTACATGCCTATGTTCTACAAACTTACCCTTTAAAATCAGCACAAAGGCTTTTGGTAATTGATATCATTTGCCTGACTTTGAAAAGGGAAATATTTAATTAAACTTCCTTTAAAAATGAAATAAAACCATGCTTTTATTTTAGATCACTTTCTTCCCTTAAGCAACTGACTGTCTCTTTCAGTCTCTGTCAGCAGACTTAATCTCACTTACGGTAAGTCCTTTTCAGTCATCTTATCTTCATTTAAATACAGATGTACTTTAGGATAATTCCATGTTCTTTATACATTGAGTATTAATGACATCCTACTCCCAGCGTTTCTTGCAATTGTGCTTAATGTTTGTAAATGGGCCATCTCTACTCTTTTAAGGGCACAATTTCCTAGTGAGCAAATGGAAAATATATTAGAATGTGGTTATTTCTATGATTGGTTTTATTTATGTGAAAGTGACAGAAACATTTGAAGTCACTTCCCATCTTTACCGTCTTCTGTTTGGAGGTGCTGCTGTTCCTGACACAGCCGTCACCCACGTTTCTCTGAAGGTGACTCTCAGAAACACAGCTCTGAATCTGACACCTTTCTCTCCTTCCACGTTCCCAGCTTTGTTTTTAACATTTACCTGTTGATAACACTTTTTTTTTCAAACGTAAGCATCTCTGAAACTGACCTCATCATCTTAGTTTCTCTGTTGCACTCGCTCCCCCTGTTCTGAAGTCACCATGGTTCCTCATTTCTTCCCACACGGTTTCTACCCATTTCTTTCCAGAATGATTGCTACCCATCTGTTCAGTTTCTTAGAAGATTTTCTGAACCTCTTCAATAACCTGATATGCTTCTGTCTAAATCTCTTTCACTTCAATCTCAGTGCGATTGAGATAAAAACTTTCTAAAACATTATTAAAGTCCAAAGAGTTTTGAGAGTTGAGCTTATATCCCACTCCTCCTCTTGGCAACAGGTTTAGAAGCAATTTTTGTGAACTTTTTAGTCCTTGTGCATTATTTGGTAATACTTGTTTGTTCCATGGGCACCTGTCTTTTTAAAAAAAATTTTATTGAGATATAGTTGATTAACAATGCTGTGTTAGCTTCAGGTGTACAGCAGATTGAGTTATACACACACATACACACACACATGCATAATCTTTTTTCAGATTCTTTTCTACTATAGGTTATTATAAGATATTGAATATAGTTCCCTGTGCTCTACAGTAGGACGTTGTTGTTTATCTATTTTATATATAGTAGTGTGTATCTGTTAATCCAAAAGTCCTAATTTATCCCTCCCCCCTTCCCCTTTGATAACCATAAGTTTGTTTTCTATGTTTGTGAGTCTACTTCGGTTTTGTAAATAAGTTTATTTGTATCATTTTTTTAGATTCCACATATAGGTGATATCATATGATATTTGCCTTTCTCTGTCTGACTTACTTCACTTAATATGATAATCTCTAGGTCCACCCATGTTGCTGCAAATGGCAATATTTTGGCTTTTTTTATGGCTGAGTAATATTAGATTCTGTATATATACTACATCTTCTTTATCAATTCCTCTGTTGATGGACATTTAGGTTGTTTCCGTGTCCTGGCTGTTGTAAGTAGTGCTGCTATGAACGTTGGGGTGCATGTATCTTTTCAAATTATATTTTTCTCCAGGTATATGTATGGTTATCTGTCTCATAGTTTAGCTTGGACCATGAGCTCTTGGAGAGCAGAAAGCATGGCTTATGCTTACTGGGTAAATTATTTACAAAACCGAGTACTAATCTTTACAAAAGGTAGCTGCTTGGTAAATTTAGTAGGGAAATGATAAAAGAGAGTTTTGAAGTTAGGTGAGAAGCTTGTTTTTTCTTCAAGATGGCAGAACACATTGACATGGGTAGCCCCTCCAATCTCAAATCAAATGAAGTGCTAGAGAAATGTAGTTGACCCTTAAGCAATGCAGGGGTCAGGGGTGCCGACCCTCCACTCAGTTGAAAATCCGTGTATAACTTATAGTTGGTCCTCTGGATCACAATAGTAATACTGTAGAATTTACTATTGAAAAAAATCCATGTGTAAGTGGACCCACGCAGTTCAAACCCGTGTGGTTAAAGGGTCAACTGTACATCAGAATTTTAATGTTAAAAATATATTTAAAAATACATACTCAAGCTCAGAACCCATTATGGGAAATCTTCAGGTAGCAGGAATGAAGAGGGAGGCCTCAGCCATGAAGGACAAGGGGACAACTTGAGCAGCCATGTATGTGCTTTAGGGTCTGGAGTTTTAGGCTGAGGCTGTAGACCTCACTGGAAATGGTCTTAGACTTGGGTGTGGAAGTCCCACTGGAAAAATTAACTTAATCCGTGTTGGAACTTGGACCCTGGCAGACACCTGCACTTTCATGTTTGATGAGCTAAATTTTCATCCTATGGGAGCCCCCAATTCAGAAGCGAGTGTCAAATTTGGTCTGCAAATCAGTGTACCCAAAGGACTTCAGCGGGGATGCCTCTACAACCAGGACGCTTGTGGGACCTCCATGGGAAAAATGGATTCTGGATTATTGTGAGTTCCCAGACAAAAATTATGAACACATCTGAAAATCCACTGTCAAGAGGTATAGTCAGCAGATACAGCAAACCAGATCAAACTCACCAATTACAGATAATGAAAGCCAGAGGAGTGCAATCTGCAGGGCACAATGAGGGCGTTAAAAATAACATGCAAATAATTTAAAGAAGGAGAACCTAGAAATAAACATAGAGCCATTAAATGTTTTAAAATATCCAATATATTTGTTCAAGAGTGGACCAGACACAGCAAAGGCAGGATCCGGGTACGGAAAGATGGACCTGAGGCCATGGCGGGGTTGGTTTGCGCAGAGCTGGGCTGTGACTGCCCTGTAGATGGATGGTGATGCTGGGGATCCTCATTCTTCCTCGTTCTCCCCCTTTTCAGTGGACTCGGGGCATCCGATAGGCACAAGCGCAGAACTACCGGCTTCATTGTTTTGCTCCTTTGCTTTCAATTTAGGGGACCTTATTTTTCTTAACTGTGTCTTCAGAGGTGATGTTATGAACCTGGTTCATGAGGAACTGGGCTACCATTTTGGCGAGGATCTGGTACCTAGAACTGTTTCAGGGATGGAGGGAGATAACCTATGTGGATCAAGGCTGCTTTCTGGGGGACCAAACTTGCTTTTCTTTTCCTTTCTCCCTGATTGCAGTGCTCTCTGCTGGTTTTTATTGTCCACATCTCTTTCCCCTTCCGTAGGTGACAGCAACAGGTGGGTTCTGACTCCTCTTAGGTCCCTGGGTGGTGGTCCTTTTGAGAGTCTTGCATCCTGAGACAAGCAATTTTCTTCTGCATTCCCGGCATTTTCTCCTTTGATAAACGTGGGTCTGCTTCCAAGGTTCATGTTTCTTCATATATTCCAGTTTTCAAAGATGAAATTGTTGGGCTTCCCTGGTGGTGCAGTGGTTGAGAGTCCGCCTGCCGATGCAGGAGACACGGGTTCGTGCCCCGGTCCGGGAGGATCCCACATGCCGCGGAGCGGCTGGGCCCGTGAGCCATGGCCGCTGAACCTGTGTGTCCGGAGCCTGTGCTCTGCAACGTGAGAGGCCACAACATTGAGAGGCCTGCATACCGAAAAAAAAAAAAAAAGATGAAATTGGTGGTGGTGTCATTGTTTTCTTCATAATGCTGACATAGAGTAGTTTTTTAAAAAATCAAAATATAGTTGATTTACAATGTTGTGTTAGTTTCAGCTGTACAGCAAAGTGAGTCAGTATATATATATATATATATATATATATATATATATATATATATATATATACCTTTCAGATTCTTTTCCCTTATAGGTTATTACAAAATATTGAGTATAGTTCCCTGTGCTATACAGTAGGTCCTTGTTGGTTATCTGTTTTATATATAGTAGTGTGTATATGTTCATCCCAAACTCCTAGTTTATCCCTCCTTCCCCAGAATAGATTTTTAAAAAGCTATCTGCTGAAATGTCTCCTTTAGGAAGATGATTTCCTTATATACTGCTTCTGGAATGTTGGCAGCAAAAATGGGAAACAGAAAAATTAAACTTTTTATAAGTTAAGTTGACTAAAGTTTATTAAAATATGAGCTATTAGGCAGTCCTTTGACACTTTGTTACCTTAAATTACAAAAAAAAAAAAAACCCACAAAATACCTGATACCTGTAGGTTTTTAAAAACCTTGTTTGCTACTGACCCACATACCCATCTGTCTGTTCCCTGCCCCCATTTTATGTATTCTACTAACAAGAATGCCTAGTTAAAATTATTACTTAAATATTGAAAAGGCATCTAAAAAAGAAGTTATCTGTGTTTAAAAAGTGATTGCTTGAATTTCTTTTTGTTGTAATCAGTTATTTTTGTGATTTTTAACACCCAAGAAGCCCCCCAAATGACCAAAAATTGCAGCACCATGTTGAGAAATGAAAAATAAGTACTGCCTAATTTGCTGAGACTTTGATCATTGATTTTAGGTAGTTTTATGTGTTTGAGGAAATAGGTATAAATATTTGACTATATGTATTTTTTTTTTTTTTTTTTGCGGTACACGGGCCTCTCCCGTTGCGGAGCACAGGCTCCGGACGCTCAGTCTCAGCGGCCATGGCTCACGGGCCCAGCCGCTCCGCAGCATGTGGGATCTTCCTGGACCGGGGCACGAACCCATGTCCCCTGCATCGGCAGGCGGACTCTCAACCGCTGCGCCACCAGGGAAGCCCCGACTACGTGTATTTTTTGACTTTATTTTTACATTTGACTCAGTGTGGGTGGAGTCTACACAAGTTTACTATTTGTTCCATGGCTATAGGTCTTGCCTCACATAATTAATTACTCTAGAGGTACAGACATAGCCTTTTATCTTTTCGTCTCTGCTATCCCAGGAAAAGACATGTTTTCTTGTGTCCCAGTGTCCCATGTACATTCATAGCATACTGGAGTCTGTCTGTCGAGGGGACTGGGAGGGGCTTTGAGTGAATGTATTAAAGGCATTTCCCCAAACCTCCTATTTGCCAGTATTTCTTCCTTCATCTCTATTTCATCAAACCTGTGAAGTAGAAACAAACTTGACAGAGTGGAATTTAATGTTCCCTTTTTATGTCTTCTCACACTCCCTTGAAGAATTAGAGCTGTGTCTTGAAGTGGTTCCAAAGCAGAGAGGAGAAGCAGGGGTGGGCATGCGGGCCTAGGAGGCCACCATCCCTGACCACAGGGAGGAGACTCGGTGCCCATGGGGAAACAGGTCTTCTTCACTGGGAGATTCTGGGCAGTGATTCCTAGGCAAAATCTACTTCATTTAAATGTGTGAACCTAAGCACATAGAGAAAATGTGGCCTGTACTTCTCAAGGGAACTCTATGAGGTTCAAAGCAAAGAGCTGTGTCATTTTTAATTCTTCACTGGATTCAAGTAGAAAATGGGCTTGCATTGGGTGACATACTTGAGATTCTTCTCCTGCTGTGCTCAATCTTCCTGTCTGACAAAGGACAAGGGAGGCTGAATTGTTGAAATTACATCTGCAATAGCAAATGATCTCAGCTGATCCTGCAGCAGGTTTTTCATCAGTTGGACATGCAGTTAAACTCTAAATATGCGAAAAGAGGCATGTTTTTGAATAAAGAATATTTTATTAGCTTTGTTAGTATTATGTCATAACTGTCTCTAATATTCTATATTAAAAGTGAATATATGGGACTTCCCTAGTGGTTTAGACCCGGCGCTTCCACTGCAGGGGGTGTGAGTTCGATAGATGCCTGGTCGGGGAACTAAGATCCCACATGCGGCATGTGGGGCAAATAAATAAATAGATAGATAGATAGATAGATGTTTATCTGTCCAAGGTCTGTGGTTGGGAAAAACCCCTGTTTGAAAAAAAATAAAAGTGAATATAAACTGAGTAGAAACATATTCATCTCTGTTTTATAGCATTTTTCTGGTTGGAAGAAATGGAAGCAATTCTGAGACTCTCAGATTTAAATAATAGTAATAATAATAGTGGCCAATTATTATTAGAGTGCCTGCTCTAAGTCTGGTGTGGTGTTGTTTAACTGCACACTTAATTCTCTATAATCATTACCCACGTTGGGGCAGTGAAGGACCCTGGGGCTTAAGGAGGTGAAGGAACCGTTTCAGTTCCCAGAGCCTGGCTTTCCCTGACTGCATCCTCCTGGAATCAACCAGTCTTCCTTGGGAGGCCTCTAGGAGGAGGTGGGGAGACAGCCAGCTCTGAAGTGGGCATGGGTTCAAGTTCCCGCTCGGAGGCTTGGGCAAGTTCCTCGGCATCTCTGGGCCCCGATCCCATCTGCAGGTTACAGCACTGCCTCTTCACTAGGCTCCAGGGAGTTAATATAGGAAGAGAGCTTGGAAGGGTAAACAGGCTTCTCCAAAGCATTCCCTTCTCTGGACAGCTGCTCTTGGCCCATGTCACCCGCCCTGGGTTTGGGCAGGGTGCCCGGAGAGGGGGCACCTGAGTCTGCAGCTCCTCCTTCCTCACTGCGGCCACTGCCCATGCTGTGTCCACAGCCCCTGGACTGAGTTCCTAATTCCTGTCCACCTCCACTTTCCCTGCCATACTCCCCCGACCCCAGCAGTCCTGTTCTGATTAAATGCTCGGGATGACCTGGGCACATGTTAATTTTGCAGTGAAGGTAAGTTTTACTGGAGCCCTAAGTGTGATGGGGCAGGGAAGTGGGGGAGAATGCGGGTGGGAGCCAAAGAGGGCAGCAGCCTGAGGATACTAGAGACTCATTCCTACCAGAACCTCAGAAGTGCGTCTTGCTTTGGGAGCAAGCGGACATTCTCAGCAACGAGTTGTCCGGAGAAAGTCAGTGGTCCTGAGCTTCCGCAGAACATGGCGACTTTGGAATAATAGGAGGTGGGTGGAGTCTGAGAGTGGG
Source organism: Grampus griseus (assembly GCF_964374135.1). NCBI lineage: Eukaryota > Metazoa > Chordata > Mammalia > Artiodactyla > Delphinidae > Grampus > Grampus griseus. The sequence continues at coordinate 30,889,933 of NC_139006.1, read as the reverse complement.
GATGAAAAAGGCAACTGGAGAAGCAGCTGGAATCAGAAATACCTACTTTTCGGGATCTACAGGAGCAGAAGACCCCCACCCCCACCCCCTTTTTATCCCCTTCCCCGGCTCTGGTCCCTGCTTCTCTGGGCCTCTGGCACTGCCCTGTGGCAAGCTGCGGCTGAGGTATGGATGGAGCTGAGTCCCCCAAATGCAAGGCACTTGTCCTGGTGGCATTGTCACCTGGTAATCAGGTTAGTGGTACACGTGTTACAGCGCTATCCCTGGGACACACACGGCCACATGACTCATTGTGAATTACCCAAGGATGCAAATTACCTGACATACATAGTTTCCTTAAGAACATTCATTATGATCTCTAGGTAGCCTGCTTACAAATGCATTTCTTGGGCAAAGCCTGTATGTAAGCAGTGGGCTGTATACATTTGCACTTGACTCATAAAGCTTTAGAGATGCCAGAAATAGTGTGAGCTGAGTGCCTTATTCGCCTGAAAGACACCTACTTAGCAATGTGTGTGTGTGCGCGCACACACACACACACACACACACGAGAGAAACAGAGGGAGGGAGGGAGAGATTGCAGTTTGAACAGACGTTTAGAAGGTACTGTCTCTGGAGTTTGGTGGAGGGCATTAAAGCTGTGGACAGATTGTAGCAAAATTTCGAAAACACGTCCCTTAGTAGTAGTGGTGGTAGAATGCATTGTACTTGTCAAGCCTATCTTGTATGAAAGAGGCTCCAACCAGAGGGCTGCTTTTCCTTAGCAACTTTTTTTCCTATTTGACATGTCTAGCGTTTTACCAAAGCCCACTCTGTTTTTTCAGTACTTTTTGTACTTTATGCTATTTTCAATGAAGATAGGAATTTAACTTCATTTTCAATGAATAAAAATCAATATTATCCATGGTTTTACATTTTTTTTCTGAACAATTGAATACTTCTTCAAGTCTGCGTTCTGCTCAACAATTTTTTTCAATCAGTATTCGGCTGAAATTGCCACAAGTCGGTTTGCAGCTTGGCAACCAGCTTGCGTCTAGAAAACAGTCCTGCAAGGAAAAGTACGCAGATGTCAACCAGGTTGCGTGGAACATTTCTGCAAGGAGCAGGGGAGAGGCAAGAGTGACCTATCCTGTGTCACAGGCTGGGCCGGCAGGTCCTAAACTGGTGTCCGTCACAGCCAACCTCCTTCCAAGTACTGAAGAAGTCTCCCTGCGCCTCGTCCCCCTGCAGTGGAAGCTGTTTGCCCTGATCGCACAGCCCCAGTTTGCACTGGGCTGGAGTGGGTTGCTTTGCCAGTTCAAAAGCCGTGATGTCTGCTGTATGGCTGCAGCCAGGCCCAAGCTGCCATCTGTGGGCTGAGTGCCAAGGTCACGGGGCCCAGGGGCTGGCTTCCCGGGGGCTGGCTCCCCCGTGGCACTGTGACACCAGTGGGGCAGATACCAAGGAACTTCATGGGAAGTTCTGTCCCCCAGTTAGAGTCTGTATTCTAAACACGTGGAAGAATTCATATAGCCAGGTTTGGTGGGTGATTTTGCACATGTATGGCTGTTACCCGAAAACTGAGTTCACCTCTTGGTGGGTGTGGAGACAATGCACTTTTGCCTGGGGGTGGATATATACCAGCATATTAGATACTATTTGGGGCTAATTATTTTGTCCTCCTCCCGCTCTTCTCTAGTAGTTGACAGCTGACCACTGTATAAGCCTAAACTTGCACAATGGATAAAATATAAGACATGGATTTTATTATAACAAAAGGATCCCTAGCTTTGTGAAGGATTTTAAACGATTCCATTTACAAAATGATTTCTCTGCCATTGGTCCTATCTACTGCGTGAAATGATGCATACGTGCCTAGGGATGCACTTTGGCCGTTCTGTTGTCCTGTATCAGTGTGATGGATAGAACCATCTCCAGTAGGATAACTGGGGTCACCTTGTAAAACTGGACTTGTCTTTGCACCATGTGATTCTCAGAAGTCGTGGAATTGGGGCACAGGTCCTGGAAGCCGTCCTGTGCACCTCTGGGCAGCGTTAATCTCACTGCTGGTCTCCACTTGGAATGAGTTTCAAGGAGGCCGGTAGGGACTGAGGCTACTGCCCTCCTTATCCAAGCACTGAAGGATGAAAGAGGCTTCGTGCCAGAAAGGGATGCTCTGCCACACAGATGGTCCACGCGAAAAATGGTGTCTTTCCTTAACCTCACACTCATTGGGGAGGGATTTTACAAATTAATTGCTCCTTCCCCCCGGGGTGAAATTAGTTTGCTTTTGTCTTGGCCAACACCCTCTTTGGAGGGAGCTTTTAATGAAAGTTGTCAGAGAAAGATGTAACTTAATTTCTAGGGAATATAATTCCAGACGACCACACTGCTTCTTCTAAACTAGCTGAGTTTTGCTTGTTTTATAAGTAGCTCAGAGAGTAAAGAAAGCACTGTTAATTTCCTTAGCTAGATCTGGGTATTATTGCTTCTCCATGAGAGCTTTGAAATTTATCTAACCACATTCATTCAGTCATTCAAGAGCAGCTGTGACTCCATCCTAAAGTGAAATTATTCCTTCCCTTCTTTGTGGCTCATCCTCCCAGGTACAGACTGACATCCTGGCCTCTGTGACACTTAATTGCATCCTTATATATCTTCTCTTCCCCCTGTGGACTCGGGGGTCTTATTCATCCTTGTATCTACCACAGACTCTGGCACACAGCAGATTCTAGGAGGGAATAAATAAAGAATTGTCTTAAGCACATCTGAATCCTGGCTTGTTCTTAGTAGCTATGCTATCTTGGGGACAGTTCCCCACCTTTCTGTCCCAGGTTTCTGCACACCAACATGGACATAATAAACCCTACACACAGAGTTGTGGTCAAAATTAAATGTCTATGAAGTACTTACTCTGTGCCTGTGAGTGAATGCTTAGTCTGTGGCCTTCTTCAGCGGTAACCTGCCAGTCTTATTGCTATGGATGGAGTGGATGCAGGAATGCACTTGTGTTGTTGCCGACTTCCGTGCTAGGATGTGGAATTCGTGTTCTGATAGTGACACACGGAAACTCCTGGGGAGTACAGTGCATGAGAAGGGAAGACTCCAAGGTGAAAGGTGTAAGTCAGTTTAAGGTTAGGGTTGAGGAAGTTTCTCAGGAGAGATAAGGTGTGGGCAGTGATTTCAGGAAAGAATATCATTTTCTAGACAGTCCGTGTAGTAAAGTAGAGGTAATATGGCTGAGGGATTTCCAGGGGTTTAATAATTGTAGGGTGTGCCATTGAGAGTGGGGGAGGGATTGGGGGAGGGTTCTGGGGAGAGATGGAGAGAGGGTGGAGTGGGAGGCAACCCCCTCCACAGAGGCAGCCAGGAGCCACGGAAGGGTTTTGTAAAGTAGAGGGTCATGGTCAAGGGGCCATTTTGTGAAAAATTAATGCCAGCTGAGTCTCCAGCTCTGGTGATGAAGTCCATGGCTAATTTATACCTGTGCTGTACCTTAAACTTGAGTGAGACTGCGGGATCTTCCTGGAAACCAATGGGTAGGGTCTCTAAAGGACCCCTTGGTAAGTCCTTTGAACCTTCAACCCTCACTGCCCACCCACCTCCCCCCTCCCCGATCAGTCACATCTGCCCTGGTCCTGATGCTGTGCCACACACAGCAGGGTCCTCCCCTAGTAGAACATCTCCCTGGAGCCGGGGAGGCAGGCGATGCGTCTCCAGGTGACCCGTTTCCCTCCTGCTTGCCTGAGCCTGGCTGGTGCAGGACCTGGTTGGAGGAAAGTGAACTAACTAGCTGGATTCTGGCTGCTTCAGCCCACAGCCGACAGTTGGGATCACCAACGAAATCAAAGGTAGTCCTCTTAGAATGGGTCCTCTCTATTTCCTGGGGCCGTCGCCCAAGAAAGCTACTCACCCGACACTGTGAAATGCACTTTGCTTTTATTTTTGTGTGGCTTTGGGGAAGGGACACTTAGAGTCTGTCCGCAACAGACACTGATCTTGAATGTAGAGGAAATTAGGGTGAGAGAGCCCCTAGGTTTCCTGCTAGAAACTGGCCTCTTGAAAGCTTCCCCAGGCCCCAGAGCTCCCTCCCTGGGAGCCCCACCTTCTACCTAAAGACTCCAGTGTTCACGTGTTGCCAGGCTGCTGATCCGTTGGTGACTTCTGCTGCCGGTGCCACCGTGGCCAGTAGGGAAGGGAAAGTGCTTTCCCTTTGGCTGCTCTGTCCCGAGCATCGGTCAGACCCTTCCCGTGGATTCTTGGCTGGACAGAGACCAGGCTGGCATCTGCAACCTGACTTTGCCAGGGCTTCAGCTCCAGTGGAGGGAAGTGCAGCGTGGAGATCCTGCAGCAGGGCAGGACCTACCCCTGGGGCCTCTGCTGACCCCTGCCTTTCTCCCTCCCACCCCTGTAGCGCCCCACCCCCCTTAAGTAGACCTACCTACTCCCAGCCCAGACAGAGGGGACTGTTGACTCTAGGAAGGAGGAGAAATTCTGGAACCCTGGTCCAAATCCTACCTCCACACTTCCTACCAGGACTGATCTCAGTGCAAGTGACGAGCCGATCACCCTCTGGTAGCGCTCACCCCTCCCCCAGGACCCTAGTCTGGCTCTGTGGCCCCAGCAAGGCTATGCCCTAGTAGCCCAGTGTGGAGCACTTCCCATGGTCTGGATTCTTTGGAGAAAGACAGCACCTGTGCAGTACAGGGACAGCCTGGTACACGTTCCTTCTCACGCTGTCTCCATCTAGAATTTAGAAAAATGCTAGTGAAACACAGAGAAGACCTTCTCCTTGGCACTGTTGTCAGAATAAGCTCCCCAGAGGAGGTGGCATTTCTCAGTGTCCCGCAGGGCAGTATTGGCCCTGACGTTTCCACAGGGCGGTGTCAGCCTGCACAGGGCCTCATGTGTCCCGGTGGACGCACAGGAACAGCTCCGTCCGTGGTGGTCTGATGGTCACCAGCCCAAGGGCAGTTGGAAGCCACCGTGTTTGTGTGCTGGGGGTTGCTGTGTTTTGATTTTTGCTCCATAGTACTCTCTTTCTTTGAAAAAAAAAGATGCTTAAGTATTAAAATATTTCCTTTTATTGCTAATTGTTTTCTTCTCTCCTTTTCCCATTTCTTTTTTTCTATTTCTTTCAGTAAGTAGTAAGACTAGTCCTATCTAGACTAGTAAGGTACATTGTTCAGTTTACTTGTAATTGAGGAGATAGAGTAGGAGTTTGGGATTAACATATACATACTACTATATATAAAATAGTTAAACAACAGGGACCAACTGTATAGCACAAGGAACTCTACTCAATATCTTATAATAACCTATAATGGAGAAGAATCTGAAAAAGAATATATATACACATGTGTATGTATAACTGAATCACTTTTTGCTGTATACTTGAAACTAACACAACACTGTAAATTAGCTATACTTCAATTAAAAAAAATAAAATAAAATTCAGTTGTACTTTGTAGTTTCCTGCCCAATTACTAAGGTTAAAAGCTTTGTCTTGCCATTTACAATACAGCAAGACACCACCTCAAAATACGACTCTCTCTGCGGATGTGGTGAGAGGATAAAGACCTCCTGGTCCCAGTGGCCTTTGTCCAGGCTGACTCAGAGCAGGACATGCACCTGCTGTCAGGTGCACGGTCTGGCCCAGAGGCGTGGGAGCAGACCTGCTACATTACGTAGCGCTGGGCTGGCTGCTCGCTGGAGCCTCTGGGTGAATGGATCATCACTGTGCTTTCCAGACCAGTTTTTCTTCATGGATCTATGCCACATGCTTAAACATGGCCATCTGTCTGTCTGTGTCAAACATGGAGATACAGATCTTCTCCTGCTCCTCTTGGTATAAGGCTTACTGTCATTTCACATGTGGTGTCTGTCAGTGCCGCGGGGACCAGAGTCTCTGTCTGGCTTTTTTTTTTTCCTTTCTTTGTGGTACGCGGGCCTCTCACCGTCGTGGCCCCTCCCGCTACGGAGCACAGGCTCCAGACGCGCAGGCTCAGTGGCCATGGCTCACGGGCCCTGCTGCTCCGCAGCATGTGGGATCCTCCCGGACAGGGGCACGAACCCGTGTCCCCTGCATCGGCAGGCAAACTCTCAACCACTGTGCCACCAGGGAAGCCCCTCTGTCTGGCTTTTAAGAGGAAGTGGCAAGGAGCCAGGATGTGGCATCCCTAATTTTAGGTGCAGTTTATCCTCAATAGAATAGAGGTTAATTGCTGAGGCCCTGGTTCCCAAACTGTGTACCAGGGCACCCTGGAGCATTATAACAAACATACGGGGTGTTGCAGGATCTTTATGTTTTCAAGGGAAACACAGCAATATGGGCTGGACACCATGCAAATGACTACCATTAAGTTGTTTAGATACTTAATAAGCAGAGTGAGGAGGTATTTCCTTTGGCCTAGGGGCACCATGAAAAAAAAAATCACTGAAACCCTGAGAGCGATGTGAACGCAGAAAGTTTGGGAACTTTTGCTGTCAGGGAACAGTGAAGGCCCTTTAGAGCCAGGTGTGTGAGGGACGGAGTGAGAGAGAGAAGAGAATGCAGATTTGGCAACTGGGAAACTGGGTCAGAATGACTAATTTAACAGGCATCCAGGGTGGCTGGTAGCCACTGATCTCCATGGTGCTCCGAACTAGAAATTGCTTCCCTTTCCTCCGACGTGACAGCCTGACACTCCTGGCCCTGCTGGTCACCCTGCTGCTGGGTGTAGGGTACTGCCCTACACCCCTCAGACCAAGCGTTTTGCAACTGTCTTCTTTCCGCAGGATTCGTTCATCCACTGAATGTTTCTTGGCTACACCTACATGAGGAGACAACAGTGAGCAGAACAGACAGAAATAAATCCCTGATGTCTTGAAGCTTACATTTTTCTGGAATAATATCTAATAGGATATTATCGGTGTTTACTGTGAGCCAGGCATTGTTCTAAAAGCTTTGCATATATTAACTCATTTAATCCTGACAAAACTTGTTCCATAAGTATAATTAGTTTTGCCGTTTACATGCGTCTGCTGTAATGGTGATGACGTTCAGACCATCTCACTGCTCCTACACATTGGCTGGCATCCTTGGCGACGTGGAACCAGTCAGGCAAGACAGCAGTGTTTAGAGTGAAATGTGGCCCCTTTTGTCTGTTCACACATCTGCTTCTCTGATTGGGTCATGTGAGCCTGCTCTGTATTATCTCACAGCAAACCACACCCTTGACTTTGTCTACGAACACCGGTGTCTGAGCGTGTCCTTGTCTGCATGTGTGAGATTTACGTTTCAGACGTCATGGAAGCCACATTAGCAAAATGTTAAGCCTTTCAATGGGCACGTTCCCTGGTAATGTGTCTTTCTAGGACTTCCTGTAAACACAACACGGTGTATTTAGGTGGATGGCAAACTGGCAGTGCCACCCAAGCAATTTCTGATCACACTGAAGAGTGGTTTACTTGCCTGGCGTGTCGTCCTGCCAAGTCAAGGGCTGTGACTTCGGTAATGAGAGTTGAACTTAGTAAAATGGTTCCTCCCATTTTTTTTTTTGCTGGGCTCAATGGTTTCCTGGAAAAGCAGAGTCAGCAGAAACTAAGAAATGAAAGGTGTTGAACAGTGGATAGTTGTATCCAATGAAATTTCCATGAAATAACAGCTCATGCCGTTGTTCCTTTTTTTTTTTTTATAACGAATGTAATATTTGCTCATCATAGAAAATACAGAAAATTATATAACAAAAGTAACTGCAGTCATATCGCCCAAAGAAAACAGCTCTCTCCTTTTGGACATATGTTCTTTTACTCTTTTTCCAGGCAAAGACATGCTTCCCTCTCTTTAACAAAATCTTACCATGTGTTGACGATGTGCATTGTGGTTGTATTTGGTGCAGAGTAGCATAGACGTACATTCCTCACTATTACTGGCAGAAAGAAAGGCAAATTGTCATCTCCTGAATCTTAAAAACAAACCCAGTACTTCCCTCGGCCACACATTCCCCTCCAGTCTGCTGTCCTTCCTTCTTTTTCTTCTCTTGGCTGTGGACCTGATGTCATTAAAGATACCTGTGGCCTTGTAGCCCTTCTCAATTCTTCATTAAAAATCACCTAATGGCAGAGGGGAAAGAAAACGTGTCCCATCTTTACCGCTTTGCTCTAGCACCTCCCACGGCTGAGCTCTGGTCCACAAGTCTCTCTCTTTTAGGGGGCAGATTATTGGCAGTTAGGGACTATCTCCTATACATCCTTTACCCTTGGAGAAGGTAAGGGTTCAGTAAGCGTTTGCATTTCTTTCATGCTAGAGCCTTGCTCCAGGGCACCACGGATCTTGGTTGGGCACAGTCACTGAGTGCCCACGGTCACCTGAACTCTGACCACAGAAGCCAAAGGGAGTCAGCCCCCACTGAGCATTCAGGGAGTCTGCCTGCCTCTTTACCAGGGCCCATCCACGTGGTCGTACTGGGGTGGATTTAATTTCCCACGTGAACACATGTGCCCATGATAGCATCTGCATATCCATCATGGACGCATGTGTCCTGAGGTTGTCAGGGAACATGGTTTTCTCCTAATTGTGGACATTGTCAGTTACCTGCCTCCAAATCTGTAGACACGTTCTGCTTGTATTGTACAGATGCTTCAGGGGTTCCAGAGAGGGGCCAGACGTAGTCCATGACCACAGGGAGTTCACAACCCAGAGCAGGTGGCAATGCCCAACACAACCTGGCAAAAGAGCTGAGTCATTTGGGAAGTTTTTAAAAATTGTGTGTGTGTAAGTACATACATGTGTGTATCACATTTATATCTGGTCCCACCTCATATTCACGAAAATCATATGGGTTCAAGGATCTGGAATTTTAACGCTTCTCCTGGTTCTGATGAGTAACACGGTTTAGGAGCTACTGAGTTGGAATTTGTAGCGCCAAGCAAAGTCTATGAGAGGGGAGGTGGAAACCTGAAAGCCACAAGACTGTAAAATCCTTGAAGCAGGGCCATGCTTCTGCACCATCATGTGTACAGGGGCCTGGACCCCTCCCCCCATGCACACGGGAAGGCCCTTCATTCGTGAGTTCTGTTGAACTGAGCTGAGGTTGATAGAATTCTCTGTGCTATGCATCTGGCAAGAAGGACGCTCTGTTTTTCTAGACCTGAAATAAGGAGTAAGAAAGAATACAGGGAAGGGGATCATTCCAGTCTAAAGAGAACCCGGGTTTTAGAAGCCATCTCAGGACTGGGATATATAGCCAGCCCTTGTTGGTGCTACAGTCACTATAATAACTGTGCTGGTGTATTTAGGGTTCTTGAAGAGGTGAATGAAGTGAAAGGTATGAAGTCTATTTGTAAAGTAAAAATAGTTACAGAAATGAATGATGGCATCCTGTAAGTATTTCAGTAATGAACCACTTTTCTTCTCTTTTTTGTTTGGCCTTCAGTAAGTTCTAGCAATTCACATTCAGTACTGCTGAGTCCCGTAGTATCAGAGATGTGCATTGACTATAAAAACCAAATTGTATTTTGAAATCAAAATGAAATGATTTTCATATTACCTGCCATTTGGATTACCTGTCCTATTGTTATCATGAATAATGAAAACCTGAATGTAGATGGTAATAATAGTGATATCTTTGTGACGATGTGTCTGGTTCAAAGCACTTCTGTGTTGAGAGGAACAAACAAAATAATGTATATAAATGTTGGAGACATTTTTGTGCATAATATTTTCAGGAAACCTGAAAACCTGAGTACATAATAATTATACATTCGCCTGCCTTAGAATTCAACATGGCACTCTCTTCAGATTCAACATAACAATAGATGCATATTTGACTTCCAGGAAAATACTAGTATGGTCTACGTTACCTAATCAAGGTATTTATATCCCAGAAATAGGTGGCCAAAATTAGATTGCTAATATAAACTGGAATTTTAAAATCATGGGCTTATAGATACTTGGAATATAAATTGCAAAATTATATGTATAAGTAGCCCAATCACGTGATTGTGTTATGTTATTGAGGTTTGAAAATACTGGCTGTGAGATCACTCGTAAAGATGTCTTAAGGCGACGTGACATGTTAGTCTCAAGAGTATCGTCAAAGATCTGCGAACGAGAGAGAGGCATGGACATATATACACTACCAAATGTAAGGTAGATAGCTAGTGGGAAGCAGCCGCATAGCACAGGGAGATCAGCTCGGTGCTTTGTGACCGCCTGGAGGGGTGGGATAGGGAGGGTGGGAGGGAGGGAGATGCAAGAGGGAAGAGATATGGGAACATATGTATATGTGTAACTGATTCACTTTGTTATACAGCAGAAACTAACACACCATTGTAAAGCAATTATACTCCAATAAAGATGTTAAAAAAAAAAAAGATCATTTGTAAGGCCCTAGAGTATGTGTAATTGTGGCTCTCATGCCCTGAAATCCTTTCCTTTGGTCATACAAAGGAAAAAGTAAAGACTTCCATGTGGTACTTCTAAAATTTTTCTATTTCTAGGGGAAACTAGATTTCTCCTTCTTGGGAAAGAACTGCCTAACCAGAGTCCTGTCTCCCTTGGGAATTTGTATTTTTCTTCTTTTCTTTCTCCTTTGTTTCTGTCTGTTTACTTATTTATCTATTCACGTCTGCCTTCATTTTACTGTTGAATATTTTAATAATTGAGTATTGATTATCTTCCTTCTTTATGTCCACGTAGTAATGAAATAATCATTTAACAAGTATCATCTTACACTTTATCAAATGAATGTTCTGATTAACTTGGACCTAAATGAAATGCCTCCTTTCTTCCCACTGTTGTGAGTTAAATCTCATTAACATAGTTCAATACACCTTTTTGATTCGATAAATGTAATATAACAGGATTTAGCCAATGTGCTTTGCAGATATACAGCCCTTGGAAAAGGTGGGCCAACTATACTTATGATACCTAATACAACAGAGATGCTATGAAATAGTTGTAAATACAATGGAAATGCTATATAATAGTTGCCTGAACATGACAGATTCAACTTTTGGTTTTTGGAACTTTCTAGAATTTAAAAAAAATATATTTTCCAGCCAGTGTTGGTTAAATCTGTGATGCAACACAGAGGGTCAACTGTACTTAAAAATTTCAACTGCAGTGATAGGATTTGTAAGGGATTGGCTTGAAATGTATTCTTTGAAGTTCAAGAATAGGGTTTAGGCAGAATTGTGGTATCAGGTAGGGGAGAATTTAAGTTTCTTGAAAGTTCTGGACAATCACAATCTTCAACCTTACTGCACTTTGTTTGGAGGAAAATACACACTTCTTTTATTGTCAACAAGGGCTGGGTTGCAGTTGTCAACTATTGATTCTCTGTACTGGAAAGTGGAGCAGTGGTCTTAAATATTGCCGAAGGTAATTTATTTTTTACTTTGAAATAAAACCTTTGGGGAGCAAGTCCGCCTTCCTTATCCTGTCAGTCTTATACCAACACAAAAATATATTTATTTTCTGAACGTTTCAATTAACATTACAGGCAGGATACCTGACTGGCAGAGGGTGGCTTCCTGAGTTTTAAAGTTTGTTCTAGATGAATTTGCGAGGAAAAAAATATACATGTGATTCACTAAGGAATAAGTTAAACTATTTATTAGAGGATGCATATGCACCTACAGTCATCAGGCAAAGTCTTCTTTTGAAAGTATCATATCTTGAGGCTTTGGGGAGAGATCCTGTGGGATGGGTCTGTGATAATCTCTCTGTCCGTCTACCTCCAAAAGGTCACAGGGAAAGTAATCCAGATTTGCCACTGTTCTGGCAGGGTCTGTGCTGGGAAGGCATTGGCAATGTGTCCGTTACTTTCAGGATTTGGCTTCCTGTTCCGATGTCAGAGTTTGCTGTAGCAAGAAATTGTCAGTTGATCAGAAATGTGCCTTCGGTGATGTGCCCCTGTGATGCTGTGTATTCTTCAGACGATGAATTGGTTTTACGCAGAATAAAAGCCATTAGAAACATATGGTATGACAGTTGGCAGCAGAATGTGTTTGTTTTGTGTAACTCCAGAAGCTGCTACTATTTGGCATTGACATGCCCTTGAAAATCCAAGATGCTTTGGTCAATGTGTTTGTTGTGTTAAACTTCATATAAATGTTATTGCGAGATTTATTGTACGAGGCAGGCTTACCTTCTTTGTTTTTAAATTTCAAGTTGATCTGAGATGAAAGGACAAGATGCAGTTTTTAAAGTACAACTATGAAGGTACTTAGAGAAGCTGTGTGCAAAACTCAGGTTCATCGCTTTTTAGTCACGTGGCATTATTTTAAGCCCCTTGAGTTGAAAAGCAGATTATACAGAAAGAATTTCTATCAACACTGAAGCTCCTGGTAAATTGTAAGTGATCATAATGTAACTAAAATTGTATAATTCAGAAAAGATATAAGGGTTATTCTGGAGTCTCTCTTCTGCTTACTGTTTCTTTACAGAATAATTTTATTTCTAACTTTAGGTCAGACAGATTAGGGCATTTGGGGCTCAAACCATTGCTTAATGAGAGGCACGGTCTACACCTGATTATTCAGAGAGGAATTTGTAGATAATCTGGCACCAGAGTTGCTTAAAATACTCTGACATAAACTGCTTCTGAGGGTACCAGCGTAAGTCATAGTTAAGCTTTCTAGAATTCTCAGAAAGGAGTCACTCTAAGAGTTTAACACAGGAAATGCCAATGTTTTGAATTTAGCTTTACTGTGAGGACTTTTTTTTTCTAAAATGAATGATGTATTCTTCTGATGCTCAAAACAGAGATACGGTGAACATAATTTGACTTTCCTTGTTGATTCATAATTCAGAGGCCGAGTTCCTGTGAGGGATTGTAACTGTGGGTCTAGTTCCTGGGGCAGGTTAGGGTACCCAGAGATGAAGAGGATGCTGCCCTAGACTAGCTTCCTCGCAAATGCCTAGCATGGCCCCTTCCTTTTTCCTTCAGAGTCACTTTCACATAAAGGTGGGTGAAGCGTGAGACCAAATGATCCTCTGGTTTGCGAGATTAATTTGTAAGTAATAATTAAGGGACACAAGGGTGCTATTTATAATTTTATAAGAACTACCGGTATAAAGCAGGACTGTCCGGGGAAAATCATGGTCATTCCAGTAATAATTAGCAGGTGTTGAGCATTTAACTGCAGCGGTATGCTAGGCACTAGGGGCATTATCTCACTTAAGCCACAGGACAGCCCAGTGAAGTGGGCACTGTTGCTTATCCCTGTGATGGTTAATGTTACATGTCAACTTGCTAGGCCATGGTACCCAGTTGTTTGGTGAAACACCAGTCTAGGTGTTGCTGTGAAGGTATCTTTGGATGTGAAGGTATCCTTGGGTGTGATTAACATTTAAATCAGGGGACTCTGAGTATAACAGATAACCTTCCATGATGTGGGCGAGTCTCATCCAATCAGTTGAAGGTTCCCTGAAAAAGGAATTTCCTTCAAGACTACGTCATAGAATCCCTGCCTGCTGTTTCCAGACTGCTGTTCTACAGACTGTGACTTGCCCTACCCCCAAATTGCATGAGACAATTCCTTAAAAGGTCTCTCTCTCTGATATATACTACTATATAACCAGTGTGTACTATTGGTTTTGTTTCTCTGAAGAACCCTGACTCAAGCAATTCCTTTTATACAGATGTAACAAAGGCCCAGAGGGGTCATCTAAAGTCAAGTTAACACTGTTCATAGATGGAAAATATGAGATTTGAGCCTAGATTTTTGGACCCCAGGTCTCAAGCTCTTTACTGTTAAGCTCTGTTGTGTCTCAAGAATATACACAAAACAACCACAAAAAACCCTCATGGGATTTTTGTTTTAACTGGCCTCTTTCTTGCTGAGACTCTTCGCTGTTACTGAGAGTTTTGAGCTGTTTCTGAACATCAACCACAGCCTTTGTGATGATTTTTTTTAATCAGTGTTATAGGCGCAGACACTTCTCATGGAGACTATGCGTTCTTCAGTCGCCCTTATACACACTTTGTTCAGGGCATGTGAAGGAATATCCCTGTGCATTTTTCAGAATTTCTGGTAGGTGTTTCAGAGGAGGACCCACTCCTACTGATAGATTATCACTGTCATCATCAGTTAACGCCAATTCAGAGGTGACACAACAGGCTGGCGTTTCTCAAACCTGTTGGAATGGGTAACCCTCTGGACCTAATATTGCACCAGTCATGAGAGACATTCAGACTTCCGCTTTTATATTACAATCAGAGGTACATTCCTGTATGGAATTTATAATCAAGATTAACATTTTGAGGCACCTGCATGGCTCAAAACAACAATCATTATGATCTCTCACCGTTTCCGTGTATCATGAATCTAAGACATGGCACAATGGGAAAGGCTTGTCTCTGCTCCATGATGCTGGGGCTTCGGGTAGAGGTCTCAAAGACCAGGACCTAGAGTTGTATGAAGGGCTGTTAACTCCCATGTCTAACAGTGGATACTGGGTCAGTTGGGGACCTCGCTGGGTCTGCTGTCTGGAGCACCCACGTGTGGCCTTCTCATGGGGCCTGAGATCCCCAACACGGTGACCACGTTCCAAAGGCAAGCATCGGATCTGTAGGGAGAGGTGGGCACTGTGTTGCATTTTATGACCCAGCCTTGGACATCATGCAGCATCATTTGCACTGCAGTTGCAGAGGCCCCCCATGTTTAAGTGGAAGTAAACAGTGAAGGCATGTCATCACCACCTTTTAAGGAAGAGTTTCTGGGACAGGATATATACTGGCGTGGCCATCCGTAGAAAATACAGTCTGCCCAGTGTCCTAGGACCACAGCCCTTCATATCACATCCCTCCCGTAAAATACTCTCACTTCCTCCCCCAGGACCTATAAGTCTCATCTCATAAAAGCATCAGCTCAAAGCCCAGGATCTCACTACCTAAATCAGATTCAGGTGTAGAGGCACCTCTGTTGTGGTTTTGTACAGTTCAAGTACAGATCTTCTCAGTCTCAAGACCTGTGAACTAAAGGACAAGTTACCCACCCCCCACCCCCGACCCCGGCCAACATGTAATGGTGGACAGGTGTAGGAGAGCTGCCTGCAGAGCCTGCTATCCAGAAAGGGCTGGAATGGCAAGCATGGCAGGATCACTTGTCCATAGAAGCTCTGAGTCACCACCTGGCGTGGGCGGTAACTACGTGATCACAGCTTAGTCCTGTGACCTAGGAATGATTCTTCATGACTCTGGTCTTCTGTGTGTGTTCTGGCTCTTCCATAAGAGTTGGAAGTTGAGTAGTTTTCCCAGCCTGATTTCTGCTTGCAGTAGTTTGGGTGTCCAATGGCCTCTTTCCATTAGAATCGTTTCTGTCCAGTTTAGTCTGAGCTGGCAGTGTTTCTGTCAGCCCAGTTTGCTTAAAAACCTGAATCTTATTGAGATTCACTACATAGGACAGAAGCCACACCCATAAATGTCTCTGAGATAAGCCCTGGTATGTCACCCTTAAGGTGTTTAGAGGCAGCCCAGGATCTGTGAGGCGTGCCCTTAGCATCCTTAGCCTTTTGTCTGCAGGCACGGTTCTCCAAGGCTCTGATATACATCTTTCTGGGATCTTATTAAAGGGTTTTATAGTGTACCCTTAGCTTCATCACTCAAAGTTGTTTTCCAGTGGAATTCATTATTATCTTTCCTAGAAAAGAGGTAATACAAACTGTAAAAGTTTGAGGTTCTGAAATTACTTTTTCCTGAAACAACAAATAGAATATGACCAATTGTTTTCAAAATTGTTGTACCACATGAGCTTTCACTGGGTAAATCTTGGATGAATGTGTGACACCTGGAGAACTTAGTGAAAACATGAAAAATGTCCATACCTACAGGCTTTACAGAGGCTAAGTTGGGTGTTCAGTCACTTTTTCATGAAGCGATGGACCCTTGTATTCTCAATCATGCAAAAGCATCTCACTTTCTCATGACTATACACATCCTGAAGGATTTTCTTATGATTAAAGTTGTTCTACCTTCTTTCCCGTAAGCATCTTTGCTATAGACACCTTAGCCAAAGACATTTTTGTCATATAACTAATTGGCCATAAGGCAGTTTTGCTGTGAAAGATAAAATAATGAAAAATAAAAGAGGGGCATTAAAAAAAGACATAATGAATCATGAGAAATGAACAAAAATTAAAAAGACTTTATTGCAAAATACAAACTATTTGAATACATTTAAAATGTGCATAGATTCATGGCAAAACTGTGCAGATAATTTTGGTTTATTTTCTGGGTTGTACTGAAGCACTTGTCTTCCAAGTCTTTTGTTCAGAGTATTTTGTACTTTTTTTTGCTGTTGAACCATCATTTGGCACCGCGCTTTTTCTTTTTCCCTGAAATGTCTTCCTTCATTAGAAGAGGGATCAGTTTCCACACACTGGGATGCATGTTTTTTTTTTTTTTTTTTTTTTTTTGTGGTACGCGGGCCTCTCACTGTTGCGGCCTCTCCCGTTGTGGAGCACAGGCTCCAGACGCTCAGTCTCAGCGGCCATGGCTCACGGGCCCAGCTGCTCTGTGGCATGTGGGATCTTCCCGGACCGGGGCACGAACCCATGTCCCCTGCATCGGCAGGCGCACTCTCAACCACGGCGCCACCAGGGAAGCCCATGGGATACATGTTTGTATGAGCTTTGTATTGTGTTGTGAACGCACACTGCTGTGTGTTCTTCACACAGACAACAGACACTGTTGCATGGCTGTTGGTAGACGTTCCAAAGTTCTGTGGGAAATGTGGGTTCAGCTCTGTGCCTTCCAGTCCCTCAGCCTCTTTCTTCTCCAACGTAGTGTATTTCAAAATAAGAACCAGCTCTGGGGGCAAATCATACTCATCTGTCAGCTCAATAAGACCATAAATAATGTCGCTGACTAGAAGAAATATTAATATGTTTCAACCAGTTGAAACCAAACTGTCAAACCAAAAACCAGTTATTTTATTTTGCCTTACGGCCAATTCATTATGCAGTGAAAATCTTTGTGGTTAAAGTGCTTGTAGCAAAGATGCTTATGGAGAAAATACTGGACTGGAATCAAAATTTTTTTTGGCCATGCCACACGGCATGTGGGATCTTAATTCCCCGACCAGGGATTGAACCCACGCCCCCTGCAGTGGAAGCGCCGGGTCTCAACCACTGGACTGCCAGGGACATCCCAAAACTTTTAGTTTGTGAAAATTTTTTCAATACGCTGAAGCCTAAATATCTACGGGATCAATGAAACAGCCTGGTTAGCGATATTCTTCTGTAGCTATTGATTTGTCCTTTTTATAGTTATAGATAAAACTCCCTTCTCCTATGAGGTTGGCAGTACCTTTTTTATGTTTGCCTTTTATCTTGCAATAGCAGACATTTAGAAACAGGGGTTCCTTTTCCTTCTTTCTAGAATCCCTGCAGGGCCCACAGTGTCCAGAGGTGTGACACATGGCTGCAGGTTGGGTCTCCTGGGATGCAGACTGGCATGCAGGTGTCTCTTAGGGGGGTGCTTTTGGGATCAGAGTCTGGGGAAGTGGTGGGAAGTGGGGGAGCAGTCCTACTTCTCCCTCTGCTCAGTCCTGTGATACAGAATCAACAAAGATCTCAGCTGGCCCCATCTGAACCATTCAAAGTTCTAATGACCTTTCAGAGTTGTCCTGAGTTGAGGTGAGGAGGCTGAGTCTTCCTACCTCAGTGCTGACCAGTCACTGGATATGGTAGATATGGGTTGCCTTGGGTGAGATCACTCTTCGTCCAAGGCAATGGTAGAGGCTGACAGCTGATGGCCAGTGGTATTCACTGCAGCTGGGGCAACACGTCCTTCAGTCCTAGAGGTGGGGAGGCATCTGGACAGCACATCAGCGTCCACCACCTGCACCTAAACTGCAGTGAGGTGGGGGAATGCAAGACGAATTATCTGCATGTGGTCATGGCAGAGAGATCTCATAGGATAGAGCTCATATGATCTTTGGGGTTGTTGTGTTTGTTTTCATTACTAAATCAAGGGAGAACTATTTTTATATCATGGTACAGGGATTAAAAGAATGACTTCCTTTCCACAAGGATCGTAGGTTACTTGCAACACTTCTGACTGTTTTTCTAGTGAGAACTGGTTTTCTCTAGGATGCCAGGGTATCATGCAGCAGCCAGCATCCTAAGCGGTGCTCTCATCCTTCCACAGGGACTATGGGCCTCCCCGTGTGTCTGTAGCAGTAACCAGTGCCTAGCATTATCGTTATCTGCACAAGGTTGCTCGTGGTTTATGTGTCCTTGTACCACAGGGGATTGGAAGGCTGGGGCTGTGTTTTCTTCATCTTATCTCATTTGCCTGGCAGAGTGCCCGGCACCGAAGGCGCTCCCTAAATGCTCAGTGGCTGACTCCTGTCTCGGTTACAGTAAAGCATCGTTTTACCTTCCTTCTTGTCTCTGCAGCTCCACTTAGCCATTCTGAGTGGTTGCCGCTGCTTCTAATTCTAATCCCTAATCTTACCAGGGTTTCTGGACCTGTCAGTAATATTGGTCCCTCTTCCAAATACTTGTCCTTTTCCCTATTTCTACGGTATTTTATGTGAGCTCTGGGGCTTCTTGGATAACCCCATTCGATCTCTCTCCCTATTTCAGAGTAGCACTTTATTCGCAAGAACAGAGCAACCAAGCAGGTTTCAACTACGAATCTTTGGAAGGCCCCTTAGAATTTAATCTGTGGCTAGTTTTCCAGTAGATGCTTCTTTTTTTTTTTTTTTTGGCAGTATGTGGGCTGTCACTGTTGTGGCCTCTGCCGTTGCGGAGCACAGGCTCCGGACGTGCAGGCTCAGCGGCCATGGCTCACAGGCCCAGCCGCTCCACGGCATGTGGGATCCTCCCGGACCAGGGCATGAACCCGTGTCCCCTGCATCAGCAGGCGGACTCTCAACCACTGCGCCACCAGGGAAGCCCTCCAGTAGATGCTTCTTGACTGGCAGAGTGCTGTTTAGGTTTGAACGTAGAAGGGTGTTCTGGTCTACTTGCTTGGTTGTAGTTTCTGAAACCCAAATCTAGGTTAATCATAAATGGGAATTTATTGGTTTACAGAGTTGGGAGTGGAGGGGTGGAGTATGGCTTCAGGCACAGCTGGATCCAGGTGCTCAAAACAATGCCAGCCAGGCTCTGTGGTCCTTTCTATAGGTCAGCTTACTGCCTCTTATGCTCTGGCTTTGTTCTCAGGCAGAGTTTCTTCCTGTGGTATGAAGTACAACTAATGACGACCCTAAGCTTATCCCTCAACAACTCCATATTGAAAAGGAGGAGGGACCTCCTTTCTCCATTTCAGCATCCGTATTATACATTTCATGGAGAGAGTCACATACCCAAACCCAGGTGATGCCCTGATGCACATGATGCTTCATTACCAGGGCATGGAGAATTCTCGTTTGCCAGCCAGAGGCCTCTGCTCGCCTTGACTGACAGACTGACCCACACCCTGTGCAGTTGGAGAGTCCCCTCAAAGCAGGGGATGCTGGCAAACTCAAGTGCCTACTGTCACCCAAGAGGGAGAGTGGCTACTCACGTATAGAGGGCTGTTTCTAGAGGGAAATGGACAAAGCAGAAATAGTCAAAAGCTTCATATCACAGTTCCATCAGCTCCAGGAGTCAGAATTTGCATACAAATATATTACTTTTCAAGATATGTAGACATGATATACACACTACTATATATAAAAGAGATAACCAACAGGGACCTACTGTGTAGCACAGGGAACTATAGTCAATATTTGCAATAACTTGTAAGGGAAGAGAATCTGAAAAAGTTATATATATATATACATATATCTAAATCACTTTGCTATACTCCTGAAACTAACACAACATTGTAAATTAACTAAAAAAACAAAAAAGCGTAGACATAGGGTTGCTTCATACTCACATTGTATTTACCTCCTTCATTCTGAGTTGTTCACTCGCTTCCATTCCCTCCTCACCAGACTATGTACCTGTGTGTGCGCCCAGCCTGCAGGAGGCTTGCATAACGTCTGCTGCAGGAAAATGAAACCAGAGAGTCAAGGTTTTTATTTGCATCTCTACTTAAATAAGTAGAATATTTCAGAGTAAGATGGACCAGGCAGCACTGCAAGATTTTGTAGTCGTTCTGTAGTCAGATGAAACAGTATGAAAAATACTGAATTTAGTTTAACCATGCAGGTTGTCATGTGGCTGATAAACCTTACTCATGCAATAAAAGGAAAACCACCATATTTCACATGAAAAAAAAAAAGATGTGGGTGACTGTTATCTAATGTCTGTTTTCAGAAAGTTTTGAATACAAGGAATTGCTTAAAAGTGAAATTTGCTTTAGGGAACCCCTTCTTTATACAGTAAGGATAAACCTGTTTCTAAAATGAAATATTTGCATTTTTCTTTTAAAACTATGGTAATTTATTGAATGAAGTAGCACGTTAATTTCTGGAAATTAAATAGCTCTCCCTGTAAATGTGGCGAACTTGCTTATAAATAAACTCTCAGGGGTGTTTCAGCCTTGATTCTGCCTTAGGAATGGGAAAGCCCTCAGTTCTTTTCCTCTCTAGTGCCACAGGGGAGCATGTGGCTGACCTGGCTCCATCTGAGGTGGCATCTGCCTCATTAATATATATATATTTTTTTTGTCGAATATGTTACACCCAGAATGATTCTGACTTTCCCTCTTACCTGTGAAATGGATTTTCCTCCAGTGGCCAACTGTGATGTTTTGCTCATTTCACTTCGGGTGAAATCCTGATGCCTATGATTGCGGCACAAAATTTCATCATTTTCAGTGGGGATCCAGACTGTTTCAAGTTATCAAGAAAGTGCTCTTTTCTCGGAGAATTCCGGTGTGTGTTTTAATGACATTCTCCCCAGGCCTTCCTCCTGTACCCCATGCTCACTCCCTGCCCTCACAATCTTTATTAAGGAAAGAGAAGGAGTCCTAGATTTGTCTTTTTGAGAGTATATAGTTGAAATATTCAGATCTGGTAGATCTCTAAAAATACATGTGACTCTAGCTCCCATTCTTGAGTAGGAGATGACAGTAGATGCTGGCCGGTGCATCCTTCTGGGCACGACGGCACCAGACACAAGGTGGTTTTTATGCTTTTAGTCTGTGTCTCAGTTTAAATGAAATGAATGGAATTGAGCTGTCTGTTAATTTGTGTCTTTGTGGCTATGATATGTAGACTTTTTGGAAGCACCTTAAAATAATGAGGTGCCAGTGAGAGTTGTGGGGAGATAACTTAAAAGAACAGACTAGCCACAATGCAGAAATCTGAGATGCATCTTTACCCAACAAAGATGGAGTGCAAAATACAGGAACGAGAGTCAGAGTGACCAGAAGTAACAGATCCAAGGGAAACTTCCAGTACAAACCATGGAACTGTCTTTAAGAATGCATGGTATGGGGCTTCCCTGGTGGCACAGTGGTTGAGAGTCCGCCTGCTGATGCAGGGGACACGGGTTCGTGCCCCGGTCCGGGAAGATCCCACATGCCGCGGAGCAGCTGCACCCGTGAGCCATGGCCGCTGAGCCTGCGCGTCCGGAGCCTGTTGCTCCGCAACGGGAGAGGCCACAACATTGAGAGGCCTGCGTATCACAAAAAACAAGAAAAAACAACAAAAAAAGAATGCATGGTATGAAAGCTGCTACTTACATTCATATTTATTGTAATAGCAATAATCATAATAGTTGGCTAACATTTATTGAGGGTTTACTACATATAGTAGGATGTACTTTCCTAAATACTTGCATGTGTTTTGTTTACATCCTCCTAGCTACCCGTGATGTAGGTAGTAAAATGATCCCCATTGGACCAATAATGAAATGGATGCTCATGCTGTCCAAGTTCTAACAGCCAAGATTTGATCCCAGGCTATCAAATTCCAGACACGGGCAATTCATCACCTTCACAGCATCTTGAATAAGAACTTGCATTATATACGTATGTTTACAACAGTTTTGTCCCAGTGTTTATTTTAAAATATATGTAATTTGAGAGACAACAAAATGGGGACTTGAGATTCTGGGCTTTGTTCTTGAGCTTTTAAATGATAGTGTAGGAATCCCATTTCTAGCAGTGGCCAACTAGCTTATTTCAGACCATCCTTCATGTAGGACAGCTAGATAATCTGGTAGGGGCAAAGGATATCAGTTTCAAAGCATTGAGGTTTGTAAGGCACCGAGAATTTGCGGGGCTAATATTCCAGAGAGAGGGCAGCCCCCAAAAATGGGCCCAGCATTTGGTGCAACTTTTCCTGTCCAGGCATTTGCTGAATCAGAAGTGTCACCTGGGAAGCTGGAAAGTGGACCAGAGCTTGTAGGAGACACATGAAGCTTGGGAGTCCCATCCTGCCAAGGAGGAGGAGCTGTGGTAGCTGATGCTCTCAGTGGGGACCCCAAAGCCTTCACCAAAGGAACAAGAGTGAACCTGAGAGAGACCAGTTCTCATAGAAGCTCTGGAATAAAGTAATTTGTTCCAGACCCATCTGTCTTTCACAAGAAAAAAAAAAAATCCTCCTTGGAGGAAGATAACATCAACTGGAGCCTTGAATTTTCTCTATAATTTTTCATTTACAGTGTTTAAAAAACAATTTAAAAAACCAAGTATCCCCAAACACAGGATTTAACTAAAAATAAATAGGACAAGGAGCATAAAAATAGAAACTGTTAAGTGATCCAGATATTGGAGTTATTTAACTTTAATGTAACATTGATCAAAGGACTTTAATATAACAATGATTGAAATATTGAGAGAATAATTAAATGACAAGATGGGAAATTTTCAGAGAACTGATTCTATTAAAAAAAATCAAATGGAAATTCTAGAATGACAATCTGTATTAATATAAGTTAAAAAAAGAAAACCCAGTGAGTTGGTATAACAGAAAATTTTACACAGCTGAAAGGAGAATTACCCGAATTTGGACAGAAAAAATATTTAGTTTGAAGTTCAGAGAGGAAAAAAAAGAATGAAAAACAGACAAGACATAAGTAAGTGAAAGGTCTAGAATGTATAATTGGAGCCCCAGAAAGAAAGAAGACAGGTAAAGGGGCAGAAGTAATATTTGAGGAGATGACAGAAGTGTTTTCAAGATTGATAAACAACATCAAGCCACAAATGTAAAGAAAGATTAGGAACCTAAATAGAGTAAATGCAAAGGGAATTTGAGCACACAGTTTGACTACTAGCAGTAGTCAAACTGCTAAAAAACAAAGACACGAAGAAGTCTTAGGAGCAGCCAGAGAAGAAGGACAAGTCACCTTCATAGGAACAGTAATAAGACTGACAGCTCCTCCCAACAGAAACGACAAAAGCTAAAAGCCAGTGGATTGACATCCTCAAAGTACTAAGAGAGAGTATTTACCAACTCAGAGTTCTACTTCCAATGAAGATGAAACAAAGTTACTTTTATCCAAAAAAATGAGGAAATTAATTACCAGCCCAGTTGCACAAAGGAATACTAAAGGGGGTTCTATAAGCAAAAGAAAAATGACCCTAGATAAAGAATGAAGGTACAAGAAGCAATTAGGTTTAATGACAAGGGCAACTCTAAATAAAAACCAACTGTGAGAACCAAAAATAATAGTAGCTTTTGGGGTCTCACATAGAGATTTAAAATGCATGAGAATAACAGCACATAAGTCAGGAAAAATAAAATTGAATTAGAAGTATTTTAAATTTCTTGAGTTTTGGGGTAAGTGGTGTAAGTACAATCGATACTGAACTTCATTAGTTCAGGGAGCCACATCATACTCTCTGGGGTGATCATGAGAAGAAGAGAGAAAGGATGTGTGAATAACAAGCTACTGGCATAGAAATTCAAATAATAAAAAGACTTAATCTGTGAGGGGGCAAGAAAGGGGAGAAAAAGGAACAGGTGCCTTATTAGGAAGTTTAATCCCAAATATAGCTAAAATTGTACTAAATGTACATGAGGTAGATCTCCACTTCCAAGGCAGAGATTGTCAGATTGGATAAAAAGGACAGGAAAACAGTTCTACTGCTTACAAGGGGCATATCTTAAATAATGAGAAAGGGTAAAAATAAAACGTTGCATCCCCTAAACATAAGAAAAGCTAGCATATTAGACTGAAATCAGAAAAAGTTGACTTAAGGCAAGAGGCATTAGTAGCAAGAGGAAACTTTACACTGGTAAAAGATTCAAGGTAACGGAAAAATAGATCCCTTTAAAATGTCATCTACCTAATGGCATAACTTCAAAAGTTTAAAAAGACAGCATATTACCTAATATTCTGGCGGCTTGACTGCAAAGAATGGAATTTGCCAAAGGCACAACAGATAGCTGTCAGGGCATTGGGAAAATACTGATAATAGCTCCATCTATACGTAGCTTTCAAATTCAGCCTGAGTCACTCCTTTCCACAGTTCCTTTCAAAGGAAATGGATGTCTTCTGTCATCTCAGCTGTGTAGTTGATGGCGTGTAAGGGAGGGCTCAGTGTGAGGTTGGAGAGAACAGACTTGCTCTGCCTTTCCAGGGGCTGAAGTTGGTGATGTGTGGGCCACACCTGGGAGCTTCAGATAAAGTCCAGAATTGGTAGTAAGGCTGCTTGCTTTTGTGCCATTAGTGGAAGTCTTACCAGACATACATTGACTCCAGAAGTAGCCAGGTGAAGAGAAAGCATCCAAGAAGGGTGAAAAGCCCAGCTTCCCTCGTTTTTTGGTATCTCACCCAGTGCATCGAAAATGTGAGCAACTAGAAAATCCACACTGGGTTTCTGAATCTCTTCTTTCTTCTGTTCCCCATATTCCTGTTATTCTTTGTCTAATGAGAGCATCTCCATTGACTAGATGTGATGAAGACATGTATTTGCCTTTGGCAGGTAAATATAGAGCTTGAAAAAAAAAGCATTCTTGAAAGAGCTTAAAATAATATTCTTTACCAAGCCAATTCTCATTAGAACTGCTGTTGTCCACCAAGATAAACAGCTTCCATCAGGGAGCAGTTTTTTCTAATCAGGTTGATAGCTTTGAACTTCAATGAAAACTGATTTTGTAAATTGTTAGCTGGTGGGATTACGTTTTCAGGCTGGTTGTCTTTTTATTCAAAGAAGCCTAGCTAATGAGAGCAGGTGTTGGAGGGAAAATGAACCATAAAATTATCTTTCTCTATCTGTTGGACCTAGACTGCTGAATTGGCCATTTGTTAGAATGCATTTTAGGATTTCCTCCAGCAGTTCTATAAAACAGAACATTTCAACAGAAATATTAGTCTTTATATATCGTAAGAGAATAAAAAAAATTAATTCCTTTAGCTAAAGGAAATGATGGATGCAGTTGCTTGTAAATAAATGGTTGTCTACCTTTTTCATTGTCATTCTTCTTTTACCATGTGACCTCTGGTTTTTATTGCGGAAATATAGGAGAAATAGAAGTGTATTACAAAAAGAATTCTGTGACCTTCCAATTCTGGTCTTATACTTCTTTTTTCCTCTTTTGGCTAAAGTAGAAATAATGAGGATCTAGTGTGTTACCCCTTTACACTTCTGCGAAGGTTCTCCTTAACTTTTGTAAGAATCAAGTGAATTCTCTTTGCAAAATCTTGACAGGTCTTGTCAAAAAAAATTAGTGTGAAAAATGTAATGGAGCCTAATTTTATTTTACTTGAAACTCCACTGAGGATTGCAAGTTTGTAGTATAAGATACTGGTAACCACTTGACAGTGCAGGTACCAGAACAGAAATATCCTTTCGCTTGCTTCCTATCCTTAAAATACTATTTAAAGATGGATCTAATATCTGGGAGTGTATACACAAGATGGTTAGCATTTGGTCACCTCTGAGCCATGGAATTAAAGGTTTGAGAGAGTGGGAGACTTTTTTATTTTTACTTTTTAAACTTTTTGACATGTTAGATTGTTTTACACTGATGTGTTATTTTTGAGAAGGGATTTCTAATGACGTAGAAGTTTCCTGTGTAAACATTATAGTATAAGGAGTATAGAAGAGAAGCTTCTTTTCTTATTGTTTCATGCAACAGACCAGAGTTTTGGTCTTTGTTTGACAGATTTGTTTCTAAGGAAATGATTTTTGCTAGTTAACCATTTTACACACATATCCTTGGAGGTGAGGAAGCAACAGCCCCTGCCTTCAGACGTGCAAAGCCCACTCCACAGCCCTCCGCACGTGGGCACCTGAACAGGGAGCACAGCCTGGGGCCTCCTGTGTCTGCAGAGCAGAGCCAGTGGCCTCACCCAACCAGGTAATTCAGTGCACACTCAGGCCTGATTCAGGCCCCCAACAATGAGCTGTGCAGGCCCTAGGTCGCAGCCTGCTGCCCTGCCAGGGAGGGAAGCTAACTCACACCCCGTCCACTACTGAATACGTGCCCAGTCCTGGCCGTCCAATGAGCCTGACCAGAGAGCCCAGGCAACTGCAGAGCCCACCCTCCAGCCCCACCTGGGGAGGAGCCCAGCCAGCCGTCCTGTCCACCTGTTCTGGGCCAGGGCACAGCCCCCATCCCTGTCCTCTGAGCTCAAACAGATGCCTCACCCCAAATAAACCCTAACAACTGGCCCACCTGCCCAAGGGCTTTACCAGCAGACATGCCCAGAAACTCAAGCTGAGCTGACTGGTGAGGAACCGTCTCTGCCAAAGCAAACTGCACAGCCTGGAAGACGATCCCCACTACTCAGACACACAGATTCCAACGTGAGGAATCAAGGGTCATGGAAAGCCAGGTAACTATGACACCAGCAAAGGAAACCAATAAAGCTCCAATGACTGACCCTAAAAAAGAGTGAATTATGAACTGTCAGACAAAGAATTCAGAATAGTCCGCCAGAGGAAGCTTAATTAACTACAAGAAAACACAGACAACTAAATGAAACTAGAAAAACAATGCATGAACAAAACAAGAAGCTCAACAAGAAAACAGCCACCATCAAAACAACCACAACAACAACAAAACAGCCCTGGAGCTCAAAAATACACTAACCGCACTGAAAAGTTCAACAGAGAGCTTCAAGAGTAGACTGGACCATGCAGAAGAAAGGCTCAGCAACCTGGAGGATAGGACACTGGAAATTCCCCAGTCAGAGGAGCAACAGGAAAAAAGGAGGATAAGAGAGAAGAAAGCTGGGCGGAATTATGGGACACGGTGAAAAGAAACAATATTCGCATTATGGAAATTCCAGAAGGAGAAGAGAAAGAGAAAGAGAAAGGGACGGAAAGTGTATCTGAAGCAATAATGGTGGAAAACTTCCCAAATGTGGGGAGAGAAATGGACATTTCAGATCCATGAGGTCCAAAGGTGCCCAGATAGGTTGAACGTAAATAGCACTACACTGAGACACATTAAAATTAAATAGTCAAAAGTCAAAGACAAAGAAAGAATTTTAAGAGCAGCAAGAGAAAGAGAGACGTCACATACAAGGGAAACCCCATAACACTATGAGCGAATTTCTCAACAGAAACTTTTCAGGCCAGGAGAGAATGGGATGGTTTATTCAAAATGCTGAAAGAAAATAACTGTCAACCAAGAGTTCTATACCCGGCAAACCCATCCTTCAGAAACACAGTAGGGATAAAGACCTTCCCAAACGAGAAAAAGCTGAGGGTGTTCATTGTGACCAGACCTGCCTTACAAGAAATGCTAAAGGGAGTTCTTTAAGTAGAAGTAAAAGAATGCTAATTGATATGATAAAAAACATTAAAAGGTAGTGTAAATCTCCTTGGTAATGGTAAATATATACCCATTGATTGTGCATTATGTTAAATGGTACATTTAACTTACTACCCGAGTTTAAAAGTAAAAAAAAGAACAAGTTAAAATAACCATAGCTACAATAACCTGTTAGTATTTACCCACTATAAAAAAACATGTCAGTTGTAATAGTAATAACGTGAAATGCAATGAGGAGGAGAAGTAAAAGTGTAAAGTTTACCAATTCTATTGAAGTTATCAGTTTAAAATGGGGTTTTATAAATTTAAGATATTTTATGTAAGCCTCATGGTAACCACAAAATTCTGTAGTAATTACACTAAAGAACAAGGTGAAGAGGTCAAAGCATAGTGATACCAAAAGACATCAAAACACACACACAAAAGACAGTACGCGCTGTACACGACTTGAGAAATCCAACTGCTAAGGTCATAGAACTCATTAGCCTGTCCAAAAGGGAGTCCTCCGCTCAGCCCCTTTCCTCACTTTTCCTGCTTGTCCATCTTACCCCTCCGAAATACTTGGACTTCACAGAAACAAGGTTTACCCAGTATGCAGGGAAGTTATCTGAGATGTATGTTTTAGAGGAATGATTTTATTTGACATGTAAGGATCTGTGATTTGCACCAGATTTGCCCCGGGATGGTGATGCTCCTGAGCATGGGAGAGGCCACGCCTTACCCTGGACCGGCCACTCTTTACCTTACAGGCCGTCTCCTGCCCTTGATCCTGCCTCTACCGTTGCAAAGGAATTCTGCTGATCGGGTGCTCTGAGTTGCCTCCCATCTGAATCCTTATCCTTGTTATTCTGTGGCACAGGTGGCAAATGCATCATTTAAAAATTCCTCCTCTGAGAAAGAAGCTGTTTCTCATCTGACTGTCCTCCCTTCCCCCCCACCAACTGCTCCCCGCTGTACTACGTCCACAGCCTTGCTATGTCCCGATTCCCTAAAGGATGAGACTACACCCCCTGTGGCCCAGGGCTCTATCCTCTTCAGCTTTGAATCCCAGCCCCTAGCTCCCTGTCTAGACCGTGAATAAATGGTTCTGAGTGACTGAATGTACAATTTCTCAGCCTTGCTTGGCTTCCCTGTAAGTTTGTTTGTTTTTTTTTTTTAACTGGAGGTTTGCAGTTCTGTAAATCCCTTAAAAAAATTTATGCTTTGTGCTTTTAAGTTTCTGCTTATAAAATAAACAGAATAATGATTAAAATGAAACACAGTATATATAGTAATATGAAAACTAAGTGAGGCTACAATTACTCACCAAGGATTTTCACATCTTTAATATTTGAATGCAATCTGGCTTATAGCAGCACAGACTCGCAAGTGACAGCATAATATTTTAAAATATTTATACTTGCACCTAATAAGCATTTGCTATAGCTTGTTTTGGATAAATTGAAATGAGCCTAAAAACTCTACAAAATATATCCCAAACAAGCCTAAAACCCATCACACTTTGAAGGCTTCTCTTAAATTACCTCCTGTGTTGAGGTGAGGATGGATTCTCCTTCTGAGGATGTGGTCTGTTTTGGTGAGTCCAGGAGACAACTGAGCATACAGACCTCAATCCTCTGGTAGACAGAGAGTCTACACAAAAAGGTCTCTGCCTTCTACTTGCAACCCTGCACACCCTTTTCCCAGAGGAGGTAGTTGGGTGGAGAGTGTTTGGTATTGGGGTGAGTATGAGTGTGAATGTATTTGAGCATGTGTGTGTGTGTGTGTGTGTGTGTGTGTGTGACAGAGACAGAGAGAACCCTTCTATATTCAGGAAGCCAGAATCATGACATAGATAGCAGTAACTACCAGGAAAAACATGTAGACAGGAATTTATAGGTAAATGGTTGATTGAGTACTGGGTAGAAAACCTTTCCCCCAAAATTCTGTCTTATCTAGGTACCTGAAATTCTATGTTTTTTAAAAACATCTTTAAAATGCCAATGGACTTAAGGGAGGGGGGATCATAGAAAGGCTTGAGCATCTAGAACATGGGTTCTTAATTGTTTTTGTGCCATAGACGCCCTTGGCAGCCTGGTGAACCCTACAGACCCCTTCTCAGAATGATGTATCTCAATATGTAAAATAAAATCCATTAGATTACAATGGAACCAATTAAATTGAAATGGAGGAGTCCATATCTTAAAAAAAATGACATAATAATAAGTGGCTTTGTAAATCATTGCATGAATAAAGTAGTTAATATAACATGGTAATGTGCTATGAACATCTGTGTGATTTTCTGTCTGATGACAAAGTCAGAAGTACTGCTAACATGATGGTGGTTTGTTGCCTATATTGTATTTGAAGGAAATGCTACATTCAGTTAGAAGGTATTGAAATTCAAGAAGCAATTTCAGGGCTTCCCTGGTGGCGCAGTGGTTGAGAGTCTCCCTGCCGATGCAGGGGACATGGGTTCGTGCCCCGGTCCGGGAAGATCCCACATGCCGTGGAGCAGCTAGGCCCGTGAGCCATGGCCGCTGAGCCTGCGCATCCGGAGTCTGTGCTCCGCAACGGGAGAGGCCACAACAGTGAGAGGCCCGCGTACCGCAAAAAAAAAAAAAGAAGCAATTTCATTCTCACTCAACTTCGTGAACTCCCTGAATTTTATTCAGGACTCCTACCAGGGATTTTTCTGATTTAATTGAAGAAATCTTTAAGTAAATGAATGCAGAGGCATGGAGGTGCAGGGGAAGAGAAGTAACATCAGGTGGGGGGGGGGTGGAAGATGAACTTGACACTTCAACTGGGCTCCTTCTGCTAAGACCATTAATTTGGTTCCCGTGACACTGAACAGACTAAGAGTTGCAGTTACTCAGTAAATGTGACTAAGTCTGAATAGTTTCACCTTCCTTTGGATCTAAGGGGAAAGTATCCCTCATTCATGAATACATTAATGATTAATTAATTAATTAATACATTCATACAGAATCAGGATGTCCCCAGTGACAGGCAGGCCTTGGTGTACAGCCTGCCTGGGAAGTCACCTGGCGATTAGGGAGGTGGGCCTATGGCCTAAGTGGGTTAGGTTATCAGAAGTCACTGTAGACACTTTGACCAGAAAAGAATGAAACATGCTCCTACCTTCTTCAGCAAGATTTCTTTTTAAAAAAATTTTTAAAAATTGAAGTGTGGTTGATTTACAGTGTTGTGTTAATTACTGCTGTACAGCAAAGTGATTCAGTTATACATATGCATACATTCTTTTTTATATATTCTTTTCCATTGTTTATCATAGCATATTGAATATAGTGCTCTGTGCTATATACTAGGACCTTTTTGTTTATTCCTTCAGCAAGATTTCTATGGAAACTGTACAGCTTCCTATAGTCATACTTCTTTCCGTTAGGTTTCGAAAGGGGAAAAGTTTGGCAATAGCATTCGTCATCAGAATTTCACCACCCTTTTACGTAAGTGCTTGCCTTTTCTTTTAAGCATTAAAATGTAATATAGGGCTTCCCTGGTGGCGCAGTGGTTGAGAGTCCACCTGCCGATGCAGGGGACACGGGTTCGTGTCCCGGTCCGGGAAGATCCCACATGCCGCGGAGCGGCTGGGCCCGTGAGCCATGGCCGCTGAGCCTGCGCGTCCAGAGCCTGTGCTCCACAACGGGAGAGGCCACAACAGTGAGACGCCTGCATGCCGCAACAAAAAAAAAGTAATATAAACTATGGATTTGACTTAATTGATCTGGGGCTTGGTGGTTTCGTGTGGGTAGTGAATGAAATAAGGCTATAAGGTTTTCAGATTTTAAGCTTCCCTGGGTAAGAAATTATCTTTTCTTCCTGAAGTGGCCAGAAGGTGGCAATTATTAAACTGATGGCTTTGTGAGGAGTGCTGATGACTGTGCATATTCTGATGCAAGTATTCATTGTATGCTGTCTGAGCTTTAAGTACAGCGGACGTTTTGGTTATCCTCCCACTGGTAACATTTCATGGTTATGGATCTAGGATCTCTCTTAGTTGAAATCTCACAGATTCCTAGTAGAAGCTAGGTCCAGTGTCTTCCTGCGGGCTACGGGTTGGGCCGCAGGCAGGTTAATCTTTGCCACGTGGTCATGAAAGCTAATGGTTCTGTAATGAATGTGCAGCCGAAGTTGAAATCACAGCACAGACGCAGTCCTCCTCATCCTTCATTGGCAGAGGAAGTCGTTCTGGAGAGCTGCATTTCTAAGATGGTTCACGGTTGACCACCGTTAGTACCAGGAATCATTTTCAGCACTTTTACATGAAAATCATTCTGAACTCTCTCTGCCTTGCTAACATGTGGGTGATAAGCTGAGGTCATCATTAAGAAAACAAAGGCTTTCGCACAGACCTGCTGCAGTGGAGTGGTTACGGCACTCTTAACTACCCCCGGCTGCAGAGCTGCTACTCCTCCTGGCATTTAGATCTTATAGCGTCTTTCCTTTTGTCAACTCATTTTCCTCGTGGTTGCCTGCGTGTCTGCTTTAAGGAGTCTCTTCCTTTCTTGTGAATTTTTGAAGGTTCAGAAACCAGATAATATAATTTTTCTGTATTTGGTGAGCACAGCCTGTGGGTCATCTGAGTAAATGCATGGATTCGATGACATTTGTTTGGGCTGTTTGGGGTTTTTGTCTTGGTATATTTACACCCTAGGACTTAATTTTTCATGTTGCTGATCTATAACTCACTTCTAAATAGATGATAACCCATCCTCCCATGTCTTCATTTCTCTGTCCAGCTACAAAATATAAAGTCTGATGGATAATTTTAAATATTAAACCAACTGAACGATTTTTTGGATTTCATTGTGTTATTTTTTTCCTTTTCCATTATGGTTTAGTACAGGGTATTGAATGTAGTTCCCTCTGCTATACAGTAGGATCTTGCTATACATATCCATTCTGAATATAATAGTTTGCATCTGCTAATTGCAAACTCCCAATCCATCCTTCCCCCACACCCCCTCCTCCTTGGCAACCATAACCAACCAATTAATTCTTATTTGAAAATATGATAAAACCCATTTAAGATTTTTTTTCCTTAACAATTTTTAAGTATTTTTCGCCTTTAGTTCAGTTTTCTTCTCTGGGTGTGGAAGTAATTCTGCCTAATGAAAAGGTTTAAAGATGCTCTGTAAAATGCTCTCCAAAAGAACTGCCTCTCTGGCAATTAACTCCCATGGGCCTAAAGGAGCTTTCAAACCCGTCACAGTAATGGTTAGCTTTAAAGTATCTGACTCGTTTGTGTGCCGGGTGGGAGCTCAACTCCCTGGAAGACCACTTAAGGCAGCCATGCAGCTCTTGAAAGAAGTTTGGTAAAAGCAAGACACCACGCTGTAAAGAACAAAGCGTTTTAATGTGAACAACGACTGCTTCTGGAAGAGCTGAGCTGCTCTCCTGGAAAGACGTCCTGTGATTCCTGAAACAGCCTGAAACAGCCGTGGAAGCGCTGCTCTTCGTGCGGTCCAATCACACCTCGATTTCAGTTGTTGCCTGCAGGCTAATCCTGCTAACGTTTGCACAGTGAATAAAGCAAATCACAAGTATTCCTCCATCTTCCAAGATAAGGAAGATCACTATTTGCATTTGTGTGGTGCTTTAAAATGTCCCAGTGATGATATGGTACTGGCACAAAAACAGAAATAGAGATCAATGGAACAGGATAGAAAGCCCAGAGATAAACCCACGCACCTATGGGCAACTAATCTATGACAAGGGAGGCAAGGATATACAATGGAGAAAAGACAGTCTCTTCAATAAGTGGTGCTGGGAAAGCTGGACAGCTACATGTAAAAGAATGAAATTAGAACACTCCCTAACACCGTATACAAAAATAAACTCAAAATGGATTAGAGACCTAAATGTAAGGCCAGACACTATAAAACTCTTAGAGGAACACATAGGAAGAACACTCTTTGACATAAATCACAGCAAGATCTTTTTTGATCCACCTCCTAGAGTAATGGAAATAAAAGCAAAAATAAACAAATGGGACCTAATGAAACTTAAAAGCTTTTGCAAAGCAAAGGAAACTAAAAACAAGATGAAAAGACAACCCTCAGAATGGGAGAAAATATTTGCAAAGGAATCAGCGGACAAAGGATTAATCTCCAAAATATATAAACGGCTCATGCAGCTCAATGTTAAAGAAACCCAATCACAAAATGGGCAGAAGACCTAAACAGACATTTCTCCAAAGAAGACATACATATGGCCAAGAAGCACATGAAAAGCTGCTCAACATCACTAGTTATTAGAGAAATGCAAATCAAAACTACAATGAGGTATCACCTCACACCAGTTAGAATGGGCATCATCAGAAAATCTACAAATAGCAAATGCTGGAGAGGGTGTGGAGAAAAGGGAACCCTCCTGCACTGTTGGTGGGAATGTAAATTGATACAGCCACTATGGAGAACAGTATGGAGGTTCCTTAAAAAAACTAAAATTAGAGTTACCATATGATCCAGCAATCCCACTACTGGGCATATACCCAGAGAAAAACATAATTCAAAAAGACACATGCACCCCAATGTTCATTGCAGCACTGTTTACAGTAGCCAGGTCATGGAAGCAACCTAAATGCCCATCGACAGATGAATGGATAAAGAAGATGTGGTACATATATACAGTGGAATATTACTCAGCCATAAAAAGGAATGAAATTGGGTCATTTGTAGAGACGTGGATGGAACTAGAGCCTGTCATGCAGAGTGAAGTAAGTCAGAAAGAGAAAAACAAATATCGTATATTAACGCATATATGTGGAACCTAGAAAAATGGTACAGAGGAACCGGTTTGCAGGGCAGAAGTAGTGACACAGATGTAGAGAACAAACGTATGGACACTAAGAGGGGAAAGCAGGGGATGGTGGTGGTGGTGGTGGGATGAATTGGGAGATTGGGATTGACGTGTATACACTGATGTGGATAAAATTGATGGCTAATAAGAACCTGCTGTGTAGAAAAATAAGTAAAATAAAAAATTCAAAAAAAAAAAAGTCTCAGTGATGGTCCAGTTGGAGTTCTTAATTTACCCTGACAATAATCCCAAAGTTGCCACTCTTTTCTGCAGTGCTTCTCTACCACTTAGTGATTTGAGTATATCTCAAATAACTTTGCATTTTAATTATTTGATTCTATGGTTGCCTACCCTGTTAGACTTGAAGTTTCTAAAGGGCTGTGTGCAAGTCTTCCTCATGCCCAGGATCAGTGGCTGTTACCTGTAGGGATCTCACCAATGTTTCCTGACTGAACAAGTGCTGAATCCCTCATCTAACTTTCCTTCCACCTCTGGTCTGGCTAACTACTCACCCTGTGAGATGCCCTTCCTCTGAAGAGCGGTGACGGAGTCCAAGCTCGTCCTGCTCGCCATGCAACAGGCCAGTAAGTCGAGAGACGAGGTGTTAGGGCAAGGCATAGAGACTTTATTCAGAAAGCCAGCAGACCGAGAAGATGGCGGATTAGTGTCCCAGAGAACTATCTTCCCGGAGTTAGAATTCAGGCTTCTTTTATACTGAAAGCGGAAGGAGTGTGGCTGGTTGTAAACTTCTTGGTGCCTGCCAGACCCCCGAGGGGATGTGATAATCCTTTGTTCTTGCACCTGCCCAGGTAGGTCTGGTTATAATGTTCCTGTAAACCTCCAACAAGAGGCAGAGCCTTGAGAAAGGGCTACTATGTCTATTTCTGGCTATAGATAGCATTCTTTGATGAGACAAAAGTGCAGAGCCGGCATGAATAAGCACAGGCCACAGAGCACAAGGGTTAGAGCTAAAGGAAGAGATCCAATGTGGAGTCAGGTTTGCGCCATCACTACCACCCACCTGCTCCAGCTGGCTTTAATGCTCCTTTTCTGTGCCCTAATGACTGCTGGTTGGAGTAACTCTATCACTGCTCACACCTTTGCAATATAATTATTCTCCTGCCCCACTAGAATTAAGAATGGGGCTTGAGTCTTACTCAACTTTGAATCAGTGGTGCCTACTACAGTGCCTGGCACACAGTAGTTGCTCAATACATGTCTATAAATTTAAGGAGTGGAAGAAGATAAGGTTGGAATTGTAGACTGGTGAGACTTTAAATGCCTTGCTCAGAAATTTGGAAGGTATTGAGGAGGTACTTGTGAAATACCTCAAGTTTGCTCTTTCTTCCTAGGGTGTTAATTATATACATGAAAAAGAGAAAAAATTAAAGAAAAAATATTGCTGCCAGTAAGAGATATAAAGTGATTTTAAATATATCCATTGCCATTTTTTTATTTCTGATGCATTCAGGCTGTTAATTCAACAGCTAATCTAGTGCCCACCATATGCCAGAAAATATGCAAGGCTGGGGATATAGAAGTACAAAATTTACCATTTTGCTTTTTGTCAGGTAAAATTCAATTGTCAGTGTAATATAGAATCACTGCTCTTCTACATCACTTGGGCTGAGAATTATATTGGACACCATCAGCTCCTCAGCCTCTCAGCATCCATTCAGACATAAATTCCTTTGACTGTAACTCAAAATGTCCCTTTTATCTTTCCCTACTTCTGTAGTATCACTGCCCTAGATTGGTCTACTGTCATTCGTCTCCTCTTCCTTATATGTCCCCTGTGTGCCATAAACAGTTATATTATTGTTCACTTATATTCATGTTGCTTTGTAACTCTATCCAGTATGTTTATGTGCCCATGGTCTGTTTCTCCATCTGGATTAAGAGCAATGCCTTGTATAAGTTATTCACAAAAATGTTGGCTAAATGAGAGGGAAATTAGTCTTGAATAAAAATACCTAAGATAATCAGTACTTTTAACTCTTCTACATTTCTTCCCATTTCATTGCCAGCAGCCATGAATGGATTCTTTGTACGATAATGAATGTTAGGAATGATTCTCCTGGTGACTCTTAGCAGAACAGGTCGGTGGAGGACTCTTTTTGAGGAAGAAGACGGAGTGAACTAAGCACCGTTGATGGACTCTATGACACATCACAACTGTGTCTGACCCCCAGACTCTTTTAGCACTTAGCAGATAGTATTTGTCTTCTCTAGGCTTGTGTAAGCTAAGGAAATTGGACATCTGCTTTGAATAATACGACCTTAAATCATATTTTTAAGTAAAGCCACATGGTTGTTATTATATCATTTTATTACATTAGGAAGCACCCAGAACAAACAATATCCTCTGGGCTTCTGAAGAGATGCAGGGGCTGATCTAATTGTTTGTACGATATTAAATGTCTTATTTAAAATTCGTATTTTCCAGTGAACCTTGGTAGTTTTTAAAGGAATAGATTTTATTCACATCTCTTTATTTTGCATTTGGTCACTAACTCTTGTTTACTTAAGAAAAAATAATAAAACTAATTTTGGCTCCGTACTTTCATCTGAAACATGGTGGGTTTTAATTTTGCTTTTAAATAAGAGAATGGCTCATGTGATTTGAGAATCGACTAATTTTTTTTTTTAAGAGTTATAATTCAAAGCTGAAGATGACCCTAATACCTTCTGGTGCATTTTTTGTTCCCCTAATTTTAATTTTCTCCAAAGAGCGTATGCCACAAATATTTTGCTATCTCACTCTGTGACATGCTATGAAATTTGGATTATCTATTGGGCTAAAACATAAGCCCTAGAATCAGACTAACTGGGTTAAAATCCTGGTTTCCTATGTGACCTTGGGGAAGATTTTTAACCCTTCTGAATATGAAATGATACTAGTACTCCCCCCACCCATCTGTTCTTGAGGGAATCAAGTGAAAGAATGGATATAAAGTGCTTAGCAGAGTGAGGGGCACATAGCAAGTACTCAGTAAATATTCAGTAATACCACCAATAGCAATGGCAATAATAATAAACAGAGGAAGCCATGGTGATTGTCTGTGTTTCGAACAGAGAAGGCCAAGAGGCAGCCTCCTGTGGGCTC
The DNA here is from genome assembly GCF_964374135.1 of Grampus griseus. NCBI lineage: Eukaryota > Metazoa > Chordata > Mammalia > Artiodactyla > Delphinidae > Grampus > Grampus griseus. Next base: position 30,852,438 of record NC_139006.1, on the reverse strand, counting down.
AACCCCACTTTCACGTTAGCCAACCTGCTCATGTTGACCCTGTGACAGGACCACTCTATGTAAACCACTGGCCATTTTCATTAATAAATAAAAAATGACTATTTTCATGTCTGGAGCGTTGTTTAGTATTTATACCCCGTAAGTCAAAACACTGGAGACTTAGAAATGTATATGCCTTTGGGCGCCCTGACTCGTAGGGCTCTATTCTGTGGAAAAACAGTGTGTTCACATGGATTTTATTGGAATATACATGGTAACAGCAGCAGGTTGAAAAGGTTGAGCTGGGTCTGTATGTCTGTATTGACCTCAAGAGTTATCCATGTTATATTACTGGTTAAGGGACAAAACAAACTCCAGAGGAAAGTGTCAGGTTATTATTCTTTGAAAAACATAGGAAAAGGCTAAAAAAAATCATATATGTTTGTATGTATATAAAGAAGGATTTTGAAGGAAATACACTATGACTTTAGTGGGATAAGTTTGTGGATATCTGAGTGAGAAGTGGTTAATTTTCCCTTTGAAATCCTTTATTTTTTGACTTTTTATAATGGTATGTGTTACTTTTATTATTTCAAAAAAGTAAAGGAAGAAGTTAAAGCACAGGGAAAGTAAGAACTAAGTCTCTATGTAAAAGAAAAAAGTCTGCAGGGATATTTAAAATGTGGTTATGTATTAATTTGCTAATATACAGATTTTTCCCTGGGATTTTCCCAAGTACACAGTTGTCTCTCCTGTAAGCAGAGCAGTTCATCATCAAGTGAGTACATTTTGAAAAGAGCTTAATAAAAATGAATAATTTAAAATGGTTAGAATTTAAGCTATATTCAGTTGACTTAAAAGGGAAAATAAAATATGCTAGAAACAGGAAAAAAAATCCCACCTCTTTAGAACTCTGTGAAAAATGAGAGAGAGGGGTGTTTGAAAACCTTAGGTCTTAACAGAAATGTAAAAATTTATACTGAATTCTGAAGGACAAAAATAACTAAAAGCTAAATAGTGGAACTCCTATAAAAGTAATTTTCTACCCAACCAAGCTCAGAGATACAATGATAGAATAATATATCTGAACTTGTTTCTAGATCACCTAACTAATAAACTAACTTGATGTACTAGATTGAACTATTTTAATTAAACTACAGTTCCTACTGGTTGGAAATACTGAGAGAGAAAACCAAAAGCTTCTTTCTGAAATTTTTCGTGAATGATAATTGAAATATCTAACAGTGGGTAAATTATTCAACAGGTTATGTTATATCCAAGGATACCATGGGTATAAACAGAACATTTTTGGTAACATGCACCATTCTTGTCGAAAATCTGAATGAGCTTTACATCTTTACTTTTTTTTCATTAATTTTGTTTGCAAAATCTGTTCTCTCTTTCTCTCCTTGTGTATGTATATTATGTGCGTGTATGTGTGATTCACAAACATCATATTGATATGAACTCATTCTTAAGTGATTTTTTAAAAATTAATTTAGATTAAATTAGATTTTCAAATTTATTATCTTTTTTTGAATCACGCGTCCAACATGTTCTCAGAAAGACGTATTCATTTTCTGTAATGCATTTTCAATGATGTAACATGATCCAAAATTCAGCCCATTTAGATATTGTTAGCTTAAAAATTGTTTTTATTATATGAAACTAATTATGAAAATGTTCAAAATCCAGATTCAACCAAAAATGGCTAAATTTTGCTCTGTAACACAGTGTGTCCAAAGTTGGTGTCTTCAAGCAGTACCCGTAGCTGTCAATTCTGTGCGTCAGCAGTTTGGGCCAGACTCAGCTGAGTGGCTCTGTGATCTGGGTCGTGCGGGGCTGTCTTGGCTGGGCTCCCCCATGCATCAGCGGTCAGCTGTAGGTCAGGGTCAAGTGGGGCCTGGCTGGGACAGCTCAGCTCTGCTTCCCAGGGTCCCTGTCCTCCAGCAGGTGGCCTGGACCTTTTCACCTGGTAGTGAACAAGTCTTCTTCTCTGGTAGCCTCAGGTTGATTTATGATAATTAGCCTTGATTTCTTTATAGACACCTATAATATGTATATATAGTAGCTAGACTTAAGAGGGTATAATGTTCTTCCTAAAGCGACCTAACTAATGTGCCACATGCTTCATACTGAGAGGCAGCTTGGTATCCTGCTGAAAAGCACAGACTCTGAGACGGTTTGCCTGGGGGTCATATCTCATCTCTACCACTCACTAGCTGAAAGACCTTGGACAAGTTACTTAACCTCTCTACACCCCAGTTTCTCGTCTTCTGTAAGAGTTAAAAGAGTTAATATAAGTAAAGCATTTAGAAGAATGCCTGGTATATTTTATATATATATATTTTGTGTGTGTGTAATATGTTAGCTATTATTACTCATATTAATAGTCAATATATTTACCCATTTATCTGAAAATTCTTAATACTTCGTTTTGTAAACACAACTAACAGCTTTCACAATCACCATTAATTGTTGTAGCATTTTTTTCCCTCGCAATAAAAAAATGTACATTTATAACTCAATGGATTTGGTAAAATTTCAACTCAGATTTTTCATTCCGAGTTACATCTAGAATGATTATGCATATCTGAAAATTAACATTTGGATCTTGGAAAGAAATCTGAATGGCATACCTGGTTAATATTTCTGACCTTGTTAAGCTGAATAGACAAGGATGATGTAGTCTATATGATCACATGATCATTGACACTCATGACCACAGGAGGGCCAGAAATTACCTTGAAGTAGGCATTCAGCTATTCCATCTCCCTAAGCTAAAACCAGATACATTTGGATAAAAACTGGGGCCGAGGCCAGACTTTGGCACATGGCTACTCTGTACCAGGCACTCCTCTAAGAAGCGTTCTAAGTGAATCATCTCATTTAGTTCACTGAACACCCTCTTTGAAATGGGCACAATTGTATCCCCACTTCCTAGTTTAGGAGACTGAGGCAGAGTGACGTTAGCTAACTCTCTCAGTGACATCCAATAAGTGGCCGAATTAGGATCCAAATCCAGGCTGTCTGGTGGCAGAGCCCCAGCCCTTTCCACCAAGATCAAGGCGCCCTGTGTCCTACCCCGCACCAGGAGTCCACGTAGCCCTCAGAACCTCTTTCAGAGTAGGCACTCTTCTTATTTCTAGATGAGTCTACTCAGGATTCTCCCCAGCCTGCTCTAGAAGGGCAAAGAGCATGACTCTATGTCTTTACTATAGGAATGCTGTCAAAATCACTGGGCTTCCTTCCTGATCACGTGCAGGAGCTTCACCAGAACCTCACAGGTGTTTGGGTTTGAAATTTTTACGTATTTAAGAAATTTACTCATGTTTAAAATCATACCCGACATTTGCTCTAACTTAAGTGTCTTGATTTCGTCGTGAGAATGAATATTTTCCCAGGCATCTCTTCGCTAATTGTATTTCTGCTAATATGAATTGCTTCTTCATATCGTTTGCTAATTATTTATCGGTGTCTTAATGCTTTTTCTGATGAATTATCCAACAGATTCCTTCAATTCCAGACTGTTCTGATCACTCGTAAATTTGATATTGTATCATCAGTGTAATGCGGAGACCAGATTCATTTCCTTGACTGACTAACCTTGTTAAATTTTGATAATTCCCCCTTTCTGCCCTCTGATCCCCGCGAATCCCTGCTGGGCTCTGCCTCCTGACCCCAGCCAGGTTAATGAAACATCTCATGTAAAATCTTTTGCTTCCTCTTCAGGAGTATGGGGAGCTCCCAACTGGGGATGTTAACAGAACCCTTGGAGTTTCTTGGAGAACGATTTTTTTTTATGGCAAAGGGTGACTCCTTAAGCTGGAAATGTCAAATATGATGCATTTTTAAAATATTTCAGTTTGGTTTACACTTCATATAGAAGCTTACTGTGTAATGCCTTTTTAAAATCTTTTTTTGTTTGTTTTTTTGTTTGTAATGTCTTCTAGAAACAAGACATAGTTTAGCTGGTAGACAGACTATCACCAGACACACATGCAAAAAAAAAAAATCTCTAAATTAACAGTAATTTAGGGAAAAAATAAGCAGAAGCTTATATTGTGATGGCTTGTGTCATTTGAGACTTAGAACAAAAATGAACTCTTTTCTAAAGCCGTCAATTGATAAAAAGCCTGGCTTACATGGGAAATTAAGCAGCCTCTTGAGAACATTCTAACCAGGCTACCTGTCACTTCCCCATCCTCGTACCTGGGGCTCGTTTGCTGAGATACAGTCATTAGCGTCGTCAGATAGTTAAAACGTGTTTGTTTTATTCTGTGTTTGTTCTTTACCTATAAATTATAAAGCACACACCTAGTATTTTCCGGCTAAGTCATTAAAGCAGTTTGTCTAGATGACGCACTAGAATACAAGTGAGTTCACCTTAAAACATCACTTTTCTTATGGAAGGATAGACATTACTTCTCTCAATGGAACCCTCAGGGTTTCTTCTGTTTTCCAGAAACCTCTTCCTTCCTGCTTTGTCTCTCATATGATAACTGTGTCTCAAAACTCTTTTATTTTTTTAAGAGTTTCTGGTTGACGGTTCTAGGTTGATCTGAGAACCCACAGATTTTACAGCCACTTCAGGCTGCAGTTATGTAAATATTGGTGACCTTAATAGATCTGATTTGTTAATCTGTAAATTTTTTTTGTTTCTGTGCTCAATTCAATATATTTCTAATATGATAGACAGCCTAGCTGTGAGGTTCTTGCTGGAAAAATCGGTCCAAGTTTTGTTGTTTGTAGTTCTCAAAAAGCTCAGTACATAATGTATCAGATGAGTCCTGCCATGGCTAAAAATGACTAGTTAAGGCAAATTCATATCTTTTGGTCACCTCAGTATTTCTATGAGTAATAAAGAATAAAAATACCCATTCAGTTATGCTATGAATCACTAAATTAACAATTGCATTATCTTTGAGGCATTTAATTTAAATGTCCTGAAGCAAGTGTTTTATACACATTTTAGGTGTGAGCTGTGCTTATTATTTTTTAAATTATTTTTTTATTGACTTACAGTTGATTTATAATGTCTCAGGTATACAGCAAAGTGATTCAGTTATACATATATATATATATATGTATTCTTTTTAAGATTCTTTTCTATTGTAGGTTATTAAAAGATGTTGAATGTAGTTCCCCGTGCTATCCAGTAGGTCCTTATTGATTATCTGTTTTATATATAGGAGTGTGTATCTGTTGATCCTAATGTGTCCCTCTCCCGCTTTCCCCTTTGGTAACCATAAGTTTGTTTTCTATGTCTGTGAGTCTGTTTCTGTTTTGTAAATAAGTTCATTTGTATCACTTTTTTTTAGATTCCACATATAAGTGATATCATGTGATATTTATCGTTCTCTGTCTGATTTACTTCACTCGGTATGATCATCTCTAGGTCCATCCCTATTGCTGCAAATGGCATTATTCTATTCTTTTTTATGGTTGAGTAATATTCCATTATATATATTGATATATACCACATCTTCTTTATCCATTCATCTGTCTATGTACGTTTAGGTTGCTTCCATGTCCGGGCTATTGTAAATAGTTGAACTATGCTTATTATTAATTTTATAGCACCTAGATTGATGCGGAATTCCCTTGGAGAGCACAGAGTGCCTTTTACTAGCCAGTATGACATACAAGAAGGCCAGGCCACATGAGTCCCCAGCTTCCATCCTGCTGAGAGCACATACTGGACTCTTCAGGAGGGAAGAGATCATGCAGTTGGAGAGTATAGCTTGAGCTTCCCTGTGGGATGGTGTTGCTTCTTTGCCATCTTACTGTATTTTCACCAGAGTTTTAGGAACATGGCAAAAATCATTGCAACTAACAGATGTTCTTCTAGCTCAGTAATTATTGAGAATCCACAAGGAAGGCAAGAAGAGAGAGGGGAAAAATAGAAAAGGACAGAGGACCTCTGGATGAAGAGAGAATTTTTTTATTAAAAGTTTTCTTCTTGGACTTCCCTGGTGGCACAGTGGTTGAGAGTTCGCCTGCCGATGCAGGGGACACGGGTTCGTGCCCTGGTCCGGGAAGATCCCACATGCCGCGGAGCGGCTGGGCCCGTGAGCCATGGCCGCTGAGCCTGTGCGTCTGGAGCCTGTGCTCTGCAACGGGAGAGGCCACAACAGTGAGAGGCCCGCGTACCGCAAAAAAAAAAAAAAAGTTTTTTTCTCTAGTGGTTGCAAAATAACGTATTTCACATTTGTGCTCGGGTGACATTTTCGAAAGGGGCACAGAAAAGGCCCTTCAAAAAAGGAAGGATGCTTGATGCCTGGTCTGTAGAACAGGAGTGTGGCCGTGGAGAAGGTTTCATCGGGCTGATATGGGCGCTAATAAGTGCTTTTAAAGTGCTGGCGGCACCTCCCCGCAGAGGTTTTGTTCCCTTGGAGCTTTGTTCCCGAGTTCATTTATTTCTCCACAGTCTTCATCTTCCCCATTTCACAAGGTTTCTCATCAGAAAAGACATTGTCTTCAGGACCATTGTTATACTGGCTGAGGGAGCAGGAGAAGGGATATAGTATTTTAGTATTTTGATATTTGAGGGATACGATCAAATTTAAAATTACAAATTAAAAAGAAGAAGCTTTCCCACTGAGGAGGCAGAGCACAGGTTAGATCTTCTTGATTTGGGGGTACTGGGGGGCCCTAAAGTACAGCCTTAAAGCAGTCTTGGGCTATGAAATCAGTTGTGGGTCATATCCAACGTTCATTGACTTATTTATGTTGCGAGATGAAATAGGGTAGAACAGGAAATGGGGGTATAATGCACAGACACACATGGTAAGAAACATAGTGATGCATTTTCTTCATGAGAGTTTTGTCTGAATATGTGTGTGTTTGTGTGCACGCACAGCATCACACACGTATGCTGCCTTGCGGCATGCTATCTGTTTGATACAATGAGTTATGGTGAAAATGTTTGAGAAATATTGCTTTTGGGGCATTGCCTCCGGAGCTTGAATGTAAAAAATTCAAAGTCACCCCAGCTCTATCAGATGGTGTCAGTGGGCCACTTTGGTGAGTTAAGGACTTCTTTGCGTTTCTTCCAGTCTTTACTATTGGGAGAATTTAGTGAATTGGCCTGAGCACTAACTGCACGTCTTACTTCCCTGCATTCTCTATTCCTTAAGAACAGCGCAGGTATATGGTGACTCTGTGTGCCTTGCCCACCAGCTCTCTTCTTTTCTCCTTGCCTTGAAACCGGTTCTTTTTCAGTTCCATTCACCGTAGTTGAGTCCGTCTCTTCTCTATGTGTCCACTTGCGTCCCACTCTTCCTTTTCATTTTCTTGTACCACTTTCTGTCATAGCCAAAGGGCTTGACTGATGACCGTTATGTCTGGCTTAAGAAACCAGAGAATTTTTTTCCATTCCCTTCTTTCAGTTTTTCTGTCTCCGTCTTCTTCCACTGCCTAGAAAACATGCCTCTTGGGCACCCGGGGTGCTAAGCCATTGTCACTTTAAGTGCATGCCACTCAATGGGCTTTGCAGGTCAGAGCTGGTCCCCACATTGTTCCTGGTCCAGGACCACTATAGAAATTGAGGGCAAGTCTTTAGAAATTTTTATAGGAATTTAACAGAGTAATTTTCTGTTTATTTAAGCTAACAAATTTGGGCTTGCGTTTTGCATGTCTTTTTATTTCCTTTTTTCTAAAAATCCATGTTCATTGTATTTTACATAAACTCGATCTGAGCTGCAGCAGAAAATTACAAAACTGGTCCTTCATCATCAGTGGTTTCAGAGGCACTGCTCTAGATAACTGAATTGTTACAACTGGCGTATCTAAGGAGTCAGAGGGAGAATGAATGGCCCCGTAACCCAGATTCTGGATATATGCTAGCAAAGATGGAACTTGTAAGCTACTTACGTAGCTTTTGGATCGTAAGTCCACCGATTTGAAGGCCTGGCGGTAGAGGGGAAAATGAAGACAAAACAGCCAAAGGGAGAGAAGAGCCAATGATCTGTGTGCTTTTACTGAAACTAAGAGGCTTAAATAGTGAAAGTTGTAATGGCTTTAAACTTCATAAGATGCTGCTTCTCTGTCAGCAAAGGTATTGAATAACACACACAATTCTCTCTTCCTGCTGCATCTGTTGTGTGCACAAAGCTTCTCAAATGCTGGAGGAGAATTCTTGCAGTTTCCTCAGCCTTTAAAAATCTGGAGGCTCTAACACCAATGCAAATTTTAATGATGGGGTAGAAGGAATAGCTAATTATATGTCGTTATTGCCACCATCTCATCAAATGCATTTGCCAATGGATACGATTAAGCTCAATTTAATTCACCCAAAGATTCAAGAATATGAACGTCACATGTTCTCATAACAGAGTTCTCCTTTTCAGAAAAAACAAAATAATGATTCTTAAAGACCTTGCAAGTCTGCCTGTAGAAACGGCCCCTTTTGAAGCCAGCTCCATTCCGTGGAGATCTTTCCATTTACCTGCAATGTTATATTCTCTCCGCTTCTGTACTAGGTGACTTAAGGGTGTTTGTTATCTGAACAGAAACAGAATTTCAATGTTAATTTGAAATCTGATTTCTTTTATTTATTTGCCCAATTGGAGTATTTTTTGTAGGGAAAAAAACTGAGATAAGGATGTATCAAAAAGGGGGACCCAATTACTCTTTGGAAATGTATTTCCTCACAGTACAAACATTGAACTAGAAGGTGAAAATTAAGCATTCAGCCATATAGGGACATTTAAGAAAGCAGACGTAATAGTCTAGAATTGAATAGAAATGCTTTTAATTCTTTAAACGTCAGCTATGATGTTGACTTTCCTTCCATAGTAGGTAGGTGATAAATTCAAACAATTAAAAGGCATCTCATCTGCTATCCCTTTAGACACAACTGGGAATTTACCCCAGGATTCCAAGTCACTAGACGATGCTAAACATAAATGTTCCCACTTTCTTCTGTACATTCAGCATAGGACAGTAGTGCAGCACTGCCAGGAAGTACGAGTGCCGGCTGAAATATCATCTTCTGTACTTCAAACCATGTGATAAGTCCTCGTGACCACACACAGAAGTGAAGATCTCCTTCCCAAAGCTTAAATATAGGGGCAAGATGGATCGAGTTGAAGGTTTTGTAAAACTTCAGTACTAATGTTCCTCTCCCATAAAGAAAGGGAACTTAAACATTACCATTTTAGGTGAAAAAGGATAGGACCAGGAGGGTTGTGGACAGGCAGGCAGAAATAAATATACAGAGCTAAATGCTGAAGAATTACAGATAATTTAGAGAAGCAGGCATTAGGAGGTATGAAGCAACATAGTAATCGTAATGATAATCACCAGTAATTTTTGAGCCTGTGCTATATGGCAAACACTGTTCTAAATGCCTGTATATGCATTAATCGTTCACTGTGAAGCTACACAGAAATACCAGCTGAGCGACACTTCTCAGGGGACTATACCCCAGGGAACAGGTGCTCAGTAAAGAGAGACTTTTTCTCTAAAATATAGTGTGCATTAAAGAAAGACAAATACTGTTGATGTCACTTATATGTGGAATCTAAAAAAATACAACAGACTAGTGAATATAACAAAAAAGAAGCAAGACTCACAGATACAGAAAATAAACTGGTGATTACCGGGGGGAGGGGGAAAGGGGGAAGTGAAAGGAGGGGACGGAATAAAGAGATATAAACTATAAGGTATAAAATAAGCTACAAGGATATATTGTACAACACAGGGAATAGAGCCAGTATTTTACAATAACTATAAATGGAGTATAACCTTTAGAAGTTGTGAATCACTCTATTGTACACCTGTAACTTATATAATATTGTACAGCAGCTGTACCTCAGTAAAAAGAATACTGTGTGTTGACGAGCTGCTCATTGGTTTCTGGACTGTTTAGAAGCAGGACCTTTGCCTGTGACCGAGGGGACAGTCTAGATGGAGCTGCTTCCAGAGGGCAGAACCAGTGAGGTAGGAGGACGGTTCAGGTAGAGTAGGTGTTTCGACCAGCTCCACACACCTGTCCTTGGAAACCCTTTGACTGTTGCACAAAACCATGCACCGAAAATGCTAGATCTTGTAAGAAAACTGGAGCTGACTATTCAAAATCTACACAGCTTTGTAGCCAGAGAACCAGTGAAACAGTCACAGCCCTAATAAAAATCCTGGCCTCATTAACTTCCGCCTGGCACTTAGAATCCCTGTGAGTCCATCCTTAGCCCTGTGCTTGAGGGCTTCCACATCCTCCTTCTCACCAGAGGGGGCCTCGGAGTCAGTCATTCCCTTCTGATAGAGACCACTCTCTGCCAGCTGAAATATACGATCTGGGTTCATCGTCTCCATCAGTCAGGGTGCTTTCCTCTCTAAACTCAGGGGAGCAGAAGCTTCACAGCTTCTTCATCTGGTCTTGCAGTTTCCCAGACAGCCTCACAGAGCGGGAAGAGGAATGGCTCTGTAGAGCCACTAAACTTCTTGCCACTTTTGACCCTAAGCGAAGGCCCTTCTGCAGGAGTTTCACCTTTGTCGAAAGGCCATCACGTAGCCCTTTATTGGAGAGAAAATTTGCCTTGATTGCTCTACAACATTAATGTCCTGCAAAAAATTGCATGTGGTCTGAAGGGGCTCTAGTGTTATATGGATGTCACTCCCCTATTTGCTAATCCTGTTAGCTAATCTGCATTGCAGCAACATGCCTTGTAATGGGATAGACTGCATTCTGGTTCAAAAGGGGGGAAAAAAGGAGAAAGTATAAAAATCAGGACCATTTGAGTGTTTGCAACTTAAAATACCTGAGTTTCACCTTGACCTCAAGGTAAAAATTAGTATTTTGTCCTAGAATGAAGCTTAATGAGTAAATATTGAAGGATAGGCTGTGTAGTTGGGGAAAATAGTATTTTAGGGAAACCCAGTGATTTCCCAAACAACTATGGTAGGATGTTACCTGGTTTATACCACCGTGTGAAAAGAGACTCTTCATCCAGTCATCCAAACTAGACTTTCCAGGATGCAGGAAACCTACTTTTGCTCTCCTATGCATATTGCCATATTTACCATCTCTGGTCACCCAAGTTTAAGTGATGGAAACACTCCAAGAAGTAATATTCTCGGCAGGGTGACAATACTAAAGCTTTTGGTGATTCAGAGTTGGCTTCAAGGCCGACTCATGCCTTAGCCCCATCAGGGAATATTCTACATTGCAACTATGTTGCAGATGCCAGAGCCCCAAATGATTGAATTTCGAATAAATACGCTTATATTTTACTAAGAGCGACAAAGTACGATTTTTAACTCATAAACACCAACTGCCCTCTTTCAATTTGTGATGGGGTTGGTCGACCCTGTGTATTTTGAAGAGCTTTTTTTTTCACATTTTGTAGAGCATAGCTAGCCCAAATCACTGCAGTGGTATTCTCTTGTCACAAAATCCCTCTCTGTTCCCAACTCTTTCTTAAATCACATTTGCAGTTCTTCTCTATTACTGAAATATATGTTCCGCAATAACCCTTCCCTTGTGGCTTGACTTTCATATTTCCAGGTGCGTAACATTCATCTCTTGAAAAATTGCTGTATTTTCAGATAGCTCCCATAATTTTCCTTCACTGTCATGAAAGGGTTTGTTTTCTCCATATGTGCTCAAATGGCGCATGAAGAAATGTGGAGTTATTGGAGGGTAGCAGGATGAGTAATGGGCTGGAAACCCAGAGGCCCCAAGTTCTGATTTTGCCACTGACTCATCCTAAAGCCTGGCTAAGATGCGTCCTCATCTCTCTGTGACTCAGTTCCTATTTTTCTTACATGGCATTAACGCTAGCTCATCTCATGAAGGGGCCCTGAGAGGTAATAACCAGAAGCAAACATTTTGTAATATTGATCCTTTAACAATAGTCTATTAATTTATAAAGGATATATCTACATTCCTGGTTTTTATTTAGTCTTCCTGATAATTCCCTGGGAAAAGTAGTCTTCTCATTTTGCTGTTTAGGAAATCACAGCTTGTGGATGAGAGAAAATTTCCACACTTTTTCTGAGCTTGTGTATGTATCTTTATAGATACGTGTGGGTGTTTACTAACATATATATACCCGCAAACGTGCATACACACACCTCCTTGAAAATTATGGTTCAATGAGGGACGTTTTTAAAGGAATACTCAACTGAGGGTAATAGTCCCTTCATGCCGTAGAAACCATGAGTCCAACCACCCTGAGTAGTGTTTTTTTTTATCTTTATTTTCCAAATTTAGTTGTACTTCCCCCTCAGAATTTCCATACATGTTTTCCTCTCTGCTAAAGAAGGCTTGTGATGACCTGTTTTCCCGTTCATCTTAGAACATTTTGATTTACCTTTCTTTGTGTGATATATAAAATTCATGTATTTATTTTAGTTGCTATTTCTGGTGATCTTAGGCATGGAGAAAGTCCAAGTGACCTTTCCCAAGGTCAGGGTATCTGGGAAGCTTGAATCCATCTGGAAACTCTTCAGCACTCACGGGTGGGTTAGTGCCCTGGATGAAAAGTTGAAAACAAGGAGCTCACAGAGACTTCTGTGAACGACTGTCCCCCATGGGCACAGCCATTGATCGGTAAACTCCATCATCCCCCCATTATGAGAACACCCCTAGTTGAGGAGAAGCCAGTTGTGACAGTAGTTGGGGGGATGGGTGCTGAGCTGCAAGAAAATCATGTTATATTGATGACAAGGAGTATCATCAGGCCAATTTTCTAAGATTCCACAAACCAGAGCAATCTGTTCCCTTTCTCTAGATTATATGAGAATCTCAGAGTGTCTGTGATTACTCAGTGGTGGCGCCATTGTAGAACAGTGTTGTTTAGGGATGATGGAAAAGTTCAATATCTGTGCAGCCCAGTATGGTAGCAACTGGCCCCATGTGGCTATTGAGCGCTTGAAATATGGTTCCTGGGGCTGAGGACCTACACTTTCAATATTACAGAACTTTTTTTTTTTTTGTCCAAGTGCTGAATTTTTTTTAATTCATCTCTTTTTTTTTTATTGAAGCCTAGTTGATTTACAGTGTTGTGTTAATTTCTGCTATACAGCAAAGCGGCTCAGTTATCCATATGTATACTCTTTTTCATATTCTTTTCCATGATGGTTTATCCCAGGATTTTGAATATAGTTCCCTGTGCTATACAGTAGGACTTTGTTGTTATCCATTCCATATGTAATAATTTTCATCTACCAACCCCAAGTTCCCAGTCCAATCCTCCTCCATATGCTCCAGCAATTCCACTCCTGGGCATATATCCAGACAAAACTACAATTCAAAAAATACATGCACCCCTATGTTCATAGTAGCACTATTCACAATAGCCAAGACATGGAAACAACCTAAATGTCCATTGACAGATGAATAAAGAAGATGTGATGTATATATAATAATATATTTTATATATATACACACACACACACAACACACACACACACACACACACACACACACACTCACACAATGGAATATTACTCAGCCATAAAAAAGAACAAAATAATGGCATTTGAAGCTACATGGATGGACCTAGAGATTATCATACTAAGTGAAGTAAGTCAGAAAGACAAAGACAAATACCATGTGATATCACTTATATGTGGAATCTAAAATATGACTCAATATTATAGAATTTTAATTAATTAAAAAAAAAAACTCCATGTGGCTAGTGACCACCAGATCGACCAGTGCAGATCTGCAAACCATGCATATACCTATTATTTAGGAAACTAATTGCAGTGACATCAAGGGAATTTGCCATCCCCACTGACCTTGAGAGCACTTTGGGGATGAAAAGGTGTGAAAGAGGTGGGACTTTCAAAGCCAAGGTCAGATGTGTGGAACTGCAGTGTCGACCCATGGAAATGATGGTGACTTTTCAGGTACGAGCAGGAAGTAGTGTTTCCGGTTGTGACCGTCCTTTGATTTTCTTTTCGCAGGCTCCTTCATGTTGGTGAACACGTCTGGGAGATCTGAGGGACAGAGAGCCCACCTCCTCTTACCTCAGCTCAAAGAAAATGACACCCACTGCATTGATTTTCACTACTTTGTATCCAGCAAGAGTAATTCTGCTCCCGGGTTACTCAATGTCTACGTGAAGGTCAATAACGGACCTTTGGGGAACCCTATTTGGAATATATCTGGAGACCCAAACCGTACATGGAACAGGGCAGAGCTGGCCATCAGTACTTTCTGGCCTAACTTTTATCAGGTATGCCCTTTATTTTTCATTTCCTGTTTTGATGCATCCTCTAACTTCTGAAAATATAAATCAGTTTTATATTAGTCTAATCAGAGACTGTATTAGAAGTGTTGGTATTTTTAGACCAAGGTGAGGAAAGCTTATGCTCGTGGATAGGGAGTGTATTAAGGCTTTGTTTTTACATTACTTAGAGAAATGAGTAAAATGCACCATTCAGACTTGTTTATTTATATATCTATTTAAGAAAATAAAAGCAGCCACCTGCAGCAGGGCAGGAATTGCCGTCTGCAAGGATGTTTTACTTTCTATGTTAAGTAGCCACATCTGACCCAGGGAGACAGAGCACTTGATGGTAGAAGTAAAAGTCTCTTCTTCCATGAGTGGATCTCAGGAATCATGGGTCATTAGGAAGTGAGCCGTAGTGGAGGTCAGCTGGTGAGATGCAGGGCCCTGCTCCCACCCCATCAGCAATGGGAAGAAAATGGCATGTAGACCGAGTCCTTGTCATGGAGGAGCTGCTCTGTGGGATGTACTGTTGGGACCACATTGCCCACCTGGAGTGGGCACTTAAAGGAAATGAAGGGTGCAGGCCAGAAGCAATTAGAAAGTGGTACCAAGGAGGTCCCGCTGGTCTCTCCGTCCTCTCGGAGAGGGCCTGTGCCCCAAGAGCATCCCGACTTGGTGTCAAAGGTGGGAAATTAGTGACGGTGGCGTTCTGTGTGCTTTCTCCTTTTGTCCACAGCCTCTTTGAAAATAACTTCACATTAAGAACTCAATTAATTTCCAACTAAGAGGCTGCATTAAAGAATTGCAGTATTTTGATTTTCTCTTTCTTAATTCCTTTGGCTCCCTCGGAAGCCAATGGGAACATGTGTCCAAGATCATCTCTCATGGTTAATTGAGGTGCTTGGCTAGACCCAGGGAGGAGAGACTGAGTCTTCTCAAGGGCCGCTTGTCATCTGAGCGGCATGATCGGCGCCCAGGAACCCACTCTGCAGGCTTGGTGTTTATTAGGGAAGATTTATCAATCCCAGTTCCTCTATCCCTGGGTTTGATCATGGTAATAAATGGGCTGTAAATTCTGTGCTGTTTTTTTTTTTTTTTACATCTTTATTGGGGTATAATTGCTTTACAATGGTGTGTTAGTTTCTGCTTTATAACAAAGTGAATCAGTTATACATATACATATGTCCCCATATCTCTTCCCTCTTGCGTCTCCCTCCCTCCCACCCTCCCTATCCCACCCCTCCAGGTGGTCACAAAGCGCTGAGCTGATATCCCTGTGCTATGCGGCTGCTTCCCACTAGCTATCTATTTTACGTTTGGTAGTGTATATATGTCCATGCCACTCTCTCACTTTGTCACAGCTCACCCTCCCCCTCCCCATATCCTCAAGTCCATTTTCTAGTAGTTCTGTCTTTATTCCTGCCTTACCCCTAGGTTCTTCATGACATTTTGTTTTCTTAGATTCCATATATATGTGTTAGCATACGGTATTTGTCTTTCTCTTTCTGACTTACTTCACTCTGTATGAAAGACTCTAGGTCTATCCACCTCATTACAAATAGCTCAATTTCATTTCTTTTTATGGCTGAGTAATATTCCATTGCATATATGTGCCACATCTTCTTTACCCATTCATCCGATGATGGGCACTTAGGTTGTTTCCATCTCCGGGCTATTGTAGATAGAGCTGCAATGAACATTTTGGTACATGACTCTTTTTGAATTTTGGTTTTCTCAGGGTATATGCCCAGTAGTGGGATTGCTGGGTCATATGGTAGTTCTATTTGTAGTTTTTTAAGGAACCTCCATACTGTTCTCCATAGTGGCTGTACCAATTCACATTCCCACCAGCAGTGCAAGAGTGTTCCCTTTTCGGGCTCCCCTGGTGGCGCAGTGGTTGAGTGTCTGCTTGCCGATGCAGGGGACATGGGTTCGTGCCCCAGTCTGGGAAGATACCACATGCCGCGGAGCGGCTGGGCCCATGGGCCATGTCCGCCGAGCCTGCGCGTCCAGAGCCTGTGCTCCTCAACGGGAGAGGCCACAACAGTGAGAGGCCCGCATACCGCAAAATTAAATAAATAAATAAAATAAAATTAACCAAGAGTGTTCCCTTTTCTCCACACCCTCTCCAACATTTATTGTTTCTAGATTTTTTGATGATGGCCATTCTGACTGGTGTGAGATGATATTTCATTGTAGTTTTGATTTGCATTTCTCTAATGATTAATGATGTTGAGGATTCTTTCATGTGTTTGTTGACAGTCTGTCTATCTTCTTTGGAGAAATGTCTATTTAGGTCTTCTGCCCATTTTGGGATTGGGTTGTTTGTTTTTTTGTTATTGAGCTGCATGAGCTGCTTATAAATTTTGGAGATTAATCCTTTGTCAGTTGCTTCATTTGCAAATATTTTCTCCCATTCTGAGAGTTGTCTTTTGGTCTTGTTTATGGTTTCCTTTGCTGTGCAAAAGCTTTGAAGTTTCATTAGGTCCCATTTGTTTATTTTTGTTTTTATTTCCATTTCTCTAGGAGGTGGGTCAAAAAGAATCTTGCTGTGATTTGTATCATAGAGTGTTCTGCCTTTGTTTTCCTCTAAGAGTTTGATAGTTTCTGGCCTTACATTTAGGTCATTAATCCATTTTGAGTTTCTTTTTTTTTTTCTTGGTACGCGGGCCTCCCACCACTGTGGCCTCTCCCGCTGCGGAGCACAGGCTCCAGACGTGCAGGCTCAGCAGCCATGGCCCACGGGCCCAGCCGCTGCACGGCACGTGGCATCCTCCCGGACCAGGGCACGAAATCGTGTCCCCTGCATTGGCAGGCGGACTCCCAACCACTGCGCCACCACGGAAGCCCTTGAGCTTATTTTTGTGTATGGTGTTAGGGAGTGTTCTAATCTCATACTTTTACATGTACCTGTCCAGTTTTCCCAGCACCACTTATTGAAGAGGCTGTCCTTTCTCCACTGTGCTTGTTTTATCTTTGTGCCCTCGTACCTGCAACAATTTCTGGTATTTAAATGTCTCTTGAATGGAAATTAAGGGGTAGTAAAAGCTGTGTTAGCACACGTGTAAATTGTTAAAATCCTTTTAGATGCACTTGGGCAATACATTTTAAAAGTGTTAAATATTTAAATAAGTCTAATTTTAGCAATCTACTGTTAGGAGTTCATCCTAAGGAAATAATGAATAGTGGTAGCAAACAGTTAGCTACAAGGTTATTCACGGCAGTGTATTTATAATAATGAAACACCAGGAGCAGTGTTACATTTCTTACAATAGAGGATGAGTTCATCTATGCTACCTCAATACAAAAATTCATTTTGCAACCGTTAAGAATAACGTTATGAAAGATCATTTCATGATGTTATCTCAGCTTATTTTCTTAAGTGGGTAAAACTGGTAAAAAATCATAAAGTAGTATGTTAAATTCAATTTTAAATTAAATATATGTACAAATATGTATTAATTATACATTAATATGTATTAATAATATTAATATGTATTATTTTGTATCTATATATTAGTATGAATTAATTATATATAAACATCTCTAATATTAATATGTATTAATTATATATAAATACATATATAATTAAACTATATGATGAAATAAATATATTAAGTAGTATCTCCCCAGCTAGTGACTTGAATTTTTTCTTTCTGTCATCTGTCATATTCTAAATTTTCCCCAATGTACATGTGCTGTTTTTATGTATAAAACAAAAAAAAAGAGTTAAAAAGTAGTTTTTCTTGCAGAGGGAAAATGCTCTACTTACTGAATATCCTTCTTTTTTATAAATATATTGATAACCAATCAGGGTATAATTCAAAAATATGGCCTTTGGGACCAAGTTTCTTCTTTTGTAGGATTAAAATGGAAGCAAGGGAAGTGGGTTTGGCTAAGGCAGGCTTCATAAGGCTGTGTATGATGGACTAGGCTAAGAGGCTGAGTGTTTTTAGAAACTTCTTTTGGAGGGGACCTTCCCACAGCAGAGAAGGCCTAGCTAGTTCCCCTCTGGAACCTGCACTGGACTCTTCCTTGGTCTCCAGGCATCTAGACAAGATCAGAAGGTCTGTCCTGCTCACCTTTGCCCTGATCTTCTTCTCTTTCCCTTCAGCAATGCACACCCAAAACCTCTAGGAGTGAGCCCTTGTGGGGCTCCACGGCGGCCAGAGCCTGGTGCGTTCATTTAGTTTTGACACTGGCTACAATCCAGATCTTAAATTTTTGTTTTGCCTTTGTCTTAGCTTGAGCTGCTGCGACAAAAAGAAAAACAAAAGCCCACAATCTGGGTGGCTTAAACATCAAACCTTTATTTCTCAGCTCTGGAGGCTGAAAAGTCCAAAATAAGGGGCCCTCAGATTCCGTTATTGTTAAGGGCCCCCTTCCTGGCTTATGGAGGCCATGTTCTGCTCTTCTGTGTGTGCTCAGATGACCTCCCCATGCGTGCAGCAGAGAGAGCCCTGGTCTCTCTTCCTCTTCTTATAAGGGCACTAATCCCATTATGGAGCTCCACCCTCATTGCCTCAGCTAAGCATAATCACCTCACTGATGCTCCATCTCCCAATTCTATCACTTTGGGAGTTAGGGCTTCAACATATGAATTTGAAAGGGACACAGCACTCAGCCCATAATAGCCTGGAACACACCTGGCTCAGACAGTCAGAACTAAAGGAATGATTTAATTTATCAACAGTCTCAGGAGATCGGCCTTTAAAAGGAATTATCACACTACAGTTGGCCCTTGAATAGTGTGGAGCTTAAGAGTGCTGACCCACCAACACACACACAATTGAAAATCCATATGTAACTTTTGACTCCGCCCAGACTTAACCACTGATAGCCCACTGTTGACCAGAATCCTCACCGATAACATGAAAAGTCAATTAGCACATATTCTGTGTGTTATGTGTATTATATACTATATTCTTACAGTAAAATAAGCTAGAGAAGAGAAAATGTTATTAAGAAAATCATAAGGAAGAGAAAATACATTTATGGTACTGTACGGTATTTATTGATACATTAAGTTTACATTATCTGTTTAGAAGATGAATCATGTGTCAGTACCTACATCAATAGTGTCTTATATGATACAAACACCATAGATGTTATATGTATTACTAACACTAGATAACAATAAGGAAAAGATAATGTGAAAAGTAAACTCATTGTTTACAGTTGTGACAATTCATGCATCGATGACGAAGAAGCAGCAATGTGATTGGTTTACGGTCACGTCATGCGATCCATACAGTTGCTTTTTCGTAGCCTAGCCTATATACCAATGAACGAATTGTCATCAGATTTTTTTTTTTTTTTTTTTTTTTTGTGGTACGTGGGCCTCTCACTGTTGTGGCCTCCTCTCCCGTTGCGGAGCACAGGCTCCGGACGCGCAGGCCCAGCAGCCATGGCTCACGGGCCCAGCGGCTCTGCGGCATGTGGGATCTTCGCGGACTGGGGCATGAACCGCGTCCCCTGCATCAGCAGGCGGACTCTTAACCACTGCGCCACCAGGGAAGCCCCTTGAGCTCTTTTGAATAAAATATTTTGCCTTCCCAATTGTGAGCCTCTGACCCTCACCCCCAAACTCTCCTGCTCCTCACTGTGACCTCTGTCACGTTGCTGAGCAGTACCTGCTTTACCATATTCCACTGGAATGTAGTTCTCATTATAGCTTTTTGGTTCACTGGGTGATTGTTAGTTTCATACTCTGGGTTTAAAGGTGGATTTGCAGAGATTCTTTAAACCAGTGTTGCTAAATGTTTAAGATCAAAGTTTGTTAAGCATCTGGATCCACTGAAAATGCATTTGTTCATTTAATTCCCAAGAAGTCTAACCAAGCCTCAGCCTTTCACGTTTTAAAGGCATCGTTAAGGTTGTACTTCCCTCTTTTCTCCCCTTTATCTGCTGGGCAGTAAACATAGTGAAGTCATTACCCTAATAGTAACATAAACTATTAGATAAATGGCACTCAGTAGACGATACAAGAGAGATGTCAGCAGGAAATTTCCCAAATGCTGAGATAGAAAATCACCATGTTAAGACTTGATGTTCCCAGTTGGCATGGGGAAAATACATTGTATCAACAGGTGGAGAGGAAGGAGAATACCTACCAATCCTATTTCCATCCTTGGCTCCAGATGGCAGCTGAACTGGAGGTGATCAGAAAAAAAGCTGGAAAAATCAGTTTTCCGTGTTCAGGCAGCACTGCCCTGGATGAGGTCTTCCCCGCTGCACCCGTGGGGCGAGCACACCTTTACTAAGGAAATGCCTGTCATATCCTGATGTTCGTAAAAACCTGACTTATGCAGGAGCCATCTGCTTTTAGATCAATTTCCCAGACAGATTCCTCCATCAGGAGTTTTGTACTAGCCTGAGGATGTTCTTCTGCTTTAGGTGACTATTATATTTCTAATTGCAAAATACACAAAAATTATTTTTCTGGTATCACGTGTACGTGCATGCCTGTGACATTTTCTTTTATGAACATAGTTCGTAAGAGTCAGTATCCAAATGATGCATTCTTAATATACAGATAGGCTGTTTCTGGGACCAAAAGCTGAGGACAAGATAATAGGACATGGACATTTAAAGGAGGTGATAACGTTTGAGAGACCCTCTCTCTCTGCACAGGGACTCTGCTTCCCCCAGATGTCCCATTAGTATTTAGACTGCAAGATACATGACAGAGATCTAAAAAATTAATGTAGAGTGAGCACATGCTTGAAATACTAGTATATTAAAATATTTTATATTCATATAGTACTTTATATGATGCTTTTCACACTTTGTAAAGTAATTTTGATCTAATGAATTAAGATTGATGAGTTAAGTCTTAAAAGATTTCATATTACAATATTGCTTGTAAATGAGCCGCATCATACTGTAGTAAAAGAACATACGCTTTGCATCAGACAGAACTGGATTTGAATATGAGCCCTGTTTACTT
This sequence comes from Grampus griseus, assembly GCF_964374135.1. Classification (NCBI taxonomy): domain Eukaryota; kingdom Metazoa; phylum Chordata; class Mammalia; order Artiodactyla; family Delphinidae; genus Grampus; species Grampus griseus. The sequence goes on along the minus strand of NC_139006.1, from coordinate 30,831,324 downwards.
ATAAGCTTGGGCAACTTAAATGTACTGAGCCTTCCTAATTACGGGACTAAATATAAAGACAGGGCAGGGTGTGAAGATGAATGGAAGAACACATTTTGGATGTGCTGGCCTCTCAAGAAATGGTGGTAGTTTATGGAGGTTCAGATTTGTGGAAAACAGAAAAAAAGGTAAGCAGGTAATAGTCGAGTGCTTTCTCCTGCCAAGTCACTCCTTAAGTGTGTTTGGTGCGATGGCAGAAGGTATGCAATGAAAAAGGGTTCTGGGAACAAATCCTTCAGTGAAACAGTGGATGAAACGGGATGAAGCAAGGGCTTTCCCGCCAGAACATTCTAGCATGTTAGCCCTGGAACTGCTATTGTGGTGCTCTGGGCACTCTGCCTACACCTGGGGGGCAGGTGCTCTGGGCGGGCGGACGAGGAACGGGGGTGCTGGGCTGGGTTCCTTCTGTCTGTTCTGTACCTGATCCTCCCATGCTTTTGTCAAGAATGTCCATTTCTCCCTCATCTTTGGCTGCAAGATACTGAGTTGATTCTCTTCTTGGTCAGAGTCTGAGTCTTGTAAGTTGTTGGATTTGGGGAGGTTTTCGGTGCAACCAAACACCACTGCACTGTGTACTTTGGATAAACATAGTGGGTTCTCTTGGGCACCTCTTTGTTTTTATAACCTTTCTGCTAACATGACCTAGATTAGCATGTGTAGAGTTTCAAAATGGTTCTTAGCAGAGTCAAGTGTTCTTGCCACTTTGTGGAGCGTTTCCTATTTAAGGGAAAATAACATTCTACCAGTACACATCACAAGGGTAATCTGCATGGAATACAGCTAATTGCAGGTTAATTACTGTTCATTAACACATAAATCGTCAAGTATCTGGTGATTAACATGTATTTAATTACTTAATTAGTGTTTGTCCTAACTGCTGTGACGTAGAACCTGCCCCTCTGTTAGGTGGCAGCATAAGTGCGGGCTACCTGCTTTCACCAGGGCACCTGGGCTGTGACACCTGCTTCCTTTGATTTAGACACTGCCTTTTGCCATTTTAAGAACAGCACGTTCCTCTCACAAGCACCCTTTTACTTTATTGTGCCGATTAAAAAAAGATTTCACTTTGATTCTGTTTCTTCTCCCCTCCTCTCTCCTCTTGTCCACCTGCAAGTTTCCGAGGCCTCTGATGGATTCTTCTGGGTTCTTAACCCCACCTGCACCCAGAGACACCCCTGGAACCCCACACTCACTGCCTTTCTCCCTGCTTTTGGAGATAGTGATTCTGAGTCCTGTCAGAGGCCAGGAGGGCAGTGATCTTTAATACAAATGGTTGCTTTGAAAAGGAAAAAATGCACAGGCGGCCTTGAAATCCCTCCCCCAGGCCCCTCAGTAAAGGTGTTATGCCAGGCTGTGGGCAGTGACAAGAGGGATGGGAAGGTAAAGTCAGGGAAGATACTGGTCTTCTGGTTGCTCCAGAGCCTCCTGTAAAAACAAGTCCCTTAGAAGCACCGAAGGGCCTGACAGGAGAGGAGGCGTGGATCCGTGCTCTCAGTTCTCCGTGCACTGAGCTTATCAAGGGGCCAGCGCTTCGGGGAGGCTAAGCGAAGATTTACCCTTTACCTGTCTGCTATCTTTCCTGGTGGACGAGGGGTGAGGGAACAGGAGATGCTTGATCTTTCCCACCCCTTCCCATCACACTCCCTCCTGGACTCCTGTACGGCAGCCTCGCTTTCTTCGCTGGACTGGCCTTCAGCCCACTTATTTTATTAGAAGGTCACGTAAGCCACGCCGGGTGGCAGCCGCTCGGCAGGCATTTGCTGCCCAGAGACAGTGTTTAAGGTCTGCGTGGATGAGTGTTTTCCAGACTGCTCCAAGGAAGGTTAAAAGGCACCGGTCAACCAAATGGGAAGAAGCACTGATTTATGCGAAGTAGAACACATTCTGTACCGCCAGGCCTTTCAGAGCCCGGGAGTGTTTCTGCATCTCCCCGGGTGACCCATGGCAGGTGCAGGTGCCTAGCTGGAGCGTGCACATCCGTTTGGCTTTAGCAGAGCATCTCGAGTCCAGTATTCCCTGGAGCACCTTGGGAAATCCTGATCTGTACTGATGGAGAAAGAGAACATTCCCTGACTCCATAAATTCCTTAGCTTATGGCCATTATTCCAAGTGCGTGACTGTTGAATTGCTTTGTACCAAGTGCAAGACAATCGAATTGCTTCGTCCCTCTAGGAGGACACGGGGAATTAGATGTGGCAGTGAAATAGAACCCTGTCTCGAACAGGAAAGCTATTTTAAGCAGGTACTCCTGTCCTCAGCATTTTGTGCTTAAAAAAGATGAGTTTTAAGAAATCAGTGAGGACATATGAAGCTGTCACTCTACTACAGACTCAGAGCTGCATTTAGGAAGAAGCAGAGGGAGTCATGTGACAGTTTCGTACCTTCAAAGATAATATTTTAGATATTTATTTTGCAAAGCTTACCACGTCTCTGGGTTTCCTTCTCAGTTTCTATTTGTTATTTGATGATCAAGGACAAGTCCTTCTTCTGGGTGGACATCTTCCACTTCTCTGTGGTCTGTCACTTCTTGCTTCTGAGCACTTTTCCTTATCACTTTCCTATTTTTTTCCCTCTGCCTTAATTTTCTTACATATCCCATTTTATAGAATGGGCATTTGACCCATGATTAGAAAAGATTGGAAAAGAACACTACTTCTTTTCAAAAGGGAAAGGGAAAACACAAAAGTGAAGAAAGTTGTGTTATTTACTGGTAGAAAAAATAGATGACATCATTTCAGAATGTCCTAAATGGCAAGACAAAGCACTGATAATTAGCTTCATTTTGAATCTTATCCTTTGAATGCCTTTAACGGAGAGAAAGTAGGTTTTAACTTTGCTTTGATAACATGTTCATGGACTTCCCTGGTGACTTACTGGTTAAGAATCTGCCTGCCAATGCAGGGGACACGGGTTCGAGCCCTGGTCTGGGAAGATCCCACATGCCCCAGAGCACCTAAGCCCCTGAGCCACAACTACGGAAGCCCGCGCACCTAGAGCCCGTGCTCCACAACAAGAGAAGCCACGGCAGTGAGAAGCCCGTGCAATGCAACGAAGAGTAGCCTCTGCTTGCTGTAACTAGAGAAAGCCCGCGCGTAGCAACATAGACCTAACACAGCCAAAAATGAATAAATAAAATAACAGTGCTAGAAAGAAATGTGCATATAAACAAAGGTTTCAGTACTTCGTTCCTGATTTGGTAAGGTCTATCGTTTGTGGTTTTGCTTTGACTCTTCATCATTACAGAAACTTTTCTTTTCCTATGTTTTTGTTTTTTATTTAACTTATTTGGATAAAAAAAATCAGTTTTTGTGAATATGATCCACCTTAGCTTTTTATTTAAACCAAAACCAGAAAGGAGCTACAAGGCTCTGTGTGGGAGGACAGACAGATGCCACGGAATCCCCTTTGTTCTAGGGGACTGACAGTTTCCACCAGCCCATCTTCTGTGGGGAGTGTTTGTGTTGGTGAGATAATACCTTCGCTTTGCTTATACGTGGCAGGAAAAGTGGCAGCGTGGAAAGCTAATTTTGCTTCTCACTAAAGCAGGGAACATTGGAGATGCTGCAGTGTTAAACTTCTTCCCGTCTCCTGTTTGGCAGACTCAGATCCAGGATGGCTTTCCATGAGCAAACAAAACAGCACTAGTGAGTGGTTTAACCAGTTGCTTCCTACCTGAAAGGCAGTGGCTTTTCCCCAAGGCTCCAAAGATGGTGGAGCTGCACCGTCTTGTCTCCTGAGATGTTATTTGTTGAGTGGTTGAAAGAATATGGATTCTCTCTAGTCTACATGTCTTTACATCCCATGGCTGCCAGTAATATCTGGGAACTGAGAGCAAAAATGAGCATTGAGTCCTTCCAGTGACCAAGAACTTTGATAGAAGTGGGTCTCGGTGTGAATCCAAACACACGAATACAGTTTTGTTCTAAACATCACAGTGAGCGCCCAATGAGTAAACACTGGACTACTGCTTCTGGGGGACATAGGGCATTAGTCCCGTGTTGAGAGCCTGTGGTCACAAGGCTTTCATCAACTGATCAATACCTAACCTTGGTTTATGTGTGTTTCTGTAAAGATGCCTTATTTAATGTGTATCATTGATTCTTAACAGTGAACTTGGCCCAGAGTGCTAGGCTTAGGCGTGAAGGAAGCTTATTTAACACACGTTTTCTCTGTAAGACACATCACAGCCTTCTTGCACTTGGCGATACCAGACAGCGTTTCAGCATTGCGCTGGGGGCCATCTTAAATAGCAGCATCGCCAATAAAAGGCACAAAAAGGTGAAAATGTGACACATTTAGACGAGGATAAGGACACTTGTTAGTGGCAGGAGAAGGGAAGCTGGAAGGCAGAGCTTCTCCTTGCCCGGCCTCTGCTGGAATGTGTGTGTCCGGCGACGCCAACCTTTGCCGCTCTGTCCACGTTCACAAGTGACCAAGAATGCTTTGCAGGTATTGATTTTGGGGTTTTGAAAAAACTAACGAGTAGACAAATTCAGAATCAGCAAATAATGAGGATTCATTTTATTTTCTGTTAAGCAAAATTTCTCCCACCAAAAAAAAGTGAGGTAAGGTTACTGTGTGATGACAAAATTATTCCAGAATACGGTAATTTGGCTCTATGATTCCATCATACCCATCCCCCACTTCAGCTTTCAACTTTTCAAATAATCATAGCTTAGATTAGGCTAGAGAGCAAAGGCATTTTTCCTAAAAATGTGTGTGTTTGGTAAAAACAAATAAAAACATTTAGCTGTAATCGAGCTAATGCCAAAGGACATTGTGCAGAATGAGATCTGAGAGTCAGGTTGGAATACAAAAGTGTTATAAATTCTCAGTAGTTTAGCTTATTTATAGAGGATTTGCCTTCTAAATGAGCTGGATTTTCCTTCATTTTTTAATTTAATTTTTAAGACAGTGTTTTGAGGTCTATCAAGTAATTCGTGTCTATGGTTTTGTTTTGGTATATTGCAATTACGCTTTTAAAAATTGGTAATGATACTCCAATGCTACGTGGGCATTTAAAACACCACCCGTATATAAGAGCTGAAACAAGTCAAGCCAGGAGAGGGCTTTCTCCCTGTTATTGCTAGAGTTCAAGGCTCCCCCAGGAAGTGCAAAGCATATTGTATTTGGCTGAGACGAACCACTGCTATCCATGTGTGCTTTCTTGTTATCTAGAGTAATGGCAGCCTGTTGGTGAGCAAAGCAGGAAAGCTTCCTCTTAAAGCAGGAGGCTGGATAGTAAATATTTCAGGCTTTTCGGGCCAGATGGTCTCTGTGGCAGCAACTCCACTGTGCTGTGATTGTGTGAGAGTCGCTGTAGACAATCCGTAAATGAATAAGCGTGACTGCGTTCCAAGAAAGCTTTATTTTCCGACATGGAAATTCGAATTTCATCTACTTTTCATGTATCACAAAATCTTCTTCTTTTGATTTCCTCCTACCAGTGAAAACTGTAAAAACCATCCTTAGTTTGTGGACCAGACAGAAACAGAGGTTGGGGCAGATTTGGTCCATTTGCTGTAGTTTGCTGACCCTTGTCTTAAAACTGGCATTGTTAAAACTGTGTCATATAACGGTCCCTTGCATCTTTATTTCTAGGTCAAATAGATGATGACTACATTTCTTAGTTCAATCTGGAAGTAAAGAATTTAGAACATATGTACATCTATGCATTAAAAGTCATATATATTTGTGTGTATGTATATATATGTGTGTGTATGCATGGTTATATATTATATGTGTATGTGCATACGTATATGTCTATGTATTCTACATATATAGTCTCTCATACCTGCTAGATTAGGCAGTTGGGTAACATGAAAGAAGCCCAGACTTGGAAGTAAAATAGACCAAGAATTATACCCTGATTGCATGACCTCAGAAACATTCCTTAACCTTACTGAGTCTGCCTACTCATCCCTAAAGGGGAGTTAATATTATCTACCTCATATGGTTGACTGAGAAAAAATTAGATAATATATACAAAATGTACCTGGGACATGGATGTATATGATAAATAAATGTTTTTTGAATGATTCATTTTTTTTATAAAGAAAAGATTTGGTGTGTTTCCCTCAAGAGATCCAAGTCTCACGTCTAATGTAGATTTTCAGTATATTCTGTCCTGTTTGATAAAAATAAGCATGGCCACATCCCTAAATCAACTTTCACACCTTTCTTTATTCTCTTGCCGGTGGTGCTGTTGGTGGCCTTGTGTTACTGTTTGCTGTGACCTCAATGTTTTTGTTCTTGGATGCAGGCATCTTTAGACGTGCCCCTGACTGCCACCCCCATCCCCGCCCTGGACTCTGCATACCTGTGTTATAATTCCCCTAGAGCAATATCTGTCCTTTCGATAGAGTAGTCCCTTATTTGACAGAAAGAGACAAAACTATTTCTGCTTCTGAAACTTTCTTGGTAAGGGCACTGGCTAGAAAATAGTACAAAATGGAAAACTTGCCAGACAGCAAGAGTTCATGACAAGGAAACCTTTTCAGGGGGTGCTTAAATCTGTTCTTAAGGAACCTATTTAAGACAGGCCTCATCCTCTGAACTGCATGTTTTAACCCTGTTGTTTGTTAGGAAAAAAACAGTCGATTTCTTAATGGTCAGGTGGTAGGTAAATTCAAGATAGTCGTCAACCTATGATTGTCCGACAGCACCTAAATTCAGATATCTTCATTTAATCACATTTACTTCAAAGTAGCAAACATTCAGTGCAAATCATACCCAGTTTATAGTCGTGGTTTGTGTTGAAACATTTATATCCTAAATTATAAACTTGATGAAAAAACTAACAAAACTTGTACTCATAAGTCCCTTAATTGAAATGAACTTCTAAGAAAGAGCTGGAAAGTGACCTTTTAAAAAACATGCTTCAGGGGCTTCCGTGGTGGCGCAGTGGTTGAGAGTCCGCCTGCCGATGCAGGGGACACGGGTTCGTGCCCCGGTCCGGGAAGATCCCACATGCCGCGGAGCGACTGGGCCCGTGATCCATGGCCGCTGAGCCTGCGCGTCCGGAGCCTGTGCTCCGCAACGGGAGAGGCCACAACAGTGAGAGGCCTGCGTACTGCAAAAAAAAAAAAAAAAAGTGCTTCAATTTTTTGGAAAGAAACATTGAAGTGATTGCTTCAAACTTGCAACACGTTATGCACCTTCTGTTGTTTAAAACCTAAGGTGTCATACTAAGTTTTTATTTATCTATTTTATAGAAATCTACATGTCTGTGCATCTGTGTGCAAGTGTATAGGCACAGACCCATAAACATATCTATAAAGATTGTTTTCCTCTTTTTGTCCCTGCAGTTAGCTGTAAGTCAGTGCTGGAACCTGCCAAATTCAGAAGTTTGCTTCAGAAGTTTCCAGTTAAAGGAAAGGGCCAGTCCATCGGTCTCCAGTGTGTCTGTAATCAGACTCTGGCTTTCTTTGCTTCTTGGTATTCCAGCTGGAAGACTGAGAGCAGCAAAGTTTCAGGTGTAAACTTATGTTCACTTCTTCGGTTGTGGCCTCACTGGCGAGTCATCTTGCTGGGAAATTTGGGGAATTGGCTTCTTGCTGAGTCTTGCTCTGGCTCTAGCCTGGCTGAGGTGCTGGGTAAGTGCTTGCTCAGGCATCTGTGGGTTTGCACTTAGCAGGCTGAGAACTGGGCTGGAGGTAGTGTTGGGTGTATCACGGGCATCCTGGCTGGTTAAGAAAGGAGGAGGGGAAGGTTCATGGTCCGACGAGCTCCATACTGTTCCCATCTGTCATTTGGCTGTTCTTGTCTCCCTTCTGTTCTTTCATTGTTACTTATTTTTTCTCCAACTAAATCTTATATTTCATAAAATTGTCTAATTTTTTGATGCCCCCCCCCCCCGAGCATGTAGTAAATATTTGGACAATAAGGCTCAGAATCTTTGGGCATAAAACTTTTTTTTTTTGCGGTACACGGGCCTCTCACTGCTGTGGCCTCTCCCGTTGCGGAGCACAGGCTCCGGACGCACAGGCTCAGCGGCCATGGCTCACTGGCCCAGTCGCTCTGCGGCATGTGGGATCCTCCCGGACCAGGGCACGAACCCGTGTCCCCTGCATCGGCAGGCGGACTCTCAAGCACTGCGGCACCAGGGAAGCCCTCTGGGCATAAAACTTTTGAGGGTCCTAAGTTCTCTTAATGTGATGGATGAAAAAACAGATTCAGAGGTTTTAAGCTGGCTTTTCTAGTGTCTAATTCCTTCCCCCCCGTTCCTTTCTCTCTCCTTTTCCATGGTAGGGCCATGGCCTTGTGTTGGATTCAATTAAATATGGTGCATTAAACTTACACGTGTCAACTTTTAAAAACAGATCCACATAAGCATGCTTTCTATATGTACATTATATTCTAAGAGTTAACGCATCCCTTTAAAAATGAGGACTATTCCATTTGTATGAGAAGCTTCAGCCCTTGTAGTTGATAAAGGAAAAAATATAACTTTTGGTAAGAAGAAGGACAAACCTGCTGAGGAAAGGGATCTTCATCTATTCCGTTCATGATGTACTCCAAGTGCCTGGAGTAGAGAGATGCTTGGTGGAGACTTGAACTGGATGAATGAATGTATAAGAGGGAGGGAAGAAGGCAGGAAAGATGCATGAACTTCTGGGTTTGGCTCTCAAAGTACCCTTTTCGTGGCCAGAGTGATGGCGTTCTTGGGTCACTGGTGGTGCTGGGCATCAGTCTGTGCTGTGGCCACTCTGACCAGAGCATCTGGCCGGTTCCTGCTCTGCCTGCAGATGCTTCTCCTCCTGGGCAGGATCTGGCCGTTTCCCGGGAGCCCTGTCTGGAGAGCCCTGGGAAGGCTTTTTCCTCCACTCGTTCTCAGTGTCCATCTGCTTTTTGCCCCTCAGTTGTCCTGTCTCAGACTTCAGTAGAGAGAGAAGCTAGCAAGCTCCCATTGCAGGAATATCTGTGCATCTCTTCCTTTCTCTGTACTATCAGTGAAAAATATGTATATTAACCTCCTAAACAGGAGCAAGTTTCATTTCATTTCTGTTCTCCTGCTGGGCCCCTCCTCCCCCTGTGTGTTTTGTATTTCAGCTTGGTGGCATCCTGGCACAGGGACGTCTAGTATAGCAGGTGTTTCTGGGATGACTTCTATCTGGGAAGCCCCCGAGCTTTTCCACTGGGGGTCCTGCTCATTGCTTCCTCCATGCTTGCATCCATCACACAAACATAAATAATGCAGTCCTTTGGTTGCAGTGTTCATTCAGGCAACGGGCAGTAGTGATAATGCCACGATATTTGGAATCAGAAAGATTGGGATTTTAAGTTACACCCTCCATAGACGCATCGCATGTTTTTGGACCATGACTTTGTATCTAAATCTCTTTGTTCTTGAAATATTGAATCCTTGAAGAATCTCTTCATGTGAAATAATAAATAAGACAGTGGAGTAATATCTGCCCAGGGTATGTAACATATTATGTGTGTAGTAAATGGTCACTTATAATTACTTTTTTTAAATTGAAACTTTTATGGGGATAATTGTGGAGTCAGATGCAGGAGTAAAAAATAATACAGATTCCTATGTACACTTCACCCAGTTTCTTCTGATGGTAACACTTGGCAAACCTCAAGTAAAATGTCACAATGACATTGTTAAAATCTAGAGCTTTTTCAGAGTTCCCCAGTTTTACTTGTACTTGTGTATGCATGTGGGTGTATTTCCTGCTATATAATGTTTTCACTGTTTTATTGTGATAAAATACAAATCACTTAAAATGTATCATCTTAACCATCTTTAAGTGCACGGTTCAGGGTATTAAATACATTCATAATCCATCACCACCCTTCACCTCCAGAACTCTTTCGTCTTGTAAAACTGAAACTCTGCACCCATAAAACAATAACTTCCCAGCCTCTCCGCCCAGCCACAGGCAACCACCATTCTCTTTTCCGTCTCTATGAATTTACTACTCTGGGTATTGCCCTTCTAGGACTGACTTATTTCACTGAGCGTCATGTTTTCCAGGTTCATCCATATCATAGCATGTGTCAGAATTTTTTTTGTCCTTCTTAAGACTGAATAATATTCCGTAGTATGTATAGACCGCATTGAGCTTATCCACTTATCCATCAGTGGACACTTGGGTTCCTTCCGCGCTGTTGTGACTGACGCTGCTACGAGCTGTACGATTTTATTACCTGGGTAGGTTTGCGCCTCCATCACCACAGTCCAGACCTCAGCACTTCCAGCATCACAAGGATTACTCCTGTTGTCCTTTTGTAACCACACCCATCTCCCTCCTGTTCCTTCTCCCTCCATCCCTGAGCCCTGGCAACCACTCATCTGTCCTCCATTTCTAAAATGTTGACATTACATGATGCTACGTAAATGGAATCAAATAGCGTGTAATCTTTCATGATGGGCTTTTTCACTCAGCACAGTTCTCTGGAGATTCATCCAAGTCAGGTGTGTCCACACTATGGAAGTACCACTGTCGGTTTAATCATTTACCATTTGAACAGCATCTAGACTGTTTCCAGTTTCTGGCTGTCATAAATAAAAGCTTCTATAAACATTCGTGTGCACGTTTTTAAAAAATTTTTTATTGGAGTATAGTTGATTTACAGTGTTGTGTTAGTATCAGGTGTACAGCAAAGTGAGTCAGTGATACATATAGATATATATGCACTCATTTTTAGATTCTTTTCCCATGTAGGCCATTACAGAGCACTGAGTAGAGTTCCCTGCGCTATACAGTAGGTCCTTATTAGTTATCTAGTTTATATATAGTACTGTGTATAGGGATTGACATATGCAGGTTTTTATAGGAATGAAAATGTTCATTTCTCCAGTGGTGCAGCTGCTGGGTTGTGTGTTAGACGGACCCTCCTCATGTTGCATGAGCCGTGGTCTCCCTGGTGACACAGTTTCGTGCTGTGTAGAAATGGAGGTGAAAATAATGTCATGTGGACCTTTTATCATTAACACTAGCCTGACAACAGACACCTTTAGACAATCATGTTAAGAACATTGATAACTTTGTTACTGGTTCTTTTATCTCCTTTAGCCTCAATTTCTCTGAAGTGGCTCTACCATCTCAAAAATGTCATTCTGAGAACCTCAGAGCCTGTTGCCCTTCTTCTATTGCCCTGCGTCTCCCAGGACCATACAGTCATAAAGCCCTCTTGATTTTGCCACTGCAGAGATTTTTATATCGTTCTTCTCCTAATTGATACTCTGCCGTCTGAATTTCAGCTAGTATAGTCTCTTCTCTGTATTACTAATGTGCTGTGTTTCCTGGGATCTCCGAGCCGGGTCACAGCTGACCTTTATAGCTGCAGATCGCAGTCTCCTCTTCATGGCCACCGTCATGTCCACCTCAGGGCCTTTGCACCTGCCCCGGAAGGTGCCTTATCCTCTTCACACCGTTAGCTCATTCATCTTCAGCTCTCAGCTCAAACGCCTCTTCCTCATGGGAGGCCATCTGGTATATGTTCTTCTAGTATCCTGTCCTCTTCTTTCATAATATGTTTAAAATTTTAATTATATATATTAGTTGTATAAAACCTAGGGCCCCACGTGGTTCAGTCTGGTGCTAGAGTTTCCTCAAAGAAGTTGACCAGAAGGTATGTCATCTTAAAGCAATTTAAATCTTATCGCCTCTGGAAAATGACTCAGCCTCTGTCTTCCACGTATCAGTTCTTAACCATGGTACCCTGCCCCACTTTTATGAGGTGAGTCCTTGAGGTACAGTGCTGTCTGACCCACCGCCGTTCATGTCCCTGAAAACTGGGTTTGAGTCTTGTTGTTTTTGTAGTTTTAGAACCCGGAACACTGGCTGGCGGATATTGGGCGTTCCATTAATATTTTTGGAAAACATCAATGAATGGTTGAAACTACATATCTTATATATAGGAAATATTTGGTAAAAGTTGACAAAATGAGTGAATAATGACCACCTTTCTTAACTTTCTAGGTGATTTTTGAAGTCGTAACTTCTGGACATCAAGGCTACCTCGCCATTGATGAAGTGAAGGTGTTAGGACATCCATGTAGTAAGTTACCTCAGCTTCTAATCATCTGGGGATGTGGTTGGGGGTGTATTTATGTTATGGATAAGAGAAGGCACTAAAACCTGGGGGGCCGTCCTACTCAAGAGAGTCCCTGATGGGCCTCTGGGTGGTGCTGTGCTAGCCCAGAAGTTCAAAAACATGTGCATCATGTGTGATGTCACTGTACATATCTAAATGTCTTTAAAGTGAAAATCGGGAATAAGGACTAAGGGAACATCCACATCCAACCCCAGCATAGAGCTTTGGGAGCTGAGCAAGCAAAAGTCTGCAAATGTGGGTGTCTGTGTGTGTGCTTAGGTGTACCAGCATGTGTGCTTGTGTGGGCACATGCATATGTGTGTGCATGTGTGTGTCTCCATGTGTGCCTGTGTGCATGTGTGTATGTGCATGTTCTTGCATGCATGTGTGTGTGTGTGTGTACGTGCACTGAGTTTCCCATAATCACTACATGTTCATAAAAAGTAAGACAGTTATGTTTGCCTTTTGTAAATTGTGATGAATGGTAGTGAACTATACAAATTACTCTGTATTCTTTTTTTCCCCACTTAGCATTGTATTTAAGTCAATCCATGAGATTTTATCATACGAATATACTACATTCTATTTTTTCTTTTCCTCTACGAACATTTAGTCCCCCTCACCCCAGTTTTCCTCTATGACAAACACGGTTGCCGTGAACATCTGTGTGTGTGTGCGCGCCTCTGCATGCGGTGTGTGAGAGCTTGGGCGAGGTGTATTCTTCAAGGCAGAATTGCTGAGCGGTAGGGTAGAAACATTTTTAGTTTTACTAGATGCTCTGAAAAATGTCTGACCAGTTTATATGCCCACCAGCAATGCACGGACGTTTCATTTGCCCTATATCCTTGCCCCAAATTGATATTGTCAGACATTAAATCTTTGACCATCCCAGGGATGGCAGCCTGCTTTATGTTTTAGGATCCCTGGCATAAAAGAGAAATTGGCTCATTCAGCCGATTCTAGATCTCTGCTGAAGGTCCCCACCCAAATTCATGAGAGAATGGTTATATCTACCCTGATATTAGAAATACCATCACACGCAAGAGTGTCTGCTTTTACTGCATGGATTGAGAGATTGGCGCCATGATCACTCCCTGTGGTGGTTTCAGAGAAGCCTGGGTGGTTGGTATCTGATGGGCTCTCATGACACTGTTGTCTGATTCCATCCAGAGGGGTTCTCCTCTCTGAGATCTTTACCTGGTGCTCCAAGTTCAAGCTCAGCAGTCATCTTGTTCATTACTAAGGCAGACGTTACTTTTGTAGCACGGCGCTTGGCCTTTTATTCTGTCAGCAAGACTGGCGAGTTCAAGAAGAATTTCTGCCCCTTTTTTTCTGAAAAGGCAAGAAAATGAACAATGCTGTCCCTAATGGGAACAGCAGGACAAATTTAGGAAGCAGAATATAATTACCTGAGTTGGAACTTGGCCAAATTCTCAGAGTCATAGCCTCGGGCTTGGAAAAGCGCCATGAGATCTTCTAATGTGCATGAATATTCAGGGCCTCTGATTCACCTCTTACCGGGAGGTAAAAAGTCAGCCAGTAATACTGTAGGCCTACTATGGGCTGAGCACTCCGTTTCCCAGAGCAAACCTCACCACAAGGCAGGTGTCCCTGCTGCCCTGGATATAGGTGTGGTGGCCACTGGCCAACAAAATAGCTCCTCAGGTGTAGCCCCTCCCATCCCGCAGGATCCGAGTCTTCGCCTTCAGTAAGAGAGAAAGACTGAATGCTTTTCCTTCTATCAGAGCCTTCCAGAAATGTGTCTCCTGCAGTTTCGTGCGTTATTTCCAATCCCAGCTGCCTGCAGCCATAGAAATGGAGTTTATGTCTCTCCTTTGGAGAATACCGGTGCTGATACTTAATTGGCTTTGCAAACTGCTGTTAGGAGATACAGAATCACAAAACAGGCTCTGTCCCAAGGTGATGGATGCTACAACAACGTGTTGAACTGTGAGCTTTAAATGGTTTTGATGATGGCCTTTCTGTAGTTATTTTTTCCCGAATCGCTAAGTTTATGGGGAAAACATGCAAATAAAGATTTTAAAGAAAGCAGTCGTTTCGTCTTAAAATGGAAAGCTTTATAGTTTGTATTCTGAGGGCTTTCCTATCAAGATTTCTAAATCATAATCAATTATTTTGAAATGTTGATGATGTTCATTAAATTTACATCGTGAAGAAACGTATTTCATATCCAAAACTATGCTTTCCCAAAAGATGCAAAACTGCTGAACTTTATTTACTTCACTCTAAAGGCCCCTGTTTGGATTCATATAGGTTTATGAGTAGACATTACGACATTTTTTAAAGAAATAGTTGTTCTGCTAAGTGTATACAGTTGCTCATAAAATTGATTTTCACGTAGTGACAGTCAGATGCCAGATCAGCTTGAAATGTGGAGATGGCTGTGCAGTGGCTTCAGACCACTTCTAATGAAGATAGATAATTTTTGTATTTGGTACACATGCTAAAACTATATTTTGAATTTGGTTCAATAATCCTAGTAGGAGAAACTGAAGAAGCATTTTTTTCAGTTTTGAAATATTGTCTCCTGTTTTTAAGTAGGTTGTAACTTATGCATAGGTGGGTATTACTATTATTACCTTGTGGTGCTGATATGTATTTTTATATCTTGTAAGCCATGCAGCATTTTAACATCACATATCATTCAATTCATCCACTCAAAGTGCATGGGAACATGGGGTATTTTTCCTTTTACTCGGGTCTTCTAAAAGTTCCTTCAATAGTGTTTGCAGTATTCAGGGTACTAACTGAACTTCTTTCTTATACTTTTTTTGTTAAATCTATTCCTATGTGTTTTATTTTGATACTACTATAAATGGAATTGTTTTCCTAATTTCTTTTTTGGATTGTTCATTGCAAGTGTATAGAAACACAATTGACTTTTGTATCCTGAGACCCTGTTGAGCTTACTTATTATAAACTGTAATTGTTTTTTGTGGATCCTTAGAATTTTCAAGACCCATGTCATCTTTAGGTCAAGTTAGTTTTATATCCTATTTTTCAATCTGAGTGCCTTTTATTCCTTTTCTTGCCTAATTGCTGTGGCTAGAACCTCCAGTACAATGTTGAGTACAAATGGAGAGAAGACATCCTTGTCATGTTCCTGTCTTAGGAGGGAAGCTTCCAGCCATTCACCATTCAGTATGATGTTAGCTGTGGGTTTGGGTTTTTCATAGATGCTCATTATCAGGAAAGACATTCTCTTTTATTCCTACTTTGTTGGGTATTTAAAAAAAATCAATCATGAAAGGGTGTTGGGTTTTAGCAAATGCTTTTCCTTTATGTATGTAGGAGAGGAAAAAGTTCTCCTTGACCCTCTTAGGGTCTCTGACTGGGTCTGAAAATGAAACTGACAAAGACAGTTTCATGGGAGTAAAGCATACAGATACATTTAATGTATGTTTTATGTGACATGGGAGCCTCGTAAGGAAATGGAGACCTGCAGAAACAGGCCTGGTGTATTTATGCTGATTCTCGTGAAGAGAAGACATTCATGGAGGAATATGATATGATAGAGATTGTACAGCAAGTGTGGCAAACTGAGGAAGACAAATAAGATGTGTTGATTCTTCTTGGTGAACCTTTGTCTTTGGAGATAAGAAAGCTCCTTTCTTCTGGTGCAGGGAGGGCACCTCTCACGTGAGGGTTTTATGGCCTGTTTAGGGGATAAGGGAAGGGAAGGTCAGAGTGACCTTCTTGCTACTGCTGTTTTCTTGAACTCCTTCAGCTTAATTTATTCAGTGTGCAAAGGTGCCATATTTTGGGTAGCATTTCCTGAACTCCATTGTTTATCAGATTATCGTATGGCTTTTATCTTTTATTCTGTTGGTGGGGTGTGTTATACTGATTGATTTTTGGATGTTAAATCAATCTAGCACTCCCAGGATAAATCTCACTGGGTTACAGTGTACAGTCTTTGTTATATGTTGTCATATAACACCTTAAATATGAAGTTATTTGCATATATGGTGCCTTGAATTCTGAAATCTAAAAATTACACAGAATAATGCCTCATTATTTTTCTGCCAATGAAAAAGTAATATTATAATGAAAAAGATTGCAAAAACCCTCATAAACCTATGTGCCATATATAGGATAAAATGAATACAAAAATCCAAGACATTTCTGTATTACTACTTTGCAATATGAAATAAGTCAGCAATTTCTTTAAACATTTAAGAAATGCTGAGTTCATAATATGGCATCCTAGGTTCAAATTTATTCTTATTTTATAAAACAAAATTAATTTTTCACTCATATTTGTTTGCACACTCAAACATTGCTTGCCTACTTTCAAATTTAAATTTTTATGAAGACATTAAACAGTGTGATTAAAATAAGAATAACAGAGACATATAAAAAATTGGAACTGTTTTCTGAATTATGTTTGTTGAATAAAAACTGACCCATGTGCTTTGGTTGAGAGACGCACAGAACTCAGAATTGAGTTTATTTGAGTTTATCATTTTATTTATTTTTATTTTTAAAAAAGTTTCATTGGAGTATAGTTGCTTTACAATGTTGTGTTAGTTTCTACTGTACAGCAAAGTGAATCAGTCATATGTATACATATACCCCTCTTTTTTTGGATTTCCTTCCCATTTAGGTCACCACAGAGCACTGAGTAGAGTTCCCTGTGCTATACAGTAGGTTCTCATTAGTTATGTATTTTATACATAGTATCAATAGTGTATATATTGTCAATCCCGATCTCCCAATTCATCCCAACCCCGCCTTCCCCCTTGGTATACATACGTTTGTTCTGTACATCTGTGTCTCTATTTCTGCTTTGTAAATAAGATTGTTTACACCAGTTTTTTAGATTCCACATATATGCGTTAATATACGGTATTTGTTTTTCTCTCCATTTTACACATGGGAACTTAGCTTGGCTTTTTCTCCAGTGGACTATCATTCTTCTTCAAGAGATGGGTGACTAATAAAAGTTATTTGTACACAGTGCCTAGTTTATTTTTCTATGATAAGGATGTTGACTCTGTTTTTCCCTTGACAAATTATTCCATTAAGATCCATTCTTACCTCTCAAGCAAAACAAAAGTAGTTTTGTCTTGAACCAGGTTAAGAGCTTCCTGCTCACAAGAGTTTCTTGGCCTCTGTGGCCCTATAAACTTGCTCACGTAGTGGAGAATAATAAGGACAATGCTCTCCTCACAAGTAAATGTAGGGATTAAATGAGTTAATGTACATAATGAACTTAGAACAGAGCTTAGCACATTCTAAGAGCTCAATAAATGTTAGCTATTATTATTATTATTATTAGGCCTACATCCTGATTGGCCCACAAGAATGAATTAGCTGCAGATTTTAACTCTAAGTAGCTAAATTGATTGATTTCTTAGATGGGATAACTTAGCAGTGTCCATTTTAAAAGTTAAAAAAATGTTTGCAAAATAGATGGTTTTCAGGTAGTCCCAGCTGTTCTTTTTAGCAGAAGTTGGCTCTCTTCTTTGTGATGATGTGCTACACAAATAGAAGCGTTGACTGTGCATTCTGGTGGGTGGGCATGACTGCAGCCCATCTCAACCTGTGCCATTACATTAAAATGTAAATGAAAATACAAAGGGGTCAGGGCACAGTCCACTTTTGTCCATTCCCGTTTGCACTTTGATGTCGCAAATTACCATTCTCTGATTTTGTTGTTAGTGTTTTGGTGCAGGCTTTGAAGAATCACTAATATGAGACATCTACAAAAGGATTTGCATCCTGGTCAATGATAATTCCTGGCTTTGGGATCAAATGCTGATGTGAGATCAATTAATACCTGAAAACCTCTATTCTTTTGAAACCTGTTTTCTTAGTAAGAAACAAAAGAATATGGCAGAGATGAAAAAATAGGAGAGTTGTACTCAAAAACCTTTTAGTATTCATGGAAGATATTTAGTTTTTAGAACTCCTGCAGATTTTAGAAAAAAACTGGCATAGCATTTTGAAAGGGTATCCAGGAGACAAATGGGCCTATAAATTTAGAGAGAAAGAGAGAATTTTTCTTCCTGAGTATGGGATAGATTGAAATTTTCCACTGTAATGGTGCTCTACCTGTGTTACAATTAGTTTGGCAAGGTTCAGAGCACGCAGCTGAGCGTGGAATTGAAACTTTTCTGGCTGTGGAGCTCTTTTTCTTGGGGTCTTTTCCAGTTTCCAGTGATAGATCCATTATTTTAAATAATAATGAACATTTTTGAGGCTAAGTAGCAGGCGCACAGAATACGTCCTCCTGGCAGCATCTTGTTTAATCTTTATCCCAACCCTATGAAATAAGTACTATTTTTAAATCCTTATTTTGCAAATTAAAAAAAAAAATCCACTAAGGCTTGGGTTGAAGAATTTTTGCTTCTATTCAAAGGTGGTAAGAGCCTGAGCTTGAACACATATTATGCTGAACTGAAAACAGTTGTAGGGTTTACAGCACTAGGCAGGGAGAATCCAGGCATCTTAAACCTCTGGAATGATTATGTATGTCTTTAACGTTTATTGAAAAAACTTACAAATGTCACCAGTAGAAATTTTAACCTTCATGATCTTGGAGGAAACTGATCTGGAACATAGAATTCCATAGCCCCTTTGTCTTATTCACCCTGGTGGATGAATTAATTAATTGAATTAATTCTCTTGCTTGAAAAGGATAATTTGCTGATAAAAGTGTTTACACTTAATAGGTTTTTCTGTCTTCATCTGGTTTCCATTGGAGGTATGGCTTTATTATTTTAGTCAGACTATTTTTTTTTTTCTGGCAGTCTTCTTCTCAACCAAGAAACACTATTTCCCAAACTGAACACAGCCAATCTGTTCAGAGAAGAACCCTCCCAAAATACAATTTGAACAGAGGTATCAATTCCTTAGACTCTTAACCTTACTGTGCAAGTAATAAGCCCTGGTGTCTTTGAGAAAACCGTATTGAACATCAAATCCATTCTAAAGGAGAAGGGATAGCCCTCATTCTGGGCAGCATGTCTTAATAAGGATGGGGGTACAGAAATACTATCACACAATCCTATCTTTGGCCACCAAATTAAAAATGTAAGTTATATTCTAATAGAACTCCTAATACAATTAGCAAATTGTATTGATAAATGAGCTTTGCTATGTCTTTCTCTTTGGTTCAGTAGCCATTGCTAGAAGCAGGGCCCTTAGGAAAACAACCTTCCAGGGCGGACCTACTATGGATGGACAGACCTATAGCAGAACCAGTGACAATTCTGATATTCCTGTTATTTATTATTGTTAAGTAAGCTGATGAAGCAGAGCACAAATATTTAATCAGATTCTCCAGAAAGATTACAGAAATTAACACTTAGCATTTTTGAGGGCGTGGTAAAAAGAGTACTCTTCTACTCTGCTGGTAGAAATGCCAATTGTCGTACGCTCTAAAGAAAGCAGTTCAGCAATTTGTGTCAAAAGTATTCTAACAATGCTAACTATGGGAGGATACAGCAGGGGTGATACTCAAAATAATTAACAACCCTTCAGCATAGGCTCCGAACTGACCCTGAGCTTAACCACGTGCGGTGACACTGCAGACCAGCAGCCGCAGGTAAAACACTCCCTTAACCCAAGTTGTCATGAAAGATGGCTACACACCCAACACTCTGTGTTAGAGACCCAATGCGTTATAGTGACCTGCATCCAGAGGCAAGCAGAGTTAGGAGGCCATGAGATGGACAGGAGAGGGTAACATCAGTGAGATGTCCTGACGGAGGACATGTGTTATCTCAAGGGTCTAACAGCAAGCTAAGGGAATCCATGGAAGCTTTATGGAAGGAAAAGCATTGGAGAAGGTCCTCGAAAGTAGCTGGAATTCCAGCAGTCAGACTGGGAGCCATACCTGGTGGGATGAAAGCATGGGGAAGGCAGACACCGGGCTGCAAGGCTCGCCGAGGCAGTGTGGCCTGATGGGCAGAGCCTGAGCTTTGGAACTGGCTAGCCCAAAGTTTCCACTCTGCTTCTGATGCTTAGTAGCCAAGTACCCACAAGTAAAATGGAAAAAATACCTTCCTCACAGAACATGTGTGAGTCATCAATGGAAAAGTTTCTGGTCCCTGAAATGCTCAAAAAGAACGTTACCTTTTTCCATTTTCTAAAAGCAGTGGGTCTTCCAGCTTCTTGGGAACAGTGAGTAGAAGAGAAATTTGATGCAGGGACTTTTTACACAGATCTTTAAAACCATAGAATGCTGTTATCCTTGACCAAGGGGAATTTGATTAAGTTAATGAGAAATAGTTTACAGGGCTTTAAGTTAATATAATAGTATTAGAAACAATGACCCAGAGTTATACTGGTTTTTTAGAAGTTATTTAGGACATTTTGCCTGCCAGGCATCATGAATGCATTGTCTGAGGTATTGGTGGCCTCCAAATTAGTAATGGGGGTTTCCTCTGTGTTACTGGTATTAAAATGCATTTTTCTTTGTTCTTGGATACTAATTCATTTCCACTCCTAATTATGTTTTTTACAGGCTAACGTTTAGTGCTTGTTTATCATCTTTGGGTGCCCAGGAGTGGGGTACCGTTTTTTGAAAGTGTCTAGATGTGGTCCAGAGACACGTTGGCCCTGGGGGGAGGCTGATGAGGCATAAAGAATGCCTTCTAGCTGTCATCCAGGTTTATCCATCCCTCCCAGAAAACACTGGTGTCCTATCTTCTTCTTTTCTACTCCCTCACCTCCCCCCACCCCACCTCTTGCTGCTCTCTCTCTCTCTATCCTTGTTTTGATAAGAGAATGTTTTCCTAAAAGTAGAAGTTATCATAAAATTTCATTCCTGACCTGTCACTCCAGGTCCTGACACGCATTTTCAGTGTGCTGTGGAAATGGGTCTGTGCTTCTCAGGTCAAACAGAGTGATCCTTTATTTAAACAGCTGTCCCTTATGGACGATGTATGTTATGAGACTTAATGCTGTTTAGCAGTTGGAATCAGTCTTTCTTCTCGAATTGGAAATCCGGATCTGCCAACACCGCCGTGCTATAGCAGTCCCAACGTAATTTCACAGAATCTGTCTATGGGGATAGTATTTTTGGTAGCTGGGAAAGATTACACGAGTAATGCTGCATACCAATGAGTTGTATTAAAATATATATTACTCACAGCTCTGTACTTGGCTTAAAAAGTTTCCTTGGCAGCAGCATTTAACTTCTTACTGTTCTTTTCATGTTGCTAGTATAAATATCTAATATGTTTTTGTTCAAAACATCAATTAGGCCTCAGTATAATCTTTATTAATACAGGTCTGTTATTACAAGAAGGCTGCTGAGCTATGATTATTTGCACAGCAGGGACAATAAAGTATCTTCTTTCGGCCTGGTTCTATCCCAGAATGCCCGGCTGTTGCAGAACACACCAGAGCCTTCCAGAATCTCTTTTACAATCCTAATGAAATCTTTAAAGCTCTTAGAAGCAAAGGCATTCTTTCCTTCAAAGGTAAACAAAAGGGAAAGGCCGGAAATTGCAGATAGATTAAAAAAGACACCTATGAGTTCAGATCTCGACTTTTAACCTGTTTAATTCTTTCTCCTTGTGCAGCCAGAACGCCTCACTTCCTGCGGATTCAGAACGTGGAGGTCAACGCGGGCCAGTTTGCCGCCTTCCAGTGCAGTGCCATTGGCAGGACTGTGGCCGGCGACAGGCTCTGGTTACAGGTACAGTAACTCACTTTCATGGTTCAGAGAGAGTCCAGCGGGCAGAGTGCGTGTCCCCTGGGGAGCGCCCCAGAGATCGGGTCAGTGTCAGGCCCCTACGGGAGGTGGATGCTCTGAGCAGTTTCCCCAGTTCTTTTCCTTCTTCCGCAGTAAGTAGCCAGATTACAAAGAGCTCTAGACAAGCTCAGTGTTGTTCTCCACAAACTTTGTTGTGAATTTCTGGTTTTTCCCTTTGCTTTTGCTTAGCCATCTCATTTGGAAGATCTGGTTACCAAATTACTTTTGGAGCAGTATGTTGGAGTCCAAAATACAGTACCTTTCCCCCACTCTTCCTCTGGAAAAAAACCCCAAAGAATCACACGTGCACACGTGCACACACACACACAAGTTTATAGGCCTTTCTGTAATTTTCATTTCCGCAGCAATAAGCTTAAACTTATAAATTAATAGCACACCTTTTACCTTTGAGCACTTAAGCAGACATTTTTTAGGGTCATCATAACTTGTGTGTCTCGTTTTATTGTCTTTCAAACTCCACCATCTGTATTTTGCACGGCCAGTAGTTTCATGGACAGATCAAGGGTTTCAGGAATTCTGACCAAATGAGCGGGAGTACGTGACCTGTGCCCCCTAACCAGCATGCCCCCCACTTCTTTAGACTCTGGGTTTGGTTTCCCCCGTAGAATTCTCCAATTTTATTCTTATTGCTTCTTGTTGCGCATTGATCTATAGGCTGCTTGTTCTCCACCTTGACTAGTGTTGATTTTACCCCCCTTTCCTTACAGATTCTATTGTGGGTTTTGTTTTGGTTTGGTTGGTTATTTACTTATTTTAGTTTGCGACTGAGCTGCGTTATGTTCTAACCCTTCTCTGCGCCTGTTCCGTTCCACTTGGGCTTCTGTTCCACGCGTGCTGAATTTTCCTTGACATATGTCACTCTCCACCTATCGTGTGCCTCCTTCTGCCGTGTAGTAACAATTGTCATGTGTCACATTTGCCTGACACTCTATTATTTTTAAATCCCGTATTCCTTTTAATCATCACAGCTGAAGTCAGTGGTCACTTTTCTAACTCCATTTCTGGGGGAAATGAAAAACAGCGAAATGTGCTATCCCAAGATCACTCAGCAATGTATTGACAAATGGGGAATACATTCTGAAGGAGGCTTCTTAAATGCTTTGGGGTCCTCTGCACACAATCCTCCACCTTCTACCCTGATGTCACTCTCTTTTCTCATATCCTACTGTCCCCATGAGGCCAGGAGAGAGGAATGTGTGCAGAGGACTGAAATGGTATGTACCAAATTCATCTTTATTTTCTGTTTTTCCGAGTGCTTTTATTTTTTTAATTAGCTTGTACTGGTGTATAGTTGATTTACAATGTTGTGTTAGTTTCAGTTGTATAGCAAAGTGATTCAGTTATTGATATACATATATCCACTCTTTTTTAGATTCTTTTCTCATATAGGTCATTACAGAGTATTGAGTAGAGTTCCCTGTGCTATACAGTAGGTCCTTGTTGGTTATCTATTTTATATATAGTAGTGCGTATATGTCAATCCCAATCTCCCAGTTTATCCCTCCCCCCCATTTCCCCTTTGGTAACCATAAGATTTCTACAGCTACAACTCTATTTCTGTTTTGTAAATAAGTTCATTTGTACAATTTTTTTAGATTCCACGTATTAGCAATATCGTATATTTGTCTTTCTCTCTCTGACTTACTTCAATCACTATGACAATCTCTAGGTCCAAATTCATCTTTACTGTTTCCTTCGCTCTAAAAATTTTGTAATCACTACTTTAAGAGCTTTTTGCAGTATGTGAAAAATGTGCTTGACCCTGGTCTTCGGTATTCAAATTTTTTTTTATCCTACGTCCCAGTTATTTTAGCTTCTTGATGTTAGAGCTTGAGAATTCTTTTTTTAGTTAGTGCTTGTTTCGTATTACATTTGATCAAGTTTGGCTACATATGTATGTATGGTAATTGATGAGACAGACGTTTTTAATTGGCATTTTTCACAATGCCTTACCTTCCTTTTAAAAATGAAAATACCCCCGCCCCAAATTTCTGTTGTTGTTGTTTGTTTGTTTTTTGTTTTTTTTTGTTTTTCGGTACACGGGCCTCTCATTGTTGTGGCCTCTCCCGTTGCGGAGCACAGGCTCCGGACGTGCAGACTCAGCGGCCATGGCTCACAGTCCCAGCCGCTCTGCGGCATGTGGGATCCTCCCGGACCGGGGCACGAACCCGTGTCCCCTGCATCGGCAGGCGGACTCTCAACCACTGCACCACCAGGGAAGCTCCCCCCCCAAATTTTTTAAAATAAATAATGAAAAAGTGAAACTACCCTCGTCATCTTTGATTTATCTCCAGAAATCTTAATTTTTCATGGGAAGCATTTTTTTTGTCCCTGATATTTGTTATAATGTTATTTGAGAGACTACAATAAAAAGACTAAGCTTTTGTCTCAGCAGTCTTAGACATTTGCAGGAATTTACAGGCAAGTTGAAAATACAGTTTCCTTTTTTGTTTTTGTAAGTATCCTGGCCTTGGGAGGGTCCTGCTTACACTTGAGCACTTCCTTGGGGTTGGGATCTTTAACTCCTTCCTCTTAAGAAGTGGGAGACTTTGTTTTAGAGAATCCATCATGCTGTAGGGAGACAGCTAGCTACCAGTTTGCAAAAGGTTCTAATTGCAGAATTAGATTCTGCATTAGGTCTAAATGCAGAATTCCCAATGCTGATTCCACTATAGAATCACATGGAGAGTTAAAAAAAAAAGTGTGGTCTACACCAGATTCTGATTTAATTGATCTGGGGTAGCCTCAGTCTGACTCTCATGATAAATTTCCCACCTACCAGGTCTGTCTTGTTTCATTCTATTAAATTTAATCATAGTGTTGACAAATTGTTTCCCAATCAATCCATTAATGCCTCTCTTTGCCAATTACCCCGTCTTCTTTTGCCCCTCTTATCATCAATGACTGCATATTGTCCTGCAGCTTTCAAGAAGGGTCGTGTCAAGAAGGGACTGAGGGTAAGACAGAACTGGGATGACTTTGAAATTCTAAGTGACACCGAGTTTGTCCTGGACTCAGCCTGCTATGTGGTTTGTGAGTCTTTGTGATGTTAGAATAGTTTTAGTGTTCAATAATTTATTTCCTCTGTTTAGATAGGCATTCTGGGGGGAGATGTTTATTTCATTAGCAACTGATGAAATAAGAAAAGGGTCTTTCGCTTGCAAGGATGGCTTCTATTAACCTGTGTTGTGTGAGATGGTTTCCAGCAGCCATCAGGATTTGTGGCAGGGGATGGTTTCACAGAGTCCTTCTGCTCTCTTGCCTGTGCCCTGGCCCTTTGCTTCAGGCAATTCTTTACAAGTTGTGGGGAGAAGCAGACCTGGAAAACTAGACCAGGCCTCTCTAGTCTTGGAGGTATGAATACGGACTTTTCTTCCTTCCTACCTGAATGTTCTAACACTTTCAAAAATGCTTTCCTGGGCTTCCCTGGTGGCGCAGTGGTTGAGAGTCCGCCTGCCGATGCAGGGGACACGGGTTTGTGCCCCGATCCGGGAAGATCCCACATGCCGCGAAGCGGCTGGGCCCGTGAGCCATGGCCGCTGAGCCTGCGCGTCCGGAGCCTGTGCTCCACAACAGGAGAGACCACAACAGTGAGAGGCCCACGTACCGCAAAAAAAAAAAAAAAAAATGCTTTCCTGCATCTGAACTCCCTTGGATCCTCAAAATAATTCTAAGATTCAGGCAGAAAACTGAATAGAAAAATGTTTAGGTTTTTCTATCATTTGAATCTTCCCAATAGTAAGTCAAGATTTAGAAATAAATAATACATCCTTTATTGGAGGAACATTGATACTGTGAAGCGTGATCATTTACAATCATTTGCATTACAGTCTTTTGAGTCCTACTGTAGGCAATTTGTGGAGTTTCATGGTGTATCCCATGGTTTTGTACTTCTTTTTTATAGATGAGGCTTTTGAGGTGCAGGATCGGCGAGGTTCAAAAAGGGAAATGGCATAGCTGGGAATAGCACACCCCTGTTTTTTCACTTTTACTTCACCACTGATTAATTCCAGTCTGCTGTGCTGGCTTCTCCTATCCCGAGCTAGGTGAATAGGTAATATGCCCTTACTACTTTTTTAGAAGGATTTGGATGTAACTGACATTACGTAATTTACATCCAGGAGGCAGCTTGACAACAACAACAAAAAAGTCCATCTGTATTACATGTACATCTTGATCCACGTCTATGAAAAATGGCCAGTGGTTTGATTGTTTAAAAATATAGATTAAATATGATCAATGTCAGAGTCTTTCACAAACACATAATACACATAAATCTGAGGATGACACTAATGAAGAAATGTTTA
Organism: Grampus griseus; assembly: GCF_964374135.1. Taxonomy (NCBI): domain Eukaryota; kingdom Metazoa; phylum Chordata; class Mammalia; order Artiodactyla; family Delphinidae; genus Grampus; species Grampus griseus. The sequence continues at coordinate 30,805,176 of NC_139006.1, read as the reverse complement.
TGGTTAGCAGATGTGTCCCATCTGCTTCCATTTTCTCCATCTCATCCATGGGCCACACAGGTTATTGTCAATGTGGAATTGGTCTTTCTAGAATACAGAACAAGGAAGTAAAACACAGCTCATGAACCTCCATTATTGTAGCTGCAAAGCATCTAAAAGACCTTCCAGACAGTGTGCAGGAGGAAGACAGCATCTATCAAACTATTTTTATGTAGTAAAAAACTGATGTGCATTGAATCTGCTGAGAATACTTGCTACGTGCTATCAGATAGGGTGATCTTTGCGTCCAACTGGGCTGTAACCATGGGAGACACTCAAATGAACTGTGTTTGTAAAACAATTCAAGCACCCAAAACAGGACCATGTATTTCTTGGTATTATCAACTTTCTGGTCACTGTGGAGCCTACATTTTGAAATATCTTAAGAGTATGTTTATATTTAAGATACTGAGAAGAGAAAATAGGATTTTAGATGTTCTTTTTTTATACTTAAATGTTATTTGTTGATGGGCAGTTTCTGAGTTACACATTTTTATACAGTCATTGACCCTTTAAGCCACATATTATTGTATTACAATTACTATTTTTCTTTCTGAAGTATTTAAAATTTTATTTTCTGCCGTAGGCTTGTTTCTCTTGGGAATTAATATTTATAATTCCTCTTTCAGCTTTTCAGTGAATCACCAAAGCTGATACTGACACTGGTAAATCTGAAGATGGTGTGTGCACATTCTTTTCCAGGGAATACAGCCCACTTTGCCCTCTTCTGCATCTGGTCCAGTTTGGGGCACTTTTGTAATTTCTGCCCTTCAATTCATTTTTGATACATTGTAGAGGCTCTTCCATTCCTTACTCTTTTCTTTTTTTTTTAAATAAAATTTATTTATTTATTTATTTTTGGCTGCATTGGGTCTTCGTTGCTATGCGGGCTTTCTCTAGTTGCAGCGAGCGGGGGCTCTTCTTCGTTGTGGTGTGTGGGCTTCTCATTGCGGTGGCTTCTCTTGTTGTGGAGCATGGGCTCTAGGCGCGTGGGCTTCAGTAGTTGTGGCACACGGACTTCAGTAGTTGTGGCTCATGGGCTCTAGAACACAGGCTCAGTAGTTGTGTCTCATGGGCTTAGTTGCTCCACAGCATGTGGGATCTTCCCAGACCAGGGCTCGAACCCATGTCCCCTGCATCGGCAGGTGGATTCTCAACCACTGCACCACCAGGAAGTCCAATTCCTTACTCTTTTTACTCCATATCTTAGTCAGCTCGGGCCACTGTAACAAAAATGCCATAGACTGAGGGGCTTAAACAACAAATATTTATTTCTCACAGTTCTGGAGGCTGGCAGCCTAAGATCACGGGCCAGCGTGCATGTCCTTGGAGAGGACCAGCTCCCGGTTTGCAGACTGCCATCCTCTTGCTGCATCATCACTTGCATCCTCTGGGCTCTTCATCCCTTTATAAGGGCCCTAATCCCGTCATGGGGGCTCCACTCTCACGACCACATCTAAACCTAAGTACCTTCCAAAAGCCCCACCTCCAGTACAATCACAGTGGGGAGCAGGTCTCATCATATGAATTTGGCGGGGATGCAAACATTTAATCTACAGCACTCAGCTACCACATCAAACTCAGAAGTGGGTGGAAATGAAGGCGCTTCGGCCCTCAGGACAAATGGCAGAAAACAAGGAGGCAGTGGAGATGCCTTTTCGAAGGTAGACGGACGGAGGCTTTGATAAAACCCGGGATTGACACGTGCCTGTTGGGTGAATAGAAGCTGGTGAAGGAAAGCTGGAAAATCATACTTTTCTCTCAACAGATCTTAGAGGCCCCGTCATTTTTAAATGGCCCACTTTTTAGAATCACAAAATTATGTCACTTCTGAATTTGGAACAATCTTCAAATTAAATTCCTCATTTTATTAATGAGAAAACCAGCTCAGAAGAGGTAGAGAACTTTAACACAGTCATCTATCCAATTATTATATTTATTATAGATAATTCCATTTTGCTAGTGAAAGTCAATTATATGTAAAAATATTTTTGCTTATGTATAAATTAGTAAGTTTTGTCACTTGGACATTTTTCTTCACTGAGGGACCTTGTATTTCAAATATTATCCTTTTAACCAAATATTCTCAGATTTACTATGAAAATATCTGCATTAACCTTGGAACCATTATAGCAGAATATAATTTGAGTTGTTTTCTTTTAGCAGACATCCTTTGGTGTTTATTAGAAGTAAGGTACCAGAATAGCATTTTAAAATGACTTCGTAACGTGCATCAATTCACAGAAATAGAAAAGGAAATCAGATGACATTACTCTGAAGTACCCTCTTAAAAACACTGGTGCAACCCAGCACCTAGAAGGGTACCTGTCACATAACAAATCTTCAGTAAACCTGCTCATGGCTCATGTCTTACAGATGCCTGAACGACCAGGTGTCTCCTGCAGGGGAGTCCCGAAGGTACATAGTTGGACCAGGAAAACAGGCACAAACTGTCTTTTTGGAATGCTTCTTTTAGGTCTGTGGTTCATCTTCAGAGGGATGTTGTTTGATGAGAAGAGGGATGGATAGAATCTGGTGGTGTCTTTTCTGCTGTTTCAGAACATACAGCAAGTATCATGCAGAGTTTGAATAATTTTAGAAGAAAATGTGATCAATACATCATCACTTTTCCTTCATTTCTTGTAACCTTTCCCTAGGCTTTTTTAATTCTCTGTTGTAAATTTTTGTTCTTTAATTCCCCCCTTCAAAAAAAAAATTCTTGCCATTGGACCTCAGTAAATGGTAATAGAAATATAGGTCTAATAAAGCTGGTCCCCTTGAGTTCTCACCGTGACAGCAGACCTGTGTCATAGTAATTGATGAATAACCCCACCCACTCATTTTTTTGGTATGGAATATAATTCAATATGAGCTTTTAATTTGGGAAGCTTGCTCTTTGAAAAATTATATTCACTTGGGATTAATTTTTTTTTTTTAGTTACTGGCCAAGTGGTATTGTTTTCTACTGAGAGTTTGCTATATCATTCCTCTTAACTGGGTATGACCTATACAATGGTGAAAAAAGCATTTTCACCAGTCTAATAAGTTTCTCACATTGCTTTTCTGAGCTCAGATAATTTTAGACCTTTTTGAGAGAAAAAGGAAAATCCTGAGATTTTGGTAACTTAAAATGATTCTCATAGCTCCTCTGACCTGTATAATTTGGTTCATGAATGAATATGTACATTGTATTAATAATATTTACATTACTAGCTTCAACAGATGTGTTTGAAATAAAATAATTATAACTCCTTTTGCTGAGTCCCACTGTTCGCTGAGTGCTCTGCTAAGGTGTGTTTAGCCATTTTTTCCCTTAACTGATCCCAAGGAGAACTCTTTTATGTGCCCATTTATGGAAGAAGAAAATGGGCCTCAGGAAGTTTCAGTGGTTTTTCCATTTGCACATTGCTAGTAACAAGGTCTGGGTTTTGAACCAAGCCATCTAAGTCTAGACTCTATGTCCTTAACTGTAATGCCTCTCGCATAGCACAAAGACCCAAACATTTCTTCATGGATGCATAAACATCATATAGTAATTTAAGTGATACCTTTTATTGACATTTAAAATGAAAATTTTATTCATGTGCGTGTACTATTGCCTTGGCTTCCGTGTTGTGGAATGTGTATATTTGCTCAACCTTTCTCGGTGATTTTTAGTTTCCTTCACAGATTCTGTGGGAAGAACATCACAGCTGTATATCAGAACCATTTTGTAATTATATATAAAAGCCATAAAATGATTTGAAAAGGAGTAAAATTATGGCTCCCTTATCAAACCTAACATGGGTGTTTTTAGACCCTATATGTCAAAGCATAAATTTAACATCACTTACTGTCATAGAAAATACCGGGGCTTCCCTGGTGGCTCAGTGGTTAAGAATCCACCTGCCAATGCTGGGGACACGGGTTTGAGCCCTGGTCTGGGAAGATCCCACATACTGTGGAACAACTAAGCCCGTGTGCCACAACTACTGAGCCTGTGAGCCACAACTACTGAGCCCGTGTGCCACAACTACTGAAGCCCACGCACCCAGAGCCAATGCTCCACAACAAAAGAAGCCACCACAATGAGAAGCCTGTACACCACAACAAAGAGTAGCCCCTGCTCGCCACAACTAGAGAAAGCCCGTGCACAGCAATGAAGACCCAATGCAGGCAAAAAATAAACGTAAATAAAATAAATAAATTTTAAAAAGAAAATACCAGGAAGACACAAAGAGGACTGTCTTCAGTTGCTATAGGAACCACTGGCTCCTTAAAATTTTGAGTGGTTGAAATCACATCCATTATTTAGTCAGTTAAATATCCACATCTATGATACACTGTTGAACATTCAGCCTGAAACCACCAGCAGCCTTGAAAGCATACACCATATCTTTTAACTTATATGATTTTGGATTACCTTCATTTAAAGATTTATTTTACATGAATGAAAGAATAGGACATATCTAAGGGGATTCTGAGAGAAATTAATTAATGAATTTTACTCTGTTATATTACCTGTCTCAGTCAAAAAAGGTGTAAACAGCTGGTGCTTTGAGGAGGATGCAGCAGGAGCAGCTGGAGTGTTTTCCTCCACTGCAATCTGAAGGCCTCTGGGCCAGGCTGTGGAACTGTACTGTGAAAACTGCAGGTCAAGATGGTTCATTTTGGAGGACAGAAGAGAAAGGCATCAACTGCTAGCCTTAAGGACTGCTTGCTTTGGACCCAAGAACCACGCGTCCTGTAAAAGCACTTGTTCTGTTTTTTTTCTCATATTCATCAAAAGGTTCATTTGTTTCTCTTGCTTCCAAGAATCCGCAGCTGTGTCACGAGAAGGGAAGGTGGAGAAAGCCCTGCTCTGGAAGTCCCGTGGTTGAGGGCTGAGAATACTAAACACTGTCTCTTCTGTCTCCTGTTAGTGATGCAGGCCTTGGAGTGAGGGTCCTGGAGAGTTTGGACACTGTTAGAATCTCTGGCTTTTTCCTCTTCTGTCTCTTCTTTTTGGAAGGGGAAGAGAAAAAATGGAAAATATTTTAGCTAGGAGGTAAACATATCTGCTTTAGGTAACCTTGAAAGTTCTAGGAGATTTTCAGTCTGGTAACCTGGAATTATGTACCTAGAAAAGAGAGAGGGAAGAAACACGACAATTTTTGATGGGTTTTGATTTCAAAAATGTCTTTAGGACCAGAGAAATGGAATGGAAAACAAAGCATGCCGCTTGTAGTCCTAGAGGGACCCTGTTTGGGATAAGGCCAGAGACCTCTGAGACAGGCACACGGTGGCAGGCAAGTGGTTCCTATAGAGGATGAACTTTGAAATTATAAAGCAGGTCGTTATTCTCTTCTGTATCTCTCCTACGTATAAAAAAGCAACCCTTCATTCCCTTTGTTCAAAGCAAAGGGAATTGGCTATTGTCCAAGTGTAAGAAAATTATGTTTGGACTTCCCTAGTAGCGCAGTGGTTAAGAATCCACCTGCCAATGCAGGGGACACAGGCTTGAGCCCTGGTCCAGGAAGATCCCACATGCTGCGGAGCAACTAAGCCCGTGCGACACAACTACTGAGCCTGCGCTCTAGGGCCCGTGAGCCACGACTGCTGAGCCCGTGTGCTACAACTGCTGAAGCCCGCATGCCTAGAGCCTGTGCTCCGCAACAAGAGAAGCCACCGCAATGAGAAGCCCACGCACCACAATGAAGAGTAGCCCCCGTTCGCCGCAACGAGAGAAAGCCCGCGTGCAGCAACGAGGACCCAATACAGCCAAAGATAGATAGATAAGTAAATAAATAAATTTATTTAAATAAAAGAGGGCTTCCCTGGTGGCACAGTGGTTGAGAGTCCGCCTGCCAATGCAGGGGACACGGGTTCGTGTCCCAGTCCGGGAAGATCCCACATGCCACGGAGTGGCTGGGCCCGTGAGCCATGGCCGCCGAGCCTGTGCATCCAGAGCCTGTGCCTCGCAACGGGAGAGGCCACAACAGTGAGAGGCCCGCGTACCGCAAAAAAAAGAAAAAGAAAATTATGTTTTTTCTGTGATAAGAAGTGATGTCCACTAAGCACAAAGGACAAGTGACAAACTAATGGAGTTTCTGTTTATCCTGAAGGTTTAGAAGCTGATGATGGCTTTCATTCAAGAATAGTGTAGTATACACTTTCCATGTCTGGGTGTATGATTATTATAATAGTTATTCAAATGTTGCTACAGCTTGGGGCTGCTACCCCTGGCATATTGCTCCCCTTTCCCAAATTGCATTTTTTCTTCTACTGTGGTGGCATCTTTACAATATAGTGACTTGATGCTTTTGCAGGAGGTGAATGACACCTGGACAAATGGTTCTTTGATTCCTATAGCTTTGGAGTATTTATAAGCCAGCAGCAAAACCATCTATTTTTCCTGGGGAAATTATGATGGTTACAGTAGTCGTTCAAAAATACAAAAACGAGAGATTTCCTTCTAATTGCTTCTTAGAATTATTTTCTTTATTTATATTTTTTCTTTTCTTTTTAAATACTGAATATAGTTCTCTGTGCTACACAGTAAGTCCTTGTTGGTTATCTATTTCATAGAGAGTAGTGTGTATATATTCATCCCAAACTCCTATTTTTATTTTTATTATAGAAATTATAAATGTATACAGAGATAGACAGAATGATGTCATGAACTCAATATACCCAGCATCCGACTTCAGAACCAACAATATGTGACAAGTTACTTCCTCTGTGTGTCCACCTGCTCCCCCCTGATGATTTTGAAGCAGTCCTAGTCATCATATCATGTAACTTGTAAATGTTTTCTAAAACAGGAGTTGGCAAACTTTTTTTGCGAAGGGCCAGACAGTAAATTTTGTAGGGCACAGGGTCTTAGTTATTATAGCTCTTCATCTCTGCCATTGTAGCAGGAAAGCAGCCACAGACAACACAAAAATGGATGAATGTGGCTGTTCTCCATACAGCTTTATGTATGGACACTGAAATTTGACTTTCATGTCATTTTCATTGTCACAAAATACTATTCTTCTTTGGATTTTTTTCAATCATTTAAAAAATGTAAAAAACATTCTGAGCTTGCGAGCTGTACAAAACAGGTGGCAGGATGGACTTAGCCTCAAACCCCTGCTCTAAAAGATAAGAGCTCTTAAAAAAAAAAAGAATAATCACCGTGTATGCCCTGCGAAAACAGTGTTCATATATCCTTGGCTGTCTTGTAGCTTTATTTCTTTTAGCAGTTGTTTCATTTGTGATTGCAGTAAAGTTCACACTTTGCAACTGGGTGGTGAGTGTCTTAAGTCCTTTTTGTCTTTAGACTCCCTGTTCATTTCCCTCCATTTGTGATGGTTGTTATTGTTGTGGAAAGTGGGTTTGTCCTGCACAGTCCTCCCGTGTTTTGAGTTTTGCTTATTGTCCTATGGTAGCGTCATTTAACGTGTTCTGACTGCTGTGTTTCTTGCAAATTATGTCTCCTTTTGTGATGTTATCAGCCACTGATGATCATTCCTAGGGTCATTAATTCATTCAGGGTTGCAGAACTGTCCCATTCTCAGTCCTTCTTTGTTTAGTCACTACAATACTTCTAAAAAGAAAAAAGCTCTCCCATTATCAACCATTTGGGTATCCTGGTATATAAATCGTAAAGGGAAGGTGGTATTGATACTTGATATTTTTGTCCTTTTAAGCAAATTGTCAAAAATAGTGAGGTAGTTCACTGGTAGTTCACAAGTGACCAAAGGGGTTATTTAGTATTATTGTCATTGATGTCATCATTGTCATCATCAACCTGTGGATATAAACACATTTGATGAGTTTCAATCCATTGCACTTATTATCTTTATTGCTGCTCAGATCTTCCACCCCTAAACAGTGGGGTTTACCTGACCTGGACCATCTCGATGGCTTTCTTGCTTTATGGTGTAACCATATGTTCCAGGCTTGTATTTTCCACCTTAATGACCTAGAATTGGCCGTTTCTCCAAGGAGCGCTGGTTCTTTTTCAGGGGGAACTGGTAATTAGAACTTACAATCTGATCACAGAGTTGCTTATTCCTACTCATTATTGTTTCTGGATCTTCCCATCCTATGGAGCTGGGATATATACGTATGCATATACACACATTTAAGAATAAAGCCTGTCCTGAGATCGTATTAACAATTCAAATTCAGAACTACAGGGCTTTTAACCTTTATCTTGCGCCTTTATCTTCTTTCAACTATGTTTTCAGAAAAGAGTTGTATGTTTTAAGGCATATTGATTGGGGAAAAGTGACGTTCTTAGCCTTGTTTATGTTTAACTAGCCTTGCCTCTTAGATTATGGACAACTCGGTAGGTTCTGCCATCTTCCTCATGGTCAAGTGCTGTTATCACAGTTTTGAAGTAAACAGGGTCAAGTCCTAGCCTTGCAGACCCAAACCTTTAACCCAACAGGAAATGTCAGTCAGCATCAGGTTCCTTAGTTTGATGTGGCTAGATTAGTCCCGTCAACAGATTTTAAGACTAAGGAACTTCTAATTTCATTGGTATTTCTTTTTTTTTTTTTTGGTATTTCTAATTACTGCATTCATTATATATATCCTATATTATTTGGATGAACTTTTAAATAAAATTTAAACACAGATTGTTAAATTTTATTCATGTATTGTAAACATATATTGAACTATGTCTAAATATCAGAATGAGGTTCTAAATTTTTGTAATCAAATTCTTTACTTGAATATGCCTATAAGACTATCATATGTTCGAATAATATGTTACTTTGGCTATCTGTATACCCATTAGCCAGTTGAAGAATACGTGTCAATAGATATTCACAGTATATAAGAACTTCTGGTTCAGTATTCCAAGTTGATAAATATTTGTGTTAGCTTGGTTATGGGATAGAAATCAAGGTCAGTACCATCTGAGTTATTAAAATTAAAAAATACATGGGCTCCCAGAAAGTAGATTTGTTGAGGTATTCAATTATTATTGGATTTAGATTACAGGAAATGTTTTAAACAAAATTATTCCTGGCTCTGCTGATACTATTAGTGATCCCAGTGGTAAGAATTTCAACCGGTATCTTACAAATGGGCATATTTGAAAGTGGAGCGAGACGGACTATTTTCTCTATTAAAGAAATGAAAGTGCGTTTAATCCTCACCCGTATGGCTAAGGAGGGGCGAATGGCTCTCCTGTATCTTCTCTTGGCCCCTGCACTCAGAGTGGCTCCAAAATGGGATTCATTTGCTCCCAGCGCTGCTAACTGCCCAGACCTCAATTTCTTTCAATCATTGCTCTGATTATTGCAAAACTCTTTCTGAAAGACTTAATATGTATCTTTTTTTGCTGGTAAATTACTGCTCATTTAGAAGTCCTAGAGTTAGTCCACTGCAGAAAGAAGGTTGGAAGTCTAATTTAAATAACTATCAGGACTTCTTTTCAGGCTTGCTCAAATTGAAATGCACGCGTGTTTGAAGATGCTCTTGCTTTTCTAAAAAGCTGCATTTAACCCATTAAGATCATTTCCTTGCAGATTTGGCCGTTATGGTTGTCTCATTAAGTTGACAAAAGATGGGTCAGCAGTTTCTTTAACTCCTGGACACCTGGTGCCGAGCTCTGCCTGGAACCGGGGATTTTGTCCTGAGGACTCGGAGCCTCTCTTATGGGGAAACTCATATTCTAAAGAACAATCGCAGTCCCATCCTTGGTGATGCCTCATTGTCCTGCTGTAATGCTATTAAGAACCAGCTCTCCAGTCCTTGTCAGGGCCTCCTCTTCTAACTCTGAAATTGAGAGAAAACTGCCTGACAAAGGTGCTGTCTCTACCCAGTGGACATTTTCATCATTTTGTTTTGCGGGAATAACAGTCTCCCCATAGTTTGCTTGCTGCTCAGAACCCCAGGTTCTGAGCACATTGTCACGTCTGGTCCTCCCTGTCGTGGGGAGAGGCAGACAGGGAGAGGGACTCGGCCCTTTCACATCGTCCAGCATCAGAGAAAATGGGCCAGCCATGGTTCCCTGCCTTCCCTGTTGAATTCTGACCTAAGGAAGAGTATCTGGGGACCAAAAGGCATCTTAAAAATCAGTCTGTTCAGTTACCCATTCAGTGCCTAAATCCCTTTCAGTATTACGCAAGATGGAGGAGATATGGGGACATATGTATATGTATAGTTGATTCACTTTGTTATAAAGCAGAAACTAACACACCATTGTAAAGCAATTATACTCCGATAAAGATGTTTAAAAAAATGGATATATATATATATATCCATTCTCTTTCAGATCCTTTTCCTTTATAGGTTATTACAAAATAGTGAGTATAGTTCCTTGTGCTGTACAATAGGTCCTTGATGGTTATCTCTTTTTTATATAATAGTGTGTATATATTACTCCCTAATTTATCTCTCCCCCACCACCTTTCCCCTTTGGTAACGTAAATTTGTTTTCTATTTCTGTGGGTCTATTTCCATTTTTTGAATAAGTTCATTTGTATCCTTTTTTTAGATTCCACATATAAGTGATATCATATGATATTTGTCTTTCTCTGTCTGACTCACTTCACTTAGTATGATAATCTCTAGGTCCATCCGTGTTGCTGCAGATGACATTATTTCACTTTTTCTATGGCTGAGTAATATTCCATTGCATATATATGACACATCTTCTTAAACCAATCATCTTGACGCACGTGATCTGAGAACTGGGCTAATACAGAACCGACAGGTGCTGTTGGACCTGCTGAATGTATTCAGCCTCAGGAAACAAGACCAGGATTAAAGTGTGAATGCCAGGATTTCAAAGGGAAAGAATGAATATGGCCCTCAGAAGCGCATCTTTCTCTGGCGTTTGGGCACGTGATCTGTTCTCGTTTTAATCCTCCCCCCGTCCCTGTCCCCATGGTCTTTGGTCCTTTTCTTGGGGCGCCCCCTCCTCTCCTGTCCTGTCACTTTCCATCTGGCACTGGCATCGCCTCTTCTTTCTCTGCGGGTCTCACTTCTTCCTCTTCCTTTTGTTCTCTCCGTCTCCCTGCCTCTCCCTCCTGCCTTCCACAGACCTTCCTGGTTTGTTTCTCTGCTCATCTCATTCCCCTTACGTGTGGCCTCAGTGGTCGACAGTCTTCAGGCAGCTATTCTGCTCACGTTTTCCAAGTGGGATTTTCAACTTGCATGAAATTCCTGGTGATGCCACAAATTTAAATGAGTCAATCTGAGTAATTAATCTTATAGATATTTAAATTTTGCCATGCGTCCCTAATTCTAAATATACATTTTAGTAGTGCTACATGCTCTTCAGTTAAATTATCTTAAGCACGCTTAATCTTACTTGGTTTGGTTTGTATTTTCCATTTTTGGGAATATCCACTTACGGATACTGAATATATGAGTCTCAAGGAGCATCCTTGCCTGATGGAAAGAGGTCAGAGTTAGACAGCATCTCATATAGTATTATAGGGAATTTATCATGCTTCAAAATATTAAAAATGGGAATTATTTTAATTTAAAAATGCTATCGAGGGCTTCCCTGGTGGCACAGTGGTTGAGAGTCCGCCTGCCGATGCAGGGGACACGGGTTCGTGCCCCGGTCCGGGAAGATCCCACATACCGCGGAGCGGCTAGGCCCGTGAGCCATGGCCACTGAGCCTGTGCATCCGGAGCCTGTGCTCTGCAACAGGAGAGGCCACAACAGTGAGAGGCCCGCGTACCGGAAAAAAAAAAAAATTGCTATCGATTAAGAGAATAAATGAATTTGTACCATAAAAGGCATGCAGTACCACAGAAATATAAATATTCTTCTGAATATTTGATCTTTTACCCAAGATAAGCTGATTTTTTCCCCCATTGTATTGGAAATATTAATAAGAAAAGGTCAGTGATTTAGGCCAATTCCCTGTCCTGTTTGATCTGTTTGTAGTATTTAAAAGGAGTTGGAAAATAACTTGATTTTAGGAGCCATTTGAATTCCCATTAAAAAACAAAAATTTTTTTTAAAGGAAGGTTTTATTTATTTATTTATTATTTATTTTTTTGGCTGCCTTGGGTCTTTGTTGCTGCCCGCGGGTTTTCTCTAGTTGCAGTGAGCGGGGGCTACTCTTTGTTGCGGTGTGCGGGCTTCTTACTGCGGTGGCTTCTCTTGTTGTGGAGCATGGGCTCTAGGCACGTGGGTTTCAACAGTTGGGGCACGCGGGCTCAGTAGTTGTGGCTCGTGGGCTCTAGAGCGCAGGCTAAGTAGTTGTGGCGCACGGACTTAGTTGCTCCACGGCACATGGGATCTCCCTGGACCAGGGCTTGAACCCGTGTCCCCTGCATTGGCAGGCGGATTCTTAACCACTGTGCCACCAGAGAAGTCCAAAAAACACAATTCTTATAAATAGATAATAACTCTCTATAGAGATTTTTAGGTTATTCATCCAAAAAAATAACCTTAAAATTTTTATTCCCTTTTGACCTAATAATTTTAGGAAATAGGGATTGTCCTAAGATCATTTATAATAGTGACATATATAAATAATTTAAATGTGTAGCAAGAGAGAACTACTTATATAAATAATGGCTACAGCCATACAGTGGAAAACATTAAAAAGCATGTTTTTGAAATTATCTAATGCTATGAAAAATTCTACAGATATCACAAGAAATTTAAATGAAGAGATCATATATATATATATCATATATATCATATATGATATATATATATCATATATGATATATATGATATATATATATCATATATATCATAGAATATGATATATAGAATATGAGTTTCCCCATAAGAGAGGCTCCGAGTCCTCAGGACAAAATCCCCGGTTCCAGGCAGAGCTCGGCACCAGGTGTCCAGGATCATATATATATATATCATATATATCATATATGATATATATATTATGATATATAATATATGATATATATAATATATATATCATATATAATATATACGTATATATATAATATCATATATTATATATATATAAAACCACTATTTCAAAGTTTATTTAAATTAAAATGATCTGTAACAAAAAGTTAACTAAACCTTGCCAATGCTTATTCTTTTTCTTTTCTTTTCTCTTCCTTTCTTTCTTTTGTTTTGGTATAATTGCCATTCTACTGGGTATGAAGTGATATCTCATTGTGGTCTTGATTTGCATTTCCCTAATGGCTAATGATGTTGAGCATCTTTTCATGTGCTTATTGGTCATTTCTGTATCTTCTTTGGGGAAAATGTCTATTTAAGTCCTTTGTGCATTTTAAAATTGGATTGTTTGGTTTTTGTTGCTGTTGTTTTGCTGAGTTGTAGAGCTTCTTTATGTATTCAGGATATTAATCCCTTATGAGATAAGTTATTTGTAAATATTTTCTCTCATTCTGTTGTTGTATTTTTACTCTCTTGGTAGTGTCCTTTGATGCACAAAAGTTTGTATTTTGATGAAGTCAAGTTTACCTATTTTTTTCTTTTGTTGCCTGTGATTTTTTTGTTGATTTCTTTTGTTGCCTGTGATTTCTTTTGTTGCCTGTTGCATTGTATTTAAGAAATCAATTCCAAATCTAGGATCATGAAGATTTCCCCCTATGTTTTCTTCTGAGAGATTTATACTTTTAGCTCTTAATTTTAGGTATTTGATCATTTGATTTAATTTTGTATAAAATGAAAGCCAAGTTCATTGTTTTGCACATGGATGTCCAGTTTTACCAGCACCATTTCTTGAAAAAAGTATCATTTCCCCATTGAATGATCTTGGCACCCATGTCAAAAATCCACTGACCAGACCTGTGAGGGTCTATTTCTGGGTTCTCTGTCCTATTCCATTGGTCTATGTCTGTCCTTATGCTAGTACCACACTGTGTTTTGATTACAGTAGCTTTGTAGTAAGTTTTGAAGTTGAGAAGTGTGAGTCCTCCAACTTTGTTATTTTATTTTGGCTACAGTGACGGCTTTTGAATAGAACTGTTGCTAGCCCATAAGACCTAAACTGGCCTTAAAGATTTGCTGTGTAACTCTGACAAATCAGTATTCATGATTATTGCGCATCTCTGAAAAGCCACAGGAGTTTTCAATATCCTGATATTCATTGTATTACTGTCCTATTGCTGCTGTAACAAGTTACCACAAACTTAGTGGCTTCATTATCTCACTGTTCTGGAGGTCAGAAGTCCTGAAATAAGGTGATGGCAGGGCTGGCTCCTTCTGGAAGCTGTAGAGGAGGATCTGTCCTTTGTTTCTGCAGCTTCCAGAAGCTTCCTGCATTTCGTGGCCCATGGTCCCTTCCTCAGTCTTCAAAGCACTTGCTTCTCTGGTCACATCTCCTTCTGCATCTGACCTTCCTACTTTCTCCTACCTTATCATTACATTGGGCCTACCTGGATAATCTAGCATAATCTTCCCATCTCTAGATCCTTATTTTTTTATTATTATTTTTTGATGGTGCTAATATATCCTTTAATGGCAGAATGTGGTAATTATTGAATTAATTATTGCTAACATAATTTTCAAATGAAAAAAGAATAGGAAAAAAACACAAATTAAACATGACACAACCTGACCAAACACATGTCAAATTACAGTTTCAAGGTTATTTTACAAAATACCATAGATCCTTATTTTAATCTCATCTGCAAACTCCCAGGTTCTGGTGACCAGGGAGTCGACATCTTTGGGGGCCGCTATTTTGCCTACTACGATTACAATGACTGGGCAGTGTTGCTGACAGAGGGGCACACAGATCCTCTAAAATATCCTTTTGTTTTTCCCTGTTGGTATCCCTTGCAAATAAAGATTCACTGTCCAGCTGTAAGGATCAGGTATAAGTTTGTTAATATAACAATCTCACATTTCTTTCCTACCTATGGAACTTTTTTCCACTGAGACTATGACTCCTAGAGTCAGCAAATATTAATTGAGCTCTATTCCCTGTGCACCCATGTCCACAAAATGAATACATCTGTTTCATGACCTTGAGGAACTTATAATCTCCTAGAAAAGAAAGATGGTGCTGCAGTGTAACCCACTTTTAAAAATTTTCTTTCTTTTTTATTTAATTTTTATTTTATATTAGGGTATAGTTGATTTACAATGTTGTGTTAGTTTCAGGTGTACAGCAAAGTGATTCAGTATATATATCCATTATTTTTCAGATTCTTTTCCCATATAGGTTTTTACAGAGTATTGAGTAGAGTTCCCTGTGCTATACAGTAGGTCCTTGTTGATTATCTATTTTATATATAGTAGTGTGTGTATGTTAATCCCAACCTCCTAATTTATCCCTCCCCTGACCTTTCCCCTTTAGTAACCATAAGTTTGTTTTCTATGTCTACGAGTCTGTTTCTGTTTTATAAATAAGTTCATTTGTATTGTTTTTTAGATTCCACATATGAGTGATATAATACGATATTTGTCTTTCTCTGTCTGACTTGCTTCACTTAGTGTGATAACCTCTAGGTCCATCCATGTTGCTGCAAATGGCATTATTTCTATCTTTTTTATGGCTGAGTAGTATTCCATTGTATATATGTACCACATCTTCTTTATCTATTCGTCTGTCAATGGACATTTAGGTTGCTTCCATGTCCTGGCTATTGTATATAATGCTGCTATGATCATTGGGGAGCATGTATCTTTTCAAATTATGGTTTTCTCCAGGTATATGCCCAGGAGTGGGATTGCTGGATCATATGGTAACCCACTTTTATAGATTATATTTCCCAAATAGCTTTAGAATCCCTCCCTTCCTATCTCTCATCCCTCCTTTTGTTGTGTGTTACTATGATTTTTGCAGAAAATACAGCCAGTTTCCTTGACATCAGTTGGGCTCCCACACTCCTTGCTTTGGGCCTTTACTGTACCCACAGATGTGCTCACGTCACCCTTTTGCCAAAAATCCTTGTGTTCTTGGCATCAGGATAAACTGTAACCCTCCACAGGTCCTATTCCTGGGTGTGGGCTCCACCATTCCAGCCTCATCACCTGCCATTCCAGGAGCACATTGTGTTCTAGTGGAATAGAATAAACCTACCGCCCCACAGTTCAGCAGTCTTGGCTGTTGACTTTTACAGAGCTCTTCTCACTTACTGGCTCCATTTTTCCTCCTTCACTGCCCGAGAAAGTCCTGTGCACCCCCAGTTCTGGCCTCAAGTCATGCTTTCTAGAGAGCCAACCCTCACCCCCCTCGCTGGTGAGGAGGCTCTTTTTCCTGGGTTTACTCTGTCAGGCAGTTCCTCGGTCTGTAGTGTAATTAGTGCCTTACCTGTCTATTTTTCTAACCAGACTATGGATTCAATTAGGTAAGGGATGGTTCTCTTAACCCCATGCTCCCTGTGTATGTAGAGTGCCTGCCTCATAAAAGATGTTTATTAAGTGTGGGTTGAATGAATGCTTGGATCCACCTACGTGTGAATGATGTAATAGAAAATACCTGCAGATTGAAGCAAGATTTATGATAGCATGTGGATTCTAAGCTAAAATGATTGCTAGCTGCACTCTTCTCCTTTCTATATACTGTTTCTCTTGAAGAAGCTGAATCTAACTTTCTGTGTGATTAAATACATGGGCTTAAAAAAAAGTCCCATTCCTGAGAGTTCATGTGACTCATTGGAGTTCTGTAAAGCTGTTAGTTTGAAGCTGTTTATTTTAAAGGATAAATTTGTGGCATGAAGTCAACAGCTATGAAGTAAAGCTCCTCTCAACATATATATGAATCCAACACAGAGGTTTTCTTAACCTTGACTGCCCTCAGTACATCCTTGAATACTTGTGAGGGATCCATAAGGGCACACTTTAAAATTCTTTTGAATGAACATTCTTTTGAGACAGGCTTATTTCATTAGGACAAATATTACAAGATGACTATAGAAGTATATTCTTACAAGATTCATGCCACAAGTAAGTAAATAAATAAGTAGATAGCCCTTTTGTTTTTGTCATTGTTAATAAACAAAACAAATAATTATAAATGTGGAGTATGCCTTTCTTCAGGGCTCTTTTTTTTTTTTTTCAAAACGAGATTAGGTTTTTTTTCAGTCTGAAAAAGACAAACTTAATTTTATAGAGTAGTAGGTCTAAGGTTACTCCTAGTGGTAGAATTTAATTATTTATTATATTTATTTGGGGGAGAGGATGGGAGACAATGTATGAATACAGAGAGAAATACTTTCTCCTGTTGTATTAATAATGCTGGATTGATGTTGTTTTGTTTAACTTCTCAGTGCCCTTTGTCAGACCAAATTAATGGGATTTAGTAATAAAAAAGACTCACATAGGATATATAAGGTATATATTTAATGTCACATTCAGATCTATGACTCTTTAAGCTATTAACAAGGCTGTTTTGACAGCTAGTACTAAAGATGGTGGGAACTGTTCTTCCGCGGGCCCGACGTTTCCTTCGCTGTGGCAGGAACTGTACTGGCGCAGCACCGGGATGCCTTGTCTCTTTCCACGCGCGGCTGCTGGACCGGAAGCCGGGAGCACGCCCGGCCCAGTCCCTCCTTGGGAGCTCACTCCCCACGGCAGCCCTTCCTCCATCCTGCGAGTTTGCCAGCAGCACCCCACGTGGGGGGCCGGGGATGGTGTGGTTTTGCAGTGCGGCCCGTGGCTGGGTGGGTGAGTCTAATTCCGTGCTTCAGTTCTCGCAAGCTGATGGTTACCGCGCATCGGCCGTGTTCTGCGTATTCTGCAGGGCCAGGTCCACGGGTACTAAACGAGGTGTTTGACAGCCTGTCCGCCTTTCTTCTTGAACTCATCCCTCAGCTGGTCCAGAATCCGGGCAGGGACTTGTGGTCCCGATCATTAGGCAAGTGTCTTTGGGCATGTATATCTTTAACTTCTCACAACTGCCCTGACAGAGTTGTATTGTCCCCTTACAGATGAGGAAAGGGGGGCCCCAGGAGCATAAATCACTCTGACGTTAGGTTTGGCACCCTGGTCCGTCTACTCCCAAACTCATGTCCGTTAGGACATACTGACAAAGAAAATATCACAGCAAAAGCTTTTAAAAGGCTGTGCTTAATATAAATCACTGAGTTCAACAGGTGAGTTTTATTATTGGTAGCCTGGCGTGTTCATACCTATAAACACAAACATTTTCATACGGTCTGCGAGTCCCTGAATACACAGGTGCGCGCCCACCTCCCCCGGGCCTCTTGTTCTCTCTCCTCTGACCGGGCCACTCCTTTTCTTCCACCCTCCCCTTTGCCTGGCAGTTCCTACTTACCCTTCAGATCTCAGCTCCAATGTCACTTCCTCAAAACGGCACCATATCTAAAGACGGCCTCATTGTGATTTCCGCCAGCCACCTGCCTTGGCCATCATTGGTGATCATGCATCCATTTCAAGCCTGTATTCCCCAGCAACTGAAGCACTACTGTGAACACTGGGGCCACTTTTCTGTTGTCCACTCTTGTGAGCCTAGTGTCCTAACACAGTGACAGCACGTGGATGGCACCCAGCATGGTTGCTGGGTGAATAATTGGACATAATGCTTGGTGTCATGCATTTGCCTTAAGGTCTTTGCCCATTGTTTTCTCCTTAATACTTGCAAATAACATGTTAAAGATAGCCTCTTTCCTGATAATTGTAAGAAAAAGAATATATAGGACTGAAATCTATAATCTTTCTTGAGGCTTTAAACTGTGGGAAGCAGAGAATGGATTTCCAAGTGTGCGTAACTAAGGACTTAATTAATGTCTCCGGGATAGTGTAAAGACAACACTGTTCCAGTGTTGGAACCTGCTTTTTGTGGTCCTGGGCTGTGGGATGTGCAAAGGAACTTCTCTCCTAGCATTTCAGTGTCAGGCAATATTAAGCACCTACTTCTGCTTGGTTCTGATGGCTCCAGGAAGAAAATCCTAAAGCTGAGACTCATCCTTCAGAACTTATGCTAATACCTACTTACATTTTTAATGTAGCTCTTGATAAGTTGTTTATCAGTTCATGTATAAAATGAGGTCAGTCATAGGGTAGTGTACGAATTAATTTTGTTTCCAAGCCAAGTATAAAAAAAATGATTTAAGTATTACAGAAAGACTAAATGTTAATAGTTTGGGAGCAAAATGAAGAATTTTTCCATGTGCTTTTTCCTCTCCTCCTGTTGAGGCAGAATAACATAATGAACATTTTAAAGGGGCAAAACCAAAGACATTTCTGAACACTTAATTTTGCATCCCTCAAATCCTGAAAGTGTTGATCGAGGCAGAATTTCAGTTTCTGGGCACCTGTTTTCCTGGAACAACTGCCATGGTTAATAAACCGTGGAAGCAAGATCTGTAAGGAGGTAACATCAGTAACATCCATTCTGTGCCTTCAGATGTCTTCCTGGTTCCATATGACAGCTGATATTGTTTCTTTCTGCTCTCCCCATCCCCGTGTTTACAGGGCATTGATGTACGGGATGCTCCTCTGAAGGAAATAAAGGTGACTAGTTCCCGGCGATTCATAGCATCGTTTAATGTCATGAATACAACCAAACGAGATGCTGGAAAATACCGCTGCATGATTCGAACCGATGGAGGAGTTGGCCTATCCAACTATGCAGAATTGGTAGTTAAAGGTATTTAATGTTATTTTTATACCTCCAAATAGTCTATTAAAAGAGACATGTGGGATGGTTGTGAGTTCATGATTTGTTGAAAGCTCAGACTTACTCTCGTCTGTTTCTGAACGGTAGTTTGGTGACAGGCTGTATGGATGGATTACATTTTAAGTACAAATTTTGCACCTGAGCAATACTTTTGAAAAATGTATTTTATTTATGTTGGTTCAGTTGCATACAAAGCAATGAATGTGCTCCGGGAAAGTTCTTTTGCCAACTCTGTGTACAGAGATTGCAACCCTATAAATTTTTTTTTAAGGAATAAAATTTTTTTACTGATAGAAAATCACTTAAAATGCAAATATTCCCCAGCCACGGTGTTTATGATAGCAGGGTGGTTAATAAAATGAAGCAGTGTCAGTATAAAAATGTGCCGTCATATCATACAAGCCACATTGATAGTAGTGGGTTAACATTCATAATGTTGCTGTTAGGTTCTATTACTATATTTTGCATGACTGAAAAATTGAGTCATTATATTCAGGAAGGTGGGAGACGAGTAAAAAAAGGTGGGGGATAAATTTCCTTTGGCTGGTCTGATGTTTTTTGTGTGTGCATGGACTTAGGAGTTTATAGTATTAAGCTGGTAAGGCAATTTTGGTCCCAGACAGAATTTGGACTTTTAGATATACCGTGAGGCATTTTTATACCTTGTAGCAAGCCATTGCTGCTTCCTCCTACGGGAAGACAATGATGCCTGCTTGTCACATGTTCTCCCCTGCATTTATTAAATGGGGAACATAAAATTGGTCTCTTTTGAATGGACTGTTCCTTTTGTCAGCAAATTTCTCTATGTCGGCAGTTTTACAGACTGCAGGGTTCAAACCCCAGAGCTAGCTGTGTGGGCGTGGTCCTATGGCTTACCCTCTCCGTGCTTCTGTTTCCTCATGTTTAAAATAGACATAATAGGGCTTCCCTGGTGGTGCAGTGATTGAGAGTCCACCTGCCAATGCAGGGGACACGGGTTCGTGCCCCAGTGCAGGAAGATCCCACGTGCCGCGGAGCGGCTGGGCCCGTGAGCCATGGATACTGAGCCTGCGCGTCCGGAGCCTGTGCTCCGCAACGGGAGAGGCCACAACAGTGAGAGGCCCACATACGGCCAAAAAAAAAAAATAAATAATAATAATAAATAAATAAAATAAAATAAAATAGACATAATAATGTGACCGACCCTAAAGGGCCATCAGGAGGACCAGATGCAAAAGGTATGTGAATGGCACTTAGAACAGGAGACCCAGTAGGCAACCGGCACCTGTTCAGGCTGTGATGGGGCATTGAGTAGCTCTTATTCTCTGTTCTCGTCCATCAGTGGTCCTCATCTGAGAATGCATGGCTGAACCACCTTTCCAAATAAAACAAAATACAAATACCTGCCCACCTATTCTCTACCACCATTACCACACCCATGTTGAATCAGAATCTCTGGGACCAGAGCCTCTGCCATAAAATCTATAGGTGATCCAGGCAGACGCTACTGCTGTGACATCAGCTCTGCCAACGTTAGTCACGCCTGGCTTGGGGGGAGCTTGCCCCCAGCACTGTTTATCTGCAGCAGTGGCTAATGTTCTGTGGAAGGAAGCCAGGAAGCACACCCTGCAATATCTGCTCACATGGTCTAATTTGCCACACCAGAGCCCTGTGATTTTGGGTTTGTAGTGAAACTGTAGCCCGTCTGGCTAGTTTCCGAGTTTAGGTTTTACCTGTAAGAAAACTAAAACTCTGCATAGATGTGCACACCCTCCCCTGCAGAAGCCTCTCGGGGAAGCGAGGGGTTTCCTTGTGGAAAATGGACACCATTTGCCAACAGATCCAGCAGAACGGCCGCTGCGCTGTTGCCACGGCTGAGTTCTTTATTGTCATCACTGTCACTTAATTTTCATCTTGGTCCCGTTCTTTGTGACTGTGTTCTGTTTTCTGATTTCTGGTTGCTACAGTGCTTCACTGTGCCCGTGCCCGGTGAGGCGTGGTGCTTTGTAATCAGTACGATAGAAATCTAGTCACCTCTTTAAAAATTGCCTCTGTGGGAAAGTTAATTTGTTGGGAGTCCTAAGCAAGTCAGAAATTTCTAGTCTGCCACAACACACATAAGCACAGAGCCTGAGTGGGTCCTTACTCACATTTCTGCCGCACGTTTTCCTGCCTTACGACAACGTGGAGGGATCTTGGGTCATGGTGATAAAATGTCCAGGCACCCTTTGCATCTCTGCACCCTGCCACAGCTGGTGACAATTGGCTTGCAGATATGGCTCAAATCTGGAGTTTGACTTTTCCTCCATTTATAATTTTTATAGCCATATTTTGCATGTATTTGATTTTTCAAAATGAGATAACATGCTGGATTCTACTAATTAAATAAAGCACTGCATTGACACAATTACTTTAAAATATATAATGGCATGTTTAGGCCACCTGTATGATTGAATACTTTGTATATGCATGTGTTTAGAGTGCTAATTTTTTCAAAATGGGAAAAACTTAAGTCCAAAGAGTTTATAACTTCCTTAAGGTCATTCCCTGATTTGATGCTGGCCCACAAATGAAGCCCAGGTCATTTTAAACTATCATTCTTGTCTGTTTTATGTCTAACACTGCTTTTGGTAATCAAAGACATAAAAATATTTCATGTAATCTCCACAATTCATGTATATATACATATATGCCAAGATCATATTTAATTATAGGAGACATATATTAGGAATTCATATATGTATATCAATTAGATATATGTATATGATATGTATCTATAGGTATATAAATTGTTTCTTTGCTGGCTTGATTTAGAATTATTTTTATCATGCTCTTTCACTTGGATTAAATATTTTAAATTGCTTTTTATCACTTAGTATAGATTGAGTTCCTTCCTTCTTTCCCTTTGAGAAAATTTATTCAAAATTTAAATATTGAGATTGTTTCAAGATGGCGGAGTAGAAGGACGTGCTCTCACTACCTCTTCCAAGAGCACCTGAATCACAACTAACTGCTGAACAATCATCGACAGGAAGACACTGGAACTCACCAAAAAAGGTACCCCACATCCAAAGACAAAGGAGAAGCCACAATGAAACGGTAGGAGGGGCACAATCACAATAAAATCAATTCCCATAACTGCTAGGTGGATGACTCACAAACTGGAGAACACTTATACCACAGAAGTCCACCCACTGGAGTGAAGGTTCTGAGCCCCCCGTCAGGCTTCCCAACCTGGGGGTCCGGCAACGGGAGGAGGAATTCCTAGAGAATCAGACTGTGAAGGCTAGTGAGATTTGATTGCAGGACTTTGACATGACTGGGGGAAACAGAGACTCCACTCTTGGAGGGCACACACAAAGTAGTGTGCGCATCGGGACCCAGGGAAGGAGCAGTGACCCCAGGGGACAGTGAGCCAGACCCACCTGCTAGTGTTGGAGGGTTTTCTGCAGAGGCTGGGGGTGGCTGTGGCTCACCATGGGGGCAAGGACACTGGCAGCAGAAGTTCTGGGAAGTAATCCTTGGTGTGAGAACCTCCCAGAGTCTGCCATTGGTCCCACCAGAGAGCCAGGTGGGCTCCAGTGTTGGGTCGCCTCAGGCCAGACAACCAACAAGGAGGGAACCCAGCCCCACCCATCAGCAGACAAGCAGATTAAAGTTTTACTGAGCTCTGCCCACCAGAGCAACAGCCAGCTCTACCCACCACCAGTCCCTCCCATCAGGAAACTTGCACAAGCCTCTTAGATAGCCTCATCCACCAGAGGGCAGACAGCAGAAGCAAGAACTACAATCCTGGAGCCTGTGGAACAAAAACCACATTCACAGAAAGATAGACAAGATGAAAAGGCAGAGGGCTATGTACCAGATGAAGGAACAAGATAAAACCCCAGAAAAGAAACTAAATGAAGTGGAGATTGGAGACCTTCCAGAGAAAGAATTCACAATAATGATAGTGAAGATGCGCCAGGAGCTTGGAAAAAGAATGGAGGCAAAGATCGAGAAGATGCAAGAAATGTTTAACAAAGACCTAGAAGAATTAAAGAACAAACAAACAGAGGTGAACAATACAGTAACTGAAATGAACAATACACTAGAGGGCTTCCCGGGTGGCGCAGTGGTTGAGAGTCCGCCTGCCGATGCAGGGGACACAGGTTCGTGCCCCGGTCCAAGAAGATCCCACATGCTGCGGAGTGGCTGGGCTGCTGAGTCTGTGCGTCCGGAGCCTGTGCTCCACAACGGGAGAGGCCACAACAGTGGGAGGCCCGCGTACCGCAAAAAAAAAAAAAAAAGAATACACTAGAAGGAATCAATAGCAGAATAACTGAGGCAGAAGAACAGATAAGGAACCTGGAAGACAAAATGGTGGAATTCACTGCTGCAGAACAGGGTAAAGAAAAAAGAATGAAATGAAATGAAGACAGCCTAAGAGACCTCTGGGACAACATTAAACACAACAACATTCACGTTATAGGGGTCCCAGAAGGAGAAGAGAGAGAGAAAGGACCAGAGAAAATATCTGAAGAGATTATAGTTGAAAACTTCCCTAACACGGGAAAGGAAATAGCCACCCAAGTCCAGGAAGCGCAGAGAGTCCCAGGCAGGAGAAACCCAAGGAGAAACATGCCGAGACACATAGTAATCGAATTGGCAAAAATTAAAGACGAAAAGTTATTGAAAGCAGCAAGGGAAAAACGACAAATAACATACAAGGGAACTCCCATAAGGTTAACGCTGACTTCTCAGCAGAAACTCTACAAGCCAGAAGGGAGTGCCATGATATACTTAAAGTGATGAAAGGGAAGAAACTACAACCAGAATTACTCTCCCAGCAAGGATCTCATTCAGATTCGATGGAGAAATCAGAAGCTTTACAGACAAGCAAAAGCTAAGAGAATTCAGCATCACCAAACCAGCTGTACAACAAATGCTAAAGGAACTTCTCTAAGTGGGAAACACAAGAGAAGAAAAGAACCTACAAAAACAAACCCAAAACAATTAAGAAAATGGTAATAGGAACATACATCTAGATAATTACCTTAAACGTGAATTGATTAAACGCTCCAACCAAATGACACAGGCTCGCTGAATGGATACAAAAGCAAGACCCATATATATGCTGTCTACAAGAGACCCACTTCAGACCTAGGGACACATACAGACGGACAGTGAGGGGATGGAAAAAGATATTCCATGCAAATGGAAATCAAAAGAAAGCTGGAGTAACAATATTTATATCAGATAAAATAGACTTTAAAATAAAGAATGTTACAAGAGACAAGGAAGGACACTATATAATGATCAAGGGATCAATCCAAGAAGGAGATATAACAATTATAAATATATATGCACCCAACATAGGAGCACCTCAATACATAAGGCAACTGCTAACAGCTATGGAAGAGGAAATTGACAGTAATGCAATATTAGTGGGGGACTTTAACACCTCACTTAATCCAATGGACAGATCATCCAAACAGAAAATTAATAAGGAAACACAAGCTTTAAATGATGCAATACACGAGATAGATTTAATTGATATTTAATTAAATATTCCATTCGAAAACAGCAGATTACACTTTCTTCTCAAGTGCGCATGGAACGTTCCTCCAGGATAGTGCGTTCCTCCAGGATAGATC
Source organism: Grampus griseus (assembly GCF_964374135.1). Lineage (NCBI taxonomy): Eukaryota > Metazoa > Chordata > Mammalia > Artiodactyla > Delphinidae > Grampus > Grampus griseus. The sequence goes on along the minus strand of NC_139006.1, from coordinate 30,780,005 downwards.
ACATCGTGGGTCGCAGATCAAGCCTTGGTAAATTTAAGAAAATTGAAATCATATCAAGCATCTTTTCTGACCACAACGCTATGAGATTAGAAACTAATTACAGGGAAAACAACGTAAAAAACACAAACACATGGAGGATAAACAATATGTTACTAAATAACCAAGTTATTACAAGTAACAAGTTACAGTAATCCAGACAGTATGGTACTGGCACAAAAACAGAAATATAGATCAATGGAACAGGATAGAAAGCCCAGAGATAAACCCATGCACTTATGGTCACCTTATCTTTGATAAAGGAGGCAAGAGTATACAATGGAGAAAAGACAGCCTGTTCAATAAGTGGTGCTGGGAAAACTGGACAGCTCCATGTAAAAGAATGAAATTAGAACACTCCCTAACACCATACACAAAAATAAACTCCAAATTGATTATGAGTTGAATCAAAACTATCTAAACAAACAAAGAGCTAGCACAAATTTGTAGTTTATAAATAATAGGAACAATATTTTAGTAAATTTGCACTAAATTTATGGTCCCCCAAATAAAATTCATCTTTTAAGTGTCTCGTTTAGCCTCAGTCTCATGAGATTTCCCCAGCTATTTTAAAAGTCAGTATGACTTACCACACGTTGAATACGGTAAAGAACAAAGATGCCCCAACTCAACAAAAGGAACTTGCGTTGCTGGTTTCTTGATGGTCTAGGGATCTACCTGGTATCATCTTAGGGGCCAACATTTTCTCCGATGGAGATGCATTAAGTAGAAATACATTATTTCATACAGTTATCTCCTTCCCTAATGTCATGTGCGGTGCCACCCACAGTGACGCTGGCACGTGGAATGCCTTTATTTGGTGCCTGGAGAGCCATTCAGCTGGCATCTGGTACACTGTGGAAAACAAGATTGCCTCTCTCTCCTGTCTCAGACAAAGATCCAGAAGAAGTCAGTCTCAGGTTTTCAGCAATGAGAGAGACCTTCCTGGGTTGTAAAGAGCGTCTGCCATTGATTGCTTAGAGTTTTATCAAGCTGGGCATGACTTGTGCTTTGCTTTAGAGCTTTTCTTTCTATTCACTGCTTTAATAAGACTCATTACTGCAAGATCCCTGAACAGTGGCAGTGCTGGACTTTATCACCCCAAGTGCTCACTGCTCCTGGAGCAGAACGAGTCCATTGGGATAGCTTTTGGGGGGAAACGAGTCATCCTGGAAATGCATTTATGATGAGATAAACTATAATTTCGTCCGTGTTTTTCAAGTGATGATATCTTTGGAATACAAATATACGGAGACTGAATTTAATGATATAACTAATACCTTGGGTGATTTTGAAGACACTCGGTTATTTTTTGTTTGTTTGTTTTTTTAACTCTTGACAATGGAGAGACTTCTAGAGCTTAATTACTACCACTTGAGAGAGTTTTTACAAGTCACTTTTAGTGCAAAAAAATCCTTTGGTGCCTATGTAGCTGTTCGAGAAAAATGAATTGCGTCCTAAAACAAACTGGGGATGTACCTACCTGAGCAGGCTTCGGTTTTAAAGATGGCTTATTTCACAGATGTGAACGCTATGCAAACCTCCCTCAGTATGCTTTTTCGTATTAACCTGAGCAAAACCATTCTCGTCAGTTCATTGCTGAAATGTTAATGTCTTCCCTGTTTTAGTAATTGATGTGCATTTAGCTCTTCTCAAGTGTCTGAAGGATGGCCTCCTGTTTGCCTTTCAGAGCCCCCTGTCCCCATCGCGCCCCCTCAGCTGGCCTCCGTGGGGGCCACCTACCTGTGGATCCAACTCAACGCCAACTCCATCAATGGCGATGGGCCCATCGTGGCCCGGGAGGTGGAATACTGCACCGCCAGCGGGAGCTGGAGCGACCGGCAGCCAGTGGACTCCACGAGCTACAAGATCGGGCATCTCGACCCGGACACAGAGTATGAGATCAGCGTGCTTCTCACCCGGCCAGGGGAGGGTGGCACCGGTTCTCCTGGGCCTGCTCTCAGAACCAGAACCAAGTGTGCTGGTGAGTCCGGGGATGCTGGGACCGCTTGTCAGTGTCTTCTGGGTTTTGACCTGCAACCTCCGTGCAGGTGGCTCACACTTCCCTCAGCTCTGCTGGGACCCTGTCTGGGTACAAAAGGTCCCTTCACCTGTGGACAGCAACCCAATAGCCTGTGGACTTCAAACCTCAAGGCTTGGTATTTCTCAGGAGGCCTCCGCCCCCTTTTCCTCCGTTCTTAATTTACACCTTCCTAGGAGTATCACCTAATTCATACGGGAATCATCCCAAAGTTGACAGAAACTGTTTGCTTTAATGATGTCTGCTCATAGGTCAACGCCTCTCATCTGGGTCCCTTTGTTTTTATGTTCCCTGTTGATGTGCTTGTAGCCTCGAGGGCCTTTGGAAGGCTAGATTCCATCTTAGCGGTAGCTTTAAAGCTGTGTTTTTATGGACGGATATTGAATGGAGGGGCTGCTTGCCAATGACATGGGGCCCATTTGTAAAATAAGCCAGGGTGATTTGTGGACTGCACGCCGGCTTTAAATTCTTAGATGATAAAGTTCTAATTGACTGTGCAGAGCCCGCTCTGTGGGTTGATGGAGAGAGAAATGCAGAGTCTTATAAAAATCAGACCCTAAAGAGCGAGCCCGTTAGAGGTTTGAGTGCTGTTTCTGTCTGGCTGCTCTTGGGTCGGAAGTAGAGAGAAGTGACAGGTTGGGATACCGCAGTGTTCTTTCATCATTTGAATGCAGATTCTTGCACTGAATTGAGGGCCGAGGTGAGGAGACTCAAGACATTTTTATGGAGATAATTGATTCTTCGGGTGGCATTATTTAAGAGGACACTTATCAGTAGGTTTCATTTCCTCTTAAGATTTAAAAGTACTCAGAGCGCAGTCTAACCCTGTCTGGTAGGAGAAATGATTAAACCTTAACAATGGTAACTGCTTCATTCTTTCTTCATAATTTGGAGTGTATAGTTTCGAAAAGCCCAAAGCTCATGGAAAAAAATTATTTTTGTAAAACTATTTTTGTTAGAAGAGGGAACAGGACCCTTTCTCTTCTTGGGGTAAGTGCTGTTGGGCCTGCCTTGTCCACCCAGGTCTGTTTCCTATGTCCCACGCCCCCATGGTCACATCACGCTCAGCGCAGAGCCTCTGGTCTAAGAACTGTGGTGATTCCCACAGCCGCCATGGGCGGTCCAAGGAGAAAGGAGTTTGACAACACTTTCTCTTCCTCACTTCTCTATACCATGTCATCTCCTCTCTCTCTTTCACTGAATAAAATTTCCCTGCCTTTTTTGAAGTAATTTATCATCTGTCGTAATGCAAACAATAGCTGTGTAACCCTGTATCTATCACTTTACAATATAAGAATTGTCTTCAAATCTGTTATTTATTTTATAACTGCCTCTTGAAGTCTCTGGGGCCAATACTGTGACCCCCTTACTAGGGGCAGGGAAATAGAAGCCCCTGCGGTCCTCCCCGCATCTGTGAGCAATAAGTTTGCGTTCTTTCACATCAGTGTTATTTTGAGGAATCCTGTTTGGGGGCATGGTGCTAGATCGTCTTCCTTCCTCTCCAAAAGAAGGTTAGAATCCCATTGTCTAGGCTGGAGAAAGGACCCAATCTGTCATTCTAGTCACTGACAACCCCACCTACCTATTGTTTTCAGTTCTGTTCTTTTGTCTTTTCTTCTGGTTTTGTGCCTGTACATTTCAGGTATCAACATGATTATTGTCTACATTTCCCCTAAATATAAGGCATGCATATCTGTTTTCAGGAAGCCTTTTTGTTATGGCTGCATGATGTGTGAATGTAGAAACTTTCATAGTAGAATGGCAGTCCTTTTTTAAACCACTAAAACCAATCCTGAATGGATATCTGCATGCCAGCCCTGTGCCTTAGAGGTTTAATCTCACTTAAGCAAGGAAGCCTGATGAGAAAGCAGGCTTTTTCCTCTTACCATTTGTAACCTGCCATGGACACTGTCGCATACCTGTCCTGCACGGGGATTGAGCATTTTTGAAAAAGCTGTGGTCGAACAAGTCAATCTTAGGAAATAGAAATATGTTAGGTGAGAGGGTCAAAGCTAGAAATGAGAGGGGGAGATGCTGGGTGGGTGAGGAAAGGGAAGTTGAATGAGCCTTTTACTGTCAGAAGAAATGCAGTTTCACCCTTTGTTGAACTGAGACTTTTGAGAAAATCTGCAGGAGAGCTTGTTGACTGCTCAGGTGAGCCGTGTGAAATCGTGGTATGCAGGACTGAATGAAAAGGGGGAAGGTGGATGCTACACACTCTAGACTGAAAAATGTGCTAACAGTCCCGGCCTCTTCCTCAGATGGTTCGCGAGTGTTTAGGGTTCAGCAAGAGCGAGTCATGGATCTCAAAACCTGAGAGAGACACTGAGCATTCTGCAAAGCAGACGGAAGATGGAAAACGGCCTTGGCCAGGCATGAACAGTGGATGAATCCAATAGGGTGACAGGTAGTAGGAATAATTGGGCATCCGTCCCGTGTGGTTTAAAAGGCCAAGAGTGTGTGTCTGGAATTAGAGTAATAAAATTTAGCAGCAGCACATATAAAAAAAGAGATTGAGGGTTAGGTTTAAATACATATGCATCTACAGTACGGTCCATATTCTGTTAATCACTCTGTAATGCTGTTGCCTCACCACCCCCTCCAAAAAACAAAACCAAAAAACGAACAAACAAAAAACCCTAATGTAAGTGTAGGTTTCATTAAGAAAGCAAAGCCTATGTTGTAGGTGGTGATAGTCTTTTTCTACCAGTGCTGGGAAGCCTCCCTAATATTGTCACACTTACTTCTGGTCCCCACATTTTAAGAGAGAAAGCACAGAATAGACTGTCCTCAAGGGAAAGCACCCAGGATAGGAAATGTTCTGGAACTTTGCTCAACCACCGAGGAATGATGGAAGAATTGAGAAAGAGAGTGGGGATGAGCAGGGTGTCTGTGCAGATTTGACAAGCGCTAAGTCATGCATAATGAGTTTCCAGTGGCTGGTGGGTTCAGGCAGAACCTGGCATTGCAGAAGGAGATTCTATACTCGTGAGAGGATTGAGCTGGCTGAACCTGAAGGCCTCTTCAACATGAAGAGTCTTATGTTCTCTTTCTAATGAAATGATCCAGTGTATATTTCTATCCTGAATGTCTCGGAGTTCACTTTTATTTTATCCTTTTCCAAGTTCTCCCTAATCATGCATATCGAGTGCTCTGCTGGGCAGTGGAGGTCTGTGATGACGTTTGCAAAAATCTGAGCAAACGGGGAAAACCCGTGAGTTTTTCATACAGCTAAACAGGTTAAATTTGAAAGACTGACTCTTATTCTGAGCTTCCAGCCTGGTTTTATGCTAAAATATCACTTTCATGAGATGCCAGTGCCTGAGGATACTACAGCTGGAGTCAACAGTTGAGAATTTGGGCTCTGGTACCAGGCTGCCTGCGTTTGAGTCCTGGCTCTGCACGGAGCTAGACATGTGACCTTGGGAAGACTTCGTACCTTTTCTGAGTTTCTCTTGTCTTATCTATGAAACAGGGGTGATAATAATAGTGTTGTATCTCCTAGTGTGGCTGTGAAGCCTGAAGGAGCTAATGTGCATGTAAGATGCCTAGGACAGAACCTTACACGTCACAAGTAGTCAATACAAGTTAACTGCCCGTGGCGAAAAAAAAATTATCTTTTAACATTTTCATTCAAAAGAATTAGATGTTGGCAACCTGATTTTGTTGCCTGAGATTACTTATCTGGTAAATCGAAAATCGGAGGGATACAGTTTTATATTTGGACTCAGAGAATCCCCTGCAGTTGGGCATTGCATCCATGCCAGACGCCATTCTCTGATTCTTTTTCTATCAAATCTATTTCTTTTGGACAAGCTCTGTTTTCATTTCGGTGCTGCACCCATGGGGCCTGTCCTGTCACGCTGTGGTGACACCCACGAAACCGTATTTCGTTTCATGCATTGAAATGGAAAGATCACTGTTTATGACCCATCTCTGTGCCCTGGAATTGATTTTCATGTGTGGCTTGTATATGCGATCTCATCACCTGGTCATATTTCTTTCAAGAATCGTACGGGAGCACACTGCCAGACCTCTTGCTTCTTATGCTTCTGGAAATTATTTTCAGATATATGCACAGGCTCTTGCACGTGTGACCCTGATCAAATCACTTGGCTTCTCTGATTCTCCAGATAGGAGCCCTCGACACCTGCCCTGATAATATCAAAGGTGTTTTTGAAGATCGGGTTAGACATTATCTGTAAAGGTATTTTAAACATGAGAAAAGGCCCTGCCGACATGGGATATTAAAAATGGTTATAGTCAGGAGCTACTTTGAAGATTTATACACATATCTACTTATTTTTCAACTTTGCATTTCAGCTATAGTTGGGAAACCTCAGAGAGCTGAAATTATTTCAGTATCCAGTGAAGCAAAATGCAATTTAGTTTGTGTTTTCTATTATATCTTATATCCTTATAACTATGTGCAGCCTGTATATCACAAGTCATTAACTGGTAGCTACTTGAAAAAGAGAAATGGGTGATGCTGTTAGCTTGATTTTCACAGTGGACTTTTTAAGTGCTTATTTGGGGATATCGCTTTTTATGTATCCTGGGTATTGTTTAACTGTGGCTAAGTGGCTTGCTAATAACTGGCACCAGGAGTTAAAACAGGATGATGGTAAACTAATGACTTAACAATTAGGATTGGTGAGAGTGAGAAGAAGCTGAACTGAAATGTGTTCTTTAGAATTAATATAACTAAAAACATTTGAAAAAAGAACGATTGCACTGTTTAAAAATTCTATGCATAAGAAATTTATTAAGCACCCATATTTGTAAGGCACTGTTCCAGGCCCTAAGGGCAGAGCAACAAGACGAGATCTGGCCTTCAGAGCTGATATATTTGGGGGTATTGGAGGGAGGAATTGTACAGGCAATAAATAAATAAATAAATATATGTACGTGCTTGTATATATAAATATGTGTATATTACATGCACACACATATATAATACAATAAATGCTGTGAAGAGAAATGGAAAGAGATAGAGAATGGAAAGGTAGGATTTTTTTTATTAGATTATTTTTTATTTCTAATCGTGCTAAAATAACCTAACGTAAAATTTACCTTCTTAACCATTTCTAAATGTACAGTTCAGTGGCGTTCCGCGCGCTCAGTCAACCTCTAAGACCTTTTCATTTTGCAAAACTGAAACTCCATGCCCCTTCCCCCCACTGCCCCCCGGCAACCCCCGATCTACTTTCTGTCTCTATGAGCTTGATGGCTCGAGGTCCCTCATGTAAGTGGAATCATTCAGAATTTGTCCTTTCGTGCCTGACTTACTCACTTAGCACAGCGTCTTCAAGGTTGATCCATGTTGTAGCATGTGTGATTGCACCTTGGTAATTACTCTGATAATGTTGTATGGCGTATACTTAGTTTATGGGATGCTTTGTAAACCCCTTTGAGACTTTAAGCAATTGCATTGGTTTTCAATGAATAATTCTCGAAGTTTAAAAACGTTTTATCTTTCTGACTTGTGGAAATCTTACCTCCTAGAGCAGGTGGTAATGCTGTGTTTCCAGAGAGTTCAAGTATATGCATATAAGTGCTGCCTCAGGATGGTACAGCCATCCCATCAACAGACAGCCTTCTGTTTGTCACGAATAACGAGTGAGATAAGAAATTGGAGGGTTTTTTTAAAATAATGAACTATTCTTTTAAACTAGTAAGGGGGGGTACATTTTATGTTTGTAGAGAGGTATATATTTGTTCTGTATATGCCTAGTTAGAACCTTCTCTGTGACTGTAATAAGAACTTCGATTATGTGTTACATTAAAATGCATTTTTGTTCAACTTCGATTATGTGTTACATTAAAATGCATTTTTGTTCTACTTGGGATTTGATAAACACAGTTACAGCTACCTTGTCTATCCTACTTGCAGTGACATGAGAGATGGGCCATACTTTTCATCTGCTTCAAGTCACTTCACCTTCCATTGCTCTGTGGCCTGTGAGAGAGTGAATTTATGCTCAGCCTGTGGTGGTGTACATTTCTGTGCATCTCCTGTTCTTTGCGATGGTGGTCGTACTGCTGCCCTAGAACAGATGTATTTGTGTAGCTCTCTCCTGCCTTTGCCACATGCTTGGATGGCCGTGGGGAATGTTCCATTAACTACAAGTTAATATTCTGTGATGTCTCTTACCGTATACCCTGAGACCATCTTTAACGTGCTTTATGTAGCAACACACGCTGTCCTACCAGGCCTAGTCTAAATCTCACTAGATTTAGGTTAATATTGGTTTTGGAGTATTAATTCACCATGTTTGCTAAATGTGACACAGGAGTGACTTGTTTTATTTTTAATTTTTATTGGAGTACAGTTGATTTACAATGTTGTGTTAGTTTCAGGTGTACAGCAAAGTGAATCTGTTATACATATACATATATCCACTCTTTTTTAGATTCTTTTCCCATATAGGCCATACACAGTATTTACTGAGTAGAGTTCCCTGTGCTATACAGTAGGTTCTCATCCGTTATCTATTTTATATATAGTAATGTGTATATGTCTATCCCAATCGTTTTAAATACTCTTGAATGGGATTCGCATATGGGAAATGGAAAGTGATGGGTTTCTTGGCAACAGGGCCTTCCGTGAAGCCCAAGTTGCGTGATACCTGCATTCCACTGAAGGCCGACCTCTCTGTGTCTATTTATTTATTATTCTTCATTCCTCTTGTGGGGGCAAAACAGACAGTCTGGTTGGGATGGGTCTGATCTGAATTTAAACCCTGTCAAAACTTGATTTGTGTTCTTCCTAAATCAAGGGTAGCCAGATTTTTCTTTTCTGTACAGAACTGTTGCTGGCATTGCAGTACGTCTCTGGACCCTCACAGATCACCCATGGGCACGGGGGGGGCAGGTGGGAGCCCATCTAAGACCTGACAAAGGCTGAGATTCAGTATGAATACAGGCCAAGACCTCATTGGATGGAACATAATTTATTTTTCATTTAAGTTTATTTACCAGGGAAAAAAATTAAAGTGTGGTAATTCTAATTCTAAAAGAGCTCTGCCAAAGGGCAACAGGTTTTTTTTAATGCATTTCCAACACATTAAACCATTAAAACCTTTCTTTTTTTTTCTTTAATTTAATTTTATTTATTTTTTTATACAGCAGGTTCTTATTAGTTATCTATATTATACATATTAGTGTATATATGTCAATCCCAATCTCCCAGTTCATCCTCCCCTCCACTCTGCTTTCCCCCCTTGGTGTCCATACATTTGTAAGAACCTTTCTTAATTATAAACATTAAAAGGGTATTAAAAAGTATCTGCCCTATTAGTCTGCGGATGTAAATACATGGCATTGGGTAGTGCATCGCAATTGGGCGGAGGACAGGTGCAGAGCAGCAATGTGGCACCTTTTTTATTATAATATATTCAGTCCCTGCCTTACAGCTTTCGTGCCCCAGAGGCTGTAATACCCAAACCTGAAACCCTGCCTTTAAACACTGAGTCAGCACTTTCCTCATGTCTGAGCCCTAAGGCCATGGGCGGGGAGGAGGGGGATAGGGTTAGAACTATTGGGGCAACTCTATATGAGAGGTTTGGAAAGGCCTCTAGGAAGACCAGACAGATGGAGGTGGTTGCTTTCAGAGTCCGCGTTATCCTGCCTCTGTGACTCTTAAGTGCCCTAATAGTTCTAGAAGGTGCCAAGCAGGCCCCTTGATGGTGAAGAGTGAGCATTGCTAACAGACTTCTAGGTGTGAGGTTGAAGCCTTTGTAGGCAGCTCCCTGTGTAGCTTTGAACGCACTGAGGAGGGAAAGAAATTTAAGAGAGAGATCCAGGGATTATCAGTCAGTGGCTGTGGCTTCCCCCGGCCGTACCTCTGATGGGCCATTTGACACTGAAGAAAATCGCAGAACCCGCTGGGCTGCGTTTTGTATGTCTTATCAATGAAGCGCTTGACCAAATTCCTGGTTCTAGTGCTCGGATCCCATCAGTCTCTGTCAGAGGGGCTTTGCTGTCATAGAGAAACATGCTTGTGGTCAGGATTAGTCCCCTATTAAGTACCGACTTCAGCATGCTGAGTGAGCCTAAGGCCACCAGAAGGCTTAAGGATGCTTCTGCTTCCCACAGCAGTATCTTCTAGAAAGAGGAAGACACCCACTAAATCTTAACCTGGGCAGTTTTTAAAGAGACCCTGGGTCATCTAAATCTTTGCCCAAATCTCTTATATATTAAAAAAAAATTTAGTACTGAGAATGAAATTTTTAATTTTTATTAGAGCAAATGCCTTAGTTCCTTCTCAAACTTATGATTCAGTAGACGTCTATTTTGTGGTCTCTATGTAGGCATTTCTCCTAGACTGGGTCCTCTGCATAATCAACATGCACTGCTTACTTAGGGTTTTTGTTAAGACTCAGGGCAGGACTGAACATTCTAAATTGCCTTTGTGAATATTTCGGACATATTCAGAGAAGACAATGTCCATTGGCTAACTTCTTTCACTTTAAAGTCTGCCTGACTTGGGGTGAGTGCTGGCGCTGACACTAACAGCTAAAAAATATCTCAACAAATGACTAAACCTAGGAACCTAAGTTTCTAATAAGTCTAGTCTGTTTTCTACCAATACCAGCACCTTCTTCATAGAGCTGTTGGGAGAATTAAATGTGCTAAATGCATGAGAAATGGTTAGCAGAGAACTTGGGTCACTCTGAAGTCTGAGTATCGGGTTGGCCAACAAGTTTGTTCGGATCTTTACATACTGTGTTGAGGAAAACCCAATAGGTCTGCTAGCAAATTCTGATAAAACGAATACACTTATTGCGACTGAGGATACACACTATTATGGCAAAATCTTCCAATAGGACATTTAAGCTGGTCAGATGGGTTTTGGTTGACCCACTCACCAAATTGCTTTAAGTAAAACAAAAAATAGATGTACGTCCTCAAGCTAATGTCAAAAGCTGTTGCAATATTCACTGGAACCTGGGAAAACGGTGCATTTTTGACTCTTCCCATGTTGTTGGGAAAAAGCACAGTGACCCAAAGTCCCTGAAGGGTGGCAAAGAAATAGGATAACTGTGAAGGCTTTATTCACGTTTGAGGCATCAGTCTGCAGTGGTGGTTGCCATTATTAGTGACCCAGTGAGTGTTTTTGACATGTTAGCCCTTGGAAGAGCACTGCCCCAGGCCCTAACACCTCTGAGTTTGCAGTTAACACCCAAAGCCTGAGAAGCACAGCGTGATTAGAGCAGTAAGGCAGCCTCTCACTGTGATGGAGGCATCCTGGCGGATGTCTTCCCCTTTGCCCATTTACCTGCAGACATCAGGAAGGTATATAAGACCCTCATGGAATGAGATTGGAGGTGAGGGTCCTGATGCTGTGGATATAAGGGACTGAAGTGTGCACAGGTAAATTCTTCCCCTATGGACTGCTTCTGAGACAGGCTCTACCTGGCTTCTGAGCCCCTGACCCAAGAGCAGAAAGAATTAGTCTCAGTATGACCTTTGTCTTCAGGACATTTCAGGAAAAGTTCACGCACCCTTAACTCGCCAGGTTCGCTCTGGGTTTGTGCCTCAAACGCAGCAAATCCAATTTCACAAACTGGGAAATAGATGGATTTTATCTTTGACCTCATAGGTCCCGTGTGCTTCTATCCATCTTGCCTAGGCAGGCTCAGATTCATCCTCCTCTTATCACACCAGCTCTCAGCTCATTTGTCCTCTTTAATGTGGATGGATAACTCATTGGAACACATTCAGTGGCATTTGGGCTCCGATTAGAACTTGCCTGCTTCATCTGTAAGGGTAATGTCGCTCCCGTTGTTACAAACTAAATTAAAAAGAAGTAAAATAAATGAGAGCTAAAACTTGCAGAGTGATAACAACAGATTATGAAAGCTTGATGATATGTCACAATTTTAGTTTATGAGGGTTAACCACATTCCTGTGTTTGGGTAATATTGTTATAAATTAATTTTAAGAATACAAAGAACCGGTAATTGCATTACCTATTAGAATAAATTTTGAGTGAATAGAAAGCTTTAAAAATGAATAATGCATATAAATGAAATTAAAACTACAAATAGCAGAAATTTTATTAGGAAGTATGGTTATACCTATTATTAAAATAAGAAAAATAATAGAACAGTTTGAGATCAAGATTGCTGATCTTCCATCCATGTTATTACCTTTGTAGAATGAGTAATGTAAGTAATATAACTACTCAGGTAAAATATTTCTATTGACCAAATAGCAATATTTCTTTCTTACAGATCTAGACACGTGACTATAGACATGGATTTATAGCTGGCATTGAAAACTCTTTCTAGCATATATTAGCAGTAGAAAAGATACAGGTATTAACATATATTTCCGTTAGGTGTTATATATTGTTACATATTTACTATTCTTTAGCTAGACTATATTGCTCTTAAGTTGGATCATGAATTCATCATACATAACATTTTATTTGTTAATGTTTGTAGCTTGTTGATCTATTTTAATTACTGAATTCATAGGTACCATATAAGAAGGCAAAAATTACGGAAATATATAGTGAAGAAGGTCATAGATTTCCTCATCTTTCTTGCAGTACCTTTCTTGGGGATAATACTTGGGTGTTTATCTTTGCACATCTCTCTCTATGCCCATTTAGACATATAAATATCAATCTATGTCCCAAGTCTCTTACTTACTAGTTCTAACAACGTGATATTATATTGTACGTAAGGTTCTGCAGTTTGATTTCACATCAGTCAGTACTCTCTGAACATCTCTTCAGTGGCTGGAGTCCAGTGCAATACTTATATATCTTTAACTCTCTCTTAGTAGTAGCGACTTATTATTATGAAATATGGATACCCTAATTATTCAGCCCTTTGCCCTTTTTTTTTTTTACATCTTTATTGGAGTATAATTGCTTTACAATGGTGTGTTACTTTCTGCTTTATAACAAAGTGAATCAGTTATACATATACACATGTTCCCATATCTCTTCCCTCTTGCGTCTCCCTCCCTCCCAATCCCACGCTTCTAGGTGGACACAAAGCACCGAGCTGATCTCCCTGTGCTATGCGGCCGCTTCCCACTAGCTATCTATTTTACGTTTGGTAGTGTATATATGTCCATGCCACTCTCTCGCTTTGTCACAGCTTACCCTTCCCCCTCCTCATATCCTCAAGTCCATTCTCTAGTAGGTCTGTGTCTTTATTCCTGTCTTACCCCTAGGTTCTTCATGACATTTTTTTTTCTTAAATTCCATATATATGTGTTAGCATACAATATTTGTCTTTCTCCTTCTGACTTACTTCACTCTGTATGACAGACTCTAGGTGCATCCACCTCATTACAAATAGCTCAATTTCGTTTCTTTTTATGGCTGAGTAATATTCCATTGTATATATGTGCCACATCTTCTTTATCCAGTCATCCGATGATGGACACTTAGGTTGTTTCCATCTCCTGGCTATTGTAAATAGAGCTGCGTTGAACATTGCGGTACACGACTCTTTCTGAATTATGGTTTTCTCAGGGTATATTCCCAGTAGTGGGACTGCTGGGTCGTATGGTAGTTCTATTTGTAGTTTTTTAAGGAACCTCCATACTGTTCTCCATAGTGGCTGAACCAATTCCCATTCCCACCAGCAGTGCAAGTGTTCCCTTTTCTCCACACCCTCTCCAACGTTTATTGTTTCTAGATTTTTTGATGATGGCCATTCTGACTGGTGTGAGGTGATATCTCATTGTAGTTTTGATTTGCATTTCTCTAATGATTAATGACGTTGAGCGTTCTTTCATGTGTTTGTTGGCAGTCTGTCTGTCTTCTTTGGAGAAATGTCTATTTAGGTCTTCTGCCCATTTTTGGATTGGGTTGTTTGTTTTTTTGTTATTGAGCTGCATGAGCTGCTTATAAATTTGGGAGATTAATCCTTTGTCAGTTACTTCATTTGCAAATATTTTCTCCCATTCTGAGCGTTGTCTTTTGGTCTTGTTTATGGTTTCCTTTGCTGTGCAAAAGCTTTGAAGTTTCATTAGGTTCCATTTGTTTATTTTTATTTCCATTTCTCTAGGAGGTGTGTCAAAAAGGATCTTGCTGTGATTTATGTCATAGAGTGTTCTGCCTAAGTTTTCCTCTAAGAGTTTGATAGTTTCTGGCCTTACATTTAGGTCTTTAATCCATTTTGAGCTTATTTTTGTGTATGGTGTTAGGGAGTGATCTAATCTCATACTTTTACATGTACCTGTCCAGTTTTCCCAGCACCACTTATTGAAGAGGCTGTCCTTTTTCCACTGTACATTCCTGCCTCCTTTATCAAAGATAAGGTGTCCATATGTGCGTGGGTTTATCTCTGGGCTTTCTATCCTGTTCCATTGATCTATATTTCTGTTTTTGTGCCAGTAGCATACTGTCTTGATTACTGTAGCTTTGTAGTATAGTCTGAAGTCAGGGAGCCTGATTCCTCCAGCTCCATTTTTTGTTCTCAAGATTGCTTTGGTTATTCGGGGTCTTTTGTGTTTCCATACAAATTGTGAAATTTTTTGTTCTAGTTCTGTGAAAAATGCCATTGGTAGTTTGATAGGGATTGCATTGAATCTGTAGCTTGCTTTGGGTAATAGAGTCATTTTCACAGTGTTGATTCTTCCAATCCAAGAACATGGTATATCTCTCCATCTATTTGTATCATCTTTAATTTCTTTCATCAGTGTCTTATAATTTTCTGCATACAGGTCTTTTGTCTCCTTAGGTAAGTTTATTCCTAGATATTTTATTCTTTTTGTTGCAATGGTAAATGGGAGTGTTTTCTTGATTTCACTTTCAGATTTTTCAATATTAGTGTATAGGAATGCCAGAGATTTCTGTGCATAAATTTTGTATCCTCCTACTTTACCAGATTTATTGATTAGCTCTAGTAGTTTTCTGGTAGCATCTTTAGGATTCTCTATGTATAGTATCATGTCATCTACAAACAGTGACAGCTTTACTTCTTCTTTTCCGATTTGAATTCCTTTTATTTCCTTTTCTTCTCTGATTGCTGTGGCTAAAACTTCCAAAACTATGTTGAATAAGAGTGGTGAGAGTGGGCAACCTTGTCTTTTTCCTGATCTTAGAGGAAATGCTTTCAGTTTCTCACCATTGAGAACAATGTTGCCTCTGGGTTTGTCATATATGGCCTTTATTATGTTGAGGTAAGTACCCTCTATGCCCACATTCTGGAGGGTTTTTATCATAAATGGGTGTTGAATTTTGTCAAAAGCTTTCTCTGCATCTATTGAGATGATCATATGGTTTTTATTCTTCTGTTTGTTAATATGGTGTATCACATTGATTGATGTGCGTATATTGAAGAATCCTTGCATTCCTGGGCTAAACCCCACTTGAGCATGGTGTATGATCCTTTTAATGTGCTGCTGGATTCTGTTTGCTAGTATTTTGTTGAGGATTTATGCATCTATGTTCTTCAGAGATATTGGCCTGTAGTTTTGTTTTTTTGTGACATCTTTGTCTGGTTTTGGTATCAGGGTGATGGTGGCCTCGTAGAATGAGTTTGGCAGTGTTCCTCCCTCTGCTATATTTTGGAAGAGTTTGAGAAGAATAGGTGTTAGCGCTTCTCTAAATGTTTGATAGAATTCACCTGTGAAGCCATCTGGTCCTGGGCTTTTGTTTGTTGGAAGTTTTTTAATCACAGTTTCAATTTCAGTGCTTGTGATTGGTCTGTTTATATTTTCTGTTTCTTTCTGGTTCAGTCTTGGAAGGTTTTGCTTTTCTAAGAATTTGTCCATTTCTTCCAGGTTGTCCATATTTTTAGCATAGAGTTTCTTGTAGTAATCTCTCATGATCCTTAGTATTTCTGCAATGTCAGTTGTTACTTCTCCTTTTTCATTTCTAATTCTGTTGATTTGAGTCTTCTCCCTTTTTTTCTTGATGAGTCTGGCTAATGGTTTATCAATTTTGTTTATCTTCTCAAAGACCCAGCTTTTAGTTTTATTGATCTTTGCTATCGTTTCTTTCATTTCTTTTTCATTTATTTCTAATCTGATCTTTATGATTTCTTTCCTTCTGCTAACTTTGGGGTTTCTTGTTCTTCCTTCTCTAATTGCTTTCGGTGTAAGTTTGGGTTGTTTATTTGAGATGTTTCTTGAGGTAGGATTGTATTGCTGTAAATTCCCTCTTAGAACTGCTTTTGCTGCATCCCATAGGTTTTGGTTGACCTTATTTTTAATCATCACGTTATCTATTTCTATCTTTAGGATGCTATTACAATCTTTTCCTTTTCAATTTGTAGGAGTCTTTTATATAGTAGGGTTATTAACTACTTGTCTGTTATATGTTTTCTAAATATTTTCCCTCGTTCTACCATTTGTCTTTTGACTTTATTCATGATACATTTTGTTGAAGAGAAATGTTTACATTTTGTATAGTTAAATCTGTCAATCATAGCCTTTAGAACTGTCCATATATCTTAATATATGATTAAATTATCACTAGAATTTAAATCAATCCAAATATATTTATTCTAGGTAGATGGTGAGATATGCAGTCACTTTTACTAATCAAACTGTTATTTTTCCAGTGGCTTGTTTTCCAGTCTTGTTTTAGAAGGTACTTCCACATTTTCTTTGAATATTTTAAAGATTGTTAATTGTCATACTTCAATCTTCAACCAGTGAAATTCTGGTCCAAAAGACATTCAAAGAAGACCACAGGGCTGGGGAGGCTTCTGGAAAAGGTTCCTTTGCTCTTTAGTGATGTACAAGGAGAAAGAGTCCTTTTTCGCCTTTGGATGTTATGTGATGTGGCATCCAGGAATGCAGCAGGCATCAAACAACCCCAGGGGAACCAGCTAAAAGGACAGCCAGTGGGAAAGCTGAGTAGACATAACTGAGTTAAAATACCCTCCACACGTCATTTTGGTTCCCCCCTCCCTATCGTCCCTCTCTTCCTCCTATCCTTCCTTTTTTCAACAACTATTTATGGAGACCTTCTTATTTGATAAACACTCTCCTAGGCATGGAGGACACAGTGGTAAAGCACATGAGCACTGGCCCTCATGGACACAGTTTCAATCTATAAAGTCGTCCGTTTGTTTTGCAGCACATGCACATATTTATCTGGACGAAAGCTTGCAGAGAGTCCCAGGATAGCTGTAGGGAGGAGGTTCTAAAAGGAAACAGAAACATTAGGGCACAGAGGAACTTTAGAAATAAATTATTTTAATCAGGATGCTTTGGGCTGCAAGTAACATAAAGACTGCTCATACAAACTAACCAAAAAGGAAATGTATCAACTTGGAGTAAGAGGAAGCCCATAGATAAGTCACACTTTGCAGTTCGTTGATTTAGTGGCTCAGTAATATAACCAGGGACATGAAATCCTTCCAAACCTCTTCTGTGTCAGCTCCAACCCAAAGATGGTCCTCTTCATGGCCATGGGGAAAACATACTTTGTTCATAGCTATTAGAGGGAGAGAGAACCTTTCCCAAACCTAGAATATAACTCCTTTCTTTCAATCTGTTAGGCCAACTTAGGACCAGTAATAACAACCAGTAAATTTTTTTTGAGCTGATTTACTTAGTGTCCTTATTCTCAAATGTTAATGTACTTTGATGATGTTGGTGGTATACATCAGAATCACCTGGAAGGCTTTTAAGAGATTGCTGGATCCCACTCCAGACTTTATGATTCAGTAGATTTGGGGTTGGGCTCAGCAAGTTACATTTCTACCAAATTCCGAAGTGATGCTGAGTTGCTGGTTGAGACTGACTTGGAGCAATAAAGATGCAGTCTTGCACTAGACACCTATTAGAATGTCCAAAATCCAGAACACTGACACCACCACCTGCTGGTGAGGATGTGGAGCAACAGGAACTCTCATTCAGTGCTAATGGGAATGCAAAATGGTGCAGCCACTCTGGAATACAGCTCCACACTTTCTTACAAAACTAGAAGTATATTACCACACAATCCAGCAGGAGTGCTCATTGATATTTACCCAAAGAAGTGATAAACTTATGTCCACCCAAAAACCCGCCCAAGGATGTTTATAGCAGCTTTATTCATAGTTCCAAAACTGGAAGCAACCAGGATCTCCCTTGGTAGGTGATTGGACAAATAACCTGTAGTCCATCCAGGCAAGTGAATATTATTCAGCGCTAAAGAGAAATGAGCTATCAAGTCATGAAAATATATGAAGGAAATTTAAATGCATATTACCAAGTGAAGGTAGCTAATATGGAAAGGCTACGTATGTACAATTCCTACTGTGTGACATTCTAGAAAAGGCAAAACTATGGAGACAGTAAAAAGATCAGTGGTTGCCAGGAGGTAGAAGGGAGGGAGTGATGAGGCAGAACAGAGGGGATTTTTTTTTCATTTTTTTATATTTTTATTTTTCATTTTTTTAACATCTTTATTGGAGTATAATTGCTTTACAATGGTACACTACCAAACGTAAAATAGATAGCTAGTGGGAAGCAGCCGCATAGCACAGGGAGACCAGCTCGGTGCTTTGTGACCACCTAGAGGGGTGGGATAGGGAGGGTGGGAGGGAGGGAGACGCCGAGGGGATTTTTAGGGCAGTAGAAATATTCTGTATGATACTGTAATGGTGGGTACATGCCACTGTACATTTGTCCAAACCCACAGCAAGTAGGACACGAACAGTGAACCCTAATGTAATCAGTGGACTCTGGGTGATAATGTCCTGTTCATGTAGGTTCATCAGTGGCAACAAATGTCCCATCTGGTGGGGTAAGTTGCTAATGGGGAGGCTGTGCTTGTGTAGGGCAAGAGGCATATGGGAAAGCTCTGTACTTGCTGCCTAAATTTTGCTGTGAGTCTAAAACTGCTCTAAAATAAAAGAAAGAAAAAGATATATGCTTGGGTCTATGGATGGGATGAGCCATACCTAAGCTACCAGGTGTGGAGAACTAAATAACTATTGAAAAATTGGGTAAGGTTTATTCCCGATCTTGAATAAATGTGTTCAAGGTTGTTAGTACTCTGTATGAATCAAAATTGAGATCTGCAAAGAAACTTGCTTTTTATTTTTATTTTTTTAAGATGATTGATTTTTAGCAGAATACTAGTAGAATTCACCCTTGGGATCAGTTGGAAATCTATTCTTCATACTGAGTGTGTCTCTAACCTTGACTCCCCTTATAATGAGAGAAATGTATAACACCTGAATTGTTTAGAGGATGTTGGGATGCCGTTCTCCATAGGTTTCTCACGCTCCTGCACATTTTACCAGTGGAAGCACTGATGGTCTTTGTTCTGGGCTGTCTTTTTAAGGATGCTGGTATAGCGAACAGCTGCGGGAGACAGAGGCAGCGCCTGCTCCTGAAGCAGAGGGCAGGCTGTCTTCCTGTTCAGTATAATAAATGCCTCTCTCTGGAGCAAAGGACAAACAGGTGTGCTTATAGCCAAGTAAGAGATTTGGATTCCCTGAGCTCAGGGTCCCTCAGGCGTAACACAAACCTACTGCGTGGGTAGCACAGCCTGGCCCCTCACTGTTGCCCTCATGGAACTTTGGGGGCAAGGGGTGATGAGAGAAGCTTGAAGCTCATGCCACTTGTCAGTAATGAAGTCCTTCATCTCTGACCCAAGAATCTCATGTCTTCTGCTAACGTACATGAAACTGGGGCAGGCAACTCGTTAATTTGAAAGTTGAGTTACGTCTCAGACCCTTCAAAGTTCTTGATAGTATGTACTTAGAAGAAAAAAAAGTTAGTTCTTTATAATGTCATCTGACTTCTACCTTTTGATGAGTAGGAAATTGAGACCTGGATAAGCGAAGCGACTTGACACAAGCGCACAGTGAATCTATTTACGCAAGTGCACAGTGAGTCCGTTTGCACAAGGGCACAGGGAGTCCGTTTACACAAGTGCACCACCAGTCTGTTTGCACAAGTGCACAGTTGCTGCTTTCAGAGCCAGCCCTTGGGTCAATCAGCTCGCTCTGCTTTGCCCGTCACCACAAAATGGGGCTCTGTGAGTACAGCCCACAGCCCGGGTTTAGAGTTGATTTAAGGATGTAATGAGACAATAAGAATTTCTCATTTCAAGAGAGAACCAGATAGAGTTGACATAAGCTGAGTGAGGTGGTTAGTTGTAGAGAGTGCAGAGCTGTAACCTGACAGGGTGATTCAGCCCTAAGAGATGCTTGGAGGAGTGGAAGATCATTATCAGCCAGGCTCACTGAGCTCTCACCCTTCTAAGAGCTACAAAGTGAGATCAGTTGGCCTTCCCTGCTATTTCTTGATTTCTGTGTTTGCTGACTGCTGCCATTCTGAGGCCGGGTGCTGATGTATTTTACATCATAAAGCGGGGCTCTGTTCGACCCACAGGTATTAACTATGCCTCATAGCTGGTAGGGTGTGCAGACTTAGCAAGGTGGTCCTGTTGAAGGTTTTTGCCCTCAGTTAAGCTCTGGCACATTAGCAAGGCCATGCTGCTCACTTATTAGGTGTATGTTGGTATAGCTCGTCTTGTTTTTACATGGTAGCATGTATCTTTTTCTCTTTTGAAATAATTTCTTTGTAGTACTACTTTGTAGTAGAAATCGTAACTCTTCTATATTTTATCAATAGTATTCCTGACCCTTCTAGCATACCGATCACATCTCAGCTTCAGTTATTAAAAAGGTTGATATCATAATAGTAAGGTTAGGATTTTGACTGTTATGAAGGGTCTATGAGCAGATGACACAGTCATCTTTCATATAAATTCCAATATGGTTTCATAATTTTTTGAAAACAAAGATCCCCACCTCAGAACTGCCTATAGCTACTTTTTAAAAACAAAGCTTCACCATGGAAGCTGACAGAACGTGGCCCTGGGCTCTGCACCTGGGTTTTCACTGAGCCCCAGGCCCGTGGCAGAGAAAAGAATGTTATCTGGGCGACCTGTCTATAAGCTGGTTATTGCTTCCACCGTGGTATTGAAGCTCTCGCTGTAGCCAAAGTGAAAACAAAAGTGAGGCCAGAGAGGTAATTTCTGCAGATGATCTGGATCCAACAAACAGAGGAAATCATTGAGAGGCCCTGCCGCTGTTGTAGCTTCCTTCTCTGGCCACCTTTGTCTAAGTATATAAAACACACAAACGTTCCAAGAACCACACAACTTCTGAGAATGATTTCTAAAGAAATCAGTAATAGAGCTCACTATATTTTAAATTATTAGGGATTTGGGAAGCAGAATTTCCAACAGTTAGCAATTACAATTCTTTCTAATAAGTTTACCACTTGGGCACCATTGGAAACATTTAAATAACAGGTTCAGAAAGGTAAACCTAAGCTACTCTTTTGGACAGATTATGAATCTATGGTATTTCATTTGAGACAGATAGCTAACATGTTATGTGATGTGTTTATTAGTTCAAATGAAAAATATTTATGTTAAACCTTCTTTTTCCAAAGAAAGTGTAGAGCCTATAATATATTTGCATTACTTATCTTTTTTCAGCAGTTTATGCTCAGAAAATGATATCATTTCAAACAATTAGTAGCAGAAGTGAAATATAAAATAAAAAAGGAGAATGGGAAATCACAGGCTCCAGGATCTTGGTGCTGTGGTTAGTGTCCCCTTGTCACCTTGCAGCAGCTGGCACAGGGAACGCTGTGATGGGGATTTAGGAGGTGTCAAATGGGCTACACTGGCATTTCAGTTGAAGCAGCTTTGGACCCATTTCCTCTTCCAGGTGGAGGAAGACTGCAGGGCGGGGGACCAGGTCTTCCACCCTGGAGCCATCACTCCTGGGAGTGTGCCTGGGTCCCCACGTTCCTGTCCTCAGCCAGCTTGGAGGGAGCTCCAGGTGCTGCCACCCGACCTGGATGCCCTGGGCATCTTCAACTCTGCTTCCCTAAAACACTGAGCATCTTCCTCTTCCCCCCTAGCCTTTTCTCTCTTACCTCTCCCCCCAGATAAATGTTCCTCTGCCCATGTCCCTTAGTTCAGTAAATAATTCCATGAACTGCCCACTCCTTCCAGCCAGGAACCTATGACTCACCCTTAGCTCTGCACCCCCTACACCAAACCACTCAGTGCATCCTACCCATTCTTGGTCCTAAATGCCCCGGGTCCAGGAGGTCTGTCTGGGTTATGTGCGCAGCGGCTGCGCTGGCCTCAGTCGCCCCACCCGCACTCCGGCGCTCCGTGCATCCTTCCTGTTCATCATCCTAGGTGCCCTTTGCTCCCCTCCAGGGCTGCTCTGTCCTGTAGTCAGAGATCTCATTGAAGTACAATGTGATCATACCAAGTCTAAGCAAAAGTAGGAAGACGGTAAAATACAACTCCGCACCCTGCAGCCACCCAGCTCTCCCGGCCCTTCCAGGCCTCATCGCTCTCCATCAGCCCTCACGTGTTGTGCGTTGATCTTTCTCTGCTCTGGGAAGGCAGGGCGTTTTGTCCTTCTCCTTGGCCATGCGGGGCCATTGAAGGCACTCGGGGAACAGGAGTGAAGACCAGCCGGCTCCCGGGACCCCACCCTCGGGCTCTCTCCTCCTCTCCGTCAGCTCCCCTGGCTCGTGCTGCCTCCGTTTCAGCCCTGTTGTACTTTGTTCATTTACCAAATGCTGCTCCTTCCTGCCAGGAAGGACCATGGGGGAGGTGCCGCCGCCCCCATCTCTCCTGCAGGTCCCTTCCCCAGGGGCTTGCCCTGAGCTCTGGGCTCTGGGAGAGGGAACCGTGCATTCCCGTAGGGTTCCTTTTTTTTTTTTTTGAGGTACGCAGGCCTCTCACTGTTGTGGCCTCTCCCGTTGCGGAGCACAGGCTCCGGACGCCCAGGCTCAGCGGCCATGGCTCACGGGCCTAGCTGCTCCGCGGCATGTGGGATCTTCCCGGACCGGGGCACGAACCCACGTCCCCTGCATCGGCAGGCGGACTCTCAACCACTGCGCCACCAGGGAAGCCCCCGTAGGGTTACTTTTTAACCGTCTGATCTCTCGGCAACACGGGAAGCCTCACATCTTCGGGACTAACGTCTGTCTTGTTCACTGATGGACACACAGCACCTGCCCAGTGTGGGCTCTCAACAGATATTTAGTGGATGAATCCATGTCGTTCAGAGTCTGGATTGACATCTAATGAGCAGCAGGTGATAAGGGTTTTCACCAAAGGAGCAGTTACATCAGTCAGAGTGTGAGGCTATCAGTCTGATACCCATCTGTTCCTCTGTCTGATACAGCATCCTGTTCCTCCTGTACTGACCCCCTGAGCTGCCAGAGGGCCTCCAAGGAGCAGCTGCCTTGCACCAGCGCTTGAGTGCAAACGAGGGTCAAGTACATAGAGAGTTCCCTGTGCGGGGGTTAGAATCAGGGGCTTTAGGGAGGCCTGTGGGGTCTCTATGTTCAGGACCCCCGCTGCTGGCCAGCTCCTCCCCGGAAGCTTACATTTCGGTCACCTTGGACCTTGCCCCCCTCCTCGAGCACATCATCGAGGCCTTCTCTGTCACACCGCCGTGCCTTCTCACATGTTGTTCCCTGGCTCAGAAATGCCCTTCCTCCTCTTGTCTACTTGTCAACCGCTTAGCTCCTCCCCTGAGTACAGGAACCATGAGGCCTGCTCCGTGCCCCATGCAGCCAGTGCCCCATCCCCGTCCGGCGAGAAGACCCTGACCGTGTCTTTATGATGGCGTTTATCTCAGGCCCTCAAGACTCGCTCTCTGTCTCTGGCTCTGTTGTGACTCTGTCGGAGAAAGAAGACAAACTCAGACTGAGTTCTTTTCACCCTGTGTGCACCAGTGCCCGGCACACACGGGCAGCCCACAAATGTTTTGGACGTTGAAAGAAAGGCTCCTGCTTCCTCTCATCCCTTCTAGGTCAGGCTCCTTTCTCCGTTTAACACGTTCTCCCGTCTTCTTTGGCACTGACCTCCTTGGAGAAAAGAATCTGTGGAAGGTCATTATCAAGTTATCTCAGCGCTTATTTAATGTGTGTTTAGCTGCCTTACTGTCACATAAAAACGTGTGGCCATAAAATAAAGTAATAAAACTCTCAATAAAAGCTCCACTTCCACTCACTATTTAATGCCAAAGAGCAAGAGACATTTGAGATTTTCATCTGTAGTAGTAAATCGGCATCATCAAGGTTGGTAGGCAGTCAGTTTGCCTTGAAATATTGTTAACTTGATGAATAAAAATGGATATTGTTAGAATAGAAAGCAGTGTGTTTCATTGTTCCTTAAATGGCTCCAAACAAGGTCAGGTTATGAAGGAGCCCCACACCATGGGGCCAGGTGTGGGGCCACCAAGTGTTTTTAAACAAAGAAACATAGTCACTGAAGAATCAGGAGAGATGCCCCACTGATATCACCTTTAGTGCACTGTCATTTATAAGCTACTGCCACATCCATTTTCTTACCTCATCCCCCAAATGAGTGTGAGGTGGATAACAGTATCCTCATTTCCCAAATCAGGGAGCTGAGGGTGTGGGAGGTCAAAGGCACACAAAACGTGGCTACGGTTCCATGTGTGTCTGACTCCGAACCGTGTTCTTCCTGTCATGGCACAGCTGCTTCATGGCTAGGGGACTAAAAAATTCAAATTGATGCAAACATAGGGACTCTTTAGAAAATACACCATCATGCCTACTGTCCAAAGAGTTAACTTCCCATAGTGTCCAGGGGCCAGGTGGGCGCCAGAATACTTGTAGCCCTTCCACCGTCCCAGGGAGGGCGTGGATGCCAAAGCAAGTTCGTTCAGAGTCTGAGATTCTTTCCTAAGGACGTCAGCCCATTGTCCCTGACGGTATAGAACTTTCGGAATTCACGGGAAAGTAAACCTTTATTCCCAAATTATACTTTGAAGTCGGAAGATAAAAGGAGAGCTGTCTCAGGCCCAGTGCTCAAATAGAGGGGCTGAAGACTATTTTCAAATTCTAGAGACCTTATCAGAATTTGAAGTGAATGTGATAACAGATCCCTCTAGTTCAAGTCCTTAGTACCATGAAACAGGGTTTAAAGCAGCTTAGCTCAGCCTAACACACACGGAATTAAAGCCTTTGGTAGGGTTTTGAAATGTGTTTTCATTTTCTCAGGAAAGAGAAAAGCAGATTGCTGACTTTCATGTACCTGGTCGCCTAGAAAGGTTTTCTATTCTGTAGTTCGGGGCCATTCTTAGAGCAACACAGAGAAGCACGGTGGCACTTACTCACATCTGTGATGGCAGGCCCCGGCCAAGCGGCATTTCCCATTGCTTCGTGTGCCAGGAGGAGCCGGTGGGGTGGGCTTAGGAAGCTCAGGCCCAACATCAAGAACAGCGGACACGCATTCCCCAGCCAAGGCCCCTGCGTGAAGCTGGTTTGTTCGAGGTTCAGCGGCAGTGGCAGGGACTGGAGTTAGCTCGGCACCAGTAAAGCCGCAGAGGGTAGGTGTGGATTGGGATGGTCCAAACTGAACAAATATTATTAAATTTGGAAAACAGCTTTATACACAGTCATTTATAGCAGTCTTCTGAGTTGGTGTTATGGGCTGAATTGCCTTCTCCCAAAATTTATGTGTTGAAGTCCTTACCCCCAGTCTTCAGAATGCCAAATGGTATTTGAAGAAGGGTCTTTAAGGAAGTAATTAAGGTAAAACAAGACCATTAGGTTGGGCCCTGACCCAATATGACTGGTGTCCCTATAAGAAGAGGGGAGATTAGGACACAGCACACACAGAGGGATGACCATGTGGGGACCCAGGGAGAAGACAGCCATTCACAGGCCCAGGAGAGAGGCCTCAGGAGAAACCAGCACTGCTGACACCTTGATCTTAGACTTTCCAGCCTCCAGGACTGTGAGAAAATACGTTTCAGGCCACCCCGTCTGTGGTACTTTACTATGGCAGCCCTAGAAATCAAATGTAGTTAGTCACCCCGAGGTGGAGACTATCTAAACACAGCTCTCTCAAGCTACAGCTGTACCCCCAAATCTATCTTTATTTCCCTCCTCCCTATAGTACGCCGCTGGAGAAGTGTGTACAGTTTTGTGAAAGCCCTCGTTCCGCTGTGTTCAAATATGGTTTTGTGAGGATTATTCTTTCATTATAATTAGAGGAAGGTTGAGGCAGCAGTTAGTAGGAGCACCCGCTGAAACTGGCTAAGCCACTGCCAAAGGCCCAAGAGGAGAAATATTTGCTGTCTTTAATTGTTCTTAAATTATTAATAGCGTAAGCTCTCACTTCAGAACACTTCATGTGTAAGAGACGTGAACGTCCGTGATTAGGGAAAAGGAGCACGATTGTTCCTCGGCGGCCTCCTGGCCATTTCATCACGTAGCTGATTTCAGCGAGCAGAGGATAAACCCTACAGCCAACAGCTATGTCAGTGATTCTCCAGGGACAAAGGGTGGAGAGGAGGGTCCACTGGACCCCCGGGCACAGCAAGGGCTGGTGCTGAAATCAACCCATGTGATGTTGTAGTTTCGATTTTACCTGGTTTAGATAAACCCACGAAAAGCAAGTGCATTTAACGCCCTTGTTACTATAGTACTATCTCATTTTAAAAACATATCATAAAAATTAAAAAGCAACATTTTCAGGCTCAACATTGCTATGATTGGTCTCTTTTTGTTCATAGTGCCTATTGATTTATTTTGAAATTTTAAGTAAACAAAAACTTTTCACCCTTCTTTAATGTCCACAAAAGCAAATAGGTATTTGAAAATAAAAATGATTTGGAAAGGGCTTCCCAGGTGGTGCAGTGGTTGAGAGTCCGCCTGCCGATGCAGGGGACACGGGTTCGTGCCCCGGTCCGGGAGGATCCCACGTGCCGCGGAGTGGCTGGGCCCGTGAGCCATGGCCACTGAGCCAGCGTGTCCATAGCCTGTGTTCCACAACGGGAGAGGCCACAACAGTGAGGCCTGCGTACCAAAAAATAAATAAATAAGGTAAAAATTCTCTCTGTACTGTTTATGTTTATTATTATTACTATATGTTAGTATCAGTTAACATTTGGGCTAGCCACTTTTGTCAAGTAATCCATATCATAGACCAGATGGAATTAATGGTTTTAGTAGCTTATACTTTTAAGCCTACAGGAGGGGGCACAGTTTCTCCTTTGAATCTGGACTCTGCCACTTAACTTCATAGATCACCTTGACCCAGGATCAGTAAACTACAGTTCATGGGCCAAAGCCAGGCTGCCTCCTAACTTTGTATGGTCTGAGAATCATGTAGTGGTTGAAAAAAAAATCAAGAAGGCAATGACATTTTGTGACACATGAAATTATATGAATTCAAACTCCAGTGTCCATAAATAAAGTTTGATCAGAACACAGTCCTGCTCACTCTTTTACGTATTGTCGGTCTTTGGGCTTTAAAGGCCAAATTGAGTAGTCGCGACAGAAACTGGTCCACAGAGCCTAAAATTTGTACGCTCTGGCCCCATACAGTAAACGTTTGCCCAGCCCTGACCTTGAGCAAGTGGATGAACCAGGCAAGGCCTTAGTTTCCTAATGCAGCAAATGGAATTAGAAATCATTTCTCCTCGTTGGGCTGCAGCCTAATTAGATGGTGAATGCAGAGTCCCTGGTTTCTCTGAATCACAGTAGACACACAGCCACCGGTAACAGGATTTTTGTTTGGTGGTCATTATGTTTATTATTATAATTTCAGTGAACAACCAGCTGAGAGAGCAGTGTTAACTGATGGAGCTAACTTAACCTAACGGCAGATAAAGTACCGGGAAACAATGAATGTCGTCTAGTAGCATGCCAGAGGCCAGCAGGCTCTGCTGAAATCTGAGCTTGTCTCGCTTACCTGTCGCTGTTATTATCCTCAGAATTCCCCTCCTGACCCATCTTAACACAGAAATTTCTTTACCATGTGTATCAATCTTCAGTTCTTAACACAAATTAAAATCTAACCATGATTTCCCTTGTGCCGGACTTGTAAGAACAATGTGTTTCTTGCCCTTCTGCATCCCCTTTCCTCCAGCAGGGAGCTGCAAGGCTCCCCTCCATCCATTACTCCTGTGTCCCTTCACTGCATCCTGCTGGGTAACCTCCTGTCCCCTTGTTGACTTCAACTTTTCTACCATATCTGCTCAATTCTTAGTCATAGTCAACCTTTTAAAAGCATTTCAGCTTTATTGTATTGTATTTTTGTTTTTATTTTATTTTGTCATTGGATACCCGAGATGTATTCTTTGGACAGGACTGTGTTTCTGCCATGTAGAGATACTGGCAAATACATGTAGCATGTGTGGTCATACTATGGAAAATAAATCCAGGATCAGGGAATAGGCTTGTGCCTATGCTGAGGAGGATATATCTTAAAATACAGTTAAATCTCCATTCTCCAGTAATCATATTCATTTGTTAGATTTCTAGTTTTTAAAATTCCAGTTATATACATCTTGACAATTTTTTTGTGCATGCACACACGTTCAATTCTTTTTCTTCAATTTTTTATTTGTAGACAATTTTTAAAGGTTACTTTCTGGGCTTCCCTGGTGGCGCAGTGGTTGAGAGTCCGCCTGCCAATGCAGGGGACACGGGTTCATGCCCCAGTCTGGGAAGATCCCACATGCCGTGGAGCGGCTGGGCCCATGAGCCATGGCCGCTGAGCCTGCGCGTCCGGAGCCTGTGCTCCGCAACGGGAGAGGCCACGACAGTGAGAGGCCCGTGAACCGCAAAAAAAAAAAAAAAAAGGTTACTTTCCATTTACAGTTATTACAAAATATTGGCTATGTTCCCCATGCTGTACAGTACATCCTTGAGCCTATCTTACAGCCAATAGTTTGTACCTCCCATTCCCCCACCTCTAGGTTGCCCCTCCCCCTCCCCCCTGGTAACCACTGGTTGGTTCTCTGTGTCTGTGAGTCTGCTTCTTTTATGTTATATTCCTGGTTTGTTGTATTTTTTAGATTCCACGTATAAGTGATATCCTACAGTATCTCTGACATTTCACTTAGCATAATGCCCTCCAAGTCCATCCACGATGCTGCAAATGGCAAAATTTTGTAGTTTTTTAATGGCTAATTTCACCTTTATTGAGGCATAACTGACATGAAAAATTGTAAGATATTTAAAGTATACATCATGATGATTTGATATATTTATGTGCTATGAAAGGATTCCCCCATCTGGTTAATTAACATACCCATTACATATTTACCTTTTTTTTGGTAAGAACATGTAGGTTCTACTCTCTTAGCAAATGTCAGTCAAACAGCACAGTGTTATCAACTATAGTCAGCATGTTTTTCATTAGATCCTCAGATGTTATCCATCTTAAAGCTGAAAGTTTGTACCCTTTTAACTACAGCCCATTTCCCCCACCCTCCAGCCCCTGGCAACTACTTTTCTACTATTTCTATGAGTTTGACTTTTAAGTGATACCATGCTGTATTTGTCTTTCTCTGTCTGGCTTATTTCACTTAGCATAATGCCCTCAAGGTTCATCCCTGTTGTCATAGTGGCAGGATTCCTTTCTTTCTCATGGCTGAATAATATTCCACTGTGTATCGATCTATCTCTCTCTCTATATATATCACATCCCCTTTGTCCATTCATCCATTGATGGACACATGGACACCTGGGTTGTTTCCTTGTTTTAGCTATTATGAATAATGCTGCAGTGAACATGGGAGTGCAGATATCTCTTCAAGATCCTGTTTTCATTTCCTTTGGATATATCCCAGAAGTGGGATTGCTGGATCATATGGTAGTTTTTTTGTTTTTTGTTTGTTTGGGGTTTTTTTGCGGTACGCGGGCCTCTCACTTTTGTGGCCTCTCCCGTTGCGGAGCACAGGCTCCGGACGTGCAGGCTCAGCGGCCATGGCTCACGGGCCCAGCCGCTCCGCGGTATGTGGGACCTTCCCGGACCGGGGCACAAACCCGTGTCCCCTGCATCGGCAGGCGGACTCTCAAACACTGTGCCACCAGGGAAGCCCCGCATATGGTAGTTTTATTTTTAATTTTTTGAGGAACCGCCGTACTGTTCTCCATAGTGGGTACACCACTTACCTTCCCACCAACAGTGCATATTTCCCTCTTCTCCACACCCTCTCCAACACTTGTAATCTCTTGTCTCTTTGAAGACAGCCATTCTAACAGGTGTGAGGTGATACTGTGATTTGATTTTGATTCCCTGGTGATTAGTGATGTCGAGCATCTTTTCATGTGCCTGTTGGCCATTTGTATGTCAGTCAGCATTTTAAATGTTGGATTCATTCACTTGCACACTTTCCACACACTTTCTGTAAGGTTAAATTTCATGCCCAGAATACGGAAGCTGCATTTCTATGTTATCTCCTCTGCTCTCACTCTCAGTCCTCACTTCCCCTCCCACAGGCATAACTTTGTTCTCTCCTCCTTCATTCAGCTCTCCAAGGCCTTCTCTAATTTATAACATGGTATTTTCTCCTGATCTCACCTTTCAGAATATACACCTTTCACATCTGTTCCAACACCAAGCATCATTCAGAATGCACCTTTGCATTTTAGCAGTGTGATGAATTGCATGTGAGCGTGAGTGTATGTGTGCTATGTGTGTTTAGCTTGATTCTCTAGATAGTTCACGGCAGCCAGTTATCTTATAGTTTCCTAAGAAGGAGGGACTACATTGACTTCTTGGGATAATGCCACATGTTGATTGCTGTCCAGTGAATGGCTTCAATGATGGTGTTTTTGAGTGGTAACTACTAATATAAGCATTAAAAAATACGAATATAAAATATATTCCATATACAGCCAAACTACTTTAGGGTTAAAAGTTTCCATTGGCTTATTTTCAGGGTTCAGTAATTCTTCCCAGAAGGTCGGCGGTGCTGGCTAGCAGTGATGCACAGGTGAAGGTGTAAGCGTTACACCCTTGAGAGACACCACAGGAGGCTCACACGTGGGCAGTGTACCCCCATCACCTAGTCGGAGGAGTGCCTTCTGCCTTTTTATAAGTTATGTTTTCCCCTCAAGAATGTGCTCTGTGATCATGTCAGCCCGGTTCCATGGGTACAAATGATGGCTGGGCCCTGGAGGCAGGGGAATGGGTGATCTCATGAAGCTCTTCTCAAAGGGCCAAGGTTTCCGGCGGATGTTTTTAATGGTGTCTTACATGATTGACTGTTGTAGCTGATGGAGGCCTTGTGGAAATGACTCAAAGTAAGCTTCTGGTTTGCTTGAAGCTTACTGACCCAGTATAATGGAGTGTAATTCAGTGGAAGCAGTAAATTTATGTTCTTACAGCTAATATCAGTGTATTCTCGAGAATGAAAAAACCATGAATGAGGTTCCTAATCTGTTTTTCTGCTTAGGCCCTGACCTCAAGGAGAATATCATGAAAGCATGGGGGAAATTTTATTTTAAAAATCCTCTTTAAAAACCCTTCTCACCCCACCCACTATTAAAGCTAAACACCATGTCTGTGGGTCACCATTTTAAGTGAGGAATAATGCAGATAGAGGGTATAGGTTTTATTCCAGCAACACAGTGCTCTTAACCATTTGAGGATTGTAATAACTTTAGCAGTAATGTCAATGGAATTACTATTCTTTGTCACTGGAAGATGGTTCATGACTGGGGATGGAGGGAAGAAGGAAAGAAGGAGGGAGGGAGGGAGGAAATGGACAGAGGAAAATGTAAGGCAGCCTTCAGAATTACTAAAGTAAAACAGAAATGTTTGTTTGCAAGGCAGTAGCACATAATAGAATCCCAGGGTCTTAATTGCATTAACATCCTTGCAGCAAATAATTCTCCTTCAAGAAAGGAACCAGCTGCACCAAGCATGTTTATATGTTTCAGTAGCAACCCATCCTAACAGCTTTATAGAGACTACCTTCGGTTTGGTTCAGTCTTAGACTTGTGAGGTGTTAGATGCCCGATTCAGGAGAACTTGTTCCCGTTAGTTTGAGGCTAACTAAGGCTTTTGCTGGTGGCCCATGTGGTTCCTGATTCCCAGGAAAACATGAGCAGTGAAGGTTTAAAGGCTCGTAATTTATGGGACCTGCACAGGAAGCGCATAATTTTTGGGAATTATGTAGGAAAGAACCCATCCTGAGATGCGTGGGGGACGTTTCAGATTCTCAGAATTAACAAACTCTTTATAAGGGTGATGTTGGTTCACATGTCTGGGCATCTCAAGGCCCAGTCAAGTTGACACATAAAATTAACCATCACAGTCATGAATGCCAGAAATTGAATTTGTAGATATCTGAAAATTGTGCTGGATTTAGGCAACAGTTCATATGGTAAACTATTAGTAAACACAGTTATTAAAGTGATATGTGTATCTTATTCATCAAACCCATGTGTTTATGCCACTCTCCTTGATGTATTACGGTTTTACTATGTGTCAGTAAGAAATAATGTGTTTGGATTTTTAAAAACATAGTTACATAACAGAATTCTCATTTCTTGTGAGAACCTTGCCTCAATTCATATTTTTATGTAAAACTAATTATTGATGTGGTAACTGAGCCCTAGTTAAGTAAAACAAATCATCACCCTCTATAACTGATCTGGAAATAAGACCCTTAGGAGTAAATAGTTGTGTTTATGGACATGAGTCTAAAGTGGGGTCTTAGACCTACCATGCTAGACCAAGTTTGATAGACACGTAAAGATGAACCTCACAAAGGCTACTTCATGGCTGTAAACCATCCATGATG
This sequence comes from Grampus griseus, assembly GCF_964374135.1. Lineage (NCBI taxonomy): Eukaryota > Metazoa > Chordata > Mammalia > Artiodactyla > Delphinidae > Grampus > Grampus griseus. The sequence goes on along the minus strand of NC_139006.1, from coordinate 30,747,380 downwards.
AAGCCACAAGGAAGGAGAAGAAAACCATCAGTTCTGGATGGCGGTGTCCCTAACTGTCCCTAACTGTGCAGGGAGTCAGCAGGGTCATGGGCTTTCACAGTGGCTCACGTGTCCTTCTACTTTTGCAAAGACGACTTCACCATTTTCAGTGGCAGCAGGCACTTGAATGAACTCAAGCGGGAACACAGCACATGACTCCAAGACGCAAGAAGAAAGGCAGTTGGGATGAACTGGTGAAACATTGTGGGCACCCAGGAAAGAGAGCACCACTTCCAAAATGTTTAGTGAAAAATGCCATTTTAGAGCAACCTGAAAATCTCTGACCTGAGGAAATGGAGTGAGCAACGGAAGCTTTGAAAGATGCTCCATTCAGCGCGTGCCTGGCAGCATCAGGCGGCACTTCCTCCGTCACCCACGATACCTGACAGCCTTGGTGCGGGAACGGATCATCAAAACTCTGCCGAGCAGGGCTGGCCCTTCCTGTTCCTGTGTCCCCGTGTCCCCTGATGGGGGTAAGATGTAGACCTCTCAGAAACCCCAGAACGGAGCTCTGCTTATGCCTGTAGGTGCTGGTGCCTTTGCTGCCAGAATTGCTGGGCTGATTACTTCCACTGCCCAGTTTCGAAAGGCATGAATCGTTGGCCAAAAACGATAGTGAAAATGTGTGTGTGTGTGTGTGTGTGTGTGTGTGTGTGTGTGTGTGTGTGTGTGTGTGTGTGTGTGTGTGTGTGTGTGTGTGTGTGTGTGTGTGTGTGTGTGTGTGTGTGTCTGGCCTGAAAGGTTTACTGGAAGTTCGACAGAAATTAATAAAAGCTGCTGACAGAGGGGACTGCCACCCAGGCAGCAGGTGTTCTGGCCATTAGAAGGCTGCAGGAAAGGTGTGGTTTTTGATTCTCCCCTCTACCTGCCTTCATAGTCATCGACTTTTGTGACTTCAGAGGGCTATCCTCAGATATAGATTCCCAAATTAGGAATAATTCTGAAATGATTTCAAGAACCCAGTAGTCAAGTCTGCTCCGTCCCATCCTGTTCTCTGCACCGATCTCTCCTTGGGGAAAGCCAGCAGGGTCCCAATCGATTGCCTTTCTTTGCTGACCTCCAGCCCCAAATTGGCCTGATGAGATTGACTGACACCAGGCAGCGCTGTCAGGCATTCGGAAACCGTACAGGCAGAAGGCTTTAAGGCAGGCCGTACCGCACAAGTCATATTCTACCAGTGTTAACATGTATATTTATGGCTCGCCGGCCCCAGAGTTCACTGTCAGCGCCTGCCGTGCATTAAAATGGATGTTTCCTTTGGTTTCCTTGAGCAGTTCTGCCTCAGCTAATGCTGTCAAGGTTCAGAATTTAAAAATAGTTCCTGTTAAATGTCGAGAGCTGCTCCTGATTATTGTGGCCACCGGTGGACCATGTGGGATGAGATAATAGGAAAATTCCAGGTAATCCACTCACATTCGAGCTGTATTTAGATTTATGAAGCCCTCCTCAGAGGCAGAAATACCACGTAGGGCTGGAGCGGGACTCAGAGATATTCAGGTGTCTGTTGCTAACGATACGCATGGAGACAGAGTTTCCTTCCTCTTTTCTTATTTGAGCTTGGTTTCTGAAAACCTTGATCACACTGAAAAGCCAACACTCAGAGGGCCAAGAATATCCTGCCCTCAGAAAGGTAGAGCAAGTAAGTCCTTAGCAGGTATGACTTGACCTATACGTACACCAGCTCCTTGACGCTACCCGCATGCACTGTTGACTAGGTAGCAATCAGAGCCAGTGGCCAAGAAGACAACACCAAGTCAGGAGATGCCTGACATGGGTGGAAATGCTGGTGGGAAAGATCCGAGAGTCTGGGAGAAGCTGCTCTCAGAAACTTGTTCTCAGCCCTTGTGAGGACCCGTCCTTATATTTGACTCTGTCAGAGGTTCTCAAAGTGTGGTCTCTGGACCAGCAGCTTCAGCATCCTGGGAGAACTTGCTAGAAACTGCAGATTCTAAGCCCCCAGCTCAGACATAGAGAATCAGAAACTCTGGGTGGCCTAGCTCTCCTTGAGCTGCCTCTTGGCCCACGAGTCTTGTAGTAAGTCCTTAACGTGATTCCGATGTGTTCTAAAGCTTGAGAACCAGTAAAGAATCACCTCCCCACAGAGGTGAGATGAGACTGAATCTTGGTTCCATTCCCCACAGTCGCAGTCCTCAGGCTGAGCGGAGGTATGAGTAACACTGAGACATCTCTGCTCCTCAGCTCGACACCCAAGAGACCAACAAGTGTGGGGAGAAGTGATTTCTAAATTCCAAAGCCAGAGTGCTTCTCGCTTTGGCCTGGCTGGGAAGGAGAATTGGCACAGCGGGCCTCCCATCTCAGGTGGGGATGGCAGAACCAGTGTTCTCCAGATTACAAAGAGGGAGGAACGCTCTCTGTCAGAGCACGGGTCCCCTAGGCTGGCAGGAAGTGTTCTCGAGCCTTGTCCCACCTGCTGCCTGAGGACGCAGCAGCCCCTGCCCTCATGCTATGTCGAAGATCACAGAGGCAAAGCAAGACTGACTTCTGCAAAATAGTCATAGCTGGGCCCAAAACCCTAAACGAAATCTCTGGAGTTAACTAGACTACATACATTAAAGATTTGGGGAGATGGTGTATTTCTTTGCATCTGTATAATCCCACCATCAGTTCAACGGCTTCATTTACTACACAGGCGGGGGCCTACTGCAGGCAAGGTGGCATTCCGTAACTATTCTGTCCTCGAGCCGCCTATTGGCCTTCTGCCTGTGACCATTCTATTTAAGGTAACTTGGGAAGAAGGGAGAGAAATACTCACTTTCCTTTTCTTCTCAGTAGGAACACCAAATTCAGTCTTTCATTTCCTACCAGAAGCTCAGAGAATGCAATAATAATTCTGGCAAATGGGAGCTGAATGAATTCCTCCAGCCTGGAAAAAACACTCTAACCCTCCTGATGGCCAGGTGCTGCCGGTACGGAAGGTTCATACCCCTCAAAAGAGATGGAAATTCTGTCTTCATGGACTGACCTCTAACCTCCATGAGCCCCAGGCGACCTGGAGAGAAAGTGCCAGTGGTGGTGGGGGGGTGGTGTCTCAGCTGTGCACTGATTTTCTCTAATCCAAATTACTTTGTCTGATTTGAGGGTGAATGCAGGACCGTTTTTGAAGGCTAAAAGTGCTTCGGGCTTTAAATTGAGAGCAGTCACGCATCCAGCGTGAGGGCTGAGAGGTTGCATAATGGATAAGCCCCTTGTTTTAAAGTAATGAAAGAGATTCAGAGAACCGCTGGCATTTTGCAGTTCCTGGATTTTTCCTGCTTTTATGTAAGTTGTGTGTCTGTGTGCGCACGCGTGCACGTGCACGTGCCTGCCATTCAAGTACTGTCTTTCTTGTAGGGAATTGGATAGAAAAATTGCTCAGACAATTCATATTGCTAACACTTGACACTAGTTAGCATATTTTGACTGAGTGTTTGCCTACCTATCTGGTGGACTTAAAAAAATAGAAAAATATGTTCTAACGGACTTGGAACTGAGTAATGCAAAGGTAGGATGGGTGTGGGCCTAAGTTAGTATCCCCTGCAGCTCCCAATAGCCCGCTTCAGAGGGCGGCTGACCTGGGGCGTGAAGGAACAAAGTCATAATGAGGAAAAACAGTAGCACCGGGGGAAGTGGAGATGCTTGGACAGCTAATTGCCAGAGATTTCACACAGTTGGAAGGAACCGTGGGAGAGCTCGTGGCTCATGGCGTAAGTCAGAATAAACACGGCATCATATAAAGAAAATCAGCCCCCACCCTACTTTTCCAGAAAAGTTGAATTTGTCTTTTAGTTATTTATTTTGGATTTGTTGAGAACTCTTTCCCCTCAAAGGGTTCCCCTGCCCCTTGCCTTTCGGTGAGGAATATTTTCTCGGCGCACGTAAGTGATGACAGCATTTACAGCTCTGGAATCTCCAGCTGTCTGGTTATGTAAATGACGTGCACACACTCCATTGTAGTTTACACAAGCGTGTTTGCAGCTTGTAGAGCTCAGTGTTAAATTTGTTTCAGAGCTTGTTTAAAGAAGGGTCCTTTGGGCACGGCGGGTGAATAGTTGCATGGAAATCTACCTCAAGGCAGGGTAACAAAGCCGCGGAATAGGTATATCTCAATTAAGGAATCCCCTCTGATAATCAAGTTAACTGTGCTGCAAACCAAGCAGATGACTCATGAATCCTCGCAGGTGGGGCCACCTGATTTCGTAGCCGTGGAACCAGAAGAGCTTCACGCTCTGCACCACCTGGGCTTTGTCCTGTTAGACCAAACAGGCTCCCTTTGGACAAGGTCACGTCTCCGGGGGTTATTCGCTGCCTCCAGCCTTCTGATGCACAAGTATGGCTTCACGTGGATACAGGGCTGAGTACTTTCACAACAATTTTCCGTAAGTGATCCCAGCGAATTCCCGGAGCCATAGTGGAGGTTGACGTCGTTCCCATTTTATAGATGAGTAAACTGTGCTTTGGCAAATGGAACTGTCCTCGAATTTCACAGCCAGCGAATCGCGGCACGCAGAGTTGTCCCCAAGACTCCTGCCGCCACCTCCAGTGGCTTTTGTCGCTGTGGAAAAGCGTCCTTTTGTCACCTCCGGGTCAGCCGCTCCTGTTTGGGAGCCTAGTCCTTCCCAGGGTGCTCACTGTCTTCCTCTGCTCTGGTTGCAGTTCTCAATGATCCCATTATTATTATTATTTTACTGTTGTGCAGCTGAAAACTCACTTATACTTAAACACTGCCTCAATCTCTTTGGTATTTTAAGCCTTTTAATTCCTAATTTCTGGAATACGTGGCTTTTTTTCCTTCTGAAAAGTGATTTCAGGGGCTGCAGTGGGTAAGCCTGTATCGGAGATGGGAGATATCCTTCCTGGAATCCCCTGAATCATTCTGGATCTGTGGAGCTCTCCTTGTTAGCGGGGACTTAATTTACTTGGTTTTAGGGTGACTCAGAGGGATGTGAGGTAAAAGGAAGGATTCTTTTTTTTTTAAAAATTTATTTATTTATTTTTGGCTGTGTTGGGTCTTCGTTTCTGTGCGAAGACTTTCTCTAGTTGCGGCGAGCGGGGGCCACTCTTCATTGCGGTGCGCGGGCCTCTCACTATCGCGGCCTCTCTTGTTGCGGAGCATAGGCTCCAGACGCGCAGGCTCAGTAGTTGTGGCTCACGGGCCCAGTTGCTCCGCAGCATGTGGGATCTTCCCAGACCAGGGCTTGAACCCATGTCCCCTGCATTGGCAGGCAGATTCTCAACCACTGCGCCACTAGGGAAGCCCCAGGGAAGGATTCTTGATCTCTTCATCTTCTGATGGTTTGTCTGTGGCTGCGGAAGACCTGGCTGAGGTTTGCTGGAGCCGATGAACCGGAGACTTTGGAAAGGAGCTCCTTCTAGGCATGTTGCCAACCAGCCCAGGTTCCTGCGTTTCAATTACTAATTAGAAAAATCTGTTTTTACGTGGCTTCTAGCTACGGCTCTGTGAATTCCTAGCTCACATCCTTTGTCTCAGCTAAGCATTTATAAATACTTGGAAGATGTCAAGGAAATTTAAACTTCCTTATAAAACTTTATCTTACGAATAATAGGCACGCATGTTTTGCAGGAAAAGCTCATAGCCGTGATCAGCATTTCTGAGCAGGAGTGGGAGCTACGTCAGTGCCGTGGTTCTGTGGGCCTAATGCATGCTCAGCAGAAAACATGGGTGTCATGTTACATGGTGAGGCTTCCCGCCTGGCCTTCCCAGGCTAGGTCAGTTATAAGGTACCCTAGCACGTCCTTGCATAGCTGTAAGTACAAGGCAAAAGAGCACGTGGTGGAGGCAGGTTCCCCTCCAACTTCTCTCTCTGAGCTGTGGGGCTTTCCCAGCAGTGGAAGCTGGCATGTTCCTGGGCCTGTTTCCAGAAGATGGGAGTGAGATCTAGAAGGATCTTGTATCCGTAAAACTGTGGCAGCCTCAGACAGAGTCAGGATTTTTTTTTTTTAATTTTATTGAAATATAGTTGATTTACAATGTTGTGTTAATTTCTGCTGTACAGCAAAGTGATTCAGTTCAGAATATGTATATGTTCTTTTTCATTTCATTTCCATTTCTATATAGATGTATTCTTTTTCATATTCTTTTTCCATTATGGTTTATCACAGGATATTGAATATAGTTTCCTGTGCTATACAGTAGGACCTTGTTGTTTATCCATCCTATGTATAATAGTTTACATCTGCTAATCCCGAACTTCCAATCCATCCCAACCCCCCTCCCTCTTGGCAACCACAAGTCTGTTCTCTATGTCTGTAAGTCTGTTTTTGTTTCGTAGATATGTTCATTTGTGTCATATTTTAGATTCCACATATAAGTCATGTGGTATTTGTGTTTCTCTTTCTGACTTACTTCACTTAGTATGATCATCTCTAGGTCCATCCATGTTGCTGCAAATGGCATTATTTCATTCCTTTTTTATGGCTAATATTCCACTGTATATATGCATCACATCTTCTTTATCCATTCATCTGTCGATGGACATTCAAGTTGTTTCCATGTCTTGGCTATTGTAAATAGTGCTCCTGTGAACATAGGGGTGCATGTATCTTTTCGAATTATAGTTTTGTCTGGATATATGCCCAGGAGTGGGATTGCTGGATCATATGGCAGCTCTATTTTTAGTTTTTTGAGGAACCTCCCTAGTGTTTTCCACGGTGGCTGCAGCAGTTTACATTCCCACCAACAGTGTAGGAGGGTTCTCTTTTAAGAGTCAGGATTTTAGGATTGCTGTGGTGTGCTGGGTCCCCTTTGTGGAATGCCAGGCCTCGAGTCACACAACACAGTTCATGGCTCTGGGTCCTCTTAGCATCATCCAGACCCCTGTGCAGGTCCTCAGGAGATGGACCACAAATGGACGGTGGGCAGATGTCTCCTATACATCAGTTCTTGTATCCCCACGTGGACTTCAGTGTGGACAGTCTCTGAGAAGCTATCTGTCTCCATTTGAGTCTCTCTGAAGTCTTATTTTAGGAAACTCACCTCAGCTAGACAACAAATATTTATGACTTTGTTCTCAACATGGCTTAAGAGTTTAATTTCCATTTCACTTCTCTGTAAGGTACTTGTCAACTCGACCCAAATGGAACAACTGGATCCTAACCCCTCCCTCCTCACGCTAAACCGTGTCACTCCAACTAGATGACTGTGTATTAAATTCCATGAGAACCAGGAATCTGAACAACAGCGTGTTTGCCCTTACCCCCTGCACAACTACCCCAGGCCCAATCTCGAGGAGCTGGGATCCTGCATCTTCACAAGAGCCAGTGATTCTCATTATCAGGCAAATTCGTTTAAATGGAACAAGTTTCTTGGACCGATACTTGTTACCTAAATACTATCTTAAATTTTTCCTACTAACGTATGCTTCTCAAAGCACTTGGCACTGTATTCTGTCTCTGTTGGAACATTCTTGAATGAGTCAAGTAAGTGGCTGATCTCTTTTTCAAGTGACTTGCCTGTGGGTGCCCAGCCAGCCACCGGTGGGAATAGATCCGAGAGGGGGCTTCTTGACCGGTGCTCATCCTAGTTTGACAAGTAGGAAGAAATGTAACTAGTGAAATATTTGAGACACCATGGTTTTGAGGTCCACTGCTGTAGAGGATGAAGAGAGCTAACGGGGCAAAATAGGGGTGTGGGACCCAGTGTTTAAGATTCAATACTACATCTGCCATTGACCACTGAGAGTCTTAATTCTAAAAATTACATTTTATAACATTACATATAAAAATATGTATTCAATACAAATTATATATTAAGACATACAGAAATACAAATTGTAACATTGGGTAGAAAACTATATGTTAAATTATTTCATACATTGTGGTGATTTCTGGCGGTAGATGCTTATCTAATGGATAAAGATGTTAGGAGATCCTTTAGGTTAATTTGAATTCCCCTGGGTAACTGCCTTCCAATGCCTGGGCTGCCGGCTGCCTCCCTCCTGGGTGGCTGTCCTCACCTTTAAAGTGGCAGCACATCTTACCTGTTCTTTAGGGCCTATTTCCTGTGTAGGAAATATTTCTGCAGGAATCACCCCTGAACTACATAGGAGGTATTTGCAGTGTGGCTGCTTTCTGAAGAAAGGGAAATCAGCTGAGGGGCATGGTATGGGAGGGCACCTGCTTACTCAGAGGCTACTGTAGCTGCCCTGCTGCCAGCCAAGCTCAGCTCCTGCCTCTCCTTGTCTCCTGGGCACTGCAGAGCATCCTACGTGTGCACTGGGAGGTCGACAGTTCAGCTCTGGACTGGACAAAATAAATTACTGAGAAATCAGTAAACAGCAGCTGAGGAGACTATGGGAAAATGAAAGACTAATGATGGAAGGTTGGTGAAAGGTTGGCTCTTTCAGCTTACAGTTCTAAAAAGAAAACCTCCCTTTTTGTATTATATTTTTTAATTAACCATCTTTCCTTATTGTTTTTAAGAATAAATAATCAAGGAAGGAGAGAAGAAAGTGTTCCCTTTTCTAGCGCTTGAACACCTTGGTTCAGAACTTAAATAAGTGGTCATGTTATTTCTTTGTGTTTTGGGTGATTTAGGGTTTAATAATGTGGTTGGTTGATAGAGGAAGAAATAATCGATTGTTCTCTTTGACTTGACGTAGCTTTGCATGTGAGTGTTGTTTTCTTTCCTCTGGAGTTTTGCAGGCTGCCTGACAGAACAGCCTTGGTGCTGGAAGCTGGCATCTCATGCTCAGCTCCGTGGAGAAAATCACATGCCTGCAGATCCACCCTTCCAAGGCCACAGCATCCCATGTGCGAGTATGAAAAGATACAAGAGCTTCATCCTGTCCACTCAGAGTTTAGAGTCCAGAAGGAAAAGCAGAGAGGAAAAGTTAAATGCTTAATAAGAATGTAAGGAGTCTTAAAACCGAGTGGACGGCTGGCCCTGGGCTACAGACAGGCTTGTGTTCCAGCCCTTCAGCCGAGACGTGGGTTAGCCGTGGCCCCAGGAGAAGCCTCCCCAGAGGGCTTGGAACTTAGGCCGAGGCTTGCAAAGCAGGCAGAGGTATCAGCGAGATGAATGGAGGAGAGGAAGCAAGGACGCTTCAGACAAGGGAGCGTCTCCCATAGCCTTCCTCCTTTATAAATCCATCTCCTTCCTGTGCTGGGTGAGATTCCACGGTGAAGTATGTAAAGCATGGAGCTGGATGCCTGGTACTTAAGGTGCTCAATAAATATTGACTGTCGGGGCTTCCCTGGTGGCACAGTGGTCGAGAGTCCGCCTGCCGATGCAGGGGACACGGGTTCGTGCCCCGGTCCAGGAAGATCCCACATGCCGCGGAGCGGCTGGGCCCGTGAGCCATGGCCACTGAGCCTGCGCATCCGGAGCCTGTGCTCCACAACACGAGAGGCCACAATAGTGAGAGGCCCGCGTACTGCAAAAAAAAAAAGAAAAGTGAATATTGACTGTCATTTTGAAGGATTATGGTTAAAGGATGAGGCGTCATGAGACAATGAATAAAGCAGTTGTATTTCCTCGGCTTCTATAAATTTTTTTTAATATCCTGGAGCCTGAAAGAGTCCATTACCTACTCTAGTTAGAATCCTGGTTTTGCCACTGAGTAGCTAAGAAACTAAATAAATCATCTTTTGCTTTAAGCCTCACTTTACTTCCATGTAAAGCATGTCAGTTGGACTAAATGATATCTACTGTACCTTCCACTTTGAAAGATAGCAATTGACTTTGTTATAATGAATGAGGGAAACTGGGACTGGAGGCAAGAGAGTTAACCTAATTTGCCAGTTTCTTTTCCTGATTTATACTTTTTCATTCAATCAGTAATACCTATTTGAATGTAAACTTATTTTACATTCTTATTGATAGTAAAACACTAAATTATTTGGGAATTAAAATTTAAGAACAGGTATACAGATTAGAGTTGGCTGGTATTTCTTTTTATTTTTTCTTTTCCATTATGGTTTATCATAGGATATTGAATATAGTTCCCTGTGCTATACAGTAGGACCTTGTTGTTTATCCACCCTATATATAGTAGTTTGCATTTGCTAATCCCCAACTCCCAATCCATCCCTCTCCCATCCACCCTCCCCCTTGGCAACCACAAGTCTGTTCTCCAGATCTGTGAGTCTGTTTCTGTTTCATAGATAAGTTCATTTGTGTCATTTTTTTTTTTTTTTTTTTTTTGCGGTACACGGGCCTCTCACTGTTGTGGCCTCTCCCATTGCGGAGCACAGGCTGCGGACGCGCAGGCTCAGCAGCCATGGCTCACGGGCCCAGCCGCTCCACGGCGTGTGGGATATTCTCAGACCGGGGCACGAACCCATGTCCCCTGCATTGGCAGGAGGACTCTCAACCACTGCCCCACCGGGGAAGCCCCATTTGTGTCATATTTTAGATTCCATGTGTAAGTGATATCATATGGTATTTTTCTCTTTCTGACTTACTTCACTTAGTATGATAATCTCTAGGTCCATCCATGTTGCTGCAAATGGCATTGTTTCATTCTTTTTTATGGTTGAGTAGTATTCCATTGTATATATACACCACATCTTCTTTATCCATTCATCTGTCGATGGACACTTAGGTTGTTTCCATGTCTTGGCTGTTGTAAATTGGCTGGTATTTCTTATATGGAATTATCTGCTCCATCCTGAAATAAACAAAGTAGGAAATCAGAGAAGTCTATTTTTAGAAATGTGTTATGGCAGCTGTGATGCCTCTAATAGCAGGTAATGCAGAAGCAGGAGGACATTCTGAACTAAATGACTTTTTAGCGTCTCTTTATTGTTTATAAGATGCTTCCTGCTGTCCTCCTTTTCCTTGGTGCCATTACCCAATTAATTTTCCTAAAATCTCTTTGGTCATTTCCCTGCTCAAAAGCCTTCAGTGTGTCTTGTCTCACAAGTCAAGTACAGAAGCATTAGTCTTTCTTGTCAGGGTTCATCTTCTTTTCCCTCTCTTGCTGTTTTCCCTTAGGACATTTCTGTTCCTACGGGTGTGATTAACTCACAGACCTGAAATACGTCCCAGTTTTTCATGCCATCCTGGTTTTGATGTCAGCAGTCTCACAGCCTAGCTTAGTCTCACAGCCTAGCCTCGTAACAAGCTCTCTTTGTTACAAGACTCAGCTCAAGAAAGAGGATTCACCATGTTGAAACGAGCAGGAGTTGAGAAAGAAACATTAAAATGTTTGTATTACGATTCTCTCTAGGCTGGGTGGCAGCATGTGGTAGGGCAGGCAGATACAGAGGGTCAAGGAACTCACAGACTCATTGAAGTTGGAGAGAGGTGGAGATGGAGGGTGGGTAAGATCTAAACTGGAGATGTTGGACGTCGCATACTTTGAGGCCGAAGATGTCTCTGGAGATGAAGTTAAAAGAAGAAGGGGTGGGGAGGGGTTTGGCGTTCTTTGAACCAGATTGACTTGAATGTGGCTCGAATAGATAAAAGCTTATAGGCTGTAGGAAGTGAAGGGCAGGAGAAAGCTGGACGCCAGAGGTGAGACTCATTGGGAAGTTGTTTGTGTGCCGTGGAAGTGATTTGGCAACAGTATCTTGAACGTGAACTAAGTGGTGTTAAAAAAAACAAAAGTCTGGAAGATGCAAAGAGGCATAGAAGAGCCCAACCCAAGATCCTTTCCTCTAATCCGGGGTGTTTAGGAGGAGGAAACTCTCTGGATTTAGGAAAATCCAGATGGAAATAAAGGGAGTAGCTTCCAACAGAACAGGTTTTCCAGAAAGGGCCAGGGGAATAGCAGGGCCCGTACACCAGGGTGCGCTGGGTTGGGTTGAAATTGTCCAAGGAGAGATAGAAGAGGCTATAGATCATGTACAGTTCAGGCTGGAAGGTAGATTGGAGACAGACGTTGGCCATGGAAAACCACAGCTGACATACTGACGCCCCAGACCTCTGGACCTGGGCCTCCTGCTGGCAGGGTGATGGGAAGCCAGCAACTCTGTCCTTGTAAGAGAGAGACTGACTGGGACATTTTCTGATGTTCAGTTCTTCACAGCCAACCATCCTTTAGTACCAACTCAAAGCCAACCAGCCTTTAGTACCAGTAAAAAAAACAAAAGCCTCTGACATAGTTTTACTTCATTCCAGCAAGTTTCTTATAACCCATTTTTAGACTCGTTTAAAGGTTTGAGCATTTCCAGTGAGTTCTGCTGCTAATTCGTTGTCACTGAACTCTGAGTCACTCTTTTGACCAACGCAAACTATTGTATCCTAGAGAGGACTTTTGCAGAAATATGGAAATTGATTTGACGATTTCCTACTCTGGTCCTTCCACCTTAACTTTCCAATGCAAAGGCATCCTAATAATATTTACTAAGAGTAAATATTGTTATAGATGATGTGCACAGTTTGGGGTGGCTAAGGAACTCAGCAGAAAGATCAAGAGCAATATACCATGTTTGTAACACAACTAATGATTGAACGTTAACTGTTGGTTTCTGAAGAGATACCTCCTTCACCATTAAAAGAAAAAATGTACGTTTATTAGCACTTATCTTAAAATCACTTACAGTAAAATGACCAAGTTATAGAAACAGGTATAAAATGAAATGGTGTTTTTTTCCCTGGTATTTCCCCTTCCGTCTCTTAGAGAAGAAAATCGGAGTTTTTGTTGCTGTGGTTTCCTTTTCTGTACTTCTGAGGACTCTCTGGTGGCTATATGTGATCAGCATTGCCCTGTGGTAACATTAATCTGTGTGACTCATGGCACTGTAGTGAATTCTCACCTCTTTCAAAGCAGTAATTAGACTTCCGGTCGTTTATTTTTTTTCAACACAACGTTTTCTTTATTGATTCCATACAACTCTGGGAAATGATACATCTGCTTTTATTTCAAACTTAAGGGTTATTGTAGAAATGCTTTTTTTGTTTGGTTTCCTGAAACTCTAAAGGATATCCATTTCTATGATACATAGCTGCAGAGAAATTCTCTAAAATGGTTACTTTACTTCTTCCAGGAGTCCCTTTGGCATTCCACAGCCTCCCAATTACATTGTCTTTGTTCTTGGTGCAAACGTCTCTGTCGTATTTGGAAATACCCTCTGTTAACAAAGGGAATCAGGATTCACATTGAATGGTGTGTCTCTCAGATAAAGTATGTTTTTTGTTTTACCCAGAGCGTGGACAAATAGGAAACACACAAAGAAGCCAGACCACTCAAGGGTGAGTGGTGGGTGCCTCCAGCGGCTCCTTGGGATGGGAGGGTCAGGGCATGGGGGGGAGCAAAGGACCGTTCATCAGCCTTCCCTGTGGGTGCAGGTCTCTGTCCAGAAGGAGGGAAACCTGGCTACGTGGGCAAATACAGATCTTGATGTAAACACTGTTCTCAGTGTTTTGTGTTTATAAGGACTAGTTCAGTTTTCAGCAGCATGAAAACATTCAGGAAGCAGTATGAAAATAGTATTAAATGACAGAATTTTTTACTTTGTGGCAACCAAAATCCTAGATTTCAATGTCTTTTAACTTAGAAAATCCAGCCCCTGACTCACCTCCCTTAGTCAACCCCTCTGATGGAGGAATGCCATTCTTTCAGGAATAACAGGGACTAGTGGAAATGGCCACATATTCATTTGGGGGAGAAAATCTATTTGGGCTTCTAAAAGTTTTTCTGTAGTTTCAAAAACGTCAAACTGTAGGAGTTATATCACTCTATTTATAGAGATTATACTTCTTAGGCCTTTCAAGAGAAAGGTACGAATATATGTTTTAAGTGCAGAGTTCTTTTACATCTATTAGTGAAAATTATATCTAAACATACTATCTTGAAATTCAAGATTTCATCATAAGCAATGAAGTCAAGTTAAAATGAAAAAAAAAACCCAAAAACTAAGGTTTTAGTATCATTCCAGTTTTTCTTCTTCTTTAACCCAGACAATATAAGAAGAATGAGATTTTATTTTGGTGTAGATTTAATTAGATTTTGAGGAAATTAGGACATTCTTTTCCTGACTATTAGAATACAAGAAATTAATATTGGACCAATTTTTCAAAAAATTACCTATCCCCAGGAATTTAGATAATCAAACTTTTAAAAATATGTAATAGTTAATACTTGAGTTTATATGCATATATGTATATATTTTATTTAGAAAGCCTGTGTAAGGCCAAGGATTCAATTATTTATTGTAATTAGGCAGTCTTTTGACTGGAAATTTTATTTTTCATATTTTGTCATTTCCAAGATTTCTTGTTTTTGAACAAGTGATATTCTCCTGGATCAGTGAATTCGTAAAAAGAACATCTTTTCTGTCTACATTTTTTTTTTCTTTTTTGAAGAAGGCAAACATTTGTATACCCACACACTTAAGGAAAAAAGAGCAAGTGGAATTCTGATGGCTGATAGGAGAAAACAGATGATTAGGCTCATGCTCTCGAGGGTTTGGTGTAAACACCCTGATATGCCTCACTTCTGATGCATCCGAAAGGTACTGATTTCTGCATTCGGTGGGTACAGGACAAAACAGAAGCTAAACATGTGGGCATGGAAGCTAGAGGACAAGAGGAGAGTTGCCATAAGGTTTGCTTAGACAAACAGCATAGAATTCATGCAGCTGTTGGTACCATTTGATCACCACTCCTCTCTTCTTTCCCTGTCTACCCATCTACCCCTTCCCCATCAATTATTTCTTTTACTGGTAACAGCATTTCAGGACCATCTCAAGTTTACTCCAAAATTTCATTTCAGTGTTTACACATACAACAAGGCACCCCAGCTAGCAGGCTATGCTTCTCAGAAGACATTTACGGCACTATCTTTTGTTACTGGACTATATACCTTGAGGACTAATCCACCTCAGGAGCTTTTCCAGCTAACTCCAGTATTCATTCTAAGGTTAATTCCATTACATTCAAGTCACTCGAGATTTACACTCATTTTTACAAGAACATTTCTGTCCATATAAATAATCTGAAGGCGATCCCACATTTTAAACACAGCGCATAAGTGAGGGTCTTAGGGGATGATCTGTTTCTCTTCATTTCCGTCCATCTGTGTTGCTGGCCAGTATTCCTGCCTGGGTAGATGTTGTTACTTCTCTGGTCCCCACAGTCACAGGGTCACTGTAGTAGCTACACTAAGGTGTTTGGATGTTCATTATGTAAACTGATACATTCATCTATAATGAATTATTTTTTCACTACATTCATGTATAAATTAGACACCAGTTGGGTAATTCTATCTCCTGCTGATTTCTGAGAGTATTTTCCTTAAGCATGTTTTTCACTGAAATGGTTCAAATACGTTATTACATAGACCACGTATTCATTATTTCAAGTTGTCTTACATGGTATAAGATAGCTTATCCTTAAAAAATTATACACACATCTAGGTATGATACCTTATACTTGTATAGCAAAACACAATTTACAAAGCAAATTGTCAATTATGCTTCGGGGTCAGAGAAACAGCTTCCCAGAAGCAGGTTTCATTGGTCCATTTTACAGTGAGGTAGCCGAGGTGCGTGGTATCAGCCGTACAAGGCCAAGGGTTTTATAGCTGGAGGGATCTCTGTGGTACATTTGCCAAACATTCAGGGCTAACCTGTTGGGGAAACAAAGAGGGGGATGTCCTAGGTGAAGTACAGAGAGAAAATATGCCTGGCCCACCTGTCAAGGAGTGCACTGCCTTAGAAAGGAAGGCTATATAAATTATTAGGGAGCAAATGGGAAATGCCTGCTTCATAGAGGAACTACTAAAATGCTCTATGACCAGGAGGAGGCATGTTCAAGCCCACACCATGCAGCCCAGGTGGCCCTGAGGAGGTGGTCTTTCTGCCGAGCCTTAAAGGATAACTAAGATCGTTCCTGGTAAAGAATACATGTGGGAGCTAATTTCAGGCATTAGCTGAAAGAAAGGGCATTCATGGAGACACAGAGGGATTAACGTACTTTTAATTCTACTTTTAATTTTGAACCATCCTTGGGACTCCGTTAAGTGAAATGGGCGTGTCATATGTTGAGAGCTTACAGCCCAACCTTGATATGTGCATTTTTCTGAATTCATTTTCATTTTTGTTAAGTGACCGCTTAAAAGGTAACTTTTTGGTCAAGATCCAACTAAAATAGGCTGATTATTAATAACATTAGGGATTATTGGGAAACCTATAGGAAACTTTTAAAATGGCAGATTTTTGTATTTGCTGTGTGTCTGTAAAACTGGGAGGAAGCTGCCTCATGAACCGAGTTGAGCAGAGACACAAGTTGTTTTATGTTTGTCACGCTCTGCTCAGGGTCAGAGAGCGTTAGACTTGTCCTCTAGGCAGAAGTAGCCTTCTGCTCCTGGTGAATAGGGAAGGAAGCATTTATCAGAATGACATCATTCTTTTTAAGAACTCTTTAAGGAAAGGAAAAATAATTCATCTACAATGTTAGGGGATCAACTCCTTTAGGAGAGAAAGAAAATATTTGAGTGTAAATTGCTGGATAAGTTCATTTTCCTTTCTCATGTAAAATTGTTGTGACATGTTAAAATAATTTATGTAATTATAGAAGGAAACTGGATTTTCTTTCAAGCTTTATATATGGATATGTGGTCTTAAGATTGAACGTATACTGAATATTATGCTAGAAACTGAATGATGACTCAGAAGAGTACAGTTGACATTTGGTTTCATTAAAGATTAATAGTAGCTCGGCTTGTGTGTTTTACCATATCACAAAAAGCAAGATTTAGTGGCTGGGGCTCTGGATTATGTATTAGGTGGCAAGACTTGTGGTCTAAACTGCCACTCACTTGCTGACGTTCCCGCTCACCAGTGCTCACTTTAATTTCCCCACCCATAATAAGAGTAGTAATAATAGCTGCAACCAGCATGCCCAGATAAGTGGTGAAGATGGATAAGGTCATGTCTACAGGCTTGAGACTTCTTAGAAAAGTAATGAATCGAAACACAACAGAAAAGCCTTCTGGGGAGCAGCCATCACTTCTTCACTCTTCAGAGGAGGAGAACATTAAAACTCTAGTAGGTGGTGTAAATCCCATTGGGATGGTGAGGGAGGAAGCGCAGTGGAAAGCACAGTGGAGTGACCTTGGACTGACTTTGTCACTCATTGTTCACGTGACTTGGGACGAGTTAGTTGATATGATGGAGTCTGTTTCATCCTCCTTAATGAGAGGTAACATGCGTAACCCAGACATGTAAGAATTGAATTCATGGAAAATTCAACCTAAATTTCCCTCTTTAGTTTTGGACCATGTAGAGAAATACATAAAAAGCATTATTATCCTATAGAGTTGACGAAATGGGGTTGTACACATAGGACGCTTTGGTTATTATTTCTAATAATTTCACCATCTCTCTAGTCTTCATTCTGTATTTTTAACCTGCAGCAGTGGAAAAGAAAACACCTTTTATCCTTCCTTGTCTTTCTTATCCCTTGGTGACTGTCACAGAGTCAAACAAGGAGGATTAGAGATGGAGTTTTATCTTTGTTAAATGGGCTTGCAGTTCATTGTGTATGTAAACATGGAGTTGATGAGATTGTTCTCGTGAGTCCGAGCCCTGCAACTCAGAGTAACGGAAAAACGATCCTCCCAAGAAAGCTGATTATTATTTAATAAAGGGGCACTATCACTTTTTGTCCCAGTAATCTAGGGCAACAAGAAATAGTACTTGTAAAACTCTTATCAAGGAGAATCCTTGAAGGCAAGTTTTCGTATGTATGAATCATTTTAATGAACTGTTGACACTAATTCGCATGAGCTCTTTTTGTTGAAGTATCTGTGGCAAAAAGTATCTGAAGTATCTGAGCTCATTACTCTCCATTTAAAGAAATCACACCCCACCCCATCCTTTTTTTCATGCATATGGTGAAGTCGTCCCAATCCCCTGCACAAATAACCTTCATTTAATTTAAATCACACTTAATGGGATTCTCACTGTGGGCTCACATGTCTTTAGGGCACAAAAAAGGGGAGACGCAAGACACTGTCTTTTCAGTTTTACTGTAAGCTATGTGTCTGAAAGATAATGCATGTGATTAAAGAGAATTTCCCTGGTCCTGTGAATATTCAAAATTTGAGGGGAAAAAGTCTTAAGATGTATTCAATGCCCTAGACGATGCTTTTTTTTTTTTTTACAAAATGGCGTTTTAGTAAGGTGAAAATACTTCTGAAAATATTTATAGATTCCATGAGAATTTCTTAATATGGTCTAGAACATGGAGCATACTCTGTGCTCCATTGGGTACCCAGTACGTTTGCTTCGTCAGCTGAGTCCCTTCTTGGTCTCTTAGTACTTGCTCGATGCACTTCCAGCCCAATTATGAGATATTTATATTGTGCTGTACACTATTCTTGCAGGATTTTTTTTTCTTCCACTTTTGGTGGATGGTTTTGTTCATTGGTGGTATGAAAAGAAAAAGATGACAATCACCCAACACAGTGAACACCTGTTTTGCATATTGTTTCTGTGCGACGGGTGAGCACAGAATCGAAATGTGCTCAACAGATGTGCTGTCATGTGGAATATTTCTGTAAGGACCATGATTTTTTTAAAGCCCTGGCACTCGTGATCATTGAAGCTTCCCAGGCACAGTGCCAGTGGCATTCTCTGAGCCTTTAGTTTCCACTGAAGTAAGGGACTTGGTTGTAACTGGATAAATTCTGATAATAAACGTGTGGCGATCCTGGGCAGAAACACCTGTGGGGAGGGCTTTGAGAAGGTTCTTAGTGTCTAGCAGTCTTCTGAGTAGTACCTAGTGACCGTCCTGCTATGTTGGAAAATTGCATTGGGCAATAGTAAATACTCTCTGTGCATGGTGACAATTAAGCCTTTCTGACCTCAGCCTTCGTTGATGTCAGGTGGCTGCTTCAAGCCGTCTCTTAAAGGAGCTGTGGTTAACTAGTTAGGCTGCTTTGGTTCCAAGTAATAGAAACCAAGTGATACATGCTTAAAGCATGAAAGAGGCAGAGATGATAAGAATATAAGAATACAGACAGGACTGATCTGGGATGGAACCCAGGACTCTGTCTGCATCTTGCATCTCTGCTTCCTCCCTTCACTTCTTTCTTCTCTCTGAGAGCCGCCATCTCCTGCCCTGTAGGTCCTGTGGAAGATTACAAGGCTGTCCACAGCTCCCAGGTTGTATCCAGGCAGAAACAAGGATGTTTCGGCTCTGGGACTCGCTTCTATGGACAAGAGGACCATTTAGAAAGACTAATTGTGAACTGGGCAGAGTCGCCACCATCCTCACATAGTGACGTCTCGCTCCTGACCTTGCTCGTTCTTGGTCCCAGCTCCCTGTAAACAGAGGCAGGGGCTTAGTACTGAGTGAATCGGGGCAGTGCTGCAGAGAAAGCATAGAATGCAGGGAAGCATTTTTCATCCTTTTCTGTTTCTGCTCTTTTGCTTATTACTCTGCATGCATCATCCTTAATCATTTCGCAGCTCACGGCATATCTTTCTTGAATCTGGATCTTTAAGGGACCTTTAAAGATCACCTTATCCCCTCAGCCACTGTCACCTGTACAAAAACTCTAAAAGGTGTCCACCCGCCATTACTAAAGCGCACGTCTGGGTAGGAAGCTCACGCCTTACGAGGTGAATAATGCTTGGCCAGCTCCTAAGTGCACTCCTGTTGATCTGAAGTCTGTCTCGCGGTAGCTCCCTCCCCAGGCCCACACTCTCCCTCAGGAGCAACACCCTTCAGCCTTTGAGTGACCTTCAAATTCCTTAATATGTAAGGAGTCACTCTATCGTGTTCGCTTGAAGGTATTTCAGTGCTTCTGTTTACCTAGTATTATGTAACTGCTGTCGATCTAAAATGTTTGGCAAAGCTTCCAGGCGGTGGGAGAGGACAGGGGAGCAGCAGAATCCCTCTAACAATGTTTCGGCCCCAGGGAGACTGCATAGCCTCAGTCACACATAGCCATCCTCATATTCAGAGTTATCCGGCCATCGACAAAGGCCTCGATGTAGGAGTGAGAAGTCAGGGTGAGGACGTCTCACATAGGAGCACAGGGCCTGCCATGTGAGGTGCAGGAAGCACCAGGGTCAAGGGGTTTAGGATAAGCCAGGCCACCCCCACTGGGGAGGGAAAAAAGGAAAAGCAAGGAAGGAAAGGGACGGACCATCTGGGAGAAGTGGATAAACTGAAGAAACCAGAGATTTTATCAAGTTCGAATTGGGGGGAACATGAATTCCAGGTAATAGTAAAGTACTTATATGTTCTCAGGGGCACGATTGCTGAAATCATATACTAATGTAAGAGACCTGCAGCGTCTTCTGATTGGTTTCAAAACAAACCATATTTATCTTATGATCTATGTTTAACTTAGTAATAGGTATAGTTCTTATTTTAAGTAAAGCTGCCATAAGTAAGTTCACGTTCATAATTTGACACAAGGACTTTATTCTAAGAACCCACTACCTTTGTTTTTTGTGGTTCATTGTAGTAAGTTGGTGTATCACTGGATCGTTTTAGAGCATTCTGGTGTTTTTCTCAGAATTGAACTCTGATGTGAGGGGAGTCTTAGAAAATTAAGTGAAGAACCTTAGGGCAGTGACATCATCATCAAAATGGCAGTGTAGGTCACTCCCGACTTCATTCTCCCTCACAAGAAGGACAACTGGCAACTGTCCACAGACAAGACCCCCTGTGAAGACCCCAGAACTGGGGGTGAGGCTGAAGCGACCCCTGGGGCACGGAGACCGAGAAGCCTGGGCTAGAAGGGCCTGCGGAGGGATTCCACTCTAACCACAGCACTCTCGCCAGGCCAGCCCAGCACCGCACCCAGAGGGCCCTGGGTTACGGCTTCTCCAGTGGGAAGAGGAGAACCAAGGTGGACACCCAGCTTCCCCAGCGTGCGAGTCACTCCCCAGGAGGCCCACTGGGTCTCACCTCTCACGGATGCAGGGGTGGGGGCGGGTGTCTGTGCAGCTTGAGCCGCGGGGACCAGACTGACATGGAGAAAGGGCCGCCGGCTCTCAGGTCTTGGCAGGCGTCCTCCTGCTTCCAGTGGCACCTGAACAGAGGCCCCAGCCAGTGCCCTCACCAGCTGCAGAGCTGACATGGTGACCCGTCTGGCCAGGGAGCTCAGTGGGCAGTACCGTCTGGCTTGGATACTCCGCCGATGGACCGTGTGCACCAGGAACACATGTTAAGACTCACCCAGGCAGGAGTCCAGCTCGCAGCCCTGCCCGGCTGTATGGAGAGCCTCCGGCCCTGCACAGCCAGGGATCCTAACCCGTGACCCCAAGCAGCCTCAGACCTCAGCCTGCGGTCCCCCACCAGCCACGGAGCGTAGCCCACAACTCCCCAGCCCCAGCGCCATCCCATGGCTCTGCTGATTGCTCAACTGAGCCAGTTGCCTCTCTGGGCAGGGGTCTCAGCCTGTGACCCCGCACAATCGCAGAGCGCAGCCTGCAGCTGAACCTGACCTGAGACCCTGGACAGCGACCCCAGCTGACCACAGAGCTGTCTGCAGCCCCACCAAGCTGCAGGTACAGCTAAGGGCCCCTCCCGCCAGAGAGCCCGGCCAGTGATCTCACTGGACAGCAGAGCACAGCCAATGGCCTACCTGAAGTCCACCCACCTTTGAGCACAGCCTGTGGCCCTGCCTGATCCCAGAGCACAGTGCAAGGTCCTATCCTACTGTGTGGTCAGTGAGCTGTGCCCGGAGCAACTGTGAACGGCCCACAGTCCTGCCCCATCATGGGTAGGTAACCACGTAAGGTGACTGTTGTGCGAACTAATTTTATGGTGGTAATTATTTAGCAATATATGTGTACATCAAACTATCATGTTGTACGCTTTAAACTTACAGGATATGATACGTCAATTATATCTCGGTAAAGCTGGAAAAAAAAGTTCAGTGTTAGGCAATTTTTGAGAAGGTTGTTATTTTCAATAAAAGGAAAAAGTTTTAAATGTATTAACGTCAGCTGGAATTGAACATCTAAAAAATTGTTATGGGTAATGTACAAAGTGAATAATTGATAATATTTACCTATTTATAATGGTTAATTATCAGAATACACACATACACCCCCATACGAACATATCTCCTACAAGTGAACCATTTTCTGACTTTATTCTAATATTTATTTTAATCAGTAGAGTGAGCGCTACGTTGTAATCAATATAACTGCTCTGCTTGACCATATCAGGTACTTATGGATCAGTCGGCTGGATACATGCCTTTATGTTGGCACTATGGGTTCATATTAAAAAACTGCGGAAGATGCTGTACTTGCCCTTAGGAAATCTCATGTTGATCTGTGTATTATGAGGGCAGAAATGATTTTTCATATCTGGTATGAGATGAGCTCTGTTTCTTTGTTTACTTCTTTGTTTTTAATTTTTACCTCTGTTTAGTATTAGGGATCGTATTCATTAATTTGAACATTTCAGGCAAATATTTCAACTAAATATTTAGATGTCAGATTTCCTACAGCCTTACCATTTGGTTGGTCTCCATCCAAGTTTCAGTGGGGACCTGATCTGATTGGTCATGAGTTTGGCTGTCATTCTTATTGTCCCATGGCTTGGGGGCATTTCTGCCAAAGACAACTGTGAGTCTAGAATATGGTGGCAGTTTCATGGCTGATAGGCAAGGTAACCTTCTACTTTGTCATCCAAACCCAGATACATTTGGCTAATAATAATTATTCCAGAACAACAGGCTTAATCCTGGGCCTATCCACTGTAAACTAGGGCATATAGGTACTCTACTTATAGGTGACCATTTTTTTGTTCAAAGTCTTAACTTGTCCATATTTCAGCAAGTCACTTTCTTAAGACCACACTCCTCAAACCAGGAGGATCCTACTTCATATGCAAAACTATGGGGTGGAAACCGCACCTTCCTAACATAGCAGTTTTAATCACTGATAAGTATGAGTACTACTCTTATATTAAAATATATTTTTATGAAATAGGATCCAAAGCCTGCATATTTTTAAGATAAACTTTTGGGTCTTCACAGCAATATCATTTTTGCAGTAAGTTGCTTAGTACAGCGTCCGCAGGCCTCTGTATTCTCTCTCCTCTGCTGTTAGTGCTATTTTTGTCTACATGTTTGAAAAGAACTGACTTACCTGACCTTAAATTTTGAAGATGAGAAAACTGATTAACTGTTCTGAAAACTTTTGAACAGTCCTGTGGCTCCTGTAGCCTCCACTGACCTAAAGGTTATGACTAGAGGGATGGGAGGACCACCTACCCTGTATATCTCTTGAAAATCTGCCTGATTTGGTACCACAAGAGGTTCCTTCTTTTGTATTAATCATTGCATCTCCTTTGAGCATCTGTAAAGGTTAAATACTCTCAAGGAAGGTATTCATTTAACAAATAACTTTTTTGTGTGTGTTTATTTGCTATGTTTGTATTTCGTATAATATGGAGTATTTTATAATCATTTAAACATAAGAAATGAGTTATTTCAACAGCTAGCACCAGATTAGGGAAGGAACTTTGTTCATTTGGGAAAATGCCTTGGTAAACCTCTTGGTGTGACATAGAACCGAAGACCATGGGTTTTCAGGTGTCAAGGAAGCAAAGATAGCTCACTCATCCCAAATAAAAACAGGGATTCGAGGACGGGAGGAGTGAGAGGAGATAGGGATGAGCTTTGGGGTAAAAAAAGGGCCGAAGGGTATCTTTTCAATATTTCGTTACCTACCACATGGGTCTGTTATAAAATCCTTCCTGCTCACCCCCTGAGAACCTCAGTAAGACCTGCTGCACATGTAAAATGCCAGTGTAAGAGAGATTTTCAAGACAGAGCCAGGATGGAAAGTGCTTGTTCAGTGAACGGCTGTACAGCCCTACTGCACTTGAAAGCTGTCACAGGACCCATCAGCAAAGGAACTGACACAGAGCTCAGAGCCAAAAGGAAGAGAGAACATATTCCCACCTACTCAAAAGCCCTTAGAGGAATTGCTGGACACAGACACTGGCACCTTGGGCTAACTTCAGGGTGAAGACCACCCCTTCGGCCCCGCAAAAGCTGGGTATCCCAACTCACCTCTGGGTTACCAGATCTAGCAAGATGTTCTGCCTCCAAGTCCAGTCTGAGAGGCAGGGGAGGCTTAGAGAAGGGAAAGCAAATGGTATCGAACACCAACTGCTTCTCCATTGCTTAGATGTGTCAAGCTTCAAATCCTGTCCCGATACTTGATATGTGCCGGAACTCCAAGTCGAATGGTATGTAAGAATTAGAATGATACTTGTGAGTGTTGCACAGTGACAGATAAAAGAATATACTAAGTGCAAAATAATTAGGGTCCAAAATCACATACAGTATTGAGAAGATCAAAAGAAGTAGAGGGAACAATATTGGTAGTTAAGTTTACTTAATTCTATGCTAACTTCCTAATGGCTGCAACATTATTTAACCAGTATTTCAGTTATCCTATTTCCAAGTTTTGGTATATTCAAAAATCAAAGCATGCCATTTAGTAATAAGACTTATATGGTCCTGGCTGTGTGTCTTATATTATAAAGTGCTGACTTCTGAGGCAGGTGATATATTCATAAACAAACTATTTCCCCTGTCAAAGAATCTTTTTAAAAAATAGATACCAAATATCTCCAATTATTGGTGTTTATCAGTGCACAAATAGATATCCATTGGTACTGATTTATATTCTTCTGTATTATGTATATGAAACAAAGAGCCTTTGCCTGAGTCTGATAATATTCATTTCTTCATCAAAAACCAAAATCCACTTCTAGCAAAACACTACAAAATATTGTTAAAGTTGATTAAGTCTTGATCTATCCATTTAAGGATTAGTCTTTCAGAATTTGAGTGGCATATGATTCAATATTTTTATTATCTTAATATAAATAAGTTAGACAGACAGTTATTTTGTCTTCCTAGTTACATTCAATTTTTACGTAGAGAGATAACCTGATAATTAATTTCTTATATTCTGGAATGAGAAATGTATCCCTTAAGCAAACAGAAGTCCCAGCAGCTTCGGTATTTGAAAGTTATTGGGATTTTACATTCCTCTGGAATGTATTTTGTATGGAAACGTGTACACTCGTGAGGTAATAATCTTCATAAGTCATTTTGAAATTTCTGTTTAATCAGATTCTGCATATTCCTGCTAACATATTTCAAAGCCAAATATATACATGTATAAACATATGTGTTTATTAGGCATTAGAGACTTCCCACATAGCAATTTTTTTTAAAAAGCAAATCAACATACAGCAGGAAGGAGCTTAACCTGTGAAAGTTTGATATTTAAATGAGAAACATAATTTTAAATTAGTATGGAAGACTCAACAAAGTAGGACACGTGTAAAGTAATCGATTTACTACAGTTTTAAGAGAACAACTGAATAGAGCCAAGTACAAGTCCTATATTTTAAAAAGTAACAAATAAAAAAAATAGAATTTATCTTTGGGCTCCTTTCCATCAGCTTCCCCTTCCTCCCCCTCTCTGCCTTCCCCACCCCCATCCCTTCCTCCCCCTCCTCTGTTACCTTGTACCACTGCCCCCCCCCACCATTGGTGGTCTTTCTGCTGTTTTACAAGGCCATTCACTGTCTTTCTAAACACGTTCCAATCTGACTCTCCATCCTGATTACCGTTCTTAGCTGTACAGACCCCTCATCTGATTACTTGATTTTTCTTCTTGGAGAGGACTGGGTAGATCCTAGCAAAATGCTTAGCCCTTAGGATCACTAGAGAAAAAATTACTAAATAGCTGTAGATACAGCATGTGCATTTTTGTATTTATAGTTGGTACCTTCAGCATGTTTTTAATTCATGGACACAGTCAGTATGAAATATTTAACCGGAACTTGTCCGTTACAGCCATATGAGCAACTCTGCTTCGATTAAAAGCAAGAATCCGTATGAGCATTATTGTCTGTACCACCTCCTAGAGCCCTACTTAGCAGTTCCCATAAGCAATAGGTTATTCATTAATTAAGCTAATATTATTAAGTACTTACCACTTCATACACTGGAGTTATTTGCTGAATTGAATGTTTTCCTCCTTAAGTCTTCCTGATGTCCGAGGCATGAAGTTCAAACTCAGCTGCCGCCCTGGTTGATCTGATCTCACCTGTGACTGAGGCAGCCTGTCCAGGGGCCCTCGGCCCGGATCCAGACACACTGAGTTCACATCGAGCTTTTGCTAATGATATCACCCTTGCCAAGAACACCTTCCTTCTTTTTCCCCACCTGTGAACAAGTCAGACCAATCTCTCCCTTTATGCAAGATCCCAGATCCCACCACCTTCATAAACCAATCCCAGCCCATTTTATGTCCGTCTTCTCAGAACCCTCAAAGAAGACGCCATATCTGCTTTGCACAATATAGTGTGGGCATTCTGCACCATCTTCACCTCATATTCCATGTATATTAGATTCATGCCCACCACAAAAATAACAAATATTTTGAGCATTAGACTTGTCCCTTATACTTCGTTTGTATTCCCTGCAGCACTGGGCACAGCATTGGGCCTGATGTTGGGGTAATCAGTCATTGTTGAATAGTAAGTTGACTAGAGTGGGAAGTGATTTGGCGGCCTGGAACCTGATAGACTAGCTTCCCAAAGTCGCTGCTAAGGAGGTGTCCAATGATTCTTCCCTTGCCATGTCACCTTAAAGCAAGGATTTATTCAAAGCCACGTGCAAAGAGTATGTAAGCAGTGTTATTGGTGTTTCTGTAGTAAGCAGTCAGCGTGCTAACCCTGGGGTTATCTTAAAGCTCATCTGTCTATTTTAATGTAATAAATCTTGAAGTATTAAGTTCTTTCATTTCCATTGCTGAAAACTTTTTCTCTGTGTCTCCTCTTTGTAGAACACAGAGAATTCTCCCTTAAAGAGTATGGAAAATAGTACCAAGCTTATGAATAATGCGCAGACAACGTGAGGTTTACAGATGAAATTCTCAGTCCAGTAACCAGCACATAGTATAGTTCCTCAATATATAATTGTTGAATAATGAATGAGATCATTAAATCTCGGTGAGACTCTATATGTTGTATATATAAAGGGATAAATTCTGTGTCATAACATTTTGAAAAGACAAGTCTTTTTACTCTTGATGTGAGAAGAAATTACACGTAAACTACCCAGTCTTTTGTTCCTAAATTACAATATTGAATACTTGCATTTTCGATTTTGGATCCTTTTTCTTTTTTTTTCCAAGACTGTGTGCTTTGTGTGTGTTTCGATTCTTTTCATGGAAATCATTGGCCATTTCATCTGTTCTTTGAGAAACTTCATCAGTCAGTTACTTAATATTTATTTCCATCTTTCCGATTTGGTCATAAGTGGCAGGTTGCGTAGGCTGTTCAGTAGTAAATATTTGAAATAGCCCACGCTGATCACACACCTAATCTTCACCCACTTGGAGATAACTGATGTAACCTATTAGAAATTAAGGCTGTAAATTTTCAGGTAGGGATTTCAGTGTTACTGCAGTCAATACTCTGCAGATCGTGCTAACAGTTTTTTCTATGAAATATGTTGGCTAGTGGGTAGAAAATCAATGCCTGGGAATGAAAAAGAGGTGTCAAGTTTGATAAGAACATCATGCGTTTGATGTTTGGAGGCCAGAGGGTCCTGTCAACAAACACAGCAGTAATTCTGTCAGATACAGTATGCGAGGAATTAATGAAAATGCCAGAAACAAAACAGTCTGGACGGCAAGCCAGTTCTGCACAAAGTCAGGGCAAAACATGCATCTTCCTCTTGCATGTGAAGTGAATGCATTACAGTAAGACAATGGAGGAGAGGTAAGATGAGGCACATTTGCAGAGCTGTGGTCTCCGATACAAAGAGGAAAGGAGACAAAGGTGTCGTAGGTGGCCTTGCCATCAGAGGGGTTGTCACAAGTGTCTGGCAGACAAATGGAGACTGTTGTAACAGAGCATCGTGGTTGGGTTTGGAAGTTGCAAATCAGTCTTTTCTAGGCTAGTCAAGCTTGGCCTCATGACATTTATCTGTTAATACTTAGGGCATTTTTGCCCCTCTTATATGTCATCATCAAAGGAACTTGGTTCTACGTTTGAAATTCTTACTCTGTATTGAAACAATTATGTAGCACTGATGCTGATGTAATCCAATGAGCTCCTTGGATCCTTCGTATGTAAACACCCTTATAATACATGACTCATGCTCGGTCACTCTCCATTGAATGACTGAAGATTCGCCCTCAAATAGCTCTTGTGAAACTGTAGGATAGAGAGGGGTCTCTACTGCTGTCTTCCATCAGACTCTGGAAACATCTCTGGAATTTAGAATAAGGTTAATTGTCATGTTAATCAAATTTTCATTGGTTTTACCAGGAAAGAAATTGCTGCATGGATAGGTGGGAAAAAGGTGCCAGCACAGTTTTTTCTAACACACACTAGCTCTTGGCCTTTTTTTTTTTAAACATCTTTATTGGAGTATAATTGCTTTACAATGGTGTGTTAGTTTCTGATGTATAACAAAGTGAATCAGCTATACGTACACATATATCCCCATATCTCCTCCGTCTTGTGTCTCCCTCCCACCCTCCCTATCCCACCCGTCTAGGTGGACACAAAACACTGAGCTGATCTCCCTGTGCTATGTGGCTGCTTGCCACTAGCTATCTATTTTACATTTGGTAGTGTATATATATCCATGCCACTCTCTCACTTCATCCCAGCTTACCCTTCCCACTCCCCATGTCCTTAAGTCCATTCTCTATGTCTGCATCTTTATTCCTATACTGCCCATAGGTTCTTCAGAACCTTTTTTTCCCTAGATTTCATATATATGTGTTAGCATACGATATTTTTCTCTTTCTGACTTACTTCACTCTGTACGACAGTCTCTAGGTCCGTCTACCTCAATACAGAAAATTCAATTTTGTTTCCTTTTATGGCTGAGTAATATTCCATTGTATATATGTGCCACATCTTCTTTATCCATTCATCTGCTGATGGACACTTAGGTTGCTTCCATGTCCTGCCTGTTCTAAATAGTGCTACAATGAACATTGTGGTACATGACTCTTTTTGAATTATGGTTCTCTCAGGGTATATGCCCAGTAGTGGGATTACTGGGTCATATGGTAGTTCCTTTTTTAATTTCTTAGGAACCTCCATACTGTTCTCCATAGTGGCTGTATCAATTTACATTCCCACCAACAGTGCAAGAGGGTTCCCTTTTCTCCACACCCTCTCCAGCATTTATTGTTTGTAGATTTTTTGATGACGGCTGGTGTGAGGTGATACCTCATTGTAGTTTTGATTTGCCTTTCTCTAATGATTAGTGATGTTGATCATCCTGTCTTGTGTTTGTTAGCAGTCTGTATACCTTCTTCACAGAAATGTCTATTTAGGTCGTCTGTCCATTTTTGGATTGGGTTATTTGTTTTTTTGATATTGAGCTGCATGAGCTGCTTGTATATTTTGGAGATTAATCCTTTGTCAGTTGCTTTGTTTGCAAATATCCCATTCTGAGGGTCCCATTTGTTTATTTTTGTTTTTATTTCCATTCCTCTAGGAGGTGGGTCAAAAAGGATTTTGCTGTGATTTATGTCATAGAGTGTTCTTCCTATGTTTTCCTCTAAGAGTTTCCTCTTATTGAAGAGGCTGTCTTTTCTCTATTGTATATTTTTGCCTCCTTTATGAAAGATAAGGTGACCATAGGTGCGTAGCTTTATCTCTGGGCTTTCTATCCTGTTCCATTGATCTGTATTTCTGTTTTTGTGCCAGTACCATACTGTCTTGATTACTGTAACTTTGTAGTATAGTCTGAAGTCAGAGCACCTGATTCCTCCAGCTCTGTTTTTTGTTCTCAAGATTGCTTTGGCTATTTGGAGTGTTTTGTGTTGCCATACAAATTGTGAAAGGTTTTGTTCTAGTTCTGTGGAAAATGTCATTGGTAGTTTGATAGGGATTGCACTGAATCTGTAGATTGCTTTGGGTAGTATAGTCATTTTCACAATGTTGATTCTTCCAATCCAAGAGCATGGTATATCTCTCCATCTGTTTGTATCATCTTTAATTTCTTTCATCACTGTCCTATAGTTTTCTGCATACAGATCTTTTGTCTCCTTAGGTAGGTTTATTCCTAGGTATTTTATTCTTTTTGTTGCAGTGATAAATGGGAGTGTTTCCTTAATTTCTCTTTCAGATTTTTCATCATTAGCATATAGGAATGCAGGAGATATCTGTGCATTAATTTTGTATCCTGCTACTTTACCAAATTCATTGATGAGCTCTAGTAGTTTTATGGTAGCATCTTTATGATTCTCTATGTATAGTATTATGTCATCTGCAAACAGTGACACTTTTACTTCTTCTTTTCCAATTTGGATTCCTTTTATTTCTTTTTCTTTTCTGATTGCTGTGGCTAAAACTTCCAAAACTATGTTGAATAATAGCAGTGAGACTGGGCAACCTTGTTTTGTTCCTGATCTTAGAGGAAATGCTTTCAATTTCTCACCATTGAGAACAATGTTGGCTGTGGGTTTGTCATATATGTCCTTTTTTATGTTGAGGGAAGTACCCTCTATGCCCACTTGCTGGAGGGGTTTTATCATAAATGGGTGTTGAATTTTGTCGAAAGCTTTTTCTGCATCTATTGAGATGATCATATGGTTTTTATTCTTCTGTTTGTTAATATGGTGTATCACATTGATTGATGTGCGTATATTGAAGAATCCTTGCATCCCCGGGATAAACCCCACTTGATCATGGTGTATGATCCTTTAATGTGCTGCTGGATTCTGTTTGCTAGTATTTTGTTGAGGATTTTTGCATCTGTGTTCATCAGTGTTATTGGCCTGTAGATTTCTTTCTTTGTAACATCTTTGTCTGGTTTTGGTATCAGGGTGATGGTGCCCTCGTAGAATGAGTTTGGGTGTCTTCCTCCCTCTGCTATATTTTGGAAGATTTTGAGAAGTATAGGTGTTAGCTCATCTCTAAATGTTTGATAGAATTCACCTGTGAAGCATCTGGTCCTGGGCTTTTGTTTGTTGGAAGATTTTTAATCACAGTTTCAGTTTCAGTGCTTATGATTGGTCTGTTTATAGTTTCTATTTCTTCCTGGTTCAGTCTTGGCAGGTTTTGCTTTTCAAGGATTTGTCCATATCTTCCAGGTTGTCCATTTTTTGGGCATATAGTTGCTTGTAGTAATCTCTCATGATCCTTTGTATTGCTGCAGTGTCAGTTGTAACTTCTTTTTCATTTCTAGTTCTACAGATTTAAGTCATCTCCCTTTTTTTCTTGATGAGTCTGGCTAATGGTTTATCAATTTTGTTTAATTTCTCAAAGAACCAGGTTTTAGTTTTATTGATCTTTGCTATCATTTCCTTCATTTCTTTTTCATTTATTTCTGATCTGATCTTTATGATTTCTTTCCTTCCGCTAACTTTGGGTTTTTTTTTTTATTCTTCTTTCTCTAATTGCTTTAGGTGTAAGGTTAGGTTGTTTACTTGAGATGTTTCTTGTTTCTTGAGGTACGATTGTAGAGCTATAAACTTCCCTCTTAGAACTGCTTTTGCTGCATCCCATAGGTTTAGAGTCATCGTGTTTTCATTGTCATTTGTTTCTAGGTATTTTTTTATTTCCTCTTTGATTTCTTCAGTGATCTCTTGGTGATTTAGTAGTGTATTGCTTAGCCTCCGTGTGTGTGTTTTTTTTACAGATTTTTTTCCTGTAATTGATATCTAGTCTCATAGCGTTGTGGTTGGAAAAGATACTTGATACAATTTCAATTTTCTTAAATTTATCAAGGCTTGATTTGTGACCCAAGTTATCATCTATCCTGGAGAATGTTCCATGAGCACTTGAGAAGAAAGTGTATTCTGTTGTTTTTGGATGGAATGTCCTAAAATATTAATTAAGTCCATCTTGTGTAATGTATCATTAAAGCTTGTGTTTCCTTATTTATTTTCATTTTGGATGATCTGTCCATTGGTGAAAGTGGGGTGTTAAAGTCCCCTACTATTATTGTGTTACTTTCGATTTCCCCTTTTATGGCTGTTAGCATTTGCCTTACGTACTGAGGTGCCCCTGTGTTGGGTGCATAAATATTTACAATTGTTATATCTTCTTCTTGGATTGATCCCTTGATCATTATGTAGTGTCCTTCTTTGTCTCCCGCAATAGTCTTTAAAGTCTATTTTGTCTTCATATGAGAATTGCTCCTCCAGCTTTCTTTTGATTTCCATTTGCATGGCATATCTTTTTCCGTCCCATCACTTTCAGTCTGTATGTGTTCCTAGGTCTGAAGTGGGTCTCTTGTAGACAGCATATATACGGGTCTTGTTTTTGTATCCATTCAGCCAATCTCTATCTTTTGGTTGGAGCGTATAATCCATTTACATTTAATTATCAATATATATGTTCCTATTACCATTTTCTTAATTGTCTTGGGTTTGTTATTGTAGGTCTTCTCTTCTTTTGTGTTTTCTGCCTAGGGAAGTTCTTTTAGCATTTGTTGTAAAGCTGGTTTGGTGGTGCTGAATTCTCTTAGCTTTTGCTTGTCTGTAAAGGTTTTAATGTCTCCGTTGAATCTGAGTGAGATCCTTACCGGGTAGAGTAATCTTGGTTGTAGGTTTTTCCCTTTCATCACCTTAAATATGTCTTACCACACCCTTCTGGCTTGTAGAGTTTCTGCTGAAAGATCAGCTGTTAACCTTATGGGGATTCCCTTGTATGTTATTTGTTGCTTTTCCCTTGCTGCTTTTAATATTTTTTCTTTGTATTTAATTTTGATAGTTTGATTAATATGTGTCTTGGCGTGTTTCTCCTTGGATTGATCATGTATAGGACTCTCTGCACTTCCTGGACTTGATTGACTATTTCCTTTACCATATTAGGGAAGTTTTCAACTATAATCTCTTCAAATATTTTCTCAGTCCCTTTGTTTTTCTCCTCTTCTTCTGGGACCCCTATAATTCGAATGTTTGTGTGTTTAATGTTGTCCCTGAGGTCTCTGAAACTGTCATTAATTATTTTCATTCTTTTTTCTTTATTCTTCTCTGTGGTAGTTATTTCCACTATTTTATCTTCCAGGTCACTTATCCATTCTTCTGCCTCAGTTATTCAGCTATTGATTCCTTCTAGAGAAATTTTTTATTTCATTTACTGTGTTTTTCCTCCTTGTTTGTTTGCTCTTTGATTCTTCTAAGTCCTTGTTAAACGTTTCTTTTATTTTCTCCATTCTATTTCCAAGATTTTGTATCATCTTTACTATCATTACTCTGAATTCTTTTTCAGGTAGACTGCCTATTTCCTCTTCATTTGTTCAGTTGGGTGGGTTTTTACATTGCTCCTTCAGCTGATATGTGTTTCTCTTTTAATTTTGCTTAATTTATTGTGTTTGGGGTCTGCTTTTCAAAGGCTGCAGGTTCATAGTTCCCGTTTTTTTTGGTGTCTGCCCCCAGTGGCTAAGGTTGGTTCAGTGCGTTGTGTAGGCTTCCTGCTGGAGGGGACTGGTGCCTGTGTTCTGGTGGATGAGGCTGGATCTTGTCTTTCTTGTGGGCAGGAGCGTGTCTGTTGGTGTGTTTTCTGGTGTCTGTGACCTTATTATGATATTAGGCAGCCTCTCTCCTAATGAGTTGTGTTGTGTTCCTGTCTTGCTAGTTGTTTGGCATAGGGTGTCCAGGACTGTAGCTTGCTGATTGTTGAGTGGAGCTGGGTCTTAGCTTTGGGATGGAGATCTCTGGGAGATCTTTCACCACTTGATATTACGTGGGGCTGTGAGGTCTCTGGTGGACCAATGTCATGAACTCGGCTCTCACCTATGAGGCACAGGCCTGACACCCGGCTGGAGCACCAAGACTCTGTCAGCCACACAGCTCAGAAGAAAAGCGAGAAAAAAATCAAAGAAAGAAAAAGAAACATAAAATATAATATAATAAGTAAAGTTATTATAGTAAAAAAATTTAAAATATATTAGTATAAATAAAAAAGTAATAAAAAAAAGAAAGGCAGGAAGGAAGAAGAGAGCAACCAAACCAATAAACAAATCCACCAATGATAGCAAGCGCTAAAAACTATACTAAAAAAAACAAGACAAAACAAAACAAAAAATGGACGGACAGAACCCTAGGATAAATGGTAAAAGCAAAGCTATATAAAGAAAACCACACAAAGAAGCGTACACATTCACACTCACAAAAAGAGAAAAAGGAAATATATATATATATATAAAGGAAGCGAGCAAGCAAATCAATAAAGAAATCTACCATTGAAAATAAGCTCTAAATACTAAACTAAGATAAACATAAAACAGAAACAAATTAGATGCAGAAAGCAAACCCCAAGTCTACAGTTGCTCCCAAAGTCCACCACCTCAATTTTGGAATGATTCCTTGTCTATTCAGGTATTCCACAGATGCAGGTACATCAAGTTGATTGTGGAGATTTAATCCGCTGCTCCTGAGGCTGCTGGGAGAGATTTCCCTTTCTCTTCTTTGTTCGCCCAGCTCCTGGGGTTCAGCTTTGGATTTGGCCCTGCTTCTGTGTGTAGGTCACCTGAGGGTGTCTGTTCTTTGCTCAGACAGGACGGGCTAAAGTAACAGCTGATGAGGGGGCTCTGGCTCACTCAGGCTGGGGGCAGGGCGGGGTACGGAATGCGGGGCGAGCCTGCAGCGGCAGAAGCCAATGTGATGTTGCAACAGCCTGAGGTGCGCCATGTGTTCTCTCGGGGAAGTTGTCCCTGTATCCCGGGACCCTGGCAGTGGCGGGCTGCACAGGCTCCCGGGAGGGAGGTGTGGATAGTGACCTGTGCTCACACACAGGCTTCTTGGTGGCTGCAGCAGCAGCCTCAACGTTTCATGCCCGTCTCTGGGGTCCACACTGATAGCCGTGGCTCATGCCCGTCTCTGGAGCTCGTTTAGGCAGTGCTCTGAATCCCCTCTACTCATGCACCTGAAACAACAGTCTCTTGCCATTCAAGCAGTTCCAGACTTTTTCCCAGACTCCCTCCCAGCTAGCTGTGACGTGCTGGCCCCCTTCGGGCTGTGTTCATGCAGCCAACCCCAGTCCTGTCTCTGGGGTCTGACCTCCGATGCCCGAGCCTCAGCTCTCAGGCCCCACCTGCCCTGGCGGGTGAGCAGACAAGCCCCTTGGGCTGGTGAGTGCTGGTTGGCAGTGATCTTCTGTGTGGGAATCTCTCCGCTTTGCCCTCTGCACCCCTGTTGCTGCGCTCTCCTCCGTGGCTCCGAAGCTTCCTCCCTTCCACCCCCTGTCTCCACCAGTGAAGGGGCTTCCTAGTGTGCGGAAACCTTTCCTCCTTCACGGCTCCCTCCCGGAGATGCAGGTCCCGTCCCTATTCTTTTGTCTCTGTTTTTTCTTTTTTCTTTTGCCCTACCCAGGTACATGGGTATTTTCTTGCTTTTTGGGAGGTCTGAGGTCTTCTGCCAGCATTCAGTAGGTGTTCTGTAGGAGGTGTTCCACGTGTAGATGTATTTCTGATGTATTTGTGGGGAGGAGGGTGATCTCCACATCTCACTCCTCCACTATCTTGAAGGTCCCTTTGCTTTTTTTTTTTCCCCTCTGCAGTTAGCTTTTTGAATTTTTAGCAGATAGCCATATTTATTTATTTATTTTGCGGTACGCGGGCCTCTCACTGTTGCGGCCTCTCCCGTTGCAGAGCACAGGTTTTGGACGTGCAGGCTCAGCAGGCATGGCTCATGGGCCTAGCTGCTCCACGGCATGTGGGATCTTCCCAGACCAGGGCACAAACCCGTGTCCCCTGCATCGGCAGGCGGACTCTCAACCACTGCACCACCAGGGAAGCCCCAGATAGCCTTATTTCTAATCATAATATTGTCACAATATTAATAGTATTTCCAATCGCCATTTAGTCAGCCTCTTGATTTTTACCAGGCAATGCCTCCTCCCCTGTCTGAATTCTGGGAGACTGCAGAATGATTAAAGTTAGACACCTAGCTAGAATTAGGGTGTTTGCTAGAGGTAGTTCTGGGAACAAAATCCATGGTAAAACATGTCATATAACATCTTGAAAAGGTTTTAATATAGATGAATAACTGGGGCTACTTTTTTTAGTTTATTTTCTACCAGAAATGTGTTAGCAAAGGCATGATGCATTTTATGATTTCATGTATCTCAGAAGTAATTACCAAATTCATATTCTGTAAGTAGCAGATTTTTAATACCTACATTATTAGAACACACCAGATTGATTGTCTTGAATCCAGCCTTGGAAGTTAATAAAATGCACTTGTCAGTGTTGCAAATACCCGTTAATCTTGTATATTGTTTTGTTTTTATACAAACCATCCATGAGGAAATGAAGTTCTGGGAACTTTTACGGATTACTGTATTTCTCTCCTCGATGATTTGATAGTTGTTCAATCCTGCTTCCTTTTTTAAATTAAAGGAGGTTTGATCTTAATCTTATATTCTATATAATCCCTTCTATATTTAATTAATAATTTTTAATTATTAATTACATTTAAATATATACGTATACCTGCCTAGTATACTGCTTGGAAGATAACTGTTCAAAAATGATAGACATTATCTTTAGTGTTATAATTTAAAATGTGGTATTTGATGCATGGCTAGATCCATATTTATTCCTTTCCAGGATAGAAGATTTCCAGAGATAGTGGGGAGTTGAGATTAACTCTCTAGAGACTCTTGAGACTTTGAGACTATTGAAAGGACTTTCTCTTGTTTGCGGATCCCCATACTCTGGTCCCAAGTAATAATCAAAGGCCTCAATTAGAAGGAAAAAATTCTTGGATGTATTCCAAAGTGGATATACTACCAGCTGATATAATATTAGGGTTGGCAATTTAAATCTTTTTCATTCATAGCTTTACCAAAGAAGTCATCATTTCCATGAGATGGAAAAAATGAAAGCTTTAGTGGATGCCTTCCCCCTAATGTGAGGGTTGGATGCACAAAGGGTGGGTACCTCTCCACTACTAGAACGTTCGTTTGCCCTGTGATGCTTCCCCAGGCTCTGACGCCACTCCCATCTCCCCAGGTCCATTCAACTTACTCTTGCCCTTGGAGCTATAGTGAGTGATGATGCGGTGTCTTTGCTTCCCACCGCAATCACTCCTTTCAGTTTGAGCCTCGTGGGTGACCCATCTCAGGCTTCTAGGTTTCGGCAGTAACTCAGGGCAGTGTGTCTCAGCTTATGAAAAGTGGATGGGTGCTGGCTGGTGTGCTTTCTCTGAATACGTATGTACCCTGTGTTTTGACGTATGACAGCCAGGCATGAACCTTACTGTCCTCCCCACCCAAATAATGTTGCCATTCAAAAGTATTTTTGTACTTGGATGATTCCGCAGGTCCAGAGCCAGCTACCCCTGCTTCCTGTATGGTGGTGGGGTACAATGAATGCAAGGTTGCGTTGGGATAGCACATGTGTGCTACTCTTTAAATCATGTAGCAAGTCAACCAAGCTGACTTGGAGTTGAAGAGATAAGGTACGGTTCAAGGTCATTGGTAGAGGTAGCATTCAAAGGAGAAGAGTCATAGGCTTTGTGAGAATAGTGATATGGATTTTTTTTTTTTTTTTTTTGGTGTGGGGAAACAGAAAAAGAATAAGATGTAGCCAAAAAGTAAAAGTGAATTTCTTTTGGTGTTTTACCTTTTAATCTCAGGTCTCTCCGTTTTCACATCTGTGCTCTATTCTGTCTTGTTGCCAGATGTTTAGAACAGTCATTGCATTATTGCCTTGTGAGAGGGCTATTTCTGTGCAGTCTGGGCCTGAGTGCATCGAGCAGTTCAACGTGTATTCCTCCAGTTGACCTGGAGAATGTTGTTCACCTCTCAGTTCCTGCGTTTGAGAGTTAATTTGCCCAAGTTGCTTTCATTCTACACGCCTTGGCTCTGGCAGATCACACATATCAGAATGTATCCGTTTAGAAAAAAATGAGCTCTGCTGTTTAGCCATGTAGCATTAATTGATGACATTTCTTTAGCGTGTATTTACGTGGCTGTGCAGTCTTGTCTCCGGTTCAGTAAAGCTTTGTCTGAGACTCTCGATTTAGCTCACATTGTTGGGCTAATGATTTTGAATTAATGCAGTTTGTCAGCGGCAATAGACTTGCCATGAGAGCGGGTACATCCTGCTACATCTTCTTTAGACTGATGTGTGGAATCACACATCCCATTTATTTCTCTACAGCATTATAAACAACATCTGTGCCTCTGCTTTTCTGGCAAGGATGGAGCTGCTCAAATCTGAGATTTATACCGTGGTTTATCATCTTCCCAGGTGATTTTCATGGCAACCTTCAAAGCTTAAACCAAGAGCTTAAAGTGTTGCTCGAGTGTGATCGTAGATTGGCTTAAATAATGCCTTGAAAATCAGTTTACTCTCTCAGCTGCTTGGTGCAGTACAGACCCATGTTTGACACTGGGAGGGGTTCTGAATTTAATTAGGGGCATCACAGGGCATGACCTAGGGTTCGTCTGCATCGAAATGCCTTTTGTGGGAGCACATTTGAAATGGCCAAGCATATTTGTCATTTCTAGTATCGGGTGGTTATATTTTCTGCCTTGTAAAATGTAAGAGCTGAAGTTCTGCGTTATGTTTGTGCAGCATTTAAACCCAGGCCCTCTTACGAAGACCCCACTATCATGCTATGATTGAGTCCAGTTGTGGTTGGGATTCTGAACTCGTGCAACTCTTTGGCTTGGGCTGAAGAGCGGTTGGCAGCCTGCTTACTTCTTGTTGACTTAGACGTGAACCATGGCACCTGGAGTGCAGTTGGGGCAAATTGTCACTGACATGAGGGTGAGGTGAAAAGTATATGTCTTAGTCTTTTATCTTTCCTTTAGCAGCTAGACACATGTTTCCTTCATGCAAAGGGAAGAAAATCACAGGGACCCGTGCTTGTCTCCCTTTAGAACTCTCTAGAATTAGCTTGTCATGAAATGTAAAACGAATGTGCAATTGTAAAAACTGCTGCCAGCTCTTTCCTCGCTGCTGCCTGATGGCTAAGTAGATTTGGAAATGAAAGGGGTTATTATAAAGTGATTACTGAATAGCTAGGTATGTCATTTGAAACAAGCAGCTAAAACCTCTCTGTTAGACATTCAGGCTGTAGTCTTGTTTTGTATCATTCGTATTTAAGACATGATTTTGATTGTGGAGGAGTAATCAGTAATCAAGCACTAGGGGTAATTTAAGAAAAAAAAGTACATACTGGGTGATATTTTCTTTCATTCCTTATTAAAATACATTAGAATTTAAATGAGGCATTCTCTAAAAATGTGTAACTATTAAGTAGGTACCAAATATAAAAATCCAGATACCAGCTGGTTCTAGTTCAGAGTTGAAGATTCTTCACTTGACTAAAAACTTTTCTTTTAAAATTCAAGTAAAACCTATTATAAAATAATATGTTGAAAGTGGCATATATCAAAGAATGAATGGTTTAAAAATTATATGTCTTAATATCTTATTACTGTCAGTTTCGTAGGGGAGGGGAGATGCCTTGAAGAATCTTAAAAGGAAAACATGAAACCAAAATAAAATGAGGTTCAGCTAACATAGGCTTTTCCTTTATCCTTCTCTTTCTTCTAAATGCTCTTCCTTGGAACCACCATCTGTGTTAGTGGCTTGAACAGTTGCACAGCCTCCAAATCCTTCACCCCTGATCTTGAGCCTCAGGTTCCTCCTAGGCTCATGCTGGCTGTCCATTCGTGGACATCATGCAGGCAGCAAGCAGGTCCATCACAACCCCAGCTCTTCTCCCTCTGTCCCCTGTCTTGGCAGGACAGTCGCCTTCCTGTTCCTGGTCCCACCCTCCACTCCAGCCCCTGACCATTTAATGGATGACATTCCGTGGTGTATATCTCCAGGATGTTTTTTGGGCTGCCGTTTTCCTGGTACAGGCTGGCCTGGCCATCACCTGCAGGTCCGCCGGGGAGAGCCCAGCCTTGTACCCTTCCCTCCAGGCTCTCGCCTCCTCAGTCCACCCTCTACTGCCAGCTGGCCAGTCCCCATGTCTGACCCACAGGTCACCAGGCCTCCTCTCCCGACAGCTGAGGCCCCATGAGCCCCCGTGTAGGCCTAACCCTTTACTGTCTCCAGGACCCACACTGACCTCACACGGGGGAGGTCTGACGAGGACACGCAGGTCGTCGCCTAGTCCCTTTGCTCTGGTGGCCTTATCACCTTGTCTTAACCCCCGAGATAACTGAGCAGCCCGATCCCAACTTACTCCACGTCAAGAACTAGATGCCTGTCTATTGCGGTATTGGACCCTCTTGCTTTATGACATGCCTGATACTTCCCCTGGAGCACATTCTATGCCTAGGACCTTGCTGGTCACTGGTAGAATCTCCTAATGTTACCCTGACCCCTCTGTTTTAGTCTCTGCTGAATGGACATGTTATGGGACCACCCAACATTGTGTCTTCATTTATCAATCGTCTATTCCACCAGGAATCTCTCTCCTCTCTCTCTATTATTTGGTCCCATGATCATATCTTTATAATATATGCCTCCTCTTCTGGTTCATTAGGAGTAAGCTTTGTGTGTACTATGTTGACTTCTTTTTTAAAATTTATTTATTTAGATTTTTAAAGTTCTTTTTTATATCATCCACATTGGGGGAATGCTTATCCTCTACTCCTGATGCTTCCATGGAGAGGAAAGGCCCCGGTCCCCTCTTCTGCCCTCTATGAAAGATAAACAAAGCCAGATA
This sequence comes from Grampus griseus, assembly GCF_964374135.1. NCBI lineage: Eukaryota > Metazoa > Chordata > Mammalia > Artiodactyla > Delphinidae > Grampus > Grampus griseus. Next base: position 30,706,748 of record NC_139006.1, on the reverse strand, counting down.
CTAGTTAAAGAGGCCAGGACAGATTTTAATCAGAAATCCACTATTGTACTAGGGAAATGAGTCCAGCATGAACTGAACTCAGCTTGGATTTGCTCAGAGGTGACTGGGCCTTTACAGGAAGGATGAGGGGGTGGGAAAGGGACGATGGGGGCTCAGTAGGGTCAGGGAAGTGAAACATTGGTCTGTGTAACACCATCTGGTTTGCTGACTGGTGCTTATGGAATAAGTCAGGTCCTCCCGTCCACAGAAGCTGGGAGCTGGGGCCCTGTCCTCAGGTGTCGCTGGGACCAGCATCCGTTCTCCAGGCAGCCTTGAGTTTCTCAGGGGGTCTGGGGTCCCCTAGGGATGCAGCCTTGAGCTGTTAGAAATTATGTCCGTCTTTGTTCAAGTCTCTGTGGGCCCAGGTGGGGGCCTGGTGGAGAGGAGGACCCAGAGGAGCCTGACTGGGGTTTGGTCCCAGAGAGAATCCTGTCCCTTCTTCCTCCTTCCCGTGTGAGCAGCAGGGACTCGTTGGACTGGTGGCATCTGGAAAAGGAAGTGAGGACGTTTGACCAGCTTCTTCTGGGCATCGTCCTCAGGACACAAATGTTCTTTCATGCAACCATGGATACATAGACCTTCCCTAGGCGGGGGTGGAGAGAGCTTGTATCTGATGGTGAATGAAGGGGTACGTGTGCATTTAATTCTAGAATGGATTCATTGTACAACTGCAGTAATCAAGGCAGTGTGGTGTTGGCATAAGGATAGATGTATAGAGAAATGCAATAGAATTGAGAGTTCGGAAAAAAAAAACCTTATTACATTTATGGTCAGTTGATTTTAAATGAGGGTGCTAAGACCATTCAGTGGGGAAAATAAAAGTCTTTTCAGCAAATGGTGCTGGGACAAGTGGACATCACATGCAAGAGAATAAAGCTGGACACCTTCCTTATATCATTGACAAAAATCACCTCAAAACGGATCATATATCTAAATGTAAGAGCCAAAATTATACAACTCTTTAAAGAAAAATAGGTATAAGTCTTTGTGACGTTTGTGTGGATTAGGCAATGGTTTCTTAGATATGGCACTAAAAGCATAAGTGAAAAAAGAAAAAAACAAACTGAACATCATTAAATTTAAAACGTTTATGCTTCATAGGACACCGTCAAGAAAATTAAAAGACAGTGCAGAGAATGGGAGAAAACTTTTGCAAATTATGTATCTGATAAAGGACTGGCATCTAGTATATAGAACTCCTACAGCTCAGTAATAAAAGACAAGTAACCTAGTTTAAAAAAATAGGCAAAGGATTTGAATAGACATTTCTTTAAAGAAGATATACAAATGGCCAGTAAGCACAAGCAAAGATGCTTAACATCATTAGCCATTAGAAAAATGAAAACCAAACCCACAGTGAGATACCACCTCATATCAACCAGCATCCCTTTAAAAAGATAAAATTAAAAATGGGAAAATTAACAACTGTTGCCAAGGATGTGAAGAAATTGTATCCCTCATACATTGCTGCTACTTTGGAAACAGTCTGACAGTTCCTCAAATGGATAAGTTACAACATGACTCAGTAATTCCACTCTTAGCTACAGACCCAAGAATGTACGGAGGACATATGTCCACACAAAAACTTGTACATGAATGTTCACGGAAGCATTATTCAAATGTGGAAATAGTCTAATATTCTCATCAGTTGATGAATGGATATAAAACTTGTATTATATCTATACAATGGAGTATCAATTGGAATAAAAAGGAGTGAAGTACTGAAAAATGCTACAGTATGGATGAACTTTGAAAATGTCATACAAAGTAAAAGGAAGCCAGTTACAAAAGACCATGTGTGTATGATTCCGGTTATATGAAATGTCCAGAATAAGCAAATCTATAGAGTGGATTAATGGTTACTGATGGCTGGAGGTGGTGGTGTTGGTGGCAATTGAGGAGTGACTGCTAATTGATATGTAGTCTCTTTGGGGGGTGATAAAAATGTTCTAAACTTAGACCGTGGCGATAGTTGCACAACTCTGTGAATATAGTAAAAAACATTGAATCATGCAATTTGAATGGGTGAATTTTATGGCGTGAATTAAAGCTCAAAAAGGTGTTGAAAAAAAAAAGGGCTTAAATGATTGTAATAGCAAGCTTATCTGGCCACAGATATAAGCTTTTCTCTTTAATCACCTTTATCAGCATAAATCTGATAGCATGATCTTCACCTGTCTAAAATCAATGGGTCTCTGTCCCTCAGTTGAGAACCTAAAGGGAAGACAGACTATTATGTATTGGCTTCCTAAGACCTCAACGTTATGCATAGCTAAGGATACCTTGTCTCTTGCATCTTGTATTATTTTATCTTGTATCCACCTTGTAGCTAGACTGTTGTGTTTATATTTCTTCATTGGTGCCCAATTTTTGTGAGGCAGTTGTGGAAGAAATGTGATTATTTATCAGCAGCCCCTCCCCATGACCCCCAATCTGTTGGTCATCCATGATATGACTTCCTGACTTGAATCCATTATCTTTTTCAATCATCATTTATTGTATTCTCTCATCTTCACCCCCGCAAGGAGGTCTCGTCTCCCCAGTGTGGCAAATTAACTCTCACAGCATTGGAGGAATAAATGTGATCATATTCAGTGGGGCTCCTCAAAATCCAGATTCCTGGACGTCCAACCCAAAGCTCAGCATTGCCCCCTCCTCACACCACCCAGGTTCGCTCCTACCACATCTGACCCAACATGTGCTCTGGCTACGAGGTATTCGTAAGTGAGAACGTGTCTGGAAATTCAGGAAAATGAACGCTACACCAAAGAAAGGTTGCTTTTACTTTATGAAGACTATATTCTTTACCAAGAATTCAACTTCAGAAAGGATGAAAAAAGCTAAGATATGTCATACTGTTTATCATATCAATAACTAATTAGAATTATTATCTGTGGATCCTCATGAAAATGTCTAATTTTCAATATGTAAGAATCATGAGTATTTTTTAACTAAACATTAAATGGCAAATGAGTCATCTATCTTATTAAGGTTATATAATATATTCCATAGTTTTTAAGCCACTTCTAAGAAATACTCAAATGCTCGAGGAAGCATAGTTGTAATTTTTTAAAACAAGTTTTTGTGGCAAGTTAACAGAAATAAAAGATATATGTATCAATGAACTGTGATTTATTTTCAAAAGTTGAGTGAGGAATGAGCTGTAATAAAATCCTTATTTGTGATCGTTTCCTTGTTCTTTTATTAAAGAACAGTTCTTTCCTTAAAGATAGAAAAGGCTGAGGGAACACTCTGGTGATCCAGTGGTTAGGACTCCGAGCTTTCATTGCCAAGGGCCAAGGTTCAATTCCTGGTCAGGGAACTAAGATTCCACAAGCTGTGCATTGAGGCCTAAAAAGAAAAAAGAAAACATGGCTGAATTGTGTGCTCCCCAAAATTCAATTCAGAATGTGACTGTATTTTGAGAAAGGGTCTTTAAAGAAGTAATTAAGTTAAAATGATGTCATTAGGGTGGCCCCTAATCCAATATGACTGTTATACCTTATAAGAGGAAATTGGGACACAGACATATACAAAGGAAAGACACAGGAAGACACAGGAAGAAGATGGCCACTTACAAGCCAAGGAGAGAAGCCTGGAACAGTCCTTCCTTCGTGGCCCTCAGAAGGATCCAACCCTCATGACAACTTTGTCTCAGACTTCTAGCCTCCAGAACTAGGAAAAAATTAATTTCTGTTGTTTAAGCCATACAAAAAAGATAGAAAACATGGCAAGTTAAAAAAAGAAGAGGTAGCACCAAACAACACAGCACACTTTCTCCAGATGTCATATTAATAGTGTATGTCTGTCCATGTCTGTAATTCAGGGATTCCTTACCAGGTGGGGGGAGGGTTGGCCCCAGATCACCTGGGCAACTGATTGCTGACCCCTTTGTCCTCCCCTGGGGAGCTGAGCATCAGAGTCTAGGGAGGTGGAGTAGTGGGGTCGACACATGGGGTTTTTTTGGGGAGGGTTGTGACCCCACCCCCCCAATCTTTATGGACTGCAGAGATCAGGATTTGAGTGCTATGAAGTCAAGAGACAAAGGTTCATTTGAAGGAGAAGTTTGGGGTGGTTACTGATAAGGGGTACGGGCAGACGACAGGCCTGCAAGAGTGTTGCAATAAGTGACTATGAATCAGTACATCATTAATAAGTCATCCATTGATTTTCTGGCTTCCAGGAAAACAAACAAAAAAATCCACATTGCCTTTCCATTTTGTAAATGAGAAAATTGCACTTTTTCATATTACCTGAGACTTCATATTTGAAAAGGTCAGAAAAATAACACTGCAAAGTAAGACAGATGGGAAAAGGGAGATGATTCCACACAGAAACTACTTTTAGGGTCAAGTTGATGCTAAAATTTGATAGCAAAATATGGAGATATCTCAGCAGAGAGGTAAACTATGCCATATTTACAAAAAGGGCAAGTTTTTTAAGTTGTTTGTTGATTGAGGGAACAGAGATAATTTCAAGTTAGAACCTTTGTTTTCTTTTTTCTTACCTTTTTAAAGCAAAGGAAACTGATTCCTTTCTTCCCATGGAAATCCCTCTTTCTGTCCTAATATTAACACCCTCAGTGGGCTGCTGGCAGCATGCTGTCCTTCTAGAACTGAGTTTTCTACCCTTTCATTCCCCAAGCATCCCTAGAAGGTTAGAAGGATGGAAAACTTAGCTTATTAAATACAAACTTGTCCATCATATGTGAATTTAAATGGAGGAAAATTCTTTTTAAAACAAGCTTTTGACGAAAACACAGAAGAATTGTTATACAGTGGTCCCCCCTTACCTGCGGTTTCAGTTACCCTCGGTCAACCATAGTCCAAAGGTATTAAATGGAAAATCCCAGAAATTAACCATTCATGTTTTAAACTGGGCACCATTCTGAGTAGTGTGATGAAACCTGTCACCTTCCAGTGTGTCCTGCCCTTAGTCACTTAGTAGTGGTTTACCAGATTGACTGTCACGGTATCACAGTGCTTGTTTTCAAGTGACCCTTATTTTACTTAATAATGACCCCAAAGTGCGTGGCAATTGGGATGTGCCCAAGAGAAGCCGTAAAGTGCCTCCATTAAGGGAAAAGATGAACGTCCTCTACATAATAAGGAAAGAAAATAAATTGTATGCTGAGGTCGCTAAGATCTCTGGTAAGAATGAGTCTTCTATCCATGAAGTTGTCAAGAAGGAAAAAGAATTCTGTGCTAGTTTTGCTCTCACACCTCAAGCTGCACAAGTTATGGCCAGAGTGCATAATAAGTGCTTAGTTAAGATGGGAAAGGCATTAAGTTTTACAATCAGATATTTTGAGAGAGAGACCACATTCACATAACTTTTGTTGCAGTATATACTAGTAATTGTTCTATTTTATTATTAGTTATTGTTGTTAATGTCTTACCGTGTCTAATTTATAAACCTTATTATAAGTCTGTTTGTATAGGAAAAAACATAGTGTTAGTACTATCCCCAGTTTCAGGCATGGACTGGGGGTCTTGGAAGTTACCTTCCTTGGGTAAGGGGGCCTAGTGTATATAGCAATAAATCTAGCAGAGTTGAGTGTGGTCTTTTGTGAAGCCATTTGCACACATTCACAAATAATTTCAAACAGAAAACTGTGTAATCATAAAAAAAATTGTAAATACTACAGTAGGAGGGTCTGAACAGGTAAAAATGTTTTTGAAAGATTTATCTGCTTAATATCAACTAGCAGAGAGAATGGTTCATATGGGTAAAACTAAAATTGCGTTCAATTGGCTTTTTTCAACACTAATCACATTACTTCTGTAACCGGAAGTGACTGGTTTGGGTACTATTTTGCTCTGGGTGAAATATCAGATCCAAACTTCTAAGGCTTTTTCGTGGGCATCACAGCTTTATGAGGGTTAGAGAAGGTCAAAACACATTCCAAACGAAGTTTTGACAGTTCTGAAAAACTCTGTGAAAATCATTTGCCTCCTCCTTTAATATAGCCTGAAATAAATACTAAGAAAGTCTTTTACTGGAGAATCATTTTTATTTCATACAACAGTTTCTTATAAAGTTCATCTATAGGATGAATTACAATTCGTTCATTCCAGGGCATCAAAACAATTGAAGATCCTAATTTTAGTGTACAGCAGTAGTGTTCCTCGTGCAGGGATGAACTTTACACTTTGGAAATGTCACCAAGGAACTCAGGCAGAAATGGACTATTCTGGTTGTTAGGAGAGCCATGTTTATAAAGCAGCAAGTAAGACAGAGGTGCAAGTCACAACACAGAACTTAGAAAGGCTTTTCATAGAAAACTGGTAAATACTGGAGAAGAGATGTTTTCTGAATTGACTTACGAAAACAAAGGAACTGAGCTAGACGCTTGGTATTTATTATTCTGTTAGCATCCTTTTATCAAATGCATTGATTAGTAAACAGGATTCTTCTAGGATAAAGCATTCCTGTTAGACATGGGATCAGTAGTCAATAAACTTGATTGTTACAGAAAACAAGAAAACATATAGAAACATAATCAACATATGAACATGAGGATTTTGACATTGTGGGTGTATGAATGTCTGAGTTTTTATTTTAACTAAGAAGAAATAGTCATAAAAGAGATTGATTTTTGAACCAAGATTGAAAGGGATTGAAGGCTACTTTTTGGCAGATAAAAAGGTGACTATTACTGAGAACAGAGATGTTAATTTTGGAGGGAGAACGGTATTTGGGATACGGCAGACAGACTCACCCGACTGGTGAGGAAAGCGAGAATGGTTATGATCTGTTTGGCACTTGTGACTTACTCATGGAATCATTCTTACTTGGTTCCTATGATAAGGGTGCATCAATTAGAAGTCCTCGGATTGATTCAGATGAACTTGTAAAAAAGCAAAGGTATGAGGGACAGATAAGATTAGGGAGGAGTAGCTAGAACTGGTACCTTCGTGAAAATGCAATTTTAAGTACTATATGTGGATATATGAATGTGAAGTTAATATTCATGATTAAATGGTTAAATGAGTAAATGGTATTAGTTTGCTGAAAAAAAATCCACACACTTCTGTCAACAAGCACACCTCACAGCATATGCACTTCTGCAGACCTGCTCTATCAGAAGTTATAAAATCGTCCATTAAATTCTCTCAGAACTCTTAGTGTGTGCAGCATATATAGGTCTTTTTGGTCATGGAACTTGCACATTTAGAACAGCACATAAACATATGCATGTAGACATACACACACAAGCACACTGATTCCAGCAGGGCCACGGCATATGGTTGTGCAAGCCGTGCACCGCATAAACATGCAGTGCCGATTCATAGCATAGATTTGTATATTTATTGTGCAGTTTTCCAGCAGGTGACAATAAGTGCCTTGAGGATGGGCCGGCCATGGCCTTGGACAGTTGGTTACCTTCCTCATGCTCTTTCCCTCCTCGCGTAGCTGTCCTGAGTTCCGTTTTGGACCTCTCTTCGAGTATCCAAGAATGAAAGAGAGTGAGGTTCAGAAGTTTGGGCAGGGCAGGAGAAGCAATAACTGTACCCTAAGTGGCCAGAGCCAGGCCTGAGACTCAGCATTCAGGATCCAGATGTCTGGTTTCAGGGGTGAGAGCATCGCTGGTGTGATGCCTGTTACCCCTTGTGAGTACAGGGCTTTGTAAAGCTCTTCAGGTCACAGGCCTCCAGCCATGGGTATGTATCCAGAAGAGTTAAATCTTCAATGAGACATTGTCTTGCTTCCATTAGGTCTGGCTGATAGTAACCATAGTCTCTCTCTCATAAGAACCAAAGGTAGACTGCTCTTCAGGAAGGGAACTTCAAAGTGCCAACAGTGTTTCTGGGATATTCATGCCTTCCCTGTAATAATATTCTTTTAAGTTATTATGCAATATTTGATAGTAACAAAAGAGTAGAAGTAATCTACCTAAATTGTACAGCATAATAATAATTGACTCCTTGGCTTAAAATAGAGCATCCTTAGAACCTCTGGATCTAACTGCAAGCTTCTCATTTTATCCCTCTTCCTCTAGATCTGAGATCAACAGTATTCTGAGTTTTCACGTAAATTTGTCCTTTGTTTTTCTCTTCTTTTGCTGTTAAAGTGGTTTTAACACATATGTATGTTAATTCCCTTTTGCTGATTTTTCACTTCTATAAAATTTTTTAATAGTTCTCTACTGTGACTTGACAAGTTTTTCACTCAATTCTGTATTTCTAAGATTCATTATTGCTTCATTCATATTCACTAGAGAATACTTTTCTTTTTTATTATTTTTTAATACAGCATGTTCTTATTAGTTAATTATTTTATACATATTAGTGTATATATGTCAATCCCAATCTCTCAATTCATCCCAACACCACCACCATCCCCCCCCATCCCCGCTTTCCCCCCTTGGTGTCCATATATTTGTTCTCTACATCTGTGTCTCTATTTCTGCCCTGCAAACTGGTTCATCTGTACCATTTTTCTAGATTCCACATATATGCGTTAATATACAATACTCGTTTTTCTCTTTCTGACTTACTTCACTCTGTATGATAGTCTCTAGGTCCATCCATGTATCTACAAATGACCCAATTTTGTTCCTTTTTATAGCTGAGTAATATTCCATTGTATATAGGTACCACATCTTCTTTATCCATTTGTCTGTCGATGTATCTACAAATGTATCTACAAATGACCCAATTTTGTTCCTTTTTATAGCTGAGTAATATTCCATCGTATATAGGTACCACATCTTCTTTATCCATTCGTCTGTCGATGGGCATTTAGATTGCTTCCATGACCTGGCTATTTTAAATAGTGCTGCAATTAACATTGGGGTGCATGACTGTTTTTGAATTATGGCTTTCTCTGGGTATATGCCCGGTAGTAGGATTGCTGGGTCATATGGTAATTCTATTTTTAATTTCTTAAGGAACCTCCATACTGTTCTCCATAGTGGCTATATCCATTTACATTCCACCAACAGTGCAAGAATGTTCCCTTTTCTCCACACCCTCTCCAGCATTTATTGTTAGTAGATTTTCTGATGATGCCCATTCTGACCGGTGTGAGGTGATACCTCATTATAATTTTGATTTACATTTCTCTAATACTTACTGATGTTGAGCAGCTCTTCATGTGCCTCTTGACCATCTGTACGTCTTTGGAGAAATGTCTATTTAAGCCTTCTGCCCATTTTTGGATTGGGTTGTTTGTTTTTTTAATATTGAGCTGCATGAATTGTTTATATCTTTTGGAGATTAATCCTTTGTCCGTTGATTCATTTGCAAATATTTTCTCCCATTCTGAGGGTTGTCTTTTTGTCTTGTTTGTAGTTTCCTTTACTGTGCAAAAGCTTTGAAGTTTCATTAGGTCCCATTTGTTTATTTTTGTTTTTAATTTCTCAATGGTGAAAAATTGAAAGCATTTCCTCTAAGATCGGGAATGAGACAAGTATGTCCACTCTTGCCACTATTATTCAACATAGTTTTGGAAGTCTAAGAGGTGGGTCAAAAAAGATCTTGCTGTGATTTATGTCAAAGAGTATTCTTCCTATGTTTTCCTCTAAGAGTTTAATATTGTCTGGTTTTAATTTAGGTCTCTAATCCATTTGAGTTTATTTTTGTGTATGGTGTTAGGGAGTGTTCTAATTTCATTCTTTTACATGTAGCTGTCCAGTTTTCTCAGCACCACTTATTGAAGAGACTATCTTTTCTCCATTGTATATCCTTGCCTCCTTTGTCATAGATTAGTTGACCATAGGTGCGTGGGTTTATCTCTGGGCTTTCTATCTTGTTCCATTGATCTATGTTTCTGTTTTTGTGCCAGTACCATATTGTCTTGATTACTGTAGCTTTGTAGTATAATCTGAAGTCAGGGAGTCTGATTCCTCCAGCTCCGTTTCTTTCCCTCAAGACTGTGTTGGCTATTGGGGTCTTTTGTGTCTCCATACAAATTTTAAGATTTTTTGTTCTACTTCTGTAAAAAATGCCATTGGTAATTTGATAGAGATTGCATTGAATCTGTAGATTGCTTTGGGTAGTACAGTCATTTTCACAATATTGATTCTTCAAATCCAAGAACATGATATGTCTCTCCATCTGTTTGTCTCTTCTTTGATTTCTTTCATCAGTGTCTTATAGGTTTCTGAGTACAGGTCTTTTACTTCCTTAGGTCGGTTTATTCCTATGTATTTTATTCTTTTTGTTGCTATCATGAATGGGATTGTTTCCTTAATTTCTCTTTCTGAACTTTCGTTATTAGTGTATAGGAATGCAGTAGATTTCTGTGCATTAATTTTGTATCCTGCAACTTTTACCTAATTAATTGATAGGCTCTAGTAGTTTTCTGGTGGCATCTTTAGGATTTTCTATGTATAGTATCATGTCATCTTCAAACAGTGACAGTTTTACTTCTTCTTTTCCAAATTGTGTTCCTTTTGTTTCTTTTTCTTCTCTGATTGTCGTGGCCAGGAATTAACAAAACTATGTTGAATAATAGTGGTGAGAGTGGACATACTTGTCTTGTTCCTGATCTTAGAGGAAGTGCTTTCAGTTTTTCACCATTGAGAGTGAAGTTTGCTGTAGGTTTGTCATATATAGCCTTTATTATGTTGAGGTAGGTGCCCTGTAAGCCCAGTTTCTGGAGAGTTTTTAATCATAAATAGGTGTTGAATTTTGTCAAAAGCATTTTCTGCATCTATTGAGATGATCATATAGTTTTTATTCTTCAATTTGTTAATATGGTATATCACATTGATTGATTTGCGTGTATTGAAGAATCCTTGCATCCCTAGGATAAATCCCACTTGATCATGGTATATGATCCTTTTAATGTGTTGTTGGATTCTATTTGCTAGTATTTTGTTGAGGATTTTTGCATCTATATTCATCAGTGATATTGGTCTGTAATTTTCTTTTTTTGTAGTATCTTTGCCTGGTTTTGGTATCAGGGTGATGATGGACTCGTAGAATGAGTTTGGGAGTGTTCCTTCCTCTGCAGTGTTTTGGAAGAGTTTGAGAAGGATGGGTGTTATCTCTTCTCTAAATGTTTGATAGAATTCACCTGTGAGGCCATCTGGTCCTGGACTTTTGTTTGTTGGAAGATTTTTAATCACAGTTTCAATTTCATTACTTGTGATTGGTCTGTTCATATTTTCTGTTTCCCTCTGGTTCAGTCTTGGAAGGTTATTCCTTTCTAAGAATTTGTCCATTTCTTCCAGGTTGTCCATTTCATTGGCATAGAGTTGCTTGTAGTAGTCTTTTAGGATGCTTTGTATTTCTGTGGAGTCCGTTGTAACTTCTCCTTTTTCATTTCTAATTTTATTGATTTGAGTCCTTTCCCTCCTTTTCTTGCTGAGTCTGGCTAAGGGTTTATCAGTTTTGTTTATCTCGTCAAAGAACCAGCTTTTAGTTGTATTGATCTTTGCTTTTGTTTTCTTTGTTTCTATTTCATTTATTTCTGCTCTGATCTTTATGATTTCTTTCTTTCTACTAACTTTGGGTTTTGTTTGTTCTTCTTTCTCTAGTTCCTCTAGGTATAAGGTTAGATTCTTTATTTGAGATTTTCCTTGTTTCTTGAGGTAGGACTGTATTGCTATAAACTTCCCTCTTAGAACTGCTTTTGCTGCATCCCATAGGTTTTGGATCATTGTGTTTTTGTTGTCATTTGTCTCGAGGTATTTTCTGATTTCCTCTCTGATTTCTTCAGTGATCTCTTGGTTATTTACTAATGTGTTATTTAGGCTCCGTGTGTTTCTGTTTTTTTACATTTTTTTTCCCTGTAATTGATTTCTAACCTCATAGCATTGTGGTCAGAAAAGATGCTTGATATGATTTCAATTTTCTTAAATTTAACAAGGCTTGATTTGTGACCCAAGATGTGATCTACCCTGGAGAATGTTTAGTGTGCACTTGAGAAGAAAGTGTAATCTGCTGTTTTTGAATGGAATGTCCTATAAATATCAATTAAATCTATCTAGTCTATTGTGACATTTAAAGCTCGTGTTCCTTATTAATTTTCTGTCTGGATGATCTGTCCATTGGTGTATGTGAGGTGTTAAAGTCCCCCACTCTTATTGTGTTACTGTCGATTTCCTCTTTTAGAGCTGTTAGCATTTGCCTTATGTATTGAGGTGCTCCTATGTTGGGTGCACATATATTTATAATTGTTATATCTTCTTCTTGGATTGATCCCTTGATCATTATCCCTTGATCATTATCCCTTGATCATTATCCCTTGCCTCTTGTAACATTCTTTACTTTAAAGTCTATTTTATCTGATATGAGTATTGCTACTTCCAGCTTTCTTTTGATTTCCATTTTCATGGAATATCTTTTCCCATTCCCTCACTTTCAGTCTGTATGTGTCCCTAGGTCTGAAGTGGGTCTCTTGTAGACAGCATATATATGGGTCTTGTTTTTGTATCCATTCAGCAAGCTTGTGTCTTTTGGTTGGAGCATTTAATCCATTCACGTTTAAGGTAATTATCAATATGTAGGTTCCTATTACCATTTTCTTAATTGTTTTGAGTTTGTTTTTTAGGTCCTTTTCTTCTCTTGTGTTTCCCACTTAGAGAAGTTCCTTTAGCATTTGTTGTACAGCTGGTTTGGTGGTGCTGAAATCTCTTAGCTTTTGCTTGTCTGTAAAGCTTTTGATTTCTCCGTTGAATCTGAGTGAGATCCTTGCCAGGTAGAGTAATCTTGGTTGTAGCTTCTTCCCTTTCATCACTTTACATATATCGTGCCACTCCCTTCCATCTTGTAGAGTTCCTGTTGAGAAATCAGCTGTTGGCCTTATGGGAGTTCCCTTGTATGTTATTTGTCGCTTTTCCCTTGTTGCTTTTAATAATTTTTCTTTGTCTTTAATTTTTACCAATTTTATAACTCTGCATCTCAGCCTGTTTCTCCTTGGGTTTATCCTGTCTGGGACTCTCTGCGCTAACTGGACTAGGGTGGCTATTTCCTTTCCCATGTTAGGGAAGTTTTCGACTATAATCTCTTCAAATATTTTCTCGCGTCCTTTCTCTCTCTCTTGTCCTTCTGGGACCCCTATAATGCGAATGTTGTTGCGTTTAATGTTGTCCCAGAGGTCTTTTAGGCTGTCTTCAGTTCTTTTCATTCTTTTTTCTTTATTCTGTTCTGCGGCAGTGAATTCCACCATTCTGTTTTCCAGGTCACTTATCTGTTCTTCTGCCTCATTATTCTGCTATTGATCCCTTCTAGAGTATTTTTCATTTCAGTTATTGTATTTTTCACCTCTGTTTGTTTGTTCTTTAATTCTTCTAGGTGTTTGTTCTTTAACTCTTCTAGATCTTTGTTAAACATTTCTTGCATCTTCTTGATCTTTGCCTCCTTTCTTTTTCTGAGGTCCCGGATCATCTTCACTATGATTATTCTGAATTCTTTTTTCTGGAAAGTTGCCTGTCTCCACTTAATTTAGTTTATTTTCTGGGGTTTTATCTTGTTCCTTCATCTGGTACATAGTCTTCTGCCTTTTCATTTTGTCTGTCTTTCTGTGAATGTGGTTTTTGTTCCACAGGCTGAAGAATTATAGTTCTTCTTGCTTCTGCTGTCTGCCCTCTGATGGATGAGGTTATCTAAGAGGCTTGTGTCGAGAATTCTTTTCCATTGTATAAATATCTATCTGTTTTCTGGTCAGTAGATATTTAGATTGTTGGCATATTTTCCTTTCTTTTTTTTTTTTTTTTTTTTTTTGTGGTACACGGGCCTCTTGTTGTGGCCTCTCCCATTGCAGAGCACAGGCTCCGGACACGCAGGCTTAGCGGCCATGGCTCGTGGGCCCAGCCGCTCCGCGGCATGTGAGATCTTCCCAGACCGGGGCACAAACCCATGTCCCCTGCATTGGCAGGCAGACTCTCAACCACTGTGCCACCAGGGGAACCCACATTTTTCTTTCTTATTCTTTTGTTAACAATGCTGCTAAGAACATTTCTATACATATCTTCTGGTAACCCAGGGAAGAATTTCTCTAGAGATGTGTTTTTCACTCTTGTTGCAGTATGAAGTGTATTTTACATTGTGACACAGTCATACACTCACTTGTAAATTTACAGGAGTGTGTGTAGGTAGAACTAAAACAAAATCTGCACAGTCCTCACGTTTCAACCTAAAATGCACTCTAATGTTTTAGTTTCTATCTCTTTCTTTAAAATGAATGCTAATCTAAGACCTGAGGGATCCAGCCTGCATTCTGAAAAACACTCCTCTAATTCAGAATTTCTCAGACTTTAATGTGCACTAAAGATTTGGCTTCAGGAGGTCAGAGGTGTGGGCTTCCTGCTGGTACCACTGCTTATTGTTCACCGCTTGTAATAGAGAAAATGTAGACTCAACCTGTCTGCTCCTCAGTAGGGGCATGCCGAAGTAAACTATTGTTCATTTATCTACTGGAATTCGATACACCAGTTAAAATGATCTATATGATCTATCTATAGATATAAACTAGATCTATCTATACATATAAACTAGATCTGTGTATTTCAACTTGGCTGATGTTGAACCAGTCAAGTTGCAGAGAATGGTAGCATTTGTGTTAAATTTTAAGTATCCCAGATACATGTCATAAAAGTACAAAACCATGTCTGGGAGTGACACATAATAACCTTGAGGTAGCCTGCAAGAACATGGAAAGGATTTGTATCAGCACTATTTTATTTCTTTAATCAAAAGTGATCTGAAGCAAAACACCTATGTTAATATTTGATATTAGTAGGTGCACAGGTGATTGTTTTATTTTGTACTTTTCAATGGGCTTTAAAGGTCTTATTACTTAAAATTTCAAAAACTTTAAATTAACACCAGAAAAGAATACTTTGTATTTAACAGAATAATATCTTTCAACCATGGTGGGACTCCTACCTTTATTCTTTACAGTTAGTTCAGGTGGAATAAAATATGACAGATATTAATGTCAGTGAGTGCATTGTCAATGCCAGCATTTCTTTATTTTGGACGGTTGAAAACAGTAACTTGTTTATTCCCTCTTTTTTTCCAACCCCCATTCAACAAACTCTTTACTTGAGAACATTAAATCTTAAAATTGTTTTTAAAAGAATTTTTAAATTTTAATTTTTTAAAAATTATCCTAGAAGACTTGGTGACACTAGCCTAAAACCAGACACCAAGGGTGACTAACCAAAGACCCAAGATGTATCCTTTTACTTTAATTTTTTTAATGTACAAACCAAACCAAGAACTAAACAAAGCGTCTATACACAGTTACCTGTGTGTAGGGTTCCTGACACCACAGGTAAATGCTCCCTCCAGGCTGTCAGTGGTCACTCACGTTCAGAGCGTGAGTGCAGCCTTACCCTCTTGCCTGAGAGGGTCTCTGTTCTCACCTTGGTCTGTGTCCTAGTAATTTGTTATGTAAGATAATCTTTACATTTCCCATAAGACATGAATAGGAATTCCACCTTTCTACAGCGATCAAAATTAGAATCATCGGTAGAATTGATACGTGGAGAGTCCATTTCCCAGCAACATAATGTAGTGGGTCACTTACCTTTACGATTTAGGCTGAATCCAAACCACCACTTGGAAAACAGGAAAGACATTGTGAAGAATGTGTCCCTCCTAAACCAGGAGATCTGGGAAAATGTTTGCTTCTGTGTGAGGCTTGGCATGGCTGCCCTTGCCTTCATTTATTCAATGACTGTTTTTTCAGCTCTTCGTACTATTTTTGAAATTCAGCTTGTTTTTTAGGAAGAAACTATTCTTTTATATAGGACTGTGTGGTATATTTAAGAATAGATCATTTTCAAGTGCGTTTCTTGATTCTAATCATGATGTAAGAATTACTAATGTGAAAAGTATTTTGGTGGAAGAGGCTATTCAAATTCATGTCATTCTTATGACAAGTTTTCATTTATTTAATTACATCACAGGTATATAATGCTGTAGGTTAAAGGTTGATATATTTCAGAACTTTCAACTGCGCACAAAGGGTACTTTCTAAACTATGGAAAACATCGGCTAATTCAAAAACTATAGCTATGTTGCTTGCAAACAGTGCCATGTGCCTGGAACCTTTGCTGCTTAGGAATATTAAATGACTGGGTAGGCCAAGATAAAATACTAGTTAACCAGGTCTCTGCTCTGATTTAACTGAATAGTAAAGTAAATAAAGCTATTACCTAATTAGTTTGTGTGACTGGCAAGGCAGAAATTCAGTAGCTGAAGATGACAAAAGGGGCCCACCGTGCCATTCTGGTTGTTATTCCTTTTATTGTAATAGACCTCTGGCAAGTCCGTGAAGAGGCAGAAGAGAGAAACCTGTTAGCAGGAGCCTTGGTTTGTAATCTGTGTTTTTGATTATCAATGACAGGATTCTAAAATTACACCCAGATCTATCTCACAGGTTCTGAAATTGAGTTTCTGAAAAAGCACTGTAGTAGTAATGAAAGGTAAAGAGCAGAGTTCCAGAGAAATGAGCTGTGAATTGAACCTGCAATGGAAATTGATCCTATCAGTCAGTCTCTGCCCTTATCCGTAGAAAAAGAGGCCTGAGTGTAGAAGGAGGCGGGATCCCTGATTAAATAGGATGCCAAAGTGCCGGAGGCTAGGACCGGCTCGCTGGTCCCCCGGGTCAGGATTGCAAGTGTCAGACACTTCTGCTTGAAACCTGGCTCGAACTGGCAGAAAGAGAACAGAAGGAAAGATGCTGCCGGTGGTGCCAGCGAGGGAATCGGCGGGAGCTCCCTGCCTAGGCTGCGGGCGTGACAGCCACCGCACTCCTCAGGGACACCGTTCCGGTCTCTTGTCGTGAGCCTGTAGGCCCAGACTGGATCCGCTGGCCTTATGACTTGTGCCAACGGGGCCTTCATTTACCCATCCTACTGCGGGCCAAGGGGATGTGAAGAGAACTGGCCTTGGAATCCACACACATCCTCCGAAGCATCTTTAGGATTGTAAGAAAAGAGAGGCAGATATCCTCCAACTAGTAAATACAATTAACTACCCTGTTATCTGACTCTTAAGAGATTTATTTTGTGCACGTGGAATAGTAGTAATAGTATGCCAAATTTGGGGAGCAGTATTTGCATTTTGCTCCCAGAAATGCCTTGTGAATTGCAGTTAGCCGACTGAAATTCCGCATTTCTATCTATGAAGTTGCTGTTTATTTCCCGCAGTGTGTTCTATGTCGACAGCAATGCCCTTCAAAGTCTTCGGCGATCGTCAGCGTAACTCACTAGGGGAAGTGTCCCTGTGGAATGCCTCGTTCACAGCTTGCAGCACACTAATAGACACGGTTCCGGCGGAAACACTGAAGATGAAGGTGCTATAAAACACCAAATTAAGATGTAATCATTAGAAGCCATCACTGCATCAGAGCTCGGTTTTGCAGAATGGAAGAAGGAAAGGAGAAAAGGAGTAGTGAAATCCGGCAGTTTGCTTAGCATGAGTTGACAGGGTTGTCAGACGCCCTTAGTCACTGGACATAGCCTAACAGTGCTGTCGTCAAAGGGGATATTATCACAGGTACTTGGTAGCCCAGGACATTCAGTCTGTGTTATCAGATGTCATTTCCCATCTCACTTAGCGCTTGCCTTTGGGCCCTGGCAAGAGACAGTAGACTGTGTCGCCTGCATCGTCGTGTTGATTCAACTTCTCTCTTAAGCTGTTGACTAAAGGGAGAAGCGTTTAGGACTCATCCCTCCCCTTGTTGATAGGATTTGACTCCGCCATGTTGGTAGTGACATATTAAGAGACACAACAGAACTGTACTTACAGTAGGCAAAGGTCCACAAAGGGCACAGATGTAAATATTCTGTTTGGAAATGATATTAAAATACTTTTTAAAAAGAAAAAAAAAACAGAAGCAGACTTACAGATATCGAAAACAAACTTATGGTTACCAAAGGGGAAACGTGGGGGGAACGGATAAATCAGGAGCTTGGGATGAACACATACACACTACCATGTATACGATAGATAACCAACAAGGACGTACTGTATAGCACAGGCAACTCTACCCAATATTCTGTGATAACCTACATGAGAAAAGAATCTAAAAAAGAATGAATATATGTGTATGTATAACTGAATCACTTTGCTGTACACCTGAAACTAACACAACATTGTAAATCAACTCTACTCCAATAAAATAATTTTTTTTTTTTTTTGCGGTATGCGGGCCTCTCACCACTGCGGCCTCTCCCGTTGCGGAGCACAGGCTCCAGACGCGCAGGCTCAGCGGCCATGGCTCACGGGCCCAGCTGCTCTGCGGCATGTGGGATCCTCCCGGACTGGGGCATGAACCCGTATCCCCTGCACCGGCAGGTGGACTCCCAACCACTGTGCCACCAGGGAAGCCCTAAAATATTTTTTAAAAGAAATACTCTGTTTGGAATCTCTTCTCTAACGCGATTTTGTTTCAGTTGACTGGGAATAAGATGCAAGCCGGACACCACAACCTCCTTCCATCTAAGACTCAGAACTCAGCCTCTATCTCTGGTATCTTAATACCACTCATGACAGTAGGGGCTCTGGAGGCTTGGTCATGGACATGGTGCTAGGCTTAGCTGTTTGACTTGGCAAGTTTACAGAAGGGCATAATTTTACTGTGATGGAATTCTGAGAGGTAATAGAGGGGAGGGGAGCATGCATTTCAAGACAACTTGGCCAGTAAACACATAGAACCTGTGTTTTTTAGTCCTGGGGCTTAATTCACCTGTGTGTGTTCTTGGCTAAGGTGTATTAAAATGATGCAGGCTTCCTTCTGCAAGAGAAAGTAGTTTTTCTAGTGAAATTAAGTTAGGACTGCATTGCTAGTTGAAACTAATATCTGAAGCATTCAGTCATTTAGTAAGTAAAATTGATGAAAACCTTAGAACAGTCCTTGTGGAGACGTGTGATTAATAAGGAAAGGGTCAGAGAGATGCATGTTAATCTGTTTGTATAAGGGATCTGGAGCTTATTAAAAGTTTTTGTAAACATTCAACTAATGAAGCATTATATAAAATTAAACATTGCCTTTAAATGGTAAAAAGTCACTAGACTGAAAAACACCTACAGTGTTATTGCTAAGTAACTTATTTATATTTTCCCTAACACTGGTAATTTAAATATAAAAAATTGATTTGGTAAAAAGGAACATTCCATGAAAATCATCCACTCAGGATTCTCCTGGGAAATTTTTTCTCATTTGTCCTTGGTTCCTAGAGTTATTACAGGATAGAATAGCATGAATGGTCATTATTAACCTCGTGCTATGGTTTGGACAGATACCTGGCCGATAAATCCCATCTCACAAATATAAACCCAGAGCCTTATTTCACATGAAACTTTTTCATTTGTTGGAGGTCACAGGGAAAGGGGACATCTCTAAGTTCTCTCTAGGTCCCAAATGATGAAGAAAACAAGGAATTTATGCACAAATAAAAAGCAAGATATGAACTTCAATGATAGTCCAGACAAATTTCCAGTAGCTACAAAGTGTATGTGTGGTTGTCTGGAAAAGCTGGGCCGGGGAACGTGGCCTGGACCCCTCTTCTATGGAACCAGAAGGAGAAAGGTGAAGGATTCTTCCCAGCACTTTTGTCCCAAGATGAGATACACGGGACCTTTATTATAGTTTACATTCTTTGGTAATGTGTCAGGTGGAGTTTTAAGTATCTTTACATCCTGATTTCTTTTTATCCAATTTTCTTTATTTTGGTAGAGGCTCTGCAGTAGATTTGATAATGAAACATATGCTATTTCATTACCAGACATATGAATTCAGAGCCACAGTCAAACCTTGACCTTGGACAAGTTATTGAACCCACCGTGGCCACAATTTTTTCATTTCTATATTGGGAAGAATAGTACTTAAGCCACAGAATTGTTTGGAGGAATAGAGATTATATACAAAACAACTCACACATAGTAAGTACACACACAGTACGTGGTAGCTATTTTTTGTTTGTTTTGTTTTTGTTTTGTTTTGCTAATCAATGATTTTATTTTTTTATACCAATTACAGCTTTAATACACCCTATCCTTGTTTATTATATCCTACTCTTCCAATAATGTTCTTTTTATTTTACACAGCAGGTTCTTATTAGTCATCAGTTTTACACACATCAGTGTATACATGTCAATCCCAATCACGCAATTCATCACACCACCACCACGCCCCCACCCCCACTTTCTCCCCTTGGTGTCCATACGTTTGTTCTCTACATCTATGTCTCAATTTCTGCCCTACAAACCAGTACATCTGTACCATTTTTCTACGTTCCACATATATGCATTAATATACGATATTTGTTTTTCTCTTTCTGACTTACTTCACTCTGTATGACAGTCTCTAGATCCATCCACGTCTCAACAAATGACCCAATTTCATTCCTTTTTATGGCTGAGTAATATTCCACTGTATATATGTACCACATCTTTCTCCATTTGTCTGTCGAAGGGCATTTAGGATGCTTCCATGACCTGGCTATTGTAAATAGTGCTGCAATAAACATTGGGGTACATGTGTCTTTTTGAACTATGGTTTTCTCTGGGTATATGCCCAGTAGTGGGATTGCTGGGTCATATGGTAATTCTAGTTTTAGTTTCTTAAGGAACCTCCATACTGTTCTCCAGAGTGGCTATATGAATTTACATTCCCACCAACAGTGCAAGAGTGTTCCCTTTTTTCCACACCCTCTCCAGCATTTGTTGTTTGTAGATTTTCTGATGATGCTCATTCTAACTGAGTGATACCTCATTGTAGTTTTGACTTGCATTTCTCTAATAATTAGTGATGTTAAGCAGCTTTTCATGTGCTTCTTGCCATCTGTATGTCTTCTTTGGAGAAATGTCTATTTAGGTCTTCTGCCCATTTTTGCATTGGGTTGTTTGTTTTTTTAATATTGAGCTGCATGAGCTGTTTATATACTCTGCAGATTAATCCTTTGTCCGTTGATTCATTTGCAAATATTTTCTCCCATTCTGAGGGTTGTCTTTTCATCTTGTTAATGGTTTCCTTTGCTGTGCAAAAGCTTTGAAGTTTCATTAGGTCCCATTTGTTTATTTTTGTTTTTATTTCCATTACTCTAGGAGGTGGATCAAAAAAGATCTTGCTGTGATTTATGTCAAAGAGTGTTCTTCCTATGTTTCCTCTAAGAGTTTCATGGTGTCCGGTCTTACATTTAGGTCTCTAATCCATTTTGAGTTTACTTTTGTGTATGGTGTTAGGTAGTATTCTAATTTCATTCTTTTACATGTAGCTGTCCAGTTTTCTCAGCACCACTATTGGAGAGACTCTCTTTTCTCCATTGTATATCCTTGCCACCTTTGTCATAGATTAGTTTCCCATAGGTGTGTGGGTTTATCTCTGGGCTTTCTATCTTGTTCCATTGATCTATGTTTCTGTTTTTGTGCCAGTACCATATTGTCTTGATTACTGTAGCTTTGTAGTATAGTCTGAAGTCAGGGAGTCTGATTCCTCCAACTCCGTTTCTTTCCCTCAAGACTGCATTGGCTATTTGGGGTCTTTTGTGTCTCCATACAAATTTTAAGATTTTTTGTTCCACTTCCGTAAAAAATGCCATTGGTAATTTGATAGAGATTGTATTGAATCTGTAGATTGCTTTGGGTAGTATAGTCTTTTTCACAATATTGATTCTTCCAGTCCAAGAACATGGTATGTCTCTCCATCTGTTGGTATCATCTTTAATTTCTTTCATCAGTGTCTTATAGTTTTCTGCATACAGGTGTTTTCTCTCCCTAGGTAGGTTTATTCCTAGGTATTTTATACTTTTTGTTGCAATGGTAAATGGGTGTGTTTCCTTAATTTCTGTTTCATATTTTCATCATTAGCATATAGGAATGCAAGAGATTTCTGTGCATTAATTTTGTATCCTGCAACTTTACCAAATTCATTGATTAGCTCTTGCAGTTTTCTGGTAGCATCTTTAGGATTCTCTGTGTATAGTATAGTATCATGTCATCTGCAAACAGTGACAGTTTTACTTCTTGTTTTCTGATTTGTATTCCTTTAATTTCTTTTTCTTCTCTGATTGCCGTGGCTAGGACTTCCACAACTATGTTGAATAATAGTGCTGAGAGTGGACATCCTTGTCTTGTTCCTGATCTTAGAGGAAATGCTTTCAGTTTTTCACCATTGAGAATGATGTTTGCCCTGGGTTTGTCATATATGGCCTTTATTATGTTGAGGTAGGTTCCCTCTATTCCCACCTTTTGGAGAGTTGTTATCATAAATGGGTGTTGAATTTTGTCAAAAGCTTTTTCTGCATCTATTGAGATGATCATATGGTTTTTATTCTTCAGTTTGTTAATATGGTGTATCACATTGATTGATTTGCGTGTATTGAAGAATCCTTGCATCCCTAGGATAAATTCCACTTGGTCATGGTGTATGATCCTTTTAATGTGTTGTTGGATTCTGTTTGCTAGTATTTTGTTGAGGATTTTTGCATCTATATTCATCAGTGATATTGGTCTATAATTTTCTTTTTTTTAGCATCTTGGCCTGGTTTTGGTATCAGGATGATGGTGACCTCATAGAATGAGTTTGGGAGTGTTCCTTCCTCTGCAGTTTTTTGGAAGAGTTTGAGAAGGATGGGTGTTAGCTCTTCTCTAAATGTTTGATAGAATTCACCTGTGAGGCCATCTGGTCCTGGACTTTTGTTTGTTGGAAGACTTTGTTTTTTTTTTTTTTTTGCAGTAGGTGGGCCTCTCACTGTTGTGGCCTCTCCCGTTGCGGAGCACAGGCTCTGGATGCTCAGGCCCAGCGGCCATGGCTCACAGGCCCATCTGCTCCATGGCATGTGGGATCCTCCCGGACCGGGGCACAAACTCATGTCCCCTGCATCAGCAGGCAGACTCTCAACCACTGCGCCACCAGGGAAACCCTGTTGGAAGATATTTTTTTGTTGTTTTGTTTTTTGGCTTTTTTGCGGTACGTGGGCCTCTCCCTGCTGTGGCCTCTCCCGTCGCAGAGCACAGGCTCTGGACGCGCAGGCTCAGCGGCCATGGCTCATGGGCCCAGCCGCTCCGCGGCATGCGGGATCCTCCCAGACCAGGGCACGAACCCGTGTCTCCCGCACCGGCAGGCGGACTCTCAACCACTGCGCCACTAGGGAAGCCCCTGTTGGAAGATTTTTAATCACAGTTTCAATGTCATTGCTTGTGATTGGTCTGTTCATATTTTCTGTTTCTTCCTTGTTCAGTCTTGCAAGGTTATACCTTTCTAAAAATTTGTCCTTTCTTCCAATTGTCCATTTTATTGGCGTAGAGTTGCTTGTAGTAGTCTCTTAGGATGCTTTGTATTTCTGTGGTGTCTGTTGTAACTTCTCTTTTTTCATTTCTAATTTTATTGATTTGAGTCCTCTCCCTCTTTTTCTTGATCAGTCTGGTTAATGGTTTATCAATTTTGTTTATCTTCTCAAAGATAGCTTTACTGATCTTTGTTACTGTTTTCTTTTTATCTATTTCATATATTTCTGCTCTGATTTTTATGATTTCTTTTCTTCTGCTAACTTTGGGTTTTGTTTGTTCTTCTTCCTGTAGTTCCTTTAGGGGTAAGGTTAGATTTTTTATTTGAGATATTTCTTGTTTCTTGAGGTAGGCTTGTATAGCTATAAGCTTCCCTCTTAGAACTGCTTTTGCTGCATCCCATAGGTTTTGGATCATTGTGTTTTCATTATCATTTGTCTCTAGTTTTTTTTTGATTTCCTCTTTGATTTCTTCAGTGATTTCTTGGTTATTTAGTAACATATTGTTTAGCCTCCACGTCTTTGTGTTTTTTACTTTTTCTTCCATGTAATTCATTTCTAATCTCATAGCATTGTGGTCAGAAAAGATGCTTGATATGATTTCAATTTTCTTAAATTTACTGAGGCTTGATTTGTGACCAAGATGTGATCTATCCTGGAGAATGTTCCATGAGCACTTGAGAAGAAAGTGTAATCTGCTGTTTTTGGATGGAATGTCCTATAAATATCAATTAAATCTGTCTGGTCTATTGTGTCATTTAAAGCTTCTGTTTCCTTATTTATTTTCATCTTGGATGATCTGTCCATTGGTGTAAGTGAGGTGTTAAAGT
Organism: Grampus griseus; assembly: GCF_964374135.1. Classification (NCBI taxonomy): domain Eukaryota; kingdom Metazoa; phylum Chordata; class Mammalia; order Artiodactyla; family Delphinidae; genus Grampus; species Grampus griseus. The sequence continues at coordinate 30,682,685 of NC_139006.1, read as the reverse complement.
CCACCACTATTATTGTGTTACTGTCGATTTCCTATTTTATAACTGTTAGCAGTTGCCTTATGTATTGAGGTGCTCCTATGTTGGGTGCATATATATTTATAATTGTTATATCTTCTTCTTGGATTGATCCCCTGATCATTATGTAGTGTCCTTCCTTGTCTCTTGTAACATTCTTTACTTTAAAGTCTATTTTATCTGATATGAGTATAGCTACTCCAGCTTTCTTTTGATTTCCATTTGCATGGAATATCTTTTTCCATCCCCTCACTTTCAGTCTGTATGTGTCCCTAGGTCTGAAGTGGGTCTCTTGTAGACAGCATATATATGGGTCTTGTGTTTGTATGCATTCAGCAAGTCTCTGTCTTTTGGTTGGAGCATTTAATCCATTCACGTTTAGGGTAATTATCAATATGTAGGTTCCTATTACCATTTTCTTAATTGTTTTGGGTTTGTTTTTGTAGGTCCTTTTCCTTTCTTGTGTTTCCCACTTAGAGAAGTTCCTTTAGCATTTGTTGTAGAGCTGGTTTGGTGGTGCTGAAATCTCTTAGCTTTTGCTTGTCTGTAAAGCTTTTGATTTCTCCATTGAATCTGAGTGAGATCCTTGCCAGGTAGAGTAATCTTGGTTATAGGTTCTTCCCTTTCATCACTTTAAGTATATCATGGCATTCCCTTCTGGCTTGTAGAGTTTCTGCTGAGAAATCAGCTGTTAACCTTGTGGGAGTTTCCTTGTATGTTGTTTGTCGTTTTTCCCTTGTTGCTTTTAATAATTTTTCTTTGTCTTTAATTCTTGCCAATTTCCTAACTCTGTGTCTCGGCCTGTTTCTCCTGGGGTTTATCCTGCCTGGGACTCTCTGCGCTTCCTGGACTTGGGTGGCTATTTCCTTTCCCATATTAGGGAAGTTATTGACTGTAATGTCTTCAAATATTTTCTCGGGTCCTTTCTCTCTCTCTTCTCCTTCTGCGACCCCTATAATGCGAATGTTGTTGCATTTAATGTTGTCCCAGAGGTCTCTTAGGTTGTCCTCATTTCTTTTCATTCTTTTTTCTTTAGTGTGTTTTGCAGCAGTGAATTCCACCATTCTGTCTTCCAGGTCGCTTACCTGTTCTTCTGCCTCAGTTATTCTGCTATTGATTCCTTCCAGTGTAGTTTTCATTTCAGTTATTGTATTGTTCATCTCTGTTGTTTGTTCTTTAATTTTTCTAGATCTTTGTTAAACATTTCTTGCATCTTCTCGATCTTTGCCTCCATTCTTTTTCCGAGGTCCTGGATCATCTTCACTATCATTATTCTGAATTCTTTTTCTGGAAGTTTGCCTATCTCTACTTCATTTAGTTGTTTTTCTGGGGTTTTATCTTGTTCCTTCATCTGGTACAAAGCCTTTTCATCTTGTCTGTCTTTCTGTGAATGTGGTTTTTGTTCCACAGGCTGCAGGATTGTAGTTCTTCTTGCTTCTGCTGTCTGCCCTCTGGTGGATGAGGCTGTCTAAGAGGTTTTTGCAAGTTTCCTGATGGGAGGGACTGGTGGTGGGTAGAGCTGGCTGTTGCTCTGGTGGGCAGAGCTCAGTAAAACTTTAATCCACTTGTCTGCTGATGGGTGGGGCTGGGTTCCCTCCCTGTTGGTTGTTTTGCCTGAGGTGACCCAACACTGGAGCCCACCCAGGCTCTTTGGTGGGGCTAATGGCAGACTCCCTGAGGGCTTTCACCAAGGAGTACTTGCCAGAACTTCTGCTGCCAGTGTCCTTGTCCCCATGGTGAGCCACAGCCACCCCCCGCCTCTGCAGGAGACCCTCCAACACTAGCAGGTAGGTGTGGTTCAGTCTCCTGTGGGGTCACTGCTCCTTCCCCTGGGTCCTGATGCACACACTACTTTTTGTGTGCCCTCCAAGAGTGGAGTCTCTGTTTCCCCCAGTCCTGTCAGAGTCCTGCAGTCAAATCCCGCTAGCCTTCAAAGTCTGATTCTGTAGGAATTCCTCTTCCCATTGCCAGACCCCCAAGTTCAGAAGCCTGACGTGGGGCTCAGAACCTTCCCTCCAGTGGGTAGACTTCTGTGGTATAAGTGTTCTCCAGTTTGTGGGTCACCCACCCAACAGTTATGGGATTTGATTTTATTGTGATTGCGCCCCTCCTACTGCCTCACTGTGGCTTCTCCTTTGTCTTTGGAAGTGGGGTATCCTTTTTGGTGAGTTCCAGTGTCTTCCTGTCGATGATTGTTCAGCAGTTAGTTGTGATTCTGGTGCTCTCACAAGAGGGAGTGGGAGCACGTCCTTCTACCCATGGTAGCTATTATTTCTCAAGTTTTCATGCTTATTTTCACTTTCCAATTATAGATCTCTTTATATTCATAAATGGTGACCACATTCAGGAAAACAAAAATCAAAATATATGGATCAATTGTATGTATGGATATACTAAAGCAAAGTATTTTAGATTAGGTTTTCCCCAAACCTGTGAAAGGTAAATTCTTAGAACAGTGTAAGGTACATAATAAGGGCTCAGTAAATGTTATGTAGTTAGTATTACTGTATTTTCATCATCATTTCATAAACAAGTTTAAGCTTTCTCATAAACAACAAGGTCCTACTGTATAGCATAGGGAACTATATTTAATATCCTATGATAAACCACACTGAAAAGAATATTAAAAAAGAATGTGTACATATATACATATATATGTATAACTGAATCACTGTATAGCAGAAATTAACACAACATTGTTAATCAACTATACTTCAATAAAAGAAGAAATATGTATAAAAAGGAAGCCTTCTCTGTATATATTCTTCCTTTTAAGCCCATCAGAATGCTTATATTCCCTGCGTTTCATTTAGATTTCTAAGCTCGAAACTCTGTCCCTGGAGCTTGGACTAAGAAACAACACCAAGACCTGATCAGGGGTAGTAAAGAACTACTTCAGCATTGAGTGTGTGGAATTCTCTGCAAATCACAACCCAAAAAGGCCTGGAGTTCTGTTCAGAAGTTTATACTCTTTAATCATTGTATTATTTCATTCTGATTTCTCAAGCTTTTACTCTGTTTTCCAATTACATAATGATGAATTATCTTAAAAAGATAAAAAATATATACATCAACTAGCATTAAGACTGCTTTTGTGTATCAGAGCCCCAGAGGAAGGAGCCTTAGATAAAAGCACTGTATTTCTCTCTAATGAAAATTTTGGAAGTAGACCCTTCAGGGATGGTATGGTAGTGCGGTGATTATCAGGAACCCTGGGTTCTTCATCATCATTGCTTTGAATTCTTAATGTTTAAGCACATTATGGTCCATCATGGCTGCATGAGCGTGAGACACCCTATCCTCAATCAAGCTAATAGGAAGGAAGGAGGAACAAGGATGGCGAGCCCCTTCCTTTCAAAGACACTGCCCAGAATCCATTCTTGATGTCTCACATTGTATGCTATCCACCAGAACTTGGGTAGAAGGACAGACCTCACTGCAGAAGAGACTGGAAATTTTAGTCCTTATTCTGGGTGGCCTCATGCCCGTCTAAGATTTAGGTGTTTTATTCATATGGAAGAAGAGAAGACAAGATACTGGGGATAAGGAGGATTATCTGTGATACCTGGGCTTCACTGGAACTTTTATTATTATTTTCTCTCATGTTCTCTTTTTCCTTCTTTTGCATCTTAGATCCCATGCGCGGCCCAAGAAAATTGGAAGTCGTCGAAGTCAAATCTCGACAAATTACTCTCCGCTGGGAGCCATTTGGGTATAACGTGACTCGTTGCCACAGTTACAACCTCACAGTCCACTACTGTTACAAGGTCGGAGGGCAGGAACAAGTGAGAGAAGAAGTAAGCTGGGACACGGATAACTCACACCCTCAACACACCATCACCAACCTCTCCCCCTACACCAACGTCAGTGTGAAACTCATCCTCATGAATCCCGAGGGACGGAAGGAGAGCCAAGAACTCGTAGTACAGACAGATGAAGATCGTGAGTACTTTCAAGTGTTATGTTTATGGGAAACAGACAGTCTTTTTAAAAAGCAGCTCATGTTTCTTTCTAATTGAGATCTTTACACTGAAAATGGAAGGAAGAATTACTTACTGGGTTGAATAACACACATGTATATCTGTGCTGCTGTATACTGAAGCACTGATTAAAAGGGGTAAAGGGAATAAAGATCCAGAAGCTTATTTTAATTTTTATGAGTCATATAATTACTTTTCTACATATGATTATTCTGTATGGCTCTAAGTAGTTCTTCATTCAAGTTTTATCATCATGTTGGACTGAAGAACTGTTGTTCCGGGTATTCGATTATTTATAAGAAATGCTTATTCAAACAGCATTCTGAAACATTTTTCATAGTTCAGATAAAAATTCAGCCCCAAATAGAGGCTGCCCTTGCTGTTCAGCACAGTGCTGAGAAATTACCTCATTAGGTCGATGGTTATGTAATAGATCGTGCTTTTCCATAGGAACAATGCAGTAATTGGATATGACCCCAGTAACCAAGAATTTAATAAATAGACAGTGCATGTCACCAGCAACTCATCAAAAAAAGCAAATATACAGTTGCATTAAGCCTCTAAAATAATTTAAAATGGTAAAATGACACCTGGAATCCCATAGCATAGGTGTAAATGTGCTTTTACACTGATTATACAGGGGACTCTCATGTACAATAGTGAGTCCGTGTAGCACATAAAATACAGCGGTAGTTTGTCGTGTCTTTGGTTTAAAATTCATTTGCCAGGCATCAGAGTAAGTGGCAAACAACATGGGGAGCCACTTGCTTATTCCTGGGAAAAATAGATTTCACCTTTTTCTCTTCAAGCAGCTGATTATGATCTTTATTGATTGTAACATGTGTTAAATGTTTATCACAACACTATTTTTTCATTTAAAGAACTGACAAGGTATTTTTGAGTGTTGATGACCTATGCAACACCAGGCATATTGCTATAAAATAAAAACATGGAAACAGCCAGAGTAAATGGGAAGCTCGGCCACATCTTCTCTTTTCTTTTTTGTAGCCCCTCAAGTCCTGCCTGTGTTGGTTGCTCTCAAGTGGTTGTTTCACTACAGTTTTTTTTGTGAGAAGTATAGGTTGATATGAGTCACTCAGTCTAGGCTGAGCATGGAAGCCCTATCTCTGTTTCTACCAGCTCTTCCTTGTGTCCCAGGAGAGACTCAAGAAAGTTTCAGCACTGTCAGCAGGTCTTTTCTGGCCCCTTCCTCTCCTGCATTTTTGTATTTAATTTGGTCCTAACTCCTGTTGTTGCTACTTCCAAAATATTAGATTGTTCTTTTTTTTTGACTTAATTATTTTTATTATATTTCTGGTTTTCATATGAAGAAACTGAGTCAGAAAAGTGAATGGTAAACCCAGATGTCTGGTTCCAGAAACTGTGGCCTGTACTTCTATGTGCCAAAGTACTTCTAAGAACTTACTAATATGATCATTAGTATTCTAGAGGCCTTATTTATATAAACATTGATATTACTGTCTATTCTACCTTTCTGCCTTGAGGTATTTTTTTACAATCATTTTTTAATTAAAGTATAGTTAATTTACAGTGTTGTGTTAGTTTTAGGTTTACTGCAAAGTGATTCATTTATATATATATATATATATATATTCTTTTTCAGATTATTTTTCATTATAGGTTATTATAAGATATTAAGTATAGTTCCTTGTGCTCTACAGTAGGTCCTTATTGATTATTTAATACACGGTAATGTGTATCTGTTAATCCCAAACTCCTAATTTATCTCTTCCCTGCCCCCTACCTTTCCCTTTTGGTAACCATAAGCTTGTTTTCTATGTCTGTGGGTCTATTTCTGTTTTGTCAAAAAGTTCATTTGTATCATTTTTTTAGATTCCACATATAACTGATATCATGTGATATTCGTCTTTGTCTGACTTACTTCACATAATATGATAATAGATTGTTCCTTTCTCTCAACTTCCACTACCTATATCCAGATTTTATGCTGAAATTTCTGTAGTAGTTTCTAACCTTTTATTGTTTCAGCTTTGTCCAATTCCAGTGCCCTCTACTCGTTCCCTGAACTAATCTCTAAAATACATTTGCATCATGTTACTCTCTCCACAAGAGCCGTCAGTGAATCTCTTTACCCATATCTTGGTATTCCAGGCTCAGGCTCTAGACCAGGTAGCTTTTCCTCCCTGACAGTGCATCCTGCAGAGACGTGCCCTGGTGCTGGTCCTGCTGCCACACTCCATGCATCCTGAGTGCTCCTTCACTGTCTGTCCTCCTCTGCACATCCTCCCCACCTGGCTTGCTACATTCCATCCCCTCCATGACCCTCCAGAGTTCTCCTCAAGTTCAGGTCCTTCATGAAGCTGTCTTCAACTCTCTCACCCTCATTCCTCTCTCATCCTTCTGACCTCATTTGCACTTGACAAGATCTTTAAATCTCTGAGCCTTAATTTCCTCATCTGAGAAGCAAGAATAATACAGTTCTCCAGCATATTAGGGTTAGAAGCCATTTCCATCGAGTGCTATTTGTAGCTGCAGAGAGGGGCCTTTTAATAGGTGAGCGTTATTATTGTTATTGTAAGAATTCAGAGGAACTTATCGTGACCCTTTCTTTTTTTTTTTTTTTTGCGGTACGCGGGCCTCTCACTGCTGTGGCCTCTCCCATTGCGGAGTACAGGCTCCGGACGTGCAGGCTCAGCGGCCATGGCTCACGGGCCTAGCCGCTCCACAGCATGTGGGATCTTCCCAGACCGGGGCACGAACCCGTGTCCCCTGCATCGGCAGGCAGACTCTCAACCACTGCGCCACCAGGGAAGCCCTATCGTGACCCTTTCTTGTTCTCTCATTATGTTATATATAATTTTTTCCTCTTAACTGTAAACCACTTGAGAGAAGAAGCCATCTAATTTTCTTCTATAGCAATTTGCATGGTATTGAGTAGGTAATAAGCACTCAAAATACTTATTAGTCTTTAAATAAAATAGTAAAATTTTCTGATAATCATTTAATTCAGGCTTAAATCAACAGTAATGTTTCCATCAGTGAGAGAGGAAAGTCAAGTGCAGTCATTTCTAGAGATGAGAGATGTTTTGCTGAAGCATGAACTCACCAATACTTTTGGATTTCGAATTTACATGAGCTAATAATTCTGTTAAGTGCTGTTAAAACATAAGGTTAAATAAGTCACTTTTTTGTTTGTGTGTTTAAATTATCTTGCTAGTCCCTGGAGTTGGGGCATGCATTACTTCCAAATAAAAATCTATTGTTTACATAGCACACTGGCATCCAGTTCATTAGAAAAACTTTGATTTCAAATTATATTTCCTAACAAGAGCAAAAGAAAAAAAAGACTTCAAATAAGACAGAAAAAGAAAAATTGTTAATACCTACCGAGCATGAAGAAAAAAGAATTGAAGTGTCACTTTACTTATCTGCCATTAACAAAGGCTACAATTTGTTGTACATCGTGAGTTTTATTGTAGTATATTTTTATTGAAATATTATTTATTTCATCAGAAAATATGTGGGAAAAATTATCTTTTTATTACTGTTAAGAGTGTCACTAGACACTATAGGGCTCAATTCCATTAACTTAGATATTATGGTTCTATATCCCAAATCATGAATTCCTAGAACTTCTAAAAAAGGCACCAGACCTAAGTTCCTGTGAGGTACCAGTTTCCCTAATCTAACTAACTCTTCTGGTATTTTAATTCACTTGATCTGTTCCTGACCTAACAACAATTATATGAATCCCATTTAGGTTTTCCTGTTATTAACATTTTCATGATTACAAGCCCTCCAATACATTTTATTACATTCATCCTTTTAAAATATCCTCTGTTCAACATAATTTTGACAGTCTCTCTTTTTTTAAATTTTACTCTCATTTATACTAATCGAATGAAACCAAAGATTTGTTTTTTTCTAAGTTTTCACCCTCTTTACGTCTGTACATAGATTACTAAATATTTTCAGTTCAGAGATATTATCACAAAATAATAGAGCCACACATGCATCATAATTATCTTGATCCTGTGAGGAACCTGATGACATCAAAATAAACACTTTCAAGGTCAAGAGGAAGAGACTTAGTAGAGCTTTTTTTAAAAATTTTTATTTTATTTATTTATTTTTAAATTTATTTATTTTTGGCTGCATTAGGTCTTCATTGCTGTGCGTGGGCTTTCTCTAGTTTCAGCGAGCGGGGGCTACTCTTCGTTGTGGTGCGCGGGCTTCTCATTGCGGTGGCCCCTTTTGTTGTGGAGCATGAGCTCTAGGTGTGCGGGCTTCAGTAGTTGTGGCTCGCGTGCTCAGTAGTTGTGGCTCGCAGGCTCAGTAGTTATGGCGCACAGGCTTAGTTGCTCCGCGGCATGTGGGATCTTCCTGGACCAGGGCTCAAACCCGAGTCCCCTGCATTGACAGGCATATTCTTAACTACTGCACCACCAGGGAAGTCTGAGACTTAGTAGAGCTTTCTCTGGCATGGCCCATCGTAGTCCAACTTCTGATTGTGATGAGCATTTTAGTCTCAGAGCCCAGAATCCAAATTTTCTTAGAACTCACCGGTGTCATCACTTCTTAAATACCTTGTTTCTTTGCTTCGATGTAGTTTCACATCAATTCCTTCAACCTAAGACAAACGATTAGTTTCACATTTATATATTTTTTAGAGTTTGGACATTAGGGGTCAACTTACTCCAACTTCCTCATTTTAGAAGTGAGGCAACTGAGACCTAAGGAGGGTCCGTGCATTGCCCAAATTTCACAGTTTATTCACTGGAAAGTCTTAAATCAGAACCCAGGCCCCCCTATCTGAATCAGTGATTTTTTTTTCTGCTAAACTCTCCTTAGTTCTGTTTAGAATAACTATCAATATAAATGTCCTAGATCTACCTTTAAGTAGCCCCTCAACTAAACAAATGTGTATTGCCTATGAGTCCTTTTGTAATTCTGGTCAGTCTTTCTAGTCTGAGGAGATCTCACCAACCCTTAGAGGGCTATTCATACCCTCCACAAGCTAACCAAACATTTCTTTAGCCCCCATGTTTTAAACTTTATTGAGATATGTTTATACAGTCATGATTTGATTTGTGTTGTTTCTACTTTTTAATTATTATGAATAATGCTCCTCTTAATATTTGTGTACAAGCCTTTGAGTGACATGTTTTCAGCTCTCTTGGATATATACGTAGGAGTGGAATTGCTGGGTCATATGGTAAGTTTATCTGTGTTTAACCATTTGAGGATCTGCCAGACTGTTTTCAAAGTAGCTTTGTGATTTTACATTCCTACCAGCAGTGTATGAGGGTTCCACTTTCTCCACATTCTTGCCAATACTTGCTATTATCTGTCTTTGGATTATAGCCATTCTAGAGGGTGTGAAGTGCTATCACACTGTGGTTTTGATGTGCATTTTCCTGCTAGCTAATGATGTTGAGCATCTTTTCACGTGCTTATTGGCCATTTGTATATCTTTTTTTGGAGAGCTGTTTATACAGATCCTTTGCCCGTTTTTAATTGGATTATTTATCTTTTTATTGGGATTTCATAGTTCTTTATGTATTTTAGATACAAGTCTCTTGACCGATACATGATTTGCAAAAGCTTTCTGCCTTTCTGTGTGTTGTCTTTTCACTTTCTTGGTAGTGCCCTTTGAAGCACAAGAGCTTTTCACTTTACTGATGTACAGTTTATCTATATTTTCTTTTCTTATTTTTGTTTTTGGTGTCATATCTTTGAAACCATTGCCTAATACAATGTCATGAATATTTACACCTATATTTTCTTCTAGGAGTTTTGTAGTTTTAGCTCTTATATTTAGCTCTTTAATCTATTTTGGTATAATTTTCGTATTTGGTGTGAAGTAGGAAACCAACTTCGTCCTTTTACATGTGGATATCCAGTTGTCCTAGCACCGCTTGGAAAAATTATTTTGACCCCACTGAACTTTCTTGGCACTTTCGATAAAAATCAATTGACTATAAATGTGGGGCTTTATTTCTGTACTCTCAATTCTGTTGTACTGATCTATCTGTCTATCCTTATGCCAATATCATGATGTCCTAATACTGTAGCTTTTTAGTAAATTTGAAATTGAGAAGCCTGAGTCCTCTCAAACCACTTTTTGATTACTCACACCATCACCAAAAAGTTTGATCGCACCATCCCCAAATATACGCGTACTTATAGGCAGTACAGATATACTGGTTTATAAATAGGATAGGCACACTAGACACTAAATTGTGTATCATATAAAGCATACTCAAAAGCTTAATTTAAATGAATATGAGATAAATGATATTTTAAAAATAATATTGTATGTTATTTTGTAGAAAATTGGCAAGTACATTTCTGTCTTCCCTTATGTCAATTAGATTTTCTCGCTAATCAAAAGGTGTTACATACTTTAGGTTTTAAAAAATGGCATCAAACTTTCCCAAATCTGTTTTGTTATTAATAAATAAAACGAAATATTTTAAAAATATTTCATCTACATCACATCTTTGTAGAACTTCTCTTTTGTGTGTACTTTTCATAGACATATTAAGTATAAGTCCAGGAGTTCATACATATTCTTCTTTGACATGCTTTTATCACTCAGTGTTATGGTTATAGAATTCATCCATGATGATGTATAAAGCTGTCATCGATTTTCAGTCGTTTTTGTATTTTATTGAGTGAATATAAACTAATTTCTTAAACTATTTTTTGTCTCCAATTTATTAGTTTTATTTTAAAATGCTACTATGCTGACATCCTAGTCTATGTCTCCTAGTACATATGTGCAAGAATATTACTAGGGAATATACCTGAGGTGGGATTATTGGGTCGTATGACATGTGCCTCTTTAACTTCAGTGAATACAGGCAAATTATTTTCCAAAGTGGCTGTACCAATTTATGGTCTCACAAGCAATGTGTGGGAATTCGCATTGCTCCACATCCTTCTTTATTTCTGAAGAATAAAAAAGTTTATTTACAAGATGATACTGAGCTTTGTCTAATTGATTCAAACTTTTTAGAGGAAGATGTGATGAAATTCTTTTCTTTATAAAGACAGTATAGCCAAAATGGTTTTAAATTGCAGGTTTGTGCAAGAAAATGGAATATATCTATTAAAATATTACACCTCAATAGAGAGTTAAAAACCTGTCAAGTCTAGAAAAATGTATTTTGTTTTTGGTTTACTTAAATATGTATCGATTTTTCCCCCCTTCTAGTTCCAGGTGCTGTTCTTACTGAATCCATCCAAGGAAGTACCTTTGAAGAGAAGATATTTCTTCAATGGCGAGAACCAATTCAAACCTATGGTGTCATCACTTTATATGAGGTAGTATATACATTTGTTAGTAATTTAATTTTTACTCTAACTTCTATGATAGCTAGACTAGTATTTAAAAATGCATAGTAACATCATGCCTTTTAAGAAGTTGAATGCCTTTAATAGTTATAATGGTTACTGAATAGAAGCAAAAAAATTAAAAATGAGTTTTCGAATTATGTATAATTTCAGGATGTATATTCACCATGATTTAGATGCTTCCAGATTACATGTTATTAGATGTAAAGCCACACTATAATATAGTTTAAAAATCACCTTTGTTAAAAACAGTAAGTGTTCTGTCATATACATTATTTGTATATGACAGGAGGCAACCATGGCATCCTGTTCTCGCCAGCTCTAAAATATTTTACTCCTGAATTATAGAAGAGCGCTGATGATCCAATTAGTGGAGTTGATAGACATTGTCTTGGGAATAACAACAGAATAATGTCTTCTGGTTTCTTAGCATTAGCAAAACAGCCTTTAGACTTCTGTGACACAGTTTTGTCTACTGATAGATAGCAGAGAAGAATTCGATGACTTGTTCAGGGAAAAAAATAACAGCAATAGCGGGGTGGCAGTCATCATCACATCTGTATGAGCGTGATTTCACTCTGCCTATTGTCATAGAAACAAGCAGGTGCATTTTTTTTTCAAGCTAGCATTTATGTGAATGCAAATTCAACAAAATTATATGTTGTTTGGTTTCTAAAATCCGCAGCCATTCTTCCTATGGGACCTCTACCTGAATACCTTTCAGAGCTACTGACAAAGCCGGAGTAGATTTGCTGTCAGACAGTCACCATTGGTGAACCCTTTCCCTGACCCAACTAGCCTCACAGCTATGTTTCCTTGTACCTTTTAAAAATTGGTATTGAAATGCAAAAAAAAAAAAAAAAAATTGTTGTTCATCAAAAGCTAAACAAAGTAAGAGAAAAGAAAAAAAGTTGATTTTCACATTAAGTTATGATGCTTTCCTTGGCTGCTTCGTTGTAAAAGAATCATGAAAATTCATGACTTTCTTTTGTAGAGTTGTTTTTTATAATCAAATCAAACAAGTTCATTTTTTTTCCTCAGTGATCAGAATCTTTTAGTTAATATTTTTGGCCCCATGACCATTTTTTAGTTCTGTTTTGTGGATTCTTACCTCAGGATAACAGAATATTTTACTAGAAAAGATACAGTCTTTGAAATCAACATTAAGTACCAAGAAATCACTCCACCTCTCCTGAAAGCCACATGTTGATATCTAGACGGACAGAAAATAAAGGTGAGATCCTTTCTTTCTGATCCCATGGAGCATAATATTCATGGAATAAGTAACTTTAATGTGAAAACAATAGGAAAAGCAGAACCCATCAGTCTCTCTGATTTCAGCAGCCACAATGTCCCTCCTAGCTGAACACTGATCTAAATGCTGCTACAAAGGGGATGTGTGAATGTCTTGTAAATCAACATTTTAAAACTCAAGATATAGGTAAGAAGAGCAGGTCGGTTGTTTTTTCTAGGCACCAAAGGGAAAATGCCAAATTTGTGAATCAGGCTTAAGTGATTAAGTATAAGTTTCTGACTGTTGAATCTTTCTCTTCTTTTCTCCATGTTTTCTAGAAGTAGGAAGGAAGGTATTCCAGATTCCCCAAGGTGGGCCTTAGATGGTGTCTGTGCAGGGAGCTCCTCTTTGGCTAAAACACACTGCACCGTGGGGCTCTCCCAGCCTGTACCTGAGTCTGCAGGAGACCCAGCTTCCTCCTGGTGCAGGGCTGCTGGTGAACCAGACCAGTCCCCTCCCTGGAGAACCACAGACATGTGGGAGTATGGACCCCTGGGACAGACATGCTAAGGAAATAAAACCGTTGCCCAAAGGGAAACCAAGACCTTAGAAACAGTGTAGTCACGGAAACACATTTGACTGTAGGTCAAAACTGGAAGGCAAGATACGTTATCATAGTTGGAAAAAAGCTTAGTAATAAATGATATGGGCGTTTCTTGAGGAGCACACTTGTATGGTTTTTTGAAGGAGAGGAGAAAAAACAGAAGGAATGTTGTAAATGCTGTAAGTGAACATGCTGTAGGTTCATGTTATTCTCAAGTTCTCTCTTTACCTCTTAAGAAAGATATACCAGATCATTAATGATTGGAAAATGCTGTCAATGTCATCTTTTGCCGGAAGTTACGGCAATGACGGCACTAAAGCAACCTTCTGGCCTCAGTTCTTTGTCGTCCCCATCTTCAGCCTTCTCAAACTAGCCTTCCTTCCTCTTGTCCCCAGCTGTGTTGTAGCCCCAGCCCTTCTCGTGCCTTACCTCCTGCTCAGCTGTTTCATTCTATCTGAGACATCTTCCTAAAATCTGGGACCGGTAATTACACTTTTCCTCAATAGCTATCCAGATTTTTATTTTATCAAATTATAAATGCAGTATTGTTCTCTGAAAGGATACTTTAAGCACAGAAGTATTCAAAATAAAATGTCTTTGCTTCCCAAATTCACTTTTCAGAAGTAACTGCTATGAACAACTAGATGCATGTGCTTCCAAAATTTTACAAGGTAGAAATTTATAGTGCAAGTGCTCTTATGACTATACATGGATAAAATTTAATAAATGCTAGCAAACCCAGCATTTTATTACAAGAATATGCCATATAAGACCCCCTCCACATCATACAAAAATAAATGCCAAATAGGTTCATGAACTAAACACAAAAATTAAACTATAGCAACACTATAAGAAAAATAAGGAAGATGCTTTTGTAATATATCTTGACATAAAACCCAGAAGTCATTTAAAAAAGATTGATGGATTTGGTTATATAAGAATTTAAACTTCTGAATGATAGAAAATGCCACAAAGAAAAGTCTAAATACAAACAGAAGACGTGGGGAAATTATTTTCAACATTTGTAGCAGTCAACTGGCTGGTGGCTGTAGTTATAACACACTTGATACAGATTGATAAGTAGACAACACTCCATTAGGAAAAATGGGTGAAGAATATAAGGAGTTGATTCATAGGAAAAAAAAATCTGAATGGCGTAAGCAGATGAAAAGATAGCTACCTGACCTTAGCAAGGATTAAGAAATGAAATAAAACGGACTCTTCAGAACGTTTAAGTTGGTGCAAATCCAGTGTCAAGGGGTGATGTGGTGAAATTTGTGTGCACAGACCGTTGATGGGGACACACAGTTTTGCAACCTCTCATGTAGACAACTTGGGAATATCTATCAAAATTCAGACACTGCATGTCAAGCCTGTTTAGGGAAGTTTCTCAGTCAGTAATACTCCCAAATGCACAGGGATGTATGTCCCAGTATTTTCATTGTACCCCAGTAACTTTATATGGCTCACGATTGCTTAGTGAATCAACTCCAAACTCCTGGTCACGACAGTAACACACCAACAAGCTTTTGAAAAAAAACATTTAGTATGTATAAGGTATTAGAAGAGAACAAAATATAAAAGATCCTCTCTCTCCTCTACTAGAAGTGAGCAGTCCTATCAGCAGCTAATTCTAGAAAAGAATGAAATGAGGACCAAACGTCTGCCTCAGTGCAGCGTGTGCAGGGTTGTCGGGCACATAGTAAAGGAGAACAGTCTGGACTCATCAGCCCACTGGGGCGCTGATGGATGGAGAGTTGAAAATACCTCAAGATCCCCCACCTGGAGAGTGGGGCTCAGTGAATCACTCTCCCCTGAGACAGTTCACATGGGTGGAGAGAGGGAGAATTGAGGGGCCCTGTTTGCTATCAGTGTTCAAGGCCATACATGGTACCATCCCAGCTGATACTTGTTACTGCATCTCCCATGATCCTCTCCTGGAACTGAATGAGCCATGTGTATGGAGTTTTCCTTTTCTCCATGAACCTTCTGGTTTTTCACACCTGCTTCTGCTTATCCGCTTCTTTCCTCCTGACTGCCTCCCCTTGTTCTCCTCCTGTGGCACTTCTGCTTATCTTTCAGCATCTCAGTCAAATTTTGAACTTTTCCGTGGAGCATCCTAGGTTCTTGCATCCCCTGGAATCTGATTTACTTGTTGGTTCCTTTGATTGCTTGCCCCTCTGTTGAAGGACTGTAGTTAAGGCTGGCTGGCATTGCAGCCTACTCACAACTCCCTGGAAGATTGATTCCCCTCGTGGTCAGAGATTACGTGTTATTCCATTTTGGTTCTCCAGAATTTGAGACTTAGAGAAGGGAAAGAGGATGCTGGAGTATTTCAGGCACTGACCTGCCAATCAGAAGGCATCCAATGTGAGCAGCAGCTGACTCCACCTCACCTGATCTAACCCCACATATGTTGTCTGCATGTCGGTTTGCTTTCAGCGTGGGCATCCCATCAAGTCCCTGGGTCCACCCTGGAACGTCAGTGTTCTCCATGGAGGCATCATTAGAATCACCTTGGCCCTCAGCCAGCGAAACGGCCAGGTGTGACCTCAGCCCCAGACCTCCCTCCTGGGAGTCTCCCGTTGCTCGTCCTTGGCCTGGTACTTACTAGGCACTTAATAAACGTGCTGAATGAACCAGTGAAAAAATAAATACTGAAAGTACGTGTTGCATTTGGATGTGAGCGTGGAGCTGGGTACCCTTCAGAAGTACTGCTCAGGAGGACAGATGCTTACTGACCATCAGCTGCGCAGGCAATGGAGTTCTAGGGTCAAGTTCACTGTGTTCCCGAGGAACCTTTTTATTCCTGGAATTCAGACTCCAGGGCTCTGGATGGGTTTGAGGGGGAATCCATGAACTTTCTGACATTTTGTGTCCACTTGGACACAACATAGTTGCTTGTTAGGGATTTGTTAGAGGTGAGGGAGAGGATTCACGATTTTTAAGAGCAGCGTGTACGTGCTTTGTTATGGGTTGGGGAGAGGATCTGTGCTTTTTAACAAATTATCAAGGACTGTGACCGAAAGAACCCCAGTCTAGCTGATCCTGCAAGACCATGGCTAGAGGCGAGTACAAACCCATCAGCACTGGTAAAACAGCAAGTCCTCTGATAATGCAATTGCTTTTTGCTTTGCAGAGCAAACGTCCTTCTTGCCGCACCGTGAGCATGTGTGTGAGTGCGTGCACAGACCTGCTCTCCCTGGAGTCTTTAGGAAAATATATACCGAGTGCCAAATATTTACTGATCACAGTGGGGTCAGAAAGAAGAATGAGCTATCACTATTCAGAAAGAAGAGACAACTGTATGAAAAGTTCCAATTCCTTTGGCATGTTTAAATCACGATTTCAGACTACAAAGAGCTCTTACAGCTCTCCGTGATTTATTGCCGAATGGATGGTAGGGACACAGTCACAACAGCCAGTGTTGAGCAGATCCAGTGATCGTTAGGACGGGTTTGGGAAGGCTTTACGGATACGTAGAATGGGAGCCCCAGCTCGAGACATGGATGGACATGTTTTTGGTTCCAGTCTCAAACTCCCGGCAGCATCTTTGAAAGCATTTCCTTCTTAACACACTGTGTTCTTTTGATTTCTATGACGGCTGTCTCTTTTGGCTTCTCCCTGCTTTCTGGCTCTCCTTCTGTGCCCTATATTAAATATCAGCGTTTCCCCAGGGACCTCATCCAGTCCTGAACCGTAATGTTCCAACGCTGCTCACCCCTAGGTGTCTACTTCCAGCCCAGACCTCTCAGCTCCCAGCCCTATGTCCTACACGGTGTGTCCTCCTGACTGTCACAGGCATCTCAACCTTGACATGCCCACCCCCCAGCAGTTAACTTCTCATTCATTCCATCCCATTTCAGTAAGCAGGACATCCTTTGCTCAAGCCCAAACATGGAGCCTGTCTTGGTTCCTCCATCTATCCCCACATCCAGTCCATCACTGACTTCTGCTCATGTCGACTCTAAAACTTGCCGATTCTTTTCATGTATTTCTCTCTTCATGGCCCCACCCTTGGTCCAAACCACTGCCTTCTCTCACGTGTGCTGTGGCCTCAGCCATGGCCTCTGCCAGGGCTCCTAGGGGTCCTCCTACTACCTTTGGTGCCCCCTTCAAGAAAGCAATCCTCCACCTGGCAGCCAACGTGATCTCTTTATAAGGGAAGTCAGATCATTTTATCTTCACACTTAAAATTGTTCAAAGGCCCCTGTTGTATGTCTCCACACTTTCTCCCTTGGGGTACAGAGCACTGCAGGGAATTGCCCCCCCCCCACGTCTCCAGCCCCCCAGGGACCATGCCACCTCGCTGGCTGGCCTGCCGCCACAGGGGCCTTCTTTCTGTCCATCATCTGTGTCTGGAATGCTCCGGCTTCATGGTCTTAGTTCATGCTGTTCTTCCCCGGACTCCTAGCCTGGCTGACTCATTCCCAAGTTCAATTAACTGTCATCCCCTCAGGGGACGCTCCCCCAGCCATTCTGAATGGCTGAGCATGGGCCCCACCCCCAAATCCCCTTCATCTTAGCATCCTGTTTGTTTCTTCCATGGCACGTAGTGTTTAAAAATTATTAATTTACTTACTGGATGTCTCCCCAGCTCCTCCCCAGCCCAGTCCAGATTATTGGTTGCCCGAGGGCAGGGCCTATGTCTTCCTGCTGACTGCAGTGCTCGTGCTCACACATTTCAGTCAGTATTTGAATGGCAAGAGTGAATCTGAATTCATGGTGGAGGAAAGAGGACAGAGTTAGCTCTATCACATTCCAAGGAGCTGAGAGTTTATAAGCAAAAGCAGCGTCAGAAAAGCCCAGTATTTGTGGGGCAGTAAATCTTTGTCCCCTGACCAGGACAGAAGAAAATATGATGTCATCCCATGTGAAGTTCTGCCAGTGTCCTTGTCCCTGTGGTGAGCCACAGCCACCCCTGCCTCTGCAGGAGACCCTCCAACACTAGCAGCCACGTGGCTGACAGGGTCTTGAATGAAAAGAATTGAGCACAGTCTCAGAGACCTCTGTGACAACATTAAATGCACCAACATTCGAATTATAGGGGTCCCAGAAGAAGAAGAGAAAAAGAAAGGGACTGAGAAAATATTTAAAGAGATTATAGTTGAAAACTTCCCTAATATGGGAAAGGATGTAGTCCATCAAGTCCAGGAAGCACAGAGAGCCCCATACAGGATGATTCCAAGGAGAAACATGCCAACACGCATATTAAACAAACTATCAAAAATTAAATACAAAGAAAAAATATTAAAAGCAGCAAGGGAAAAGCAACAAATAACATACAAGGGGATCTCCATAAGGTTAACAGCTGATCTTTCAGCAGAAACTCTGCAAGCCAGAAGGGAGTTGCAGGACATATTTAAAGTGATGAGAGGGAAAAACCTAAAACCAAGATTACTCTACCCAACAAGGATCTCATTCAAATTTGACGTAGAAATTAAAACCTTTACAGACAAGCAAAAGCTATGAGAATTCAGCACCACCAAACCAGCTCTACAACAAATGCTAAAGGAACTTCTCTAAGTGGGAAACACAAGAGAAGGAAAACACATACAATAACAAACCCCAAACAATTAAGAAAATGGTAAGAGGAACATACATATCGATAATTACCTTAAATGTAAATGGATTAAATGCTCCAACTAAAAGACACAGACTGGCTGAATGGATACAAAAATAAGACCTGTATATATGCTGTCTACAAGAGACCCACTTCAGACCTAGGAACACATACAGACTGAAAGTGACAGGATGGAAAAAGATATTCCATGCAAATGGAAATCAAAAGAAAGCTGGAGGAGCAATTCTCATATCAGACAGAATAGACTTTAAAATAAAGACTATTACAAAAGACAAAGAAGGACACTACATAATAAAAATGGGATCGATCCAAGAAGAAGATATAACAATTGTAAATATTTATGCACCCAACATAGTAGCAACTCAATACATAAGGCAAATGCTAACAGCCATAAAAGGGGAAATTGACAGTAACACAATAATAGTAGGGGACTTTAACACCCCACTTTCACCAATGGACAGATCATCCAAAATGAAAATAAATAAGGAAACACAAGCTTTAAATGACACATTAAACAAGATGGACTTAATTGATATTTATAGGACATTCCATCCAAAAACAACACAATACACTTTCTTCTCAAGCGCTTATGGAACATTTTCCAGGATAGATCATATCTTGGGTCACAAATCAAGCCTTGCTAAATTTAAGAAAATTGAAATCGTATCAAGTATCTTTTCTGACCACAACACTGTACTAGATATCAATTACAAGAAAAACACTGTAAAAAATGCAAACACATGGAGGCTAAACAATACACTACTAAATAACCAAGAGATCACTGCAGAAATCAAAGAGCAAATTTAAAAATACCTAGAAACAAATGATAATGAAAATACGACCACCCAAAACCTGTGGGATGCAGAAAAACAGTTCTAAGAGGAAAGTTTGTAGCAATACAATCCTACCTCAAGAAACAAGAAACGTCTCAAATAAACAACCTAACCCTACACCTAAAGCAATTAGAGAAAGAGGAACAAAAGAAACCCAAAGTTAGCAGAAGGAAAGAAATCATAAAGATCAGATCAGATCAGAAATAAATGAAGAGGAAATGAAGGAAAAAATCACAAAGATCACAAAATCTAAAAGCTGGTTCTTTGAGAAGATAAACAAAAGTGATAAACCATTAACCAGAGTCATCAAGAAAAAAAGGGAAAAGACTCAGATCAACAGAATTAGAAATGAAGAAGGAGAAGTAACAACTGACACTGCAGAAATACAAAGGATCATGAGAGATTGCTACAAGCAACTATATGCCTATAAAATGGACAACCTGAAAGAAATGGACAAATTCTTAGAAAAGCACAACCTTTTGAGACTGAACCAGGAAGAAATAGAAACTATAAACAGACCAATCACAAGCACTAAATTGAAACTGTGATTAAAAATCTTCCATCAAACAAAAGCCCAGGACCAGATGGCTTCACAGGTGAATTCTATCAAACATTTAGAGAAGAGCTAACACTTTTCCTTCTCAAAATCTTCCAAAATATAGCAGAGGGAGGAACACTCCCAAACTCATTCTACGAGGCCACCATCACCCTGATACCAAAACCAGACAAAGATGTCACAAAAAAACAAAACTATAGGCCAGTATCACTGATGAATATAAATGCAAAAATCCTCAACAAAATACTAGCAAACAGAATCCAACAGCACATTTAAAAGGTCATACACATGATCAAGTGGGGTTTATCCCAGGAATGCAAGGATTCTTCAGTATATGCAAATCAATCAATGTGGTACAACATATTAACAAATTGAAGGATAAAAACCATATGATTATCTCAATAGATGCAGAAAGAGCTTTCGACAAAATTCAACACCTATTTATGATAAAAACCCTCCAGAAAGTGGGCATAGAGGGAACTTACCTCAACATAATAAAGGCCATATATGACAAACCCCCAGCCAATATTGTTCTCAATGGTGAAAACTGAAAGCATTTCCTCTAAGACCAGGAACAAGACAAGATTGCCCAGTCTCATCACTATTATTCAACATAGTTTTGGAAGTTTTAGCCACAGCAATCAGAAAAGAAAAAGAAATAAAAGGAGTCCAAATCAGAAAAGAAGAAGTAAAACTGTCACTATTTGCAGATGACATGAAACTATGCGTAGAGAATCCTAAAGATGCTACCAGAAAACTACTAGAGCTCATCAGTGAATTTGGTAAAGTTGCAAGATACAAAATTAATGCACAGAAATCTCCTGAATTCCTATACACTAATGATGAAGAATTTAAAAGAGAAATTAAGGAAACACTCCCATTTACCACTGCAACAAAAAGAATTAAATACCTAGGAATAAACCTACCTAGGGAGACAAAAGACCTGTATGCAGAAAAGTATGAGACACTGATGACAGAAATTAAAGATGATACAAATAGGTGGAGAGATATACCATGTTCTTGGATTGGAAGAGTCAACATTGTGAAAATGACTATACCCCCCAAAGCAATCTACAAATTCAATGCAATCCCTATCAAACAACCAATGGCATTTTTCACAGAACTAGAACAAAAAATTTCACAATTTGTATGGAAACACAAAAGATCCCGAATAGCTAAAGCAATCTTGAGAAAGAAAAACAGAGCTGGAGGAATCAGGCTCCCGGACTTCAGACTATACTACAAAGCTACAGTAATCCAGACAGTATGCTACTGGCGCAAAAACAGAAACATAGATCAATGGAACAGTATAGAAAGCCCAGAGATAAAGCCATGCACCTGTGATCACTTTATCTTTGATAAAGGAGACAAGAATATACAATGGAGAAAAGACAGCCTCTTCAATAATTGTTTCTGGGAAAACTGGACAGCTACATGTAAAAGAATGAAATTAGAACACTCCCTAACACTATACACAAAGATAAACTCAAAATGGATTAAAGACGTAAATGTAAGGCCAGATATTATAAAACTCTTAGAGGAAAACATAGGCAGAACACTCTATGGCATAAATCACAGCAAGATCCTTTTTGACCCACCTCCTAGAGAAATGAAAAGAAAAACAAAAATAAACAAATGGAACATAATGAAACTTAAAAGGTTTTGCACAGCATAAATGAGACAAAAAGGCAACCGTCAGAATGGGAGAAAATGTTTGCAAATGAAGCAACTGATGAAGGATTAATCTCCAAAATATACAAGCAGCTCATGCAGCTCAATATCAAAAAAAGACAAAACCCAATCCACAAATGGGCAGAAGACCTAAATAGACATTTCTCCAAAGACGATATACAAATTGCCAGTAAATACATGAAAGGATGCTCAACATCACTAATCATTAGAGAAATGAAAATCAAAGCTACAATGAGGTATCACCTCACACCAGTCAGAATGGCCATCATCAAAAAATCTACAAACAGTAAATGCTGGAGAGCATGTGGAGAAAAGGGAAACCTCTTGCACTGTTGGTGGGAATGTAAATTGATACCACCACTATGGAGAACAGTATGGAGGTTCCTCAAAAAACTAAAAGTAGAACCACCATATGATCCAGCAATCCTACTACTGGGTATATACCCTGAGAAAACCATAATTCAAAAAGAGTCATGTACCACAATGTTCATTGCAGCTCTATTTACAATAGTCAGGACATGAAAGCAACCTAAGTGTCCATTCACAGATGGATAAAGAAGATGTGGCACAAATATACAATGGAATATTACTCAGCCATAAAAAGAAACGGAACTGAGTTATTTGTAGTGAGGTGGATGCACCTAGAGACTGTCATAGAGAGTAAAGTAAGTCAGAAAGAGAAAAACAAATACCATATGCTAACACATATATATGGAATCTAAAAATAAAAACCAAAAAAAGCAATGGTTCTGAAGAACCTAGGGGCAGGACAGGTATAAAGATGCAGACATAGAGAATGGACTTGAGGGTACAGGGAGCGGGAAGGGTAAGCTGGGACAAAGTGAGAGAGTGGCATGGACATATATACACTACCAAATGTAAAACAGATAGATAGTGGGAAGCAGCTGCATAGCACAGGGAGATCAGCTTGGTGCTTTGTGACCACCTAGAGGGGTGGGATAGGGAGGGTGGGAGGGAGACACAAGAGGGAGGAGATATGGGGATATATATATACGTATAGCTGATTCACTCTGTGATACAGCAAAACCTAGCACACCATTATAAAGCAATTATACTCCAATTAAAATGTTAAAAAAAAAAAGAAAAAGAAGTTTAGAGAAGAAGGTGTAGGCAAGTCTTAAGCAGGGAACTCAGAAGTTTGAACTTTGTCCCGTACGCATTTGTATCCCATTAAAGTTTTTCATAAGGCCAGTCCTTATGCTAATTATACTGCATCCTCACTGCTGGGTTGGGTCTCCCCTTACCACCAGACTGCTACCTTCCCCCCGCCAGGTACTGTGTTTGAATCACCACATGAGACCCCGGCTAGCCCGGAGTACAGTGCTTGGCACACAAGAGACGTGCAGTGAAGTTGCTGTGAATGAGGGAATTAATAAATTTGGAGGAGCAGTTATGTAGTCACAGCTTAGATCTGCCTTCTCTACCTCTTCTCTGGAGCTCTCAGGATGGAGTTCAAAGTGCGCAGCTAAGCGCAAAGCAGTGACATTGAATTCCCCCGACAGCAGCTGCTGGTGTACGTGGTCTTGTCTCTTGACTCAGAGGAACCTCATGAGGGAAGCCCATGAGAGGGTTAACAGCAGATCTTCTGCCTGACTCTGATGGTGTCATGCACGGCGGTGATTAATATATACAGCAAACATTTTCTTGCCAAAGCATAGTTGACTCAATCTAAATATTCTTTCAGAGAGGTCTCCTTAATTATAATGACATGCTATAAATATAAGAAGAAAGAATGTCAATTATCAGTTGGTATAATAACAGTGTTAGTGTTCATGCACATAAATTATCAGTAACTTTAACCTATCTAAAAGCAAGAAAAGTGCTCAGTTTTGCAATTTAAAACTTTTGAATATGCCACATTTAAAAATTATGCCTTTACAAGGAGGAGAAATTAGTAATCACCCCTAAAATGCATGTTCTTGAAGAGTTGATGAACTACTAAGAGTGACTTTTTTTTTTTTTTTTTTGTGGTACGTGGGCCTCTCACTGTTGTGGCCTCTCCCATTGCAGAGCACAGGCTCCGACACACAGGCTCAGCAGCCATGGCTCATGGGCCCAGCCGCTCCGCGGCATGTGGGATCTTCCCGGACCGGGGCACGAACCCGTGTCCCCTGCATCGGCAGGCGGACTCTCAACCACTGCGCCACCAGGGAAGCCCTAGAGTGAAATTTTTTAAAACATCATTTGAAAGGGCAAAATTTAAAGACACCTATGTTATATTTATTTTCACACAATCCAGACTCATCCAGGGTGATTTGAACACCTGTCACGTGGCAAACATAAAGCTTCCAGAATTGCACTGTGTCCAAAATGGAAACTCCTAGTCATTCAGAGCAATTTAAATTTAAATTTTAGTTAATTAAAATAAAATGATTCACAGACATAGAAGAGATACTTATGGTTACCGAAGGGGGAAGGGAGGAAGGGATAAATCAGGAGTTTAGGATGAACATATACACACTACTATATATAAAATAGATAACCCACGAGGACCTACTGTATAGCACAGGGAAGTATTCTCAGTATCTTGTAATAACCTATAATGGAAAAGAATCTGGAAAACAATATGTATATATGTATGTATAATTATACAATCACTTTGCTGTATACCTGAAACTAACACAACATTGTAAATCAAGTAACTTCAATTTTTTTTAATGATTTTAAAAAATAATAATAAAATGAAGTAAATTTTTCAGTTCTGCCGTCTCACCGGCCATGTTTCTAGTGCTCTGTGGCCACTTGTGGTTAGGGGCCACCACACTGAATACTGCAGAATAGAGCATTCCCATCCTGACAGTCCTATTGGACAGCATTGCTCTAAAGAAAAAAGTAAATAGGACATATTGCAAACACCACAGTCACAGCATTAAGGGCTACTGACACGCATCTAGGAGCAGATATCTTTGCCCACATTAAGGAAAACGCTTAAAAGTGCCCTTTTTACCAGCATACGGTAATCCTATTCAGGGCAAAATCAGACTCTGACCCCTGGATGAGAGATGAGGCCTTCCCCTTGTCAGGTCCTTATCTGTTTGAGCTGGTTGTCTATTTTGTTATTTTGTTTTAAGCCAGCTGTAATGTAGTTTTCCAACAAGACACTTTGAAAACAAACAACTTCAAGGTATTAGCTTAAACCTGAACTCATTCTTTATGTTCTAATCTACTGGCTTGCAGTTCCTCTGTCTATAAAAGTAATAACTCATCACAGTTTTGGCTGAGTTCCTGTGCCCGTTCACTGGATCCAGGATTTGAAGAGTCTAGGGGAGCAGGACAGCTTATCATAAAGCGTCTGACAGTGCATACATCAGGAGGGCTTATTGGATAAAGATGCAGTCTCGGTCGATCTGCCTCAGGTATTTCATCACATCCGTCTTCTCTTACAGATCACCTACAAGGCAGTCAGTTCCTTTGACCCAGAAATAGATCTATCCAATCAAAGTGGAAGAGTTTCAAAACTGGGAAATGAAACCCACTTTCTGTTTTTCGGACTGTATCCAGGAACCACATACTCCTTCACCATCCGAGCTAGCACGGCTAAGGGTTTTGGACCCCCGGCAACAAATCAGTTCACCACCAAAATATCAGGTATCGTACATTCATGAGCTGTGTCTTATATCAGAAGTAGCATTTGGGTACTTTCTCATTCCCATTGTCAAGTCTGCAGAGCTCACCCAAACGTACACGTAAATTCATGTTTTTGTAAGTATGAAAATCGGACTTATGGAATTCAATGAAACGCTGCAAATGTTTATCATTTGGGAGCTTCGGATCGTCGTCCTGCGTCAGGAGGTAGGCACTGTTTTAAGAGTGTGTGTCGGAGAACTCAGGCATGAGTGGGAGATGCTGTTCCCAGCACTCTCAGCCCTTCGCAGTCCCAAGTTCCCAGAGCAGCAGTGTCGGGAAAGTCTCCATAGCGAGGTCTCTCACAAGGGAGTGCTCAGCAGAAAGGCAGCGTTATGTGGAGTCCCTTCCAGAAGGCTCAGCCTTCCGTGGGACCTTCACTGTTAGCAGTTTCACGTCCTCAAGAGAGAGGCTACTACAGAGGGGGGGCACCAAGCACTTACATCCGCCAGCTTGTTTCTTGTAGAGACTCAATTACACCATCCAACAAAGGACATAATTTGGGAAATATTTCTGGGCATGTGCACCTGTGCACATGTCTTTGTGCTTCAGACTAGAGGAAATGGAGTTGCCATCTGGTGTGGGATATGCAGCAGCAATAAACACAGTTCCAGGGGACGTCTTTCCTTTTCTACGTTTTCCCCTTTGGATCCGAGTAGGGCAGTATTTGAGTTTGGGCTGTGACTGTTTTGGTTGGGGGTAGAAGAACAGGAGGCAGGTGATGGAGTAACTTCTCATCAGTCAGGGTCAGCTAAGTAATACTTAGCCTGATTTTTATATCTGTTGTCCCTCATCCCTAATTCTATGAGAGATTTTCTTTAGGACTGAAGGAAGGGAAGGAAATACAGCACAAGTACTCTAAGCCTTCTACTAGGTTTTGAGGGAGGAGTGAGGTTTGGAATTTTGTTTTTAAGCAATTATAACTTAAGGGATAACTTTGCATTGTGTAAGAGTTAATTTATGAGCACAAACTTAACTTGAAATTTAATAGATACTTGATGTTTGATATAAGACATTAGCTTGTAAAAACAACATGGAGAGTTGGAAAAGAGGAAGGATACTTCAGAGGTTAGGAAAATGACATAAGTTGTACAGATGCCTGAGTAGAAAGACCACTGGGCCTGGAATCAGAAAATATGAGTTCTAGTTATAATTTTTCCCAGTGCTTTTTCTCTGATCTTGATCAAGTGAATTTACCCCTGGATGTAAATTAAGATGGTATTATCTGTTTAAAGAGGTAATGTGTGCCAGTGTACATATCTCCAAGCCCCTTTTTTGGTAATTTCTCCCTATGGAAGCCGTATTTCAACGATTATTATCTTAAAGAGGCTATTCTTTTAGAAAAAATAATTCACTTTTACCATTTGTATTAGGTAAAAATTCTGGTTGGTGTGAGTCTGGCCGCTCCTAGCCCGCCAAGTTCAACAGTTCTATCCCGAAGCAAAGCCAGCTGACATTTTAGTTAGCCTGCAAAGGCTCATCAAGAATAACTATTTGATTTTTATGGTTCAAAGAAATTACGGATTCTGGGCCCCTATTTTCTACTTCCATGGACCTCAGAGAACTACTCTCTATCCAAAATGTAGCTCTGTGTTATGAACTGGAGTTAATTTTTAACAGAATTAGGGCTAATTTTAATGCTGAGAAGATCCATTGAATGGACCTGAGCTATAACCCATGTCTTTTACATAAAAGCTTCTTGTATGTAAGAGATTTAAAAAACGATACTCGCCAAACTGGCCTCTACTGTCCTCATCAGGGACCCGACCTGAGGGCCTTACAAAGGCCGGTGCCTCTGCGGCCGGCGTCACAGCCTTCGTGCAGCGATGTCTCTTGTGCACCGTGAAGACAGAATTACCGAAGAGCTGTTATCTTCTAGTAACGAGCTGAACAATCTAGAAAGCAAAGACTGCCAGGAAATGGCCTTGGAAATGGGATCCGCCCTGGGAAGAGGGCTGACATTTGTAGAACTAGATTTGCCCATCTCTATCTATTATCTCTTTGAATTCCCGTAATAACCCTGGAGGGTAATTTCTCCTATTTTGATAGATGAGTTAACTGAAGCTTCAGAGAGAATTACTGTGCCTAAGCTCTCATGCTGGTCGAAACAAAAGGCAACAGAAAGTCAAACCCAAGCCTTTCTCACTTCAACTCAGTATCTTTTCCTCGGTTGTGCTTTCCCAGAGAGCCCACCGGTGCCTCACTAGGTCCAGCCAGGCCCTCTGACTCCTGAGGACCTCTTCAGATCTCCGGATGGATATTTGGTACACAAGAAACCTTGACTTAGATGGGAGAACTGAAATGATCAGTTTTATGTTCCTAGTAATTATTTCTTAAATTTGCATTTAATATTTTAAGAAAAGCATATGTACAGAAAAGTACACAAATTAAATTTATTTTACAATTTACAATTTAATTACAGTGATGTACATGTATTGATGGATGTAATGGCTACACCCATTTAGCGAGAATCCGAATCGAGAAACAGTATTACTAACACCTCCTAAGCCCCCCCTCGTGCCCCCTCCCAGGTTAAACTCAAGACCAAAGTCAACACATGATGGTTTTAACAGCTGTCCCTGATGTTCAGGGTTGGGTAGATACGTAAAGGCTGTTTGTGGTTGGTTCACAGAGGCAATTTAAACTAAGTGTGCTGTGTTTTTAATGCTCATTGTAAATGAAAGTAGAAAGGAAATGGAAAAGACAAACCAGAAATCATGAGTCTCCTATCTCATGCATCTTCCCCAGCACCCTCCATGCCGGCTTATGAACTTGAGACGCCCTTGAATCAAACCGACAACACGGTGACGGTCCTGCTGAAGCCTGCACACAGCCGAGGCGCACCTGTCAGGTACCAAGCGGAGAAGGGGTGGTTTTAGGTGAAAACTGAAGTCATCTCACATGTGTTTTCTGGGGATTTGCTCCACGCCTCAGTCAACATGTAAACCCATATCCTTATGAACTCTAAGTAAAAGAAAGGACTGAGGGGAAGGATAGGGTTTTGATGTGGGGTGATCAAGTACTGTGTAAAGAGTTTGATTCTGATGCAAGTGGGTTGTTCTTTGAAGACAAGGAACAAAAACCCCAGTCCTTATACAATTACTCAGCCATAAAAAGAAATGAAATTTGAGCTATTTGTAATGAGGTGGATAGACCTAGAGTCTGTCATACAGAGTGAAGTAAGTCAGAAAGAGAAAGACAAATACCATATGCTAACACATATATATGGAATTTAAGAAAAAAATGTCATGAAGAACCTAGGGGTAAGACAGGAATAAAGACACAGACCTACTGGAGAAGGACTTGAGGATATGGAGAGGGGGAAGGGTAAGCTGGGACAAAGTGAGAGAGTGGCATGGACATATAAACACTACCAAATGTAAAATAGATAGCTAGTGGGAAGCAGCCGCATAGCACAGGGATATCAGCTGGGTGCTTTGTGACCTCCTGGAGGGGTGGGATAGGGAGGGTGGGAGGGAGGGAGACGCAAGAGGGAAGAGATATGGGAACATATGTATATGTATAACTGATTCACTTTGTTATAAAGCAGAAACTAACACACCATTGTAAAGCAATTATACTCCAATAAAGATGTTAAAAAAAAAAAAAAAAACCCCAGTCCTTTCGGAGGTGGCTTTCCTCCTAAAAGGTAATTGCTCCCTGTAATTTAGTTACCCAAGGTCAGGTGAGCCCTATTCCTTAAATGGATTTGTTTTGTTTTGTTTACAGGGAGTTTTAAGTCCTTAACCTTCAGTAAATTGGCTAATCTCTCAATTGAATATGTGGTGTATAACTGTTTTTTTTAAAGAAACAGGTGATTGGAAAGATGATTGTGAAGTCTTTATTTGAACAGATTTAAGTTTATTACCATGATGTAGGCCTCATTTCTCATCGTGTGATGATTTATATAGCTAAGAAATTACAAAGTATAACTTTTACCGTGAATGAATAAAATAAATTTATTCTTCGTAGGAAGGAGCAAAGGAATGCCTGAATAACTCTTGAGTATGAACTTGTCATAAGCTCATTAATCTATATAAATGAAATTTCTACTTGTTTCAGAGGGATTCAGATATTTTGTACTAACAGAGTAGATTCCCTTAAAAATAACCTATTCCTTTGAATAGCGTTCTCCAAGGAAACATTTACATTCACAATTAAGGCTACAGGGCCGGGGGTGGGGTTCCTTTCCCTGTGCCTTTTGTAGAATTTTAATTCATTAACCTTTTGAAACCTGGCCTCTCTTTGATCACGTTTTCACTACAGTATCCAAGGCGGATCCATTGGACTTCTTTCTGCCTGATAAGATATGTAAGTTTCAGTTCACAGACTCAAGATGAAAAACAGACAAGTGTAGTTGATAGAGAATTCACATTAGGGTCGAATCACAGAAACTTTTATTTGAAAACCCTGCAAGATGATATGAAACAAGTTTTAGTTTGCTGACTTACTCAAAGTAGTAGCCCATGTAAGGGATTTCAGATCGCCACTCATAGGTGCAGTAAGTGAGAACACTCTGAAATATGTAGAAGCTCTGTTCCAGATGTAAGGTATTATTTCTGCCAGAAAAGCGATGCCACTGACACTGCCCAGGCCCTTTGGGTTGATTTGTTTGGCACTGAGGGGTTGCACGAACTGAATGACCCCAGGCTCACCCTCATTGGATGGCTTTCCAAGACCCAAGCAGACCTATGGCCGCGGGTCAGACTTTTTCACTCCAGAAAGCTGAATTATTATTAAATGAAAATTGACGCTCTGACCGTGGCCTTGAGAACATCATTTGTTTCTGACCAGTTTGAGTTGCCCAAACTCAGCAAAACAGGCCGTTAGGACAGGAGTCCAGGTTCTACCACAGAGGCATCTCGATGAAATGAGAGGGTAGAGGTCATTCACTTTCAGAGCCTCCAAACTGAAGGAAGCTGAAACCCTAACCATCTCTCCAACACTCTACTTTATTCTCATAAAAATTCCTTTCACACATTTTCTATTCTTGTTGCTTCTTTCCTTCTAACCCTTTCAGTTGGATTGCCATCCTCATCTTTGTATAGATCTTTCCAAGTCTAAGTTTTCAAATGACACTTCTTTGGGCAATCCATGTTAGTCCTGTCCCCAGAAACCCTCTTCTTATCTTTTTAAAGTGTCAGTTGTGTCCCAAATGACTACCCATGTTTTCCATCATCTGCCTTGCTAAGGCACGGTTTTGTTCTTTTCCTTTACACCTTTCTAGTTGTTTTTGGAGACTTTGAAGCCTTACTACTTAGTTAGTTGTAGACATCCTCAGGCTTTGTATTCTTATGTCTATAAAAATAGAAATTCAGATGCTGGTCAGGATGTCTGAGACGCAGGTCTCACATCATTTCAGCAGGCCCAGCTCTAACTCTGTGAAGATTTCAGTTTATCATGTCACGTGCTCTTTCACACCTGTCATACTGCCTGATTTTACAAGTTCAGCACTGCTTTGCTTTTATGAAACATCATCTTGTTACTGGCTAAGCATTCCTGGAATTGACTGGGGTCATTGTGCATTCTGCCTCTATGATGCCCTCTTCTACAGTGTTAGCAGCTTGAAATGAACAAATTTACTATCTATATCCATCGTGGAAATCTACAATGCTAGAATCAAGATCAATTCTCGTGGCAAACAGTTCAATAAGCATTACAGGGAAATCCACTACAGATGCTACCTTTACTGGAAGGATGCTTGTCTTAAAATGGGTAAATTTTATTGGCACAAATTTGAGAGAGGAAATTATCTCAAACTCACCTGTCAAAAATATTTTTTTTTGAGAAAAGTGAATATTCTCTTCAAAGGATTCATTATTATAGTACAGCATAATGCGACTGATTATCTATTGAGTAGATGGAAGACCAATATATCTAGAAAGACTAGTTTGGGAAAAAAATGTCCATAATACTCTCAGTCTAAATGGGGTATATGAAAATTTTCAATTTCATTTAATGTTTAGAGAAATAAGAACTCTGATTAGGGACTCATAGGGACCTAAAATATAAAGCCATAATGTAGATTGAAACATTTGAACACATCTGGAAATTTGCAAAATGCACATGTAATCAACTGCAATACAAGAAAGCTTTTCCCAAATGGTAAGATAAATACTAGAAGAAGAAATGGAAGTGAACATCTGTTGGCTTTCCTGGATTTTGCACAGAATTATGTGTTCAAAAATACTGTCATTGTGTGATTGCAAAAAAACCCATTCTTTTGATTGATTTGATTTTTCTTTAATCCATATTCATTGGTGTTGAAAATTCAGTCATACTTCACTGAGGCACTTTACTAAGTGAGGTGCTTGTATACTGATTCCACTACAAACACTCAGCGTGGTTAATGCGGATTCTTGAAATTGCACTAAACTCTCAGTGTAAATGATTGTTGTCTTTTTATCGATCAGCGCATCAGCTCTGTCACATAAAATTATTTAAATCCTGAGATGGCCAGGAAGAACACAAATTCCATCATTCCAGCCAGTAAACTAGCACCTAGGACAGAATTTTAATGTCTGTTCATGGATTCGATTTTTTTTCTTTAATAAGACAGGGAAAAGCTTAATTTTCTTTTACTCATTTAGAATCACCTCATTTCTCTCTCTTCTTCTCCCCACTGTTTATTACATGCAGACAGAGTCCAACAGAGAAAACCCTAATAATTTGGCAGTAAAAGAGCAACTCTAAATAAAGAATGAGTTTTACACTAACTGTGGTGCTTTTCTTGCACTAACAAAAGTTCTGTCTGTGATTTTACTCTTGTGATATATGTCTTTATATATAATCTGCTGTGTGCAGTAACCCTCATTAATGATGTTTTATACCTTCTAATGGGCTGTGGCTTGAGACTCAATCACGTTTTTGTAATTCAAATGACTCTCATTTTTGTTCCTTAGGCATTGTTGCTTTAATTTGTTCATAAATGTTTTGCAGCTCGGTGTCTTCGTAATTAAAACTCAGTGCTTGAATATGTTAACTAATTAAATATTTTGATATTCATTTCAGTGGAATGTTCAAAGATTACCAAATCATTCTTTGATTCATTCATTCAGGAGAAACTGTTGAGTGGGGAAAACATCTATTACAGTTGTGTGCCTACAGGGAGGGATGGAAGGAGGGCAGTAATCACAGCAACAACCAAAACATTAACACCGAGGCTGAACCATGTGAATGTAATTTTAATTCATGGCAGCCACTTTGTTCTTCTAATAGTAAAGTAGTCCAGATTATTTCTTTTTAATTTTATTGAAATATGGTTGATTTCCAATATTGTGTTTAATTTCTGCTGTACAGCAAAGTGACTCAGTTATACATGTATATAATTTTTCATATTCTTTTCCATTATGGTTTATCTCAGTATTGAGATATAGTTATAGTATAGTTCCCTGTGCTATACAGTAGGACCTTATTTATTTATCCTGTATATAAGAGTTCGCATCTGCTAATCCCAACCTCCCAGTCCTTCCCTCCCCCTTGGCAACCACAAGTCTGTTCTCTATGTCTGTGAGTCTGTTTCTGTTTCATAGATATGTTCATTTGTGTCATATTTTAGATTCCACATATAAGTGATATCATATGGTATTTGTCTTTCTCATTCTGATTTACTTCGCGTAGTATGATAATCTCTAGGACTGTCCATATTGCTGCAAATGGCATTATTTCATTCTTTTTTATGGCTGAGTAATATTCATATATATTATATATATACACACACACACCACATCCTCTTTATCCATTCATCTGTCGATGGACATTTAGGTTGTTTCCATGTCTTTAGCCCCAATTATTTTGATGCTGTGCATTGGCAGTCATTGGTGACTTATACTGTGGCTATCCTCTAAGTTGAATGCTTCCTCAACAGTTATGTTTAAAAAGCAATTTGTGAATAGTTTCTGTTGCTGAGAATCGGGGCCAAAATCTTAAAGTAAATAGGAACTTCACTACCTTATGAATGGGGAAGAGAGGAGGCATAAGGAATGGAAGACATATTTTGCCTAACTTTTTTCAACAATGTGTCCTAGGTAAGTAAGGTTTCAAATGAGATAGGAAATATTTCTTGTTAGTAAAAAGCAATCATAAATGCTTTATTCATCCAAAACACCTCTGATTTAAAAACAAAAAGACTTGTATCATGTAACACCTGCAGTTTCATATATAAGTCAAGAATTTATTTTTATGTACTATGTCCAGATTTTTATTAAACTGATTTTGCCTTGAATTTTTTCTCATGGTAGACTGCAAATGTGTGCTATTCTCATTTACTCCTAACACTTTTTTCCTTATGCTGCTTTGTTTTACGTGGTAAAGTAGGAAACGTTCTGATATTAAAGTGTCATTGTTAACTT
The DNA here is from genome assembly GCF_964374135.1 of Grampus griseus. Lineage (NCBI taxonomy): Eukaryota > Metazoa > Chordata > Mammalia > Artiodactyla > Delphinidae > Grampus > Grampus griseus. Next base: position 30,648,850 of record NC_139006.1, on the reverse strand, counting down.
CAGTATTTCTTGAGTTATTCAAATTACTCATCAAATATTCTTTTGTAACAAATTAGACAGAAAATGAAAAAGGCATTAAAGGATGCTATTTTTCTCATTATACAGCTCTCTGTCTTTTGAAAAATCCACTCTTAGTCTTCGAAGAAGGTGAAGGACAAGTTTTCATTCCATTGAGAATAAACAGGCAGTAAAGCAATTGTATTTATTTTAAGAAAATGTGTTATATTTCTCACACACGTTCCATTTGATCCTGGAGCTGTATGGGAAACGAGCTTTATTCTCTTTGTGGGCCTGCACTCATGGCCCCAAGCTGGGTATCACACAGCAGTTTTTGTTAAAGGGACTCAGCGTGAGAGTGCCAGGGAGTCTGTGACACTTGCCACCTCGGATGGGACAGTGAAACTAACTTTTGTCAGTAAAAGAAAGGAAAGAGATCATTATTACTAATGAAAGGTAGGAGATAATCATGCACTTTGTTCTAAGAAGTTTCCTATTTTAGGAATTACAATTGTTGGCATATGATTGACTACGGTTTAGAAGTTTGATGTTAGGAAGTATGGACCAGATCCTTTTTACATTTTTTTTAAAGCAGCAGCAATCTATATGATTGTCTCCCCTTTCTAAGTCCCAGGAAAGACATTATCACTGCGTTGTCACCACCTTCTTGGACACCCCTTTCTCTTCTGCTTCATGCAAGGAGCCTTTGAGCATTTCAGCATTATAGGGTTCTTGTGAGGATTAACTGAGGTACTGTATTTCAAATAGTACTTCAAACCGTACTTCACACACACTAAATGCTACGTAAGTGTTTCTTCTTGCTCTGGCACCCTTCAGGCTGTAGCAGTAGGTGGTTCTCATTGTTTGTTTTCACAGGACCAGCCCTGGGCCTCTACCTTTTCCTTTGTTTGTCTCATTCTCTTCAAATCTGCTATCACGAAAAATCTAATTTGACATGAAAAATAAATTAAGAATTTAATAAGTGTGTCTATCAATAAAATCCTAAATAGAATTCCTATAAATTCTAATGTCTCTCCTGCATTTTAAATTCTGATTGCCTCTGGTTACCTGTTTATTTATGCATTTGCAAGTTTTGAGGAACTGATACTATAACTAGGTAATGAACTCTCCCCCGACCCCAGTTCTGTACAACAGCTCTTTAAAAAGGTTAGGTGTTTCCATGTTGACCCCTGAGTCGTTAGCTAATTATGGTCTTTATCAGCTCTAAACTTAAGTTTATGAATAAACTTAAGCATAAAACAAAAGGAAACAAATCTTCTGTTTAGAACCACTCTAAAAGTAAAGTTTGCAACGTGCCATACCAACGAAGAGTCCATGAGACAAGTAACTTGCTTGGCTCAATGGGGTCTGTTGTTGTCTCCACTCTCGAAGAGTGCTCCTCCTTTCACTTTCTTAAAAGAAAGGTATCTGTTATTCAAGTACCATTTTATGGTCATTCAATCATTATGATTATATTAGAATTTATTCTCCAGATTCTAAAAATTGTCCTTTTTTTGAATTTTATTTTATTTTATTTTTCTGTATAGCAGGTTCTTATTAATTACCTGTTTTATACATATTAGTGTATACATGCCAATCCCAGTCTCCCAGTTCATCCCACCACCACCCCACCCCCACTTTCCCCCCTTGATGTCCATTGGTTTGTTCTCTACATCTGTGTCTCTATAAAAATTGCCCTTTAATCAGAATAGTTTTATCTATTAGTTTGATCTTGGCTCAGGAACCAGTTAAATAGCGATTTGCAAATATTTTGTTATTTATCCATAAAAAAATTTATCTCTTTATATTACTTTCTTGCTGGATGAAAGAAAAAACTATAGTGTAAAACCTTACAATACAAAGTTTACCTTAAGATCCAAAGATTCTGTAATTTAAAAGTAGCTTCAGGGACTTCCCTGGTGGCATGGTGGTTAAGAATCCACCTGCCAATGCAGGGGACACGAGTTTGAGCCCTGGCCCAGGAAGATACCACATGCCGTGGAGCAACTAAGCCCGTGCGCCACAACTACTGAGCCTGCACTCTAGTGCCAGCGAGCCACAACTACTGAGCCGGCGCTCCACAACTACTGAAGCCTGCGCGCCTAGAGCCCGTGTTCCACAACAGGAGAAGCGACCGCAATGAGAAGCACGTGCACCGCAACGAAGAATAGCCCCTGCCCACCGCAACTAGAGAAAGCCAGAAAGCCTGCGTGTAGCAACGAAGACCCAATGCAGCCAAAAAAAAAAAAAAAAACTAGCTTCATTTTAAATTAACCTATTATAAATCAATGTATAATGTTCAGATCTACCCAGTACTTTGCTCTAAATTAATTGGAAACTACTGAATCTATCAGTAATGAATAAGCAATATCATTACGGCCTAAACAATAAGACAGTATCGGGTGTCATGCGTGGTCTTTTGGATGGGCAGAATCAGTCTTCCATCCTTTGACATAGGCAGGAAACTCTTCTGATATTCAAATAATTACTCTGAATATGCATCACGTGAATAGCGGACCTAACTTTCTAAAATGACTCCCATGATACAGGGAAAGAACATACTCTTTGGAGTAAATAAACCCAGTTTCAAATCCCAGCTCTCTCAACGACTATCTATGTGATGGTTACAAATCTCGTAACATCTCTGAGCCTCAGGGTGACGCCACGTCAGCTCACGGAGCTGCTGTTGGGGTTACACTGACGCAGTAGACACTAGGTTCCGAGTGCTGTGTGACTCCCTGGGGATCCAGAGGGGCCTGTCGTGGGCTCTGTTCTCCAGGGGGTTGCAGTCTCGACACGTGAGCCCAGCATGTGCTCTGGTCCCCTGTCTCGGGTGCTGAGGAGCCGGAGGGCGGGGCTGTACCTGGGGTGGGGGGTGTTGGGTAAGATTCCAGAGAGGAGCTGAGTCTTGACAGATGGATGTTGCCCACGGGATGTATGTCACATGGAGACAGGAGGTTACGTGTGTGGCAGGGACTAAATACTGAGCAAGACAGATGCATCCCAGGAGGGTGGGGAGGACCAAGTTGGCCTGCTCTGGTGATGAGAAGTGTGATATAATTAGAGAGGGGTGGGATGGCGGGATGGGAGAAGCGGAAGGGAGATCAGGGGTAGATTGATTGATTGGGCGACCTTATGCTCCATACCAGGGGGTGGAGTTGTATCCAATGGGCAGTGAGCAGGGATTCCAGGGACTTGGGTAAGGAAAAAATGTAGGGAAGATTAGCTGCAGCCGTGGAGGGTGGGTTACTGGGTTGGGGCATAGGACAGGTGTACAGGTTCCTTTTCATCCGCCCAGTTAAGGTATCGCTAACACTTAGGAAAGCGATCTTGTACATGTCAAATGCTGATTTTCATTAGAAACGGGACTTAGGGGAACCAGAAACATTTAGTTCTTTTAGAAGAAAAAAAGAGAATGTATCGCCTAATCAAAGTGATTGGTGATGTTAACTGTTTAAAGTATTGTTAAAGTGCATACTAGGACACTCAAAATTGAAAAACTAGCTCAGCCATGACTCTCTGGTAATTTACTGGAAATTACTAATCATGTGAATATTTTCAATTAATTTATTTATTTTGGCTGTGTTGGGTCTTCGTTTCTGTGCGAGGGCTTTTTCTAGTTGTGGCAAGCGAGGGCCACTCTTCATCGCGGTGCGCGGGCCTCTCAGTGTCGCGGCCTCTCTTGTTGCGGAGTACAGGCTCCAGACGCGCAGGCTCCGTAGTTGTGGCTCACGGGCCCAGTTGCTCCGCGGCATGTGGGATCCTCCCAGACCTGGGCTCGAACCCTGTGTCCCCTGCATTAGCAGGCAGATTCTCAACCACTGCGCCACCAGGGAAGCCCCATATGAATATTTGTAAATCCCAGTTTTCATAAGCGGTAAAGAGGTGGCGTTGTTAGTGCTTCTTGCTCAGAAGAACCTTCTGGACCTTTGTCTTTTTGCTTCTCTCTACCTTCCTTTTACTGGATCACCCTAACCCCTTTGCCCTGAGCCTGTGCTAGGCACTTTGGGGACCATTATGAAACACACTGGGGTGTGTTTGCAATGCCAGCGAATGGATGAGACGGTGTCTTACTGAAAGAGCGCCAAAGGAGTGAATGCTCCAGGACGCTTAGCGGATGAGTGTGGCTGACTCTTGGCTGAGGGACAGGGAAGACTCAAGGTTTTGATCATACCGTTTCTCGTTGTTCTCATTCCTGTACCCAAAGGAACCCATGGTTGTCTCTGCAAAGATCAATGTCTGAGGTTGGACTGCAGGCTACACAAAGGCCCTTGAGTGTCATTTATAGTGGAGGCCGTACGTTATCATACGTGACCGCCTCCCTGGAGGTGAGGTCAGTAGTGCTGGGCACAGCCCCCCCACCAGCTGACCAGGAGCCCAGAAGCCACCTGTCAGGATGGGGAGGCAGACATGCAGGTTGAACTCACTGGCCACTGACAATAGAGAAAGTTACCCCCTGCTTCTTCCCCCCACACCGTCTGTCTGGACCATCCATAAATGAAACAGTGGAATCACTTAAAAGCTGTCTCAGTTGTAAACCCAGAGCCCCAGAAGGTTGCCGATGCCTTGAATTGAACAACTTATCGCCTGAGTGACAAATCTCACTGCTGCTCTGCCATTTGCTCTCAGCAGCTGCTGGGTCTTCCTAATCACGATTATTGATTCCACGGAGTTTAAGGGATGAATTTCTAGAGGTGTTCCGAGCTGAGACTGTTAGGCTTTGGGAGACAGGATCTTGGACATTTTGACGAAGACTGACTGATCCGACTATAGGCGCTTCACTTTCATTTTTTTAAGTGTTACAATCACATAAGTACGTGAGAAAAGATGACAAGTTCAAAGAGGCTGATAGTTACGCTTGGGGCAGACAGTGAAAGCCCGTCCAGGGAGCTGCTGAGAGCTATGGGCTTTGGGAGCCAAGGAGCCCCTCGGAGAGGACCTGACCACGCTCCTCAGGTGTCAGAACCTCGTGATCCTATGGAGGGGGGCGGACATGGCCGTATAATGAACACTGTTTTATGTCATTCTCTTCAGCAGAACATTTTCTCAACCAGTGCTTCTAAGTCTGGACAGTGTAATCGTTTATGATGAGAACAGCAAAGCACAGGAAAAAGCTGATGTGCCTTCTGTTTCATCAAAAATTAGTTTATTAAGTCTGTTATTACATTATGCTTGTGATGGTTACCTATATTTGGTTTTCAGCTCCTTAATTTAATTAACAGTCAGTTCTTCAATCTGTGAGATAGTAGAACGATTGGGTAGCAATGTTTGTTTTCTCCATATCGTCGTATCCATTTTGAGCTGTTCTCTGTGTCCTATTTTTTTCATTTCTCTATGTTTCCCTAATAGTGTTTGCCTGTCCAGTGTCAGTGTATTTCCTGCTCAGTGAGAATTGGTAAGAGCTCTCTGAAGTTATTAGTCTCTAGCTAAAATTGTTGCCCTTTACAATATTGCCAAGTGTTATAGGAAATTTGAGGGTTGACATTTGCCTATTATTCATTCATTTGTGCACCAAATATCTATTGAGCATCTTTATTTTCAAGTCACTGTGCTAGGATGGTGATCAAGCTGTGTAGAGAAGCCCAGAGTACACTGAGAGCATATGACAGAAGGATGAAATCCCAACAAGGAAATCGGGATGTGCTGTTTCAGCTGAAACTCAACGGAAAAGTAGGAAGTGGCCAATCAGGGGCTGGAAGGCAGGTGTGGGTCCACCAAGGAGAGGAGCAGCCTTTAGAACAGCCTAGGATCAGAGGAAGTAAAGAGATGTAGACAGTGGTCATCCCAGCAAATACAATTAAAACCACATACATAGTAAATGAAGCTTGACCAGCACTCAGGAGTATTAACTAGATTTATGAATTTAATGTTGGAAGTGAGCCTTTTCCTAGGCTAATTATTATGTAAAATGTATGTAAATATAATAGGAAATGCAAAATGATCACAAAATGATTTTCATAATTTAGTTTCTGAATATCCTTCAGTACCTCAAACCTAATTAAGTGTGCAATAAGTGTTTATTGAATTGAACATCATCTTTTTCTTGTGAGAAGTAATTATCACTGAAACCTTTATAGATAAGAAGCCAAAGGTCTCAAACCTCCTTTTAACTCATTGGATGTATAAGGAAGAAGAAGCGTTTAAAATTTATATTCTCATCTCTAAATAAAAGTTAAATACCATGACCCTTCCATAGAGTGCAGAAGCATAAAAAAACACCCTACCCTTACCCTTGGATCAATCTTATTTTTTTTAATAAGAAGAGAAATTCAGAAGGACTACTGCAGATTTCATCAGGAACATCACTAGAATCTTGCACGCCTATACTGACCCCTTTGAAACTTCTGCTTCTCACCTCTCAGGGTCACTGACACCCTCCTTTCTCCTTTGCTTTCCACCCGCCCCCCATAGGTAGAAAAGGGGGTTGGGAGGTGGGAGAAATGGGTGAAGGGTCATGAACTGTGGGGTGATGGATGGTACCTGGACTTGTCATGGTGGCCCCTCTGTAGTGTATACAGATGTTGAATTATAATGCTACATACCTGAAAGGTATATCAGAATTATACTTTTTAAAAGAAACTGGGAACCATTTAGAATTATTACAAAGAATTCTCTGAAAACAACTATCATCAAAATCAAATTAAAATGTAATGAAAGCTTAAAATTAATTAGTAATCAATTAAAAGAAAAGAACAATTGCATGGACCAGGGTTTGCATCTGGGCTGAGTTGTTTACACTACTGTGTGACCTTGGGCATCCTGTGAACTCTGGGTCTTTCTTTAGTTCTGAAATTGGGTCTAACACAAGATATGTCCGTTTCACAGCATCATCATGAGGATTAATACAGGCGAAAGTTCTTTGTAAACTGAAGTGCTAAGAAAGGGTAAAACTATAATATCAGGATTTGCTTAACAAAACACACTGACTAGATTGATGTTCAGTTTTTTTTTCCCTTTATTCCTTGTTTTTGGTAAAATGCTTAAAATTTCTAATCACTACTGCCCTTTAACTTTTATGCCAATATACCGAGACGACTACTACTACTGCTGCTACTGAAGTAGACTACTACTTCAGTAGTATCTGTGGGGACTTCCCTGGTGGCACAGTGGTTAAGAATCCGCCTGCCAATGCAGGGGACACGAGTTTGAGCACTGGTCCGGGAAGATCCCACATGCTGTGGAGCAACTAAGCCCATGCACCACAACTACTGAAGCCTGAGCGCTTAGAGCCCATGCTCCGCAGCAAGAGAAGCCACCGCAATGAGAAGCCCACACACTGTAACGAAGAGTAGCCCCTGCTCGCCACAACTAGAGAAGAGCCCGCGTGCAGCAACGAAGACCCAACGCAGCCATAAATAAATAAATAAAAACAAATAAATTTATATTAAAAAAAATAGTATCTGTATTCTAAAGGAAACCCATACTTTGACAATAAGTTTATGGTCGTCGTAAGAAATATGTGCAGTCATTCTGTAAAATCATCAGTTTTAGAAGACCTACTGTTCCAATCCAAACCCCACAGAGATGAGAAAGCACTGCTGGTTGGAGTAGTTACAAACAAGGGCTCTTTCCTGGGGACGAAGGTGCAGAGGTGTTCAGAAGCATCAAATATGCAGCCAATCACAGCATGGAGTTTGGTGACCCTGGGTTTCAATCCTAGTGCTTGTTTGCCCTGTAATCTCGGGCAAGTGATACTTTTCTGTCTCATTTTCTTCCTCAATTAGTTGTGAGTGATAATATCTACCTCAAAGGGCAGCTAGGAGGTGAATGACAGTAAGCAAAGCAGTCAGGACAGCATCTACCACAGACGTTATCAGCTCAATATAGGAAAGCTTTTCTTATTTATTGTTGACTCTATTCTGGTCTGTAAAGACGGCAGTACCTTGTAGATAACTTGGTAGCCTCTTTTCTTATGCCTGTGTCATAGGAAAGTTTCTAAATCCCAGTATAATACTTCTGAACCTCAGTTATGATCTGACAGGAATAATAATTAGGCTAATAAAAAAATGAAGAATTGTTGTTACTTGGATTGAGTCGCTATAATATGGCAGTCCCATGCTTGGTTCTTTATGGAGTGATTTCTAATCATCCAGAGCAGAGTTCCTGGTCAAATGCCAGCACTCTGTGTACAGATACAGGAACTGAGGTCTGGGGGGATTAACAGTCAGCCATGCTCTCCCTGTGAACAGTGCATGGCCTGCAAGGCCCCTCCCAGGAGCCATCCCTACCACAGACATCGTCCCTGCAGAATCTCTCTGGAACCAATGTGGTTACACCTTCCTTTGCAGACATGGGCTTTCCTGAAAATTAATATCCTTTCTTTATTGTCTCTTCCAGTGTTAAGAAAATATATAATGCCTTTGTTTTTAGATTATGATCCTTGTAATCTTTGGGGTTTATCTCTAATACTTCATTCTTAGAAGTTAGAAGCAGGGGTTTTTGGTTTTGGTTTTCTTCATTATTTCTTCATTTTTGTTTTTAAGCTAAGACCTCCTTTTTATTTTTTTGGTCAAGCCTAACTCCATCAAAATCTGCTCAGTGTTTACTAGCGAAATTTTGAGTACTTGAAGGACTTGGGTTAAACAGCTTTGTTTTAGTGTATTGGATTGTTTTAATCAAATTCATCAGTCTTTTTTTGTTGATATGTATGTTCTTTTTTCATATTACCGTGTTTAATAGTCTCCGGAGAATAAAGAAAGAAAATACCAATTCTTTTGAAATGCTTATTAATAGTTTTTTTTTTTTAATTGTTCCCTCTTCTTTATTGAAGAATTGTAAACTGCAAGACCATCTTAAACCTTTGGGGCTAAAAGGTTCTTTTGTCACATTTCTGGAACCTTTTGAAAAGGTTCTATCCATTGCTAAAATTGTTTAAGGAAAGGAGCTCTAAATACCTGACTTCCAACCTAAAATTTTTCCTTTTTTCATTGGTTCACATAGTCACAAAAACTAAAATGTCATTTAACAGTAAAACTTCAGTTTTGTATTACTATATTGGCTCGGTTTTTTTATGAGTTATTGTAGCTGAATTGCTACAGAGTGTGTTCACAAAAGGTACTAAATCCCTTATTACCACTGCCACCACCCTTCCCCCACCTGATTTTAGGTGACTTTTATTGTATTAAAAAATAATACTCTGCATTCCTTTACTGCCAGGAAACAAAGATCATTTTTATTAAAGTTGCTTTTAGGATGACAGTGTCAGTCATCTCTTTGAAAATTCATTTTGGAAACTAAGTTTGTTCTTCCAGAACCCTTGAAAAGAAGCCTGAAAAATTGCAGGGGAAGATAATAATAATAGAGGAGATGTATTTGAGCAGTTATACTGTGAAACTTAATTTAACTTTCCCTCAAACTCCATTTCAAACTTGCTTTTGTGCATGAAAATATACTGTCTCGCTTTCCTTCCCTCATGTCTCAGATTTTCTTTTTCTTCAACATAATCCCCTCCGAAGGATTCTGTGTAGGAGACCAGAGCTCCAGTCTGATGCTCCAGTCTGATGCTCCGGGGCCCGCAGGGCAGGTGCACAGGCCTTGCTCAGGGCCTTCTCTGCAGAAGGCCAGGCCAGGGGCCACTGGCCTGGGAAGGGTGCAAGGGGCTCCCACTGCCAAATTCTGCCACCACTGCCCCCAAAACAACCAACACATCTGTAATATTTTGACTTCACCTTAATGATTAAAATGGAGAGCAAATGATTAAAATGGAGAGCATCTAAAATTGAGAGATGATGGCTCTTGTAACCTGCGGCGTGATTAGAGAAGGCAGAAAAAGGAGTTCCAAGTTTGCCTGGAAGGCACCTGTGGGGAGGTGGAGGGGAGCAGAGACCGAGGCTCTGCGTGTTTGCAGGCTGCTCTCCCTGCCCTCCCCAGAGAGCAATCTACCTGGTTCTCATTCCTCACGTTGGGCATCACAGCGGGATGGGAGTCAGCAACCAGCCCTGGTTGTCATGCCCTGCAGCGTCCTTCTGCCAGGAGCTGGGCAGTATGGAAACTGTGAGGAAAACCCTGCCACTCCTGGGATTCCTCCCCGGGAAACTCGGGCACTCTCGGGACAGGCCTGCTGGGACCCTGGCAGGCATCTGAGCCAGAGCCCGGCCATTACCCTCAGTGTTTGGTCCTATTGATGAAGAATCCTCGTGCCTCTCGGGAGTCTGATGGGAGACTTGTTGAGACTTGGGAGGGTCTTTGTTGGCACAGGTGGTCGTAGTGAATGGAGATTGCATTGGGAATCCAAAGACATGAGCTTTTTGTTTGTTGGCATTCCTTTATCTCTAATTTGGGGGGAAAGTTGATGGCTGTAGGCAGCACAGGACAGTCTTCAGGCGTCACCGGCAGTAGGAGCGTTTGGGCACTAGGTCCAGGCCAGATGTCCTCGGGGAAGCTGATGCCACAAGAGATTTTTTTTTTCAATAGATCTTTTTTGGAGTATAATTGCTTCACAATACCGTGTTGGTTTCTGTTGTACACCAAAGTGAATCAGCCATATGCATACACAGTCCCCATATCCCCTCCCTCTTCAACCTCCCTCCCACCCTCCCTATCCACCCCTCTAGGTCATCGCAAAGCACCAAGGCGATCTCCCTGTGCTATGCTGCTGCTTCCCACTAGCTAGCTATTTTACATTCGGTAGTGTGTATATGTCGATGCTACTCTCACTTTGCCCCAGCTTCCCCCTCCACGCCCCTGTGTCCTCAAGTCCACTGTAGACACTGACACTCCCCCTCTGTACCCTCTTTCACTCTGTACAAACCTCTGTCAGCATCTTGTCCCAGTTCTTTGTTGGAGGGACCTGTTTCTAACACCCCGAGAACGGGGACAGTGTGGACTTCATTCCTCTCTTTCTTCTTCCCTTGTGCCTGGCACAGGGCTTGATATGTGATAAATATCGTAGAAAATAAGGAAATATGAATAAAATAGTTTTCTTCTCACTTGTTGACGTCACAACTTGCCTGATCTTGTACCAGGGAGTATAAAAAGATCAGAGCTGGAAAGGACCTTAGTGGTCAGGGGATGATTTGGTGGCAGTGCTGGACCCAGTCACCTGGGCATGGGATCCCAGTTCACTGTGCTCTCAGCGGCACGCCCTTCGGGACAGTGGCATTTGTATTCTGGCTCCCCTGGCCTGCACTACTGCTACCTTTAGGGACTGAAAGATCCTGACTTGAGTATAATAATGAACATATTTAGTATGGCTTCGATAGTATTGGATTTTTCTAGTTTTATTCAAATCCCTAGAGCTATTTAAGAAAAACAAGCTTTAAAAATAGTAGCAGACCTTGAGTTATAATTTTTAGAGTCATACATTTGTTATGAAATTGTGATGATTAAATTATGACAAACGTAACTGAAATGACATGTGCAAAGGAAAACGTCTTCACTTGTTAAAAGGAGGAGAAGTCACTCTTAAAGATGTTCCATCTTGGACTAATTTACTTGAAATTTGGTGCCTGTCATGAAGATTAATAACATGTGGCCTTTTACACAGCTTCTCGGCCCAAGTCTAATGTTCTAGTTGTCCTTTTATTATCCCAAACCTCCGTAACTAAAGGATTTTTCCTTCCTGCCCTTTGTTCCCAATATGGAGCTGTAATTGAGTTCATATTTCTCGCCCAGCCTTTCAGCTATAATTAATATTTTATTATATCAGATTTTGTCACTAACTAGCAGAGCAGCAGGGTGTGGGAGCACATGCTCAGGCGTGCTTACACATATACACACACACATGTGCACACACATGCAGAACAGAAGTAACTTAGGGATGCCAGGCGAGCTCCTGATGACGAATTATGGCCGAGAGAGCATCAGTTTTATTTGTAGTACCCTGAAAATATGCCACAGCAATAGATGGCCGATCCTATCTAGAAGAGAGCAGGACAAAGAGAAATTAAAGTGGGCAACATAGAATATTCGACCCCACGGATCAGTTTATGCTGTGCAGTGTGTTACCCAGGGTCCACTGTTTGTGGAAAACTAGTGATCAGACCTCATTTCTGAGTCAATGAGCAGGACAGGCTCTGGCAGCTGCTCTCAGCACCCGTGTTATGTGGATCCTAGTCATGATGACAAACACATTGAACTTATTGAACTGACCTTTCTTTTTCTTCATTTTAAACTGGTGACAATACTTTTAAAATGTAGTTCAGTTGTACCAGGTCATTGGGATCTTCAGGGTGTCATTTCAGTAAATGCTGACAGGTTTAGGGAAAGGCTATGACTGAAAAAGAACAGGAAGAAAATACATTCTGTGTTATTGCATAAATAAACCTGAATTACACACTTACTTTACCTGCCTTGAATATAATTTATACTTTCGTTTTCCCTCACCCCCCCCCCCCGCAAAGAGTTAATCTTCAAGAAGATATTAATACTAGATTCTATTCTTTTTTTCTAGAGAGAGAATAGGTGGCTTTTACCAAAAATTGCAGATCAAGCTGAAAGTCCCTAATAGTGCCATGAAATGAAAAATATTCTAAGTCCTTGAAATGATGAGAAATGACAACTTTAAAGGACTGGCAAAAGCAACAATGAAACGGATCAGTACTTTTCTCCTCCTCACCCCCCACCATCCTGCTATCTGGTTGGATAATCCTTCAATATTTTATGCTGATAAGAAACAGAATAAGTGGGTAGGAAAATGGACTTATGACTAAGGGCTTAATCCGGAAATGAATTAGGACACACATCTTGAAGTCAGTTTCAAATCTGCAGCAGGCTTCCCCTCACATCTTCAAAGTTAGAAAAGACCTAAACCATTTTGTCACATTTGAACTTTCGAGTTTAACAAACTACATGAAAGATGTTCAGATGTTCTTTTCTAGGTTATACTTCATGGGCTAGTCTATATAAATGCAGATTTCTTATTCTCCTAATAAAAGCCTCAGAGTTTTGTTGTAGAAAAGCCTAGCATCAATTAAGCTTTAAATTAAATTTCATTCTGTAGGAAAGTTCGGATACAGTGATGTCACATCTTTGGCAGATTCATCTTCACGATGGATTGTGCCCTCACGCTGCAAATGCCTTAGGAAAGTTTTATGTGATTTGAAATTCCAGAACAGTGGTGGAGGAAGGCTAGGAATGGTGAGACTTTGATAAACAAAGAGGCCGTGAGTAACACATTAAAAGGATAAAAGGATAAAAGGATTTTAATTCAGCTCACTAAGCTAGAAACTTCTGTTTGGTTTTCCATCTGTGACAATTTGCTTTTTTCAGTCAGCCTTTCAGGAAAAACATTCAAACAGTGAGATTTTCAAATGTACTTTTGAGATGACACTTGTGGTTGGAAAGATCTTGTGAAAATCATCAGTGGGATGATGTTATTTGTACAAATGAAAAACGCATCAGTCACCAAGTTCTGTCCAGGTACCGCTGATCTGGATGCCAGTAGTGTGTTTATTTCCATCCAGGAGGCAGCAGTGTGTGGCCACTGGGCAGCAGAACGGATTCAGCCATTTTTCATTAGCACTTGGACTTTGATAAAGGGGAATAGAAAAGAGCTGCTTGACCTTTCAGTGCTTAAATTATTAAAGAGCAAATAGATTTGAGGTCTGGATGCTTGCAAATCTAATTTGTCTTGTGGAGCAAGGATGAAAAGACATTTTGGGTTTGAAATTGCTCTAGTCAACTTAGTTCTTCCTTTAATATATCTGAAGATGAGTAGATGGTAGCTATTTAAAAAGTAATATGTCTGGAGTAGAGTGCATGGCATAACGTACCAACTGGCTGAAATGGAGGCCCACTAAATAATCATTTAATTCTTGAATTTTCATCTGATCCTCATCAACTTGCTACTTGGAAAAATTAATTTTTTTCAGCCGTATTCACTTAGATGGCATTAAAATTACAAAACAATTGTCTTTCTCTAGGGGGTGTCAAATATCATATTGTTCAAGTTAAATCAGGCCAGTGCCTGGCACATACTAGGGGCTCAGAAAGTATGCGTTGACTTAATAAATGAGGAAAGCTGGGGAAAGATGGATGGAAAGTGAGGATGGAGATGAGGGGAGAGAGGAAGCAGAGTTGCAGCTTCCGATTCTCTCCATTTCTCCTTATTTGCAGGTTGTACAGGATCAACTTGCAATCTAACCTGCATTATCTTATCGCAAAACCTTTTTCTTGGTAATTCCCTTCTCTCTTACCTCTTGGGTGTTCAGGAAATGAATACAAAAGAAACTTAGTATTAAGTTTTAGTAAAGCGAAGCATATTAGTGAATATCAGTATATTTCCTCCCTCCTACTACATATAAGGTATATAAAGTAAAAATTACTTCTGGATTACATTACGCCTTCAAAAATATGTACTTCGTGGCCCACTTCATTCTGTCTCATGAGATACAGAAGTGACTAACTGTATCGTCAGATGGTCAGGAGACCACATCTACTATTTAATTAACTATGCCCCAGATAGAATGGGCACCTCACCTCTGAACCTCAGTTTTCTCACCAGTAAAACCAGAAAATAAAACCTACATGTGGAAGGCTCCTGGCCTAGCACTTCCTGTATGGAATAACTTATGCAAATTTTTTTCTTCGCATAAATCTTCATATTTCTACTTTGTCTAGTATACTAGGCTTTCTGGAAGTTGTTTTTAAAGTGGAATTTTGAAAATCATGTCCTATAGCAAGTAAATTGGAAAAGCTTGCTGACAGAAGAAAGCCAGTGTTAAAAATTACTTAATGGAGAATCTCTTTGCAAAGCAATTAATTATTCTTTGATTTATCGATCTTGTGAGAGTAGTTCTTGTATGCTGAATAAAAATTCTGAATAAAAAAAAATATAAAATGTACCTTGGAGACCCATCTAATTCTCTCATTTCATAGGAAAAAAATAAGAACCAAAGATGTTCATTTAAAACCCCAGTTTTAGCAGAATTAGGAGTAGAGTCTAGGGGGATGCACACGCCAGTGTCTGCTACCCTGACAGAAGGCGTTGCAGGAAAACAGTCACACTTTCTTAATGATGTTTGCACTTCTCTAACCGAAGCCTTGAGTGTTACACATTGTCCCTCTGTTACATTCTGTTGGTTGCGTGCAATCTTCAAGGTTAGCCAACGCCATACTTGGTGGGAGAAATGCCAAAGAACTTGCAGATATAGTGGAATTGCCACATCTGACTGTAGATGTAAGAGGTCAGGGAGCAGCGGGAGTGAAATCAAAGCCCCCTCTGTCTCTGCCTGTGTTCCTTGTTCCCCCCACCCCCAAAGGAAGGTCCTTCCTAAATTCTTCCTTCCATGTTGGATACACCCTGCAGTGAGAACTCGGCAAGATTTGGTGGAGCATCTTACAGGACCAAGAGAAAGTCTTGATGTTAGGAAGTAAGGGTCATATTTCTCTTCTTTTCTTTAAGTTTGCATCCCTGCTCAGAAGTCCCTTTATCATTATTTACACTGTAAGCCTGCTGGACTCCCTGCCTACTGAGCTGTCATTCTGATGTTGTACAACCGTCAGTTTTTCTTTGGACAGAATTACAAACTGAACGGCAGCTGCGTTGCATGACTGAAATAGAATGTGCTAAGTGGTTGTACTTCCAGAAACAGGAGATTCACTGGGTGCAGATTCAGAGTTCACACGGACAGGAGCACAGAGAGGGACCTCTCCGGGCCGACCCCAGCTCTTGGCCTTGCTAGGCACCTCCCTTCTATTCTGTTTCCCCGGCTTTAATGAGTGGCTGTGCTGAGCAGCCCCAGGGTTACAGTGTTGCTCGGGGAGTCACGGTGCTTTTCTGACAAAGTAAGAAAAAGATATATCTCCTTGTCAGAAGGACTTGCAATCTAGTCTGGATTCAGTTTTTGAAAGCTGTTGTCGAGGTTTGTTTTTTCTCCGTATTAGAAACTTTTCTTTTCCCCAACCAAACTGCACAACAGTTCATCATTCTAGTAAATGTATGTAGCTCAATAAAGAAGTCCATCCCTTCAAAGTTTCTCCTCTTCTCCTAAGGTTAATTCGAAATTCACAGATATTGGAGGGGGGGTGGGGAGGGAAAGGTGAGTAGGGACCAGGAGATCCACTCCTTGGTGGGGACATCTGTCTCACAGGCATCTTCTGAGGATACTCATTCCCATCTTATCTTTATATAGAATTCAAGTAGCCCTGTTCATGATTTACTCTTAGAAACCACTTGTAACTCCAGGGTGTTGGCTTTTGAAATTCCAGTGCCTTTTCTCTGCTTTTCTGATGTCCTCACTTTCCACTGACCAAATATGGTGAAAGCAAAGGAATAGAAGAAAATATGGGAAGTTCCACCTTGGTTAACCCGAATCATCACACATTGTATCTTGTGACTTGATAAAACTTCACACACGATCATGCAGATGTCACCGAAGAAAATATTACGTTGCCTTTTTTAATAAACTTACGGTTAATATTGATTGGTTCATTGACTAGGTAAACTGAGTTCATTTTCTACAAATTCATCTTCAGTTACATGTAAGAAGAATGTTACCTTGGTGTCCTGCTCACATAAACAGCAGAGATTGTTCTATGAAAACGTTTTAACTATGGTAAATTTTCTTTCCCCCCAGAAGTTGTCTTATTTGGGGGTGAGAGAGTCCTGTGCAAAGGCATTAAGCACTTTCCCTCTCTGTCATGGGGCAAGTGTTGAATCCGTGTCCATTAGGCACTAAGCACTTATTGTTGGCTCTATCCAGTGTGTTCTTTATTTGGGGTCTCCTGTGGGTCTCCACAGTTGAAGACCATGGGAATCAACTCTGTTATCCGAAACTATCACTGATAATACTCTCTTTTTTCTAGTGTCTACCAAATAGTTGTCGAGGAAGAGCGTCCTCGAAGAGCTAAAAAGACAACAGAAATCTTAAAATGCTACCCGGTGCCCATCCACTTCCAGAATGCTTCTCTGCTGAACTCCCAGTACTACTTCGCTGCTGAATTCCCAGCCAACAGCCTCCAGTCGGCTCAGCCTTTTACTATTGGTGATAATAAGACATACAATGGATACTGGAACACCCCTCTCCTTCCCCATAAAAGCTACAGAATTTATTTCCAAGCTGCTAGCAGAGCCAACGGGGTAAGTTTTGTAAATGGCTGTTTACTTAGGCCATTCAGTGTTATCAGTGCGAACACAGATCACATAAGGTAGCAGTAAGAAGGAAAGTCATGCTTTTGTGTGCTTTTACTTGGAATAAATGTGTTTTATTCTCTCTTTTTAAAATTATTTTCACCTGGAGAAATTCATGGGAAGAAATGCATATATTCATATTTGTTTGGGTAGGAAGAAGATATTGTCAACATGATGGTTTTTATTTTCAGTTTTTACTTGTTACCAGAAGTTGGCTAGTGATTCTGCTTAGCCTACTATTTCACAGGGAAATAGTACAGCTCTAACACGTACACTCAGCTCGTTTACAATTTTGTGAGATTCACAACATCTGTCTCTTCAGCATGTTCTGTCCCATTTCTTTGGTGCCACGAGAGTTTACGCTTCCTATAGCTGGGACTAAATTAGTTATCTTTCTTTTTTTTCTAAGAGAAAACAGCTTTGGAAAGATGAGATAGAAACAAAATAAAAACTATCAAGTTGTTTTTGAATTTTTTTCCCTTTCCTGTTCAGACCAACCCAGAGCTCTGATGAGATAGGAAAGTCTCCTTAGAAGGAAGGGCGAATTTTCCAGATATGACAGTGGTTTCCTCCTTCACAGCGTGGGTCTTGGTACCATCACTGCCTTTGGCCAGTGAGAAGCGGGGGAAATCAGGGGCACAGGTTTTGCCCACGAGTGTCTGCACAGGGAGCCAGTGAGGGTCCGGAGGAGGAAGCCAGGGGGGCCACCTGGCAGAGGCGTTCTGTGTATAACTCCAGGCTCGCCATCTGCTCCCAGGGTGTCCACCGGCACCACCGCCAGCACTGGAGCCGGAAAATGTATCAGAGCGCAGTCCAAGTGCTAATCACTGTGTGGTTAATGCCACACTTGGAACAATGAGAACCTCCCTTATCCGTATTTAAAGAGAACTGCAGAGATTTTATTTGTTTCACATAAAACATGAATAGTGATTTTTTTCCCCCTCTTTATTTAACACAGGAAACCAAAATAGACTGTGTCCAAGTGGCCACAAAAGGTAGGTTGAAATTGTGCGAAGCTCTGCTGTCTTCTGTCCTTTACGAGTTTAGATGGCGTTTCAGAACTTCTTGAAATGTTCATGTCATTGAAATCAGTGTGTGCTCCTAGGTGTGTGCTAGGATTGTAGGCCAGTTAAATTTGACTGTGTTTCACACAGGTATTTCTTTTAAATGAGAAGTCACATTTCTGTGTTTCAAAGCAGTTTTCAATGGTTATCTTTTTAAAACTTCTATTAAAACAGAATTAATTTTTATATGATCTCGTTTATACTGTGGTATAAACCACAGTACCCTACATAGTAATACTGTGTCTAATGAATGTTCAGATGCATAATAGTAAAATACCTCCTGCTGTTTTAAAGCAATTATCTAGTTATAATAGATCTGTAGAGTCTGCGTGGGCTTTTTTCACTGGGGATGTGTGTCTCTTTGAACCCAGGAACCAGGTGATGTTATTGTGGACCTTGTGTTTCCCAGGCCTGGTTACAATCCTGAGACAACGGGATGGAGGTTGAAAGGTAGATTAGGATGAACCAGCATAAGCTCACCACACAGGGCCTCCTAAAGACGAGAGTGCAGCTGTGTGTGTGTGTGTGTGTGTGTGTGTGTGTGTGTGTGTGTGTGCGTGTGCGTGTGCGTGTGTGTGTGTGTGTGTGTACACACGTACTGTAACATCGTCTCGTCAACCTCGCAGTGTGCTCTTACCATCCCATGTGGAAGTATTTGAGAAGATGCCGCGAGAAACATCCGATGCTGCAGGAAAACGAGGCAGTGTACGTTAACACTTGTAGTTAAACGCACCCTTCCAGATCAGTGGAGGAAGCACGAGGACAGGGAGGAAGTGCTGGGAGATTGAATCTGGGAGGTCGGCAAGGAGGCAGAAAGCCGCAGATTTTGTCAGCTCATAGGGCGTCACTTGACAAGTTCTGTTGGATGAACGTATCTTGTTTTTGCTGTTTAACGTTCAGGCAGCTTAGTTTGAATATATCATGGGTGCCCATCAGCATTTTCAAAATTCTCATTGAATTCTTATTTCTTGAAGAAACATGGCCTTTTTATTCCATTAACTTGACAAACATTTCTTGGTTTCATGTTACGTGCCAGGCCTTGTGGGAGGTACTCACCTTATTTGTATTTTGTTTGTCCTCATGGGCTCATAGCTCTATTTCCAAGAATCTCCTTATATTGATTTTAAAACACTCAATTCTTTATATCATATTGTACCTGATTAAGAGCCTTTATACGTAGGGATAAATTAATAAAAAAATGAGATTACAGATATTGATGTGTTTTCTAAACTGTAATTCGCTGTTGACTATTAATTATCACAGTATTATAAGGCCTTTGAATGAGGTATCGACGTTCTCAGGCCTCCGATCAAGGCCCATGCTCGGATTGCTTTATTGAATTCTGCTGACCCTTGAGGTCTCAACAGAAAACCCAGTTCCAGAGTGCCTGATTCATAATGCCTTGCGTTTCACATCACAGCTGAAAGTTAAAATTACTTTCATATGTATGTTCTCATTTATTTCTTCTAAGTTACTGTGAGAAAGGAGACATGTATTGCTATTTTTATTTTTGAGACAAAGAAAATGCATTATTTGGGGAGATGAATTGACTTGCCAAGGTCACTCAGCTAATAATCTGTGTGTCAAGGCTTGATCCCAAGCGTTTGGCCTCCTACACCAGTGTTTCCCTGTATCTCATGGCTTTTCACCCAGCAGAGCCTCTGGCCAATCGTAGTTCTGCAGCATATAAGTATCTGTCCTCCTTTTTATTAGAACCGAGTCACCACCCAGTTGACTCTGGAAACAACAGAATATCTGCCATCCTGTTCATGTGCAGAGTTAAATAATTATATAAACAACACTAGTAAATATGGAAATGTGATGTTTGCTGTTTTCACAATAGATTGAATTAGATGGTGATTTGGATCGTTTTCTTGTATCATCAGCTAGATTTAATCAATATTGTAATTTGTTTTTCAATTCGCCGAAGGATGATTAGGCAGTCAGATGACCTGATTGACTAAATATTTCTCTGCTCATATTTTCTGAGTCATTTGCAGACATTTACACAGCAACAAACTCTATCCAACCAAATAACCTTTTTGGGGGGAAGAGGGAACCAAATTTTAATTTTCATTGCCTCACTTTGTCATTCCTATTCATAAAATCACAGCACAGGAGGGAACCTCAGGAGATAGTCTCCTGCTGGGTGAAAACTACACTGTTTGGTACCATTTTATTTCATGAATTTCTATATGTACAGGTTCAGCAACCTTCCTTTACAGCACCGTATAATGTTTCATCACCTTTATAATCAGATAATTTTTTGCTTATTCATACTAAAATTGATTTTGCAATGAAGGAAGCCATTCCATCTTGATGACTTCATCAAAACAGAGAAATAGGCAGGTCTGACAGTGTTACTGGTACCATATCATAAAAATGTTTGAAATTGAAAAGAGTTCAAGCATTTTGACTGTTTTTGCCACTTAGCACTGACAATATAGTGGCTTAATTGAATTTGCAGACACTAAACCACTTTCCTGAGCAGCATTTTGAATTTACAAAGATTTCAGTGTTCTCATGAAACAACTGTTGACAAGTATCTTTATAGAGAAAGTATGGAGGTGGATTTTTTTCCACAAGGAACTAATTTGTAATTTCAAACACGGATATGTCTCTTAAAGATATATTTCATGCTAGTTATAAATTTAATGTAGTGATTATTTTAATCATATTCCAAGGGTACATTTTGATTCTAATCATCTCAAATATAAAGCCTCATAAAAAATTGGACACCAGGAAATACCTAAGGTGGGTCATTACATATCTCCATATGTTGGGGGATTGCCTGTATTTTTATGTATCCTCCTTTAATTTATATACCTAGATTCATCATAAGTATATGTGGTTAGCTATAGGCAAACTCACCCCAGACTGTTCTATCTCTTGAGTTAAAAAGACACCATACAGGACTTCCCTGGTGGCGCGGTAGTTAAGAATCCGCCTGCCAATGCACGGGACACAGGTTCGAGCCCTGGTCTGGGAAGATCCCACATGCCACGGAGCAACTAAGCCCGTGTGCCACAGCTACTGAGCCTGCACTCTAGGGCCCGTGAGCCACAACTACTGAGCCTGCAAGCCACAACTACCAAAGCCCACGTGCCTAGAGCCCATGCTCTGCAACAAGAGAAGCCACTGCAATGAGAAGCCCACGCACTGCAACAAAGAGCAGCCCCCACTCGCCGCAACTAGAGAAAGCCCGCACGCAGCAATGAAGACCCGATGCAGCCAAAAATAAAATAAATAAATTTATAAAAATTAACTAACTAAATAAATTAAATTGTAAAAATAAAAAAAGAAAGACAGCATATGATGACAATATACTTGATGTTTTGGGGTTACCCTCCCAACAGGATTCTTTTTAATCTTTATGGTGGAGTACATAGAATGGCTTTTAGCTATTTTTAGATTCTCCTAATTTTTATTTTGATTTTTAATCACATTCACGTTTTTATAGCTGAATTCTGTTTAACACCACTTGATCCAGCTATGTCTTAGCAATGCTTGTATATGTTTTCCTTAACTTTCACATACCTTATGGCTGCCTACGGTAACTAGTAGGGTGGAAACTCTTTTCTGCTAGTTTTGGAAGAATTTGTTAGTGATCAATTCTAAAGAATTTGTTGATGATCAATTCTAAACTGACAGGAAACTTTTACTTTCACTTAAAAGTAAAAATCTGTCTTGTTAGTAAATTAGATTTCTTGTATTAAATGAGGTATAGTCATTCTAATTGATATAATAATTAGTTTAAACTGTATACTTTGCATTAATCTCCCATAAAATAACTTTTTCCATGACATGATGCCAGCTATGTTTCTCCTTGACAATATAGCCATTTGGGAGCTTTCTTGTTATACATTTATTTAAGAAAAATATTTGAGGACACACATAGATCAAAAGTGAGGGGATGGAAAAAGATATTTCATGCAAATGGAAATGACAGTAGACCAGGAGTCACAATACTCATATCAGACAAAACAGGCTCTAAAACAAAGGCCATAAAGAAAGATAAAGAAGGACACTACATAATGATAAAAGGATCAGTACAAGAAGAGGATATTACACTTGTCAACATACATGTACCCAGTATAGCAGCACCCAGATACATAAAACAAATACTAACAGACATAAATGGAGAAATTGGTGGGAATACATAATAGTAGGAGACTTTTAACACCCACTCACATCAATGGACAGATCTTCGGGACAGAAGATCAGTAAGGCAACAGAGATCCTAAATGATACAATAGAACAGTTAGAGTTAATTGATATTTTCAGGACATTTCATCCCAAAAAACCCAGAATACACATTCTTTTCAAGTGCACATGGAACATTCTCTAGGATTGACCACATACAAGGGCACAAAACAAGCCTCAACAAATTTAAGAGGATAAAAAAAATTTAAGTGCCTATTACGTTAGGCATAGTGTAATCTTTAAAACTTCCAGACATAGATACATAAATATATCACTTTTTAAATTTTGAGGATTTTGAGTTCATAAAAGTTTTGAGGTTTTTGTTTGTTTCTTTGTTTTTAGTGTATGGGGGGGGGGTGTCATATGTATTAACTTATTCCTCTCCTTGCTATGATTTGACTAACAGCAGTATAGCTAGAAATCAAGACAAAAACTGCATGAAAACCACATGCTAAATTATTTTCAAAAGCATTATAGTAGTCAGATATAAACCTTAAAGAAAAAGAAAACAAAACCATTATTCTAATGTCATATTTTAAGGTGAATTTTCTGTGCAAAAATGCTCCACTGTTTTTAAGTGTAGTCTTTTATTTAACTTACGTTTGTATGGCAATGTGCTTTGCTGGGAGACCTTCAGGAAACTTTGAAGGATTCCTATTGTGCTGATACAATTTCTAACTATATTCAGAAATGTGAATGTCTCTTTTTTTAATCACTAGGCTCTTTGAGAAGTTTCTCTACACTGTTTTTCTGTTCATTGTTTTGTTCAAAGAAACGCCATCCTTTCTAGGCCACAGTGGTACAAAATGAAAGTACACTGATAAAAAGAACTGAAAAGAATGTCGAGATGTAAAGCTAATTAAGATTCCTTTTAATTACTCATATTCAACACACAAGCAAACAAATTATATAGTAAGGCCGCTCATATATGCTAATCTGCTATCATTTAGCTATGGGTTTAGAAATAGAAACGTAAATATGATACGCGTTTGTCGCTCTGCATTTTGTAGAGAAAATATTTCCTTTTCTCGACCTGAAAGTCTCCATAATGTATATCATGAGTGCATTAAGGCCCCCGAGAAGTTCCCAAGGAAAGGAAACCTGTTTAACTTTGTTCAGCCCTAGAGTTTCTAAATTTATTTGATCCAAACTCATTTTTCAAGGAGCCCTAGAGTCATATAAAACCCAGTTTGGTAAATACTGGGTCTTCAAATTCCAGAAGATACCACCACCTGTAACTGACACGGCAGGTTAGGAGCCGATACACCAGGTGTGATGTTTACTCTCCCGTGCGCACCTTTGTACCTAAAGGAGACCCTAAGCTTATCAGCACCAGACGCCATCTTTAAAGCCTAGGAATTCAGCGATATTCTCTTTCATAATGCATTCTTTTGATATTTTAAGACATAGTGCAGCAAGTTGTTCTGTAAAGGGCAGATGATAAATATCTTAGGCTTCCCGACCCACACTGTCTCCATCAGAGCCCCTCAGCCCTGCCTTTGCTGTGGAAGGGCCACCGTCATCATGGGTGAACAATGAACATGACTCTGCCAATAAAACTTTATTTGCAAAAGCAGGCAGTGGGCCAGCTGACCCCTATTTTACAGTAATCTGTAACAAAATCAAGTTTTTTCCTTGTAACCGAGAATAATTGTCACAAAGGAACACTTTACAAGGCAGAACACAGAGATCAGATAGAAATCCTTCCTGATCCCTGTTGTGGACTTTTCCATTTGAGTTTTGAGCCTCAGTTTATAACTTGTCTTCTTTTTGAGTTGTGAATACAGGGCTGCCTGACATAGCTCTTTTCAAATATCTTTTTGTTCATATTGTTTACCAATTTCAGTATGGGATGTTCTATTTTTATAGACACAATGTAACTTTTCTCAGATGTAGAGTAGGTCAAATTTTCCTGTAAGTAATGGAAAACTGCACAGGAATGTTGGTTGAACAAGAGTATCTATAACCAAGCAAGTGTTCTGTGCGTAAACTTGGAATTGGTACCAACTTTGTCACGAGTCTTAGAAATAACATTTTACTGTTTACAGTTTATTATGCAATTTTGCATACTGTGTCATACCAAGAAAATTATCTTTGTGATATCTTGGGAGTTCTCCATTCTCTGTCCAAACTGTTAGTTTATCCATCTCACTGAGCAAAACTAAAAAGTTTTCATTAGTAACACATGAAAGATGATGATACCACTTTTAAACCCAGTTGCCTCTGTTGTCTGGTTATAAGGAGCAACACTGTTTGAACAGTGCAAAGGGATATTTCAAACTATTATGTACCAGCAGTTTTGGGTTTATAATTGTCTGCAGATGGTAGATGATCTATTTTCCTTACTTGTTGCCACATTTCTGATAGCACCCAGGCTGTTCCATGTAAATTAGGCATCTTTCATGTAAGCCTGTCCTTAATTTTCCAATATTTTTTCTTTGCATCATTTTCCAGCTGTATCATGTTAGAACTGACATTTTAATTTTCTCTCTTTTTTTTTTTTCAATATCTGTGTGTCATGAATGTTAACCATTTAAACTCAACTGCTGAGCTGTTCAGGCAAACCAAGAAGCCCGCCTGGTCTGCTTCAAGAATCTTAATCATTTCTCTGGTCACATGTTAACCATGACAACTATAGCAAAGGCAATGATTAGTCTTTTTTTTTTTAACTGATGTTTTGAGATGCATTTTTTTTTCATTCCCTGAATGTGACAAAATAAAATTCCTAAATGGAAATTCTCTACAGGAAATTTAGTTATCAGAGAAATTTCTCTACATAAAAATGTTTTTAGTGAAGGAAGATAATATTCTTCACAAAGGTGATTTTAGCAAGAAGAGAAAATATTGTGACTTAAGCAGAAGAATTTTAAATAACCTATTACATGTTGAAAGCTTCAAGTTTGGCTCATCAGAATTAGCAATGAATCTTTCTACCCCCTTCTCAGGAGCAGTTGAAAACACTGTTCCATCTAGATCCTTGTTTTTTGCTTTTTTTTCCCCCCTTTAGTCAATCTGTCCACAGTCTCAGCCCAAGCTTGCAACTGTGTCATGGTTAGAAATCCAACTGCCTGATGAAAGCCTGTTTAAGGGAAACAAACTCAGAAAATTCAACGGCTCGCTGTGGTTGTTTTCCTTTTTCCTTCTCTTTTTGTTGTTGCTGGAAGAAAGTTGAGATGATGTGATATGCGGATGGAGATTCTCCTTGCTAGCCTAGCTTCAGTCTGGCTTTTTCTTCCCTCATGCATGCTGACCTGGGAATCTTCCTTTGCCATAGCTGCGATAATCGTGACTCAGCTTACGACACCTCACATTCGCATCGCCCCTGCTGCAGGCGACGACCAGCTGACAGGTCAGACCTTCAAGTATAGATGAGTCATCTTGCCCATTTCCTGCTCATTTTTCTCGGCTTCGTTTCCCCTCTACATCTCCTCCTTCGCTTTAAGGCTTGTTGACGATGTCTCCGACTCTCGGTACAGACCTGTGCCCGCGTTAAATTAAGTGGTGTGCTCGGCCTCTTCTGTGTGCACATGTATACCCCTGCATTCAGCACAGCCCCGCTGCATGATCCCATTGTCTGTGTGTCTGTCGGTATGTTCCTTTCTAGCCTAATGTTATACAGAATGAAATTTGCTGGATTTGCAATGGCAGTGCCATCAAAGAGGATTTCAATCAAAACACGTAAAGATGTTTTCCCAGTTATCCAAATTAATCCAGAAAGGCGTCGAGATCTGAACGTGAGGGGTTTATTTTCACCTTGTAGGGTCTAGTTTGCACACCCATTTAACAATCCACAGGCTCGTCTGCCACTGTTGTTAAGTGAAGCCACCCAAAGATGTTTGGGGTGACGCTGTTCAGCTTTTCAAGTTCCTACAACTGGAGCAGAGCTGACTACATTCCTTATAGATCCTTGTTTCAAAGCACAGTGTTTATAGCAAGCAGAGGCACATCTGCAAGTCAAATGCACTGAATAATTTAGGGAAGTTTTAAAAAAATTGAATGGCTTTGAGTTGTGGAATTGAACTGTGTGCCTCTTTATACCAAGAGAAGTTAGCTTGTCCATTTGAACTGCCTCTAAAGGTATATGGACAAACGTATAAACTTATATAGGAAAAGAATCCAGTACATTACTGCATATCAAAGGTGAGTGGTTAGAGAATGCCAGAAGACCAGCTTTGGTCCTGCAAGAGAAGCAAGCCATTGTCAAGGTTTCTAACACAGTCACAGGAGCAGGACTCAAGTTCTGCTTTCAGAGGCATCCCCAGTATGGTAGTTTGTTGCATGAGTTATAGGCGTGAGGAAGCCAAGTAAGAAACATGCAACTGCATTCCATAGAATTTCCACTCCTGCAACTGTTTTGTGTGTATGAGATTAAGGCATATACCCTAACATTTAAGAAAAAAAAGTAAAGCTTAACTCATAGTAAGAATTCATGAATGTTTAAGTTGTTCCGTGAGCTTATTATTTTAGAATATAAAGCAACTGAGACTCAGGAAAATTATAGACTGCTTTTTCTAAGGTAAAGAACTGTAGGATAATTTTACTTCTTTCTCAGCTGGAATTCCATACATATTTTCAGCCCTCTGTTTCAGGGCCTAAAAGCTATAAACTTATTACTAACAGTTCTGCCTTTGCTTTCAAGTTTCTTTTAAGCATATTTCTTTTACTGGTTGAAGTTCAGTTGTTGCAGACACTCTCTTATCCTGAACTTCTGATGTGTTCCTCCCAACAGTTGAAGTACTTAAGGGATCGTGTCTTTCTTACATAAGTCCTCTCCTCTAAAACCTTTACGTCTCAGGCCTGGCCCATGCACTCTGCGTAGGCTTCTGTGTCCACCTTGAAGGTAATCTGGGATCTTCAGCAAGTCTGACCCCTGCCCCATTACGTCTGAGCTGGTACCAGTCTTGTCAGCAAACATTAAAAATAGGTTGGCCTCACTCTAGTAAAATGAGTACTTGTAGGGAATATAGTTAAATAGCCCCTTTTGAGACTTTCCCCATAACCCACTGCTTTCAAATTCAGCACGTGGTTTACTAGGAGTAAAGTAAGGGAAACTTCTGAATATAGTGTTCTCTCTAAAGCTCCCATGATTAAGAAGACACTTCATAAATCAGCCTCCTTCCCAAAGCTTTCCGATCTATCGTACCTTGTTATTTTGTCACTAGTCTGCGGAGGACGCATACGTAGCTGAAGTATGTGGCAGCTGTCTTTTAAGGGCTGCAGGTGATCACCACCATTTACTTTGGTTTATTGGGGATGAAAATGATGGAGTGTTAGAATAAGCCTGAAAAGCCAGTACAAAACTACTCTTGTCCTTTTTTTCAGTATTTCCTGCTGCTGTTAGTGATGGTTACTCTTACCCAGATAAATTCAAGCTCAAGTAATATTTCTTTTGTATTTTCTGTTTGCATCAGCCATCCACTTGGATAGCAGTAACACTGTCTTTTTTAAATAGATTTATTCCTGAGTTGTACTGCAAGCATGAGTCTTCATTCATTCGATCGCCGATTGACATGTAGCACCTTCTGATTGAGCACTGATTGAGCACCTTCTGTGTGCCGGGTCAAGGGCTACTAACTCTCATAAATATGTTTACTTTGTGTGGTTGCCCAGACTCTTGGCATCAGACATATTTGCATGAGTGACACCAAAACCTAAACGCACACATGCTCTTATGAATGAAAAATGACCATCATGCTTGTCATTTCGTAGTTGAGAAGAGACAACAGCTTTGTAACAATGGGAAAGGACGTGTATTTCAAAATCTTTCTCTTCGTGTCGAGTTGCTTAGAAAATGGTCAGTGGGACAGTTCTGAACATTTCACATCTGTGACCCATTGTTTATTAGATCAACACAGGCCCTTCTGGAAGCCAACAGGAAATCACGAGGGATGCATTCTGAATGCCTAGCAATTTTCTGGTCCGTTTTGTTTTAATTGTGCTGACATCTTGCCCCTACAAATGCTATTGGAAGCTGTACTTAGAGGAAACTTTGGTAAGACAGTGAGTTCTCTGCAGCCTAGATCCCGTTGTCCCAGAATGTAATCCATGCTGGTTCGGTTCACCTCGGTGTAGATGGGACCCTCCTCCCTTCTGTAACAGAGAACGCAAGCACCCGGTGACTGACTCCCAGCACCTGGAACGTGTCAGACACAGCAAAAGTGCCCATAAATGTTGGCTAATTTAATTCACTGAGTGAATGAATCTCAGATGCAGGATGCTGGTATGTTTGATAAGCAGGCCTGTCATCACACTGGGGCTGTTTCTTAAACGTTTTTGTCCTCAGTCAACAGTAGGAATACATCACCACCCAACATACACACATACACATACACAGATGTTTAACTGAAGCAAAAGATTTAGAAACTGT
Source organism: Grampus griseus (assembly GCF_964374135.1). NCBI lineage: Eukaryota > Metazoa > Chordata > Mammalia > Artiodactyla > Delphinidae > Grampus > Grampus griseus. Next base: position 30,620,148 of record NC_139006.1, on the reverse strand, counting down.
CCTACCAATGCTGCTCTGTGTGAATAAGCTGCATTCTGACCTGTTCTATTCTGCTGTATCTTATTCTATTTCATTTTTTTAAATTTAGTTGCTACCTACTAAATCAATTTCATTTCCCACTAATGGGTTGTAACGCACAGTTTTAAAAAACAATTTACTAAACCACCATAGTTAGGGGATTATGAAAGGGAACAGAATATATAATTGAATTACTGGTCCAGTCTTACCCCAAAACTCCTACTCTAAAGAGAGCACACAGAAAATTCTAGAAACTGGAAATGCTTCTTTCTACTTCGTTCCCTCAGTTTCGTTATTAATTGTCTATAATATAGAACTGCTTTGGGAGGAAAATTAAAAGCTGCACGTGCTAGAAATTTCTCTTTAAGATTTTTTTACTTCACTTTATAAATACCTCTAGGCTGTTTATTTTATATTGATATTTCTATTTATGATTTAAAACCCCAGCCAGCTCTGAGATGCTGTGGAGAATGGTTTTCTTCCACAAGTACTTTTTATCATCTGTTTTGGTTAAGACGTACATCTAAAATGATAAGATCTGTATTGTAGAGTATTTATAAACAAGGTGACTTCTGGGATTCAGGTACAAATCAGATACATCAGAGCATGTAGAATTACTTGCTAGATATAATTAGTACTAAAAAAATAGAGAACTAGCCAACACTTATTCCCACATAAAGTTTGAAGTTTTGGAAAAGATACGTGTAGGAGATGTGTGTGTCGATAAAGATGAACACAGCCCGACATCAGCTAAAGTGGCGAAAACAGATTTTTTCAGTAACTGCTGACCTGTAAGGGTCGCGCTGCACCCCAGTATGATTTGCTGAGAGGTGACTGGGCCTTTACAGGAAGGATGAGGGGGTGGGAAAGGGGTGATGGGGGCTCAGTAGGGTCAGGGAAGTGAAACATTGGTCTATGTAACACCATCTGGTTTGCTGACTGGTGCTTATGGAATAAGTCAGGTCCTCCTGTCCACAGAGGCTGGGAGCCAGGGCCCTGTCCTCAGGTGTCGCTGGGACCAGCATCCGTTCTCTGGGCAGCCTTGAGTTTCTCAGGGGGTCTGGGGTCCCCTAGGGATGCAGCCTTGAGCTGTTAGAAACTATGTCCGTCTTTGTTCAGGTCTCTGTGGGCCCAGGTGGGGGCCTGGTGGAGAGGAGGACCCAGAGGAGCCTGACTGGGGTTTGGCCCCAGAGAGAATCCTGTCCCTTCTCCCTCCTTCCCGTGTGAGCAGCAGGGACTCGTTGGACTGGTGGCATCTGGAAAAGGAAGTGAGGACGTTTGACCAGCTTCTTCTGGGCATCGTCTTCAGGACACAAATGTTCTGTTGGGTCAAAGGGGCTCAGAAGAGCCCACCTAGAGTTTGGTCACAGCAAGAATCTTTGTCAGTATATTGGCAAAGCTCTCAGGAAGTAAACCCCAAGGAATTTCTTTCGCCCCAACGTGGCTCTTAAAGCAAACAGACTTTTTTTTTTTTTTTTAATGTAACATATAACACACGGAAGTCAGTGAACTAGGTCTCCACTGAGGAAGGAAGCGGCTCCATTGTTTACGGACAACCTTCTGTTCGAGACACCCCACTGCATTCCTTCACTGACTCCTGAGGAAACCCCACAGCCCGCTTTCTCGGCGCCTGTTCCCGTCCTTCCGAGTGTCGCTGGAGAAACTGCAGAAACAGGCAGACATTCTCGAGGTCTGCACCTTGGCCACAGTGATGTCCCCTGCCTGAGCGGTGACAGAGGCTGCGTCCACCCAGCCGGCCACTGCAGGGCTTGTTCTGCCTGAGAAGGTCTCCTCATCCCTCAGATTATCCAGCCAGGACCCTGAATTTGGGGTGTTTTCTCTCTTTGACTCTTGAATCCATCTAGAAGTTACCACTGAGATGACGTGAAGTGTTTCCAGGGCAGAGGTCCAGTTTCTTCCCAGAGAAACAACCAGTTAGGCTGGTCTCATCATTAAATAAGCAACTACTTTCCCACAGGAATGAAAGGCCATGATGTCATGTATTCAGATCTCACACGTAGATTGCGCGAAGGGCCTCTTTGTCTCTTCCTACAGTGTTATCATCACCTTTTGATGACACTGGCTTTTAAGACATTTTCTGATGAAACTAGAATTCTCTCCTTTTCTGTGTCAGAAATCCCCCAGCCCTCATCCTTCTCCGTCTACTTACCAGCCCTCCCAGCAGCCCAGAAGCCCTGGAATGACCGGCTTCCCTCCCCTCCCTGACCCCCTCCTCCCTCTGCCTCCGTCCACACCAGTCCCCGCTGTTGTCCTTCAGACACACCAGCCAAGCTCCCACCTTCAGGCTCTTGCTCCAGCTTCCCCTGCTTGGGAACATTTCTCCCCAGATCCCCGCTTGCCTGACCCCCTCACCCCCTACAGCCTTTGCTCGAGCCCCACCTTCTCAGGGAGGTCTGCCTTGAGCACTTGGCCTTCCTAAGGGTGCAGCCCCCTGATGCCTCTCTCCCTGTGTCTCCCTGACACAGTCTGTCCCTTTCCACTACCACGTCCTTATTCTTCACAGCACTTAGCACCTTTGTGCCTATTTGTTCTGTTTCTACCGTCTTTGTCCCCCTCCTGGAACAGAAGCTCCCTGAGGGCAGGAATCTGTCTGCTGAGCTCTGATAAATCCTATACATCAAGAAGGTCCAGTGCCCACAAGGTAGCCAGGTCCCAAAAATGCCACCGAGATTCTCTTTGGAATCTTATTAAATTTATGCATCATCATCACTGTGGGAAATACGATAGATTCCTCCATTTATTCGGATCTTGTCGTACGACTTTTAATACAATTCTGGAGGGTTTTTTTTTTAATATATAAGTCATTTTTGTCTAGTCTCCCTGCAAAAGGTATTCCAAGTTCAGCCACATCTCACCTTCCCACGGTCACCACCCCCCAGGCATTTGACGGGTCCCCGACTCACTTCCACGACTCCCTACTCATTCATTGTCCACGTCGCAGATGACGTGGCGTGTGAAATCGAAGCCTGGCTCCGTCACTCCTCTTCAGAAGCTGTCGAAGAGCTTCCCATGGCACGCAGAATAAAATTCCGAGCTTGGCATCAACAGTGCAGGGGCTGCACCCTCCAGCCCGGCCTCACAGATCCTCATCTCACATCCCTCACTCTCAGCGCCCACCTTCCTTCTGCTTCTCCAGATCACCAAGCTGATCCTGCACCGGCTGTTTGCACTTGCTCTGTCCCCCGCCTTCCCATCACCAGCTGCTCCTCAGCACCAAGGCTCAGCACAAGTGTCACTTCCTCGGGAGACCTCCCTAGACCGTGGTCCCTGAAGTCCATGGCCCGGTGGCCCCCTGGCCACCGGCCAGCCCGTCACTCTGCCTCTCTTGGAAGTTCCCTGATGACTCTGTATCTCCCTCCTAGGATATGATGGGAGCAGGGCTTTGTCTGTCTCTCCTGTTCTACTAGAGGGTGTTCAAAATTATTTACTGAGTGACTGCACAGTTGATGCTTTTCCTTGTTAAATTTATTCCTAGGTATTTTATAGCTTTCCTCACTATGATAGGTAGATTTTGAACAAATTTTGAATGAAGGTGAGAATCTTTTGACATTGGTTTATTTTGCCTACTTTTGACTGATTTTATGTTAATTGCCAAATATGTCTCTTCTTTATAGTATATATTTCTAATTCAGTCGACCTTTCCATTGCAAATAAAATAGACTCATGGTTTGGCAACCCATTTACAAAAGCACAGTTTTAATAAGCCGTTTCTTTTGGCCAGAGCCATAGAAAAGTTTCCTTTTCACTGAATTGTTTGGAGAGAGGCCCACCCACTCACAGCAACGTTATCTGTTTTACTCCCAGTCCCAGACTGCGTCTGTCCACTTCTCCACCTCCGCCTGTCAGACCCAGCCAGTGGGTCCTTGGTGCTGTTTGTAAGCAGTAATCTGGGGCAGGGTAAATGCAGAGAGGCAGAGTGTGTCCTTCTGTGGACCCAAGGTTCTCTGTAAGATGAAGACATAACTGAAAGCAGGTCTTAGCCACATTGTGTAACTCCAAGGACTGGCTACAGCGTGAAGGTGGTAGGATTATTCACTGACCTGTAGCTCAGTCAGTGGCAGGAACAGCATGTGCAAAGGCTCCAGGCTGGGAAGTAGCTTGAGCAAGAATGAAGGATTGGAAAACGGCCACCGTGGCTGGAAGGATGCACGAGCACTCAGGTTGTACAGGGGAAAGGAGGTCGACCGTGACCCTGTAAATTACAGTATGGGGTTTGATCAAGAACAGTAGGAAGAACTGAGGTGTTTGCAAGAGGGGCAGACAGGTTCACGTCTGCACTAGACACCCCAGATGCACTGGAAACATTGGAGGAGAGGTGAAAAAGGCCAAGAGACTGAAATAAAACCCTAAGAAATGGAAGATCATCCACCAGCCTGGAGGAAAAGAACAGAGTGAGTGGATACAAATAGAAGAGCTAAATTCCAGGGAGTTGATACAGTCTGAGTCCCTGCCCTGGGTTATTGATCATCTACAATCAGCATGAAAGAACACATGATAGGAAACTAAAGGGACAGGTTCCAACACATCTTAGCAACACGTTGAGTACCTTGGAGGTGGGATGGTTTCTTTCAGCCTCTTGCCCGAGATCACCACTGCATTTATTTTGAGCGCTATTCACCGGGGTATGCGTATGAATCAAAACTGGCAAAGAACATAAAGGATAATGAAACTCAGCAATCCTGCTTGAATATATGCTCACTGAGATAAAGTCCCACCACCTTTAGCTGCAGACAGTTATATTTTGCCCTTTCAAGAATTCAGTCGTCCATCGACAGATGAATGGATAAAGAAGATGCAGCACATATATACAATGGAATATTACTCAGCCATAAAAAGAAACGAAATTGAGTTATTTGTAGTGAGGCGGATGGACCTAGAGTCTGTCATCCAGAATGAAGTAAGTCGGAAAGAAAAACAAATACCATATGCTAACACATATATATGGAATCTAAAAAGAAAAAAAAATTGGTATTGAAGAACCTAGGGGCAGGACAGGAATAAAGATGCAGACGTAGAGAATGGACTTGAGGACACAGGGAGGGGAAAGGGTAAGCTGGGACGAAGTGAGAGAGTGGCATGGACATATATACACTACCAAACATAAAATAGATAGCTAGTGGGAAGCAGCCACATAGCACAGGGAGATCAGCTGGGTGCTTTATGACCACCTAGAGGGGTGGGATAGGGAGGGTGGGAGGGAGACACAAGAGGGAGGAGATATGGGGATATACGCATATGTATAGGTGATTCACTTTGTTATACAGCAGAAACTAACACACCATTGTAAAGCAATTATACTCCAATACAGATGTTTAAAAAAAAAAGAATTCAGTCATTAGGCTCATAAAGTGTTGTACTGGAGATAGTTGCCTGTGTCTACTATGAAATATGTGTGGAAATAGGTGGGGTTTTTTTAAATTAATTAATTATATTTATTCTGGCTGCACTGGCTCTTAGTTGCAGCGTGCGGGATCTTTTAGTTGTAGCATTCAGACTCTTCGTTGCTGTGTGGAAATAGTTTTATCTACTACTCCAGGGGCCGTATTGTATGTCTCTTTATACTTTCCACAACCTGCCACTCAGAGCTGGGCACGTGAAAGGTACTCAGAGACCAGCTCTCATTTTCCAATGGAATGAATTCACTTCTAAAAGGTAAAATGGTCTTAAAGGTGTGAACTAATTTCCACACCACTTTTTTAAAATAACATCCCCCCGAGAGGGGCTCCTGACTGTCACGCCGTCAGGACTGGGTCTCCAGGTGGTACAGAGTGTCACGTGACCAAGTGTCCCATGGGCCTCCGATGGCTAGCCTCCTGTCCGGCACTTCCAGGAAGGGCGTACAGTTCAGTTCTGATTAAAATAAGTCGCAGCATTTCAGTCCCTGAAGCCCTTAGCTGTTGTGGCTGTGCTCTGCGCTGCTCCACGAGCATCCACTGTCCGTACTTTAGGAGGCAAGCTTCCCTCGTTCATCCTTCACATTGAAGACCCTCTCATCTCCTTGGAGAGTTTGATGGGTAATGAGCTCTGCGTTAAGAGATGAGGATTCAAGGAAGTGTAACTTCTGTCTACCATCTTTGTTAGGACCAACGTAAAACAGTTCGATAAATAACCCACTTCAACAAATTTACCAGTTTCTTGAACTCTTCGTAATACGATAAGTGCATAATGAAATAAGTTAACTTATAATCAGTTGGGCTCTAAACGTACTATCCTATCATTCCCCAGTCATGGAGTCATAGAGCTTCGATTGGACCTTTTGAGAGAATTTTGGGTGAAAATTAAGCAAAGAAAATGCCTCCTTTAGGCTTCCTTATCAATTAAAATGCCAAACTCTTTATTGAAGCTGATAATCAATATATTGGAAATAGTGGCTGAGTAAGACCTACCATTTTCCAACTAGTTAGGTGTCCTGGCTTTTTTCAAATGCAGTATCCTATCAGTACAGAGGATTAGCATTTCACATGCCCCGTCTTGGGCCTTTCTTAGTAAAGAGGGAACAGGGTATCAGTGCTATACATTTCAGAGGCCAACATGGGCAGTTAATGTGAGGAGAATTTGGTTGGAATTTCAGCATCTCTTATAAGGGTTGCTTGAGGATTCTAAAATTTCCTTTTCATCTAGAAGAATATAAAGTGAGGGGAAGTTTTTCTTCTTCCTGCAACAGCAGCTGAATGCATTTTAATGGGCTGTAGTGTCACTGGTAATTTATTGCCCTTTTTGTTCTTTTATGTGTTGTATTTGTTGTTTTGCTATGGCAGTTTCATCTATAAAATGGTACAGTTACAAGACAATGGTGAGAGGATACAGGACTGCCAGGGAAGATTCTGTTCCTTTTTCCTTGTCATTTTTGGAAGGAAACACTGAGTCAAATGTCAAGCATTTAGTTTCAGAAGTAATATATTTTAAAAGATATATATTACCCTGAAATAGTGTTGTTTTCCATTTTTACTACATAAACTTTAGAATTTCTACGTAAAAGATTTTCAGTGTAAGAGAGCAATTTAATTTTTCAGTATCCTTTTGTGTTTTCTCTTTCTATCAGCAGTGTGATAAAGGAAGATAAAACAATATGTTTAACTGTCTTTTATTTGCTTAAGGCATAGAGCTTCCTGGCTTGAAAAGCATAAATTGAGATTTTATATTTTAGGAAATCTACCTTATAATTTTGTTATTAATCTAGTGCATTGTGCATATCCAAAAGGAATGCTGAAGGTAAAGTTTTGAGCTTAAAATAAACTAAAATTTGGGTAAAAGGTGCAAAATACTGGGAAAAAGAATGGCTGCAGTTTTAAAAAATAGAGATTTTGCACAAAAGATTTTATGTCACTGACTTAAATTATTCTTGCCTTTTCTGTAAGGAATATATAGTATCAATTTTATAGTGAAATTACATTAATTCATACTTGATATCAGTTAACATGGAAAAGGCCTGGATATTTTTTTAAATATTTATTAAAGCTGAGTGACATTTCCTGTCCTACTGGGTGTTTCTTTTTACCTCAATGGCTAGCATGGAACTAGACAACATTGTAGCCATTCACTGACTATTGTTGATAGATACCAATTGTGATATTTTGGTTTTCAGCACTTTACTTGCTTTAGAAAAACGTGACTACCATTTAGAACATAAGGCATCAACATGAATTCCAACAGCTTAATGTCTAAGAAAGCAGTGAATTCCACTGAGAATTTGTAGGCAAAGGGCCATGTCTTACTGCTGTGCATTTTTGGTTGACTTTGAACTAGTTTCTCCTATAAATAAGTATTTTTAGAATACTGTAAAATGCTTAGTATTTGTGAGAGGTTGTTGTTTTGTTTTGTTTTATAAATTTATTAATTTATTTATTTTCAGCTGCGTTGGGTCTTCATTGCTGCGCGTGGGCTTTCTGTAGTTGTGGCGAGTGGGGGCGACTCTTTGTTGTGGTGCATGGGCTTCTCATTGCAGTGGCTTCTCTTGTTGCAGAGCACAGGCTCTAGGCACGCGGGCTTTGGTAGTTTTGGCTTTCAGGCTCAGTAGTTGTGGCTCATGGGCTCTAGAGTGCAGGCTCAGTAGCTGTGGCACACGGGCTTAGTTGCTCCGTGGCATGTGGGATCTTCCCGGACCAGGGCTTGAACCTGTGTCCCCTGCATTGGCAGGCGGATTCTTAACCACTGCGCCACCAGGGAAGTCCCTGTGAGAGGTTTTTAAAGTGTTTATGGGTGTGAGCCAGTGTACTGAGTCAGAATGGAAAAGAAGTCAGGACTTCCTCCAGCATCTTAACAGGGCAAGATGTTGAGGAAGCAAATCAAGAAAACTTCAAGGATAGATGTAGCATAGACAAAACTCTTTTCTGGAGAAAGAATTCTTATTTTAAATACTCTACTGACCTTATATGAGAATCAAGGGAAAGGTCCAGGACCAAAACAGAAAGTTGAAAAAGCACAGTCCTTTCAACCCAGGTGCCTCATCTTATTTGCCCTTTTGACAATATCAGTGTCAAAACTTGTTCATCAGTGTCTCCAGAGGGCTGACGGGGAGGCCCAAAGTCTTTAAAAAGATTGACTTCTGAAGTTCTAGCATATTCAAATCCCCCCACACAGGCACACGCAGGCACATATGTACTGCTTGTAGAGTTGTCATTGTTTTCATGTGATAGAATCTTGGGTTTGGCTTTGAATGTCTGATTCGTTCTCAGGCCATGGTTTTTCTAGCTTAGGGACCATATATTCTTAATCAAATAACCTGTCTCTCTCTCTCTTTGGAAAGGTTGCCCCAAGGGGAAGGGGGAAAGAGGGGTCGCTCTCCTTTGTGGAACTGTAGCCCTTGTCTAGCTGCCTTCCCATCTCATATGCTTGTCAGACTGGAATCCAGGGCTTCCAGAAGGGAGTATCACTTTCCTTGGTGGTGAATCATTTAAAACATTATTTGCATTAAAAATCAGTATATCACAGAGCAAAAGGCAACATCTACATGCTCCATTCAAAAAAATAGAGCTACGGACTTCAAAGAAATTTGAAGCCAGTGGTGGGCCACTCAGGATAAAGCCCAGATTCAAGCTTCTGCCTGTCTTCTCCCGCCTGCCTTATAGGGACAAATAATGGGAAAGTGCTAAGAGTCGCAGCTACCCTTGATCAGCTCAGAGGGAACAGTGAAAGCCCTCCAGTTTAGACTCCGGATCATCTTCAAAGCCACACTTCCTAGGGCCATTTTCAAACATGTCAGACAGGAATCTGGGCCTGGATTTAACAGGGCAGTTCTCAGGGAACCTCTGGGTCCCAGCGTACAATTCAGAAAGTATTTGCTTTAGATAAAAGGTAGTGAGCTCAGGTCCAGACTTCTTGGGCAAATCTCTTAAACTCCAGAAGTCAGCTTCCATGTCTGTAAAACGTGAGAATCTATTTCTTAACCTCACAGGGGGCGGTGGGAGAATTAATACAGTAACACGTGTAAAGGACTCTCACAAAGCTGGCTGCGGGTCAAGGCAGAGGAGTTGGCAGTTGCTGGTAACTTCTTTTGTGGCTTTGTTGTTTGTTGTTGTCCTGATAGAGGATTGTTTATGGCTGTTAGGGCTTTCAAGCAGGTAATCAATGCAGGCCACCGCCCCTCCCAAGCTTGAATGCTGACCCCGCCCTTCCTAGAGGTTCAAACGTGAACTTCCCAGAAAATGAAAGGATTTCTTGATGCTAAGTAGGGTGTTATCTACACGAACAGCACGTGGCTACTGGGGTCTCCAGGAGCACTGGAGCGTGAGAGCAATGTGATTATTTTATTATATGTCAGGACCTGTGATGAATCTCCCACAGATGGTATTTCCCACTTACCTGCGTTTGGGATATAAACAGCCTCAGCAGGACCCAACCTGTTCTCTTGCCACTGGCAACAATGATGATGATGCTACTGATGGAAAAAAAAAAAAAAAACACTGCATTTTCAAAGACAGCTGCTTTATTTGAAGCAGTAATAGCCCAAAGCAATGCCTAACCTAGTGTGCACTTCCCTGTAGCCCAGCGCACGGAATAAAACGCCAGGCTTTCTTTTGTGGTCCTGGCCATTTGGGGGTTCGTTTGTTCCTTCCTCACTGTCGTTGGTTTAGATGTGGACACCTCTCTTTGTGTTTGTCCCTCAATTACACTGGTTCTCAAGGGAGCACGAGACGATGTGCTTTAATAGAACTCTGTTGAGAGGGATGATAGATTATCTCATTGAGGACCTTTTTCAGACACTGGGTATGAAGTTGGAAAAATATAGAGTGGTTTGTAAGGGAAGGAGAAGCAACATAAGTTTTCTTCAACATGTTGTTTTCATTCAGAAGAGTGAATAACTATCTTTGAGAAACAGTCTTTGAAAATCAGCCTGGCACCTGCCCGGGAATTAATAAATGGCATGTGTTCGGCACATCTATGAGAATCTCTGATGAGTTTTCCCATCTCCTCCAGTAAATATCCAAGCAATACATCACTCTAGCCATGTAATTGATGTTCAGTTTAATCTGTATAATGTACTTATTGGTATTGCTAATGATGCAGTTATTAATTATGGTTTATTATTAATTACAACAGTTTACTCAAGTTAGAGTTCTTGGTCAAAACACATTATCAGCATACCAGTTTTTTTCTGGGATTTTTGCCTAGGTGCTGTCCTTGCAGTCATTTAATTTTGTTCTTTTTTACTCAAGATTATATCTAACTTCACAGTAAACGTGACAAAAAAAAAAAAAACATTGTGGGGTATTACCAATTTGGTGGGTACTTCGTGTATGTCTTTGAATAATCTCTTTAGACATTGGCATATATTTATATATAAATATGCGTGTGCACACACACACACCCCCCACACCAGAGTGATTTACATGTGTCTTTTAGCCAGTTTAAAGGCTTAATAAAGGGAATTTTCAGATTTCTACCTTATTTCTTCCCTGAGTAACAAGGAAGTTAGAAAATGCTTCTAAAGTAAGGTCATAGGAATGATATAACCATTTTATTAAATAAAATTACTCATAATAATTGTAATCATATTAGCATTATCTTACAAGTTTCTCCTCTTTTTTTTTTTTTTGCTTTCTAAAAAGTCCCAGACCATTGTAATTATTCTCCAGCAGAAATTTTGACTCGTTTAAAGACTTCTAAAACAAATTCAACATATGATCATGAAGAATGGTCTACAGCTACCTAATCATTACAAGTATTGAGTTCATAACACTTTATTCTTGACAGATACTCATTTCCTGTCTGTCTGATACGTACCCAGTTAACTTTCTCATCATTGATGGACATATATCTCACTGTTTCGGTGCTGGAAATATAATATTTTGCCACTAGTATTTATTTCCATGCTCTTTCTTCCTAGTAATCCCATTTTATCATTGATGAAAGTTTGGTCAGTAAATTTACTGGCAAAGACTTTTATCTGTCATCAACATACTGAGGAAAGCCTTCTGTGCCCTGGCTAATCTCCGGCATGGTCCCTGGAGCCAAGGCTCAGATGGTCCTTCTTTCTCAGCATGTTGTCTTGATGGCCATGGAAGGTCATCAGAAGGCAGCCGCAGACCCCACTTGTCTTAGTAACCCCCCGCTAAATGCCAGGGATCGGTGGAGGAAAGACCACAAAATTGGACTTGTCTTTACACTTCTACTTTTTCCTCTTTTTTCTTTCCTTTTATACCCATCACCCTATGTCTGAGAACTTTAACACAAATGGAAAAAGAATAGGTCGGCTGTGAAGAGAGTACAGATGAGAAAGACAGAAAAATTAAAGTGAGACTTATTGGGAGAGAGCTTTGATTCAGCGAGAACTGCGGGCACATAATAAGATGCTGGGCCGGATCATGTGAGGGCCGAAAAGTAAAACCACCTTTGTCCCAAGGAACGCATATTAGCATGTAATATAAAGGACTTACCAAAATAACTGAACTCAAGGCTGAAAATAGTCAAGAGGGGTGAAAAGAAGGTGCTATAGCAGTTCAGTAGGAGAGAGAATACTTCCTTCAAAGGCACAGGAACAGTGCTGGGCTAGGTGGCCTTTGAAGGACGGGTAGGATTGAACCTAGGAAATGTGAGTAGGGATGGGTCCATGGAGAAGGAGTGGCAGGACCAAAGGGGAGATGTTGCATGTGGGGGGCTGGGGGAGACTGAACATCTCCATTTGGTTGGAACCCAGGTAGATGCAGGAAGGTAGAGAGAGAAGAGGCATGAAGTTAAGAAAGGGGCTGGGAGCCGGTTCATAGGAGGCCTGGCTGCCTTTTGTAATAAGCATTAGGAGGCTTTTGGGTTTTTTGTTTTGCTTTTTAAATGAAAGAATGGCATGATTAGGGCTCTTCTTTAGGAAGATCAGTATGGCTGGAGTGTCTAAATGGCTGTCTGGGATGTCTCCTTAGGAGTCAAGAGCAAAATCCAGAAGAGAAATGAACCAGGTCCATGGCAGTGGGAAAGGAGATGAAGAAAGTGTAGCGTTTTTTGAATTTTTAGACATTGGGCAGGGAGGTAAACTGACCTAATGTCAGGTGACTGTTCTTCAACCTGAGGGTAGAGTAAATAAATCTCCTTTGTAATATATTTCTTTTTTATGTGCTGAGGGTCAAAATTTCCTTTCTGGACAACCAAATTCATTTCCTTGCTCGGAATTTTATTAAGTACATGCTACGTTCTAGGCACCAAGGATACAGAGAGGAAAAAGGGGCAGCTTTTCTCTGCAGGAGCATGGACTCCTGCCTTTGTTTAAGCCTATACATTCAAAAACATTCTACTCACGTACACAGATGGCACATGGTCAACGTTCTCTTTTAAAACTCCCCCTCTGGGGCTTCCCTGGTGGCGCAGTGGTTAAAAGTCCACCTGCCAATGCAGGGGACACGGATTCAAGCCCTGGTCCGGGAGGATCCCATGTGCCACAGAGCAGCTAAGCCCGTGCATGTACCACAACTACTGAGCCCGCGAGCCATAACTACTGAAGCCCACGTGCCTAGAGCCCGTGCTCTGCAACAAGAGAAGCCACTGCAATGAGAAGCCTGTGCACCGCAACAAAGAGTAGCCCCCGCTCGATGCAACCAGAGAAAAACCCGCGCGCAGCAACGAAGACCCAACGCAGCCAAAAATAAAAATAAATAAATTTACTTAAAAAAAGAAAAAAAAACTTCTGTGTTTTAAGACTTTCATTCAGGAAGGACTTATCAGGTGACCACTAGGTTACAGACATCAGGTTAACGCTTACAAGTCACAAGTGGGTGAGAAATAGTACTTCCTCTTGGGAAGCTCCAGACCAGCCGTAGCACCTGCTGGTCCGTCCTTGGTTAGATAAGTGCCCTTTGCCTTTTATCACAGTCCTTCTTTTCTACCCTGCCGATCATGTGTGTTTCTTTTCTTTGATTCCCTTTCAGCCTTGACCAGCACACTGTGCGCTGGAAGGATCGCATGCATGTCACTCCTCCGGTCCAGTTCAGAACCACAGTGATCCGGCCTCTCTTGTCTGGACTTAGGCCTGGGGCGTCCTTTGCCCTCATCTATTTGTCTTATTTTTCTTGCAGGATTTTAACTTCCTTATGGCATTGTTCTGCACTTTGATTTATCTTCACCTTTTGTTAGGCTCTGCTCTTTACAACTGGTCATGATGTTTTAAACTGGAGTCTTGTCCTCCAGAACGTCACCCGTAACCACCCGAGTGATTACTGTGTTCCTGGCGGAAGTGGAGATTCAGTGAATCCCGTGGGCTTCAGGGTCACACCGGGATCCCAAATGTAGAGCCCACCCCCCCCCATCCCCACTCTCATGTCCCTTCTCACTGGCTTGAGACAAGCTCCTCTTCCTGACTGCTTCTGCTGCCTCAGTTTCCCCATTTGTAAAATGGCATTAATTATACCTCATGGTGTGATGTTAAATAAAGGTTACGTAAGATACCTGGCACACAAAGTAGGTCTTCACGAAGATCAGCCTTCTTCCTTTCCATCTAATTTAGTAGCACCTGGGCAGTTGATCAGCGTACTTTAAATTCCTTTACGATTAAGAACACTTTCCAATCCCTGCTAATTCTGGGTGATCGTATAACCAGAGTTTGATTCCACCAGGTTTGCCTTTTCATTGTGTCAAAGGATCTTTTAAAATAGTGCAATGAAGGACATTGGCTAAATGATAAAGTAAGATATCAATATATTAGGAGGTATTTTATAAACAACCACCCAATTAAGTATTTTTCCCATTTTGCCATAGTCTGTGGAAACCTTCCTCAAAGATATTTAGGACCAATGGTTCTCTGGTTGGATTTTTCCTCATGTCATGTAGAGCATTACCTAGGGCAGAACATACAGATTCCTGGGTCCAACCTCAGACCTTCCATCCGGAGGCCCTGGGGAACCCAGCCATCTGCATATTCAAAAGCTCTTGGAATGATTCTTGAAGTCTCTGTAATTAGTGAACTTCTGTTCTAAAATATATTGAACAGAATGATACAACTAATGTAAGCCTTATTTCTGTTTTTTGCGGTACACAGGCCTCTCACTATTGTGGCCTCTCCCGTTGCGGAGCACAGGCTCCGGACGCGCAGGCTCAGCGGCCATGGCTCACGGGCCCAGCCGCTCCGCGGCATGTGGGATCTTCCCGGACTGGGGCACGAACCCGCATCCCCTGCATCAGCAGGCGAACTCTCAACCACTGCGCCACCAGGGAAGCCCAAGCCTTATTTCTTAAATAACTTCATTGTTTGAGGAAAATTATATGCTTAGTAAATGAGAGTCAGGAGATGATGTGACCCCACTTTCTGCTGAGACCCCAGGAATCCTCAGTACGTCTCTGAGGGTCACTTTTTGTGTGTGTGGCTCATTGGCCTGTAAAAAGACATGTCACACCTCTGCAGGCAGTTTGCTATACCCTGTATACTTTTTGAACCTCAGAAGTACGGATTTTTCTAGCAAGCACATAGAATTTATTAGGTACACTTACTTTTTGATAAGAGAGTGAATGACCAATTTCAAGCAGCAGAAAAAGCTGCAAGGGTCTTTTGCAAACAGTTACTGCTTTGTGCAGGATGCCGTGTGATCCTTTCTCCCACATAAATGATTTCTGAGAGCTAAACATAAGCATGACCCAAGACACAAAGTATGGAAAAAATGTCAGGGACAGTTGATTTTTATTTTAACGCCTTCAAAGTTTAGTTTTAAAGAAACTGTTGGAAATGTCCACTCTTAACTGATAACATCCTCAAAATCACCCACTCACATTTCCTTTATTGATTATTCAGTTCATATGAAAGGTGAACACAGTTGATGGCTTCTTATTGACAAGCTGTTCACTCATTTTATTACTTGATGGTGATTTGAGAAATGCAGATGGAAAAAATAAAGCCATTTCATCAGACCAGTAACGGCACTAATAATTCTCTGGAAACTTCCAGAAAGTAAGTTATAAGGGTTTGATCATCTTACCCACAGGCTGTAGGCCCCATCAATAAATGAGAGCAGTAACTGTCATGAAATTAGAACAAAAATTAAAAAGTAGATTAATTTTTTAGAGATGGTATATATCAAACAATCTAGCATCTCAGTTTTATATGAAAAATTATGTTTCTGATTATTAGTTGTACGTCATACATACCCTGCATGCCCTACGGTGGAAATGAGGTACAAAGGAAGAATGATAAATTCAAAAGCATAATCAGGTTACAAATAATACATAAAGTGTGAACGGAGATTATTCCAGGGGTACTGACTGACTTTGCATTCCCAGAGGGAGAAACAATGATGTACAATTTAAATGAAAAATCTTGGAGATGTTTCGTGATTATATGTAATGTTAAGGTACAGCTGGAAAAAGCAAACATAGATAGCAAGGAATTCTAATTTTTCTGAGCAGCAAGACATGAAAGAACTGACAATAATCTTTAAAACCAGGGTGTTGCTATTTTTAAGAAAAAGAAAAGACCTCTGCAAAAGGTGAAAAATAACTATGAAAATTATTTGAAATAGATTCTCTGTTCCATAAAGTCATAAAAATGCTAGTCCAGAGTGGCTGAGGCTTCCCCAATGGATACTTCAGAATATCTCTGGGGACCAGTGCTCTGAAACACACTCAGAGAAACAGTATTCTTACATGTTTCCACAGCTTCCATTTTGTTTTTTCTCATAAGGTTTCTCAACCTCCTGTTTCTCTTTTCAGCAACTTCCCACGGTTGCTGTCCCCCGACTCTTTTCTCTCTTTCCCCCCTCAAGTACCAGAAGTGGAATTTTGGTATTTGATTTTGCATGTTGTGAGAATGAAGTATTTTGTTGTTTGAATTCAGTGCAAACGTTGAACCCAAACACCAGGTCCGCCATCAGGAAGCGGGCCAGGTATTTCCATGAGTGGCACCGACATCCGCCCAGTGCCTGGCGCTCTTAGACCGGAGGGCACTATGTGCGGCCAGTGAGGTGCCCTCCGTGAGCTCCTGCATCCTTGCAGTTCCCGTCACCCACTTGGACCAGACATTGGAGGCCCCTGGCCTGGGTGAGGCAGTAGCCTTCATTGCTCTCCAAAGGGAACGTCCTTCTTTCCTCCAGTTGGGTTTTGAAGCTCACCCGTGGCACCTCTCTTGGCCTCTTGCAGCGGGCACGGAAGGCTGAGGTGTCACTCGTCTTGCTCACCTCGAGTCCCCTGCAGAGCCTCTTTACAGGACCTGGAGCGTAAAAGGAGCTGTTTATTTGAAGACTGTGAAAACCAAGATCGGCCGCATCACAGGGATGGACATAGGATGGCTCGGGCAAGGGGTCCATCCTGTGTCCATCCCAGGGATGTCACTATCGGTGTCCATCCCATCTGCTCACTGGGATGGAACTCGGAGAAGAGGCCCTCTCTGCCTTTTCTCCTCCTCCCCCACTTCCTCATCTAGTTGTGAGCAGGGAGGAGGGGCCCCAGCTCTGTGTGCCTGGATAAACCTGCAACCCCACCGAACCCGCACGTGTCCGTCACCATCTGCCTTGAGATCATCCGGATTCATCTCATGAGGCCCTTTTTCTCAAGGAGCCTGGGTGTCCACCTCCCCCTTCTTCCCCTAGACCTTCGCCCCCTTACCTCTCTGTACGACCCTCTCCAGGTCCATCCCTTCCGGCCCCTTCAAGGTCACTGCTCCAGCAGCCATCTCCTTTCCCTCCTGCGTCATTAGCTTTTCCCTCTCTCGGGGACCGTGCGCATCACCATTCAGAATGCCCTAATTTCTTGCGTCTTAAGGAAGAGAGCTTCCCTGGATCCCCACACTCCTCCCTGGCTCCGTGGCGATTCTCCCTCTCTGCCTGTATCACACTGACTTCCTCCCTCTCCTCACCGATTTCCCTCCTCCCCCCTCCCTCAATCTGCCATTCCTTTTCGTCTCCATTACTGGTCCCTCCTCATGACGCACCCTCTCTCTTCACCTCCCAGGTGCCCTCCTGAGTCTCATGGCTTTAAAGACCATCGTTTTGCTGGCAACGCCCCAAATGTTCACCCCAAGTCTAGACCTCTCCCCTTTATGCCCCACAGCCTACTTGAGATCCCTTTGGGTGTCTAGTATCTCAAAACTAACTTGTCCAAAACCAAATTCCTGATTTCCCCACCTACCCTTCCACACCTGCCCCTCCAAGTCCTCTGCATCCCAGGACATGGTAACCCCATCTTTCCAGTCACTCCTCCCAGAAACCTGGATGTTGTATCAACACACCCTCCATCCAGTTCATGGACAAATACTGATGGCTGGACCGTCAAAATAGATCTCAAGTGTGACCATGTCTCACAACCTCCACTGCCATCTTATTCCAGACCATCCTAATCTCTTGTGCGGACTATCGCGATAGCCTCGTAACTGACATACCTGTTTTCACTGTTGACCCCCGACGGTCTGTTCTAAACACTGCCACCAGTGACCCTGGTGATCCTCCGTGATCCTGTTGAAAGCTAAGCCAGATCACATCCCTCCTCCACTCCGAATACCCCCGTGGCTCCCGTCTCGTGCAGAGGAAAAGCAAAGTCCTTCCAGGATCTCTTGAGGTGCCCCCAAGTCTGTCCTTGTGCCCCCCACTTTCCCCGGCATATCCACTCCAGTCACACCTCAGTGTTTCACAGTCTCGTCTTGTAGCTTTAAACTTTTTCTTTCCACTGTCCTCCCTGGGTGTCAGCGTACCTCACACCCCTTCCTCTTTCTGGTCTCTGCTCACACGTTATTTCTCAGTAATTCTTCTCTGATAGCCCATCTTGGAGCTCAGCGGCAACCGCGCTGCCCTGCCATCCCCACCCAACACGGGTTTCTCTGTAGCACGAGCACCGATTAACAACCTGCACAGTATCGTTTACCTCTGGGTCTGCGTCCCACAGGAATCTAATTTCCACAAGGAGAGAGGCTTTTGTTTTACCCACGTGCTCACTGCTGTGTTTCTAGAACAGCACACGGCACATCGCTGGATGTGCAATAAACTCTTGATGTATAAATGGAGAATATTACTGATTTTCCCCACAGTCAAGGGCAGCCAACCCTAGTCACCATCGTGCAGAGGTTCTGGGTAGCCACGCCCCCCCCTCCCTTCCCTCTAGAAAGGCTTTCCGTTTGCTCAGGAGAGGAAGACCTTGCCCTGGGGGCTCAGCCACTCCAGGCAGCGGTGATGCCTCCGTGTCCTTCTGGGCTGGTGTCTGTGGGTCTTCGGGGGAAATTTATGCAGCCTGTTCAGTGGTCAGAACTGGGCCCAGACCCTCGAGCCAGTGGCTGAGTACATCCAGTTCTCAGCCTGAGAGCTGCTGTTACTGAATTTAACGTCCAACACTGGACCAAGATGGACTGTTTCCTGCCAGGTTGAAAACCAGCCAAACACTGCATTGGCTAATCGCTCCCTTTCTTTTGAGAGTTTTCACGTTATACATTATATCTGAAACCTTAAATAATGCAGGCTCACTGGAATACCATCCTTTTTTTAAAAAAACTTTTTTTGGTCATCGAAACAAAACAACACACCCGGAGCTGTCACTGGGAGTCAGCAGCGTGGGCATCTGCGGAGATGATGTTCTTTCTCCTTCCCCCTGAACATTTAGCTTATTTATCATTTTAATGAATACGTCCAAGCCTAGATAATGCCCACTGTGAAATGCATACATTTGAATTTATTCTCTTTAAAAGGAGCTACATGTGCAGTAACCTCTAAGCAGGATGCACAGTAGAAGAGAATAAAAACACCTTTCCATGAAGAATTAGAATTTATACCAAGAAAAAAAGAATAAAAGTTTATACCGTTAGAAACCCGGCAAGAAAATAAAACGGAAGGGGAAATATTATAACAACTCTCTTGCCAAGCAGTTTGTAAATTACACTCTTACGGGCATAGATTTGGGTAAAGGGGGAAAAAAACCAAGCTATCAGTTGCAACCACATTCTGTCACAAATTATCCTCTGTCTGAGGCTGACTGACAGCTCACAAGCACGTGTTTCCAAAGCAAGAAACGGGGAGAGAAGAGCATCCTGTGGGGGAAGGACGGAAGGATGTCCATCTCAGGCCGGGATGGAGGGCAGAGCTCACGGAGAAGGCAGGGATGGTGTGTCCCTGAGGGAACCTGCAGTGAATGACACACCTTAGCGAGATTTTCCCGGGGTCGTGACTCATTTCAGCCCAACTTGTGTTTCCCCAGAGTAGTCTTAAAACCAGACACCTGAACGAGCCCCTTCACCCAGGCCCCACCACGGTGAGCTGGTGGCCGTACCTTTCAGGCAAAGGGAGGGTCGCGCACAGACCTGCAGGGCAGCCCTCCTCACGTTTTATCAGTTGCTCCCCCATTTTGCATGATTGCTGCCATGGTTACCTTGCACCTGTGTGTCACAGAGATTGAACATTTCATTTTCTTGACCTGCAACGTGAAATGAGTTAAAAGTAGGTGCTAAAGAATGATGATCCTGACCTTCGCTGGCTGCATAGCAATGTGCTTCCTGCAGGGAATGAGGGGCCGCAGGGCTGATCTCTTTCCCTGACCCAAGGATAGGTAGGGTCACTCCTCACTTCTCACAGAGCTTAGGAAAAAGGCTAAAGCACAACGTAACAGAAGCAAACACGTGACCATTAACAGGACTCTCTTCTCTTATGGAGTGTTTACAGTGTATGAGTTGAATCCTTGTAATTTTTTAAATTTAAATTTTTAAGCCGAATCCAGTTTTTCTAAATAATTTCTTCCCTGTGTGTTGTATTTACTGGAATAACGTAGTTACAAAAAACTTAGAGAATCATTTATTTAGAAAACATATCTGGAGAACTTGCATTCTATCCCTAGTGAGGTAAATGGAATGGTCCCCAATGTGCCAGCATTTGGAAGAATGAAAGCAATTAGATTTTATTTTTTTAAGTTAAGTTTTCAAACTGGATAAAAAAAAAATCAGAATTGAAAACCATTGGACTTTTTGTCAGTTTTGTGAATTTGAAATATGTTATTTTTACATGAATGGCTTTTTTCACCTTTTATTCATCTTTTAAAACATACACAATGAATCTTTAAATTTTTCTTAGCAGTTTATTCAAAGTAACAGTATCCTCCAAATCTACCACTTGGCTGTATGTTCCAGTGGCCTGTTGTAGTGGTATACTTCAGATGTTATTATAATAAAAAACAGTAAATATTTTCAGGGTTCATTTGGACAACTGTTTGAGGGATATTCTTTCAAACAAAATAACAGGACATCCTCCTGAAGTGGTCAGAAATAAAAATGGCCTGTAAAGAGTCATTATATCTGGCAGGGTTTGTATTTAATAAGGTGTGATTTTTCACATCACCACTGCTCTCCTTGCAACCGTTGCTTTGATTGGAAAGTACACGTGGGGTGGAAACTCGGGTGATCGTGGCCCTCCGTCTCCTGCCTTGTGTTTCTCTCCGACCTTGAGCAGCTCTGTCTGTCTGATGGCCACGGCCATGTTCAGGGTGCAGGGTCTCATATAAAATCTTAATATGAATAACTTTTGAAAGAAACATTTATATGTTCCAGTGGAAACAGATGGAAAGTTACAGCTTGACACCCTGCTTCTCTGCGATGACTCATCTTAGACTAAGCCCGGCCTGGAGTGCACAGGAGACAGTGATGGTTAAGTTTTTCAAGAATCAGATGAAGCATGAATGCAAAACCCAGTGGAAGAGTAGAAAGGTCTGGCACCATAGCCAGTGTTGATTTCATTTTTACCAACAAAAGCAAGAAGAAAATTCTAACATGAGAAATTTGGGCATAAAATTCCTACTTTCCCAATGACCTGTCTCCCTAGGGAGGGGACGTGATGGCTCAGATGCCAAGGACTGTCGTGCTCTGATTAAAAAGGGAGAAGCCTTTCAAAAGTGGATTCTGTTTAGTGAATTGAACATTTCAGTCCTAATATTTTTCATCCTGAACTCATTTAGCAGAGGAAATGGATATTTCATCAGACACAGACTTGACATTCCATCACATTATACTGTAAACAGGACAGATAGTGTTTTGAAACCGGGAAAGCAGGAGAGCTAAGACAGTGGCCACTGGAAGGCCCTGGTTATCTCATTTAAACAGATACGAAATGTGGGTGCCAGTAGTGTGATCATCGTCCGCTTCCCACTTTGTGAATAAATTGCTTAGAAGGAGTCTTTTGCCTACCAGATGTGACCTAGATTTAGATTTTCAAAGGCAAGGGGGAGAAAAATCTCTATTGTGTTAAAAAAACAATTGCTGGTAAAATGCACAGTAAGTGAGCTTATCTCTCTTCTCCAGGTGTTTGGGCTAATATTGTTATGGAATTACTGCTTCATTTATGAAAAATAATTGGGGGAAATGTTCCAGCAAATCAACTTTGGATAAAGGCTGAGGATGTCTATTGTGTTGGTAGCAAGTTTCTAAAAGGCAGAAAGATCAGGGAGCCCATAGAGATAA
Source organism: Grampus griseus (assembly GCF_964374135.1). Lineage (NCBI taxonomy): Eukaryota > Metazoa > Chordata > Mammalia > Artiodactyla > Delphinidae > Grampus > Grampus griseus. The sequence goes on along the minus strand of NC_139006.1, from coordinate 30,598,283 downwards.
TAAAAATATTTTAAAAACTGTGTTTGAGAAGAGTCTCTTATAAAAGGGTCAGTCGTGGGTGTGCTTTCCAACTTGTGTTGGGGTTTAGTGAAATAGGGAAGAACAATGCGAACAATTACATTCCTTTCAGCGCCTGTGAAAGCCGTTGAAAAAAAATCAAAGCTCGTCTGTCTGCTAACTCTGATAAGTCTTATGACTCTGTTAAATGCAGCAAAATTTTAAAAAGCTAACATTTTTATTCTCCCTTACCCACCGTGTCTTCTTTCTCGTTTCTTCTCCCCTTCAGGAGCTGCCACTCCAAAACCAGTCCCAGAACCCGAGAAACAAACAGACCACACAGTCAAGATCGCAGGAGTCATCGCTGGCATCTTGCTGTTCGTGATTATATTTCTTGGAGTCGTGTTGGTCATGAAGAAAAGGTGAGCTCCCGGCCGTTGCCACCCATATGCTTCTTGGCCCGCTGTTTGCCCAGAGGCTTCTTGTGTGTGAAAATACTCAGTTACTCATTTGGCTTTGATGACCAAGATACATCTGTGGCTCTGGTTGTTCCTATTTTGCGTCATAAAGCATTCAAGGTTATGGAACAAAATTTAGGGTACGTGGTTGTGATTTTGTGTAAATATGCAGTTTCTCATGCTGGGTCAACATAAGGATCATGTGTCTTCCCACAAGTTGGTTGGTACATAAAACTTGGCAGAATGAGTAAAATCATTTATTCACCAGGAAATGTTTAGTATTTACTAGCAACAGACTAGGTCTTGAGGATATGAGAAAAAAGACTTTTCCTTCTCATTATATTGAAGATTATGGCGATGACAGAATTTACTGGGCCCATGTTATGTGCGGGCACCATGTTAATATCCCATGAGAAAGGGACTCTCAGAAAGCAGCTGGACAGCAACGCAGGGCATGGACACATAAGGACAAGAATGGTAGCATGTTGGATGTTATAAGGTTGCCCTGTTTGGCCAGGGGTGGTCAGAGGAGGAGAAAAACAGATATGGCTATAATAAGCAATCTTCACCTCTAATACGTGAAAAATAGGCAGTGTCTTTTGTCTTGTGGAAATGAGTGAAAACTTGCTTAATAATACAATGTTCAGTTTATATAGAAATGATCAACATAAAATATAGACAGCAAGAAGTGAAAAGACAGATTGTCCCTTTTTTATGTAGTTTAAGAACAATTATAAACAACAGGGTCCTATGTGTAGCACAGGGAACTGTATTCAATATCCTGTGATAAACCATAATGGAAAAGAATATGAGAAAGAATATGTATATACATGTATAATCGAATCACTGTGCTGTACACCTGAAACTAACACAGCATTGTACATCAACTAGACTTCAAGTTAAAGAAAAGATTTTTAAAAATGATGGAGTGTGAGTAAGGTTACGGAGGATAGGAGGTGAGGACAGAGGGGTCAGCAAAACCAGGTCTTGGAGGTCTTGTCTGGTCATCTAAGGCGCTGGACCTGGTCGTAAAATCCACTGGTGGCATTTAAGCAGGTAGTAATGTGACGTGCTTTTGCTCGCAGAAAGATCACTCTGATGTTAGGGTTGAGGCCAGCAAGGAGAGAAGAAGGCTGGAGTTAGGAAGACCAGCAACTTCAGAAACATAAGGAGCTACGTTGTAGTAGCCGTTTGCAGGCCGACCTGAGGGAGATGACGCAAAATAGAAAGAACCTCCTTGCTGCCGTGGCGGTTCGTGGGGGTATCGTCACTTCCCAGATGTCGAATGTGTAGGAGGTGGGGCATGTGGGGCGTGAAGACGGGGAGCTCAGCTCTGCACTTTTTTAAGTTCACTCTTCCTGTAACGTGGAGTAGACATGACCACTGAGCAGTCAGATATGCTGGTGTGGGCCAGGAAGAGTACTTTCCACAGTCAGAGTCATCCATCCACATATGTCCGGCTGAAGCTGGGGCTGGGACGAGGGCACTTAGAGCTACTGTCGAGTCAGAAGGAGGTCAGGGATGAAGGTCAACCCTTGGGTCACAGCAATATTTAAGGGGGGAGTTAATATCCAAATGTGTATACATACATATACATCTTTCCTTGCTTCTTCCTTCGTTTTCTGGTAACTGGTCTAGTTACGCCTTAGGACAACCAGCTGCTCTGTCCCAGCTCATATGTGACTAATGGGTCCCCATCATTTCAGCTACTCCTCCCCACTTGTCATCCATCCTCTCTTCCTTTCTCTTTGCTCACACATCGTTTAATTTCTCTCCATTTTTAAAATCTTTTTTCTTGTGTTGAGAACTTTCACGATCTACTCTCTTAGCAACTTTCAAATACACAGCGCTATAGTGTGGTGTATACATAGTGTTACTAGTATAGTGATATTAACTGTAGTCCCTGAGCTGTACATCCCATCCCCAGGACTTGTTTATCTTATAGCTGGGAGCTTCCTCCTCCTTTTTCATTTCTCATCTCTCTAGCTTTCTTTTCTTTACCCTTCTCTGCTTCTCTAGCTGTCAGTCTCTTTATTTCTTTCTCCCTTCACATCTCTGTCTTTTTTCTTCCTTCTTCTCCGTCATCTCTCATACACTTTTTCCTGGATGTGCTTTTTCTCTCCCCACCTCGTTGTTTATGTAGAAAGCTTAGCTGTAGTACCAGTGGTTGGTACTTTTTTTTTTTTAATATGATCCAGTATAAATTGTAAGCAGCACTAGGCCCTTGTATGCCTGGATATTCAAACTAAACATTTTGGAGAGTTGATTTTTAGCTGTGGGAATGTGTTGGATTTTTGTGTCATCTGGCAAGTTCTCTGTGAGGAATAGCCTGAAACTACAAATCCAGTTGCCCTCGTGACCTTAACTAAATATTAATTCATCCTCCAAGGGTCTGTTTCTGCAGGATTAATTCATTATTCCACCTTGGACTCTCAGGCAGTCATGGAGGTTGTGTTATAAATTATGCATTTGAAGAAACTGCCCATGGTAACATGTGGCCTTGATACAACTTTAGACTAAATTCCAATAACTCATATCAAATTTACATGATTATTTACTAGATAGTAACCTTAAAAGGGTTATTTTCACAGCATGTGCCACTTGTGTATTTGCTTTTTCTGAAATATAGAATATGCTCCCTTGTAAGGCAAATTTTCCAATATACTATGCCTCTTAGTACAAAACTTACAAGATTTTGACCTGAACAGTCATGTGGTCCAAACTGTCCTGTTTAATAGAAATTCCAAAAACTTCTAATTGTTCAGGGTTTTCTCCCAAAATTTGAGTCTAAATTTTAAAAGTTGTATTTTTAAACAGAACCATTAAAATATGATAGTAATCATGAATAAGTGGCTGGAGAGTTATTGATACATAACAAGCTACAGTGTTTGGTTAGCAACAGGGAGTTTAGATTTGGAATTCCTAGACCTGTGTTTTAACTAATTTTGTGATTCTGACTTTCTCTGAGCCTTAGTTCCTTCATCTTTAAGTTGAGCAAATTTCACTCCCCGATCTCTGAAGTCCCCCCAAAACTCTCCGGTTTTCTGTTACGCGGCAGCCAATGGTGACACGACTATGCAGTTGCTGTCCTGCAAGTGCAGTGGGGGCTCCTTACTCTATCTCACGCTGTAAACATACACAGTTGCTTCTCCAAAGCTTGCTTTGTGCAGCAGATTCAGGTCTCCGTGTGTTGGCCGGTGAGGGGTTCATCTTTTAGCCACGCGTTTCCCATTGTCACACAGGAGGCACTCAGTGGGGAGATGTAATGAGAGAAGGAGGGTGGGCAGGAAAGAGCTGACTTTCAGTGTAGTGCTAGTCGTGTTTGCTTGTTCGAGCCTGTGCTAATCAAACTTGCAGGCCCACTCCTACCCGGGCCAGACTCTGGGTCGCCAATGCGAGCACATGCCATTGGTCATAAGGACATCCTGGGCCCAGGAGAAAGTGTGGGTGAAGCAAATGCATCAGTACTTCTGGAAATACAATTGGAAGTCTGTCTTGCTGGGGAAAAGTCAGTAGTGACCGTCTGGGTGGGCCAGCATGCCAGGCCACGTGGGCCTGAGCTCTTAGGAGGAGGGACAGCAAATTTCACTGGGAGACATTGCCAGTTATTAGCTTAACTAAGATCATGTGGGTGTCTGAAGGCTCAGCCTTCTCTAAAAATTAATTGCTGGAATAGAACCTGTAAAATCTGTTCAACTCATACTAACTCATGGAATCCTTTCACACCTAGGCCATAATGACTGAAAACTGAGATGACCTTCAGTCTTATTTGGCTATAGTATTTTACAAACCTATCACAAATTAGACTAGTTGTTACCTGTTTGTGAATATTAACACATTCAAGCCTTGCCGAGACTAATACAATACAAAACCTGCTTTTCCTTAAAACCTTTTACAAAACCTTTCCGTGTATTTTTATTTTATTCTTTAAGAAAGCAATTTCTTTTTACTTTCCCCTTCCCAGAAGTATGTGTTCTTCTGAGGGTGCAGTGTTTTGACGCAGCAAATGTTAAGAAAGGGTGTTGAGATGAATAGCTATGAAATAAGTTTCATGCAGAGTCACATGACAACACACTCTCAAAATTAATATAAAATAAGTTGAGAAGCAGATACTTAGTTTTTATCATTTTCATCCCTGTATAATTAAATTTATTTGTATAAATGAAAATGCCTGCATTTTCAACATTTTTCGTAAGGAATAATTTATCTCAATAACATGTTTGACAGAATTTAGTATACCAGCACCATCTATTTTACCCTGATTAATTATATTTACTGTTGTTTCTAAAATTGCTATAGATCTTTTAGAAATTTGAGAACATTTGTATCAATTACAGTAATACTTCTGTCTCGGTCATTGTGGTAAATAGAAATTACAGAAGTTGTGACTAAATGGAAATCACTAAAGAGATACACATTCTTGCTGAAAATAGCAAATGTTAGTTACTCTACTTCATGAACACCTGTTATAGGTAAATGTGACTACTTCCATCCTCCAGCACCATACCTCTATCTCCTTCCCATAAAGCATTTTAACAGATGTACATTTTGCAAAAGCAGCCTATATCATTAAACATTTAGCACCTTTCTGTTATATTTTAAAAACACTGGAACTACCAAGATAAAAAAGTTCAGTAACATAGGAAGAGTATCTGGAAACATGAAACAGAAAAGATAAGGGAAAAAGTCTGATGAAAGCCCTCTTTTCAAAGAGACGCCTATAGCATGTGAGTGCAGGTAAGTCGACATTAACTATAGTTCCCCCACTAGAGCTGTTGACACTTGACATGGGAAAATTTTTTCCACTGCAGTTAAGTGTGAGTTACATGTGAAAAATGCCTTAAGTCTGGATGCTTTATTCGAAGTTCTATTTCAAAATCACATTTTCTGAAAGTGCATTGAGAAAGTCACCTCTAGACATGTCTTTTTGGTTATTTAGAATATGTGTACTTGATATGTAGCTGTGTAAATAATACTCAGTAGCTGAGACTTTTCTCCTCGAGCACATGCTTTTGGCATATGTGAAACAGGATACATGTGTTCACAAATAGGTCCAGAAATGCCCTCCTAATCAATCAATCAGCTAGTGTCCTTCAGTTTCTTAGGTGATAACTGAGTGGGCTCCTTGTTCAGCGGTAAATTAAATTGACCTTTTTAAGGGCTCTTCTAACCTGGACTTCATATGGTTACTCTAATAGCTCCCATATTCTGACTATTTCTGGACTCAATCTAATGGTTTATTTAACTATGTTCTATTCGGGGCTCTTTGGGCTCTCTTTATAAAGAAGATTTTAAAAGGAAGGTGGGGAACATAGGCACCAGTTTTTTTAGTTTATAGGAGGAGGGGGTCAGAGAATGATAAGGGCAGCCAACAGGCTTTAGAATCTCACAGACCTGTGTTCACACCCCAGCTCCTACCTGGTGGCAGCATAGATTTAGGGAAGTCACTTAACCTCTCTGAACTCAGTCTGCAAATGTGAAACGTGACGATAATGATGATGATGATAATGTGTGCGGGGGAAGTATGAAAATCAAGTATGGACATAGCTGGTGCTTGATAAATGATAGCCCAGAAGTTCAGAAAGCTGTTCAAGGTCCCGTGGTATACGCGGCAGAGCCTGGGGTCAATCCAGGAGTGTCTGAGCGTTACCACCCCACTGGTCACAGCAGTAAAGCTCAGAGGTGCCTCTCACTCTGTAAGCCTCAGCTGCTCTTGCTAACCAGTAGCTGGAAACACCAAATAGTCGTCGGCTTGTTGCTGTTTACCCTTGCTGGAAGTCTACAGATATTTCAGACTGCCAGCCTGTTTTAATCTCCTTTTTGAGCTATCATTGGAGAATAGCTAAAAGAAAGCTTTTTCCTCTTCCTCCTTTACAGAAGCGTTTTGTAAATCCTTTCGAATACATGTGTTCCATGGCATTCTTGGAGCCGGTGGTTTACTTCTGATAATTCGCAGCAGCGAGGATGCTGTGTCCTCGTCTGGTTTAGTGAGTGAGCGAACTTTGTTGAGTTTTATGGTTAAGCCTTCAGCAAGCGAGCTTCTCTCCTTCCTCCTCAGAGACAAACCCTAGGTTCAGGGGGCTGTGGAGTGGGCAGCGGCCCCTGGAGACAGAGGCTGACACAGGCTCTGCTGAGCTGTGTGACCCTGGCACGTGGCTGGCTTTCTGTCCCCCAACTTCCCCAGTAAAATGCCCCGAAGGCATCATAACAGGACTTTCCCATGAGTGTTAGGAGAAGGAAATGAGTGACGACCATTACAGTGCTGGCCCCAATGAATATTAACTGTCAGTACGCATGCTATGCTGCTTTGCCTGGGAGCCGTAGCTGAGGCTAGTCTCAGGTCCATTGCCCACCTTAAAGGCTTTGTTTCCACCCTCAGAGGCCAGGTGGGACCAGGAGCTGATCCTCCTTTGGAGGGGGTCCGACTCTCCGTGCGGAGTCCACCTGGAGAGCATGGGTCTTAGTTGTGAAGGTAGCTGGGAGCACAGCCGCCCGGAGGACAGCTCACAGTCCCCGCAGCCTGAAGCCAGGCCTGGGTAGAGATGCTAGAGCTGAAAGCGCGAAGGAAACGCTCTTGGGCCAAACTGGCCCAGCGGTATTCCTTGTGCAGAGGCCCCTGCTCCATCTGAGGGTTTTACTCCCTACACAGAAGGAAGCCAAGTGCTGGGGCACCAATACCACCTCCCTCGCAGACTTCCCGCTAAGCCCCGAGTTCATCTGAGTAAGCATGACCTTGGCACTCAGTGCAGATTCTTTGGGTACCCGAACCTGTCAGACCCAGACCCGGGCTGGGGCCGTGGTCTGCCTCCCGGGTCAGAACAGAGGACAGCATCAGTCTTTCCCAGGTCCTTAAGAGCATCCTGCATCTATAGGGACTCCCCGAGCCTGCTCTAGCACCTCTCAAGAGGTGTGGACCCTCTTGCCATGTGACCAGACCTGAGCCTGCACACACTGAGCTGGACTCTCTCCAGCCATCTCAGGGCACAGCTGTCCTACTGATTCCTATTGGAATGACCTGTAACTTTCCAGTACAGCTCGTTTGTATCCTGTATCCGTTAGCACAGCTTATTAAAACATGTTCTTTCACTGTATCATCCCTCTGAAGTTCAAGTCTAACGGTACCTATAAGGGGCTCAGAGGGGGTTACATATCTACCACTGAGATTGATGGTTCTCCGTGGTTGCTGTCCCGAGATGCTGTGCTGATGTCCCCAGCTCTGTCCCAGGCAGGCTCTTCATGTTGTAGAGGGTGTCTGTCTCATTCATGTTGACATGACCTCACGTTCTAGTTTGTAGGGTAGGAAACACCCAGAGCATGAAAACCGAGGATGTTTTACGTAGGATGATTGTTTAAACCTGTCGTCTTGGTCAGTGAATCCGAGAATTCAAACTTAACATTCTCACTCTTTCTAGTTTTGTATTAATGAGTAAAACAGTAATGAAAAATACTTAGACTATAGAAAATATATATATGTTAAAAAAAAAAAAGTAGGCCAATATCTAACCTGACTTCTTTGGGCAAAATTCATGGTCCCTCTTCTTCTAACATAAATCTAAATTTCTTTTTAACAAGGAAAGGAGTTATATCTGGAATCTTTAACTTAGGTTCATTTATAGAAAGTTACATAAAATTAATTTTCAAAGTAGAGAAAGAGGAGCTACTGTGTTAGTAGAGGAATGCTATTTTCTTTTCTTTTTTTTTTGGCATAGCTCAGCATTGTAAGATGTGATGCCGTGTTAAATAATATATTGACTAATAGGAAAGGCATGTTTTTGCCCAGTGTCCTCACAGACTGTGCCTTTCAAAGGGCATAATGCTTCACTGGAAGGAGTTTTTGTTCTTACTTTCACGTATACTGTTTTCCTCTTGGCCCTGCTGTGGTGGAACTAAAGTAAAGCTATTTTTATGGGTTTTACAGCAACAAGTAAAAATTGACTCATTTATTAAATCCAACATCCTTCTATTTGTTTGTAAAAACAACACAAAACCAAAAATTGGCAAAAATGTAGCACAGGTTATCCTATCTGCAAATGGCCGATTTTCTCTCTCCTGCACACGCAGGCATGAACACAGCTTTCTAAAGTTAATTATGTTCCTGAGATGACTTGGAGCACCAGTAACCCGATAGCAGAATTCCAGGGTGGACCTGGGATGTGTTTCTTCCCTGACTCACCTCATCACAGCGCTCAGGCTGCACCTTCCATGCATTCAGCCTCCTGAATTATTCGGGTACCATCTGCCTCTTCTGTTAGATTCTAACATGTTACAGGCTGTGATGTGATCCTTTCGAATTATCTCTGACACCCCAGCACAGTCTTTGCGCCTAGTAGACATGGAGTATATTTAGTATTTAAAGACAAAAAGCACTCCTTTCATGCAAGCCCTTCAGTACCACCCTGGACTTTGAATCGCTGTGGCTTTTTATTATTAGGGATATATAAGTTTTATAATATAAGATGCTTTATTAATTTTTCTGTACTGTAGGTTTTCTGGTGGACAGATTCCCTCTTTTGAATAGTATGATTTTTAAAGGTCTGAATAACAATTATTTAAGTTTTTTATTTGCTATATTAAAATCATTTAAATGAATAGGAATATATTTAAATATATTTAAATAAATATATTCAGATCTGGCTTAATTAAAAGAAAAATGGGCTCATATCTATCATTTACTTAAATTATCACTTATTTCCAAACCACCTTTGAAACATTTTTTATAATAGTGTACTGCCTTGCATATTTTTCACAAGCAACATCAATCGAGATAGAAATTATTATATTCAAAAAAAGAATAAGAGCCTCAGGATGAAGTTTTCTCTATACAATGAGCATCTGCCCTAAATAAATTAAAATATCCAGTTTTTCAGGTCTTCATTTCAGTGGGTTCACAATGGAAATGCTCAGGCTTACGTCTTGGTAATTCACGTAGGTCTTCTCATCTCCAGCCCTTCAGCTGCTAGTAGCGCTCCCACTGCATCCGTGCACAGCATTGTTCCTCCAAGTGTGCTTGATGAGAATTTATGGTAAACATTGGCTCACTGGCCTTCTGTCAGAAGGAAAACATTAATAGAAACAAAATCAGGAAAAAGCCATTTCCTGAACAGCTTAATGTAAGTGTAGAGTTATCCGGAGCTATCAAAATGTCCTTCATCCTTTTCCCTGATTTATCTAAAAGCCTGGGTTGTGGGTTTGGAGTCAGAAGTCAGTTGTGGAAGAATTGGCTTCTCTGCAAAGCAAATTGCTGCATAATTCCTAGGAATGGTTCTTACCTTTACTAAAAGGGAAGGAGGAAAATCCCAGAAATACATTAAGACGGTGGGAACAAAGTGGGACATAGCATTAACTGAAATTCTTCTAGGAATGGTTCTTACCTTTACTAAAAGGGAAGGAGGAAAATCCCAGAAATACATTAAGATGGTGGGAACAAAGTGGGACATAGCATTAACTGAAATTCTTCACTCGGTGGCTGTCATCTGGGAGTGGTATTGTCCCCTTAGGGGACACTGGACATGCATGAGGGTCTCTGCACGGAGAATGGCTTAGTTGTATACATCTGTCAGCTGTATAGTTTCATAGTTACAATTGTCAAGGTTTTTCTTTTATAATTTATCCAGGTAGGGTTGACTCAGAGTTCTGGTCTTAAAGTCACAGGAGGTCTAGATTAAGGTCTCAATCAGAACTGCCTACAAGGAGGCCCAGGAGGGCTGACCCGGGGGGGGCCTGGTGAAGAGCGTGTCTGGAGAAGGCTTGGATGCTCAGGCCCGTTAGGTGTGCCACTATGTCACAGATATTACTGTCCCCTCCCACCCCTGGGGAAGTGAGAAATCTTGATTTCTTTTGTTAAATATTCTAAATTTTTTTAACACTGGCAACTAACCATTTTTTAATGCTTTGTTGGCCAGATAAAATGGGCATCCAGTTGCCAGTTGGTGATTCCTAACTCTATTTTAAGATAAGCCAAGCAGGAGACATGAAAATAACCCCATTTTAAAATTCCCTTACACGTTTCTGACTATAGGTGATGCTTATGCCAGAAAAAGACAATAGACTCTTTCCTTACCCACGTCTTCAGTGCCTGAGATGCCCTCAAAATGATGAATAAATGGCTCCTACTTGGAAATACACGAAATTTAAGCTTCGTTTGTGTTGTCCGTGATGCCGACAGGTGGTTTGGATCGTGTGCCTCCGGTTCATGACAAGAGCCCATCCCATCTTTCCGCGCTCAGAATCACTGTTGACTTCTGTGTCGCTAGAGGAGCCTCAGATTGTAACATCTGTTAGAGCGCTTTCACTCAGAAGATTAACATTAAATTTATTAAATTCTATTTCTATTCTAATCATCTTCCTGGTCTTTCGAAACAGTTTCCCTAGCATGAGAGAGCCCTAGGCTGCCCCTGAAGTGGAATCCGGCCTCTGTGCCCAACACCGAATTAAATCTTGGAGACAGAGTTTTGGTTGAAGTAGAAAAGAAAAGCTTTATTGCCTTGCCAGGCAAAGGGGGCCACAGCAGGCTAGTACCCTCAGAACTGTGTGTCCCAGCTTGGAGGGGGTAGTGAGGAGTTTTATAGTAATGGTTCAAAGAGGGTATGGTCAGCTCGTGGACATGCTCCTGATTGGCTAGTGGGGAGATAGGAGTGAGCATCATCAACCTTCTGGTTCCAACCGGTCTGGGGTCTAGTGCTTGTGGACAGTACACCGTTAACTTCTCCCACCTGGTGGGGGTTTCAGTATCTGCAAAAGAGCTCAGAGATGTTGTGTTTCCCCTGCTGGAACCAGGACCCTGCCCCAAGGCTGCACTATTGTATCCTGACTGCTCCTCCCTTGTCGCTGCATCCCCTCCCTTCCCTGATTAGCAGCTGTTTGAACTGCCCCTTGGAACTCAAGGAAGGTCATGGGGGCTGAATAAAGCCTATTTCCTATAATCAAGAAATAGGGGACACAGAAAGGCTTTTGTGCCGAGGGTCCTGTTCGGTTTCACCTCTGACCATGCTTATCATGGTGGATGGGGTCTCGGGAGGGAAACCAGGCCCTCCTTCCTAAGGCGGCCTCCTGATGGACTGTGCCCAGCTGACCAAGTCAGAGCCCGGGGGGCTATGGGTTCTCCCGCTGCATAGCCCAGCCGAGGTAAGAGAGCCAGAAAACCTGGGGATCCTGTGAGAACAGGCTCCCTGCTAGCACCATGGCTGTTGATTTTGTTATGCTGAGTTTGAGAAGCAGTAGGACTTATGTATCTGCCATCATCTGAGAATAAAACGGTAGTGTATTTCCCTGTATACCCTTTACCTCCCACCCCAATACACATACATCTTTACGGCCTGTCTTTAAGAAGGAGAATCCAAATTTAAATAATCTCTGGTGCCCTGAAGTTTTGGAGCTGCGCCAGTGTCCAATCCAAGACCCCACTTGGTCTTGACATCAGACTGCAGTTATGAGACTCTTCTGCTGCCTTTGGCTGCAGCGAATCCTGGAGCCTTCACAGCACATCCAAAGACCTGATGCCGCAGCCCCCCCCCCCCTCTGCTCAGCGGGCATCTAGCACTTTCCAAGGAGCCCCCAGGAGCCTCAGAGCCACTCCACGGCTGTGCCACACTCGCTCTGGGGCCAGGAACACCCACTTGCATTCCCTGGCAGGAAATTCCTCAATGCCTGAGCTCTACGGCCTTCACTCCCAGAGCAATTTAATTTCCTACTGCCCTAATTGCTGTGCTGGTGCCTGGACTTAAATGGCCCATCCATTTGGATCTCCAAACAGCCTCTGACTCACCCAGAAACTCCTCCCTAAGTTCTAAAATGGCTATTTTTTTAACCTGGAACTTTGGGGTGCCAGCCTGATTCTGTAAACCTTGCATAACTCTAGATCAAGTCTGGTTTATTGAACGCCCCTCACGTGGTGACATGCCCATCATTGTGTCAGCGTGAGGTCCAGGCTCTGTCTGTCACCCCATCCTGAGCCCCTGCCATCCACGGCTGATACCCAGGTTGGTAGTGTTAAGTCTCCAGGGAAGCCTTCCAAGCACAGAGCTGCTGACAGTATTTTAACGAAGGAAAGCAACAGAAATAAATGGTTCATTCCCATTCTGCATACATTTTTACTTTTATGATCTACACTGATATAAAGAACAACGACAACAAAAATTAACTGAAGTTGTAAGTCGCAGAGTTAGAATGATGATTCACTATATGAACAGAGAAACCGACTCTAGGAAGAATGTGGTTGATTAATGAGCTTTGTTAACAAGTTCACAGTTTCAAAGGTCAAAATTATAGACCTGATGACGTACCGTGCAACACTCTTCACTGATGTTCAGGTCCTTTTCCTAACACAGAGCATCAGAGGGCATCACCAACAATTATTTTAATACCATGTGTTCTATGACTTATAAAATTTTGGATTCTTAAAATATCTTTTAATTACTATCCTGACTAGTGCATTAGCCTCAGCGTTTTTTAGTTTAAACTTAGGGCACTCGGCAATCATTTCCCTTTCACTGTGACACTGCTAATTTTAATGATAGTATGTGAAGAACCTACAACAATTAAGCTGGAGCTCTGAACAAATAACAAATCTTGGTAAGCTAAGGAAAAGGAAATAACCATAATGAGAGATCCATAAGCTAAGAGAGAAACTGAGTTGGTTATAGAAAGACAAATTAAAGTAGATTTTTGGATTCTAAATTATTGTTGATTATGATAGCTTGAGGGACTCCCTGGAAGAGAATGGATTAGCCCACAAGTCTCTCCCAAGTTAATTTCGTGATTTGGCAAAACACAGCTTGTGAAATTTATTTCTCTGGCCACATGCAATCCCTTTTTAAATATGCATGAAAGGAGCAGCATACTGAACCGGGACCCAGAGATGCAGCCTTCCTGTTTTTATTGACAAAAATGTCTTTCTACATATATACCACAAAGAATTGAAAGCAGGGACTTGAACAGATGTTTATACACCCTCATTCATAGCAGCATTATTCACAATAACCAAAAGGTGGAAACAATCCAAATGTCCATCAACAGATGAATGGACAAACAAAATCTGGTGCGTCCATACAATGGAATAGTATTCGGCCTTAAAAAAGGAAGGACCGTCTGGCACCTGCTACAGCATGGATAAACCTTGAGGCCATTATGCCAAGTGAACTAAGCCAGACCGAAAATCACAAGTATTATATGATTCTACCTCTGTGAGGTACCTAGGGTCGTCAAATTCATAGATACACAAGTAAACTAATGGTGAGCAGGAACTGGGGAGAGGAAAGAATGAGGATAGTGTGTAATGGGTGCCAGTGTTTCAGTTTAGGAAGATGAAAAAGTTCTAGAAATGGATGGTGGTGACGGTTGCCCACAATGTGAATGTACTTGTTGATGAAAACTTAATTAACTATCAAGTTAAGAAGAAAAAAGGGAATTTTATTCGAGCCAAACTGAGGATTATAACCTGGGAAGCAGATTCTCAGAAAGCTCTGAGAGCTGTTCCACCTGTTAGAAGTCAAAGGCGCAGTCATATACGTTTTTGAGACATCCTGATATATTACATAAAGTTCACCAAGGATACGTAGTCCAGGTAGGCACGGGCAAAGCGAGCAGCAAGTCGCCATGACCCCCTACGGAGCTGGGAAAGCACACAATGCTTTCAAGTTACGTTTGCTACCGTGAGAAGAAAGAAAAAAAAATTGGTATTTACTGTTGAGCAGGTCTTCCCATCTTTGAGGAGCTCTGATTAATGTGTATGAGAGATGCACATTGCACATTAGGGAGGGAGAAGGCGCAAACAAACACAGAGAGAATTTTATGTTTAATTTTTTTTCTTGTCTTAAAATATAAATTTTATTTCATCATACTTAATGCCACTGAGCTCTACACTTAAAAATGGTTGTTAGTAAATTCTGTGTTATGTAGATTTCACTACAGTTTTTTTTAATGGTTTAATATTGGTAGACAAAGGATGTTTAGACAGGTTTTGAAGTACTGCCCTCACCATTCTAACCAGCAGTCAGCCCCGGAGCATTAGGCCAGCCTTGGTACGGGGGGCCAGGTGTATGAGGGAGCGTCTGCCTTTTGAACTCTCAGGCCTGGGCTGCTGGGAGGGTTGCTTTGCCGAGCTCACAGCAGGAGAAAACTGATGCAATTGTGCGTGTTTACCTGGGGTTAGGAAAGCTCCAGAAAGACATCCAGCACATTCAGAGCACGCAGCCTGGAGTATTCCTGCATCGCTACTGACAACGGTGAAAGCAAGAAAGCCAAATTGCCTCCGAAAAGCACCTCCTGAATTGTCACCTTAATACCCCCCAAAGCCAAGCAGGACGGCCATCAACCTGGAACCAGCCGGAACACATGTGCCCAGATTCCTGGGGAGGCACAGGGTATTTCAGTCATAAGTGAAGAAAACAATGTGCCCTGTGCCTTATTTTAAGCCACCAGAGAGTGGAATGTGGGTAGTGCTGGCGGAGGCTCTCAACAGCTGTCAGTTTTTTATTTTCTTTACTAGTAACAGCGACTCTGCACAAATCACCGACAAACAGAATATGAGTGTGTCTAGCATTCTAGAAGCTCACAGCACTTCAAATCCAATCCACATCACTCCCTAGTGCAGGCCTCAGAATTTGTGCACTTTCAGCCTTACGGCTTTGATTAAAAAGCAGAAAACAGGGCTTCCCTGGTGGCGCAGTGGTTGAGAGTCCGCCTGCCGATGCAGGGGACATGGGTTCGTGCCCCGGTCCGGGAGGATCCCACATGCCGCAGAGCGGCTGGGCCCGTGAGCCATGGCCGCTGAGCCTGCGCGTCCGGAGCATGTGCTCCGCAATGGGACAGGCCACGACAGTGAGAGGCCCGCATACCACAAAAAAAAAAAAAGCAGAAAACAAAGAGAAAATAAATCCCGTACGTGCTGCCTAGAATGTAGGGCTGGGGCTCCTCTCATTCCATGGGTGAGTCCTGAGTCGGTCTCTGGTTTCCTGTTTCTAAGCAGACTTGCTGTCTCTGAGTTGATTGGAAGCCCTCTGAGGGCAGGATCGCTGAGTGAGTGAATAGACAGCAGGTCCTGCCAACATGACCCCTGGGCACTCTTCCCACCGCGTGGCCCCCTGCCCCCTGCCGGCTCCTCACAGAGGCGTAGCTGACTCCAGACTACCTGCTTCAAGTCATGACCAGGCAAGGAACAAGTCCTGTTCTTGCGCTCCTCTTCCTGCAAAACCCTGTCCCTGAACTGCAGCCTCCTTTTTGTGACTGGAGTCACGTGAAGACAACGGTACCCCCAGAATGGAATTCTGTGTGACTACCCTACCTTGAGGCACCACATTTTTGTATATATTATGTATGTCATCTGTAGGAGACTTCTTACAGGGCCCATCCTTCCTCCAAACAAGTTTATTGACCCAGTGAGATGATAATGACCCAAAAAAGGATACAAGGGGCTTCCCTGGTGGCGCAGTAGATGGGAGTCCGCCTGCCGATGCAGGGGACACAGGTTCGTGCCCCGGTCCGGGAAGATCCCACATGCCGCGGAGCGGCTGGGCCCGTGAGCCATGGCCGCTGAGCCTGCGCGTCCGGAGCCTGTGCTCCGCAACGGGAGAGGCCACAGCAGTGAGAGGCCCACATACCGCAAAAAAAAAAAAAGGATACAAGCAAGATTTACCTTGAGAAATCTGAATTACTAAACATCCACAAGTGAAGATGAGTTGGCTTTTCTCAGTAGTCATTCCATCTGTGTTAGTTGTTACTTATTTAATAGTGATGGTGATGATGATGTTGATAGCCAATAAAAATTCAGCATCTGCTTCAGACTAGGCACCATTACAAGTTTTTATGAGTGTTATCACAGTTAGGCCTTGTAGCAACACAGAGACAAGTAAATTGTTTAAAGTTACACAGACCGTAAGCGACAGAAGCAGAGGTAAAGCCACGCCACCTGTCTCCAGAGCTCCATTCTGAGCAGTTCTGGCTCTTTAGTTGAAATGAAACAGACATAGAAAAAAGACGGACACAATACCTACCCGTGGAAAAGAAGCCACAGGAAAGTCCCATGACCTTTATTGTAACCAGCATTCCCATATTTCTCATCCCAGTCATTTGGTGAGAGAAGAAAATTGTGCCCCGTGTGAGAGGGGAGCCCTGCAGGGCCAGGTGGACAGGCTCGGAGCTGCCCCTGGAACCCAGCTCTGCCGCTTACGCTCAGGAAGCAGAGGGGGGACCTGGGTGACTCAGGCTCTTTTCGAAGCCTTTGACAAACCGAGCATCTCAGTAGGCTTGAAATAGGCCACAAAAAATGGCCACGTTCATGCCTAAATAATGTTCAAGCATCACGGTCCACACACTGTAAAACTCCACGTTGGTTCTGCAGCTCCGTCACCCAAATGCAGCGCATACTTGGCTTGGGAATCCTGCCACTGCCCCCACTTCTGGCACACGTAGTATTCGGCCCACGAGTCCACACGAAGCCTGTCGTTGCCGTGTGTGTACATCACCCTGAGGGCCAGGCCCAGCTCCTCGGCACCGCCCTCATCAGCTGGGCTCACCTTTCCAATGCCGAAGTCCATCGTTTAGATCCTGTTTCCAACCCACAGGAAAGACTGGACCTTGACACTCCAGCTGTGTTCTCGTTTCTCATATCCTCACTTGTTAGATCCTCAGAGGAGCCGCAAGGCCGCCGGGCTATGGGGGAACAGGGTCCAGCCCTGCGTTTCAGCACTGCCAGGCCTCTCCTGAGGACGAGTCACTGGCTGGTGCTGGTGGAGGCGTCTGGAGTTCAAAGGCAAGGAGTCTAGTGTCCTGAGTGAAGAAATTCCATGCAGCGTGAGGTGTGAACCTTAGCCAGCCAGGCACAGGCTCTCCAAGTGGGCTTGTGAATCCTCCCTTCAGAAACAGGCAGGGGTGGCCTGTGGTCCTGATGTGTGGAAAGTTGGGTAAGATGAATGTGATAGAGCAGCTCTTATTTTTGGTCTCTGCTGACATAGCGTAGCATCAGATGCTGAGACAAATATTACCTTCCAATGATGCAGGGAGATGGGATGATGAGTCTTTAACATCTTACCATTTTGGCTGGCATCGGGGCTCTAAAATGATTTTCATACCAGCTTTCCGCGCTTGCTTGCTTTCTTATTCCCAGTTGTAGTTCCCATTCGTATTCTCTTCTGCTAGGCAGAGAGCCATCCAGCCTCCCAGCTCTGGACAGCCCTGAGGATGTTTCTAGCACTCAGCTAAAAGCATTTACTGACGTCTATATCTATTCCAACATTATTTTACAGTATTAATTTTAATCTGAAAGGTATTTCCTGAGAGCTATTACATATTTTAAATGAATTTAACCAGGACATATTTTCATTTTTGATCACGTCTAATCTGATTTTGATGCCAAACTGTTTGGTTTTCACATTAAACCTGGCAGCCCCAGACCACTTTATAGCCAAACTGAAGTCATAAGAGACTTATGGCAAGGTCTTTATAACATCTTTTGTAATTCTTACAAAATATGCTTTGAAGTAGCATCATAAATATCTTAAATTAAACTTAGCAAAAACAAACGCTTAAGCTACAGTTAGTGCCTGCGGTACTCTTGGTTTTAATTTTTTTTCCTCCCTCTCGCTAACAGATTTGCTAAATTTGGTAATTTGCAGATTGTTTCTTCTATATTAGTGAGAAAAAAAAGTTAGTTCCATATTCACTTTTCTTAAAATAACTATGTTCTCAAGTTCCCTGTATAAGAATCAGCACCCAATTATTTGTGTTAATGGAGGAGAGAAAAGAGTCAGATAAAACAATGGATAATCACACATTGTTTACATAGGGGAAAAGTGCTGAATTTTGTGAAACAAAGCTGACTTATGGACCGTTCACCCCTCTCTTACTAACTTGCATGGAACAGGATTTAACCAGTGCAAATCTACATAATAACAAATTTCATTGCTTTGGAATTCCCCTCAGTAGGACCTTCCAGTTGTGTACCCAACCTCACGATAGCACAGACACCCTGTCGCCATAGGTAGGTAGTAAACAGGAACCTTTGTTCACCCGTGATCCAGATTCATCTAGTATCACACAAGTTAGCCCTGCCGGACTCAGTGGAAGAAGTTAAATAAAACACATCGCGTTCCTGTTTGACTTTGGAATTAAACTTCTCTGTAAACATCCTATCAACACCCTTAGAGCAAGCTTCCTTAAAGAAATATTGTGAGTGTGTGGAAGGAAAATGCAGACTGAAAAGGATAAAGGTCGACGACACATCACAGTGAGAAACGCAAGACCATGGTCAAGAGTCCTATCCTCCCCTACCTTTCTGTGTTCATTATTTTCTTTTCCTTCCCCCAGAAAAGTTAGCTGAGAAAGGCCTGTTGCAGTGTATGACAAATACACGTTAGCAATGGCCGCCCCCAAAGCCACGCCTCCAAAAATACCATGTTGACAAAGGCAAGTGTTGCTTATCAGATTAATGAGACAAAAACTTTTTGTTTGTTCTTCCAGGGCATGAGGGAAGAGGGAAAGTCATAGATTTAAATGGATTTCTTTAAAACTACCCCTCCCCACTGCTTAGTGCATTCTCTGAACACTTCATAAAGCGTCCTCCATGCAACGTTTCCAGATAGCAGTGCTTTAGACACAGAAACAACGTTCTCAATGACAAAGGAGGAAAAAAGCGTACCTCACTCATTGATAGCCATCGTGAGATTCTTCCAATTCATGGGATTGGTAAGAATCTCGCCCAAGGCAGGAATTCAGTGTGGTGTATGTGTGTACTTTTATTCAGTCTAGAGGAATCACAGGGACTGATTACGAATTTTTTTTTTTTTTTCTGCAAAGCGTATATATTCATATAGGCTGAATGGATGCTAATTCCCTGAAATGTGATTTTCCTTTTAATGCTGGGTACATTTTTGTTTTCTGTAAGTACTTATTCCTGACACAACTGTGTAAGTAATTTGAAAACATGATTTAGTATGCAAGGATTCACTTTCCGCTTCTATCATTTGGAATGCGTTTAATGCACGAGATTGTTCAAACTAAATGATGCATAGAATTTCAAGAGCTGCAAGGAGCCTTGGAGTTCATCTCTTCCTAACCTCTCATTTTATAGATGAAACAGACAGAAGCCCAGATAAGCTAAATGCTTTGGTGGTGGTGTTGGGGGGCGGAGGAGGGGACCCACAGCTGTGAAGCCCAATGTGCAACTTCTGCACAGATCGCTTTAATGCGACTTTTCTGGTGCTTAGCTGAGTGATGTCAGCCGAGCTGATTTCGGGACGTGTCACTGACCATGCAAGGGCCAAGCGATTAATTTGAGAACGTCTGTATTTTTCTAGTGCAGCTAGGTGAGCTCCACTAAGCAAGAAGTCTTAATCTGTGACAGGCCCCAAACGTGGGGACAAAGTGCCCGGCCCGGAACAGGCCGGATGTGACTGATCACCGTGCCAGCTACACAATTACAGTCATCACAGTCTTTGCTCCCTCAAACTACCTAGCAGTAAATTTTTACATGAGCTGAGCACTTGTTGTTATTAAAGCTTCATTTTACTGTTTTCTGTATGCAACAAACATTTAGCATTAAATTCACTCAAGAAAAACAAAGCTCTCAAAATTATATATAGGCAGTCTTAGGCCTATAGCTACTTTATTTAGGGCCTTTAAAAGTAATATTCAAAGATTTGCCTACCTTTCTGTTTGTTATTAGAAATAAAAGTTTAGACTCATGGCCTTGGCTAGGAGGAGAAACTCATTAAAGGAGCAAAACACAGGAAGATTCCTGAAGGATCAATCTCTGGACCAGTCCAGGCAACATTACAGTCACTGGAGCAGAAGGTCTTTTCTTTCCCTCCCTCCTGGTGGCCAACACAGAGGTCCAGGCTTCTGCTGCTTGTGAAGTGACAAGTACATTTAAAGGTGGTGTGGAGTGACCACCGATTGTCAAAATGAGTCCAGAATGAAACCGTTCATCCCTATTTACTTCTGAGTTGCATAATTTGCAGATGTCCTGCAGCAAAAATAAATTAGCTCTACATTTTCTATTGAGCAGAGCCTTCCGACAGGGTGTCTTATGAATGTTCTTCAGTCTGTTTGCTGAGGGGGAAGAGAGGCTCAGAAGATCCCCAGGCTACAAGAGTGGCAAGAAACTCATACTCCCAGGAAAAGATGCTACGTTCAAATTAAATACCTGGATAATTAATGCAAAGCACAAAAATCATGCATTGTAGACTTAAGTAAACTTTTCTTGCTAAAAACTTTTTTAAGTTCCAGTGTTGACTCTCTGAGGGAGGCTTATAGTGAAGGTTATGCTTCTTGCATCCAGAATGTGCAGGAAGTCTGCAGCTATAGATGTCTCTGTGGCAAATGGGCCGCATGGTGTCACCACCGCGGCCCGTAATTTATGTTGCTTAGGGACTGTAGTTTTCTAACAGATTGAACTGTTAGTTTTCAGGAGGATTTAATGAGATATTGGACCAAATGCCACCGGTCTGCCATGGATGCGGGATTGTGGGAAACGAGGAAATGTTGCTTTGTAAACAGCTCGGACCTCTGTGAGGGGAAGCAGGCTGGGGCCTTGGTGAGAGAGAACCACGGCAGGAGAAAACATGGCAGGTTTCAAGTCCTGTGTTTGCATCTCTGTCCTGTGCTCATTTAGAACAGGAGGCTGTGTCTAGCTTGGGACCCTGTTGACTGCCCAGAAAAAATGGTCCATATCTGGAGGTAGGCAATAAGGGGCTGAGGTTCCTCTGTGTCGTTGTTGTTGTCTGCATGTTCGTCATCTGCATGGCCTTATAATTCCCCCAGATATGCTTGTGCTGTATTCCCGTTTTCAATAATATTATCAGATAATTGACATCAAGACTGAACTGAAAGATTTTTTGCCAAGAAAACAGTCTCTTGAGAATGAAATTCTCACACATCATTTTGAGAGCCTTGACAATTAGACTCTTCCCCTAACATTTTAGGACTATTTCTTTCTTTCCTTCTTCTTTTTTTTTTTTTAATGACCATGGTCAGGACAAGAGGTCATTTCTCAAAAAAAAAAAAAAAAATTATTCAACTCATGAGTTCAAATTTTGGTTTGTCTCTTTAGGACAGGCAGGTGTTGTTAGATATTTCCTCTTCTCTGTAAGCGCTCATTCCAACGTAAAACACTTTTTGAGCATCACCCGGGATATTTTACTTAAGATTTTTAAAGTTGGCATTTAAAATTTATCTCTAGTTGTCTTATTTTAAAAAGCCTTCTTGATTCTGCACGACCCATCCTAACCAGCACCTAAGAGCACTCGCAGAGGGCCACAGGCAGTGAGAAAGGTCTGGCATAGGTCTGGGTTAAACATGAAAATATACTTGCCAATTAAAGGAAAATTTGTGAGTTTAAAAATGAATAATCACGTCCACAAGGCTTCATGTCCATGGAGAGATTGTCTGTCTAGATAATCAAATACCCTATGTAACCTGGATTAGCTTTTAATGGGAAACTGAAAGTCATCAGTTTTCTCTAACTACTGTTAGATAGAAGTAGACAACATAGTTGGAAACGTTGCTTATGTGATTCCTTCGGTCCTGGGCCAATCCTTAGCAGCTGATCCTAGAAAAGAGGTGGGAAGCTAAATGAAAAAAGACACCTCCACTTGTCAGGTTCCCCATAAAAACCACGGTGCCTGCTCTGTACATATTTATTTGTACCCATTTGATAGTATAATATAGCAGTTACTTCTTACAGATCATTCAAGGGAACCCTAATGGAGTAAAAACACTAAAGTTCTCCTGAAAAAGGTTAAGTGCATCCTGGTTTGGAAGCCTAGGCAACAGGCCCTGTCCGGGGGCCTGGATCGTGACCCCAGCAGGGCCATGAAGTCGTCTGTGACCTTTGGCAAGTCTTGGGACCTTTCCTGGCCTCTCCTGTTTGTCAGTTTAAGAACTGCCAGATAGGGGCTTCCCTGGTGGCGCAGTGGTTAAGAATCCTTCTGCCAATGTAGGGGACATGGGTTCGAGCCCTGGTCCAGGAAGATCCCACATGCTACGGAGCAGCTAAGCCCATGCGCCACAACTACTGAGCCTGCGCTCTAGAGCCCACAAGCCACAACTACTGAAGCCGGCGCGCCTAGAGCCCGTGCTTCGCAACAAGAGAAGCCATGACGATGAGAAGGCCGTGCACCGCAACGAAGAGTAGGCCCAGCTCGCTGCAACTAGAAAAAGCCCATGGGGCTTCCCTGGTGGCGCAGTGGTTGAGAGTCCGCCTGCCGATGCAGGGGACATGGGTTCGTGTCCCGGTCCGGGAGGATCCCACATGCCGCGGAGCGGCTGGGCCCGTGAGCCATGGCCGCTGAGCCTGCACGTCTGGAGCCTGTGCTCCGCAACGGGAGAGGCCACAGCAGTGAGAGGCCCGCGTACCACAAAAAAAAAAAAAAAAAAAAAAAAGCCCACGTGCAGTAACGAAGACCCAAAGCAGCCAAAAATAAATAAATAAAATAAATAATTTTTTTAAAAAAAATTTTTTAAAAAAAAGAACTGCCGGATAATCCTCAGGGTTCCTTAGCACTACTGGTGTCTGATTCTAATAGTACCAGCTCTGATCTTGCCAACAAAGAAATAAATGGGGTAAACTAATACCCAAGTAGCCTCTAAGAGAACCCTAGTCCACCTATTTGCTTTGTCCATTTCTATGAGGCTCACTCCAGTCCGGCAGATCTGTAGACTTAAATGTACAGGGCAACCTGTTTCCTGTAGCATTTTTTATTGGCAATGGCTACCAACGAAGTTTGAAACTTGTTCCTCGGGTTCTCCCATGCCCCTGATTTTGCCCTCAGCCTCCCCCTGTAGAATAATAAGGACTTGCTGTTGCCTCAGCCACACGCCCGTCACTCCATTGGCCAAAAGGGGAACCAGGAATTAAGCAACAAAGGATTGACAGGTACATTTCAGACATTTGCCCTCAATGTCCCCCAGATTTATATGATGGATGGCAAGTGGTGCAGATAAACCTGACTATACCTATGTAACGTTTTGAGTTTGACCCTCTCTCACTTTCTGGATTACTCCATCCTTACAGCACATGCAGGGTGGTCACCATCCCAGCCTGTCTCCTGGGCTTGCTGCAGTTCATAGCCAGTTGTAGCTGGTCTTCAGGGCACTGGGGGGTTCAGTGTTGGGCAGGTTGGAGCTGTTCCCAGACACATGACTGTGTTCCTCAGTGTTTAGTCCGAGGACCCTCTGCCTCAAAATCACCCGGGGTGCATGTGATAGTGGACACTTCAGGGCCACATCCCCAGGCACAGTGGGAGGAGGGAGGAATGTGTGTAACAGATTTCCAGGTGAGACAGTGATGCTGTCTGATGTTTAAAGCCACTGCCCTAGATGCTTGGACCAGCTGTTGACACTCCTTGCATATGTGAGGAAGGTTCTCAACCCTAGAAGGTTAACTTAAACACCACAAGAACAAGCTGCTCAATCCCACGAGAGCCCACTGAAGAAGAAAGAACATTTCAAGGAAAACTAATTCTGTGGTCCTCATTCTGCTGGTACCGTGTGACCATCCTACAGCAAACACCTTTTAGTATGAAGGCAGCTGGTCTCGTGTGGTCCCAGATGGACTCACCTGGCACCATAATTAATTGAGTGTGATGTCCATAAAACAAAGCTGTGTGTATGCGTGCACATGCATGTATACACACAAATTCAAGTACTTGTGTCTTAATTTCTGGGGTAGTTAAGATTTCATCCTTCTTTTTTTTAATTTTTTTTAATTCTTTTTTTTTTTTTTTTTGGCTGCATTGAGTCTTTGTTGCTGCGCGCGGGCTTTCTCTAGTTGCAGTGAGCAGGGGCTACTCTTCATTGCGGTGCCTGGGCTTCTCACTGAGGTGGCTTCTGTTGTTGAGGAGCACAGGCTCTAGGCGTGCAGGCTTCAGTAGTTGTGGCACGCGGGCTCAGTAGCTGTGGCTCGTGGGCTCTAGAGCACAGGTTCAGTAGTTGTGGCACACAGGCTTAGTTGCTCCGCCGCATGTGGGATCTTCCCCGACCAGGGCTCGAACCCGTGTCCCCTGCATTGGCAGGTGGATTCTTAACCACTGCGCCACCAGGGAAGCCCAAGATTTCATCCTTCTTAATGAAATATTGTGCTCAGTTCAGGGGTTCGGAGTGGTAGAGACACATGGATTCATTCAGTGAGTACCTGAGTGCCCCCTTATTCAAGGCACTAAGCCAGGTGTCATGGGGATAGCACACATCAGACTAACCCAAGGACCTCAAGATCATGATAGCCTAGCAGGAAAGAGAAGCCACATTAAAAACAAAAAAAGAGAGGAGCCACAGACGTAAAGACAACACTGGGTTGAAAATGATAAAACACCATGGAATGTATAAGTAAAGGCTCTGCCAGTTCGGAAGGAAAACTTGCTTTCAGCTGGAGGAACCAGGAGAACTTCAGGGAGGAGGTGGCACTTACGTTGAAATTTTCAGGGAGGAGAAAGGAGAGACAGGTGGCAGCATGTGTTATGGGAGTGAAGTGCTGTCCTTATCAAGAATTGTTGTGCTCAGAATCCTTCATGGCATTTGCTCTGACAGAGCACCTAGCCTGCTCATTTCACGTCAGCGCCCATGCCAAGGTCGGGTCTACTTTCCAACAGAGCGTATTGGTCCCCTTACAAAAGCAAACGAAGTAAGTTTACTCTGGAAGTAAACTAAAAGATCAAAGCAAAGACAGATGGGATGGGGAGTTTCACAGCATAAGAATAGGAAAGGTACTCTCGTTAATTTGATGAAAGAAGTTAACAACCTAATGGTAAGAAGTATAATGCAGATGGAGTGTGGAAAAGTACTTAGCTCAGAGATGGTAAAGCAGGAAGCAGAGGGGGAAATACCTACCGAGAAAGTACAGTTTGCTGTCTCTTATTAAATTAAAAAATGCATTGCTGCCTGAGTCAGAATGAGACTGTCTTCTCTTCTTAAAAAGTATCTTTGTCTGAGGATTGCCTGTTACTGTCTGAATCATAACTTCCACTGCTGCTTTCATTCAAAAGGAGCCATTAAACTCACATACTTCCTGAATATGCCCAGTGTATGAAAGCTTTCATTAAATCTACAAGCGGAGCCTTAAAAGAACAAGGACCAAATCAATTGCAACATGGGCCATGCATTTGTTTCTCTGACAGTCCCCGTGCTTTGGAGAAAAGGCGATCTGTGTGCCCTTATCTGAATTAGTAAACTCAATATCACTTTCCACTAGCATAGCCAAGTCAGCACCATACGTGCTGCTCTGACACTGCTTACATGTTAATGCTCCCACAAACAGAGTCTGTTTCAACTGGTTTCCTGTCAGGTTCCCAAGCAGTAAATCCACAAATTGGAATAAGGGGTCTTCTGCTGTCTGCAGAGCTGGCTTGTGTGAGTTCTTCTCCAGACCGAGTTGCATAATTAGACTGTGGAGTAATTAAGAAAAATTCAGCCCATGCAAATAGGGCAAAAGGATTTGCTGCTATTTATGGTTGTATACCACCATCAAGAAAAATTAATTTATAATATTATTATTCGGCTTCTCAATGACCTGCAGAAGTCTAAAATGAGGACGTGGTGTTTTGTGCTCTGGAAAGACTTCTACCGCCAGAGTTAATAAATATTTGCCCCATGAGGAAATTAGAGTAAAAGTGATATATTTGACATTTTAGCCAAAAAAAAAAAAAAGACTCCAACAATTCCTGTGCTCCAAAAGCTTTAACGTTTATTTACTTTGCTTTTATTGGGGGTTTGTTTTTAGAAGGTGCTGGTTTTTAATATGCCCATCTTATAGTATCATCCCACTAGTAATCTATAAATACCCACTTTCCCTACCAACTTTCAGCACTTGCAACTGGGAATTTAATCAGACAGTATATAATTTTCCTGTTTTAAGATCTTCACCTTTTAATACCTTCACCAAGGCCAAATGTTGAAAGCCAGTGGCCCCTGACTGGTTATACTCAGCTCCTAAGAAGGAGGTAGGCTTGAACAAGGTGGCTGGGCTGAGCCCCCAAGTCAAATAGGTATCTTCAAGGTAACTTTGTTGGTTGCACATTGTTTAGAATTTGAATTGCAAAGATGTCTACTTTGACACATTCCATGTTTGAGCATCAGGATTGTTTCCCAGGCAGAGATTTACATTCTCTCACTGGAAATGGAAAGATTTATTTGTGAGCTGTACACCTCCTCCTTGCTACATGTTTTCTTCCTTTGTTTCTCATTTCCTTGAAGCTGAAGATGAAAACACCAGCGTGCATTCTTAGGACTAAGACAGGGGAAAGCAGCATTTTTAAGAGTGAGGGCTTTGCATGTTAATTAACAGAAGCAATATTCACTAAGTATTAAAAATTCAAGGTTTAGTCCATCCAGGGTCAAATTGGGAAATTTAAAAATTGATGAGCTTATATTGTTAATAGTTTCCTGAGGGCAAGTCCATCCAGTATTTTGAGCTACTAATGAATTGCGTTTTGTATGGCAGTATAATAGAGAGAAAGCGTGCAGTCAGACATCATCTAGAAGTTCTTTTTGGAAACAAGCTAACAAGGGAGGCTGTGTGATCTCTAGCCACTGCAATCTCTAAAAATAGGCTGGATAACCATCTATCTCCAGAGATTTCAGAGTGATGTGCCCGGAGGCTGGGAGTTGGATCTGGTGACTTCTGAAGTCCCTTCCACTTTTTTAATTCCCATAATTATTCCTGCAAATATAAATACAGACAACATGGTTTTCATCATGCCAGTTTTCACTGTGTGAAAAAAAAAATGTCTAGAATTCAGCACTCCCATCATAGAACATTGCTGGCAATTATTCAGCTTCACCCCAAAGAGCTGTCTGTGTTCATAAAGGGAACCAGAGTGCACATCGTCACCAACAGGATGGTCATTTGTGATGTCTTTTAAGTGGCTGGATGACCATGGCATGAAGGGCTGAGAGAAAGGTCATGCAGATTAGCTCCAGACATACCCATTTGTTACTCAAGAAGGATTTTGCTCTGATGAGCAAAACACCAAAGGCCAGTCAGGGAAAAAAGGTCAAGGCCAGGAACCTTCTGGAAAAGAAGTCGACTTAGTAATAAACAAAGACTGCCACCGTCTATCAGGCCTCCACGCCCACGCAGGATTGATAATAATATCCTCCACTGTGGCTCGAAAGCCTTGTCCACAGTTCCATTTCTAATTATGTGTGGCTCAGATGGGACTGAAATACATCTATTTCTTTTCCACCTTTTCTTTTTTAGCCTTTTTTTCTGCCCTTTGTTTGTATATGCCTTAAATTTCTCAATAATTTTGTACTTCTTTTTATATCTTTTCTATCAACTCCATCTTCTCTTGCCTTTCTGAGGAGATGTGGTTTCTTAGGACTCATTCAAATACTGATAGCCTTTGGAACAAGTGACATAATTTTTAAGCTTTTTTTTTAACCTTTTTAGAAATACAGAAGCTTTTCTTAGATTCGCGGTGTATATTTTCTCAGCCCATTATCCAGCCAATGAAATAGCTTCTTTAGTAATTCTTTACAAAGTCTTCCCTGCCTCCTTCTTTGTTTATTTATTTATTCTGCAAATTTTTGAGAACCTATTCCATGCCAGATACTCTTCTGGACATTGTGAATATAGTAGTGGACAAAATAGACAGAAATCTCGATCTCTCTGGAGACCCGAAAATGACTTCAGAAATTTTGCTCTGTGAGCAGTAATCAAGGACGAAAAGGTGAGAGTTGGAAGTACTTTTGTCTTTCTCCAAGTGCACCCCAATCTTCTTCATTTTCGTAAATGTTGGCTAAATGACCACAGTCCACTAAGACTAGCCCAGAGGAGACATGCAATCGCTAGGGGCAAGGATGAATCAGAGCTTCTACCGGGCTGGGAAGGGATGCAGGAAAGGAGGGGAAGGTGAGGAGCAGGTCCTGTGGCCGAGGGGCTCCCCCCACCTCCAGCCAATCACGGGAAGACAGCGACCTCTGCGGGACGGATACAGGATGCAGGAGCCATGCTGGGCCTCGCCAGAGGATGGGGTCCTCGCAGAGGATGGGAGCTGCCAGCACAGCACTTGTCCTCCCCAAGGGCACCAGAGCCTGGACGAGGGGGTGGAGAGAGACGAGGCCAGGCCTGGCTAAGCAGAGAGGACAGCAACCCGCGTGCAGGCAAGGCAACTGCCTCGGGCAGCGGGTGTTCCCCCTGGCTTCGTGTTATTTTCTCCTGCTTGTGCATCTTAGAAGAGTGAAATTGTGTGCTGAAATCTCTCCATCGGCTACTTCTCCTGACCCTTCAGTTGAAGCAGACAAACGGAGAACATCTGAGGGCACATGAACCTGCACCAGGTCCTCCCCAAGTTAACCCACTCCCTCCCTCAGTGCTGGCCACACGGCAAAGGTCATTTTCTGTTGCTGGGCATCCCCAAAGCAGGTTAGCCTCTTATTATCTCTTGACAAAGCAAAACTGGACATCAAAGGGAGCTTGTCCTTCTAAATGTTTTGCTTACACTTGCACATGGAGTTGAGTAGCGTTAGTTGGGGGCCTTACTTATACTGGGCCTCTGGCTCACCTTCTGAGCCAACTTTGATGTTTTCAGTTCTTACTCTAATTGAATTGTCTTTCCTGTGTCGTGATTACGTCATGAAAGGCAGTCCCTCAGCTTGTTCACTGTAAAGCAGAACCACACAGAAGTGGGACTATGTTTATAGGTGCCAAGCACGTTTAAGAGTCTCATTATTTTAGAGAAGTCTCACCTCCAAGGCGGGGCTAAGGCTCTAAGATATTGTTTTAGCTAATCTTTAGTGCATTTTTAAGTATTTTAAAGTTAAAGTGAGCTGTTATGAATGCCTTATAAGTTATAGTACCTTTTCTCTTGAACTTCCTTGTTGCTAAACTTACTTCCAAATCAGAATCAACGAAGGGACTTTTTAGATACACAGATATCTCGCGCCCACCCACCCTGTGTGACCCCACAGAGAGAATAATCAAAGAGCTCTGTTTTTAAAAACGCACCACAGGTGACCCTATTTGGAAATGACTATTATACTGTACTCAAAATTACATACTATAGCTGTAAAATAACTGATTAAATGATAGTTTTGATAGCTTTCTTATCCTTGGAAAGCTAATACATGTCTATTATAAAATATTCCATCATAGCAGAAAAGGGCCAAGAGAAAAGGAAAATCATCTAATATATTCCCCTGCCCCCAATTCTATGATTGTTCTGGTAATGATGTGTGCACACTTGTATCCATGTGTGTATGTGCGTGTGTATGTGTGTGTGTGTGTGTGTGTGTGTGTGTGTGTGAAGGCAATGGATGCTGTCTGTGTGGTTCTCCAACTCATTTTTTTTACACAGTGTGCCACAAACATCTTGCCCTGCCAGGAATTATATTTAACAATTTAATGTCAGTCAATAATCTCCGAACACTCTGCTGTAACAGGAAATTAACTTTGTGGTCACACAGTCCTGACGATTAGATACGTTTACATTTCTTTCCAGAAGTTCATTTTTCTTGGAGTTTAGACCACCCCCTGTAGACCGCTGAAAACATTTGGGAAAAGCTCCTCACGTCGACATAAACTCTTTATTCTAAGTGTGAGTCACCAGCTTTCTTATTTCTGAAACATAAACAAAATACACTTAGCTTCTAAGTGGTTTTCAGTGTTAAACTGTCCTAAAAATAAATAGCTTTTCTTCTTGATTTAGAAGGAAAACCCCACAACGAGTTCTTTAAATATGACTAAATTCTGCTGTGGTTCAAACCCTACTTTTAATATTATTTCTAAAGATGTGATGTGGAGACTTTGTTATCAGAGTCCCCATTGTGGTCCATGATATAATCACGAGACAGAAAAACAGGGAGGGAGAGACTTCCCTGGTGGTGCAGTGGCTGGGGCTCCGTGCTCCCAGTGCGGGGGACCTGGGTTCAATCCCTGATCCAGGAACTAGATCCCATATGCATGCCACAACTAAGGAGCCCTCAAGCCGCAACTAAGGAGCCTGCCTGCTGCAACTAAGACCCAACGCAACCAAATAAATAAATAAATAAATATTTTTTAAAAAGAAAAACCGGGAGGGAAATAATCTAGCTGTGGTTCTATAAGGGCAGTAGCTGAGACCTTTTGTCATTTGCCCCAGATAAGACTCTCCCATTTGCTTTTATTTTTTTTAACATCTTTATTGGAGTATAATTGCTTTACAATGTTGTGTTAGTTACTGCTGTATGACAGTGAATCAGCTATATGTATACGTATATCCCCATATCCCCTCCCTCTTGCGTCTCCCTCCCACCCTCCATACGCCTCCCCTCTAGGTGGTCACAAAGCACCGAGCTGATCTCCCTGTGCTATGCAGCTGCTTCCCACTAGCTATAGATTTTACATTTGGTGGTGTATATATGTCAATTCTACTCTCTCACTTCATCCCAGCTTACCCTCCCCATGTCCTCAAGTCCATTCTCTATGTCTGCGTCTTTATTCCTGTCATTCCCCTAGGTTCTACAGAACCTTTTTTTTTTTTTTAGATTCCATATATATGTATTAGAATATGGTGTTTGTTTTTCTCTCTTTCTGACTTACTTCACTCTGTATGACAGACTCTAGATCCATCCACCTCACTACAAATAACTCAATTTCGTTTCTTTTTATGGCTGAGTAATATTCCATTGTATATATGTGCCACATCTTCTTTATCCATTCATCTGTTGATGGACACTTAGGTTGCTTCCATGTCCTGGCTATTCTAAATAGTTCTGCAATGAACATTGTGGTACATGTCTCTTTTTGAATTATGGTTTTCTCAGGGTATATGCCCAGTAATGGGATTGCTGAGTCATATGGTAGTTCTATTTGTAGTTTTTTAAGGAACCTCCATACTGTTCTCCATAGTGGCTGTATCAATTTACATTCCCACCAGCAGTGCAAGAGGGTTCCCTTTTCTCCACACCCTCTCCAGCATTTATTTATTTTTTATTTTATTTTATTTTTTTTAAGAAGATGTTGGGGGTAGCAGTTTATTTATTTATTTATTTATTTTTGCTGTGTTGGGTCTTCGTTTCTGTACGAGGGCTTTCTCTAGTTGTGGCAAGTGGGGGCCACTCTTCATCATGGTGCATGGGTCTCTCACTATCGCAGCCTCTCCTGTTGCGGAGCACAGGCTCCAGATGTGCAGGCTCAGTAGGTGTGGCTCACAGGCCTAATTGCTCCACAGCACGTGGGATCCTCCCAGACCAGGGCTCAAACCCGTGTCCCCTGCATTAGCAGGCAGATTCTCAACCACTGCGCCACCAGGGAAGCCCCAGCATTTATTGTTTGTAGATTTTTTGATGATGGCCAATCTGACCGGTGTGAGGTGATACCTCATTGTAGTTTTGATTTGCATTTCTCTAATGATTAGTGACGTTGAGCATCCTTTAATGTGTTTGTTGGCAATCTGTATATCTTCTTTGGAGAAATGTCTGTTTAGGTCTTCTGCCCATTTTTGGATTGGGTTGTGTTTTTTGTTGTTATTGAGCTGCATGAGCTGTTTGTGTATTTTGGAGATTAACCCTTTGTCAGTTTCTTCGTTTGCAAATATTTTCTCCCATTCTGAGGGTTGTCTTTTCGTCTTATTTATGGTTTCCTTTGCTGTGCAAAAGCTTTTGTTTCATTAGGTCCCATTTGTTTAGGTCCCATCTTTTGTTTTTATTTCCATTTCTCTAGGAGGTGGGTCAGAAAGAATCTTGCTGTGATTTATGTAATAGAGTGTCCTGCCTATGTTTTCCTCTGAGAGTTTTATAGTGTCTGGCCTTACATTTAATCCATTTTGACTTTATTTTTCTTTATGGTATTAGGGAGTGTTCTAATTTCATTCTTTTACATGTATCTATCCAGTTTTCCCAGCACCACTTATTGAAGAGGCTGTCTTTTCTTCATTGTATATTCTTACCTCCTTTATCAAAGATAACGTGACCATATGTGCGTGGGTTTATCTCTGGTCTTTCTATCCTGTTCCATCGATCTGTATTTCTGTTTTTGTGCCAGTAGCATACTGTCTTGATTACTGTAGCTTTGTAGTATAGTCTGAAGTCCGGGAGCCTGATTCCTCCAGCTCCGTTTTTCTTTCTCAAGATTGCTTTAGCTATTCAGAGTCTTTTGTATTCCCATACAAATTGTGAAATTTTTTGTTCTAGTTCTGTGGAAAAATGCCATTGGTAGTTTGACAGGGATTGCACTGAATCTGTAGATTGCCTTGGGTAGTATAGCTGTTTTCACAATGTTGATTCTTCGAATCCAAGAACATGGTATATCTCTCCATCTGACGTATCATCTTTGATTTCTTTCATCAGTGTCTTATAGTTTTCTGCATACAGGTCTTTTGTCTCCTTAGGTAAGTTTATTCCTAGGTATTTTATTCTTTTTGTTGCAATGGTAAATGGGAGTGTTTCCTTAATTTCTCTTTCAGATATTTCATCGTTAGTGTATAGGAATACAAGAGATTTCTGTGCATTAATTTTGGATCCTGCTACTTTACCAAATTCATTGATTAGGTCTAGTAGTTTTCTGGTAGCATCTTTAGGATTCTCTATGTATAGTGTTATGTCATCTGCAAACGGTGACAGTTTTACTTCTTCTTTTCTGATTTGGATTCCTTTTATTTCTTTTTCTTCTCTGATTGCTGTGGCTAAAACTTCCAAAACTATGTTGAATAATAGTGGTGAGAGTGGGCAACCTTGTCTTGTTCTTGATCTCAGAGGAAATGCTTTCAGTTTTTCACCATTGAGAACAATGTTGGCTGTGGGTTTGTCATATATGGCCTTTATTATGTTGAGGTGGGTTCCCTCTATGCCTACTTTCTGGAGAGTTTTTATAATAAATGGGTGTTGAATTTTGTCAAAAGCTTTTTCTGCATCTATTGAGATAATCATATGGTTTTTATCCTTCAGTTTGTTAATATGGTGTATCACATTGATTGATGTGCATATATTGAAGAATACTTGTATTCCTGAGATAAACCCCACTTGATCATGGTGTATGATCCTTTTCATATGCTTTTGGATTCTGTTTGCTAGTATTTTGTTGAGGATTTTTGCATCTATATTCACCAGTGATATTGGCCTGTAGTTTTTTGGTGACATCTTTGTCTGGTTTTGGTATCAGGGTGATGCTGGCCTCATAGAATGAGTTTGGGAGTGTTCCTCCCTCTGCTATATTTTTGAAGAGTTTGAGAAGGATAGGTGTTAGCTCTTCTCTAAATATTTGATAGAGTTCGCCTGTGAAGCCATCTGGTCCTGGGCTTTTGCTTGTTGGAAGATTTTTAATCACAGTCTCAATTTCCGTGCTTGTGATTGGTCTGTTTATATTTTCTGTTTCTTCCTGGTTCAGTCTCAGAAGGTTGTGCTTTGCTAAGAATTTGTCCATTTCTTCCAGGTTGTCCATTTTATTGGCATAGAGTTGCTTGTAGTAATCTCTCATGATCCTTTGTATTTCTGAAGTGCGACTTGTTACTTCTCCTTTCTCATTTCTAAATCTGTTGATTTGAGTCTTCTCCCTTTTTTTCTTGATGAGTCTGGCTAATGGTTTATCAATTTTGTTTATCTTCTCAAAGAACCAGCTTTTAGTTTTATTGATCTTTGCTATTGTTTCCTTCATTTCTTTTTCATTTATTTCTGATCTGATCTTTATGATTTCTTTCCTTCTGCTAACTTTGGGGGTTTTTTTGTTCTTCTTTTTGTAATTGCTTTAGGTGTAAGGTTAGATTGTTTATTTGAGATTTTTCTTCTTTCTTGAGGTAGGATTGTATTAGTATATACTTCCCTCTTAGAACTGCTTTTGCTGCATCCCATATGTTTTGGGTTGTTGTGTTTTCATTGTCATTTGTTTCTAGGTATTTTTTGATTTCCTCTTTGATTTCTTCAGTGATCTCTTGGTTATTTAGTAGTGGATTGTTTAGTCTCCGTGTGTTTGTATCTTTTACAGTTTTTTTTTCCTGTAATTGATATCTAGTCTCATAGAGTTGTGATCGGAAAAGATACTTGATATGATTTTAATTTTCTTAAATTTACCAAGGCTTAATTTGTGACCCAAGATATGATCTATCCTGGAGAATGTTCCATGAGCACTTGAGAAGAAAGTGTATTGTGTTGTTTTTGGTTGGAATGTCCTATAAATATCAATTAAGTCCATCTTGTTTAATGTATCATTTAAAGGTTGTGTTTCCTTATTTATTTTCATTTTGGATGATCTGTCCATTGGTGAAAGTGTAGTGTTAAAGTTACTATGTTTGTGTTACTGTCAATTTTCCCTTTTACGGCTGTTAATAGCATTTGCCTTATGTATTGAGGTACTCCTATGTTGGGTGCATAAATATTTACAGTTGTTATATCTTCTTCTTGGATTGATCCCTTGATTATTATGTAGTGTCCTTCTTTGTCTCTTGTAACAGTCTTCATTTTAAAGTCTGTTTTGTCTGATATGAGAATTGCTACTCAAGCTTTCTTTTGATTTCCATTTGCATGGAATATCTTTTTCCATCCTGTCACTTTCAGTCTGTATGTGACCCGAGGTCTGAAGTGGGTCTCTTGCAGACAGTATATACATGGGTCCTGTTTTTTTATCCATTCAGCCAGTCTGTGTTTTTTGGTTGGAGCATTTAATCCATTTACATTTAAGGTAATTATCGATATGTATGTGCCTATTACCATTTTCTTAATTGTTCTGGGTTTGTTTTTGTAGGTCCTTTTCTTCTCTTGTGTTTCCCACTTAGAGAAATTCCTTTAGTATTTGTTGCAAAGCTGGTTTGGTGGTGCTGAATTCTGTTAACTTTTGCTCATCTGTAAAGCTTTTGATTTCTCTGTCGAATTTGAATGAGATCCTTGCTGGGTAGAGTAATCTTGGTTGTAGGTTTTTACCTTTCATCACTTTAAATATGTCCTGCAACTCCCTTCTGGCTTGCAGAGTTTCTGCTGAAAGATCAGCTGTTAACTTTATGGGGGTTCCCTTGTATGTTATTTGTTGCTTTTCCCTTGCTGCTTTTAATATTTTTTCTTTGTATTTAATTTTTGATAGTTTGATTAATATGTGTCTTGGCATGCTTCCTCCTTGGATTTATCCTGTGTGGGATTCTCTGGGCTTCCTGGGCTTGACTGACTAATTCTTTTCCTATATTACGGAAGTTTTCAACTTTAATCTCTTCAAATATTTTCTCAGGCCCTTTCTTTTTCTCTTCTTCTGGGACCCCTATAATTCGAATGTTGATGCATTTAATGTTGTGCCAGAGGTCTCTGAGACTGTCCTCAATTCTTTTCAGTCTTTTTTCTTTATTCCTCTCTGTGGTAGTTACTTCCACTATTTTATCTTCCAGGTCACTTATCCGTTCTTCTGCCTCAGTTATTCTGCTATTGATTCCTTCTAGAGAATGTATCATTTCATTTATTGTGTTGTCCATCATTGTTTCCTCTTCAGTTCTTCTAAGTCCTTGTTAAACATTTTTTGTATTTTCTCCATTCTATTTTTTTGTATTCTCTTCATTCTATTTCCAAGATTCTGGATCATCTTTACTGTCATTACTCTGAATTCTTTCTCAGGTAGACTGCCTATTTCCTCTTCATTTGTTTGGTCTGGTGGGTTTTTACCTTGCTCCTTCATCTGCCGCATATTTCTCTGTCTTCTCATTTTGTTTAGCTTACTTTGTTTGGGGTCTCCTTTTCACAGGCTGCAGGTTTGTAGTTCCTATTGTTTTTGGTGTCTGCCCTCAGTAGGTGAGGTTGGTTCAGTAGCTTGTGTAGTCTTCGTGGTAGAGGAGACTGGTGCCTGTGTTCTGGTGGGTGGGGCTGGATCTTGTCTTTCTCGTGAGCAAAGCCACATCTGATGGTGAGTTTTGGGGTATCTGTGAACTTAGTATGATTTTAGGCAGCCTCTCTGATAATGGGTAGGTTTGTGTTCCTGTCTTGCTAGTTGATTGGCATGGGGTGTTCAGCACTGGAGCTTGCTGGCCGTTGGGTGGAGCTGGGTCTTAGTGTTGAGTGGAGATCTCTGGGAGAGCTCACGCCAATTGATATTACATGGGCCGGGGAGGTCTCTGGTGGTCCAATGTCCTGAACTCGGCTCTTCCCCTCAGAGGCTCAGGCCTGACACTGGGCCGGTGCACCATGACCCTGTCAGCCACACAGCATGAGCCAGGAACTAGTCTAGGTCTGTGGATTTCAGTAGTTAAAAGCAGTCAAAAATGTCTGGCTTCATGGAGTTTGTACTGCTCATTACAGGAATTCCAGTGTCTCCTTTCTCTTTCTTCACCTTGCAAATAACAGTCATTTTCTCGCAAGCTAAAAGGGAAGATCCTTGAGGACAGGGAATATCCGTCTTTCTCTAGTGCCTATTCTAATGCCTGGTCCATTGCAGAAACTCAACGTGTAATCAGGAAGAACAAATCTGGCTCCATACTGGATCAGTTTCTTTTACTTTAACCTTTGTATTCGATTGCTTTTGCTTAGTCATACTAGCTCAAGCAGGCATGAAACCCCCATTTCCTTTTTTTTTTTAAATAAATTTAGTTATTTTTGGCTGTGTTGGGCCATTGCTGCTGTGCACGGGCTTTCTCTAGTTGCTGCAAGCAGGGGCTACTCTTTGTTGCAGTGCACAGGCTTCTCATCGCGGTGACTTCTCGTGTGGTAGAGTTCAGGCTCTGGGTGCGCAGGCTTCAGTAGTTGTGGCATGTGGGCTCAGCAGTTGTGGCTCGCAGGCTCTAGAGTGCAGGCTCAGTAGTTGTGGAGCACGGGCTTAGTTGCTCCACAGCATGTGGGATCTTCCCAGACCAGGGCTCAAACCCGTTTCCCCTGCATTGTGCGAACACTCCCCCCCATATGCTTTTAGTAAAGGTTTCTGGGCATCTTTGTCCTTCCTTCTTCACCCCCCCATGACTCCCTCAGGAGCTGCCCCAGAGTCCCCTTCATCTGGTCACAGGAAGGCCAGCATCCAGGGCACCAAGGATGCTGCAGGCGTCCTGAGAGGAATAAGACAGACATGGTTGCCACCCTCATGGTGCTTGAGGTCTGGGGAGGCGACTGAAAATAAACAAGGAACCAAAGGGAATCAGGACAAACAGACCCCTCTTTCTATCATGTTTACCTCCTCATACTCAGAGGTGACCTGTCCCAGGATTTTGTGAAAGTTTCTCTGGGTGGGTTTGACCACCTGGGGTCCAGGACTCTCACCTGAAGAGAGGATTCGTGGGTAGCACAGAGCAGAGAAAATAAAGTAAAATACTTAGGGACCATGTTCACGTATAAATCGAATGGTTATTAGCTTCTTTATTTGTTTTCCTCAGCCCAGGAAAATGAGGCACAGAATTTGGGGGGAAACAGACTAACATTAAAAAGTAGCTAAATTCTCTGACAATTGTAGCCAATGTATGGATATAGGGTATTTGTAAAAATAATAATAACAGAATAATTTAATCAATGTATAAGCATTAATAAAGTGAAAAATAAAGGTTCTCCCCCGGCTGCCCACTTGCCCCCTCCATACACAACCCCACCCCTCGGACAGGGAATCTGACTCCTAAAAATCTGAAAAAATATACTAACTTATAAAAAGAAAAATAACTCAGAAGCTTATAAGAGAGTTTGATATTCATTCTAGTCCTTTTATGTATTTACCCACATATTTATATGAAAAGATAAAGTATTTTGTGCTTTGTTTGTTTTTATATAAATTGAATCATTCCTTACTGCTAGTCTGTGACTTTCTATTTAGCTTCATGTGCCTTAGGGCTCTCTCCTATCACCCAGGATATTTGATCTATGTTATTCTTTTAACACTTAGTGTTTTCACATCCCTTTATTGATGAAAATGCAGGTGATTTCCAGGATTTTTTTTTTTTTGCTTTCTTTTTACTTTCACAGCAATAGCTGCACTGACCACTCTCGTGTGGGCCCCTGAAGGCCTCTCTCATCTCTATTTCCACATCAGTGACATTCATCCACCTCCACAGGAGTATGGACCAAAGTATATTCTCTGGTCTTTTAGAATTCCCTAGAAAACCATTCAGCTATTTGGTATTTTTGGTGCCTTTAACAATAATAATAGCGGTAGTAGATATTGGTAGTGACCTAACAGCAAACACACAGAGAGAGACTGCGTGCCAATCACCCAACTCGTTTCAACCTCACAACAACTCTACTTTTATTCCATTTTACAGATGGGGAAACGCAGGTCAAGGAGGGTAAGGGACTTTCCAAAGTCACACAGTTAACCAGTGGTGCTGCTAAGGTTTGAACTGAGGTCAGCGGCTACAGAGT
This sequence comes from Grampus griseus, assembly GCF_964374135.1. NCBI lineage: Eukaryota > Metazoa > Chordata > Mammalia > Artiodactyla > Delphinidae > Grampus > Grampus griseus. Next base: position 30,559,626 of record NC_139006.1, on the reverse strand, counting down.
GTGTGTTTAGTTACCATGATACCCTCAACGGGCTAGGCCCAGTGTTGATGAAATACGGTGAGTAGTAGCCTTATACCTGCCTTCATGGGCCTTTCACTAGTTGAGAAGATAGGTACTGGTAATCACACAGAGAATGTGCAAATGCTCTGTGGCAGGTGTAACCGAAGGTGGGGCACATGGTGGTCTGTTTACAAGCCCACAGTCAGGGGAGAGACTTAGCGTGGTCCAGGAAGGCTGCCCTTGGGCAGAGGCTCCAGTGAGATCTACAGGTGGGAGGAGTTAATGAGATGATCTTGAAGCTGGAGCCTCCCAGGCAGCAGAAGCAGCATCTGCAGAATGCCCTGTGCCAGGAGGGCTGTGACAAGTATGAGTGACTAGAAAAGGCCGGGGAGAGAGGGTTTGGGGGTTCTCCTTGCAGGGGGCGGGGTGCAGAGCCTATTGGGTGAGGAGGCTGCAGATGCAGACTGGAGTCAGACCCCAGGGTGCCTTCGAGGTCAGGGGAGGAGTTTTGGCCTCATCTGGAAAGTAGACACCACGACTGTGCTTTAAGGAAGAGGTGATGTGATCAGATTTGTGTGTTCAAAGCTCTCTCCGGTGAGTGTGGAAAAAAGCAGATGGGGGCCAGTCTGGCTTCCAGAGACCTGCAGGGAGGCAATCACAAGAGAAGATGGAAGCCTAGACCAGTTGGCAACGAGGACATGGAGAAAAGGGGACAGATTTAAGAGGCGAGTTAACAGGACGTGGGTCCTAGGACTTCGGGTGAGGCAGACGTGCAGGAGGCATGGCAATGCTGCTCACCAAGTTGGCCAAAACACAGCGTGAAGGGAAGCGCCAGGTGTGGGACCTGCACCCACCTGGAGAGCGTGTGGACTTCACGAGACCCGCACACGATTCCCTGTGAGCTGCTTTACCCTTGAAGGGCAGCCTCCAGTGTGTACTGAGCAATATATCGTGCTTTCTTCCATTCGCCTTTTGGAGGTTTGTGTGCCGATGGCCATTTCAGATGCTTACATTTAATATCATATTTTTCCTGTTTCTTTCCAGCGATTCTTAAAAGCATACAAAGCTTTTCGTTCCATGAGCTAAAAATATTTCATTTCATAAAGAGAAGAAACTATGTCAGAAAGTGTAGGTTCCTAAATCCAAAAAAAATGAATTTTGCTTACATTAATTATTTGTCAGATATTGATAGAGAAGTGGAAAGGAAATGTTCAGCAGAGCATCTCATTTTTAAACGGTAAAACAAACCCAAAAAATTCCAGAAGGCACGCAGTTCAGCATAAAGCTAGCCACCGTTGTGCGTAAAATTTGAAACCGTGTAGTCAGAGGGAAGGTTACTCCTGTGCTTTGTACAGAGGATGTGCACGGCTGGAGTTTTTACAGACCCTCATTGTAGCAGCAGCCAACATTTTTCTGCATGCTCTAACCCTGAACCAACTCATAATTTTGAAGCAAACTCTGTAGGAAATATTTAAGTGAATAATGTAGTTCTATAATGAGGCAAATGCTGAATGCTTCTGTAAGTCGCGGGCAGTGCATTGCCATAACGTTAAAGAAAACATCCTTCCAAAGGGCTCGTCTCAAGCCCTCATGGTTTGCCTGTGTTGTTTACGTTCAGTCTTTGAAAAACAATGACCCAGTCATGCTCTTTATGTTTTACTTGGGTGAACAGCATAGGACTTAAGGGTGAAGACCCTAATGTTGATGGTCTTTACTGTGAAATTTTTCTTGGTTTCATTATAACTAGTTTAATGGACAAAATCTAATTTTCTTAAAATGAAGGAGTGTGCTTCAGAAGCACCTAGAAAGCTTTTTTTTTTCCCCCTAAGTACAGAGATTCAGATCCCCCCCGCCACAGCAGACCTACCCAGAATCTCCATGGATGATGTACAAGCATGTATTCTTTTTAAAAATTTATAACATTAAAAAAAATTAGAGGGCTTCCCTGGTGGCGCAGTGGTTGAAAGTCTGCCTGCCGATGCATGGGACACGGGTTCGTGCCCCGGTCCGGGAAGATCCCACATGCCGCGAAGCGGCTGGGCCGTGAGCCATGGCCGATAAGGGTTGTGGCTACATTGAACCAGTTTTTCAGAAAATGCCTTTCTGAAGATTGCTGGTTATAAGTTATTTTTGTTTTATTCATTCAAAGGTCTCAGAGTTGAAAGATAAGTGGAGAAAAGAGCCTCTGTTCTTGGAGAGACCAGCTCGGGGGTGGACGCTGTTGTCTCTTAAGTGGTCAAGGCAAGGACATACTGACCCTGCCACATCACTGAGGGCAGTACCTTGCCAGCCCGGTCCTCCTTATAAAAGCTAAAGTATCCTGCCAAGTAAGCCCACTTTCTTCTTGTATCCTCAGCCCAAAGTGAGATGATGACAAAGAAATTTTGAGAACTCTTTCTCTATGCCTGAGATTGGCATCCTTCAGAACCAATATGTCGGGTTTTCATTTGTTCCTTGGGGTGGAGCGGAGGGGAAGGTAACCCACCTGAAGGAGGAGTTCAGAGGTTGCCACTGCCTACAGGTCACCTCCTCAGCTGGCCTGGAGTATCTGGGGAAATTCTCACCTGGGAGACCTGACCCCAGAGTGACCACGGGGCTGCCCATCACCCTGAGACTTTAAAGAATCATCTTTTAAGATGCGACGAGATAGTGTTAGTAAATTTACTGTATTGGCACACAAACTGCTTATATTTGCAAATTGGTAGGAATATGTCACTTTTTCTTTGCAGTTGCCTTTTTACTTTTAATTATTTACTTAAAAAATAAAATTAACAATACCATATTTTAAACACATACTCAGTGCCAACCCTGTAAGAGTAGGCTTACTTTATCTCAATTTTCTGAACCGATAACACAGTGACAGCTGCTAACATGCTTTTTCTACTGGTTGTTCTAGACTCCTTTGGCTTTCAAAAGACAAAGATAATACAATGCATTTAAGAATCAGTAACTAAGTAAATTTTATTCGAATATCTTATTTTAGTTCACCCTCTGAAAGTAGTAAATCCATGTTCTACTGTTTGTGTATAATAATTGCATATAAAATACAGTTAATCTAACAGATACATTAGATTTTAAATATAGTGGAGTTAAAAGTAATTGACAAGGTGATTGCTTTACTGAGTACAGATAGTTGTCATTCAGAGAATATATGTGGAAAAATGTAGAAAACTACATAGTCATGGCAGATTTTTTTCCTGACACTATAACTAGACTGAATTTTCTTTTAATGAAAAAAAAATTGTGCATGTATTGGGGGTGGGGCGGAATGTCATGTGGGGCAGGTCATAGCTTAACAGTTGTGGACTGGCATATAGAAAAGAGTAATTGATTTGTTATTAAGTGGAAGGCTGCTAAGGGCACAAGTAGGAGACTGAACTGGCCTCAAGAGAAGTCTATTTGTCGCAGAAGGAATTCCTGGGGGAGTGGCAGGATTGGTGGGAGAGGCTGCAGTCAGACTGGGCTATTGACAGCTCTGCCCAGTCACCAGGGTACCAGCCTGAGTTCACAGACAGCCTGGGCTTTGGGAGGATGGCCTTCAAGTTGCTAACTCTTCATGTGGCCGTGTCACCTGATACTTAACCGGTGTGCCTGGAGGTCAAGTTTAAGGTAGAAGTTGGTAGAACATAGGACACGTCTGAATGGCCCATCTTATTGAAAAACCACAAGAAACTATGGAGCATCTGTCAGCCTCCTACTCAGCTATACGGGAGATGCAAAGACTTCTCTGGATAGAGTGGAGTGGTTTCCAGGGAAGGAGACAGGCAGGAGAAAAATCTCTTCTTCACAAAAGAACACCAGCTGATCATTGTGGAAAGGATGGCAGGGTCAGAGGGCCACCATTTTGAAAAGGCCAGTGAAATATAATGTGCAAATGATTACAGATGGAGTGATACCTCTTGAGTAAGAAAGAAAGGAATAAGTAAATATATGTATTTGTTTGTCCATAAACACACACACACACCTTATTTTTGCAAGGAGAACTCAAGAAGAATAAGCCCAAAATGCCTGAAATTGATTACTCTGAGGATAGATATGTGGGAATGAGGTGGAGGAAATAAAGAATAATGAGCAAGAGACTTCTCTGAGTATAAATTTTTATATAGTTTTGACTTTTGAAGCACATAAATGTTTTGCAAATTCAAAAAATTAAGTTAAATTAAAAATATGAAACAAGCCTTGTGTTCTGAGTCACCCCAAGATTGAATATAGATGGAAAAACAAATTAAGAATATTACTGCCCAGAAGAAAAAAAATTAAGTAACTTTTGAACACAAGCCTCTGACTATGTACTGTTAGTGGTGTTGCCAAACCAAACTTGGGTCCACTCACCCATGCACAGTAAAATCAATCTACTGACACCTAGTAGTGGTGAAGGAAAGTGCAGCGTTTATTGTAAGATGGCAGACAAGGAGTGTAGGGCAGCTAGTGCTCAAAAAACCCGAACTCCCTGATGGGTTTCAGGGAAACATTTTTTAAAGGCAAGGTGAGAGGGGAAATTGCAGGGTATGTGATCAGCTCCTGCACAGTTCTCTGATTGGTTGATAGTGAGGATAATGTCACAGGCGATTGTCATATTATCAATCCTCAGGCTCCAGCCGGTCTGGGTGCTACGTGCTCATGGTCATCAAGTAGTTAACTTCTTCCATTTGATGAGGGCTTTAGCATTTGTAAAACAACTCAGGAATGTGCATCAGATACTGTTATCAATGTACTTCAGGGAGGAACGAAAGATTCTGTGACTGCCATGTGGCTGATTTACTGTTTAAATTGTTACCAGTTCTCCTCGCCCAACTGCTACTTTTCTCACTACATGTTCACAGCCTTTCAGTCATTAATGTTGATCCAGGCTTTTGTGACTCAGGGGAGGCCTGGGAGACTACAGCTTTTCTACAAACAGGAGGCAGGCAGAGGACATGGGGGGACCCCACAGGGTCCTGCTCAGTTACAGTGGGATATATTCTAAGGACAAAAAGAACTAAAATTAAATCTTCAACATTTTTAGTAGATTTGTTTTTCATAATAATGTTCATATTGCTATTCTGAAATGATTTTTATATAGTAGGATAAGCAAATAAGCCCCAGAGTTTTCACTGTAAGAGAAGAGAACCAAATACTTTTTTTAAAAAGAAAATCTCTGGTGCTTCCCTGGTGGCGCAGTGGTTGAGAGTCTGCCTGCCGATGCAGGGGACACGGGTTCGTGCCCCGGTCCGGGAAGATCCCACATGCCGTGGAGCAGCTGGGTCCGTGAGCCATGGCCGCTGAGCCCGTGCATCCGGAGCCTGTGCTCCGCAACCGGAGAGGCCACAACAGTAAGAGGCCCGCGTACCGCAAGAAAAAAAAAAAAAAGAAAATCTCTGTAATGTTAAATTTGAATTGGAAATATCAGTATGAAATCATATCAGCATGAAGTCATGATTTAAATATATACGGTATATAATACCTATAAAATTTCCTAAGCTCTATTCACTCAAAAGAGCTAGAAACAATGAAACCCTGGGTGCCGTGAGCATACATAACAGTGAGATCTTGATTTCTAAATGCTGTTCCCTAATAAAAACAGTAGGGCTTCTTGGAGAAATGACTAATTCCTGCTCTAGGTCAGGGAAAAACCAGGTGAGCCTGTAGCATCTTATACCAGAAAGCAAGGTCATACCCAGTGACTAATGGGATGATGTCAGAGGGACACAGTGGCCAGCTTGAAAGGGCCGCCAGATGCCAAGTTTGGGACAGTTCGATCATCCAGAAGAATAATGGCAGTAACTGATTATGAAGCATGGAATTTTAAAAATCCGTTCATCTATGGTAAATATTTAAAAACCGGAAAAATAAAAAAGAAATAAAGAGAAGGGGACAAGGGGAGTTTTTCCTTACAGGGCAATGCCAGTGAGTAAATGTAGAAATGGGAGGATTAGAAAATCACCATTTTGCTAAGCCCAGTATAGTAATTGATTCAGATAAGAATCATCAGTGTTTGCTAAAACACCTGGGTGAGAGATAGTCTGGGAGTGAGAATATTCACACAATCTTGTCACTCACAGATAATTTTATTCTGAAGGAAAACTTAGCCTTTACAGTGGGAACGTCTGCCAGTCCACATCTTACTCATCAAATTTAGCAAAGCCGATAGTGGCACAGTTGAACATTATGTGCCCCCCGAGGGGATGCAGTTAGAAGGTACAGCTGTGACATAAACGTTTAATCTGGGACAACCAGAAATGTCTGTCCAGGTGAGACGTTCTGCAATAAAGCTAGCCTTGGACTCTTCAAAAGTCAACGTTGTTTAAAAAAACAAAAAAAAAAAAAAGCAGAGAGACTTCTTCATTAAAGGAGGCTAAAGGGATATAACCCAAAGCACTGTCTGAACCTGGATGCAGAGTTTTAAATAAAGCATTTGGAACAGCTGAGGCTATTGGATGAATAGACTGCATATTAAATGACATTAGAGAATCATTGTTTTTCTCAGTTGTGATTGTGTAGGATGTGCAAGTGCTATCAAATGCTTCGGGGTGGGGGGTAAAACTACGTAAGGTCTAGATACAGAGATAGAGAATGAAAGAGGGAGCGAGCAAATGCTCACAATTGCGCAATCTAGGTGGAGGCAATTTGCAAGTGTATGCACTGTTCTTTTGCCTTTACTGTAGACTTGGGAATTTTCAAGATAAAAAGTTGTGGGGAAGAAAGCTATCAACTAATGATAGTACAGTAATACAGCTGCATTTTCTCTTCCAGATGCTTATAGATTGATTTTGTGTGATTTTTATTCTTCTTCCCAGTATAAAAGTTGTCAACAAAATGTGTTTAACTCCCAAAGCCCATTAAAATATATGATTAAGTGATAGCATAAGGGTTTGCTTCCCCCAGCGAGCTGGGGTCAGCAGTACTGAGTGGAAGCAGCACAGGGTGCCGGACCTGCGGCCCTGGCCAGATGCCGTCCCCAGAGCATCCTCCTGTGCAGACTCTTACCATTAGGGCCCCACTTGCAGCGGGGAGGCAGAGAGCAAGAGTGAGTGCACAGCTGGCAGCCTTCTGCCTTGATTAAGATGAGAATAGCAGGGAGGGTCCCAGGGATGCCTGGGTAGAGACCAGGGCTGCAGCCAGGGTTTGCGGGGAGAGCCCTGCTCCTGTCTCTGGTCCAAACTCAGGGGGCTGTAGGGACAGGGCCCTCAGCCTGGGGCCCACTGTCTGCACCCTGGCTTGTCTTGCAGAAGTGCTGTGGGGATTGCAGTGGTTTCACACACATTGGGTCTTACATGTCGAGTTCTCCTGGATGCGTGTTAAGAAAAGCCCTAGTGGTATTGATCTGGGACGGCAGATTTGTACTGACATTGTATACTTTCTCAGTGACACCCTGTAGTGTCACCCTCCTACCAAAATCCTCCTCCTCATGAAAGGCCATTTTTGAAGCCAAGCAACAACTTTTACTTCCAGCCTCCATCCTTCCAACTTTCACCCGTTATTTCACGTGTCTAAACACCACAGTTCAAGCTATGTCTAGAGTATTTGATTCGGTGCCAACACTGCTGTGCCGTCTCCCCTTCCCCGTCTTCCTGTCCTCATCTCCGTGATCCCCTTTGGCAGTTTCTCTGCTTTTAAGCTGAATCATGGCGGCCTAGTTAACGTGAGGACTTGCAGTGACCGAGTGTGCGGATTGTTTTAGCTGAGGGGGTTTTGAGAATAGTGGGGGAATAAGTGTGAGAAAATTGTTTAGAACAAAGAGATAAGAAAGACAAATACTATATGATATCACTTATATGTGGAATCTAAAGTATGACACAGGGCTTCCCTGGTGGCGCAGTGGTTGAGAGTCCACCTGCCGATGCAGGGGACATAGGTTCGTGTCCCGGTCCAGGAAGATCCCACATGCCGCAGAGGGGCTGGGCCCTTGAGCCATGGCCGCTGAGCCTGCGCGTCTGGAGCCTGTGCTCCGCAACGGGCGAGGCCACAACAGTGAGAGGCCCGCGTACCGCAAAAAAAAATAAATAAATAAAAATAAAATAAAATAAAATATGACACAAATGAACTGATCTCAGAAACAGAAACGACTCATAGACATAGAGAACAGACTTGTGGTGGCCAAGGGGGAGGGGGTGGGGGAGGGAAGGATTGGGAGTTTGGGATTAGCAGAGACAAACTATTATATATAGACTGGATAAACAACAAGGTCCTACTGTATAGCACAGGGAACTACATTCGATGTCGTATGATAAACCATAATGGAAAAGAATATGAAAAAGAACAAAGAGGTAACACGTGGAAAACAAGAAAAATTTAAATCTCAAGGTTCTTTTCTTTTAGAAAGTTCTGTCTGTGGAAGGTTCTGCATGTGCTCAGGGCCCATGCGAGCAGCAGTGGAGCATGCTGGACTCCAGCCTCACACAAAGCAGCCCCTCACAGATCAGAACCCTCTGGTCCATCCGTGATAGCACTGCATATTCCTACATCAGGCCGTATTTATTGTCGTGGTCCCAGTATCACAGTGAATTACATCACAGGCCTCTGGACATGGTGTGAGCAGAAAAGCATGTAGCCACAGCTGCATCGACACAGCACATCCTGTCCATTCACAGTAAATGTAGAAATCCACTTCTTCATGACATTTCGCGCTGCTTTTTCATTTTTCTTGCTTTTGAAATACTGTGTTGTCCTGCGCACTCCTGTTTGGGACTCCACATGCTCACTGTGACCTAGTGTCAGTTAGCCCAGGAATTGGGTTGTTTTCTCTGTTTCGTCAAATCTGAGCTACAAGAGCCCTTTTTATTATTGGGAGGGTCGGGCATACAAATCCTCCCTCTGGGAGTCAAAGGAATACTCCCGGGAAACTTCCTTTCCCCTAGAGCAGGACTCCACCTGGAATACGGTTCATCTTGACTCTCACGTTTCTGCCCATAAAACTCTCAGGAGCTGCAGGATTATCCACACTCTGGCCGGGGGCACTGCGGAGTAGCCAGGGTGGAAACGAGTCAAAATTCTCAACTCTTTGAATTTCCTTTTTTGTGTGTGTTCCGGGAAAGCCAAAAGCAGAGGCTTTTCACATGAACTCCAGCAGCAAATTCTGGGCTCTGGCTGGAGTCTGTGTTTGCTTTGTGGCTCCATCACACGTGAAAGTGGCCTGAGGGTATTAAGTGGTGACAGCCTTTCAACAAAGCTAAGCGGCTATTCCCACGTGAGGGGTCTCCCAGCACTACATGGACGATCCATTTTGAATGGGCAGACTAACAGTAAAAAAAGAAATATAAAGCCAATTGGACATCGTATGAGAAAAAATAAAAAGGGCACGTCTGGATCCTTCCCTAAGCTTGAGTAATCTCTTGTTACTAGTTAGGGGGGTCCCTTTCCTTGAGCACTTTGATCAGCTGGTGGAGTCTTTTAGGAAGGTCTTCATGCTCTAGCATTATGGAGCCTCTGCTTCCACTGACTTAGCTGTCCTCTAGCATTGGAGCCATAATGTGGGCTGGGCAGAAGTGGTGGTCAGGGAGGCTGGCGGGGCTCCCTTGCATCAGCATCTCTTAAGAACTCTGGGATGGGACCTTGCACATCAGTTACTTCCTCTATGTATGTACAGGTAAGCCTATGTTAGGATGCCTGAGATCAGTCAAAGGTTTTTGCCAGTAATGTAACGAAAACTCTCAGCTACTGTCTCTTTTTTCAGGTAAAGTCTAATGATTGTTCCTTAGTGCTTTTACTGCAGAGAGATGGGAGTAGGAGGAATTGAGATGAACAGTGTTTATCTCCTGGAAGAAAAGTGCTGTTGATGCAGGGAATGTTGTGCAGCTAAAAGATGCGCCGGCATCTGGGTCTTGCAAGGCTCAGAAACTCTCCTGTTTGCATGCAGCATTTGCCTAGAATGCCAGCCATCTAGCATTAGTGCCCATGTGGGGGGTTGACCAGAGCATTCTCATGGTAGTTGGCTTTCAGATGGCTTTTTACATTTGACAGTAACTATGTTAAGAAAGATCACTAGATTATGTCAAAAAGTAGTTTGGAGAAATATTTGTCTGTTGGAAGGACTCCAGTGCTGATGTTTCCAAATGGAGTGTGATGTTGCCATGTTCCCATACCAGTCCCAGCTCCTCTGTCATGAGCTCAGGTTAGAAGCCACTGTCCTTCTGAACCATGATGTCACTCAGGAAGGTGTGTGGTCGCTCAAACTCAGAATTGCATGGGGTATGTGGTGGGACAGAAAGAGCTCCCAGTGTATCTGTATCTGACCTTGGTGAATATCTGACCTGAGGATATGGAAACAGGCAAACTGAGGGGCCATTAATAACTCGAAATGTTGATTGCCTCTCAGTTAATTGGGAGTGTGTCATGTAGAAAGCCAAATAAATGCTAATTTCAAGCACTTTGAGGTAAGGACAGTATTTGGTTGTGGTTTGATTTGAAAGACTAGAATGGTTTTTGCACGTAGTAGGTGCTCAGAAGTATTTCTTGAGTATTTGAGGGAACACCAAGGCATCAGGCAATGTTGCAGTCACTGTCGTCTTTACTCGCTCTAAGCAATGTTTTGAGTAATAAGGGGAATTCTTCAAGGTTCTTATCATGTATTATTTTAGGTAATAATGTCCCTATTTACGTATTTATGCTTTCATGGAAAATAGTGTGTGACACACATGCTCTGACACTAAGCTAAGCATCTATGAAGCGGCCTGGATATTCACCCAATTGATGATTACATATAAATTTTAATGTGGTAATCAATGCTTAAATTGTCGGAAGGCTGTGTTTATAATGAAAGGATAAGGAAAAACTTTAAAAAAGTTACTTTTTATCACTCTGTGAAATTTCATGACTCACGACTTGGGCACTTCTGTTTCTGTTCCTAAGACAAGGTTAAGGTTAAGGGAAATAGAATTAAGAAGTTGCTTAGGAGTAAGCTTTTCTGTTTATTGGGAGCTATTGTTGTACATTCATAAATTTATAACCTGCATTATGTTCCAGCCGTATGTTAATGCTGAGTTCATAAGATTCATCAGGCCACATGCTGTCCTGTGGTTTCACTAATATAGTTCTCGGTTACATCAGCATCTTCTCTTTAACTCCACACACAAAACGCCGTACAGAGCAGTGTGTAAGCAGTCCTAACAGGCAAATGTTCAGACATAATTAAAGATGAAGTTTAGCTTTTCTGTTATGGTTGGTGACCAAGATAATGTTCTTTAACTGTATCATGGGAAAATAGAGAGCCAAGGCGTTTGGCTGTGAACCCTTGCTCATTGAAACTGCAGGCAGGATTTCTCCAATGGCTAGAAGCTCATTCCAGGAATTGCAGCCTCTAGGGATCAGGAAGAAGGCTGGTAGAATGAGAGGGTTCCAAGTCTGATGGGTGGAAACAGGTCATCCCGGCTCTTTGGCCACGTTCTCCTACATGTACAGTCTGCTTCTAGAACTCTGAGTAACTGGATGTCTGTTGGAAGATCACTTCCTTTGGTGCAAACTCAGAAGATAAATTTACTAAAGATAATTTAGTAAATTATCTAGTAATTTAATTACTTCTAGTAATTTAATTACTAGAAGATAATTTTACTAAAGTAAAATTTTGCTACTGATTGTTAGGAATTGGATCATAATTTTAACCTGAGTTGTGTCTTCTTAATTAAAGACATGCCCCAGATATATCACAAAACATATCAGCTACAATAATCACTCATTGAACAGATGTTCACCCAACACCTACTTGTGCTGGACACCCGCTCGGTGCTGGTCCAGAAGTGGTGAGCGGAAGGGTCCAAGTGTAAGTTCGTCCAGGGGGTCACTCTGTTGTTTTGAATACTGACCCAGTGCTTTCCGCCTGGCCTTGTGGCCATACTCCTTAGACGCCTGCTTCCTCGTAGTCTCTGTTGAACAGAGCGCTGCCCACTTAGACGGGACGAAGCACAGACAGCTTCGAAAGCTGCCAGAGTCCCGAATCAACTCCAAATAAATCATTTTAAGATGATGGGTTTAACCGGGCTGGCTGGACTGACGTCTCCAAATTTACCAATTACTGTCGGGTTGTGGAGCAATGACAGCAAAAGAGGATCTGAGGGTGCAGGTGTGCCAGGACCTACCTGGAGGAACAGGATGCTGGGCCCACTGACCTTCAGACATCTGGCACATTGAGGGAAAGAGATCAGGTCAGGCTGCCCCCGTCCAGCCAACTCATCTTCTCCCGCCCCCACTGCATCTGCTCTTGATTTTTTTCTGTATTATAATAATTATCATTTAATTTTTTTCAGCCTTCCCATGCATCGACTAGTGGTCTCCTACTATACAAATGTGTTTTACAGTAAATAGACATATTTTGAAGTGATGTTACAAAAAAGAGATGCCTCTCTGTGTTATATGTACCATATTCTGTTCATTCTGTGTTTAATTTGGGCCCAAGGAGGACAGAAGGACATACATTCACTAATTAAGCACCTCCACTTTTTTACCTCCTTTTTAGCTCATATCCAGAAATTTGTCTATATGCAAAAACAAAAAACACAGATTTGTATATATCTAGAGTAACCCTGCCCTTTAAGATGTTCATGTATGATTTCAGCCCAATTTTTAATTCTTCCTTCCGCTCCTCTTATGTTCTTAGAAATGATGAGAATTTGTCAGCCCTCTCACTGAACCCCCAGCAGTGAGCGTGCTGCTGGTAATTCATGGCACCTTTGCCTCTTAACAGCTTTTTATTTCTTCCCAGACCAAGACCATCATCCTATGATTTTACATATTTTTCTCCTTGGCGCTGTCTCAGCTATCCTGTTCTTCCCCATCTCCTAGGCAAGCCCCTCCTCTTACTAAAGCACAATTAAAGCTGCAGAGAATTCCAGTAGACCCTCCTCTGTACCTGAGACCCCCCAGTGTCACCTGACAGCTCATCTCCCTCCTGTACCCACGCCCCTGCAGCCTCATCTTCCTGGTAAAGGACCCGCACACCTCGGCTCAGACGCCCACAGCTGTGATTACCTTCCCATTCATCACCCCTAAAAATGAATGTGCACTTTAATTTGCAAATATAAAATATATGTATTTGCTTACAGTGAATTTAACTGAATGTGTATCTGTGTAATTACTGCTAGTTCGGATGATTCTTGAGGAAATGCAGGGAGGAACTCCCATCCGATACAATTATTTGGTACAGCTCCTAGTATAGCATCATTCTGAGGTTTTGAAGGCAGCAGAATGTAACTGGTATTGCATATATTTACACTCACCGAGTTTCTTTGCTCTTAAAAATAACTGGAACTGGGCTTCCCTGGTGGCGCAGTGGTTGAGAGTCCGCCTGCCGATGCAGGGGACACGGGTTCGTGCCCCGGTCTGGGAAGATCCCACATGCCGCAAGGCGGCTGGGCCCATGAGCCATGGCCGCTGAGCCTGCGCGTCCGGAGCCTGTGCTCCGCAACGGGAGAGGCCACAACAGTGAGAGGCCCGCACCGCAAAAAAAAAATAAAATAAAATACGGCATTGTTTCTCATCATCAAAAAAAAAAAAAATTAAAAAAAAAATAAAAAATAACTGGAACTCAGAGAAGCGTGGTCCAAACTACTTTGGAGTGAATTTCTCCTTATAAATCATATTAGAAAAAAACCCACATAGGTTACAGGAAGTTTTTATAAAACAACTGGTTTGTATTCTTCAAAAGGCCAGTATCATGAAAAGAAAAAATTCAGACTGTTCTAGATTCAAGACGCTAAAGACGCATGATAACTAAATGCAGTACATGATCCTTGATTGATTCTCGAGCAAAAAAAAAAATGTAAAGGACATTATTGGGATGATTTGGAAGTAATATGCGTGTATATTAGATAATATTTTTGTATCATGGTTAGATTTCTTGAGAGTAGTAATAACACTGTAGTTATGTAGAATTCCTCATTCTTAGGTGATACATGCTAAGTATTAAGGGTAAAATGACATAATGTCTTTCAACTTTCAATGATTCAGCAAAATAAGTGTACATATTACATATGTGTGTACACCACACACGCACAGACACGTAACTTGCAAAGATTCATTCTTGTTATTCCTTATTGCTTCTAAAGGAGTGAAAAATAGTTTCTAAGTTAACTTTCCTACTGATAAATAAGAGATTTTTCTTACACTCCATGAGGCAAAGTAAAGGGAGTGAGCAGCGTGGGGTCGCAAGCATCCTGACTGTGGTCTCCCGCGCCCTCCACGGAGTCACCACTTCTGTACGTGCAGAATTCAACCACACCACCTGCCCACTGCAAGAGGTGTTTCTCTGCTATTTCTTGAAAAAAGGAACCCAAGAAATTTAAATCACATGATGTCAAATGATCTAAAAAGGGTTGCCAACTTGTGGGGTGTAGGCCTCTTGTTTGTAAAGAGAGTGAACAGGGAGGAGAACTGCAGTCAGTATTGTGCCCTTTCTTGCTGTCTCAGCAACAGTGCCCTCAATGACACTACTTATTGGTCATCGCCTCCCATACTTTGGGATGTATGTTACCCTCTGCTTTATGGGTGTATCAAAATGTGTGGGAAGGTAAATTGAGTCTTAACATTTTGAAATAAAATGACCTTTTCTTTTTAAATCCCTTTAGCTGTTGAGTGAAATAGTTCAGTAGGTTTTTTAATTGATATGCAAATAGAAGGCAGATTTGTTTTGAAAGCACAATGCCGTTTTAGAAAATACAAAAAAAAAGGGGAAAGAAAAAACCATGAAGCCTCTGCCTAATGTCAGTTACAGCTCTGGGGAGGAAGGGAGGGGACCAGCCACAGCCTGTAGCCACTTCCATGTGTGGCAGCATCAGTGTGCAGGGTGACAGGAGGGCCATTTCACCTGTACTTTGCTTCACTTAAGAGTTGTCCAGAGCTGCGTGTGGACTTGATACAGAAAATGACTGGATTGAGAGCATTCTTCATAAGTAATCCTTCTGTGGTAACTTAAAAAAAAAAATTTTTTTTTTAAACCTAATACTTCCCATCGTAGAACCAGAAAACTTTAAGAATTTATGTCCTCTTGTTTTCTGCCCAGTGTATTGAGTTTCGTGATTCTTCTGGTCAGAGTATGGAAAGAATTTGGTTTATCAGCATGTACCATATTCTACTTGTTTCCTATGCATTTGCAAACATAAAATGATACTTTACTGCTTAAGTTGCTGTTGTGCGCTTAGGGTTTTTTTTTTAATAGAGTTGCTCTTCATCGTTAGCAGCCAAAATCTTGTGTGGCTAAATGATTTCAGTTTATCTAATTTGCTTGACAATTAGATAACCATGCTAGCTAGCCTTGGGAAGAAAATACGTTCACCACAAAAAAAATTAAGAATGTTGATATAAAGTTCAAAGCGAAAATATTAAGCCATTTAGTTAGTAGGAAGCTTTCAGAACTCTGCACTTAGTACGCAAAGAAACCATGATTTCTCACAGCTATAAATTCTGTTTCTGTCCATAAAAGGAAAATATATCAAGTTTAATCATTTGATAGGAAAAAAAAATTCCATTAGGCGACCTTGGGCGGGGGGGGGGGGGGTTCGCCAGACTAGCATCCCTATTAGTCCTATATGCATGTGTAACCTTAGGTTATGTTTATACGATTTCATTTTTAGAAATGTTTACCAAACATGCATATGGTTTCCATTACCAAGAATCAACTACACTAAGTTCTTTGGATCTGCTTTCTTTATTCTTTATGTTTAATTGGTTACATGCTTTATAATTTTCAGTATTTTGGCATTTTAAAATACATGCAGCAATATATTGCTCTGATCCATAGACAGACAGTCCCCAACTTAGAACAGTTGGACTTAAAGTTTTTTGACCTTACAATGGTACGAAAGCAATCAGTAGAAAATACTTGGAATTTTGAATATCTTTCCTGGGCTAGCGATATGGAGTATGATCCTTTCTCGTGATGCTGGGCAGTGGCAGTTCCCAGTCAGCCACATGGTCCAGAGGGAAAATAACTGATACACTTAGAAACATTCTGTACCCAGACAACCATTCTGTTTTTCACTTTCAGTGCAATATTCAATAAATTACATGAGATACTCAACACTTTATTATAACACAGGCTTTGTGTTAGAGGATTTTGCTCAACTGCAGGCTAATTTAAGAGTTCTCAGATCATTTAAGGTAGGCTGATGTTTGGTAGGTTACACGTATTAAATATGTCTTCGACTTAGGATAGTTTCAACTTATGATGGGTTTATCGGGACGTAACCCTATCGTAAGTCAGGATGATCTATGTAGTTATATTTGGGATGATACATTATGCTTCAGTCATAAAAATAATTTGGCACATCACTGTGTTCAGTAGATATCGTGTCCGCCAAAAATATTTCCATTTCCACACGGCTAGCTTTCATGCATAATTACTTACTTGTTCATCTCAAGATGTAATGTCAGCTTGTACTATGTAATATGAAATAATCTCATCTAGACACATAATGAATTTCTATTATCTAAGAGTTGTTTATATCTGATGACATTTTCCTTCTTTGGGAAAATATATTTCAGGAAGAGAAAAATTGCAAATATTTTTAAAATCAGTGGTTTTTTTGTTGGTTTTTTTGTTTGTATTGTGTTATGTTTGGCGTGCCCAGTGATTTGAATCACTATCGTTTAGTGGCAACGTGCTAAGCCTGTGAAGTATGAGAAATGTTTTTTGCCTCAAGAATCTCGTAAGACATTATACATATTGAAAGGTAATTAATCAAATGAGACAGGATGAGGTCAGGATAATTACTGCTTTGGAGTTCAGAGAAAAGTGACATCACCATGGACCAAAAGATTAGATGCATCAAGGAACCCAGCCTTGAAGGGTGGGAAAGAATGAGCTGTCGTAGGGAGAGGAGAGAGCACATGCACAATGAGATGAGAGAACAGTGGAGGCAACAAAAGACTTCCAAACAGGCTGAACATTTTGTAACAAATGGCTGCTGCTCTTAATGCAATCCATTCAAATCCATGAATGGTGCACTAAGATTTTAATAGAAAAATAGGCAAAGGATATGAATAGTCAGTTTATAGAAGGGGAAGTGCAAACGATCAATGTATGCATTAAAAGCTGTTCATTCATTAATAAGCAATGAAATGTAAACTTAGAAAGTAAAATACTATGTTTTTCACATCAAATTGACAGCTGCTTTTAAAAGCCAGTAGGGTATAGTGAGAAGGGCCTCCTCATGCATTTTCTGGTGAGAATAGAAATTGGTATACATTTTTAAAAAGCCATTTATAGTTTGTAACACTGCTATTGTAAATGGACATGCCCATTAATCCAATACCACTGAGAATTTTTTTAACATCTTTATTAGAGTATAATTGCTTTACAATGGTGTGTTAGTTTCTGCTTTATAACAAAGTGAATCAGCTATACATATACATATATCCCCATATCTCCTCCCTCTTGTGTCTCCCTCCCACCCTCCCTATCCTGCCCCTCTAGATGGTCACAAAGCCCCGAGCTGATCTCCCTGTTCTATGCAGCTGCTTCCCACTAGCTATCTATTTTACATTTGGTAGTGTATATATGTCAATGCCACTCTCTCACTTCCTCCCAGCTTACTGTTCCCCCCCCACCCATGTCCTCAGGTTCATTCTCTACATCTGCATCTTTATTCCTGTCCTGCCCCTAGGTTCTTCAGAACCTTTCTTTTTAGGTTCCATATATATGTGTTAGCATACGGTACTTGTTTTTCTTTTTCTGACTTACTTCACTCTGTATGACAGTCTCTAGGTCCATCCACCTCACTACAAATATCTCAATTTCGTTTCTTTTTACATCTTCTTTATCCATTCATCTGACCACTGAGAATTTTTTCAAAGGGAATTTTCAGATTTATTGATAAGAATAGTCATCACAGTATTATCTGTGACAGTAAAAGATTTAGAAGCTAGCTAAATTACCAAAAGACATTATTAATGTCATTTTGATTAAGTATTGTTTAGTCATTAAAACCTATGTTTTCAAAAAAATTTTAATGACATTTGGAAGTCATAGAAATAAGTAGTACAGAAAAATCCAAATTTTAAAAAACGTAATATGTGTAAAAAATAAAGACTGGATTAAAGTATCCTGAACTGTTAGCAATTATTATTCCAAGGGGTAAAATTATAAGTGGTTGTATTTTCTTTAACCTTCTCTCTATTTACAGATTTTGTCCAATTGAAAATGAATTATTTTTAGAAAAAATATGTTAAACTTCCACTTAATTTATTGAAACAGGACAAATAGGTAGTTAGGGTAAAGTCTCAAAGAGAGGATTTCATAAATCAGTAAATGCCAGTGTGAATCCTTTGACCAGCTAGTGAAATGAAGTTGCTGAATAACAAAAGTGTGTGTGTCTGTGTGTGTGTTGGTGTGTGTGTGCACTAGTATATTGTAAGGCTGAGAAAAATGTTTTAGTGGAGACTCTGCTGAGGAAAGTTAGGGTATCGTCCACAGTCTAGGGGCTACAGAGGACCTAAGCAGAGCGGGGTTACACACCCGGGCCAAAAACATCAGTGAGAGTCAGAATAGGGTGGGAACTGATGTACAAGATTAATAAGAACAGGCACCGTTTAAAATAAATAAAACATAACAGAGAATAGGAAGAGCTATAATGGCACCCATATTGTGTAGTAAAGGTGGGAATTATTCTAAGAAGCTTCTTGTCGTGAGTTTACACACAAAATACGTTCAAATGACTTTGTAAGTCTTAAGAACTAAGTGTCCTTTTCAGGGTCATTTTCGGCCTGACCTGCCAGTATGTCAGCCTGGCATGGTCACATCTCAGGAGTGTGACAACACCAGTGACCAGTGAAGTGATTCTGGCCTATATTTCAGAGACATTGGTTTCTTCTAAATAGTCACAGTCGAATATCAGCAAAATTCTAGATGACAGATGAGTGAACATCTCTGTAGGGGCTCTTTTAGTTGAAATTCTACCATTTGCTTGAAAAATACCTAAATGTTTGTTATAAAGGAGTAAAAAATACCCTAATTAATGATTACTATGCATGTTGCCAAATTAAACGCAATTTTAAAAGTTCAAATAGGTAAAAACTAAAGGATAGTGAAAACCTTAGGATGAAACACAATTTCTGCTCTAGAAAATGTGTATAAATAATAAATTGATCATGAAGAGCACAATAGAATTAATTCTAGTATTTGTACCATTATTTGGTCTTCCAGATTTCACAACAAATACTAAAATTCATAGTAAAGACTATCACTTTTAAAAAGTATTTGGCAATTTGAGAGAAACACTTGGGTACTTGATCAACAGATACTCAGAATTTAGATATTATGTCTAAAACCCTTAAGTGTTATGTCTGAGAGGAAAAATATGAAGGCCCAAGTTCACATGAAACGGGTAGAGTTAGTACCACAGTGAGGGGCCCTGTCAACAGCACAATCACAGGACAAGGTCCATTCACACTCCTGCTGGTCTAGACTCGTGTATGGCCACGTGTGCAGCCACCTGCTTCAGCGTACAGCCCGTTTACAGTGCAAGTGAGTTATTTCAGTCCTCCAGTAAACACACTCACATTGGCTAGTACTTATGTAGACACTGAATATGGGCCTCTTCATTCATGTAGCAGATGCCAAATGAGCAGCTGTGAGCAGCGTTCTAAGTTCTGCAGAAAGGAATCAACAAAATTTCTTCTCTTGTGGAGCTTGCCTTCTGAAGGGAAGAGACAGACCACAAAGGAAATAAGTAACTTATCTGTAAAACGGAGGAAAATAAAACTGGGAGGTAGCCACGGAGTGGAGGGGAGGGAGGGAAGTTGGAAGAGGCTAGTCTTGCAAACAGAGTGGTAATCAGATTTCTGTTTTAGAACAGAAGCGTTTTCTATACTTCTCTTCAGTTCCTTTTAAAAGACTGAACGTGACCACTGTGCTAAAACCAGACCATGATAGTGTGGTCATTTAACAATATTAGTTCTTCCCGTCCATGAACATGGGATGTCTTTCAAGTTATGCATATCTGCTTTAATTTCTTTCCTGGGTGTTTTCTAGTTTTCTGCATACAAGTTTTTCACCTTCTTGGTTAGGTTTATTTCTAAGTATTTTATTATTCCCCAGACCACAGAATGTGACCTTATTTAGAAACAGGATCTTTGTATAGGTAATCAGATTAAAATGCAGTCATTAGGGTGGGCCCTAATCCAATGTGACTGGTGTCCTTATAAAAGCGGAAATTCGGATGCAGACAGCCTGAAGAGACTCTGGAAGATGCCACGTGAAGACAGAGACAGACTGGAGTGTCGTTGCTGTGCTGGGAGAACCAGGGAGATGAGGTGCTGAGGTCACTGTCATGACTCCCAAGGGACGTGACCTGGGTCAGAAGAGAAGTGAGGACACGAGAAGATATAAAAAGCTTGCTGAATAAATAGGCAAAGATTTAAGAAAAGAAGAAACTGTCATCACAAACAAGGCAGTCTCGTAAAGAAAAGTGTCATAAAAACCAAGGGATCAGGTCTACAAAAGGGGACAATGGAAGAGGCAGTGGGGACGTTCCCGGAGGAGGAGGGTCACCTGTGCCAGGGCCGGAGCACCAGGAACCACTTTAGAGAGGAAGTCATCAAGAATGAATGGGAATGAACAGATGGGCAGGTGCGCGGAGAGAACATCAGTGCAAACGGGACCCCCAGGGATGACAAGGGACGTGTGGTTGGCAGGCAATGCACTGATTAATAGACCTGGAAACTAGAGTCTTCACTATCTAGGATTGTGACAGCACCTACTGTATTTCTTAATTACAAATTTAATGCTTCTTCATCCTCCCCAGTACATGTATGTATTTGTGTGTATTTATAATTTGTTATATGTAATTTGCATACAAAAACTGATTGTGTAAATTCTATATATATAAGATTTTTAACTAACGTGAGCGTCTCATAAATACAGAACAGAAATACATCGTTTGTCTTTCCCCCTCTGCCCACCTACCACCACCTTCACCCCAGCCTCCTTTCCTGACCTCCTGAGCATCCTTCCCAGCCATTTCCAGGATAATCCCTCCCCTTCTGGCCTTCGTGCTACTCCATCTGCCAGCACTCCAGAAGGCCAACTTGAAAATGCAAGACCCAAAGCTCTAGTGTTTCGTGTGGGTCCCCAGCAGATAACACACACCGATGTTAAGAACAATATGACAGAGCTTAACAGGGCTTGGCGCCCTGACCTATTGGTCGTGAATCCTGAACGTTTCCATGGGGTTTTGAAGTTTTTTTTCTGAACTGTTGAATCACAAAGACAACAGAGCTCCCTTATGCTAAGTATATTCTGTGAGGACAGTTCTTGCACGTAAATGTTTTCTTAAATGCTTACTATGGTAAGGCTCAGCATAGTGAAACTCAACAGGCTTCAGGGTGTCATGGTAACATGAGCACGTACTCCTGTACCTGCAGCCCGCTGATGACAGAGTTGTGAAAGCTCACAGCCAAGACGGTGCAGGGCGCTGTACCAGTCAGCACGGCTCCTGATTAATTACAAACCTAAAAAAATCCCACTTACAAAAACCCTATGGGCCAGAGAAGGTTCATTGGAAAGGGAGACTGAACACACCTCCCTGGGGCAGAAGCATAACTTGTGGGTGGGGGCAGCTCCATTGGCATGGTTACAGCAGGTGTTTCAAGGAACCCATCGATGAGACAGTGTTAAGCCGTAGATGAGTGGATTGTGAACACACAGAGGGAGAGGGTTGTCAGAGTGGCACCTGTCTCCTTCCGTCCTTCATCCCACCAATGATTACTGAGTGCCTACCCTGTTGTAGGGCCCAGGACTCCAGGATGAGCAAGACAGATGAACACGCATTCTAATGCTGGCCGGCAACTTAAAAGAAACGAGGGTATAAAAGAAATATAAGAGAGTAGTGTGTGCTATGCAGAAAATTGAAACGGGGTAATAGGACGGAGAATGGTTGATGATTACTCTTGGCCTCCAGCAAGCCTTAATACACGTGAGGCTGTGTCCAGCATGAAACAGAACGGTCAGATCCACGTTCACGGAGCGTTCATTAAGCACGCGTCCTGTGGCAGGCTCCTGACAGGAAATTTCGTAAGACAGACTCCTTGTCAGTGTTCTTTTGCTTCTTCACAAATGACAGTGGCCATCAGCAAAAGAGTCCTGGGATTCAGGTGTATGTCACCCAGTTTATGCTACTTTGGACTGGGTTACACTTTGAAATGGGGATTAGTCACATCACACTCTAAATTCAGGCCCAGAAAATGGTGGAGACGGAAGGAATTCCCAGAGCCACTGGGATTCTCCCACATTTGAAATGCCAGGCCCCTCCTGCACCCATAGAGCTTGGGGATGGTGGCAGTTGGTCACCAGGAGCCCGGATCCTGTGAGTTCAGCCTTTCATGAAAGGCATGCAGAAGTTCTTAGTAATGCACAAAGTAGGTGTCACTATGGTCACTGGATGAAATTACGGCCCCTGGGCCCCTATAAGAAAGGGTCTTATAAAGGGTCTGCTTCTGTTAGGTGGTGCCTTTGTCGTGACCCAGGAACAATATTGGTCAACAATAACATTAGATAGCAGTTTCTGAACCACGGCTCTGAAAGCATGAGCAATGGTCGTTTCCAATTTCATTATTAAATTCTTGTTAAGAGATTTGATTATCCCTGATGGCAAAGAAAATGCAGATTGCATTAAGTGATAATTTTGTATTTCTTAGCATTCTGTTTTCTTTATCAACTGACGAATTTTCTTCTTACCCACAGTAACTCTGTCTCTTGAACTTTTAAATCCAGACTTTGAAAAGTTTTCAGTAATTAGTTGGTATTTTTCATATGAAATTCAGAACATCCATGTTAATGAATTAAATACATTTTTCCATAGGACCAAGCTTGATTTTCTGTGACTAGCACCATTTTGACCTCCTCCTCAATGCCAATGAATAGGATGAAATTTGAAAGTTATACTCTAAAAGTATACCTCCAGAACTGGGTTTCTGAAAAATCGTGTATTAGGAAAACTCATGGCTGAGGAGCAAGATGGGAAGCAGTGGAAAGAGGTGACTTATGACATCCCTAAAAGAGTTCTGTTTCCAATCTATGATACAATAATGATGAAGCGCCACATAAATGGGCCATCAACTGCATAATCATATTTTAAAATAGTAATAACCAATATTATGCAATAATTGTCATTTACCATCTCTTGCTTGGTAGAAACTTTTCAAGATCTGCCATTCTCAAAATTTGGGGAAGATACTTATAGAAGCATTTTCCATTATTTCAGGAAATACGCACTTTAAGAGGCATTGTCTCATGTGTCTGGCTAGACAATTGTTCAAAGCCTTTCTGATTTTAAGGCTCAATTATTCTCTCCTTATTTTGATTCTTTTCTCAAGTCCTACCTTGTGCTTCTTATTTGGTTTCCTGGATGCAGAGTAACTTGCCTGCTTTGAGTGAGAAAGGCTTGGAGTGACCTTTCTGTAACCTCCAGGGCATATTTCACGGAACCTCTCCCTTCTCCCAGGAACTGTGGTTGGCCTCAGTTGAAGCACATGCCAAGGGTTCCTCCTCACAGGAGCGTGCCTTTCTGTGGCCCTGCTTTCTTCCTCATTTTCCTTCATGTTGACGGGTTTTATTGCAAAAACCCCTATTTCTGTTCCATCTTTAACTTTACCTTGGTTTTCTCTTTCTGAAAAGATCTCTTTTTACTGATTCCCAATAGAATTGTCTGGCCATTCATATACTCTGTATCTGAAATTCCCCCAATGATGTCAGATTTTTGAAGATATAAATTTATGTGCACTACAGTTTTGCATAGAGAGAGTTTGTGGTTGAAAAGAGATCATGGCACCCTATTGAGATTAATTAAATCTCAAAAAATAAATAACACATTATTTCTAGAACCATAGACAGTCATATCTACACAGAACAATAATAGTTCAGATATGTAAAAACTATTATTAATACTCTCAGAATATCCTATAAGGTAAAGAAAACATATTCTGCTGATTTATTTCTTTCTGAGACTTTTCCTCTGATTCAGTGTAATCATGTTGATAATATACTTGTCTTAGCGTGTTTTCACTTTTATGGGTTTTCAGGGGGATTGTTTGTTTTGTTCTGTTTTTTTTTCTGAAAGGCCAAATCTCTCATTTGGTTACTCTTTTCCAAAATGTTTTTTTTTAAATACCAGGTATGTTTTGATTTAATTTTTTGCCCAACCGGTTTATAAACAGTCTCTGAGTCATATGGTGACATATTGTTTCCAAGAGCATGCCTAAGTATTTTCAGGGCAATTACAGGCATTTTGTAGGAGTGGTTGCTCTTTTTTTGCAAAGAGCTGGCAAAGATTTTTATTTCAAATATTATAAACCAATATACTGTTGATGTCCATCAAGAGTTATCAAGGAACTCCTCCACAGCAGCTGACATGCGATGCTCCGGAGAATAGCCGACTTCTCTCTGGAAAATGGATTAGGAGGGCTGGTGTATATCTGTTGTGGAAAGAACAGGTCGTGTTTCCCTCTGGAACCAACCATGTTGCTGATGGACACAGCTTTGCGAAGAATGTTTGACTCTCAGGCCACTTGGAAACCTTCTGCCTTGCCAATATCTACCTCTTTCATTTAAGACTGTGGCAAGGTTAATAATATTTACACATACTTTTCTCTGTGTTGCGAGATGTTAGTATAAACTGGGACATGCTGGCTTGTCGATTTCTAAAGTGAATCCGTTTATCTTTGGTTTAGCCTGAAACTGCAGTAGAGAGTACGTTTCCTCCTGGGATCAGAATGTAAAATAACTGAAGCAGATTGAAGCTGGCAGTGACTAATGACGTCTCTGCACAGGTCGGCAAGTCAGTGGGTTTCTGAGTATCAGGTAGGAAGAGCCGGGGTAGCCAGAGCCTCTTTAAGATCAAGGCGTTTCTTCCCTTCCCCCTTGAGCCCAGCTCCAAAGTGGGTGCGGGACTTAAACAGTCCTCCTCTGTTCTTTCTAAAGACATCAGATTCACAGTATACAAAGTTGTTATGTTACTGATAATTCCCAGCTAGCTTCCTTGTTTAATGAGCCATTTCAGCTGCCTAAAGGTATTCTACATGCAATAATTTTAATCAGTCACATAAAATTTATGAAGCTGAGTGTCCAGTGAAAATTAGCAGGAATTAGAACAGTTTCTTTGAGGACTCCTCAAGCCGTTGGCTACCTTGTTCCACCGTTAGTATTCTGGAAAGTACTCTGCATCAGTGATAGACGTCAGAATGACCACCTTGTCCCTTAGAGTCTCAGTTTGCAGGACTGCGGGTGGCTTCACTTGTTGTTTTGTTTTGCTTGTGGTCAGTATCTGCATATATTCTCCTATATCCCTTCAGCAGACACACCTTTACTTTAGAAAATACCAGAGTAATTTCTTTATTTCTCTCTTGAAATGTTTTATTTTTGCAGCTATTTTTTAAGCTTCAAAATGGTTTCAGGAACCCACAGCATCCCATTGAATTGATGAGATTACATGCCTACCATTTGCTTGGCGCATTTAGAAATATGTTTTGAAAGACATCACTGTGCTCCCTCCCCTCGGTTCATCTCTCACAGTCTGTGCCCACACGGAGAGCAGCAAGATTTGTGTTTTCCAGCTCATTAAACTGACAGCAGAAATTAGTTTCTGGTATTAAAAACTAAAAAGTTAAATTACAGCTACACGTGTCCTTTATGCAATGGGCTGTGTGGAAGATGTTTGATTTTAATGTTTGCTATAATGGAGAATTTAAATTACAATGTTTGTCAAATCTCTAATCTTTGTTACAGGGCAGAATATTAATTAGGCTTTTAACTATGAGAGGTAAATAAAACGGGCATCCACCATGCGCCCAGGGGTAAATTGCAGATTACCCACAAGCGGCAGAACACACTAAATGTCAGTTTTGTCAAACAAATTTAGAGGAACAGTTAAACTATTAGCTTCCCGTTGTTCTCAGGCCTTTCTTGCAGCAGCGACTGTTTAGAGGAAGATGAAGGGGGTTAGACTGAATCGGCAAGATGAATGAGGAGACCCTGCACTCAATTAACTGATAACTGTCTATTAACTTCTGTGGATGGTTTCAAATAAACAGCCGATTAACCGATGCACTTTGGGGGGACTCAGGGAGCCAGGGCACAGGGGCCGTGAGATGCTCAATGGGAAGGAAATTTTTGGGCTCTCATTTTTCTCTGTCTTCCACTTTCATCATTTTGTCAGTTTTCTGCAGGTTTAGAGGATACGCCTTGAGCAGCGGCCCCGCCCTTGTGTTTCTCTTGGTCCATCTTACCTGGAACCCTGACGTAAGCCTCTCCAAAGTGTAAGCAGGGTCCAGGTCGCTGGGAGCCTATCCTGGGGAAAAGAGCTCTGACTCTGAGTTCTTAGGATTCAGGAAGAGGAAGAGTCTCCATCAATGATCAAAGCCAGGGTTTCTTTGCAGCTGAGGGTGTGGAAGGGGTGCTGAGCAGGGAATCCTCACCTGATGGTCAGCCGTGCGCAGCCTCACAGGGTGCGTGAAGCCTGCCTTGCTTCCAGTGAAGGTGTCATTCCTCAGCTCAGTGTTTTGCTGTTGTTGTTTGATTGAAGAATAGTTGATTTACAATCTCATGTTAGTTTCAGGTGTACAGCACAGTGATTCAGTTATACATACATATATACATTCTTTTTCAGATTCTTTTCCCTTATAGATTATTACAGAATATTGAGTAGAGTTCCCTGTTCTCTAGTGAGTCCTTGTTGGTTATCTATTTTATATCTCATCTTGTGCTGCATTGAGGAAGCATTACATGGTATGATGATTATATTACTCTTGAGAAGAGCTGCACATTTTGATACGAAATTGTTAAAGAAACAGTGTGACTTAAAGGGGAAGAAGGAGATCAGAGACGGGAGAGGGAGGGAAAAACAAGACCAAGAAAATGTGGAAACTGTGAGTGATGATTTCAGGAACTTTAAAGTATTTCTGCTGGTTCTGAACTTACTTTCTTCAAGTATGCATATCAACTTCCTTTTGGGGGGCACGCAGACATTACGTAACACGAGCCATTTATCAGAATCCTTGCGTACAGCACAGATTGCCGTAAAATACTGCTGCTTTTCTTTACACACACATGCACACAAACATATACATAAAGGGATTTCATTTTTCGTATGCTAATTTGAAAAAGCTAAGCAGTTTATACTCCATGCTCCCCCTGGCCAGGCTGGGGCATCCCCCATGTGGAAATGTCCCATTGGGAGCAATTGGCATGAGAGAATTGGGAAAAAGCACAACACGCAGTGGTTGGGTTCCCTAAATCCATATTATTATTTTGAGTTAGAAAAGCTATAGTCTCTCCTGAAAAAGCCTCCTTTGAGGAAGAGCCAAGACTTTCTCTAGCTCTTGGGTATCAGTTTTGATCCCTGTGACTATAATTGCTGCTTTACTTTATAAAAAGAGTGTTTTCTTTATCATCCCTTGAATTACCTATCTAAAGATCATTGATGTTTTTAAATACCTAATTTTACTTTGGATCATATGTAAGCATTTATGTGCTGACGGATGCTGCATCTCCTTTATAACCGTTAATGAGAACCATCAGAGTAAGGGCAGTTTACTTATCAAATACTGCGAAACCCTCAGGAGCTAAGATCCCAATTACCAAAGTTATAGCAATCAGGTGGAATAATACTCAAGTGATTGCCCTTGAAAAATAGAGACATTTTGCTTAACCTGAACTTGAACTCTCTTTCTTCTGTGCTCCCCACACCCAAAGGTACTGCTGATTTAAGAGGGTGTTTATTTTGCAAGCAACAGTTAGAGGCATTCGTTATAGAAGAGTAGGGAGAGCATCATCCAAATGATAGTCCAGAGTCTATTCTCTCATTTGCCTGTGTACCCTGGTACCATGTAGAGTCTGTATCAAACACACTTTACTGAGGCTCTCATTGCCTCTGTGGTGGTTTTTCGTGCCCATCTATCCTGGCAGCTTTAAGCTTCTCAATCAGGAGAGCTGATGTCTTCACCCATATTCCCAGCTGCTAGCACATTGCTGGGCTCGCAGTGCTTATGAACTGCTGAATGAACAAATACTAGAAAAAATAGAGTGAGAGACATCTCTCGTGGATTCTCAAATACCCAGGAACAGCAGCATTATTTGAAACAGCAGTCAGCTGTTAGAGAAGGGTTGTCTTATTTTCCCTCCTAACTACTGAGTCCTTACCAAGTGTCAGGAAGTGTACTTCACCTGTATTCTCACTTAACCCTCATAATCATCCTACAACATATGTGATACACTCTCCCCATATGGGGAAACCCAGGCTTAAGAAAGTGTCTGTGTCTTTCATACAGAAAACCAGAACTGGCAAAATGTGGGGGGGGGGGGGAGGGGGGTGTCTCCTCTGGTTGCCGCTATCTACTCAGTGAAATAAGAGGTATTCACCTGACAGGAGAGGGGGGATCTTGGAGGTATGAAGAGATGAGAGAAAATGGAAAATTCTTTTTCCTAAAATCTAATTCCTATTATATTATTTCCTGCTCAGTGTAGCTTTTTTTGTCTAAGTATTACCACCCACCTTCTCAACTTTACCTCCAAAGCCTTCCACGGAATAACTCCTGGCCTTCACTGTATGTAGGCAGCTCAAACCCTATGTGTTTTGCTGAAAGTTGGTTGACTTATTACAAACTCCAAGATGCACAGCCATATGATAGTAATTGTAAGAATTAATGATTGTATTTTGTTGGAATGAAATGTTAAGGGAGCTTCAAATCAGTGGCCTAGAGTTGCTGAATAGACATTCAACCCATCTTTCCAGTATACATTTTAGCAAATAGTTTTCAACTCTGTCCATCTTAATATAAGTCTCAAATATTACAGAGACTTTTGTTGTAGTTAAAAGAATGAAACGCTGAGCATTGTCTCTGTGACTCAGGGAGCAGAACATTCCTTTGCGCAGCCACCAAAGCAGCCCAAAGTCACAAGTTTGAAAAAGAAATGTGCATGTGACTGAGGATGATTTGGGCTGTTTTTGCTGTTCCCCTCACCCCCAGGAGTCTTAACTGTTCACACTGCTCAAGCCAATACCCCACACAATACGAATTGTGATTTATGTCAGCTGCCATATAAGTTTGCTCTCATGCCATTTAATGGGGAGGTAGGTGTTTTATAAATTAAGCAAAGCCATGAATCTCTTCTGTGTATATAGCCTATGCAAGGGAAGCTTTCAAATACCTCCTACCCACGTCCCTTCCCCCTTAACTCTTTGATGTGCGTGAAGAAACGCCATAGCATGACACAGACAGGTCATTATGTTTGAATTAGTTGGGAGTGGGGAGGGGGATGGCAGTATTTCTCTTTGCTTCAGAAATCGAAAGAAAATGCAGTACCTGCTGGATACATCTCCCCTGAAAGTTGCCGGCACTGTTCACAAGACAGCTCCCAGATAAGCAGAGGGGTTCTCTAATGATTAAACCCGACTTTTCTAAAATGCTAATTAGCTAGAG
Source organism: Grampus griseus (assembly GCF_964374135.1). NCBI lineage: Eukaryota > Metazoa > Chordata > Mammalia > Artiodactyla > Delphinidae > Grampus > Grampus griseus. The sequence continues at coordinate 30,530,250 of NC_139006.1, read as the reverse complement.
AAGGATAATTTGAAAGTCTGTCATACTTTGCAGGAAATGTCTTTCATGTCTGTGTTATTTGCTCCTACGAATCACGCAGCCGTCACCTGAGTTGGCTCAGTTTCTCACTTTTTATTTAAATCATGTGACTCTTCAATCACAAGAAAAGAGGAAAGACCATTAATGAGGAAAAGGAGAACCCCCTTTTCAGGATGAGGTGCTCAATTAAAAGGAAGGCTATTTTTCTATTTGTAGAAATCAGCTTCATTGTTACTTTTGAGCTCTGCATTTGGAACAATCACTTCAGTGGGTTCGTATGGCAAGTGCATCTCAGTTCACTTTTCTGTGAATTTCCATTGAAACATGGAAAACCCCAGTTATCGCTATGAAAGTTCTGACTCTGAGCTTGTCAAGCTAGAGGTCTTGGTCAGAATGTATTGGGAAAAATGAATTAAAGGGTTGGAGACCTGGCTGTTGTGCTGGTCGCCTAGCCTTTCGTAGGTGCGTCTTCATTCATAACATGGGTTCACGTGTTCCACCCGCCCTCACTTGTTGAATAAGCCATTCATCCTGTGGAATCTCCTGCATTCTGAGCTTTGCTGACCTGTTCTTGGTGTGTCATCCAAGGTGCCTTTCACCATCTGTGCTTACTGTGATCTGGGTGAGAGAGGGAGGCTGAATCAGATTCAGGCTTCTTGTTTTGGTAGGAACTGCTTGTGGTCGTGCTTTTACTTCCCATCACACTGCATCGGGAAGCACGTAACGCTCAGATTGTTTGGCGGGTGGCGGTTTCACCAGCCTGATCCATCCATTACAAAGTTCCACTTCAGCCTTTCACTTAATGGCTTTTTAAGCTACTGATGATGATTGCCTAGATCTGTTATTTTGTTAGGGGTTTCAAAATGGTGACATCCTAATTCCATCACTCCATCCGTATTTATTAAGTGTCATCTCGGCTCAAATATTTGGTTATCCTGAAATACAGTTCCTATAGGAAACTCGAGATAAACGTTTAATTCATTCCCTTTATTTTCTAGCTTCAGAATGAATTGGTGTCATAACAACTTTATACAGTAACCAGTAGTACCATTATGGACTCAGGGATTTTTACCTATTTAATATGTTTGAACGCTTTACAATAACTAGTGTTTGCATGTTGAGAGCATCTCCTCTTTGGCCAGGAGGAGCCCCTTCAGGTTGTCTCTTGTGTTCTTTCAACATGACTCCAGAAACCTTTGGAGCTTCCTTGCTTTCTGGTCCAACAGGATGGTCTCAGCTAATCTTATTCATTGTCTGCCCCATGACTGGAATCAGCCATTTCTGCAAGAAATCTTGGGGGTTTTCGTAGGCAGTGGCACTTAGAGAATACATTCTGGCTTCAGAGGTGCTCATTGAACCTGGTTGCTTCTAGACCTACGTCAGCTACTTTCACCACCATCTTAAACCCTCTTGTCTGCTTATCTTTTTGCCGTACCTGAGAAGCCAGCATCTAATTCATCCCCTTTGTCACTAGGAAGAGAAAGAGCACCAGGTATAATAAAGTATAGGAGAATATCTTTGTAACCTCAGGGCAGGGAATGCCCTAAAACCATCATGGACATAATCATACACACTTGTATACCAAAGGACACCATAAACAAAATTTTAAAACAAGCTATAGAAGAAAATATTCTTAATATTTATATGTTGAAGCACTAGTGGCCTAACTGTAAAAAAATATCTAGACATCAATAAGAAAAGACAAACCCAAATGTACAAATGGATATAAAACATACACAGGCAACTTACAGAATACCAATGTATGGCTAAGTGACATTTGAAAATATATTCAACCTCACACATAATCAGTTATGTGCAAATCTACACAATATGACATGCCATTGTTTTACCCATCAGATTGGCAAACATTTTTAACTGATATCAAGTGTTGGTGAGTATGTGGGAAAACACAACTTGCTACATATGATAATTTAGTACAACTTTGGTGTTACTTTTGAGATTTCATTTTAATTTTGAAAAAAAATTCCTGTCTCCCATCAACCCCCGCTGCCTCATACACACATACATAATAAATAAATAGCATATAAAGGCGAGATTATTTGCTTTTCACATTTCTAATAACAAGTAAGAACCTTTTGCTACCAGTGTACCAAAGTACTAAAGTAAATGTAGTTTGCTTTGCCTTTATCTGTAAAAAAGAGAAACTTACAAATTCAGAATCAGAGGTAAAAAGTTTTAAGTGTGATTTTTGTATCTTTCCATGGGGAAAAGAATATTTTTGTCAATAAAGTGACCACAGTTTAGAATAAGTTAAGAAAACATAGGCCTGGATTGGGAAGAGTGGTTGGTAGATAAATGGATTTTTAGAAAGGCCCAATGGCTAGTCAGATGGCCGTAGGGATGCCTGTAAGTAATGAAATATTAAAGCTGGTGCTTCTGCAGCAATCTCTCTCAGTTGCTGTGTTCCACACAGGTTGCTAGAGCCCCAAAAGAAATGGGCTGTATTTGCCCCTGAATAAATTAACCAGCAGCTGTATTTTACACTTGGAATAGAACGATTTTGTGAAAATTTTTCATTCTATATGTTTATGAGCTTCTTGGATACTTAGTTCTGCATATCCAAGGGGTCACCTGGATTTTATGATAATGTCCCTGGTTAATTCGGAAACAGAACACACACTTTTCTTGTTCATTGGACTCTGATTTCCCTGCGTGTTGACACCAATGGCTTGCTCTGTTTTTCATAGACAGGCATTCCAGTTTTTTAGTGAGCTTAACAAACTTCGTCAAGAGGAAACTGGAGGTACTATTCCGATATGACACGCATTAAAAATTCCTCTCTTTCTCACTCGCATTTATAGTCTGATGGAGGATCAACAGTGTACCAATTTAGTCTTGCGGCAGAGGGACATTTTTGAAACCATTAAATCTCAAGATAATGTGCACACACAGAATTCAGCCACATAAGCTGACTGTGAGTGGGGACCCGCTAGCACTAATGTCACTTTATTCCTATTTTGCTCTGTTGTGGATTTTACCCATTTCCTATTTTCTGTGCTATCACTGGTTCTAGTCCCTGTGGATTCATATTGCCCTGATGCGAGAAATAAGACTAAACAAAATATTACTAAGACTGACAGATACTGCATCTATTATTTTTACTACTGGCTTTTTTTAATGTTTCAAAATCTTAGGCTGATCTGGGAAATTACAGTAGGCACTCGTATGAGCTGTGAGTTACTCCCGAGTGGAAGATGTGTGTGTGCTCATTGGTCCTTGCTGCAGCCTGTTTTTGGATGAGGCCAGCTTAAAAACATCACCAGACAGTTATAAAACAGGCACTCTCACCCTCCGGGCCAGATAGAAAATGGGGGAGGGTATGGGGGAAAGTTGGGCTCTCAAGGAATTTCTCTTTGGTAGGAAAGGTAACCAGGGAGGTGGGGAAGATGCCCAAGCAGATAGAAAAAACGGGGGAGAGTGATAATTAAGTGCATTTCAGGATTGCCCCAGCAGCTTTTCCTCCAAGGCTGTTATAGGGATAATGTTAAGTTCAAGTTACCCAAATAAAGAGTTGTGGGTTCTTCTTTCAATTCCTCTTTTATCACTTAGAAAAATACATCTACATCCATGTTTTGTGTTTTCAAACTGGCAGGGTTCTTTTCATTTTTTCCACAAACTGAAAAGCTATAGGATTGAGCCCTGAGAAGTGCATGTCAATTCCAAGTACTGACCCAGAGACCTTTAGCTTCATCAGCTGTGCATCAGAGTCACTGTCTCTCTCTGTCTCTGTCTCTCCCTCTCACACACAAGTATGTTCATCCCATATTTTTATAATTAGGAAATAATATTATGATTAATCAGATAATCAAAATAAGAACAAATAGAAATATTTGTTGAATGCCTACCACAGGCCAGTACAGTTCTAGGACAGGGCATATATAGCAAACAAAAGAGGCAAAAGCCTTGTCCTCATGCAGCTGATGCTAACATTTGCCAAGAAACATAATGAAATACCTGTGGGCTGAGAATAAAAACAGTGTTCCCCAACCATATCCAGATAATGTTTTACAATCAGAGGTTCCTTTGAAACTCAAGGGTGAGGAAAAGTTTTATCAGTCGAACACTCTACGGTTAAAAAGCTTTAGGTACTTGGACTCCCTCCAGAAAATAACAGATTGTATTCTTAATTCTGTTAATTCCAAAAATAAAACATAGGATATTGGAATTATGTTGTTCCCACATGAGTCCATGAATTTTCTTGCAATAAATAACACGTTCCCAATCCCTTTATTTATTGTAATTTGTGATAATAACTGTCATCATCAGAGTCATACAAAAGATATACACATCATGATTTTGAAGTGACCCTGGATTGTAATACATGTAATTTCAACTTGTTTTCAAAGAAAGTCAACCTTTTCCAGATATTTCCTTTACAGCTTCTAAGTTTGAGAAAGACTAAGTTTTCATTAAATTTGTATAATATGACTCTGTTATTTGAGCCTCTTCAACATGAAATGCTCATGGTTATGGTATGTGTACAGGGGACAAAGAGAGATCCTGACAGCTGCTAGCCTAAGAGGTCCGCAGGGCTCTTCACTTTTCTTGGCTGGTGTGTGTTCCTTGCAGACACCCTGACTGGTCAATGGCGCATTCTAGGGCATCTTTGCCTCTAGGTAACCCAACCTAAAGCTGTGGCCTTAAGTAATATGTTAATAAAATCGGCCCCCGCTTCTCAGTTGCAGGGGAGGAAGGCCAGTGTCGAAGGCCCCCTCTCAGTCTGCCTGAGGCAACTCCAGCCTATAAATTTATCTCATCACAGGGTCAAGAGGTAAACTCTGAAAACGAGACCCAACCAAAATCAAAACCCTGACTTGTCTCAACGTGAAACTCTATTCTTTGTGATTAACACACGCCATGTTCACTAGTCAGTGAGAACCAGAAGGCAGCTGGGTGGGGAATGAGTGTGTCCATAGCGCTGTGTCTGCAAGACATGGACGCAGTGGTTTCTTAGGTGATGATACAGTGAGCAGCGAAGTTAGAAGAACACTCTTACGTTGGTCGTCGGCCACAAAGTCCCAGCTGGTAAAGAAAACTAGTCTTTATTTTCTGTGTCCAGATTTAAGCAACCAATAAAGTTTGCTTAATGAGGCCAATAACAGTCTCATGCAGATGGTTTTATCTCAACACAGGAAACGATGCCAGAGGTCTAGAGTTGTCTGGCCATATGGTCTTGGGAAACTTAACAACACTGTGCCTCAGTTTCCCTCTCTCTAAGATTGGGATAACAACAGTAATCTCCTCACTGGGCTGTTGTGAGAATTAAGAGTTAATGAATGTAATGTGCCCGGTTTATCTCAAGTCCTACATAAGTTTTTGTAATTATTATCCTCTTTGTTTTTCTATTAACTGTTATAGTGCCACTTCTTCTGCGTTGAAAGTATTTAAAATGTCGGATCATCTTCTTTTCCTTTTCCTTAAAATTTTGCCTTTAAAAACAACATCATCTGGTAGTTCTCACAGATCCATCTTTACGGAGACAGCCCCCTATTCACTGAGGTTTATTCAGCTGTATCTTGGCAATTTGGTATAATGTATGCATTCTTTGACTCAACCAATATCTACTTCATCCCTACTGTGAGAAAAAATTAAATACTTCTTCTCCGTTCCAGCTTCTGCACCAGTCCTTAACTAAGTCGAAGCACACACTTTAATTGTAGAAGCCAGGACCAGAAAGCCATTTGCCTTTTCCTTCTTATGTCTATATGCAATTTGCAAATCCTCGAGTTTTGCCTTCCCTGTAGAATTTTAAACGACAGATCATTTAAGAATGAAGATACCTTTTTTATAGCCAACCACTGATCTTCAGGTCAGTGTTACCAAGTCCTTTGTTGGTCATGATCTTTGTTGGCGTAACCCGACATGGCAGGGTCTCTATTAGGGTTGGGAGCGGGGCCAGTCGGGCTCGTTGGGGAACTGTGTCCTATAACCCTGAGTTGCAGTAAACCAGGAGCTTGACTAGGGTCCAAATTGAGGTTGACCTTTGGATTCCTTCCCCTTGAATCTGCTTGGTGCACATGGCAAACATGCCCTTCCACCCTGATCTTCTGACAACTGCCACTCAGTTCAGATTCAGGGAGGAAAAGAAGAGGAGGAGTTATTTCTGCTTTCCTCCCAACCATGCTGCCCTTGGGTCTCCTAACTGGTGGCCATTGTCCTGCGGCGCTTCCTCCCATAGGACACGATGCTGAAGACATCATTCTTCACCATGTTTTCTTTACTGGCTCTAAGTCATGCCTGTCACATAGTTAATAACTTGCCAAGGAGTTTTCTTCCAATTCCCTTGCCCTTGTTCCTTGTTTTTTATTTTTACGCCAGGAAAGAAATACAAAAGAAATGTTGGAATAGAATAAGCATGAAGGGCCATCCTTTTAATTTGAATTCATCCCACATTTCTTTCCTTCTCCTCTTTTGTTCTAGTTGGGAAATTTAGGGCTCTAACTATCTTTTTTCTCCCTCTTAATTTTTTTTCCAGGCAGTATTGCAGTGTTTTTTTAATAGACTTTATTTTTTAGAGCAGTTTTAGGTTTACAGCAAAATCAAGCAAGAAGTACAGCAAGAGAACAGAGAGTTCCCATATACACTCTGCCCCACACACACAGCTTCCCCCTCTGTCAACATACTGGACCAGAATTGTACATTTGTTACAACTGATGACACGTCATTGTCACCTGAAGTACATAGTTTACATTAAGGTCCACTCGGTGTCATATGTACCATAGTTTTTAACAGCTGAATAATGACACATACCCACCATTATAATATCATACTGCCCTAAAAATCCTCTGTGCTCTGCTTGGTCATTCCTCCTTCCCTGCCTGGAAAACCCTGATCTTTTGTTTTTAATTGAAATATAGTTGATTTACAGTGTTGTGCTAATTTCTGCTGTACAGCAGAGTGGCTCAGTTATGCACATACATACATTCATTTTTTTATATTCTTTCCATTATGGTTTATCTCAGGCAAACACTGATCTTTTTGTTGTCTCCATAGTTTTGTCTTTTCCAGAATGTCATGCAGTTGGGATCATACAGCAGGAAGCCTTTGCAGATTGGCTTCTTCACTTGGTGATATGCATTTATGTTTCCCCCATGTCTTTTACAGCTCAATTGCTCATTTCTTTTCAGTGCTGGATAATATTTCATTGTCTGAATGGACCACAGTTCATTTATCCATTCATCTATTGAAGGACATCTTGGTCACTTCCAAGTTTTGGCAATTATGAATATAGCTTTTATAAACATCAGTGTGCCATTTTTATGTGGACAAAAGTTTTCAGCTCCTTTGGGTAAATACCAAGGAGCATGATTGCTGGATCACATGGTTTCTATTCTTTTGAACTTATCAAGGTGTGTTTTATAGCCCAGAATGAGCTCTATCTTTGTGAATATTCTCTGTAAACTTGAATATGTGTTCCAGTATTGTCAGATGAAGTATTCTATAGATGTCAGTTATTGATATATCAGGTTGATTGATGATGCTTTTGAGTTCAGCTATGTCCTTACTCATTATCTGCCTTATGAGTCTGTCCATTTCTGGTCGAGAGGTGTTGAAGTCTCCAATGATAGTAGTGGAATCATCTATTTCTTCTTGCAGTTCTATCCAGTTTTTCTTTTTCACATAGTTTGATGCTCTGTTTTGGGGCACATACACATTAAGAATTGTTACGTCTTCTTGAGAACTGACCCCTTTATCGTTACCTAATGCCCTTCTTACCCCAGATAACTTTCCTTGCTTTAACATTTGCTTTGTCTGAAATTTAAAAAGCTACTCCTGCTTTCTTTTGATTACTCTTAGCAGGTTATAACTTTCTCCATCCCTTTACTTTTTTTTTTTTAAAGCAAACACTGTTTTCTTTCTTTTAATATTTATTTATTTATTTGGTTGCACCGGGTCTTAGTTGCAGCATGTGTGCTCCTTAGTTGTGGCATGTGAACTCTTAGTTGTGGCATGCATGTGGGCTCTAGTTCCCTGACCGGGGATCGAAGCTGGGCCCCCTGCATTGGGAGCTTGGAGCCTTAACCACTGCACCACCAGGGAGGTCCCTGCATCCCTTTACTTTTAATCTACACGTATCTTTATTTTTAAAGTGGTTTTCTTCTAACAACATATTAGTCAGGTCTTGCCTAAAGTTAGCAATAAACATTTACAACCAAATCAAGTCCACTTGCAAATAACACTATAGTGCATCACAGTTAGTGTAAGTACTTTAGAATAATGAAATATGCCTAATTCCTCCACCATGTCCTTTGATTCATTCTATCATTCACTTCACTCATACATAAACTATAACCATCAACAATATTGTCGCTGTTATTATTTTGAACAAACTGTTATTTGTTAGATCAATTAAGAATAAGCAAAATAAAAGTTTTTATTTCACTTTCATTTGTTCCTTCTCTAATCCTCTTCTTAATGTAGATCTCCTTCTGACCTATGTCATTTTCCTTCTTGCTGAGGAACTTCTTTTAAGATTTCTTGCAAGGCAGGTCTACTGGCCACAAATTCCCTCTATTTCTTTTTTTATTTATTTTTTATTGAAGTATAGTTGATTTACAGTATTGCATTAATTTCTGCTGTACAGTAAACTGATTCAGTTATACATATATATACATTTCTTTATATATTCTTTTCCATTATGGTTTATCACAGGATATCCTCAATTTTTGTCTGAGAAAGTTTATTTTTCCTTCAGTTTTGAAGGCTAATTTCACAGGGTACAGAATTCTAAGTTGGTGGTATTTTTCTCTCAACAGTTTAAATATTTCACTCCACTCTCTTTTTGCTTGCATTGTTTCTGAGAAGTCAGGTATAATTCTTATCTTTGCTACTCTATAAGTAGGGTTTATTTTTCCCCTTGGGCTTGTTTCAACATTTTTTCTTTGTCTTTGGCTTTCTGAAGTTTGAATACGCTAGGTGTAGAATTGCTGGTATTTATCCTTCTTGGTGTTCTTTAAGCTTCTCAGGTCTTTGTTTTGATGTCTAACGTTAACTGGGGGAAATTCTCAGTCACTGTTCCTTTGGATAATAGAAATAGTGACTTCTCTTTCTTCCTTTCTCCTTCTGGTTTCTCACTATACACATGTTACATCTGTTTTAGTTGTCCCAAAGTTTCAGGATATACTGTTATCTTGTTTTACAGCCTTTTTTTCCCTTTGCTTTTTTGTTTTGGAAGTTTCTATTGTCATATCCTCTGGCTCAGAGAAACATTCCTCAGCTGTGTCCATTCTCCTAATGAGCCCATGAAAGGCATCCTTTGTTTTTGTTGCAGGTTTTTTTTTTTTAATCTCTAGCATTTCTTTCTGATTCTTAAAATTTTTCATTTCTCTGCTTTTGTCTTCCATCTGTTCTTGCATGTTGTCTACTTTTTCTATTAGAACCTTTAGCCTATGACTCATATAGTTATTTTAAATTCCCAGTCTGATAATGCCAACATCCCTCCCATATGAGCCTTATTCCAATGCTTCCCCTGTCTCTAAATTTTTTTTTTTGCCTTTTAGTATGCATTGTAATTTTTTACTGATGTCCAGACTTGATGTACCAGGGGAAAAAGACTTCTGCAAATAGGTCTTTAGTAACGTGATAGTAAGGTGTTGGGGGAGAGGAGGTGACCTATGATTGGGTCTCAACCTGTTAGTGAACTTGTGTCCCTGAGCTGTGACCTGCACAGGTGCTTCAGTGCCCCCACCTTGGGTGGACAGGATGGCTGGAGACAGCTGGATTTGGATATTTTCCTTGCCCCAACAGGCTCTGCCTTCCTCAACCATCTAGTAAAATAGTATTCTTGAGGGCAAGCCCTTTTAAAAAGCACAGAATGCTCTGGGTGTATTTCAAAATGTCTACTTTCCCCCCCTCCTCCTGCTGGAAGCCCAATTTTTTCCTCCAGTCTTTACTTTGAGAATGAGGTAGGGTTCCTGGAGATAAAATTCAAAAAGGTGTAGGGTACCCCTAAGTCTGGACGTCCTTAGAGTTTTTAAGTCTCAGGCTTGACCACACTGACCCTCCAGTAATTCAATTCTAGTTTAGATTTATCTACCCCAGTGATGATTCTCACACAGATTTCTGCTCATGGGTTTCTGCTCTGGTGAGTTGTGATTCTCTGTATCTGCCTGTTTGTCTCTGTAATTTGGGGGGCACTGGTTGGCCCTGTGACCTCTGACAAGTTAGAAGGAGTTGTTGATTTTCCGTCTCTTTAGCCTTTTACTTGTTGTTAGGACAGAGTGCTGACCTCCAAGCTCCTTACATGCCTGACCATAAACCGAAAGTCCTCTCTCTAATTTTTTATGCTCTATTTTTAGGTGTTGGTAGGAACATTTTTAGTTGTGGTTGTTACTAAGGGTCTTTGAGATTCATTCAATCCAAATTTAGAGATTTGAGATTGAAATATCTCAAGCAAACCATTTGTTTAAAAATCAAGATGGAAAATAAATTTACTTGTGTCTTTAGATAAGATTGCAAAGAAAATTGCCTCCACTTCAGTTTTCCTGCACAAAGCACTATTTCATTAAGTTCACAATGTTTTTCTGACAGTTTTTAAAGTTTTCTTTAAAATATAAAATATAGATCTGAAACACAAAGTCCAAAAGAGAAATAGATAGGAGAAAAAGAGAGAGAATAAATTTCAATTTATCCACACTTATTTCCAGCTCTCAATTCTAAATCTAACCTTCCTCAACCATCTGTAATTATGGACTATAGAATTTAGCTGTGCATGAGGGCAAATCAAAAATCCCAAGCAATGACTCAAAACCTCCGTGACCAAGCAAGCTACTTTTGATTAGGAGGTTGCAGAAAAACTGTCTTTTCTAATGCTTTGGTGTGACAATTGTTAATTCAATTAACAAGCATATTTAATACCACCTGCTTTGTGTAAAGCATTGGCTAGGTGCTAGTAAATTAATCCTACTTTTTTTAATTCATAATATTTAGTTATGAGGTGATAGAGTATTCACGTTTGAAAGCAACTTGGTGATAATTATAATGTAAACTTGTAAGGAAATGTAAATTAATGAAATACTTTACTAGATACAGCACATTGTTCTAGAATGGGTACCTTTGGGGTCAAGAGAGATCTGGGGTGCAATTCCAGCTCCACCATTTGGACAACTTACTTAAGTCCTTGAGACTCAGTTCCTCCATCTATAAAATAGGAAGTAAAAATAGCTCTTACCAGGTTACTAGGATTAAATGAGAGAACACTTGCAGAGCACTGCCATACAGTAGTTATGTATTATATGTCAGTTTCCACTCCCCTCCCTTCCAACACAATTAAGTTTCTAAGTGCTGTATTAGTGGAGAGCAGAAGTGTCCACAAACATGGTCTGTTTGGGCTACATAGTCTTTTAAGTTTTTAATTTGAATTATTTGACAATACTTAGAATTCAGATAGTTCCTATAAAATCTGGATTTCTGGTTTCTCCTGCAGTTTACGATGTCTGGGACCCTTATGGGGCATCCACCCTCTGGAGCTGAGAGGCTGTCTCCCCTTCCATTTCTCCAGTGCCCACCACTCCTCATTGCCTTAGACCTGCTTCACTCCCTTGCAGTACCTGCCTGGCTGGCCCCCAGTGAGACATTTGTGTCTGTGGTCAAAGGGTGAGGTTAATGCAGGAAGGCTTGCTGAGGACGTGGGAGCCATGTTTTGAAGGTTCACGGACACAGAGTATGTGCTTAACGGACATGAGCCTAAAGCTGTGGGTCTCCAGCTGGACCTCTGCTGGATTTGAGCAGGTTCTCATGAGTCCTTAATGGGCTTCTTTTGTGCTTAAGGAAGATCAGCAGTGGAGTGTGTAGCGTGACATCACTGAAATTAGTTCACACACGGAGGATTAGAGAGGAGAAAGATCTTTCCAGTACAAGCTTGGCTTTTGTTGGAGCACACATCTGCCCTCCACCACCACCTCCCACCAGCAGTGAGAAGCACTTTCACTGTCATTTCCTAACCTGTAAGGATTAGAGAAACACAAGCAAGAGAAGACGAAGAGGGAAGTCTGGCGAACTTGACTACATCTCTCTTCATAGGCAAAACAAAAGAAAATACTGGGGCAATTATCTGCATAACTCAGTCCAAAGCAAATTAAAGAAATTCCGGCAAAGGGGGGACGTTTTGCCTGAATGATGGTGCTAATTATCTCGGTCCTCCACTTTAGTGTTCCTGGGGAGACCTGGCTTAAGAATGCTTTTCCAGTGAGCTGGCAGACACAGAAGTGGAGAGCAAATGTACTGTTGTAACTGCAGCTGTGGGTCTGGAGTCAGTGCTACCTCTATCCAGAACACCTGTGGAGAACATCCAGGCCTAGATTCTGCCCCTTAGACTAGCGTGATTGGCTGGAGAAAAGGGGGCTCTGGAGAAGATGACCAGCATCTGCACACTGGCACCCAGAGGAGCTATGCCAGCTTCCTTTTCAAAACCTTTACAACTTTTTTTGTAAATGCATATTTTTTAAATTTTTATTGAAATATAGTTGACTTACAATGCTTTGTTAGTTTCAGGTGTACAACAAAGCAATTCAGTTTTTTATATATATGTATTATATATATATGAATATATATAAGAATATATATTCTTTTTCAGATTCTTTTCCCTTATAGGTTATTACAAGATATTGAGTATTGTTCCCTGTGCTGTACAGTAGGTCCTTGTTGGTTATCTATTTTATATATAGTAGTGTGTATCTGTTAATCCCAAACTCCTAATTTATCCCTCCCTCTCTTCCCCTTTGGTAACCATAAGTTTGTTTTCTATGTATGTGGGTCTATTTCTGTTTTGTAAATGAGTTCATTTGTATCATTTTTTTAGATCCCACATATAAGTGATATCATATTTTATTTGTCTTTCTCTGTCTGGCTTACTTCACTTAGTGTTACAATCTTGAGGTCCATCCATGTTGCTGCAAATGACATTATTTCATTCTTTTTTATGGCTGAGTAATATTCCATTGTATATATGTACGACATCTTTATCCCTTCATCTGTCAGTGGACACTTAGGTTGCTTCCATGTCTTGGCTATTGTGAATAGTGCTGCTATGAACATTGGGGTGCATGTTATCCTTTTGAATTAGAGTTTTCTCCAGATGTACGCCCAGGAGTGGGATCACTGGGTCACATGGTAGCTCTGTTTTTAGTTCTTTAAGGAGCCTCCATAGTGTTCTCCACAGTGGCTGCTCAAGTTTTATTATACATTCCCGTCTTTACAACTTCAACACTGTCACAGAAGTTATAGATCATTTTCATTTTTCTGTTTAAAAATGTATCTTTTTTTCCCAACAACTTTTGGCAATAAAAAAGGGGCAACTGGGGCTTCCCTGGTGGCGCAGTGGTTGAGAATCTGCCTGCTAATGCAGGGGACACGGGTTCGAGCCCTGGTCTGGGAGGATCCCACATGCCGCTGAGCAACTAGGCCCGTGAGCCACAACTACTGAGCCTGCGCGTCTGGAGCCCGTGCTCCGCAACAAGAGAGGCCGCGATAGTGAGAGACCCGCGCACTGCGATGAAGAGTGGCCCCCTGCTTGCCACAACTAGAGAAAGCCCTCGCACAGAAACTCAGACCCAACACAGCAAAAATAAATAAATTAATAAACTCCTACCCCCAACATCTAAAAAAAAAAAAAAGGGGGGGCAACTTACTAATGAAACCCTTCTGCCTTCCAAGTATGAAATCAAAAGATTATTATAACTACGGGCAAGAAAGCATTTGGATTATGTGGCATTTGGAAATGAAAATAAAGTTTATCCATATGGTCTAATGTTGTCAGTGTCTTACACTGCATTAATAATCACCTAATACGGGGGTGATTTTGATTATGCAGCTCATTGTAAATTCTGCTGTGTCCTAGGTTCATCAGAGTCAAGATGATTTACTAGAAACAGCTGCCGTTTTCTTGTGTACACGCTAAGTGCTTAAGCAAAATTAGAATATTTAGGGCATTATATTTTTAGTATTACGGTGCTCTCGTCTTCTTAAAGCTTCTTGCTTTATACCTTCTTCTTAAGCATCTCTAATTCTCTTCTCGTCTGTCCTGGGTGCATCAAACAACCTCCGGTAGTAAGAGCTGTAAAAATGTGTTTTACCTGTGTATTCGAATGTCAGTTTCCCTTAGGTTTTTTTGGGTTTTGTCCGGGTCTCTGTAACTTAAGATTATGAGCTTCTGGTGGTTAATGAGCATGATAGAAAGGCCAGGGTTAAACTCTGTCTCCAAAAGAACTGGAACTCTCTCTGCCTTCCAGGGCCTTTTTGCATCTCTTTCACCCAGGGAGGGAGCCTGAGGACTCACTCCTCTGCAAAACTTGGCAGGGAAGTCGACAACTTGACTTTTTTTACCTTCTGCCCTGTTGACCAGCCTTGATGGGGAGCTACTTTGGGTTCATTTGGGGTTCGGTCCAGTGTCACTGCCATCTGAGGTTCGGCAGATGCCCCTCAGAGGGCTCTGTCCATGCAGGCTGCCTCACAGCCTCCTCCCGTCCCACGCACACTCCAGCGATGCTGTCTTCACACCTCGCCTGGGTTGTTCTTTGGTTCTGCAGGGCGCCCCTTAGATTCACTGCTTGGATTATTTCGGTTTTGTATGATGAATATCTACTAGGGGGATCTACCCTTGGACCCTGAATATGGCATGTCAGGAATAATTTAGTGCAAAGTTAGTAACTGTAGAAGCCTATCAGTAAGTATATTATGACTGCATTGTACTAGGGTCATTGGCCCTTTTACTTTAGCTCATAGTAGGAGAAGTGTAAGGTAATGTTTAGGCTGTACGTTCCTAACATGACTGAGGGGTCTTTTTTTTAATTGAAGTATGGTTGATTTACAATGTTGTTAGTTTCAGATGTACATCCAAGTGATTCAGATATATATGTATACTTTTTCAGATTCTTTTCCCATATAGATTATTGCAAAATATTGGGTATGTTTCCCTATACTATACAGTTTGTTGTTTATTTTACATATAGTAGTGTGTATATCTGAACTGTCTGAGTCTGTTTTGTAAGTGCATTGGTATTACTTCTTTATTTATTTAATATATAGTAATATGTATATTATCTGAACTGTCTGTGTCTGTTTTGTAAATAAGTTCATTTGCATCATTTTTTTAGACTCCATATATAAGTGATATTATAAGATATTTGTCTTTATCTGACTTACTTCACTGAGTATGATAAACTCTAGGTCCATCTATGTTGCTGCAAATGGAATTATTTCATTCTTTTTTTAATGGCTGAGTAGAATTCCATTGTATATATGTATCACATCTTCTTTATCCATTCCTCCGTCGAGGGACACTTAGGTTGCTTCCATTTCTTGGCTATTATAAACAGTGCTGCTGTGAACACTGGGGTACATGTATCTTTTTGAATTATGGTTTTCTCTGGATATCTGCCCTGGAGTGGGTTTGTTGGATCATATGGTAGCTCTATTTTTAGTTTTTTTAAGGAACCTACATATTGTTCTCCATAGTGGCTGCATCAACTTACATTCCCACCAGTGGTGTGGGAGGGTTCCCTTTTCTCCACACCCTCTCCAGCATTTACTGTTTGTAGACTTTTTGATGATGACCGTTCCGACCGGTTTGAGGTGATAACTTGTAGTTTTGATTTGCATGTCTCTAATAATTAGCGATGTTGAGCATCTTTTCATGTGCCTTTTGGCCTGAGGGGGTTTTTCTGAGGACAGGCAGGAGATGGGTCTCCTCTGCATGTCTGCAGCTGGCAGAGAACCTGCCATCTAGAAGGCATCATGAGACACTGTTATGGATGAATACAATTAATTCCATACAAGTGATTCCCGAGCGATGGTCAGTGCACCTTTTCCATCCTCACGCGTGTCTGCATAATGAACTCTCTGTCCCAAGGAAACTGGCCAGGAAGCGGAAGGAGACAATGAGCAGCACGCGGCAGGAAATGACGGTGATGGTGAGCTCCATGGACAAGAGCTACGCGGAGCAGGGCACCAGCTGCGACGAGGCCTTCTCCTTCATGGACACGCACAACCTCAACGGGAGATGTGAGTGCTGCGCGGGGGCCTGCCCTCAGGGCAGCTCTCGGGTTTCCAGGATTCTAGGTGGTGCTGGGGGTTAGGAAACAAAACCTCCCAGAGAATTCTTAGGCCCTGTTGGTTTCTCCAGTCCCTTCAGATGATCCTGGACACTCCCCCACGTGCCACGGTTGCTTAGGAACGGTGATGTGGGCGGGGTGAGGGGACCAGAGCAGACAGCACGGGCAGCCACGGCCACGTTTCTGTAAAGACCCGAGAGCAGTGACACGGAGGCTTCCCTCCTCACCATCCCTGTTGTTATGCAGCTCCTGTTTGTAAGCGAGGCAGGTGTGCAGTCACTCGGGGGAAGCCCGTTATAAAGCAGTTCACTAAATGGCAGTAACAAGCTAATTGTTTATTTGTTTAGCTGACAAGTTCTGCCTTTATTACAGGGCTGTTAGTGGCAATTAATAAGCTAAATTGTATTTCCACTTCAGAAGGCTTATGTTTCACACCAGGTGGGTAAACGGAGCTCAGCTAATACCTTCCATGCTGCCACCTGCCATCCAGGTACAAGGCGTTATTTTAGGAAGCCAGCAATTACAGGGATTGTATGAATACAAAAAGTGCAGTCGCCGTGTCCCTGGTGATCTTCTTGGGGACCAAAAGTAAATCCCGTGTCCTGTGCCTAATGATGTGGTTCACAGCGCTGACAGGTTCAAGGTCAGAGGTTTCTTTAACGTGTGAAATCCATGCCCAAAGTCTGCTGCCGACCCTGGCTCTGCAACCAGGATGCTGGATGGCTTGCGGATGGATAAAGGACAGCTGTCACCAACAGTAATAAAGTAAAGGCTGGGGATTGGGAGAATCACAGACACACGGTCTCTGGTGCGAGAGGGCTGATCCCAGTGCGGGAGGTGTGCGCTCCTGTCCTGACCACCCACCTGGGCTGTTGGGATCTGCATCTGCCCCGGCCCCCCACCCTCTCTGATCACGCCTGCTGTGGTCAGCACCCTTCTCCCACACCTGCCTTTCCCCTATATTCAGCAAGGCTTCGTGGAAAGGCGTGTTCCTTTCTGTTCACAGTGGCTACTATTGTCCACCTTATCCCAGTTAGAGGCCCTACGTTTATTTATCCACATGCAGCCCTGGCCCGCTGGTGCGGGACTTCAGCAGACACGGCTCTCACCCCGGCGGGCAGGACACACTCCTCAACCGTGGTCATTGTCCTTTGCCCTTTCATGTCATTTTCAGTGTAGGTGGCAGAATCTGGGGTACTTCAGTTTACCACAAATTCCATCCCTTTTTTTCGTACAATTTTCTGTGCTTTTTTGTAGCAAATATATTTTCCATTTAAAGGTATGTAATGCGTTTAACTGCCAAAATAAAGCAACTTAGGATGCATTTGTGTGTGGGGGGGGGGGAGTCCTTCCCACCACAGACAAGATGAGAATTTTTGTCAGAGCAGTTATTTCTTGACCAACAGTGTGGAAGGGACCACGTGGATACATGCTCGCTCTTGCCATGATAACCCATTACTGTTCCAAATCTTCTATTTCATGGTGAAATTCCTCACGAATAAATTTACTTGGAATTGCCTACCCAAAGAGCAGAAGCCTACATTGGCAGTTTCTAGGCTTTTGAAGTTTGAGCAACAGGAGGTATTTGCCTCTGGACAGGTTGTTTAATTTGGCATTGACTTTTTAAAAAATGAATGTATCTGTGGAAATCCAAAACCGCCCATGTAGAGGGGGCTGCTGCAGCAGTGGGGACACAGCCTCTGGGGCTCGCCCGCCAGGAGGCGTTATTTGATGCTTCCATCGGTAAAGCCAATGGAGGAAGCACGGCACGAGGTGTTCCACTGTCCTCCCGCTCTCTGAACCATGGGTAGGTCTCATCCAGTCCCATCCACGGGCAGTGACCCTAATGGTAAACTTTGTCATCGTCATACTCTCTAAATGCCTTTAAATCAAAAGAGCAGTTACTGGAGAAGGAAATTTTCATGAAAAGTGTTCATTAGACCACTAGGCTTCTAGCCCCCACCTACTCCAAGCCTGGATATGTTTGAGATCTTTTAGGATTGGGAAGCAAGTAGTTTTTAGGAATGAGACGGTGAGAAAACTGAGGTTGGAGAATTTAAAAATAAGCCCGAGCACATTTATAAGAATGGGGAATAATCCATCCACCAAAGCAAATGGGAGTCGTACCTAAAAGGGGGGAAGGTAGATATGGATAGTGGGTATGGGTTTAATTCTTATACAAAAAAGGGGTGTAAAATATGTTTTTAAAGGTGAAAATAAACATAGTTATTTTGTATGTGCTTTGCACATTTTTACAAAACAAATAAAAATGTTAGCAGGTAATGGGCATTATGCTCCCTGACCCCTGGCGTGTTTTATAGGTACTCGGGGTTTTGTCCTTGTTTTTATCAACTGCTCTCTTTCTTCCTGGCAGCTTATCATAAACATGCATTATAAATGTGATACTTCTCTATTTTAGAAAAATATAACTGACAGGCAGCCTGGGTTCTGGTTCTGTCATTTGCTAACTCTATACTTGAAAAATATAAACATAGGTAAAAATCATTGTCTGAAGGGAACTGCTCCAAGAGAGTGAAAATATATTAACGTGTCATCAGGATAGAGCTGACATGCAGTAACCACAGGGCTTTGGTAGAGCCGCCCATAAACCAGCCATGTAAGTGGGTATTAGTGTCCTGATCGGGAACTCAGCATCAAATAAACCGCATAACCACATCAGAGGAGTTAGAAGTTAGACTTAGATCTAACCAGCTTGAGCACATTCAAATAATTTATCCTTGCACTTTAATGAAATTAAAGTGTTTTTAAAGCACTAATCAATTAAGATGTTGAAGAGAGTTAAACTTTAAAAATAGGAAATATCCACTTTCAACGGAATCAGATAAGTTGGATGGGATTGACTCTACCTCTTAATGACGGGGGAAGAGAAGGTGTTGTAGTTAAATCTTGAGTGTTTCAGAGGAAGATTTCAAAGAAAAATAAGCACGTTTACAAGGATTTAAAGGCCTGATAAGACAACATGTAGGCATGCAGCTTTCACGTTAAATATAGTACACAGGGAGCATCATCTTTATTTTTCATAAAACAGATCGTAGCATTGTGAAAACTCTCTCAATATCCGAAATAGGAGCAGGGTGAGGATTTAGCAAAGTACAGAAGCATTGACATTCAGAATGTTCTCCAGAAGCCATGTGTAGACACACTCTCATACTTAGTTGTAAAAGTCAGTTCAGTGTGGTAGTAAAATTCTGCAAGCAAAGGCTAGAAGTCAAAAGGGAAATTAATGAATTTCTTAATCCAAAATGGCAACTGTGCATGTAACAAAATGTTCATTGCAGCTCTATTTACAGTAGCCCGGAGATGGAAACAACCTAAGTGTCCATCATCGGATGAATGGATAAAGAAGATGTGGCACATATATACAATGGAATATTACTCAGCCATAAAAAGAAACAAAATTGAGCTATTTGTAATGAGGTGGATAGACCTAGAGTCTGTCATACAGAGTGAAGTAAGTCAGAAAGAAAGACAAATACCGTATGCTAACACATATATATGGAATTTAAGAAAAAAAAATGTCATGAAGAACCTAGGGGTAAGACAGGAATAAAGACACAGACTTACTAGAGAATGGACTTGAGGATATGGGGAGGGGGAAGGGTAAGCTGTGACAAAGCGAGAGAGAGGCATGGACATATATACACTACCAAATGTAAGGTAGATAGCTAGTGGGAAGCAGCCGCATAGCACAGGGAGATCAGCTTGGTGCTTTGTGACCGCCTGGAGGGGTGGGATAGGGAGGGTGGGAGGGAGGGAGACGCAAGAGGGAAGACATATGGGAACATATGTATATGTATAACTGATTCACTTTGTTATAAAGCAGAAACTAACACACCATTGTAAAGCAATTATACTCCAATAAAGATGTTAAAAAATAATAATAAAAAAATTTTTTTTTTAAAAAAAGAAAAAAGATAGCTTCTTTCATAAAAAAAAAATGGCGACTGTGGTTGTGGGTTTTTTTCCTTCATTTGTGGGATCAGAAAATCTTTTCAGTGATGAAAGGGGGCATGTCCTCTGAAGTACAAGTAACTCCCCACAGAGACAGTGGAGACTGATAGTATTTACTACATAGACTCGGGTAAACCTCTGTTGTTTCTTTGGTCAACAGTCTACCCAGTGTCGTTTCCCCAGGAGTGACCTCAGGGCCATATTTTCTGGTGTTGCTTCTCTACCCCCACTGACATGCCTTTTCTCTTATTTACAGCTGTGTCTTCACCATCGTCCTTTACCATGAAAACGAACACCCTGAGCACATCGGTGCCTAATTCCTACTACCCAGGTAACATAGCTTTCCGTTGTTTCATCTCTTCCTAAACCCTGAGCAGTCAGAATCACCCAGGGCTCACTTTGCTGCCCAGGTTGCTTTAGGAGCTTAGCGTGTTTGAAGTGTTGTAACCCGATGCTTTCTATGGCTTTCTGCGGGAAAACTGGGGGGGGCCTTTCATCAGTCATTTACTGTTCTTTCTCTTTTTACTTTCTCTGCATTGACCTGCTTATGATGTATGACAGACCCATTTGTGCCAACTGCAATTTTAGGTGAGAACATTTCCCTTTATCACAGTTTATTACAGGAGTAATTTCTAAAGTCAGTGGCCACTCTGTAGGAGACGCAGTTTGATGCAAGGATCATAACCCGGTCACGGGGGTGGGGGTGGTGGATGGCCTGGAGGGGTTGGGGGTGGGCATAGATAATAAAAAGACTTTCTCTAAACAATCCCCATTGATAAGAAGGGTTTGCCGTGTGTGTGTGTGTGTGTGTGTGTGTGTGTGTGTGTGTGTGTGTGTGTGCTGGGAATGATACCAAAAGGTTCCAATGAACGATCCCGGCTCCAGCGCTCTCCCTGTCCAGGTTCAGAATTAAAAGTCAGCTTTGATCCCAAGGAAAAACACAGTTTGTCATCACTCAGCTGTGTACTTGCAAGACCTAAAGTCTGTCCAAAGTGGTGACAGTCAGAAACGTGAAAATAGCTTCTTATTATTTTCACTTATTGCTAAGCACTGAAAACAGCAGTTTCAAAAATAGCGTTTTTCTAATTCTGCCAAATGCTTTGCAGAAAAATCATCACAGTAGAGCTTTGGCCCCCTCCCCCTCCTCAGAGCTACCCAGGGCACCCCCAGCATTTCAGATGTCTGTCACACAGTGGAATTTCAAAGGAGCTGCTGTTCTCAACAGCAAAACGACAAGCTGACACTTTATAATCACATGGTTTATTATGTGTCAGATGTCACCGGAAATGAAATAAAATGTTAGCCCCCATGGGACAGAATGCAATTAAGGTAGGAAATATTTCCAAACCAAACAAGCATGAGCTGCTGTTGCCTTTGAGACCGTAGCCCGAGCGTACCTGGCTATGTTCTCTATCAGTACTACTAACCTTACAGAAAAGGAGCACAACACAGATGACTTCAAGGTGTATAACCATCCCTCGCAGCCAGAGCTCCATCCTCAGCTGTGCCAGTCCTGCTTCCTAACTCTCTTTACAAGGGTTTATATCTTGGCAACATAATTTTTCCCCCTGTGCTTCTCTTTTCTCTTAAGTTGTTATGATTTTTATGTAGAGGGTGTTGGGGGTTTTTTCCCCCTTATGGTGTTTTCTGGGCTTGATTAAGCAAGTTTGTTGCTTGAGGAAAAAATGAACTCAGACAGAAGTTGAAGAATGTACCTAAAGCAGACGTTTTGAATTTGCGTCGTTTTGAGGACTAATAAACAAACCCCGCTAAAGCTGCCACCTTTTAATCCTGACCGTAAGGGAAAGAAAGCTGCATTTTTATCCTTTTCATAAGTGAGGGGCACAGGCTAATCTTAGGTGCCCGAACAATGCAATCTAAATGCAGATGACATTTGCAGAATCTCTTGATGGGAAATTTGTGATTTCTTTGTGTGCCTGGCATTCACTCCGCAATTCCTCTAGTAGGTGTTCTGACCTTGGGGGAGCTATGAGTGGGGAGGGCTGAGATGTGCATTGTCAGAGGGAAGAAAATGTTCAGATTTCACAGCAGGATTTAGATAAGCTTATTAAACAAATACCATCTTTTAAAGTTGGGGCTTTGTTATTACGAACACTAATGACATCTTTTAAAGTTGGTTAGGCTTCTCTACAGAGAGAGAGTCACTTGAACAGACAATTCAAATAGCAGAAATGATGCACATTGTGAAAAATAAGTCAGCCAGATCAACAAATAACTGTTACCGTGTTGAGCTGGTACCAACCTGCCAATGTGACAAATGGCGGTGCTTGGGGACTGTCCCTTCCATGTCACTCGGTGCGAAGGTGAATCCGTATGTTACATAGGTTATCACTTGAAACTATGCAATGAAGATACGCTGTACATCTACCCTGGCACTTTTGGGGAATAGTGCTATTTTAATTTACACTAAGACAGGAAGACGTGTTTTGTTGTGACTCACAGCTTAGCACAATTAAATCCTCGAGTGCATTTTATTCTCACAGGCTAAGGTGCCCAGCCCTAATGTATAAAGCTTTAACATGCCTTTATATCATTTTCTTGCAAAAAAAAAATAGATAGCTAGATAGATGGATAGCGAGGTAGGACCGTCGCCTACCTCAAAAGCAGCATCCATTTCAATTCAGGATTTTTCAGCTGGTTCGTTGAAAATTCGAGACAGTTTGTTAAAGAATGTAGGTAGAATGAATTCTCAGTTCTTAGAAAACCATCGGAACTTTTAGTGAGTAGCTTTATTTCTGATTTCCTCTTAGCCATAATTTTTAATTAAAAATTGTGGGTGGGTAATTTTTAACAAATATAGGAAGTTAGTGACAAATGATGTATTTTATCAGTAATCATTCTTTTTTAAGAAGTCAGAGGAAACTGATGAATCACTAATTTTGATGGAATCAAGATTTTCTGCTAGTTCAGGTGACCAAATTTCAGAACAGATATCACATCAGAAACCTTCAGTTTCCTCGTCGGCAGCTATGTTCTCAGTAATAGTGTTCTTTTCTTAGATGATCTGGTAGTGTTTAAATGCTTTAAGACGTGTCCACATAATAATGAGGTCAAGATATCATAGTGCAGTGGGGGTGATACATACAGTGGTGACAGTGGTGACTGTTCTGTGGACTTAAAACTTCCAAGAATGCCTCGCCCTGGGATCAGAGCACTGTGAGGTTGCCAGTGGATCCACGTGGAAGACCCACATGATTCATTTGGGGAAGTGTAGAAGGTCAGTCCACAGTGGAGGGCATTTAATTACGTTCATCCCAAAAGGTGCAAAACTGAGAGAGTGAGAGGCACAGAGGGGAAACTAATTAATGTTCCATGTATTTGAGTATAAAGAGCAGAACTTCCTGCTGGAGCAGCTGAAAGCTCCAGGGCTTCAGGGCTTCAGGAGGGAGCCTCCCCTACATCGTGAGCTTGGCAGTTGCCAGCAAGCAAATCCGATGAGAAAATGTCCCGGTTTATTTGCAACTGTTCTAGTAGATGGGAACATATGAATTTCTAAATTTCAAAGCAAATCCAAATGAAAAAAAAAATCATAAGATCAACTTACCACCTTTTTTATTTTGTCTTTGTGTCTTTAGCCACCTTGTAGTGATCCAGGTACCATTTCAGCAGCAGCACATAGCTACACACCTGTGTGCCACCCTTCATACCATGCATCCCAGGTGCTTTGCAATGCAGATAGGAGTGAGGTTTCAAAGCCAGGCCCAGCTCACCAAGCGCCCTTGAACTAAATTTCCTTTGGAGCTGAACTTCTCAGTTTAAACAAACAAACAAAAACCCATAGCTGAATTCCCTATTGATAAACAATCTGGTCATTTTTTTAATTGAACTTATCTTTTCTTATATGTTTTCACTCTTTATGCCTGAAATCAATTTTGATTTAATGTTCTCATTTTAAGTGACCTTCTCATTATATTTTGATGAGACAGACCCTCAGCTGTAAAATGGCTGAGGGGATTCAGCATTATAATGAGTTAACCTGTACAATGTGGAACTCTTAACCTAATAGCACCTTCCTGCATAAGACATTTTTTAATAGCTACAATTTCTGCAGTTCATTAATCTAATTTACTAGGAGTCTTCCATTAAAATATAGCCTCTTTAGGCTTATTTGACCAGATTCTGACATTAATTTTGTAATACAATTTGGTTGACTTGTTCAAGAAATTTAAGTGAGAAAATGTATGGAGTACAACTAAGACTTATTTAGTCATTACTTGGTTCATGGGGGATGAAAAGCAATTATGATACTATTTTAACCTCCTTTTCTTATTGAGTGCTTAAATTAAACACCTCCATCCTAAGGTGATGGGAGAAATGAGGCTCTGCCCTCTGACCACCTATGAATAGAAAACTTAACTGTAAAATTAAAACACAAAATAAAAACTACCTGTACTTATTCACGCAGTACTATTGCTTATGCCCTGTTTCCTTTTTCTCCTCCTCTTTTCTCCTGATATGTATCTTCTTAAAAGTGCCTATAAATGGTAAGTTCCCCCATGCGCCCGCCCCATGGAGAAGGTGTGGAGGGAATGGGGGGGGTGTCTTCTCTGTAGAACAAAGCCAGCTGGTTCTGCTGTGCGTTGGCCTGCATGTTAGCTCCTGTAGATCATGCCATGAGTGCTGTGTTGGCCCACCGTATCCTGTCCAGCTTTCTGATCCTGGAGCATGCGAAGTGACTTATCCAACCAGGTTCCTTTCTCTCCCCCTCCCGCCCCCCCAGTTATCTTGGATCTCATGTATCATGTCCACGTTTTCATTGCTAGCTTTGTAAGCCAACCCATCTTGTGCACTTTTTCTTTGCTCACAGAACATTCATACAGAGTTGATTTCCATCATCATACAAACGAGTTCACAAATCTTCGGAAGAACACAAGACTGGTTTTGCACCAGGCCTTGGTGAAGTTTCAGACTGAAACTTCGATGAACTTTAGCCCCCGAAGGCTAAAGGATTCTTACCAACTAGCTTTGGGAAAGCAAGAGATCGTTTGGACTGCTTTGTAAAAACAAAGATTCCTGCCGCATCCCTACTAGTATTGCCAATCCCACTGAAATCTCTAGACACTTAACTTTTCTTTTTTGCTGAGCCATCACGGGGATCGTGGCAGCCGTAGGTTGAGGGGATGTCAGCAGCCTCTTCTTAGATTCTCGGCGACCCCGTTGTAGCTGGTTCCCCTCATTTTTTCCACGGCCTTCTTTTCCCAGACGAGACGCACACGATGGCCAGTGACACCAGCAGCTTGGTGCAGCCCCACACGTACAAGAAGCGCGAGCCGGCCGACGTGCCCTACCAGACGGGGCAGCTGCACCCTGCCATCCGGGTGGCCGACCTGCTTCAGCACATCACGCAGATGAAGTGCGCGGAGGGCTACGGCTTCAAGGAGGAGTATGAGGTGAGCACGCACCCCGCACCTGGACTCGCCCTCCGCCCACCTGGGCGCGGCGCCCGGGGGCTCTGCGACATCTCCCCTAGCCGGTGGGGCCCACGAGGCCGCCAGGAAGGGACCAGCTGTTTCATCCCTGGATCCATTTCCATCCAGCGGTGAGACTTAACCACCAGGGGGATGTCCTACCTTAAATGAAAAGAGGAGAAATACTTCTTCACCTTTTTCTTTATTCTGCGTAAATACGCCATGAAAACAGAGGCCTGCCAGGCTCTCTTCCCCATTCCTCACCACCTTTCCTGGCTTTTCCTATAATAAAGTCTGATGTTAAATCCCAATAATTTTGAGGGTTATCTCAGGAAGAAGCTGTCCACCTAGAACAGTTGTAGGCCAACCAGCAATGTCTTGCATGGAGATGAGATGGCAGTAGAGGGACCGGCTAGTGTCACGGCAGTGACAGCTGTCACCGTCCCGCCAGCCCAGGGGGCAGGTCGCTGTCCCGCGATCCAGTGCAGGCAGCCCTTGGGGGCCTTTCCAGGAAGAGCGATATATAATCTGGCACCGTATATAAATGCAGGACTCACCCCTTTCACAGCCTCTGTCCTCAGCCTAATTCTGTTGGAAAGTCTTTCCCAAACTGAAGAGAATTAATTTATTTGAAGAGTCTGGTTCAAAAGAGCACACCTTCACTGAGTGTGTGCGTGTGTGTGTGTGTGTGTGTGTGTGTGTGTGTGTGTGTGTGTGGTGAGGGGGCAGAAGGAAGGGGCTTGGATTTCTCTGTTACCTTATTAAGTAAAATTAGTTCACAGTCACTGGTGAAGATAAAGTAGCAGCATGCTTACAGTAAAAATAGGATTAGAAAGCCACATGGCTTTTTAAATCTAAGAACGTGTTGCTGGTATTGCATCTACCTGACTAGCTCCTAGTTGGAAAACATCTTGTCTGGAATTAGAGTATTTTTAAAATCAGTTTCTACCACCCACCCCTATCCTTCGACGTTCAAACTCTGCTTCTTTCTCCTCTTGGGGGACCCTCATGATGCCTCAGTTTTATGCCCCAGATGCTGCATTATCTTGGGTTTAGCTTCATTGTCCAAGGCTCGTTACAGCAGTCAGAGCCCCACCACTGCTTTGCTTCTTTGAAGGCCAGGTCTTTGTTAAACGCAGGCAAATACACAGACACACTTTGCTCTGCTGACACGTGTGTCCTCACGTATTACCAATGACCGCAGTTCAGAAGACTGCAAAGCCAAGAAAACAATCACAAACCAGGGCCCAAAGGTTTGATTTAAGTCCAGAAAACATTTCCAAACGAAGTTCTGCATTTTAGCCATCCTGAAATTCTTAGGTTTGCTTTTAGTGATTTAATTCATTAATTCAGTGAAACTGACCGCCTTTGCATATTTCCTCCTGCACTTTTAAAGGCTGGCTTAGGAATTAATAGGATTAAGAGCAAGACTTCCAAAAGCATTAATATCTTATGAAAGACAAAATTAGATTATTGAGAAAATATCAGCCTAATGAATAGAGATGATGTCTTTAGTTCTATCCAATCTTCTGAATGCAGATAGTGCTCTAATGTTTGTTAAACATGTTAATGTCAAAGAGATTAGGTATAGGCTCAAATAACAATTCGTAAAATAACCTGAGTCCAGTTTTTCATGGACTATTTTAAAATACCTACCTTAGGACTTCTAATAACACACCATAGATGATGTGTATTTGAAAGTATGCAGAAAATCAGTTCCGATTCACATCTCCTGAAGAAATATGATTTATAAGTGCAAACTGAAACAGTGTATACTCATCTGAAGTGTGTTATAATTGATGATTGAGTTGTTATACTCTGCAATAAAATGTTGTATTAGGGCTTCCCTGGTGGTGCAGTGGTTGAGGGTCCGCCTGCCGATGCAGGGGACACGGGTTCGTGCCCCGGTCCGGGAAGATCCCATGTCCCACGGAGTGGCTGGGCCCGTGAGCCATGGCTGCTGAGCCTGCATGTCCAGAGCCTGTGCTCTGCAACGGGAGAGACCACAACAGTGAGAGGTCCGTGTACTGCAAAAAAAAAAAAAAATGTTGTATTAGTTACAGTTCAAAAAACTCTTTTTCCCATGCTAGCTTTTCAGTGGATCAGAGAAAACTATTTCTTTTTTTAATTTATTTTATTGAAGTATAGTTGATTTACAATGTTGTGTTAATTTCTGCTGTACAGCAAAGTGATTCATTTATACATATATATTCATATTTTTTCATATTCGTTTCCATTATGGTTTATCACAGGATATTGAATATAGTTCCCTGTGCTATACAGTAGGACCTTGTTGTTTATCCATTCTATATATAACAGCTTGCCTCTGCTAATCCCAAACTCCCATTCCTTCACTCCCCCATCTCCCTTCCCCCTTGGCAACCACAAGTCTGTTCTCTATGTCTGTGAGTCTGTTTCTGTTTCATAGATACGTTCATTTGTGTCATATTTTAGATTCCACATATAAGTATATCGTATGGTATTTGTCTTTCTCTACCCGACTTACTTCACTTAGTATGATAATCTCTGGTTGCATCCATGTTCTGCAAACAGCATTATTTCATTATTTTTTATGGCTGAGTAGTATTCCATTGTATATATGTACCACATCTTCTTTATCCATTCATCTGTCGATGGACATTTAGGTAGTTTCCATGTCTTAGCTATTGTAAATAATGCTGCTATGAACATAGGGGTGCATGTATCTTTTCAAATTATAGTTTTGTCTGGAAATATGCCCAGGAGTTGGATTGCTGGATCATGTGGCAGCTCTGTTTTTAGTTTTTTGAGGAACCTTTATACTGTTTTCCATAGTGGCTGCACCAACTTAACATTCACACCAACAGTGTAGGAGGGCTCCCTTTTCTCCACACCCCAGAGACAACTGTTTAAAACTAACATATACAGGTATCCAGTGATCACATTATACACCCTAAAGTTACACAATGTTATGTGTCAGTTATATCTCAATAAAACTGAGGAGGGGGGGAGTAAAAACTTTTCAATGCCAAAATCATTATCAGCTTTTTTTAAAAGAAGGAAGGGAAAAAAAGAAAAAAGGGCAAATACTAGAGAGGAAAGTGGGAACAAATAGGAACGTGCTATTGGGAGAAGTATGAGATGGAAAGTTCTGTTAGGAATAATCCTAGCACTCAGTAATTTTCAGGTTATTAAGTAGCCCCCCTCCTGGGGGCAGGGTGCGGATGTGGGTGGGAGGACCGTGGTGGGACAGAGTAAACGGGACGTGAGAAGTGATGCTGGCACAAGGGTAAATCTATAGAGTGGCCGCAGGGAGAGGGGAACACCTGCTCAGTCTCTCACCTACATCCCGAAGTCCCCCCTCTCCCTCGCCATCCTTGCCTGCACATGGCTGTATCCCTCTCCCTCGCCGTCCTTGCCTGCACATGGCTGTATCCCTCTCCTCGCCATCCTTGCCTGCACATGGCTGTATCCCTCTCCTCGCCATCCTTGCCTGCACATGGCTGTATCCCTCTCCTCGCCATCCTTGCCTGCACATGGCTGTATCCCTCTCCCTCGCCGTCCTTGCCTGCACATGGCTGTATCCCTCTCCTCGCCATCCTTGCCTGCACATGGCTGTATCCCTCTCCCTCGCCGTCCTTGCCTGCACATGGCTGTATCCCTCTCCCTCGCCGTCCTTGCCTGCACATGGCTGTATCCCTCTCCCTCGCCGTCCTTGCCTGCACATGGCTGTATCCCTCTCCCTCGCCGTCCTTGCCTGCACATGGCTGTATCCCTCTCCTCGCCATCCTTGCCTGCACATGGCTGTATCCCTCTCCCTCGCCGTCCTTGCCTGCACATGGCTGTATCCCTCTCCCTCGCCATCCTTGCCTGCACATGGCTGTATCCCTCTCCCTCGCCGTCCTTTCCTGCACATGGCTGTATCCCTCTCCCTCGCCGTCCTTGCCTGCGCATGGCTGTATCCCTCTCCCTCGCCGTCCTTGCCTGCACATGGCTGTATTACATGCCCACATCTTCCCTGGAGGCACAGCCAAACTTATGGGGATTCATGGGGCAGTGGCAAACCCCAGCTGCCATCATCCTGCTCGACTTTCTTTCGAGAAAAATCCCAGGGGATTTTTATTCCAGTGTGAATCTGGAAACATCCTTAAGCAGTTATGTTTTAAAGTCCAGTTTGGCTTTTAGAACTCTAACCAAACGCACCTCTTTGAATCTTGCTGTGAAGTCTGCAACCTTCCCTCAAACCCACACCAAAAGTCAGGAGTGTGTGGCTGCCTGGTGTCGTGTGAAGCTCGAGGATCAGATGGTAAGAGGCCGTGGTTTGGAAAGAGGCTCTAGTACCAGACTGTGGATATTCCAGCTCAACCTGGATCAAGCTGTCTAACCTCCTAGGCCTCAGTTTCCCCATCTGTAAAATGGGATAACTATAGTATCAACCTCATAAGAGTATTGTGAGGCTTGACTCATTTAATGCATCATAAGTACTAGAATTGAATCTGATATTCAGTGGCAGCTTTAGCTAATAAAAGAGGAAAGGACTAATTTATAATAGGATCCAAGGCAGGGCATTCACCCCGTGGTCTTTACAGGGAAACTGTGTCAATTACAATCTCAGTACCTCTCCTGTGTTCACACTCTGGATAGATAGTTCACTTACCATGTATCATCAAAACTTGCCATTCAAAAGTAACTTAAATAAATAGGTAGGTTTGACTCTGTGGACAAAGAGTTTGAGAACTGAGAAGTTAAATATTTTTTCTTTTTTAAAATATTGGCGTATAGTTGACTTACAATACTATATTGGTTTCAGGTGTACGACATGGTGATTGGATATTTTTATAGATTACCCGTCAAAGTTATTATGATATTATTGACTGTATTCCCTGTACTGAATATTACATCCCTGTAACTTACTCTTTTTTCTTTCTTACAGTTTACCAGATAAAATACAGTTTGCTCAGTTAAACCTGAACTTCAGATAAACAGAATAATTCTTTAATATAAGTATGTCCCAAATAGTGCATAGGACATACTTATACTAAAAACTACTCACTGCATATATGAAACTCAGTTAATATTTAAAAGTATATGCTGTTGGGCTTCCCTGGTGGCACAGTGGTTGAGAGTCCGCCTGCCGATGCAGGGGACACGGGTTTGTGCCCCGGTCCGGGAAGATCCCACATGCCGCAGAGAGCGGCTGGGCCCGTGAGCCATGGCCGCTGAGCCTGCGCGTCCGGAGCCTGTGCTCCGCAACGGGAGAGGCCACAACGGTGAGAGGCCCGCGTACTGCAAAAAAAAAAAAAAAAGTATATGCTGTCAACTTTTATTGTTGAAACAGTATTTTCATATCTAAGTTAGAAAAGTCCTAAGGGATAGTGTAGCTACAGACCACAGAATACTGTCTTTTAAACAATGGTTCTATGAGTGTCTTTGCAAGGTCGGATTTGGGGAAAAGCTTACCTTAAGCTGCGCTTGTTAGTTCACTGGAGAATACCAAGCACGTGGGGTGAATGTGACACGTCTGGGTGCTGGGGACACCGAGTGCCCTGCCCTCAGGAGTCTCCCTCTGCAGGAGGAAGCAGTCATGGGGTGGTTGTAGCACCTCTTATGAAACCTCAGAAGAGAGATTTGCGTTAGTACTTTGAAGGCTAGGGGTGCAAGTCTGGGCAAGGATGACTTTTTCCTTGAAGGATGTGTTGGAGTTGGCCAGGAGAAGGCAAAAGAGTGGGATTCCAGGTAGACGCGGAAGCAAGAGAACGTGGGCAGTCAGGGCGCTGTCGTGAAGGGCCATGTGTCCCACCCAGAAGCTTGTACATCACTCTGGCCGCCGTGGGAAGAGAAGAAGAATTCAGGTAACGCATGCATCTCATTCCTGTACCTGGAGGGAGATCTGTTCACACAAACAGCTTAATTTTTAAATGCTGTTGTACACGGCACACAGGAACTGCTTGAAAGGTAATAATCCACATCCAAAAAGTAAAGGGGAGATGGAAGATGTATTTACTGGAAAAGAGGAGTATGAACTACATCCCTTTCTCCCCATGCAAAAAAATGCAATGCAGTGCTTGGCTTCCAGATTTGTTGAAGCGATGAATTACTTCAATTCGGAAGCATTTCTTGGGGGAAACCATCAAGAAAGCCTCAGGTTGCCGCCGTGACTCAGCACAATCACCCAATCAGTCGGTTTTCTTCAATCCATGTACGTTGGGAAACACCAGCCGCTTAGACTGTAAAGTACTTTTGAAATAGTGACTTTTTCTCTGTTGACACTGTTTCAACAAATTCGTCTTTATCTTTTCCAAGACAGAGATGTCTGAAAACTGGCCTTAACCCTGGAAGGGTTCATTACCGCTCAAGTAGCCGACTGAAGTGTGTCCAAACCAGAGGGAAAACATGCTGGGGATAAGACAGAGCAGCACTGAGTGCAGAAGATTTTGTTTGTGTTTGTTTTTTGTTCTAACAAGATCATCATATGGCATCTCTCACCAGGGAAGTGCAATAATTTGATTCAAAAGAAACTCAGACATGAATCACAGTAAAAAAGTAAACAGGCTGAATTGAACAGAAAATGGCATGTTGTCAGCAGACTGGTTTGGGGATCTCAGGAGAAAGACCCAGTGGAAAGGGCAAGTTTGTTTATGTTGCTACAAAAGAGGAGCTGGTTCTTTCTTCCAAAAAGCAAAGATCAGTCTGTGCTAAGCGCTTGGAGGAGATCCGTGGGTTTACCAGAAGTGGAGAAAGGAGACCAGCTGCACTCAGGAAGCAGTGGAGGCCTGAGCGGCCGCCCCAACAGACTCCTGGGCCTTTATCACCTGGAGTGAAAAGGAAGATTCTCTAGCTCTGCCCTGAGCCAGCAGGCCCTGCCCTAGATGTGGGAGCTGCTCCCTGCTACCTGAGTGGGACGGAGGGGGTCCCAGCCTCAGGGGTGACCCTGCACAGTTGGAGAATGAACTCCTGCCCCTCTGTCGTCCCCAGAAGGTCTTCTTTGGTCCTGGATTTTTGAACTGATCTAATTGTCTTCTGGGATCCAAGCAGAAAAACATTAACCTGAAGTAGGAAAATAGTTGTGCAGTTCTGAAAGAACGTATGTTGCTATCGTTGTAAAATTAAGATAAAGGAAGGACAGCAATTTAAAACTACTCCCACATAGGACCTCCTGAAAAACACCGATGGTACTCTTTTATTAGCTAATAATTAATATTGCTCTGGGGCACAAAAATTTATTTTCCAGTTACTAGATCTGAAACGTATAAACCTAAGTAACTCGTGGCAGCTACTTCTCAAACAACTATGTGTGTGTGTGCATATATGTCTAAACTTATTTAGAAAAGCATTATCCTGCCCCCACCTACTTTTATCCTGTGTGTTTCTCTAGGGTACAGATACGGATGATTAATTTTATAATTGAACATGGAGACTGGTTTTTTGCTCAGTTTAAATTGGGGAATTGGAGGCTTTATGCCAAGATCTTCAGACTTAAGTACATCCTATGCGTTTTTCCAAGGAACCTGGAGTTTTTTAAACATGTCTAACTCCTAGTAGCTCCTTGTAGATCTTTTTAAAATGTATGGATTGTAGGGGCTTCCCTGGTGGTGCAGTGGTTGAGAGTCCGCCTGCCGATGCAGGGGGCACGGGTTCGTGCCCCGGTCCGGGAAGATCCCACATGCCGCGGAGCGGCTGGGCCCGTGAGCCATGGCCACTGGGCCTGCGCGTCCGGAGCCTGTGCTCCGCAACGGGAGAGGCCACAACGGTGAGAGGCCGGCGTACCACAAAACAAAAACAAAAACAGACAAAAAAAATGTATGGATTGTATATTTTCCCCTCTCATCCTTCCCATTTTCTAAGTAAAACAGCTGATTTTGTTAAGTGTAAGCACAGTGTTATATTTGATGGCTTTGTCTATATTTGACAAAGTGTGGTGAGCTAAGAAGGAATTGTCGTAGCAAAAAAAAGTCTCACTTGCCCTCCAAATCTGAGTCTCATTTTGGTTTGTTTTTTGCTTGTTTGTTTGTTTAATTTACTTGCCTCCCACCTCAGGGAAGCCAGTGAAAACTAAATAGAGAAAACCACTCCCTGAAAAACCACTTCCTCCCCATGGAGCCTGCAGTTCTAATTGCTGAGGAGATGCCCTTAGACAGCAAGGCCCTCAGCTGGGAAGACAGGCCAGCATCCCCAGGTGGGCGGCAGTGCCGCTGGGGAGAAGGGCGCCCTGTGCCTGGTCCCTCCCCGTGCGGGGCTAGTGGGCTGGTACCTCTAGAAAAGTTCTAAGTATAGTGCCCACGGCCGCTTTGCTGGGTTTTGAAAACAGAGGCCGAGGCAGGTGGAATGAGAGGTGCTTTTGTGTTCTTACCTGCTGGAACCATTGCCGACACAGCTGGCCCGTGCTCGTGGGTGGTGCAGCGTGAAGGCACCCCCTTCCCCTCACCTCCAGCCGGCACACTCTTCAGATGCGCTTTTCAGTTCCCGCTTCACATTCTGAGGCACCAGCTGAGTCCATCAATTGCCACAATCAGTGCAGGTTATTTTCTGTCCCACAGGACACAAAATAAACAAAACAAAACCACTGAAAGCCAAGGATGGGGACGTGGGGGAGCCTTGGCGAGCTCTGCAGACACTTTAAGAATCACAACAGCTGCGCCTCCAGTGGCTGCCGCAGCCGAGTAAGTTTTGACATTTTTTTTCCTTTAATTATTACGGTGATGCTGAGCCAGGTCCATGCGAAAATGATAAAAAAAACTCCTGTGTGAAATTTTGAGGCTGCTTCAAGCTGTTTGGGGAAAATCAAGTGTGTGTGTTTATGAATACTTTCTTAGTAGATGAAAATCTCCGCGTATTTTAAATAACGCAACAGAGACGGTTGATTTTTACTGGGAATACTCGGTAGATTTTTCACTAAACTACAAATATAAAAGTGTCTGTTTTATTTATCGCGTGCTCCATTTTGTCATGCTTGCTTTCAGGACGTCTTATGTGTTAGCTGATTTTTTTAATCCAGTTTCCTTTTGCCCACACTCCTGATAATATCCTGGACTCAGAAAACTTCGGAAAATTTAGTTAAAAATTGTTATTTCCCACGACTCTCTATTCCTCCCTCTGATTTTAGTTCATGGTGGTAGACCTTTTCCAGTTTGTTTGGAGTAGTTCTAGTTCACCGTCTGGTTTCCATTTTGAAGCTGGCCATTAGAACTGTCTTTATCTCCCCCGGGAGGAGTTAGGCGCTTTCCCCACTTGTTAACATGCTTTTAGTGTCGGGTGCCATTAGTCACAGGACCCAGCCCAGAAGGGACTGTCGGGATGCCTGTATCCCACACCTGCGGACCTCGTGTGTATCTGGTATCAGGTGGATGCTGTCACCGCCTGCTGACCTGGTCCAGCTGGCTTCAGCACAGTGGTATTGCCCCTCCCCGCGACCTCCCCTCAGCACCTCCCAAGTCCTATCCCAGCACCTCCCAAGTCCCCCTCCCACCATTTCCAATTCCATCCCTTCCTCTCCCAGCCCACCGGCCGCCCTCATCTCTTGTCCACCCCCTTGTAACTCTCCCCGACCTCATCTCTCGACATTTACTCTCCCCCTTCACATCCACCCTCCACTCTGCAACCAGTTTTGTTTGGGAAACACAGATGTTATCACATGTGATGCCAAAACATCTGCTCTGGATTCTTTGCAAAATTAGGCCCCTCCTTAGCAGAGAGTGCTCAGTCCTCCGGGACGCGGCCCTGGGCCTGCTGCAGGCTGTCACTGTAGCCACAGCAGCGTCCCGCCACGTGCCTCAGGCCCAGCTCCTGCCACCTTTTGCACCCTCAGCACCTCGTGTCTCTGGGCTGTGCTCCACGTCGTGGTTTCTGCCTCGAGTGACTCCCAGCTCCTCCTTCACCTGCCAGCTCCCTTCACACCAGCATGGATGTTACCAGACACCAGGCCGTCCACGGTCTCATAGCTCTGCGTTAGAATAACATAGTGGGCAGTAATAATACCGTGGGCAATGTATTAACTGATAATATGGTAAAGTGTACATTAATGGATTATCCAATAGATATTTGAGAAACACTGCTAAATATGTTACTTTACATTTGTTGAATTGATTTCTGTGTATTTCAACACATACACCTCTAGAAGGGGAAATGAAGTCAAAGGTGGATAGAACTATTACAAATACACACTCAGAATGGTACACATCATCATGTAGGAGCAAGTGGATTAGCAGTGTCCAGCCAGGAAGAACTGTGCTGACCAACTTGAACCTTACCAATACCTGTCACTTAAAAATGGGAAGAACGGCATGGTTCCATCTGATCATTTTTACTCACTGAATGCCAACCATATGTTTAAAAAAATTAGGGTAAATGTTTTTGTTCCATATTTGCTTTCATTTCTTTTTTAATCCCTAATAGAAATAATGTAGAAATATCTAGTGATTTCAATGCATTTCAAAACATGACTATTGCAAGAGAGAAACTGTATGTCATCCTACACAGATTCAAAGCTCATAAAGGTAATTTGTGTTATCATGGACGTATTTTCAGGGGGAGCAAGGTTTTGAGGGGTGGACTTTTCATGAAATCCTGCTTGGTTCCTAGAATGATGATGATGATGTTGATGGTTAGTCTAGCCCTAACCCTAATGTAGTAGCACTCTACAAAGATACACACACAGATAGAGACACATAGATATTTCTAACCACAATGCTCTTACACTGTTATCACACCCATTTTACAGATGAGGGAATGACTCAGAATGTAAGTCATTTGCCCAAGGTCATCCCACTTTGGAGTGGTGGGATTTACTCCACAATCTGTTGCCTCCAAAGGCCACGTTCTTTTCCGCTACACCACGTAACTTCTTCATGGAACACCATGAAACACAGACCTGCAGAAGTTAACCTTGGGTTTTATTGATTTGACTTGTGATTTCATGGCAGGAGCATTGTTTTACTCTGTGCAGTTTTATTTGCTTTGAAGGATTCTGTCCTTTGGCAAAGGACAGAGCCAGCCCCGGGGGCCCCGCTGACAGCGCCAACTCTGGTTTGTTTCAGCATCTCAGCATCAGCAGATGCTGCCCCTTAACCTTGCTCAGCATCTCAGCTCCAAGAGCGCGGTCACTCCGACATTGCTCCTGCGCTGGCTTTTCCTTGTCAAGAAATGCAGGGAAATTATTCAGCAGATATCAGCCAGCCTGGCTCGTCGGAAACCTACCAGGACCAGGTATAAGCTGAAATCAAGCTGCTGCTCTTGAGAGGCATAGATCCCATAGGCTGTCTCCCTGGATTGCTGCACGACTGCCAGCCAACCCAGTAGAGGGAGGGAGAAGAGGAAGTGTAGGCGCACGTTGTGTGTGAAAGCTGAAGGTCTTCTCAGAGATCCTCTCTGGAAGAGATTCTGGAAGAGGTTGCACCTTTTTTCAATGAGGTGATTCAACATAACGGTAACAACCTTGTGAACTGGATCTCTGACCTCCAGGCAAGACCAAGATAACATGTCTCAGCTTCGACTAAATGATGCAAAAAACAACCAGTTGAAAAGGCAATTATTCTTTTTCAAAGAACAGTGCTGGGAAGTAGAAAGGACAGTGGATTGGCCATGAGAAGACTGGATCCCAAGTCTTTGACCTGTCACGTCACTGAAGAGTCTCGCTGAGACCCTAACCCCAGACCCTTGAGCAAACCACTCACCACCCCTGAAGCAAGTGGGTCAGTTCCGAAAACCAAGCACTTCCTAGAGTCTCTGTATCATTAGTCGAGCAGTCACCTTGGTGATGTTGGACTCCCAGTTTGGTTGACACATCTCCACGGACGGGATGTTTTTTGGTTCATGCTTCTCCATGGATGGGATGTTTTTTGGTTGATGTGTCTCCATGGATGGAATGTTCTCCAGTGGGCAGCCCTGACCAGCTACCTGAAAACCAAAGCCTGGCGGTCACTGGTGTGTAGAGGGCCGTCACTTGGGACCCGCGGGCAGTTCTCTGGCCCCCTCTTGCCAGTTTTGAGTTTATTCAGCATTTCTGAACGAGGGAGTTTCTGTCCTGATGTGCCCTTCCTCTTTTTTCCTCCTCTCTTTTCCCTGTTTCAACCTCTTCCCACTCTCATTTCTAACTCCCACCTCATCTCCAAAACACTGGGAAGGCCAAGTGGAGAGAGTGCAGTAGTAACATTAGTACTTTTTTTTTTTTTTTTGCGGTACGCGGGCCTCTCACTGTTGTGGTCTCTCCCGTTGCGGAGCACAGGCTCCGGACGCGCAGGCTCAGCGGCCATGACTCACAGGCCCAGCCGCTCCGCGGCATGTGGGATCCTCCCGGACCGGGGCAGGAACCCGTGTCCCCTGCATCGGCAGGCGGACTCTCAACCACTGCGCCACCAGGGAAGCCCGACATTAGTACATTTTTGTATAAAGTCCTCACCGTGTCTGCAAGGTGTTTGTGATCAGAGTTCCACTCCATCTCTAATCCTCACTGTCCCCGTTTGTAAGGATCGTGAATAATAAGGAAATATATGGATTAAAAGTTCAGAATTAATTTCTTTCACATTTTATATTATATAAATCCACATTATTGTTACATGTCTTATTCAGACCAAAATAATATTGAATCAGAGGCCAGAGCCTTTTTGACCTGTCCTGTCTCTGAAAAGAAAGAGAACATGCTGACTTTCCCAACTTTTTCTGAAAGCAGAGGAG
Source organism: Grampus griseus (assembly GCF_964374135.1). NCBI lineage: Eukaryota > Metazoa > Chordata > Mammalia > Artiodactyla > Delphinidae > Grampus > Grampus griseus. The sequence continues at coordinate 30,492,113 of NC_139006.1, read as the reverse complement.
CTTTATGTCCTCAATGGGCTTCACCTATTATTCAGCATCTTCGAAATTTTTAAAAACTTCTTCACTCCCTTTATCTTCCATTGTTGCCCTTTAGGGACACGTGGAAAACCTTTCATCTGTTTACTTCAGGGAAATTTACAAGAGATACTGAATAATTATATGCATTCAGTGTAATTATAAACGTCTAGCGTATGTTTTTATATGTATTGTATTTATGTGCTTTAGGTAATTATGCATTTGAGTTCCTTGCCAATTTTATGGCCAAAATATTTTACTTGGCTGATTACTAAGTGTATTTTAAGCTTACTTCTTGAAACATGAAGAGAATATACTATAAATCCAATTAACATAATTTATCTGCCTAAAGAGAATGCTTGATTTTATTTTCTTCTCTATTTTAATGATGAAAACCATTTGTAAGGATGCAAAGTAACAAAATATGTTTTTAAAGGTTTCCAAGTCCCGATTTTATCGTGTTTTTTTAAAAAGAAAATTTTGAAAGAAATTTGAAATTTTAAGAAAAGTGTAAAGAGGAAAAAAAAAAAAGACAATAAAAATCACCCATAAACCTACTCTCAGTTTTCAGTAAGTTTCCATCCAATATTTTAATGCATTAGAATCTTTTTATAAATCGTTTCATACCTTGTTTGTCTTTGCCATGAACACTGCTATGAATAATTCTTTGGATTTACCTCCATTATTTTCTATAGATAGATTTCAAGAGGTGGAATTAATGGTTCAAAGTATATAAAATGCTTAAGTTTCTTTATGAACCTGTTATGTTGAAAGCTTGCTTTCCAGAAAAATTGAACCAATTCACACACGCCGTTAGCACTTTCCATGAGAATGCTTACCTCAGCATACCAGCACTCAAATAAGCATTAGTCTTTTTCTTTTTTATCATCTTTGCCAGCTCGATAGGTAGAAAAAGAGTATCTCATTATTGCTCCATTTGAAACTGGACATGTCTTTATATGTTCGCCAGCCACGTGAAAATTTTCTTTTGTGAACTGTTCATATGCTTTGCCTGTTGTTTTACTAGGGTGTTAATGTCTCCTACTGACTTGTACAACCTCTTCTATGCTTGCTTTGTCCTTCTTTAAAAATGTATTGGCTGTCCTTAAGCTTTGTGCTGGCATCATTTTAGAATCACCCTGTCCATGAAAAATGGACATTTCATGAGGCTGACATTTTATACAGTCAGCTTCATGAAAAACTCTGTAATTTTGTTTGGAACTGCATGGGATCCACTTATAAAGTTCGGGAAAATTGACTTCTTGGCAATATTGGATCTTTATTTGGATCTTCTTTTATATTTTTCAGCAGAGTTTCAAAATGTTCTCCATGAAATCTTGTACATCTTTTAGTTATGTGTACTTATTTGTTAAGGTAATAGCATCTCTTAAAGTTACATTTTCTTTTTATTGCAAGTATATAGAGTACATGTATAAATATATAGAGATACAGGTATATAAGTATATGTGTGTATACGTATGTGTGTATGTATGTATATTTGTATGTTGCTCCTTTGTCCAGAAACATTTCTCAGCAATCTTTATTTCAGTCATTTCTCTGCAGATTATTCTGGAGTTTTCCATGGAGAAATCATGTCAACTTTCATTACTGACAGTTTTGTTTCTTCTTAATCCTTATACATTTATTTTTTCTTACTTATAAAGCTCACTAGAACCTCCAGTACAACACTGAATAAAACTTAGGTTGACAAGCATCATTATCTTGGTCCTGATTTTCAGAGAAAAGGCTTTTAATGATTAATAATTAGTCATAATTAGTTTAAGGATATTCCCTTCCATTTCTTATTTATTAATACTGCTTACCATAGATAAATATTGAATTTGATAGAATGCTTTTTTAGCATATATTGTTATACAAAATAATTATTTTATTTCTCTTTTTTGACATGTTAGTGTGGTGGGTTAATTAATGTAGTTAATATTCTAATTTTGAACCAACCCTTCATTCCTGAGATAAACCTAACTTGGTCATGATATGTTTTAAATATTGCTGAAGGCTGTTCACTAATGATGTTTACATCTATGTCCATGAGTTACTAGTCTCTTAATGATCCTTCTTGTATTTTTATTTTCTCATTTTAGAATGAAAAATATATCTGCTTTTCAAAATGAATTAGATAGCATTCTGTGTTCTTTCTGTTCCCTTAGAAGAGATCATGTGAGATTCAAGTTATCTTTCTTTTTTTTTAGCTGTGACCTTTTTGTTTTTAATTGGAGTATAATTGCTTTACAATGTTGTGTTAGTTTCTACTGCAGATTATCTTTAAAACTCACCTACAAAACTGGCTAGGTCTGGCATTCTCCTCATGGTAAAATTTTTAATTATGAATTTTTCAATAGTTATAAGACTATTCTGGATTTCTAGTTTTTCTTGAGTTAACTTTATAGTGAATATCTTAATAGAAGTGAATTTTGTCTAATTTTTTACTCAAGGGTATACATTTGTTCATATTTTCTTATTATCTGTCCTTTATCATCATTAATAGTGTTTGTGCCTTTTCTCCTTCTTCTTTCTTGACTATTCTTGCCAACATTTTGTTGGTTTTATTAGTTGTTTCAAAGAGATAACCTTTGACCTTGTAGATCTTTCATATTGCATGTTTTAAATTTCTGATATTCCTGATCTTTTTTCCTTCTACTTTCTTTGAGTTTATTATGTTCTTATTTTTAAACAAGATGCTGAACACATTAATTTTCAGTCTTTCTTTTTTCTAGTAGAAGCATTTATTTAAGTATTAATTTTCCCTCCAAGTAACAGTCGAGTACTCTTATCCTTAAGTATTTTTAAATTTTCATTACAGGTACTTCTTTGACCCATGCATTATTTAGAGCATATGAGTGCATGAATGTGTGCGTTTTATTTCGCAGTGCATGGGAGATTTTTTTGGTTGTCTTTTTATTAGTGATTTCTAACTTAAATGTATGCTGATTGGAGAAAATTCATTGAAATTTGTGGACATTATTTAGAGCCGTCCACATGGTCAATTTTCTTAAATATTTTATGTATTCTTAACAACAATGTTGAGTGCCAAGTTCTGTATATTCTTTAGATCACGCTTTTTAAAAAGTTTGCTGTTCAAATTTTCTGTATACTTACGAGCTTTTTGTCTGTTTGATCTATTACTGAAAGAGGTTAAAAGAAGTCATATATTTTGAAGCTAAGTTATAAGTAACTATAAGTTTAGAATTGTCTCTCCTAAATGAATTGAGCATTTCATCATTAGGCACTAATATCATTGTCGTTAGTTTATATTGTCTAATTTCAGTACAACTATGCCAGTTTCCTTCTAATTAGTATTTTCCTGGATATATTTTCAATCTCTCTATTTTAGTTGTGTCTCTTGTAAATAGCATATAGCTGGATTTTTTTCTGAATTTTTGCATTTTATTTTAGTTTTTTATACAGCATGTTCTTATTAGTTATCCATTTTATACATATTGGTATATATATGTCATGGATTTTATTATTTCAGCTTTTACCTTTAAAAGTCTTACAGCTTTTACCTTTAAAGTCTACTGACAACTTAGTACATTTTTAATTTGCTGCGATTACTGATTTATTTGAATTCATTTCTGCCACCTTATTTTGTGAGTTATGTTCGTTCTACTTTTTCTTATGCTTCTTCCCCCCACCCCACCTCTTCTTGCCTATTTTTAATTAGTTAAATTTTTGTCTCGTTTTATTTTTCTGTCTACTAATTTGGAAATTATACACTTTTTTCTTTTACTAGTCACTATAGAAATGTTAGCATGCATATTTTAAAATCTAGAATTAAATTAATTGCTTAACCTTCTCCTCTCAGATATCTTTCCTCCCCTATAAATAGCTCATGATAAGGAGATTCTCTGAGAACAAAGATTCCCTGGGATTTGTAGCATCTACAAGGTAGTATTTCTTTAATTTGCTCATTCATGCATTCAGCAGATGTTACTGAGGACTCTCAAAGCTAGACCCTAGGATTAAAAAGATAAGTAAATCTTCGTTGTTGTTCTTAAGACCATCCCTTTTTGTTTTCTCCTCCAGGAGTAATTAGGCACCTACCAAAGACCACATATCTTTCTTACATCCTAAAACCATGTTTTCGACCTGGTCATCATGTAGTTCCAGTGGCTTCAGGGTTGCAGGCTAATAACCATGGTGCTGTACTTCCCGTGCAGTGGGGCCTCTGCCCTCCTTTGCTGTTGGTTACTGATGGCATTTGTTACTGATGGCAGTCGTCACTCTCGGCCACCACCTTCCCATTACCAGAGATCCTTTCTGCTGTAGCCACTTGTGTTTCTCCCCTCTGATTGCAGACCCCCCAGTTCTGCTCATTGCCTTTCCACACAGGATGTACATGTGGATGGACTGAGCATCCCTGTCTAATTTCCCTTTCATACGTGGATCTCTGTGGTCTTCATCATTCACGTGAGCCCCGATGTCCCTCTGAATCACAGTGCTTTTGGAAAATGGGATAGTATGTTCCGCTCCCTGTGCTTTGTCACCTCTTCTTTCCTGCTTCCCTGGGCTCACCATCCCTCTTCCTCTCTCTCATCACTGCCTGCAGCCTGGACTTGAGCCAAGCACACACATCTCCCATCACAGCTTCATTCCTTCCTCTCTTCCTTCCACTGCTGGGCCTTTGGAGCTGTGTATAAAAGCTCTAATTTATTTTTTTGGTGTTTTCTTCTTCTTTTCATTTATTTTATGGAAGTATAGTTGATTTACAATGTTGTGTTAGTTTCTGCTGTACAGCAAAGTGATTCAGTTTTATATATATATATATATATATATATATATATATATATATATATATATATATATATGTTCTTTTCCATATTCTTTTCCATTATGGTTTATCTCAGGATATTGAATATAGTTCCCTGAGCTATATAGTAGGACCCTGTTGTTTATCCATTCTGTATGTGCTAGTTTGCATCTGCTAATCCCAAACTCCCAGTCTATCCCTCCCCTATTCCCCCCTCCCACTTGGCAACCACAAGTCTGTTCTCTAAGTCTGTGAGTCTATTTATATTTTGTGGATAAGTTCATTTATGTTATATTTTAGATTCCACATAGAAGTGATATCATATGGTATTTGTCCTTCTCTTTCTGACTTACTTCGTTTAGTAGGATAATCTCTAGGTCCATCCATGTTGCTGCAAATTGCATTATTTCATTCTTTTTTATGGCTGAGTAGTATTCCATTGTATGTATGGACCACACCTTCTTTATCCATTCATCTGTTAATGAGCTTTTAGGTTGTAAAAGCACTAATTTTTAAACAAGATCATCCCGGTGAAAACATCTCCTCAGTTGTCAGAGGTTGGGGGGGGGAATCAGCAGGTACAGTGGTGACAGTTGGTCTGGGTGGGTCATTTTATAAGTTGTATGTGCAGTTCAGTTCCTGTATTTAGAAGCAATCCAGCCTGTACTGTAAGTCTGGTGAGCAGGAAAGAGGAGAAAATGGACCTGGATAAACAATTTAAAACTGATAGAAAAGTACTTTGCTGAGAAGCCCCGTGTCGTTTGCCCATTTTCCCTGGCCCTTTTGAAACTCCTCTGTGTGTTAGTTCTGACCGTCTGCAGGGCTCCCACTGACCGGAGCGTCGAGTGGCGCTGGTGGGTGGCGCTGGTGGGTGGTGCTGGTGGGCGGTGCACATTGTCGTGCTGCTCCACGCCTTGTTGGTGGGGAGTAAATCTTTCATAGAGCCTTCAGTGGTTTATGTTTTGTTTAGGATCTCGATGTCCAATTTTCTTGTCAACTTTTTGTTCATAGCCTGTCACAGATCTCATTAACGCCACTGACCTCTTAACCATTTTAAAGAGCGTAGGGTGGGTTGCAGAACATGGCATTTGATCTCTTTTGCACTAAATAAAAATTTTTAATTTATGAGTTTGAGTTCTAGCCATGATTACTGCCTTGGTCAGGTAACTTTACTGCTTTTTTGATTTTTAAAATGCCAGTATTTGACATCAGCATTCCCATAAAATAAATGATTCTTCATAACTGCTTTTCCAGTGCTTTTCCCATGTGACTCTTCCCAATAGTTTTCCCCAAAAAATTGAGTAGTGGCTGTCACGATTCTTGTGAACTAGCAATTATGTCAAATAATTTAATCAGTGCTTGAACTGGGCCGGCATTGCTCTTGGAAGACCATTTTTCAGAATGACCTACCCCTGAGCATTTGTTCCATAATTAAACCTGTAAACACTTTTTCCCACAAAGACCCTCAGAAGTACTGTTAGACATTCAGAACCTTCAGGGAAGAGCCTGTGCACCACTGCTGGGCAGAGTTAGCAAACTTTGAGCAAGGATGGGCAGGAGTCAGAGTTCTCTGTCTTGCAGTGTCATTGTCAAGAGCCTGCATACATAATTAATCAAGGCAGAGCTCATTGGGATTTTGATTGACATCAGACACCATTCCGGAATCGTGTGTTGAAGGACCACTAACGGGGTCTCCCCTTAATTTACGGAACATAAGATTCTCCTTCAACCAGAGTCACTGTGGAAAATGTGTTTCTTCTGCAGCCTGCGATGGTATGTTCTGTGAGAAAGTGATGCTCTAAAAATTAGGACTAGATTTTAAAATCATGATGAAATGGATGATAAAAATCACAGCATCGCTTTCAGATGTGTCCGTTTGGTTTATGAGGAGGCTAATAATGAAAAAGGAAAGACTTTAATGCCTCCAAGAGACTCTCCTGTGTTCGGACCTTTGCAGAAAAGCAAATAGGAGATCAGGTAAGTAAAGGAATTGTTGGCCATTTAGATGAGGCATGAATAAGGGCAGAAAGTCTAAACATCTCAAGACATTTCAAATGAGACCCCTGTTACGTCTGTTCAGGCCCCGTGTCATCCAGCTCTCTCTCAGTCAGCTTTGCTGTGCTGGTTGCTAAATATAAGACACACCATTTTTTTAATTTTTATTTTATATTGGAGTATAGTTGATTGACAATGTTGTGTTAGTTTCAGGCGTGCAGCAAAGTGATTCGGTTATATACATGTACAAGTATCTATTCTTTTTCAAATTCTTTTCCCATTTAGGTTATTACAGAATACTGAGCAGAGTTCCCCGTGCTATACACTAGGTCCTTGCTGGTTATCTATTTTAAAAATAGATAACCTTGCTGGTTATCTATTTTAAATATATAAAACACACCCATTTAAAAAAAAAAAAAGTCCCAGCGTCCTCCTTGTGCTGCTGATACAAGGGCACACTCTGCTCTGGGTGCCCCCTTCTGGTGCCTCTCAAAACCTCCAATCCCTCATTTAGAAGAAGGGGTTAATGTCTCCCCATAGGACTGCTGTGGGAATGATATTCTGTGTGTGCATCCATGTATATGCATAAATATAGAAATAGACCTTTTACCTGTGTTCTGGAACTGGGCCCCTCCATTCTTGGATCACTGCCAGAGCTTTGAGCCACCATATCTGATGGAATCAGTTATTAGACCACCACCAGGCTTCAGTTTCCTGTGTCACGTTGAAATATTATTCACTCCTCTGTGCTTGGAACCCCCGGTGTCTAAAGCACTGGGTGGTTGTGACTCCCATTAGCGAGCTTCAGCCCACGCCTTCTTGTAGCCTCTTCTCTGTGGTAAAGATGCCTCACTTGGGGCAGAGCATCTCCTCCCTCATCTCCACGCCTCTGTCTTTGTTGCAGGCATCGCTTGCCTGCGCTTGGAGCCCAGTCTCCATGAAGCTTCCCCACCCACCCGTCAAGCCCTACCTGATTTCTCCAAACCTTTACCACACGTGAGGTTCTGCGCCACGTAATTCACCCTCTCTTTACATACCGCTGTTACCCTCTGCTGTCTGTGTCGTGACTGTGACCACTAGATTGTAGCTCCTCGGAGGATGAGGCCGTCTGCTCTTTGGTGTGGTCTCCGCACTGTCCGGCACTATGCTCAGCCCCTAGTAGGCAGGGTGGTTGTCTGGGGCAAGGAGCCTTTTACAGGACTGTCTGATGATGTGTCAACACAGACCAGTGGTGCCCAAGTTTGACAATCAATCATTAGAATTTCATGGTTTTGAAAATTATTAGAACCAGGTGGCGGGCGTCTTCATGGTGGAGCTTGGAATAATCAACCTTCTTGTCGAAACAGCAACTAACACTTGCTGAGCATGAGCCAGGGGCCACACATTATCTGATTTAAGGCTCACCACACCCTCCCACTCTGGACAGGAGGAAACTGAGGCTTAGGGAGGTTCATCTTCTACCCGTGTCACAAAGCTCACGCGGGTGCTGGATTTGAACCCAGACAGCTGCACCTTCTGGACACAACAGGGAGTCAGGGTCTCCCTCCCTATTTCCCCTGCGCTTTGACCCTTAAGATGTGAAGAGGTAGGAAAGATCAGGCAGTTGGTACAGGGGTCCTATGGACGTCAGACACCCAGAAAGCTTGACAACTTTCTACTCATTGGGATGATTGGCAAGTCACAATTTCCTAAAATATAAATAAATGGTAGAAATGTTGGAAATTAAGTTTACTGACTACATGACTATATGGTGTTGATGTAGAACTTTCATCTTGTAAACTGACCTTGTTTTATTCATTCCGTGTGTACGATTTTCACTTTATTTGAAGGTGTTAAGAGTCAGGTGTAAGTGTAGATTTGCTCCAGTTAATACTCAAGGGGCCAGAGGAAGGAGGCTTAAGAGAGCCAGGGCGTTTGTCCTTCGGCCCTGGCCACCCACGGGATGCCATATTGCACTTAAACATTGTAATAGTTTTTCCCAGTAAGTGCAATAGGTGTGATCGAGTAAAGGAACAGTGGAAAAGAGACATCGAAATGATTTTGTCGATGTTCCATATGTAGAAATAAATGTATTTCAAAAGTCAGTCTTCCAATTATACAACTTTCAAGTCTAACTAAGTAAAATCTTCCCGGGTAAAGGCGAAGCTTAAAGTGACCAGGATTTTTAAAGCAGCTCTTTCGTTTGTGGCGGGGGGAGGGGGTGTTGCGAATGTGTGGCTTTGTGTGTTTAGAGTTCTTAGGCGCGATGAGCTGGGAAGTGGCCCACGGAATATCGTAGGGAGGCTGCCAGGAGCGCCACAGCTTTTCAAATAGTTTCTGCCTCTAGCACAGTAAGTGAATCTTCAGGTAACAGTGACTTAGGTGGAAAAGGCAATATATTTTTTGTGCCTATAACTTCACATTAGTTGGAAAAAAAACTAGGATAGGGAAAGAAACTATGGAAAACCATAAGCACGTCTGCACAGCAGGATTTTGGTTTCTCAATGTGTAATGTTTCATCATGATGTTCTGAATGGGTGGCACACACTCCTTCCTTAGTTCTTTTTTGGCCAACCTCCTATATGCATCTCAGGGCATACCCCCTGTGTAATCCAAGAAACCACCTAAATCAATCTCTAATGAAAAGGAAAGGTCTGGAGTCTTTGTAAACATAGTATTTATATAGCAGTCAGAGCTTCCTAAAAGTTCTTATTTGGGGAGCAGTGTGACAAACAAAAACATCGGCTGTCTTCTAGGCTGAATATTTGTAATATTTTACAGCAGCTAATTTAACTCGAGGACACAGTTCTAATGAAAGAAGTCATAGGACAAAAAGGTAGAGCTGAAATACATATCTTCGGTGTCCTTGTAAGTCTGATAAACTGCCATGCTGTCCTAAGCTTCTGCAGAACAGAAAGTGAGGAGACCCATTGCAGAAAACTCAATTATACATAATGTCATTAAGCCTCCACCTTCACTTCTGATTGAGATATTTGCTGCAGGAGACAGTGAGAGCAGAAGCAAATGAAAAAAATAAATAAATGAAAGACCTGATCACATTATACATTTTGGTGGAAATGTAATTGCTTATAAGTTCACCTGAAGTTCTTGGGTACGTTCAAAGTCATGTGTAGCTGCTGACGATAAGAACAGAGCCATGGCCCACAGCATCCTCGTGAACTCTGAGTGTAACCCTCAGGTAGACGGGTACGGAAGTAAGAAGTGCGCTCGCCAGTGATGCTGGCATCGGCACGTACTGAGTAACCACAAACTCTCCTACGTATTGAAGTGGTCACTCTTTTTCTTGCCCTGTTTTTCCACCCAGAGATGTATTTCTGTAGATAACATGCACTGTTTACTTCTTTTTTTTAAATTGGTTTGCAATGGTGTGTTAGTTTCAGGTGTACAGCAAAGTGATTCAGTTATATGTACATATATATGTATATACACTTATATATATATATATTCTTTTTCCAATTTTTTTCCACTGTAGGTTATTATAAGATATTGAGTATGTTCCCTGTGCTATACAGTAGGTCCTTGTTGGTTATCTATTTTTTATATAGTAGTATGTAAATCTTAGTCGCAAACTCCTAATTTATCTCTCCCCCTGCCTTTCCCCTTTGGTAACCAAAACGTTGTTTTCTAGGTCCGTAAGTCTGTTTCTGTCTTATAAATAAGTTCATCTGTGTTGTTTTGGGTTTTTTTTAGATTCCACAATTAAGTGATATTATGTGATATTTGTCTTTCTCTGCCTGACTTACTTCCCTTAGTACGATCATCTCCACGTCCATCCATGTCCGTTTACTTCTTTTCCAAAGTGGTTTTGTAACTGCTTCTTTGAAAGCATGTCTCAATAGACAAGCTCATTAGGAAGGTTATGAAATCCCCTTTTCCAAGATGATGTATCCTGGAAAATGCTCTCATCTGTCAAGGATGATCTCAATGTGAGCATTTTGAAAGGATGACCATGCAGAAATGCCCTCTCTTGAGGTCATCATCTAGTGTCAGGACTGTGAAATGGAAACATCAGTGTACTTGTAAGACTTCATAACTCGGAGGCCCCACATAGCAGGCAGAGCTGGAGAAAGCAGCAGGACCCTTTTCTGACCCTTAATTAACTTCCAGGACTCTGCAGATTGCCACTGGCTCTTAAGCATCCCCGTACAGTTCTTAATTAATTCTAGCTGCCGGAGTTGCCCACCCTATATCACTGCAAGATAAGCCCTAGCTGAGGAGTGGGGTAATAGCCATCGTAAGCCCGTGGACCACATTTCCTCTCGTTTGATGCTGTGTCTTGAAGGCCATGGCGGTGGGGCGTTTCTGCCTCTGTGAGTAGGTCTGTTTCATTCCACACATCACAGGACCATAGTGTTGGGACAGAATGTCTCCCTGCTTTGTATGAACTATGGCTCGATGAAGAAATCAGTGATAACGCACCTCCAGAAAAATTAAGCGTATGTGTGCTCGCTATGGAAGAGATGTTCAGAGAAGCAGAAACTGCAGGTTGTGTCTCTAGTTCTGCATGTCACCTGCAGGGAGGGCATGTGTCCTGGAGAGCCTTGTGGGGTCCTCAGGGACATAGAACCTTTCATTGTCATAGAACTGCCATAACCTTTTATGTCTGGAAGGGCCGTGCTCAAAGGCTTTGAGAGTCATTAAGGTGATCCTTGCAACAAGCGTACTACTGCCACGTGCTTTGTACCGAGTTAAAAGGGGGGATATGGACTCTGTCTTGGGGCAACACATAATTTAACCTAACCGTGGTGATGAAAATAACATAAAATGCTGCATATGAGATCTGTAAAGAAAATTAAGTGGCGCATACTGACAGCTATAATGGAATTGGGTGTGGGGGGGGGAAGATCATTGGAAACTAGAGAAGAAAGCACACAGAAGAGGTAGGTTTGAGCTGAGTTGTAACAGATCAACTTGCAGGGCAAGGCCAGGAAGGGCCCCCCTGCTGAGCCACACCACACCCCCACGGAATTGGATCCTAGGAAGGCATAGAAGGCCACTGTTGTGCCCTTGTCTTGGACGTACGCCAATGTTGCTTCCATTCTCTCCTTTTTACTTCTTCCTTTCTCGTACCTTTCTTGGCCTTTCCCACTTGTTCCTTGGCACAGCTGGGCTCTTGCGCATCCTGGCAGATCCACAGAGCTCTCCTTCCTTCCCCTGTCTTCCTCTAGATCTGTTTTGTCTTCTCCTCAGCCTACAGTAGGATGCGTGTTGCAGGGTTCACCTTCCTGACCCCCACATCAGCAGAGTCTGGCCCTCCTGGGATGACAGAAGATGCTCTCTCCAGTGCTGTGGCCACGGCCATGTGTGTTGCTTATGCTTCCCGTGTGGCTGGTGCCCCCAGGGAGCCGAGCATCAGGGATGGAGCCTTTGCCTTGTTTAGGGAGCTCGACTGAGCCTTGGGCTGACAGTCAGCAGCTTCTTTTGCCTCAGCCTTGTCTGCAACATCCTCCTTCCTCTAGAAAGGATGCAGGTCACAGACAGTAACCCTGGGAAACGGGGGCCACCTCCCAATTCATTCAGAGGCAGAGAAGGAAGCAGGGAAGGGAAGGAACCCAAGGTCATCCTAGAGAGCCTTGTGGGGTCCTCAGACACGTTCACGAAGGCATCTCCCAACTTACGTGCTGACACTTAACACTGCCGTCTCTGATGCAATGTCCACGTTTCAGCATTCATTACTATTCGATTTAGTGATTAATTATCAGGCATTACAGATTTCCACAGTGTTTTAAATCCAATAAAAGTTATTTTGGGGGGACCTGAGGTTTGGAGACCAGTTGTTAGATGTCACACCAAAAGCATGATCCATAAAAGAAATAAAGTCAAGAAAATAGACTTCATGGAAATTAAAAACGTTTGCTCTGGGGGAGATGATCCTAAAAGGATAAAAAGACTAGCTCTAGACTGAGAAAAAGATTTGCAACCCACATATTTGACAAAGGACTTGTATCTGGAAAATATAAAGGACTCTCAAACCTCAACAGTAGAAAGGCAAACAATCCAATTAGGAAATGGATAAAGACATGGAAGACACTTCACCAAAGAGGATACACGGAGGGCAAATAAACACATGAAAAGATACCATGATCAGCCATTAATAAAATGCAAATTAAGGTCATGAAGAGTTACACACACATAATAGAACAGCTAAAATAAAAAGTAGGGACAGTACCAAATGCTGGTTAGAATGTGGAGGGCTTGGATCTCTCATAAATTTCCAGAGAATGTAAAATGGGACCACGCCAGAAAAGAGTGTGGCGGTTTCTTAAAAAATTAAACATACCCTTAGCATACAACCCAGCAGTCACACTCCCGGGCATTCGTTACAGAGAAATGAAAACTTAAACTCTCCCAATAAAATGGTGCCTACGTCGTTTCAACTTCTGTTTCCTGGTTTTGATATTACACTACAGTTATGTAGTAACCATTGGTAACCACTGGGGAAAACTGAGGAGTAACCAGGACCTCTCTGAGCTATTTTTGCAGCTTCCTGTGAGCCTAGAAGTATTTCAAGATAAACAATTTTTCAGAAGTTATTTTTTGGTATAATTTAAAATTCAAAGGTATTGGTTACTAACATAATTATTTCTTAACTCACTGGTGATAATAATAATAAAGTTGACTTTTATGAATATACTGAAATCTCTTTCCCTGAGCATAAGTAAAAGCTGTAACAAGAAAATGCATGAAGGATTCGTTTCTGTAAAGAAAAGATGTCTGTGAGATGTTTTAGATAAATAACATACATATTATCATGGATAATAATAAGGCTTTATTATTATGGGTAATAATATCTATGAGATATTATGGGTAAAGCACCTAGAATAGTACTTAGAACTTAGCAAATACGCTGCACTTAACTTGTATTATTATTAATGTCATTTATTTCATATTATCTGGCATTCTTATTAATACTACTAAATTGAGAGCTTATGGTGATTTCACTAAAATAATTATGTAATCAAAATATTTTGAGCCAAAGTTTTTTCCTGCCCACACTTCTTCTTGGTAAAAATTCAAATCCCCTTTCAGAAGTCTTCTTTGCTGAAACAACAGTCTCTGACGATCGTGTGAAAGTTCATTCTGTCTTATGATGGAGATGTTAATATAGTTCCTCCAAGGGCATTAGATCTTTGTTGTTTGCATTTCAGTATTGACCCTTGAGTTTACTTTACTTTCAACTCTCTTGCCTTCTCTAAAATGTTTTGAGGCACTACTTCTAGTAGCATTAAGCATCTCATTTTCAGTTTAATCCCAAACCTTGTAGTTCTAAATAAAAAACTGAACCGCAGGCCCCCAAGGTTTTCATCTAATATCTGGTTCCTTAGGGCCAAGTCTCCGTTTTTTAAAGCATCAGCACGTTCTAAATACGCTTTTTGCTACTTCCTTTTAACATCTGACCTTGGTTCACTTAAACTAATTGTTATCCTTTCAGCAGATTGCGATCCTAAAAAAAAAAAAAAACAAATTACACTATAGAACATTGGTGGAATTTTTAAAATTCTGAGTTCAGTGCCCTCCATTGTAAACTGTGCCGCTTCAGTAGTACTCTATTTTTTTTTTTTAATAATTGAAGTATAGTTGATTTACAATGTTGTGTTAGCTTCTGGTATACATCAAAGTGATTCAGTTATACATACATATTCTATTTCATATTCTTTTCCATTATGGTTTATCACAGGATATTGAATATAGTTCTCTGGGTCAGTAGTACTCTCTTAATCATGATAGTAATTTATTTAAAACCAAATAAAAGCGTATCATTTTTTAAAAACTTTTTAAAGAACCAAGCCTCAAAAACATCAAATTAATGTACACTTGTAATGTAGGAATCTTCTGATTTATAATTGTCACCTGTTCGTTCACTAATACTTACAGAGCTCCGCCTGTGTGCCGGGTGGATGCTGGGCACCAAGGGTGCGCAGAGGCTCAGCTCCGCCCCTTGGGGCTCCTGGTAGGGGAGGAGACTGGCCTTCATGCTCAAATGCCCTGTGCATGGCATACATCGTACTGATTACATGACAGCTGTAGGGCACTTAATGTGTATAAGCTCCTTACCTGCTCTCTTAACTGACATTCATTGGTTTGAATACTGAAAGCAATGCTGTTAAGTAATTTAAATTATTAGAGTATTCCAATTGGATAAATTAAAAACCACATTCAGTAACTGGCCTGTGGCCACACGCTTAGGAATCAGTCAGAGCTGGGATTCCAAGCCCAGTCTTCTGGTCCTAGATCCCATGCTCTTTCCTCTTCTGCACCCTGTGTTGGGAGCCAAGACTGAAGGTGAATTCAGAGTTCCCCCAACTGTGAAATGCAAGCAGCAGGTGCACTTGCAGGTGGCTTTTAGGAGGTCCACTCATGAGGAATAAACAGTGCTGATATGCAGGGTGAGGAAGTGACTGCCTGTCCAGTTGGTTCTTTTGGTCCTTTGATTGATTCATCCATGAGCCTGTGTTTGGGGCTAGAGCATCTTTCTCTCCCGAGGAAGAAGAGGCCTCGGGCTCAGAATGTGGCTAAGCAGCACTGCCAGGCAGGATTGATATCGTTGTTGTGAGTTTGTGGCCTTTACTTTTTCTGTTATCTTTACCCGTGGTGTGTGTTTTGGCCTTCCACTTACTGAAGTGATATGAAATCTCATTTCCAAATGAACATTTAAATATATAATACTTTAAATAAGTAAATTAGAGGGAAGAGGTGAGAAGACAGGGGAAATAGCGAAGGCGGGACCCAGGGACTGAGACTTGGGACGAGCTCGTGGAGCTACTCTGTCAACCCCACGTGCCTTCGGGAGTTTTGTTTCATCTTCTCCTCCACCCACCTGCAACTTCCCAAACCAAAAGCATCTTCAGAAGATGATGAGAGTTTGTAGGGAGCACATGCAGATGAATAAAGCATTCCACCCAAGGTCTGTGGTAAGATGATTTTAGCCACTAATGTTTGATCTGCTTTGAGAGATGAGCTAGTCCTTTCGGGGTTCCCTCTCTCGGGAGGGGTGATAGCATATGGAAACTTCCACCAAGATTCCCGCCCTGCCTGGTGCAGCCTCACTGTTTCAACTTTGTTTTCAGTCTCCTCCTCACACCCAGATTCTAAGGCTCAGAGCCAAGACTTGTGTCACAAGAAGTCTCTGGACACCTAGGGTGATGGTGTCCCCAGATTTTTTTATTAATTTTTATTGGAATATAGTTGCTTTACAATGCTGTGTTAGTTTCCGCTGTACAGCAAAGTGAATCAGCTATACGTATATAAATATTCCCTCTTTCTTAGATTTCCTTCCCGTTTAGGTCACCACAGAGCACTGAGTAGAGTTCCCTGTGCTGTACAGTAGGTTCTCATTGGTTATCTGTTTTATACATACTAGTGTGTATATGTCAATCCCAATCTCCCATTTCATCCCACCACCACCCCTGCCCCCCTTGGTAGCCATAAGTTTGTTTTCTACGTCTGTGACTCTATTTCTGCTTTGCAAATAAGTTCATCTGTACTATTTTTCTAGATTCCACATATAAGCAATGTTGTATGATATTTGTTTTTCTCTTTCTGACTTACTTCACTCTGTAAGACAATCTCTGGGTCCATCCACGTCTCTGCAAATGGCACTATTTCGTTCCTTTTTATGGCTGAGTAGTATTCC
Source organism: Grampus griseus (assembly GCF_964374135.1). Taxonomy (NCBI): domain Eukaryota; kingdom Metazoa; phylum Chordata; class Mammalia; order Artiodactyla; family Delphinidae; genus Grampus; species Grampus griseus. The sequence continues at coordinate 30,475,701 of NC_139006.1, read as the reverse complement.
ATTGTATAAATGTACCGCATCTCCTTTATCCATTCCTCTGTTGATGGGCATTTAGGCTGCTTCCATGTCCTGGCTATTGTAAATAGTACAGCAATGAACATTGCGGTGCCTGCATCCTTTCAAATTATGGTTTTCTCCAGATATATGCCCAGGAGTGGGATTTCCGGGTCATATGGTAGCTCTATTTTTAGTTTTTTAGGGAACCGCCATACCCAACTTTCAATAAGAAATGACATTTGTGCAAACATCAGTCAATAAAGGAAAGCAGCTATGACTCCAATTTCAAAATATGTTGTAATTTTCAATAAGAATGTTTGCTTCTAAGAAAAGTTAAACTTTCTGACAGAATACATTGAGATGTTAATTATTCTTCACTAAACTGTTAGAAAAGGTATTTCTAACCTTGATTTCCTAATTTCTAAAATACTCCTCCCTTCTAAATTTTTACCGTGAATCTCGTGTCTCGGGTCCTGCAGGAAGAGCCTGGGAACGGTGCCGATAGGTTTTATAAATGAATAGATGTCAAAGAGAGAGTCACAAACCTCTCATTAAAATTCCTTTTTCGGCTATACTTGTTCTTTCCAAGGCTGTTATGTCTAAAAAAGTGTCCTTAGATTTTCAGCCACATTTGATGGAGCGTCTGTGCTGTGATTTGTGAGATGAGGACATTTTAAAACTCACAGCTCTCCAAGAAATACCATGGAAAAGATGTTTGTTTTTTAACAGAAAGGAAAGAACAAAACAATAATCGCCCCATTTCTAAATGCTGTATAGAATCCGTGGAGGGAAAACATAGAGGAAAACAATGGAAAGGACACTGTCAGGGTGACGCTAACAAAAATTGACAGCAAAGTCAGTAAGGATTTACTGTCATCGAAGTCTGAAGCTCTAATGTTAGAACAGCAGTAATTGCTAGCGCTGACTGAGCACTTCCTGTTTACCTGGTGCATTGCACGTGTCAAGTCTCTAGGTCCTTGAGACCGCCCTGTTGTCAGTAGGGAGACTTGCTATGTTTTCAAATAGGGACATGGCAGGTGCCCACGTGCTTTTTTAAAAGCTTACCCTAGGAGAAGTGTATAAACCACAGGGAGGTGAAGTGACCAGGTAGGAAGCTACTGCAGTAATGCAGACCAGGAGTGAGTGGAAGTCAGCTTCTCTGGCTAGTCCCAGAAGGAAAGGAGGAGCTTGCTTTCTGCAAAAGCATCCATTTGTTCTCGATGTTTCAAGGATTCCTTTTGCCAAAGGGGACCGTTGCTCATCTCTGAAGATCTGGGCACTGTTAGCACAGGCTCACCGACAAATCACTCTTCCAAGGCAGGTACAGAGGTAGAGGAAATTACAGCTCTCGAGTTGTATTAACATCTCAGACCCTGGCAGTATCTGCGTCTGAGGGGAAATGAAAATCCTTATCTCTCCGAAAGATGGTGGTGCTGTCTGAGGAAGGACTCAAACCCAGACTGATTTAGAGAGGCAGCACAGCAATTACATCAGTCGCATTCACCTGCCTTGAAAGCAGAGCAGTCCCCTTTTTGGTGGCCACCTGTGACAAGCCGCTCATTGGCATCACGATTTTGACACCCCATCTGATGACTGGGCCTCCTTGGGAGTGCCAGGGTAATGCAGTGAGGACAGGGCCAGGACCAAGTTCCAGGACCTTTGCAAAATTGCTTGATCTCATGATGTCCTGTGACTGTGATCAGAGATAGGCATGCCCAAATCAAAAAAGTAAACTTGGACCAAGATTTATGTAGTGAATATAAACATATAAACAGTGCTGTAAATCCCTTGCAGTGTAGCACCTCTGCTACCCCATCCTCCCTGCTCAAGAAGCAGCAGAGACCCTATCGGGACCATCTAGAAGGATGAGTCTGTACATGCAGCCTTTGACTTTCACACTGAGGAATATCCGTCTCAGGCCCCCTTCAGGGGACAAGTGCCAGGGGACAAGAGACTCCCCGAAACTCTCTGCTGCCTCCTCAGCATCAGTGGGTGAGAACATCCTCGTGAAACTGAAAGTGGGGTCCAGCTGCTCGCCGCTCAAAAACCAGTAAAGAGGCAAGGTTGCTGGAAAGGAAAGTTTGCTTTATTTCGGATGCCGGCAACTTGGGCAGGGTGAGGGTGGGGGACTCCTGTCCAAAGGCTGACTCCCCCGCAACTGACAATCAGTGGGCAAGAGGTTTCAGAGACGGAGGGAGGGGGCTACATGCAGAAACAGCACAGTCAGCCTTGACCGTCGTCTTGTTACTGGTCATCGGTGGTCTGACCAGAGTTATCTTGATTGCTTTAAGTACCGTTAATATTCAGTTCCAGGGTTGGTTTGTTCCCACTTCCTTGAGGCCAGTCCTCGGAATTGTGGCAGCTTATGTCATGGCTACAGTCTGGTCATAATGTAGTTAACTTCTTCCACCTGGTGGAGGTTTCAGTATCTATAAGACAGCTCACAGGAGATGGCTCAGAACATTACCTATAGCCCTTGAGGAGGAACTGAAGGTTCTTGACTTTGCTTAATGACTAAACTATTATTGTTTAGTCTTGTTGGACTGTTTTCCTTTGTTTCTCCATTTTCTCACTTCTCTGATTAAAGTTATTCTTTGGCTAAACTTTTTCTACAGACAAAAGGCAAGTGGAGGACATGGGGGGAAGGACCATAGGGTCCTGCTTGGTTTCACTCACGTGTGTGGGACAGGAGCTTCCAGGCCTGAGAAGGTAGACCAGATGGGAGGTGTCACTGGGCCCTGCTGAGCACAGCGGGTGTCACTAAGCTTCCTTCCAGGGAACAAAGGGAAGAGGAATGAATGCCAGGAAAGGGTTGACTATCCCCAAACAGCTACCCTCTGCCTCTTAAAATTAATGCTCGACTGAAACTCATACCAAATATATCAAAATAGCCCCCTTTCTTGTATAGATATTTTATTTATTTATTTATTTATTATTGATGTACAATATTATGTAATTTTCAGATGTATAATGTAGTGGTTCACAATTTTTAAAGGTTATGTTCCATTTATAGTTATTATAAAATATTGGCTGTATTCCCTGTGTTAAACAATATATTCTTGTAGCTTATTTATTTTATATCTAGTAGTTGGTACCTCTTTTTTTTTTTTTTTGGCTGCTTTTTTGGGTCTTCATTGCTGTGCATGGCTTTCTCTAGTTGTGGTGAGCGGGGGCTACTCTTCGTTGAGGTGTGCGGGCTTCAGTAGTTGTGGCTAGCGGGCTCTAGAGTGCAGGCTCGGTAGTTGTGGCGCATGGGCTTAGTTGCTGCGTCACGTGTGGGATCTTCCTGGACCAGGGCTTGAACCCATGTCCCCTGCATTAGTAGGCGGATTTTTAACCACTGAGCTACCGGAGAAGCCCTAGTTTGTACCTCTTAATCCCCTACCCTATCTTGCTCCCCACCTTCCCTGTCCCCACTGGTAACCACTAATTTGTTTTCTATATCAATGAGTCTGTTTCTTTTTTGTTGTATTCACTGGTTTGGTTTTTCTACATTTAAGTGATATCATACAATATTTGTCTTTCTCTGATTGACTTATTTCACTTAGCATAATACCCTCCAAGTCCATCCATGTTTTTGCAAATGGCAAAATTTCATTCTTTTTTGTGTCTGAATAGTGTTCCATTGTATATATGTACCACATCTTCTTTATCCATTCATCTGTTGATGGACACTTAGGTAGCTTCCATGTCTTTCCTACTGTAAATAATGCTGCTATGAACATTGAGGTACATGTATTGTGTCAAATTAGTGTTTTCATTTTAGGGGGATATATACCCAGGGGTGGAATCACTGGGTCATATGGTAGTTCTATTTTTAGTTTTTTGAGGAACCTCCATACTGTTCTCCACAGTGGCTGCACCAACTTACATTCCCACTAACAGTGTACAAGGGTTCCCTTTTCTCCGCACCCTCTCCAACATATGTTATTTGTGTTCTTTTTGATGATAGCCATTCTGACAGGTGTGAGGTGATATCTCATTGTAGTTTTAATTTGCATTTATCTGATGACTGGCGATGTAGAGCATCTTTTCATGTGCCTGTTGGCCATCTCTATGTCTTCTTTGGAAAAATGTCTATTCAGGTTTTCTGCTTCTTTTTCAATCGGGTGGTTTGCTTTTTTGATGTTGAGTTGTATGAGCTGTTTATGTATTTTGGGTATTAACCCTTTATTGGTCATATCATTTGCAAATATTTTCTCCCATTCTGTAGGTTTTCTTTTCATTTTGTTGATGGTTTCCTTTGCTGTGCATAAACTTACAAGTTTAACTAGGTCCCATTTGTTTGTTTTTGCTTTTATTTGCTTTGCTTTAAGAGACAGATCTAAACAAATATTGCTATGATTTATGTCAAAGAAAGTTCTGCCTGTGTTTTCATCCAGAGACTTTATGGTTTCCAGTCTTACATTAGGTCTGTAATCCATTTTGACAAAGCCACCTTACTATGCCTCAGTCTTCGTGATTCCGTGAGATATTGGCCTTGCCTGTGGAATGTTCAGCAACAACCCAGGCTTCGAAGTTACTGTTTCACCTCTTTTTCTCCACCACTGAGCTGAAGAGTATTTATTTTTCTCTCTGCCCACTTGATCAGTGGTTTTCAGACTTTTTTTCCTGCTTCAGTTCACTTGAGGGGTATGTCACATCATTAGCGGGAGCTTAGTACTGCAATGATTCTGAAGGTGGAAAGAAAAGGAGCTTTGAAATTGGGCAGATTTCCTGAAAAGCAGGTCTATTGAGGGTCCCTCCAGGGTGCACACGGCTTCACATCCCGGGAAAATCACTGTGCAGATGGCAAGAGAGCTGTGTGTCATCCAACAGGATTATTCCACAAAAAGTGGAAACCAAAAATGCCTGGCGACTTCTGACCCACGGCCAGGGCGACTTCAGAAAGCTGCGTGTGCAGTGTGATGCAGTCAGCACAAAGGCACGCGTCCTCGGCCAGCTAGGTGGTCAAGCACAAGGAGCACAGGGTTCAGAGCCGGGCAGCCCTGGGTCCAGGCCCCAGCCGTTCTGCTTCCCTGCTGCGTGGTTGCAGGCAATCCACTTCATGCCTTCTGATTCTACATTCCCTTCTCTATACGGTAGAAATAAAGACTTGCCTGGTAGAACTTCAAAGATGCCATAAGCATATATTATTCATATAAGACATTGCTGTGAAAAGTCACTCATTCAGAGTAATATCCAACAGAATAAAAAACATTTTTAAGCTCAGTCAAATGTCAGGGTACAAATGTTTCTGGGCACTAAAACATCACATAATATTTTAGGGTCTAAACCTCAAGTCCATTATCACATACGAAAGAGACGTTAGGTAAAGGAAGGCAATATGGCAACTGTTGCCTAGAGCATCACCAGCTGAATCCTGCAAAATAGAAATTACATTTGGAATTGAATTACATTGTACTGAAACATGGCCATTTGAAGTCCTGAGATTAATTAGCAAGTTCCTTAAAGATATCAGCGTGTTGGCATTTCGATTTCAGTTTGTTTAGAAATAACAGTGCCTGGGTCAAGGTTCTTGTTTCACCCAGCCTTCACCTCTCTTGCCCTTGAAGGCTCACACACTCCCTTTGGCTGCCTCTGTCCGGGACATTGATGATGACAGTGACTGGTGGCCACCGCTACCTTTGGCCCCGAGCTGCCAGGGCCACCTTCCCATCGACACTCCACCCTGCGGCCTGTCAGGCAAGCGTAGGTGGCTTTAGTGCAATAGCAATAAATAGTTTATATAGACCAAATAAAATGCAGCGTTGGAAGAACCCAAAGAGGTGTATGGCTAGAAAACAAAGAAGTTCAGAGACTTTGCACGCCCCAGTGAGGGCATCTTCCTTCTTTTTGCGTGATGATTTTAGTCATTTTACGTGCACAGTTTTATTCATATGAGAAAGGGAGGAAAACTTCGATTTCAGAAGCTTCTAAAAACAACTCGACCCTGCACTGCCTGAGAACACACCGTGCACTAGATACAGCCTTGACCTGCATCCCGTCCTTCCCGGCAGCTTTTCTGTTGAATAGGGTTTGGGGTTTTTTTCTCCTTTTTTAATATCTGGGAGCTGTGACATTTTTAACTGACTGCAGCATTTTGGAGTAACATTCTCTTGAGGTGGGCAACTGCGACGTATAATTATATCCTGTGGGAAATGATGGTGGTGTGAGGGGTAGGAAGGAGGTTACTGAATCACAAAAACATGTTTCCTGTTCAGAAAAAAATGGCCGCGTGTGAGATGTTCCACATCCTTCTTCTCTGTGCCCAGGGAGCGTGCAGCATCTTTACGTGGAGCCATTGGTATTCGCTGGACCTTAGCCTGCTTTCATTTTTATTGTTTTGGAGACTTATTACTCTTGCAGAGCGGTTCCCCGGTTTGCTGCCTTTTCTCGGTATATATGAGCTAAGGTAGTCAGAGGAAACACTTTAATTACATTTTAAGCAGAGTCAAAGCCTAAGTCTGTTTATGAAAATTCTAACAGACGGTGCAGTGAGACCATTAACTTCAATCCCCAAAATAACATAAAGTGGTTTTTTTCATAATAAAAAGTCCATAGTTGGTGTGTTAAATTGTATCTGCATATTAAAAATCTGCCCTGAACGCTAAATATTGCCTAAATGTGCGTATTGTATTTAAAAATCCCTCCTGTGAAAAGCATCCTTGGAGCATGGGCCGTTGTCGTGTCTCCCAAGCTGGTCCTTACGCAGTTGCTCCGAGGATGGGGCATCTTCAGCTGCAAAGAAACGCCTGTGCTGTGGTTGAATCGGATTTTAACCATTACCTGCTCATAACTTTTGTCAAGCAAAAACTGGAGAGGTTAAGGAGGAATTGGAGGTTGTACTAAAACGTGAACTTAAGGGTGGGGGAGATGTTAGGAGTAGGTAAGCCAGGTATCCCCCGAGCGGCCAGAATTCATGTGCTCAGGAATCCTCTGAAGGAATTCCTTCAAGGACCCGAGCTCTCACTTTCTCAGCAACAGCAGGATTCAAAACCTGGTTGGCTTTCCTTCCAGTAAATGTGAGAGGAACAGCTCTTCTCTAGAGCCACATAAATGATGTGGTGATTACTTACTTCCCAGGAATACTGGTTCAGAGTACGAGTCTTCTGAAAGCATTCAGTAATTGAATTTATGCAGTTTTATTGGAACACATCCAGCTTTTGACCTTCTTGCAGATAAAAAAAGATAGCCAAAGAACCTTTTGTTCTTACCCCAAGAAAAATGCACAGCAGAAAATTGTCTGAAACGTTTGTTGATTTGCTTCATTTATTAAAAGATATTTAAAAGCCAGAAGGGCTGTGACATAGGACGTGGTAGAATGATTGTGTAGCAAAATTACTTAATTTTCCTCGGGCGCATTTCACTGGTGGGTTTATTAGTGACTACCTGTTCAGCTCATGGTCTGCAAAAAAGGAAAGGTGGTAGGTCACAGGGTCATCAGAGGAGGCTCAGTCCCTCGGGAAGACGAGGCCTGGAGGAAGAGCCACTTCTGCCTCTGGAGTCTCACGTCTGTGCCAGGCCTTGCTGTGGGCCACACAGGAAGTGGTATTCTATAGCCCTGATGACCTGCATTTCTGCCCTGATTGCTATTCTTGCTCAGAATTCCCAAGCCAGGGGCTTCCCCGGTGGCGCAGTGGTTGAGAGTCCACCTGCCGATGCAGGGGACACAGGTTCGAACCCTGGTCCAGAAAAATCCCACATGCAACGGAGCAACTAAGCCCATGTGTCACAACTACTGAGCCTGCACTTTAGAGCCTGTGAGCCACAACTACTGAAGCCCGTGCATCTAGAGCCTGTGTTCCACAACAAGAGAAGCCACCGCAGTGAGAAGCCCGCGCACCACAACAAAGAGTAGCCCCTGCTCGCCGCAATTAGAGGAAGCCTGCATGCAGTAACGATGATCCAACGCAGCCAATAAATAAAAAGAATTTCCAAGCCAGGAAGGCAGCCAGGGGCTCACTATGCAAAAGACGCATATGTCATGTCACGGCTTCTCTGAGTTGCCCAATGGCTCTAGAGCAATAGATAAAGTTTTATTTTCTAAGTAGAAATTTAAACAGTTGACTTTTGTCCTACTGCAGGCATAAGAGGGAATCTAAAGTCTAAGGTAAATATGTTCTCAGCTATTTTGAAAATGTATGCTAATGGAAAGCCATGACATTTAAAACTGGGTCTATCTTAGAAATGTTTTTAAATGACAATCTCCATAACAAAAGAAAACAAAGCCAGGTGATCAATCCAGAAAGCCCTTTCTTCCTCTCTCTGGGCTCCCCATTAGGTATATTACTTACTTTACAAGCCAAGGATAAGAACACATGGTCTTCATAATGCAAATGTATTCATGGGCATGTATTCATGGGGAGACTGGCTGTATAATTGGAAGCAAAACTGTGCCAGAAAATGCGAGACGGATCACCAGATCTGTAGAGAGTCAGGAAACTGTGGATGGTACCAGTCATCTGATCTTTTCCTTGAAGCAGCTTTTTGTTTTGTTTTGTTTTGATTTTGATTTTGTTTAAGAAAAATACATTCTGCCACTTAAACTGATTCACATAATTCCTGGATGGAAAGTTGGGGAGGCTCATGGCAAGAAATCCCACTTCTACTGTTGCTCTCCTGCTGTTGCTTCCCTGCAACGATCACATTATCCTAGGAGATAAGAAAATTTCCTATTTTGTGAAAGCAGTCGACAGTTAAGCAAAGTTTACTTGACATCTTTCATATTGTCTTGTTGCAAACCTTCATTTGGAGACAAGGAGATACGATCTAGGTTGGAAAACCTAGATTTAACTGTATCCCCTCCAAAGCCCCTGTCGGGAGGGGTGGTCCAGGAAGAGCAGTGGACTAAGGGTCAGAAAGCATTGAGGTCTGACTCACGCTGGTCTGCGATGATCTGGTTGGGGTCTTTGTCTGCAGCAGTAAAGCAGGCAGGTGGTCCGCCATGGCTGCTGCTCTCATGAATAGTAGTCAAGACGATGGACTCTTCATTCTGCTCATGTACTGATGCCCGTGGTCAGTGCTCAGAGATGGAGAGCATCGGCCCCACTCTCACAAAAACATGCAGAGGTCAAGTGCAGGGAGATTGGTTATCATCTCGTTGTTGATTTTGTCTGTTTTCTGGTCACCAGTTAATGAGAACAGTCAAATTAAAATAACGTTTTTTAGACTCGCAGACTTAGAGAACGAACTTATGGTTACCGGGGGGGGGGAGGGCATGCGGGAGAGGGATAGATTGGGAGTTAGGGATTGACATGTACACACTGCTACATTTAAAATAGATCACCAACAGGGACCTACTCTATAGCACAGGGAACTCTGCTCTACACTCTGTAATGACCTAAATGGGAAAAGAATCTGAAAAAGAATAGATATATACATGTGTGTATAACTGAATCACTTTGCTGTACACCTGAAACTAGCACAACATTGGTAATCAACTAGACTCCAATATAAAACAAAAGTTAATAAATTTTTTTAAAAACAACTGTTTTTAAAAGCAAGGGCTATTGGAATTCCTGTGTTCACCATAAATGCTAAAGAAACCCCGCTGTGATGTGGGTGCCTTCCCCCACGGAAAGCGTCTGTTTGTCAGGAATGGGAAGGAACTGGTGTGGCTCAGGGTGGCTTTGTCTCCGGTGACCCAGCAGGATCTCCTTGTACTAGTGGAGCAAGTGCCTCCTCCCTAATCCGTTGCTGACCCCCCTCCATCTGTCTGTCTGTCTCTCATCCTGTGGGGAGTCAACTAGTGGCCGTGGGTCTACTGGAAGACACCCAGGTCTTCTTCAGAGTCAGGTCCCTTTTTCATCTTCCCATGAAAATAGCAAAGTCTGGAAACTTTCACATGGGTGGAGAAGGCAGAGGGGAATGAAATTGTAATTACATCACGACAAACTCAAAGTATTAATAGAATTAAATTGTTATAAGGGAAGTCAAATAATAGTTATTACTCAACGGTAAAATAATTGTCATTCATAGAGTAACAAAGACACTTCAGAAAAAGAGGATGACTTTTAAATCCCTGAAACTATTTTAAATGCATATTTTATGGCAGAATAGACGTTACATGTCTAAATAAATCCTTTACCTATCCTATAACGGTCTTGTTCTAGATGGAATTAACTAACGATTTTCACTGTATTTTTATTAGCTTAATTTATTAATAATCCTGAAAATGTTTGTATTTGTTTTTGTCCTGCATTGCACAGTATCTTACCCTTCAGTTAGCAATGTATATTGTGAATCTGTTAATACAGCTCTAAGCGTGTAGTGCATCTGATCCTGGTCTGCCTCCATGGTTTTATTTCAAAATGATAAATACAATGTAAAAACTATTATGATAATGAAGTGTCAACAGTGACCATGACTAAGGTACCTTACTTTAAAATGGGCAATTGAATACTGTTGGTGGGAATGTAAGTTGGTGCAGCCACTATGGAAAACAGTATGGAGGTTCCTCAGAAAACTAAAAGTAGAATTACCATATGATCCAGCAATCCCACTCCTGGGCATATATCCGGACAAAACTACAATTCAAAAAGATACATGCACCCATATGTTCATAGCAGCACTATTCACAATAGCCAAGACATGGAAACAACCTAAATGTCCATCGACAGATGAATGGATGAAGAAGATGTTGTATAATATATATATACAAGGGAATAGTACTCAGCCATAAAAAGAACGAAATAATGCCATTTGCATCAACAGGGACGCAGCTAGGGATTATCACACTAAGTGGACTGGGCGTTTGGGGTTAGTAGATGCAAACTATTATATATAGACTGGATAAACAACAAGGTCCTGAGATAAACCATAATGGAAAAGAATAGAAAAAAGAATGCATATATATGTATAACTGAGTCACTTTGCTGTACAGCAGAAATTAACACATTATAAGTCAGCTATACTTCAATTTTAAAAAATAAATAATAAAATAAAATGGCAATTTAAAACTCTAACTCTTACGCTTGCAGTGTTATCATTTCCCTCTTGGATGTGATGAAATGGTGTGTCCTGATGTTCTGTTGTGTGGAATTAATAGTGCAAGGGGGACAGTCAGGACAGGGCTCTTTTCCAGCCAGTCTCTGTTGAGGGCCGAGCTGTAAGGTAACAGCAGCTTTAACACACGGCAGTTCACAGAAAGCACATGCACATTCTTTTTTAACATCTTTATTGGAGTATAATTGCTTTACAGTGGTGTGTTAGTTTCTGCTTTATAACAAAGTGAATCAGTTAAACATATACATATGTCCCCATATCTCCTCCCTCTTACATCTCCCTCCCACCCTCCCTATCCCACCCCTCTAGGCGATCACAAAGCACAGAGCTGATCTCCCTGTGCCATGTGGCTGCTTCCCACTAGCTATCGGTTTTACATTTGGTAGTGTATATATGTCCATGCCACTCTCTCACTTCGTCCCAGCTTACCCTTCCCCCTCCCTGTGTCCTCAAGTCCATTCTTTACATCTGCGTCTTTATTCCTGTCCTGCCCACAGGTTCTTCAGAATGGTTTTGTTTGTTTGTTTGTTTGTTTTTAGATTCCATATATATGTGTTAGCATACAGTTTTTGTTTTTCTCTTTCTGACTTACTTCACTCTGTTTGACAGACTCTAGGTCCATCCACCTCACTACAAATAACTCAATCTCGTTTCTTTTTATGGCTGAGTAATATTCCATTGTATATATGAAGCACGTGCACTTTTACAGACGGACATCATGAACCCTGCAGACAGTACCTGTGCAGGTCTCCAAGTACTCCAACTCCGCAGACCCCCACACTGCAGAAGTCAAGCTTTATTTGGGCATCAAAGCCCAGCAGACGGCCCCCAGACACTGCAGTCACTCATTCATTCAATGACTAATTATCGGACTCCTATCACGAAGCGTGGGCTCCACACCAACAAAAATGAGGACCACGCAGCCCCTGCCTGGGGACATCCACAGCCTGGGGCAGAGACGGTAGGGTATGCCCAGCACTGTGCACTGTGTGGTCGGGTCTGAGCTACCTGCAGGCGGCAGGGCTCCCCGTGGGGTCTGTGAGCAGGTGTGTCCCCACTCCGACCGCACTAAGGAGCAGCTCAGCTGATAAGACACAAGTGGACCCGTGAAAAGGAATAATGAATTGGTCCCATTGGACCGCAGACTGATTGCTCACTAGTGGCCATTGCCAGCAATGGCCAAGATGGCCAAGCGCTTTAGCGGGGGATGGAGAGTAGAGGAGTATAAAGGAGCTTCCGTTCTAAAGAGGGACCTTGGAAAGCCATGCTGGGGCATGTTTGAGGATGTGAGTTCCTGGTACCACATTCTCTGACCCCAGAGCATTTTAGAATGATGTTTCCACACACGTGATCTGCCTTTGTGTCTTCCGCCTGCTCTTCCCTCCTCTCCCAGTTGGTGCCAGGAAATATAAGAGTAGGTACAGAAAAGACAACAAAACAGTGTTACTAAATGCTTCTTGCTACCATCCTTCTTCCCAGTACCTCCTTGTAGCGTTGACTACGTGAAGGTGAAACAGGACGTGAACTAAAGTGGAAATTAAAATCCCAGCTTTTTTTTTCATTTGTCAACTGATAGCAGAGGACATTTTCATTATAACTTGAACAGAAAAATGTATATCTGACTAATAACATGAAGATTAAAGACCCTAGGCATAATAATGCCAAATCCTTAAATAAATGGACATCTAAGCTCCATTAAAAATGAAAACTCTGGCAGAAGTTCTTAGAGGATTTTAGGCTGGAAGTCGTGAAGTCTTAGCTTACCTACTTTCACAGATTTAACCAAAAATAACCTTCCTTCAGTTTGCAGTTGGGAAGAAAAATGATATCTTTATATCTCGTAGGAGAATATTGAAAGGATGTAATGTAATTAAGAAATTGAGAGAAATGTTAAATTTTCTGTAATAAATATTCAGGTGGGATGGGGATGAACACCCAACCATTTTCAGCGGATGGTACAGATAAATTGTGGGCTTACTCTTCAGCCCCCATCCGTGTTTGTGGCATTTTAACTAAAGGAAAACAACAAAAAACTAAATGAGATATTTAAGATATAAAGTAGTTTAATAATCCATTATTTCATTCCTGTGAATATTCTTTTCCTTCCTTGACCCTTGTACACTTTTTAAGAACACCCCCCAGTCGTTAAGATCCCTGTGTTTGTTTACCGCACGGAATTGTAACTCGTCACGTCACTTGTCTCTTTCTTCCAGAGCTTCTTTGAAGGGCAGTCTGCACCATGGGACTCTGCTAAGAAAGATGAAAACAGAATGAAGAACAGATATGGGAATATTATTGCATGTAAGTGTTGACAGCATCATCGTGCTGTGATGTAACTTTCTTCTCACATCTGCTGAGATCGACCACCAGCCTCATGCGGCAAGAATTTGCAGTGCAATTACTACCTTCATCCCGCTGGAAAAGCTGGTGTGATGCTCGTATTAGGGAAAGGAAAAACTACCTAAATACCCCCGCTATGTCCGTGTGTCTTGCTGTGGGGCTCCTTTTACTTTTAGATTGAAGGTTCGGGTAACCTGGGTAATGTTCAAATGCTGAGACAGAAAATGCATTTTGGAGGGAGTAAACATAACAGATCTAACGCTTCCCATCTGCTCCATGAGAAGGAATAGACATAATGATTCGAAGCACGCCCCGCTGCCAGGAGCTTCTCAGCAGACGTGAGCTCATTAATCCTCAGGACACTTGGGGTAGGGAGGTCAGTAATAGCCCCATTTTGAGGACAGGAAACTGAAACTCAGAAGTTAAATGGTAGTCCCTGTATCACAACACTCATTAGCAGAAGAGCTAGGATGATATCTCAGAAATTCTCAGTTCCTATGAAGAGGAATGGTCCCAATCCATAATGCCTCGGACGGCTTTTAAATCAAGCCCAACCTCATTAACGTTCCGTAACGATGCCGGGATGCCTGGTAGATTGATGAGCTTCCTTCTTCCATGGCTGAAGCCATCCATCCCCTGCATTAAACTGCTCAAAGCCACACGTGACTGCACCGAGGTACTGACAAGGTACTCACGGAATTAAAACCATCTCTAAAGATATGTAAATTTAAAAAACAACAATAATGTGAAATATAGAGCACCTAGCTCATCCTCCCTTATTACTTGTAAGAGAACAAACTTGAAAGGTTTGGTTACTCCAGCGGAGCTGTATATTATCTTTCTTGATTGTGGAAGTGCGGTTAGATTTTATCTGCCTGAGTTAACATTTTCTTGGTAGGACAGTTGAGCTTCTATAGCAGCGCCACCCAGTAGAATTTTCTGTGATTGTAGAAATGTTCTGTGTCTGTGCTGTCCGGTGCAGTAGCCCTCACCATACCAGCACTTGAAATGTGGCTGGTGTGACCGAGGAACTGAATTTTCTATTGTATTCAATTTTAATTATTTTTAATTTAGATCGTCCATGAGACAAGGGGCTCCCATATTGGATGGTGCAGACCTACAGTGTGTTTCATTTTTAAAAAGAAGTGTGTCGGGGTTTACATATAATATGAACCATCCCAACTGGGCCTGTGGCCTGTTTTCCCTTTGGCCACTCACAAAGCCAAACCACTGGTTCTGCAGATGGCAAGTGCTAGCTTCGGGAGTCTTGTGCATTCATTTACTTAGAGCTTCATTTTTAGAGAGAAGATGTTCCCCTGAGATCTAAGGCTTCATTGCCCCTCAGTGAATTCAGTCAACACTTGGCCCCCCCGAGGACCCCAGGGTGATGGGGACGATGTCCCTGCCCCGAGGACAGAGCAGCACAGGCAGATGAGAGACTGTGAGTCTGGTCTCTCTGCACCAGGACGCAGTCCGTTGGAGCTGTGTGTACAGTGCTGTGTGCTGCAGGGGCTCAGAGAAGGAAAGCATTATTTCCAGCCAGAGAGGGGTCATGGGAAGAGTCCGTTGGCCAATATAGATCCTCCCAAGTTCCTTCGTGTTCTCTGCGAGCCTGCTGAAGTTTCACACCCTCAGAAGAACCCAGATTTCTCAAAGTGGCTTATAGGAGCCTTCCCAGGGTTCCTTCAGCTCTGCCACTAATTCCAAGGAGGCCCACCGAGGTAAAATGGGCACTTCGCAGCCATGCCACCCACGCCAGGTGGAAGAGATGTCAGTGAGCCCTTGTCCTGCGGCCGCCATAGCCGAGGTGTGGGCCTCACACCGAGCATCTGGAGAGCAGCGTCCAGGGCTCTGGTTTGGGCTGTGCTCAGAGACCCGGCCTGCCTCTGTTCAGTGTGACCTTGACTCTGCTCCTTCCCAATGTGTAGTTTGACGGCTGCACTTGGTAGATGCTTGAGAAATAGTTTTGAATGCTTAAAGAAAAAGGTGATAAAAGCTAGCATTTGCTGAGCACTTGCTATGTGCTAGACACCCCTGTTACACCTGTTAAGCCCTTTACACCTGTTAACTCCCTCACTCCCTGTAATGATCCTGTGACATTGTTTATCTGTTTTACAGGAGAGGAAAACTGGGGCATAAAGAAGGTGAAAGGGTTACACAGTTAATAAGATGGGGACAAGATTCCAACCCAGGGGCAGCTCTTATAACCACCACCCAGTGGATGCTGGATAGTCAGTCCCCACCGACCATTAGCATCATTGCCTGCACAGGCCAGTGTCTGTGACAAGAGGCAGCTTGAGAAGACCTTCACCCCCCTCATCCCCATTCTTCATCTCCCCAGGCCACCTCCAAATAAATATACAAACTAAGTACAAAGAGTATACTCCCTGTTGAAGGCAGCTTCAAGCCAAGTCCTCCAGCCCCCAGGCTGACCCCCTGTGGCCCCCGTTCTGAAATTCTGGAACTGCCGCTGTTGTGGGCCTCCTGCAGAAATTCTTCTTCGATGGCTTCAGATCTGTTGCCTAAGAAAGATATTGGGGTCAGGGTCTAATTTATGTATTAATTGTTAGCCTATCATCACTAACCATCACTAGCTCAGAATGGGCGTCACCACCAAGATCATCTTCAACTCTCAAGACCCTGCACTTAGGACAGATTATTTCGTCGCCCTAGGCAGGCACTGGCTGTGGTCTGTGTGTCCAGCAGAATGTTGTCAGAGGTGGAGAAGGTTTAAATCTACCTCCCACCCCCATGAATGTACACTGTCTGTGGGCTGGACCAGACTAGGATGCACGTGAACTAATAGGACAATGTAAATGACTAAGGGAAAAGCCTTTGGGGGCAAAAGAGGAATTTAGGATTGGGAACTAGAAGACACAGTTCACAGTCTGTTTCACCATGTATTAGCCAAGTGACCATGGGAAACTCATGAACCTTCTCAATGTCCCAGTTTCCTAAAAAGCCAGCTATTGTGGAAATGAACTTAAACGCCACACAAAAACATCACTGATGGTTGTTACCTTTGAAAAATCACATCTTTCTTCTCTGTTACTCCTTACCCTTCCTCAGCTTAGTGGACTCAGTAGGTCATTTAAAATGGAAAAACAAAAGCAGCATTTGGAAGTCTCAGGTTGGAAATGATGAACTTGTGGATAATTGCAGGCGCTACATTGCTCCCTAATTGTCAGCAGGATTCTGCACAGCGACCCGCTTATCACGGGCTGTGACCATGGGCTCTATTTCTGGAGAGTTTGCCTTTATTCCTGATAAATCCCAGAGGGGGTGGATTTTCCAGCTCTCACCTGCCTCCACCTCACCTGTTGGGCTCTTTCAGTGTTTCTTCCATCAGCTTGCGTTGTTTTTGTGCTTTTGTAGGGACAATGTCAGAAAGATGTCCTGTGCCCAGGCAGCTCTGTCCAGTCTCCTGATCTTACCCCTCAGCTGCCGTGGCATTCTGAAGGCTTTCCCCGCACACACGTTGTCTTTTTTTATGTATTTTTAAAGTAAAAATTGTCTATATTTAAGGTGTACAACATGATGCTTGATATAGATAAATAGCGAAATGATTACGATAGCCAAGCTAATGAAAGTACCTTCCCCTCACGTAGTTGTCATTTTTTATGTGTGGTGAGAACACCTGAAATCTACTCTCCTAGCAAGTTTCTGGATTCAATACAGTATAGTTAACCATCGTCATCATAGTGTACATTCAATCTCGAGACTTAGTCATCCTATGTAACTGCCACTTCATACCCTTTGACCAACACCCCCCCATTTTACCCCTTCCCCTCGCACGCTCCTCGTAACCACCCTTCCACTCTCTGCTTCTATGAGTTTGACTTCTTTTAGATTCCATGTACAAATGAGATCATGCAGTGTTTTTCTTTCTGTGTCTGGTTTATTTCACTCAGCATAAGGTCCTAAAAGTTCATCCATGTCGTTGCAAATGGTTACCTTTTCCTCCAGTTTTCTATTGCTTTCTAAAATCCCTCTAGAACTGTCTGTGGTTGTTTATATAATTGTCTATAACGGTCTATGCTGACATATTCTGAGACATCAGCCACTTAGGCCACCTACCAAACAATTATTAATGCTCTTAAAATAGGGTGTGCAAATCCTTAGATGCCACCAGCAGCTACATAGCAGGAGTTTGATACCACGTGTGGCTTTTGCAGAAATACCACTACTGCCGGCTGGCTTCAATACCAGAACTACCCTGATGCCAGCCCATGCCAAGTCTGGTGTTAGAACTCACAGCCTGAGTGCTGTTTCTCTAGGGGGGCCCCCATCCAGCATGAGCTCCCCAGTAGGGTCTGATGAAGCCACTGCAGTGCTCAGCACCCCTCTGAGAATCACCATCTGGAGCTGCTTCATTTGAGACTGTACGTCTTTAGTTATGGCACCGAAAATGAATCTTTGATATCGTTAAAGTTGTAGAAGGATTTCAGGCATAAAAATACTTATCTAAATCACCCTAATGTATACACTCATACTGGTTGTTTCTTTAAAGGCATGGAGAAAACTATTACATCTCCCTTCCCCACTAAGAAATTCAGCAATTGTGGAAAAATCAGTTTCCCTGACTGGAAAGCCCACTTCAGGGAGTCTAGGCTTTGGGAATAGCACCACTAACTACAATGAGGAACTGGGGGATTCAATGAACAATGAACATGTCCTAGAGATTCTTGTTAGTGCTTTTCAGAGAACATAAGAAGTGCTTTAATGATCACATTCGTAGTTTTGCAACAGTGTTTGCATATAAAATGGTTTTAATGGTGCTTAAAAACTGTTTATTGGCTGTTGTTCTTAAGTAAGGTGAACTTTTCCCTCAGTTACACCATAAATTTGCTGAGCTAGCCCTTTGCAAATATAAACAAATACCCCGTCCACTATTAACAGACACATACACACACACACACACACATACACATACACATACACACACACACACACACACACACACACACACACGCATAGCCCCCCTGATAGTCTCAGCAGTTCTTAATTGTAATTAACAATTACAGTTGAGAGAATAAGTTGCAAGTCAGACAAAAAGAATGAAACTCTGCCATTTGCAACCACATGGATAGACCTAGAGGGTATTCCACTAAGTGAAATAAGTCAGACAGAGAAAGGAAAATGCTGTATGTTACCACTTATATGTGGAATCTAAAAAATAAAACAAACAAATGAATATAACAAAACAGAAACAGACTCACAGATACAGAGAACAACTAGTGGTTACTAGTGGGGAGAGGGAAAGGGAGAGGGAATTGAGAGGTACAAACTACTATGTATAAGATAAATAAACTACAAGGATGTCATGTACAGCACAGGGAATATAGCCAGTATTTTATAATAACCTTAAATGGAGTATAATCTGTAAAAATATTGAATCACTATCACTATTTTATACACCTGAAACTAATATAATATTGTAAATCAACTATACTTCCACTGAATAGGTAGATGTTAGATAGATAGATGGATAGATAGATAGACAGATGCAAACCAGGGCCTGACGCAGCTGAGGAAGGGAGCCCGGTCCAGGCGGAGGCCCTGAGGCAGGGACAGCCAGCCCGGGTCAGCGTGGCGTCGGGGACAGTAAGGACCTCGTATAGCTGGAGCAGAGGGGGCGCCATCCAGGGGAGAGACCGGAATTGTGAAGACCCTGGGGGACGGCAGTGAGCCAACACAGACTCAGCCTCTACACTCGGGAAGTTGACATCTCCTTTGAGAGGAAGAGAGACTTGATTATACAAATAAATGAAATAAAAATGAAGTGAAAGTCAAGGGCCATAAGGAGAGGAGCGCAGTCCTGCAAGAGCCTGTACGTGGGAGCTGACTGATTCCGGAGGATGTGGAATGAAGACAGCTGACCCAGGGGCTAGAGCAGGGGTGTGCAGACATGCGGGAATCCATAGTTTGAGGAGGGGAAGGAAGGCGGGGTGGCCAGAGCTGGGAGAGGTGGAAGGGGGAGGGGGGCCCCGAGAGAGAAGGGGGTGGGAGCCAGGCCTGCAGGGCCTTCTGGGGCAGATTCAGTGTCTTAGTCTTTATTATTAAGAACAAAGGACACCTCATTAAAGAGTTGGGAGGGAGGGTTAATCTAATTTACATCTGGAAAGATTAGTCTAACTGCAGTAAAGAGTGAATCAGAAGGGGACCCTAGCTAAAAGATTCTCTCTTGGCCCAGGTGACAAGTGATGGTAATGTGTACTAAAAAGTAACAGATGGATTCAAGGAAGACACAGGGTCAGAGGTGACTCCTGTGTTTCTGACTTGGGTGGATGGAGGATGGACGGCGGACAGACAGACAGACGGAAGGACGGGCTGTTTACGAGATGGGTAACACTGGAAGGGAACCAGACTTGGAGCTCAGGGGTGGCAGTGAGGTCGGCGGTAGCAGGGAAAGCTTGTGAGTTGAATCCGGGGATATACTGAGACGCCTTTGAAACATTCAGATGGGATGTCAAGTAGGCACTTATGTGGACAGCTCTGGAACCCAAAAGAGATGTAAATTTGTGAATCTCGGGGCACATCAGTGGTGGTCGTGAGGTTCTCTGTAGAGGGAGCATGGAGGGCGTCAAGGGCCTAGCACCCAGCCTGGAGGGGCTTTAAAAATGAGAAATACTGGGGCTTCCCTGGTGGCACAGTGGCTGAGAGTCCGCCTGCCGATGCAGGGGACGCGGGTTCGTGCCCCAGTCCGGGAGGATCCCACATGCCGCGGAGCGGCTGGGCCGTGAGCCATGGCCACTGAGCCTGCGCGTCTGGAGCCTGTGCTCCGCAACGGGAGAGGCCACAACAGTGAGAGGCCCATGTACTGCAGAAAAAAAAAAAAAAAGAGAGAAATACTGAGACAAAACCGCTTAGCATGTGCAAAGGAGCACATGTCATGGAGGGGAGGGCCACGCAGGGCATCCTGCCGGGCATCTAGTACAATGAAGACGGTGATGTAACAAGGTGAGGAGCAGCCGTGAAACTGCCAAGAGCTGCTTGGAATGAGTAGGGGAGGGGCGAGGGGGTACGGCCTTGACCGTGAGGACCCACGACTCTTACATGAAGGGAGGCCCTTCTGAGGTCTGGTGTCCGTCTGGACTCAGGGTGTCCGTGCTTAGTGAGGCGACTAAGAAGACAGTGTGAGCTGTGACCCGGTCTGTCCCACCCAAGTCTTCTCACCAACTACCCCGTCTCCGTGGCCCGGGCTGAGGGCTGCCGGTCCCCAGGACTTTGTCTTAAAGCAAGGTGCTTCTTTCTGCTAACTGAGCACCCGTGTCACTTCTGAGGGATGTACTACTGTCGTGATCCAGGTTAGGTATAAAGGCAGGCGAAGGCGGGAGAGAGGGGGACGGCGTGAGTGTAGGGGCAAGATGCCCTGGGAGAGGGAGCTTCCTGCATCAAAACTCCGGCAGACGAGAGCAAGACAGAAACATATCCCACAATATGTGCAGGAAAGAAAAGGGTAAATTCTAGAAAAATCAGGCAAAATAAAATAAGAGTCAGGGGATCTGCCAGGAATCTGAAAATAAAGAGTAGGCGTCTCTGACAAAGGGTCCAGGTAAAAAAGTCAGAAACAAGGCAGGACTAAGAAGTTGGTGACACAAAACCAGCAGCAGGAGTGAAGCTTAGCACAGAGCCAGCCAGCGCTCAACTGAAAGCTCCTTCTTGCTTCTTGCTCAGAAGCTGCCTGGCTGGGCCTGAGCCCACCCTCCATCCCCACCTCCGTGGACAGCGGCAGGGACCCCAGGCTGGAGCAGTGGGGAGAGGTGCAGGACGCCCAGCACTTCCTGTCGGTTACCTTGGCCCCTCTGCCTCTTGTACCTTGAAACCAGTGCAGACCAGCCCTTGGCAAGATGTAACCACAGGAAGAGCAAGGCTGTTATTTGAAGCAATCAATTATAATTAAAATTAATTTTGAGTCTCCTGTCGGTGGACAAATGTTACATACATCACTGTGATTCCAGTTTGCCTTAAATATGTCATCAATATTCAGCAGAAAGGGAGAATTGGTTAGAGATGAAAGATTATCAGTGACAGGCTCCATTTCTGCTGCTATAATAATATCTAATCGCTTACAGTTTCCGACTGCAAGGCTGTGACCCAGATCCATCGTGTTTAATGTGAAAATGATGTTAAAATATTTGAAGCTATGTAGATGTATTTTAAACATAACGTTATTTGATAAAAAGGGCATAAATAACATGTTTCAGGGACTGAGGGACCTGCTTTAAATCTCTAATTACCCCACCTCTAATGTGTGAAGACAGTCATACACACACACACACACACACACACACACACACACACACATGCATGCATATATACACACCCACACGTAAATACATACATATATACAAACATACATACATGTACACATACATGTATGTGCATATACACAGAGACATAGTTATATACATACATGTGTACATACATATATACACACACGTAAATACATACTTATATAAATACATGCATATATGTATACATACGTGCATATGTATATACACACACCATAAACACATGCATAAATACACACATGCAGACATACGTTTGGAAAAGTCCCAGCCGATTATAACTTCTCAGCATTAAGCAATGGTTTGTTATGACCAGGTCTTTATGGGCCTGTTTCTTAACCAAAAATACGATTTTTGCCCTATTTCATGTAGTAAGGGCTTTTTTGAAAGAAATTGGAGGAATAGCAACGTACCTTTAATGCAGATTGAGTTTCTCAAAATGGCAGAGTTTATTACCCTCCTGGATGGCGTAGCATTGAGTTGTGATTATTATATAAACATTAATTGAGGTTTGATCATATTCCATTCATCCATGGCTAAATAGGTTTCTTTTTCCAATTATAAAAACAATTCATACACATTAAAGAAAATGTGTGCAGTGAAGAAAAGAGGGGGGAAATTGTCCAGGACCACACCAAACAAATTCAAACCCTGCTAACATTTTATTTCTATTTCCTTCAAATCTCTTTTCTCTATGCCTTGAAGTTGTTGGCTTTATTTTATAAAATAAAAATAGATTTATTGTTTTCTTTCTGATTCCTAAGACAGTATAAGTATGTAGACAATTAAAGTGGTACATAAAATCATAAATGGAAAAGTCCATATCCCTCCAGATTCTGCCACCCAGCAGAAGCCCCATCCCTTCAGTTGCCCAGTGCCTTCCTAGACACATATCCAAATGCGTTCGATTATTTCATATAAACAGACTCTTAGGAGACTTGCTGCTTTGTAACCTGCTCTCCTTCACTTACAGTATGTCACAGAGATCTTTCCAAGTAAAGAAATTAAAAGTCTAGTAACCCTTTGTAATGATCGTTTCAGATTCCATTGTTTTATAAGATCACTGTTGATCAGTTCCCTGCTGAAATCATTGAATGATTTAAACTGGGTGGGGAGAAAATAAATTGTGTTTTAGGAAAGTAGCTCTCAGCATGGATTCACTGGAAAGGGGGCAGTCTGTAGGCAAAGATGAAACCGTTCAGGTGAGAAAAATTGTCAGGTCATGAAGTCACAGCAGTAATGATACAGGTGCCAGCTCACCTTTACTTAGTTCTAACTACGTACCAGACACTAATGCGTGACTTGTATTAACTCAGTCCTCACAGAAACGCTGCAAGGTAGGCACACTTTTATTTCCATTTTACAGTGGTAGAAACTGAGGCACGGAGGTTAAATAACTTGTCCAAGGTCACACAACTGGAAAGTGACAGAATTAGGATCAAACCCAGGGATTTTTACCCCAAAGCCTGTGATCTTAACCTCTGTACAACACTGTACAGAATCAGGGATGGAAAACAAAAGCTGCTGAGTGGATGCCAGGGGAATCAGATGAAGGAGTTGTTGAGACATATTCGGCCTATTTCCAGACCTTTTCCTGTTTCCTCTTTAAAACTAGCTAAACTCATCTTCCCCAAAAAGTGGGTGCGTGGAGTTTTCAGTTCCACTCTGCTCTGCTGGTCCCCAAACAAGCCTACTGGGCTCGTTGTGCTGTGAATTGCCGAACTCCAGCAAGGGTGTTGCTTTTATTTGTAGAAGAGAGTAATTTCCTTTTTTATTGTATTTTATTCCTTTTTTTTAGTTGATTTTCAGTGTTTCAGGTGTACGGCAAAGTGATTCAATTTTATGTATATATAAAACTGAATATATATAAATAGGTTATTACAAGATATTGAACATAGTTCCCTGTGCTATATAGTAGGTCCTTGTTGTCTATTTTATATATAGTAGTGTGTATCTGTTAATCCCCAACTCCTAATTTATCCCTCCTCCTCCGCTTTCCCCTTTGGTAACCATAAGTTTGTTTTTACCTCTGTGAGTCTATTCCTTTTTGTAAATAAGTTCATTTGTATCATTTTTTTAGATTCCACATACAAGCAATATCACATATTTGTCTTTCTCTGTCCGGCTTACTTCACTTAGTATGATAATCTCAAGGTCCATCCATGTTGCTGCAGATGGCATTATTTCATTCTTTTTTATGGCTGAGTAATAGTCCATTGTGTGTGTGTGTGTGTGTGTGTGTGTGTGTGTGTGTGTGTGTATCTCCCACATCTTCTTAAGATCTAACTGTTCTATGTTCTTGAGAGAGAACTGTCCTATGTTGACATGTATTATCTCACTTGGTCTCCTCAACGTTCCTATGAAGGAACCACCATCATCACCCGCTTTTACAGATGAAGCTCAGCAGATTCAGATCTTGTCTAAGCTCACGATTGGTGGGATGGGTAGAGCCAGCACCTGAATCAGGGTCTCTGAGTACCAAAGCCCTGTTATTTTCATGCACTACCCAATGTGAACATGAAATGGCTTTGGAATAACCAAGAAAACACACCCATCCTAGGAGAGAAACAGGGACGACAGTTTATACCTCCAGAGTCAGGTCCTGTCAGCCTTACCCAGCTGTGTCTCCAAGAAACACCAAGTCCTTGCAGTCTTGACCGCTTGGTTTTCGTGGTCAGTAACTGACCTATTGTTAACCACAAATCCCACTGGATTTCCCAACCTTCATACCTGAGCAATCTAGTTCTCCAAGCTTCTTCCTCCCTTTGACCCAGTTGCTGGACTCTGGCCGACTTCCAGCTGGTCGGCCTCCAAAGCCAACTGGGAGGATGGGGTTCAGCCAGTGGGCAGCTGGCGTTTCTGTGGATCCTTTGCCTGAGTGACCCCGTATGTGCTTCAGGCCAGAAACATCCTCTGGGCATCTCCCTATAGTCATTTGATACTATTCAGCCCCAACAGAAGGCACTGAGCTTTTCTAAAAGAATGGTTGGTACATATTAGTCTTCTTAATTGGCATCAGATTCAAAGTGAATCAGATTTCAGGAAAATACGGCAGTGAGCCTCCATGTACTGCTTTATTTGCCTCCAACAATCTATATTTATTGCTTTTATAGTCACCTGAGATGAGGGCTTGATGTGAAAGAGGATGTCTGAGAATCCAGTTTCTGTTGCCAAGTCGTTCTCAGGTATCCGAGCAGCAGCTGGGAGTAGACTCTTGTGGCTGGAGGGGCGGATTCTCTTACTTCTTTTGCTTTTACTTTCACTGGCTCAGCGTGGAGGAGGGTGATACTTTCCTATTAATTTCACTGCTGTTTAGGATGGATGGTTTTCCCAACAGCCCACTGAGAGGCAGAGGATTAACTTGATAAGTGCTAACATCCCACCCAAGAAGGGCAGTTGTGCGAGGACCAGCCCCCCTCATTTCATGGCTGAGTAATATTCCACTGTACATATGTACCACATCTTCTTTATCCATTCTTCCTCCCAAGGGCATTTAGGTTGCTTCCAAGTCTAGGCCCTTGGAAACAAGGCAGCACTAAACGTTGGGGTGCATGTGTCTTGTCGATTGATGGTTTTCCCAAGATATACACCCACAAGTGGAATTGCCATATCCTCTGTAGCTCTAATTTTTAGATTTTTAAGGAAACTCCGTACTCTTCTCTCTGTGGGCTCAGCTCCTGCCCCCGTGTTCTCCTTCCTACCCGAGGGGGAGCCCACTCTCCCTGCTGAAATATCTGCCTGCCTGTCTCAGCTGACACTGACTCATCAGTACTCACACTTATGTCGTCACAGAAAGAAAGAACCTGCCTGTCTCAACTGACACTGACTCATCAGTACTCACACTTATGTGGTCACAGAAAGAAAGAACCTGCCTGTCTCAACTGGCGCTGACTCATCAGTACTCACACTTACGTGGTCACAGAAAGAAAGAACCTGCCTGTCTCAACTGACACTGACTCATCAGTACTCACACTTAGTTGTCACAGAAAGAAAGAACCTGCCTGTCTCAACTGACACTGACTCATCAGTACTCACACTTAGTTGTCACAGAAAGAAAGAACCTGCCTGTCTCAACTGACACTGACTCATCAGTACTCACACTTATGTCGTCACAGAAAGAAAGAACACCTCGTAGGCCTCATTTCAGTAATTCCCAAACATACCTACTCAGCACACTTTATAAAGTATGGCAGTTGTCCTCAAGGAGCAGGCCATATAGTCACTGCCTCTCCTTCATCGTGGAAGGGAACGAGCCCCTCTCAGGAGGAGACCAGCAGAAGGGACCCCACGGGCTATGAGACAGCAGGTCCTCGAGGTGCCCTTCCCACCTTGAAAGTACTGCTTCCTAGGAGCCCAGGGCTCGAGTGGAATGTGAGGAGGTGTCCTACGAGGAGGCATGGAGAAAGTGGGCTCTTCGTTTTTTTAAATTTTGGTAACAGACACACAACATAAAACTTAGCATCTTAACCATTCTTAAGTGTACCGTTCAGTGACATTAGGTTTCTTCTGCACCCATGAAACAAGAGCTCACTCTTCCCCACCATCCCAGCGCTTGCCAACCACTATCCCACTTGCTGCTTCCACGGATTTGACCACTCCAGATGCTTCATATAAGTGGGATCATACAGTATTTGCCCTTTTGTGTCTGAGCGTATTATCCTCAAGGTGGACTCTTGTATTTTTAAAGTGTGAAATATAGGTACAGAAAAGGGTATAATACATCCATATATGGGTTAATACATTGTTGTAAAGCAAACACTCGTAAAAGCACTAACCAAGTCCACAACCGGACCATGGCCAGCACCCAGGGAAGCCCCGGTGAGCCTCGCCTGAACACAACTTGCCCTTCTTCCGTCATATTCATTAGCCTAGGGAAGAGGTCATCCTTGGTGCCCATAGCCGTGTGTAGGGCAGAACCACGGCTGGGCTGTGAGAGGAGCCCTGCGGGTGGGCGCTGTGACCCTCATGAAGGACCCTTGTGGGGATGTTCTACGTGGTCTCTGACCACAAGGGGTCATACATAGTCTTGTAGAATCAACTTTAAAATACAGAAAGAGCATACAAATGAAGAGAAATAAAAACAGTCCAGTCTGCGTAGGAAATAGGCTTCATATGTGTCTTACAGGCTTCCATGTCATGCGGGAAGTGGAGCAATTAAATTTGGGGAAATAATATGTAAATGAGTTGTGTCCTTAGGGGGTCAGTAGTTCCAGTAAGAGCCAGTTTCCATTTCTTTGTAAATTCATTCCATGGCATATCCTGATTTAGATTATCTACTTATCTATCTATATCTATATACCTGCATAGATTGATTTATCTATCTAGATAACTAGATCTGGTTATAGATCTGCTGATAAATTCTCCTTGAACCAGTTGTAACATCTTCCTGCTTCCTTCATTAACTAAATAAAAATCTTTGACATTTGTCGCTCTTAAAAAAAAATGGAGAAATAGCAGTGAAGTTAAAAAAAAAAACCAGCTCTGTGGGGGGTTAGCTGATTGAATAGTAGACGATGTTGGGGAAATTCTTTATTTCAAAGGCTCTGTTGATGGGAGATGAGAGTGCAGCCTTGTCTGGGATCGAAGTCCCTAATGAGAACATTCCAGAACCACTTGAGAGGCCCAGTGGTGGTAGATCACAGGGACCTGGTGGCATTCATCCTGAGGTTCTCAGGGATATAAAGCATGAAAGAGGAGGGATTCTGACAAGGAGCACAACAGATCCTGAGATAGCCTTGCGTCTAAAGATTAGGAGGCTCGAATGTGCTGTCTGCCTTTTAAAGCACAGCCCAGGGAAAGTCAGGGAGAACAGGGAGTGAACCTAACCTCCTTCAGAGGAGCCGACTGAAAGCCCAGTGTGTGCAGAGGAGCCGTGGTTCGATTCTATTGTAGCATCTTTCATTCGGGAAGCTCAAATGGCTTTACCCGCAGAGCCGCTTCGAGCTCCCTCTGCAGTAGCCGTGTGTGCACTGGCTCTGCCAGCACGTGCGAAAGCGGTGACACGTCCCAGTGCCCCAAGAACCCGCCCCCCCCCCCACAACACGGGCAAACTCTGGACAGGGGCCTCTGGTGTTAAGCAAAATGGATTCTAGGAAACTAGTGCTTGGAGCAGGTCACCACGGGGAAAATTCCTGCCTGCCCGTGGGTCCTGGGTTGCTCTTGTCGGTTTGGGCAGCCAGTGTAAAGATGGTGAGAAGCAAAGCATGAGTGTGTGTCACCCAGCACGTCGTGATGACAGCAGCTGGCGTTATCCATCACTCGCTGTACACTGGGCTCTCTGCTCATCTCTTCCTGTGTGTTATGTTCACGCTCACCGTAACCCCATGGGGAGGCACTGTGAATCCCTATTTTGCAGTTCAGGAAAGGAAAGCCCAGAGAGACGAAGCAACTCGCCCGAAATCACAAGTGAGGGGTTCCAACCGGCACCCCTGACCCCAGAGCCCACACGCGGGACCACTGCCCGCACATGTTCTCCCTGAGCAGAGCAGGGAGACACGGCTTCCTCCAGGCTTCGCCCGTGTCCCACCCACTTTATCCCCACTCTCCAGGTAAATGTACTGAGCCCAGGCTAATCGTAAGGCACAGACAGGAAACGATACGACCGTCTGTCCGGAACTGGAGTGAGAAGCCCCATCAATGAAGGAGAGTTAGAAGCTCGACACGGATCTCCCTCTAGCCCCACTGTTGGACACAGAACATTCCTCCAAGGAGGACTGAACCAGAGGGATCAGCTGAAACGCTGGCTCTCACTCAGCACGTCAAGCCAAGGAACGGGTTCAAATCGACAGTTCGTCCAGTGACCTTGGGTCAGATGGTCTGTCACCTGCAGGCTCCCTGGCTCTTGCCTCAGTCTGGGGGTATCATTTCTCACCCACTAACCCAAATGAAATGTTGGCAGTTTAGAGGCAGGAGCTCCCACTGCCCTGCGTCAGGGGAAGAGTGGTTTGCAAAGTGCTCTCCCCAGACCACCTCTCAGAGACCACACTCCTTCCACCTCGGAGCAGCTGGCCTTTATCTGCCAAATATTGGGTTTGGGTGTAAGCTTTCATTGGAAGAAAGGGCTCCTCTGCTTCAAAGAACGTTCATTTAGGAAAACAATTTTTAAAGGACGTATTTTTAAAAAAAACAAAAAGTTCACTTTTGACTCATTTAAAAGATATTTGGGGGAAATTCTGCGATGTTCCAGACCCTGATATAGGGGTCAGGGGTAGGACAGTGAGCAAAACAGGAAAATCCATGCCCTTATAGAGGTTGTAGCACTTTCCTTTTTAAAATTTAGATTTCAAGGAAATTATTGAGATGTCTCAGTAGCATTTATGGAGAAAATTTTCCATTCAGAAAAAATGTTTACTGTAGCTAATTGGGCCACCATCACGACCCCTATACAGTACTTGGTGTGTGTCAGCAGTTTGTGTTTTTGTTTAATCATTAAAACAGCCCAGTGTGAGGCAGGCGCTGTCATCCCTCCTTCAGGTGAGTGGCCGAGGCTTGGTGGTGTAACTGAGCGGCCTGGGGTCACGTGGCTGATGGGGACAGACTTGCTCCACCGGCCGATGCCCTCGAGGCAGGGGGAGAGAACTCTGGGTCAATGACTGAGGTTAGAATCATGTCCATATCTCCTGGGAGGCTGGGCCGTGGTTTATAACCATCATTTGTCAAGGTGGATGTCACAGGCAACCTTCAGAATCTCAGGGCTCACATGTGATTTAGTGAAGCTGTTGAACTTCCAGTCCAAGAAATCATTCCACTGTGATTCACAGGACTCTAGGTAAAAGTTTCAAACCTCTGCCAATGCTTCACATCTGTAAATGATCAAAGAGTACGTTAATGAGATTTCCTGTAAAACGCAAAGGATTATAAAAACCCTTCCCTGTCTTAAGAGCAAGAATGTAGGCGTGTAGTATTTAATTCTCCGTTTATCTTTAAAGCAGCGTGGATGTGGAATACCTCTCTGTAATGTGCTTAACACGGTGGGGCTCTGAGCAGCCTGACGGATAGCTCTTGTTAATTGCTGGGTTTTTTTTCCTTTTGCAGATGATCATTCCCGGGTGAGGCTGCAGACCATAGAAGGAGACAACAACTCAGACTATATCAATGGAAATTATATCGATGTATGTATCTTGAAACTGTCAGTGAACCCGTGCGTTCTGACACGTAGCACCCCGTGTGTCTGCTCTAAGACGCGTGGACACAGGCTGGTCCAACCCTGGGAGCAAACACATGCCCTGTCCCATACACGCAGAACTCGATGGTGGAGACATGTCAGCCTCAGGCTGGTGAGCTCCCCGTGACGTTCCCTGCCTCCTTTGCCATCCCACGCTTCTGTGGACTAAGAAAATGGTATTTCCATTTTTTTGTCAACAGCTTGGATTATTTGACACTTAAAAAAGTCTGCTTGCATATTAATAGGACAAAACTCTCTAATTCCTAATTTGATGATTTACCATCTCTTGTCATCATAGCACTTTCAAGTTGCCTTCAAAGTCATCTGCAGCTGTTAGCCAGGACCTCTGATGCATGCAAGACGTGTCATTAAATATGTAGGCTGCTTAATTATTGAAGCCTGCTCCTTTGTTCATTCTGCATCATGTTAACTTAATGTCTTACATTAGAATAAATTCTTTGGGAGACAGCATGTTTTCACTTGAAAGAATGAATGAAATCAAAAGTGTAGAGTGAAAATCAAGGGAAAGTTGCTGTTACCTCCAAGGCCCAAGTTTACATTAAACAGATCTCAGTTCCCAAGGCATCCTCTGTGCTTGGACTTCATACTGTTTCTTAATCCATCAGTACTTCTTGCACAAGTTTTATTCAGATATGTGGATTCCTTTCTTGTCTTGGTTGAGTATTGCTAAAAATACTAGCATTACAATCTCTAAGAGTTATCTGAAAATGACTACAAGAACGTTATGTGTAGTGCTTCTTGGGAGGGTTTGGCATTTGGGGGTTATAGATTTGAGGCCTGACAGAGGATTATTTGAAGACTAATTCATATCTCAGTCTTCAAACAAAGACCCCTAGACTCTACATTTGATAATGGCCAAAAACATAACCAATCCAAGGTAGAAGTTTTATTAAACAAAGTTTCCTCCAAAGGCACATTACACTTATCACTTTATTTGGGAAATATTTAGGGAGTGCCTCACAGGAGTACTCAGAGGTGCCCAAGACCTTGTACCTTCTCCCTGAGGCCTCACAGCTTAGGAGCTGAAGTAAGGAACGTCTTCACTCTGACACTTGTTCCCTGGGGAGAGTCCAGGAGAACCCTGTTCACACCACAGTCCCAGCTCCCACAGCCCTCTGGGTCCTTGAGCAGAGGGACAGTGTCCGGGTCCTGCTGTACCCCTGCCCCTGACACAGGCCTCGGATGCTGTTAAGTCCTTAGCATCTGCTGAACCACCCTCTGAGGAGTGGCTGTGATCAGATCAGGCTTTGTCCTGGAGGCCATTTGAACTAAGCTCTAAAGGACGGCTGGGTAGAGACACAGAGGAGGGAGGACCTAAAAGTAATGAAAATACCAGATTCATTAGTTCTCGTTTTAACAGAGAAAAGAGTCAGAATTCAGGGCCCCTTTTCACTTAGTCAGTGAGATTTTATTGAGCACCTATTACAGGTCAGTAACTGTTTGAGGCACTGGTGTTGTAACTGTGCACAATTCAAACCAAAACCAAAAAGAAAGCTCTGACATAACGGACCTGATGGTCTAACCGGGAGGAAGAGACCACAAATGAAACAAGTCGGTTAAGTCTCTGGTGTCGTAGACGGTAGGAGGAACACAGTGGCGGTGGAGTGTCAACTCCACCGAGAAAGTGGGGGTCTGGGCCGGGGGGATATCTGAGCCTCCAGGCCGAGAGGCAGCCCAGGAAAAGGCCTGGCTGTGGAGCATGCCCGGCAGCTGTGGAGGAGTGAGGGATCTGGAAGCCGGGAGGAGGACGAACTGTAGGTCGACGGGGGCGGTCAAAGCGAGGAGGCCCGCTAGGTGGCTGAGGGTGGCCTGGCCCGGGGCAGGCGGCCAGAGGGAGGGAGGTGGGAGGATCCTGGGTCTGGGCTGAGGTGGAGGCTGGGGAAGGAGGGGCCCGCATGCCTTCAGGAGGTGGGGTCACTGTTATCTGCACAGGACTGTGGTGGAGCAGACTCGGAGTGGGGAGGAAATAAGGAGCTGGTTTTATATGTGTTCAACTTTAAATGTGCATCAGACGTCTGAGGGGAGGGGAGTCGGCACTGGTTCGCCCCAGGGTTTCAGGACAGAGGCGCGGCAGGAGGTGAGGATGCAGGGCTCCCAGGACACCGGGTGCCGACGGCCGTGAGGCTGGAGGAGCTCATCGGGGAGTGGGGTAGACAGAGGAGAGTCCAGACACAGGGCGTCCCAGCATCGCCACCAGGGAAAGCAGGAGGGGATGAAGGAATGAAGAGCGGGAACTGCGGCCAGGCAGGGAGAAAGCCAGAGCGTCACATCCGGAGGCCAACGAAGAAGGCATTTCGGGGGTTCAGTTGTGTTCATGCTGCTGGCAGGTCAAGTAGGGGAGGCCTGGGAACTGCCATTGTGCTCAGCATCAGAGGTCTCCATGGACCGTGCCAGCCCCCATCTCCCAGCATCTTGCAGACTGACACATACGGTGATGAGTCCAACCAGGTCTTGCTGCGTGGAGCTTACCAGCTGGCAGGAAATGACTGATCGTCTGAATGATATCTGTCGTGACTCTATGTCAGACACCTGCAGCAGGCCAGTTGTACAAAAGAATGTGTTTGCTTTGGTTGTTCACTCTTGTAGACTTGCTTTTAAGAGCAAAAAGATCTAACAGATATTTATCTAAGTGGTCTGAGGAATTGGTATTTCCTCTCCAAGTATCTTTATTCTCTTTTTCAGCTGGTTTTGGGCATAGTATTTTCGGGCATCTCAGGGGACAGAAAGGGGAAGTATTAAGGTCCGTGGTGATATTATATGTTACCTGTGTGTCATTTTCTCTAAATTGGCTTTACCTTTCCCAGATATCGATCCTGTGATGTCCCTGGTTTCCTTCTTGCTTTGGTCCCAGTTTTCATCTTTCCCCCTTCTAGTAGGGTCATGATAAAAGGAAGAACTTCTGCCTCTTTAAATTCCTGGTCCTTGCTACAGCATCATGCCTTGGTATTAGCAGTGTTTAAAAATGGTGTTTGGTATTACTATTGATAGAACTGCCTATATTGATGTAACAGAATATGCGTTAAAGCCTTGTCACATTGCCAGTAACATCCCAACACAGATGAAATCCTGTTGCGCATTCCTAGCCGGTTTACACTCTAATCAGAGTTGTGGTCATGTTATTTCAGAAAATCCATAAGTTGTTAGTGTTTTCTGCTCATCCATCATCTCGTAGCCTGTGTGTGATTAAGTTACTCACCCACTTCCCCACCGTGCAGGCATCAGGACCGTTATATTCGATGCACCTTGGCTCATTAAGAGGTGCTCAGTGGTCCCAGGTCTGGTCATGTAACTTTCAAACGATGCAGCTATTGGTATTTGTAGGTGCATCATTTTGGCAAACTTAGCATGTGATTTCTGTGCTGCTTATTGATTTTTCAGTTTGTCAAATATTCTTTCTCATTTATTTTTAGGGTTATCATCGACCCAATCATTATATTGCTACGCAAGGTAAGTTGATTCCAGCTTTGATGTCTTTCTCTGTTTGTTTGCCCGCTCTGTCATTTCATACCCAGCCCACCCTCCCTAGGAGCTCTGTCGCAGAGTGCCGTAGCCCCGATGATTGCGGTGTTAGCCATCAACACATGCACCCTGGTTTCCCATCAGAGGTCCTGGTGATGTAATCATTCGATTAGAACTTCATGTTGAGATCATTAGAAGAAATGTGTTCATCAGTTAATTATTGAATCAACTCTGTCTGCCTTAGCAATTAATCTGACATTTGCAAAAATTGATAAATAGATATTCGTTGAATAAATAGGTACTGAATAAAGACCTGAGCTGGTCACTGCTGGGAGTGCAAGCCGAATCCAGCAAGCACCCGTCTCACATTGGTGTGGGTCAGTGGGGAGGACATCTGCACACGCAGTATCACTTAAAACTTTGTGTGCAAGGTACAGATAACAGGTTTGGGAAACTCGGACAAGAAAGAGGTGGCTGTTGGGTGGGATGATTCAAAACCAGCTTTGTGGCAGAGGTGAGCTTGCGGGGAGAAAACATCTAATTGAGAGAGACATCACGAGCAAAGATCTGAAAGCAGCGAGTCAGTGCTCCTGGGTAGAAAGCAGTTGGTGGCTCACTTTGGCTAAAGGAAACAGAAGGCAAGTCAGAGGAACGTGTTGGGGAAGTTCATGGCGTGGTTTTGTTCTTTTTTTAATTGATTTTATTCAAGTATAGTTGTTTACAATGTTGTGTTAATTTCTGCTATTGAATCACAAAGTGATTCAATTGTACACATATATACATGGTGTGGTTTTTGTACCCCACCAGCGATGGGGCGGGTCATCTGTGGAGGGTGAGGATCGTGGGAGATCTGAGGATTTCAGGAAGAGGCATTGTCAGGGATGAGTTGGTGAGTCAATACAAGGTGAACCAAAGCAGTGCTGGGAAGCAGAGAGGACCTGCTAGGGTTAAAGAGTTAGGGATGAATAGAGAATAGTTCTCTCTTTTATTATTTTATCATCGTTTCTGGTAAAGCATCATATCCCAGAAACAGGAACAGGGAAATCCGAAGGATGCAACGTGCCAACATTTAGGGGTTGGCCGGGGGTTGCCCAAGAGCAAGTCAAAGGAGCAAGGGAATCAAGGATGACAAGAAATCATGGATGGAAAAGTCTCAGCTTGGAGGCGGGTAGGTCAGAGGTGTCCAGTGCGCCACGAGGAGAAGGAAGGTGCTAAAGGATTGAGGCCAAGTTCAGTGAATGAGTCACGAGGTAGAAGAGGCGGTCGTAGCCAGAGACCAGAATCCCAACACTTAGAGCAGCAGCAGCCGGTAGAACTTCCTGCATTGGTGGAACTCTTCTCTGTCTGTGCCATCCAGTATGGTAGCCGCTAGTCACTCGTGGCCACTGTTACTCAAAATGTATGCACTGCGGGACTTCCCTGGTGGCGCAGCGGTTGAGAGTCCGCCTGCCGATGCAGGGGACACGGGTTCGTGACTCGGTCCGGGAGGATCCCACATGCCGCGGAGCGGCTGGGCCGTGAGCCATGGCCGCTGAGCCTGCGCGTCTGGAGCCTGTGCTCCGCAACGGGAGAGGCCACAACAGTGAGAGGCCCGCGTACCGCAAAAAAAAAAAAAAAAAATGTATGCCCTGTGAATGAGGAACTGAATTTGAAGTTTTAATGTTGACTTAAAGAGCTACATTTGGCTTTTCCGCACTGGTGGTGTTGGGCACCAGAGCTCTGGGGTGGACAAACTGGGTGTAGCCAAAATGGAGCCTTACCCTCTATCCCCACGGCCACAGCAAAAGCCTGGTGGTACCACTCGTAGAGTCCAGTCTTACGTCACCACTTATAATTCTACACCCAGGTCCAGTGTGTTTCCTTCCCTGGAATGACGTCAGTAAAGTCTCCTTCCAAGGTCGCCTTGCAGTCAGAAGATACACCGCACAGACAGTGCCCAGTGTGAGCCTGGCACAAGGCAGGCCCTTGTTAGGAGGTGCTAAGGGCTTCAGAGAGCAAGTGCCCAGCTTATCTCACATCTAGACAGAACGAGGACGTGTTTCCGGACCTCTGAGTCCAACCCTGGGAGCTTCCAAACCGAACTAACCAATGCCTATGGAGGAACCATCACTAGTGCTTCACAGGATCCGCAAGGCTTTCAGAATGCCCCCAAGTCAGGGTCATAACAGCTCTGATTTCATACACCTGATGATTATTTGAAATTTGCAGTTTTTACAAATTTACATGAAAATTTTATTGCCAAATATACAAAACGCTCCAGAGTTCTTGATTAGCAGCCCACGTTTTCATAGAAAGTATAAGCAAAAAATTAAATCTGATTCAAATTTTCACAGTTTTCACTGTAGATTCCTGTGACTCAACAGCCAGCAGAAGTAGAGATTGAAACCCGCAAAGCCCTACATGGGTCCCCTCCCTTCGTTCGTTCTCTCTGCCCCTCTGTCCCCGAGGGAGGTCACGATACTTAACTGCTTAGCAGTCGTCCATGGCAGCCTTCAACCTCTCAAGTATTCATGAGCAAATATACTTGTAGGCAGCTGAGAAGTAGCAAATGTAATGTTTGCAGGAGACCACCACGGTGCCTTTAGCAGAGAAGGGTACCCCGCTGTTCACAGAGCGTGGCCCTTTCCTCGGTGCTGGGTGGGCTACAGGTTGGACTCCACGACCAGGCAGTCCTTCCATCGCTATTATTGGTGCAGCAGGAGGAGGAAGGAGTGAGCAGATTTTTAATCTAATATTCAGTCCAGACAGTACCCATCATGTTATGAGTCATACCTTCAGACCGTGACGTGCAGATTGATAAGTCAGAATGTCTTTTCTAGTGTGTGCCGCAAGCGCAGTGTAACTGGTGGCCTCGGGTTGCCGGTAATAAAGATTTCTGCTCGTCTGCAGTAATTGACCTGGGCAAGGTAAATAGAACATGCTCGTGGGTAGCTTTCATTAAAAAAACAAAAACCACAAACAAGCTGATTCTCAAAGTCCAGCAAAAAGGGTGATGAAGTCTAACAGGCAGGTGCAGTTTTTGAATCCCTCCTTTGCTCTTTTTTTTTCGTCTCTATTTTGCACTGAGATGAGTCTTTAAACTCACTTCACAGCAGGAACCCCTGAAACTACATGAATGGTCCATTTTCCTGACAACTGGTTTTATCCCCAAGAGTTGGAAATACATAGATTTCTAGCAAGTCCCTTCAATGCAGAGGGCGTGTCATGAATTTATCCCTTCAGCCTCTCCCCCTCCCTCAACTTTATTGATTTTTTTCCACCAGTAACTGACTTTGACCTTTGATGATCATGGTAATGTTTCTGCAAATTGAAGGGACCGCATTCAAGCCAGATCGGTGGCTTTTTGAGTGTGTTCTTCCCGTCTCCCCACCCTTTAATTGTTTTCCATCTGGCAGCTAATATATTGATGATCCGGTATGCACTTCATCACATCTGCCTGGCCAGCCATTAATACAAGTATAACACTCACCACTTAACAACTTGGCGTGCCAGGGGTCAGAGGAGAGGAACTCACGTCTGCGGCTGCTTCGTCCACACAAAGAGGCGGGGCAGAGCTGGGATTTCAAAAGCTGGTTCATGGAGAGAGGCAGTACACAGGCGAGTAGGGTCACCCAGAACGGATCGTAATCCTCCAAGACGATTCGGGAGAATGCCTGCCAGCCACGTGGTGCGAGAACGAGAAGCGTTCTCTTCATCGTTATTTACATTTATTTTTCAAACTGACTTCAAGGGTCCTGCTCAGAGAACTCAGGAAAGACAGTGTGAGGCAGTTGTGGAAGAAATGGCTGTAAGTCTGGGATGGACATGGCTGTCCAGCGCCGCATCCCTCTGCCTCAATTCCAAGCTCATCTGTGGGCTGGAGATGCACAGAAGCACGGGGAGATCCTACCCAGAGGACAGGAAATCCGGGGGGGCACAACGCAGTCACGGGGTAGGGCACCCGCGCTTGGCCGGGTTTCAGAGGAGCCAGACGGGGGGTAGAGGGGGAGGCAGGTCTTCATCCAGAGGATGGACCGAGTGGGAGGACACCCAGGGTCCAGGAGGAGCACAGCCCTTGGCAGTGGTCAGGAGGGAGACCGCCTGAGGGGGAAAGGTCTTCATCCACGGCATCTTGGGTCTTCTGGGTTGCTTCTTGAAATGGATCGCCGCTCAGGACAAATTCACACAGACACACAATTTTACACAGAAGTTCAGGCATTCTCCAACTTACTAAAATCCAGCCTGAAAGATCTATACCCCCTAGATTAAGACCCCTGAATTAGAGGGGTTAAGAACAAAGAACTGACAGGTAAAGTGAGGACACATTAAAAGGCTTTGAATAAGGAGCATTATTTAATGAAAGGCAGAAAGGCAGGGAGGGAAAAAGGAAGGATGTTTCTACTCCATGTGGTGGTGAAAACAGTGCTTTAAGAAGATTAATTAGTGTGGAATTATCCTGGAGAGAAAAACCTGCAAACAAAGATAACAGGGAGTAACCACAAGAAAATTTGGGATAGAAATGAATGACCCAGACAACAGGAATGGCAGGGGGCAGTTGTAGTTTTTATTTTACTCAACAATCCAGGTTGCATACAACTAAAGTATGTTTTCTAATATTAAATATGTTCTAGTGTCAAAACTGTTGATTTTTAAGTGTGATTCCTTCTCATTTAAGAAAAAAATAGTAGATACATTTTCTTTCTGTATTCGTACTTTGGGTTTATGTAGTACTTTCCTTTCTGAAACTTGGCATTTTTCTTTGTCCATCGTTCAGTAAATATTAAGTGCCTTTTATGTACTAGGCTTTGTGCTGTAACTAATTTAATGTATTTTCTGTCCTCTGACCATTTAAGATATTACTCGTCTCATTTCATAAATAGATTTGAGGCCCATGGGGAGAACTAACACGTAGCTGAGTGCCTGTGCCTTGCATCAGGGCTCTGCAAGCATCTCTGTAGTGGCTGGTGGGGCAGGATAATGTACGATCCCCACCTTGCACTGCGTGCTGCCACTTCTGTGGGCCTCACGAAGCTCACCCCCCAAAGTCACGTGGTGAATCTTTTACAAAATGAGTCTAGGATCCAGCATCTTCCTCCTAAGTTGTGATGCATCTCAAAAAGCAAATTTTCTATGATACGTTCATACCTGAAAATACTTCTTAATTAAAATTGTCTTAAATGTCCTGAAATATGACACTGAGCGTTTGGAGTCGCCTTGTTCCCAGCTGGGCATCTGGGCATCTGGAAGACACCCTGGTCCAGGGCTTAGCTGATCCAGGGAGTTAATGCTGACGGTAACACAGAGACTCTGCATGGCAAGATCAAGGCCGAGCTCAGAACTCTAGTTGGGTGGCCAACCCTGTTGAATTAGCACGATTCAGAAAGAAAGAAACGGTAAAGTGGGTGTCGGGGCACCTGTACTCAAGGAGAGTAAATTATATGGATTTTAACAATCTAGAATTTAAAAGATGTTCATCTTTCCTGCCCAGAGACTCTGAACGCTCAGTGTCACATTTCAGGACTCCAAGTCACGCTGGCATAGACCCAGGAACTGAGAGAGACTTACTGTCCGTCGGACAGAACTGCCCTCAGCCTGGCAAGGGTAGTCTGTGTCTCAGGCCAGCCAGAGAGGAAGATGCTTCAGCAGAAGGCTGCTTCATGGCCTGGCATCCAAAGAAGGGCCACAAGCGCCTACTCACGGCCTGGTGGAGGGCGGGCACGAAGCAGATGCCCAGTGGGACGGCAGGAGCGCGGGAGGGAGTGAAGGGATGAGCAGATGCGTGAATGGGGAGCTGCCACGTGCCCAGCACCAACCAGGCAGTAGAACACTCCATCCAAGCCACACGGCACCTCCGCTGGCCTGACACGGTGTCTACTGACCTGGATGGATTTTTAGCTCCAGTATCTGTGACTGTGTCTGTTCTAAGTTAAGGGCTGGTCACCTCCTGTTCTCGTGAACACTTTTTCTTTCAACATGTCAGTAAATCAAGGCACTGTTTTTGGAGACTGTCCACTTAGTCGAAGTCACTTTGCTTAGCTCCACACTGACTCTGCTCACGCGTATATGGCCCCCCAACTACACCTTAGATAGTCAGTCTTATTTGTCCATAATTATAAGCTGTTACTAATTTGGAAAAGAGAAACCTAAAGCAAATTTCCTCCAGAGACTTTGAGCTAGGGGCAGACTCTTACATGAAAATAATAAAAACGTGGGGTGTGAAGGTTTACAGTGGAAATACCTCCTATCCTCC
The DNA here is from genome assembly GCF_964374135.1 of Grampus griseus. Taxonomy (NCBI): domain Eukaryota; kingdom Metazoa; phylum Chordata; class Mammalia; order Artiodactyla; family Delphinidae; genus Grampus; species Grampus griseus. The sequence goes on along the minus strand of NC_139006.1, from coordinate 30,436,214 downwards.
ACTACGGCAGAACAGTTGGAACTTTGCTACAGTGACTCCATTCCGTTTACTTTTCATTTGTGTTTCTTCTGCATTTCATCCACATACCCTGTGTGGCATGAACATTGTTAATAAGGATTTTCAGAAAGATGAATATGGGTTAAATTTTCCCGGGCGTCTGAAGCAGTAATTACCGGGACCTAGAAGCGCACACTGCTGCCCTCAGCAAGTTGAGACTTGCCAGAGGGTCCGTGCAAGTTCTACACACTCTGTAAAGAGCTTTTGTCTCCTGGGTTCTGACCTCCAGGTGGAGATGAGCACTTGAAATTATTTCTCAGTAGAATTGAAAGGAAACATTTTTTTAAATCAAAAGCTAAGCCCTCAGTAAACAACTTTTGTTTTTATTCCTTCCTCCAAGCACCAGCTCTGCGCACACCTCAAGTACAAATTCTCCATTAGCAGCTATTGTTCTTCCTGGCTAAGGTGTTCCCGCATTGTCAGTGGGTTGTAGGTTATGTTTGGATTCACTTATCATATCCTATTAGAGGTTGATTTAAAAGTATTGCCCGGTAAACTGGAGTATGCTCGAGTTTCCAAACTTAAATAGGAAGGCTTTGAGGAAGTGTGATTTATACCTAGAGAAACAGTGACCTCTGAGGAGGTCTAGGTATTCCCGACACCCAGGGCCGAGGTCTGCATGCAGGGCCCACCTTCATCTTACTCTCCATCTGCAGGTTTCCAAGGGAAAATGAACAATTTCAAGAAAACAGCTTATCCACAAACTCCCTTTAAAACGATAGTTTTTCTTCACCAGATTAATTTCAAAAGTTACTGGCCAGTTAACCAAAAGGTCGGATCACAGACATGGCTCAGCCCTGTGCTCTTAATAAACTCTCTCATTAGAAGTGAGAACGTTTAAAGTCAGCTTGCATATTAAAAGATGAAACCAAAAATAGATCATGTTAGGTACCATCCTTCGGGGTTGTCACAGATGCTATGGCGGAAACATATCCCTCAAGGAACAGAACCTAAGTTGATACAGAATAATTTGAAGACAAATGCTGTCTCACAGGTACTGGGTCCTCAACTGCCTGGAAACAAATGCTTTTTAAATCTTTCAGAGTAATTTGGAAGTGTTCCTGATTTGAAGTAGAAAAATGATAGCATCTTTTAGAGATGGTAGAAACTTTAAAAAACCTTTAAGTCCAACTCTCTTGTTTTGTAATTGAAACAGTTGAAACTTAAAGCACAAATAGATTTAAGTGACTCTCATCATGTCAGTTCAAATGAGTCACGATTGCAAAAGGATTTGCGAACTGTATGGGTGAACATTCGTATTTGAATAGTGCGTACGCCGTGTTCAACTTAGGAGGAACATCATGTGTTTCCAGCCTCCTGAGGGGCCTTGGTTAACAGTGAGGAAAACGTAGGAGGTCACATCTTTCTTCCAGGTTCCGTCCTGAAAGGACAGAGCTGTGACACACACCCCAGGTGCTTTCTCTGGGGCTGGCCTACCCCGGCCTTCACCCCTCTTTGCAAAGCCAAGCTGTTCCTTTCAGGCATAGTTCATCGAAAATTGAACCAATATTTCTGTGCCTCTACCAAGTGCCTGCTAAGTACAGGGCTGGGCATAGAGCACTGGCTCGGGAATTACACAGTGTGCCATGTATGTAAGCAACCAGCTGCTACCGATCTGTGAGTTTACAGCAACGTCAGATTTGGGCGGTATTTTAGCTGTTTCTCTCTCCCAGCCCTAAACCGTTGAGCAGGTGGAGAAGTGAGGCCTGATTTTGCCCTAGAACCACACTCTTCCTGCGTCTCGGGACCAGGGTCCTTTATCGCCCATCGATAGGGTTTTGGACAAGTTTCTCAAGGCAGCAGACTTGAGGAAGTTTCTAGCCACTGCCAGTTCTTTTTCTCGCCTTCTCACTCAAAGGGATGCTTCTGGAGATCTCCCAGTGCCGTCGAAAACTTGAGATAGCCTGCGCTCCGCCGCGCCTAGGGTGTCAGCTTACCTCTACTTTACTAATTTATCACATTCATTCTCTTTTTCTTAAATAAAAATGGATCCCACTTGTGTACTGAAAAAAAGCTTAATTAAAGAAGATAGTGAGTCATGCAAGCTTTTATTTCTCTGGCAGTGGCCCCTGAAACATATGGAGGTTTTCCCCTTCTCGCTTTGCTTCTCCTTGACAGAAGGCAGGCAGCTCCTTTGGGTCACCCAACCCCTCCACTCTGAAGGCTGCCATTCTTTCTTTCCTCCTTGATGGCCTTCTCTCCGTGCCCCTCTTGAGAGCGTGAACAAGCACTCAGGATGAGTGCACGAGGGTTCTCTTTGGAGACAGGCCTGATGGATGCTCTGTGACTCCGCCAGCAAGAGGCTCTTGTAATGTGAACATTTGTCATGTTCCTCCCTCCCGAGGCTGCAAACGCTTTCTCATCCGCCTCCTCGCAGCTCTTCGCGCGTATCTCCATCAAGCCTGTCGCGGGGATCAGGGACCAGTGGGAATGCCTCTCATCTCTGGATCTGAGACTGGACCCTTGCCACACGCTGCCTACCACCCTGCCGTTGTCTTCTATACACAAGTTCCTCTTTGGAGGCCTCGTCTTTGCCGCCGCTCAAATATGACTTACCTGCCTTTATCCTTCAGTTTCCATGTCAAGAATAATAGCAGCCTTTGCATTCCCATTCACAGGGGCACCACTGCAAGCTGGAAATGTTTATGTAACTGCTAGGGTGGCGTGATTCTAGAGGAGGGCTGAGTATAGTCCAAAAGGAACAAAAGCCAAGTAACGGTTCATTTAGGTAGATGGGGCTTCCAGAAATGCTTTGGAACATTCTAGTCCTGCCAGGAGTCACCCTGTTACTGGTTCTGTTCACAAATAGTCCTTTGCTTAGGTAACATGGTCACAATCAAATCTTTGAAACCTAAAGATTTTATTTGGCCGTAAAATTGCTTCCATATACAAATATGTTTTATGTCAGTAACTAGGACAAGGCTTTTTCCCCTGCAAGAGGCAGTAGAGCAGAGTGGTTAGTTAGAGTGTAGACACTGAAGTTCCACTGCTGAGGCTCAGATTCCAGCTCTGCCAGCAACCTCTCAGTAAGTATTAGCTAAAATTCTTATCATTATTCCATTGATTCCAAAAACACATCGCTCAAAGCACATAGGTAGTCAGGCTTTAACCCAAGTATAGCGTATGCTCGTGTCATTTTCATAAAAGCTAATACATTCTACACCTGTTAGTGCTTCTTCCAGGATGTACCAAAGGGAACCACTTACATTTTCACCAGCATCCTGCATCCCCCTCCAGACTACAAAAATTATCGTCGCTGTTGTTGACTTTTAAACAAACACGGGTTGCAAAGACAATAAGCTAACTCATCAACTGCAGGTAGCATATTTTCCTTCAGTTTTTGAAGTCTTGCAGACATTGACCATCTCTGATAGCAGCAAAGAACACCAGCGTGGAGTCCTGAGGCCTCTCTGATGCATCCTTAGAGTCAGACTACATGTAAGTGAAAACAGCTTAATTCCAAGGACCAGACAAGTCCCTTCCCAAGAGGCTTCTTCCAAACCAATTTCTGATATAAGAATCACACAAGGAGAGGAGCTTTGGAAGGCCAGGAAACCACTGGAGGAGAAAATGGGGCTGAGCAGTGATCTGGGAAAGAGAATAATGATGACAGGAGCAGAGGGGGAAATCAGAGGGAGACAGAGGGGGAAATCAGAGGGAGACAAAGGGCAAGACGTGTGCTCTTGGCCTGTTTCTGCAGCCTATCTGTGTTGGGTGGGGCTGGACTGTTTGTGTATCAGAAATTATTTTAAGGCTTCCATGGGTGATCTTGTAGACTTTTATTTTGAAATGATTCAAAATAAATTGATTCCGGCTTCCCCGGTGGCGCAGCGGTTGAGAGTCCGCCTGCCCGATGTAGGGCACACGGGTTCGTGCCCCGGTCCAGGAGGATCCCACATGCCGCGGAACGGCTGGGCCCGTGAGCCATGGCCGCTGGGGCTGCGCGTCCGGAGCCTGTGCTCCGCAACGGGAGAGACCACAACAGTGAGAGGCCCACGTACCGCAAAAAATAAATAAATTAATTAATTAATAATAAATAAAAATAAATTGATTTTAACACATGTAGCTTTTGCTTAAGAAAAAAGAAAACCTCTAAAAATATTATGACAAAGTTAGGTCGCAAAGCCACTATTTTCATTTATTTTCTTCTTTTAAGGTCTTAAAATAATGGGTGAGGGAAAGGAAGAAGGTATCCAGAATACTTGAGTCATTTTGTTTTGAGTTTACTGTTTTTAAAAAGGTGCTTCTTGGGCTTCCCTGATGGCGCAGTGGTTGAGAGTTCACCTGCTGATGCAGGGGACACGGGTTCGTGCCCCGGTCCGGGAAGATCCCACATGCCGCGGAGCGGCTGGGCTCGTGAGCCATGGCCGCTGAGCCTGCGCTTATGGAGCCTGTGCTCCGCAACGGGAGAGGCCACAACAGTGAGAGGCCCGCGTACCACACACACACAAAAAAAAGTGCTTCTTTGTCTGTTTTTACCGTTGACTTGAGACATAGTTAAGAGTGGTGTGGAAATGCACAAACTTCTCCTTGTAAAGATAGATTAAGGAAAACCACAATAAAAATTATGAAGGCTATAAAAATGTATAACAGAAGAAGAATTATAATAATGACTAATCAACATAGGATGAACTCATATTGGAATTAAGATACTAGAAAATACAAATATAAAAAATGGGAAGGTGACGATGAAATACAAAGTTTCTGGTATCTCTTAGGAAGAAAGTGGCTATTGATTAAATTTATCTTTATTAACACATTAAATAATGCCTACTATATTATTCTTTATTGTTTTTAAGTATTTTATAATTATTTTTAGTGAATAAGATGAAAGTCAGATTATTAACCAAAAAAAAGCCAAAAGTTGAGGGGTTATGACTGATACTACAGACAGAGGTTTCCCAAGCTGTTTTAGATTTTATAGTAGCCTGTCCATTAGTGTTTGGTTTATACCGATTTTCTAGTAATTAAATCTGACATGACCTTTTGGTGTCCAATCAGGATTTCATATGTTCTAGTAATGCACCTGGAAACTGACATCCCATGACACTAATTATCTAGAGAAAGCCATGAATGTTTGCACAGTTCATGTTGGCACACCTTCTTATTTCAGTCTGAAAGGAGAATTTTAGGGGATGGTATGAGTGAGGTGTAAACATCACCATGTGGATGGTGTGTCCTAGAGGAAGTGGATGCACACACAGTGGATGCCTAGTTTTTTCAGACATAAGAGGAGCACCTTGTGAGCCAATTTAGGAGAAACAGGGTACTCAGCAAGTTCCTGCTCACCAGTCAACGATACTTCAATTAAAAAAAGGAAAAGAAGTAGAAAAGTTAAAAAAAAAAAAAAGACTCAGGCAGTGGGTAAACCTACTCCAGTGTAAGAAGGGATTTGTCATTGCGTGAGAACCATGGAAATGTAGTAACCAAAAAAGAAAAAACCCACTGTTTAATGTCATTAATTAAGTCATCACTTATGACCCTACTTCTTTTTTTTTTTTAAACATCTTTATTAGAGTATAATTGCTTTACAATGGTGTGTTATTTTCTGCTTTAAAACAAAGTGAATCAGCTATACATATACACATATCCCCATATCTCCACCCTCTTGCATCTCCCTCCCACCATCCCTATCCCACCCCTCTAGGGGGTCACAAAGCACCAAGCTGATATCCCTGTGCTATGTGGCTGCTTCCCACTAGCTATCTATTTTACGTTTGGTAGTGTATATATGTCCATGCCATTCTCTCACTTCGTCCTATCTTACCCTTCCCCCTCCCCATGTCCTCAAGTCCATGCTCTACGTCTGCGTCTTTATTCCTGTCCTGCCCCTAGGTTCTTCAGAACCTTTTATTTTTTTTAGATTCCATATATATATGTGTTAGCATACAGTATTTGTTTTTCTCTTTCTGACTTACTTCACTCTGCATGAAAAACTCTAGGTTCATTCACCTCATTACAAATAACTCAATTTCATTTCTTTTCATGGCTGAGTAATATTCGATTGTATATATGTGCCACATCTTCTTTATCCATTCATCTGTCGATGGACACTTAGGTTGCTTCCATGTCCTGGCTATTGTAAATAGAGCTGCAATGAACACTGTGGTACACGACTCTTTTTGAAATTATGGTTTTCTCAAGGTATATGCCCAGTAGTGGGATTGCTGGGTCGTATGGTAGTTCTATTTTTAGTTTTTTAAGGAACCTCCATACTGTTCCATAGTGGCTGTATCAATTTACATTCCCACCAACAGTGCAAAAGGGTTCCTTTTTTCCACACCCTCTCCAGCATTTATTGTTTGTAGATTTTTTGATGGTGGCCATTCTGACTGGTGTGAGGTGATATCTCATTGTAGTTTTGATTTGCATTTCTCTAATGATTAGTGATGTTGAGCATTCTTTCATGTGTCTGTTGGCTATCTGTATATCTTCTTTGGAGAAATGTCTATTTAGGTATGACCCTACTTCTAACAAGGCATTATTTCATTATAGCTTCAATACTAATCTTCTCTTCTTTTACTAAATTAAAATTAAAATTCCATTGGACTGGTCACTAAATTAAATTTCCACTGGTGAACATTCTAACCCTGTAATGCTGGACATAAAGGGTGTTTCACATGAGAGCTGTCCTTAGAAAATGCTGCCACTTATATTTTTGAATTTAGGTTAAATAAAGTATTCCCAAGTTTTCCCCATCACAGAACAATTTCTCAGTGTTTGCTTCTAAATCTTTAGTTGATTTTTATTGTTTCTTTCAAATGGTAATCGGGGGGGGGGTATTCTTAACAATTCAGGAAAATAAGCAAATTTCATCCTGTGAACCTAGGCGTCTCAACTTCGCTTTTCTTTTTCTGCAGCTGAAACCAAAAATTATTCATAAAAATTCCATGATTTTCACTTAAGTAGCCTCAGGGGAGAGCAGATGCACCTATCAAATAAGTGTTATTAAGGATTACTAATTATTAATGCAGAAGCCAACTGCTTTCTGTGTCACCATTGTCACTTTTGTGACATACCAGACAGATGCAGTCCGTAAAGCATGGTGGCATATTCTACCTTTTATGTTTCACTGCTACAAAAATGAAAAGCTACTAAATGTAAAATTATAAACGTAAGTGTTATAGAAGCATCAGATTGAAAACTCACTTAAAGTTTTGTAATAAAAACTTATTCAGAAACCACTGAAGGGACATCTGATGTTTGGAACGTTGAGTAAGTGACTTCATAATACTTATTCTAGATTATCTCCAGCAGCAGCAATAACAATAATGGATCAGAAATTTAGGGCGACTTTTTTTTGTTTTGTTTTTTTTGTGGTACTCGGGCCTCTCACTGTTGTGGCCTCTCCCATTGCGGAGCACAGGCTCCGGACGCGCAGGCTCAGCGGCCATGGCTCACGGGCCCAGCCGCTCCGCGGCATGTGCGATCTTCCCGGACCAGGGCATGAACCCGTGTCCCCTGCATCGGCAGGTGGACTCTCAACCACTGCGCCACCAGGGAAGCACTCTCAGGAGTTTTTGTTCAATAAATAGAGTAGATCCCTCCGCTCTGGACACTGATGTCTGTCTGCATCTGCAGGAAGCTCAGGGGCTCCCTCTGGACTTGACCTTTTGATACCTGGGCTCAGCTTTCTAGCCCACTGGGCCCACCGCCTCCAGGCCCCCTTCCTTCCTCCCTTCCTTCCTTCCTTCCTTCCTCCCTCCCTCCCTCCCTCCCTCCCTCCCTTCCTTATGGCTGTGGATACCTCGTCACACATCAGGCCAACCCACCTCCTCTCAGACAACCAAACACTTCTTCCTCTGCCTTATTCCTAGAAGGTAGGCTTTCAGTCTAAAAGATTTTTCCCTAGTTGTGTTTTTAATGTCTTCTTCTACTACTCATAAGGTCTGAACCCACAATTCTTGTAAAAATTTCGCATGTTGTCTCAAAATGGCTCCCATGTGTCCCTTCCCCACTCAGGTGGCACTAAGTCGCCCCTACTGGATGTTTCACCCAGAGGACCTGCCCCCCTCATTCCTCCCACCAAAGTCACATCCACTCTGCACTCCACCACTGCAGGAAGAAGTACAATCTCTTCCTGACGTTGACTACTGTAGACATACATCACTGGCTGACAGTGGTCTGCAAATGGTTTCCCTTGTGAATCCCCAAAAGAAGTTTGAAAAAATTATGTATCCCCTTTGAACATTTTAAGTTGCTATCTAAAATTTTCATCATAGGTTTATATACATTTATTTGTTAATAGGAGATAGGTGATATTTAATTATTTTCTAATATAAAATGAGGATTGATATAATGAGAATAAATATTTTATGATGTGCAATAAATAGAGTTTAACCACCTTACAGATTAAAGCACACCGAATCTGAAAGAAAACACATGAAACTTTCATCCATGGTTTGCATCCAGGAAAACCTGGCTGTCCTACAGAACAGCCCAGTTCCAGTTAAAAGAATAAGTGTTACCAGCCTCTACCACTTTGGATGTCCTGAAGTCAGAGCATCTCAGTATGAACCAAAACACCCCATTTTTAACACCAGATTTTTCCCTTTATATAAGTATGTTTCATAAGGGAAGGCAGGAAGCACTGTGAGTTTCCAGGGTCAGTATTTCAGTCCACCCCTTGGTTTCACACCTGCAGGTCTTTTCACCAGGGCAGTGCCCCATAGTAATATTTAAGATGAGTGAGGGCTTTGTCAAGTTTGAGAGAGACCACTGTTCCTGGAACTCCTCAGGGAGATCAGTTTGGGCAGAGTCCATAAAGCCGCTAAGTGTCTAGAAATTACTGCTTTGGAAACTACCCATGTCCCCCTTGAAAAATCTCCTTGTGTCTGCAGAGGTGTGCACATCTCAGTTGAAGTTCAGGAGTCCCAGGACGCCGACCTTACTGCACTTTATATGCGAGTGTGGTGTGTTCTTGCCTTATACAGCCACAAGCCTCTTGAAAGCAGGGGCTATATTTCTATTACCACTTTTGCATCCCTCACCATCCCTCCCAGGGTGCCTGGCACAGAGCAGGCTAAGTGCTCCCCCGTGGATGTGGGTCGTACACTTAGATTCCCACCAGGGGCCAGGAAGGGGATAAGAACGAATGAAGCAAGCTCGGAGGGGTCCGGGCAGGGGGTCGTCGCAGGGATCCCAGGGAGGTGGCACCTGCGACAGCAAAAGCCGAGACTGGAGACCCGGTCCAGGCACAGGCTGTGCGGGGCCACATTTGCCTCATTAAGGAATCTGGGTTTTACTCAGTGGAAACCCCTTGGAAGCTTTTTAAGCAGGAAAGTAACGTTTTGCAGAGGCAAGCTGTGGCTGAGATGGGGAGAACAGGCTGGGGGAGCCCCAGGGTGAGGCTACGCTGATCATTCAGGGGGCACGTGGCTTGGCGGGGTGGGCGGTGAAAACGGAGGGAGTAAACCAGGATGTGCTGGGTTCTGGAAATGCTCGGATGCAGAGGGGGTTGAGGCCGCGGAGAAGGGGCCTTGGGAGAGGACGTGCCCACGAACTTGGCCTTTATTCTATAGCAGTGGGACCATGGGAGGCTTAAAAGAGGGAAATTGATCTCATATAAAAAGGCATTTTAAAAGGTGGTTTTTGGTGGTTGACATGGCTTTCCTTCTCTTCTCCTCTTGCCGGGATCATGATGACTTGTACACACACACCTGTCAGGTAGGGCCCTTCCCAGTTCCTTAGATGCTTACCTGGCGGCATTGTGACCCGTGGGGTTAGACCTCACCCCGTGGACAACTTTGCTGACCTCTCTCTGCCTCAGTCTCCTTTCAGTAAAATGGGGGAAGAGTAGCACCTATCAGATAAGGTTGTGATTTTTAAATTAATGACATAATACGTGTAAAACACTCAAAAGAGACCTGGGAAATAGTAACAGCTCAAAAGAAGTTAGGAATTATCCTGTTTACAGTGGAATACCAATTCCTATCTGTACCCTTTCTTCCCTTCCAAAAACTCTCATACACCACCATGAGCTCCAAAGGACCTTGACTTCCTGTGGCTCTAACACAGAAAACATACTATATAGAAATGAGAATGTGAAAAGAAAGGAGGGGTAGGAGTCATCTATCAAGGTTTGAAATTATGATTTTTTTTTTTTTTTTTTTTTTTTTTTTTTTTTTTGCGGTACACGGGCCTCTCACTGTTGTGGCCTCTCCCGTTGCGGAGCACAGGCTCCGGACGCGCAGGCTCAGCGGCCATGGCTCACGGGCCCAGCCGCTCTGCGGCATGTGGGATCTTCCCGGACCAGGGCACAAACCCGTATCCCCTGCATCGGCAGGCGGACTCTCAACCACTGTGCCACCAGGGAAGCCCTGAAATTATGATTTTTAGTATCTCCCACTGCCCATGAACTAGAGAACTGGTCTTCCACAATACAGCCATCCTTGAATGTCTTTCACTTACCCTTTTCACGGCTTTTCATTGTTTTCATTCTGCTCTAGTTCTCTCTGCCCTTTGTTGTTGCTGCTTCTCCAGGGTTGGGTGGTGTAAGAACACCCGTCCGATATACAAACTACCAAACGTAATGTAGATAGCTAGTGGGAAGCAGCCGCATAGCACAGGGAGATCAGCTCGGTGCTTTGTGACCGCCTGGAGGGGTGGGATAGGGAGAGTGGGAGGGAGGGAGACGCAAGAGGGAAGAGATACGGGAACATATGTATATGTATAACTGATTCACTTTGTTATAAAGCAGAAACTAACACACCATTGTAAAGCAATTATACCCCAATAAAGATGTTTAAAAAAAAAAAAGAACACCCGTCCACACGTCTCTGCTCAGCAGAGAGAGGTCTGTACGTGCTGACGATCACCAGGGAAGTGGGATGTGGTCCTGGCCTGATGCTATTGAAATTTCAGGACCTTACCTTTTAAACGCTTCGGTCCCCCAGGGACAGCTGCTGAGAATAACCCTCCCGCCTAGTGTGCCAACATCTGTAAATGCATGGCCACAGTGAACATGGGGCTCGCACGCAACCAGCAACTGCAGAAATCAGATACCTTCTGGGGCTGTCATTGCAGCCATTCATGCCAGAGGGAGCGGGGTTCACAGCATCCTTTGCCTGCTGTTTCCTTGTCTTAGGAGTTTATCTGTTTGTCCACCCTGAGAGCAATCTCCAGTGGCCTCTCCGTGGATTATTCTCCCCATGCTGAGGGTGTTTTCCAGCTTTGGGGAGACAGACATCAAAGGCTAGGAATACATCCCTAGCCCCTCCAGGCGGTCCTCCTCAGGTGGTCCTCCCCCAGTTTCAGTCCAGCGACAGTATGGGACTGAGAGTAAGCGCCGTGTACCAGGCACGCATCTGGAGACTCTCGGTGTTGGCTCACAATGGCCACGGTCATCCGACGCCACCAGGAGCTGCTAAAACCACATGGTGTCAGTGAGGTCACCCCGCCCCAGCCTCCAGTGTGCTTTTTGATTTTGTTTGGGGACGTGTATCTCTGAATCATAAGGTATTCGGGTCTCAGGAAATAATTTGAAATATGTTGAAGAGAAAAGGAAAACAGGATTGACAAATTTTGCATTTGTCAATGAAATGCAAATTCAAGAAATCCTTACCTTTGGGTTCCTGCCTTCTTCCGTGTTTCCCCCTCAAAAAAAAAAAAAAAAAAAAAACAAGATTTCAATGAACATTCATGAAAATATCTTGAATCGTCAGCCAAGATAAGACTCTCTGGTGCCCACCCTGAGCAGCTCCATCATTGAATTGCCCCAGGTGTGGGAGGAGCTGAGTGGTGTGCAGGAGGGGCCCACGCTCACATCCAGCAGCACATGGTGCCGCCCAGGAAGGAGGCAAGGGACAAGGGACAAGGAAGATCAGGGCAGAACTGCACAGGGAGTGTCGGGGAAGGAGGCTGGGGGACCTTTTCCAGCACCAATTTTTTTCTTTCTCAGATAAACTTAGAATAATCTTTGTGTTCACATTCATTTTCAGATCTTAGCCCCAAACTGTTTTAGTTCTTCTGGATACCTGTCCTAATTTTAGCACTAAAAAGACCCTTACCTAATGCATTCTTCTCTCCTGATCTTTTTTTTTTTTTAGTCCCAGTTAATGGGTAAGAAAATCAAGACTAAATGATGATTTAGTGATCATTGTCATCACCCAAGTGAGCTTCTAATTCTTATAAATGCCCTTTATTTTAAAGATAACCCAAACGTGATTAAGTAAACATTAAAAAACCTGTGTCACCTCAACTACCACCTTGCCCCTCAGTAAAATGGCACAGCCATGTTCCCAGATAATATTTTATGAGGGAAGTTCCTTCTGAATCAGAAAGAATTGGGATTTCTTGATTCAGAGAGCTGGTATACGACTTAGACGATTCAGTAGATTCAAAACCTACACATCTCGGGTGTTCCACAGTTCCACCGCCGTAGGAGACCACGTGACAGGTCGGAGGTGCAGCCGAATGCCCCGATGCTGAAGGTCTGTGGTCCTTCCCAGGAGACCCAGCCCCTGGCCCCGGCCAATAAATGCAGAGTCTCTTGGGTTAGGACGTCAGAATTGTTTAGAAGCTCCGCGGTGATTGTAATATGCAACCAGAGTTGAGAAACCACTGCCTTCGACGCAGAACAGTTAGTGGAAGCCAGGATCGCACTCTGGCTCCGGATCATGGGTTGAGTTAAGATTGGAGGCAAAGCCTCGGGGCAGGGGGCCTCAGAGGAACCACCTGCTTAGTGGCTGGGACCAGCTCCTGCAGCACTGCCCGGCGGCGCTCTGTGGACTGGGTGACCATCACGCTCATCCTGAAGAGGCTCCTGCAAAAGATGGCCCCCTTTCTATGAATTGAAGGAGTAAAGGCAATGTGCTTTCAAGCTTCTACAGATAATCTCTGAAATACGTCAAGAAACGGACTCATATTATCTGTTAACATTACTTAATATTTTTATACTTAATATAATAGTAAATAATGTGGTTTATCCTAATGCATACAGACTTATTCATTCATTCGTTTATTCATTGAACTGCTATGTGCTGGGTATCCCACAGGCACTAAGGAAAGGGCAGTAAACTGCAACAGCCACATTCCCCACCCGCCCCCACCCCCCGGAACTTGAGACAAGTCATCACAACAGGGTCTGAAGCCAAGAAGGGGCAAGTGGGTTGCACCTGGGAACTTGCCCCCAGCCGTGAATGTCTCTGTTGGGCATAGAGGGGAGAGGGGGCTTTCTCCCTGAAGGCACTCGCCATCCGCCATGCTGAGACATCTGATTCATCCACGGTAGCCCTTGTCATCAGAACTGTTTCTAGAAGTTTCAGAGTAGGTGGCACAGACCTGTGCATCTAGTGAAGGAAGCAGAAAGTGTCAGCCCTGTGTTTCAGGGTCACATTGGGAAGGCTATCTGTTTGCACAAAGATGGACTCAGGGTATTTTTTCCTTGTGAGTAAGTAACAAGCTGTTAAGTACACAGCGGAGGCACCTCTCTCCCCGAAAGCTAGAAGCATAGTGATTGATGGAATCCGTTGTTGACTTGTGCCCCCTGTAACCTTGACTGAAGCCACTGAAATCTTCAGCCTATGCATCAGGAGAATGGCACGCACATGCCGAGGGACAGGGCCAAATGGCAGGTGCCGCTTCATGGTGGGCAGTGTGCAGGGTCCCATAAGGGGACTCGACGCAGAGGCTCAGCAGTTGGAGGGGTCCTCACGGGGAGGGGAAGAGTGTAGCCATGGCAGCAGGAGGAATGATAGATGTTTGCATTCCAGAGAGGAGGGAATGAGGCTTGACAGTGAGGAAGAAGAAGAAAAAGTACACAGGAACCAACTGGTAATTGGTCAAGAGGAAGGGGAGATGCCTGAAGGTGCCCCCGGCAGTGCCCCCATCGCTCAGCCAATGAGTGACCATTAATAAATATCTTTAAATGCAACTTGGTTTTTTTGTTTTTGTTTTGGCCTTTGTTTTTGCAGTTTCAACTCTTTTATTACCTTGGGCTTTAGAAGGTTTGAGTTAAATTCCTTAATGTTCATTTTATAAGGCAAATGAAGGCTACAAGTTCTTCTTCCTAACCTATGGCTTAACCTACTCATTTCTGCAAAATAATTTATGGAGAAAGCTTTCTGTTTTTACTGATCAAATTCTACACTCAATGATAATATATCTCTTTAAAAAAAAAACTTGTCATAGAAAATTTCAAATATGTACAAAAGTCGACAGAATTGTATAATGAATCTTCATGTAACCATCACCTGGCTTAAAAATTGATCAACTTATAGCCCAAATTGCTTTAAATATACCTCCAACTTATCTCCCTCCATTCCTTATAATATTTTAAGGTAAAGGCACCTTGTTTTGCTCTGACGCTTGGCTGTGTGTAAAATGCCTAAGTGTGCGTTCATTCCACGAATCCTTAAAATAACCCTGAGACGTGTTCCTGAAATCAGTATGTAGATAAAGAGAGATGCAGACACTAAAGGTCTCAGTGACCCAAGTAACTTGCCCCAAATCACACAGCCAGTTCAGAGCCAGAGGCAGATCTCAAATTCTCATGTTTGAGCTCCAGACCCAGTGATCTGCAGTGTCCAGATACAGCAGCACAGCTGTCCCGACCCATCCCTAAACGCTCGTCTGAGTCCCCGTGTAACGTGACTCTCCACGCCTTTGAAGTTGTCTTTCTCTCCTGTCCTCACATGTCTGCTGGTCGTATAAAGATTTATGCTGTTACATGTAGACCCTCAAACATGCATGGGCATGAAGTCGAGTTTGGGTTTTTAAAAAATCTGCGTTAAAAGCAAGTTTAAGTTCCAGCTTTCCATACCTATACAGTATCTATAGCATTGGCATTTTGTAACCCATTTTTTCCCTCTTTTTTTCCCAGTCCATAAAAAGAACTTTTGAATACTAAGATCCCAAAAGCTGGGGCAGCAGATCCCAGTCACGTTCAGTGACAGGAAGTACAACTGCTTGAATCCAACTCCTCTCTTGCTTGAAGGAGTCAGGCGAAAATTTTAAAAAGGATTAATTTGACAGATAGCACAGAATAAGAAAAATATTAGAAACAAGAAAAGGCCATTTTTCCTACAGATGCTCATTTCATTCTATATACCGTTTCCCGGGATATCTGCCAGTCGTTAGCAGGAAGAGTAATGGTACCCATTTCTTTTTTTAAATTTCACTCCTGAGTATAATGGAGATAAATAGCTAAATGATGAAGAAATAACTTTCTTTCACGGCAGTCGTTTAAGAAGGGCAAAAGAGCTCAAATGCAGATAGTGGATGACACGAAAAAATTCAACCATGAGTGAAAAATTCAGTATTTCTAAGGGTGTCGTTTTAGAAAGAATACCCTCTCGCATCAGCACTAGAAGGAGAGCTCTGTCCACCTAGAAAAGTAAGGGGACTGCCTGTGGCCGTCCATAGATTTCTTTGCAAGCCCCAGAAATTTTCCAGTTGCAAACTCACAAAGAAAACAAAAGTCTCTGCTGTGTTTTGCTGCAGGACCAATGCAAGAGACCATCTATGACTTCTGGAGGATGGTGTGGCATGAAAACACAGCGAGCATCATCATGGTGACCAACCTGGTGGAAGTGGGGAGGGTAAGTGGTCCTCTCCGCCTCCTGGTCATTTGTTCCTTGCTTAGCCAGCTCTGGAAGCAGTGTGTGTCCTTCCAAAAATATCAACTACCACGGCTCCTCCTCTCACTTGCTTATAAATTATCAGTAAACATAGCCTGGATTGCTTTCATTTGTTGTGATAGCAACAGACAGAAAAGGCACTCAAGATTTAAAAGCAGTTGTCATCCGGCTATATTGAGCGCACAAAAACACGGCGGAGCATGCATGCTGGTTGTTGGGTGTCAGAACACAACGGGAGGCCCCAGGAGACAGGACTGCATTCCCCACCTCTGGGAAATCCACTCTGAGAACAGCCAGCAGGCCTGGAGTCAATCCTGGGCTTAGAAATCCAGCATCTCCTCTCGCTTAGATTTTCCTTTCCTCCCTTTCCTGACCTGTAAAGTGGAGACGACACTCCGACCCCCTCCCCCCCCACCCACGCCCCCGCCACCCCAAGGTCTTGGGTTACTTCATCGGTATTGACTACGGAGGAGCTATTTTTATTTAACCAGGAATTTCTTAAGTAATTAAGATCTCGGTTGTGGGATGTGACAGGATTCTTTCCAAAGGGAAATTTTAAAACGAGCAGATACACAGGGTGCAACTGCTTTGTTGAATAGTGGGCCCAGTTCTGTGGTTCTGCTGGAGGACCCATTACTTCTCAGAGAGGTTGACGTTGTGAGATCTACCCTCAGCCTAGAGATTAGCCTTGAATTGAGATATCGGGGCAGAAACCATAAAGGGGTTGTTTCTTAAGATTAGCAGTCGGCCTTGAAAAGAAAGGAAATCCTGCCATTTACAACACAGATGCACCTGGAGGACATCAGGCCAGGTGAAATAAGCCAGTCGCAGAAGGACAGAGACTGCGCAGTTCCACTCAAAGGAACGATGGAGGATAGTCGAATCTTAGAAGCAGAAAGTACAAGAGTGGTTGCCAAGGACTGCAGGGAGGGAGAGGTAGGGGGTGATGTTCAGTGGATATGAGGTTTCAGTTATGCCCGATGAACAAGTTCTAGAGATCTGCTGTACAAAGTGTACTTGTAGTCAACAATAGGCCTCGCGTACTTGATTTGTTAAGAGGGTAGACCTCACGATAAGTGCTCTTAACACACACACACACACACACACACACACACACACACACAGGCATGCACCAAGAACAAAGGCACACAGGAAACCACAGGAGGTGGTGGATATTGTCTATAACCTTGGTTGTAGTGATGGTACCAAGGATATCTGCATGTGTCAAAACCCATCAAATTGTGCACATGAGGTTTTTTGTACATCACTTATACTTCTTCAGTACATCTGTTTAAAAAAATGGATTTTCAGAAGGTATCAGGAAGCACAAACCGGGAAGAAGAGAGACATTAAGAAGTGGGAGGGAGGCTTCCCTGGTGGCGCAGTGGTTGAGAGTCAGCCTGCCGACGCAGGGGACACGGGTTCGTGCCCCGGTCCGGGAAGATCCCACATGCCGCAGAGCGGCTGGGCCCGTGAGCCATGGCCGCTGAGCCTGCGCGTCCGGAGCCTGTGCTCCGCAACGGGAGAGGCCACAACAGTGAGAGGCCCGCGTACCGCAAAAAAAAAAAAAAAAAAAAGTGACCCGTGGACAAGCACTAGTCCCAAACGTATTATAGGTATATTCTGCTAAATAAATAGTCAAGGAATGGGTAATTCAAATCTTATAAAAATTATTCTGAGAAGAGAAAAAGAAAGACTACTGCCCCATTTTATTTTAAGAGGCTAGTATAACCTTGATATCAAAACCAGAAAAGGACATAGCAAAAGGGAAAATTATAGATACCACAAATTAGGAAGAAATGAATACACCAACAGATCAAAAAAGAGAGCCCAGATGTTGATGTAGGCATTTGTGGGAAAATGTGTAATTAGTGGGAAAAGCATGAGCTTTTCCATCAATTGAACTGGGACTTTTGATTATCCATGTGGACTAAAACAAAAAGCCCATAAATGAATACTAAATAAAGACCAAAAGTTTTAAACACTTTAAAACTTTTAGAAGGAAATATGGGGGAAAATATTTATGGCCTTTGTTTTAAGAGTGTTTCAAATATACCAAAAGCTCAACACATTAAGAAAAGGATGGGGAACATTGACTATTAAAATGTAAAATTTTCTGTAGAATAAAGGATAGTAGTAAAGTGACAAGACAAGTAGGGAGAAGCTATGGGCCCCTTATGTAAAGTAGAAAAGCTTACAAAGGACTAGTTTACATACTAACAGTGTAAAAACCATTTCCGTCTCTCAATTCCCTGTCTCCTGGGAGACATCGAGAGCAGGGGAGCTGGCTGAAAGTGGGGCTGGGGGGGGAGTCGCTGAGCTCCCCACCACCAACCCCTCACGTGGGCGGTGGAGATGTCATAGCACCTGCTTCACAGGGATCTTGTAAAGATTAAATGAGCTTCTACGTGTCAGGTGGTTAGAGAAGTTTCCACCCCATTCTGAGGACTACGTAAACATAGATATTAATGTAACCCTTACATTTTCTCCAGCAAAGCTAAGACCTACAGTGGTATCTATAAATTACCTTTTTTCACCCCAAATCAGTATTTTGCTATGAAAGCAGGAATGACCACTGGAGAAAAAAAAAAATTCAACTGCACCAGAAAGCAAGCTCCTTTCAGGGAGGAGACAACCTTACAAATTTTTGGTCTCTCTCTCCTGGCACTCAGGAAATGCCCAACAAAGTGAATGAATGCGAATTCTTCCCTCTTAGTGTTAGAGAGTAGCTAGCATCTGCTAGGTTAACTGTGAGACAGCTAAGCTAAATATTTCATCTGTTTCTTCCCCTGAAATGTATGATTCATCCTGAATCTTCACTCGTCTCACAAATACTTTTTGACTGCCCCTAGTATGATAAGGAGCAAGAGAGATGTGGAGACAGCTTTGCACAGCTTTGCTTTCCCAGTAACTGTATCCCTTGAAAGTTATTTACCAGGTTTTACATCTTTGCATCCGAGCTCACTTAAAATAATCCCAAGATAAATTATTTTGAAAAGTAGATAATTGTTAAAAATAACAACTACTACTGGATTTTTTTAAAATAAAGGCACACGTGTATTTTTTGCTTATTTGAAATTCCAAAGTGTGCTCTCTCAGAACTCAGTGACTGTGTTACCAACCAGGGTTCTTGGCCTCCTTAATCAATAGAAATTGATAAGAGGCCAGACAAGAAATTCAGGCCAGGCTTTATTGGGACCTGTGTTGCAGCAGGGGGAAGCGAAAACAAGCAACAGGTTCCCATGCTTATTCCCGAGTCAGGGCAAGCTGGTTCCTTGTATGGGGTGAGGGTAGGGGTGTGTCCAGGGGTCGGGCCAGAGGCGTGGCTTAGGGGGTTTGCCCACTCCTTTGGTGGTGGGTGTGTGCAGGGGGCATGTGCCCTGTTTTTGCTCGTGGCTCTTCAGAAGTGGCAGTTGAGTGTTTTGGGTCTTTTTGTATCTTTTGTCCAGAATTTGCCCCAACTGTACATGCACGCAGTTATTTTTAGTCCCTTATAGTTTTTTTGTATTTTGTTGCTTGAAGAGACGTGTGTCCAGGTGCAAGCACTGCAACAAAGGGTCCCGGGTCCCAGCCTGTCTCAACTAGAGGTGAGCTGTTTTCATATGATAAACGCTCTTCCTTTAAGGAAGAATCAGGACAACATGGTCTTTGGCTAACAGGTCAAAGGGAGATTGCGCTATAAAACGACTATAGTAAAAAAGCTTCAAACACCAAAGCCTGTTGGACATGGCATCTTTTGCGGGAATGCAAGTTTCATTCCGAGTTACCTGCCTTGGAATAATAGCAAATAAAAAGGCCAGGCAGTGGTGGTCTCTGTTCCTTCCATCAGGCACTTGGACCCATCCCATACAGGGTGGCCACTGTTGATATTTTTGATGGAAACTATTCTTTCTGACAAATAACCGTGGACACTTCAGCTAACAGTGTGCAGCAGAAGAGGGGAGTCAGGGTTCAAGTTCAGCCATAATGGAAGCCCACAGGCTCACAGAAATCCAGTAATTTTAGGTCTGGTAAGCCTACTAAAACAAAAAATCCTTGCAAATCCTTACCCGGTTTGTGGGGATGTGGCAAGCTCTGGAGAGTCCTCCCCTGTTACCATCAGCCTCTTGGACCAACCTGTCTTCAATTAGTAATGCACTTAATGGCATCTGTCCTTGAAATGTCTGGTGTGATTTGGGGATGTTGACAAAAGGTCACATGCCCTTCGGGAAAAAGTCGAATCTTATTCCAGGCTGTTTCCCATTGTTCATCCTGCACATTTGTTGAGAGATGACGTTTCCATTTTCCATGGTTGGAAACAGCAGCAACAAACCACTGAAGAAATGAAAATGACATGGTTTTAAGGGGAGCAACTAGCTACTTACCACGTTGAGCGCAAGCACGCAGTGTGTCCTTCATGAATCAGGCATGAGCCCGGGAACACTGTTTGTTTACACAGACTTGATTCATTAAGTCAGAGCTGGGCAGCTTTCCCCAGATTTCTGCCCTGCAGCGCTCCGCATTAGGCCGCTGTAATTGCTGGTGTTAGAGCTGCTGGGAGGCCTTCCCTGTCGCTGCACCTGTGCAGAAGACTCAGACGCTGCACTTCCCTCCAGCGGGATCCCCGGTACATCTGCCAGGACCTGTCATTATCTAAGACTTCCTGGTCACCCCCGTGCGTCCCTCTCAGCCCGTGTGTTGTGGGAAGGGACCCTTGTCAGTTTCCCTGGCACCTGATGACAGCTGCACACCTGGCATGTAAATTGCACCGGATGTGCTGTGATTGTTTTCCCTCTTTAATGAACCCGCCTGAGGGACGCTGAGCTCTTTATCCATCGCCTGTTTCCCCGGCACTCCCATTGACACGGTTTCCACGGAGCCTCAGGACTCCGTTGTGTTCTACTAATTCATCTGCCAAAAGTCTTAGAACCAAATCTGGGGGCCTCCCAAAGGAGATTTTTTTCCACTGGTAATTTAAGCTAATGATTTCTAAACATATTTAGTCAGTTTTATGAAGGCCTCATTAGAATGTGACTGTTTATTAAAAAGCCAAATGA
This sequence comes from Grampus griseus, assembly GCF_964374135.1. Classification (NCBI taxonomy): domain Eukaryota; kingdom Metazoa; phylum Chordata; class Mammalia; order Artiodactyla; family Delphinidae; genus Grampus; species Grampus griseus. Next base: position 30,415,543 of record NC_139006.1, on the reverse strand, counting down.
GGTCTCAGAGTCATGTAGGAAAATTATCGTTGAGCTGCTCTGAATAGTTCTGATAACAGGTGATGAAGGCTTTTGGAGCTAAGAGAAGTAGAGACCAGAGACGTTAAGCCCCATCAGTGTAAGGGATGCGAGGGGGCCACCTAAACAGATGCTTTAAAGGTTGTCATTTACCCAGAGGGGTTGGCCTATAATTCCTTTCACAACGTTTATCACTAAAAGGATAACAAAAGAAAAAAGTTAAAAATGAACACTGTTCGTCAGAATTAGCTGTCAAATTCACATGCAAGGAAGGTATATTAAGATTTCAAGTGCACCTGTCACATACAACAAAGAACATTTGCTTTTCTACAAAAGCCACCAGATCCAGGATCAATAGAAGAAGCAAGAGAGAAGCAAGATTTTCCCCTTTATAACATGGGGAAATACTGTTTAATAGTAAAAATAACGTAGGTAATGCCTAACAGGACAAAATAATAATATTTTTTACAAAATTTCTTAAGTTGTTCCAATTTGTACATGAAAGGGAAGAGACAAATTCTTTTTGAAGACATTGCTGACATTTTTCTGTCTTGAACTCTCACGATTGCCTTTCATCGATCTTTTTTTAATGAATTAAATATTTAAGATTGACATTTTGTGACCTGGGTAATTATAGCCTTAACTTTTGATGAATTTATACTCATTCAATAAGTATTCCTCTCCATTTTGATCTACCATCAACCATTTCAGCGGTCATATTAATGTAGCCGATTCAAGCCTTGCCTCTCTCCATAACCTTAATACAAAACTAGGAAACAAGAGGAAGTCTGCACTGTGGCCTGTGACGATTCCCACCCAGGCCACGCCACATTTCACGTCACCTCCTCCAGCACATCACCCAAGAAATGAGGCCCTAACTGGTCCCGAGCCATCAGCAGCAGGAGAGGGGCCCCCTGCCAGCCCCTCCCTCCACGAAGCCAGATTTCCAGTACAGAAGACTCCGTAGCTGCCCTGTGAACCTTTGAGGTTTTCTCGGCCCAACGATCTCAGGTCCCCTCTGTAAAAAGTTAGAAAATCAACCCAAGAGCCTGATTTGTCTTGTTCACAAACTAACCCAAAAGTGGGCTTTCTGATCCCTTTTCATCACAATGTATGCAACATTTAATGATACACTTACTGTATCCAAGGCACTAAGAAATACAAAGGTATTTATAATTCACTTGTCCTGGAAGAACATAAACTATGGTATTAGGGAACATTCAAACCATCAGCTATAATACACGTAAGTCAGAATGATGGTGACCCTAGTGAAGGGACTGAGTCTGCCTAAGGGAATCTCAGAGGACTGCATGGAGGAGGTAGTGAGGAGCTGGACTTAAATGGGAGAAGAGATTTTAAATGGCAGGAATGAGACAGAAACCACTTGAGGGAAAACAGAGAAAGGGGAGTAAATGAAAGATCGGGAAGGAGCGAGTGGTCTGACGCAGGTGGCTGGAGCCCTGATGGGGAGGTACTGTGAACCCGGAGGCAGGAGGCTGGTTGAGGTCTTGTCCATAGGGGTCTGAAATGCCTTTCTAGGAGGGCAAAGGAGGAGCAGGGAGTGGGGGGTGTGCTTGTGTGGTGTACGGAAGGCATGAAGCTGGTGCATCCTATGTCCTAATTAATGTTGTTGAGAGACAGTTCTAGTGGCCGCTAGAGAAAGGTTTAGAAGGGTTACAGAAGGGCATGGAGACAGGGTAGGCCAGAGCAAGACTCGGTGAGGGACGTGGTGGGCTCGGGCTGTGGCAGGGGTGATACCCACCCGGGTCCTTGGACTCTGTAATCAATCGAAATTGATAAGAGGCCAGACGAGGGATCCAAGCAAGGCTTTACTGGGGGTCGTGCTGCTGCACAAGGGAGAGAAAACAAGAAACAGGTGTCCTTGCTCGCTCCCTGAGGCGGGGCGAGCTGGTCCCTTAAATGGGGTGAGGGTGGGGGTGGATTGCTGGGTGGGGCCAGAGGAGTGGCTTAGGTGGTCTGCCCGCCCCCTGGGTGGTGCCGGGTGCTGGGATCAGCCCTGCTTTTGCTCCCAGCACCTCAGAAGTGACAGTTGGTTTGTGGCCTTCTTGTATCTTATTGTTCATAATTTGCCCCAACTGCACATGTGCAGTTATTTTTAGTCCCTTACAGTTTCTTCGTATTTTGTTGCTGGAGGAGACATTCGTTCAGGTGCAAGCGCTCCAGTAAAGGGTCCCAGGTCCCAGCCTATCTCAGTGGCATTTGGAATTTATGGGAGACACATAATTTGGGTGTTATTTGGGGATGCTGACGGGGGCTTGAATATGAACCCAGATTTCTACTGGGTTGTGACTCGGATTGATGTAAAGGCTATTAACCAAGAATGAGTATCCCTTCCCTTCCCAACCAGGGAAGGAAAGAAGAGCAGTTTTAATAAAGTCGTAACATGATTCATCAATGTATTGGGGGCATGCTGAGTTTGAGACTGAATGAACAACGTGGGGCTTTCCAGGAAGAGGGATGCGTGAGCTGAAGACACAAACCATGAAATGGGAGCTTCTCCCTTCGTTTACTGAGCATCTACTATGTGCTAGGCTTTGGGCTAGACTGGGGAGGGCAAGATGAAAAGACCTGGCACAATCTAAGAGAAAGACAAGCAAACCAGAAAAGTATGATGTGAAGCGATAACCACTGAAACAGAAGCATGGCATCCTCGGCAGAAAGAGCGAGAAGAGGGCTGAAGACAGCCCTGGAAGGCGTCTATATCTAGGGGTAGGGCGGGGGGAGGGGAAGGGCTAGAGATGGAGTCAGATAAGAAGAGCAAGAGAGATGGGGCATAACCACGAGACCCGGAACCGGAACCGTGACAAGTAAGAGAGGGTGCAGGTGAGCAGCGTGAGGGAAGCTGCAGAGAGCGAGGTGCATGGGACTGCAGGGGAGGGTAAGGAACACAGTATATTGAGCACCTGCTCTGTGCCCGGTGTTCCCCTCAATGATTGAACAAGCCTTACTTCCTTAATTATCACAGCTGCCCTATGAGATACAAAGAGTCCTGTTTTCAAAATTAATAAACTAAGGCTCAGAGAGGTTAAATGCAGTAGACCCTTGAACAGTGCAGGGGTTAAGAGCACCGACCCTTCGCTCCATTGAAAATCCTCTTGTAACTTGTAGTCAGCCCTCTGTCTGTGCGTGTTGTTCCTCCATATCCAAGGTTCCACACCTGTGGACTCGGCCGACCTCAAATCGTATAGTACCGTAGTGCTCGTATTTAGTGAGAAAAAAGAATCTGCTCATCAGGGGACCCACGCAGTTCAAACCCATGTTGTTCAAGGGTCAGTTGTAATTTGGCAGAGGGCACAGAGCAGAGCTAGAATTTGAGTCTTCATCTGTCTAGTTCCAAAGCCCAGGCTGTCTCCACCATTCCCCAGGACCTCCCTGTGAACAACTACGTGTGGTGTTGTTAACCAAAACTTCAGAAACAAGAGACCTGATTGAAATAAAGAGTTTACTGGGGGTTTGTTAGGACTGCAGCCCGGGAGACACTGACTGAAGAAAGACTTGAATTGTGGACTACAAAATGGGGGAGGCTTATAAAAGCAAAACCTGCATGGTTCCATGGGCTGTTTATCAAGAATTACAGTCGGAGCTGGAAAGGCGTGAGGGTGCCGATTAAGCAAGGATTGGTTGGGGTCTGAAATGGTTGCATAGTTACAAGAGGGAAGCTTGTAGCTTGCAGCTGGCAGGTATTGTTTTAAAGATGACTGGTGTCCTTGAGTTTGGTATGGTTCACAGGAAGTTCAAGCTCTCAGTGGTGCAGGGACGTGTCTGAGCCGGGTCCTCAATGGCCGCCCGCCTCCATCTCCGTTTGCCTGTACTGTGATGGCCCCATTATAATTTCACTTTGTCATCAGTACCTACCAGGTTGCAGTGTGCCATAGAACCAGGACCCCTATGGCCATGGAGTAGTGGCTACACGTGTGATAAAGACATTAGTGTAGCTTGTTCTTGGAGAATTGAATCCAAGGAAAGAGATGAAGCAGCACCTAGAGGGAAGCAGGATCAAGATGTGATGATAGAGTTGGTGTGTGTGTGTCTGTGTGTGTCGGTGTGTGTGTTTGCCGCTGTGTGTCTGTGTGTGTCTCTGTGTGTGCATGTTTGTGTGTGTCTGTGTGTGTCGGTGTGTGTGTTTGCCGCTGTGTGTCTGTGTGTGTCTCTGTGTGTGCATGTTTGTGTGTGTCTGTGTGTTTGTGTGTGTCTGTGTGTTTGTGTGTGTCTGTGTAGGGTGGATAGGAGCATACCTGGGAGTCTGAAGAGAAGATAGAATTGGAAGCAGAGATTGAAGGTCCAAGAAGAGAAAGGGGAGAGATGATCATACTAAGTGAAGTAAGACAAAGAAAGACAAATATCACATGACATCACTTATATGTGGAATCTTAAAAAATGACACAAATGAACTTATTGACAAAACAGAAACAGACTCACAGACATAGGAAACAAACTTATGGTTACCAAAGGGGAAAGGGGGAGGGATAAATGAGGAGTTTGGGATTAATAGATACACACTACTATATATAAAATAGATAACCAACTAGGACCTACTGTATAGCACAGGGAACAATACTCAATACTCTGTAATAACCTATATGGGAAAAGAATCTGAAAAAGAATAGAAATATATATAGATATGTGGAGATATATAGATATGTATGTGTGTATATAACCGAATCACTTTGCTGTGCCTGAAACTAACACAAATTGTAAATCAACTATACTTCAATTTAAAAAAAGAAGAGAAAGGGGGAAGGTGACAGAGGAAAATCGCAGAGCAGGTGGGAGGGGACTCCCTCAGGTACCCAGCATATGCTACACACCAGCCAGTGTGTACACACACAAGAGGCTGCGGCTACAAAGGCATTAAGTGGATGCCTGTCCACAGCAACGGGGAGTCAAGCAAGGTGATTAAATCCTATGATTAAGGCTTTGCAGAGTGCTGCTACAGTAGTTCAGAAAGAAGGTGCCTCATCAGACCGGGAGTTGAGGATGCAGGGTTTGTCAATAAATGCTTCCCAGACAAAGCGATGCATGGGCCTGAGTGTGGAGGGGCAAATGGGACTGAACCAGCAAAGAAGGCAGGGTGCTCCAGGCAGAGGCAACCACAGGACCCCGAAGGGACACTGCAGCTGTGCTCAGAATGAACGTGGGGAAGGGGGAGAGACTGAGGCTTTGTCGTAGAGAGGCAGGTGTGCATGTGAGGAACTGGGCCTCTTCTTGCGACCAACACAGAGCCCCTGAAGGAGCAGTGAGGGAGCGACGTGGAGAGAGGGTCATGATGGAGATGCTACAGAGAGGAAGCAGTCCCAGGGCAGGGAGAGAGCCACTGGATTTAACAAGGAGAAGGTCACCTTTTGCCTGAGTGGTTCAGAGGGATGACCTCCCAGAGTTCTCTGACTGTATGCAACGGGAATCAACCCAGGCTAATTTAAGCCAAAGGGACATTTGTTGGAAGAGTATTAGGAGCTCAAAATGTTACTTTGAAGAATAAGACGTGCACACAGACAGGAAAGACGGCAGTAAATCCAGAGGGCCAGTGATCGGAGGGGCCCCACAACCAGACAGTCTGGCCAGGGTGCAGGGGCTCAGAGGATGGGTGCCAACAATTTCCAGCCTTTTTCACTGTGCTCAGGGTTCAAATCACGAGGACAGAGCATCATCTCCCCCCGGTCGGTTCTCGTGCTCATCCCTGGCCGTCCTGGGCCCCTAATTGACAAGCCACTCCATGGGAATGAAGTGAGTCTCCAAGAGGAAGTCAAGGATGTATCAGGAAGGATGATGGATGAAATGGATGTTGTGACAGAAAACAGCATGACTCCCTACAGATGGTGAGGATGGAAGGCAGTCTGCAGGGTCGAGGCAGGAGTAGAAAATCAGGAGGTGTAGACTGAGTTTAAACTTGTCAGAAGCTTAGCCGAGAAAGGCAGGGAGAGACATAGGGCTGTAGGCAGAGGAGCGTTTACAATCGAAGGGTATGTTACAGGTGGAAGACCTTTGAAAATTGTACGTGTTAGGGAAAGGACCAGGAGAGGGAGGGAGATTGAGCTGTTAGAAAGTGGACAGCTGAGGAGGCAGGAGAGGATGCATCCAGAGCGCAGGTCTTCAAGTCAGCGGTAGGAGGGGAGACGTCTTTTCCTCTGAGCCTGGAGAACAGAGACAGATGAGGATGCAGGAGAATAAATGTGACAGAAACACACGCAACAGATCTGGGAGGGTACCCGCTCCGATAACGCAGGCTTCCCGGATGAAGACAGGAGCAAGGCTGTGGCCTGAGCAAATAGCCGTTTTAGGGCGCCGTCGAGAGCACAGGTGAAGGCTCAGCCAGAGGAGGAGCTGGCGTGCTCCTCTCTGAGGAGAAGGTAAGAGGGGGAGAGAGACAGAAGCAAGGCTCAGTGGTGGCAGCTGGACCCGGGTGCACAGGGATCCTGGGATCCTGGGAGCCAGAGGCAGCTCCTCCCAGAACTGACCTGGCTGTGAACAGGTGACCACGAGAGGGACGTGATGGGCTTTACCCAGTGAGCTGGGAACCAACCAGTTCTCGCCTCCAAGCCTGAGTTCACACATCCCCGACAGGAAGGGAGATTGGCCCAGTGAGCTGTAAAATTCCATGTTTATACGAAGAATATGACTCTTTGTTGATTACATGTTGGCTCAGAGATCCATTTGAGTAACAGATGCATCATCAGCCCAGATGTGCCGTAATCCACGTGGCCTCAGGACCCCCCGGGCACCCACGGTGTCTGCACTGAGTACCAGCAGCAGGAGAAAGCACAGAGTCTGGGTTTTGTAAAGGGAGTGATTCAGTACAAAGCCACGAGTGTCACTTCCTTGGGAGAGAGGCATCCACTCCTGTTTCTTCTGCACTGTTATACACGGATTTTGTAGAAGACCTAGAGCAGAACATTGCAGCGTGATTAGGTACCCATGAGACGAATTCTGCGAGGTTCCGTCTGTACATAATTTATGCAGACCATAAAAGATGCACAGTCTATAATTTATAGACCTTCTTTTGAAAATGATCTAATCTGACTACAGATCTGGAGAGAACATATTCTTTTCAAAAGTTCTCAAAATTGCCTATAACAATCCACTGGTTTATCAACTGGCATATCAAGCAATCTTACCTTCTGAGCACATTTCCATCTTTTTAACCGATGCTCAGCAGTACCGCCTCTGAGGCAGGCAGCAGGAAGGGGGTCTTCGGGGGAAATGTGGCCCCTTGCAATCATCTAATAAAGATATCCATGCGCAGCCCATCGTGTTCTGTGTAACCCCATGTGTGATTTTTGCATCTGGAAGAAGATCCCCTTGTGCACAGAAATAGTTACTTTACGCCCAAAAAGTTAATAAGGAATCATCACCATCACTTAATGTCCATTAATCCAATTTGGATAACCAGTCTGTTTAACTGCAAGGTAAACTGTGGTATAAAGGATATGCACAAACAACTTCGTTTAACTAGGAAACACTTCACTGACTACTAATTTGGGTGGCAATTGTGAAAAATAGGAGACTAAAGGAAAACAGATCCTCTCACAGTAAAGCAAGGAGAAAACCACGGACCTTTCTTCTTCAGTCTCCCTGAAGGCTTATCGAATATTTCACATTAAACACTCAGTACTGCCTTTTTATTTTTTTATTTTATCGAAGTATAGTTGATTTACAATGTTGTGTTAATTTCTGCTGTACAGCAAAGTGATTCAGTTATACATATGCATATTCATTTTCATATTCTTTTCCATTATGATTTATCCCAGGATATTGAATATAGTTCCCTGTGCTATACAGCAGGACCTTGTTGTTTATCCAGTCTATATATAATAGTTTGCATCTGCTAATCCCAAACTCTCAACTCATACCCCCAGCTCCCTCCCCCTTGGCAACCACAAGTCTGTTCTCTATGTCTATGAGTCTGTTTCTGTTTCGCTAAGTACTGCATTTTAAAGCTCAAAGTAATGAGGCTTCTTATAGAAAAGGTATCTGTAATGCTAACCCCACCTTCTGTAACCTTTATTCTCATGGTGTCCCTGCAAATAAGCGTGTATGTGTGTGTGTACATGCATGCGTTTTTTTAAGGCTAGCTATTCCCCTCCCTCACACTTGCTTACATGGGTAACCAGACTAGATCTCTCTCACAACTTCCACACTTCCTGTACTTGATAAAAGGTTCTTCCCAAATGTACGCATCACACACACACACACACACACACACACACACCCTCTCTCTCTCTCTCTCTCTCTCTCTCTCTCCTGCTCACACATACTTACCTCAGTTTCAGAAATGTTCTTTGCCTTGTCGGGAACAGCAGACTGTTTGTTCTAAGTGCAGACCATTGTCTCTTTTTTCCTGAATTCTGCGTGAGTCGACACAGTGAATTAATGAATTTCCTGGGGTGGAGGCAGGACCAGTCATACCTTTTTCTCACAGGCTCTGTTTCTCTGCCGTTGCCATTGTTGGACACCTTAACCCCTTGAAGTCTGTCCACCACTCCTGTGACTTTGCTGAGGCACCTGCAGCCAGTTAAGATGCGGTGCTCAAGTGACCTCGTACCCTGCTGTAGGTGAGGCCAGGGAAACAGAAGAGAGGCGCCCACCTTCAAAACATTCACCCTGCAGTTATAGAGGAGGACACACCGTCATGTACAAGAAGGAACTAAACACCCTTGGGGACCGTGCTGCCCTCCCAGACCACAGGCCTCCGAGAGCAAAGACTAGGGTATGTCATCTGTGAATCCCACAGGGTCAGACACATAGAAAGTATTAGGAAGTCCTCAGTGAATGTTTCTGAAGAGGTGGAAGAATAATTACAAAGGAACAGATAAGCTGGTGCAAGATAACGACTCGTACGAGGGAAGCTTCTGTTCACTGCTCCCCTTCGCCTGGTTCTTCCACTCGGGAGAACAGACTGCAGGCGCGAGCCACCCGTGTGTGTGTGTGACGTGGTCCCCTGGGCGCCAGTGAGGATCACGACAGCTCTGTCTGTGACGACAGAGAGGAGGCTACATCTGGCCTCCCCAGTCAACCCTTTGGTATGATGTTCTTGGTAACTCAGCCCAATCCATGCTGTCCCTTTAACAGAAGGCAAAGTCATTTTTACCCAAAGATGGATGAATTATAAATTAGGCTTCTTAGAGGATTCTTTCTGTGTGGTGAGTCAGCTGATGCTTTCTTATGGGCCATCTCTCACATGGCTAGGATTGAAACATGTTTGTGGGTCTGAATAACAGGTGTTTCCCAGAACTCGCTCTCCTGGCCCCCGAGGGAGTGCGAGCTGAGTGCAGATCAGCTGTTCAGTATTCTCCAGCTGCACCCACGGAGGTGACTGTCGGGGGCCCACATTCGGTGCCCACATTCATGGTCACCACCGTCAAGCCCCGTCGCTTGCCTCCTGCAGACACTCGTGCCGCTTTGTCATTGGTGCCCAGCCGTGGAACATCCTCGTCTTCATCTGGGTCTGGGCTTCCTGTGTATCCACCCCTCTACTGGCCTGGGCTGGGATCCTCACTGGCTCACTCTGTCGCCTCTCACTTTACCTGCCATGTCTCTGGGGTGCATGTAGGTGGTCACCTGCCTTAGTGTCGTGAAGCGCTTAAGAGGGCAGGGGCCTGGACGTGGCAGATGGACAGGTGCGCTGGGACAGACGCATCACAGCCCCTGTTGCACGGGTACCTTCCCGGGCCACATACATCTGTAATTTCTTGGCAGTAGAATCGGATGCAATATGGGATGGTCTCCAAGCTGCCAGAGCTCCTCTTTTTTTTTTTTTTTTAACTTATTTATTTATTTATTTATTTATTTTTGGCTGTGTTGGGTCTTCGTTTCTGTGCGAGGGCTTTCTCTAGTTGTGGCGAGCGGGGGCCAATCTTCATCGCAGTGCGCGGGCCTCTCACTATCGCAGTCTCTCTTGTTGCGGAGCACAGGCTCCAAACACGCAGGCTCAGTAGTTGTGGCTCACGGGCTTAGTTGCTCCGCGGCATGTGGGATCTTCCCAGACCAGGGCTCGAACCCGTGTCCCCTGCATTGGCAGGCAGATTCTCAACCACTGCGCCACCAGGGAAGCCCCCCAGAGCTCCTCTTTTGCTCCACTCACATCACTTGAAAATTGAGTTCTCTGGGAACTCCCTGGCGGTCCAGTGGTTAGGACTCTGTGCATTCACTGCCAGGACCCGGATTCAATCCCTGGTTGGGCAACTTAGATCCCACAAACCGCACAGCATGGCCAAAAAGAAAAAGAAAAAAGTAGATTGAGCTTTCCCCCTCTGTGCACACTGCGGGTATATCCTATCCTTGAATAACTTGTTGAAAACCATAAATGATGTCCTATCTTGAATGCAGAATTGTCTTTTTCCTTCTCTGAACTTTCCAAGTCTGCTGACCTCATCTTCTGAGGCCTTGCCCTGCCTTCTCCTGAAGGCTTGGGGTTATCTGGCTAAGGAAATAGGTGAGTAAATGCTGGGGACCTCTTAGGAGAAGAGGGCCAAAGAGGCAAAATAATGCAGCGAGCAGGGTTACAGTCTGTGTACAACTGCTCTCAGATTCACCGAGTGACAAGACATCAGTATGTCTACATTCCTTTCACTAATTAAGGGATTTCAATAAAGTAGGGTTCAATTCAGTTGGCTAACAGAACCCCAGAATTCACTGCCTCGGAACTTCTCCTCTCAAAGTATCTGCCGTATGTTTACGACCAGATCAGGACAACAGTTTACGGCTTAAGCCACTGCCCCATTTCTCTGGGACCAGGTTTCCAGCAATGAGAACGTGGGACAACTCTGGACACTTCTCTGATATAAAATCCAACCAAAGAACCCCCTTCACACCTGACAGGAAGGTGTGGACTACGTTGCTTCCTCATCCTGTAAACCTCAGGATTAAGGAATATGCATTTGGGTAACATTATTTGAAAATTGCAGAGGTGCTGCTGGATTACAGAAGTGGACTGACCTCATAGCCAGGAGATGAGTTAACTAGTAGGGATTTCACTGGATTACTCACTGGGAAGTGAAAAGAGATAGAGTCTGAAAGGAAAGAGCTGAAGGGAGCCGTGACATACAGTGGAGAATTAGCCCACAGAAGGGAATAAATATGGAGAGTATGGGAGGAAATAGATATTTCAAAAGCCGGCATTGGGTTCACCTCTTTCAGCTTCAGACTGTCTACTTTTGAAATAGAAACAGAACCCTTATCACTGAAAATCCTGGACGGACAGAGAAGTCTCTGTTCTAGAAAAGGATGGTACAGTCATCACCCCACCAAAGAGAGATTCTTTTCTGATGTTGTTGGGTGGAGAATCCAATATCAAGAGTGAATTTGTAGGAGTTTTAATCCATTCAACTGGTTGAATCACATACATCCCAAACCCAGGACTATTTATATGAGGTTCAGTCAACAATTAAGCAGGTCATCTATTTGTGTCACTATATTCTTCAAAGTCTTTGCTGTGTTTAGCAGTTCCTGTGATAATCTAGGGAAGAGGGTTATAGAACAGGTGAGGATATTGAGATCCAGGGAGGCCGGGGCCTTTTCTAAGTTCCTCTTTTTGCTCCTGACCCCTGGAGCCATTTACCTCCCCCCAAAAGATTAACTGGGACAAGTGTGCACCTCAGACTACCTCAAGGGATTTAGCCCAGATTCATGTTTCTGAAACTCAAGTTCGTTGTCTCTCTCATTCTGGTAGAGACCATCAAGTGTGAGCTCTTATACTCAGTAGAGCACCTGGCGCTCTACAGCGTGAGCTGTTCCCTTCTTAGTAATAGAGATGCTGACATGAAGCAAAGATGGCAGCCAGTGGACATTCTCTGACGCGATGGGGCTTCAGACCTCGCAGTGACTCTGTGATGTGAGCGCTATTGTTATCTTCACTTCATAGATAATACACTGAAACTTCCAGAGGTTAAGAACCTACTCCAAGGTCATGCAGCTAGTAACCGTCAGCCTGTGACTGGAACTGCAGAACCTCCCTCCTGAGCACTAAGCTATATGGCTTCCAAAGAACCTCATTCTAGAGTCATGAAATCTATTTCCCAGACCTGGAATAATTTTAATAGCCGTGTGGTCTACTGTCCTCTTTTTTTGCACATAGGATGCTGAGGACCAAAAAGGGTCTGTGACCTGCACAAGGTCACACAGCTAGAATCAGCCTCGAGCCCTCCTGCGTGCCCACCAGGCCTCTCCTGTCACACCACGCTGCGCCATCACTAAATGCGAGTTTTTGAGAGAACCTTCTTTATCCGTGGTCCTTAAAAGTAAACTGTTACCCCCCTACCGAGAAGAATGTCCGCCTGTGTGTGTGTCTGTGTGTGTGGCGTTTAAAGAACATTTCCAGGTCTATAACTAACTAAGCCAGAGAGGTCACATCCTGGAAACCTGGGGGATGTGGAAGGCACAGTCCCTGAGCTCACCTGCTCTAAGGAGCCACAGGTGTATCCGTCGTGGTGTGCAGCGTCTGCTCAGCAGCTGGTAACAGAGGTGCCTGACACACATACCCAGGCGATCGACTGCTCCCAGCCCACACGCATACACTCACACACGTGTCCCAGCATCCAGTGTGTACGCGGCACCTAGCAGCCCAGCTGTCAGGGCAGCTGGCTCAGCTGCACAGAGCCGCACGGTGGTTCCGGGGGTTGTGTACACTCACAAAAAGGAACGAGTGCCCTTTACAAATGTGGGTTGTACAGAAATCCATGTCCTGCGTGCCCCCCCACTTTTCAAACACACACTTTCTACCCCAAGACTGTTCCTCTTATTTTAAAACACAGCACCAGGAAGGTCCACCAGGATAGTGTCAGAAGCAGCTGGAAATCATGCAACAGGGACTGTCTCCTACCGAGGTCAGGAGAATCCCATCCCTCCAGCCCCCCCACCCCGTCCCCCCATCAGGGACTCAGGACTATTCCCAGAGATGCCCCCCGCCAACTTCGTCAATCCACAGTGCCCTCCCCCTTCCACCACCCTGGGAACCTGCACTTCATCTTTCTGGTCTCATCTGTCACGTGGTCTCCCTTGTGAAGCTTTGGGTCTCTTCCTTGAGATTTAACGTTCTTCTTTCTACCTTTCAATAGCAGTTTTTGTTTTGCTAGTTTTACTGCTGCCAAGCATGATCTAAGAGCTTTACAAGCAAGAATGTGGTTAATCTTTCTAAAACCATTATTATTATCCCCATCTTACAGCTGAAAAATGGAGGCATTGAGAGGTTGAGTGACGTGCCTGAGGTCACACAGCTCGTTAGTGGGGCCACGCTTTGAACCCAGACAGTGTGGCTCTGGGGCATGTGCTGTGACCACTGAGCTGCCTCCTTCTGCCCTGGGTCAGGTTGGTTATTTCCACACCAGCCTCTTCACCAGCGTTAGACTCATTCCTCTCTCCTCTCAGTGCCCCAGCCGTGCCGGGCCTAGTCTCTGCTCATCATGGCCTTTGGGGCTGTCTGGACGGGAGGACAGTCTGGACGCCGCTGCCCTGAGCACAGACAGAGGCATCACGTCACTGCAGCGGTGGTGGGGAGCCCTCAAAGCTCCCCAGTCTGCCTCAGCCTCTCCACTTCAGATGATGGATATAAATAGGGATAATTCGTGCCCCACAGAATTAGTGTGAGGGGCTAGTAGATCATTCTAGGACTGGAATGATGGTGACCCCCGTATGGTCTAGCCTGGACGGCTCTGTGACCCACACAGAGACAACAGATAAAAAACTTTAGAGGACTGCAGTCCTGCTGATCTAAATTGTTACCCTGATACATGGGGAGACTGCCATTGAGAGAAAATATGGAATCTTCTTCTCAAAGATACGTCAGATATCTCTCTAAGAAATGTCCCCTCTGATGGACCTCAGGAGATGTATATATATATGTATGTATATATAATATATAGGTGTGTATGTATGTATTATGTATACACATGTATGCGTATATTATGTTATATATAATATATGATATATATACACATACGTATATTGTATATATTATATATGTGTATATATAATATGTATATATAATATATATGTTGTCATAATGTTGTCATTGCTTAAAAGATTTCTGAATGTCTTCTTTCAGAATCATCTTTAGACTGTGTGACACACATTTTCATTGTCCTCAATGGTGGCAAATCTCCCTCTATTAGCAGGACGACTTAAATTTGGGGAATGGCTAAAAGTCAAGGCCAGTCTATTGAATAAGGTGGGGAACAAGCAGCCTGGGTAAACGTGTTTCTTCAAAGGGCTGATGCTCTGTGACCTAGCTGGGTAGGACCCTTGTCATCCATGTGCGGTCAGAGAGAAAAGCAGCAAGACATCTCTCGGGAGTTCTGCAAGATGACACATCGAATTCCACAGGAGGCTTCAGGCCACGTGTTTCTTTACAGCAGATGAAAACAAATGTGACGGATATGGATATGACCTTGTACATATTATAAGTATTATGTGTCCATTAATTAATCGATGCTATTGGAAGACCAGATAGAAAACCAGAAGCCCTGTGGGGGGAACCTTAGGCAGGAGCCTGAAGGTGAGAAAGAGGGATTTGCTGGTGCCATGAAGTGACTCCTCCAAATTCACACTATCCAGACCTCCAGCAGCTCCTGACTTCGTGCCAGTTTGAAACAGCCTTCAAGGATATTGCCCAAAGGAGGCCCCAGGGCCCAGATGAAGCAGGTTTGGAAGGGAGGAGCTAGGAACCTACAATAAGCCAGGTACTTATGCAGAACTTTTATATAGACTGTGTCACTTACTCTTCAAAATCTCCCTTAAAAAAAAATCAGTGCTGTTATCCCATATTATGCACGAGAACACTGAGGCTCAGAGGATACGCGTCACCGGCTGCAACACCGCAAGTTAACAAGATAAAAGCCAGCGCACATCTGTCTTACTTCATCGCGCTGGGACCAAAGCAATCCGCATTTTCAGGATATTTAAATGAGTGAATGTTTTCATTGCTGTGAGAGTTCTGTTAAAAAAAAAAAAAAAAGTGTGCAATAGATCTGTTCTCTTGGAAGCCTCGTTAGCAGCTGCTCTTGGCTGGGGCCCTTTATGGTCACTGTGCTTCCCAGCAGTGTTTTTGCTCTTGCCAACCAGAGGCCCCAGCAAAGCCGCACTCAGCTATTAATAGAACCGTGGTCACTGTCTCTTCGGATGTCTCCTTTCAGAAAAAGAAAGAGTCTGCTGAAAACCCCTTGACAAACCAAAACTTGTACCAGTGCCTTTGTCTTTTTCCTGCCTTCCACCTCCTTGTCGGTTGTGTCTATTAGGTGGTGCAGTGGTACCCGCAGTTGAAGGGCTGACATTTAATCGCTTAACCCTTCGTGATCATGGGCTTCTTAGCAAAATGAGTCCTTGGGCCCAGGCACAGAGCACAGAAGCAGACCTTCACGTTCTACCCCAGCCCCCCTCCTGCCAACCAGAGAGTTGGTGTTACGGGAGCATCCACGGAAACCTAGCCATCTGTGATCAGGTATACAGAAGAAGGATGCTTTCAGCGTGTGCTTCTGTTCTTCCTGCCCCTCTCCCCCTCATACCCTCACTCACGCCAAGAGGCCAGGCAGCTAAAGTCATTTCAAGCCTTCCTATTCGGTATCTGTTCCCGAAGCTGGGCCTGGCGAGACTGAAGGAAGCATAATTGACCCTGAGCTTCCTCCTCCAAAGACCCCTGTGCTTGGGGCCTGTCCACAGCTTCTCCGCCGCCACCATCCAGCTCATCCCCTGGAGTGAGTCACTCTTGGTCCCTGGGCCGGCCTTTTGTTTCCTCCTTTCAGGACACAAGCCAGGGAGAGAATGAAGGGGAAGGAGACCGGCCCTGGCCCCTGCTGGCTCTCCCCTCAGGCCAGCCACTGGTGAGGCCACAGTTGCAAGAACCCAGTGATTCCAAAGCAAAATCCAAGCGTGAAAGTCTATGTCTGGCATTCGTGATGATCTGGAAAAGGAAACTGTTTGGAAACTGTCTCTGTGGCTCCTCACGGCTCTACTGGATGTGATTCTCCTCCGCAAGTCAGGACGCCCTTTCCTAGTTTCTGTTGGGCGTTAATCAAACCTCCCTGGTGAGAGAGTGGACTTGCCCACCAGTGCCCCGGATAGGTGTGCAGGCAAGAGGGACAGAGAACGCACCAGAGTTTCCTTGGCTTCTGCCTATGTTTCCCCAGCAGAGAGCTGGCACAGCACTCAACACTCTGCTCTCCCCTCTCCCTGCACCAGGAAACCCAGCTTCACCTCTTCAGGCATTCAGGGGGATCTGTGCCCTCTGACTGCCTGTGGCCACCTCCAGTCCAGATCACCACAAAACTATCATCATAATAAAATTAAGAATTTCCATTGGTTGGGGGGGATACTCACAATGAACCTGCTCTAGGGCAGATGTTATCACTCAGTCCAGTGGGTCCCAAACACATCTGCACTTTGGAGTCGCCTGGGGGCTATAAGAAATTACGGATGCCCGTGTCTTACCCAGAAATTATGATTTTTTAAGTTAATTTTTATTGGAGTATAATTGATTTACAATGTTGTGTTAGTTTCAGGTATACAGCAAAGTGAATCAGTTATACATGTACATATATCCACTCTTTTTTAGATTCTTTTCCCACATAGGCCATTACAGGGTATCGAGTAGTGTTTCCTGTGCTATACAGTAGGTCCTTATTAGTTATCTATTTATATATAGTAGTGTGTATATATCAATCCCAATCTCCCAGTTTATCCCTCCCCGCCTTACCCCCAGTAACCATAAGTTTGTTTTCTATGTTTGTGACTCTATTTCTGTTTTGTAAATAAGTTCATTTGTGCCATTTTTTTAGATTCCACATATAAGTGATATCATATGATATTTGTCTTTCTCTGTCTGACTTCACTCAGTATGACAATCCCTAGGTCCATCCATGTCACTGCAAATGGTGTTATTTTGTTCTTTTTATGGCTGAGTAATATTCCATTGTATATATGTACCACATCCTCTTTATCCATTCATCTGTCGATGGACACTTAGGTTGCTTTCTTGCCTTGGCTATTGTAAGTAGTGCTGCAGTGAACATTGGGGAGCATGGATCTTTTCAAATTATGGTATTCTCCGGATCTATGCCCAGGAGTGGGATTGCTGGATCATATGGCAACTCTAGTTTTTTAAGGAACCTCCATACTGTTCTCCATAGTGGCTGTCCCAGTTTACATTCCCACCAACAGTGTAGGAGAGTTCCCTTTTCTCCACACCCTCTCCAGCATTTATTGTTTGTAGATTTTTTGATGGTGGCCATTCTGACCAGTGTGAGGTGATACCTCACTGTGGTTTCGATTTGCATTAAAAATGATGATTTAATTGGCCTGGAGTGTGGCCGAGGCTTTGGAATTTAATAACCCCCCCCCCAAATGATTCTAACGTGCAAATTTGGAAACCCCTGCCTTAACCTTAGAGCCCTCTGAGATGGAATAAAAACCACCCCCTGCAGATGAAGAACCTGAGATTAAGCAAACCTGAGTGACTCACCCAGGCTCACCGCACCCTTAAGGAGAGAGCCAGCCTCTGTAGTCAGGCTGTCGTCTACCTCCTTGCTTCTCAAAGTGTGGTCCGCAGACCAGCAGCATCACCTGGGAGCCTCTTAAATGCAAATTCTGGAACCACAGGTATCCAGACCTACTGATCAGAAACTCTGCGGTGGGGCCCAGCACTTGTCACAGGCCTCCAGGATCGTCTGATGCCTGCTGAAGCTTGAGAACCACTGCTACAGAGACATCAAGGTGCCCCGAAGGTCACAGTAACGTGCAGCCAGCCTGGGGAGCTAGATGTGGCCACCCCCTGGCGACCCCTGCACCTGGAAGGCGCTTTCTGCCGCCACCGCCAGGGGGCGCCCAGCTGCACCCGGGAGGTTGGGGGATGGCAGAGCCGGCGGGAGGGCCCGGCAGGGTCAAGATCATTGGGAACCGAGCTGGCCCAAGGGAACTGGAACAGTCCCCAAGAGAAACTCTAAGCCTTTGGTACATTGCAGAGGCTTTTGGTTTCCCTGACTCCCAGGCATTGAAGCCTCCACACCCGTAGTTATTGAAACTTTGGGGATGGGGAGGGTAAAGACTCTAAAAGAGAAGAATAGGTGACTATACACTATGTCCTACAGCAATCACATTCTAATAAGGCACTTTTATTAGACAAGGTATACCTAGTTAACGTAGGTTAACTTTGTAATTTTTGGAGAAATACACAGATTTTTGACTTATGTGTTCATTCCATTGAGAATTGTTTAATTTTTCTTTTTTTTTTTTCTTTTTGGCCGCGTGGTAGGCGGGATCTTAGTTCCCCAACCAGGGATGGAACCCCGTGCCCCCTGCAGTGGAAGCGCGGAATCCTAACCACTGGACCGCCAGGGAATTCCTGAGAATTGTTTAATTTTAAAAGTGCATGTATATACTCTATTCGTAGTTTTGTATCTATCCACAACCCTCTGCTTGCATGATTGAAGTCACAAAAAGGTAAAAGCAAGTCCCCTAAAATAGAGGAGACTTTGGTACGTGCCATATAAGCATCTTTGTTAATTACCATTGTGAAAGTAATTAGACATTCTATGAGTGAAATTAGGGTTGTTATCCAATTAGACATCACAAATATGCAGGATCTGCTCAGACTCACTTTACATCTAGGAAAAGAACTGGAAATTATAGATCTCTGTTATTCTGGAATATTTTAGATCTGGCACAGGTATCCATGATATAAATCTTTGAAATATGGATAAGTCAAAATATTTATAAATGATTATCCTTTATAAAGTCACAGATAATGTTCCCATGAAGGGAAAAAAAAAGATTCCCTAAGGAAGCTAAAAATTTAATGAGGGCAGGGACCATCTTTTTTTTTTTTTATAAATTTATTTATTTATTTTTGGCTGCGTTGGGTCTTTGTTTCTGTGTGAGGGCTTTCTCTAGTTGCAGCGAGCGGGGGCCACTCTTCATCGCAGTGCGTGGGCCTCTCACTGTCGCGGCCTCTCTTGTTGCGGAGCACAGGCTCCAGACACGCAGGCTCAGTAGTTGTGGCTCACGAGCCCAGTTGCTCTGCGGCATGTGGGATCTTCCCAGACCAGGGCTCGAACCCGTGTCCCCTGCATTGGCAGGCAGATTCTTAACCACTGCACCACCAGGGAAGCCCCCAAGGGACCATCTTTGTCTTGTGCTGCACTGTATCTCCAATTCCTGATGTTTCTGGCTTACATCTTCCCAAGTAAAGGTGATAAGGCTTATCTAGAACGGCACTGAATTGGCTGCCAGAAAGTTTCATGAGGAAGCAGCTAAGGTAACAACCAGCCTGCACCACACCGGAAACACGGGTGTACCAAGGTGTTTGGCGTTCTGGGAAAGGCCACCCCAGTCCATATTTCTTTTTGTAAATTTTCCCAACCTGGGATTGTCCTTCCTACAATGATCCTATGCTTGTCTCCATGAAATTCAGTTTTACATGTACCTATTGCATATTTTCTGTGTATGGGACACATACCGGATTTGCTGGGTGTGCAGAAATAAGCAATTGAAAGCCCTTTGCATGCTGGCAGGTAATAAGCAGGTATAACGCGGTGTCAGAAGGGTGTCATCCTAGCAGAACTGGCACATCTTATCAGAGCACCAACAGAGAGCATCCATGGAGAAAAGACTCTGAAGGGGTGCAGCATTTGAGATATTCTTTGAAGAATGGATAAAATGTTCAGCTAGATAAAATATCTGAGTGGGAGGAGAGCATCCTGCACAGAAGGAATGGCATGTGTAGGAGGCTGGACCATGAGGTCTGCTTGGGGATCAGGCAAACCGCTTGTCTCTGAACATAAAATATATGTGGTTAGAAAGGAGAGTAGTGAAAACAAACAAAAAAAAAGGATGAAGATGCTAGTTGTGTCCAAATACAAAAAAGATCTTTACCTGCCAGGCCAAAGTTAATTTCTACTTAATTTCATGGGCAGTGGTTGGAAATGGAAGTTTACTGAGCAGAGCAAGTCAGTGCCATTGGGATCGCACTTGGGAGGGTTTTTGCAGCTACTAGTATGGAGGGGATGCAGGAAGTTACCAGAGCCTGAAGATGGTGGCGGAGGGAATAAAAATGTGGAAAACATATTTGAGAGAGATTTCAAAAGCTTCTTAGACTTGGCAGTTGGTTGGGTTTTGGAGAAGGATTGCCAGGTTTTGTGCCTGGGTGACTGAGGAAATCTTAAGAGTCATTAACATAGGGAGTTCACCGGGTTTTGTGTATTGAATTTACTTATACTAAAATGAATCTGTAATTCTAACTTGGGGAAAACACATAGCTACTACCTTCTTCAGGAAAAACAAAAAACAAACTCTAATCTTCACTTTGGGCTCTGATTTCCTGCTCAGTCCTCCTCAAAAATGTTCGATCAGTTCCTGAAACTAGAAGAAATTTAAAGTTCAGAGGAGCTAAAATACTGCAAGCTAACTTTTATAGTTTATTTTTCCAGGCCATTCCTGAGTAGAGATAGACAGGAAATGAATGGTTACTGTAACTGAGATGTTTGTAGTATAAATACAATTTGTTAACTTTAGACCATTTTCCTAGGTTTTATTCCTCCCATAACTCAAATTGTGTTTTATTCTGGGGAGAGAAAAAAATATATAGGTGATCTAAAAAAATAAAGTTAAGCTGTACTTCTGATTTTGTGTGCAAATTGCATCCTATAAATTGTACTGTGACCCGTCATTTAGAGAACTCCAAAAAAAAAAAAAACCCTAAATCTTCATTTCCTTTGTGTTTTCTAAAGGTCAAATGCTGCAAATACTGGCCAGATGACACAGAGATCTACAAAGACATTAAAGTCACCCTAATAGAAACAGAGCTACTGGCAGAATATGTGATAAGAACATTTGCTGTTGAAAAGGTAAGTTTTCACACTGCTTTGAAAAGCTTTGGTCAGACATTAGTGATACCAGCCTCATTAAGTTATCTGGGATAATTCATACGTGGTCACACCTGAATGCAGGTAGGCTCTATCCAGTGATTTCTCAAGATTGCATCTTGCCCTGTGATCCTGTAATAGCTCAGTTCCGTCTTTGAAGCAAATCATTCCCATTTCATGAAAATCTGTGTTTTGCAACTAAACCAAAAGGTACACCTAGCTGTCTACTTCCTTTTTCTTTTTAACCTGATTGATACTGTTCAGCTCATCTCTCTGTCCTTGTTCAGAGGCAGTTCAATAAATGTCCTTCATGCTGTATGTCCATGTGGGTTTCCCAGTGTTGAGTTCGTATGGGTGTGGAGACACAGGTCCTAACTCGTCCTGGATCCCCTCCACCTCCTTGAGGCTTTTCCAGCTTATGGTTTAATATGGACTGATGGATTTTCCAGGTGGAAGCTTCTACCTGGAAACACACATAAGTAGACCTGGGATGCTCTTGCATGAACCAGCGCTTCCATCCATTCACTCCCATGCTGGTTTCAGCCCTCGGGCCCTGCGGGCGTGGGGTCCTGAATGCTGTGCTCTGTCCCACGGCCTCATCCCACATGCATGGATGGGACTGCTGCTCTGTGCCTTCTCCACAGGGCGTAACGGGGAATCTCCTTACTCCCCCTCTTTCTGCTGACATAGGGAGGGGCCGGAAGCGAAGCAAACTGCAGTCCATCCAGAGAAGTGTCACAGGTAGGCTGTGGGGGGTAGTGGAGGTGACGTGGCTGACAAACGCTCTGCCTTCCTGTCCTCACCTTGCCTTCGAAGAAGGGGACCCACGGTTTGGTCTCTGAGGTCCCCCGGCGTCTGTCCACGGCTGAGCCATACACCGGATGTGGCGATGCCGGCATGAACTTACCAGTGGCGGGTGCCCTTGCAGGCGCCGGGTTGTAAGTGGACCAGGGCGGTTGGCTCCCAGCCCACCCCCCTACTTCTCACTGCATCTCGATGCACTTTCTGGATTAACAAGACCAGTTTTGGGAAATGAGGAAATTGCAGCGTTTGCTTACTGGCTCATTTACCCTGATTTTTTCAACTACCTCTCCTGGTTTTCAAATCCCTATTTGTCATACAATCACAAGGCTGAAGAGACTTTCAGTTATTTTAATCTGTTTCTCAAACTATTTAGCTTTTTTTTTTTTTTTCCCCTCAGCCTGTCTTTTTTAATAAGCAGGCAGGAGGCTTAGAGACTTCAAACAACGTGGAGTTCTGGCTGACTCAATTCTTCAAGTTCTGAACCTCACACTTTGATGTCGGGTTTTTCCCTTCTTAGGCAGGATTGGGGGGTGAAAAAAAATATGGAGGATTTTTGTATGGCTCTTGGCAAGAGCGCTCATGAATAACTGCATTGAAACAGATAGTGATAAAAGACCCAGAATATTTTCTTCTTTAAAACAAAAAAAAAGCATCCAAAAGCCATCACTTAAACATAGAGTTCTTTGAACAATAGTCAGCTCTCTAATAAGCTGAAAATGCATCTCTGTGGCTAAAGGAAGGATTTGTTTGTCTTTTTAGCCTTTTTTTTAACCTCTTAGTGTTCTCGGCTACATCCCCAGCTGCACAGAAATGTTCCTGAAATACCCAGTTATTTAGTCTTCAGACGAGCAGCAAAGAGGTGGTGAGAGGAAGGAAAGCATGAGGAGCTTGTTAGAGCGTTTGGGGAAATCAAAATGACATGTTGCCGGATTTCCTAACGGGGCAATTGGAATCTCTAAGGAAAACAAATCATTAGTACGGCTGTGGAGCACTTCTTGTAGGTTTTAAACGTCCTCATTAGAAAGGAAACTTAAAAAAAAAATAAAACAGCCAAGTGAAGTGTATACTTTGAGAGTCCTCCAATGCGGATTCTATTTTGAGAGTATTCGCATCAGGGGACCTAAAGGTGAAAAATGGGTTTGGGCTCCGTTCTGCAAACAAGCAGGCAGGTTTGTAGCCTGAAACTGGTCAGTTCCTGTTTTGCATGGGACGGTCATCCTTCCTTTCCCCTGTAGCTGGTGACTCCAAAAGCTGAACAGCTTTTAAGTAACAAAGTGCCCATCGTGGCAGGAGGAAGACAGCTGAAAAGTTTCTGTGGATCTAGGCTGTCTGGTGACTGTACCCCTGCCGCAGCTGGCAGAAAGGAAGCTGGCGATGGACACCAAGTTCTCTCTGCCTAGGAGGTGCCTGGGGCTCAGAGAGGCAGGGATATGGTCCTGAATCTGCAAGACAGAGCATGTGCCTAGGGATTCATCCATCCACACATATTTATCAAGCGCCCGCTCTGGGCTAAGCACTACTGTTTGTCGTGGGGGGGGGTCTTCCTTCCCAGCTATTACAAGGAAAAGGAAATGCATACCTCGCTTTTACTGGGCTGGCCAAAAAGTTCGTTCGGGTTCGTCCCGTAAGATGTTACGGGAAATCCCGAACGAACTTTTTGGCCAACCCAACATATAGCATTAATACTTATTATATTACATATAATATGATACTCATTTATTTAGCATTAAATCTTGTTAATGAGAAATGAACAAAAGATATACTTGATATCCAGTTGGGAAATATTTTGGACTGTGATCACTGATCACATCTATGATTTCCCCCCTATATTACAAAACAGTGAAAGAGGAAACTGCCGTGTCCATGAACAAGAGTGAGAGGCGACTCAAGCCAGTTCCGTTGCTCATCTTGTCAGCAGTGAACACAGTAGAGGGTGGAGGTTTATTTTGGGAAAAGGTTTGCTGCATCCCAGACACTGACATTTACCCTGCTGAGAAAACGAGTCTTAGATCAGTTGGGCGCCCAGCCCGTGTTGGATGGAGTTCGGGTTCTGGGGATGCTGGCTCCGAAATCTAGCAAAGCTAGAAAGGGAAGTGCTCAAAAAATTAAAATTAAAAACAACAGTGTACGGGAGACATAAATGCCCTTTTTTCCTCTTTGGAATGAATGAATCTTTATTATAGGCTTTCCCACTCCCTGGGACCACCCCTACCCTGCCCTGTCGTCCTGTGTAAAGCCAGGGGAGCTCTCAGGGGTTTAGAGGCTCACCATGTGTCTTCTGATGGAGGCTTTCGCCAAATGTTACCATGGTTTCAGTGAGAGAAAGTGTGGGCTCCCACCACCCTGTAATCTTGCTCTGGGGTCACAGAGCGTATTTAGCAGATGACATTGTTCACTTTCCTTTGTGACTCCCTGACGGCTTAATTCCTTAATGCTTCAACCCCACTAAAGAATAGCATGATTTTCAAAGAGAAATAAAGCTTCAGCACTTGTGGGTTATTAAACCAAGACAAATGAATGCCCTGATGGCAAACAAGTCTTAATTTTAAAACCTATCATTGTTTGCCTCTTCTCGTCTTTCAAAGCACATAAAATTTCCGAATTTCTTCCTGGCTACCTCTGCGTGAACAGCGGCTACTGGTGAAAGTGACAGGGTTCCTGGGTGTTTAATGTTAAGATAATAAAACCAAGCCCAGGGCCAATGGAGAGATGGTGTCCAGGAAACAGTGCTGGAAAGAGAGAAGGGGGAAAGTCAAGTCTGATCTCAGGTTACCTCCAGCCTTGATTCTGGAAGTAATTGTTGTTTTCAAAGTAGACTCCTGGGCTTCCCTGGTGGCGCAGTGGTTGAGAGTCCGCCTGCCGATGCAGGGGACACGGGTTCGTGCCCTGGTCCAGGAAGATCCCACATGCTGCGGAGCAGCTGGGCCTGTGAGCCATGGCCGCTGAGCCTGCGCATCCGGAGCCTGTGCTCCGCAACGGGAGAGGCCACAACAGTGAGAGGCCCGCATACCGCAAAAAAAAAAAAAAAGTAGACTCCTGTTTTAAAACACAGTCTTAATACATAGGCTCATAGTTAGAAAAAGAAAAAAAAAAGATGGCTATAAATCAACTTAGTTATTCTCAAAACAAGAGTAAATGTTAAAAAAACTAAAAACACTTGAAGTCTCTTTCCTTGTGCCTTCCCTTCGGTTCTATGGCGGACCACCCTCTCTCTTCAGGTTACTGGTCTAACATAGAATTCCAGCAAAAATACCTCTGGATTTCCATGGTTTATAATCTCGACATGCCCGTTTCCCACAGGCTGACCGCTGAAGGCAGGAGACACCATCTCCATGTCTCTGCAGCCCCAGCCCCTGGAGTCAGGCCTGAAGCATTGCGTTTACATCTGATTGTTGGTGATCAGATGAGTGGATTAAATGTTTACCCCAATTAAAGAGAGAAACCTAACAAACTCGAGTTGCCAGTGAAAAGTGGTTCTCTGTGCTGTCCGGTTGGAAAGTGGTCCTTCTTCCAGTGGCCTTTCTGCACATCCTCAGCGTATGCACAGCCCGAGTGCCTGGTGCAAACAGCACCAGAACACGGAAGAGCTCACCAGGGGTCTGCATCTCAGCAGCTGGTCTTGAGCGCACAGATACCCCTTAGTTCCTTCCGTCCCCGTTCTGTGCGTCCTCTGTGGGCTCGCTCCTCACACCGTAGGATCTAAGTGACACACAAACTGTTAACAGAGCCTGAGTTAACAGGTTTAGAAAGAAGTCTCAAGGAATCCCAGCAACACACCCGTTTGCTGCCATTGCACCTGTTAATTAGCGTTTTCCCCAAACATCCCCTCCCCTTTCACCCCCACGAACATCTTCCTCCCTGTGAGGAGGCTTTCAAAGCGCGTGTTGCACCTAAGAATGACCCTCTTCCCAGCAGCTCACTTTCCCAGCCCCGGGGCTCCCTGACTGCTTAGGGGTCCTTGGCGCCCTCCTGGCCCCTCACCGTTTGTTCTCCTTTGTTCTCTTCCTGCGCTGTGCTGACTGAACCCTGGCAGCGAGGTGTTCATGAAATACGCGAGATCAGACAGTTTCACTTCACGGGCTGGCCGGACCACGGCGTCCCCTACCACGCCACCGGGCTGCTAGGATTCGTCCGGCAGGTGAAATCCAAGAGCCCGCCCAACGCAGGCCCGTTGGTGGTGCACTGCAGGTGAGGGGGGCCCGAGGCTCCAAAAGGAAGCATGGGGAGCAGTGGGTGCAGGTCTCCTTGGGGTGATGGAAACGTTTGGAAACTCGATGGATGCGAAGGCGCCAGGTGCCACTGAGTTGTGCACTTTACAATGGTCATTGCGTGTTATGTGAGTTTCACCGCAATAAAAATCTAAGCAGAAGCAGGAGCACAGAAGTCCTTTCTCCTCCACTGACTGAGCCCTCTCTCTGTGCAGTGCCGGTGCAGGGAGGACCGGCTGTTTCATTGTCATTGACATCATGCTGGACATGGCCGAGAGAGAAGGGGTGGTGGACATCTACAACTGCGTCCGGGAGCTGCGGTCTCGGAGGGTGAACATGGTGCAGACCGAGGTACAGCAGCTCCCGACCGCCCGCCTGCCCTCCCTCGGGCTCTGACCCCGGTGCCCGCCCTGCACCTCACCTCCCAGGGCAAGGGGAGAGAAGAGCCAGCAGTTCTGTCTTCAGAACCCCCAGGAGAAAAAGTGAAGCACCTGGCCATCCTTCTTTCCCTCCCTCCCTCCTTCTTTCCTTTTCTTTTTCTTTCATAAACACACAGAAAAGGCCAGGAGTCTCCCAGGTAACAGAATCTGAGCCTAACTTTCCCCTTACTTCTGTGTCCAGGGTCCAGTCGAGGCTCTACGTTTAAGCATTCGGGGATTCAATACCATTTCTTTTTACTGTGTCTTTTAAACTAGCTGGTAACCAGAGCGAGACCACTCCTGAGAATAGCCAGGCATTTGCCAAGTAACCTTTAAGGGTAATCTCTGTGCATTTCGTTCTCTTCCTACTGTCCTTAAAAATTCCGTCCAGTGGCCTGGTATCATGGGAATTCGCCCATTTTCTGGAAGTGCTCTATACCGACTAGTACTTCTATAAGTTAGAACTCAAGGTGTATCAGGAATTTAAGTATTTGAGAAAAAGTATTCCATCCTGCTCCTAGGAAATTTACATTTTTACTACTATTTGATCCTTTTAAGTAGGCATTACACGCACCACCTGGAAAATGATTCATGAAGTAGAATAAGACTCCCTTACATTTAGGTTGTGCATTAAAGTTTACAAAAGCCACTGGGAAACCTAATTTCATTTTTTAACTAACAGAGAAGAATAACAGAAACTGTAAATGCTGCTTCCATGGTCTTTTTTCTTTAGAACAGAGTTTTTGTTTTAAAGATAATAATGATCATAATGTATTTTCAGTGTACTTAACAGTTGATCAAATGTCACCACATCCCCTTTTTCTCACTCAGTCCATTTCTGAGGTGTTGTTTAATAGGACTGGGCTGTTTTCAAGAATTAAGAATTCAAGTTATTTATAGAAATTAAAGTAAAAAGTAATGGGCCTCTTTTGCATTTCATGTAATTGGAGAGCAATAATAAACATGCTAACACTTTACGAATTAACTGTAGGGAAAGCCAGGGCCAATTCAGAATTAGAGGGTTGGTTTTTAAACTGCAGGCTTATACGTACACACGAGAGCTCTTCCCCGGACACGTAAGGACTTTCGTAATCATCGCATTAATTAATGTTTCAAAGTAAGTAGCTCTAAGTGCTCAGAACTGTTGATTTTTCATAGTGATGTCAAGTTTCCCTGGACCTTCTTTGCACTATTAATTTGGTTAGCACATTCCTCTTTTCATTATATGTAGGTAAGATTCTGCTATTTCCTCATCTGAAATACTGAGTTCCAAACTCGTGGGATCAGAATTGCAGAGACAGTGTAGCTCCAGTCACTCCCACATGACAGTGCTTGCTCTGGGATTTATCAGTGTCTGAGTGGTTTTCATCGATCTGTTTACGGCTTCTGCATTGAGCCCCTGTTTATCTCTTCCTCCCGCTATACTGTACGCCGCACATGGCCAGTCACCAATGTGCCCGCCGTCCCATTAGGGAACAGGATTACTGGTCCTGGAATAAGCCCCTCCTAGCGGTCAGGTCCTCTCCCCTGCTTTCTCTCTGGTGGGAGGGCGTCATCTGTGATGGGTGGACCGTTGTTCTGTTTTCCTGTCTGTGTGGGGCTGCGTTCCCTCCTTCTCTAGTTCTTTCTGGTTACCTTGGTTTCTCTACTACTAACGAGTCCCGTCTGCTTCGCCAGGAGCAGTACGTGTTCATCCACGATGCCATCCTGGAAGCCTGTCTTTGTGGGGACACCTCGGTCCCTGCTTCCCAAGTCAGGTCTCTCTATTATGACATGAACAAGCTGGATCCACAGACAAATTCAAGCCAGATTAAAGAGGAGTTCCGGGTAAGCATGCTAAAGGGACAGGTGGCCGGCTGTGACCTTGCTCCTTAAGAAGGACCTCAGAGTCGGCTCCTGAACCCATGAGCCAACACAGGGTTTCTTCGCCTCAGCACTGTTGACACTGGGGACTCGATCATCCATTGCCATGGGGGTGTTTAGCAGCACCCCTGGCCCCTACCCACTGGATGCCAAGAGGCCTCCACCACGCCGTTCTGACAACCAGATCACGTGCAGACATTGCCAGTGTCCCCGCGTTGAGAACCACTGGTCTAGCAGAGCCAGGCCCCCACTTAGCTGGCAGACACCACACTGTCCCACAGTGTAACACAGGTGCAGCCGGACCAAGCAATGTACATTCAGTGTGCTTGCCGGGCAAGAGTTCTTCGTGCAGTTCCTCATATTCACGTTGGGTCTAAATGCACCTGACTCGGCCGATCTCCACCAGCCTCTCACCCCCAAGCGCCCAGATGTCCAGCCCTAGTCGGACTCGACGGCACGTAATCCTGCACACCCACGGTGGTCCTTATGTCTGATGGGCACTGTCTGTGGACCAAGTGCAAGGAGCGTAAAGAGAAATAAAAATCCAACTGTGTCAGTGGGGTGCGGGGAGGAGGGGGACATCAGCTGCAGGAAACGTGGGTCTCCCGGGGTCTGAGACGGGTTCTCTTCCCAAGTGTGTGTCCTCTGTCCTCTAGACCCTGAACATGGTGACGCCGACCCTGCGCGTGGAGGACTGCAGCATCGCGCTTCTGCCCCGGAACCACGAGAAGAACCGCTGCATGGACATCCTGCCCCCCGACCGCTGCCTGCCTTTCCTCATCACCCTCGATGGCGAGAGCAGCAACTACATCAACGCCGCCCTCATGGACGTGAGCCCCCTCACCCCCTAGGCAGGGTGTGGGGGGATGGTCCTCCAGGGGCAGTGCCTGTGTTATCTCCTGACTCCTCTGCCCTTGTTTTTTTTTAAGATGTAAACTGTATTTGCAACAAAGTGCATTTCAGATTCTGTATCTGTTTCTGTGTGAGGACCAATGTTCTTAGTCTCTCTGAGAGCCCCAGTCCAGGCGATTGATAAATGAAAGATGTCTCGGTTACTCTCTGAGCTTCAATTTTTAACCTCCTGGCCGGAGAGCAAGAGACAGCTATTAAGTCACGAAAGCAGTGAAGTGGGATAATGTGGTTTTTGCAGCATTATTTTAGTTGCCATTCCTCCTCATTTGGGCGGTAATTAACATGGGGGAAAAATTGCCTGTCAACACAGATAGTACACAACTCATTACTTCCTGTCTGTCTGTTTACTTCTAACTGAATGAACATTTGCCGTTCAATTGATGGACAAAGTGAACGGGTATTTTCAGTGCTAATATGGAAATTTTAATTCTATTGGTGTGATATCAGTAAAAGCGCATTTAAACTTGTTTGAAGCTCTGCAGAGCTGTAAAAAGCATGTGTGTCCTTTGATGGCAGGAATAAGTAACACTATCACACATTTAAGTGACAAGCAAACAGATTTTAGGAAAAACAGAACTATTTTAATTATGCATATTTTAAAGTAAAGTTAAATTTTCTCCATTAAAATAGTTATGTATAGGGCCAACATTGCCTTTCTACCAGAAATACCAAAAAAATTATGAAATACCGATTAAGTTTTCTTAGTATCAAAGTGAGATTATTTTATCATTATTATTCTGCAGATGAGTCTATATTTGGTCTGTTTTGGCATTGACAATGGTGATAGAATTCAACAGTTGTTAAATACATTCAGTGTTTTATGTCACAAACTCCCATGTGTACAAAATAACTTAGCTTCCTCCTGTTACATTTTCCTGGGTATATTTGGATCTTTCTTGTTTGTGTTTGCAGAGCTATAAACAGCCCTCGGCTTTTATAGTCACCCAGCATCCTTTGCCAAACACAGTGAAAGACTTCTGGAGGCTGGTCCTGGATTATCACTGCACGTCTGTAGTTATGCTGAATGATGTGGATCCGGCCCAGGTGAGACTCGAGATTTATGGCCATCAGGGCCCGTGCCCGGGGTCAAATCTGTGTTTGCTTTGTTTGCACATGGAGAAGTTCAGTCCCCCGTTAGCAGGTCACAAACGCCAGGCAAGGACGGAGAACCGGAGATGCTAAAAACCCGTGTTAAAAACCAGACAGGATTAGGGGTGGGCGCAGAAAATAGTCTGAAACCAAAAGAGATGGTGGGAGTGACAGGGCGAGACAGGGTCAGAAATAGGGACCAGATGGGCTTCCCTGGTGGCGCGGTGGTTAAGAATCCACCTGCCAATGCAGGGGACATGGGTTTGTACCCTGGTCCGGGAAGATCCCACGTGCCGCGGAGCAACTAAGCCCGTGTGCCACAACTACAGAACCTGCGCTCTAGAGCCCACGAGCCACAACTACTGAGCCCATGAGCCACAACTACTGAAGCCTGCGTGTCTAGAGCCCGTGCTCCACGACAAGAGAAGCCACCGCAATGAGAAGCCTGTGCACCTCAACGAAGAGTAGCCCCTGCTCACTGCAACTAGAGAAAGCCAGTGCACAGCAATGAAGACCCAACGCAGCCAAAAATAAATAAAATAAATTAATTTTTTTTAGAAAAAGGAAAAGAAATAATGACCAGAGGGAGATACAAGGTAACGGGCAGAGTCAGAGCTGAACTGGAGCCTGAAGGTCGCAGAGCAAGCAGACCAGGACTGTGAAGAAAGGCCGTCAGCCTCTGACACAGTCCCAGATCCCGTCTTGGAGCGTCTGTGCGCCTCCTGGCGTGGCCCACTTGGAGCCCTCAGGTGGCGGTCGTCATGGAGGGGGTGGCAGTGCAGGCCGACAAGCCGTTCTAAGGGACAGCAATTACTTTGTCAACTCTTTGGTAACGATATTAAAAAGAAATAAAACTGGGACGTGAAGATAAGAAAAAGTCAGAATGATCAATGGGGCTTTTTCATAGCTCTTCTTCTTAAACATAAAAAGGCAGAGAACTGGGTGGTGGTGACTCAGTGTGAGTAATGGAGTGAGAAGCATTTTTTTAAGGGACTTGTCAGGACAGCGTGAGCACAGGGGCCCTGGGAGCTGGATGTATTGCCTTAGGGCCCGGCTATTCCAATCGAGGGCTGACCTGCTGTGACGGAGGCCCTTGTTAAGTAGTTTGAACTTGGCGTGTTGTAAGAATAAACTTGCTCTGGAACCGAATTAATTTTCTATCTCATGGACACAAATCCCTTAAAAAAAAAAAAAAGTCTGAAGTATTGCAGCATCCAAACTGGACGAGATTTTTCCTTCCTAAAATCCATTTGATTGTCATCAATCTGCCATGTATTCCATGGACCTTCACTTCAATTCTGTAATGTTTTTGTTTTGGTTTGGTTTGGTTTTGTTTTTGCGGTACGCGGGCCTCTCACCGTTGTGGCCTCTCCCGTTGCGGAGCACAGACTCCGGACGCACAGGCTCAGCGGCCATGGCTCACGGGCCCAGCCACTCCGCAGCATGTGGGATCTTCCTCGACCGGGGCACGAACCCGTGTCCCCTGCATCGGCAGGCGGACTCTCAACCACCGCACCACCAGGGAGGCCCCTGTAATGTTTTTAATTATGTTTGAGGCACTACGTTATCTTGTTATGGCTCTAGCCTGAAGACTAGTTAATGAAATGATAATGATAGTCCTTGCCCTCATCTAGTCCTTTTTACTTAAGAACCTTAAATATTTTAGGAGTCTTCCCCAGTGATTCTTCTCCGAAGGATAGATGGCAACCATTGATAAAGGCAAGCAGACACCACAGCTGGGGGGACTTCAAAGACACAACCAGAAGTAGGACCAAGGATCCTGATTTTCTAACTCCCAATGCCATGGGTTAAATTTCACTCATTCAAGAGTCCTTAGTCATAGACAGAGGATAAGCGACGGTTCCCTCTTCAGAATCGTTGTTTTTTCCCTAATGTGAATCCTGAAATGTAGTGATATGCTATTTTTTTATCATTAGTGAACCAGACATCAGTGATTTTCACGTGTTCTTTTTGAATGACAGTGTTTGAATTCTAAAGCTGCATTCTAACCCCAGACTGTCTGGACTCACACCTGGCAGGAGAGACAGAGAAGCCCCAGTTCCATTCAGCAGACAGAGCCAGTGTTGAGAGTCAGAGAAAACACGCTCCTGGGATTCAGCCTTTTAGAGAACACTGAACGGAGCATTTGAACCGAAAGTCTTTGCAATTGCACAAGAATAGCCCTCAACTACTTTAAGTATTTATAGGTCTGGTTCATGGACATGTTATGCACTATTTAAGCCATTTTCCACACGGTTTCCTTGGGCAGAATGCAGAATGCCATGTGCCAGGAGCCAAGCACCAGCCCAGGCCGTTCCTGTTTCTCTGGTTTAAGTGACAAGCTTTAGATCAGGGCCTGAAGTGAGAGAGCGAACAGAGAGCAAAGCTGGCTCAGTCAGGAGAAAATGGGCAGAACAGTTCAAATGTGCGTGTTCGAGCTTTTATGACCAGCTCAGCTTCCCATCATACACCTGTTAATTTTAACAGTGGGTACCCTTGGGTATCAAAAAGAAGATAAAACTGCAGCAGGCTATCTTTTGACAAGGCAATTTTATAACGTCACCAGGAAGCACTGGTGAAGAAGGAAAAATTTCGTGGAAGTATTATTTTTATTTTTATTTTTTATTTTTTTTTGCGGTATGCGGACCTCTCACTGTTGTGGCCTCTCCCGTTGCGGAGCACAGGCTCCGGATGCGCAGGCTCAGCGGCCATGGCTCACGGGCGCAGCCGCTCCGCGGCATGTGGGATCTTCCCGGACTGGGGCACGAACCCGTGTCCCCTGCATCAGCAGGCAGACTCTCAACCACTGCGCCACCAGGGAAGCCCGAAAGCATTATTTTTAAATAATAAATGTAATTTCTAAAATACTATAGACTTAGCTAATGTAAAAAGGACACTTAGTTACTCTACTTTCATTCTTGATCATGAAATCCAAACCTTTAACTTCTGTAGTAGAGGGAGGGAGATGGCTTCCGTTGACCCACTGAAAACTGTCTTACAATCTTGGATGTAAATCAACTTGTAACTTTTGATGATGAGATTTCAGATCCTTTGGAAAATAAAAGTCATCAGTAAAAGGAATTTCAAGCAGTAGGTTCTCCCTTTGAGGTACATCATTCTGCTTAAAATGAGATGTTCTTCATCTGCTCTTGGCCCAAAAAGAAACAGATCATAGAATAATGAAGTAGTTCCCTCTTGCCCCTCCCCCCAGCCACTTGCCCCTCAGGTAAATCAGAAAGAAAAATGTTAAATGCTGCTCCCAAAACATCACTGCATACCAAGTCCCCAAAGAAGTTTCATTGCAGACTTTAAATGCCTTAATTAAGGTCTTCAGGCTTTCGAAAAGGTTTGGGAGAACAGATCGAGGGGGTTTCTCACCTATCTCCAAGTTCAGTGTTTCTGTGGGCAGCAGTAACTGAAAGCCCCGCCCTCATCAGCCACCCTGCCCAGCACCCCGCCCTCCACCCTCATGTCACGTGCATCACATTCTTGCAAAAGTCCTAGTTTCCCAGTATCACCAATACCTGGAGTTTGAGACTCTAGGAAATTGTGTCTTTAATTAAAGCCACCTCCAGGTAAAAACAGCAGAGCAGTTACTCTTATTACACCAGGTTTCCTAGATATGAGCTGGGAGGGTTTGGACCAGAGCATGAAAATGCAACCCAACACTGTTATCAGTATCTTGTCACAAAACAGCCCTGTTCTTAAAAGTGACTACAAACTGCAAGGCAAGCCCAGACGGGAGGGTGGAGATTTGGGTGTTAACAGGTATGTCTTCATCTCAAGTGTCTTAGGTCTTATAGTGGCAGCTCGTGGCATCTCCCCAGGGCCTGAGAAGAGTTCCTTTCAGCAGCAAAAGGGATCTTACGGCATGTGTTCAGTAGCACCCACATGACCTCCTTGGGAAGCAGAATTCCTCGTGGCTTAAAGATGCTTTCAGAGAAAATGGAGAAAAAAGTACTAGACGGACAGGTGGATTTAAGGGCTCAGTCAACAAGAAAGTCCTGAAGTCGACTTGCTGGAAGGAAAAGAGAGAAAAGAAAGGAAAGGAAGTGAATCGAGGGTGTTTGGTCCTGCTGCCGGTAGTGACCGCATCCAAACTGTGAGCAGTAAATGTATTTTTATCATTAATGTCGCGTCTCTGTGTTCTGAACTCAGTTGTGTCCGCAGTACTGGCCAGAGAATGGAGTCCACAGACACGGCCCCATCCAGGTGGAATTTGTTTCTGCTGACCTGGAAGAAGACATCATCAGCAGGATATTCCGAATTTACAACGCAGCCCGAGTAAGATCCGCAGCCACCATGGCTGGTGTTGTGGTTTCATGATTTTCTCATTCATTGAATAGGTAGAGTGTCTGTGTCAGTCACTGTTCTGGGAGCTTGGAGTCCCTTCAAGGAGTTTGTGAACTCACTAACTTTATGGAGCTTATGTTCTAAAGGGAGAAGACAGACAGGAGAGGATAAAGACAACGCATATCCTACTAGATTTGTTAGCAAGCGGTGGGTGCTGTAGGAAAAATAAGTGGGGAGGCAGAAGGTGCTAGGGCCTGGACCAGAGGGAGGGCAGATGTGCATGTGAGCAAAGGCCCGACTGGAGTGAAGGGGCAGCCATGTGCTCTCGTGCAGGCAGCTTTGCAGGCAGAAGTGACAGTCAGTGCAAAGGCCCTGAGGTGGGGCCTTGTCTGGTGAGTTCCCGGAACAGTAAGGAGGCTGATGTGGCTGCAGCCCAGGAAGCGAGGGTGGGAGTAGCTGCTAGGGCCAAAGTCCGAGGGGTCGAGGGGACAGAGATCACGTAGGACCTTGCAGGCCGCTGCCAGGACTGGGGCTTTTGCAGTGAAGGAAAGAAGAAGCCATTACAGGGTTTTGAGTAGAAGAGTCATGAGCTATAACCTGCCGTTTGAAAGGCGCACTCTGGCTTCTGTGTTGAGAACAGACAGTAAGAGAGACGCATCAGGAGGCTCTTATAATAATCCAGGCGAGAAGGGACAAAGCAGGACGGAGCGGCAGCAGGGGGAGGGGTGGGAGGTGCAGACACTGATGT
Organism: Grampus griseus; assembly: GCF_964374135.1. Classification (NCBI taxonomy): domain Eukaryota; kingdom Metazoa; phylum Chordata; class Mammalia; order Artiodactyla; family Delphinidae; genus Grampus; species Grampus griseus. The sequence goes on along the minus strand of NC_139006.1, from coordinate 30,380,328 downwards.
ATTTTGACGGCAGAGCCGGTCGGATTGGCCGATAGTTTGGATCCCAGGGAGTCGAGGTGGTTCTCAGGATTTGGGTCCTGAGAGCTAGATGGAGCAGACATTAACCAGGTTAGGAAAGGCTGTGCGGGTAACGGGATTGTTAGGGATGGGGGAACGCATGGACAGAGGGTCCGTTCGGGGGGGGGAACATACTGGATTCAAGACGACTGTTAGATGCCTACGTGGGAATATCAATAGGCCCTCGAGTCTGTGAGGGTGCAATTCAGGAGAGAGGTCTGAACTGGAGACACAAATTGAGGACTTAGTGGAAGATTTAAAGCCATGAGACTGAATGAAACCATCGAGAGAGAGAAGAGAAAGGGACTGGGGAACTGAGCATGGGGCCTCCATCAGCAAGAGGTCTGGGAGGAAGGGGGCCAGGGCGGAGAGGAGAGAGCAGTGAAGGGTGAGGAACAGCCAGGAGGGGAAGGGGAGAGTGAGATCCCCTGTGTCAGATGCTGACGACAGACACAGAGGATTTAGCCCGAGAGGTTTAGCCATGGCCAGGTTACTTCCTGAATCCTGCAATTCCATTTAATTATGATGAAAGATGAATTAACTATTGATATCTTAGCAAGAGTCACACCAAGAAGCAGAACCATATTCTACTCCCAGGAAACAGGGTGTAATCTGTGTCTCCCTGAGATCACAAACAGTGCCAGGTCATAACTTATCCTTTACCTTTAATTTACCTGTAATTAAAGTCAAGCCTTTTTACCACTTGCTGCCCACTGTGGTCAGTGCTCAGGTTTGCGCTATTTTTCACAAAACTGTGTGAGCAAAGGCCCAACCGGAGTGAGGGGGCCCTTTTGCAAAGCAATAGCATTCTGTGTGCTTTTATTTGTCTGGCCTGTCATGGGAAACACATGGATTTTTTTTTAACATCTTTATTGGAGTATAATTGCTTTTCAGTGTTGTGTTAGTTTCTGATGTATAACAAAGTTAATCAGCTATATGTATGTCCCCATATCCCCTCCCTCTTGCGTCTCCCTCCCACCCTCCCTATCCCACCCCTCTAGGTGGTCGCAAAGCACCCAGCTGATATCCCTGTGCTATGCGGCTGCTTCCCACTAGCTATCTATTTTACGTTTGGTAGTGTATATATGTCAATGCTACTCTCTCATTCGTCCCAGCTTACCTTTCCCCCTCCCCATGTCCTCAAGTCCATTCTCTACGTCTGCATCTTTATTCCTGTCCTGCCCTTAGGTTCATCAGAACCTTTTTTTTTTTTTTTAGATTCCATATATATGTGTTAACATACAGTATTTGTTTTTCTCTTTCTGACTTACTTCACTCTGTATGACAGACTCTAGGTCCATCCACCTCACTACAAATAACTCAATTTCGTTTCTTTTTATGGCTGAGTAATATTCCATTGTATATATGTACCACATCTTCTTTATCCATTCATCTGTCGATGGACACTTAGGTTGATTCCATGTCCTGCCTGTTGTAAATAGTGCTGCAATGAACATTGTGGTACACGACTCTTTTTAAATTATGGTTTTCTCAGGGTATATGCCCAGTAGTGGGATTGCTAGGTCATATGGTAGTTCTATTTTTAGTTTTTTAAGGAACTCCATACTGTTCTCCATAGTGACTCTATCAATTTACATTCCCACCAACAGTGCAAGAGGGTTCTCTTTTCTCCACACCCTCTCCAGCATTTATCGTTTGTAGACTTTTTGATGATGGCCATTCTGACTGGTGTGAGGTGATGCCTCATTGTGGTTTTGATTTGCATTTCTCTAATGATTAGTGATATTGAGCATCTTTTCATGTGTTTGTTGGCAATCTGTATATCTTCCTTGGAGAAATGTCTATTTAGGTCTTCTGCCCATTTTTGGATTGCATTGTTTGTTTTTTGATATTGAGCTGCTTGTATATTTTAGAGATTAATCCTTGGTCAGTTTCTTCATTTGCAAATATTTTCTCCCATTCTGAGGGTTGTCTTTTTGTCTTTTTTATGGTTTCCTTTGCTGTACAAAAGCTTTGAAGTTTCATTAGGTCCCATTTGTTTATTTTTGTTTTTATTTCCATTTCTCTAGGAGGTGGGTCAAAAAGGATCTTGCTGTGATTTATGTCATAGAGTGTTCTGCCTATGTTTTCCTCTAAGAGTTTTATATTGTCTTGCCTTACATTTAGGTCTTTAATCCATTTTGAGTTTATTTTTGTGTATAATGTTAGGAAGTGTTCTAATTTCATTCTTTTACATGTATCTATCCAGTTTTCCCAGCACCACTTATTGTAGAGGCTGTCTTTTCTCTATTGTATACTCTTGCTTCCTTTATCAAAGATAAGGTGACCATATGTGCGTGGGTTTATCTCTGGGCTTTCTATCCTGTTCCATTGATCTATATTTCTGTTTTTGTGCCAGTACCATACTCTCTGGATTACTGTAGCTTTGTAGTATAGTCTGAAGTCTGGGAGCCTGATTCCTCCAGCTCCATTTTTCTTTCTCAAGATTGCTTTGGCTATTCAGGGTCTTTTGTGTTTCCATACAAATTGTGAAATTTTTTGTTCTAGTTCTGTGAAAAATGCCATTGGTAGTTTGATAGGGATTGCATTGAATCTGTAGATTGCTTTGGGTAGTAGAGTCATTTTCACAATGTTGATTCTTCCAATCCAGGAACATGGTATATCTCTCCATCTGTTGGTATCATCTTTAATTTCTTTCATTAGTGTCTTATAGTTTTCTGCATACAGGTCTTTTGTCTCCTTAGGTAGATTTATTCCTAGGTATTTTATTCTTTTTGTTGCAGTGGTAAATGGGAGTGTTTCCTTAATTTCTCTTTCAGATTTTTCGTTGTTAGTGTATAGGAATGCAAGAGATTTCTGTGCATTAATTTTGTATCCTGCTATTCTACCAAATTCATTGATTAGCTCTAATAGTTTTCTGGTAGCATCATTAGGATTCTCTGTGTATAGTATCAGGTCATCTGCAAACAGTGACAACTTTGCTTCTTTTCCGATTTGGATTCTTTTTATTACTTTTTTCTTCTCTGATCGCTGTGGCTAAAACTTCCAAAACTATGTTGAATAATAGTGGTGAGAGTGAGCAACCTTGTCTTGTTCCTGATCTTAGGGGAAATGGTTTCAGTTTTTCACCATTGAGAACGATGTTGGCTGTGGGTTTGTCATATATGGCCTTTATTATGTTGAGGTAGGTTCCCTGTATGCCTACTTTCTGGAGAGTTTTTAGCATCACATGGTTTTTTATAATGGCTGCAGATTGAAACTCGTAACTCTTTGGGCCAGTAGACGTTTCCTTCATTATTTACAGGCAGGCCCTTCCTTCCCTCGTGCCCACAGGGATGAGTAGGTGGGATCAACCCACTGGAGTTCAGCCCCGGGAATAATGCCTGCTTTCTCTCCACTCCCCACTTGTTGCCCGACTCTCTGCAGCCCCAGGACGGGTACCGGATGGTGCAGCAGTTCCAGTTCCTGGGCTGGCCCATGTACAGGGACACGCCTGTGTCCAAGCGCTCCTTCTTGAAGCTCATCCGCCAGGTGGACAAGTGGCAGGAGGAATACAATGGTGGGGAAGGCCGCACGGTTGTGCACTGCCTGTAAGTGCTCAGATCCACTGGGCTGACGCCCTGCTTCACTGACTCTCATTTCACTATAAATGGAGAAGAAATAAGCAGGTCTGAGTGAAAGCTCACCAGTCGGCTCATTAAGTGTTTGGTTTACTTTGCAGAAAACAAGATCATGCACGTTTTACATTTGGATGGGGTGTCACTGCTATAAAATGAGCCCTGACCTTGTGGTTGGGAGCCAACGCCCCCCCTCAGAAAAACAATACCTGGGTGGGTTCAGTGAGCTCCTACCAGCTCTTGAGAGCCCACTGTTACGCTATGGGGAATTTTCTGAGCTGGTTGTTAAACTGTTGGTAACTTGAAATCATCGGTGGTGGGGGTATTTACATCACGGATGTCAGCAAAGGCCACAATCCGGGCACCCTCCCTGATATGGAAAAGCTGGTTTACCAGCTCACTAGTTGGTAATTCTATTGGATTTCATGTCAGAGGTTTCAAAGGAACCGTCTCCTTCTTCTTTGTGGTTTTTAAGAGAGTTTTGTTTTGTCTCATTTTGTTTGCCTGGGGATATACATATATTGGGAAGATTTGCTTACAGCCAGTGTCTCCAAACTGTTCTCCCTGCTGGCAGTTTTAGCAGGTGCTAAAACGGGAGAACTTGGCTACAGAATGATGGTTTCCGACCTTGGCTACACACTTGGGGAGCTTTAAAAAAAAAAAAAAACACTACGCCCAGACCACAGCAAAACCACCTAAATAAAATCTCTGGGGGTGCGAGGACCTGGATTGTTTCAGAGTGCCCCCAAGGTTGAGAGCCACTGGCTCGAGTCTCCGTGCTTTTCAAAGCACTTTCACCTGCATTTTCTCGTAGGTGATGGTAGCAGCTAATCAGCCAGTTGGAGCTGGCTTAATGGAGCCGGCGATTAGAAAGCCCTGCAGTCAGGGCAGATGGGTAGAGAATTTGTGGAAACTGAAAGTATTAAGCTGATGTCTCTTTTCGGTGGAGTGTCATTAGAAGCGCACAGTGAGATCTCTCCCGAACTGAAAGGAAGATAAAGCTCTACTCCGGGCAGACCGACCCTTGTGAAATCAACAGGCGAAGCTAAGGGCTGGGTTACCGTCCACTCGGTGCTGTACCTCCCGCAATGCAGCCCCCGTACCCCAAACCCCACCCCCACCCCGGGGTCCTGGAGCCTCCCTGGGAGCCCCTTTCGGCACCGAACGTGGCAGTGTCTCGTCCTGCAGGAAACTGCTGTGCCCTCGTTAAGAATCGTATGAACTGACTCATCCCTGCCCTCCGTCAGAGGCCCCACCCCCAAAACCTTGCCTTCCTTCTCAGGGACCCAGTTCATTAAAAACATCTCCACGGAGAAAATGTCCAAAAGGATCGATTAACAGCTCACGTCCCCGTTTTTATTTCTCTACGCCCAGATATAACTTCTGATCAGAATATAATCAGAGGGTCACCTGTGTGAGTTCATACAAGCCCAGCAAGGAAAATTGACATTTTGGTTAGAGTTTGTATTCGATCCGTTAGGTTTCTTGGAGATACTAAAAATAGTTTGCAGTTACCGATTTCTGCGTCTGGACTCCACCAGCGTCTGGACTAGGAATGCCACGCTTCCTAGTAGCTTCCTAACAAGGGCCAGTGCTGTAACCCAAAGGGCTACATCCCAAGAGGGGAGCTGAGGCACAGGACAGGCCTGAGGGGAAGACACAAAGACGCCTTGAATCACTGCACTTCATAGCCATACTCTCCCAAGGCACAGCTGCGACCCCGAACTAAACCATTACATCACCACCCCACGTGGTGGCTAAGACAGCGGGCTGTTCTTTAACTCCAGTGGACGTGGTGGGCACCTGCTGCTTCTGCCCTCCGACCAGCCCAGCCCCCACCCCCCTGGACTTTTCTTTGGAACCACCGTCCCCACCAAAAGTCCCTGCTGTTCCTGTGGGCCTGCCTCGTCCTCTCTCAGCATTACGGTGGGCATGAGACCCAGGCCTGCTGAGGATGCTGATCGTTGTTGAGATTTAAAAATCTTAATCTAAGGTTTTTTAGTTGTGGGAACATGCCAGGAAGGGATGCTTTGACCCCCAAAGGCAACCTGCTTTCCATCTCTAAGGAGAGATCTTCGTATTCGGCAAAGCGCAGCGCCACCTACTGGCATTGGGCAGAGCGTCCCTGCCCGAGACGCCCTCCAGGGCTGTGAATTAGATGGTTCCTTGAGCCGCATTATGGGTCGCACTAAGCAAACGGGATTCTTTTTCTTTACACATGTCTTCCAGCTAGTAAAACCAGACAGAATGGAGAGAATTAAGATATCACCATCTTTCAACCCTTGATGAAAGTAATGGAAGTAGACAGTGGTCGTCGATAGCTGCTGAAAGCGTTAGGTAAAAAGCCGATGGGGGAAAAGCAGTGAGGCGTCAGTGCAAAGAGAGAACACAAACTAAGGGAGCAGAAGAGAAAGTCCAGGAACGGAGCCACACCTCGGGGTCTCCTGATTCACAACAAGGTCCACAGCACACACCTCCTGCAGGGCAGTGGTGTCCCTTCTCATGCTACACACAGAAAGCATCTCCAGGTGGATTGTAGACCAACACGTGAAAAGGAAAACAATGAAGCTTCTAGAGAAAATCTTCAGGACCATGGGGTAACCAGAGGTGTGTTACACAGGACAGTATCCATAAAGGAAACATTGGTAAATTGGATTTCGTTAAAGCTAAGCACTCCTGCCCATCCAAAGACCCCAGTGAGAGTGAAAACACAAGGCAAGACAAGGAGTTTGCGCTACATACATCTGACAAAGGATTCATAGCCAGAATGCCCAAGAACTACTGCAAGTCCATAGGAAAAGGATAGGCAGAACACTTGATAAGAACTGCATTTTTTAAAAAAGAATAGCCAGATAGCCAATAAGCATAGAAAAGGCATCATTAGTTTTCAGGAAAATACACATTAAAATACATTAAAATCGGATGTCCCTGCATGCTCACCAGAATGGCTAAAATTTAAACGATAAACAAATAAATGATTCTAAGTGTTGGGAAGCTGTGGAAAAACTGGACTCCCAAACGCTGCTGGTAGGAAGTAAATATGTACAACCATTTTGGAGCTGGTTAACAGCATCTACTAAAGCTAAATATAAATGTATCCTCTGAGCTCTTCTCCTCTGAGGTCTGTAACTACAGAAATGAGTCATATATGCAATAGGAAACATGCTTATAGCAGGTGTAGTCATAATATGGAAAGCTGCAAACATCCCAAACATTTGTCAGCTCCTAGATAAAGAAATTATACAGTAGTACAATTATATAGTAGTATATCCATTCAATGGAATTGTTCTCAGCAATGTAAGAGAACAAACTACTGGTACAATATGGGTTATTCTCACACAGATAATATTAAGTGAAATAAGCCACTCAAAAGAGTATATACTGGGCTTTCCTGGTGGCGCAGCGGTTGAGAGTCCGCCTGCCGATGCAGGGGACACGGGTTCGTGCCCCGGTCCGGAAAGATCCCACATGCTGCGGAGCGGCTGCGCCCGTGAGCCATGGCCGCTGAGCCTGCGCGTCCGGAGCCTGTGCTCTGCCACGGGAGAGGCCACAACAGTGAGAGGCCCGCGTACTGAAAAATAAAAAAATTAAAAAAAAATTAAAAAATAAAAGAGTATATACTGTATGATTCCACGTATTCAAAATTCCAAAACAGACAAAAGAAACTTACGATGCTAGATGTGAGAACAAAGATTATCTTGGGGTATTGATGGTGTTGATGAGGAAGGAATATTGGGAGGAGGGGGGTTCAGGGGGCTGATAGCAGTCTGTACCTTGATCTGAATGGTGGTTACATGGCATATGCATTTGTAGAAGTTAACAGATCTATATTTACCGTTTGTGGACTTAATTATAGGTATGTTATACTTTATCTAAAAAATGAATTAGGAACTTAATCATGGAATGATCAAGCTGGCATTGGAACACAGAGATCAATCTTAAAATCACAGAACAGGTTGATATCTTGTGCCTGCTTCCCAATGAAAGTTCATTTATAAAGTATCCTTGTCCAGAAAAAAAAATCCTGAATTCTTATGACGCTCTAACTCCCAATAAACAGGAAGTATAGGATTAGAAATTGGTGTGTTAAGTGCTTCTCAGAGATACAGTGAATGAGAACAGCCCAGAATGTGGATTGTCATTTTCCCTGCAGGGGAAAATGACCCCATTTCCTCAACAAATAAATTGCCAAGAGAAAAAAAGAAGAGAGCAAAGAGGAACCTATAGATTAAAATAAACTTGCAAGACATGTCAACCAAATTCAACATGTGGACTTTGCTTGGATGAGGATTTGAAAAAGTTAGCTGTAAGAAAATGTCTGAAACAATCTTGGAAATTTGGACAGTGTCTAGAAATTTGATTCTATTAAACTGTAGTATTTATTTTAGGTGTAATAATAATAATATTGTGTTTGTTAAAAAAAGGATCCTTTATCTACTTGGAAAAGAGGTTGATTCCAGAGCTGGTGCAGGGAAGGAGATACAGGATGAGCGTAGAACATCTTGTGGTTCTAGAAAGTAAGGAAGTGCTTGAAAAGAGATGGAGGAACCAGCCTGATGGAGCTCCTAATGGCCCAAACCGGAACAATTTCAGCAACAAAATAAATATGGATACTATTTTAGCTCATAGAAGTGAAATTAATATGAATAAGTCTAAAGTGACTTAAATAAATAATAAAATAGAAATAAATAAGCAAATAAATTTTCAAATGGTGGCTGAGAGACAGCTCTCTCTTTAGAGTAGAATGTAGAAGGAGAGAGGGAAGTGAAAACCAGTCAGGCAGATATCACTGTGACTTGTTGCAGATGGAATCTACCAATGGACACTAAAATCAGTGGGTGAAACTTTGAGGAGAAACAAGATATTTGCATAATCCCAAAGTATCTTTCCCAAGATACTAACTACAAAGAGAAGTTATGATGGTAATTATACATAACTACACAGTGAAAAAATCTGCCAGACACCCACCGTCTTAATAAGCGACCAGGGGTGGGATAGGCAGGGTGGGAGGGAGGCTCATGAGGGAGGGGACATGGGGATGTATGTATATGTATAGCTGATTCACTCTGTTACACAGCAGAAACTAACACACCATTGTAAAGCAATTATACTCCAATAAAGATATTTTAAAAAGAATATAGTAGAATACAACATTGTAAATCAACTATACTTCAATAAAATAAATTTAAAAAAAAGAATATAGTAGAAAAGGCAAAGAAAAAAAAAAGTGACCAAGGTCGACATCACGAGCAATAAGACAGTTCAACACCATGAACCTTCAAAGGAGGTAACAGCCCTTCTGTGGCTTTCTTGCCAAAGTGCATAACCTCATTTCCAGTGATGAGAAGGCATCAGACGAACTCAAATGAAGGACTTTCTACAATTTGTATTTTGTGATGACTTCTCAAATCGTGGAAGGGGACCATGGTTGTTTCCTACACCTCACCCTATATTCCATACTCTACAAAATAACTGACCAGTCCTCTTTGAAAGTGTCAAGGTCGAGAAAGACAAGGGAAGATGGAGGACTGATCACGTGGAAGAGACTAAGGAGGTGTGACACCTAAATGCAAGGTGGGTCCTGGACTGGATCCTGGACCAGAAAAAGTGGTGACACTTGACTAAGGTCTGTGGTTTAGTTAATAGTGTTATACCAGCATTAACTTCCTGGTTTTGACCATCTGCTATGGTTATGTGACATTTTTACATCAGGGGAAGGTGGGCAGGCAAGGAACTCTCTGTGCTATTTTTGCAGTGATTCTGTACATCTAAAATTAATCCAGAATAAAAAGTTTATTTAAAAAGAGCCCTTATGTTTTAGAGATAAATCATGACATGCTGATGGATTATTTACAGCCAAATCCGTCTTTGAGCATAACCCACACCCATCACAGTTCTCCTGCACATGCTACACGAGTTGTTTGTTTATTGAGAATTTTCCTGGGTGGTCCCTTTCCATAAAAACTGGTAAATTGCCATATCAGCTTACATCATCAGGGCAGAGACCAACTGGGAGAGCAGGATGTGCCAGTTTCGCATCACCTCCAGTCAGGTGATCCCTGGGCCCCATTTGCATCAGTAGAGGGATGGGCCCAGGTGGGAGCTGGGAGGGCTCAGGCAGCAGGTGCACACAGGTGGTGGGAGCCGTGCGGTGCGAGAGCGACCCAGGCCCACCACCTGCCTCTCCTCCTCTTCCCACAGGAACGGGGGAGGCCGCAGCGGGACCTTCTGCGCCATCAGCATTGTCTGTGAGATGCTCCGGCACCAGAGGACGGTGGACGTCTTCCACGCCGTGAAGACGCTGAGGAACAACAAGCCCAACATGGTGGACCTGCTGGTAGGACCCCGTCCATCCCGCTCGGGGGGGCCCTTTCCCGGTTAGCGTGAGACACCCGGCCCCTCGCTCAGGCTGACCCCTGGGAGGGAGAGACTCGTGTTCACAGTGCAATCGCTTCACTCGTGCGGGTTTTTCTCCCTCGTTCTCCCTTCCTCTGCCTTTTCACAAGGAGACTCAGCTCAGCACATTTGACACATGGAAATAGTTGAAACTCACAAGCGAACATCCTGATTAATTGCTGTTCTCGGCAGCGCCTTCCACGTGGCTAAGCACTTCATCTTCACAGAGAAGAAATAATCATAGCACATGAAATGCCAGATTTTCAAATTACATATTTTATAAATAGCTTAATCACCTAATATTTATCAAAGCTGGGAATTGGAGTTTGACATCCAAACGATTGCATTTAATTACGGTGGCCATATCTGAGGAAAGGATGAAAGAGGTGGAGAAACAAAGGATGATGTGGAATTATTTTCTTAGAGTATTTCATGGAATCTCTTTTTTGTGCGGAGCTGTTGAGATGCCAACCACTGAGACTTAAGAATAGGAGGATAGCTTAAAGGAGGAAGCTTTTCGATGAGGTTTTTATACTTCTCTGTCAGTGGAGGAAGGATCGGGAGGAAACAGTAAGACCAACCCCAAGGTGGGGAGAATGGGGGGGCGGGGGCGACGGGGTCGCTGATGAGCTTGGAAAGCCTGCGTCCTGGGTGCGCAGCACTGCAGCAGGGGGTTAAAATTGTAAATGTAATAAAGGGACTAAAGAGGGAGTTGAGATTCAAGCTGAGGCTGAAGAAGCAGCCATGGCCCCTGCCTGTGATGGCCACATCCAAGCCCTGCTTGGCAAAAGCCCTCCTTCCCCCACTGACGTGCCTCGCGCCCGACGAGCTGCTCCCGCCCCCAGGAGCACCGTGCTGCCTAGGGAATTTGGTAAACAGGCACCTGTTTGGCCAGGTGCAGACTCTCAAACCATCAGCAATTACCATGTTGGTTTCTGTGAAAAAAGGATCTTGCCCCCCACATGGCAGCTCCCTGCCCTGCCCTGGGGACGCCCCTGCAAACCCACCCTCTAGTCTCAGCTCTGCTCACTGAAGTGAAGTAACCTCGGACAAAGTACCTTGGCTGTTGAAGTCGCCTTGGGCGCGTCGCTCTACTTTCCTGAGCCTGAGTCGTGTAAACCAGGGATAGTGTTGGTTTGTTGAGATCATCCCACAGGACGATATGTGTGAGAGTGTTTTGGAAGCTGCCCAGGTGAGAAAGACCTGGTCCCTGAGAGTGGAGGGGTCTACGGGGCACGGTGTGGCCTGGTCCCTGAAAACGAGTGCTGGGTGAGGGCGAGGGGCCCGCCGGAGGGCAGCATGTATACACACGGTGCTCGTAAGTGCCTTTCCCACGGCCCAGAAATCACGCGGATGGGCCAGGAGGCTGACCCTCACATTCCATGCCCGGACTCCACTAGTCAGAGAACTCTCTCACTCCCCGGGACCCCCCCCCATCCCGAATTTTAGAGAGTTCCCCCACCATGGAATTCTCCATCTTCTGGGCTTAGGGCAGTTGAGAAAAGGCCAGTCGGGCAGTTAGAGACGGCCTGGGTTTAGAACAGATAAGCAGGTTGACAGAGGATGACAGAGGATGGAAACAAATGCATAATGAAAATGTTCTGACTGTGATGTCATTCGGTATTTAACGCCCTGATTCAGGGACGGGTGTGCTGCTTCCAAACTTCAGTTGGTACTTGAAAAAAGCTGACCTTGATTTTTTTTTAAATGTCAGTTCCCTCTCACTGCAGCCTGAACTAAGCAGGTCATTAGAAGCAGACCCTTCCAGGCCTTTCCCCCAGTGGCTCTGGCTACAGCTTCCATCACTCACCAGTTTTTTTTTTTTTTTTTTACATCTTTATTGGAGTATAATTGCTTTACAATGGTGTGTTAGTTTCTGCTTTATAACAAAGTGAATCAGTTATACATATACATATGATTCCATATCTCTTCCCTCTTGCGTCTCCCTCCCTCCCACCCTCCCTATCCCACCCCTCCAGCGGTCACAAAGCACCGAGCTGATCTCCCTGTGCTATGCGGCTGCTTCCCACTAGCTATCTACCTTACGTTTGGTAGTGTATATATGTCCATGCCTCTCTCTCGCTTTGTCACAGCTTACCCTTCCCCTCCCCATATCCTCAAGTCCATTTTCTAGTAGGTCTGTGTCTTTATTCCTGTCTTACCCCTAGGTTCTTCATGACATTTTTTTTTCTTAAATTCCATATATATGTGTTAGCATACGGTATTTGTCTTTCTCTTTCTGACTTACTTCACTCTGTGTGACAGACTCTAGGTCTATCCACCTCATTACAAATAGCTCAATTTTGTTTCTTTTTATGGCTGAGTAATATTCCATTGTATATATGTGCCACATCTTCTTTATCCATTCATCCGATGATGGACACTTAGGTTGTTTCCATCTCTGGGCTATTGTAAATAGAGCTGCAGTGAACATTGTGGTACACGACTCTTTCTGAATTATGGTTTTCTCAGGGTATATGCCCAGTAGTGAGATTGCTGGGTCCTATGGTAGTTCTATTTGTAGTTTTTTAAGGAACCTCCATACTGTTCTCCATAGTGGCTGAACCAATTCACATTCCCACCAGCAGTGCAAGAGTGTTCCCTTTTCTCCACACCCCCTCCAGCATTTATTGTTTCTAGATTTTTTGATGATGACCATTCCGACTGGTATGAGATGATATCTCATTGTAGTTTTGATTTGCCATCACTCACCAATTTTTATGGGCAGGAGCAACGTGGCTTTTCCCAAATCCACGGTGCAGACTACAGGACAAGGGTGATATTACATGAAGGAAGCTTCTGATCTCAGCCCACTTACCTACAATAGCCAGGGCGTTTCCGTAGTTATGTGTGATTCTGATAGAGAAATAGGATCCTTGGATGCCCAAAACCCCGAGGGTCAGCACCAGTTTTAGGGTCAACTCAGTGGCTGAGAAATGTAGGCGAGTCCTACAATTTCCTGAGAAAAATGTCTGGTAAACTTGTCACAGTGCCTGCTGGCAGGATAATGGATAATATCTGGTGACCAGAGAAAAAATGTCACTATGCTCTTTTCAGTGGGTTTGAAGCTTCTTGAGTTGAATCAGGCCTCTTGTCGTTGGCTTGTTCGTTTTTGCCTGTAAGTACAATTTCTGTTTAGTTTGGTACTCGTACATTTGTGTGTTGGCTGAGAGAATTAATTAGTTCAAGTCAAGGAGATAAAATCTGGTATAATTTTATTGGGCATAAAAGGCTATCCAAGACCTGTGTTTCTCCTAAGCACAAAATGTTGTACCAGCAGCTGAAAAGGTACCTCCTAGCTGCCTCTGCACAGAATGAAGTGGGAGCCAGGATGCCGTGGAGCGCACCCCAGGAGGTAGGCGGGTAGGCGTGGGGAGCCCCACCAGGTGCGCCTGGGTCTGCTCATTGGGGGCCCTTTCCATTCAGACACCAAAATTTGCTGCCACGCCCTCCCTGCCAGGGCCGGATGAATGTTCCGCGGCGGTCGGTGTGCCCGTCTTCGTCTCCCCTTGCCGCTCACTATTTTTCCAAATTGCTTCTGAGTTAGGAACTTCCCTATGCGTTTTGAAGCATGGCACTCTCCAGGGAGAGCCAGAAGGCCCTATGGATTTATTTCTTCAAATGTTTAGGTGTGAGGCTCCAGGGGAAAGCCAGTGGACTGCCAGGAAGCAAAATCATTTGAACACAAGACTAGATGTTTTGATGCAGCAGGGGCCGCTGGGTTTGTTTCCTGACCCCTCTTTCAGGCCAGCTTCTCAGTTATCCACCTCTTCAGCCAGGCTCCAGCCCCCATCAAAGGCCTGGGTTCCAGGGGGGTGGGGCAGGCCGCGACGGTACAGCCTGAGTGAGGTTGGCGCTATTGGCCTGGTCAGAGGCGGACGGGGTCGCCCGCTCTGAGCCCCTATGAATCCAGTACAGTTGCTGGAAAACCTGCTGCTTCAACTAACAGTCCTCTCCCACCTTTGCTTCCACATTTGGCTTTTGAAGTTCCCAGGGCTCCTTTTTAACCGAGAAACAGCCTTTAGGGGACAGATCTTGCCTAGAGAAACATATTGTCCCCTGGGAGGTGGTGGGAGCTTTGGCCAAAGTGCTGATGTGACATATGTACGCATTATAGAGTGGTTACCGAGATCACGATAATCAGCACATCTGTGGCCTCACAGAGTTAACACAGCTGACTGTGTGTGTGGTCAGAACCCTTACGATCGACGGCCAGCAACTTTCAAGGGTACAGTTTCACATCATTAACTCTAGTCACCGTGCTGCACATTAGAGCCGCAGAGCTTACTGCTCTTACAACTGAAAATCGGTTCCCTCACCAGCATCACCCCACTTGTCCCTCCCCCGGCAGCCACAATTCTAGTCTCTGTCTCTATGAAATTGACTTTTCTTTAATGGGAGCTTTAAAAAGTTCTGAGCCCTGGGCCCATCCCCGAGACTCTGATCCAGTTGACGTGGGCCTGGCTTTTCAGCAGCGGTGGTACCAGCGCCCCAGGTGACCCTAACGTGCAGCCGGGGTTAAGGAACTTAGTAGCTAGTCTAGAAAGGCCCTTGGCCCGTCTGCACGTGAGATCACCTGGGGCACTTCGCGAACACAGATGCCAGGCCACGGCCCAGAAGATTAGGGCGGTCGGAGCCCGCGTGATGTGCTACAGGGCAAGAAACACGGCTCAGGAGGATACGGAGGCCGTCCCTGTCCTGCCACGTGGGCCGCAGGGCGAGGCCGGGCAGCTTCCTCTCCATCCCTCCTTCTCCCACTCAGACCTCTGCCGGGACCTCCCATGACGGACAGGTGACCACCCAGACCGGGCCCCTTCCCTCTTCCCTGCACTGAAATAACATGCTGGCCCGGCACTCCTACAGAGGGCCTTACCCCCACCCTGCAGCCTCCCCAGCGTGGACAGCACACTGACTCTCCCACTCACGTGTGTACACTGCCCCCTAAGCGTCTGCCTGAGAACTCACGGGAAACTGACGGGCTATGTGAAAGGCGGGGCATGTGGGCGTGGGTGTGCTGTATAGGTGTATGTGGGTGTGGGCGGGTGTGCATCTGTCTGGCTGTGTGTAGGTGTGCATGTGTGTGTAGGTATGCATGTGTCTGGCTGTGTGTAGGTGTGGCTGTGTGTATAGGTGTGTGTGCATGTGTGTATAGGTGTGTGCGCGTGTGTGCGCGTGTGGGCGGGTGTGCATGTGTCTGGCTGCGTGTAGGTGTGGCTGTGTATGCAGGTGTATGTGGGGGTGTGTTGTAGGCGTGCACGTGTGGGCGGGTGTGCATGTGTGTGTAGGTGTGTGTGGCTGTGTGTGTTGCAGCAGAGGACGTAGGCCTCGGGGGGGGGGTGTCAGAGAGGCTCACTCACGTCCCTGAGCTGTGCCCCCACCGGCCCTGTGGCCCGTCTCTGGGACACTGGTGGCATCCACGTCCCCCGGGGCCAGGCCCTGCCACACATCCCCCCAGGCTCGCAGCCCTGAGCCCACTGACCTGCGGTCACACTCCCTACTCCTGAGGAGTCTGTGTGAATGCCCTGTGCCCCCACCCACCCCAGACTCTGATCCCCCGGAGGCGGAGCCCACCCCCACCCGCCCAGCCCCAGCTGAGCTCCTGGCTCCAAGGAGGGCCCAGTAAACATTTGCTGGGCGAGCGGACTTTTCTTCTCTGTACCTGGACCCGCGTCACCCTGAGTTGCTGCCTGGGACCCACAAGGCGGCGGCTGCAGGCTAACAGGTCTGCATAGGGAAGCAGCTGCACGGACTGTTCATGGGCTTTGAGGGAGGAGGTGCTTCAGACTCTTGCAGAGCTATAATGAGGGTAGTGACCCCCCCACCCATCGTCAGAGATGGGCAGCTGCCTCCCAGGTGTCTCCTGGGCACAATGGTTGGTCACCCAGTGTGACCCGCTGGAACGTTGAACCAAACGGTCCCACCCAGGATTATTGGCACAAGGGGACCACTTCCCCTCCTGGCAGGCGCGTCAGTCAGAAGGATTTTTTTCCAGACTGAAGGATTTGTCAGCAAGGATCCAGCCGAAACCGAAGCTGGTACTAGTTTCAAAAAGCAGGTGTGCGCGGGAGAGAAACTTTGCCCCAGGTGAGCCATGCAGACTCTTCTCTTTGAATCTTCTTAGGCGACGTGGGGTGTTTGAAGTGACAGACTGACCGTAGGGCCCCATTCTGCAGACACAGGCTGCCGTGCTGACAAAGGCGCCGTCCAGCCCTTCAGGGGAGCCCTCTGCAGCCGCCCACTGACACCGTGGCCTCGTGCCACCCCTCCGAGAGCAGGGACCTTTAAAGCGTGACCTCACTTTGGGTGCCCTTTCAAACTTCACTTTCTCCCCTTTTGTGGAAACAAGAGGTGGGTCTGGAGTGAAGGTGAGGTCAGGGGCCTCCGAGAGGAGTAGCTTGTTGCCCTGGTTATGGTCCAGCACAAAGATGATGTCACCCAAATCGGGAGATTCTGGGACCAAGGCATAAAAGTTCTTTTTTCCCGGAAGCACAGAGCTAGCTCGTGGGGCTTAATTATACTGTTCAAAAGCAAGGAAGCTGAGAGAGGAACCCACCAAAGACGGGCCTATACCTGGTGATCAAGTGTAATCCGTTCGCAGTGTGGGAAGATTTCAGGCGTTTCTCGAGGTGCTTGAGGGAAGAGACGCAGCAATTCGTGGCCTTTCTGCTCGTTCCCCTTATTTTTCTGGTTCAGAAACCAGTCATCACAGAGTCCATGGAGGCTGGCAGCTTGCTTAGGAGGGATAAAATGAGAGAAAGAATTCATTTTGAAAACCATAGTCATGCCTATGACCGGGTCCTTTCAGTGACGCCCCTACCACAGCCATCCCTCAGGATGAACCCGAGGGATTCACCCCTGGTTTCCTGGTTTCCGCACCCGCGTTGTGACCTGAGACCGGCAGCCACATGGCCCTCTAAGTGCATTTTTCTGTGTTAAGAGGATGGTTCATCGTCGGCGCTGAAACTAATTGCAAGAAGGGATTGATCTCTTAGTTTTCCATGAAAAACAAAAAAAGAATTGTCTGTGTGATTCACAAAAACAGAGAAGTGATTGGAGCACTCCATAGCCAGCGTCAGCCCAGGGAGCTGACAGCATAAGAATTTTGAAATTCAAATGATCTCTTTTAGATATTCTGAAAATGAAAGTGTCAAACCCTGAAATAATAAATCCTGGAATGTGAATCAGAAAGTTTTAGTGTCACATATTTTTAGTGCCCTTAGGTGTGCTCCTAGGAGTGGAATCACTGGGTCATAGGGTGACCCTTCGGAGGGACCACCAGATGGTCGTCCAATGGGGCTGCACCATGTTACAGTCCTACCAGCAGTGTAGGAGGGTTCCAGTTTCTCCACAACCTCACCAGCACTTGATTTTGTCTGTCTTCTGTATTTTAGGCTGGTGGGTGTTAATGACATTGATGTTCAGTTTCGTGGCGCCTTCGGTGTGTTGAATGATCTGTTTACTTTGTCTTCTCCTCTAGATTGTAGGGTCCTGAGGGCTGAGGCTATATCTTGAATTCCCCAGTCTCTAGCCTTAAATGTTAAATGGGTTGACTCAAAAGCTGCTAAACCCATTTTTCTGGTCACCATTTACATACACAACCAATGTTTGACCCCCAGCTGTGTGCCAGGCTCTTTGCTAAGGATGGTGTATTATCCACGGAGGGAGAGACCATGGCCCTTGTCTTCAAATAAATAGGTTGGTTTAGAGGGGCATTTAGAGAACAAAATGTAGATGGAGAAAGAAAATTGCGATGACTAATTAGGTCCATATAAAAAAAAAAAGGAAATTCCTTTTTTTAATTAATCTGGCAAACCCCAAAGTAAGAGGTGCGTTTCCTTGGTCGTGGCCATCATATTGGATGTGAGACAGTGGTCCTGACCACACGGCTGGTGAAAGCCTCCCTCCGACTGAGGGGGAGGGGGGCCTGCCAGTTGCTGAGTGACTGGGCTGCTGCCAAGGGGCAGATGGAGGCGTCCTCAACCCCCGTGTCCCTCTGCTCGGTTCAGAGGCCACACCCAGGTGAGCATCGGTCAGCTCACGGCATAAACACAGGTGCCGAAGGCCCTCCCCTCCCACCTGAAACCCCACCTGGGCCAGGACCTCACATGGGGCTTGCTCAGGCCGTGGTCCAGGATCTGAGAATTCTGTGCTCGAGAGAGATGAGCTCACTGCCCGATTAAGAGCTGGTATGTGGCTCCCAGAGGGCATCAGACGTCCCCACTCTGTGCCTTTCCTTATCCTGTCGCCTCCACCTGGGATGCTTGCTAGGAGGACCACGTACTTTATCATTCAAACCGGGACACTCTTGAGAGTGAAAGGGCCTACAAGTCACGATGACGCCAGGACACCAGGCATCAATTGGGACTGTCCCGGGCAAACAGGACACATAACCACCGCCCCCCCGCTCACGTGCTCATCCTCAGGCTCCCCCATTACCTGCCACCCCCTGCACATCTTCCTTAAGAAGCTCAGCTCCCTCCTCCACTGCACCCATGTTGGGGAGCATTCGTGGGCGCTGCTCAGCTCTGCCTCGTGAGTGCCATTGGGTGCCCGTCTCATCCTCCTTGTTGGACATGGACTTCTCAGAGTCAGGGACAGGTCAAGCCACTTGGTACTTAAGAGGTGCTTAATAAACTCTCATAAAACGGAGGAAATGCTGCTGACTGACAGTCAGAGGTAAAGCCGGTCCAGGAGTGAAGCCGCGTTTATTTGCTGAGCAAATCATGAAGGCATGTCCCCAGCCCTCATTATCTTTCCTTCCACCTCTTGGCTTTCCAATAATTTGTACTCAGGATGTTGACGTAACAGGTGAACACATACGTGTGGACAAACAGAGATATGTGTTGCAGTTGTCTAGAACTTTCCAGGAATTCTAATGAGCATAGATATCAAAATACCTCTTTCATCGGCCTTGTGGGAAACATCTACAAACGACGAATGTGTGTGTGGTTCAGGACCATGACTTCCCAGTTCGCTTCTGATTCACATCCTTCTCAGTTTGCTTGCTTCCAGTTAAAACCCTAATCTGGCATCATTGCTTTCAGAGAAACTGCATCCCGCTATGGCCACGCTGACATTTTGTCCCTTCTGTGTTCCAGGATCAGTACAAGTTCTGCTATGAGGTAGCCCTAGAATACTTGAATGCTGGCTGACGGCGTACACAGCCCTGCACACAAACCTTTCATCCTGCAAAGCCAGGACGTGCCATGGTGTTTGTGCCGATGAGATGAAGACTTCTCCATATGCTTATTTTGCTTTGCCTAACTGGCTCTCTTGAAGAGCCCAAGAAAGTGTTTATAAAACTGCTTGCCCTGCCCAATTCCCAATACTGCTGCTGCCTGACGGAAAACTACCATCAGCACCCAGTGGTCCAGCCCCGTCCTCCTAGGCACCAGCTCCGTAGAGCAACATGGACAGCTGGTAAACTCAAGAGCACAATTATATTCTTATGAAGGAATTTGTACCTTGGGGTATTCTTTTGTGGCCCGTGAACCTTTGTTATTGTTACAACTGAGTGTACATTTTTGTTCTGTGGAGAATGCTACCTGGCATTATGATAATATATTATTTTAGTTAAAATCTGTATTTTAACATGTCGCATAATATATGTAGCTTTCCAAGACTAACAGCTAAACATATAACGAACAAAGAGATGTATGAGCTGTTGTTTCTACCAGATTTGTATTGTTCCCAGGGGAAAAGCTTGGGAGGTGTTCAGTTCAGAGAGGCGGAGATCGATGATCAGACTCACAGACCTGAAGCTTTGCCATGTGTTTATATTGTAAATATTTTTGATTTCATCAAATTATTTATTCATTAAAAGAAATTTTCGTGAAGCACGGTGAGTGACAATCATTTTTATCCAGCCCTGGAAATGACTTACTACTGTATGATGCTACCTTGTGTGAATTCTCAACTCAATAAATAAAGACCCGTGACCAGTGTGGTGTCTGCCTACTGTCCTGGCGCCCCGGCGGGGGCAGCTCCGGTCACTCTGGGCCTCTGGCAGAGAGATCGTGCCCGGGTCTGCTGGCCTGGAGCAGGTAGAGTTGGGACTCTGGAGAGAGAACTTTGGTCAGTGAGAGATCGAGGCCCATCCCGGGAGCCTTCCCGGGTGCACAAGCCCCAGAAGCTACAGCCGGTGAACTCTGACCGGCGGGCAGGCCGTTCCAGGGAGCTCTGGGCCAGACGCCAGGGCGGCGACTTTCTGACCAGGAGCAGCCTGTGCCTTTCTCTGTTTGATCTCGGTGGCCTGGGGGTCGTGTCTGTCCTCTCCAAGCCTCATTCAAACCTGAAACTTGCTGAGAGAACGCTCTTTAGAGGGTCCCACGATCAGGGTGCATCCGAGCAGGACACCAAGCTGGACAAGACGTTTCCTGTAGGAGGGAAAGACCGCAGCCCGAGGGCTTTCCTGGCCTCTGAAGAAGGAGGAAGCCGGGCCGAGGACGAACACTGAGTTTAAACTGAGCGGCAGGCTGTGCGAAGTGATGGCCAGTAGATGGTGGGGACTGACCTTTGGCGAACGCCCATTCTGTGCTGGAAACTGCAAGCGCTTTCCCAAGTGGCAGCAGAGTCTCCTCCCCAACCCAGCAGTGTGATCGGGGACAGTATGGAGCCATCGAGCCATCGGACAGCTGGAGACAAAAGGTTAAATAACCTGTCCAACGTCACCCAGGCTCGTCAGTGCCAGGTGCCTCCAGGGCCTGGGGGGAGGTAGGGGCAGTGGCCCCAGCACCACAGCCTTCTTATGACACTCGGGATAGGAAGTGCCCCTCGTCCTGAGACAGGAGACAGCCCATCACCCGCTCCGGGGATCTCAGTGACTAAGGACGACAAGATCAAAGGTTGTCCATCAAAGGGACCGAGGCTGACCCTGCATCCAAGGCCTTCCCTGCTCTGCTGCACTCTGACTACACGATCCACGCGCTCGGGAGGAGCTGGCCGCAGCCCAGTGAGTCTAGACCAAGCCCCTCACTGCCCAGGTCGCCGTGGACAGTGGCCTCTCAGCATCCCCACCCCACTCTCTTGGACGAGCTCCTAAAAGATAAAAAGCGCTTGCTGTCTACCTCTCCGGGGTACAGGAATGGGGACGGATGCCTGTGGCCGGCCTCACACTTTGTGTACAGGCAGGGCTGTGAGGGAAGTGGCACCCTCAGTCCTCTTGGACAAAGTCATGGTGGTCTTCACTCCTCGGGTGAAAGAAAAAGCCGGTTCAGCAGGGCCTGAAGCCACCTGAGACTGAGTGTGCAGATGCAGCTCACATCCACCCCTACAGGATCAAACCCCATCTCACGTGGGAGCAATGGTTTCCTCCAGACTTGTGAATCTCTAGGATTTTTACCTTCCTTTCCCTCGGTTTCAGCTCTTAGCAGAAATAGTGATAGGAGAGCAGGAACATCTGGTGGCTGTTTCTCATCTCCCATGAGGCCTTCCTGCAGGTCGGGATTCCATCACCTTCCAGACACAGCAAAGGTCTCTGCCCTTTGCAAACAAAAGAGGCCGACCTCTCTGTGCCCAGGGTTCCCCTCACTGTTGTGTCCTGTGATGGCTGTGAAAGCCCCCCTGACTTCCTGACACGGTCGTGCTCAAGGACAGCCTTGTGACAGCTTTCAGTTCAGGTGCTGTGGTGTCTGTAATGTGTCAACTTGGCCTCACTGGACTGCATTTCCCAGATTCCATTCTCTGTGTGTTTTCAGGTAGGTGGGCCCCAGGGGTCATCCTGTGCCCAGTGCTCTCAGAAGGCCCAGCTGCTACCCCAAGCCAACCAGGCGACCCAGCAGTGACCAGCA
Source organism: Grampus griseus (assembly GCF_964374135.1). Lineage (NCBI taxonomy): Eukaryota > Metazoa > Chordata > Mammalia > Artiodactyla > Delphinidae > Grampus > Grampus griseus. Next base: position 30,358,508 of record NC_139006.1, on the reverse strand, counting down.
CTGAGCATGAGCTGTCCACCAGCTGCTCACTGTGTGGATGCAAACTCACGCCTATATGTTTAGGTTTTGTTAAGACATCCCAGTTCTGGGTACTAAAATCAGCATCAGTTACCTACTGCTGAATAACAATTGCCCCAAGATTCAAATACTAAATAACCAATAAACATTGATTATCTCTTGCAGTTTCCATGGGTCAGAAATTCAGGAGTGTCTTTGCTGGATGGTTCTGCCTCTAAGATCACTCATGCAGAGACTGTCCAAGTGTTGGGTCAGGGCTGTGGTCATCTGAGAGCTTGACGGGAGCAGGGAGATCCACTTCCAAGGTGGCTCACACACACCTGGCAAGTCGGGGCTGGTCATTGGCAGGAGGCTTCAGTCCTCTCCGCATGGGCTTCTTCACAAGCTGCCCAAGTGTCCTTGCAGCATGATGGCAGCTTCTCCCAGTAACCCAGGAAGCAAGGCAGAGGTCTTTTATGACTTGGCCTTGGAAGTCATGCCCTGTCATTTCCACCACATCCTATTGGTCACAGAAGTCTGCCTTATTCTGTGTGGGAGGGGATACACTGGGGCACAAATCCCAGGATGTGAGAATCCTTGAGGCCATCTGGAGGCCGGCTGCCACCTGCCATCCCACCCCGGACCCCCACCCCAGCTGGACCTCTTCTCCTGTGGGCTGGTCAGCTGGACACAGTAAATCTTATCCCTGGATGCTAAGCCTGTCAGTCAAGGTCACTCCTGTCATGTGCTGTCCATTCCGTCCTGCTGTACTTTTTTCCTACCAGATTCCTCTGCTGACATTACCTCTAGTCACTTTTACTGTGCTCTAAGGAACCTTTATTGATATGTAAAGGAACTTACCCCATAGCCTTGATTACCATGAGGCTCTCTTCCCCCCACCTCCCGAGGAAATGGCCCCTCTGGACCTCCCCCAAGTAGATGCTTCCTCAGTTTCAACAGCTGCCCTTCATACTCCACTCAAGCTGATGGATGGCCACAGCCTGCAGCTGGTCACCTGCAATGGCCTCACCTCTGAAATCTTCAACTTGCCAAATTCTGACCCCAGTCGCTTCAGCTGCTAGCTTCCTCTTTGCCATATCCCTGCCATCCTTGTTCTTTGAATTTATGAAGCTCTCCAGACCATCCTCTGGGCGAGCCTCCCCTTCTTACCTCCTTTCCCAGAGCAACCTAAGCCCTGTGATGCATCACTTCATCCAGATTTACCAGCACCCTCAGTGCCCTTGACTCCTTATAGTTCCATCATATCTATCCTACAAATGGTCAGATTTAGAGAACTCCATCCAGGACTTCCAATCCCAGACAAGTTAGAGTATCAAAGACCAGATTTACCCTCCTAATTGAAACAAATAAAAAATTGGGGGAAAAAATATTTTTTAAGGTGGTTCTCAAGACACTGGACATCAAATAATGAAGGGAACAGGAAACAAGTTAGATGAACCCTAGGATCCCCCAGCTAACAGCCTTGAAAGAATTTCCAGATAATGGGTACAGGAAGGGGGAATCCAGGTGTAACCCAGTGGTCTCCCTTATTTGAAAGGAGAATTCCCTTATTTGAAGTGAGAGTTCAAAAAAGCCAGGGTGGTTAGAGTTTGCAGGGCAGAGCAGCAGAGATGAGATGATGCATAGAGAAGGAATTCTGAACATCTGCACTGTCCCAATCAAGTCTTCAGTTCAGTACTGATCACGATAAACATGGAAAGGACTTGAGGCCAAAGAAAGAACGACTCGAAAAGATTGGAAGGAAGAATACTCAGAGTTCACACGGAGCCGTATAGCTCCTATTCCCATTGGATAGAGAACCCAGAAAGCTTTGGCCTCAGCAAGTGGGGAAATTAGCTCTAGACTAAACACAGCTGTAGTCCTGCCTAGCGAAGCAATAACCAAAAGGATCAAACTGTTTCCAAGTAGCTTAACTGCACCACAGAACAAAACTCAAGAATATAGGGATACAAAAATATCCCGCACCCAAGAAAGTAAATTTGACAGTGTCTGGCATGCAATCCAAAATTACCAGGCACACAAAGAAGCAGAGAAATACGACACACAAGAAAAGAGGAGAAAAAACAATCAAGTGAAACTAACCCAGATATAATATGGATGAGAGAATTAGTAGACAAATACATTGAAACAGTTATTTTATAACATTATTCCAGATGACCAAGAAGCCAGAGAAAAGATTTAGCATATTTAAGCAAAAATATGGAGGATATTTTTTAAAATCCAAGTAGAACTTCAAGAGATGAAAACTACAAAGCCTGAGATTTTAAAAAATGTTCTAAAGGGGGTTCACAGCAAATTCGACTGCAGAAGAAAAAAATAGTGAACGTAAGACATCAGTAGAAATCATTCAAAATAAAACACACAGAGAGAAAAGACTGAACAAAAATGATCAAAGTATCAGTGAACTGCTGATGTCGCCCCAAAGTGGGGGAAAAAGGGAGGCAGAAGTAATGGCAAAATTTTCCAAACTTGATGGAAATTGTAAACCCACAGATTCAAGAAGCCTAATAAACTTCAAACACCAGAAACATGAAGAAAGCTACACCAATGTACATCATAATCAAAATGTTTAAAGCCAATGACAAAGAGAAAATCTTTTTTGTTTGTTTGTTTACATATCACATATGACCATTTTTTTCTTTTTTTTTTTGAATTTTAGAATTTTATTTACTTTTTGATACAGCAGGTTCTTATTAGTTATCCATTTAATACATATTAGTGTATATATGTCAATCCCAATCTCCCAATTCATCATACCACCACCCCACCCCGCCACTTCCCCCCTTGGTGTCCATACGTTTGTTCTCTATATCTGTGTCTCTGTTTCTGCCCTGCAAACTGGTTCATCTGTACCTTTTCTCTAGGTTCCACATATATGCGTTAATATATGATATTTGTTTTTCTCTTTCTGACTTACTTCACTCTATATGACAGTGTCTAGATCCATCCATGTCTCTACAAATGACCCAATTTCGTTCCTTTTTGTGGCTCAGTAATATTCCATTGTATATATATATACCACATCTTCTTTATCCATTTGTCTGTCGATGGACATTTAGGTTGCTTGCATGACCTGGCTATTGTAAATAGTGCTGCAATGAACATTGGGGTGCATGACTCTTGTTGAATTATGGTTTTCTCTGGGTATGTGCCCAGTAGTGGGATTGCTGGGTCATATGGTAATTCTATTTTTAGTTTTTTAAGGAACCTCCATACTGTTCTCCATAGTGGCTGTGTCAATTTACATTCCCACCAACAGTGCAAGAGGGTTCCGTTTTCTCTACACCCTCTCCAGCATTTGTTGTTTGTAGATTTTCTGATGATGCCCATTTTAACTGGTGTGAGGTGATACCTCATTGTAGTTTTGATTTGCATTTCTCTAATAATTAGTGATGTTGAGCAGCTTTTCATGTGCTTCTTGGCCATGTGTATGTCTTCTTTGGAGAGATGTCTATTTAGGTCTTCTACCCATTTGGGGACTGGGTTGTTTGTTTTTTTGATATTGAGCTGCATTAGCTGCTTGTATATTTTGGAGATTAATCCTTTGTCCATTGATTCGTTTGCAAATATTTTCTCCCATTCTGAGGGTTGTCTTTTTGTCGTATTTATGGTTTCCTTTGCTGTGCAAAAGCTTTGAAGTTTCATTAGGTCCCATTTGTTTATTTTTGTTTTTATTTCTATTACTCTAGGAGGTGGATCAAAAAAGATCTTGCTGTGATTTATGTCAAAGAATGTTCTTCCTCTAAGAGTTTTATAGTGTCCGGTCTTATATTTTATAGTGTCCGGTCTTACAGGAGAATCCATTTTGAGTTTATTTTTGTGTATGGTGTTAGGGAGTATTCTAATTTCATTCTTTTACAGGTATCTGTCCAGTTTTCCCAGAACCACATATTGAAGAGACTGTGTTTTCTCCATTGTATATCCTTGCCTCCTTTGACATAGATTAGTTGACCATAGGTGCATGGGTTTATCTCTGTGCTTTCTATCCTGTTCCATTGATCTATATTTCTGTTTTTGTGCCAGTACCATACTGTCTGGATTACTGTAGCTTTGTAGTATAGTCTGAAGTCAGGGAGTCTGATTCCTCCAGCTCCTTTTTTGTCCCTCAAGACTGCTTTGGCTATTTGGGGTCTTTTGTGTCTCCATACAAATTTTAAGATTTTTTGTTCTAGTTCTGTAAAAAATGCCATTGGTGGTTTGATAGGGATTGCATTGAATCTGTAGATTGCTTTGGGTAGTGTAGTCATTGTCACATTGTTAATTCTTCCAATCCAAGAACATGGTATATCTCTCCATCTGTTTGTATCATCTTTAATTTTTTCATCAGTGTCTTATAGTTTTCTGCATATAGGTCTTTTGTCTCCTAGGTAGGTTTATTCCTAGGTATTTTATTCTTTTTGTTACAGTGGTAAATGAGAGTGTCTCCTTAATTTCTCTTTCAGATTTTTCATCATTAGTGTATAGGAATGCAAGAGGTTTCTGTGCATTAATTTTGTATCCTGCAACTTTACCAAATTCACTGCTTAGCTCCAGTAGTTTTCTGGTAGCATCTTTAGGATTCTCTATGTATAGTATCATGTCATCTGCAAACAGTGACAGTTTTACTTCTCCTTTTCCAATTTGTATTCCTTTTATTTCTTTTTCTTCTCTGATTGCCATGGCTAGGACTTCCAAAACTATGTTGAATAATAGTGGCGAGAGTGGACATCCTTGTCTTGTTCTTGATCTTAGAGGAAATGGTTTCAGTTTTTTCACCATTGAGGATGATGTTTGCTGTGGGTTTGTCGTATATGGCCTTTCTTATGTTGAGGTAGGTTCCCTCTGTGCCCACTTCCTGCAGAGTTTTTATCATAAATCGGTGTTGAATTTTGTCAAAAGCTTTCTCTGCATCTATTGAGATGATCATATGGTTTTTCTTCTTCAATTTGTTAATATGGTGTATCACAATGATTAATTTGCATATGTTGAAGAATCCTTGCATCCCTGGAATAAATCCCAGGAAATCTTAAAAGCAGCCGGGTGGGGGGCGGGGGGCGGGGGGGGGGGGCAGGTGCGGAACGTGTGCAGCAAAAGATAAAAATTACAGCAGACTTTTTTTGGACACAATGCAAGCCAGAAGATAGTGGAGCAATAATATAAAGTATTGAATGAAATAAAAACTGTCAACCTGAAATTCTGTACCCAGCAAGAATATTTACCAAAACAGAGGTAAAATAGAGACACTTTTTGATATACAGAAGTTGAAAAATTCATCACCAGAAGATCTATGCATATAAGAAATGAAGGCTATTTCTCAGGTGGAAGTCTGCATCTATACAAAGGAATGAAGAGCACTGAAAAGAGTGAGTACCTGGATAAATATAAAAGGCTTTTCTTATTGTTATTTAAATATCCTTAAAAAATAATTGACTGTTTAACTTTAAAACGTAATAACAATGTAGTGTGTAGTTTATAACATAGGTAGAAGGAAAAAGTATCACAACAATAGCATGAAGATAGAGGGGATGAACAGAAGTATCCTGCTGTAAGTTTCTTCTGGTGCATAAGTGGTAGGATATCACTTTGAGGTAAACAGTGATAAGTTAAAGATTAAATTCTAAACCCCACGGCAACCACCAAAATGCCACAACAAAGAGTTACGGCTACAACAAAGGAGATAAAAATGGAATCATAAAAAAGACTTGATTCATCCAATAGAAGGCAGGAAAAGAGAAAAAATGGAACAAAGGACAGATAGGAAAAATAGAAAACAAAGAGCAAGATGGTAGATTTAAACTTGACTACATCAGTCATCACATTAAAATGTAACTGGGCTGAATGCCCCAATTAAAAGTCCAAGATTATCAGATTGGATTAAAAAAGCAAGACCAAATTACATACTGCCTATAAGAAACACACTTTAAATATAAACAAAGAAAGAAACCTAACCATCTGCTTTCTTTAATATACCCAAGCTGCTGAGAGCTGCTAGAAAAAAAAAATATGCAAATGGACATATTATTGCCGCAGTATATTTATGGTGTCCATCTTTCCTTTCCAACTCCCCATCAAATAATCCAGGACTGTCTACACTCGAACTATGTACACTGCAACAATGGCTTTATTTCCTCCTTCGCAGGAAAAATAAATGATCCACCTCATACCTATAAATGCATTTATCTCCACACCCATTCTCACCTCCGTTTCACCAAATTCAAAGAAACAAGCCTTCAAGAGACAGGTTCTGGGGGCAGGAACCATCTCTGAAGTCCCAGGCTTAGGATGGTATCAGGGATGAACAGGTGGGTTTGCTTTCTCTCTCCTGGGGAGATCCTTTTCACCGCCTCTGTATTTGACACCCTGTTCCCCCAGTTTTTTAATCAGGAAATCTGACCTTTTCAGAACCACCCACCTAAGCTGCTCCCAGATTCCTGACCCTCGGAAACTGTGAGATAATACACATTTGTTACTTTAAGCTAGTAGGTTTCAAGGATAATTCTGTATCTCTGACTTAGGTTCCAATTCTGGTACCTAATAGGAGCTTCCAGAAAGAGGTACTTGTAGCCTAGAAATTTAAGGTGTAGATCAATGCTCTTTATTACCCCCTAGCTTCCAGAACCTCCTGCTCAGGGGTTATTTCCCGAAGTACGGCATGCAGACCACAGATGGTTCATGTGATAATTGTAGCTGGTGCAAAGATGAACATTTATTTTTATCATATTTCTGAGTATCTCACTATGTATTAGAAAAGCACTGGCTTTCCACTTTCAGTGCTGATGGATTTCTTAGTGTCAGAGGGGCATCTGTGCATGGAGAGGAATAGTCACTACTAACTGTAATTTAAGCAACGTCCCAGTTATTAATCTTAGGAATTTATTAAACAATTAACATTTTTTAGATATTAGACAATCAACTTTGCCCTAAATATTTACAATTACTTACAACTAATAAATATTATAGATTCAACAAAATAAATGTTCCCAATCAATAAAAACCCTATATTACAAAGTTACCCCAGCACTTTTAGGCATCCCAAGTCTAACATATTAATTCCCTTCGATATGCTGACTCTTTAAATGCAAAATGGTCACACACAAAATATAAAAGCCACAAAACTGATTAATGCCCTTTGTAACCAAAACAGGTTACAAAGATACTGATGCCATGGCTTTCATCTGCTTCCCTTTTTGATCCTCACTCTTTTTATTGCACGTCACCGATGTCACATGCTTTACACTGTCCTAGGATTTCAATAACTCCATCAGTTCAATAACTGACATTTTGCACCTTTCTAGAATGTTGGAAATTTTACCAGACCCCAAAGTCAAAGAATATTTGCCTTGATCCCACTAGGAGATCCAGGCCTTGGGCTGGTGACCTGTTGATTCTTGGTCAGGACACAGTTGAACAGACCAAATTGATTCAAACCTGAGCCGGTGGTCATTGGGGCGAGTTTCTTTTTCTTGCACGGAAGCTGCACTTGTTCTATCAGGGGGCATTTAGGTTCCTGTCTTCCTTAACGAGGCTGACTTTGAGACTTGGAGTCTTTTCCAGGAATAAAGTGGCCTCTATGGTTTGTATGCGTTTATTTGTGTGCAGTCACGGAGATGTGTTAGTCTGGTCTCTTACCATAGTTGGACGTATGTCTTATTACTAACTCCCTATAATTAGTGGTGTTGCCAAGGGTTTGACTCCTTGAGAGAAGAGGGAGTATGTGTGGGATTTGCTTTCTTCTTTTAAGGACATTTGGCTACTTTGTTATCTAGGAACAGGTGCTTGGATATTAGTTAACTGGCGAGATCAGTAAAGCTCCCCATGGCGACTTCACTTAGCACTTGCTGTCCACTCTTGCTAACGGCATCATTCCTTCTTACGCTGGAATGACTGTAGCTGATTCATCCGTTTCAATGCCTCCTCCTGCTTCTGCTGTTCCATATCTCCATCAGACAAATAGACAGGAGCTTATCAAAGAAACACGATATCCACGAATAGCGTAGATAACACCTTTCCATTATGAAAAATAACACGAAGGAAGCATATTC